>NW_027412088.1:117893569-120496449 GCF_047663935.1 Musca autumnalis | reverse complement strand
AGAACTTGCAAGTTTTTGCTGGAGAAATTTCTTCTAGCAAGAACTTGCAAGTAACCAGACACACATATTTATTTTATTGGAGATTGCGGCAACAAATTTAACCATATTCTCTCTATCAGAGAGATAAGATTTAATCCATTTCAATAATGAATTTGAAAAGCCAATAGATTTTAGTTTGAGTAACAATATTTCATGATTTACTTCGTCAAAAGCCTTACAAAAATCGGTGTAAATACAATCAGTTTGGCAACTATTTCTGAAGGCTTCATTTACAATTGAAGTAAGTTCAAGCTAATTTGTAATGGTAGACCGACTTTTGCGGAAACCGTGTTGACGATTTGACAGAATAGAAGAAACTTGAAAGGACAGTAGTTTATTAACCATCTTTTCAAATAATTTTGGGATTGTGTTCAATTTAGCAATGCCTCTGTAATTGGAAACATCAGTTCTACTACCTGATTTAAATAAAGGAACAATGAATGATTGTTTCCACAATAATGGAAAATAATCTGTGTGAATCGATTTATTAAACATTTCACAAAGAGGAAATGCAAGATTTTCGGCACAGTTTTTCAGAATGCAAGCATCGGGACCTGAGCTTGTTGTATTTTTAGAGATTTTAAATTGGACAATACTTCGGGCACAGTTAATAATGGCAGATTTATGGATGTAAATTTTGGTAAGGGGTATGGATATGCAACTTCATTGTTATAAGATTTGTTGGAGTAGGTAGTTTTGAAAAATTACGCAAATGTATTTGAAATGTTGATGTCATCGTCTGCAACAATGGTTTTAAATTTTGGGATTTTTGGGAATGTTCGGGACTGCCGTATTGATTTAATGAATCCGTAGAAAGCTTTAGGATTAGTAATCAATTAATCCTGGGTTTTCAATATATAATTTCTATATTGTCGATTGTTAAGAAAGGTATATTTGGATCTGATTATTGTGTTTCTTGTTCTTTAGCCTAGATAACGATGTGGAATTCCATGGTGGACCCGAACTTTTAGCGATTTTAATTTTTGGGACAGCTTTAGATATGCCGTTTTTAAGAGTAGAATAAAAGCTATGTAACATCTCATCAAGCAAGTCAAAAGATTGAAGTATAGACCAATCTGTAGAAGTCAGAAACGCATTTAATTTTGTGTACTTTGTACGTGGGAAACAATATGCAGTTTTGTTTACTTGAGTTCGTATGAGCATTTAAATCAATGCATTTAATATGATACGAATCCAGGCAAAGCCAGCAAGATACCATTTGTTCGTCAACAGATAACTTGACTGTACAATTGCTTATTTATAAAAAAATTTGAAAACAACACATCTGTGATTAAGCTAGGATTACTTTAAAAATAAAAAAGTAAACACACATCACAACAATACTGCCAAAGTGTCTCTAATATAGAAATAGCTAGGTGGACGACTTGTTTGTTGTTATTTTGGACAAACTATCAACATAGTTATGATGATTATCTGCATTGTGGAGACGCATAACAGTGGGAGTAGTTAATTTGGTTTGCATATGCGGCCTAGACAGTTTTTGAATGTTTCTGTTGAATTCGCATTTAAACGAATTCGTCGGTCACATTTATTCTTGAGCTCGAGTCGTCATAAAATTGGGAGGAGTTCTTTGCTTCAATGCAAAGAGCATAGAGAACTGATGAGTCCAAGTGACGTTGGACGAAACTAGTATTCTCTGCCCTTCCATAAAGAAAATCAATTTTAACTATACCCACTTTAAAAACTTGTTGTTTTTAAAATTTGAAAACAACAAATCTGTGATTAAGCTGGGCTTACTTTAAAAATAAAAAAAAAAAATTATTGTAACTTTAACTTCAGTTGCAAAGGAAACAGTGTAGCAAGTGTGAATAACGATTAACAGCAACACAGGGTAATTCAGACAGGTTGATAAAACCACGTTAGCCAGTTCACAAAGCTCTAAAAAGAAATGCAGGTTGACGTTTTGTTCAGTGACAAGCATTTACGGATTAAAGCTTTCTCTCAGTTTAGCGTGCGAGCGAAGCACAAAATGAAAAACGCAAGGTAAGCAAAGAGTTTTGTCTTACTTCGGTTTTCCCAAAATCACAAAAAGTACACCAATAATTATAAATATTCGAATATTTTTGATGTGGTAACTTTGCAATACGTTTATGTTTCCGTTTTAGAACGTTTTATAACGCAAAAAGCGAATTTTTTTTCTTTGTTAGGAGCGATTTGAAAGCACGCCCGAAAGCAAGAGTGATGCCAATGTTCACACGAAAATGCCAAAGAAATTGTGGTATAGAAGTTCCGTAGCCATTTTCAGGCTTGTGCGTTGTCCCTAAACTATGGCAAATCAAAAAATTGTGAGCTAACGTAAATAAAGTAACTACAGCATCAAAACCACAGATCAGAAAATCAATTCGGAAAGTTATTTTGACGCCGTTGTAGCAGAATCCTGCAACCAATACCAGAATTCGCTTGGGTCGACACCAGGCCTATCCCCAAGCGATACTACCGCTCTCAACTGAACAATAAATAAGTACTACTATTCTTGCGTGATAAAGTTTAGACATTTGTCCAATTTCCACTTTTTGGAGTTTTTGTACAAATTGGTTTATTTTTTAATAGAGTGTTGAACATAATTATGATTTTTGCTACCTTTTAATTATTTATATAATTGTTCCACAAACATCCCAGATGGGACAAGGGAGACTTCTCTCATATCAATGAGTGCACGCCGATTCATATTGGCTCAATGATATGGGACCTACTTTTTATTGCCGAGTCCGAACGGCGTGTCTTACGACACCACTTGTAGAGAAGTTTTGCATGGCTTAAATACTCAGGAAATGTCGCCAGCATTACTGAGGGGGAATTTTGCCATCGTTGAAAATTTGATGTTGCTTGGCCTGGGATTCGAACCGCAGACCTTCTGAGTGCAAGGCGGACGTGCTAACCATTGCACCACGGTGGCCCCTTTTAATTATTTAGTGCCTTTTAAATCTAAAAACGCATGATACGCTTATCAGGATTTTCACATGTAAATAAGGAGGCCTCCACAATGTTTTTGTAGGAGGTGGTGCTATTATTTTTTTTCGCAGCTCTATGTATTAAGCATATCAAGCAGTAATTAGGAATTGATTATTTTTGATTATATTTTGGTGCATTATATACATGAAAGCGAGCGAAAATATATATGGACCTTTATTCAAATCCGATCTAATTTCATTAGATGTGTTTAGGTGATCATTCAAAATAGGCCGCATATAATATTTTTTGTGGAGAGTGAGCAAATACGAACCCGTGCAAACCGATAAATAAACAAAGAAATTTTGTAGTAAAGGGGTATGGGGCGATTTATTTTGGCGTAATGTGCTAATGACTTCACCTTGTGTGATTGAGACGCGTGCTTACAGCTGGCGATTAGAACGACAAGTGGCTTAGGTCTTAAAGACCGAAAGTGAAAAAAGACTGCGGCTATCAATCACTGCTTATTGGAAAATTCTCACCACGATCGGAACTGACCGAATATAGTTCCAGGGAGAAGTTGCAGAAATATTCCACTGCCAAGAGAGTGCAATATACGATCCGTTTTGAACACCTTATAACGCGCTACTGAGTTCCGGATCCGATCATGTAAAAGGACGTTACTTATACATGCTGTAAAAGGTGGACTGGATTATCTATCAGAAGATGCACAAGTGATCTATTAAGAACATTGTTTATTTAGGAAGAATGACGAGTTTGGACACGGGACGCCTTACAATGCCTTATGCAGTTTCGAATGTCCACAACACAGACGTGACCGACGTCACCAGGAAAGCCTTAACTACACGACTTAGTTTCCAAACCGTGGGTGACGAATAACAATCAAATCGTCTACTTGTACATTTCTTTATGGATTTTTCCATTTATACATCTTTTGTAAGGAATGCAGATATTCTTCACGCCATAGAATACAAAATTTCTCGGTAAGTGCTTTGACCCTACGATAACGATTGACTTAACTAAGTGGAGCTTCGTGTATTATGGGCTCAGGGGGAGGGGCTAACAAAGGCGCACATATAAGGAAATGTCCAGGGGTGAGAGCAGCTAATTCTCCGGGATTAGCCAATATATGACATAATGGTCGAGAATTAAGGTATGATTCGATGCGAGCTAATACCATACTGATTTCTTGTGTGTTTAATGTCTATCGCTTATTTCCGGAAATGACCCTGAAAACTTTTAACAGATGCCTCCCAAAGACCGCCCATATGCGGAGCGCCAGCAGGAATAAATTTCCAAGTAACTTCTTGAAACCCTATTGAGAGAATAATGCTTGTACTCCAAAAACAAACGTAATACATTATATTTTAGTCACATCGATAACACTTTAATCGTAGTAAAATTCTATAACAATCAACAGCTGATTTAACTGTTATAATTATATGTAAACATTGAGTGAGTCATTCTAGATTGAGGATATGATTGATCTCATCATCGTTGTAAACGTCACTCGCTGACTTGCAGTGTCACTTAAAACAGCTAAAAAACGAATACTCCCAAAGAGAAATACATCACATATTTTGGTGACGAGAAAACAAAAAGAAATAAGAACCCGTTAAAGTTTTGCAGTGGGTTCAAGTGGAATTTTAAGAAATTTGCAATTACAACATTGAACGGCAAAGAATAACCAGTAAAATTTCTGATATTAAGGAAAATTAAAATTATAATAGCGTTAATTGGAACCATTGAAAAGTTTGCTCTTGGTGATGACTTCGAGGAAAATCTCTGAAGAATGGAACAGTTCTCCAAAATAAATGCTGTTGAAAAAGAAAATAAAGTGGCATTATCTTTAACACTGGTCGGCCCGGAAAAATATAAACGTATAAAAAGTATTCTGCTTCCAGAAAAAGCGACTTTTTCGCCCCTTTTTGGAGTTTTTGTACAAATTGGTTTATTTTTTAATGATTGATGATTTAATGATATTTATGATTTTTGCTACCTTTTAATTATTTAGTGCCTTTTAAACCTAAAAACGCATGATACGCTTATCAGGATTTTCACATGTAAATAAGGAGGCCTCCACAATGTTTTTGTAGGAGGTGGTGCTATTATCTTTTTTTCGCAGCTCTATGTATTAAGCATATCAAGCAGTAATTAGGAATTGATTATTTTTGATTATATTTTGGTGCATTATATACATGAAAGCGAGCGAAAATATATATGAACCTTTATTCAAATCCGATCTAATTTCATTAGATGTGTTTAAGTGATCATTCAAAATAGGCCGCATATAATATTTTTTGTGGAGAGTGAGCAAATACGAACCCGTGCAAACCGATAAATAAACAAAGAAATTTTGTAGTAAAGGGGTATGGGGCGATTTATTTTGGCGTAATGTGCTAATGACTTCACCTTGTGTGATTGAGACGCGTGCTTACAGCTGGCGATTAGAACGACAAGTGGCTTAGGTCTTAAAGACCGAAAGTGAAAAAAGACTGCGGCTATCAATCACTGCTTATTGGAAAATTCTCACTACGATCGGAACTGATCGAACATAGTTCCAGGGAGAAGTTGCAGAAATATTCCACTGCCAAGAGAGTGCAATATACGATCCGTTTTGAACACCTTATAACGCGCTACTGAGTTCCGGATCCGATCATGTAAAAGGACGTTACTTATACATGCTGTAAAAGGTGGAATTTATTATCTATCAGAAGATGCACAAGTGATCTATTAAGAACATTGTTTACTTAGGAAGAATGACGAGTTTGGACACGGGACGCCTTACAATGCCTTATGCAGTTTCGAATGTCCACAACACAGACGTGACCGACGTCACCAGGAAAGCCTTAACTACACGACTTAGTTTCCAAACCGTGGGTGACGAATAACAATCAAATCGTCTACTTGTACATTTCTTTATGGATTTTTCCATTTATACATCTTTTGTAAGGAATGCAGATATTCTTCACGCCATAGAATACAAAATTTCTCGGTAAGTGCTTTGACCCTACGATAACGATTGACTTAACTAAGTGGAGCTTCGTGTGTTATGGGCTCAGGGGGAGGGGCTAACAAAGGCGCACATATAAGGAAATGTCCAGGGGTGAGAGCAGCTAATTCTCCGGTATTAGCCAATATATGACATAATGGTCGAGAATTAAGGTATGATTCGAGGCGAGCTAATACCATACTGATTTCTTGTGTGTTTAATGTTTTTCGCTTATTTCCGGAAATGACCCTGAAAACTTTTAACAGCTACCTCCCAAAGACCGCCCATATGCGGAGCGCCAGCAGGAATAAATTTCCAAGTAACTTCTTGAAACCCTATTGAGCGAATAATGCTTGTAATCCAAAAACAAACGTAATACATTATATTTTAGTCACATCGATAACACTTTAATCGTAGTAACATTCTATAACAATCAACAGCTGATTTAACTGTTATAATTATATGTAAACATTGAGCGAGTCATTCTACATTGAGGATATGATTGATCTCATCATCGTTGTAAACGTCACTCGCTGACTTGCAGTGTCACTTAAAACAGCTAAAAAACGAATACTCCCAAAGAGAAATACATCACATATTTTGGTGACGAGAAAACAAAAAGAAATAAGAACCCGTTAAAGTTATGCAGTGGGTTCAAGTGGAATTTTTAAGAAATTTGCAATTATAACATTGAACGGCAAAGAAAAACCAGTAAAATTTCTGATATTAAGGAAAATTAAAATTATAATAGCGTTAATTGGAACCATTGAAAAGTTTGCTCTTGGTGATGACTTCGAGGAAAATCTCTGAAGAATGGAACAGTTCTCCAAAATAAATGCTGTTGAAAAAGAAAATAAAGTGGCATTATCTTTAAGACTGGTCGGCCCGGAAAAATATAAACGTATAAAAAGTATTCTGCTTCCAGAAAAAGCGACTACCAAGGCATATAAAACCTTGTTAGATGTCATCACACCACATTTTACACCTGAACGAAGTATAATCGCAGAACGTTGAATTCATGGTAAAACTCAAGCTTCGACATAACTAAAAATTTTTAAGTGTTCAAAGTGCACCACCAAGCATCCAGTGGGTAGATGTGCTGCAAAGAATTGGAAGAGTTTAGGAAGGGGTATTCTTCGAAAACGTGTTTTCCAAGGTTAACAAAAAATCCATTACCAAGATACAAACAATTCAAGCCAAAATCGTTTGTTGAGCAAAATGGATTTTAAATGAGTTAACTGTTACAATTATATGTAAACATTGAGAAAGTTATTGTACATTGAGGAGATGCTTGCTCTCGTCATCGCTGTAAACGTCTTTCTTTAACTTGCAGTGTAACCGAAAGCAACTAAAAAAGAATACTCCTAAAGAGAAATACATAACAACATTCCTCTTCTCGTACATAATTCATTTATATACATTATTTTCATGTTCTTAAGAGACGCCTACATAATTTGTACAGTTATCCGAAAATAAAGACCGAAGATGAACCGCTTTCATCGAGAAACAATAAGGTTAAACCTGGATCCAGAGTCAATTATCAAACATAAATCTTGCCCACCAATTCGACATTTAATTATCTCCTCCAGTTCTTATCGTACCCGCTACGATTGCTGTGTGAATTCTCACATTCAACAGAACGAACATTAAAACGCCTGCGTTTGACATCTGAAATCCCGCCTTACAATAATTGTCGCTTCATGTTTGTTCTGCATTTCCTTGCAAAGTGTATTGTGCGGGGACATTACATTTTATATTTCTGGCAGGACACATTTGACTATTATCTACCGCATTCCATATAGTTCTGTGTTCGTTTTGTTGCCGTTCCAATTCTGTTGACAATATCGTCGGACTTATGTTGCATATATTGAGTCTGCTTACCAATTTGTTCATCCACCTGACATGCCTCTATAATTTCATCCAGATTGTGTTCTTTCTCTAATAATTATAATCATGTTCTTCAAACAAATTTCTTCAATTTTCGCCTTGGTGGTACAAAATTAGTGATGCACAAAACAGTACTCTAGCGTAAATTTGTTTTTTATTCTCTTGCGCTCAGTCGTTGGCGAGACGTCAACGAAAGCACACAAGCACGGATGTACGAACTGTTTTCTTTATGTTTTACTTAAATAGTGTTTGTACATTAGTATTAACACTTGTAATTTATTGTTTATTATTTAAAATGACCTCTTTAATATGACCATATCAAACAAATAAAGAAAATCTATTAAAAATAACATGTTTAAATTTTGTGCTCAATCGGAGAGTAAATTTGGTACTCTTACCACTACAATCACATATATTGTTTTGTGCATCCCTATACAAAATTCACACGTAGCCATTTGTTGAAGTAATCTCAAAACAAATTTACTAAAACCTTCGCCTTCTTGGGGTACTAGACCCATTTAAAAAGGTCACTAAAATGCCGAATGTCGTCTTGGTGTGAAATACTCATCCAGTTTCTTAATAAGGCTGTGAACACATCATCGTCCGCGTTCGCATCATAAAGAACAATAGCTCATGGTAAAGAAATCGCCACCGTCATCAGTTGCGATCCTCAAATATGAAGCAATTTGTCCCGTTTACGGACGCTGGATGTGATTTCTTCTGTTTGCACATAAATACGGAACGATCGCAGCCATTTTCCCACTCGCTATGCAATAAGGACTTCTATATAACTTCGCATAAAAAGGGCTTAATTACGTCCGCCATGACAACCTGTAACTACGAATTTAAACTTTAATCCAACACCATCAATATTCGTACCTAATGCAAACAAAATAGTAATGTGGTATTTGATAAAGTTATCGCCACTGTAACAACCCACATATATTAGTTCAAATAAAAAGACTTTTAATTAAGGATCGATATATGATCGATATTGGGTGACGTAGGAATGGAAGATACCAAGCAACGGTCCTGACCGGTTTTAACATGCCAAAGCCCAGGATTTATCTTGGTCCCTCTTTCATCCCAAGTGGACACTGACCTCCCCGTGGTGTCACCTGGGGAACTGCCTTTAACACCCGTTAAAGGTAGTGAGCTAACATGTGCCGCGCGTTCACCCATAAGAACGTTAAAAACTTGGGTTTGGGCGTCGGGTTTGTAACCCTCCCCTAGAAAAAACAGCCTCTAAAGTTGACGAACCCCGCACGTTTTAAGGAACATGATCTGCGAATCTGCACCTGGAATGTTCGCACTCTTTATAAAGAAGGTGCAGTCTTCGCATTGGCAGACGTACTTAAAAAGTACAAGGCCGATATTACTGCCATACAGGAAATACGATGGATTGGGAAAGGCGTCACAACAACACCTAAAGGTGACGCACTGTATTATAGCTGCCATGACGTAAAGTATGAGTTTGGTTGCGGATTCGTAGTTAGTCGGAGACTAAAACATCTGGTATCAAGCTTCACACCAGTGAATGAAAGACTTGCTGCAATTCGAATAAAAGCTAAATTCTTCAACATCAGCTTTATTTGCGCTCATGCTCCCACTGAAGAAAAGGACGAACAGACCAAAGATATATTTTACGAGCGCTTAGAAGAAACATATGACCGTTGCCCTGCCCATGACATTAAAATCATTCTAGGCGATTTTAATGCCAAAATTGGAAAGATGAATATTTTTGGCCCAACAGTCGGGAAATTCAGTCTCCACAGTGAAACATCTGACAATGGTATGAGGCTGATAGGCTTTGCAGCTGCAAAAAACATGGTAGTTAGCAGTACCAGATTTAATCATCTCGATATTCATAAGGGCACCTGGCTGTCTCCAGATCAGAAAACAACAAACCAAATTGATCATGTTGTGATAGATGGAAGACATTCATCGAGCGTGTTGGATGTACGATCGTTCCGAGGCGCAAACATTGATTCGGACCACTACCTTGTTGCAGCAAAGGTACGCACCCGCTTAAACGTAGCAAATAAAGAACGAACAGACACAACACGAAAGTTAGACATCGGTAAGCTGCAATCACAACAGATAGCCACATCATATTCCACTCAACTGGCCCAACTGCTTAATCAAAGCACTCCTCATCCCGACAACATATCAGCGCAATGGCAGAGCATTGCCCACTCCATGCAAACAGCCGCAAAATCCATACTTGGATACCAGAGACCTCCACCAAGGAATCCATGGTATGATCAGGAGTGTCGTGCTGCCACCGAAGAGAAAAATGCGGCATATAGGGCTACTTTACAATCTGTAGCAACGCGTAGCGCACGAGAGAGATAAAGGGAGAAAAGGAGAGAGGAGAAACGTCTTTTCCTCAAGAAAAAGAGAGAAATGGAAAAGCGGGAGTGTGAAAAAATCGAGATGTACAGGAGCCAGAATGAATTCCGAAAATTCTACCAAAGAGTCAAGCATCAAACTGATGGCTTTGGTACAGGCACATCCTCCTGTAGAGACCAGCAAGGTAATTTGGTAACTGATACAGATAGTGTACTCAGGATATGGAAATAACATTTTTCAAATCTGTTGGTATCCAATAGCAGCGAAGACGAAGAAGATACCACAATCCAAATCCCAGAAGATGGTATTGAATGTATACCGCCCAGCCAAGATGAGGTAAGGACAGCAATAAATCGGCTGAAGAATAGTAAGGCAGCAGGGGCCGATGGCTTACCAGACGAGCTGTTCAAAACCGGAGGCGATACGCTGATAAGGTGTATTCATAAGCTAGTTAGCACCATCAGGCAGGAAGAACGAGTACCCGACGATTGGAACCTGAGTATCATGTGCCCCGTCCACAAGAAGGGAGATAAGACTGTATGCTCTAACTATAGGGGCATAAGTCTACTCCCTATTGCCTACAAGATCGTGTCAGGGATATTGTGCGAACGACTAAAGCCTATGGTCAACGAGATAATTGGTCCATACCAATGCGGCTGTAGACCTGGCAAGTCCACCATTGACCAGATATTTACCCTGCGGCAAATCCTGGAGAAGACCCAAGAGATGCAGATCGACACCTAAAAGGTATTCCAAGCCATGTCTGAATTTGGTATCCCCGCAAAGCTCATCTGGCTTTGTAAAATGACTTTAACTGACACGAGGTCCTCAGTTAAAATAGGAAAGAACCTCTCCGAAGAGTTTGGTACCAAAAGAGGTTTCAGACAAGGAGACAGCCTTTCGTGTTATCTTTTCAAAATCCTGCTGGAAAAGGTTATACGAGAGGCAAACGTCAAAAGAAGTGGCACAATCTACACCAATAGTCACATGTTACATGCTTATGCTGATGATATAGACATCATGGGCCGATCAGTAAAAGATGTAACTGATACCTTTATAAAGGTCGAAGGAGAATCTGCTAAAGTGGGTCTGGCGGTAAACGGTTAGAAGACCAAGTTGATGGTGTCGACGCGCAATGCGTCCATTGAGCTCGGACCGACTGTGGAAGTTGGTTCCTATAATATTGAGGTAGTAAAAGACTTCGTCTACCTCGGCACCTCCATAAACACAACAAACGACATCAGTTGTGAAATAAAAAGAAGAAGTGTATTGGCCAACAGATGCTACTTTGGTTTAAGTAGACAGTTTAAAAACAAAGCCACATCTCGTCAAACAAATATAACGCTCTACAAAACACTGATACTACCCGTGCTGATGTATGGCTCCAAAGCCTGGGTAATTGCGCAAGCAGCCATGGCAGTGCTTGGTGTGTTTGAGAGAAAAATTCTTCGAAAGATCTACGGACCCATCTGCGTTGACGGCGAATATCGACGTCGCATGAACCACGAGCTGTATCTGCTGTACAACGACATCAATATAGTTAAACGTATCGAGATGCAGCGATTGCGTTGGCTAGGCCATATCATAAGAATGAGCGATGATGAACCCGCTAAGAAGGCGTATAAATACGGACCGCTTGGTGGTGCACGCAGAATTGGCAGGCCAAGGTACAGATGGCGCAAACAAGTGGATGATGAGATGAAAAGGCGCGGTATTCCAGAGTGCGAAGCAACAAATAGAGAGGAATGCACAGTGGATCCATCCATTGGCCAAAAATAAAAAAATGAATGTCAAAATTTTGACATGGATCTTTTTAAAAATATATTAATTTTTGTTTCATTCGAACGCGATCTTCTTAAGAATAGCTTCAAAAGTCGGAACATTTGACTAATATTTTTTGTTGTGAGTACAACCTATATTTTAAGTGCAAGTAAATATATTCAAAATATCGCGAAAATAATACGTATATCAAAATATTATAGTGGATTTTAAAGGAGGAGGTAATAGCTCAATTTTCATTAAAAAATAGTGTTTTATCGTGTTGTGGAATTCTAGTTAGCTGCATATTTTCTTAGTGTATTTTGTAGTGCCAATTCGACTATATACCTAAATTTCACCTAAGGTTTTAGTCATGATGCCCATCAGTGCCCACCTCAGGAATAATTTTCCAAAGTAGTTCATGGGTTAAGATTATTCAGTATTAAAATCAGCTGCCATCTAGTGCCAGACTATAAATGGTGGGCCGCTGACAAAAGCTGCCCTAGAATAGGGTTTCTATGGATATATTAGCGTATAACTCTGTTATCTGACCACGTACTTTAACATAATTGGTATCAGAGGCAAGATGAAGAAATCTTCTTCCAAATTTGTCTTACGTTGGCGGTACGTTCCTTCCAGGAAGAACGCTATAAGATCTGTATTAAAAATTTTACCAATTTTGATATTTTAATCCGCTAAATTGGTTGGAGTTTTTGTTATTTTTGGAGATTGTTTTGTTTCCCCAAGCCTATTTTTGCATCATAAGATAATCGGGACCTTCGTTCATGTCATTTTGTATTAACGGCATAAAACAATTCTTACCGTATACCCCCTCCAGAGGGGATAGGGGGGAGAAAGTTACGCTCGTGGTTTCTAAGAACACTCTTCGCAGCAGCACAAAGCCGTAACCGGCGCATTGGTTTGATTTTTACACTGTAAATATTTTTGGACACTTTCTCCATAGAAGTGGATCCACTGTGGAATGGAGATCTATTCTTAGTTCGGCCTATGGAACAAACGTTCTGTAATGGGCCAGCTAAGTATATTACTTATTTATTTAACACTTTGTTTCACACATGCTCTCCTCCTCCGTTGTCACATGCTCTTTTATTAATATCCAATGCAATAGGATACGAGAACAGATTTTGTGTGTTACGACTGGTCGCTCACTTTAATAACAACAAAATAAAACACAAAGAGAGTTGTAAAAGAGCAATGGAAAAGAATATAAAACAGAGCGCGATTGTTTGCATTACTGACCAGGGGCTGGATTCTTGTTCTATGAAAAATATTTCCTTTATAATTTTTTTCATTCGACAGTTTTTTTTTATAAAAATTTTCATTTTACATTTTCATAGAAACAGAATACAGAGTACCGTTTATGCACACGGATTGTTTAAACTAAAATAATGATGCGTTTTTATTTATATTACGTTAGAATTTGGAACATACTAATTTATGCACCTTTGTGCTTTTCGTCGCAAATTTGTGGTGTCAAATTCTGACGAGTGACAATTGCTTGTTTTTTGGATTTCGTCCACTTAACATTGACATAAAATCTCCTGTTCATAAAAAGGTAAATATTGTTGTACAACAATAAAAACTAAAGAAAATCGTCAATATTTCTAAAGGAAAAATACCGCTTAATTTTTTTTTATTTCTTTTCTTTTTGGTGGCTAAATATTGCCTTTTTTGTAAGCAAACATTGGTCCATTGCGAGCCGAATAAGAGCAACAGCAAATTAATAAGGATTTCTCCTCATTGTTTTACATGAAAATAAGAGGTACGTAGAGTCACCGACGTAGCCAGGGGGGTGGGCGGTCCCCGGGCCCCCCGAAATGATTTTCGTTCCCATAGGATATTAGCTTATGTTACACATTTTTTTAATTTTTGAGTAAAATTTTAAACTGCTTTAAATTTTTCAAGAAATATGTAAAGTATTTGGAGGAAGTATTACAGAGAATTATTTAACTACATTGCACAGTGTTCGATTTTCGAAAAAACCTGGCCAAAACTCTAAAAATGGATGGATCTCGGCCAAACCTTGGGTTTTTATGTTTTTCAGCTCGCTGGTTTCATTTTTCATATCATTTAACCCTCAAGTGGTCATTTTGGTCCCTCCTCCTATAAAATGTGATCTTATCGGATCAAAATATTCTACAAATTTGTTCGCCATCAATTTTTAGTATAGGTCCTAGAATACACCAAAACTCTATATCTTACCTTTGCTCCAGAAATATGAAAATTAGAAAAACATTTTAGGGTTAATGTCGTACTTCATCAAAGTTTTGGCCAAATTGTCATACAAAACATGAGTATAGCAGAATGGTGTCAAAGACAAAAATTTCTCCCGCTAAATTTCATTATGAGTCATCAATGAAATGAAATTTGTAAGGTACTAAATAATTAAGAAAACAATTTTTTTTTTAAATTTTACAACCAAATTTTCAAATATTTTTTCATATTATTTTTGATCATTTAAAAAAATTTAAATTAATATGATGATTATAAATAGGGTGAAAAGGACCATTTTATATACATACATGATATATATGCAATTGCTTCGTTTACTATTAAAATACACACAATAAGTCAATACTATTCGCTGTCAGACTCGTACTCGTCTGATGATCCAGAATCTATATTGGGGTTTACAGGTACTACCTCAGCATTCCCAATGACGTTAGTAGATAATAATTTAATAGCAGCTGAGGATAGCTTTTTGTTTCTTTTATATTACCTGATACAGTTTTCCTTCCAAATTATTCCCCATTTAAAGGAACCCAACATTTATATGAAAGTTTTCCATATTTTCCGGAAGGTGTAAACATGCCTTCTGAAGTGATTACAATAACAAATGTGCGTTTTTGCGTGAATTTTACCCAAAATAGATGAAGAACTCCGACCTATTTTTCCTATATTTTCGTCAACTAACTCAAAAACTACATTGGAAAATATATTTTTTCTTTTTTTAAATTTGCCCAATACGGTTTTTGTTTTTGCTATAATATGCGAACCGCTAAACAGATTTGAACAATTTTGGTTCCATTTGAATCTTCGCGATATTTAAATTACGCTCATATTTTTTGAATATTTTAAGGATGCATGAACAGGTTGAATTTTATTAAAACAAGTTGCAAACTAAACTTTTTTTTATTCTTTCTGATTTTCCGCGAAATTTACAATTTTTTTTACTAAAGTTATGGCACCTCAGTAATCATATAGTACGTAGGAAGCCATTAGTTAACACTGTTTCTCAATATAATGAGTAGCGTTCTTTTAAGATTTTTTTCTTATTATCAGAATTGAAACCGCCATAACTTTTGCGCGCAATAACCGAAATTAGTATCTCGAACAGATTTGAGAAAGGGAATGTTTTCTCAATCCATGTACCAAAAATTTTTCATGTAGCCTAAAAAATTTTTTTACATTTTTTTCGATGGAAAACTAAAAAAATTTTTCATGTACCTGAAAGACAAAATATCACATAAAAACGAAAAGTGCAAAAATGTGCAGGATGTTTCGATGGAAATTGGTAAAAAACTATTCCCTTTTTATGAAATGATAAGTTACACAGCCCAACTCGATCTTACTCATAACTATTTTCATTATTTTTTGTGAAAATTGATCTTAAAAAAATTAACAAGTACGGACATCAATTATTAAAGAACGCACAATTCATTGGCGACACTGAACATCATAAATACGTTTCACATACCTTTCATTACAATTACGAAAAGAAAAATTTTAATAACCGTTGTTTATTTCGCATATTATCATAGATTTATAAACATCTTAAATATTAAAAAAAAAAAATCCAAATAGGGTCACTTTGACCTGGTTTTATACCCACTTATTAAACAAGAAATGTATATATTTTTTTATAACTACACGCACTGGGATCCTACTAACAATATCTGACCCTTTTTAGTGTAAATTGGTAAAAAAAATTTTCGATTTTTGGCCAGGTTTTTTCGAAAATCGAACACTGTGCATTGGTATACTTATTATCCAACATATTTGAAAGTATAATAATAATGATAAATTTTCTGCATAGTTGTTGTTAAGTTTTAAGGTGTTGTTTAAGCATTTAATCGTAATTTTATGCTGACTGTAAGTGTTACTGAGTTCAGAACAATATGTTTTTTGTATTTATTGAACGTTTGTAGCATATTACGTCTAATACTTTGGCTTATAAACAACATCTAGAAAAAAACAATCTTGCGATATTTTGTTTTTGAAAATTTTGATAAGAGCAATAAGTATATAGTCTCTAACTTTTTGACTTTATATTGACAAAAAAAAAAACTGATGGGAAACAGATTCAGATTCGTCAAAATCTCAACAAGTATCAGTCGGCTTTGCGGATAGGAATATACCCTGAGCCTCTGTGAACTGAAACTTTAATCTATGGACAGATCGAATAAAGGCTACACAACCAAAATCCTTTAACCCAAAGCTATGTATTAGGAGATTTTCAGAATTGTGTAGCCATTTTAGGATGTATGAACTCAACAACAAAATATGGATTTTATCATTGATCACAAATATTACGGAGAAGGTAACTGAAGAAATGGACCGGACCGACACGGTTCATTTTGGAAGTATATCTTATTTTGGGAGTCATTCATTTTAAAAGATATTGCGCCCACAAGTCATTTCAGTGCGTCACAGTTTAATTTTCAGTTTTTTTTTAAGAAGAAATATAGACTTGCCCACGAAAACTGCATTAAACAACTATTTTGAAGGTTTGTTGGGATGTACTCATTTTCGAGCTAAAACTAAGTTTGGGGTAGAGTAAAATCACCATTTACGAACTTTATACATATATAAGGCTCGCAGAAATATTGCTATAAACAATGTTTGGACCAACGCAGTATACGGTTCGAAAGTTGTCGTGCGCACCAGCCACTACACATGATGGGGTGTTCCTTAGAGCTTTCGAGCCATTTTCTCTGGAAGTATGGGCGTGTAACTTAAAAAAATTGTATTGTAGTAATATTGGCCCGAGAACAATTGTTGCAAAAAAGCAAACCGTTTCCAGAGAGGTATTTTTGGGGCGCCTTCGCCACTGGGGCGGCTACGCCAGTGCCGATTTTCTCGCAAAATACAAGTTATAGAAAAAATCCGTTAAAAGCAAAATTGTGAGTTTAATGAAGATCTATCATCTCCCAAAAGTTGGCAGTTGTGTCATAGGTATGATAGCGGACGCACACGGTTTTGTGTTTTCAGCGTATTGGGAAAAATAATTATGGTAGGTATTTTTTGTGATATCTTCTTTACCTTTTGTGATATCAAAAACACATTTTATACCGTTAGAAGACAACTACTGAAGAATATAAATGCCAATAATTCGCATGAAAAACAGCAAATGCAAATGTCTATATATTAATATTATGAAATATATAAGGGGTGGGGCGCCTACGCCATGATAGCGGCGAGGTGGGTTAATGTTAGAAATTTGTCATGTTTAACTTAAATTATTTATACCGTAGATATACCACACTATAATATAAATCCTCAAAAATAATATTTTAAAAATAAAATTATAACCATTTATATATCAAAACTTATAGTCAAAATATGCTAATATTTGTACCAAAAATAATATTTGAATAAACTTTAACGGTGTCGGTATGAGAACATTTTGAAAAAAACGTGGCGAAGGCGCCCCATGTTACCATATATTTTTTAATTTATTTATTTCATATTTTTAATTATATCTAAATTATTAGCATAAAGGAAGTGAAGCGATGACTGCTGAGCTTACACAGGTATATTTACTAATTATCCAGAAAGGTCTTAAACTCTACTTCTCTGAAAAATTTTCAAATACTATGTGGAAGGTTATTGAAAGATTGGATCGAATCGGTTTATCTGTTCGAGAATTACCGTGTTCTCCAGGCAGCCACCGAGATGGACGAACATAGCAACACAGCGACTCCAAATTTTCTGAAACAGATTTCTTCGAAACACACTTTGGCCCTAAAACCATTATTTCGATGAGGCACATTTTGACTAAAGGCCGAGAGTATAAAAAATGTAGATTGGGAAAAATTGTGTTCATTGATTTTTGCTAAAATTCGGGGCGCCAGAATTTCATTTTAAAAGTATTAAAGACTGGCAAGGCAAGAGTTTTCTTGGTTCCTGATCAATTTATGAGAAAATCCACGACAGGAAACAAGAATTTCTATAAGACAGATCCGACGATTGGACGTCAAAATAGTCTATTGACAGATGAACGATTGGGCGAAAGAATTTGTCATTATATACGCACGATTGGGTGCTAGAATTTCATCATGGATAGACTCACTACTGCTTAGCATTAATTCTCTATGAAAAAAACCAATATCGGCATTCAGAAATTCTTCATAACTTCAATGACAGTGTAACAGTAACAACGATTCGACACCTGAATTTCCGAAATTAAAAACTGACCATATTCTGACGCCGCAGCGTGATAAAAGACAAAAAAAAAGAAGACACGTGTCTCGGTATTTTTTCCTTTATTTATATAACTCCTACATAAATCAATTCTCTACTAATCCCATTTCCTTCCATAAGTTACACTGTGCAACTCGAAAATATTAACCATATTCTGAAATTTGAATTTATCTCGCAGGCAAAGTTGTAGCTCTTGTCTTAAAAAACAAAAATTGTGAACACATATAAGCTTCATCTGCAAGGTCAAAATCGCCATATTCAAATTTCTTTTAAAATTTTTTCTTAAGTTTTGTTATACAGCTTTCAAACCGATCAAATTTGATGCAAACAACCAACTACAAAAATTTACCTCAGATCTCATAAACATCTTTCTAGAATATACGAACTCTGTAGACACGGATCTTGATGGTCAAAATAGCAAAACAATTGCGATTTTTATCCTCTTTTCTAGGATTCTGCTCAATAGATATTAAACCGTTCAAAATTCAAGAAAACAATCAACCACAATAGCATAGCAAAGCATCAATAAACAACTTTCTGGAATATGCGAAATGTCTATGAACGGTTCTTAATGCTAAAAATAGCAAAAATCTTTTGAAAATATCCAATTTTTATAATTTTTTCTCCGACTTTGGTCCAAAGATACGCAACAGCCCAAAAATTAAGGATACCGTCAACCACAAAAATTTAAACATCTTTTTAGAACATATGAAGATTCTAGGAATGATTCTTAGGGCTGAAATTCACGAACAATTAAATTGTTTTAACATTCCCACTGCTCAGGTTTGGAAACAATAAACTGTTAAAAACTCAAGGATATTTGAAAGGTTTTTTATTTACGGACCTGAACAGGAAGAATGATATAAAATAATGAGCTTGAAGAATCGTTCCTAGAATCTTCATTTGTTCTAGAACCTTTTTTGTTGAAATCTAAGGTTCATTTTTGGAGTTGGCTGTATCCTTAATTTTTGTGGTGGTTGCGTATCTTTGCACCAGAGTCGGAGAAAAAAGTATAAAAATTGGATATTTTCATAGACATTTCGCATATTCCAGAAAGTAGTTTATTGAAGCCTATTCAACACTATTGTGGTTGATTGTTTTCTTGAATTTTGAACGGTTTAATATCTATGGAGCAGAAGCCGAGAAAAGAGGATAAAAATCCCAACTGTTTTGCTATTTTGACCATTAATACCTGTTCCTTCATGGTTCGTATATTCCAGAAAGATGTTTATTGAGATCTGAGGTACATTTTTGTAGTTGGTTGTTTGCTTCAAATGTGATCGGTTTAATAGCTGTATAACAAACTTGAGAAAAATTTTAAATGAAATTTGACCATGGCGATTTTGTCCTTGCAGATGAAGTTTGATGGGTTCTATGTGTTCACAATATTTGTTCTTCAAGACAAGAGCTACAACTTTGCCTCTGAGATAAATTCAAATTTCCTAACGGTTTGGAAGATATAGTCCTGACTAAATGACCCGTTTTACATCAAAGCCTCAAACCTTTGGAGGCATATAACCGCGAAAGTTGAAGAGATATGGAAAAACGGCGAGACACGTGTCTTCTTATTTTTGGTGTTCTAACACACTGTGGAATCAGAATATGGTTAATAAAACATGACTTAAAAAATTACACACAGTGTTACTCAATAAAATTGGAGTGGAATATTGAAGCAATGATTTTGAACTTTTTTCTTAAGTTTTGTTATACAGCTTTCAAACCGATCAAATTTGATGCAAACAACCAACTACAAAAATGTACCTCAGATCTCATAAACATTTTTCTAGAATATACGAACTCTGTAGACACGGATCATGATGGTCATAATAGCAAAACAATTGCGATTTTTATCCTCTTTTCTAGGATTCTGCTCAATAGATATTAAACCGTTCAAAATTCAAGAAAACAATCAACCACAATAGCATAGCAAAGGCATCAATAAACAACTTTCTGTAATATGCGAAATGTCTATGAACGGTTCTTAAGGTAAAAATAGCAAAAATCTTTTGAAAATATCCAATTTTTATAATTTTTTCTCCGACTTTGGTCCAAAGATACGCAACAGCCCAAAAATTAAGGATACCGTCAACCACAAAAATGTAAACAACTTTTTAGAACATATGAAGATTCTAGGAATGATTCTTAGGGCTGAAATTCACGAACAATTAAATTGTTTTAACATTCCCCCTGCTCAGGTTTGGAAACAATAAACTTTTAAAAACTCAAGGAAATTTGAAAGGTTTTTTATTTACGGACCTGAACAGGAAAGAATGATATAAAATAATCGAATTTTGAGCTTGAAGAATCGTTCCTAGAATCTTTATTTGTTCTAGAACCTTTTTTGTTGAAATCTAAGGTACATTTTTGTAGTTGGCTGTATCCTTATTTTTTGTGGCGTATCTTTGCACCAGAGTCGGAGAAAAAAGTATAAAAATTGGATATTTTCATAGACATTTCGCATATTCCAGAAAGTTGTTTATTGAAGCCTATTCTACACTATTGTGGTTGATTGTTTTTTTGAATTTTGAACGGTTTAATATCTATGGACCAGAAGCCGAGAAAAGAGGATAAAAATCCCAACTGTTTTGCTATTTTGACCATTAACACCAGTTCCTTCAGGGTTCGTATATTCCAGAAAGATGTTTATTGAGATCTGAGGTACATTTTTGTAGTTGGTTGTTTGCTTCAAATGTGATCGGTTTAATAGCTGTATAACCAAACTTGAGAAAAATTTTAAAACAAATTTGACCATGGCGATTTTGACCTTGCAGATGAAGTTTGATGGGTTCTATGTGTTCACAATATTTGTTCTTCAAGACAAGAGCTACAACTTTGCCTCTGAGATAAATTCAAATTTCCTAACGGTTTGGAAGATATAGTCCTGACTAAATGACCCGTTTTACATCAAAGCCTCAAACCTTTGGAGGCATATAACCGCGAAAGTTGAAGAGATAGGAAAAACGGCGAGACACGTGTCTTCTTATTTTTGGTGTTCTAACACACTGTGGAGTCAGAATATGGTTAATAAAACATGACTTAAAAAATTACACACAGTGTTACTCAATAAAATTGGAGTGGAATATTGAAGCAATGATTTTGAACTTTTTTCTTAAGTTTTGTTATACAGCTTTCAAACCGATCAAATTTGATGCAAACAACCAACTACAAAAATGTACCTCAGATCTCATAAACATTTTTCTAGAATATACGAACTCTGTAGACACGGATCATGATGGTCAAAATAGCAAAACAATTGCGATTTTTATCCTCTTTTCTAGGATTCTGCTCAATAGATATTAAACCGTTCAAAATTCAAGAAAACAATCAACCACAATAGCATAACAAAGGCATCAATAAACAACTTTCTGGAATATGCGAAATGTCTATGAACGGTTCTTAATGGTACAAATAGCAAAAATCTTTTGAAAATATCCAATTTTTATAATTTTTTCTCCGACTTTGGTCCAATGATACGCAACAGCCCAAAAATTAAGGATACCGTCAACCACAAAAATGTATACAACCTTTTAGAACATATGAAGATTCTAGGAATGATTCTTAGGGCTGAAATTCACGAACAATTAAATTGTTTTAACATTCCCACTGCTCAGGTTTGGAAACAATAAACTGTTAAAAACTCAAGGAAATTTGAAAGGTTTTTTATTTACGGAACTGAACAGGAAAGAATGATATAAAATAATCGAATTTTGAGCTTGAAGAATCGTTCCTAGAATCTTCATTTGTTCTAGAACCTTTTTCGTTGAAATCTAAGGTACATTTTTGTAGTTGGCTGTATCCTTATTTTTTGTGGCGGTTGCGTATCTTTGCACCAGAGTCGGAGAAAAAAGTATAAAAATTGGATATTTTCATAGACATTTCGCATATTCCAGAAAGTTGTTTATTGAAGCCTATTCTACACTATTGTGGTTGATTGTTTTCTTGAATTTTGAACGGTTTAATATCTATGGACCAGAAGCCGAGAAAAGAGGATAAAAATCCCAACTGTTTTGCTATTTTGACCATTAACACCAGTTCCTTCAGGGTTCGTATATTCCAGAAAGATGTTTATTGAGATCTGAGGTACATTTTTGTAGTTGGTTGTTTGCTTCAAATGTGATCGGTTTAATAGCTGTGTTTGCGGCGTTGCCTTATATTGGTATGTACCCTAATGACACTTGCCGGCGGCTTTATGGAATTCAACGGCGGCGTAGTTGCAGATGGTACGGCTGCGTAGTTTGGCCTTAAAAGAAAATGTAAATACTCACGCACACTTACGCATATTCCATAAAGCCACCGGTAAATTCCAATCAGCAAGATGTAAATAAGAAAAGAAGAGGTAAATAAGAAATGCAAAAAACCAAAGTTAGGCTTTTCGCTGAGACAAAACTTCACTTCGTTAACAGCCTTCAAATCGTGCGTACAAAAAACAACCCGTGGCCAGTGACAAACATATACACAAGTAAAAACAACATCTAGCATTAAAACAAGTACAAGTATTTACAAAGTGACATTTTTACACATAATACAAATCACAACAATTGTAAATTATTTTGCTTAACCTAAATTAAAACCAAAATTGTGCTAAATTAAACCTAAAAATGTTCTACTTAAAACTACAATTGAGCTACTTAAAACTAAAGTTGAGCTACCTAAAACTTGAATAAAAACCTAGTTAAAACCTACAAAAAATCTAAAAATATTGTGAATTTGCCTAGTTTAAAAACTTATGAATTTGCTAAATTACGATATTGTGAACATTCCTCTCTAAACCTACTGTGAATTTTGCTACTTATGAAATCTAAATTGAAAATTTAACTATCTAAAATATTTGTGAATTTACCTACCTTAAAACTAAAGAAGTTAAAGCTAAAATCCTACATCTACTATTGCACTATATATAACCTAAAACTAAAACTTAACCTAGTGATCATAAAACCTACCTTAATGTACATAAACCCTAGTTAACCTATTTTACACTATCCTACAAATTAAAGAATTATTCTAACCTAATATTTTATAAATAAAGTGTAAATTTGAATTTGAAAAGAAACCTAAATTGGATTATTATTTGGTGGAAAATAAGTTGATGTACGAAACAAGCTGTATAACCAAACTTGAGAAAAATTTTAAAACAAATTTGACCATGGCGATTTTGACCTTGCAGATGAAGTTTGATGGGTTCTATGTGTTCACAATATTTGTTCTTCAAGACAAGAGCTACAACTTTGCCTCTGAGATAAATTCAAATTTCCTAACGGTTTGGAAGATATAGTCCTGAATAAATGACCCGTTTTACATCAAAGCCTCAAACCTTTGGAGGCATATAACCGCGAAAATTGATGAGATATGGAAAAACGGCAAGACACGTGTCTTCTTATTTTTGGTGTTCTAACACACTGTGGAGTCAGAATATGGTTAATAAAACATGACTTAAAAAATTACACACAGTATTACTCAATAAAATTGGAGTGGAATGAATATTGAAGCAATGATTTTGAACTTTTGCGAAGTAGGAAACAAAGGAAAAGTTAAGATATTTCTAAGGTTTTCCGATTGTTACTTTTTCTTTTGGTCTTACCGAAGTGATATCACTGAATTACATAACATAAAATGTAGTTGGGTGCCACCGTGGTGCAATGGTATGCACACCCGCCTTGCACGCTGAAGGTCGTGGGTTCGATTCCCCGGCCAGTCAACATCAAACACTTTTCAACGGTGACAAAACACCCCTCAGTAATGTTGGCGACACTCATTGATATGAGAGAAGTCTCCCCTGTCTCGCCTGGGATGTTTGTGGAACAATTATATTATATTAAAATGTAGTTGTGAGTTATTTGATAAATGATACACCCAAAAGTACATGAGATTATTAATATAACTATTGTTTAAACATATATTGACTCTGATATATTGTCAAAAAAGTTCTGAAAACAAGGGGAAATTGGCCAAGAAGTCTTACGTCATTTTAATTAAGAAATAGTAATGAACATTATTTCATCAGTAATATAAGTATAAAATAAGGTTTACATCATTACTGTATAAGATATTTTCGCTAACATGAACTTTCAAAATTTTGGGTCAGGTGGTTTAATTTTTCTGGTTAGTTCTAATTTGTCTTTTGAAAAATAAACATTAAATTTTTATAAAATTAACTTGTTGTGGATTTGTTCATTTTTACCCAACAAATTGGTGACCTCCGACAAAAGAGCTCAAATAAAGAACTTCTAATGAAAACGGACGCTACACGAGTAGCTGTGAAAGCTCCTCCATTTTGGCGGTCCGATCCGCGACTTTGGTTCAAGCAAATAGAATCACAATTTATCATGGCCGGCATTACGCAAGATTCTACAAAATTCCACACCATTGTTGCATCGATTGAAAGCAATATTTTGGAGAAAGTTGAAGATATAATCATCAATCCTCCCGCTGCAAATATGTATGACACGTTAAAAGACAAACTTATTAGCAGTTTCTCGGATTCAGAGGAGAAGCGTCTCTAGAAGCTTTTGACGAACATTGAGCTCTGAGACAAAAAGACTTCAGAACTGTTATCCAAAATCCGGGCATTATCTCAAGGTAAGGTTTCCAACGATATTTTGAAGCAGCTGTGGATGCCACGACTTCCGCCACAGATGAAAGCAATTTTATCCGCTAATGAAGACAGCGTGGAAAAATTGGCAGCGATGGCCGACAGGATTGCGGATAGTAGCGAATCAGATGTATGTAGTAGAAATAGAGAAGAAATTAGAAGCCCTTTGCACGCAGATGGGTTCATTCCAAATGTCAAGAAGCCGTGGTAAGTCTTCCTCAAAACATCGACGTTCGAATTCCGGAAGCAAATCAAACCCGTATTGCTGGTATCATTTCAAATTTGGCGAGAAAGCCAGAAAATGTGTTGCACCATGCAATTACAGAACACCAACATCGTAAAACTGAATGGTGCACCGTCTTTGGTGACGGACGAGTGTACCCTGTACCTGCTTGTTCGAGGCACTAAATCGAAAATCAGGTATTTAGTAGATCCATGAGCGGATTTAACGGTGTATTCTGTCTCAAAATACATGCGCAGTCAACCTCTCAGTCAATTGATTTTGTATGCCGCTAACCAGACACCGATCAGGACGTATGGCACAAAAACCCTTTCCATAGACTTGGGGCTGAATAGATTGTTTAAATGGAATTTCGTGATTTCTGTTGTACAGAAACCTATTATTGGATCAGATTTTTTGGGTAAATATGGACTACTTATTGATATTAAAAATAATAGTCTTATAGACCCCCATACCAATCGGAGATGTAGTGGATCCATAGCAAGTGTGGAGGATTCTTCAATTAAATGCATATCAAGCGCATCTGAGTATACCTCATTACTTCGAGAATTCGACGACTTAAAAAAGATAAATTTCAAATCGAAGGCAAAGCTTTCAGTTCAGCATCAGATTGATACAACCAAAGGTCCACCCGTTTTCTGCAAACCGAGACGTCCTCCACCTGAAAAATTGCAAGTTGTGAAAAAAGAATTCGAGGAAATGATTCGTCTTGGAATATGTCGCCCATCAAATAGCAGTTGGGCTAGTCCGCTACATATGGTGAAGAAACCCAATGGAGAGTGGTTTGAATGCTCGCACAATTCCAGACTGATACGCAGTTCCACATATTCATGATTTTGGTTCATTGCTTGATGGTAAGATGGTTTTTAGCAAGATTGATGTAGTGAAAGCTTACCACCATATACCGGTGGCCGAAGAAGATGTAAAGAAGACAGCAATAACAGCACCCATAGGGAATTTCGAATTTCCTAGGATGTCATTTGGATTTTGCAACGCTGCACAAACGTTCCAGCGATTTATGCACGAGGTATGACAAGACTTGGATTTCGTTTACCTTTATATAGACGACATTCTCGTTGCATCAAAGAGTCCAGAACAGCATCTTAGGAAATTAATTGAAAAACTTCGCGAGTACGGTATCACTATCAACATCCATAAAAGTGTTTTTGGGGCTACTGAATTAGAATTTCTTGGTTATCTTGTGACAAAGGATGGGTTGAAACCCCTTTCTAGCAGAGTTCAGGTTATACAAACATATAAGCTTCCCAGCACTATCAAGGATCTTCGCCGTTTCCTGGGTATGATAAACTTCAACAGAAGATTTTTGCCACGTGCTGCAAATTCACAAGCAATTTTACACAGCATGTACAACGGTAATGTGAAGAACGACAAACACCGTTATAAATTGGACTGAGGAACAAAAACAGGCGTTTGAGCAGTGCAAACAAGAGCTAGCCAGTGCTAGTTTATTGTCCTATCCGCGCGAAAATGCTGCAACATCAATTTGTGTCGATGCATCGGATTATGCCATGGGTGGTGTCCTACAGCAATATGTCAACGGTGAGTGGAAACCGCTTGGATTTTTTTCTAAGAAATTGTCGCATACTCAGGCAAATTTTAGTGCATATGATCGCGAACTGTTGGCTATATATTCTGCACTGAAGCATTTCCAGTATTTCTTAGAAGGTCGTCAGTTCTGCATTTTTACGGACGACAAACCTATAACATTCGCTTTTAACAGCGTTCGGAGAAGGCATCTCCAAGACAACTTCGACATCTGCATTACATTGCGCAATTCACATGACATGCTGATACCATGTCACGTATAGAAGCAATCAAAACACCCCAATGCAAAGTGGATCCACCCATTGGCCAAAAATAAAAAAAAAAATTAATGTCAAAATTTTGGTACAAAATCTGGCAACTCTGACAGCTATGACATGGACCTTTTTAAAAATATATTAGTTTTCGTTTCATTCGAACGCAATCTTCTTAAGAATAGCTTCAAAAGTCGAAACATTTGACTAATATTTTTTGTTGCGAGTACAACCTATATTTTAAGTGCAAGTAAATAAATTCAAAATATCGCAAAACTAATACGTATAGCAAAATATTATAGTGGATTTTGAAGGAGGAGGTAAAAAAATAGTGTTTTAGCATATTGTGGATTTCTAGTTAACTGCATATTTTCATAGTGTATTTTGTAATGCCAATTCGATTATATACTTAAATTTGATCTAAGGTTTTAGTAATGATGCCCACCAGTGCCCACCTCGGGAATAATTATCCAACGCAGGGTTTAAGATTATTCAGTATTAAAATCAGCTACCATCGAGTGCCAGACTATAAATGGTGGGTCGCTGACTAAAGCTGTCCTAGAATAGGGTTTCCATGGATATATTAGCGTATAACTCTGTTATCGGACCACGTAAATTAACATAATTGGTATCTGTAAAGAAATCTTCTTCCAAATTTGTCTTATGTTGGCGGTACGTGCCTTCCAGGAAGAACGCTATAAGATCTACATATATTAAACATTTTACCAATTTTCACACAAAAATTTTGATTTTTTTTAATCCGCCAATTGGTAGTATTTTATGTTGTTTTGGAGATTGTTTTGTTTCCCCAAGCCTATTTTTGCATCATGAGATAATCGGGACCTTTGTTCCAAAAAAAAAAAGAATTCGAGGAAATGATTCGTCTTGGAATATGTCGCCCATCAAATAGCAGTTGGGCTAGTCCGCTACATATGGTGAAGAAACCCAATGGAGAGTGGTTTGAATGCTCGCACAATTCCAGACTTATACGTTACTTTATTGTCCTATCCGCGTGAAAATGCTGCAACATCAATTTGTGTCGATACATCGGATTATGCCATGGGTGGTGTTCTACAGCATTATGTCGACGGTGAGTGGAAACCGCTTTGATTTTTTTCTAAGAAATTGTCGCCTACTCAGGCAAATTATAGTGCATATGATCGCGAACTGTTGGCTATATATTCTACACTGAAGCATTTCCAGTATTTCTTAGAAGGTCGTCAGTTCTGCATTTTTACGGACGACAACCTATAACATTCGCTTTTAAGCAGCGTCCGCAGAAGGCATCTCCAAGACAACTTCGACATCTGCATTACATTGCGCAATTCACAACAGATATACGGCATATTAGCGGCAAAAATAATGTTATTGCCGATACCATGTCACGTATAGAAGCAATCAAAACATCCCAATGCAAAGTGGATCCACCTATTGGCCAAAAATAAAAAACGCGATCTTCTTATGAATAGCTTCAAAAGTCGAAACATTTGACTAATATTTTTTGTTGCGAGCACAACCTATATTTTAAGTGCAAGTAAATAAATGCAAAATATCGCAAAACTAATACGTATACTAAATTATTATAGTGGATTTTGAAGGAGGTAATAGCTTAATTTTCATTAAAAAATAGTGTTTTAGCATATTGTGGAATTCTAGTTAACTGCATATTTTCTTAGTGTATTTTGTAATGTCAATTCGATCATATACTTAAATTTGATCTAAGGTGTTAGTCACGATGCCCACCAGTGCCCACCCCGGGAATAATTATCCAACGTAAGGTTTAAGATTATTCAGTATTAAAATCAGCTGCCATCTAGTGCCAGACTATAAATGGTGGGTCGCTGACTAAAGCTGTCCTAGAATAGGGTTTCTATGGATATATTAGCGTATAACTCTGTTATCTGACCACGTACATTAACATAATTGGTATCAGTGGCAAGATAAAGAAATCTTCTTCCAAATTTGTCTTACGTTGGCGGTACGTGCCTTCCAGGAAGAACGCTATAAGATCTATATTAAACATTTTACCAATTTTCACACAAAAATTTTGATTTTTTTTTAATCCGGAAATTGGTTGGAGTTTATGTTGTTTTGGAGATTGTTTTGTTTCCCCAAGCCTATTTTTGCATCATGAGATAATCGGGACCTTTGTTCATGTAATTTTGTATTAACAGCATAAAACAATTCATTTTTTCATTTCATTTATTCATCAATTGTAATATAAAAAAGCCAACATGGCCAATAACTTATATTATCTTACTACAATATCCAAACACCAAGAACTTAGAAGTAAATAATTAAAATTAAATATATATGAAGAAAAGACAAAATTTTTTAGTTTTCCATAAAAAAAAATTAAAAAAATTTTTTAAGCTACATGAAAGATTTTTGGTACATAGATTGGGAAAAAAATGCCATTCTTAAATCTGTTCGTGATACTAATTTTGGTTGTTGCGCGCAAAAGTTATGGCGGTTTCAATTCTGATAAAAAGAAAAAAATATTTAAAAGACTCTAATCATTATATTGAGAAACTCTCTTAATTAGGGGCTCCCTACATACTACATGTTTACTGATGTCCCATAACTTTAGTGAAAAAGTTGTGCATTTTCGCGGAAATTAGGAAAGAATTCCAAACAATTGGTAGTTTGCAACTTGTTTTAATAAAATTCAACCTGCTTATGCCTCTGAAAAATATATAAAAAATATGTACGTAATCTATACATCGCGAAGATTCAAATGAAACCAAAACTATACAAATCCGTTTAGTGGTTTTCATATTATAGCTAAAACAAAAAAATATATTGAGGAAATTTATAAAATTTTTGTAAGAGAAAATATTTATTAAAATTTATTTTGTGAGTTAGTTGAACAAAATGTAAGAAAAATAGGTCGGAGTTTTTCTTCTATTTTAGTTAAATTTCACGCAATAAATCACATTTTTTATTCTAATCACTACTCGAAAACACGCTAACATCTAGCAGAAGATATGGATATCTTTCAAATAAATGTTGGGTTCCTTTAAATGGGGTATAATCTTGAAATAAAATTGTATCGGGTAATGTTCATTTTGAAATGCGTGTAAATCGCGAAATCCTAAAAATCACTTGATGCACATGCGGTTTACCAATACAGCGAATTCTTCTCTTTTAATTTGTACACATTTGCCAGGATTTACTTTGGCCGCTAAGATGTAGCATCGTCTGCAGTTTAGAGTGCAACAAACTGTATAACATTTGACTAATATTTTTTGTTGCGAGTACAACCTATATTTTAAGTGCAAGTAAATAAATTCAAAATATCGCAAAACTAATACGTATAGCAAAATATTATAGTGGATTTTGAAGGAGGAGGTAAAAAAATAGTGTTTTAGCATATTGTGGATTTCTAGTTAACTGCATATTTTCATAGTGTATTTTGTAATGCCAATTCGATTATATACTTAAATTTGATCTAAGGTTTTAGTAATGATGCCCACCAGTGCCCACCTCGGGAATAATTATCCAACGTAGGGTTTAAGATTATTCAGTATTAAAATCAGCTACCATCGAGTGCCAGACTATAAATGGTGGGTCGCTGAGTAAAGCTGTCCTAGAATAGGGTTTCCATGGATATATTAGCGTATAACTCTGTTATCGGACCACGTAAATTAACATAATTGGTATCTGTAAAGAAATCTTCTTCCAAATTTGTCTTATGTTGGCGGTACGTGCCTTCCAGGAAGAACGCTATAAGATCTACATATATTAAACATTTTACCAATTTTCACACAAAAATGTTGATTTTTTTTAATCCGCCAATTGGTAGTATTTTATGTTGTTTTGGAGATTGTTTTGTTTCCCCAAGCCTATTTTTGCATCATGAGATAATCGGGACCTTTGTTCCAAAAAAAAAAAAGAATTCGAGGAAATGATTCGTCTTGGAATATGTCGCCCATCAAATAGCAGTTGGGCTAGTCCGCTACATATGGTGAAGAAACCCAATGGAGAGTGGTTTGAATGCTCGCACAATTCCAGACTTATACGTTACTTTATTGTCCTATCCGCGTGAAAATGCTGCAACATCAATTTGTGTCGATACATCGGATTATGCCATGGGTGGTGTTCTACAGCATTATGTCGACGGTGAGTGGAAACCGCTTTGATTTTTTTCTAAGAAATTGTCGCCTACTCAGGCAAATTATAGTGCATATGATCGCGAACTGTTGGCTATATATTCTACACTGAAGCATTTCCAGTATTTCTTAGAAGGTCGTCAGTTCTGCATTTTTACGGACGACAACCTATAACATTCGCTTTTAAGCAGCGTCCGCAGAAGGCATCTCCAAGACAACTTCGACATCTGCATTACATTGCGCAATTCACAACAGATATACGGCATATTAGCGGCAAAAATAATGTTATTGCCGATACCATGTCACGTATAGAAGCAATCAAAACATCCCAATGCAAAGTGGATCCACCCATTGGCCAAAAATAAAAAACGCGATCTTCTTATGAATAGCTTCAAAAGTCGAAACATTTGACTAATATTTTTTGTTGCGAGCACAACCTATATTTTAAGTGCAAGTAAATAAATGCAAAATATCGCAAAACTAATACGTATACTAAATTATTATAGTGGATTTTGAAGGAGGTAATAGCTTAATTTTCATTAAAAAATAGTGTTTTAGCATATTGTGGAATTCTAGTTAACTGCATATTTTCTTAGTGTATTTTGTAATGTCAATTCGATCATATACTTAAATTTGATCTAAGGTGTTAGTCACGATGCCCACCAGTGCCCACCCCGGGAATAATTATCCAACGTAAGGTTTAAGATTATTCAGTATTAAAATCAGCTGCCATCTAGTGCCAGACTATAAATGGTGGGTCGCTGACTAAAGCTGTCCTAGAATAGGGTTTCTATGGATATATTAGCGTATAACTCTGTTATCTGACCACGTACATTAACATAATTGGTATCAGTGGCAAGATAAAGAAATCTTCTTCCAAATTTGTCTTACGTTGGCGGTACGTGCCTTCCAGGAAGAACGCTATAAGATCTATATTAAACATTTTACCAATTTTCACACAAAAATTTTGATTTTTTTTTAATCCGGAAATTGGTTGGAGTTTATGTTGTTTTGGAGATTGTTTTGTTTCCCCAAGCCTATTTTTGCATCATGAGATAATCGGGACCTTTGTTCATGTAATTTTGTATTAACAGCATAAAACAATTCATTTTTTCATTTCATTTATTCATCAATTGTAATATAAAAAAGCAAACATGGCCAATAACTTATATTATCTTACTACAATATCCAAACACCAAGAACTTAGAAGTAAATAATTAAAATTAAATATATATGAAGAAAAGACAAAATTTTTTAGTTTTCCATAAAAAAAAATTAAAAAAATTTTTTAAGCTACATGAAAGATTTTTGGTACATAGATTGGGAAAAAAATGCCATTCTTAAATCTGTTCGTGATACTAATTTTGGTTGTTGCGCGCAAAAGTTATGGCGGTTTCAATTCTGATAAAAAGAAAAAAATATTTAAAAGACTCTAATCATTATATTGAGAAACTCTCTTAATTAGGGGCTCCCTACATACTACATGTTTACTGATGTCCCATAACTTTAGTGAAAAAGTTGTGCATTTTCGCGGAAATTAGGAAAGAATTCCAAACAATTGGTAGTTTGCAACTTGTTTTAATAAAATTCAACCTGCTTATGCCTCTGAAAAATATATAAAAAATATGTACGTAATCTATACATCGCGAAGATTCAAATGAAACCAAAACTATACAAATCCGTTTAGTGGTTTTCATATTATAGCGAAAACAAAAAAATATATTGAGGAAATTTATAAAATTTTTGTAAGAGAAAATATTTATTAAAATTTATTTTGTGAGTTAGTTGAACAAAATGTAAGAAAAATAGGTCGGAGTTTTTCTTCTATTTTAGTTAAATTTCACGCAATAAATCACATTTTTTATTCTAATCACTACTCGAAAACACGCTAACATCTAGCAGAAGATATGGATATCTTTCAAATAAATGTTGGGTTCCTTTAAATGGGGTATAATCTTGAAATAAAATTGTATCGGGTAATGTTCATTTTGAAATGCGTGTAAATCGCGAAATCCTAAAAATCACTTGATGCACATGCGGTTTACCAATACAGCGAATTCTTCTCTTTTAATTTGTACACATTTGCCAGGATTTACTTTGGCCGCTAAGATGTAGCATCGTCTGCAGTTTAGAGTGCAACAAACTGTATAACGCTTATATTTTGCACAAAGTGCATACACTTTTTATGCGCATCCGATTTCACTATCAACCGTAAAAAAAATACATCGATCTAAACATATTTCAATAAAATCCATCAAGAACCGTGGATGTAGCATCACACAGTATTTTTTGGATAAATCGGATACAGCTCCCACGCCACTAAATTTTTCAAAATGCTGTTTTCGCACAAACGCGAGTGATGATTCACTTTCTTCATTGAAATGGAAACGATCCACATAAAACGCGAATTAGTCAGCGATATTTTGAAAAACATTTTTCGCAAATTTTTCAATTTTTGCAGTAGCCATTTCCGCCGTTCTAGTAGATGGATTTTAATGATCTGTGATTCATATGATCCGGATCGTCGAAAAACTAAAATATCGCGAGGTACCAGCACACTCAAAACGATATTGTAAATACTGTACCCAAAAAATAGGATTTTAGAAAAAATATCACACTAAATTTTGGCCTTTGGTAGTAGATTACTCTGTGTGGGCTACATACTCAATATACATATCAGATTATGCGAAATCGCGAGTTCTTTAATCCTATAATTGGTTTTTCGAAATATCCGAATGCGCGTCCCAGGTACATAAAAAATACAAAAAACACCTGAAATCCGGCTTCAAAATGTCAGCATCCATAAAAGGTGGATGCAGTGGAAATTTTGGAAAGTGATACATTAGAAGTGTAATCTTCATTTTGTATTCTCCTACTTTTACTTTGGACAGATGTCCGTCATTTGAATGGTTTAATCAGAAATCGAATAGCAATGTAAAAAACCTGTTTAGCTTCAACGGGTTTTTACCTATGTTTTTTCCTTTACGCGGTCGTAACTACCACGTAAATGATTTTTTTTTGCTAAATTTTTGAGCTTTGTACAAAAACATCTAAATTAATCCAGCAATAGTCATAGTTACTGGTAAACTACAATAGCTCGCGTATTATAATAGTGCAAACCTTGGCTTCATGGAAACTAAAAAATTTTGACTTTTCCTCATATATACATAAATAAAATATATACATAAATACTATGCATACTATGATTAATGACTATCAAAGGAATTCATGGAAATACAAATATAAATAGACTCCCTATTCATAGCCACTAACCACTGCACTTCACTTAACAAATGTTAAGAAAAGTGGAGGGGAGATGAGCAAGGGACGTCCCTACACAATAAATGCTATGTTTCACTCAATCACTAGAGAGTGTGAATCTTACCGTATACCTCCTCCAGAGGGGAAAGGGGGGATAATGTTATGCGAGTGGTTTCTTAAAACACTCTTCGCAGCAGTACAAAGCTGCAACCGGCGCATTGGCTTGATTTGTACACTCTAAATATTTTTGGCCACTTTGTCCATACAAGTGGATCCACTGTGCAATGCATAGGTTTTAGAGAACTAGCAAAGGAACAGAAATCCGATGAAGAATTGCAATCAATTTTATCAGACAAAAATTCTGGCCTACAACTTAAACTTATGAAAAATGAAGGATATGAGATTTACTGTGATGTATCCGGCTCTACTTTAAGACCTTACGTAACACCGTCATTTCGAAAGTTGGTTTTTGATACTCTTCATGGATTATCTCACCCTGGAGTGAAAGGTACGGTAAATTTAATTCGATCACGTTACATCCGGAAATCGCTGATGAAGGACGTGAGCGAATGGGCTAAATCCTGTATCGACATATATTTCGTAATTCTTGTTGAAGGAAAAGAGAAAGTTGTTTCTATTGACAGATTGAAGCCATATATAGTATCTGCTGAATTGAACAATCAAGAACAAGAGGACAAGAAATCAATACCCATAATAAAGAAAGTTCGTTTCGCTGAATGACAAGCTGGAGGTGGAGTACTGTGGTGGCTTGAAAATACTCAATTATTATTTACTTTACAAAGATTATTTTAATTTCATCAAGTTGCCTTTGGCTTTGCAATTTTCTATTACCAACTTAGCATTGATTTTCATAATTTATGTATTTTGTGACATTCAAAATAATTTTAATTTTTCTAGTTAGTTCTAATTTGTCTTTTGAAAAATAAACATTAAATTTTTTATAAAATTAAAATGTTGTGGATTTGTTCATTTTTACCCAACAAAAGTCCTGACATACAGTCGTTCGAACAGTCCCGCGTAGTGCTGTTGTGTGTGTTCGTGCTAATAAGAATAAAGCCAAATTGTTAATATTTCTTTAGGCGGAGAACATAATGAAAAACCAAAAAATCGCATCAATAAATATTTCAGCCGCCAGTGGGTATTCTATTCTCCAAAAACATTAAACGATTTTGTTAGTGTAATAGCTACAATTTAAATTTTAAATAAAAGAAAATAAAAATACACTAACAATTCAACGGCTATTCTTTGAACGTTGAGTGGTCATAAAAAACAAACACCCATCACTGCTGTGCTTAATTTATGCATTCTTGTTGCGTTACGTTGGTAAGCATATATATACAACCATACACACAGCACTCACTAGTAAACGAGGGTCGGTCTATCAGTTGTGAAACAGTAGTAATTAAATAAATGAATTGAAATACAGTATATATTGTTTTATATAAATGTTATAGCTTACGAATAAGACAAAACATAATTTAAATCTAATGTGTGCATAATTAAGAGAATGCAATACAACATTCCTTAGTTACCGGTGATTTTGAATGTCGAAGAAAGAAAATAAAAGGAGCATACGATTTTTATTTTAAATTTATTGAAATTCCTATATAATGATCTTCTAGTTTCCTCGATTAGCTATAAATCCCAACGTTTTAAATGATTAAAACATTTATAGTTAAAATATCCTTAGAATATATTATATGCCCCAAGGACTTCCTTACTAATCGGAAGGCTAATGAGCTAATTCCTTTAGAAGAAAGGAACACGCAGCATCGATTTTCAGGGAACTAGGTTTTTAAAGCTTTTGCTAAGTTTTCAATTCTCTTGCTTATCATAGCCAGTCATCAATGGTTGAATTATGGGAAAATCATTTGACAGATTCAGATAGTTAATTCCATATAACTGAGTTTTCAGTGGCTATCTAGAAAGCCGAGATTTGTACCGAAAACATTGAAAAACTTACAATTTCTAATTTATACCCCAATTGCTATTGCTTAGAACGAAAACGTCAATGAAATAAATAAGAATCTAATGCTCAAGATAGGAAAAAATATTAAAGTCCGGATTATCGAGGTAAGAAAAATATGCAATGTCCGGATTAATAAATTCTAGTGTCTGGATTACAGCGTTGTCCGGTATAACGAGTATCCGGAAAAGAAAATAATATTGATTTTATTGGATATTCGCGGTGGTTTCGATACGATTGTCGACTATAACATTACCATACATCCTACAGCCGGCAATATCGATTAGTTACGCATATTTTTCGATTGGTTTATAATACTTATAAAAAATGTTGTTTATTCACAAAATATAATGTTTTATCAGGTTCGAAAATATTATTTTGGAAAATTTGGAAATCTTTAGTCGACGTTTTGTGCATCTTACAGTCCGTGCACGCTACTATCGGTCGCATTGAAATACTAAATTACCATTTTTTTAAGGAAAATCTCCATATTTGAGAAAAATTATTATTTTTCGTACATTTTTCGATAAAAGAAAAATAAATTGTTCCCGATTTAATACATTTACAAACATTTTAGAGAACTTAAAAAATATAAACAAAGTTTTGAATATAAGTAACTTTTTCTTGCTTTAAAGATTATTTTGAAATGAATGAATTGGTTCATATTTTGCCAAGGAGAATAGACATATGTCCCATGTTTATGTTTCATTCAAAAAAGATATATATGTATATAGCCTTTTGCATGGTTAACCTTCTTAATGAGGATTTATTTGGGGTATTTGCATCTTTAAATTTTTAAAATGACGATATGAATTTTTTGATTTTTGTCATTGGGCGCATCCACTGTGCTCCGCAAGGATATTCAAATACAAATAAGTCACATTTTACCCAGAAAAATCCTTCAAAAAAGCAAAAATTTAGTGCCGTAAGGTGTGAAATATAGAATATCCCCAATTTATGCTTTTGAAGTGGACAAGAACTTGTCCACTTTGGGAAAGCAACAGGAGCTGCATTATTTATGTTTATTCATATATTTGCCGTATTACGGGCAAAAACTATTTACTAGATATACAGCATGCAAAACTCATATTCGAACACCCTTCAAAAATTAGTAAACTCGTTATTTATGGCAGATATGGTAGAAACAAGAGCTTTAATTTATTGGATAGAGTATATTTAAGAATAATTTACCTGAAACAAAGATATATTTTAATTAGTTCCATCATTTACGGTACATGGCGTAATATGAATCTTTCCTCGACTCTGAACGCCATGTACCGTAAATGATGGAACTAATTTTTCTTCCTTTACGCGTTTTATCTTCTGCAGTTGCGAAGAAATAATATTTTTCACTCAAAAATACATTAATAAATACTAAAATATATTATTTGACAATTTTTCTTTTTATCGATATTCGTGGGTATGTGCTAACGATTTCTACAATCGGTAACATACAGTTCAAGAATAGCACATTCGTTAACTCATCCAAATATTTTTCTTAAGAACCGATATTGGTTCGTTATTAAAAACAAGTTACAGAGTAGCACTACAGAGTCTAAGATGAAAACGACAAAAAATGTGAATGAAAAATTGTGAATGCTTTCGGTCTAGAGTGTATAAATAGCAAAAAACTTCGTCACTACCGTGATATGTAGTGAATACGTACGACCTAGAAGCATATTTGCTGGCGTCAACTCTAGACAACCATGATCTACATTACTTTGTGTTGTATAAAAAGAGATACTGATTGCGGGGAAACATCGTTTGGTAATAAATTTTTGAGAAACCAACCAGACTTTACAATCTAGGTTTGGGAAACCAAATAGAATGTAGAAGTTTTATAAAATAAAAATGTAATGGACACAGTTTATAACCTTAGGAAGTGCTGTTTCAAATTCTTGTTTAATGGCCTGTTTCTCTAAGACGATCCGAATTCAAATACGTTCGAATTACTACCAAACTCCTACTGCTGAAGAAAAATATTTATTTGATGAAAACACAAATGAATCATATATTTTTCAAAAAAACAGAAGTTTGGTAATATTTCGAACGAATTTGTATTCGAATCGTCTTAGTGAAACAGGCCATAAATTAAAATAATTTTTTAAATAAGACCGAATACAAACATTTTCACTTAAATAAAGCCTTATCAGAGTTTATATATATGTATTCATATCTTGTAACTTACCAAGAATAGCGACAACCATATCGTCCTTCATTACTTCCATGGATCCATTGCAAAGATAGTATATATAGTTAAGAGCATCACCTTTGTGTATTAAATATTCACCAGGAGCACAAAAGTTTGTTTTTATATGGAGCGATAACAGTTTTAAGCATCCCTGAAGTTATAAAAACATTTAATTACATTTTATGGGACTTTATAAACACAATTTACGTATTTCACCTGAGATGCTCCTTCAAATATAGGCAATTGCAAAATTTCACGATGTAAGTGCATTGATACATCACCTCTTAATTCCTCAGGAAACTCTCGCAATGTCTGCATTAAGAAAAATATTTAACAAATTATATTGTTATATTATGTATATATACCCACATATATATATATATATATATATATATATATATATATTTTAGTGTGAAAGTCATTTATTAGATGTATTCTGTTTATCTGATTTTTAATTAACAATTTATGGGAGCCGAGGGCGAGTGTGTGTTTATTCTTTTCGTTGTCTAACAATTGTCTGACTCGCTCAACAGTCGTTGGTTACCTCTCGACCAACAACGCCCACAAACATAATAACACCACACTCACTCTTGCGCTCTCGAGAGAGTAAACAAATATTATATCTCTTAGTTTCTAATTGCTTAATGACTAGAACAGTTCAACGTATAAATATACTACAATTCGGCTATCCTGACTACAAAGATCACCTGACTCTTTTCGAAACGTTGGTTCGGTAACATTGTTTGATGGCTGTTGTGAATCTTGCAAACTATTATTCTCGACCAAGTTGACCCCCCATGCCAATGTTGCATGTTGTGTGCTGCCCAAATTCCCTTGTAAGGGAATCGACTTTGTTGAAAACCTTCTACATCTTGTATCGCATAGCGATCATTTCCTAACACCTCTGTTATAACAAATGGGTCTTTTAACTTTGGCACAAATTTTTTGGATGACCCTACGGTAGCATCTATGTTCCTTACCACGACATAATCACCTTTTTTATATAGCGTTTGTTGTTTTCTCTTGGGGTCTATGTAACTTTTATTGTATTGTTGTGCGGTACGTTGTCTGATGTCTGCATGTTGTCTAACCATGGTCAAATCTCTAGTTTCTCGATCTAAAATATTTTCTTTGATGTGATCTTGAACTTTCCCTCTTTGGTTAACACCGAATAACATTACGCTGGGACGTTCGTTTATCATTCAATGGCAAGAGTTGTTTAGTACAAATTATAGCGTTTCTAATGTATTTACCCAAGTGGTTCTAGTTTCTGTGTCCACTAACTTTGCAATCATTGGTCCAAAACTTCTCTTGACACGTTCTACCTGACCGTTTGCTTCTGGCGAAAATGTGACTATCTTAATGTGTTGTATATCATTTTCCTTAGTGAATTTGTTGAAATCATTCGAAGTGAAACAAGACCCTCTATCGGAAACGATGTAACGTGGTCTGCTGTAATATCTAAAATATTCACTTAACGCGTCTATAACTTCTTTAGTAGCGGTAGTTTTCGTAGGATACAATGTGACAAACTTGGAACAAGAGTCGACCACAACAAGTATGTGTTTTTTTGAACTATGTTTGTCAACCGGTCCGCAATGGTCTATGTGAATTACTTCGAAAGGTTTCAACGGTTTCGGTATATTATGCAGAAATCCTTCAATCGGACCGGTCTTCGGCGAAAATGTTATGCACTACAGGCAATTCTGAATATGGTTCTTAAGTTTGGTGTTTATGTTAGGAAGCCAATAAGTTTTATGTATTAAATCTGTAACTTTGTTAATACCGACATGTCCCATTTCATCGTGATAACGGTATAAAACATGAGATTCCATCCGACTGGGGACAACAAAAAGTAACTTTCCTGTTTTAAGTTTTCTATAAAGAACGCCATTTCTCATTTCATAATATTTATCGTCGCTTGTCTGTAACTTTTCTTTAATTTTTGTTATTTCGGTATCTTTGTTTTGTGCAATAATTAAGTTTTCTTCGAAAGTATTCATCTCAACAATCATAATAGCTAGTGCTCGACTTAATGCGTCTACATGTTGCATTCGTTTTTCTTCTCTGTGTTCGACAGTATAATCGAAATTCTGAAGCTCTAATGCCCACCTAGCAATTCTCGGATTTAGTTCTTTTTTATTTAATGTAAGAGTTATCGAATTGCAATCTGTAATTATTCTGAACGGTTTGCCGTACAAATAAACACGAAACCTAATGCACTAGCATTACAATGTAATTATGTTTCTGCCGACGGGTTGTATAACGTTACAATTGGTGCTTGTAGGAGTTTACTTTTTAATAATTCAAACGTTTCAAGCTCTAACTTGCCGAACACAATTTTTTTATCTTTTCTAATCAAATCGTAGAGTGGTTTAGCAATTATCGAAAAATCTTTTATAAATCTTCTAAAATATGAGCAGAGGCCAATAAAGCTTTGTACCGAACGCACTTTGTGAGGTATCGGAAAATTTCGTATGGCTTCTAAACCCCTGTCGTCGGCTCTTATACCTGACTGTTCGATTATGTAACCCAGATATTTGACATTATCCCGCAAAAACTCGCACTTATCTAGACGCAACTCTAATTTGTTTTCTACCAACCTTAACATAACCTCACTAAACACTTCAAGATGTCGTGTATAGTCAGTCGTAGCAATCATAATATCATCTAAGTAGACAACAAAATCCCCCATTCGAATAAGATCTTTGAAAACGGCATTTATAAACATTTGGAAAACTGACGGGGCATTTTTTAAGCCAAACGGCATGCGCAGAAACTCGTATTGCCCTAGTGGCGTAATGAATGCTGTTTATTTTATGGCATCTTCGTTCATAAAGACATGATGAAAGCCGTTCTTAAGATCTAACTTCGTAAAATTTTTGTTATCGGTTAAGATTGGCAGCAAATCATCTATTTACGGGATAGGGTAATTATATTTGGCTGTAACTTTATTCAACTTCCTAAAATCTAAGCACATACGTAAGTCTCCAGTTTTTTTTTCTTTACCAAGACTATAGGTGAAGCGTACTCAGATTCACTGGCCCTAATTATACCTTTCAGCAAATAGTCATCTAAGATTTTATGTAACTTTTGTTTTTCAGCATACGAAAGCCGTCTTGGTAGGCAATTGAAAAGCTTGGAACTGACCAGGGTAAGCTTCATTTCTTAACGTATATGCGGTACCTCTGGACGTACCATACTCACGTAGGTTTCTTTGAACAGTACGTTTAGGTCGGCTAAAACACAATGTGGAACGTTACTTCCAGTCTGTAAATTGTAATCTAAATAATTTGACGAAATATCTATTGCTAATATTTCGTTTGCAAATTCGGAATATTTTCTGTCGGAATCAAACTCGGAAAATTGTAAATTATCTAATGGTCGCAATGGAAGCTCTAAATTTTGTCCTGTTTGTTCCAAAAATTCTCTTCCCAACAGCACCGAATATTTCATTGAAAAATCATCAACTACCAGTAACTTCAATTCAATGTTCTTATTATTATATTTGAGGAAAACAAAAATAAATCCAAAAGTTATTAAAGAAGAATAATTTAGTCCAAAGTAATTAACATTTGAAGATGGCAAAATTTCCGTTCCGGCAATGCGTCTCTCCTAATTAAATTCATAGGGCTACCCGTATCAATCAATGTTTCTAAAGAGAAACAATTTTTATGAGGAGCACTAAAACTGTAACTAAAGTACCTTACATAATTATTATCACCATAATTATTACATAATTATTATCTTGTTTTTTTCGCACCCAGAACGGTGTGACCTGCGCCGCCACACGCCTAGCACGTCCCTGGTTGACGTCGGGGTTTGTTGCAGTCGGCCGCATAATGACCCATACTGTTGCAATTGTAGCAACGACCATCAGCTTTGTCTGCAGCAACACTTCGTTTCGATTCTGTACTTTTCGGTAACTTTATCGCAGCACGATCTGCACAACTCGGTTACATGGCTGAATCTTTGTTTTGTTAAATACTGTTATAAATTACAAAAACAGTGCTAGAATATTAAAATATAATATGTTTAGAGAAAATTTGCTGAATTGTCGCAGAGATTTGCTGATATCGATTTTTCGATTTTTGTCGCAGGTTAGGACCACTGTGCAGCGTGGGCATACAAGAGACAATCAATCAACATCAAAACACCTAATGACTTCTGAAAAGTATACGCAAAAGCATATATAGAAATGCTAACCAAATGTGGTGACAAGATTGCAGCGTGATTTCCAAAAAAGTGGAAAAATGGGATGTATTACCGACTATTGCAATATCTCCGTTATTTGGTCACCTACGCCGACCTAGTTTGCATCATTGTAAAGATGGGATCTTCTACTTTCATAGTCAGCCTTTGTTTTTGAAAAGCTCCTAACCAAAGCTGTGATATTCGTCATTATAATTAAAATCGCAAGAATGAAAATTTGGGTTTTATTTGGACTATTGTAATATCTCCGTTGTTTGACCACCTACGAGAACTTACTTTACATCATTAGAAAGGTGATATTTTCTACTTTTATTGTCAGGTCCTGCTTTTGATATACATCATATAGAAGCTGAGATATTCGCTTTGGAAAAAAACGTTGTCTTTTTATCCACATAAGTTTTTTGCCCATTCCGACCCCTGAATATTATCCGACCATCACCAAAATCAATAGGCTTCTTCCCCTCCGGGACCCTCATCAACACCCAAAATTTCGTGATGATCCGATCAAAATTGCGACCTGTAGCGTGATTACAAGGTTTAGATGGACAGACGGACTGACGGACGGACACACATAGCCAGATCGACTCAGCTCGTCGAGACATTCATTTTGGTATATATAAGTATGGCTCTACGACCATTATTTCGATGCGTTACAAACTTTTTGGGCAAAACCAACTTATTATACCCTCCACACATAGTGGTGTAGGGTATAATAATTTTTTAAGACCTCATTTTTTTCATTGTCATTTATCACGGCCACACCGTTGACGGATAATTCTCCCACTTTCTACTTGTGAGACTTCCCTACTAAGCCACAGATTTGTCTATATGCATTCGGGCCAGGTCTAAGTTTCCGCTGTTTTTCATCAAAAATTCGAGACTGTTCTATCTCCACCCTTTCTTTGATTATAACTTTTAGAAACTACTTTGCTTTCACATTAATACATATTGAGGACCTTGTCTGTTCCTATGACTGTGAAACAGTCGTTTCAAATCTTTTTGCCATTCATGTTTTAATTTGTAAAGAATATTTATTTCCTCTGAAACTTTAAATTTTCTGCTTCTCAACGGGTTTCTACGTGGATGCAATAAAGACACGAAACCAATAGTGGATGTAAATTCCTCAATGTTATCATTAGACATCGGATTTTTGCATGTTTTTTATTTCTCATCCGATTGGACTCAAATTTTGGATCTAGGCGTTTTAAGGGTCAATTTTTCAATATTTGGGGTCATATCAAAAACATGCAAAAAATATGCAAAAAATATGCAAAATATATGCAAAAAATATGCAAAAAATATGCCAAAAAATATGCAAAATATGCAAAAAATATGCAGAATATGCAAAAAATATGCAAAATATGCAAACAGTTTTTGGCCGAAAATCGTCATAAAAGTCGTAAAATTGTCAATTAAAGTTGGAAAAACCATCAAAAAATACATAACAGTGCTCTAAACTAAGACTCTTGACAGTATAACATCGTTTTTTTCAGCAGATTATTATGTTATTGAGACCATTTACCACAGTGTGGTGTAGGGTATAAAAATATGGTATTGTAATACAATTTTTTTATTATTAAACTATGCAAAAATATAACATTTGATAGAATATCAAACGCTCTATGTAAAATTCAATACTTTCTTTGTAATAATTTGTAGCGTTGGGCTGGTTATTGTTCAAAGGGAACAATTCGATGTCGGATTTTTTAAGGCGGCAACCGCATAAAGTTTTTAGTTGGGTCAGATTTTAAGACTGCCAAAGTTTGAGCACAATTGGAATATGTTAACATGTGCCACTGGGGCTCTGACGTTATGAAAATCTCGATTTTTTTGGCTATTTAGCGATTTCGCCGACCCATTTCTCTGGAATGGTTAAAGCTTTTTGTCCATATTAAGCATTAAATTAAAGGCCAGTCTGTTCTTAACTTTTCTTGCTGAACAACAAACTACGTAAGTATTACAGAATTCGAGATAATAAAGCCAGTGTCCCAAAAAACGTGACTAGGTACGCCTTTGTGCGAAAATGGAGACTATTAAAAAAACATTTTCTTCATTTTTATAAATTTTTGGAATGAAAACAAATGTCTTTGACATTTTGTTCTAAATTAAATTTATTCGAGAGTCAGACATCATTTGGTTTTGGAGCTATCTGGGTACAGCTGACTACTTGAAGAACGCTCTGCTATGTAGTGCGCAACTTTCAAGTTGTTTACCATACTTAGCGTCTCCTGGAAATGCGGTGTTAATGTTTAATCTCTTGAACAACAATAATTATGCCAGATCTTTTTCTAGGATTTTCGGCAGTTGCTCTTTTGGAAGTTTGGATCGAATATTTCTGAAGAAATTTGAATCTTTGCTTTGTTAAGATTTTTGTTGCCTTTTGGCTCTTTACGGTGTTTTGCGCCGTTGGATCAAACAATGCCAAGCCAACAAGTTCAGGACTAAGATCCACAGGTGATTTATTATTCTGTTATTTCCTTTTTCTGATACTTGTTTGTCTATGTTTTCGTATTTCAATAGATTTTCAATGAGGTCTAGCTCTTGTTTTTATGCTAAACGTATCGTAGAATCTGAAGAACCATCTGTCCCGAAAACAATCAAGCGTGGCTTCAAGAAAATCGTAACTATGCAATTGTCATTGGTGCTGGACCCCTGTAAGGTGAATAGGAACGTTACTAGTATCATTATGGCTACAATAGAAGCTATCGGAGATTATCCCTACTAATATATAAGCTTTCTAGAAGCTTTATCCGTGAACAGCGGAGAATAAACCGTGAAAAATAAACGCAACAGCTTCAAGGAACGAGGCTATTTGTGTGCACTGGCATGGAAAACTATTACCAGATATTCTCAAAACAGAGAAGAAAAAACGGGTTGCTGTTCTGGTATCACAACTCCAATGCGTTCCTGAAACTGACAGTAGCTCATGGGAGAAACAAGAACTAGCAGTGTACTAATGCCTAGAAAAATGGGGTCCACGAGCTCGAGCAGATATTAGAGAGCTTCTGTACCACCGTACAAACTTGTTAGAAAATTGTTGAGAGGGATTTTTGAATGCAAGTTTGGAAGCACATCCGGGCATCAACCAAACATATTCAAGCGATTTCTATAAGAATAGTCTGCGATTGACAAATCCAAGTTCGAAGTAGTCGAGAGTGTTTTAAAACTACTGCCCAGCCCACTTCCCAAGAACAAGAGGCCGTAGAAGCACCTTGCGTTTAAATCGTTCGAGACTGGACCCCCCCAGAATGTTTTTTCTATTTTATTTATTTATTTGGTATCCCACACGACAACAACTGAGTGTTATAAGTGAGAGTTTGGGTTATTGATTTTACAAAACGTATAATGAACACGATAATAGGATATATTGGGTAAACATTATCATTAGGTTAAAAAGAAATAGAGACAATAGATTGAGTTTAATATAAAAAATAGTGAAAACAATATTCAGAAATATTTTTAGGTCCAAAACAAGACCTAAACCGCATTGGAGATTTACTTAATACGAAAGGCATTCACAAACAAATATCAGATAAAGGAAATAGCAAAATGATAAATCATATGTGGTACCTTAGTCCTGAACTTATTGGTCTGGCATTGTTTGATCTGATAGTGCAAAACATCGTAAAGATCCAAAAGACGACAAAAATCTTAACAAAGCAAAGATAGACATTTCTCCAGAAATAATCGATCCAAACTTACAAAAATCAACTGCCGAAATTCCTAGAAAAAGGTTTACCAGGCATAATTACAAGTGAGACTTAATTGTTGTTCAAGAGATTAAATTTTAACACCGAATTTCTTGAAAAAGATTCTGCAACTTAACCACAGAACATCAATTACCAGGAGGCGTAAAGGATGGTAAATAACTTGAAAATTGTGAGCGACATAGCAAGGAGTCGAGTTCATCACCAAGTTGTCTTCTGTACCCAGATGGCTCCAAAACCACATTATGTCAGTCCCTTAATGCCCGTAATTTCAACGCGTAGTTATCTATGAGTTTACAGATATAACACAAAATTGCATTTGAAAAAGGAAATGTTTGATGGATAGCGATGCCATTCCACGGCCGATATGTCTGATGAGTCTCTACAAAAGGCGAACCATGTCACATAATGGTGGTTGTGAGGGTTCGAATCTCCGGCTTTCCTTTTTCACTTGCAAACATCATCGGTCATTAAGCTTGAATCCAACGAGAAATGAATTAAAATTAATATTAAAATAGATCTTCGCCCTAATAAGCAACATTTTCAAAAAAAGTAAAATATATTCGTTTTCATTCGCTAAAATTTGATAATATAGGAAGAAAAAAGTTGTTTTTTTTTAATATACTCCATTATTGCCCTAAGTCCTTTTTCGGGACATTGGGTTTATTAATTCGAATTCAGTAACACTTATGTACATTGTTGTTCAGCAAGAAATGTTAAGAACAGATGTTCACGCCGGATTTCCCCTACTGGCAACCCTAATTCTATTTATATATATTTGCATTCGACATCCCTAAATCTGCTCAGAGTTGTCTCATGTATGATCTCTCTCTGAAATTTCTAACTAAATGTACGCTCTCTTTATCTCTTTCCATTTTCTAATTACCTTTGTAATTGCATTTTAATAAACACTTGTTACCAAACTATCAACCAATACTGTTGTTAAATTCGGTAAGCGCTGCTATTCAAATCTCCAAATTTGAATACAAAATAAAGAACCACTACTGTTCTTTTCCATCCAACTTATACGCTTGTTTTATTTCTTTTCTTCCCATCCTGCCATAACTGCAACCGAGAGGAAAATATTTCGATATCCATGAAATATTTTGCTATCCGAAACAGCAGTAGATCCAGCAATTCTTCCTCCACAGAAATTCCCATTACTGGCATTTTCATTGGTCCTTCGAGCCGGATTTTTATTGCTGTGTAATTTTTTCATCCATCCAGACATTTTTTCAATCCATTTTTCATCAAAATCAAGGTAAGTTTGTGCTTTTATTATCCAAGTGAAAATACAATAGTGCATATCAATTTCAAGTGTTAAAGTCAAAGTGCGTTTTGCCGTCGGCAAATTGATTTTTTCCTTTTCTCGTTTATTCGACGCACAGTGTTCCAATTTGCTTAATTAGTTTCACTTGTTTCTCTGTGCTAATTAACGTAAATTCATTTTCCAATTTTTCCACAATATCGAGTGAATAATTTAATTAAAGTAATTTAATTAATATTTTCCACTAAATTTATAATTACAAATAATTGCATTTTATTTTCCATTTGTATTTATTTGTTTGCAATTATAACATTTATTTCATTTTTTCCATTCGCGACAGTGTGCTTCTCTTCATATCGTTTTTTATTTTTCTTACTGCGAGAATATTCCTATTTATTTCTATTGGTTTGTGTGTTTATACTTTTTATCCATCACCGTTTTCTTCCACTGCAGTTGTTGTTGTTGTTAGAGAAATATCCACTGTTGAATAGTCTCTTCATCAACATAACTACTAATCCACACATAAACGCACATACATATTACTTCTTGTTGTTCGCTGTTGAGTCGTTCGTCCACCCCGCCAACACAGTGTTTGTTGGTGATTTCCACTCAACAGTGATTGATCTTTCCTTGGCTGTTCTCTTCGTTGTGCTCTTTACTAAAAGTGTACCCTACAGCAAGCCCTTTTATATGGTCGGACTGTAACTGGTTCGCGACACATATATATTATCGTATATTGACATATATACAGAAGTGGTGTATTGAGGTACTTCCTTCCTGCATACTTATAGTACACCATATTGCCGCTAGGGGGCGCTGTTTATATACAAAAAGAGCTGATAAATCATATTTTTTCCAATTTTTCCGTAATTTTCTTATTATTCCGGATCCTTTGGAGTAGTTATCCATTATCCGCTACTCGCCGTCACCTGTAGTACCTTTTACCGCCACTAGGTGTCGCCCGTAAAAAGTAAAATACTTCAAAAACCTTATTTTTTCCACGGTTTTTCATATCTCTTCGGGATTTTTACTAATTCTTCTGAAAATCCTTCGATATCGTCGGCTTGGGTTTCCTTTCCAAATACGTAGTGTCGCGTACCGCCGCTAGGTGTCGCTCCTCATACAACCGAAATAGCCGCGAATTCTTGATTTTCAATATTTCTTCCAAATTATTCGGACTTTTCGGTATTTTATCGGCACCATCTTCAACATTTTCAAGTCGCCTAACTTTCCCTTGATTTATAGTGCTCCATACTTCCGCTAGGCGTCGCTCTACAAAACGAAATTAGCTAGAAGAACGTCAATTGTTCCATTACTGAACGAATTTCTTCCGGTTCTTCTATACTTTCCATATTCTTTTCCAATATTTGTGAATTCCTGCACATCTATTGTCTTGTATTACATACAGCGACCGCTAGAGGGCACTTTCCATACAAGGAAGTACTTATAAAGACGTAATTCCTTCAATATTTTTCCGATTCATTCCTGGATTTAGCTACTTTCTGGAAAGTATATCATTAATTCCGTGTGATTTTTTCCGAAGTGCTACTTATTACTTTTTATTATTTTCAAGGAAGCAGTTACTGCTCTTGTGGGAAAGTTGGCTTATTATTTCTATTTCCGTGTGAAGTTTCCATTTGATAACGAGAACATTACTTTTTCTCGTTTCCTTTTCCACTTCATATAATTTGTCGACTTCGTCTCACAGAGCGTATTTCCATTTACTCCCTCCGATACCATTTCCAGTAATAATGAAAATGACTTTTCATAAATTTCTGAATTCCGTCAGTCGCCTCGTTCAATTCAATTCTTCCATAAATAGTGGCATTATTCCACTCACCTCATCTCAGCTGGTGAGAATTCACATGAACGAGTTAGAATCCACATGGGCTGACATAAAATCCCCCTTCGATACATGTGTTCGAGAACATACAGATACAAGATCTGATAAATCTCTGAAGTTAACTAGACTTCACGAGAAATTCCTAAATGCCTCATCCGTTTATTCCACATGCATGGCGGGATTGACAGAAGTCATGGTCCGTCTTCAGAATACAGACGTCTCATCAATCTTAAGTAGTATTCCAGATGAAATGATTCCAAATACTTCGACACCTACTAAAAGCAATTGTTCTTTTCCAAAATGTCGGCTATGTTCCTCATCATCACACACAATCCGAAAGTGTCCGTCATTCACTTCTATGGATCCACAACAGCGTTCGGCAAAGATTAAAAAATTTGGTCTTTGCTGCTATTGTTTCTCCAAAACGCATCGTGTGAGCAATTGTCCTTCCAAAAGCACATGTGTCCACTGTCAAAAGCGACATCATGCTATGCTCCACGATGATTCTGGTAACACTTATTCACCGACTCAGTCACCTACCACAACTTCCAATCCTTGTTTGAATGTCGACTCCATCCAATGTTCCGATTCTTTCATCCAGTCCACTTGTTCCAATGAAGGCATTCAAACATGTTCTTCAAGTTCAAAATGTGGTCTGTTAGGTTCTGATTTGGTAAATAATTTTCCTGTCGGTGTTACCTATCCAGTTCTTCCATGTATTGTTCCGGATCCAAAGGAGACCTCCACTTCCGTGAGGCCTCTTGATACATATATTCTACCATTACATGATGAGTTTCCGTTCAGAGTTACTCATCAGGATTTTCCACTTCGTGGTTCCAATCCAGAGAAGCCCTCCATTTCCGAGAGGTCTCCTGGTACGTCAATTCTTTCATTCCGAGACGAGTTTCCTTCCAGTGTTACTCGTCTAGTTCCTGTACTCCATACTTCTAATCCAGAGAAGTCCTCCACTTCCGAGAGGTCTTCTTGTGCATCAATTGTTCCATTCCAGGGTGAGTTTCCTTCCGATGTTACTCATCCAGTTCCTGTAATCAATGGTTCAAATCCAAAGGGGCCCTCCATTTCCGAGGGGTCCCCCAGTGTATCCATTATTCCGTTCCTGAATGACTTCCATGTCGGTGTTAGTTATCCAGTTCTTGCACCTCATGGTTACAATCCGAAAGAGCCCTCCACTTCCGAGAGGTCTCCTTGTGTTTCCATTATTCCGTTCCACAACGTGAATTTTTCTGGCTTGGTGGAGTATGATAAGACCATTTCCAAATACATTGGTCCGCGAGATAACATTTCAATTCGTGTGTATCATAACTCCATTCCGATACACATCTATTCCAAAGATACAACTCACATTCTCCACTATTGGGAATGTGATAAACTAATTCCAGAATTTATTCCTGTTAAAGATACATTTCCGTTTCAGCCTCTGTGCTCGGAAAAGTATTATTCCTTACAGTCAGTCGCCACTACTGCGAATATTCCCTCAAATACAAACCGTCTGATTTCAAGCTTGTATTTGTTCCTTTCCGGCAATCGGACTCCAAAACTGAGTCTCTTGCATGCTTCAAGATTTCCAAACTGTCCTCCAGAATTGAGGTTCAGTCCAAACAATTTCTTTATCCATATACCCAACACTCGTCAATCCAATCATACTCCATCCCAGATAATTCAATTTAGCAACCACCCAGGTGACGCAATTCCTGGATTTCAGTTACAAACCGGCACATTACTTGTCGTTTGTAACCCGTACTGCTCTATTCGCATTTTCCATGGTCTAGCTGATAATGTTCCATTCATGATTCCTGATGCAAGCAAAGCTCTGCGTTATGTACTTTGTAGTGTACACTCGGACGAAGCTGCAACCCGATTCGTACCAGACGGGGTCAAAATTCGTAACCATGGCAGTTATTCTCCATACCCTGTTGTACATCATTTTGACTACTTCCAAGTCCCGAGTATCTCATCCGTTATAACGTTCTTTATGCGAATAGCTACAGGTACGTCCGTATCCAGTCACTTGGGTTTTTCCAAAGTAAGTGTTGCGCCAGTGGAAACACTGTCCAATTCAACAATTATTCATGCATTAATTCCATCCGTATGCATGATTCTTCCTTCCAACTTGTTGTATTTCTTCCAAAATACAACTAAAAAATTCCATTCCAATAAAATGTTTTCCATATCGTTGTACTATTTCCGAAGTACAACTCCAAAGTTATCTTTCCAATATCCATTTTCTATACGTTTGTCCTCATTCCGAGGTACAATTTCGAAATTATGTTCCAAACTTATATTCCTTCATCTAACACTTCGAATGCACTACTGTATTTTATTCCCTGCAAAGCACAAACTTCCTTTTCAGATACCTGTATATTCCAAATTCCAAAGGAGAGCTGTCAATCGATGTTGCGATGAATATCCTTACCCTGGATTCGCTATAACAGAATATATTTACATTAAATTCATTAGTTTTAAGTTCAAAACTTTCATAATTCATTGTTCTATTTTAAAATTATTTCCATTTATATTACGCAAGGAGAAAATACAAGATACAATAACAGCATATTTTATTGCAGTGGTACTGCAAGGGGCCCGGGATGTTCACGCCGGATTTCCCCTACTGGCAACCCTAATTCTATTTATATATATTTGCATTCGACATCCCTAATTCTGCTCAGAGTTGTCTCTTGTATGATCTCTCTCTGAAATTTCTAACTAAATGTACGCTCTCTTTATCTCTTTCCATTTTCTAATTACCTTTGTAATTGCATTTTAATAAACACTTGTTACCAAACTATCAACCAATACTGTTGTTAAATTCGGTAAGCGCTGCTATTCAAATCTCCAAATTTGAATACAAAATAAAGAACCACTACTGTTCTTTTCCATCCAACTTATACGCTTGTTTTATTTCTTTTCTTCCCATCCTGCCATAATTGCAACCGAGAGGAAAATATTTCGATATCCATGAAATATTTTGCTATCCGAAACAGCAGTAAATCCAGCAATTCTTCCTCCACAGAAATTCCCATTACTGGCATTTTCAGCTTTTAATTGCGTAATACGGGCAAGTAGCTTTAACAGTTATAAATATATAGGCCGTCGAAATCGCCAAATAGCAAAAAAAATAGATTTTCATAACTTCGAGACCCCAGTACCACGTGTTAACATATTCGAATTGTGCTCAAACTTTGGCAATCTTAAAATCTAATAATACTAAAAGGTTTAGGCGGCTCCCCGGCTAAAAAATCCGAGATCGATTTGGTCCATTGAGTTAAAACCAGCCCAATGCTACAAATTAAATTAAGATGCTACAAAAAAGAAAATATTGAATTTTACATAACACGTTTGATATTTTATCAAATTTTATATTTTTACATAGTTTTATAATAAAAAAATGGTATTACGATACCATATTTTTATACCCTACACCACACTGTCGTAAATGGTCTCAATAACATAATAATCTGCTGAAAAAAGCGATGTTATACTGTCAACAGTCTAAGTTTAGAACACTGTTATGTATTTTTTGATGATTTTTCCAACTTTAAATGACAATTTTACGACTTTTATGACAATTTTCGCCCAAAATCTGTTTGCATATTTTGCATATTTTTTTTTGCATATTTTGCATATTTTTTGCATATTTTGCATATTTTGTGCATATGCAAAATATGCAAATATGCAAAATAAATACGAGATATGACCCTGCCATTGAATTTAGTTTTCTTTGAAACGAATTTTGGTCCAATCAGAATCTTCGTATCTTTAATATTAAAAAATATGCAAATATGCAAAATCCGATGTCTAGTTATCATCAATCTCTCTGTTGGTCCGATTTTTATCAAGAGGTGGAAAATGATTTAAATTAAACCCAGTTCGTGTTTTAAAAGGAGACGTGTTTCCGAACAATATTTGGTTTATTCAGTGCATTAAATAACCCCACTGTTGACAAAGCCAACATTGTAGTATTATTGTATTGGCTTTTGTGGATTTAAAAGTGGCTTTTTGTTCTAAAATGTATTTAATGTATGACATATCAGATATAGATTTCCCTGACAGTAGTGATTTCAAGAAAAGTCCTGTGTAATAATTATTTTCCCCCGAGTGTTGTGTGGTAAACTTAATAACATTGTGAATCATGTTTAGAGCCTGTTGGCATGATATATATTTCGCAGTATACCTCAAATTTGCCATCCCGTAAGATTTCCATAATTTCCTCTTGAATCCAACGGATCCTGCACGTATAAATTACTTTTATAATTGTTTTTATTAACTATCGTATGAACAACCTTTTCGCATCCAACTCACTTATCATGCGACCTTTATTTATATTGAATAGGAATATTGGTGTGCAAAACTTTATTGGTTTACGTACCACTTCCTTGGGTTCATGATTTACATCTCTATCATCCCTTCCGGAACCTTCGGGCTCTTTTTCAAAATCTGATTCAATCCCAGCAAAAATTTTTGCCGTTGGAGTACATCTTTTTTATTATTATTATTAATATCCAGGTTCCTAGGTGGAACATAGGGCCACAACAAAATTTTTCCAATTATTTCTATTTAAAGCTAAAATTTTAATTTCATTCCATGATTTATTCGCCTTCCTCAGTTCTTCTAAACCTTGCCGTCTCCACGTTAGCAAAGGTCTACCTCTACGGCGGCTACCTTGCGGGTTCCACTCAAGGGCTTCTTTGGCAATATTTCCTTTCTTGTTTCCTCAGTGTATGACCGATCCATCTCCATTTTCTTAGTCTGATTTCCTTGACTATTGGATTTTGGTTGCACCTTTCATAAAGAGATTGGTTTGTAATCACATTAGGCCAATGTATTCTCAAAATTCTTCTTAAGCATCTATTGACGAATGCCTGGAGTGAGTTCGCTATTCTTGAGGACATGTTCCATGTTTCGCATCCGTACAATAGGACAGATTTTACATTTGAGTTGAATAAACGTATTTTTGTACTACGTCTGATTTGCGATGATCTCCATATATTGTTGAGTGCTCCGAATGCTTGTTTTGCCTTTCGCATGCGGCTATTTATATCTACTTCAGAGCCTCCTGTCGACGTTAACATACTGCCGAGATAGATAAATTCTTTTACTTCTTCCAAAGGGGTGTTGTCCAAGATTAATGGTGATGCGTTTCCAGCATTGATGCGCATGCATTTAGTCTTGGATACATTTATATGAAGGCCAGCTCTCTGCGCATACTCCTGAACTTGGTTGATTTGATGTTGCATGTTTGAGTTCTGATGCGACAAAAGGCATATACCATCAGCGTAGTCTAAATCAGTCAATCTGCCGTTTAAACCCCAAATGACGCCGCCAAGCTCCCGCGTCGCAGCAGCCATCACCGTATCTAGAACAATGTTAAAAAGGAGCGGCGATAATACGCATCCTTGTCTTACTCCTGCACATATTTTAATTCTCTGGCTAGTTAAGCCGTCGTGCAAAATTCTGCAGTGTGAGTCATCATAGAGAGCTTTAATAAGGTCGATTATTTTTGTTGGAACACCCTTGCATACTAGGGACGCCCATATGGCAATGTGGGATATAGTGTCGAATGATTTTTTAAAGTCTATGAACGTTAGATGCAATGATGATCTTAGTTCTATAGATTGCTCTATGATGATTCTTAGAGTATTTGTGTGATCCACACAGGAATAGTTCTGTCGAAAGCCAGCTTGCTGCTTTCTTAGTTCGGGTGCAATTGCTGATGAAATTCGGTCGTTTAAAATATATGTAATTGTTTTATTTGCCATGCTCAAAAGAGTTATGCCCCTGTAGTTTGAGCATTGAGAAAGATTGCCTTTTTTTGGCACATTTATTACCAGTCCTTCCTTTAGGTCTGATGGCAATTCCCCAGTACTCCAAAAGTTGTTGACGACTGGATGTAAGATCAATGCACTTGTGAGTGGGGTTGCTTTTAACATTTCAGGTGCGATTTCGTCAATGCCTGCTGATTTACTATTTTTTAAAGATGATATGGCATGACATATTTCGTCTATGGAAGGAGGTGCTGTGCTTATGTCGTCTCTTGTCTCGTGATGCTCCCAGTTGCAGATATTTGAATTCCAAACTGTTTGGTTTATGGACAGAATGTTGGTATAGTGATGTACCCATACATCGAGTTGAGATTGGCTGTTTGTGTGTGATGTTCCATCTGGGCCAACTAAAGGTTTACCTTTTGAAAATTTTGTCTTTTTTCCACTGAGCTTCTTTATTGTTTGGTACATTTCTTTTGTTTTGTTGGATGATGCTGCAGCTTCCGCTTGTACTGCCATATTTTCTGCCCAATGTCTTTTGTCGTTTCTGGCACTTTTTTTAACTTTCTTATCCAACTCATTGTAGTGTCTGTTTAAGGTAAGTTTTATCGATCTTGTTCTGGCTGCGTTTAGTTGAGACTTTATGTTTTTCCGCTGTTCGATGAGCATCCACGTATCGTCTGATATCCAGAATTTCCTGGGTGCTCTCGTGGCAGATAGATATTCGGCGGCTGTTTCTAAAATTGTGGACTTAGCCTTTTCCCAGTAATCATTTACGTTAGAACTTTCGACGGCTTGTAATTCGGCATATTTTGCATCAAGTTTCCTTGAGTATCTGTTTCGCACGGTCTCCTCTTGTAGTTTGGCAACCTCATATCGTGGTCTATGTTTTTTTGTTCTTTCTGTTCTAATTGCAGCTACCTTAAACCTGAGTGTTCCTATCAGTAGATGGCGGTCGCTACCTACATCTGCTCCTCTTTTTACACACACATCCAGAAGTGACCCTCTCCATGTTTTACTGATGGCGATGTGGTCTATCTGATTTTCCGTTAAACAATCCGGAGATATCCATGTGGCTTTGTGAATTCTCTTGTGAGGGAATAGTGTACCACCTATCACAAGAGCGTTGCTGGCGCATGTTTCTGCCAAAAGTGTACCATTTTCGTTCATTCTTCCTATGCCGTGTTTGCCCATTACACATTCCAAATTTCCATTATCTGGTCCTACTTGGGCGTTGAAATCGCCCATTAAGATCTTTATATCTCCTCTGTGGGATGCATCTAAAACATTTGTGAGCTGGCTGTAAAAAGCACTCTTGTCGGAATCTTCGGCGTTCTCAGTTGGGGCATAGCACTGTATCACGGTAAGGTATCTAGCGCGCGTACGAAATCTTGCTGATATTATACGATCCGTATGGGGTTTCCACTCAGCAAGTGCTTCCTTGGCATTTTTGGAAAGGAGAAGCCCAACTCCACTAGATCTTGGATGTCCAGCTGGTTTGCCCGAGTCTAAAAAGGTTACATTATCGGTTGCTGAAAATTCTCCATTGTCCGGCAGTCTTGTTTCGCAGAGGCCAAGGAGTGTTAGTTTATATCTGCAGAACTCTTCTGTTATCTGGGCAAGTTTTAAGGGGTTCAAGCATTGTGCGAATATTCCATGTTCCAAATCGTGTCCTTGTTTTCATTCCAAAGGTCGTCATCGAGGGGGGTTTTGATTGTTGTATCTTCTTGTGGTTTCTGTAATCATGGGGTTTAAAGTGACCAGGCGATTACCCTGATGCACTCGATTCTGGGATGGGGCTGCCAACTAAGCTTCCAGACTAGCAGTGATATGTAAGCCGCTCCTAACATGGAGGACAGACGCTTGGGATAATAGCTGCCGTTTAATCGCCGTTTATGTGGATGCCACTGCGCCGATAGTATTTCAATGATAGCCGTTCCGGTTCACTCAACCTCCGCCTTCCTGTGATACTAAGGCACAGGCAGCAGTGCCTTAGGCTAGTTTTTGGTCACCCCCAGGTATTTTATTTCCCTGGTATCCAACTCGTTTATTTAGCGAGTCGAACGTCCCCAATTCGCCAATGGGAGGGTCCCGATGGAGGATCTAGCAATCCCCCACGGGACATCTTTTTTATGCCCAGCAAAAAACATTGGAATTTGTGCCATTGGAGTTATGATTTCACAACATCTTTCGATGTAGTCCAACAGAGTTATGAAAAATGCACTCCATTCGATACATTTTATAAGCAGTTGCTTAGAGATCCCTACAAAACAAAAACAGTAGGTTGATCCCTACCCGTCGCTGCCGACATAATTTCTTCAAAAGAGAAACAAATAAGAGAGAGTGTATACATTTCTGAGAATTTGTTATAAAATAAAGAAATAAAAACTTAAGAGACACAAATTTTTAATGGAGTCGAAAGCTGAACTAGTGATTGGAAGGCAACATATAAAAACCTTTAGGATGACGAAGCAAAATCAGTTGCGCTTGGATTAAATGGAGAATGGAGGAAGTACACTGATTGAATTTAATGGAAACTTTTTTAATTTGTGTTTATATAATAAAGTTCTTTGTATTCTTGTTTTACACAAATAATAAATGCATTTTATTTATTCTGGGATATTTCGCAATAGCTTGCATTTTTACTGCATCTTTAGATTGATTAAAAACACAATCCGAAGAGTGCCTTTAAATTCAATCCAAACGACTACATCAAAAGCTGTGATTTGGATCGAAAACGGAGTGCATTCTAGCTGTGTGCTGTGGAAGCAAAATAGAGTCCATCCTAGCTGCGCGCTCTCTTGTAAAATTCATAAGTGAATTCATAGGAAAAGATGTATTCCAACAGCAAATGTACTGTACACTTGCAGTGATTCAACTGCATCCGCGAATGTAAACTTTTTGGGGGGTACCTAGTATAGAATATCAATTTTAAGAGCTTGTGTGGGTATAATCTCCGCTTTGGTTTCTTGAATTAATTGATTTCAGATTTGAAAAGTCCACATTAATTTCATCTCTCCTTCTTTTACATCTCTTGTTCTGTACGGCTTGAAAATCATCATCATCTTTGTCAAGTCCAGATGAAGGTTCCATATTGAAATCAACGTTGATGTTGGAAGATTTACAATTATTAGTATGGCAGATGTCTTGATCATTATTACACATCGGATTTTGCATATTTGCATATTTTTTTAATAATAAAGATAAGAAGATTCCGATTGGACCAAAATTCGTTTAAAAAAAAAAATTAATTAAATAACAGTGTCATGCATATGCACAAAATATGCAAACAGTTTTGGCCGAAAATGAGTCATAAAAAAAAATCGATATCGGACTTTTTTAGGCGGTTGGTTTGACTAGATTTTAAGATTGTCAAATTTTGAGCACAATTGGAATATGTTAACACGTGTCAGTGGGGGCTCCAAGTTATGTAAAATCCCGGTTTTGTGGTTATTTGGCGACATTGGCAACCCATATCTCTGGAATGGTTAAAGCTATTTGTCTGTATTATGCATTAACTTAAAGGCCATTCAGTTTTTTTATATTTCTTGCTGAACAACAATATACGTAAGTATTACTGAATTTGAGATAATAAATACAATGTCTCGAAAAACGCCTGGAGTCTATTGTGAAAAACCCAATTTTTCTTCCTATGTATATTATTAATTTTTGAGAATGACACAAATATCTTTTACATTTTGTTCCTATTTAAATTTATTCAAGGGACTGACATAATGTGGTTTTAGAGCCATCTGGGTACAGATGACTAATTGGTTATGAACTCGACTCCTTGCCCTGCTATATCATTCACAACATTCAAGTTTTTACCATCCTCTATCCCTCCTGGTAATTGATGTTCTGTGGCTTAGGCCGTGTTTATATTATAGCTGTTTGCAGGGTTAACCTTCTTTATGAGGATTTATTTGAAATATAAGCAATGGAATTGACATTTGAAACATACTACAAGTTGCAGGATCTTTTTCAAGCAATTCGGAGTTAATGTTTAATCTCTTCAACAATAAGTAAAGGCCTCGAAACCTAAGAAGCATGGCATTCGTGCTTAAGTCATATCTGGTAAATGAATAAAAGATCGAGTTCGACTTAATTCAAATGTGATTCTGAAATCTTTTTATTAGGTCGAACTTGGTCTTTAGTCTTTTATCAGATACTAGCAAAGTGCCCGCTACTTCGTATGCGGAAAGGATATAAAAAACAAATAAACAGTATAAAATATGAAAATGGCGAACACTGAAAATTTTATTGCACTAATACCAATTTTAATCAATATTTATTGTTATTTTAGTACTGTTCGAATCCTCTTTAGTTCGATTTGAAAAAGATCAGCAGTATCTCACCCTTACATATTAACAGCGATACCAACTTTGCACACCAATACTCACCCTAAATCCAAAGAATACAGATTTCAGCACTGTCTCTACACCCAACAACAAATTGAGTGCCATTAAGTACTCTTCGTACCCATAAGTACGAATTTCCAAAACTACCTCAATCCTACTCTTCAACAATAATCTCAATTCCAAATTTCAGGATTCCAGATTCCAAATCCCAATTGTACGAAATGTAATACTTTTCGTTCTCATAAGTACGAATTTCCAAAACAACCACAATCCTACACTCCAACAAAAATCTCAATTCCACATTTCAGGATTCCAGTTTTATCCATTCACCCAAATCCCCATTGTACAAAATTTAGTACCATTTAGTACTTTTTGTACTCTAAGTACGAATTTCCAAAACTCCTTAGTTCTACACTGCAACAGTAATGTCAATTCCGAATTTGAGGATTCCAGCTCTATCCGTTCACCCAAATCCAATTTGTACTATATATAGTACCATTTAGCACTGTTCGTACACATAAGTAAAAATTTCCAAGAGTACCTCAATTCTATACTTCAACAATAATCTCGATTACGAATTCAGGATTCGTTCACTCAAATCACCATCGAACCAAATTTTGTACCATTTAGTACTTTGGTCACTTCATCAGCGACACTCAGTCTAAATTTGAGGAATCAAGCTCTATCCGTTCACCCAAATACAAATTGTACTAAATTTACTACCACTTAGTACTGTTCGTACACATAAGTACGAATTTCCAAAACTTCCTCAATCCTACACTCCACCAGTAGTCTCAACTTCAAATTTCGAGATTCCAACTCTATCTGTTCACCCAAATCGTAATTGTACCAAATTTAGTACCACTTAGTACTTTTCGTACCCATAAGTACGAATTTTCAAAACTATTTCCATTCTATTCTCTAACATCAGCCTTAATTCAAATTTCAGGATTCCAGCTCTATCCGTTCGCCTAAATCGTAATTGTTCCAAATTTAGTATCATTTAGTACTTTTCGTATCCATAAGTACGAATTTTCAAAACTACTTTCATGCTACTCTCCAACAGTAGCCTTATTTCAAAATTTTAGGATTCCAGCTCTATCTATTCGCCCAAATCGTAGTTGTACCAAATGCAGTACCATATAGTAATTTTCGTACCCATAAGTACGAATTTTCAAAACTACTTTCGTTCTACTCTCCAACAGTAGCCTAGGTCAAAATGTCAGGATTCCAGCTCCATCCGTTCGCCCAAATCGTAATTGTACCAAATTTAGTACTTTTCGTACCCATAAGAACGAATTTTAAAAACTACTTCCATTCTACCCTCCAACTATATCTTTAATCCAAAATTTCAGGATTCCAGCACTATCCGTTCGCTTAAATCATAATTGTACTAAATTTAGTATCATTTAGTACATTGCGTACCCATAAGTACGAATTTTCAAAACTACTTCCATTCTACTCACCAACAGTAACCTTAGTTCAAAATTTCAGGATTCCAGCTCTATCCGTTCGCCCAAATCGTAATTGTACCAAATTTAGTACCATTTAGTACTTTTCATACCCATGAGTACGAATTTTCAAAACTACTTCAATTTAACCCTCCAACTGCAGCCTTAATTCAAAATTTCAGGATTCCAGCTCTATCCGCTCAGCCTAAATCCAAATTGTACAAAATTTAGTACCATTTAGTACTTGTCGTACACATAAGTACGAATTTTCAAAACTGCTTCCATTCTACTCTCTAACAGCAGCCTTAATTCAAATTTCAGGATTCCAACTATATCCGTTCAGCCTATATCCAAATTGTACCAAATTTTGTACCCTTTAGTACTTTTCGTACCCATATGTACGAATTTTCAAAACTACTTCCTTTCTACTCTCTAACATCAGGATTCCAACTCTATCCGTTCGCCTGAATCATAATTGCACCAATTTTAGTATCATTTATTACTTTTCGTGCCCATATGTACGAATTTTCAAAACAACGTCCATTCTACCCTCTAACAGTAGCCTTAGTTCAAAATTTCAGGATTCCAGCTCCATCCGTTCGCCCACGTCGTAATTGTACCAAATGTAGTACAATTTAGTACTTTTCGTAACCATAAGTACGAATTTTCAAAACTACTTCCATGCTACCCTCCAACTGTAGCCTTAATTCAAAAATTTCAGGATTCCAGCTCTATCCGTTCAATCTTTATCCAAATTGTACCAAATTTAGTACCCTTTAGTACTTTTCGTACCCATAAGTACGAATGTTCAAAACTACTTCCATTTTACTCTGCAACAGTAACCTTAGTTCAAAATTTCAGGATTCCAACTCTATCCGTTCGCCCAAATCATAAGGGTACCAAATTTAGCACCATTTAGTACTTTTCGCACCCATAAGTACGAATTTTCAAAACTACGTCCATTCTACTCTCCAACAGTAGCCTTAATTCAAAATTTCAGGATTCCAGCTCTATCCGTTCGCACAAATCATAATTGTACCAAATTTAGTACCATTTAGTACTTTTCGTACACATGTGTACACTTTTCCTAAACCACCTCCTTATGTCAACCGTACCTTTTAACCTTGATTCTCACACCAAATTTCAACCTATAACCTTTATCCGTTCGCAAAGTACGAATTGGCACCAAATTTAGTACACTTTAGTACTTTTCGTACACTTATAGTTCGAATTTCTAAAAACCCTTTGGTACACCTTTCTAACTCTCCATCAGTGACCTTCATTCCAAATTTCAAAGTTCTAGCTTTACCGGTTCGCCAAACACAAATGGTACCATATTTAGTACCTTTTAGTACTTTTAGTACCCTTCCAGTTCGAATTTCCAAAAACCAAGCCTTATCTGTCACCTTCGGACCAAGAGTGACCCTCACCCAAAATTTCATGATTCTAGCTTCAGCCGTTTCGTCTGGGCGTTGATGAATCAATCAGTCAATCAGTCAGTCAGTCAGTCAGTGAATCAGTCACGCTACTCTTTTATTAATATAGATGACTTCAGCAAGAATGCCATGCTTCTTATTTGTCGAGGCCTTAAGTCTCACTTGTAATTACGCCTGGTAGACCTTTTTCTAGGAATTTCGACAGTTGTTCTTTTGTTAGTGTGGTTTGAATATTTCTGGAGAAATTTCCATTTTCTTCTGCTTGATTTGTTAAGATTTTTGTCGCATTTGGCTCTTTACGGTGGTTTGCACTTTCAGATCAAATAATGCCAGGTCATTTTGTTATTTCCATTATATGATATTTGGTTGTGAATGCCTTTCGTATTTCAATAAATCTTCAATGCGGTATAGTTCTTGTGTTGGACATAACAAATATTTCTGAAATCTGAAATAATTTCTGTTTACCCAATATATCCTAGGAGTTGTTCTTTATCCCCATGTGATACCTGAACAGCAACCCGTTCTTTCTGCTCTGTTTTGAGAATACCTATTAATACCCAGCAAAATTTGAAGGAAGGGGTTCTGTGCGATGACGTGATTTCATGGCATCTTTTGCATTGGTTCAAACGAAGTCGTGAAAGATCCGATCTTTTCATTAACATTTGAACCAATGCAAAGGAAGTCGTGAAAGATTGGATCTTTTCATCAGCATTTGAACCCATGCAAAGGAAGTCGTGAAAGATCCGATCTTTTCATCAGCATTTGAACCATTCCATCGATCCAATAGAGATGAGTTTTGTGTTTTTATTTATACACATTTTTCTAAATATATAAGATTTATTATTTACAATTAGCTTGATGTTGTCGGCGACTCGAAATCACAACCAACGTTTTTAAAACTCTCGTCGTAAAGATAATGTCATTGCAAAGGGTTGGTGCAAATGACAATCCAAAGCATTGGAGGAAATGACATGCCAAAGCATTGGTGAGAATGACATGTCAAAGCATTGGTGTAAATGACATTCTTTGGATCCAAAAATGAATAGCATCTTTTGGGGTCCACGTTCATATAAAATTCATCGATGAAGATGCTAAAAAGATGACATGTCAGATAACTTGCACCCATGATTGAATGACATCTTTGGCATCTAACATTTTGCTGGGTAGTGTTCCATGTCAGTGCACGCAAATAATCTCGTTTTGGGGTATCTTAAGCCTTCACGGTTTATTCTCCGCTGTTCACGGATAAAGCTTCTAGAGATCTTATATTTATTGGGATCATCTCCGAGAGCTTCTACTGTAGCCAAAATGATACGAGTAACGTTCCTATAGGGCATTGACAAACAAATAACAGAAAAAGGAAATCACAAAATGATAAATCGTCTGTGGTATCTTAGTTCTGAACTTGTTGGCCTGACATTGCAAAACACCGTAAAGAGCCAAATGGCGACAAAGCAAAGATTAAAATTTCTCCAGAAATATTCGACCCAAACTTACAAAAGAGCAACTGCCGTAATTCCTAGAAAAAGTTAGACTTCTTGTTGTTCAAGAGATTAAACATTAACTCCGAATTTCTAGGAGGCGCAAAGTATGAGTCAGAGCGAGCAGTTAAGCTCATCACAGATTACAACCAATTAATTACAAAGGACGAACAACTAAAACAATGCGTTCTCCAAGTTGTCAGCTGTACCCAGATAACTCCAAAACCACATGATGTCAGACACAAGAATAAATTTAAATAAGAACAAGTAATGCCATGTTCAGACTAGCGGTAATTCGCTCTCTATTCGTTGTTCGACCCCAAATTACGATACAATTACTTCATTTCCCATACAAAATTTTGAGAACGAACAACGATTTTTGTACATTGTTCAATATAAATTACTCTCAGAACGACGATAAAATATGTCCCATCTCTAACAAATGAGAGAATTTATCGAAATAAATTAATTATGACAGGAAAAATAAAAAATTAAAAATGTATTAAAAATCCAAAACTTTTTAGAAAAACTGCAAAATATGAATGAAAAGTAAACAGTTTAACGGCTAGTATACATTCAAATCATAGCAAATTTTGTTTTCTCTTCCATTGCAGTTGCATTTCTAGTCCATCGTTTCAAATTCGCGTACAAATTTAGAAACAAAAATCAAATGCCTGCCGGAATGTCTGTATACCAAAAACATATGTTGGCAGGTCTCTCTCTCTCTCGTTAATTATTGAAATAGAAAAACTTGAAAATATACTGAAAACACCAAAATTGTGAGAAAAAATGGAAAACATGAATGAAAATAATAGAATTTAATATTAAATAGATATCTGAAAGAAGGATACATATTTTTTCAGTTCATATAAAATAATTTTACCCGAATTTTGGTTGAAACTTTCTTTAAAATCAGTAAACAAAAACCATGAAAATATGAATCATGTTGCTATGAATTGTGTACCATGTCGTATGAACGGGTTAATTCGTGTACGTAATTATGAGAACGAACGACGTGATTCAAATGCTGGTATGAACATGACATAAGAAAGGCGTTAAGTTCGGCCGGGCCGAACTTGTTATACCCTCCACCACAAGTTGTATTGAAGAAAAATGGAATAATTAGTTTCCTTTCGTGTATGAAGAAGACTTAATACTAAATTTCAACAATTTCGGTAAAACAATGTGAGGCACCATTCTATGGGGGCTATTTCAAAACGTCGGTCTATACCGACAAATTTCTGACGGAAAGTTTTTAGGCTAAATACCAAATTTCCTATATTTTGGGTAAGAGAATGTGGCTGAAACTTAAAAAATACCGAAAATCAAGAAGTACGCTTCTATGGGGATATAGGAAGACGTGGACCTATACTGATAATACTCTTTTGGAATATTTTATAACTCTTGGAAGACGAAATAACGAATTTATTCATTTCGGTTGGATATTGACGTCACAATCTTCAGTATTACGAAAATCGGGAGGTACCGTTCTATGGGGCCTATATCGAAACGTGGACATATACCAACGAATTTTAGTCAGAAATGGGACAATATGAAAGCGTGGACCTGTACAGACATATTTCTGGCGAACAGTTTTATATCACATTGAAGACTAAATACCAAATTTCAGCCATTTTGGTGGAATATGGAAGACACAACCTTCAAAATACGAAAAATCGGAAGGTACCTTTCCATGGGGGCTATATGACAAATTTAAAGGGGAAATTTGAGTACCCCCAACGAAGTCTAAATAACAAATTTCAGCCATTTCGGTGGAATATTGAGGCCACAACGTTCAAAATACCTAAAATCGGGAGGTACCGTTCTATGGAGGCTATATGATTGCATGGACCGATACCGACAAAGTTCTGGGGGAAAGTTTTATACCACCAACGTAGACTACGTACCAAATTTCAGCCATTTTGGTAGGATAATGAAGCTAAAACCTTAAAAATACCGAAAATCGGGAGGTACCGTTCTATGGAGGCTATATCAAAACGTGGAGCGATATATTCCATTTGCAATACCAACCATCCTGCAAGTAATAAGAACTTCTGTACCAAATTTTGACTCTCTATCTTTAAAATTGCGAGCTGTATCTTGATTTCAACAGACAGACGGACATGGTCACATCGACATAGAATTTTATGCTGATCAATAATATATATACTTTATAGGGTCTCCGACGAATATTTCGATGTGTTACAAACGGAATGGCAAATTTAATAATACCCTCCATATGCAATAAAATGTAAAATACATTTGTTTTCATTCCGAAAATTTATTAAAAAGGAAGAAAATGGGTTTTTTACAATAGACCTAATTTTGGCCCTAAGGCGTACTTAGTAGAGTTGGGTAATCTAGTTCCTTGTACTAGTTCCAAAACATATGAGTAACATCATGAACGCGTGATATTAAGTTTGTTCAAAGAAAAAATGCGGGCCATTGGAAATGCGAAGTGAACTAGATAGTTCCATATAGTTCCTTTGGCACAACTCTAGTACCTAATCAGGTTTTTCGGGACATTGGCTTTATTATCTCGAATTCAGTAGTACTTACGTATTTTGCTTTTGAACATAAAATGAACAGAATGCCCTTTAATTTAATGCATAATACTCGCCAAATAGCCAAAACATCAAGTTTTTCATAACTTCGAGGCCCCAGTAGCACGTGTTAACATATTCCAATTCCAAACTTTGACAATCTTAAAATCTAACAAAACTAAACAGTTTAGACGGCACCCCGTCTAAAAAATACGACATCGATTTGTCCCCATGGTTAACCTTCTTTATGAGGATTTATTTGAAATATAAGCAATGGAATTGACATTTGAAACGTACAACAAGTTGCAGGATCCTTTTCATGCAATTCGGTGTTAATGTTTAATCTCTTCAACAATAAGTAAAGGCCTCGACACATAAGAAGCATGGCATTCTTGCTTAAGTCTATGAGTTAAAACCAACCTAATGCTACAAATTAAGACACAAAATATTGAATTTTACATAAGATATTTGATATTTTATCAAATTTTATATTTTCAGTTCAGCATAGACGGTATAACAACACTATTGCTTTTCTCATAAAAATAATATCCCTGAAGATGACTGTCGATGACAGCCGAAATATCGGATAAATAAAAAAAAAAAAAAAAACAAAACACGAACATCTTTGTTTTCATTTCAAAAGCCAAAATAAACCCACCAAAAAAAAAAGAAAATTGTCAAAAAAATAATGTTAAACTTACCCATTTTGGTTTATTTTGAATTTGTTTAACATTGTTGACATCTCAACAGTTAATTCATCAGCAGAAATGTGGCAATCTGTTTTAAATTATTTACTGTTTACACCAACATTATTAATCGTGTTTAAGGTTTTTGTTCAAAATAATAGGAGTGTGGAAGAAAAAGGACGATAAAAAATAGCTTTAGTTGAGTTTAGGATCAAAATTGTCAATATTTTAGTTAACAGTAGTAAATCCAATAGATTTTATGAGATTTGATTGCTGTTTGAAGACAAAAGTCCTTCGGAGGTAGCCAAGAAACAGGCGATTGTCCTTGCAGAAATTGTTTCCATAAATTGAGCACTTATTGGGCAACTCAATGGATTTTGTAGACAAAAGCTTTAACGATTAGATTTGTTTGATGCTATGGATGTTATCTCTAACAATATATAATGATTGGTATCCCATAAATTTGTGTATTTTGATCCTTGAGCCAAGTTTAAGGCCAGTTTACATTAGCCCTTAAGGCAAGGATCGTCCAAAAAATCGTATCTATAAGGAATTTATTCCCCTAACCAAATAATATTTAAAAGTCCTTAGGATGCTAATCTTGTATATGCAATCAGTTTCGCTTCTATTCAAAAAATGTTTAAAACGTGAACGGTTGAAATATACTTTGAACCATTTAGTGATAGGCAGGCTGGGATAGCACTAAGGTTGGTATACGGCGTAATATATTTTTCAATATAAACTTACGTTTTTCACTCAAAAATACTTCATTTAGGTTATTTTCATTAGAAAACTGTTTATTATACGATGCAAAACCTAATAAAAGTTATCTTAGGCCAACTTCAAAAGTTTGTCTTTAAAGTTTCCTTCTCAACAAAGCGTTTTGAAAAATGTCTCATATGTGCCAATCATACAATTATTCAAAAATGAATCATATAATGAATTCTGCGTGCAGTTAAGATGCTAAGGACCTCAAAACATCACTTGATTGAGAAATTAATGCCTTATAGATACGTTTTTTTTAATCGATCCTTACGTAAAGAGGTAACGGAAACCGGGTTTAACTTGGCTCAAGGATCAAAATACACAAATTTCTGGGATACCGATCATTATATATTGTTCCAGATAACAGTCAGAGCATCAAAAAACTCTAATCACTAAAGTTCTGTCTACAGAATCCATTGAGTTACCCAATAAGTGCTCAATTTATGGAAAAAATCGCTGCAAGGACAATCGCCTGTTTTTAGGCTACCTCCAAAAGAACTTTTGTTTTCCAACAGCCATCAAATCTCATAAAATCTATTGGATTCACTACTGTCAACTAAAATATAGACACTTTTGATCTTAAACTCAACTAAAAATATTTTTATTGTCCTTTTTCTTCCGCACTCCTATTTTTTTGAACAACAAATTTGAAGGCGATTTATAATGTTGGTGTAAACAGTAAATAATTTAAAACAGATTACCACATTTCTGCTGATGAATTAACTGTTGGGATGTCAACAATGTTAAACAAATTCAAAATAAACCAAAATGGGTAAGTTTAACCATGTTTATTCGACCATTCCCTTGGTGTGAATGAGCACTCCTATTATTTTGAACACAGCTGTATATGGAACTATCTAGTTCACTTCGCATTTCCAATAGCCCGCATTTTTTTCTTTGAACAAACTTAATATCACACGTTCATGATGTTACTCATACGTTTTGGAACAGTACAAGGAACTAGATTACCCAACTCTAGTAGGTACACCCTACCCCCCGTTTACACATGCAAGTAACTTACAGACAGTTTAGTATACATATTATAATCGAAAACACCGAAATATTTGAACAAGGAAAGTGTAAGTTCATTTTAAAAAAGTTTTCAAAAAGTAAACATCTCCTAAAAATTTCCTTGCTTTTGGAATTAAAAAAAAATTAAAGAGCAAAACGAAAAATTTAAAGAAAACAAAACGATTACAAGGAAGAGATTTTGGGTGAAGCCGCTTTTAATAAGAAGATGCGACTTTGGTATGGAAGCGCATTTGCTGAAGGACTTGTTTTGGGAAGACGATGACAAAGATTTTAATAATTTTTGCCGTCTCAACAAAAAACAATTTGAGGAAATACTAAGATTGGTAGATATGCAAGTTTCGTATATAAATAAAATCAACCAAATAATGGTAAAATATATAAGACGACACTCACATGAGGTTAGCAATTTCTCCCAGAACAAAACTGACAATAGCTCTTCGGTATATGGCTACAGGAGATTCTTTTCGATATCTTGAGTTCTTGGCGAGAGTTGCGAGAAGCACCATTTCCGTATTTATGCCAAATGTTCTTTGTGCTATATATGACGCCCTTAAAGGTGCCTATTCAAAGAAAAGTATAATCGCAAACAAAATGTTGTTTTTTTTTTGTCTTTAGAGAATGTTTCCGTTTAAATTACAGATTCCGAATACTACCTGTTACCGACAGTTACAGATATTTAATTACCGTTTTTATAATGTTAAATACAACCCTTCACTTTGAGTTAAATATCTATTGTAGTAAAATGTCTCTCGCAACAAACCTCATTTAGATTCATAACTCATTGAGATTTATTTTATACTCTGAAATCATTGCAAGTATTGAAGATCTGTGTTACGTTAAGCAATATTGTAAAACTAAGGTGAATTGTAAAATTGATTGAATTATATTGAAATAAAATCTTTCTTTGCTTTACAATTTTAAAGCTGCATAAACGACGAATCTGCTATTAAAACTTGGTTTTTATTTCAACAATTCTTTAAAATTCTTATTACGATAAGAATATGGCGCTACGTAACGATGATATTCCTTCGAGCTGCCTTTTGTGTCCCAATCCGGATGACGGTAATATGGTGACATGTTCGAGGTGCAAAATAAATTACCATTTGGTTTGCTGTAACATTGATGACGATCGTGGAGTAATTAATTGGACGTGCCAGAAATGCCAAGACCCACAACAAAATTTAAACCATAACCTCAATGTCGAAGCAGCAGCTAATGGTACAAGCACTGAACAAATCGATGAGACATCATATTTTCAACAGCCGTCAGGTATTGGTTCTCAACATTCTGTTTTTACAACAACAGTTCCAACAGGAATTACCATAAAAACACAACTACAACTTCGAAAGCCAGAAAAAGAGATGACATTAAGAGAAGAGTTTCTTAAACGTAAATATGAGATACTGCAAGCCGATAGTTCTCAGGGAGTTCGCATTACAGATATTACTACCCAAGAAACAGATGTACGGCCAACGGAGAGCAACATTCAATCGTCAGTAGTAACTGAACAACCGTATGCATTTCAATATCAACAGAATGCAAATACAACAACGCAGGCCATTAATAATAGCGGAGTAAACAGAATTTAAAATTGTCGGACTGAGCACATCCCATGGTACTCTCAACAACAATAGCTTTTTGACAGATCAAAACGTAAACAATAACACAAGTGATATTAATATTTCAGCAACACAATTTTTTGCTCGTCAAAGTTTTTCAAAAGATTTGCCACATTTTAATGGTGATCCAAGAGAGTGGCCCATTTTTATTAGTGCATTTGAACAAAGTACAAATGCTGTCGGGTATAGTAATGAAGAAAATCTCATTCGACTGCAGAAGTGTTTACAAGGTAAGGCTCGCGAGGCTGTAAGAAATTGTTTGATGTTACCCGACATGGTTCCAGACATCATTAGAACTTTAAAAATGTACTTCGGGCGACCGGAGAGCGTTCTTAAATGTTTAATTGAAGATGTAAGGAAGATGACTTTGCCGAAAGGTAAACTTGAGGCTTTAATAGAGTTTGCCTTTGCCATCAAAAATATTTGTGCTACAATACGTGCATGCAAATTGGACGATTATCTTATACTTTATTGAAGGCGTTTAATTACAAATAGTTTCCGCATTTTAGGAAACGTTTAATTTTTTTCCGCCGTTAGAATTTGCACCTCTCCAGCACAATGCAACTTTGTGCATTCGCATAAAGTGATAGATGTCAAATTCTAACTAGTAAAATTCGCGCCACTTTGCAACACCTAGCATATTCGTTACTTTTGTACATTCACTTCTTTTAGGACATTCGTCCACCAAACAACACCACTGTAAATAAAAAGGTAAAAATATTGTTTCCAACAATATTTATTCAATAAAGAGATTTTTTCTTTTGGTTTTTTACTTCTTTTTATTGCTCCGCAAACATTGGTCCTGTTCGAGCCGAATCGAATCGAATTGGTTTTTTGGCAACAACAAATTTAATTGGTTTTTTTTGTCTGTCTTTTCCAAGGCGCACTGACTCCGTCAGCATCATCAACAACTACAATACACCATCAGCACTATCAGCAGCAATCATCATCTATGCATCCTCATTAAAATCATCATTAAATTTTAACTAATATTGTTTATGGTGAGTACCGTCAATATTAGTGAGCATTCGCGTGTGTTTTTTGCATTTTATTTTAAATAACAAAGTGTTAAATTCTTCTTCATGCGTCCGTCTTACAACACCGTCGCGCGTTGTTGTTGTGATTATTACAAGCAATAATAATTGAAGTACATATTCGCAGTAACCGAGAATATTGAAGAAATAGAAATAAATAAGCAAACAAAAAAAGTGCAGTGAACTTTAATAATATTTATTGGTGGCAAAATTATTCTTTTAAATAATTTCATAGTGTTGTTAGTGTTTTTTTTTATCAATATGTAAAGGTCCCAATTCGAATTAGAAAAAAGAAAAAGAAAAAAAAACACTAACAAATATACCTGCCAACCATCCTCACTGCTTGCTTGTTTATCGTTGACGTTGCGTATACACACATACGTACATATTATTAATATACGAGGCCCGGTTCAAAAGGCAGTTATACGACGGTCGGTTGAAATGTTTGCACTCAATTTAAATTAAATTTTTGAAATTTTATATCGATTTTTTTTGAGAAAAAATTTATTCAAGTGAAAAAATTATCAAACTGGTCGACTTTCGGTGCACCCTACACTCGATATAAAGTAAAATCAAATAAGTGAATAATTTCGAATCATTTTTATTATTATAAATATATTTCTATATTTATTTAACATTCTTCTAAAATTTATTGATTTTTTTTAAATTATTGTGGTTGTTGGTCGTTCGGGTGTATTTTACAGTCCGTACACCCTACTTTCGGTCGTTTTTTTTTCGAATTTTGAGATTTTTTTGAACTTTTTTTGAATTTTTTACTAAATTTTTCTCCCTTTCTTCGTAAAAAATAAATGGGTTGAGTATTTTTCGATACATTTAACCAATTTGTTGATACACAGTGAGAAATTTTGTGACTTTTCGGTACATGTGAAAAAAAATATTTCGTAGTTGTTTTGGATTTTCTTGATTTTTGGTATATTTTTCGATATATTAAAAATAAAATTGGGTATATTTCGATACCGATTCTAAAGATCGTTGGATTCAAACATATTTTTTGGAATTTTTTTGAAGTTTTCTATTATTTGTTATTTACATTGGTGTTTCCGGTCTTAGAATTGTCATTCGAAAACAGAAGTTCGTGAATTTCTTGAATAGGTTTGGAAATTTATTTTGAAATTTTCGTTAGCTTTTACGAGATTTTATATATTCTATTCCATTTTTCGTGTTTTTTGGTCAATTGATTTCAACTCTAGTTAAAAATGTCGCTTACTCCTTTGGACTTTTTCATTAGAGCCACTGATTTCCTTATCACTTTAGATCAAAATCTTGCTTCTCTCCGAGATGAAGATTTTGATGTTTACATTCTTGAGGCACAGGCCGTTGAAGTAAAGGAAATGTGGGGAAAAGTCAAAGATAGGTATGATGAATGTCTTAATTACCTAAAAACTTCTGATCATCCTGATCCTACAGATTGTTCAGACACTCACATTGCCTAGTATGATTAAGCACATAATGCATTAATGAAATTGTAAATAACTCAGACAGTAGCTCATTGCAAAAAGGTAAACAAACAAAATGTTCTACTTGAAAGTGCAAACGCAGACTTACTATCATTACCTAAAAATGTAAAAAATCAATGTTGTAGTATTGTTGTGGGGCAATGAACCACAACGTTTCTTTTCATTATAATTATTTTGTAAATTAAGTAATTTCTACAACACACTAGACACCAAACAAAATGTGCAATTTAGCAATAAGTTAGTATTTAAGAACCAATTTATCAATAATGAATGTGAGAACTTGAAAAAGCCTTCTTGTGCATACATCATTTCCTCTCCGATTTAACCAAGTTCATGCGCTTGTGTTAAAACTATAATTTATCTTGGTGATCCGCCTTGATAAACGACATCTAAAACCTAATTGAAGGACAAAACAGTCCATTCAATAAACATTTGGTGACCCCGAGTCCTACCGATAGGACGAAACACGCAACCACATTTGGTGACTCCTAGTCCTTCCGATAGGACGAAACACGCAACCACATTTGTGACATCGAGTCCCTCCAATAGGATAAAATACATCCCAAAATATTTCAGATCCTGTAACACGGCACAGTCGGCATTCTAGAACAGTAGCGTATCAAGCACGGAATACCGAAATTTTAATTGGACAATACACGGAAAACACGAATAAATTGCTACCAAAGGATTACTTATAGCTACTGCTGCAGAAGACAATCTTCGGGCAAATTCCGGACATTAACTAATTCAAAATGGCATCCGCTGAAGAGTCGGCAGGCATGACCTTGTTCAGTCAATTGGTAGATGCTCAACGAGCCACGGGTGATCGGATAGAAACTATCATCCGCAATGCCAAAAAGGAGCCAATCTCGAAAAGAACAACTAGCTTCTACAAGGATTGACTCACTAAATTAGACGCCGCATGGGCCGAGTTCGAAATCACATACTCGAAAATTATCCATAGGACCACAAGTAATTCACCGAGAAGTACTACCAGCAGGTGTCTGAACTTACAATGAAGTACCGGGAGCTATTTGAGTCAGCCATGTTGGAGCCTTCAAAAGAATCAGAAACAACTGCTGATAAACCTCCTGCAAAGAAATCAACCATAAACAACGGCGGCTCAATAGCTTCAGTATCCTCAACCAATTCGGCAATCAGAAGACAAAACGTTATGATAGCATCTCTGAAGAGGGTACTTACCATGGATCCGACAGCATCCAACATGAAACTAAAGGAAAAACTGTGGGAACAAATTCAAGAACTGCATTTCTCAATATGGGAAAACAGTTGCAATCCACAGGAAGAAGGCTACGATATGGACTCCTACACCACTCTGGAGAATATGGTAGTAGAAAACTTCAAAACAACAACACTAACTGCAGAAAAAGGAATAGAACTTGGGCAAGCGAATGTGTTGCCACTGCCCAAAATCACAATCCCAAAATTTAATGGAGATTATCTAAAATGGCCGGCCTTCTTTGACCTTTTCACGCAGTTAGTAAACAATCAACGCATACCCACAGTACAAAAGATGTGGTATCTGAAGGCCAATCTCACTGGTGAAGCGGAAAATTTGATAAGTCATATCTCAGCAACAGCCGAAAATTATGAAGCAGCATGGAAAATTTTGCAAGACCGATACAACAACAAGCGAGTGCTGGTAGCATCGCTTATACATCAACTGATTGATCAGCCATCAACCGGATCATCAGCCGCGTCCATAAAGAAGCTACATGACGTCACACAAGAGTGCTTACATGCGCTTAAGAACGTGGGAGTCGACACGTCCTCTTGGAGTCCAATACTACTTCATCTACTGTCGAAGAAACTAGACCGAAGTATTTACAATCAATACGAAAGATCAATTGTCAACCCAAGGGAATTTCAGCAAGTTAGTCAATTCCTAGAATTTCTGGAGACTCGATTCCAGTCAATGAAGGCAATGGGTCAAAAGGAAAAACCTTTATCTAAATCTTGTGCTACAGTGGCATCGGCAAGCCAAGGAAACAACATATGTACTCTATGTAAAAATGGCACCCATAAACTATATCACTGCCAGAACTTTCTCAAAATGACACCACCAGAACGACTAAATTTCACACAAAAGCAAAAAACGATGTGTAAACTGTTTAAAGGCGGGCCATTCATCGAAGCAATGTGCTACGCGATGCTGCATGAAATGCAACAAGAAACACAACACACTGTTGCATCTAGAGCGCAAGCAACAATCTACAAACAAACAAGATAGTCGTATGACTTTATCAGCTGAAACTGGTACAAAGCCTGCCGGAGGGGTAGCCTCCGTAAATACTGAGTCGCCCAATAATCAAGAAGCCACCTCGGTGGCCGCTGCAAATATAGAACAAATCAGCTCGTACGTTCTACACAGCACAGCAGTAGTCAAAATAAAGGTGGATGAAGCAGAAGTGGAGTGCCGCGCTTTGCTTGATTCTGGTTCACAAGTCAATTTCATCACAGAACGTTTAGTAAAGCGACTTGGCATTTCAATGCAAAAGTCAACAATTAATATCAACGGAATCGGTGCAACCAACACTAGAACAAACCATCGAGTAAATGTTGCTCTGAAGTCTCGAATCAACAATTATTCGACTCGACTTGAAGCATTTGTCTTGCCTCGTATCCTGTCGCCACAGCCATCACAATTAATTAACATTGAAGATTGGTCGATTCCAAAGAATCTGACGTTAGCTGATCCAGCCTTCAACCGTCCTGATAAAATTGATATATTATTAGGTGCAGAACACTATCACAAACTGTTGTCGATTGGACAAATAAAATTAGCCAAGGATCTCCCCACAATGCAGAACACTGTGTTTGGGTGGATAATATCAGGAAAAATTCAAGAGGAAAGCCCAGGAACTTTACATGTGGAATCTGTACCACGGATGAATCGCTAGACGCCTCTATCGCCCGGCTATGGGAACTGGAGGAAATCAAGACAACCAACAAACCAATGTCCATCGAAGAAAGACAATGCGAAAATCACTTTGAGCAGCACACCATCAAGGACAACAAAAATCGATTTGTAGTCCGAATACCCTTTCATCAAAACCCTGATGCGTTAGGAGACTCACATGGGATAGCAATCAATCGATTTTTCTCCCTCGAACGCCGGTTGCAGAAAGATCCTGAGTTGAAGGAGCAATATGTCAAATTCATGGAAGAATATGAGAACCTAGGACACATGACAAAAATATCGGCAGATGCTATTCGCTCACCACACTACTTCATCCCACATCATTGCGTGCAACGACCTGAGAGCACAACAACAAAGCTTCGTGTAGTATTCGACGCATAGGCCAAAACTTCGTCATCGCATTCCTTAAATGATCTGATGTACACAGGACCTACTGTTCAAAGCGATCTGTTCTCCATACTACTGAGATTTAGGTTACCCAAGTATGTTTTCACAACTGACGTCGAGAAAATGTACAGGCAGGTCCTAATCTCTCCTGAGGACCGCCAGTTTCAACTAATAATTTGGAGAAAGGATGTCACTCAGCCTATAACCTACTACCAACTCAACACAGTCACATATGGCACAAGAGCCGCCCCATATTTGGCAACAAAATGCCTGCAACGATTAGCCAAGGACAACGCAATCCGTTACCCGCTCGCCTCGCAATTTCTCCAAGAGAATTTTTACGTCGACGATGGCCTGGGCGGAGCCGACAGTTTAATAACGGCAATTAATATGCAGCAGCAACTCATTCAAGTTATGAAAGACAGCGGTTTCAACTTACGCAAGTGGTGTGCTAATAACCCTCAACTGCTTAAAAACATTTCAGAAGGAGATCAAGAAGTAAACTTAGATTTCGAGAGCTCAAAGGCTGACACCGTTAAAACATTAGGACTAACATGGCTTCCAAAAGATGACACATTTTGTGTAAAAGTTAATATTGATTCCGTCAGAAGAATCACTAAACGTACAGTTACATCGGATCTTGCCACACTTTTTGATCCATTAGGAATATTGTCTCCAGTCACAGTAACGGCCAAAATGTATGAATATTTAGAATTGTGGGAGTTAAAATTAGACTGGGACCAATCGTTACCAGAATCCTTACACTCTAAATGGACCACGTTTCGATCGGACTTAAACGCTCTAAAAACCCTTCAGATATATAGACACATCTTTAAAGAGAGAGTGCCACAATCAAGGTAATTACACATCTTCACAGATGCATTGGAAAAGGCGTATGGCGCAGCGGCTTATATGCGATCAACCTTTAAAGACGGAACTACCATGACACGTCTCCTCTGTGCAAAATCTCGCGTTGCCCCACTCAAAAGGCAAACCATACCACGTTTGGAGCTTTGCGCAGCAGCACTTGGAGCCCAGTTAGCTTCAAAAATCAAAATCGATCTTCACTTGACGTGTCCAACCTGGTTTTGGACTGACTCAGAAATCGTGCTGGCCTGGATAAACTCATCATCTGAAGCATTCAACACATTCGTGGCCAATAGAATTGCAATAATACAAGAAATCACTCAGGCAGAACAATGGCGTCATGTCAGCTCTAAGTGCAATCCAGCCGATATACTATCTCGCGGCATTTCACCAACAGCCCTTAAAGATTGTTCTCTTTGGTTCTGTGGTCCCTTGTTGTTACACGGAAAAGATTCAATGTGGCCAGCAAAATTCAATTCACATCTTGCAATTTCGACTAATCTTGAGAGAAAAAGGAAGATACCAGAGGCACTCGTCGCCTCAGTAACACCAAACGACTTTATATACAAAATAAATCACAATAACTCGTTCATCCGTCTACAACGAATCGTAGCATACGTTTTGCGCTTCATTACTCACAGCAGGTGCAAAAATACCCTTCGACAGGCCCAAGGATCACTTACAACGGTCGAGCTAGACGCGGCATTAAGGCATATAATCAGACACATACAAGAGTCGGACTTTAAGGAGGAAATTCAACAGCTGACTGTGTAACCTGTCACCATTTTTGGACAATGACGGCTTAATTCGGGTTGGGGGTCGTCTTGAAGCATCATCTTTGTCATTCGACTCCAAGCATCAACTACTTATTCCCTATAATGACCCAATTTCAAAATTAATATTTGAAATGGTACACAAGGAAAATAAACATTGTGGCGCGCAAACATTGCTGGGAATCGTACGACAACGGTTTTGGCCACTAAAAGGAAAGATTATGGCTCGAGCTACGGTTCATCGCTGTACAACATGTAGCAGAGCTAAGCCAGCATTATTTAATCAAGTTATGGGAAACTTGCCTTCCACACGTGTCACACCAGCCAGGCCCTTCATTAATACTGGGGTAGATTTTTGCGGCCCAATAACAGTACATTACAAATTCCGCGGAAAAAGGCCACACAAGGCCTACATTGCAGTATTTTGTTGCTTTTCAACAAAGGCAGTACACCTGGAACTAGTGAGTGACCTCACCACCGAGGCGTTCATAGGTGCTCTTAAAAGATTCATCGGACGACGTGGACATTGCCAAAACCTATATTGCGACAACGCAACGAACTTCTTAGGAGCCAAAAACAAGCTACCTGAACTATCAACCATAATACATTCAACAAATGCCAAAGAAGCCATTACAAATGCTTGCAATAACAGAGGCATTCAGTTTAATTTCATTCCGCCAAGAGCTCCACACTTTGGTGGCCTCTGGGAAGCCGCTGTCAAGTCAGCAAAACATCTTCTAATCAGAAGCATGGCGAACGCATCCTTGACTTATGAAGAACTCGAAACTTTGGTCATTGAAATTGAAGCCATATTAAACTCGAGGCCTATTTCTCCAATGTCAAATGATCCCAATGATATAGGTGCACTCACTCCAGGACACTTTTTGATTGGAGAACCATTCACTGCACAAGTGGACTCACAAGCAAAGCAACCTACCTTAAGCCTGTCAACTAGATGGAATCTGGTTTCTAGACTTAAGCACGAATTTTGGAGCAGGTGGTCACGAGACTATCTAAATGTATTGCAATATCGTAATAAATGGCAAAAGCAGTCGAAGAATCTACAACCAGGAGCCATTGTCATTATAAAAGAAGACTATGTTCCGGTCATGAAGTGGCCTTTAGGTCGTGTTATCAAAACATACAAAGGAAACGACAATGTAGTGAGAGTTGCTGATGTAAAAACCGCATCCGGAGTTTTTAAAAGAGCCATCCAATATTTAGCACCACTTCATCGACTCGAAGAAGACAATACATGCAAAGATCAGCCGAGCATGCAATTGTCACCAAACCCGATCTATGAGGAAGAGCAGGAAACGCAATCATCTTCAGAATCACCAGACGAACGTCCAAGCAAAAGGTAACGAACGGCTTCAACCTCCAGCATCATGCTAACGATGATCGTCGCTCTATTTGCACTTCTTTTAATTTGTGCAAACAAAATAGAGGTAACCAAGTTTGAACCCAACATTGGAATACACTTTGAAGGAATTGGCACCACACGTATCTCAAGATCTGAATGGAAACTCATAACGTACTACGAACTACAACCATACTGGCGAGATTTGAACACATTTACAAATGGCACATTGGCACTCCAGTAGTTATGCACCCTCATATCCCAAAGGGCTCCATGTCTGAACATTCTGCATACCCTTGAACTCAGTTTCTGAGACCTCAAGGACGGAAACCTTTTACTAAAAAAACAAGAGAAGCAAACGTGGTGCTGTAAATATTGTTGGAAACATTGCTGTCTCACGTTTTGGAGTTTTGGACTCAAATTACGCGGAACAAATGTCGGACACTATTACCTTGATCAAGGAAGATGAAAACCACATAAAACAGCTCTTAAAAAACCAAACTTCAATTATTAACTCAACCCTCAACATTTTCAAACAAGATGAACTACAACTAAAAGCAAACTTCGAAAGCCTCGGTTATCAAATGAACAACATTGAGAAACGGCGACACGAAAACGAACAAGAGAATCACCAATTTAATCTGTTCCAAAATATGGTGTCACTATCTTCTCAACTGACATTGATATCAGTAAGGCTTCACCGAATACAAACAGCAATAATAACAACATTGTCCGATTCACATCATGGGAAAATCAGCCCAATGTTACTATCACCGCTACAACTTCAATCAGAGCTCATACAAGTCCGAAATCATCTTCCACCAGCATTGCAGCTACCTGTCCGCCAAGAGAATCTCCTGCAGCTCTACAAAATTATGAATGTAAAAGGAGGAATCACAGATAATCATATCATTTTCTACATAACTATTCCTCTATGTGACCCAGAATCGTTGGAACTGCTTAAGCTACATCCAATTTCTGCACCTGTCAATAGCATCATGATGATCATTAGGCCACGCAGCGACCTCATCGCTATAACTGCCCACAGAGATGAGTATTACACATTAACAGAACAAGAATGGGCAGCATGCACACCACTAACAGAAGATGAAGTCTTATGTCCAAATATGCAGTCCAAATTCAATGCAGACGCAGCCAAGTGTCTATGCGAAATTTTACTTCTTAATAATATCACCCGTCCCAGTTGTACCGTGGACCCATTCATAGACAACACGTCGATGACACAACTAAAACACGGCAACCAGTGGATGTATACAATGTCACATTAAACTCAAATAACCACTGTATGCAATCAGGAACACTCTCGAGTAATATTGCAGGGCACCGGACTCATTAAAATAAGTCCAGTTTGTACCGTAAGGTACAGGTCAATGTTCATTCAGGGACATCAAACATATTCATCATCCCTTCACTCATCATACACAGCCACCGCCAACGTTACAGAAATCAGTTATACAGACAAAACACAATATAGCAAAATACATCTTAGAAACTACATTGACCACATCAAGAATATATCTGAGATTCACAATCAACTTCATCAACAAGTTCTAACTGACTTGCCACTGCAACTTAACAACATCAAGAGACATCATGCAACAGTAGCTTACGCCGCCCTCATTCTTGCAAATGGAATTATTATAACAGCAGTCTACAAAAGAAGACAATTCATTAAAATGAAGCCATGTCAACAACCTCCCATAGCAGCAGTCCGTCAAAATGTCGCGTCATCAGAATTTGTAGTTTCCGTATCATAATATCCATAAGAAAATAAAATTCATACAAACATTATGTTTGGTGTCTAGGTCAGGAATAACCACACTACCGCATTTTTTTAACAACAGCAATTAACATCTGTTGTATCAGCATATCAAATTTCAGTTGAGCATGGCTCAACGGCGGGGAGTATGTTCAGACATTCACATTGCCTAGTATGATTAAGCACATAATGCATTAATGAAATTGTAAATAACTCAGACAGTAGCTCATTGCAAAAAGGTAAACAAACAAAATTTTCTACTTGAAAGTGCAAACGCAGACTTACTATCATTACCTAAAAATGCAAAAAATCAATGTTGTAGTATTGTTGTGGGGCAATGAACCACAACGTTTCTTTTCTTAATAATTATTTTGTAAATTAAGCAATTTCTACAACACACTAGACACCAAACAAAATGTGCAATTTAGCAATAAGTTAGTATTTAAGAACCAATTTATCAATAAAGAATGTGAGAACTTGAAAAAAGCCTTCTTGTGCATACATCATTTCCTCTCCGATTTAACCAAGTTCATGTGCTTGTTTTGAAACTATAATTTATCTTAGTGATCCGCCTTGATAAACGACATCTAAAATCTAATTGAAGGACAAAACAGTCCATTCAATAAACACAGATGTTACCTCGGCTGAGAGTAAATACCAGGTAGCGTTTAAGGCATTCATAAATAGCATTGCCATGATTAATAGGAAATTGGATAAAGTTAGAACACCGAAGATCTCTTCGGCCAATATTGGGCAAAATGGAAATAGTACCCTGCGATCGGAGTGCAATGGTTCCGATGATAGTTTACCTATTTCTCAGGTTTCTCATCGTACGGGAGCATCAATGGGAGCGTCAGTGTACTTAGGTGAAAGTAATTTTCATAATTTGCATCTACCTCCTTGCCATATTGATGTTTTCAACGGGGATTTCCTTTCCTGGCCGACATTTAGGGATTTCTTCTCCGCTGTTTTCATTAAAAATAACAGTCTAAGTGATATTGAAAGGTTATGTCACTTATTGAAAAAGACTAGTGGCGAAGCAAAGGATATCGTTTCCAAGTTTCCTCTTACACATAAGAGTTTTGACTTAGCGTGGAATGCATTAAAGGCCACTTATGACAATGTTCGTATACTTGTCAGTAATCAATTGAAATTATTATTTGACCTTCCGGTCCTTGAAAACGAATCATGTTCATGTTTAAACAATTTACAACGAGGAATAAATGGTTGCATTTCTGCAATGACCATTTATGAAGTTTCAACTGATGATTGGGGCCCAATACTTGTTTTCATTTGTATTCAACGGTTGCCCAAAAATAGGGTGACGTTGTGGGAACATACGGTAAAGGATTAATCCGCATTATCGACGTGGAAAGATTTGGATTCTTTCCTTTCGGAAAGAATTCAAACTCTAACATGTCTGCGAGATATAAGGGGCATAGATTCTTCCAAAAAAGGTGAAAAAAGGATTCGATCTCATTTAACTAAAGCGTCGAATAAATCTTCTTCCGCTCCTTCGGTAAAGTTCTGCATTCTCTGTCCCACATTTGTTCATCCATTACGTTTATGTCCAGAGTTCATCAAACTGGCGGTCGAAAGTCGCTATTCGGTGATTCGTAGACATCAGTGTTGTATGAATTGTTTAACTCTTGGACATGAAGTAAAGAAATGCATTAGTAAGCCTAGTTGTGGAAAGTGTAATAAGCGTCATCACACGCTTCTTCATAGAGAATCTTCAAATGTTCCAAACTCTTCAAGATCAGCTGCTCCTTTACAAACAAATTCGAATTTATCTTCAGTCCCACCTTCTTCTTCTGCAATTTATCCAAATTTACCAACGACTTCGTCAGGTTTAACTTCTGGTCAATCGAATAGGCAGTCGTTCCATGTTTCTCAAAATAGAAATGTGTTATTAGGAACTGCAATGGTAAATATTATTCACCACGGAATTAACTATCCTGCTCGCGCCCTCATCGATCCCGCGTCTGAAGCTTCCTTCATAACAGAAAAATTGCAGAGACGGTTAGGAATTTCAACAAGCTCCACTCTTGCCACGGTCTCAGGGGTAAATCAGACGGTTTCCACTACTACGAGGAAGATATGTTCGCTGAATATTGGCTCTTCTATTCAGGATTCGTTGATATTGCAGTTAACTGCTCGTTTGGCAGATACACAGTTATTCGATTGTAGACCGGTAGATATGTTAATAGGAGCCGACTTATATCCCAGGATTTTATTGCAAGGAACTCATATTAATCTGTTAGATTCATTAGTGGCACAGAAGACAGTTTTTGGGTGGATAGTTACAGGTCAAGTTCCGAATTCCAATGTAGGAGTGTATTCTACTACATTTTCCTATTCAGAAGAGGAACTTCTAGACAAGTCCTTGTTACGTTTTTGGGAGTTAGAGGAACCCCCTAAACAGTGCATTTTGTCTCCTTCGGACAAATTTTGTGAAGAAAATTTCAAATATACTACAGAAAGGGATTCTGAAGGCAGATTTGTTGTTACTCTCCCTATTAAGCCAGAATACTTAGGTCAAGCTGTTTTAGGACATTCTAGGACGAATTGTTTACGACAATTCATTCGTAACGAGGCTTCACTCTTACGAAAACCAAGTATTAAAGAGGTGTACGATGGGGTAGTAAAAGAATATTTAAAATTAGGGCATATGAGGCCTGTTTCTTCTCCTTCAGCAACTCCAATGGTTTGCTATTTGCCTCATCACCCAGTTATAAATCATGAAAAGCCCACTACCAAACTGAGAGTCGTTTTCAACGCCTCTAGCGGAACTTCTAGTGGCAAAAGTCTTAACGACATTTTGTATGTAAGTCCTACTTTGCAGTTAGATTTAGTCCTGCTTATATTAAGATGGAGACTCTTCCAGTTTGTCTTTAACTGCGATATAACTCAAATGTATCGCCAAATTAGAGATTATTCCCAACACACACCTCTTCAAAGAATAGTTTTTAGGGATTCTCCCGACCAAGACATTCAAGACAATGAGCTCCAAACAGTAACTTTCGGTGTAAACTGTGCACCGTATTTAGCTATACGGACTTTATTACAATTAGCTGACGATACTGAAAGGGAATTTCCGCTTGCAGCCCACATCTTACGTAGGTGTATGTATGTGGATGACGTTTTGGCAGGTTATCACGATTTGGGTTCCGCCCAGAAGGCACGTGATGAACTTATTCAAGCTTTATTATCAGCTAAGTTTGAATTAAGAAAGTGGGCGTCGAATGAACATACCATACTAGAAAGCTTGCCCCCTGAACATGTGTATGACACAAAGCTTCTTACATTCGTAGAAGCGAGTAGTTCCAAACCTCTAGGGATTCGATGGAACGCGCAAACAGATCTGTTCTATTTCAGTGTGAACCCTCTCGCTCACAAAGATAAATATACCAAACGGGAAGTTTTATCCACTATCGCAAAGTTGTTTGATCCTGTAGGCTGGTTAGGACCAGTGATAGTGGTAGCCAAAATTATAATTCAACGAGAAAGTGGGCGTCGTTAGGTTAGGACCAGTGATAGTGGTAGCCAAAATTATAATTCAACGGGTTTGGCAAGATAAAATTGACTGGGATGAATCACTACCATCTTCGACGGCAAGTGAATGGCAAAGGTTCGTTGACACCTATGAGGTTGTTAATTCCATTAATATTCTTCGATGGGTTAAATATGCCCCAGATTGCCAAGCTGAACTTCACGTTTTTTCTGATGCCTCGGTTAAGGCATAAGCGGGGGTGATATACATTCGAATTGTCACACCGAAGGGGCAAGTTTACACTAATTTACTTTCTTGTAAGACCAAGGTTGCCCCGCTTAAGTCGATCTCATTGCCAAGGTTGGAACTCTGCGGGGCAGTTTTAGCGTCAGAGCTTGTAAAATCGGTTATTTCTGAAATTGGCATAGATTTTCATCGGGTATATTGCTGGACGGATTCTACGATCGTCCTCTCATGGCTTAAAAAGTCTCCTTCAACCTGGACAACATTTGTCGCTAATAGGGATAAGAGAATTCATGAAAATGTTGGGCAGGATAATTGGTACCATGTGCGGTCAGAGGATAATCCAGCTGACTTAGGTAGTCGTGGACTTTCACCTGCAGACTTAGCTGCTTCTGAAATGTGGTGGTGTGGTCCTTTGTGGTTGCGCTTAGATAGTTCGCAATGGAATCTTCCAGATTTATCATCTCTGGATACTGATCTAGAGATGCGAGGTGTAAAAAGTCATGTTTCATTCTTTTCAGAATATTCGGACATTTTAGAAAGATTTTCGTGTCTGAAAACGGCTATAGGAGCCATTGGATACATGCTTAGGTTTTTCCACCGTACTCATCCTCTGCATAGGGGAAATCATAATTTTGAGGAAATAGCTCTATCGAGTTCTGAGGTCCATTTTGTTAAACTACGTTTAGCAATGTTAGCTCAAAAGGTTCACTATGCAGAAGAATATAATAGTCTGTTAAATAAAAGACCCTTGCATTCTAAGAGTTAGATTTTGTCCTTAAATTCGTATTTAGATGAAGCAGGTGTTATGAGAATTAATGGGCGTTTAGTTAGGTCGCCAACTCTTACTCCTTCGGAAACACATCCTATATTACTTCCATATCATAGTCGCTTTACTTATTTGTTACTGGATCATATTCATATACAGTCCATCCATGGACAAATTCAGCTAATGTTACGTTTAGTTCGTAGTGAAATTTGGGTTCCTCGTCTCACTACATTGATTCGTACAGTAATTAGTCGTTGCAGGCGATGTTCCTTGTACAAAAGTCGAGTTTGTACTCAAATCATGGCAGCTCTCCCTCCGGAGAGAACAACTTTCACTAGGCCATTTGCTACCACAGGGGTAGATTTTGCAGGGCCTATTGACATAAAATCATTCACTGGTAGATGTTGCAAGATCACTAAAGGATACATCCGCGTTTTTGTTTGATTTTCGACAAAGGCCATACACTGATTCTGATTTATCCACAACAACTTTCCTAGCAGCGTTTCACAGATTTATTTCGCGTCGCGGTTGTCCCAAAATAATGTTTTCGGATAACGGCACCAACTTCGTTGGAGCTTCGCGACAATTAGAGGAGGATTTCAAAGGTTTCTTGATGGAAAGTCGTGAGCGTTTATGTTCTGAATTAAGTTATCAGGAAATAACATGGAATTTCATAGCTGCTGGGGCTCCACATATGGGTGGCCTTTGGGAAGCAGCTGTGAAAAGTTTCAAGTTGCATTTTAAGAAGCATGCAAAAAATATTAATTATACGTTTGAGGAACTGTCAACACTTCTATGTAGGAAAGAAGCATGTTTAAATTCGCGGCCACTGTGTCCTATGAACGACAGTCAGATTCTCAAGTGGCACTTACTCCGGGACACTTTTTGATAGGATCTCCAATTCTTGCTCCTCCGGAGCCAACAATAAATGAATCTCCCCTGCATATCGTTAACCGGTTTAGAAAAATGAAAGCTTTAACTCAACAATTCTGCATCCGGTGGAAGGAGGAGTATTTGAAAGGTCTCCACAAACGTTATAAGTGGAAATATCCGGAGCGCGATAGACAGACGGACGATTTAGTCGTTATACGTAATGAACAGCTACCACCCACTTCGTGGAAACTAGGTCGGGTTATTAACGTTTGTCCAGGCGTCGATGGACATGTACGTGTGGCGGACGTTCGCATAGAAAACGGTGTTGTAAGTCGACCGGTAGTTAAGTTGGTCATTCTGGCCAACGAATGATGATTTATTATGTTATCATCGCGGCATCTCTCCTTTTTCACAGAATGGAAAACATGAGTAAGATTGCCGCTACCCTCCCTACCATCGAAGATGAGCTCTTGATGTCCGATGAGGAGAGGGATTTCGACTCTAAGATGGCTCCTGAGAAAGAAATGAATGATGTTAAGGAAGATCCGAATAAGGGTTCGAACAAAAAGGAGGCGGCTCCTATCCGGGAGATTGTACCCCGTCCTCCAGTAGATGAGGATAGTGCCCTTCAGGCAAATAGAGCCAAGGTGACTCCTATCCGGGAGACCGCACTAACACTTTGTGCTTCGAGTTCTGACGTTGAAGTCACGGAAGCAGCTCCTATCCGGGAGGCTCCAAACGCTCCAAACTCAGGTTCGAGAAGCAATGAACAGCGATGCGCATATTGCAATAAGGGCCACAAACTCCGAGCTTGTTTTAAGTTTCAGAAGTTGTCTCACGAGGGTAAAGTGCGCGTTGTAGTTTCCAATTGTTTTGGCGGGAACCACTTTTACCGAAACTGCCCAAATCCAAGAAGATGCCAAATATGTCAACGGGATCATCATACCCTGTTGCATCCCACCAACAATGCTCCAAACCCAAATACGAGGAGTCAAATTGTCTCCAGTCATTCCTTTCCAAAATCCTCAATCCATGTCCACTCCCATGCTTAGCTTTCAGCCTACCGTTGCTCTTACCCCTACCATAATATTGCGGCTCAGTTTTAGTGACCGCGGAACACATGTTCGGGCTCTTCTTGACCCTTGTGCGGGGCACAGTCGAATTTGTCTGTCGCTAATTCAACAACTCAGTTTGGAGTCTGTGCCCATGGGCCACGGTATGTTTTGTCCGGTCCATGTGGAGTCTTTATACAATAAAGATAATAAAATATTAGTCTTTGCGCAAGTTATGCCCCTAGAGCATGTTATAAAGCCAACCATGTCGGCTCCTTCTAGTCTAAGGGATCGCTACGAAGGGTTGCAGCTGGCCGATCCTGAATTTTTCAAAGCGGGACACATTGGAATGATCTTGGGCTCCGATGTGTACCCAAAGGTAGTGAAGTCTCAGACTTTCTTGAACCCGGGTTTCCCCTTGGCCCAACTCACACATCTTTGGGTGGGCTATAACGGGCCCCTATAATATGTAGTGGAAAATGTAGCGCCGATGAAAAGGCATGGGCTCTTCGAGCCAATTGTTTATGAAAAAAGAATAAATAAATAACTGAATTAAAAACAAATGCTCACCATTGACGGTTCTAATCTTAAATTTCATGTATACATTCATCATTAGATATAAAGTTTTTTTTTTGTTGTAACATCGCTGGATGTTCCAGGGTGGCCGAGAAATGTTTAATTACAAATAGTTTCCGCATTTTAGGAAACGTTTAATTTTTTTCCGCCGTTAGAATTTGCACCTCTCCAGCACAATGCAACTTTGTGCATTCGCACAAAGTGATAGATGTCAAATTCTAACTAGTAAACTTCGCGCCACTTTGCAACACCTAGCATATTCGTTACTTTTATACATTCACTACTTTTTGGATATTCGTCCTCCAAACAACACCACTGTAAATAAAAAGGTAAAAATATTGTTTCCAACAATATTTATTCAATAAAGAGATTTTATTATTTTTATTATCAAAAGAATTGATACTAGTGTTTTTCTTTTTGGTTTTTTATTTATTTTTATTGCTCCGCAAACAGAATGAATTAGTGGATAAACTTTCGCCGGATTTAATGATACAGTGGGCATTGCACTGAAAAGACAACCATCGTCCAAATTTAATGGATTTCTCCGACTGGCTTTATATTATTGCTGAGGCTACATGCAGAGTCACTGTTCCTGTTTTTGAATATAACTATGATAAAAGAAATCCGAGGAAAGAAACCCGTTTAAACACACATTCGGAATGTTGTGACAATTACCCAGCACCAAAATGCTTTCTGTGTGAAGAGCCTCATAAGGTGTCGCAGTGTTCCAACTTCAGCAAAATGTCAACAGCAGAAAGGTGGGATGCAGTAAAAAGGAAGAATTTGTGCTGTTTGTCTTGGACGACATCGTCGTAAGTGTTGGTTTCAACGAGAATGTGGTATAAACGGATGCATGGTACGCCATAACCCCTTGCTCCATACTGACGACAAGCAAACTGTTAGTACACTGAGCACTCTTAACAATCATAAAACGTCGGGAACAGGAGATTCATTTTTTCGAATTGTACCTGTAACTCTTTGTAATGGGAACAAGTCCGTCACGATATTTGTTCTCATGGATGATGGGTTTAGTTTAACACTTTTGGAGGAAGGAGTGGCAGATAGATTAGGAGTAACAGGAATCAATGATCCATTGTGTATGCGTTGGGCAGGTGATGTAGTGCGTTTTGAAGATGCCTCTAGGAAATTCGATTTGAGAATATCGGCCAAAAATAGTTCTACAATGTACCCACTCAAGAATGTGCATACGGTAAAAAGTTTAAATCTGTCTCCAGAAACTTTGTTTTACGGCGATATTAGACGGAAATATACATATTTGGTTGACATTCCTCTAGAAGAATATGAAAGTGCTGTTCCTTCCATGATTATAGGGGTAAACAACCCGAATCTGATTTCGTGCACTAAGACTGGAGAAGGGAAATGGCACCAAACAGTTAGCAGCAACTAGACTTGGTTGGACGCTTTTTGGTGGTAGTTCGATGGTAAAAACATTAAAGTTGCACTCATGTGCGTGCACAAAAGACGAACAACTACACTAAGTAGTCAAACAATTCTTTTCGGGAGAAAGCGACACAACTCTATCGACTTCTCTCCATATGTCAACAGATGATGAACGAGCTCTTCGTATCATGACAGAGACATGTACATTTAAAGATGGACAATACGAAGTAGGTCTTCTGTGGAAAGAGGAGAAACCGGTGCTACCAAACAGTCTACCAATGGCCATTAAACGTGTAAACTGTATTAAGAAGAAAGCAAGTAATGACTCTAAAATTGCAGAAGTTTTACAAAAACAAACTGAAAGTTTGGTGGAAAAAGGTTATGCTCAAAGGTTGCCATCCAATGTTATGGAACGAAATGGGGATAAAGTATGGTATCTTCCTACATTTATAGTACGAAATCCGCATAAAACAAATAAAATCCGATTGATATGGGATGCCGCCGCCAAAACTGAAGATGTGTCCCTAAACGATTTTTTGCTTAAGGGACCAGATTTACTTAGACCCCTTATTCGGTCAAACTGACTCCGAAGTTATTGAAGCCATAACTAAACAACATTACGTCGATAACTTCGTAGATTCAACGAATACTGTCGAGGTAGCTATTCAACTTTGAACGAGAGTGAAAGAAGTGGACGCTCTTGGAGGATTTATAATGCGTAACTGGTTATCGAATTCGTATGAAGACTTACAAGCATTAGGAGAAGTTCAAACTAATACAAACAAAAGTTTTGAACATAATGAAAACATCAACCAGTATGAAAAAGTTCTTGGGCTCTATTGGGATTCAAAGTCTGATACATTCAAAATAAATTTGAAATTCGTAAGAATCAAACGCCCCATATTCAATGAAGAGATAATTCCAACGAAAAGAGAAGGTCATCAAGTTTTAATGTCCGTTTTTGATGCATATTACAACACATATGGAGAAGCGGCATTGAGTGGGATGAGCCACTTAACAAAGATTTATACACAGAATGGAGAAACTGGCTTACTTTTTTGCCTCTTATTAGGGATGTTTCTATTCCACGCTGCTATTCATTGAAAATATCTAACAGTAATTGTAAAATCGAATTCGTTGATGCCAGCGAGGAGGCATGTGCTGCAGTATCATACTTTCGTCCCGAGCGCGATGGCGATGTAGAATTGCGACTTATTTCAGCAAAAACAAAAGTAGCCCCACTTCGACCTCTTTCTATACCTCGTCTTGAGTCGCAAGCAGCTGTCATTGGAACGAAACTTGTAAAAACCATTTGCGCTCATGATTTAAAAATACACCGCAAGGTTATGTGGACCGATTCCAAAACGGTACTCCAATGGCTGTCGGGGGACCCACGAAAATATAAGCAATTTGTAATGTTTCGAATAGCCGAAATATTGAAAACCACGGAACATAAAGAGTGGAGATGGATCCCAACTACTGTGAACGTTGCAGATTTTGGTACCAAATTTAGACCACCGACGGAAGCATACAACGATTGGTTCAACGGTCCAAAATGGTTAAAGGGCTCAGAAAACACTTGGCCGACCGCAATAAACATTACTAAAATAGACACGAGTGAAATTAGACCGCGACATTTATTTATACATACTCGTGTGTGATATTAATTTTGAATACTTTTCCAGTTGGTTTAAGCTACATCGCGTCCTTGGAAATTGGGTTTTATTAGCCGATCGTTTTCATCAAATAATTTAAGGAGAAAAAGAAAAAGAGGTGATGAACGCGAATCACCTTCAAAGGGCAAAAAATATTGCATGAAAAATGGCACAAGTGGCATCGTACACAGATGAATATTTACTACTTTTAAATAAAAACGATGTTTCTTAATCAGGAGCTTTTCGAAACATAAATGTTTATATTGACGACAACGGCTTTGTAAGGGTAAAAAATGGGAACAATTTCTGCGGAACGCAAAGAGATCTTATATTACTACCACCAAAACATCACTTAATCAAACTGATTATTTTGGTCCCATTTCTGTCAAATTGGGCAGGAAGCCCCTAAAGCGGTGGGGAGTTTTGTTCACGTGTCTCACCATCAGAGCCGTACATCTGGAAATTGCGTACACTCTCTCGACGGATTCATTTTTAATGTGTATGCGAAGCTTCATGGCTAGACGTGGAATCCCTGCCGAAATATACAGCGATAATTGAAACAATTTTCGAGGAGCTGATCGTTTTTTAAAAGATGACCTTAAAAACATAAATTTCGACAAAATTCATAAAGACATGGCTTTCAGCGGGGTTACAGGGAAATTTACTCCACCTTCTTCTCCCCACATGGGGGAGCGTGGGAGAGATTGGTAAGATCCATTAAAACAGTTCTGAATAAGATATCACCATTTCAGACATTTACCGACGAAAGCCTTCGGAGCGCTTTGATGGAAGTTGTGATGATGGTTAATTCACGACCGTTAACTTTCGTGTCTTTAGAAACAGAGGATCAAGAGGCTATAACACCAAATCACTTTCTCTTAGGTAGCTCAAATGGAGAATTGTTACCGGCAGTTACATATATTTACTTACCGATTAAAATTATCGTTTTTAAGTTGTTAAATACAACGCTTCACTTTGAGTTAAATATCTATTGTACTAAAATGTCTCTCGCAACAAACCTCATTTAAATTCATAACTCATTGAGATTTATTTTATACTCTGAAATCATTGCAAGTATTGAAGATCTGTGTTACGTTACGCAATATTGTAAAACTAAGGTGAATTGTAAAATTGATGGAATTGTATTGAAATAAAATCTTTCTTTGCTTTAGAATTTTAAAGCAGCATAAACGACAAGAAGTCGCAACAGAATCTGCTATTAAAACTTGGTTTTTATTTCAACACTACCGATGAATGGGATACTGTTGCAAAGGATTTCCATGATATTTGGAAATTTTCCCACAATCTTGGAGCCCTGGACGGAAAACATATCCGTATCAAAGCTCCATCAAACTCGGGATCGGAGTTTTATAACTTTAAAGGTTTCTACAGTATTGTACTTTTTGCTGCAGTTGATGCACATTGCCGTTTCATTTTCGTGAATGTTGGAACTAATGGTAAAGCATCCGATAGCACAATATATCAAGATTCAACACTCTACAGCAGGTTGCAACATAGTGTTTTAAATATTCCGTGCAGTAAAGAATTGGTGTATGCGCAAGGAAATACAATTCCATATTTTTTCATCGGCGACGATGCCTTTTGCCTCGATAAACACCTAATGAAGCCTTATAGTAGGTGCCTGAAATTAAACGTTTCGCAAGAAATATTTAACTATCGTCTGTGTCGAGCAAGAATGGTAGTGGAATGCGCTTTTGGTAGACTGGCAAAACGTTTTGGCATATCTAATCGGCCTATCGAAACGAAAACCTCAACAGTAGACATGATTGTAATGACTGCATGCGTTTTACATAACTTTTTGACAAAGAAAAGGACCACAACACCAGATTCTGTCATTGAAAGAAAGAATTGCAATCATACAAATATGCCTGTAGAATAAGGGACGACATTTCAAGATATTTAATAACAGACGCCAATGTGGATTTCCAGTGGAAAAAATTAACAGAGAGCCTGTTTCTTGAATTAGTAAAATAAACTACAAAAAAATAAATAAAAGCATCTTTATATTTATTATATGCATTTAGCCCGCTACTTTTCGAACAAAAAATATTACATTCTATAGCTTTATATACTATGATCACAATGTGACAGAAATTGTAACTCTGTTCTGGGGTGGAAAATTGATTTTGGCGATAAAAAATCATCTTGTATATTGGGAACCCTAAAGCATATTTTAGCCATAGGTGCAGTTTCTGAGTTATGGAGTGATGTCACCTGAGTAGTTTGCTTAGTATAATCTGCACCATAACCATCAGCCTAATACTACTGTGGGGGTTTTGGTGCAGATTATATTAAGAAAACTAATAAGGTTACAGATACAGATAGCGTGATTACGTAATGGAAACTGCAGATTCGTCACAATGCATCCTAAGAGTCAATCTCAGTAGATAGTACTAAATGTACAGTCCCCAGTGGTACCAAGCAGATATAATTGCCCAACAACGTATCAAATTAAAGAACTCTACCTGCAAACGTTCACCAAGCACCAAACTTTTTCAAATGTTGCCGTAATACTAGAGTTAAGGGCCTGGGTACATTAGCAGCGTCGCCTGCTTGCCTTGCTTCTGATAAGAGAATAAAGAAGTCGAGCCAAGTTTCGAACTAGATAGCCTTTTTTATTCTTTTATCAGAAGCAATGCAAGCAGGCGAGGCTACTTATGTACATAGGCCTTTATAGCTCTTAATGGTTTTTAACATCAATATGTACATAGTCCATTATATAATTATATTGATTTATTTACAATAAATTGCCAAAAGTATTAAATTAATTTTTGGTTACATATACAAAACAATGAAAAGGAATTACACACATATATATGTACATCATATGTAAAACAAGTCTCCTTCAATACCAGCGTTAGAAATAGCACAACTTAAAATATCAACGTTGGATGTGTTTCGTAGAGTTGACGCTTGCAATGGTGTGGAGATTCTTCCATCCAAAGAAATGGGAGTTTCGCAAGCTGTAACTTCAGTTGAATTGTATCGATTGGCCTCAACTGATATTGGACGAAACTTGTTTTGTTTCATGGTGTACAACTTCCGTTGAACCAACAGATTCTGAATTTCACCCATTAATTGATATTTTCTTTATCGCCTAAATCCATTAATTTGTTTAAAGCAGAATCAAATGTTGACTCTCCCTCCTCCATCCTAGGGCGTTTCAATGTAGTTTTGCATGTGATATTGCAAATTTCGTCAGAGTAGTCGTCAAACTCTTGTACATTTTCGCTATTCTGAAAGAAGAATAATACATTTAATGCAGTAGTAGTAGATATACCGAGACCCATATACAAAAGTACCATTGTAATACTCCTAACTGCAAATGGAAGTTGTTACAATGGGACATTTGGCTATGGGATGTAGAATGTGCGCATACCAACCTGTTCCGAGTTATGTACACGCAGAAAAATTTTTGTTAGAAATATGTTTGGATGCAAACAAATATATGTTTGGGACCGACTGCAAACAAATATATGTTTGCAACATTTTGTAACATATCTCAATTTGATATGTTTGGGTAAAACATATTTTTTATGTTAGAACATTTTTTTCATGGGTGGAGAGAGGATGTTTGTCAACGAGAGTAATAACAGTGCTCTCGCGGCTGTGGACTGCTGTTTTATAATAAAGAGTTGTGTGTATTGTATGATAGAAGACATAGAAGCGAAGAAGGGGGGCTTTGGTAACATGTATGCGTTAAACTCGTGTGTTTCTTGTTTTGTTGTTGTTAACCAACTTAGCTCTCGAAGAAGAAATGATATGAATTATATTTTTTTCTTTCTTCAGTGTTTTAGTTGTCTTTGTAGAGTCAAGACGGTATAGTGATTGAATAAATCAGTGTTTTGTGTTTTCTTAATAAATTGTGTTTCTTAGTAAATTAAATGCCCAATACATTTTATAATTGAATCGGAAAGTTGAATGGAATTATTTTATTGGACAAGGAAGAAATCGCATTTAATATTGGTAATTATATACATACTTAGGTATATTTGAAATATGGCATATCCATATTTATTTATTACATTACATAATCATTTGATTCTAGATGCCGATTCCCCGCTGATGATTTCAACTATGAGGACAATTTGTTTTATTTCACAACAAAGGAGAAGTGTTCAACTATGTTTCTATCAGTGATGCCAGATTTGCCGATTTATCGGCATTTTGCCGATTTTTAGTCCAAAAAAATAGAAATGCCGATTTGCCGATTTTTACCCCTAAAATGCCGATTTTTAGTTAAGGCAACTTGTTTACATAAAATTTCCGTTTTGTATGAAAATTGTGGTTGCTAGAACTAATTTGGTACAATAACAAAGACAACTATATCGTCAAGAGTAGTTTGATTAATAATAATAAAAATTTTTTACATATTATAAAAACAGTTTGAATATTCTTGATTACCAAAACATGTACTTCAGTATATACGCGAAGGAAATTTTTCAAAAAACGAAATTGTCGAAAAGTGGGTTAGTGGAAATAATTATAAACTGCACAAACTTTTACATTGAACTTTGTTGTCAGATTTTGAAGCGGTTTAATTTAGAAAATAAATTTAAGTACCTAGCTTCAATAAATCAAAGTTTTATAATAAATGGCACAGAAGATTTATTTTTCGAGATTATAAAGGAATGCGAATGCTTTATAAACATAAACGAAAAGCAAGAATCACGCGAACTTTCACGTTTAAATTTCAGAAATGTGTTTAAAGATAAAAACGTAGAGTTGCTAGAATTTTTGAAAACAGTGTCCAAATTTATTAAACATATTTTAGTCTTGCCACATTCTTCAGCAAATGTGGAAAGAGTTTCTCGCCAAGTAAATTTAAATAAAAACAAGTGCCGAAATCGATTAGTTAGGGACTCGATGGATGGAATTCTCTTTACTAAAGACTACTTAAAATTAAATAAGTCTAACTGTTATAATGTTGTCATTAAAAATGATTTGTTACAAATATTTTTTACAAAATATTTATTACAGAAATTGAATTTAATTGTAAAACAACATTTTAAAATTCCAATGCAACTAGTAAGAAAGTGTCAGTCGGCTTTGCTGACAGAGGTATACCCTCAGCCTATGTGAATTGAAACATTCTTCTACGGACAGATCGAATGTTTTTAAGGTCTTTTCAGAATTTTTCGGCCATTTTTAGACATTTGAACTTGCCGAAAAATGTGGTTTAAAATTTAAATTTAAAAGTGTTGTGGAGGTGGTACTTAAAGGAATGGACCGACATGAGAGTTATATCTTTTCGATAGATATCGCGCCCACTAATCATTTCAGTGGGTCATCGTATAACTCTTGGAATCGGTTGATCAGTTCGAGAATTATCGTGTTCTACAGCCACTACATTTGGTGCCATAGGGGTTGTTACACCTCTTGGGCTATATTCTCAAGAAGTATGGAAAAATCTTTTACCGTCATAATGGAGGCAGCGTATACAAATTGTTGCAACAAAAACCAAAGCGATTCGAGAGCAGGCCCTAAACTGAACTTATCCGAAATTTTGTGTGGAAGGTTCCCGATGGAGTGAACCGATTGAGGGCGTAATGGAACCTCATCTAAGTCTGGTAGACATTTCACGATGTGCAAAGTATGGACCAAATAGGTTACTCTCTTCAAGAGTTATCGTACGCAAAAATTTTCCGAACTTTTTTTTCGAACTTTTGTGGGAGAGGTACCTGAAGGAGTGGACCGATATTGCCCATCTTCAAACTTAAACTAAGTTTGGACAAAATATTACGAAAGCTAAAGTTTGGAAAAAATCGGCTCATCCGTTCGAGAGTTATCGTGCGCACCAGTCAGCCAGCCAGACAGACGGGCGACTCCAAATTGTCTGAAACACATTTTGTCCAAACATACTTGGGGTCTAAAACCATTATTTCGATGAGGCACATTTTGCCCGTATGAAAGTTTATATACCCTCGTTAGCATAAATGCTGAGGGCATAAAAACAATCACCTTATTAATTAACCTCTTAAGACAATATTTGTATACGTTTTGTTTAGCTTGACTGAATTGAAAATATATTGATCTCATATATACAAGTACTTATAAATATATACTACATATGCATATGGTAAAACCATTTATTTTCATATATAGTTTGATTTATTGCCTTGGTTTGTGAATTTTGGTTTTTGAATTTTGAATTATTGCCTTGTTTTATGAATTGTTAATTGTTTTGTTGTACTTAAAATGTTATTTTTTAAACTTATGCTTATTAAATAAAGCGATAATTTGAACTGAAATAAATGTTTTTTAATTTGCCGATTTTTGCCGATTTTGAAAATTTTTTGCCGATTTTGCCGATTTTGGCACCCGAAAAGTGCCGATTTTCGACCAAACTTATCTGGCATCCCTGGTTTCTATATATCTTTCATTTTCAAAAGTGTGACTATTTGCAAATTATTTCAATCAGTTTTTCCTTTCTTAAAGTGTGTTATGTATTTCTTAGGAATTTTGTATGTACCTATGTGTTTGTTGTTCTTTTGCCTTTCAATAAAAAAAACAACGTTTGTGTGTATACTATAGAGATAGCCATTCAGTTCTTACTGAGAGCAAGTGAGCACACATTTTAAAGTGTTTTACATTGAATTTTACGCTCCCTTGCTCTCAGTAAGCGCCCACTGGTGCATGTGTTTGTTTTTTTTTGTGCCTTTTTGGTTTGTATTTTTTTGCACCCAAACATATAAAATGTTTGCACCCAAACATAAAATTGTTTCCACCCAAACATATCTTTGTTTGCACCCAAACATATATATCTTTGCACCCAAACATAAATATCTTTCCACCCAAACATATATTTGTTTGCAGACCCAAACATATATTATGTTTGCTGCAAAATATGTTTGGGACATATGTTAGAGAGGCCGTTTTTTTGCGTGTATGGACTTTCGAACCGCAATACTCACATCCAGAAATCTCATTTCCTTGAACCAAAATAAGGAAGAACGGTACGCTTCTTCCGTTGCCGATCCAGATTTCTTGTACATTTTGTTTTTCTCACCAATATATGTAAGTGCTTCGCAGGGCACGAATCTTCTTTTTTACTACGTCAGCCTGCATACCCATTTGCAATGATATGTCCTCATAAGCTTTCATCTTCAAATCGTTCCTTCTATATAAACTGCTACTCATATTCCATAAACATTCATTACACCGATATAATGAAATCAATTTAATAATTTAATTTTTATTTAATTTTCTATCCATTTTACGATTTCTTTTTTGCAACTTCCCTTGTAAATTCGTCAGCAGTTCAGGTCTCAGTTCGAAAACTGTATGTTTAGTAGTAAAAAAGTGTGTATGTATTGAGTTTTACGAACTGTTACTGACATGTGTAAACGCTGGGTTAGGGCCAAAATTGAGTCTATTGTAAAAAACCAATTTTCTTCCTTTTTAATAAATTTTTGGAATGAAGTCAAATGTATTTTGCATTTTAATCTTATTTAAATTTATTCTTGTGTCTGACATCATGTGGTTTTGGAGCTATCTGGGTACAGCTGACTACTTGGAGAACGCATTGTTTTAGTTGTTCGTCCTTTGTAATTAATTGGTTGTAATCTGGGATGAGCTCAACTCCTCGCTCTGACTCATACTTTGCGCCTCCTAGAAATTCGGAGTTAATGTTTAATCTCTTGAACAACAAGAAGTCTAACTTTTAATTACGCCAGTTAGACCTGTTTATAGGAATTACGGCAGTTGCTCTTTTGTAAGTTTGGGTCGAATATTTCTGGAAAAATTTTAATCTTTGCTTTGTCGCCATTTGGCTCTTTACGGTGTTTTGCAATGTCAGGCTAACAAGTTCAGGACTAAGATACCACAGATGATTTATCATTTTGTGATTTCCTTTTTCTGTTACTTGTTTGTAAATGCCCTATAGGAACGTTACTCGTATCATTTTGGCTACAGTAGAAGCTCTCGGAGATGATCCCAATAAATATAAGATCTCTAGAAGCTTTATCCGTGAACAGCGGAGAATAAACCGTGAAGGCTTAAGATACCCCAAAACGAGATTATTTGCGTCCAATGACATGGAACACTATTAATAGGTGTTCTCAAAACAGAGCAGAAAGAACGGGTTGCTGTTCTGGTATCACATGGGGATAAAGAACAACTCCTAGGCGTTCTTGAAACTGGCAGCAGATCAGGGGAGAAACAAGACCTAGCAGTATACGAATGCCTAGAATAATGTGGTCTCACCAGGTCGAACAGATATTAATTCGGATCTCCTGTACTTGCGTACAGACTTAAAGAAGTATTGTTGAGAGGGATTTTTGACTGCAAGTTTGGAAGCACATTTAAACATATTCAAGCGATTTCTATAAGAATAGCCTGCGATCGTCAAATCCAAGTTCGATGTTTTTTTTCAAACTACTTCCCTGCTGACTTCCCAAGAATAAGAGGCCGTAGAAGCACTTTGTGTTTTTATCTTTCGAGCCTGGTTTAACGCCAGATCGTTTTTGATGTTATTTATTTATTTGGCATCCCACACGACAACAACTGAGTGTTATAAATGAGAGTGTCGGCTATTGATTTTACAAAATGTATAATGAATAAGATAGTGTTTATATTTATATAATATAGGATATATTGGGTAAACATAATCAATAGATTCAAAAGGAATAGAGACAATAAAATGAGTTTTATACAATAAATAGTGAAAACGCTTTTCAGAAATATTTGTTATGTCCAACACAAGAACTAAACCGCATTGAAGATTTATTGAAATACGAAAGGCATTCACAACAAAATATCATATAAAGAAAATTTCAAAATGACCTGGTATTGTTTGATCTGAAAGTGCAAACCACCGTAAAGAACCAAATGCGACAAAAATCTTAACAAATCAAGCAGAAGAAGGTGGGCATTTCTCCAGAAATATTCAAACCATACTAACAAGAGAACAACTGTCGAAATTCCTAGAAAAAGGTCTACCAGGCGTAATTACAAGTGAGACTTAAGGCCTCGACAAATAAGAAGCATGGCGTTCTTGCTGAAGTCATAACTGATAAAAGACTAAAGACCAAGTTCGACCTAATAAAAAGATTTCCGAATCACATTTGAATTAGGTCGAACTTGATCTTTAGTCATTTACCAGATATGACTTATGGCTATATTACACCATATGTATGTTGTCACTCTGGGTATACTAATATAAAGACCAGCTGATGTCATACATGTGAAAAAGCATATGGTGTAATATAGCCATTAAGCAAGAATGCCATGCTTCTTATGTGTCGACGCCTTACTTATTGCAACTTGTAGTACGTTTCAAATGTCAATTCCATTGCTTATATTTCAAATAAATCCTCATAAAGAAGGTTAACCCTGCAAAAAGCTATAATATAAACACGGCCTAAGCCACAGAACATCAATTACCAGCAGGGATAGAGGATGGTAACAACTTGAATGTTGTGAATGATATAGCAGGGCAAGGAGTCGAGTTCATAACCAATTAGTCATCTGTACCCAGATGGATCTAAAACCATATTATGACAGTCCCTTGAATAAATTTAAATAAGAAAAAAATTTAAAAGACTTTTGTGTCATTCCCAAAAATTAATAATATACGTAGGAAGAAAAATGGGGTTTTTTCACAATAGACTCCAGGCGTTTTTCGAGACATTGTCTTTATTATCTCGAATTCAGTAATACTTACGTATATTGTTGTTCAGCAAGAAATATTAAAATAGGAATGGCCTTTAAATTAATGCATAATACGGACAATTGGCTTTAACCATTCCAGAGATATGGGTTGCCAATGTCGCCAAATAACCACAAATCGGGATCATAACTTCGAGGCCCCAGTGACACCTGTTAACATATTCCAATTGTGCTCAAAATTTGACTATCTTAAAATCTAGTCAAACTAAACAATTTAGTGGTTGCCACCTAAAAAAGTCCAATATCGATTTTTTCCCTTTGAGTTAAAACCCGACTAATGCAACAAATTAAGGCAATGAAAGTACTGAATTTTAAGTAAAATATGTATTTGAAAAATTTGGAGAAAGAAAAATTATATTTTTGCATAGTATAATAGTAAAACAATGGTATTACAATATACATATAACCATATTTTTATACCCTACACCACTCTGGGGTAAGGGGTCTCAATAACATCGACGTCAAACGGCAAACAATCTTAATTTAGAACAATTTGAAGATAATTGATGATTTTTTCAACTTTAATTCACAATTTTATGACTTCTATGACGATTTTCGGCTAAAAACTGTTTGCATATTTTGCATAATCCGCATATTTTTTGCATATTCTGAATATTTTGAATATTTTTGCATATTTTGTGCATATGCAAAATATAAAAAAAAAATACAAAACATGACACTGTTATTTAATTCAGTCTTCTTTGAAATGAATTTTGGTCCAATCTTTATTATTAAAAAATATGGAAATATGCAAAATCCGATGTCTAATAATGATCAAGACATCTGCTATACTAATAATTGTAAATCTTCCAACATCAAACTTGATTTCAATATGGAACCTTCATCTGGACTTGACGAAGATGATTTTCAAGCCGTACAGAACAAGAGATGTAAAAGAAGGAGAGATGAAATTAATGTGGACTTTTCAAATCTGAAATCAATTAATTCAAGAAACCAAAGCGGAGATTATACCCACACATCCCGGAAGGGATGATAGAGATGTAAATCATGAACCCAAGGTAGTGGTACGTAAACCAATAATGTTTTGCCCACCAATATTCTTATTCAATATAAACAAAGGTCGCATGATAAGTGAGTTGGATGCGAAAAAGGTTCTTTATACGATAGTTAATAAAAACAATTATAATAGTAAGTTATACGTGTAGGATCCGTTGGATTCAAGAGGAAATTATGGAAATCTTAAGGGACGGCAAATTTGAGGCATACTGCGAAATATATATCATGCCAACAGGCTCTAAACATGATTCACAATGTTACTAAGTTTACCACACAACACTCGGGGTAAAATAATTATTACACAGGACTTTTCTTGAAATCACTACTGCCAGGGAAATCTATATCTGATATATCATACATTAGATACATTTAAAACAAATAGGAACTTTTGAATCCACAAAAGCCAATACAATAATACTACAATGTTGGCTTTGTCAACAGTAGGGTTATTTAATGCACTGAATAGACCAAATATTGTTCGGAAACACGTATCCTTTTAAACACGAACTGGGTTTAATTTAAATCATTTTCCACCTCTTGATAAAAATCGGACCAACAGAGAGATTGATGATTACATTGAGGAATTTACTTCCACTGTTGGTTTCGCGTCTTTATTGCATTCTCAAACCCGTTGAACAGAAAACAGAAAATTTAAAGATTCGGAGGAAATAAATATTCTTTACAAATTAAAACATGAATGGCAGAAAGATTTGAAACGACTGTTTCACAGTCACATGAACAGACAAAGTCCTCAATATGTATTAACCCAATCACTGCTGTGGTTCCATATGGAACCACTTTTAGTGTTTAGTTTAGCGCTTCAGCAGAGAAAAAACAACAAACATAATATTTTGTTATTGTTAAAAATTTTTTTGTAACAGTAAACACATGTACAGTAGGGCTATAACCAAAAAAATACCACCACATAGCCGTGTAGAGCATGAAAAACTATTATGAAATGTGGTGTCAATTTTTCTCTACCGCGAAAAAACTTTCCGCACCAAATGCATTGAAGTTCTGTAATGCATTTTTCAATTTTATCTGTCATAACAACATATTTGCTTTTCATTAAAATTTTTATTTTTTTGCAATCTAATTTAAAATCATTATCAAAGCGTTCTGGACCAATTTGTTCTAAAATCGCGTCATTTCGGACCATATTAAGATTTTTTGACATTATTGCAATTTTTGGTTTTTCTTTATAAACTCGTGAATTTTATGTTTCTATTTTCTTCACCTATCGGACCATGGAATTTGGGGTCATTTGCAACGAATTCGCGAAAGTTACAGGCTGTTTTTGTTGACTTTGCTTGTGAGAATCGTATTTGTTTTCTACAAAAATACAACACCAGTACCATGTGGGGAACTTTGTCCTAATAATGAAAACGCGTTTCTAAGATCGATTCGGTGAAAAAAGTCTCCGCACTAACTTTGATTACTAAAACCCTTTTGATGCTTTTTCTACTTATAATTTAAAATTTGCTTTGTTTGAATAAATATTTATAGAAAAAATACAACTCTCACAGGCAAAGTCAACAAAAATAGCCTGTAACTTTCGCGAATTAGTTGCAAATGACTCCATATTCTCTTGTCCGATAGGTTAAAAAAATATAAACATAAAATTCACGAATTTATAAAGAAAAACCAAAAATTGCAATAGTGTCAAAAAATCCTAATATGGTCCGAAATGGCGCGATTTTACAACAAATTGGTCCAGAACGCTTTGATAATGATTTTAAATTAGATTACAAAAAAATAAAAATTTTAATGAAAAGCAAATATGTTGTTATGACAGATAAAATTAAAAAATGCATTACAGAACTTCAATGCATTTGGTGCGGAAACTTTTTTCGCGGTAGAGAAAAATTGACACCACATTTCATAATAGTTTTTCATGCTCTACACGGCTATGTGGTGGTATTTTTGATATTTGCAAAAAAGTGCAAAAAGTTATATCCCTAATGTATGTAGCTACCTTTTACTATTTTACGTTTCGGTCATTTGAGTTACACGTGCAGTTTTATAAGCAAGTTAAAAAGTGTACAAAAAATTGAAGAAAAAAGTGAAAAATGAGTTATTGCAAATTGTGAGTGAAAAATAAACAAATTTCTATATTTTTTAAACAAACCATGAATACTTAATGAAATGAATACATAAAAAAGCAGATGAAAACGAAGGTGGAGCAATTTCGGATTTACACCACAATCAGTTGTGTCAGACAGCCGAAATAGAATTTTATGGATCGAATGACGATAATGTTTTGTTGGAAGAGGGAATCGACGAAGAAATGCTCGAAGTCGAAAATTCTAATATTTCGCAGGCCCCATCGAATAAATATGTTGGCCCAGTAATAAATATTCCGTCAAAGGTGCCACATTTGAAAGATAAATATAAATGGTCAAAGTCTGCATTTCATGCCTCGAAACCCATTTTTCCAGATGCGAGCTTTACGGATTACAATAAGGAGGCTCATATCTTATTTGAAAAATTCTTTGACACTGATATGCTGCAAATGATTTGTATTGAAAGTAATGAATATGGTGTTCTTATTTCCCAAAAGAACCCAAATATCACGGAAGACGAACTAAGAGTTTTCATTGGCATATTGATTGTTACAGGCTACAACACTCTTCCAAATAAACAAATAAACAAACAATTCTACTGGAGCCTTAATGACATGGTCTTAAATGCTATAACTCGCAATAGGTTTCTTCGAATTGAACGATACATTCATTTCGCTTCCAAAACTAAAATGAATCCAAACGACAAAATGTGGAAAATGCGACCTCTTACCGACAGACTAAAGGAAAATTTTATGAAACATTTTCACCCGGAAGAAAATTTGTCGTACGATGAAGCTATGATCAAATATTTTGGTAGACATAGTTGCAAACAATTTATAAAAGGAAAGCCATTGCGTTTCGGTTACAAGGTGTGGTTCTGAATTAGAGATGGGCGCGTGCCTAAAAAATTAGACACGAACATGCACGAACACGGACCAAAATTTTTATGCACTTTCACGCACAAACACGGTGTTTTTCGAGAAGGCACGAACACGCACACTCACGCACGAAATTAAAGAAAAGATATATCGATATAGCTGTACATTTATTTGTTCAAAAAATGCATATGTTCTAAAATATACATATTGCAAAATTACTTATAAACAAACATTTACATATTCTTATTTAAAAACATTATTTTGTCTAAGTTAGAGCTCGAAAGTCTAGTTCGTCTTTCGTTGAGAATATTTCCAGATGTGGAAAAAATCTCTCGCTCGTTTCTGAACTGACGGGTATAGCCAAAATTTTCCTGGCTAATTGTTTTAAATATTTTAGGTTCGACTGTTTCCAAAAGTTTAAAACATCAGTCTGGCTAGATACGGCACTCGCTAAATATGTATCAATTTCAGTATCTACTTTTCGTCTTTTTGCCAAGTTTTGGTCCAAAAACTCTGAAAATTCGTGTAAATGTGGCATTGTTATTTCCTCCTCATCATTAGAACACTCTATGTTCTCACCTTGTATATCAAGTAACATTGCTTTTGCATTAGCTATTACGTCATTTCTTTTATCTTGTAATAAGAAATTCATCTTCAACGGCGGAAATAAAAACGTCCCTATAAGATGTGCCATTGTTGGCACAAAGCGTTTAAGCAATGATTGTTTAGTTTTAGCTTTCAAATCTTTCATGAATAGCTTTTCAGACCAAAGGGTAAAAATATGCATAGTAGGGTATTTTTCCGAGCTTAATTTTTCGGAAAACTCTTTGCATATTTTGAGAAAACCCAATAGAGGTTCTAGCTTTAAGTCAGATATACGATCCAACTCATTCTTTTCTAGCAAAATACTCTTAGTCTCATTCTGGACTTGGTATATGCTCTCAAGTATAATATATATGAATTCCATTGTGTTCTTATATCCTGTTTTAACGTTTTCGACAATTTGTTGTTTAGCTACGAGTGTTTAAAATATCTTACACGCTTTTTGGAGCCGTCAATCAGTTTTCCCAATTCGGGAAGAGGATATTTTTTAACAACATCATCCATAACTAAGTTCAAATTGTGGCAAGCTCAAGGTATACGTTTAAATTGTTTAAAATCCGAAACAACGTTGGAGCCATTGTCGGTTACAGATACAGAATTACCGAACTTGTCTTCAATATCAAATTTAGCATGATAAACAACTGATTTTCAAAGACAGTCCCAGCAAAATGTTTGTAGCCAAAGAAGTAGTTGAATCATGAGTGCAAGTGATTTCGGACTACATCTTTTTACGTGAAAGAAGTCATGATTTTTACAAGGGCCTGGTGCAGTGAGGGTACTGTCTAATTTGCTTCTTAAGCACATATTTTGCATTAGTTCTTTGTAGTGAATAAATATACATTCCATGGAAAGTATTTTGAATTGATTTTTCGATTCAAACAATTCGCAAGCGAGGATATGGGAGAAGTTAACATCTATTAAGCGAGGATTTTTCACTGATTTGAGACCTCAGGGCCATTTGAAAAATTATTTAAATGAGTTTTGGTAACTTTTAATTAATATTTATGATCTGTTTCTCTAGAACGTTTCGAATTAAAATTTGTTCAAATTACTACCAAACTCATGTTTTTGTAAAACATATTTGTTTGACAAACAAGTAAAAAAGTATCAGTCGGCTTGGCCGACAGAGATATACCCTCAGCCGGTGTATATTGAAATATTTTTTTTTCCAAAAAACGTATATATTTAGAGGGTTTTAAACATTTTGGGCGTATGAAACGACAAAAATGTTGATTAGGATTAAAGAGCAAACGTTTTGCCGAGGAAATACTTAAAGGAATGGATCGACATTGACCATTATGGAAGTGGATCTCCAGCCAAAAATCAAATCGATTCGATAGCAAGTCTTAAAGTGAACTAATCCGAAATTTTGTTTGGGAGGTACTGGATGTAGTGGACAAATATAGTCCATATTTGAACCTGATCTATATCTGGTAGATATATTAGGATGTGTAAAGTATGGACCAATTCGGCCACTCCCTTCAAAAGTTACCGTACGAAAAATTTTTCCGAACATTTTTGAAATTTTGTGGGGGAGGTATCTGAAGGAGTGGACCAATATGGCTTATCTTCGAACTTAAACTATGTTTGGACAAAATATTACTAAGACCCAATCGGCAGATCCGTTCGAGACTTATCTTGCGCTCCAACCAACTCACACGGTGTAATAGGGGTTTTGTACAACTTTCAAGTTTTTTTTCTCAGGAAGTATGGACTTGCCCCTGATGAAACTTGTACGTCGAATTGGGGGCAGTAAATACAAGTTGCTAAAATAAAAATCAAAGCGATTCGAGAGCAGGTCCTAAACTGAACTTATCCGAAATTTTATGTGGGAGGTACCCGAAGGAGTGGACCGATTGAGTCCATATTGGAACCTCATCTAAGTCTGGCAGACGTTTCACGAGTTGCAAATTATGGACCAAATCGGTTGCTTCCTTCAAGAGTTATCGTACGTACAAATTTTCCGAATATTTTCGAACTTTTGTGGGGGACGTACCGGAAGGAGTGGCCCGATATAACCCATCTTCGAACTTTAACTAAGTTTGGACAAAATATTACGAAAGCCAAATTTTGGACCGAATCGGTTGATCCGTTCGAGAGTTATCGTGCGCTCCAGCCAGCCAGACAGACAGACGGACGGACATTGCTCAATCGACTCCAAATTGTATGAAACACATTTCGTCCAAACATACTTGGGGTCTAAAACCATTACTTCCATGAGGCACACTTTGTCCATATGAAAGTGTATATACCCTCGTTAGCTTAAATGCTGAGGGTATAAACAGTAGTTTGATAATAGTTCGACCGAAATATAATATAATGAATATAAAACAATGGAATATCTCAAATAAATCAAATACTTTTATTCTAGAAAGTTAGCTTTTATTACTCAAAAATACCCAAAAACATCTTAAAATCCTACTTGCATAGAGTCATCTAAAATTGATTGCATTCTAGCTGCACCATGTCCTTGTAAAAATCATGACTTCTTTCACGTAAAAGGACATAGCCACTTGCACTCATTATTCAACTACTTTTTTGGCTACAAACAAGGATTCAGTCTGATATTTCTTGTACCCATGATTATCTTTTTGGATACAAACATTTTGCTGAGTAATTAAAATACCATAAAATAAATTGTTTCTTGTGTTCTTGAGAATTTTATTTGCAAAAAGTTATTATAAATGTCAACATTGCTAAAATGTGAAATTTTTATGAAACGGATTCAAATCGGACATTGTCGAAATGTGAAGAACGGAATGCATTTTTCATGACTCTGAGTGGACTGCTTCTAAAAAAGCTATTCAATCAGTGCTTCACATAGAACAACTTCAAATAAATTTTGCTGGGAGTATATTGCGTTAACCCGCTGAGTTGTTTCTGTATTTGATTCTCTCTCATGAACAAAACAAATGGCAAGCAAACATCAAATTTTTGTTCTGGCCTCTCCATAACATAACAAAAAAAAGTACCAGACTACAAAAACGAAGCAAATAATTTTTGGAAAACCACAGTTGGTGAATTTTTTGGTCGCTTTATTTTGTTGTTCGATTTTCTTGTTTAGTATGGTCTCTTGCACGACTTCTAAAGGGAGCCCAAAAATTTAGCACGATCGTGACACATAGTGCAGGTCGTGTTTAATCGTGTCGTGCAAAATCGTGTCGAACAAAAAAACACGATCACGCACGGCCAAAAATTTATTCCGGCACGACACGCACAAACACGGCGATTTTCGGGAAGGCACGAACACGCACTACTCACGGCACGACACGCGCCCACCTCTATTCTGAATACGCCTGGTGGATATTTGATAAATTTCGAAATCTATCAAGGAAAAAATCTTCGAATCAATCAAGAATTAGAAAAAACTATGGAAAATGTGTCGCTCCATTGCTTCAAATGATTCAGGAGTTTCCTGACCACATGAATAAATTGAGCTATTCATTTTACTTTGATAATCTTTTCACTGGTATTCCTGTGCTTGATTATTTGAAGAGCATTGATCATTATGCAACAGGAACAATTCGAGAAATGTGTGTTCCTCACAATTGTCCTTTATCGAGCAATCAACAAATGAATAAAGCTGAAAGAGGCAAAATTGACAGCATTGTTCTGAAAGATTACAACATCTCCATTACCAAGTGGCGTGATAATAAATGCGTCTGTGTTGCTTCTACATTGCATGGTAAAGATCCTGTAAAAAAGGCTAATCGGTTCAGTCGAGACACAAAACAACGTGTGTAGCTAGATCGACCATACTCAATAGAAATGTATAATAAATTCATGGGTGGTACAGATCGAATGGACCAAAACATTGCTAATTACAGATGCGGTAAGTTATTTTTTTCACGGCTATACAGAGTTCTACGAAAAGTGTAATATCTTAATTGTTTCTAATTTCTTAGGCGTACAGAAAAATAAATGGTGGTGGTCCATATTCACGTGGTTGCTGGATGTGTCCGTGCAAAATGCTTGGATACTTCAGAGAAAAGCTGGTAGTAATGTATGCATTATTGCAATTCTGTGTCGATTCATGTGGCAAATAAAACTGTCTCCCGTCAACATATTCCAATATGTGATCGCTTCGATGGAGTAGATCACTTTCCCTGCGAAAGCACCAAAAGGCGATGCCAAAATTTAAATTGCATACGTCGTTCACGTGCAAAGTGCGAAAAATGCGATGTGGGCTTATGTATTTATCCATGCTTCAAAAAATATCACATTTTCAGTCAACAAAATTTAATTTTTTTAATTTGAAATATCGTTGATCTCAAAAATACGTAAATAAAATATATTTTTTTATTTATCAATACAACTACATGAATTACCCAAACAAAATAAAGATACATTTTATTTGAATAGTTTTATAATGAGTTCCTGCCGTGGTTCCATATGGTACCGGGCAATAACGGGTAAAAATACAGCATTTTCATTGTGATTTTCGGATTCAGTAAATGAGAGAATTTTCAAGAAAATCGAAAAAATGATTGGGTTAATGTGAAAGCGCCGAATGCATAGTGTGAAAAATACCAGTCAACGGTGTGGCCGTGATAAATGACAATGAAAAAAATGAGGTCTTAAAAAACTATTTTGCTTATGTTTATAATGAGCCATCGCCAGATATGGACCTAACTTCTGTAGAAGGGCCAAGAGTGATTACTTGTCCAATATGCAAGATCATTTGGTAGAGTTTAGTAGCTAATCAATCTCAACAAACAATGATTTAGATAACACATTTACTACTGTGAATTTAGTTCGCCTACTTGTGTCCGAACTGCTTGATTCGAAAATTTCCAGTAAAGGCTTTAGAGTATCTCGTTGTTATATACAATAACTGTTTGAATAATTCTTAGTCCCAATTTACATTGGGCGAGTTTACTTGCGGCAATTGTCATTTTGTAGGAGAGAGAGGTGAGGCATATGGTAACCCTTCGCCTCTCAGCACCCTCTCTCACCTACAAACTGACAATTGCCGCAAGTAAACTCGCCCAGTGTAAATTGGGACTTACTTTCCAAAAGTTTGGAAAATTGGAAAGGTTATACCATTTAAAAAGAAACTAAATTCCACAGACGTAATAACCTACCATACAATTTAGGAAATTTTTTCGTGAAAAAAAGGACTCAGATGTTCAGACAAATTATATTTCTCCTTAACAATTAGGGCTTAGGACGAGAAGGCTTTTGATCGGACTTATCGCGATGGCATTATTTATAAAATTATTCCTAGCATATGAGGCCCTTGTTGCGAAAATGTTTAGAAGTGTGTTCACCGGTCGACGTTTTTATATTGAACTAGGGAATTTGAAATCCGTCTTAAGTAGTGAGTCTTGTGTGTACCGCAGGTGTCAATCTTGCTCCATATTTGGTTAGCATTTCTATATATCATTTTCCGCATACTTTTCAGAAGGTGCCCGGACATAAATCCCACGGACATAACTCCCAAAATGATTTTGGACGTTATGTCCGCTGCGCTCTCCAAAAATTCGTTGGGAGTTATGTCCGCGAAACAAAGCGGACATAACACCCAAAAAATCGCGGACATAACTCCCAAAGATTTTTTTCTTAATTTATAAATTATTTCTTTGCTTAATTTTAAAATTTATAGTTATACATTTAAATTTTAGAGTAGAAGGCCTAAGTGTCAACCAATACCGAAGTATACACAAAATCCTCCTGATTTCATTAAATTATTTAAAAACGAAATTATTCCCGAAATTATATAAGTAGCAGTTAGGAGAAGTTTTAAATTGTAAAAATATTTGTTAAAAAAATCGCGCTATTTTTTCAAAAATATTTTCGTTTTTCAGAAAGTATTTAAAAAGTATTTATCTTCTTAAATTGTAAACACTAGACGACTGTATAACAGGGCGCATGAGACTAAACTCGATATTGATTGGGACTCCTATAAAGTGAGTTTCAATAAATATAAGAGTGAAATCAAGCGAGCAAAGAAAACATCTTGGGTTAACTTCTGTGAGTCGGTAGAAGGAGTTAACGACGCAGCTAGGTTTCGACGACTACTCTCCAAGGACCCCAAATCCATTGGAAGTATCAAGAAGGTGCGTGGACAGACTCCGCTACTGAGACTCTTGATCTCCTTGCGGAGACCCACTTCCCAGGCTGCAAGGATGAGGATACTGTCAACAATGAGCGTGACGACTTCCGAGTTCAGGAGCCTTTGGATTTGGTACTCATTGACAGGGTGGTCAACAGAAGTAAAATTAAGTTGGCGGTCAGCACTTTCAAGCCTTACAAGTCTCCTGGGCCGGATGGCATAACGCCGGCGATGCTACAATTTGCATCACCGATCTTATACCAACTCCTGGAGGAGATTTTTAGGGCGTGTTTGACTTTCTCATTTATACCGGGGCTGTGGAAGGAGGTAAAGGTAACTTACATTCCCAAAGCGGGAAAACCTAGTCACTCTGCACCTAAAGACTACAGACCCATAAGTTTATCATCCTTTCTCCTTAAGACACTCGAAAGACTGATCGACCTGGAGATAAGGAGTCATGTAGACACCGTCTCTATAAGCAACTCACAGCACGCCTATGTTAAAGGTAAATCTGTTGAGTCTGCCTTGCATGAGGTGGTCGGCTTCATTGAGAAAAACATGGAAGACTCAAACTTTACCTTGGCTGCCTTTCTAGACATAGAAGGAGCTTTTAACAATGTAAAACTTGAGTCCATCAATCTCTCACTGAAGAAAGTTAATGCACCTGAACCCCTAACGTGCTGGATTAATGATATGCTTCAAAGCAGAATTATAAATTCTAGCATTGGGGAGGTAAAAATAAGGAAAACAGTGACTAGAGGCACCCCTCAAGGAGGTGTGCTCTCGCCATTACTGTGGCTCCTTGTTATAAACAATATTTTGATGGAGCTGGACAATCAAGGTATCAAAGTTGTTGCTTATGCTGATGACGTGGTACTGCTGATTTCCGGTAAATTTCCGTCAACCATTTCGGAGCTTATGCAGGGAGCATTATCGACTCTATCACGCTGGGCCAAGGCTAATGGTCTTGGGGTTAACCCAACGAAGACGGAACTGGTAATGTTCACAAGAAAGCGTAAGCTCGGCGCCTTTGTTCCACCAACACTGGATGGGGTGCAGCTCCAACTCTCCCCCGAAGCAAAGTACCTTGGCACAATCCTTGACTGTCAATTGCGATGGAATAGGAATGCTGAGGAGCGGGCGAAGAAGGGAATGATTGCACTTTATTCATGTAAGAATTCCATTTGGAAAAGCTGGGGACTAACTCCTTCGATTATACGCTGGCTGTATAATACAGTGGTTAGACCCATCATATCCTATGGTTCTCTCGTTTGGTGGCACTCATTGCGTCAAAAGTCAACATCCACTAAGCTCGATAAGGTACAAAGAGCCGCCGCAACTCTTATTACTGGAACTACCAGGAGCACGCCACAGGCTGCACTGAACGCAATGCTGAACTTAAGACCACTGAGTATCAGCATTAAGTGTCAGGCAACCAGGAGTGCCCTGCGGCTTCATGAACAGGATCTTTGGCGGGGTCGTACCTATGGGCATGGGTGTATCCTGAATGAATCAGGTATTTTTGTGAACCATTGTGGCAAAATAAGTGACTATATATCACCAGTCTTGAGATTTGACGATATAGAAGTCATTATACCTAGTAGAGACGACTGGAACCGCAGTAACCCCCCTCTGGGCGGTCTGGCTATATATACAGACGGCTCCAAGATGGAGGAAGGTACCGGTGCCGGTGTCTACTGTGAAAGTCTATCACTTGAACGCACATACAGGCTAGACAGCAACTGTAGTGTGTTCCAGGCTGAAATCTTCGCGATTTGGAAGGCGGCGGAATTGATTAAAAATCTGGATGCAGAAATCTTTGAACCGGTGACTATCTATGTGGATAGTCAAGCGGCTCTTAAAGCCATCAAATCCTGCAACATCAAATCCGACGTCGTCCTCAAGTGTAGAACAGCTCTGGATGCGCTAACTAACGGCTTTCGGCTATGTTGGGTACCTGGACATCGTGACTACCAGGGTAATGAAAAAGCAGATGAATTAGCTAGACGAGGATCACAGTCCGCGGATCTAGCTATCACTGACTCCATCAAACCACCCATCTGTCACTTTTTCCAAAAAGTCGAAGCGTTCTCTGACGAAAGAGCCAGTGAATTGTGGCACAATGAACCTAGGTGCATTGTGGCAAGATCCATATGGCCGTCTCTGTCAGCCAGAAGAACGAATTCGCTGTTGAACCTGAGCAAAGCGGAAGTGAAGGTAACGACGGGAGTCATCACTGGACACTGCTATGTCAGGGCCTTTACCATTAAATGGGATAGGGATGTTAATGACTACTGCAGACTCTGTGAGGATGAGGAGGAGTCGGAGTTGATCGAACACCTCCTGTGTCGCTGTCCAGCCCTGGCTCGTAGACGACACAGACTAGTGGGTGTTCGTTTTCCGCCGTCTCTAACCTTCTACTCAACTGTGGAACCTGCTGTAATCTGCAACATCGTTAAAAATCTAAAGTGGCTGGGACAGCGCAACCTAAACGCGTAACGCTTTGTTTTTTCGATTATTCTGCCTACCTTGTTTCTTATTTGTCTCTTAATTCTTTTTATTCCTATTTATATATTTATTCTATTATTTCTATTTATCTCTCTTATCTATCTTTATCTCTCTCTCCACTAGAAAAATTTTTTCACTTTTTCACTTTTCTAAAGGATGATCACAATGGACCGTAAGGTCTCCGAGTGGCGCAGTCACAATTAGTGGCTGCACATCCTCTAACCTAACCTAACCTAAATTGTAAACATAATTTTGTAAAAAATCGCGCTATTTTTTGCTTCAAAAACATTTTCAACTTTTTATCTCCTTAAATTGTGAAAATATTTTTGAATACTTTTACAAAAACTTCTTATTTTCAAGGCTAAGCATGACAATTCAGAGAGAGAATGAGAGCATACAAAACACAATTCTGGGCACACCGACGTAGCCATAGGCTATTAGCTTATGTTACACATTTTTTTTTAATTTTTGAGTAAAATTTTTAAACTTTTAAAATTTTCAAGAAATATGTAAAATATTTACAAGAATTATTACTGAGAAATATTTAACTACATTGGTATTATTGCCCAACATATTTGAAAGTATAAATATAATGAACAAGTTTGGTTTTTTGAGCAATTTTCTGTATAGTTATTGTTAAGTTTTAAGGTGTTGTTTAAGCATTTAATCGTAATTATAGGCTGACTGTAAGTGTTACAGTGTAGCATATTACGTCCAATTCTTTGGCTTATAAACAGAAAACATTCTTGCTAGTTCTTGTTTTTTGAAATTTTTGACAAGAGCAATTCAACAATAATGATGTCCAATTTACATTAGCAACTTTTTCGTCATTTAGAGCTGATTCGTCATTTATTTGCTAAAACAGGCACCATTTTGCGTCATTTGCCATACAAAAATAAATGACGATAGCTGCGTCATTTATTCTAAACAACGCACGAAAACACCATACTATTATAAGCAGCCCTGTTTTTTGTCATAAACTACGAAAAAATGCAACTGTTTTATGATGTCTTTGTTTGTTTGTGTGTGTTGTAGAAAAACAAAAATACTCAAACGATGACAAAATGAAAATAAATGGTTAAAAAACTTGCAAAAATTATGTTTTTTTTTGTTTTTGGAATTAATTTAAGTTATTTGATACACATTTGTGTTGTGAAATTCCTATTTTTCTGAATAAATATATCCTGTGCGTGTGTTTGTGTTATTGTATAAGTGTGTATGTGCGATTGTGTGCGTAAGCAAATGACGCAAAAAACAGATGTAAATACAATTCATTTGATTCTAGGATTTCGTAAAACGAAATCATTTAATATGCATATGTAAATTGGACTTAAAATATAATATTTTTTAATCTTTGTGGTTTTAAACTTTTGTATATAGTCTCTAACACGTTTTTATAATGAACTATTTTGAACATCAAACTATTACAAATTCTTTATTATGTTTGAAATTGCAAAAAAAAAAACTATATCAACCATTTGTTATAATATAACTAGCTGAACCCGGTGCGCTTCGCTACCCCGAATAAGGTAAAATATATTTTGACAAATTTATTTGTAGGCCAATTTTCGTTACACATTCCAAATTTCATTAAAATCGGGTATGTATAGCGTGTTTGGTGCATCAAATACATGAAATCGGAAGGAAATTTATATGGAAGCTATATCCAAATCTGAACCGATTTCAATATAATTTGACAAATTTATTTTTAGACCAAATTCCAAAATTTGGAGACATTATCTGTTACCGTTCTATAGATATTTGCATAAAAATTCTAAACTTTTGGGAGGTATCTCAGATTCTGATGCTATATCTCCGGATAAACACGGAATTTCAGAAATTTTTATAGCCTATATTACTTTCAGGCCATGTAGTGATATACTCTGAAAATTTCAGGAAGATAGGTTTAGCGGTTTTTGAGTTCATAAACTTCAAACAAACGTATAAACATTTTTCTACTTTATAAATATAGATTTCTGTTCCACAGCAGTGTCGTCCTTTGAGATTATTTGAAACTGGTCTCTTGCTACAAATTAGTTAATGACTATTGTACAAAAAAAGGATTTTTCTGTCGATTACTCTTTGAATTGTATTTTGGGAAGTACTTTCAATGGATGCACATTTCTAGAAATTTTCCTTCTTCGGCAAAGGACTTTGTGACGACAAACGAAATAAAAAACTGATGGGAAACTGTTTCTTCTCCGTCAAAATCTCAACAAGTATCAGTCGGCTTTGCGGACAGGAATATACCCTGAGCCTGTGTGAACTGAAACTTTCATATATGGATAGAACGAATAGTGGCTACACAACCAATATACTTTAAGCCAAAGCTATGCATTAGGAGATTTTCAGAATAGTGTAGCCATTTTCGGATTTTATCATTAATCACAAGTGTTGCGGTGGATGTATCTGAAGAAATGGACCGGACCCACATAGTTAATTTTGAAAGTTGATCTTATTTTGGAAGTCATTCCTTTCAAAAGATATTGCGTCCACCAGTCATTTCATTTCGAAGGTTTGTGAGGGATGTACTAAGTATGTTCCATTTTCGAGCTAAAACTAAGTTTGGACAAAATATTACTAAATCCAAAGTTTAGACCAAATCTGTTGCTCCGTTCAAGAAAAATCGTACATACAACTTTAGCTGAAATTCTTGAAATTTGGGGGAAAAATACCAGAGGGATCAAGCCGAAAATCACCATCTTCGAACTTTGTATAAGGCTAGCAGAAATATTGCGATAAACAAAGTTTGGACCAACGCAGTATCCGTTTCAAAAGTTGTCGTGCAAACCAGCCACTACACATGATGGCCGTAAGTGTTCTTTACAACTTTCGGGCCACTTTCTCAGGAAGTATGGACTTGCCTCTGAAGAAACTTGTACTGTAGTAATAGGGGCTCCCAGAGCACTTGTTGCAAAAAAAGCAAAGCGTTCCTATAGAGGTATTTTATTTATTAATTTATTTTTTTTTTTTCATATTTTTACTTATAACTAAATTATTACCATAAAGCAAGTGAAGCCATGACTACTGAGGTCTTAAGCTTACCCTGGTATATTTACTAATTATCCAGAGAGGTCTTAAACTGCACAGCTCCGAAAATTTTTGAAATACTCTGTGGAAGGTTGCCAAAAGAGAAGATCGATATGGACCATCTCCGAAGTTGATCAAAATTTGGACAAAATATCACGAAGGCCAAATTTCAGACCGAATAGGTTGATCTGTTCGGATTATCGTGTTCTCCAGACAGCCACCCAGACGGACGAACATAGCTAAGTCGTCTCCAGGTTTTCTGAAACAGATTACTTCCAAACACACTTTGGCCTAAAACCATGATTTCGATGAGACTAATGCTGAGAGTATAAAAGAATGTATACATGTATAGACATAGTATTGAACGCCAGAATTTCATTTTAAAAAAATTCATGACTGGTTGCCACAGTTTTCCTTGTTCCTGATTCATTTATGAGAAGAACCACGATAGGAAACCAGAATTTCTATAAGAGAAGTCAAACGATTGGACGCCAAAATTAGTCTATACCAAGATGCACGATTGGGCGACAGAATTTGTCATTTACATACCCGCGATTGGGTGCTAGAATTTCATGATGGACATCCTCACTATTGCTCAGAATTAGTTGTCTATCAAGAAAATCACTATCGGCCTTCAGAAATTTTTTGTGATAAGATCTACGATTGGACACCTAAATATCTTTACGGAAATAACTACAATTGGGTTCTTTATGACAATAACAACGATTGAACACCTGAATTTCCGAAATTGAAAAATTTACCATATTCTGACACCGCTGACAAGCGTCTCGATGTTTTTTCTTTATTTATATAACTCCTAAATTCTACCTGTAAATATAAAAATACTAGTGGATAACGCCATGATATCCAAACGTTTCCTCTGCATAAATCAATTCTCTACTAATCCCATTTTCCTTCCAAAAATTCCTCAATAAAATTGGAGTGGAAAATTGAAGCCGTGATTTTGAACACTTGTGAAGTAGGAAACAAACAAAAAAAAAAAATTAAATGTTAAGATATTTCTAAGGTTTTCCGATTGTATACTCTTTCTTTTGGTCTTACCGAAGTGATATCACTGAATTACATAACATTCACTGTAGTTGTGAGTTATTTCATAAACGATACACCCAAAAATATATGAGATTATTAATATATCCATTGTTTTGAACATATATTAACTCTGATATACATATTGTCAAAAAAGTTCTGAAAACAAGGGGAAATTGGCCAAGAAGTTTTACGCAATTTTAATTAAAAATAGTAATGAAAATTATTTCATCACTAATATAAGTCTAAAATAAGGTTTACATCATTGCTAAATCAGAAATTTTCGCTAACATGAACTTTCAAAATTTTGGTCAGGTGGGAATTGGTACCTCGGAGTGAGTACAAATGCATAGAGAATGGATAATGGAGAGATAATTTTGAAGTTGTACTTCGGAAATAGTACAACAATATGGAAAATCTTTCTCTGAAATAGAATTCTGGAGTCGTACTTTGGAAGTAGTACAACAAAAAGGAAGAAGGAAACTTGCATCTGTATGGAATTAATGCATGAATTACTTCAGGAACGGACAGTGTTTCCACTGGAGCAACACTTACATTGGAATAACCCAGGAGAGTGGCTACGGACGTAGGCTTAGCTTTTCGCATATAGAACATAAAAAAGATCGTCGTGTTCGGAACTTGACTACAGCCGGGAAGATGTGCATCCATGAATGGAGAATAACTGCTATGGTTATGAATCCTGATCCAATCTGGAGTCAGATGATGTACCCGTAAAGCTGATGGTAAAACAGGACTGGTAAATGATTCGAATTGAGTTGCAGCTTCATCCGAATATGTTCTACAAAGTACTTTACGCAGAATGATGCTTGCACCAGGATATTGGAATGGAATATTACCAGATAATTGAAAGATCATGCGAAAAGCCAAGTACGGGTTACAAACGACAAACAATTTGCCGGTTTGTAATTGGAATTGGATTGCGTCACCTGGGTGGTTGCCATATTGAATTATCTGGAATGGAGTATGATTGGAGTGACAAAATTTGGGTATGAGGATAATGGATTCTTTCCGGAGGAATCTCAATTTTGGAGGAGAGTTTGGAAATATTGAATCCCAAAATAGACTCAAATTTGGAGTCTGATTGCCGAAATGGAACAAATACAAATTGGAAACCAGTCGGAATGTATTTGGTAGAATATTCGCATTAGTGGCGACTGTCAGCACGAAGTGGCTTTTATTGAAGCACAGAGACTTAGGTAGAAATGTCTCTGTCAACTGAATAAGTTCTGGAATAAGTTTATCATATTCCGTATAGTGCCGAATATGAATCTTATCCTTGGAATAGATGACAATTGAATCGGATTTAGAATACCCATGAAATGGAATTTCATCTTGTGAACCAATGTGTTTTGAAATGGATTTATCATACTCCATTAAGCCAGAAGAATTCATGTTCTGGAACGGAATAATGGATGCACGAAGAAGCCTCTCGGAAGTGGAGGGCTTATTTGGATTTGAATCATGGAATACAGGAACTTGATGAGTGACACGGGAAGGAAACTCATCCTGGGATGGAACAACGGATGCATAAGAGGACCTCTCGGAAATGGAGGGCCGCTCTGCATCGTAATCACGAAGTACAGGAACTGGATGAATAACACCGGAAGGAAACTCATCCTGGAATAGAAAAATGGATGTGCAAGGAGCCCTCTCGGAAGTGGAGGGGTCATTTGGATTGGAATCAATGGAATCAATGAATGAATGAAAGAACTGGAAAAGGAACACTGCCAGGAAAACTATTCAGGACAAAAGATTGGATGTGCAAAGAAACCTCTCGGAAGTGGAGGGTTCCTTGGGATTGAACCAAATAAGTGTAAGAACTGAATAGGTAACACCGCCAGAAAATTATTCACCAAATCAGAACCTAACCGACCACATTTGGAATTTGGAGAACATGTTTGAATGCCTTCGGTGGAATAAGTGGACTGTATGGAAAAGTCGGAACATTGAGTGGAGTCGACATTCAAATCACGACTGGAACTTATGGTAGGTGATTGAGTCGGTGAAAAGGTGTTACCAGAATCATCATGGAGCAGAGTATGATGTCGCTTTTGGCAGTGGAGACATTTACTTTTGGAAGGACAATTGCTCACACGATGCGTCTTGGAGAAGCAGTTACAGCAAAGACCTAACTGTTTAATCTTTGCCGAACGTTGTCGTGGATCTAAGGAAATAAATGTGGGACACTTTCTGATTGTGTGGGAAGCTGAGGAACATAGCCACATTTTGGATCAGAACATTTGTTTTGAGCAGGAGTCAAAATACTTGCTGTGTTAAAACTTGGAGATACGCCTGAATTCTTAAAATGGAGCATAACTTGTTCTAATCTCGCTAAGCATGCCGTATACGTGATCGAAGCGTTATGGAATTTCTCGTGAAGTCGATCTAACTTCGGAGAATCATCAGATCTTGTATTTGTTGAACTCATTAATCGAATGCGGATCTTATATCATACCACGTGGATTCCAGCTCGCTGATGTGAATTCTCACGAGCTGAGGAGAAGACAGTGTAATAATGCCACTATTCGGCAGGAATTTAACTATACAAGCCGGCTAATGGAACCTGTGAATTTGGAATAGGCCATTTTGCAATTATTCAGGAATCGTTCACAAGAATATATAAACGAAACACGAACGCTTAGGATGGATTAGGAATTGGACTGAAAACACTTGAAATCGTATCGTAGGATGTAAATAGAAGTAGGCTTAATGAAACGATGTCGATATAATATGTGTGTGGAAAAGCAAACGAGAAAAAGTAAAGTTCTCTCTGTCTAATGGATGCTTCGAAAAGAATTAGATAACAGGAAATTGGAGAAATAAGCACATCGGAAAGACTTGGCAAATCTTTCCCGATTAGCTTCCCAGAAAATAGGAAAAATTCAAGTATATGTCGGCAAGTATTGCAGAAATGACGTGTTAATAAGTATTTACTTACATGAAAGCGCCTTCTACAAGCCAGGACGCGTGCAGGAAATCACAAACGTAAGAAAAGAATTCAGAAATTGATCGAAGAACCTGAATAAATTTGTTCAGTAATGGAAGAGTTGAAGTTTTTAAGCTAATTTCTTATTATAAAGTGACCCCTAGCGGAAGTTGGGCACACTATAAATTCGCAACAGGCCACAGAAATTGCAAAGACAAAAATTGCTTCGAAAAAATGGAAAAAATCACGAAAAATTGAAAAATGAAAGTGTTTCAGTTATTTCTGTATTTATATAACGCCCCCTAGCGGAAGAGTGGAACACTAGAGATCAGGAACAATAAGAATAAATGGAAATGTTAAAGACTGTTCGGATAGAATAACGAAATTCCAAAAAGTTTGGAAAAATACTGAAAAATCAAGGATTTTCGCTTATTTTAATTAATGTGTAGCGACACCTAGCGGCGGGATGCGACAATACTATTCGGAACAGCAAATCAAGTCGTCGATTATGAAGAATTCTCGGAAGAATTACCGAAATTCCCGAAAAAATGGAAAATAATAATGGTAAATCAATTTTTGGAGGTATTTTCTTATATACGGGGCGCCACCTTTCGGCGGAAAATGGAACAAAAGGTTACGAGGGGTTGTGGAATTGAATAACAGAATATTTGGAAGAAATAGTGAAAAAAATAAGATTTTTCAGCAATTTTAGGTATATTAACTGTGTCCTCTAGCGGTAATATGGTGCACTATAAATTGACAGGAATGAAATGCCTCGACTCCTTACTTGTATATACATATACGTTAATATATAACAATATGTATATGTCACAACAAGTTATAGTGCGACCATGTAAACGGGTTTGCTGTAGGGTGCACTTATAAATGAAGAGAATCGCAGTGAGAACGACTTGATCACTGTTGAGTGAAACCACGAAATAGATCACTGCTTGTTGACTGAACGAGTAAACGACTCAACAGCGGTCAACGAGAATAAATGGAATGAATGTCGGTGTGGGTGTTTGTATGAAAAACAGTGCTGCTGGTAAAGAGACTGCAATGCTGGTTGGGTCTTTACCAACAACAACTGCTGTTGTAATGACTGACCGAATGTGGATGGGTACATGGGCGTAGCCAGCTATGGCCCCCTCCTAGATCCTTCAAAAAAGTTTTGGAAAATTATACTGTTATACAAAAGTTGAAAAATTGCAGATGTTCTGATGTACTATTTTTTATTTTATAACGGCAAATGCGTGAATAATATCTTTCGAATAAGCTATATTTTTTTAAAAGTGGTTAACCTAACCATTTGTTAACCAATTTTAAAAAAAATATAGCTTATAAAAACAGGAAAATGCTTTTCCTCGTGCTCTAGGCTACTCAGAAGATACCAAACAGTATAATTTATTTCTTATTTTATAATATTTAATTTATTATTTGCAAGTAAGTTTTCGAAAACTGGAAAAACCAATGAATTCGGTTGAAAAATAGATGAGATATGTAATTTTTATACACACCACCATAGTATGGAGGGTATATTAAGTTGGTTTTTCCGTTTGTGACGCATTGAAATACTTATTTGCAATCCTATGAAGTATACATATTTTTGATCAGAATAAAATTCTGAGTCGATATAGTCATGTCAGTCAGTCTGTAGAAATTAAAATCGGTCCAAATTATTATATCGGTCCAAACTTAGTTTAACTTCGCAGAGGGCCATATCGGTCCACCTTTTAATTATTTGTGACGTCAAAATGTGTTGTGCCAGTTTTAAATGGATATTTTTGTTTAATCATTGAAAACGGTTTTATTTAAGGGAGCATAGATGAGCATCTTTAAAGTCTGTTTGGACGATCAATGTCTCGTAGAAATATTATGATGTGCGAAGTATGGACCACAGTTTGATTAATTGAATTTTGATACTCCAAGAATGGAAAGAATGTTAAACTACTCCAAAAGAAATACAGCATTTATAATAAGAGCAATATAAATATGTATAAATAATATTAATTTTTTTTTTTTTTTTTGATTAATGAGAATTTCAAAAACAAATATTTTATGAAAATTCATTATTATTTTATGAAAATTCAGATCATTAAATGCAAAGTAAGAATTTCAACTACTCCAATAAAAACTACATTTACATCTGAATATGAAATGAACCACTCAGTGATGTGCCTAAATATTTCAAGCAAAATACGACACAGTGAATACATTCTTTAGTCCCATTTCAATAGGACTTGCGGTTTCCAAGCAAAGTCGTGAAGTCCTAAAAAACCCTTAAAATGTCAACTTGAATCGCGATTTATTTAAAAAGCGTTGCAGCTATGTTTTTAGTTTTTTGATTTTTCTCATCTATGAACATTGTAATTTCAGAATCCGCAAGAACTTCCCAGGTGTAAGCACCTTCCATTTAAATTTGATTCAAGAGCACCGTGATTGTTGAACGAAAAAATGATTAAAGAGTGGTATTGAGTCTCCACGTTTTTTATTACTCACCATAGAACGGTACCGCCCGATTTTCGGGGGTTTTCAGGGATTTAGATGCATTATCCTATAGAAATGGTTGTAATTTAATACATATTTAGTCTTCTTTGGGGCTACTAAACTTATCTTCAGAAATTTGTCAGCACTGGTCCATGTTTTATATAGCCGATAGCGATTTTAGGACTTTTCAGGATTTTAGCCGTACTCTCCTACAGAAATGACTGAAATTTTGTATTAATGGGGCTATAATAACTTTTCCCCCAATTTGACAGTACATTTCCATGTTGTGATATAGCCCCTGACATTTATGATAAGTTCCAGTGTTCGAAATTTCTATCAGTCAACTTTGCACATATGTAAAGTCGTGCTTGAGCATCTAAATGATCTTCTTTATATTTTGTGAAACGATTCCATATATTGGCAAAAATTCACCAAGATTACTTTTAAAATTTCTTTTTTTTATTTTTTAAATTAATTTAAAAAGTATCCAAATTTGTTTACTGTTTAAAAAATCGAACACAAAGTACGAAATGGGTTAAACAGGTAAACAGAGACATACATATATTAACATTATCTAGGTACGCTATATGTATCTGTTAAGAAATTACTATGCTCGAACCACAAGAGAATGTGCATCCAATGTCATTAGGTGTATATTTGGCTTGTTTCGGAATGTATTCTGTAAAATGGTGTGAATGATAACTCTCGATTGGAGCAATCGATTTGGTCCGAAATTTGAACATCGTATTATTTCATCCAGTCATGTATCAAGCCGAATATAGTTCATATCAACCCCCGTTCATCGGGTACATCCCATTCAAAATTATTGTTTTTATTTACATTTTCTCTATAAATTGGGTTCAATATAAGGGTTCATAGTGATCAAAATACTTCTCCGCCAATAGTTGTGGACATAGATCCACGTGTTGGTATAGCCCCTAAACAACAATACCGCCCAATTTCAAGTATTGTACAAAATTGTATCTGACCAGATGAGATTAGGTAGTAGGTAATTGGTTTACGAAGTGGTTAAATAAATTCGTCTAAAATTGTGGGCAAAGGTACTTTCCCAGCAAAATGCTCGATGCCAAAGATGCTATTCAAGAATGGGTGCATGTGAAATGGAATGTCATTTTTTTAGCATCTTCACTCATTCTTTTTACAAGATCGTGAACCCCAAAATATGCAATTCATTTTCAGATCCTAAGCATGTCATTTTCACTAACTCGGTAGAATGGCATCTATACAAATTCTTTGGCATGTCATCCTGATTAATTCCCTAGAATATCATTTTCGCTAATCTTTGGCATGTCATTTTCACCAACCCTTTGGCATAAATTTGCTGTAATGCTGTATCGAAATATGCTTTTCATGGCTTTTTTATTTATTCAAAACAATTTATGAAATAACTATAATTTAATTATAATTGCAGTTTGTTGTTGTAACAGTAGTTTATATGTATGTTCATTTTTCTGCTTAATGAATGTGGCTACATATTGAAGTTTGTTAGTAGATTTGATGCTAAGCAGATCTTTTGTGTCATGAAACCTTGCCCTATAGAAATTTAGACGGCAGCACCATCCCGAGCGTATTGAGCCAAAAATACTCTTTGTCCTGACAGCTGTCGCTCCTCAACTGATATAAATGGTCGATATTCTCCGAGGACCGCATGCAGACGATGGAACGTTGTTTATTGAATATGCGACTGCATTCATGTGAATACTTCTTACCATGACATTCAAACCTCTTGTTCTCAACTCTGCCGCCTAGGTGGTGAACAAAGTGGCCGTCGATTTATTGGCTGACAATTGTATATTCCTCAGACAAAATGAGTTCAGCCATTCACAAATTTCATCAGGAAAGGCTCCTGACACCATCATCCGCATACGTTATAGGTTAGACAGTTCCTGCAATAACACCTCGGACAACTCCAAGTTTCACTCCACGGGTCTCGGACATCTTTATCCTAAATTCTACGCACGACAGGCGTAGTCTGCTCGATGAACTCAAACAGCGTGGAGTGCTTGACAGCCTCAAAGGATTACTATCACTAGTATCACTGTTTTATCGCACGGCTTACTTTGATTTAGTCCTCGACTAATATGTGTAGAGATGGCGTGTATCGCAGTTGTTGTGCTGCTTGCGGATCTCATGTTATTGATCGACAACTAGACAGTTATTTCTGATGCTGGGGAGAACTAAATCCACAAGGTTTCTTGCTACGGACAACAAAAGCAAAATCGGTCTGTAAGATTCACATCTGCTGGCTTCCTTGCCAGGCTTCAGTAGCTGGTATATTTTCCAGACTTCGGGAACGATGTGTGTGGCTAGCGACAGGTTGAGAACTTTATTGAGATACTTGAGATTCGGCCGCCCAGCTGTTGCAGTTTAAGCACCGCTGTTACTCGCTACATAGTTTAATTCCTCCGCAGTACAGATTTCGACATGTACTCTAACTGCAAAATATTTTCGTTCATTTTTTTACGAACCTTTTGAAAATGTAGGGATCTAAAAATCGACTTGTAGAGCATGGCTCTCTAGAGCAGACAAGGAAACTTTAATAATACCAAAGATTGCAGTCCGACTCTATTTTTTGCTCAATGATTGGTACTCCCTAGCGTAATAAATCTTACATAACTTTAATAAATCTTAGATAGGTAAAAGAAAAAATATATACATGTGTGACGTAGGGGATGGAAGATACCAAGGAACGGTCCTGACCGGTTTTAACATGGCAAAGCCCAGGATTTATCTTGGTCCCTCTTTCATCCCAAGTGGACACTGACCTCCCCGTGGTGTCACCTGGGGAACTGCCTTTAACACCCGTTAAAGGTAGTGAGCTAACATGTGCCGCGCGTTCACCCATAAGAACGTTAAAAACTTGGGTTTGGGCGTCGGGTTAGTAACCCTCCCCTAGAAAAAACAGCCTACTATGAAAAAACGAAAGAAAAGAAAAACAAACCCCTCTAAAGTTGACGAACCCCGCAAACGTTTTAAGGACCATGATCTGCGAATCTGCACCTGGAATGTTCGCACTCTTTATAGAGAAGGTGCAGTCTTCGCATTGGCAGACGTACTTGAAAAGTACAAGACCGATATTACTGCCATACAGGAAATACGATGGATTGGGAAAGGCGTCACAACAACACCTAAAGGTGACGCACTGTATTATAGCTGCCATGACGTAAAGCATGAGTTTGGTTGTGGATTCGTAGTTAGTCGGAGACTAAAACATCTTGTATCCAGCTTCACTCCTGTGAATGAAAGACTTGCTGCAATTCGAATAAAAGCTAAATTCTTCAACATCAGCTTTATTTGCGCTCATGCTCCCACTGAAGAAAAGGACGAACAGACCAAAGATATATTTTACGAGTGCTTAGAAGAAACATATGACCGTTGCCCTGCCCATGACATTAAAATCATTCTAGGCGATTTTAATGCCAAAATTGGAAAGGAGAATATCTTTGGCCCAACAGTCGGGAAATTCAGTCTCCACAGTGAAACATCTGACAATGGTATGAGACTGATAGACTTTGCAGCTGCAAAAAACATGGTAGTTAGCAGTACCAGATTTAATCATCTCGATATTCATAAGGGCACCTGGCTGTCTCCAGATCAGAAAACAAGAAACCAAATTGATCATGTTGTGATAGATGGAAGACATTCATCGAGCGTGTTGGATGTACGATCGTTCCGAGGCGCAAACATTGATTCGGACCACTACCTTGTTGCAGCAAAGGTACGCACCCGCTTAAACGTAGCAAACAAAGTACGAGCAGACACAACACGAAAGTTAGACATCGGTAAGCTGCAATCACAACAGATAGCCACAGCATATTCCACTCAACTAGCCCAATTGCTTAATCAAAGCCCTCCTCATCCCGATAACATATCAGCGCAATGGCAAAGCATTGCCCACTCCATGCAAACAGCCGCAAAATCCATACTTGGATACCAGAGACCTCCACCAAGGAATCCATGGTATGATGAGGAGTGTCGTGCTGCCACCGAAGAGAAAAATGCGGCATATAAGGCTACTTTACAATCCGTAGCAACGCGTAGCGCACGAGAGAGATACAGGGAGAAAAGGAGAGAGGAGAAACGTCTTTTCCGCAGGAAAAAGAGAGAGATGGAAAAGCGGGAGTGTGAAAAAATCGAGATGTACAGGAGCCAGAATGAAGTCCGAAAATTCTACCAAAGAGTCAAGCATCAAACTGATGGCTTTGGTACAGGCACATCCTCCTGTAGAGACCAGCAAGGTAATTTGGTAACTGATACAGATAGTATACTCAGGATATGGAAAGAACATTTTTCAAATCTGTTGGTATCCAATAGCAGCGAAGAAGACGAAGATACCACAGTCCCAATCCCAGAAGATGGTATTGAATGTATACTGCCCAGCCAAGATGAGGTAAAGACAGCAATAAATCGGCTGAAGAATAATAAGGCAGCAGGGGCCGATGGCTTACCAGCCGAGCTGTTCAAAACCGGAGGCGACACGCTGATAAGGTGTATTCATCAGCTAGTTAGCACCATCTGGCAGGAAGAACGAGTACCCGACGATTGGAACCTGAGTATCCTGTGCCCCGTCCACAAGAAGGGAGATAAGACTGTATGCTCTAACTATAGGGGCATAAGTCTACTCCCTATTGCCTACAAGATCGTGTCAGGGATATTGTGCGAACGACTAAAGCCAATGGTCAACGAGATTATTGGACCATACCAATGCGGCTTTAGACCTGGCAAGTCCACCATTGACCAGATATTTACCCTGCGGCAAATCCTGGAGAAGACCCAAGAGATGCAGATCGACACCTACCACCTTTTTGTCGATTATAAAGCAGCCTTCGACAGTCCGCTGCGCTCAAAGGTATTCCAAGCCATGTCTGAATTTGGTATTCCCGCAAAGCTCATCCGGCTTTGTAAAATGACTTTAACTGACACGAGGTCCTCAGTTAAAATAGGAAAGAACCTCTCCGAAGAGTTTGGTACCAAAAGAGGTTTCAGACAAGGAGACAGCCTTTCGTGTGACCTCTTCAACATCCTGCTAGAAAAGGTTATACGAGAGGCAAACGTCAAAAGAAGTGGCACAATCTACACCAATAGTCACATGTTACTTGCTTATGCTGATGATATAGACATCATGGGTCGATCAGTAAAAGAAGTAACTGATACCTTTATAAAGGTCGAAGGAGAATCTGCTAAAGTGGGTCTGGCGGTAAACGGTGAGAAGACCAAGTTGATGGTGTCGACGCGCAATGCGTCCATTGAGCTCGGACCGACTGTGGAAGTTGGTTCCTATAATATTGAGGTAGTAAAAGACTTCGTCTACCTCGGCACCTCCGTCAACACAACAAACGACATCAGTTGTGAAATAAAAAGAAGAATTGTATTGGCCAACAGATGCTACTTTGGATTAAGTAAGCAGTTTAAAAACAAAGCCACATCTCGTCAAACAAAAATAACGCTCTACAAAACACTGATACTACCCGTGCTGATGTATGGCTCCGAAGCCTGGGTACTTGCGCAAGCAGACATGGCAGTGCTTGGTGTGTTTGAGAGAAAAATTCTTCGAAAGATCTACGGACCAATCTGCGTTGACGGTGAATATCGACGTCGCATGAACCACGAGCTGTATCTGCTATACAACGACATGAATATTGTTAAACGTATCGAGATGCAGCGATTGCGTTGGCTAGGCCATATCATAAGAATGAGCGATGATGAACCCGCTAAAAAGGCGTATGAATACATGCCACATGGCGGTGCACGCAGAATTGGCAGGCCAAGGAATAGATGGCGCAAACAAGTGGATGTTGAGATGAAAAGGCGCGGTATTCCAGAGAGCAAAGCAACAAATAGAGAGGAATGGAGATCTCTTCTTAGTTCGGCCTATAGAACAAATGTTCTGTAATGGGCCAGCTAAGTAAGTAAGTAAGTAAATAAAAACACAAAATTCATCTCTATTGGATCGATGGAATCGGTTCAAATGCTGATAAAAAGATCGGATCTATCACGACTTCCTTTGAAGTCTGATGAAAATATCGGATCTTTCACGACTTCATTTGAACCAATGCAAAAGATCAAGTGAAATCATGGCATCTCATGGAACCACTTCCATAAAATTTTGCTACGTTCGCAACGGAAAGAAAACTATCTATTCCATATTAGTTCAGAATACTTCATGGTGGACGTTTTTACTTGTTTTGCATTAGGTAAGTACCTAAAAAAAGGTTTTAAAATTGTGTATGTAAAAATTAAACACATCACAAAAAAAAAGAAGTTGCCCCCCCTAGATTTGATCCTGGCTACGCCCTTGGATGGGTAGGAATAAACACACCAACAAACCAATAGAAATTGAATTGAAATGCTCTCGCGACAAAGTGGAAAGAAGAAATGTTATGCAGACAGCACACTGTCACGAGTCAAAAAATGAATCGATGGATAAAAAATAATGAAATAAAATTGAAATAGGAGAATTGAATTTAATAAAATTATTACTTCAATAGGAAAAATAATAATTTTCGAAACAATTAAACTGAACAAATTAATTGGGAATTGAAAGAATAATTAAATGTTGGACTTTAATTACACGAAACTCAGTTGAATTTTTGGAGAAATTTGGAAGTTGAATTCAGAACACTGTGCGCGAAATAAAATTGAAAAATCAAATTGCCGACGGCAAAACGCACTTGAACTTTGGACTTCAAATTATCACTTTTTGTATGCACTATTGTTTCACTTTAGGGAACTGGATACACAAAGCACAAACTTTTATCGATGAAATATGAAGATGAAAATGAATGGAGATGAAAGTAAGGATGAACTTGATGAAATCTCAGCAACAAAAACTCGCAATCCGGTTCGATTAGGACCAAAATGAAAACGCCAATTGTGGGTGCTCTCACTAGGAATGAAGGGCGGATGGTTTCTTGATGTGAGCCTCGAAAATATTTCACTAGTGGAAATATTTTCCTAAAGTCATCCACCAAGGAAATATGGAAATGGAAAAAAGGAAAGACAATGCTATGTATGAGAGGTTTGGAATAAGAACAGTAATGGTTCTTCTTTATTGAATTCAGTAAAACAGAACGACTTCTTACCAAGAACACCAGTACTGGTTGATGCTTAGTTGACAAGTGATTTATTAACAAGAAAAATTATAAGGCAAGGCTAAGTATGACAATTCAGAGAGAGAATGAGAGCATACAAAACACAATTCTGTGCAGAATTAGGGATGCAAATATTTCGGATTATAGAAAAATGGAAATAGGGTTGCCAGTTGGGGAAATCCGGCGTAAACACTTATAAAATTGTGAAATAATTTTTGTAAAAATCGCGCGATTTTTTAAAAAATATTTTGGCCTGAGGCGCTTTTCGTTTTTAGAAAGTATTTGAATATTTTTACAAGAACGTTTTATCTTCTAAAATTGCGAAAATAGTTTTGTGAAAAATAGCGCGATTTTTTTAAAAATATTTTCGCCTGCGGCGCGTTTAGTTTTTCAGAATGTATTTGAATATTTTTATATAAACTTTTCATCTTCTAAAATTGTGAAAATATTTTTGTAAAAAATCGCGCGATTTTTTTAAAAATATTTTCGCCTGCGGCGCTTTCGGTTTTCAGAAAGAATTTGAATATTTTACAAAAACTTTTTATCTTCTTAAATTGTGAAAATATTTTTGTAAAAAATAGCGTAATTACACAAACAGACAAAGGGAATAAAACTGTTGCCATGTACAAGGAGGAGTATAAGAAGAAAATGGGAGAACTTCTTGATGATAAAAATACATATAGAAAACTGAGACAACAACAATTAAACTCCAGAAATCAAACAACAACATAATCTCAGATTTACATAAGAACGATTTAATCGATCAATGGGAAAAAAAGAATTTATACTGCTCAGCAGCCACAGCGCCAAGAATTTATGGGTTACCAAAGACCCACAAACCCAACATACCCCTACGACCTATTGTATCGTCCACGAACGTACCATGTTATGGTCTATCCAAATATATTGGAAAAATACTGAAACATATGATTTCAGAATCATACAATATCAAAAAATTCCATAGAACTTAAACAAAAACTCAAAGATACAAGAATTGAAAATGACGAGGTTCTGATATCTTTTGATGTAGTTTCACTATTTACGAACATACCAGTCAACTTGGCAATCAAAATTATTATGAATAAATGGGAAACAATCAAAACACACACAAATATACCAAAAACAAAATTCTTAAACATATTAAATTTTTGTCTCAAAGGCAATAATTATTTTAATTATGAAAATGATATATATCATCAGGTATTCGGAATGCCTATGGGGAATCCCCTTTCCCCCACAGTAGCAGATATTGCTTTGGATGACCTTCTTGATAATACTATCAATGAACTAAGTAAAAAAGACATACATATGAAGTTTATAACCAAATATGTGGACGACACACTTTCTATCATCAAGAAAAGAGACATAAATGAAATTCTAAACACATTTAATAAGTACCACGAAAAAATACAGTTCACTTTTGAAACTGAAACAAACAACCACATTGCATATTTGGATACAAAAATAATTAGAAACGGAAATTTTATTAAATTTGACTGATACCATAAAAACATTGCTTCTGGTAGAATCATGAATTACCACACAACACAACCAAAACCCCAAATAATTAATACAGCCAAAAGTTTTATCACGAGAGTACTACGCATAAGCGATCAAGAATTCCATAAAAACAACATAAAAGAAATCACAACAATTTTAACCAACAATAGTTTTCCTAAAAAATTAATCCCACAACTTATTCAAGACTGCTTACGAAAACTAAATGATGGCAACCCTATTAACAATGAAAACACCAAAAAATACTGCAGCTTGAAATATATTCCTGGTCTAACAGACAACAGAAGCATGGGAATGATAATAAACAAAACAAAAAACTTATGTTATGCGTATAAAGCAAACCAAACAATAAACAAAATATTCACTAACGTTAAAACACCCATTGAAAAACAACAACAACAACACAACGTAGTCTATGAGATAGAATGTATGGGGAACGATCAACAAAGCTGTGATCTTGTATACATTGGCACAACAAAACGAACACTTCAAACGAGAATGGGGGAACACAAAACTGACATTGAAAAAGGAACACAGAAAACTGCATTAGCTCAACATATTGCCAAAACAGGCCACAAAGCGGATTTTGCAAATGTCAAAATTCTGGATAAAGAGAACAAAGATAACAAACGATACACAATAGAAAGCTTACGAATCCAACAAAAAATAAACAAAACAATGAACGTCAAAGAGGACACGAATAACATAAGTGTTAGCTACCGAATTGCAATATAGATGCCTGTGACACTATTTTTTTAAGTAGCCGTTAAAATAAATTAAGGGTTTGCAATTTTAATTTTGTGCGCTGACGAAAACAACTTAATGTAAATTTTTGTTCAATTTATTGTAAGTTGTTAATAATTTTCAAGAAGAATTGATGTAATAAAATGTTTTTAATTAAAAAGACACATCCCCTGAAGATGTCAACAACAATTGACGAAACGTCGGGATTAATGAAATAAAAAGGACTTTTTATTTACACAACTTAGGTCTACAAGCTTAAAAAAACCCACACAAAAAAAAGCGCAATTTTTAGTTTTTCAGAATGTATTGGAATATTTTTATAAAAACTTTTTATCTTTTAAAATTATGAAAATATTTTTGTAAAAAATCGCGCTACTTGCGAATTTTAACAAAAACTTTTAATTTTCCTGTAGGCAGCATTTTTCGTTTAAAATAGGTTTGAAGGCAAATTTTGAATATAGCTCGATTTGAGATGGCTCCTACTTATTTTGTACTTAATTTTCTTACAAATTTTAAATCAATTATAAGTTATTTTATGAAATGAAAAATGCATATGAACTTAAAGTTAATTTTTAATTTTTTTCTTATACATTTGAAATAAATATTGTATTTAAATAAAAATCACTTTAATTTTATAAACGGACATAACTCCCATTGGGACTTATGTCCGCCAAGGGGGGTCGGACATAGCTCCCAAAAAAACTGGGAGTTATGTCCGCAAACCAAAGCGTGAGTTATGTCCGTTGGGAGTTATGTCGCGGCACCTTTTCAGAAGTCATTAGGTGTTTTGATGTTGATTGATTGTCTCTTGTATGCCCACGCTGTATCTCCGAAAGAGGCTCTGTCTATTGTTTCAGAGCATTTGCGGGCTGTGTGTGAGTTTTATACAGAATATGGTATAAAAATTAACTAAACAAAGAGCGAGGCGATGTGCATAAGAAACGCCACTGGGAAATGATAGAGATGGGTGGTACCAGAGAGTAAGATATTACACTGAAAGAAAAATGTTTCATTGGTTTTGAAGCAACGTAGAGTTTCATTGAATAAATTAAATAACAATAATGATTTTCTTCATTATTCCAATAAAATTTCCTCAATAATGCAATGATACTTCTTTATTAATACAATAAAGTAGTTAGAAACTACAATTATATCAATACTATGAAACTTTCACATTAGTACTATGAAACAATAATGAAAATTCTTTTGAGACTTCTTCATTAATACAATGAAGTCTTACGTTGGTTAAAGCTCTCCATAAATGGAGTAGAAATTCCGTTTAAAGATGGATTTAAATATTTGGGTGTATGGCTAAATAAATTATTTAAATTAAATGAAAATGCAAGAAGCTACTTGGGAATGGGATATAGCATAAAAGGCTTGTTTGAAAGACTCTTCAATAGCAATGCTTTACCAACTGAAACTAAATTATTATACAAAAAAATTGTTAGACCCGCTCTGCTATATGCATTTCTCATTTGGTTTTCAATATCTCCTACTGTCATGAAAGAGTAAGACATTTTTGAAATAAAAATACTTAGGATGTGCATAGCAAGAAATTTTGAATCTTTCAATAAAATAAAATGCACTCTAACAGTTTTTTATATCAAACATCCGAAGTTAAACCCAAAAAATATGTAAACAGACTGTTTTTGCGTCTAAATCCACTTATGCATGCAGTTGTTGATATTGAATCGGAGTATATCTGGGCAATTACAAATTATATTTCTGCTCTAGAAAGTGATCTATCTTATGATTTGGATGGTTTAATTCCAGATTTTTACGTTCGCACATCTATTGGAAGTCACAGGGGCTAAATTAAACCGAAATGGCTACATTTCTTATGAATTTGTTAGGTTTAGGTTAAGTTTAGTTTTAAGTATAAATCAAATGAGACATGCTCTCTGAATTGTGAAGTGCCGGGAGTGAACACGATTTATTACACTGTAAATTAACTATTTATGTAACACGTCAAGACGCTGCATTTTGAATATGTCATTAAAACAAAACATAATAGCATTAAGTTTTTCATATTATGTGCGTTTTAAACATGTATGTGAAAAAAGACTCAATAAATTTTGAATTGAATTGTAAAAAATAATTTCCATATACATACAACTTTGTTTTAATTACGCTAATTTTACAAACTTGTTCTCTACGTTTTGAAACATTATGCAACAACACGACACAAAAAAGAGTATATTTTACAACACAAAATTTGTTTTATTTTTATATAAAAAGTGTCAACTTTGTTACTGCACCAACTAACGGCTTCTATCGGTATTTGCATCGTTAAAAGAGATGAAGTCGATACTACCCTCAATATTTTAAATGCGTATAACCAACAACTACGTTTTACAATGGAGAGTGAGAAAAATAATCAGTTACCATACCTCGATTCACTGGTAATCCGAAAAGAAAATAAACTGATGTTAGATTGGTACCAGAAACCAACTGCGTCTGGAAGGATTATCAACTACAATTCAAAACATCCAAGACGCATAAAAATAAATACTGCAACAAATTTTATACGCAGAGTTCTTAACATAAGCGATAAAAGATTTCACGCAACCAATGAAATGAAGATCAGAAAGATTTTAGCCATGAATGACTTCCCAAAAAGAACCATAAATGATTTAATAACACAGGTAAAAACCAATAAAAGTGTTATTACTGAACCCAAAATAGAGAAAATATACAAGAGATCAACGTATGTGTCAGGATTCTCTGAACGTTTTTCCAATTCAAATTTATTCAACAAAGAACAGTACCAAATTGCCATGAAAAGTACCAACACAAACAACAACTTTTTCAGCCGCACAAAGGTAAAAATTCCCAATGAAAAAAAATCAAACGTGGTTTACAAGATAAAATGTAACGGCGATACCACCAGTACTTGTGAAAAAGTTTATGTCGGGACCACCAAAACAAAATTAAAAGCAAGGCTCAGTGGTCATAAATCTGACCAAAGGGTAAAAAACAAACCCATTGAACAAAAAACTGCACTAGCAGCCCACTGTGCACAAACGGGGCATACACCTGATTTAAAAGATGTGCAAATACTAACACAAGAAAACAACTACAGGCGACGATATATGTTGGAAATGCTCCACATTATAAATGTACCAACAAAAAATCGCATCAACTACAAAACCGATACTGAAAATTGCGCTCAAATCTATAGAAGCACTATAGAAAAACATAAAAAGCTTTAGTAAGAAAATACCTTTACGCGTGAGTGGAAGCTAATGTCTTACCAAGTTCTTTAAAACAAAAGAACAATGTAATTATTACAAAACTTATATTTTTGTTAAATAATTTTTATGTAACTAAGTGTTATTGTTTTTCTGTTTAAAGCTACAACCCTGATGATGACCATCGACGATGGCCGAAATATTGGAAAAATAAAGTTATAAAATAAAAAACCAAAAATAAAACTTGCTTTTTTATTTTCCGATGACCTCAAGCCAAACTAATAATCAAAGAAGATAAACTCCAAAGGTCAACTATAATATCAAAATAAATAATAATCACGGAAGGCACGCCGCAAATAAACAAACAACCAACATGAAATTATATAAATATATAAAACAAAAATATAACGATGATACTAAGAAAATCATCAAGCAATACACAAAATGTAACAGGCTGTCAGCACGCCTAAAATCAACGTCCACTTTCCTCATCAAATGCAAAGAAAAAGGTATAATACCCAATTTCATTTTTAACTCAACTAAGAACACCCACGCCATGTTCAAAGTTAACGACACAATACCAACAAACACAAGGACAACATTAGATACCCTTACATACAATTTCCACATCAAAATTCTCAAACTTCTCATACAAGAGAAACACAAACAAACACACATGACAATGGAGAGTCTAAAGATCGCCAAAGACAAACTCGTCAACCTCTTACACAGAGAGGATTTTACACTTTTCACAGAGAGTGAAAACATTATCACTCAAACAGAAAGCCAGAAATACAAAACAACTCACATCAACAAGTTGGAAAAGTTAAAACAAGAACAACATCAGGAACTCATCACCCAACACAACAGAGAGTGGTTCGTCAACACAACAAACACCAACATACCTACCAATGTTGAGTGGTTACTTTCACTGGGACCTAAGTTTGCGCTACCTACAACAAAAACCACCTTCCCATTGTTCAATATCATTACTGAGGGAGAAGACTGCATCCAGACACTGGAGAGTAAGGAACATCAAGAAAATGCGAGAATAAACTTAGTTACACTCATTAATGATTACATGCGCAACACAAAGCTGAGTAAAAGAGATCGCTTTGTTTTAAATACAGTGGGACAAACTAATACGTTCCTAAAAGAAAACAAGGAGATATTAATCCTCAACTCGGACAAGGGTGGAAAAACGGTTGCAATGTCAAAAAGTGAATATGACTTAAAAATGCAGCAACTACTCATGGATATGTGTACTTACAGACGTGTAAGAAAGGATCCCACAACGGCACTACAAGAAACGTGCAACAAAATAATCATGCAACTCTTTGATATGAAAGTCATCAATGAGAATGATAAAAACAAACTTATAAACAAAACTTCGGTAGTACCAAAAATCTATGGACTACCAAAAATCCATAAGGAAGGAACTCCACTACGGCCAATATGTTCTTTCATAAACTCACCAACGTATGAGTTATCAAAATATATGGCCAACATTTTGAAGTCTTTGATAAAAGACTCAAAATATAATATAAAGGATGCATGCGAATTTAAGTCTAGAGTCAACGAGCAATTTATTGACAACGATGAAATACTTATTTCCTTTGATGTCGTTTCTTTGTTCCCCAGCGTGCCAGTAAATCTTGCAATAAATGCCATAAAAGAAAAGTGGAATACAATTAAAGAATACACAAACATTCCTATGCATCTATTCATAGATATGCTAAACGTGTGTATTAAAGACTCACGCTTTTTCTTATACAATGACAAAGTATATGAACAACTCAAAGGTATGCCATTGGGTTCCCCGATATCACCAATAATCGCTGATATTATCATGGAAAAATTATTAGACGAGAGTATAGAAAAATTGACAACAAAACCAAGAATTCTGACCAAATATGTCGATGACATATTTTGCATCGTTAAAAGAGATGAAGTCGATACTACCCTCAATATTTTAAATGCAACAACTACGTTTTACAATGGAGAGTGAGAAAAATAATCAGTTACCATACCTCGATTCACTGGTAATCCGAAAAGAAAATAAACTGATGTTAGATTGGTACCAGAAACCAACTGCGTCTGGAAGGATTATCAACTACAATTCAAAACATCCAAGACGCATAAAAATAAATACTGCAACAAATTTTATACGCAGAGTTCTTAACATAAGCGATAAAAGATTTCACGCAACCAATGAAATGAAGATCAGAAAGATTTTAGCCATGAATGACTTCCCAAAAAGAACCATAAATGATTTAATAACACAGGTAAAAACCAATAAAAGTGTTATTACTGAACCCAAAATAGAGAAAATATACAAGAGATCAACGTATGTGTCAGGATTCTCTGAACGTTTTTCCAATTCAAATTTATTCAACAAAGAACAGTACCAAATTGCCATGAAAAGTACCAACACAAACAACAACTTTTTCAGCCGCACAAAGGCAAAAATTCCCAATGAAGAAAAATCAAACGTGGTTTACAAGATAAAATGTAACGGCGATACCACCAGTACTTGTGAAAAAGTTTATGTCGGGACCACCAAAACAAAATTAAAAACAAGGCTCAGTGGTCATAAATCTGACCAAAGGGTAAAAAACAAACCCATTGAACAAAAAACTGCACTAGCAGCCCACTGTGCACAAACGGGGCATACACCTGATTTAAAAGATGTGCAAATACTAACACAAGAAAACAACTACAGACGACGATATATGTTGGAAATGCTCCACATTATAAATGTACCAACAAAAAATCGCATCAACTACAAAACCGATACTGAAAATTGCGCTCAAATCTATAGAAGCACTATAGAAAAACATAAAAAGCTTTAGTAAGAAAATACCTTTACGCGTGAGTGGAAGTTAATGTCTTACCAAGTTCTTTAAAACAAAAGAACAATGTAATTATTACAAAACTTATATTTTTGTTAAATAATTTTTATGTAACTAAGTGTTATTGTTTTTCTGTTTAAAGCTACAACCCTGATGATGACCATCGACGATGACTCCAAAGGTCAACTATAATATCAAAATAAATAATAATCACGGAAGGCACGCCGCAAATAAACAAACAACCAACATGAAATTATATAAAGATATAAAACAAAAATATAACGATGATACTAAGAAAATCATCAAGCAATACACAAAATGTAACAGGCTGTCAGCACGCCTAAAATCAACGACCACTTTCCTCATCAAATGCAAAGAAAAATGTATAATACCCAATTTCATTTTTAACTCAACTAAGAACACCCACGCCATGTTCAAAGTTAACGACACAATACCAACAAACACAAGGACAACATTAGATACCCTTACATACAATTTCCACATCAAAATTCTCAAACTTCTCATACAAGAGAAACACAAACAAACACACATGACAATGGACAGTCTAAAGATCGCCAAAGACAAACTCGTCAACCTCTTACACAGAGAGGATTTTACACTTTTCACAGAGAGTGAAAACATTATCACTCAAACAGAAAGCCAGAAATACAAAACAACTCACATCCACAAGTTGGAAAAGTTAAAACAAGAACAACATCAGGAACTCATCACCCAACACAACAGAGAGTGGTTCGTCAACACAACAAACACCAACATACCTACCAATGTTGAGTGGTTACTTTCACTGGGACCTAAGTTTGCGCTACCTACAACAAAAACCACCTTCCCATTGTTCAATATCATTACTGAGGGAGAAGACTGCATCCAGACACTGGAGAGTAAGGAACATCAAGAAAATGCGAGAATAAACTTAGTTACACTCATTAATGATTACATGCGCAACACAAAGCTGAGTAAAAGAGATCGCTTTGTTTTAAATACAGTGGGACAAACTAATACGTTCCTAAAAGAAAACAAGGAGATATTAATCCTCAACTCGGACAAGGGTGGAAAAACGGTTGCAATGTCAAAAAGTGAATATGACTTAAAAATGCAGCAACTACTCATGGATATGTGTACTTACAGACGTGTAAGAAAGGATCCCACAACGGCACTACAAGAAAAGTGCAACAAAATAATCATGCAACTCTTTGATATGAAAGTCATCAATGAGAATGATAAAAACAAACTTATAAACAAAACTTCGGTAGTACCAAAAATCTATGGACTACCAAAAATCCATAAGGAAGGAACTCCACTACGGCCAATATGTTCTTTCATAAACTCACCAACGTATGAGTTATCAAAATATATGGCCAACATTTTGAAGTCTTTGACAAAAGACTCAAAATATAATATAAAGGATGCATGCGAATTTAAGTCTAGAGTCAACGAGCAATTTATTGACAACGATGAAATACTTATTTCCTTTGATGTCGTTTCTTTGTTCCCCAGCGTGCCAGTAAATCTTGCAATAAATGCCATAAAAGAAAAGTGGAATACAATTAAAGAATACACAAACATTCCTATGCATCTATTCATAGATATGCTAAACGTGTGTATTAAAGACTCACGCCTTTTCTTATACAATGACAAAGTATATGAACAACTCAAAGGTATGCCAATGGGTTCCCCGATATCACCAATAATCGCTGATATTATCATGGAAAAATTATTAGACGAGAGTATAGAAAAATTGACAACAAAACCAAGAATTCTGACCAAATATGTCGATGACATATTTTGCATCGTTAAAAGAGATGAAGTCGATACTACCCTCAATATTTTAAATGCAACAACTACGTTTTACAATGGAGAGTGAGAAAAATAATCAGTTACCATACCTCGATTCACTGGTAATCCGAAAAGAAAATAAACTGATGTTAGATTGGTACCAGAAACCAACTGCGTCTGGAAGGATTATCAACTACAATTCAAAACATCCAAGACGCATAAAAATAAATACTGCAACAAATTTTATACGCAGAGTTCTTAACATAAGCGATAAAAGATTTCACGCAACCAATGAAATGAAGATCAGAAAGATTTTAGCCATGAATGACTTCCCAAAAAGAACCATAAATGATTTAAAAACTCAGGTAAAAACCAATAAAAGTGTTATTACTGAACCCAAAATAGAGAAAATATACAAGAGATCAACGTATGTGTCAGGATTCTCTGAACGTTTTTCCAATTCAAATTTATTCAACAAAGAACAGTACCAAATTGCCATGAAAAGTACCAACACAAACAACAACTTTTTCAGCCGCACAAAGGCAAAAATTCCCAATGAAGAAAAATCAAACGTGGTTTACAAGATAAAATGTAACGGCGATACCACCAGTACTTGTGAAAAAGTTTATGTCGGGACCACCAAAACAAAATTAAAAACAAGGCTCAGTGGTCATAAATCTGACCAAAGGGTAAAAACCAAACCCATTGAACAAAAAAACTGCACTAGCAGCCCACTGTGCACAAACGGGGCATACACCTGATTTAAAAGATGTGCAAATACTAACACAAGAAAACAACTACAGACGACGATATATGTTGGAAATGCTCCACATTATAAATGTACCAACAAAAAATCGCATCAACTACAAAACCGATACTGAAAATTGCGCTCAAATCTATAGAAGCACTATAGAAAAACATAAAAAGCTTTAGTAAGAAAATACCTTTACGCGTGAGTGGAAGTTAATGTCTTACCAAGTTCTTTAAAACAAAAGAACAATGTAATTATTACAAAACTTATATTTTTGTTAAATAATTTTTATGTAATTAAGTGTTATTGTTTTTCTGTTTAAAGCTACAACCCTGACGATGACCATCGACGATGGCCGAAATATTGGAAAAATAAAGTTATAAAATAAAAAACCAAAAATAAAACTTGCTTTTTTATTTTCCGATGACCTCAAGCCAAACTAATAATCAAAGAAGATAAACTCCAAAGGTCAACTATAATATCAAAATATAAAAAAAAGGTATTTACAAAAGCTAATTATTTTCGGCTGACTTTAATTGTTTTTATAGCGCGCAAAAAAAAATAAAATGTTGAAACTTCAAAAAAAGTGCAGTGGCATTATTTCTTTAAGTTTGCTCCGGCTTTTCTCAGTCGGACACTCTCGGCGGCATACACAAAAAAATTAGCATAAAAGAAAACACGCTTGAAAGTTGTTGCTTTAAATGAATGTTGTTGTTGTTTTTAGTTATCGCAAGTGGTATTTGATACTTATATTGTCCTACCTTTGAATCCCTACAGGAATCCCATTAGGAACCTTACCCTTAACTTGGCTGTACCTCTGCTTACTTTACCATTTTACAAAGAAAATTTATCTCTCCGGATTAAAACATTTCACTCAGAAATAAATTCATATAACTTATACATATTCAGATGAAAATGACCTTACGTAAACATAATTTAAATCGATTCCGATTTAAACTAAGATTAAGCAAATATACATTATGGTTCTATAATAATTGTTCCCCAAACATCCCATAAGGGACAAGGGAGACTTCTCTCTTCTCTCATATCAATGAGTGCACCCCGATTCATATTAGCTCAATGATATGGGACCTACTGTTTATCGCCGAGTCCGAACGGCGTGTCTACGACACCACTTGTAGAGAAGTTTTACAAGGCTGAAATACTCAGGAAATGTCGCCAACATTACTGAGGGGTATTTTGCCACCGTTAAAAATGTTTGATGTTGCTTTGCCGGGGAATCGAACCCACGACCTTTAGCGTGCGAGGCGGGTGTACATACCATAGCACCACGGTGGCACCCAATTATGGTTCTATAGAACTATTAATATTATTGTGTTGAATAATCCAATATATAAAGAAAAGAAAATATGACATAAATCACCCATATGGTGTTCCTATCGTTTTACTTTGTGCCACTGTGCACATGAAATTAACAGCCAACACAATTTTGTTTTCATAGCAAATGACGTCTGTATTCGTGTGACAAACAAATGAAAACTTTTTATTTTCGTAATTTGTCGGTTCTCGTAACAAAATGAAACGAATGGAAAAGACCTATCGTTTTGAATGAAAACTGAATTATTTGAGTAATAAATGGCACAAAACTCATGAAAACTGGTAGTGAATGTCGTTTTATTTATTTTCCCAGAAGCACAGAAGAAGAGGTACCGCCGATTCTTCATATTGTGTGAATTATTTTTGACAAATTTCTTTACATTTTTGTCTTCTTTGTTGTTAATCATCTGTTTATCGGGGTTGCCATAAAGCAACACATATTACGTACATATGCAATTCAGATAGAGAAGAGTGCTTCGTAGAATTTTACAATGACCAAATTTTATAGTAATAACCAATTTTACGTTTTATTACGAACGGTTCGTGTAACAGGCAAGCATTTTTACAAAAACAGGAGGTAAATACTTTTAAATATTTCCCTTCCTAGGAGGTTTGGCGTTTTTATTTGGGATGACGACTTCTATTTTGTTTTTCAAAATAGACAGGCTTAATCCCATTGTGAGACCGGGCACCGTCGAAATTTTGTTTATTGCTGTAGTATGCAATACCAACAAATTAGTTATGTGTTTTTTCGTTGAGAATCGACGAACGCATAGCAGTGGGAAAGATTTGGTTTTGTTTCCAAGTGAAGTTGCTCGAGTTTAGGTCGTGCAAAAGAAATTCTCGATAAGAGTGTTTCCTTGCGCAAGTATCTATTTGAGCGAGCAATTGACACTTGGGTATAAAAAGTTTCTTGTTAAAAACTTGGCGAGATCTGAAACTATAGTCTTTCCTACCTTACCCCTTGGTAAACATCGCCAATTTTTATACCCTCCACCATATGGAGGGTATAATTAAATTTGTCATTCCGTTTGTAACACATCGAAATATTCGTCGGAGACCCTATAACGTATATCAGAGGTCCGCAAAATGCCACTCGCTTTTAATGCATATTCGCGATTTCGTGCTTTTTTCATTGTCATCTCTGTTTAATGCTATTGCTTGCTTTGCCTTTACTTTCATGAGTGTGTGCCAATTGCACACACACAACACACTACAAGAGATCGTTGCCTTTTTTTTGCACGCTGCCTTCGAAAAAGCACGTTGCATTACAAAAAGCAGTAGATATTTCTGGTCAAATTTACATGTTTATAAACATAAAAAATTAATGTTGAGACAATAAAAACAATTACTAGTTTAGTTTATCCTATTATTAAAGAATCTCAAAGAAAAAGCGAAATTTGGTAATGTATACGATACGGTGTGGTGGTATGCAGTATTGTGCATACTGCATTTGCGAATCGTGGGAATGCAAATGTAAAAGCAAGCAAGCATGCACTAAAGCAGTGAATCATTTTTTGGGGTGAATCTGCTTTTTGCACATTCATATTTTTTATATGCAAGGCACTGCACTATTCGCTTTTGGGAAAAGGCAATAGAGTGTGCCTTTTATATGCATTTTGTGGACCTCTGACGTATATATATTATTGATCAACATAAAATTCTATGTCGATTTGACCATGTCCGTCTGCCCGTCCGTCTGTCTGTTGAAATCAAGATACAGCTCGCAATTTTAAAGATAGAGAGTCAAAATTTGGTACTTGCAGGATGGTTTGTATTGAAAATGGGATATATCGGTCCACACCTTCATATAGACCCCATAGAACGGTACCACTCAATTTGCGGTATTTTTAAGGTTTTAGCTTCATTATCCTACCAAAATGGCTGAAATTTGATACTTAGTCTTCTTTAGGGGTGTAAAACTTTCCCAAAGAATTTTTTCGGTATCGGTCCACACCTTCATATAGCCCCATTTGAATGGTACCTCCCGATTTTCGGTATTTTAAGGTTTTAGCTTCATTTTTAAGGTTTTATCCTACCAAAATGGCTGAAATTTGGTACGTAGTCTTCTTTAGGGGTATAAAACTTCCCCAAAGAACTTTGTCGGTATCGGTCCATGCCTTCATATAGCCCCCAAAGGCAAAGAACGGTACCTCCCGATTTTCGGTATTTTGAACGTTGTGGCCTCAATATTCCACCGAAATGGATGAAATTTGGTATTTAGACTTCGTTGAGGGTACTCAAACTTCTCCTTTGAATTTGTCGGTATAGGTCCACGCCTTCATATAGCCCCCATGGAAAGGTACCTTCCGATTTTTCGTATTTTGAAGGTTGTGTCTTCAATATTCCACCAAAATGGCAGAAATTTGGTATTTAGTCTTCAATGTGATATAAAACTGTTCGCCAGAAATATGTCTGTACAGGTCCACGCTTTCATATTGTCCGATTTCTGACTAAAATTCGTCGGTATATGTCCACGTTTCGATATAGCCCCCATAGAACGGTACCTCCCGATTTTCGTAATACTGAAGATTGCGACGTCAATATCCAACCGAAATGTAGAAATTCGCTATTTCGTCTTCCAAGAGTTATAAAATATTCCAGAAGAGTATTATCAGTATAGGTCCAGGTTTTCCTATATCCCCATAGAAGCGTACTTCTTTATTTTCGGTATTTTTTAAGTTTTAGCCACATTCTCTTACCCAAAATATATATATAGAAATTTGGTATTTAGTCTTCTTTGAGCCTAAAAACTTTCCGTCAGAAATTTGTCGGTATAGACCGACGTTTTGAAATAGCCCCCATAGAATGGTGCCTCACATTGTTTTACCGAAATTGCTGAAATTTAGTATTAAATCTTTTTCATACACGAAAGAAACTAATTATTCCATTTTTCTTCAATACAACTTGTGGTGGAGGGTATAACAAGTTCGGCCCGGCCGAACTTAACGCCGTTCTTACTTGTTTCCAACCAATAAATTAAAGTTGTTTTAATAAAATATTAAAACAGCGACTATGGGATTAAGCCTGTCTATATTGAAAAACAAAATAAAAGTCGTCATCCGAAATAAAAAACGCCAACCCTCCTAATTGTGAGACCGGGCACCGTCGAAATGTTGTTTATTGCTGTAGTGCGATACCAACTAATTAGTTATGTGTTTTTTCGTTGAGAATCGACGAACGCATAGCAGTGGGAAAGATTTAGTTTTGTTTGCAAATGAAGTTGCTCGAGTTTACGTAGTACGAAAGAAATTCTCGATCAGAGTGTTTCTTTGGGCACGTATCTATTTGTGCGAGCAATTGACACTTGGGTATAAAAAAAGTTTCTTGTTGAAAAACAAGAAACAAGGGAACTGATGAAGATCTGTGGCGAGATCTGAAACTATAGTCTTCCCTGCCTTACCACTCGGTAAACATTGCCAATTTTTCCCCACTAATAAATTAAAGTTGTTTTAATAAAATATTAAAACAATTTCTCTTCCTAAGGAGCTCGTTTGTGTATGGGATGTGCTAACAACTAGCTGATGTTACTCTACAGATGGGGCAAAAATTGGATGTTAAATGAAATTTAGCATTGGGCCAACAACTTAATACTAGATAACAAGGAACGATATTCATTAATAATAATATATCTAAACATATGATTCAATTCATATCCAATATGGAGCAGGCGAAAAAATGAAAAGGCTGAAGGCCTTTGAGAAATATAGTTATTACTGCGATAATCAATAGTACAGAGTGTCTAACTACTAAAGTTAATAATTTCAATAATAATTGCAATCTGCAATGTGGTTGTATAATTGAAATATGTTTCACTGAAATAAAAATTAGTTAGCAATATGACATTTTGGTGTAAGTGATATATTCATTATTTGCAGCAACTACTAAACAAGTTTCTACCGTCTTCGACTTACGAACTGCACTTCCCTTTCATTAATTTTGTTTACTTGCTGATTTTGTTTATGGTCGATAAGTCATTGTGTTGTGTCGTTAGTTGCGCCTGTAAAGTTCTGTGCCTGTATTTAATGGAGTTGTTGTTGCGGCAGATAGTGGTGTTGGTGTTGAATGTTGGTTTATGGTGATTGTCGGTTTGGTCTGAATGTCGAATGACGTTGTATGTCGAAGGTATTGTTCTGCTGGTGAATGTTGCAGACTTTATCAGGTAACTTTATATTTTTTAGAGTACACTCCAACGAACTCCAGTTGGAGCGACACTTGCATGTTTGGAACATCACCAATGCAAGTGGTAATGTCACACATTTCGACAAAGGAAATACATCAATGAAGTATGCTTCTGTACGATGGATTATCAGGCAAAAATCTGGAAGCGGTGTGATGGCACGGTAATTGTTGTTTTACTCGATGGACACGTTCTCAGGAATGGACTATTTATTGCCTCTGAAAACTTTCGATTGTTTAACCGGTTTGAAAGTGACTGTTAAGTATGGGCTATTTATATTATTGACACAAAATTATGTTCGGCAGTGGTTGTTGGCATGAGTTATGACTATTGTAATTTCACTAGAAACGCAGAAGAAATGAAAATGCTTCATTTGTTGTACACGAGAGAGTATTCTTTTATAGATTTTTCTCGGGCTATCGTTTTTAGCTATTTTGGTCGTTTATTATTGTTTTCTTGTACAGAAATGTTGCAATTTTGCAAAAAAAAAAACTAAGTTCACACGCGTGTAATTTGCATCGAGAGCAAAAGAACGCGGCTGTCGTTCAGCCGATGCAAAAAGTTGGAAGTGAATTTTTTCTTCTTGTTCTTCTCTGCTGCTGCAAACACAAGGAAAATATCGTTTTTGTATTAGGTTCTCCCTGAAGTTGGTTGCAGTTCGAGTGCCGCGTTATTTGGAAATGTTGCCACCTGACAGAAAATGAATGTCAATTTAGAGGGTGCAACAGACGTAACGCGTTAATGACTGTTAGCACTCGCAGGAGGGTGACATGAAAATAATCTTAGTTCCAAATTTCAGGTTTCCAGCTAACATCCGTTTACAAAAAAACCCAATTTTTGCCAAATTTAATACCATATAGTCATTTTCGTACACCTAAGTACGAATTTCCAAAACTACCTCAAAACTATACTTCCGATCTCCAAAATCCAAATTGTACAAAATTTAGTACCATTTATTACTGCACATAAGTACGAATTTCCAATACTCGAATTTCCCATACTCCAACAGTAATCATTATTCCAAACTTCACGTTTTCCAGCTCTATCCGTTCACCTAAACCCAAATTGTATTTAGAACTTTTCGTACACATAAGTGCGAATTCCCAAAACTACCCTCATATCTCAATTCTACATTTCAACAGTAATCTTAATTCCAAATGTCAGGATTCCAGTTATATCCGATCCACAGTGGTCCCAGTTGTATGAGAAGGTGCGACAGAAATATTTATAATTGTCGGATCAATCTGATTTTTTTAGTATATACTACAAATAAGTAAAAACACTTTAGCCAAAAAATTATCAATATGGGTCCAGGTTTCGGTATAGCTCTCATATTACGATACCTACCGATTTCAGGTATTTTAAAGATTTTGTCAACATTTTCGGCCCGAATTGGTTGTAATTTGCCATTTGGAGTTTTCAATGATCAAAAAACTACAGTAATACGGCATATTCACTGAAACGACCAGAGGCATCGTAATTATTTTTAATGTCACACACGGAAATGCAAATATATGCAGCTGGAACCAAATTTTTTGTTAACTTGACACTATTTCGAATTTGGAGAGTGGCGAAGGATGGCGAAATTATTAAAACTCAACTGCAATTTTTAGGATTTGGAAAATAAGTCCACAAAAAAGTATCATAAAAAATGTGATTTCCCGCACAGTTTATGCGAATAATGTGTCGAAATTTGTATGTAAAAGTAATTAGAAAACTTTGTACTAAAACTTCCATTTCGAAAAAAATAATTTTATACTTGAAATTTAATGTTACTTGCCTTGTAAGAAGTCACAACTTTACTGATGTTTTTAAAGTTTTTAGGAGATCAAACGTAAATGTCAACTTCTTCTGTTTTGTTTTGTTAAATACCGTTATAAATTACAAGAAACAGTGCTGGAATATTAAAATATGATATGTTCAGAGACAATTTGCTGAATTGTCGCAGAGATCTGCTGATATCGATTTTTCGATTTTTGTCGCAGGTTGGGGCCAGTGTGCGATCTCGAAAATCCAAATTGTACCAAATTTGGTGTTATTTATTACTCTTCGTGCACATAAGTACGAATTTCCAATACTCGAATTTTCCATACAGTAATCATTATTCCAAATTTCAGGTTTCCAGCTCTATCCGTTCAGCTAAATTAAAATTGTACCAAATTGAGTACTTTTCTTACACATAAGTACGATTTTCCAAAACTACCCCCACCCATATCTCAATCATAAACTTCATAAACATAAACAGTCATTTCAGGTTTCCAGCTCTATCCGTTCAGCCACATCCAAATTGTACCAAATTTAGTACTATTCGTACATATAAGTAGGACCTTCCAAAGCAATTCCTTATATCAGGACGACTTCCCAACCTTGATTCTAATAGTACGTTTATATGTAACCGGGTTTAATAAACCCACTGGGTTCCAAATACGCATTTCATTGAGAATACGTCAAATAAATCTCCTAAAGGAAGTTAACCCGGCAAAAAGCTATAATATAAACGGGTTATAATACCAAAATTCAAGATTCTAGCTATATCCGTTCAAATTATACAATTAGTACCAAATTTAGTAACTTTTCGTACCCTCGTAGGACGAATTGTCAAAAACCCAGCCTACACACCAACAACAACCCAAACCAAACTTGCAAGCTTCTAGTTTCGGCCGTTTTGTCTGGGCGATAATCTGTCAGTCACTCACTCACCAAGTTATCACTAAAACGCATTTTACACTTGCACTTAAAACAGGTGTTTTGTGAGTTTACGTCATTTATATGGAATTGACAACTTAAATGATGCACGTTTTATAAAACATCTTAAAAGTAAAATGCGTCTATGCTCTGTTATATATTAAGATTAAATTATGTAGTTTTCATGATAATGTTACTCACGGCGACGTAGCCAGACAACCCGAAATGGTTTCGAGATTCATTTCTGGCTACGCCCCTGTGAGGAGGTACATAAGTAGTTAATTATACTCACCTCATAAATATCTATTCCATGATTGAGAGACCAAGATGTCTGGAAGTAGTCCTCAATTCTCTGCTTTAATTCCTTCGGTATCTAAAAGTATATATAAATGCGGTATAGTGATAAGACATATTATAACTGTTGATGGAATGAAGTTAGTTTAATTCAGTAATGCAAATTATGTGTCCCACATTTTGCAAATATGAACAAATACCATAGTCGTGTTCGGGTTCGACACTATGATAGATTATGTTCAAGCTGAAATGCTTTAGGTTCGAAACATTGAAGCTTTACTTTGCATCTATATATACATTACGCGTTATTTTTAATCTTGTAATCCACTAAATAAAAATATTTTCAGAAGTCTGATAAAAATTGATGTTATGAAGAAGCCCAACATCCAATAGACTCATACAAACAGTTAGAAATGAAACGATTAGTTCATCATTCTAATTTAGTTATTTTTCAAACTTTTATGTTTCTTTTTTCCGTTAGAATTTTACCATTTGACAAAAGTGCAAATATTAGGTCTGTCTGGTTACTTTCCCAGAAAGAATTTTCCAGCAAGAACTTTTAAGGAAGGAGTTTTTATTCTCTTTTGCAAGAAAAATGTAAAGAGACACCTTCCCTGCAAAAACTTGCAAGCAATCAAATTTGCCAAAACATACCATTTGGCGGCCATTAAAAGAGCAAAAATGTTATATTTTATCAAAAATAAAAAAGAAAATTACAAAAATAAGGAATTTTCCATTTTGCAGCTTTTTTCCAAACAAAAAACAAAACAATTAGGCTTTCTATTTCCACAATAAAACTGTTTTCAATTACACAAAAAGAAATCACCAAACACTTAAAAACATATGGTTGATTGTTTTCAGAAAGAAGAAGAGTTACAAGTGGTTGCAAGCAGCGTTCGAAACCTTACATTAAGGTACCGTACAATAACGTTTTGTAGCGTACCTAGCATGAAAAGTTACACTACGATAAGGTACCGTACATGTACACAAACATTAAAAAAAATTTTAGCGTTTGTGTACATGTACCCAACGATAATCGTAGCGTACATGTTTGGTACGCAACCACCATTGTAAAGTAACAACCACTTACCCAACCGAAATGGTTGGGTACGTACGTTATAAATGTTGCGTGTACATTAAAAAACCACGTAGCGTACATCATTATGTACCCTAAAAAACAAATAGAGGTTGCGTACACCTGAGTGATGTTTATGAAGAGGTTGCGTACACCTGAGTGATGTTTATAAAGAAATACTAAATATGAATGGCATGAGGAAAAATACAACCATAAAAATAAGAGTGAATATCGTATAAATAAAATACAAAAGTATATATATTTATATTTAACCAGTAATTATGAAAACATTTATTTATTTTATAAAAAATTAACGAATATATATTAAAGATTAACATGTGAAAACATATGTAACAGATTATATATAATACTAAAGAAAATAGAATTTAACAGAAGAAAGCTCAACTTTCATAATTGAAATCCCCATTGACTTTTACTATTAATATACATATGTTCAAGATTTGTTGCTGACATGCGGTTGCGCTGATCAGATAATATTTATTTCATAGCAGAAAATAAGCGTTCCACGCTTACTTGGGTTGATGGTATTGCCTGTACAATATTAGCAATCTCACTGATGATGGTTTTCTGAGAGTACCAGAATGCTATTATATTTTCATTTAGTGGTAATCTTGATTGCCGCTCATAAGTGGCAAAATCAGCTTCTAAATTGTGTAAATTAGATGAACTCGGAATTTCTGTGGTAGGATCTATCATTTGCAGATAATCGGAAAAAGATTTGGCTGCATGTGGTCTGCTCGGTGATGGAGTTTCCTCTAATATTGAGTGGCTTGTATTGTGAACTGTTGAATTCATGCGTATAAATAACGATAGTATGTAGTTCTTCGCCCTTTGTTTTTGTTCGCAGGTTAAGAATACTTGGATTCGTGGATCCAAGAACACAGCTGCGTTAAACAGTTCATTTTCTAAAAGCCTATCCTTTCTTATCTTCAAGGACTCCTTGAGAAGGGTTTTCATATTGCTATCAGGTAAAGCGTCAATTTGAAATGTTATATCCATAACAATAATGTATAGTTCACTATAGCACAACTGTTCGCTTTGTAGTCAAAATAGACATTGAAATAGCAAAAATTCCCACAAAGCTGAATTTTGGTGGAGAGGTTGGCCATTAGAAGCAACGTCCTAAAAGTCCCCATCGATCCCATGTGTGCAAAAAAAGTTATTCGGGGTCAAAGGTCAAATTTTGGGACTTTTTTTGGTTTTTTGGTCATAACTCAGAAACTATATGTTTTTTCATTTCGATGCGAAGAAGAGATTTGTAGACTATAAAATTTTCTATGAAAATGATCTTTGAACCATTGACCTAGGACCTACGGTTCTTGAGATATGAGTCACGCAATATAGAAACTTTAAGTAATTTTACGGCACCTGTGCGTTAGTTGACCTGTCGCGATTATTTTACACTTATTTCGAAAACGGTAGAACCTACCTAAAATGTTTAAAGAAAAAGTTTTATACTAAAATATTTCCTATAAGTTTGCTCCTCGCGATGTCCGCATATGATTCACCGTTCCTAAGATACAAGCCAATCAATACACAATATGCGCACATTACTACGGCACCTAAAAAAAATGACATGAGACAGTTGTTTTTCATTTGCTTCGAAAACGCTTAGTTCGATTTAAAAGTGACTAAAGAAAAATATGTAGAATAGAAAATTCTCTACAATTATGGTCTTTGCAGATTCTACATAAAATCTATTATTCTTGAGATACGAGTCAATCAAATCATGATATGCACACATTTCCACACCACCTGTGAGGTAGTGCACTCGGCGCCTTTTTTTTAATGCGGTTTCCCCTATAAGCCTACTCCACTATCTTTTGTGACAATTTTAAAGTTTAGTATACATATATATTTTAGTTCCAATCATATCCTTCTACGATAAACTCTTCTTCTATTTCTTCTTCCTCTTGGAGGTTTATAACACTGTGCAACAAAATGGAGGTGAACGTCTGGGGAAGAGATAATTCCTTTTGATGATGAAAGCCCTTGGCGAGTATATTAAGAACCCCGAAGGACAGATTCGCCGTGAGTCGAACTTCCGCGTTATGGCGTAATGAAGTTTTTGCTAGAGACCCTGTAAGGCATCAGGAATTAGCGTTATATCTTTGTTCACTGTGGTTTTAGCTTATTTTTGAGATGACATGAGGATTATTTTCTAAGATCACTTCGACCTTCTAACTCGCTTCCTACAATGTCCTTTTCGTCCTTTATTTTAAGAGCCGCTATAAAAGTACCACAAGATGACGTTTTTCAGCTTGGAAATGTTTTGCAAAAATGTCGCTGAGAAAATTTTAGGTATGACAATCATTGACAACTAATCGATTTTGTCGCGTTTTTATAGTCATTTTTGACATTTACCCCTGTGTTTTGTGTTTTTGTATGTTCTGTAACGAATATAAGAAAACTAAATATAGTATTTTTCTGAACAAAAACAGGGTAAATTCAAAAAACGACCACGAAAACGCGACAGAATCGATTAATTGTCAATGAGAGCCATACCTACAATTTTCTGAGCGACATTTTTGCAGAACATTTCCAAGCTGAAAAACGTCATCTTGTTGTACTTTTATAGCGGCTCTTAAAATAAAGGACGAAAAGGACATTGAAGGTAGCGAGTTAGAAGGTCGAAGTCGATTAGTTGTCAATGATAGCCATACCTAAAATGTTCTCAGCGACATTTTTGCAGAACATTTTCAAGCTGAAAAACGTCATCTTGTGGTCCTTTTTAGCGGCTCTTAAAATAAAGGACGAAAAGGACATTGTAGGAAGCGAGTTAGAAGGTCGAAGTGATCTAAGAAAATAATCCTCATTTGATTTGTCAGAAGACATGTCATCTCAAAAATAAGCTAAAACCACAGTGAACAAAGATATAACGCTAATTCCTGATGCCTTACAGGGTCTCTAGCAAAAACTTCATCACGCCATAACGCGGAAGTTCGACTCACGGCGAATCTGTCCTTCGGGGTTCTTAATATACTCGCCAAGGGCTTTCATCACCAAAAGGAATTATCTCTTCCCCAGACGTTCACCTCCATTTTGTTGCACAGTGTTATAAACCTCCAAGAGGAAGAAGAAATAGAAGAAGAGTTTATCGTAGAAGGATATGATTGGAACTAAAATATATATACTAAACTTTAAAATTGTCACAAAAGATAGTGGAGTAGGCCTATAGGGGAAACCACATTAAAAAAACGCGCCGAGTGCACTACCTCACAGGTGGTGTGGAAATGTGTGTATATCATGATTTGATTGACTCGTATCTCAAGAATAATAGATTTTATGTAGAATCTGTAAAGACCATAATTGTAGAGAATTTTCTATTCTACATATTTTTCGTTAGTCACTTTTAAATCGAACCAAGAGTTTTCGAAGCAAATGAAAAACAACTGTCTCATGTCAATTTCCTTTTAGGTGCCGTAGTAATGTGCGCATATTGTGTATTGATTGGCTTGTATCTTAGGAACGGTGAATCATATGCGGACATCGCGAGGAGCAAACTTATAGGAAATATTGTAGTATAAAACTTTTTCTTTAAACACTTTTTGGTAGGTTCTACCGTTTTCGAAATAAGTGTAAATAATCGCGACAGGTCAACTAACGCACAGGTGCCGTGAAATTACTTAAAGTTTCTATATTGCGTGACTCATATCTCAAGAACCGTAGGTCCTAGGTCAATGGTTCAAAGATCATTTTCATAGTCTACAAATCTCTTCTTTGCATCGAAATGAAAAAACATATAGTTTCTGAGTTATGACCAAAAAACCAAAAAAAGTCCCAAAATTTGACCTTTGACCCCGAATAACTTTTTTTGCACACATGGGATCGATGGGGACTTTTAGGACGTTGCTTCTAATGGCCAACCTCTCCACCAAAATTCAGCTTTGTGGGAATTTTTGCTATTTCCCCCTTATACGCATGTCTATTTTGACCGGACTATTGTAACTTAAAGGTAGCATAAATAGGTTTAAATAGTCCAAAGAATTCAGTTGCGAAAGACCATTCTTCAGATTCAAGAAATAAATCAGGATAATCCTTGCTTAGTGTATTTATAATTTCCTTCATTTCCAGGATACTTTCAATCATTTTATATGTTGAAAATTCCAACGTGTTGCACAATCAATGATAGGTTTTTTGTAGAGTTCACTTCTTAGAAAATTTAAAATATTTTACTTCTAAGTTTTTTTTACCACGAATCGTATCTTATCGACATTGTCTTTTATTGCCGACTGTTTCAGAACATCGTTTACACACAGTTGGAGAGTGTGAGCACCACAACGAATGCTAGTAATTGTGTTCGATGAGATGTTAAAATCAATTGTGTCAATAGCAATTCGGCAATCGATATAATCTTCATCTTCTTCTAAATCCACGGCATCATTATTTATCAACAATTGCATTTCAGAGTTCAGGATTCGTACAGTTTTGAGCATATTTGATCCGTTGTCGGTTGTAATCGTTAAAATATTACGTATATTCACATCATATTCCTTTTGAACATCCAATATACATAACGGTTTTCTCCTTTATAACCAACTTTTTATCAACGATTTTACCATGTTTAATGTATTGAACATTAATACCTAGCATACTTAAGTCCACTCTTGTCGCGACATCCATCTTAAGGGAAAATAATATCCCTTTAAGATCGTTTGAGATTTCCGTTTTAATATTTTTTGAGAAAGCGATAATTCGTTCCATTACGTTATGTTCATTTACCGTTATCCCGAGTACACTTAAAACAGGTTCTATAAGAACTTTGAAGGCTTTGTCTTCGGCCATATGTAAAGAACGTCCATTATTTGTAAAAAGTTCCACCAATGCTGTTTCAATATTTTTTGGATTCACACTTTTTATACCCTCAGCCTTTAGGCTAAAGAGGGTATTTACACTTTGATACGACCAAAAATGTGCCTCATCGAAATAATGGTTTTAGACCCCAAGTATGTTTGTACCATATCCGTTTCAGACAATTTTGAGTAGATCTAGCAATGTCCGTCCGTCTGTCTGTCTGTCTGTCGGTCTGTCTGTCTGGCTGCCTGGTGCGCACGATAACTCTCGAACGGATCAATCGATTCGGTTCAAATTTTGGGTATCGAAATATTTTGTCCAGATTCGATTTAAGTTCGAAGATGGGCCATATAGGTCCGCTCCTTCAGATACCTCCCCCACAAATGTTCAAAAATTGTCGCAAAACTTGTGCGCACGATAACTCTTGTAGGGAATAACCGATTTGGTCCATACTTTGCACATCGTGTAATTTCTACCAAACTTAGATTAGGTTCCAATATGGACTCAATCGGTCCACTCCTTCGGGTACCTCCCACACAAAATTTCGGAAAAGTTCAGTTTAGGACCTGGTCTCGAATCGCTTTGGTTTTTGTTGTACCATCTTGTATTCACCGTCCCCTATACGAAGGTACAAGTTTCCTCAGGGGCAAGTCCATACTTTCTGAAAAAATAGCCTGAAACTTGAAAAACAAACCCTATGACACCATGTTTATGGATGGAAGCGCAAGATAATTTTCGAACGGAAATGCCGATTCCGGCCAAGATTTGGCATTTGTTATATTGTTTCCAAACTTAGTTTAAGTTTGTAGATAAGCCATATCGATCCACTCCTTCAGGTACCTACCCCACAGAAGTTCAAAAATATTCGGAAAAATTGTGGGCACGATAACTCTTGATGGGAGCGACCGATTTAGTCCATACTTTACACATTCTCATAATATCTACCAGATATAGATCAGGTTCGAATATGGACTATATTTGTCCACTCCATCCCGTACCTCCCACACAAAATTTTGGATAAGTTCACTTTAAGACCTGCTATTGAATCACTTTGATTTTTGTTGAAGAAACTTACATTCGCTGCCTCAATTACGATGGTAAAAGTTGTTTCAGGGGCAAGTCCATACTTCTTGAGAAAACAGCCCGAAGGGTGTAAAAACCCCCTGCGGCACGGCACCCCCATGGTCTATGTCGGTCCATTCCTTTATGTACCTTTTCAGCAAAATCTTTGAACTTTAATCCTAATCAACATTTTTGTCGGTTCATACGAGACCAACATTTTGAAGCCCCTTAAATACATAAGTTTTTTGTGAAAAAAGTGTTTCAATTTGCACAGGCTGAGGGTATATCTCTGTCGGCAAAGCCGACTGATACTTTTTTACTTGTTTAATAATACTTTGATGACACTTTTTTTCTTTTACGTTTTCCCGCTATTGATCAATATAGTTCGCATACAACTCGGGATGCAAATGTCGCTCTAAATTTGTGGAATGCCAATTTAAAACATTTTTGACGAAATTTTGTAAATTACACACTGTTTGATTTGATTCGTTTGAACTGAACATATCACGAAGAACAATATTTTTTGGTCTTGGCATTTTTATACCCTCAGCCTTTAGGCTAAAGAGGGTATTTACACGTTGATACGGCCAAAAATGTGCCTCATCGAAATAATGGTTTTAGATCCCAAGTATGTTTCAACGATATCCGTTTCAGACAATTTTGAGTCGATCTAGCAATGTCCGTGCGTCTGTCTGTCTGTCTGTCCGTCTGTCTGGCTGGCTGGTGCGCACGATAACTCTCGAACGGATCAACCGATTCGGTTCAAATTTTGGGTATCGAAATATTTTGTCCAGATTTGATTTAAGTTCGAAGATGGGCCATATCGGTCCACTCCTTCAGGTACCTCCCCCACAAAAGTTCAAAAATGTTCGGAAAAATTGTCCGCTCGATAACTCTTGAAGGGAGTAACCGAATTAGCCCATACTTTGCACATCGTGACATTTCTACCAGACATAGATGAGGTTCCAATATGGACCCTATTGGTTCACTCTTTTGGGTACCTCCCACACAAAATTTTGCTTAAGTGCAGTTTAAGGCCTTCTCTCGAATCGCTTTGATTTTTGTTGCAGCCACTTGTATTCACTACCCCCATTACGACGATATAATTTTTTTCAGGAGCAAGTCCATATATTCCTCAGAAATCAGCACGAAAACTGCAAACAACCCATATAATACCATGTGTCGTAGTTGGAGTGCACGATAACTCTCGAACGGATCAACATATTTAGTTAAAATTTTGGGTCTTTCAATATTTTGTCCAAACTTAGTTTAAATTCGAAGATAGACAATATCGGTCCACTCCTTCCGGTACCTCCCCCACAAAGGTTCAAAATTTTTCGCCAAGATTGTGGGCATGATAACTCTATGAGGGAATAATATTACTTTAAGGCATAGATCGAGTTCTAATATGGACTATATCGGTCCACTCATTTGAGTACCTCCCACACAAAATTTGGAAAAAGTATAGTTTAACAACTCCTCTCTGATCTTATTAATTTGTGACGCAGCAGGTTGCACTTGTGGCCCCTGTTACGACGTTATAATTTTTTTTCGTGGGAAAGTCCATACTTCCTGAGATAATGACCCAAAAAGGTCCAGAAAATCCTACCGGCACCACTTAACTGGCTAATGTGTAAAATAACCCTTTAAAAGAGAAATCGATTTAACTTTGTAAATTGAAAAGTAAAATTGTAATACATTTAAATTCAGAAAATTAAGTACAACATTTTTAATGATATAGTCTGTAAGGAAAATATCCATAGACTAATAAAGAAAAAAATTATTTCCTACAGATTTGTATTAGGTCCGAATATGTACTACATAGGATCACTTCTATGGGTACACCCTACCCAAAGTTTGGAAAAAATGCACGCGTCTTGGATCATTCTGAATTTTGTTGCAACATGTAGTTTTTTGCGGCCCTTTCCATCCTGGAAAATTTTCCCAACAGCTAAAAAACATACAGAAGTATTGTGTTAACTTTTTTTCTTCGGGTACGTGGCTGAGGGTATATCTCTGTCGGCTCAGCTGACTGATACTTTCTTACTTGTTATAATTATTTTCACTTAACGTTTAAAAATGAACTAAATAGCATTTGCAGGGGTTCTTTTGCATATATAGTTTGCAAAAAATGAATTTTCTTAAAAATTTAAATTACCTGTAACTATTCCAAAGGGTTTTCGCGAAATTTTCCGTAAATTATACAATAAGACTACGATTGTAACAAAATCAAAAACTAGATCATTCATGTGGTACCTGAATGGTTATAATTTATTACAATACACAAGAAAGGTAAAAACCAATATTGTGGTTTACAATTTTTTAACTCATAATTTTTATGATGTCAAAAAGAAGTGACAGGTACTTTATGGTTTTGGTGTGCGAGGAATAATATTTCCACCTAATTCTGACTTTCTAACTTATCAAAACCAAAAACTCCTATAATTCTACCTGAAAACAAACTTTAAAAATATAGCAGACCCAAAGAACGGATGTTGCCGTCACAGCTAGGTACCAGTCCTTGGGTACCTCAACGCCAATTCATAATTTGGAAAAACGCAAAAAAGCAAAAAGTAATTCTTAATGTGGTGTTGTAACATTTCTTTTTGTAAAATGATGTTTATACTGAAAACAACTTACTTGAAACTGTTCTTCGATGCTTTCTTGACATTGCTAAAATATGGAAAATGAACCACCTGTTTTCTCAATACAAATGATACGATTTTTAATAATAAAAAACTCCTCCATAACCTACAGCCCTATAGCAACCCTTATGAAAACTGTCAAGATTTTAGATATTCGATGAGAGCGTTTTGTTTAGGCATTACTAACTTCTTGCATATGTATTTATGACATTTAAATAGTGGCATTTATCGTCTTAATTGATTGAAGATACATATTCATTTATATTTACTTGTATTTCATTTGTATATATTCCACAAAAATTAAACTTAATATTTTAATACCTTATTAACCAAACAAATGTATGTGTACCCTACCAACACTTTTTTCTAAAGGTACATTATGATGTACTCTACGTGGTTTTTTAATGTACGCGCTGATGTACGCAACCTTTTCGGTTGGGTACGTGGTTGTTACATTACGATGGAGGTTGCGTACCAAACATGTGTGTTTGACGAACTTTTCGAATCTCGTTGGGTACACCTACATAAACACTAAAATGGATTTTTAATGTTTGTGTACGTGTACATTAACCTTATAATTTTTTTTAATTTTTTCCAACAACAATTGTTACAAATTTTAAGGTAACCAGATTTGTGTGTTTTCGCACAAAGTGATAGATGTCAAATTTTAATGCGAATGTACTAAAAATTGGCGCCATTTTATACCCTACACCACAATATGGAAAGGGTATTAAATATTTTTTATTTACGAAAATGCATGTAGTACCGCGAAATATTCGTCGTAGACCCTAAAGTTCATATCTCGAAGAGATAAAGCGATTTCGAGATGTGTGTCGGTCCCTCTGTCCATTAAAAATTGTAATCAAACTCCAGGCCGCAAATATAGATCAATCATGACTAAATTTTTCCTGAAGGAATAGAAACGATTAGTTTTTGGTGATGATCGTAAAATATTTTGTGCGTAAAATGGACCACAAACAAAATTTTTATCGGATTTTGTAGTAGCTTTATAGCTCACAATGTTGGTCCGGTCGGCTTTTGGTTGGGTGTACGACACAGAAGAAGCTTGCAATTTGACATTAAAATTGGTAAAATTGTTAGAATAATGACTATATCTTTATTCTTGGAAGATATGTTCCACCACCCCACAATGGTTCAGAAGTCGATTATCCTGGAAAAACCCGCATTATTTGTTTGTAACCAATTATTAATTTCTATATCGAATTGATAGTAAACATATGGTGATGGCGTGCTTATAAACACAAAAAATTTCCCAATTTTTAAAAATACGTAATATTTGCAAATTTCGGTGTTCATTGTTCTTTTATTAGGTAGTTAGGATTGTTGTCTTTAAATTTACACGTTTAAAAGAAGTGACCAAGTTCAGTGGACTGGAACTTTCAGCGAATAACATGGCACAGAGTTTCGGTTTCATTGAAATTACATGGGTAAAAATGTGTGTTTTTCCATACTGTGCCCCATTATTATTATAGCTTTTTCCACAAATGGACACTTTTATATATATCTATATATATATATATATATATATATATATATATATATATATATATATATATATATATATATATATATATATATACTCCTCGTCAGTAGAATAGAACACCTACATTTTTGTTAATTTTAGCTTATTTATCCCAAACCGAATGAATCTACGTTTTTAATCTTGTAGGGATTTAAAGTCTATGATGTTCAAGCTCAGAAAATTATGCTTGTACTATGAAAAATAGTACTATGAAAAATCATATCAGATTGTCTTCCTCTAAATGTGGAGCATAATTCCAAACATTTGAACGGCAGACTTGTTCGCAGAAAAGTCATTTTATTGAACAAAAAATCAAGGTTTTTATAAGAAAGTTTGACGTTTTTCATAATTATTTTAAAAATGTTCCATCTTATCAGCATCCGAAGCACTCGATTGTATCCGTCGAGGTTGTCTGTGTCATATTCTATCTTATTGTGAAGAAATATGACATTACTGCGCGACTCCTATTGATATTCCGAGATCTTCCAATTATCTGTCATTTTAAACCCTTTTACGCTGTTATTTCGGTGTTCGCGGAATTATTTATGGGTTTTCTTTGGTGAAAAATGATTAGACAGACTTGCTTTATCGACTGAAAGAATATTAATAAAGATATTAATTAATATCTCAAAAATTCGCGAAAATAAAATGACTGTTCTATCCTGATGACCAAAAATAAATGCCTATTTTTCATAGTACTATCGGAAAATGGATCAGAAAATCATTTTCTGCGTTTGATACGGAACATCATTGACTTTAAATTGTAGCCAATACAGTAATTAAAAACTCTCTAATACATCGCAAAATCATTGAAACGCCCCTTCAGGCAGTTTTGGCCTTGAGAAGGTGCAAACTTTTCGAAAAATGTCGATAAATGGCACTGTGCTACAAAAGTTGACCAGAAAAATATTCAAGCGTTCTGATGCAAAATTATATCGTGTTGGGATCCATGGACAACGACAATGCCTTTAGTTCGTTTGGGTCACTTCGTTTTATTTTTTATAACTGTAAAAGCAGTGAAAATCTGGGTTTCTTACATTTTCAAATTTAAACGAACATATGTTCTTTTTTCACAAAGGATTTCTATTAATAATATCTTTCGAACAAGTTATTATATGTTAAAATCGGTTAGAAAATGGCTAAATTATAGGGGTTTAAGTCTGAAACCCCCCACAAAAAAACTATAACTGAATTTCTCATAATATATATATACATATATATATATACATATATATATATATATATATATATATATATATATATATATATACTAGCAAAATGCCCGCTACTTCGTATGCGGAAAGGATATAAAAAAAAACAAATAAACAATATATAATATGGAAATGACAAACACTGAAAATTTGGTCGCACTAATACCAATTTTAATCAATATTTATTTTTATCTTAGTACTGTACGTACCCCTTAAGTTCGTTTTTAAAAAAGATCAGCCGTATCTCACCCTTACACATTAACAGCGAGATCAACGTTGCACACCAATATACACCCTAACTCCAAAAAATAAAAATTCCAGCACTGTCCCTACACCCAAAAACAAATTGAGTACCATTAAGTAATTTTCGTATACTTATGGTACGTATTTCGACGACATATCTCAGCCATACACGGACATTAATACAAAATAATTACAGTAAATTCCATAATAATTACAGTAATTCCAAATCTCAAGATTCCAGCTGTATCCGTTCGTCCAATTCCAAATTGTACCAAACTTAGTATCAAGTCGAACTCTTCGTACCCATAAGAAAGATTTTCCAAAACTACCTCAATCCTTCACTTTAGTAGTAATCTTACTTCCAAATTTCAGGATTCAAACTCTATCCGTTAAACCAAATTAAAATTGTACTAAATTTAGAACAATTTAGAATTTTCGTACCAATTTTCAAAACTTCCTCAACGCAACAGGGCTACAATAATCATACTTTCAAATTGCAGGATTCCACCGCTATCCGTTCACCTACATACAAATTGTACTAAATTTAGTACCATTTAGTGCTTTTCGTAACCATAAGTTTGCTTTTTCAAAAAAACCTGAATCCTACTCTTCGACTGTAATCGTAATTCCAAATTTCAGGATTCCAGCTCTATTAATTCACCCGAATCCAAATTGTATCAAATTTAGTACCATTTCTTTCCCAAACAAAAATTTCAGGATTCCAGCTCTACCCGTTCACCCAAATCCACATTGTACCATATTTAGTACCATTTAGTACTTCTCGTACGCACACGTACGACTTTTCAAAATTTCCTCAATACTACACTCCTACAGTAATCTTAATTCCTAATTCCAACACTATCCGTTTACTAAAATTCAAATTGTACCGAATTTAGTGCTTTCTGTACCCATAAGTACGAATTTCCAAAACTACCTCAATTCTACTGTCCGACAGTAATCTTAGTTCCAAATTTCAGAATTCCAGCTTTATCCGTTCATCCAAATCCAAATTGTACCAAATTTAGTACCATTTAGTACTTTTCGTACCCAAAGGTACGAATTTCTAAAACTATCTCAATCCTACACCCCTACAGTAATCTTAATTCAAAACTTTAGGATTCCAGCTCTATCCGTTCACCAAAATCCAAATTTAGTACTGCTCGTAATCATAAATACGAACTTCCAAAACCATTTCCTTATTTCAACGCCATTTCCCAACCTTGATACTTAAAATTCAGGATTCCAGTTCTATCCGTTCACCCAAATCCAAATTGTAATAAATTTAGTACCATTTAGTACTTTTCGTACACATAAATACGAATTTCCAAAATTTCCCCAATCCTATGATCCAACAGTAATCTCAATTTCAAATTTCAGGATTCCAGCTCTGTCCGTTCACTCGAATCCCTATTGTACCAAATTTAGTACTTTTCGAACACATAAGTACGAATTTCCAAAACCACCCTCATATCTCAGTCCTACACTTCACAGTAATCTTAATTCCAAATTTCAGGTTTCCAGCTACATACATACGTTCACCCAAATCCAAATTGTACTAAATTTAGTACCATTTTGTGCTTTTCGTACCCATAAGTACGAATTTTCAAAACTACCTCAATTCTACACCCCACCAGTAATCTCAATTCCAAATTTCGAGATTCCAACTATATCCGTTCACCCAAATCCCCATTGTCCCAAATTTAGTACCATTTAGTACTTTTCATTCACAAAACTTCCCCAGTCCTACACTCCAACAGTAATATCAATTCCAAATTTCAGGAATCCAGCTCTATCCGTTCACTCAAATCCAAATTGTACTAAATTTAGTACCAATTATTACTTTTCGTACACTCAAGTTTCCAAAAACCCTTTGGTGCATCTTTCTTACTCTTCATCAGTGATCCTCAGTCCAAATTTGAGGAATCAAGCCCTATCCGTTCACCCAAATCGAAACGGTACCAAATTTAGTGCTATTTAGTATTTTTCGTACCCTATGTACGAATTTCCAAAACTTCCACAATATTAAACTCCACCAGTAATCTCAGTTCCAAATTTAGAGATTCCAGCTATTATCCGTTCACCCAAATCCCCATTGTATCAAATTTAGTACCATTTAGTACTTTTCATACACATAAGTACGAATTTCCAAAAGTTCTTCAATCCTACACTCCAACAGTAATCTCAATTCCAAATATCAGGATTCCAGCTCTATCCGTTCACCCAAATCCCTATTGTACCAAATTTAGTACTATTTAGTACTTTTCGTACACATAAGCACGAATTTCCAAAACTACCCTCATATCTCAATCCTACACTACAACAGTAACCTTAATTCCAAATTTCAGGTTTCCAGCTCTATTCGTTCATCCAAATCCAAATTGTACCATATTTAGTACCATTTAGTACTTCTCGTACCCATACGTACGACTTTTCAAAATTTCCTCAATACTACACTCCTACAGTAATCTTAATTCCTAATTCCAACACTATCCGTTTACTAAAATTCAAATTGTACCAAATTTAGTGCTTTCTGTACCCATAAGTACGAATTTCCAAAACTACCTCAATTCTACTGTCCGGCAGTAATCTTAGTTCCAAATTTCAGAATTCCAGCTCTATTCGTTCATCCAAATCCAAATTGTACCAAATTTAGTACTATTTAGTACTTTTCGTACCCAAAGGTACGAATTTCCAAAACTATCTCAATCCTACACCCCTACAGTAATCATAATTCAAAACTTTAGGATTCCAGCTCTATCCGTTCACCCAAATCCAAATTTAGTACTGCTCGTAATCATAAATACGAACTTCCAAAACCATTTCCTTATTTCAACGCCATTTCCCAACCTTGATTCCCATACCAAATTTGAAGATTCTAGCTTTATCCATTAAAAATATGCAATTGGTACCAAATTTAGAAACTTTTAGTACTTTTCGTACGCTTATAGTTCGAGTTTCAAAATACCCTTTGGTACATCTTCCTAACTCTCCATCAAAATTTCAGATTTCTAGCTCTTCGCGTTTGCCTAATACAATGGATTCCATATTTAGTACACTTTAGCACTTTACACATAAACAAATTGTACCAAATTCTGTACAATTCGATTTTCCAAAACAACCTTAATCCTTCACTTCAACAGTAACCATAATTCCAAATAACAGGATTCCAGCGCTATCCGTGCACTCAAATCCAAGTTGTACCATTTGGTACATTTCGTACCTATAAGTACGAATTTCAAAAACTACTTCCATCTCAATCCTATACTCCAACAGCAGTCTGATCAAATTCCAGGATTCCAGCTCTATCCGTTCTCCCAAATCCAAATTGTACCACAGGTAGTACCACTTAGTACTTTTCGTACCCTTACTACCTCAGTCCTACACTCCAATAGTAATCCTAATTTCAAATTTCAGGACTCAAACACTATCCGTCACCCAAATCCAAATTCTACCTCTATAGCCTACCGCGAACGAGTTGCAAATTCTAACTTTTTCCGTTTACTAAAATTCATACTTTAAATTAAAATAAATAAAATTAAAATACTTAAAATTCAGGATTCCAGTTCTATCCGTTCACCCAAATCCAAATTGTAAAAAATTTAGTACCATTTAGTACTTTTCGTACACATAAATACGAATTTCCAAAATTTCCCCAATCCTATGCTCCAACAGTAATCTCAATTTCAAATTTCAGGATTCCAGCTCTGTCCGTTCACTCGAATCCCTATTGTACCAAATTTAGTACTTTTCGAACACATAAGTACGAATTTCCAAAACCACCCTCATATCTCAGTCCTACACTTCACAGTAATCTTAATTCCAAATTTCAGGTTTCCAGCTACATACATACGTTCACCCAAATCCAAATTGTACTAAATTTAGTACCATTTAGTACTTTTCGTACCCATAAGTACGAATTTTCAAAACTACCTCAATTCTACACCCCACCAGTAATCTCAATTCCAAATTTCGAGATTCCAACTATATCCGTTCACCCAAATCCCCATTGTCCCAAATTTAGTACCATTTAGTACTTTTCATTCACATAAGTAAGAATTTCCAAAACTTCCCCAGTCCTACACTCCAACAGTAATATCAATTCCAAATTTCAGGAATCCAGCTCTATCCGTTCACCCAAATCCAAACTGTACTAAATTTAGTACCATTTAGTACTTTTCGTACATTCAAGTTTCCAAAAACCCTTTGGTGCATCTTTCTTACTCTTCATCAGTGATCCTCAGTCCAAATTTGAGGAATCAAGCTCTATCCGTTCACCCAAATCGAAACTGTACCAAATTTAGTGCTATTTAGTATTTTTCGTACCCTATGTACGAATTTCCAAAACTTCCACAATACTAAACTCCACCAGTAATCTCAGTTCCAAATTTAGAGATTCCAGCGCTATCCGTTCACCCAAATCCCCATTATACAAAATTTAGTTCCATTTAGTACTTTCCGTACACATAAGTACTAATTTCCAAAACCACCCTCATATCTCAATCCTACACTTCAACAGTAATATTAATTCCAAATTTCAGGTTTCCAGCTCTATCCGTTCATTCAAATCCAAATTGTACTAAATTTAGTACGATTTAGTACTTTTCGTACCCATAAGTACGAATATTCAAAACTACCTCAATCCTACACCCCACCAGTAATCTCAATTCCAAATTTCGAGATTCCAGTTATTATCCCTTCACCCAAATCCCCATTGTATCAAATTTAGTACCATTTAGTACTTTTCATACACATAAGTACGAATTTCCAAAAGTTCTGCAATCCTACACTCCAACAGTAACCTCAATTCCAAATATCAGGATTCCAGCTCTATCCGTTCACCCAAATCCCTATTGTACCAAATTTAGTACTATTTAGTACTTTTCGTACACATAAGCACGAATTTCCAAAACTACCCTCATATCTCAATCCTACACTACAACAGTAACCTTAATTCCAAATTCCAGGTTTCCAGCTCTTTACGTTCACCCAAATGTAAATTGTACTAAATTTAGTACTTTTCGTACACATGTTTGGTAATTTTCCAAACCATTTCCTTTTAGAAGCACCACTTCCCAACCTTGATTTCCATACCAAATTCCTATATTCCTATATTCCTGGGGCCTATTATTGATTTCATTAATTATTTAGCGATTTCTTCAAATTACAGATTTTGAAATTGAATAGTTATGACTGTACATATCCATATACGATAAAATTCTTAATTGCAAATAAATCGTGGTAATATGCACAATTTTATTGCACTTTCATTGATTTGCAAACATTTAGTTATTACCAAAAAGTGAGGTCCATACAGTTTTTAGTTGTTGTTATTTCTGGCCGATTTCTGAATTTATTCCCCTAATGTTGTCTTCAACAGCAACTCATTTGTTCAACAAACCCAACATCATTTATTGAAAGAATTTTTGTTTTAATTTTAAATTGAAAATCAAAATTTTTACAAATGCATCGTTTGTAATCATCTTTTCTAACTGTATTTTAACGAATGAAAATCTTTTGTGCGACACCTGTTATGTAAAAACTAAATCAGGATCGGTTTGTATTTTTCGCGTAATTTATGTTTAAACCATTATCACCAACTGCGACATCTGTTGCAATGGAAGATAACAAATGTCTTGTCTTTCTATTATTTAGTGGTTTACGATAAAATAAGTGCGCCTAGAAGTAAACTACAAAATTTGAAATTATGTGTGATCGTTTACGGTATCATGAAGTTATAGCATTGTTAATTTGACACATGTCTTGCAGAGGGCCAACTAAGTGAATAAGTACGTAATAGTAATGAAAAATAAGGATTTTTGTTGTTGTTATTTTTTGTGGTTCCAGGACGAATTTTCTAAAACCAGGCCTTATCTCGCACATTTGCATCAACAGTGACCCACTGGTAAAATTTCAAGCTCCTAGCTTTAGCCGTTTTGGCTGGGCGTTGATGATGAGTCAGTCAGTCAGTCAATCACTTATCACCAAGCTCATTTATATATATAGATAGATACAGGGTGTTTTTTTAAGCCCGATAGAACTTGAAATTGTAAAAAATAACACAAAAAATTAAATTGTAATCTAAATTTTTTTTTATTCGAAAGATCAATAATTGACATTAACATTTGAAAATGATTTCGGGCATATGGGCACCGCGGCTGTTCTTGACGAAGTGCATTCTGGACTTCCAATTTTTGGCCACTTTTTCGAGCACTGCTGGCCGTATGTCACGAATAACACGAACAATGCTGGCCTCCAAGGCATCAATTGTTGCTGGTTTGTCAGCATAAACCAGTGACTTCACGTAGCCCCACAGGAAATAATCGAGAGGTGTCAAATCGCACGACCTTGGAGGCCAATTGACAGGTCCACTTCTCGAAATCAACTTATCGCCAAATTTTGATTTCAATAAGTCGATGGTTGCGTTCGCCGTATGGCACGTAGCGCTATCCTGTTGAAACCACATCTCCTCCGGATAAATGTCATCCATATTTTCAAACAAAAAATCATTGATCATGGTGCGGTAACGATCTCCATTGACCGTAACGCGAGCTCCGGCCTCATTTGTGAAGAAATAAGGTCCGATGAAGCCACCAGCGTGAAAACCGCACCATACGGTGCATTTTTCTGGATGTAATGGAGTCTGTAGGGTCTCTTGTGGATTGGTCTCACTCCATATGCGGCAATTTTGCTTATTAACAAACCCGTTAAGCCAAAAATGCGCTTGTTCAGATGGACGATTATGTACGCCATACAAATGACGAAGTCGTCTATAAGTTGCGCGAATCGACGACTGATTTTCAAAGTAAATTTGGATAATTTCGTAGCGTTGTTCAAGCGTGAGTCTACTCATGATGATTTGTCAGAGTATACTGAAACAAATAAAAAAAAAGTTTCATCAAAATTTAATTTTTTGTGTTACTTTTTACAATTTAAAGTTCTATCTACCTTAAAAAAAACACCCTTTATATATATATATATATATATATATATATATACAACAAGATTGCACGTTTTAGAAATTTTTATTTCAAATATTTTTATGAAAGTAAAATTATGTATTTTTTATTTTCATTGTCCCAAATATAAGATTATAAAAACTTTTGACACGTTATACAACAAACAAATTTCAAAAATATGAAAATACATAACACGTCTTACAATTTAATGGTCAAAACATATGCAACTGAACCAAATCCAAATCCGGGGGAGTGGCGGGTCGTACGGAAGCATGTGGGTCCAAGGGTCCAAATTTTCAAAACTAATGGCAAAAGCCAGAAGTCTGGGCCTTGAAAAACATATGATCGTAGGGATTTGGTCCATATCAGAATGATGGATACTGATGTATTGAAGTTATAATGGGCGGTATCATTGGACATTTTGGATTCTATAAACTTAAAAAGTTTTAGAAAGCTCATCAAATGATAACTAAACACAAAAATTGAGTATATAGACGCTTCCAGAAAAAACGAAACGCCGGTACCAAAAGAAACATCTTTCAAAACATTTAGAACTTGCCAGAGCGCATTAACATTACATTACATTTACAGTTTTTTATAATTTTCTGATTGAATTTTTTATTTTATTCTTGTTATTTGGACATTAAATAACTGTTTTGTCATCTTATTCCTCTTATTCCCTATTTGAAGGTTGTGGCCTCAACTTTCCACCGAAATGGCTAAAATTTGGTATTTGGTCTTCATCTTGGGTATTATACGTTCCATATGAAATTTGTCGGTATAGGTCCACGCCTTTGTAAAGCCACAATAGAACGGTACCTCCCTATTTCCGATATTTTGAAGGTCTGAGCCTCATTCTCACATCGAAATGTGTGAAATTTTGTACTTAGTCTTCGTTGGGGGTATAAAATTTTGGCTCGGAAGTTTCTAGTACTCCTAGGATTTTTGGTATTGCAAAGGGGCTATATCAGTCCACGTTTTGATATAGCCATTGAACGGTACCACCAGATTTTCGGTAGTTTGAAGGTTTTAGCCTCATTATCACACCAAAATGGTAAAAATTGGTACTTAGTCTTCGTGGGGGGTACAAAACTTTCCCCCAGAAATTTGTCGGTATAAGTTCGCGCCTTCATATAGCCCCCATAGGACGGTACCTTCCGATTTTCGGTATTTTGAAGGTTGTGGCTACAATAATCCACCGAAATACCTGAAAATTGGCATTTGGTCTTCATTTGGGGTATTAAACGTTCCTTCAAAGAGCTCACATAGAACCTTCCTCAAGATTTTCGGTGTTTTTAAGGCTGGGGCCTCAATATTCCTCCGAAATTGCTGAAATTTGGTATTTAGTCTTCTTAGGGGGTATAAATCTTTCCCCCACGCCTTAGTATAGCCGTATAATGCGCCTTAGTATAGGTACCATAGCACATTTTTCCCCAATTTGTATAATTCTGAAGGTTGCGACGTCAATAACCCACCGAAAGACAGAAATTTGTTATGTAGTTTTCCATGGGGATATAAAATATTCCAGAAAAGAATTATCAGAATCGGTCCGCGGGTATATCCCCATAGAAGCGTACCTCTCGATTTTCGGTATTTTGAAGGTTTTACCGAAATATCGGAAATTTCGTATTTAGTCTTCTTTGAGTCTAAAAACTTTCCGCCAGAAATTTGTAGGTATAGATCGACGTTTTGATATAGCCCCCATGGAACTGTACCCCTGAACTACGGTATTTTGAAGGTTACCCACATTGTCTTACCGAACTTGCTGAAATTTGGTATTTAGTCTGCTTCATAAACGAAAGGAAGCTAATTGTTCCATTTTACTTCAGTACAACTCGTGGTGGAGGGTATAACAAGTTCGGCCTGGCCAAACTTAACGCCGTTCTTATTTGTTTAAAATATATTTTTTTAATTAATTTCTCGTTGAAATCGAGCTTAGTGATCAATAATACATCTGAAAAAGGAAAGCATATTTCGCCTTCGGTAAAGGCTCTTCAGACATATTCTATGTGGAGCGGCTTCGCTGTCCTCGAACTATTCTTCTTTCAAATGCATTTTGTTTTGTTTTTTACAGCAACAATAGGGATTTTCCCATCTAGTTGTGCTTTCATGATAAACGCTTAGCGCTGCCTTTGAAAGTGAAGAGTTTGGCTCTGAACGCTAACACGCCGTGACAACACTTTTTTCCTGTGTTTTCAAGGACATGGGTTCAAAGCCCAGCCGGGCTCAGCTGATTTTATTTATTTGAAAATTTTGCCTTATAAGACATTATGTCTTCTTGTGCAGAAATAAACAAATAAATAAATTTAGGCGAAGATAATTTTTAGTATTATTTTTTTTTTTTATTTTTGAATAAATGTTAAATTTTTCGAAAAAAAATTAAAAATACTTGTTTTTAATTTTGTTGTAATTTTATGATCTATTTATTGGCCCTTGACCTTATTAATAGATTAGAACATATGAAAGCTCAAAAACTGCTTTTGATTATGAAAAAAATTCAAAATTTTAACTTTGACCTTGATTTCCTCTGCAACTACTGGACCGAATTATGAAAAATTGGAAATAACATTCTTGGGCGAATTCGTGTTGGGTATAACATGGTCGGCCCCGCCCGACTATAGGCCTCTCTTACTTGTTCTTGTTGGTTTTTAATTTTCATTTATTGTCTTCGTAATGCTGGTAATATTAATTTTTAAGATTACAAAATTGAATACATTAGGTTAGGTTAGCTTGATAAGAGGGGTGATCCTAGATCACCACATGCCCATGTGGACATACACTTAAGCCATAAGTAGGCCTGTTGTGCGCTCTAATTTTTGGGTTATGGAGGAATATCTTTTTTTTTTTTTTTTTACTTAGTCTAGGATCTCTGTCCTATTTACATAGTTTCTGATCTTTTTGAACTCGATTGTCCTAATTTGGTCGAGTCCTGGTATAATGTAATTTCCTAGTAACTGGGTTCTCAGATTTGTGAAGGCTTGACAATGGCAGAGGTAATGTTCCAACGTTCCGTCGTCCTCTCCGCATGCTCTGCATTCACTTGATAAGAGGGGTGATCCTAGATCACCACATGCCCATGTGGACATACACTTAAGCCATAAGTAGGCCTGTTGTGCGCTCTAATTTTTGGGTTATGGAGGAATATCTTTTTTTTTTTTGACTTAGTCTAGGATCTCTGTCCTATTTACATAGTTTCTGATCTTTTTGAACTCGATTGTCCTAATTTGGTCGAGTCCTGGTATAATGTCATTTCCTAGTAACTGGGTTCTCAGATTTGTGAAGGCTTGACAATGGCAGAGGTAATGTTGCAACGTTCCGTCGTCCTCTCCGCATGCTCTGCATTCACTGTTTTCTGCACAACCTATTTTGTGCAGATGCGCTTTTAGACCTAGGTGACCTCCAAGGATTCCTGTCAGTCTACTAATATCTTTTTTACTTAGTAAAAGTAATTCTTTTGTTTTGTCCTCGTCTGGGTTTCCCCATAGGATTTTTGTGTTTTTCCCCTTCTCTTCACTACTCCAGAGTGATACATGTGCATTTTTTGCCCATGTCTTTAGTTCTAGTCGCGTAGCTTTAAACGGCTTAGCGTTTTCTAGACTTACCGTGGGTTGCTCCTTGGCTTGTTTTGCCAAGGAGTTTGCTATTTCATTACCCCTAATCCCGGTATGCCCTGGTACCCATATAATGCTTACCTTACCGTGTTGGGAGTAATTATTTATAGATTTAATACATTCCAAGACAGTTCTAGAATTCACTGTCTTGGTTGATATAGCTCTGATGGCTGCTTTGCTATCCGTAAGGATATTTACAGTGGTAGGCCTTGTGTGAGTATCAAACCAAAGCAGACAATCTGTTATCGCCCCATCCGTAAACCCACAGCTTCCAGCGGGAATCTGTGCTAGAGCACTTCACACAAGGCTACTTCACTAGTTTCAGGTATACGGTCCGATACTACCTGATTTATAGATTCACCCGTTGTGACCTTTAATATGTTTTGGTGGTATGTTTGGTGGCTCTTTTCGATCCACTCGCTCATCGACTTTAGCCTTACAGCTGCGATGGCTGCCTCATACCTTACCTGAATATCTATTGGGTGTACAAACAAAATTGTTTCTAGAGCCCTAGTCGGTGTGGTCCTCATTGCTCCGCTAATGCTTAGGCAGCATGTTCTTTGGACCTTTTGCAATATTTCCACATTGCATTTTTTGTCCATGGCTGTCCACCATACCACAGACGCGTACGTTAGAATTGGTCTAATTACGCTTCTGTATAGCCAGTGTATCATCCTAGGATTGAACCCCCATTTTGAGCCTATCGCCCTTCTGCAGGTTGACCAACATATTTGGGCCTTGTTAGCCCTTTCTTGTATATGGTATTTTCATTTAAGTTTCCTATCCAGAATTACTCCTAGATATTTAACTGTACAGGAGATATTTATTGTCTTATCTAGAAAAACTGGTTCCTCGTAGTGTCCCATGTTCGTTTTTCTAGTGAATAGACATAATTCTGTTTTTTCCGGGTTGACGGTCAGACCTCTCGGCCTGGCCCAGTTAAAAGCAATTTTTAGAGCCGTTTCTGCTCTTCGACAGAGTTGATTCGGATTCTTCCCCTCAGAAGTATTATAACGTCGTCTGCGTAGCAGACTAGGTCAAATCCTTCTTCGGTTAGGGTCCTTAAGAGACTGTTTATGGTGGTAACCCACAACAGAGGTGAAAGTATCCCTCCCTGTGGCGTTCCTTGTCCAACTTTGTCTCTTATTTTCACGTCGTATAGCCCGCAGCTTATCCATCTATTCCTTAGCATGTGGTTTATGCAGTTCCTTAAGGCCCTGTCTACCTGAAACTCGTCTAAGGAGTGAATAAGTGTCTCGGTGCTTACTTTATTGAAAGCGCCTTCGATGTCGATGCATACAGCAAGTGTGTACATTTTCATTTCGAAGGTTCTTTCTATGTGGTGTACTACCTCATGCAATGCGGTTTTAACTGATCTGCCTTTAACGTATGCATGTTGTTTGAATTTAAGCATATCGTTGGGGATCTTACTCTTTATCATGGTGTCGACTGTCCGTTCCATTGTTTTGAGTAAGAATGAAGTTAAACTTATCGGTCGATAAGATTTTGGTGTTGCATAACTTGCCTTGCCAGGTTTGGGTATAAAGACTACCCTTGCCTCTTGCCAGGCTATAGGAGTGTATGCAAGTTTTAAGCATGCATTGAAGATCCAGACCAGTTTGGACGCAATAAAGTCCACTTCCCTCTGTAGTAAAGCCGGGAAGATCTGATCTGGTCCAGCTTCTTTATATGGTGAAATGGTAAAATGGCTTGCTGGACCATTAAGCTGTCGATCTTTGGTGCCTCTTCCGATGAGTTAATACATTCCGTCGATGCCTCAGTGCTAACCATGGTATTCTGCGGGAAGTGCGTTTTCATCAGAAGGCCTAGAGTTTCTTCTGTTGTTTCAATCCTTTTTCCATTTTCATCGACCAATTGCTCGGTCTGTGTATGGGTTTTAGATAGAAACTTTTTAATCTTTGAAACGTCATTTACATTATCCACCTGTTCGCAGAAAAGCTTCCGGAGTTTCGTTTGGCGTTTCTTGTTATTTTGTTGTATTCCTTTAATTTTGCCTGATAGTTGTCCCAGAATACAGCTGCTTTTTTACGTTTGGCCCTATTATAAAGTCTGCGGACCTCCTTGCCTTTATTCCGAATTTCCCCTGTCATCCAGGGTTTTTCGTAGGCGGATTTCCTCTCTCGAAGGGGACAACTTTCCTCGAAAGACTTTACTAGTGCCTCAGTTAACTTTAGGACATCTTTCTCTATGTCCTCCTTACTTAGGCATTCCTCATCTGGTTGCCCAAGTCTTTCTTTTACTCGTTTTCCGAACTTTGTCCAATTTGTTTTGGATTTGTTTCGGAAGGTTTTCGGGTTAGGCGATGTCCTAGCTATTTTCAATCTAATATACTTATGGTCTGAGAAGGAGTGTTCCTCCAGGACCCTCCACTCGTGTACCTCGTTTATTAAATTTTCTGAACATATCGTTATATCTAGTACTTCCTCCCTAATTCTATTAACAAAGGTTGGCGTATTCCCGGTGTTAAGTGTAATCAGGTCGTTAGTATTTAAGTAATCTATAAGGGCTTGACCCCTTTTGTTAATGTTAGTACTACCCCACGAGATGTGGTGAGAGTTAGCATCGCTACCTACTAGTACTTCGTTACCTGTTTGCTTTATCCTTCTCACCAGTTGCTGCAATTCCGACGAAGGTGGTAATGTCGGGGAGTCGAACGGCAGGTATAATGATGCTAGGTATATGTTACCATTCCCCTGCTTCAATACTGTGACGTCCGACGATGACAACTCTGGAGAAAAAAGAAAGCATAAGTTTTTGTGGCATATAATGCAGGTCCTCGGTCGGAATCCCGTATTTGCGTAAAAAATTTTATAATTTATATGGTTAAGTCCAGAAACCTTGTTTTTATGGTCCAAAGTTCTTGGATTAAACCAATATGTATATTACCTTTAGTTATTTTGTCCATCAGGGCTAGTGTTGCCGTTTCGCTCCGATGGAGGTTGATCTGGATGACCTCAATCATTGGTCCTCCAGTAGGTTGGCTTCTTGGATGTCGCTAATTTCGTCTGCTCCTCCCTCCTGTAAGCCTTTTGGTAGGTTGACCTCTTGGTTGTTTGGTTTGGCAATCTCCTCCTCACCAACTCTTGCCTTTCCAATTTTGAAGAAGACCGAGTTCGAGACGAAGAATGCCTTGCCTTTGGTTTTGACGAGCCCGGCTAGCGAGAGATCGTCGATCCCCATCACAAGGAGAGTGCCGTCTTCCTTCTCCTCCCTGTGGAAGACCTCCCATCTTTCCACCTTTAGGGCCTCGTTTTGTACGCCAAAGACCTCGAGCATGCGCTCCGTCTCGAGCTTGCAGCCATACCCCTTGACGTACACCGATGCTTTGGTTAGATGAGGAATTTCGTCTTTCCTCACCAGTTTTAGTCTGCCACCTTCCCATGGAGTTGCTATACTGCTGACTACCTCCCCGAGAGCTGCAGAGTTTGCGTGTGAGTCCAGGTGGTACAATAGGAGGTCCCCCCTTGGCTCACAGCAGTTTATTTTTATTGGGACTCGTCCTTTCAGGATTTGTTCCAATATTTTATCGTTGATCGATTTCTCGATCTCCGATAAGTACTCCTTGTGTAGCCTTTCAGATCCTTTACTAGTATCGATTACTGCGTAGCACAGCTAGTCCTTGCAGTATCTCTTGGCTACCTTGGCGTAAGTCGATAGCGGCTCCGTTCCGGTTTCAGCGTCCATCTTCCTCTTCTGGGTGGAGGTAGGCTTCTTTACTGAGTCCTTGGCCACCGCAGAAGATTCCGATGTCGCGCTCACCTTCTTTTTGTCAGAACTCGCCTCTTCAGTATCATTTGAAGGATACTTTTGGCAGTCTCCTTGGCCTTTGTCCTGACGATCCATATGTCTCTGTTAGGTATTGACACTTCACACAAGGCTACTTCACTAGTTTCAGGTATACGGTCCGATACTACCTGATTTATAGATTCACCCGTTGTGACCTTTAATATGTTTTGGTGGTATGTTTGGTGGCTCTTTTCGATCCACTCGCTCATCGACTTTAGCCTTACAGCTGCGATGGCTGCCTCATACCTTACCTGAATATCTATTGGGTGTACAAACAAAATTGTTTCTAGAGCCCTAGTCGGTGTGGTCCTCATTGCTCCGCTAATGCTTAGGCAGCATGTTCTTTGGACCTTTTGCAATATTTCCACATTGCATTTTTTGTCCATGGCTGTCCACCATACCACAGACGCGTACGTTAGAATTGGTCTAATTACGCTTCTGTATAGCCAGTGTATCATCCTAGGATTGAACCCCCATTTTGAGCCTATCGCCCTTCTGCAGGTTGACCAACATATTTGGGCCTTGTTAGCCCTTTCTTGTATATGGTCTTTCCATTTAAGTTTCCTATCCAGAATTACTCCTAGATATTTAACTGTACAGGAGATATTTATTGTCTTATCTAGAAAAACTGGTTCCTCGTAGTGTCCCATTTTCGTTTTTCTAGTGAATAGACATAATTCTGTTTTTTTCCGGGTTGACGTTCAGACCTCTCGGCCTGGCCCAGTTAAAAGCAATTTTTAGAGCCGTTTCTGCTCTTCGACAGAGTTGATTCGGATTCTTCCCCTCAGAAGTATTATAACGTCGTCTGCGTAGCAGACTAGGTCAAATCCTTCTTCGGTTAGGGTCCTCAAGAGACTGTTTATGGTGGTAACCCACAACAGAGGTGAAAGTATCCCTCCCTGTGGCGTTCCTCGTCCAACTTTGTCTCTTATTTTCGCGTCGTATAGCCCGCAGCTTATCCATCTATTCCTTAGCATGTGGTTTATCCAGTTCCTTAAGGCCGTGTCTACCTGAAACTCGTCTAAGGAGTGGATAAGTGTCTCGGTGCTTACGCCTTCGATGTCGATGCATACAGCAAGTGTGTACATTTTCATTTCGAAGGTTCTTTCTATGTGGTGTACTACCTCATGCAATGCGGTTTTAACTGATCTGCCTCTAACGTATGCATGTTGTTTGAATTCTTTATCATGGTGTCGACTGTCCGTTCCATTGTTTTGAGTAAGAATGAAGTTAAACTTATCGGTCGATAAGATTTTGGTGTTGCATAACTTGCCTTGCCAGGTTTGGGTATAAAGACTAGCCTTGCCTCCTGCCAGGCTATAGGAGTGTATGCAAGTTGTAAGCATGCATTGAAGATCCCGACCAGTTTGGACGCAATAAAGTCCACTTCCCTCCGTAGTAAAGCCGGGAATATCTGATCTGGTCCAGCTGCTTTATATGGTGTAATGGTAAAATGGCTTGCTGGACCATTAAGCTGTCGATCTTTGGTGCCTCTTCCGATGAGTTAATACATTCCGTCGATGCCTCAGTGCTAACCATGGTATTCTGCGGGAAGTGAGTTTTCATCAGAAGGCCTAGAGTTTCTTCTGTGGTTTCAATCCTTTTTCCATTTCCATCGACCAATTGCTCGGTCTGTGTATGGGTTTTAGATAGAAACTTTTTAATCTTTGAAACGTCATTTACATTATCCACCTGTTCGCAGAAAAGCTTCCAGGAGTTTCGTTTGGCGTTTCTTGTCATTTTGTTGTATTCCTTTAATTTTGCCTGATAGTTGTCCCAGAATACAGCTGCTTTTTTACGTTTGGCCCTACTATAAAGTCTGCGGACCTCCTTGCCTTTATTCCGAATTTCCCCTGTCATCCAGGGTTTTTCGTAGGCGGATTTCCTCTCGAAGGGGACAACTTTCCTCGAAAGACTTTACTAGTGCCTCAGTTAACTTTAGGACATCTCTCTCTATGTCCTCCTTACTTAGGCATTCCTCATCTGGTTGCCCAAGTCTTTCTTTTACTCGTTTTCCGAACTTTGTCCAATTTGTTTTGGATTTGTTTCGAAAGGTTATCGGGTTAGGCGATGTCCTAGCTATTTTCAATCTAATATACTTATGGTCTGAGAAGGAGTGTTCCTCCAGGACCCTGCACTCGTGTACCTCGTTTATTAAATTTTCTGAACATATCGTTATATCTAGTACTTCCTCCCTAATTCTATTAACAAAGGTTGGCGTATTCCCGGTGTTAAGTGTAATCAGGTCGTTAGTATTTAAGTAATCTATAAGGGCTTGACCCCTTTTGTTAATGTTAGTACTACCCCACGAGATGTGGGGAGAGTTAGCATCGCTACCTACTAGTACTTCGTTACCTGTTTGCTTTATCCTTCTCACCAGTTGCTGCAATTCCGACGAAGGTGGTAATGTCGGGGAGTCGAACGGCAGGTATAATGATGCTAGGTATATGTTACCATTCCCCTGCTTCAATACTGTGACGTCCGACGATGACAACTCTGGAGAAAAGAGAAAGCATAAGTTTGTGTGGCAGTAGTATACTACAGAGGCTTGAAATTCAGCCTAATATCAGTTTCGGCAATTTAAACCATAATGTGCAATAAAATCAAGGGACGACAATTAAAAATAATTACGTGATAACGTAAAACTAGGTCATAGCTTAAAACTTTGGGGGGGAATGAACATTGGGAGCAATGAACTGAAGGTCATGTTTTGATTCTTGTTGTTAAGATGTACTTGTTATTGTTGTAAGAATGGTTTGTACTAATCAGCTAAATATTCATGTGAGTGTGATTCAATTTTGGTGGTATGATTTTGATTTTGTCGCATCTCGTTACTAGACAAAACAAAAAATAATAAGAGGGGGATTGTTTAAGAATGAAGTGTGTCTGTCTCATATCTTTTAAGTGTCTGTCTTTAGATTTTTTTTTAGATTTTTAAAGTATTGTATGTTTGATTCTTGTTACATCTCGTTACTTGGCATGCATCTGAGGGGAGGAATGACTAAGAATCAATTGTGTGTGTGTGTATTTGTTGTAAGTGTGGTTTGTACAAAACAGCTAAATGCTCGTGTTGTGTGTTTAAGATGCGCTCGTTGTTATTGTAAATTATGATTTGTGCTAAACAGCTAAATACCCATGTAAGACCACACTTCACAAAATGTACATATTTTAACTGTGAATATGAATATTTTTGGGCGATGAGTGTCATTGGTTATTTATAAAGCTAGTGACGACAATCAAACAATTGGATCATAGCTTCCAACTTTGGGGGAGGGGAAATGAATATTAGGAACAAAGAACTCTAAAGATCATGTTTGGTTCTTGTTTTTAAGATGTTCTTGTTATTGTTGTAAGTATGACTTGTACTAATCATCTAAATATTCATGTGAGTATATTTCAATGTTGGTGATATGATTGATTCTTGTTGCATCTCGTTTCTGGACAAAAAGAAGTGGGGGGGGGGCATTTTACTAATCAGCTAATTTGTAAAGTGTGGAATGTTTTTGATACCTGTTACATCTCGTTTCTAGGCAGCCATATTATGGAGGGAATGACTAAGAATAAATTGTGCAATGTTTCAAAAAAAAAAAAAAAACCCTAGCGACGACAACCTAACATTTGGATCATAGCTTAAAACTTTGGGGAATGAACATTGGGATCAATGAACTGAAGATCATGGTTTAATTCTTGTTGCTTAGATGCACTTGTCATTGTTGACCACGAATCAATTGTATGTGTGTGCATTTGTTGTAAGTGTGGTTTGTACAAAGCAGCTAAATGACCTTGTGTTATTGTAAAGTATGATTTGTACTAAGAAGCTAAATTCTCATGTAAGATCACACTTCATAAAAAATATACATATTTGAAATGTGAATGTGTCTAAATATTTTTGGGTGGTGATTGTCATTGACTGACTTATGAAATACACTTGTTGTTGTTGTTTTCTGTTACATGTTTTGTAAGAAAACGGTCAAAGAATTCATCAATCGATTCGTCTTCAATGCATTCGTGGCCATTGTGTGATGTTTGTTGTTTTTTATTTAATTACTAGGGGACCCGGCGAACTTCGTCTCGCAGTTTGGTAAGTACAGAACACAACTGTAAATCGGGACTAAGATATATTTTTTAAACAAATAACACGTTTTGCGATGTAAATAAAAATATTTGGTAGCACAGTTGAAGCTAAATAATATCATAACGCACCTATTCGGTTCATAATCGATGGTTTTCTGCAATTCTTGTTTTAACCACTGAACACGATATTTCACTCAAGCAATTGAATACGAAGGAAATTTGCGTTTGAATCAATTAAACTATTTTGAGGTAACCAACCACCTTCGTCTACTTTTTTCTGACTTCTCTGTTTAACGTGGAAATTGTGGAAACCACTTTCGGCGTTATCATATTTTTTTTTCAATCGGAATCTGAAACCACCACTAATTTTAACAAACTCTAAATTGATAGAACGTTTATATATAACCAGAATTAAAAAACCCACTGGGTTTCAAATGTCAATACGTCAAATATATCCCCATTGATAAGGCTATAATATAAGCATGGTCTAAGCCCTCTCCTTTTAAACATTTTCGCTTGAAAATAAATGAAAAACGATTTGATTGTGAATAAATTTTCTTCTATTTTCTTCTATACAACTTTCAAAAATTTACAAAACAGAGGCATTTTTCGCCAAAACTGTCCAAATAGGTGTCAAGGTATACTCCAAACGCGAAGCTCGATAGAAATTTGTGGGAAAATTGACTTTCTTGAAAAAATATTTTTGCAATTTTTTCGCAAAGTTTCGCGATTTTTTTAGGTTTTATCCTTTTCTGCCATGATACCATTCCGATTTGGCGCGAATTGTCAAAATCTGTTCAGCCGTTCTTGAGTTATAAGCGTAGTAACTACCATCATCCTTTTTTATATATATAGATTTAAAAATTACATGTAATTATAGGGAATAGTTGGTAAGAAAGGAAAATTCTATTGCTAAGATGCTATTGGTATTTCATGTGTTGTTGTTAGTTTGTATAACATTGTTATTGCATATTATAAAAAATGCTATAGTTTAAATTTGATGTATACATTTCTGGTTTCTGATATTTTTTCAATCAATTGAATCAAGCAAAATCATATTGTTCGTCTGTGTTTAGACGTACTTGTTATTATTGTAAACTGTGACTTGTTAGTATGTGTCTAAATACCCGTGTTAGATCACTCCAAATGAAATTTAATGATTTGAAAATCATTTTCTGTTCTTTGATATCATCAATCGATTTGACTTAAATATATTTGTGGGCATTGTACATCACCATAAGTTGAAGACGAGTTCAATGCTTTTGTTGGGTTTGGTTAAGAACTAACTTTATAAGAAGGGCAACTATTATATATTTTACTGATCTTTCACCTTAAGTTGTTGATATATACTGCATTGTTGTTGTATATTATAACGTATTGTAGTCCAATTTGATGAATACATTTTTAAGTTATGACGAGAAACACATTTTTTGGTTACAAAACATTGTTAGGATTTTGAACTCGAAAATATTGAGATAAAAGTTTTTCATAATCATACTATTAGATATTATAAATACCACTTTCAGTTAAGACTTCGAACAAATATTTTAAACTTGTCTGATAAAAGAGTTTTACTTTAATCTTGTAATATGGTATTTATGTATTTCATAACTTTTGCCAGCGGTTCCACATATAAAAATATATGGAATTTTCGAAATGTTTATATCCATTCACCAAAAACGAAAGTCTTATTCATAAAGTAAATCTTAGATTTAAATTCTTAGGGAAATTATTTTTGGGTTAAATGAAATGTGAAGGTAGAAGGGTTGACTAAAATCAATTTAGTTTGCGGTTTGATACTGGTTGGAAGAAGAAGTAAAATATAATACTTACTTACTTAGCTGGCCCATTACAGAACATTTGTTCTATAGGCCGAACTAAGAAGAGATCTCCATTCCTCTCTATTTGTTGCTTTGCTCTCTGGAATACCGCGCCTTGTCATCTCATCATCCACTTGTTTGCGCCATCTATTCCTTGGCCTGCCAATTCTGCGTGCACCGCCATGTGGCATGTATTCATACGCCTTTTTAGTGGGTTCATCATCGCTCATTCTTTTGATATGGCCTAGCCAACGCAATCGCTGCATCTCGATACGTTTAACAATATTGATGTCGTTGTATAGCAGATACAGCTCGTGGTTCATGCGACGTCGATATTCACCGTCAACGCAGATTGGTCCGTAGATCTTTCGAAGAATTTTTCTCTCAAACACACCAAGCACTGCCATGTCTGCTTGCGCAAGTACCCAGGCTTCGGAGCCATACATCAGCACGGGTAGTATCAGTGTTTTGTAGAGCGTTATTTTTGTTTGACGAGATGTGGCTTTGTTTTTAAACTGCTTACTTAATCCAAAGTAGCATCTGTTGGCCAATACAATTCTTCTTTTTATTTCACAACTGATGTCGTTTGTTGTGTTGACGGAGGTGCCGAGGTAGACGAAGTCTTTTACTACCTCAATATTATAGGAACCAACTTCCACAGTCGGTCCGAGCTCAATGGACGCATTGCGCGTCGACACCATCAACTTGGTCTTCTCACCGTTTACCGCCAGACCCACTTTAGCAGATTCTCCTTCGACTTTTATAAAGGTATCAGTTACTTCTTTTACTGATCGACCCATGATGTCTATATCATCAGCATAAGCAAGTAACATGTGACTATTGGTGTAGATTGTGCCACTTCTTTTGACGTTTGCCTCTCGTATAACCTTTTCTAGCAGGATGTTGAAGAGGTCACACGAAAGGCTGTCTCCTTGTCTGAAACCTCTTTTGGTACCAAACTCTTCGGAGAGGTTCTTTCCTATTTTAACTGAGGACCTCGTGTCAGTTAAAGTCATTTTACAAAGCCGGATGAGCTTTGCGGGAATACCAAATTCAGACATGGCTTGGAATACCTTTGAGCGCAGCGGACTGTCGAAGGCTGCTTTATAATCGACAAAAAGGTGGTAGGTGTCGATCTGCATCTCTTGGGTCTTCTCCAGGATTTGCCGCAGGGTAAATATCTGGTCAATGGTGGACTTGCCAGGTCTAAAGCCGCATTGGTATGGTCCAATAATCTCGTTGACCATTGGCTTTAGTCGTTCGCACAATATCCCTGACACGATCTTGTAGGCAATAGGGAGTAGACTTATGCCCCTATAGTTAGAGCATACAGTCTTATCTCCCTTCTTGTGGACGGGGCACAGGATACTCAGGTTCCAATCGTCGGGTACTCGTTCTTCCTGCCAGATGGTGCTAACTAGCTGATGAATACACCTTATCAGCGTGTCGCCTCCGGTTTTGAACAGCTCGGCTGGTAAGCCATCGGCCCCTGCTGCCTTATTATTCTTCAGCCGATTTATTGCTGTCTTTACCTCATCTTGGCTGGGCGGTATACATTCAATACCATCTTCTGGGATTGGGACTGTGGTATCTTCGTCGTCTTCGCTGCTATTGGATACCAACAGATTTGAAAAATGTTCTTTCCATATCCTGAGTACACTATCTGTATCAGTTACCAAATTACCTTGCTGGTCTCTACAGGAGGATGTGCCTGTACCAAAGCCATCAGTTTGATGCTTGACTCTTTGGTAGAATTTTCGGACTTCATTCTGGCTCCTGTACATCTCGATTTTTTCACACTCCCGCTTTTCCATCTCTCTCTTTTTCCTGCGGAAAAGACGTTTCTCCTCTCTCCTTTTCTCCCTGTATCTCTCTCGTGCGCTACGCGTTGCTACGGATTGTAAAGTAGCCTTATATGCCGCATTTTTCTCTTCGGTGGCAGCACGACACTCCTCATCATACCATGGATTCCTTGGTGGAGGTCTCTGGTATCCAAGTATGGATTTTGCGGCTGTTTGCATGGAGTGGGCAATGCTTTGCCATTGCGCTGATATGTTATCGGGATGAGGAGGGCTTTGATTAAGCAATTGGGCTAGTTGAGTGGAATATGCTGTGGCTATCTGTTGTGATTGCAGCTTACCGATGTATAACTTTCGTGTTGTGTCTGTTCGTACTTTGTTTGCTACGTTTAAGCGGGTGCGTACCTTTGCTGCAACAAGGTAGTGGTCCGAATCAATGTTTGCGCCTCGGAACGATCGTACATCCAACACGCTCGATGAATGTCTTTCATCTATCACAACATGATCAATTTGGTTTCTTGTTTTCTGATCTGGAGACAGCCAGGTGCCCTTATGAATATCGAGATGATTAAATCTGGTACTGCTAACTACCATGTTTTTTGCAGCTGCAAAGTCTATCAGTCTCATACCATTGTCAGATGTTTCACTGTGGAGACTGAATTTCCCGACTGTTGGGCCAAAGATATTCTCCTTTCCAATTTGGCATTAAAATCGCCTAGAATGATTTTAATGTCATGGGCAGGGCAACGGTCATATGTTTCTTCTAAGCGCTCGTAAAATATATCTTTGGTCTGTTCATCCTTTTCTTCAGTGGGAGCATGAGCGCAAATAAAGCTGATGTTGAAGAATTTAGCTTTTATTCGAATTGCAGCAAGTCTTTCATTCACTGGAGTGAAGCTGGATACAAGATGTTTTAGTCTCCGACTAACTACGAATCCACAACCAAACTCATGCTTTACGTCATGGCAGCTATAATACAGTGCGTCACCTTTAGGTGTTGTTGTGACGCCTTTCCCAATCCATCGTATTTCCTGTATGGCAGTAATATCGGTCTTGTACTTTTCAAGTACGTCTGCCAATGCGAAGACTGCACCTTCTCTATAAAGAGTGCGAACATTCCAGGTGCAGATTCGCAGATCATGGTCCTTAAAACGTTTGCGGGGTTCGTCAACTTTAGAGGGGTTTGTTTTTCTTTTCTTTCGTTTTTTCATAGTAGGCTGTTTTTTCTAGGGGAGGGTTACTAACCCGACGCCCAAACCCAAGTTTTTAACGTTCTTATGGGTGAACGCGCGGCACATGTTAGCTCACTACCTTTAACGGGTGTTAAAGGCAGTTCCCCAGGTGACACCACGGGGAGGTCAGTGTCCACTTGGGATGAAAGAGGGACCAAGATAAATCCTGGGCTTTGCCATGTTAAAACCGGTCAGGACCGTTCCTTGGTATCTTCCATCCCCTACGTCACCCAGTAAAATATAATATTATTACTAAATTACTTACAAATCTAAATATACAAATCATCTATGTTGTTTTTAACTTTTACAACATTATCATTAAATACTGTCAAGTAGTTTCTTGTACATTTATATGCATTTAAAAATTTGTTGATGTTTGTGACATTGAACTTGTTTTTTTCTCTTTTGAGAAGGTGTATGATCGGAATATTTTACATATGAAAATAACACGACATGTTTGGTGATGGTGCTCATCAAGTGTATTAAGTTGAGACCGTCTGGCTCTATATTTCCTTAATTTGCGCTGTATATATATATATCGAAGTTATTGATAAATTGTAATAGCGAATTAGGTGTATTTAGATTATTAAGATTTGTTAGACGAGAAACACTATTATAAAAAACTATCAACTTTTGTTTATACATGTGTTTTATATAATTATAATTTTATAACTAATCAATCAATATTTACGTAGGGGTAAATAGAAGTTGTATTTGTTGTTAAGTTATCATTGCTAAGAAGAACACTTGAGGGAAGTGGTGACTAATAGTGTGTCTCTTTAGATCATATCGTTTGTGCAGCAACGTTGCGACGTTGATAACAAACGCGGTTTTTAATTTCCCTTAAATCGTATTTATGAATAATTTTGATAAAGTAGCTCCTAGTATCAAATGATGAATTTCAATGATTTTCTTAAAACATACTCTTCTTGTTGTCTTGGCAGTTTGCCTAACAAACCAAATCAAATCATCCAAAGATAAAGCCGAGCTAAATGGGCATGCATTTTATGTTTAGTGAACTACTTCTTGAGTAGAAAAAAATATTGATCTACATTGTAAAAATCATTATTTTAGCATATTATTCAGTTTGGCGTACTTAAATTATGTTTTTTAGACAAGAAACAAAAAATGTATTATAAACTATATAATTCGTCATTGTTGGAATTTGGCATTAAAAATTGAATTGAATACAGACAAATACTGCACAGGTTTGTTTAGTAAAATACATCTCTAGGGTAGGGATTGTGAAAGCAAAAAAAATAATATGATTATCATATAATTTTAAGTTGGTTGCTGATTTTTTTACTTGTTGACTCGAGTCATGTTTCATCTACTCTTTTTTATTTTCTTTCTTTTGAATTTGTTTAGCGAAAATTAATATGTTCTTTTTGGTGGGAAAGAATATAATCAGTAATATAGCAAAAATTCCTTAAATTTATCATACATCTACTAGAAACAATTGCAGAACAGTATCATTTTAAGGAATATCACATTTAAACTCAAGTTCCAGAGCAGCATGAAAATTAAAAATTATTAGATTGATTAAACACTGTTATATTCATAGTCTTAAAAGAGTTAAATGTCAGTTTCCATACTAGCAAAACATTACATATTATTTCGTTTACGGTATGTAAATTAAGTTTTCTAGGCAAGAAATATGTGCATTAGAATATAAATTCGTCATCAACTATCAAAGGTTTGTTCTATGTGGAACATTTAAAAGCTACTAGTCTTGCAAATTTTACAATATGTTGCTCACCACCTTTTTAACACACTACTCAATGTATATAGATTGTCGTAAAATTTTTCCAAAAAATGAATTTTGTGGGTCGCATTTGCCTTTTTGAACCGCCCCAGTTAACCGACCGGTTTCTTCTTGAACAGCCCCAGTTAACCGACCTGTTTCTTCTTGAACAGCCCCAGTTAACCGACCGGTTTCTTCTTGAACTGCCTCAGTGAACCGAAGGGTTTCTTCTTGAACCGCCCAGGTTAATGACCTTTTTGTTTTTCAGTAAACCGACGGACCCAATTAACCTATCGGTTTGTTTTTAAACCACCGAGAATGTTATTACATATCCTCCGACAACCCACATAATTTTGTAGCAATCAGTACATAGATCTATTATTTAAATCACCACAGTAAAAGTCACATAAATCACAGCCAACAATGTTGATTTCCTCATCAAAGGTAATTTTATATTAACAAATTATAATTATGAGATAATTAAATTTGTAAAATTATATTAAATATTCAAATTTAATCTAGCACTTAAACAAGTATGAAATGACTTTAGTCGGACAGCGCCGACGGAAGTTTTTTTTCGTGAATCGTACAAAGAAACAATTTATCAATATATTGAAGTACTTAAAGTTTTACACTTAAACTTCAAGATGCATTGTAATTTGTAAAACTAGGATTTTCTCTAACAATATAATAACTAGTAATTCTTTACCATAATTGCGACAATTTATAGAATGGGAGGAATATGTAATTTTTTATACACAAACAAATAAAATAATAAAGAAACTTATTTATATATTAGATGTTAACATTGCTATCTAAACGCTACATTATTGTAATTTCCATTAAGGGAAAGTTCAATAGTTCTTTTTCCATAAATGAGCTACTTTGCCAGTATTTATTCTTCAGAAATTTAAATACGAAGCAGAATTATAATTTGATATTGTAACACAATATCAAATTTTATTCCACTTAATACTATCCAATAATCATTCAAAATTTGTAGCATCTAGTTTGATCTAAAATATATGCCGAGCAAATTTTTGAAAACTCTGAACTATAAAAGCTACTAGTCTTGCAAATTTTACAATATGTTGCTCACCACCTTTTTAACACACTACTCAATGTATATAGATTGTCGTAAAATTTTTCCAAAAAATGAATTTTGTGGGTCGCATTTGCCTTTTTGAACCGCCCCAGTTAACCGACCGGTTTCTTCTTGAACAGCCCCAGTTACCCGACCTGTTTCTTCTTGAACAGCCCCAGTTAACCGACCGGTTTCTTCTTGAACTGCCTCAGTGAACCGAAGGGTTTCTTCTTGAACCGCCCAGGTTAATGACCTTTTTGTTTTTCAGTAAACCGACGGACCCAATTAACCTATCGGTTTGTTTTTAAACCACCGAGAATGTTATTACATATCCTCCGACAACCCACATAATTTTGTAGCAATCAGTACATAGATCTATTATTTAAATCACCACAGTAAAAGTCACATAAATCACAGCCAACAATGTTGATTTCCTCATCAAATGTAATTTTATATTAACAAATTATAATTATGAGATAATTAAATTTGTAAAATTATATTAAATATTCAAATTTAATCTAGCACTTAAACAAGTATGAAATGACTTTAGTCGGACAGCGCCGACGGAAGTTTTTTTCGTGAATCGTACAAAGAAACAATTTATCAATATATTGAAGTACTTAAAGTTTTACACTTAAACTTCAAGATGCATTGTAATTTGTAAAACTAGGATTTTCTCTAACAATATAATAACTATAATAACTAGTAATTCTTTACCATAATTGCGACAATTTATAGAATGGGAGGAATATGTAATTTTTTATACACAAACAAATAAAATAATAAAGAAACTTATTTATATATTAGATGTTAACATTGCTATCTAAACGCTACATTATTGTAATTTCCATTAAGGGAAAGTTCAATAGTTCTTTTTCCATAAATGAGCTACTTTGCCAGTATTTTTTTTTTTTTTTTTTTTTTTTTTTTTTTTACCAAAAATATATTTAACAATATTTTGAGGCCTCAGCGCCATAGTTGGCATAGATGAGGCAAGCTGGCATTTACATCATTTAAATAACAAACTTGTTATAAATAAATGAAAAGTTAACAATAAAGCATTTTAATTTAAGAATTTTTACATATTCAGTAATTCTGCAAATAAGCTTTTAAATTAATTTTGAAATATGAAATGCGATTTTCGAATTTAATATATTGAGGTAAATGGTTAAATTCAAATGCTCCTATATATTCAATACGCTGCTTTGTCGTCTCCAACCTGCACCTTACTACCCTCAAATCATGTTGATTTCTGGTTGCAATTGCAGATTGATTCTGTGAAAATGAAATTGTATGATAACCAATTGAATGCAGAACTTTGAAAACATATAGTAGTAACTTGTATTTGTATTGAGTATAGATCGGCAAAACTGATTTACAAATGGTTGAATATAATTCGTCTGTTGGAAACCGGATAGGCAGTTTAAAAATGGCTTTTATTGCACGGTTTTGCATTGATTGCAGGTTTTTTAAGCTAGTTGAATTTTTATAACCATATATTGCCAATAAATAATCAAAATGGCTTTGAATTAAAGCTTGGTAAATGCATAATTTGGTGTTCGTATCCAATAGATATTTCATTTTGTGTAATATACCGATAGCTGGCGAAATTTTCTTTTTTATATTTGAAATATGCGTATCCCATGACAAGTTGCTTTGAAGCGTTATTCCCAAGTAATTTACAGTACTCACTTCTTCGATTGTATTCCCATTTATAACAATGCTAAATAAAGATTCCATTCTGTTTGAATGAGGTCTGAATCTTATGACTTTAGTTTTATTCGCATTTAAAACAAGTTTATTTAATCTAGTGTACTCTGAGATTAACCCTACATCTCTTTCAACACTTGTTTTCAGAGATTCTACATCCTTGTACGGATAAAATAACGATACATCGTCCGCATACAAAAAGAGACGTCCAGATAAATTTAAATTAGATAAATCATTTAGATAAATCAAAAATAGAAGTGGCCCTAGGCAACTGCCTTGCGGCACACCACAAACAACAGGAGACATTTCACTTGCAGACTTAGAAATTTCAACATATTGATGACGGTTTGCTAAAAAGGTTTCAAAGAGTAAAAGCGTATTATCACAAATTTATTCTTCAGAAATTTAAATACGAAGCAGAATTATAATTTGATATTGTAACACAATATCAAATTTTATTCCACTTAATACTATCCAATAATCATTCAAAATTTGTAGCATCTAGTTTGATCTAAAATATATGCCGAGCAAATTTTTGAAAACTCTGAACTATAATTGCGACATTTAGTCTGATTATGGTTACTCTTCAAACATAATTTAAATTTTTTGCATGTGTCTTCCTGGAATAAATATATAAGTTGCATATTAAAACGATTTTCCACTTGACCAGCTAAATTTAATCTGATCATTACCGTAAATTGTAATTTTTTTTTTTGTCATAAACAAAATCCTAATAAATATAGGAAAGAGTCTATTCTGATAGAAATCTAACCAAACCTAAACACCATACGTAATTTCGTCATAATATGTCCATAATTGCGAACTGGAATTTCATTAAATTTTATAATGGATGGACGGATGTCGTGAAGGGTATAATGATGATAATGTTATATTAAAAATATGATCTTAAATAGTCATTACAAGATATTAGTATATAAGTATGAATTTGAAAAGAGTGGTGTAGTATAGATATATTCCGCATAATCAGCTTTCAAACAAAAAAAATTGTTACTTAAAATTTAGATGAGTACAAATGTAAACAAGTGAAATGTAGAATAATCAAAGAAGAAACCCATTTCAACACTTCTTATATTTTTAAAAATTTTATAAAATCGATGCATTAAGTATGAATTCAATGAAATGGTTATAAAAGTATACGCATATATGTACATATAACATATCTTCATTTTCACTGACAATTTTATTGAAATAGTTAAATTATTGACTGCAAACGACGTAAATGTAAAAGTATTTTAATGTAATTGTATCTCCTATATTGGCATATAAGATATATACAATTACTCAAGTAATTTATTAACAATAACCCTGACAATTACACCACTTCAAGGTACAACAAATTGGAGTTGTGATAAATGTTTCTTGCCAGATTGTACATATGGAACGTTCTTTATTAAAATCAATAATATCATGCGATGAATATATTTCGAGTTGTAATGTATTGTTATTGGCATAAATTTCAATAGATTTCGTATCGTTGTTATTTGCGTATGCTTTTTTAACATATTCAACAATATCCTCAAGTTCGTATGAACCAATAGGAATTTCTATTGTTTGGTTACCAATATGAAAAAAGTTGTTCTCATAATCTACATTTGGTATAGAATTATATGAGTGAAAATCAACTAATGCGCACTCATAATCTTCTTTTAATTGAATTGGTGGAAAATAGTCAGCAGTTAAAACTGAAGACTTTCCGGTTAAAGCCAATGTTATTGACATTGCGAATGCTTGTTTGTAAATGAAACGATTTTTTTAATGTTTAATGTATACATTTTATTGCTTTTTCCTTATAAGTAAATTATAATAAATCTTTTTTATATATCCAAGAATATACATATACTTTATCATCCTTTGACTTTAAAACTTTCTCTACGAGATACGAGTTTGGGTAGCGAGTACGTTTTAATTCTTCTTTATAGAATCCGCCGTGGATGGGATTGCCTTCATAATCCTCCAAGATATAGGTGACAGGGTTTGTTACTTGAATAGACTTTATACGGAAAATCTCTGTACTACAGTTCGGTGTATATCCCTTTTCATACACATTCTTATATTTGCTTATTCGAACATAATCCCCTATACGATATTTAGATTTAGGGAATATTTTAAGGTGATTATAAACTGTATTCAACAGCATGCTTTCATTATTCTTAGTCACTTTAATGGGCGCCATATTTATAGTGCGATGCTTCCTTCTATTATAATCATCAACCATTTTCTTATATGTATCAATCCAATGATAGGTACCGTTATAAGAAAATTCTCGAAACATTATAGATTTTAAGGTGCGATTAAATCGTTCAACAATATATGCTTTTATTATGCTATATGTTGAATAGTGATTAATTGAATATTTAATCATACGTTTTTTAAAATCTTTATTGAAAAATTCTTTGCCATCATCTGTTTGTAAATTCTTAGGTATTCTGCCATCACTCAATATTTTTTCAAATGCTTTACAAACGTCGCTAGCACTTTTAGTTTTAATTGCTTCTGCCCAAGCATATTTTGAGAAAGTATCAATAACTGTCAGCAAGAATTTCATTCCTCTGTTTATTGTAGAATAATTCCCCATCTCGACTAAATCTGCTTGCCATAAATCATCTATCCCTTTTGTTATACTCTTCGACGTGGAAAATGTTTCCTCGCTTGAGAATGGAGTTCGTTTCTTCTTTATTGATAAGGTTTTCTATATATCAATGTATTATATTAGCTTCTCTTAACTCTTCGATTATAGACGTGATTTCATTGTCTTGATTTGTATGTCCAGCATTTTTGAATGCTATCAGCAATTGTAAGCGTTCAACTAGTTCATTTGGATCGTCCCAATATATATAGTTTGGTTTATTGAAATTGACAGTCATAAACCTTCACCAGTGTGAGTGGTTTGAAATAATTTTTTAATTATCTTTAAGTACTTTGCACCTTTATTTCCTCTTATTTGTCCATTAGGTTGATTATTTCTTCGATCGAGCACGCTTTTTCGGTTTCTTCGTTCTCTTCTTCTCCTTCGGAAAAAAATGTTTCATCATTGGAATCATCTTCTCTCTCACTTTCTTGTTTTACTTCTTCTTTTGTTTTAAAGAATTCTTCTTTTTTAATTGTATCCATAGACTTTTTCATATCATTTAATTTTATATGAGATAGTTTAACAACATGCTTCAGTGGTTTTACTATGGGTTTAAATGTATATTCCAATCTTTTTCCCATTTCATCTTCTCCTTGCTTAATTGAATGAAATTTTCTTTTTAGAATGCTTTGCGATTTAATAAGATCTTTCAAAACGCTTTCATTCATTTTGGAATTTAGTTGCTTGGTTGATCGTTTCAAGGGGTTATGCAAGTCAAGCTGTTTGTAATGAATAGGTCGGTTCAAGTGGTTAACTGGGAGCTGTTTGTAATGAACAGGTCGGTTCAAGTGGTTAACAGGGAGCTGTTTGTAATGAACAGGTCGGTTCAAGCGGTTAACAGGGAGCTGTTTGTAATGAACAGGTCGGTTCAAGCGGTTAACAGGGAGCTGTTTGTAATGAACAGGTCGGTTCAAGTGGTTAACTGGGAGCTGTTTGTAATGAACAGGTCGGTTCAAGTGGTTAACAGGGAGCTGTTTGTAATGAACAGGTCGGTTCAAGCGGTTAACAGGGAGCTGTTTGTAATGAACAGGTCGGTTCAAGCGGTTAGCAGGGAGCTGTTTGTAATGAACAGGTCGGTTCAAGCGGTTAACAGGGAGCTGTTTGTAATGAACAGGTCGGTTCAAGTGGTTAACTGGGAGCTGTTTGTAATGAACAGGTCGGTTCAAGTTGTTAACAGGGAGCTGTTTGTAATGAACAGGTCGGTTCAAGCGGTTAACAGGGAGCTGTTTGTAATGAACAGGTCGGTTCAAGTGGTTAACTGGGAGCTGTTTGTAATGAACAGGTCGGTTCAAGTGGTTAACAGGGAGCTGTTTGTAATGAACAGGCCGGTTCAAGCGGTTAACAGGGAGCCCTTTGTAATGAACAGGTCGGTTCAAGCGGTTAACAGGGAGCTGTTTGTAATGAACAGGTCGGTTCAAGCGGTTAACAGGGAGCTGTTTGTAATGAACAGGTCGGTTCAAGTGGTTAACTGGGAGCTGTTTGTAATGAACAGGTCGGTTCAAGTGGTTAACAGGGAGCTGTTTGTAATGAACAGGTCGGTTCAAGCGGTTAACAGGGAGCTCTTTGTAATGAACAGGTCGGTTCAAGCGGTTAACAGGGAGCTGTTTGTAATGAACAGGTCGGTTCAAGCGGTTAACAGGGAGCTGTTTGTAATGAACAGGTCGGTTCAAGCGGGTAACAGGGAGCTGTTGCAATGAACAGGTGGTTAACTGGGAGCTGTTTGTAATGAACAGGTCGGTTCAAGTTGTTAACAGGGAGCTGTTTGTAATGAACAGGTCGGTTCAAGCGGTTAACAGGGAGCTGTTTGTAATGAACAGGTCGGTTAACTGGGGCTGTTCAAGAAGAAACCGGTCGGTTAACTGGGGCGGTTCAAAAAGGCAAATGCGACCCACAAAATTCAGTTTTTGGAAAAATTTTACGACAATCTATATACATTGAGTAGTGTGTTAAAAAGGTGGTGAGCAACATATTGTAAAATTTGCAAGACTAGTAGCTTTTAAATGTTCCACATAGAACAAACCTTTGATAGTTGATGACGAATTTATATTCTAATGCACATATTTCTTGCCTAGAAAACTTAATTTACATACCGTAAACGAAATAATATGTAATGTTTTGCTAGTATGGAAACTGACATTTAACTCTTTTAAGACTATGAATATAACAGTGTTTAATCAATCTAATAATTTTTAATTTTCATGCTGCTCTGGAACTTGAGTTTAAATGTGATATTCCTTAAAATGATACTGTTCTGCAATTGTTTCTAGTAGATGTATGATAAATTTAAGGAATTTTTGCTATATTACTGATTATATTCTTTCCCACCAAAAAGAACATATTAATTTTCGCTAAACAAATTCAAAAGAAAGAAAATAAAAAAGAGTAGATGAAACATGACTCGAGTCAACAAGTAAAAAAATCAGCAACCAACTTAAAATTATATGATAATCATATTATTTTTTTTGCTTTCACAATCCCTACCCTAGAGATGTATTTTACTAAACAAACCTGTGCAGTATTTGTCTGTATTCAATTCAATTTTTAATGCCAAATTCCAACAATGACGAATTATATAGTTTATAATACATTTTTTGTTTCTTGTCTAAAAAACATAATTTAAGTACGCCAAACTGAATAATATGCTAAAATAATGATTTTTACAATGTAGATCAATATTTTTTCTACTCAAGAAGTAGTTCACTAAACATAAAATGCATGCCCATTTAGCTCGGCTTTATCTTTGGATGATTTGATTTGGTTTGTTAGGCAAACTGCCAAGACAACAAGAAGAGTATGTTTTAAGAAAATCATTGAAATCCAACACCAAATAATTCATTTGATACTAGGAGCTACTTTATCAAAATTATTCATAAATACGATTTAAGGGAAATTAAAAACCGCGTTTGTTATCAACGTCGCAACGTTGCTGCACAAACGATATGATCTAAAGAGACACACTATTAGTCACCACTTCCCTCAAGTGTTCTTCTTAGCAATGATAACTTAACAACAAATACAACTTCTATTTACCCCTACGTAAATATTGATTGATTAGTTATAAAATTATAATTATATAAAACACATGTATAAACAAAAGTTGATAGTTTTTTATAATAGCGTTTCTCGTCTAACAAATCTTAATAATCTAAATACACCTAATTCGCTATTACAATTTATCAATAACTTCGATATATATATACAGCGCAAATTAAGGAAATATAGAGCCAGACGGTCTCAACTTAATACACTTGATGAGCACCATCACCAAACATGTCGTGTTATTTTCATATGTAAAATATTCCGATCATACACCTTCTCAAAAGAGAAAAAAACAAGTTCAATGTCACAAACATCAACAAATTTTTAAATGCATATAAATGTACAAGAAACTACTTGACAGTATTTAATGATAATGTTGTAAAAGTTAAAAACAACATAGATGATTTGTATATTTAGATTTGTAAGTAATTTAGTAATAATATTATATTTTACTTCTTCTTCCAACCAGTATCAAACCGCAAACTAAATTGATTTTAGTCAACCCTTCTACCTTCACATTTCATTTAACCCAAAAATAATTTCCCTAAGAATTTAAATCTAAGATTTACTTTATGAATAAGACTTTCGTTTTTGGTGAATGGATATAAACATTTCGAAAATTCCATATATTTTTATATGTGGAACCGCTGGCAAAAGTTATGAAATACATAAATACCATATTACAAGATTAAAGTAAAACTCTTTTATCAGACAAGTTTAAAATATTTGTTCGAAGTCTTAACTGAAAGTGGTATTTATAATATCTAATAGTATGATTATGAAAAACTTTTATCTCAATATTTTCGAGTTCAAAATCCTAACAATGTTTTGTAACCAAAAAATGTGTTTCTCGTCATAACTTAAAAATGTAATCATCAAATTGGACTACAATACGTTATAATATACAACAACAATGCAGTATATATCAACAACTTAAGGTGAAAGATCAGTAAAATATATAATAGTTACCCTTCTTATAAAGTTAGTTCTTAACCAAACCCAACAAAAGCATTGAACTCGTCTTCAACTTATGGTGATGTACAATGCCCACAAATATATTTAAGTCAAATCGATTGATGATATCAAAGAACAGAAAATGATTTTCAAATCATTAAATTTCATTTGGAGTGATCTAACACGGGTATTTAGACACATACTAACAAGTCACAGTTTACAATAATAACAAGTACGTCTTAACACAGACGAACAATATGATTTTGCTTGATTCAATTGATTGAATTAATATCAGAAACCAGAAATGTATACATCAAATTTAAACTATAGCATTTTTTATAATATGCAATAACAATGTTATACAAACTAACAACAACACATGAAATACCAATAGCATCTTAGCAATAGAATTTTCCTTTCTTACCAACTATTCCCTATAATTACATGTAATTTTTAAATCTATATATAAAAAAGGATGATGGTAGTTACTACGCTTATAACTCAAGAACGGCTGAACAGATTTTGACAATTCGCGCCAAATCGGAATGGTATCATGGCAGAAAAGGATAAAACCTAAAAAAATCGCGAAACTTTGCGAAAAAATTGCAAAAATATTTTTTCAAGAAAGTCAATTTTCCCACAAATTTCTATCGAGCTTCGCGTTTGGAGTATACCTTGACACCTATTTGGACAGTTTTGGCGAAAAATGCCTCTGTTTTGTAAATTTTTGAAAGTTGTATAGAAGAAAATAGAAGAAAATTTATTCACAATCAAATCGATTTTCATTTATTTTCAAGCGTCTTTTTAGGAAATTAACAGCGAAAAATGTTTAAAAGGAGAGGGCTTAGACCATGCTTATTTTATAGCCTTATCAATGGGGATATATTTGACGTATTGACATTTGAAACCCAGTGGGTTTTTTAATTCTGGTTATATATAAACGTTCTATCAATTTAGAGTTTGTTAAAATTAGTGGTGGTTTCAGATTCCGATTGAAAAAAAAGATGATAACGCCGAAAGTGGTTTCCACAATTTCCACGTTAAACAGAGAAGTCAGAAAAAAGTAGACGAAGGTGGTTGGTTACCTCAAAATAGGTTAATTGATTCAAACGCAAATTTCCTTCGTATTCAATTGCTTGAGTGAAATATCGTGTTCAGTGGTTAAAACAAGAATTGCAGAAAACCATCGATTATGAACCGAATAGGTGCGTTATGATATTATTTAGCTTCAACTGTGCTACCAAATATTTTTATTTACATCGCAAAACGTGTTATTTGTTTAAAAAATATATCTTAGTCCCGATTTACAGTTGTGTTCTGTACTTACCAAACTGCGAGACGAAGTTCGCCGGGTCCCCTAGTAATTAAATAAAAAACAACAAACATCACACAATGGCCACGAATGCATTGAAGACGAATCGATTGATGAATTCTTTGACCGTTTTCTTACAAAACATGTAACAGAAAACAACAACAACAAGTGTATTTCATAAGTCAGTCAATGACAATCACCACCCAAAAATATTTAGACACATTCACATTTCAAATATGTATATTTTTTATGAAGTGTGATCTTACATAAGAATTTAGCTTCTTAGTACAAATCATACTTTACAATAACACAAGGTCATTTAGCTGCTTTGTACAAACCACACTTACAACAAATGCACACACATACAATTGATTCGTGGTCAACAATGACAAGTGCATCTAAGCAACAAGAATTAAACCATGATCTTCAGTTCATTGATCCCAATGTTCATTCCCCAAAGTTTTAAGCTATGATCCAAATGTTAGGTTGTCGTCGCTAGGGTTTTTTTTTTTTTGAAACATTGCACAATTTATTCTTAGTCATTCCCTCCATAATATGGCTGCCTAGAAACGAGATGTAACAGGTATCAAAAACATTCCACACTTTACAAATTAGCTGATTAGTAAAATGCCCCCCCCCCCCACTTCTTTTTGTCCAGAAACGAGATGCAACAAGAATCAATCATATCACCAACATTGAAATATACTCACATGAATATTTAGATGATTAGTACAAGTCATACTTACAACAATAACAAGAACATCTTAAAAACAAGAACCAAACATGATCTTTAGAGTTTTTTTGAAATTTTGCCTGTTAGGGCGAAGATCATTTTTTTTTTTTTTTTTTTTTTTTTAATGATTTTATTAATTTTCTCGTTTAGAGTTAAGCTTAATGATCTGAAATTATTTGCAAGTGAAAAAGGAAAGCCATGGACTCGAACCCACATAGTCACCAAATTACGTTACCTGGTTTCATTGGTGGTAAAGCAAATCTTCGGACGTATCGACTATGTAATGGCTTCTCTGTCCTAGAACTTATCGTTTTTCAAATGCAAATGTGTTTTTATACATTAACGGATATTTGGCCGTTTTGAAATGTATTTTCTTCACAACAACCGCTTTTTGCGATGCCTTTGAAGTTATGAGTTTTGGCTTTGAACGCTAACACGCCGTGACAACATTTTTTTGATATGTTTTTCAAGGACGTGGGTTCAAATCCCAGCCGGGCTCAGCCTATTTTTTATTTTTTTGAAATTTTGCCTGTTAGGGCGAAGATCATTTTTTTTTTTTTTTTTTAATGATTTTATTAATTTTCTCGTTTAGAGTTAAGCTTAATGATCTGAAATTATTTGCAAGTGAAAAAGGAAAGCCATGGACTCGAACCCACATAGTCACCAAATTACGTTACCTGGTTTCATTGGTGGTAAAGCAAATCTTCGGACGTATCGACTATGTAATGGCTTCTCTGTCCTAGAACTTATCGTTTTTCAAATGCAAATGTGTTTTTATACATTAACGGATATTTGGCCGTTTTGAAATGTATTTTCTTCACAACAACCGCTTTTTGCGATGCCTCACTTGCAAATAATTTCAGATCATTAAGCTTAACTCTAAACGAGAAAATTAATAAAATCATTAAAAAAAAAAAAAAAAAAATGATCTTCGCCCTAACAGGCAAAATTTCAAAAAAATAAAAAATAGGCTGAGCCCGGCTGGGATTTGAACCCACGTCCTTGAAAAACATATCAAAAAAATGTTGTCACGGCGTGTTAGCGTTCAAAGCCAAAACTCATAACTTCAAAGGCATCGCAAAAAGCGGTTGTTGTGAAGAAAATACATTTCAAAACGGCCAAATATCCGTTAATGTATAAAAACACATTTGCATTTGAAAAACGATAAGTTCTAGGACAGAGAAGCCATTACATAGTCGATACGTCCGAAGATTTGCTTTACCACCAATGAAACCAGGTAACGTAATTTGGTGACTATGTGGGTTCGAGTCCATGGCTTTCCTTTTTCACTTGCAAATAATTTCAGATCATTAAGCTTAACTCTAAACGAGAAAATTAATAAAATCATTAAAAAAAAAAAAAAAAAATGATCTTCGCCCTAACAGGCAAAATTTCAAAAAAATAAAAAATAGGCTGAGCCCGGCTGGGATTTGAACCCACGTCCTTGAAAAACATATCAAAAAAATGTTGTCACGGCGTGTTAGCGTTCAAAGCCAAAACTCATAACTTCAAAGGCATCGCAAAAAGCGGTTGTTGTGAAGAAAATACATTTCAAAACGGCCAAATATCCGTTAATGTATAAAAACACATTTGCATTTGAAAAACGATAAGTTCTAGGACAGAGAAGCCATTACATAGTCGATACGTCCGAAGATTTGCTTTACCACCAATGAAACCAGGTAACGTAATTTGGTGACTATGTGGGTTCGAGTCCATGGCTTTCCTTTTTCACTTGCAAATAATTTCAGATCATTAAGCTTAACTCTAAACGAGAAAATTAATAAAATCATTAAAAAAAAAAAAAATTATCTTCGCCCTAACAGGCAAAATTTCAAAAAAATAAAAAATAGGCTGAGCCCGGCTGGGATTTGAACCCACGTCCTTGAAAAACATATCAAAAAAATGTTGTCACGGCGTGTTAGCGTTCAAAGCCAAAACTCATAACTTCAAAGGCATCGCAAAAAGCGGTTGTTGTGAAGAAAATACATTTCAAAACGGCCAAATATCCGTTAATGTATAAAAACACATTTGCATTTGAAAAACGATAAGTTCTAGGACAGAGAAGCCATTACATAGTCGATACGTCCGAAGATTTGCTTTACCACCAATGAAACCAGGTAACGTAATTTGGTGACTATGTGGGTTCGAGTCCATGGCTTTCCTTTTTCACTTGCAAATAATTTCAGATCATTAAGCTTAACTCTAAACGAGAAAATTAATAAAATCATCTTTAGAGTTTTTTGTTCCTAATATTCATTTCCCCTCCCCCAAAGTTGGAAGCTATGATCCAATTGTTTGATTGTCGTCACTAGCTTTATAAATAACCAATGACACTCATCGCCCAAAAATATTCATATTCACAGTTAAAATATGTACATTTTGTGAAGTGTGGTCTTACATGGGTATTTAGCTGTTTAGCACAAATCATAATTTACAATAACAACGAGCGCATCTTAAACACACAACACGAGCATTTAGCTGTTTTGTACAAACCACACTTACAACAAATACACACACACACAATTGATTCTTAGTCATTCCTCCCCTCAGATGCATGCCAAGTAACGAGATGTAACAAGAATCAAACATACAATACTTTAAAAATCTAAAAAAAAAATCTAAAGACAGACACTTAAAAGATATGAGACAGACACACTTCATTCTTAAACAATCCCCCTCTTATTATTTTTTGTTTTGTCTAGTAACGAGATGCGACAAAATCAAAATCATACCACCAAAATTGAATCACACTAACATGAATATTTAGCTGATTAGTACAAACCATTCTTACAACAATAACAAGTACATCTTAACAACAAGAATCAAAACATGACCTTCAGTTCATTGCTCCCAATGTTCATTCCCCCCAAAGTTTTAAGCTATGACCTAGTTTTACGTTATCACCTAATTATTTTTAATTGTCGTCCCTTGATTTTATTGCACATTATGGTTTAAATTGCCGAAACTGATATTAAGCTGAATTTCAAGCCTCTGTAGTATACTACTTGTGGCATATAATGCAGGTCCTCGGTCGGGATCCCGTATTTGCGTAAAAAATTTGATAATTTATATGGTTAAGTCCAGAAACCTTGTTTTTTATGGTCCAAGGTTCTTGGATTAAACCAATATGTATATTACCTTCAGTTATTTTGTCCATCAGGGCTAGTGTTGCCGTTTCGCTCCGATGGAGGTTGATCCGGATGATCTCAATCATTGGTCCTCCAGTAGGTTGGCTTCTTGGAAGTCGCTAATTTCGTCTGCTCCTCCCTCCTGTAAGCCTTTTGGTAGGTTGACCTCTTGGTTGTTTGGGTTGGCAATCTCCTCCTCACCAACTCTTGCCTTTCCAATTTTGAAGAAGACCGAGTTCGAGACGAAGAATGCCTTGAGCTGCAGAGTTTGCGTGTGAGTCCAGGTGGTACAATAGGAGGTCCCCCCTTGGCTCACAGCAGTTTATTTTTATTGGGACTCGTCCTTTCAGGATTTGTTCTAATATTTTATCGTTGATCGATTTCTCGATCTCCGATAAGTACTCTTTGTGTAGCCTTCCAGATCCTTTACTAGTATCGATTACTGCGTAGCACAGCTCGTGCTTGTAGTATCTCTTGGCTACCTTGGCGTAAGTCGATGGCGGCTCCGTTCCGGTTTCAGCGTCCATCTTCCTTTTCTGGGTGGAGGTAGGCTTCTTTACTGAGTCCTTGGCCACCGCAGAAGATTCCGATGTCGCGCTCACCTTCTTTTTGTCAGAACTCGCCTCTTCGGTATCATTTGAAGGATACTTTTGGCAGCCTCCTTGGCCTTTGTCCTGACGAGGTTTGTCCTGGGCAATTGAAGGTGGGAAGCTCTTTTTCTTCTTGCTGTGTTTTGGCACTTTCTGCTCCTCAGGAGACCTTGTCCTCTTCGCCGCTTCCGAAGAAGTGGAGGGACTGTCTGTGGTAACCTTTGAAGCAGCCAGCTGTTGTCCCTTCTTTAGTTTAGCCTGGTTCCTCTTATATTTCTTCCTTTGGGCCCCAGACCACTGCACTCTTTTCGTCGTGAGCTTAGCGATGCTCTCGCTCACTTCCTCTACCATCTCGTGGACTTCCTCTTTCATGGGATTTTCCACAACGGTGGTGTTCGTTTTGCCGCAGCTATCAGATTCGGAATCAGGGTCGCTACCATCATCAAATAGTTGGGTCAAGTTAATCCTCCCCCTGTGCTGCCCTTTATCCTCCTCCGTTTTAACACTAGGTTGTGAAGCATTACCTTCGACCACAGATGCCAAGGCACCCACATCTATGGGAGATTGCTCACGATCGAATGATATCGACGGGGTGTGACTCGTAGGCAGATCACTGGTCCCCGCCGGCACTGGGTTTATTAGGCCCTGTACCGTAACTTTTTCTTCCTTTTTTCCTTCCATATTTGTTTTTTGTTTTAGGGGAACACCCCCATAGACAGTTTTTTGTCCGCGGGAAACTCAAGGTTTCCAGAGGTGGATAATCCCACCCCTCTGCCCCAGACCCACCATGCAATAGGTATTGGACAGAGTGGTACGACCATCCTCCTCCCCCTATCCGCCGGTGGGGACACGCCCGGTAGGAGAACTAACAAAGATTTATATAATGCTGCTAATATTAGTTTTTAAGATTACGAAATTGAATACCTTATATTATAAGATTTATATCATGTTGTGTAGGCATTCGTTAACTAACAAAATGAATGAACTTCAGTGCCATATCGACATTGTATGTGTATAAGTTCGATATATTGGTTACGCCAATGTATATGTTCGATACTTTGTTTCCCCTTCCGAGCATTCCAATTATCCACGCTAATTGGCCGCTCTTATGAGCCCTATGGGGATATCTTCTCTGCACTTCTTCCAGGAGCCGTATTCGCCTAGTTCGGATTGTAGAAGGGAGCTTGCTCTTTTCTACTCACTCTCCTGGAAGCCGTATTCGCTTAGTTCGGATGCAGAGGGGCGCTTTCCAATGCTGCGGTCGTAGTTGATGTCACGGCCTTTGATCGCTATTTCGCCCTCTTGGCAACACACTTGCTATTTAACTTTCGAAGGAGTCACACTCCTATTGCAATATCGTTTCGTAGCTTCACATACAAAAGGTAACTGTTTCTTGTACCAAGAAACTCACTTTTACCACCAATAAACCGAAAATATATTTGAAACTGATACACTCGTGGTTTGTCTTTTATTTCTTCTCTTTTCATCCCTGAGCTATCGACGGTCAGTGGTATCACGCCAACATTTTGGTCCTTCGAGCCGGATCTGTTCCAGTCGAAGCCAATTGTTGTTGCCCGCTGAACAAATTACATTTGTTTAAGGAGAGAAGAATCTTGGATACTTAAATTCGTTGTTGTTGTCCTTACAACAATTTGCTATCGTCATCACAACATCATCTCTCATTACCATCAACAAAACACAGGTACGTAAATCAGTTTCTGTGCAAAAAAATTAGAATACGCGAGTGTTTGTTTAAAAAAAAAAAAGAATCTATCGAAAATATTAAATTTTTCGGTTTAAAATTGTTCGCTACATCGCGCATTGGTCGCCTTGATATTGTCCTTTTGTATGTACAACTTCATTCCTTTGCTTTCAACGCATAAAATACAGTCCACTCACTTAGTCGTAGCAGTAATTGTAGTGATCCTCGCCAACAGTGCTGCTTATTTCAATTTGTTGCTGTCCCTTAATTATTTTGGTTCTATTTTCGAATATAAAACACTTTAATAGTTAACACAACAACAAATTTCCATTTGTCGTTGATCTTCTCAGAGATCATTTCTAGCAGTGCTGTTCCTTTGAATTTGTTGTTTTCTACTTTTCTCGTTCGGTTCTGCTTTCTAAAACAGAACCCTTTTAGGGAAATAATTACAACAACATCATTACAATTACCCGCTATTCGCTACACCATCGATCTCCTTTATTAGTAGTTATTGTTGTTGTTGTTGTTCCCCAAGGTCTTTTTTAACAAAGCCCTTTAGTTGAGAATTTGCATTGGCAAATTTACCATAAGAACACACATTGCTACAGTCATACATTGTCGTTTGGTTTATTTCGTTCTTTCAATCCTCTCCAACCAAAAAATATTTGACGTTGTTATTCTCCTCGTTTTACTAAAAACACCTTGAAAATTTGCATTCCCAAATTTGCAATAACAACACTCATTTTCGCACCTTTGGTTATTTGTTGTATCGATCGTTCTTCACCAACCAAACGCATTCGTTTTTATTCTCCTGGAAGTAATATTACTATTTGAGAATTTGCATTCTAATTGCAATAACAACGTACATCTTTCCACGCACAATTATAAAGCGTCGGTTAGATTACTTTGTAAACATACCAACAAAATTCTGTCGATCACTGCTTGATCGTTTATAGTGTCGGTACTTGAGTGGGAGCTTCGCTGCCCACACAGAGCCATTTCTCTGCTTGTGTTTTATTATGTTTTGTGAGATATTCGTAGTCGACACTCGCACAGTGGGACATATCGTCTCAAAATATTTATTTTTTCTTATATTTTTTGTTGAATATTTTCGATTCGATTTTTTTTGCTTTTTACTTCGTGTGGTGCTACAATACCATTTGTTGTTGTTTATCTTCGGTTAAGACACCCTACTTTCGGCATTTTTGCAGTTTATAAATATAATTATATTAAATTTGGTTGAATTGATTTGCAAGTAATATCAATATTATTTATCGATATTAGTCGTTTTTGAAAAAATCTTTTATCCAAAAATCGTGTACCCTACTGTCGGTACTGGTACATTTTCTCATTGATCGAAGCAAATAACTTTAAAAAATCCACCAACTTAATCATTTTTTCGATTTTTACTTGCTGCTTTCGTTTAGAATTCTCGTTCTTGAAATTTGTTTGGCTTTTTTGACGCCTTGTTCATTGTACCCTACACCCTGCAAGCTAGGCTTGGTACAACATTTGACAAAATTTGCAATTTGTGGAAATTTTCTTCTTGTTTTTTGTTTTTTGCTCTAAATTCTCATTTCGAATTACATATCTGCCGGTATTCTTCAATTCTTTTAGAAACAATATTGATAATTTCTATATTCTCTAGTCGGCCATTTGTCCCAGTTCGGTACTTGCGTTCAATTTCTTATCCTTCTTGGAACTTTGCTGTCTACTCACGTACTCTACTGGTGGAAGTTGCATTTAATATTTCATTGTCGCAAATTTCAATAGTTTTCGACCCTTTCATTGGTTGAGTATTCACACTTGTTTGTATTTCCTTGGCATTTCCGTTCTCCAATTAGTAGGATTCGCGTGTTCTATAGTTTAAATTTCGCTTCAAGAATTTCCATAGTTATCGCTTTTCTAAATTTGCGACGCTTGGACTCGTTAGTTTTGTCCTAAACTTCTGAGCCCACACCAATGGAACTGATTCGTTTCCCACTTTCGTCCCTATTCTCTAAATCCGTTGAAATGTCCATAACACCCCTCGTGCGTTTCATTCGAGCTGCCGACGCTCTTGTTAAATTTGATTCGTTTTTCGAACATATAAATCCTGATAAGCAGACCGTATTTAATCTCGAAATATACGTTTCCGAGCTTAGTCAATTATAGGCAACATTCAATAGCACTCATCGGAAGTGTCTTGACCATCTGGCGACATCACAGAGTCCTCAACCCTCTGACAAAAATGTCGTCGAGGGTAAATACGACAGTTCCTTTCGGGCTTATCAACATTGCGTTTCGGCAATAAACCAGAAGCTAGACGAGCTAAAATCGTCCAAGTCTTCTCCATCTTTGAATGGACCAACACCATCCAACAATCCACCAATGTTTCCTCAACACATGTCATTTTCGGAGCAACTCCCAGCTAGTACGTCTGCTCCACCATCCACTAGTTCGAACACAATACCTTCTGTTTCCAATATTTGTAAACAAAGTCAAGCGCCTCCTTTGATTACAAGCGAATCACTCGCATCTATTTCCACCGAGCCAAATCCACTTAGTAGTTTCACTCCGGTCGCTCCACCTTCTCACAATTTAGTCTTGCCTCCTATCGACATCGAAGTATTTAATGGAGATTTTATATCATGGCCAACCTTTCGAGATCCGCTTGAGTGACATTGAGAAATTATGTCACTTAGTTCAAAAAACCAGCGGTGAGGCTCGAGAAATTGTTTCGAAATTTCCACTCACCCATTGTAGTTTTGAATTAGCTTGGAAGGCGTTGGAAGATGTGTATGATAATAAACGTATCCTCGTACATAATCACCTCAATCTTCTTTTCGGCCTTCCAGCAATAGAAAAAGAACGATCTCTGGGCTAAAAGCTCTCCAGCGCGGAATAAATAGTTGTATTTCCGCTATGTCTGTTTACGACGTTGTAACGGATCATTGGGATCCAATTCTTGTTCATCTTTGCTTGCAACGTCTTCCTCAACATGCAATCGCTCTGTGGGAACAAAGTGTCAAAGAGAAGTCGTCTCTTTCGAAATGGAAACAATTAGATTCGTTCCTAACAGATAGAATACAAACTTTGTTGTGCATAGAAAACTTTACTGCTATGGAAAATCCCAAAACATCATATTCGCAAAATTGTCGATCTCCGCTAAAATCATCTTCTCCAATTAGTCGTCCGAATTATAAAACTAACTCATCTAAACTGAAATCGTTTGTGAACCATTCTTGTGTGATGTGCACAAATCAAGATCATCTGCTTCGACACTGTTCTCGCTTTCAAAATCTTTCATTTGGGAACAAGTTTTCGTTTGTTAAAAAACATGGCCTTTGCATTAACTGTCTCTCGAATGGATACCAAGTTAAAAAATGCAATAGCAAACACAATTGTTCGGTCTGTAAATGTAGACATCACACGCTACTCCATCGTAGCAAAAATCTTACCACTTCGTCAAACTCATTGATTTCTCCCTCAACCAATCATTTTATTTCATAGAACTCCACTTCTAGTCGCATATCTTCCAATCAGAATTCGAATTCTAGTTTCGTTAATCGACAAGTTCTACACACAACACAAAATAAAAAGATGTTATTGGAAACCGCCGTCGTTAATGTCATTCATAATCGCAAAAGTTATTCTGTCCGAGCCATAATAGATCCCTCGTCGGAAGTCTCTATAATCACAAAGAGACTACAAAAAACAATAGGCATTTCTTCTCGCCCAACTAACACCACTCTGTCTGGCGTGAATAGTAATAGCAATACAAAAGAAATTTGTTATTTGATTTTATCGTCCCCTCAGAATTCGGAAAGTATCCTACATGCTGATGTGTTAGTCTCACCTAACATTTCGAAAAACTTGTTTTCGTTGTCTTCCATATCGAGTCTACGCTCTAATTTGTCTCACATCGAACTAGCAGATACATCCGAAGACAAGCCAATTGATTTGTTGTTGGGCGCTGATCTATACCCCCAAATTTTGTCGGCTGAGTCACCTCACATTGTTTTGAATTCTTTAGTGGCTCAGAAAACTATATTCGGTTATATCGTAACCGGCCCAATACCTCATAGTAGACTTACATAGACGATCAAAGCGAACCATTTTAACAAAATCGTAGTTTAATTCCATTTGAAAATGTCTCACATTATTTGAACATGCTCAATAGAAACTTGATTTGCGTACCTCTAGCTTGAAACACAACCTACTAACTCTAGTTTAAGTTTGCTCGCGAATTTATTCTAACCCTGTTGCCTTGCAGATAGCGCGTCAAGGTGGGCGGCAAATGTATAAGTTCGATACATTGGTTACGCCAATGTATATGTTCGTTACTTTGTTTCCCCTTCCGAGCATTCCAATTATCCACGCTAATTGGCCGCTCTTATGAGCCCTATGGGGATATCTTCTCTGCACTTCTTCCAGGAGCCGTATTCGCCTAGTTCGGATCGTAGAAGGGAGCTTTCTCTTTTCTACTCACTCTCCTGGAAGCCGTATTCGCTTAGTTCGGATGCAGAGGGGCGCTTTCCAATGCTGCGGTCGTAGTTGATGTCACGGCCTTTGATCGCTATTTCGCCCTCTTGGCAACACACTTGCTATTTAACTTTCGAAGGAGTCACATTCCTATTGCAATATCGTTTCGTAGCTTCACATACAAAAGGTAACTGTTTCTTGTACCAAGAAACTCACTTTTACCACCAATAAACCGAAAATATATTTGAAACTGATACGCTCGTGGTTTGTCTTTTATTTCTTCTCTTTTCATCCCTGAGCTATCGACGGTCAGTGGTATCACGCCAACAGTATGTACAGTCGAACTTTTCTATAGCGCACTTCCCTATAACGAATTTTTCTCTATAACGAATAAAAAATGAAAACAAAACTTTTTCCGACCCATTTACGCCTATTATAACCTCCCTGTAACGAACCTCCCTTTAACGAATATTTCTCTATAAAGAATTGGTTTTAAGGCTCATGTGGAATTTCTCACACAAAATAGCCTCTCTATAGCGAATTTTTGGCAGACTTCTTTCAATTAAAATTTACGTAAAAAATGAGAAACAAAAACCATTTATCAAAGCCCTTTTTTGAAGTTCTCACTAAAAACGAGAAGAAAATTCTTAAATAAAAACTGTGGTGAAATGTGTTAAATTTTCAATGACTACTGCTTAGTTGCGAAAGCAGAAATTTTAGGTGAGACACCAAATGATGAGTGGACTGTATTTTAGGATATTATGTGGAGTATCCACAAGAAAGCGTAGATTTGTTGTTATTTGCGCGTAGAGGTTGTGCCGTGTAAATAAACGAAAAAGAAAATAAATAAAAACACAAGGGTTTTTAGGGTTGGTGTTTGGTATATTTATTGAATATTTGGTCGTAAAGCTTTTACCTTTTTACATAAACAATAATTGTTAGTATTGTTAATTGGACGGAGTTCGTGAACGTAGTTTGTCTATTCAGCTTTGTGCCGATTAAAACATTCAAAGCAAACGCAGATTTAACAAGACTTTGGCGGGCAAATTGTCAATCTCTTTTGTCAGAATATGTCAATGTTACTTGGCGCCGAAATTGTCAATCTCCCTTGTCAGAATATGTCAATGTTACTTTGTGCCGAATGCGCAAAGTAGCAACATTTACGTAGTAGACTATTTCTGACAAATTGGGCGTGACACATGACTGAAAGTCAGTCGAATTAATATTAAATATCTTTATAAAAATAAATATACAAAGGTGTAGCTGTCAGTTCAGGTTGCGGCTAGTAGTACCAGAAGGGTGTCTTCTGCCGTTTAGGACGAAAGTCTTTGGCTTATTGGTTACGAAAGGCGAGTGCAAACTCCCGTAGAGGAGACGCAGCATCATAGATCCATAATTTTATCTTTGTAATGATCGTCTTACAATAGTTTATCGTAAATTTCGCGAAGTGTTTTTAAAACAAGACGACCGGATATCGAAAAAAATATTTCGAAATATAAAATTTGTAATATGAAAGATCAATTTGAAGACTTAGTGGTTTGATTATTTAAGGATTGAATTGGTTCCGTTAGAACCCAGCCAAAGCCAGTATTTTGTACCAAGTAAGTTGTGGATAACACCGTCAGCAATTATTTTAGGATAAATGTCCGTTCCTAGTGAGAGACCCACTCGACCGGAATTCAACGTATTTGGGTCTGCCAAACGTATATTTGCCCGTCGAGAAGTCAGATCAATATCAGATGATAAAGACGGACAATTACTTGATAGGTCTGGAAGAACCAAAGCATTAACCTGAATAGATAAATTTCTATTGAATGAAGACCCTAACTCAATGGAGGACATTTCGCTAGAAATAGCCGAAACTGATTTGTTAATTTTAGTAATCGAGGATAAAGTCGACTTGGTGGAAATACCCCTCGTTCTGAAATGAACGATGATTCTGACGCTGGATCAATTATGGCACGAACTGGATACGAAGCACACTTGTGAATAACATTCACCACAGCTGCTCCCATTACTACATTGTTGGATGAAGTGATATAAAATACCTGTCTATTCACGAAAGTGGAAGAATTTGCAGGTGCAGTATTTGTAGTGGGCGAATCGGACGAACTCGGCCCTGAATTTGGTTGTGAACCAGTCTCAGAACTGAATTGACGACTAGAAATAGAAGTCGATGGCGATGTTATCGCCGAATTGGGGGATCCTACTGTTATGTCACGATGTAAAAAACTGCGGTGTCTCTTATTAAGTAAGAATAATTAAAACGGCTACCGCAATTCTTAATATGGTGCCCACGAGTAAAACATTTGGCACAAAAGTAATTCCGTTTTACAATATCAAAATGATCAGCAACTGAAAGTTTTCGAAATTCCTCACAAATTCGAAGATGTTGGTTCTGTCGGGGACATACTTGACAATATTTCTTAGCATTGGAAAAAGGCGATTTAGAAAACGGAGTACTCGGAGAATGCCTTTGTTGATTTTTACCATCGGAAATGGGTTTTGAATCTATGTCATTTATATTGCGAAGACACTCTAAAGTTTGGATCTTTTCTGTAAGAATGATATCCAGACCTTTTTATAAAGACAACGCTGATTTATTACTTATGCTTTGCTCCCATAAAGTAACTGTATGCGGATCGCCGTGTGCATTTTTTAATGCCTTCCATTCGAAATTAAAACTTCGATGGGTGAGAGAAGACTTGGAAACAAGTTCCCGAGCCTCACCGCTTGTTTTATTGATTAAATGACACAACCGTTCGACGTCGCTTATGCTGGAATTGTTAATGTAAACAGCCCAAAAAAATATCCCTGAATGCTGTCCATGATTCAATACCTCCATTGAATACACTAATACCTCGATTTGCGTTAATAATTGGTTCCGACAAACTTCAACGCTATGCGAAACAACGCAAATCGAAACACATGTTTCCACGCGTTTGTGTGAAGAATTTGATAATTGGTTCCAACATTGTTTTTTAGAATTTTTTCTTCTAAATTTTGCATACCAATTAAATCAAAGGTGGTTGTTAACATTTAACTGTACCAATGCTATATCAATGATATTATTATTATTATTATTACTATTATTATTATTACTATTATTATTATTATTATTATTATTAGTATTATTATTATTATTAGTGTTATTATTGTTATTATTATTATTATTATTGTTATTATTATTATTATTATTATTATTATTATTGTTATTATTATTATTATTATTATTATTATTATTATTATTATTATTATTATTATTATTATTATTATTATTATTATTATTATTATTATTATTATTATTATTATTATTATTATTATTATTATTATTATTATTATTATTATTATTATTATTATTATTATTATTATTATTATTATTATTATTATTATTATTATTATTATTATTATTATTATTATTATTATTATTATTATTATTATTATTATTATTATTATTATTATTATTATTATTATTATTATTATTATTATTATTATTATTATTATTATTATTATTATTATTATTATTATTATTATTATTATTATTATTATTATTATTATTATTATTATTATTATTATTATTATTATTATTATTATTATTATTATTATTATTATTATTATTATTATTATTATTATTATTATTATTATTATTATTATTATTATTATTATTATTATTATTATTATTATTATTATTATTATTATTATTATTATTATTATTATTATTATTATTATTATTATTATTATTATTATTATTATTATTATTATTATTATTATTATTATTATTATTATTATTATTATTATTATTATTATTATTATTATTATTATTATTATTATTATTATTATTATTATTATTATTATTATTATTATTATTATTATTATTATTATTATTATTATTATTATTATTATTATTATTATTATTATTATTATTATTATTATTATTATTATTATTATTATTATTATTATTATTATTATTATTATTATACCCTACACCACTATGTGGGGAGGGGTATTATAAGTTTGTTTTGGGAAAAATTCATGTAACACCGCGAAATATTCGTTGGAGACCCCCAATGGGTATACCAACCTTCATATCTCGGCGAGATAAAGCGATTTTGAGATGTGTGTCTGTCCGTCCGTCCGTCTGTCCATTATAAATTGTAAACACGCTCCAGGCCGCAACTATGGACCGATCGTCACGAATAGATCAGAATAGATCCCTATTCTTATTGGTGATGATCGTGAAATATTTAGCGTGTGAAATGGACCAAAAACATAATTTTTTCCGATTTTGTAGCTGCTCTGTTGGTCGTAATAATAGCCCGATTGCCGCAAAAATTCGAACAAGGTAACAGTATATGACAAAGAAGATACTTGCATATTTGAGGTGGTGATCGGGTGATGTTTTGAGGGTCAAATGGACTAAAAGTTTTGTGTGAAATTGTGAAAATTTGTAATATACCGGTTATATCTTTATTCCTGCAAAACACATTCCGCCAAAGTAAATAATATTTAGAAGGCCACCTCTTGCCCTTTCCATTGATACCAATTATGTTGATTTACGCGTTCAGATAACAGAGTTACAGCCTAATATATCCAGTTTTTTGCTTGTAGTGTAATCATAAGCACAATAGAGACCGCAACACATTTTATTTTTCGTCCATATTTGAATTCCTGGAGGGCATATACCGGCAAAGTCGCTTATATATGGAAATATAACTATTCACCTTTCATCTGATGAAAATTGCAATAATATGTGTGTTTGATAACGGGACTACTGCCTAAAATATAATGAGTTTTGTGAAGAGAACTGCCTAAAATATAATGAGTTTTGTGAAGAGAACCACCTCTTCCTCCCATGCTACAAATTGTCTCTATCATTACAGAGAAATACCCAGTTTTTGCAAATTGCGTGGAGCCAATTTTCTAATTTAAGAACATTTATTAGAAATGTATAATATATAATTGTTTCACAAACATCCCAGTAGTGACAAAGAAGTCTTCTCTCATATCAGTGAGTGCACCCCGATTTATATTAGCTCAATGATATGTAGACGCCGGAATTTTATGATAACTCTATATTTGTCAAATTTTGGGACTGGGCATATTTTTGGCTTCTGATTAAATTCCAATCGAAATATATCACATTATATCACATTATTTTTTGCATATGCAAAATTTATGTATTTTACATATTTTCGTATGCAATAAATATTTCAAAGATATCTTCTAAAATGTTTATGTGTACATTTTTTCTGTTTAAAATTCTCTTCAGGCAAGTCAATAAACAGAGAAATCTGTAACCACAGCCTCAACCTTCAAAATATTGGAAATGGGGAGCTATCGTTCTATGGAAGCTATATGAAGGCCTAAACCTATACCGAACAAGTAAAAATGTGTCAGTCGGCTTTGCCGACTGAGATATACCCTCAGCCAATGTGAATTGAAACTTTTATCTACGGACAGATTGAATGTATTTAGGTTCTTCAGAATTTTGTGGCCCTTTTTGAACATTTGAACATGTCGACAAAAATGTGGATTAGGAATTAACACAAATATTGAACTTTTGTGGGGGAGGTACTCTTAGGAAGGACCAATAGGGTCCCATGAAACTAAGTTTGGATAAAAGATGACGAAGACCAAATGTTGCACCAAATCGGTAGAACAGTTCGAGAGCCACATATGGTGACATAGGGGTTTTTACATCTTTCGGGAAATATGGACTTGCCCCTGAAAAAACTTTTACCGTCGTAATGGAGGTAGCGAATGCAAATCGCTTCAACAAAAATCAAAGTGATTCGAGAGCAGGTCTGAAAGTGAACTTATCCGAAATTGTGTGTGGAAGGTACCAAAAAGAGTAGTCAAATATAGTCTATATTCGATCTATATCTGGTAGATATATTTGGATGTGCAGAGTATGGATTACATCGGTCACTCCCTTCAAGAGTTATCGTGCGCATAATTTTTCCGAACATTTTTGAACTTTTGTGAGGGAGGTACCTGAAGGAGTGGACCGATATGGTTTACTCGTATCTTCGAACTTAAACTATGGCCGAATTGGCAGATCCGTTCGAGATTTATGTTGCGCTCCATCCACTACACACGGTGTCATGGGGGGTTTTTTGCGAATACAAGTTGTTACAACAAAAATAAACGCGATTCGTGAGCAGGTCCTAAACTGAACTTTTCCGAAATTTTGTGTGGGAGGTTCGTTTTCGAACTTTTGTGGGGGAGGTACCGGAAGGAGTGGACCGATATAACCCATCTTCGAAAGTAGACTAAGTTTGGGCAAAATATTACGAAAGCCAAATTTAGGCCCGAATCGGTTGCTCCGTTCGAGAGTTATCGTGCGCACCAGCCAGCCAGACAGGGCGTGAAACATATGTAAAATCTTCAAAATCCCGAAAATCGGGAGGTACCGTTATATGGGGTCTATATCAAAACGTGGACCTATGTCCATAATTTTTATCGGAAAAGTTTTTTGTAAAGTGAAAACCCCGCATCTCAAATTTCAACCAATTTGGTTGGTAAGTTTATCTAAAATATTCAAAATACCGAAACATTAAGAAGTACCGTTGCATGGGGACTATCCCAAAACGTGGACCTTCCCATTTTTTTGCTGTCGACATTTTCAGTGAACTATAAGTATTTATACAAAAATTCGTCTGCCAACGCCAACTCCTTTTATATTTGGCCACCGTTTATTTGAACTCACGACATAGTGCAGCGTTTTTTTGAGGTTATGCGCCATTATCATTGAAGGAGTGGACCTATATGGCCCATCTTCAAACTTAAATTAAATCTGGACAAAATATTTCGATACCCAAAATTTGAACCGAAACGATTGATCCGTTCGAGAGTTATCGTGCGCACCAGCCAGACAGACAGACGGACGGGCATTGCTAGATCTACTCAAAATTATCTGAAACGGATATCGTACAAATATACTTGGGATCTAAACCCATTATTTCGATGAGGCACATTTTTGGTCGTATCAACGTGTAAATACCCTCTTTAGCCTTAAGGCTGAGGGTATAAAAATTTTCAGGTGGAAGGTTCAATACGCCCATCGAAGACTTAGTACGAAATTTCATCCATTTCGGAGGGAACAACCTTCACAATGCAGAAAAGCGGTAGGTACTGCTCTATGGGAGCTATATGAAGACCTGGACCTATACCGACAAATTTCAGGTCGAAAGTTTTATACCCTCAACGAATACTTAATAAACATATCAGCCATTTTAGAGGGATATTGAGGCCACAACCTTAAAAATGCCGAAATCGAGAGGTACCGTTCTATGGGAGCTATATGTGGACGCGGACCTATACCCACAAATTTCGGGTGGAAAGTTTTATACCCCAACAAAGACTTAATACAAAATGTCAGCCATTTCAGTGGTATATTGACGCCACAACCTTCAAAATATTGGCTTGTCCTAAGACACCACTTTTAGAGAAGTTTTTCATGGCTGATATACTCAGGAAATGTCGCCAACATTACTGAGGGGTATTTTGCCACCGTTGAAAATTTAATACCATTGCACTACGCTGGCACCTTATTAGAAATGTCATAACATGGAAATTTTACATTTTCTGATTTTTAAAGATCAATACCAAAAAATATAATATTATGCCAAAGAGTGGAGCTATAGTTCAACATCCTCAAATTTCTATGGTAAAATTATTTATTGGTGCCACCGAGGTACAATTGTATGCACACCCGCCTTACACGCTGCACGGGCAACCAACATCAAATTTCCAACAATGGCAAAATACACCTCAGTAATATTGGCGACATTTAAGGATTGTATTTGCAATGTTCCAAAAGTAATTTTGATTTGCTGAAAGCTAATTCGCAGGGTAGTGGTGTAGGGTATCACATAGTCGGCCCTGTCCGACTATAGCCTTTGCTTACTTGTTATTATTATTATTATTATTATTATTATTATTATTATTATTATTATTATTATTATTATTATTATTATTATTATTATTATTTTTATTATTATTATTATTATTATTATTATTATTGTTATTATTATTATTATTATTATTATTATTATTATTATTATTATTATTATTATTATTATTATTATTGGGTGCCACCGTGGTGCAATGGTATGCACGCCCGCCTTGCACGCAGAAGGTCGGTGGTTAGATTCCCCGACCAGGCAACACCGAACATTTTCCAACGGGGCAAAATACCCCTCAGTAATGTTGGCGACATTTCCTGAGTATTTCAGCCTTGAACAACTTCTCTATAAGTGGTGTCTTAGGACAAGCCGTTCGGACTCGGCGATAAACAGTAGGTCCCATATCATTGAGCTAAATATGAATCGGGGTGCACTCATTGATATGAGAGAAGTCTCCCTTGTCCCGTATGGTATGTTGTGGAACAATGTTTGTTTGTATTATTATTATTTTTATTATTATTATTATTATTATTATTATTATTATTATTATTATTATTATTATTATTATTATTATTATTATTATTATTATTATTATTATTATTTCTGAGTTACTACATTCTCAGCTTTGCTGGAATTTACGCACCGGGTCATTGACCAAAGGTTACGCTCAGTTGGGATGTTTGACATCCTTTATTTATCCTATCGTTTCTCTTATTATTGTTGTGGCTTTTAATATTACTGATTTTTGCATTTCTGTTATCACTTTAGTTTGTAGGTTTAACTCTGTTATGTTGCTTGTTGTTTCTTTAGGTATGATTCCGAGTGAACTTATTACTATAGGTAGAATTTTGATTTCTTGTAGGTTTTGTGTATTCTTCAGGTATTGTAATAATGGTTGGTATTTTTGCTTCTTTGTGTTTATAGTGTCCACAATGTTATTGTCTAGTGGGACTGCGAAGTCTATTATTTTTGCCCTGCGGTCTTTTTTTGTCGATTATTATCATATCTGGTCTATTTGGGATTGTTATTTCGGGAGGGTTATTTATCAGGATAGATCGATCCCAACATATGGTGTAATATTCAGTATCTATCACTGGTTTTGGATGGTATTTATAATAATATGTGGTACTTTCATTGATTTGCAGTGCTTTAATTATATTTATGTATATTATTTTCCCCATGTTGTCGTGTCTTGTTGTGTAGTGGCTATGTATTACGCTTTACAGCTGTTTAGAAGGTGTGCTGTTGTTTCCTGGGCTTCTCCGCATCTTCTGCATTTGTCGTCTGTTATGCTGTTGTCATGCAGGATGTATTTTCGATAATTTTTAGTGGGTATTACACCATCTTGCATGACTATTATAAATCCCTCTGTTTCGGAGAATATGTTGCTGTATTGTAGCCAGTTTATTGTATTGTCTGTATCTATGTGTGGTTGGTATATTTGGTTAGGGTATTTACCGTGGAGTGGTTTTGATTTCCAACTCTCTATTGTTGATGGTCCACGTGTTATGCTTGCAGGGGTGTTGTTTTTGAGATTTAAAGGTGTAAGATTATCATCCGCGTTAACAATGGCATTATAAAGAGTTGACGTTGGTGCCTTTGCGTGGAAGTAGTTAATAAGGCTTTGGATTTGCTTACTGTGTATGGTTTGGATGTGTAGCAGTCCCTTGCCTCCCAGTTTTCTTCGTATTGTTAACCTTTCCATACAAGCTTTGGGATGGTGGTGCTTGTATTTTGTTAAGTTTTTCCTGACTGTCCTGTCCAGATCAGTTAGGTCCGTAGTGGACCAGGATATAGTACCGAACGTGTAAGTAAGTAGTGGTATGGTATATGTGTTTATTGCTTTTATCAGGTTCTTGGCATTAAGTTTGGTTTTGCAGATTTTGTGTAACCGGTTTGTGAACTCTTTCCTTATTGTGTTTTTGTGGGCGTTGCGATCTATTGTTATATGCTGTTTGATACCTAAGTATTTATATTGTTCGTTTCTTAAGAGTGGGGTTATTTGTTCCCCTTCAGATGTACTGAAAACATCCCCTGAATTATATTTCCCCTTTGTGATGTTTTGCGTTCTGCATTTCTCGATACCGAACGACATCTTTATGTCTTTTGAGAATGTTTCTACTGTTTGAAGTAAGTAATTTAGGTTCGACTTAGTGCCTGCATATATCTTCAGGTCGTCCACGTAGAAACAGTGTGATATTCTGTATGAATCGGACTGTTTAAGTTTATAGCCATATTGGGTTTGGTTAAGGAGTGTAGAGAGTGGGTTCAGTGATATACAGAATAGAAGTGGACTTAGGGAGTCGCCCTGGTATATACCTCTTGTTATTTTGATTTCATTTGAGGTGATGTTTTCGTTTCCATTGCGTAGATGGAGTCTAGTTTTCCAACTTTTCATTAGTTGGCGTATACATTCTATTGTTACAGGGTTTATTTTGTAGATGGTTAGAGTTTCGAGTAGCCAGGAGTGTGGGACTGAGTCGAAGGCTTTTTGGTAATATATGAACGCAGCATAGACCTTCTTATGATTCCTTATAGCTTGTCTCGTTATTGTGCTATCTATTATTAGCTGGTCTTTGCATCCTTTAGTTCCCTGTCTGCATCCTTTTTGCTCCTCTGCCATTACGTCATGCGATTCGCAATGATTGGATATTTGCAGACTGATGCAAGCGGTAAGTATCTTGTATGCGGTATTGAGACATGTGATGGGCCTATATTGGGCAGGTGATTCCGGGTTTTGTATTTTTGGTTTTAGGTATGTTATACCTGTGCACATATTTGCTGGGATGATTTCAGGGTGCGTTATCATGTTGTTAAATATTTGGATGATGTGTGGGTGTAGCGTGGTTAGGTATTTATAGTAGAAGTTGTGTATTTTGTCTGGTCCCGGCTGTTTCCAGTTATGTAATTTCTGTATAACTTTGTGGAATATTGTTTCCGTGATGGTATGGTTGTCCATTACGGGTTTTGGCGTGGCTTCTTCGATTATGGTGTTTATCCACGTGGGGTGAGGATTATGTTTTTCTTCCTGGCTCCATATTGATTTCCAGAAGCTTTCAATTTCTTCGATATCTGGATTTGATTGGTTGTTAGTTACTGGGGGTTCGTCTAGAGAGTTGTAGAACCGTTTCTGATTTGTTTGGAATTGTTTATTTTGTGTTTTTCTTTGGTAGCTTTTCATGTACGCTCTCAGTCTGTTTGTGTATTTTGCCAGTTTTTGTTTTATGGTATCCCGAATTTGTTCTGTAGAATTGTTTGGTGGTTCGAATTGGGTATGATTTCTGTGTTTTTGTTTTATCTTATTTATTTTATTCTTACATCTTCTTCCTGTCCTTCCGTTTATGTAGCTCGTGATGATGCCTATATCCCGCCGATACTCGTCTATTTTCTTTTGTATTCTTATTTGCCATTGAGGTGTCTGAGGATATTTTCGTTTGGATATTCGATTTTTGGTTCTATTTCTGGTTGATTCTGTTGATTGTTCTCTGTTCTGGGTGTTGGTATTTAGTTTATCTCTAGTTAGAGTTGCGTTGGTGTGAGCACTAGTGTAGATTAAATCGTTTAGAAGGTTGTAGTTTATTGCTTGTGATATTTCTTGTGGCAGGATAAGGTTATTTATTATTGATGTGACTTTATATAGTGTTTTGGATGGTTTTGGTTTCGGAATGAACGGTCTGTTCTCGGGGTTGGTATCAGCGAATTTGATTTTTGCTTCGTTGAAGACTTCTATTGTGTTTGTGGTTAAGTTATTGTTTGGTTCACTTGCGGTTTGTTCGGGGGGTATTTCTTCTGTTGTGTTTATATTTTCTTGAATTGTTTCTAAGGTACCGGTTAAATGAAGTGGGGGATGCGGCGAGTTTATACTTGAGATTTGCTGTTCTGGTTGTATTATAGTGTTTTCTTGTCCTTCAAGTGCTATGCTTTGCTGGATTTGCTCTTGCCTATCCGCTATGTTTTGTTGAGTGAGGTGAGAGAGTTCTGGATACTCCGATAGAAAGGTTTCGTGCATTTGCTGCCTATAACCTGTGAGGTTTCCGTCGCGAATGGCTTTAAAGTAAGCCTTTAGGACTGACACGTTCATGTCCTGTGTCCATTTTATTCTGCGTCGCGGCAGCCCTGTGACGGCGGTCGACTGTTCTCGGGAAACAGAGGAAGCGCGTGTTACAGGTGGACTTGAGGAAGTGGTTGTCCATTGTTCATTTGTGTTGTAATGTTGATTTGTTGTGTTTGTGTTATCGTTATTTTGTGACTCCATAATTGTTTTTGGGGGTTTTTGGGCATTTTTGTTGACGTCTACCTACCCGAAAGACGTGTGTTATTCAGCCGCCCCTGACATGGGGAACAGACACTGACCCGAGAGCCGCTCGATCCGAAGCAGACGCTCTCAGGATTCACTTGGGGTCCGCGGGGTCGTTTGGCCCGTCATTCCTTGTAGGGGAATGCCCCATGCGTGCATTATTATTATTATTATTATTATTATTATTATTCTTATTATTATTATTATTATTATTATTATTATTATTATTATTATTATTATTATTGTTATTATTATTATTATTATTGTTATTATTAATGTTATTGTTATTATTATTTACCGCGGGGGCACCTCAAGGGTGACGGGCTTAACGACCCCGCGGACCCCACGTGAATCCTGGGTGCGTCTGACTCGTAGCGAGCGGCACTCGGGTCGGCGTCTGATTCCCGTGTTAGGGACGGCTGTCTAACACATCAATCCCTGAAAACAACTTTGCTATGGATATGGACTACGATACCAATACATTACGAAATTACCGCCTCGGGCTGACATTTGCGGCATGCTGTTACCTCAGTAAGTGGGAGTGAAATCCCACCGAAATGGCTTTCAGGTTAATGTCGTGAATGCCCTCCGTCCCACTAAAACCTTGGCAAGGACTAAGAGAACGCTCCTTATTATCGTCGCCATTCAGTTGGCCATGCAGGGTCAGTTGATAAAACTATCCTGATTAGCTCCCGACCTGGCTCTGAACACAAGTACTCATAAGGTCTTGTGTCAACCCTCGCGAGGACCTCAATGCTAGCAAAGGCACCCTCGGGGTCATTCAAAGGGTAACTGCATTACGTGTAACGATAACGGCTCTTAGTTGGGACCCAACTAAATGATGATGACAACAGAAACCCCCAAAACAACAGAAGATGGAGAAAGCGCTTTCCGCGTAAGTACGAGGACCAAGCGCTCACCGATTAACGTGACGGCCGCAGCGGTGGAAGCAGACGATAGTGTACACATCGTCGACAGAACTCCGCAACTAAATTTCGCAGTTCCGCGTACTCATAACTCCCCCAAGCAGGAATTCATACTCCAGATGAGAGCATCCGAAGAAGAAGCACTCGCGAAGTGCCACGAGGTGCTTCGGAGAATGAGAAAAGCATTCACCAAACAACGCAACATTAGTCGAGACGTCCAAAACGGCGTTACTGAACTAGCTGAGCTCATAGATGTTATTGGCGACTATCGAAGGAACTGGAAAACTGCCGAAAAGGAAAGAGAAGCTCTGAGGGCCCAAAATGCCCTAACACACTTAAACCTTTCAACACCCCAAGCACATCAGAAGAAGCGAAGTGCAACCAGCCCAGTCGAAACCAACCCGCAGAAAAAACACAAAAATAAAAAAGAAGAAAAAAATCCTCTAGAAGCAGTGCCGAAACGAACCCAAGCAAAGAATGAACCTGAATGGAATGCCGTAGGCAGAAGGAGGAAGCCGCGCACGAAGAGGCCAAAGCAGAGACCAGATGCTGTCGTCATAAAACCTCGAGACGGCCACAGCTACGCAGATGTACTAAGAACGCTCAGGAAAACGGTGAACCCAGAAAGCACAGACGTTGCAGTCCAATCCGTCCGCAAGACAAAGACGGGCTCCATACTCCTTGTTATGGGGAAAGGAGGAAACAAAGAGCAGTTTCGCGAGACAATTGTAGGGTCACTAAAAGAAGAAGCCGAAGTGAAAAACATGAATACGACGGTCACCATCGAAATTCAAAATCTCGACGCGCTGACGACTGAACAGGAGGTGATGGATGCTATTAATAAAACGACGAATATACCATTAGAAGACGTGAAAGTGCGAGTAACTGCTACCAACGCACAAAAGAGAGCGAACAAAAGAGAGCTTATGTATCTTTATCTGCAACAGATGCAAACACACTCATCGACAAACGGAGAATATTTATTGGATTGGGATACAGCCAAATAAAATACAAGCAAGAAGTGAAGCGATGCTATAGATGTTTTGAATCGGGTCATATGCAATGGGACTGCAAAGGACCAGACAGAAAAGGCATGGGAATTTGCTTAAGATGTGGCTAGAAAGGACATAAATTGAAGGAGTGCACGAACGCATTGAATTGTTGCATCTGCTCTCAGTACAATAACTATCGAAAAAGCCACATGCCCGGCAGTTATAGGTGTAGACCTAACCAACACAAACAACAATGAGGTTCCTTCAGGCGAACATGCATCGGGGAAAAGTTGCGCATGCACTTCTGTTTCAAATTGTAAAAGAAGAGAACACTGACGTTGTTTTAATCAGCGAACAGTACGCAGGCATTAAAGCCGGGAAATGGATAGAAGACGAATCGAAAACTGCTGCAATTTGTGTCCCAAGCGATAAACAAAATATAAAAAAGTGCGGTCATGGAAACGGGTTCTCGTGGATTCAAATTACAATTATCAGCTGCTACCTTACTCCAAGCCACAGCATTGACACCTTCCAAGAAAAACTAGAGCGAATAGAAGATTTTGCTATGTCCCAACATGAAGAGCTTATAATCGCCGGAGATTTTAATTCTCGCGCTGTGGAATGGGGGATGCCGACAACAGACGCTAGAGGTAAGCGGATTGTGGATATGATAGCTCGATTAGGTGCAACTACCGTTAACGTCGGAAGCACAGCTACTTTCAGGCGACCTGGGTGCGAAGGCACAATCCCAGATGTAACTTTTGTATCGGATGGATTATTCGAAAAAATTAAAGAATGGAGAGTGTTGGAAATATACACAGGAAGCGACCATCAATATATATCCTTCAGTGTGGAAACAAATGAAACCATGCGGAACAAGTGTATCGACGTAACCACTCGGAAATGGAACGTTAATAAGCTCAATACAGCCCTACTGCTCTCTGAGATAGACATATTAGCCGACGAAGCACAAGACGATGTTGACGCTAAACAAACCGTAAAAAACGTAATGGGGATTGTCACCAGAAGTTGCAATAAGGCTATGCCAAAAGTAATTGCTCGTCCGAAACGAAAGGAGGTATACTGGTGGAACACCACGATTGATGAATCCAGGCGAAATTGTCTAAAGATGAGGAGGAAATACACAAGAGCGAGGCGAAGCACATACGGAACACGATGCATACAAAGATGCCAAAAAACAGCTGCAGAAATCCATCGAAAGAAGCAAGAAAAATAAATGGGAAGAACTAAGAGAAGACATAAACAAAGATTCATGGGGACTTGGCTACAAGATAGTCATGAAAAAACTCGGGTCAAAAAATACAGTTGGGCAGATGGACGAGGACGTAATGGATAATATTGTAAATACGTTATTCCCAAAACATACTATCGGAGATGTTCCGATTGAAACAGAAGTTCCCACAAGCATACCGCTTTTCACAATAAACGAACTGCAAGCAGCTGCACATAGCCTCAAACCAAAGAAAGCGCCGGGACCAGACGGTATTCCAACCGAAGCTATCAAAGCAATAGCAAAACACCGACCTAAAGTGCTGCTAAAAATGTAAAATTTTTCCTGATCCATGGAAAACGCAAAAACTAGTCCTATTAAGCAAAGGAAAAGGCGAAAGCACAGAACCATCATCGTACCGGCCACTCTGTATGCTCGATACAGCTGGGAAGTTACTAGAGAGATTAATCAAACCCAGGTTAAATGAAGCCATTCAAGCCGCACGGTAGGAGCCCTCAAAGACGTGATAGACACGGTAGAAAGTGCTCAGTGCGGAAATCATTCATCCCGTCCCATTATATTATTAGCAACTTTGGATGTGAAAAACGCGTTTAACAGCTTACGATGGGCTGACGTAACGCAAACGCTAGACAAAATATTCAATATCCCGAAGTATTTACTCAAGATTATCAGAGACTACCTGAGAAATAGAACACTGCTGTATGATACCAAACAAGGTAACAGAAGTATGCAAGTCACGTCGGGAGCAGCCCAAGGCTCTATACTGGGACCTGATCTGTGGAACGCAACCTACGATGAAATACTAAAGATTGAGATGCCACATGATACATTCCTCGTGGGATACGCAGACGACATCGCTGCAGTAATCAAAGCCAGGAGCATTAACGAAGCTCAGAGTAAACTTCGTCAGACCATGATACGCACGAAATGTTGGTTGGATGAACATGGGCTTCAACTAGCTCTGCAAAAAACGGAACTGTTACTTCTTACCAGGCGACATATACCAACCGAAATAGATATCAATATAGGCGAGGTAATCATCCCCACAAAACAATCCGTAAAATATTTGGGCTTGAGACTTGATTCAAAGTTAACATACTCAAAGCAGATTCAGTATGCAACCACAAAAGCTGCGAAAATAACCTCACAATTAAGTAGATTGATGTCTAATATTGGTGGCCCCATACCAAGCAGGAGGAAAATTCTAATGGAGGCGAGCAACAGCATACTGCTGTACGGTTCAGAAATCTGGGCTACGGCTCTAACAACTCATGTCAGGGCGAGTAAATTATTGTCGGTGCAGAGAACAGCAGCGTTAAGGGCAACATCAGCCTACCGCAAGGTATCTGCAGGAGCTGTACTTGCTATAGCGGGAATGATCCCCATAGATCTACAGGCAATGGAGCGCCATAAAATATTTATCACTAGACATCGGAATTTGCATATTTGCATATTTTTTAATATTAAAGATACGAAGATTCTGATTGGACCAAAATTCGTTTCAAAGAAATCTAAATTCAATGGCAGGGTCATATTTCGTATTTATTTTGCATATTTGCATATTTTGCATATGCAAAAAATATGCAGAATATGCAAAAAATATGCAAAATATGCAAACAGATTTTGGCCGAAAATCGTCATAAAAGTCGTAAAATTGACATTTAAAGTTGGAAAAACCATTAAAAAATACATACACTAATATTTTCGGAAAATATCCCAATTATAATAAAAAATGTACAAAAAAGTGACCAATTTTTGCGATCATCAGAATAGGTTTGAATCAAATAAAATTGAAAAATTGTACTACCCATGCAAATATTGCGCAATTTTTTGGGTTTGTTTAGTAAAATGGAACATTTTGATAAATCCTACAAGAAATTTGACCCGCTTTATTAGGAACGTGGGTTCAATTCTCAAGATGGAAAAGTTACCAAGAACTTTCATATAAAATCAAGAAATATTCCAACAAAAACGTTTTATAAACCTGCTTTAAATAACTTTTTGATTTCGTTAGATCTCTTCTGAGCTTCGAAAATTGTCTAAAAGCAAATACCAAATGTTAGCCATATTATTAGGATGTATAAATTAGGAAGGACATTGAAAAATGTTGGTATTTTAGCTCAGGTTTAATTTTTAACTATCCTTGCAGTACAAATTTAAGTATTATCATGCTCACAAATCCACCATAGTTGACCACATGTATCATTAATGTTCGAAAATTGGTCTGGAAGAATGTTTCTTTGACGACAATAAAGTAGAAAATTGACTTAAATTTGATTTACAATTTTCTACTTTATTGTCATCGAAGAAACATTCTTCCAGACCAATTTTCGAACATTAATGATACATGTGGTCAACTATGGTGGATTTGTGAGCATGATAATACATAAATTTGTACTGCAAGGATAGTTAAAAATTAAACCTGAGCTAAAATACCAACAATTTTCAATGTCCTTCCTAATTTATCCATCCTAATAATATGGCTAACACTTGGTATTTGCTTTCAGACAATATTCGAAGCTCAGAAGAGATCTAACGAAATCAAAAAGTCATTTAAAGCAGGTTTATCAAACGTTTTTGTTGGAATATTTCTTGATTTTATATGAAAGTTCTTGGTAACATTTCCATTTTGAGAATTGAACCCACGTTCCTAATAAAGCTGGTCAAGTTTGTTGTAGGATTTATCACAATGTTCCATTTTACTAAACTAAATCAAAAAATTGCGCAATATTTGCATGGGTAGTAAAATTTTTCAATTTTATTTGATTCAAACCTATTCTGATGATCGCAAAAATTGGACACTTTTTTGTACATTTTTTATTATAATTGGGATATTTTCCGAAAATATGGCAACACCGTCAAGGTTTTTCTTGGGAATGTTGGCATAGTCTAGGACTCTCAAAAAGTAAATAGTATGGATCTGCAATACGAAAACATCAGAAGATACCTTAACATATAAAAAGAAAAAAATTCAAACCTATTCAGATGACCGCTAGTGTAACAGTGTTCTAAAATAAGACTGTTGACCGTATAACATCGTTTTTTCAGCAGATTATTATGTTATTGAGACCATTTACGACAGTGTGGTGTAGGGTATATAAATATGGTATCGTAATACCATTTTTTTATTATTAAACTATGTAAAAATATAAAATTTGATAAAATATCAAACGTGTTATGTAAAATTCAATATTTTCTTTTTTCTAGCATCTTAATTTAATTTGTAGCATTGGGCTGGTTTTAACTCAAAGGACCAAATCGACCTAGGATTTTTTAGCCGGGGAGCCGCCTAAACCTTTTAGTATTATTAGATTTTAAGATTGCCAAAGTTTGAGCACAATTCGAATATGTTAAGACGTGGTACTGGGGCCTCGAAGTTATGAAAATCATTTTTTTTGCTATTTGGCGACTTCGACGCCCTATATATGTGGAACGGTTAAAGCTACTTGCCCGTATTACGCATTTAATTAAAAGCTGTTCTTAACATTTCTTGCTGAACAACAATGTACGTAAGTGTTACTGAATTCGAATTAATAAACCCAATGTCCCGAAAAAGGCCTTAGGGCAAAAATGGAGTCTATTACAAAAAAAAACAACTTTTTTCTTCCTATATTATCAAATTTTAGCGAATGAAAACGAATATATTTTATTTTATTTGAAAATGTTGCCAATTAGGGTAAAGATCTATTTTAATATTAATTTTAATTCATTTCTCGTTGGAGTCGAGCTAAATGACCGATGATGTTTGCAAGTGAAAAAGGAAAGCCGAAGATTCGAACCCTCACAACCACCATTATGTGACATGGTTTGCCTTTTGTAGAGACTCATCAGACATATCGGCCGTGGAATGGCATCGCTATCCATCAAACATTTCCTTTTTCAAATGCAATTTTGTTTTTACAAAGATGGACATTTGTACATTCATTGTATGGCTTCAATGACAAACTCTTACATTTTGTTCATACATATTTTAACTTACTTATGCCCGTAATTTCAACGTCTGGATATACTGGTACGCAGCTGTCTATTAGTTATCTTTGCCTACGCGTTTGAATTAAATTTTGAAATGATGTGGTAATATTGGTGATTTTCATTCATAATTTCGCAAAATCATTGCCACATAGAAGTGTTTTACAACTTTTAACACATTGGCAACGATTAACCAGGTAAAATCCTTGGTGTAAGTAACACGGCCGTTTTTGACTAAGTAATGTTACCTATGCGTTGAAATTATAAAATGTTGCTTACACGGAATATATCTGTGAACCCATAGGCATGAAGGGACTGACATAATGTGGTTTTGGAGCCATCTGGGTACAGATGACAACTTGGTGATGAACTCGACTCCTTGCTATGTCGCTCACAATTTTCAAGTTATTTACCATCCTTTACCCTTCCTGGTAATTGATATTCTGTGGTCAAGTTGCAGAATCTTTTTCAAGAAATTCGGAGTTAAAGTTTAATCTCTTGAACAACAATTAAGTCTCACTTGTAATTATGATTGGTAAACCTTTTTCTAGGAATTTCGGCAGTTGATTTTTATAAGTTTGGGTCGATTATTTCTGGAGAAATTTCCATCATTGCTTTGTTAAGATTTTTGTCGCCTTTTGGATCTTTACGTTGTTTTGCACTACCAGTTCAAACAATGCCAGACCAATAAGTTGCTATTTCCTTTATCTGATATTTGTTTGTGAATTTCTTTCGTATTAAGTAAATCTTCAATGCAGTTTAGGTCTTGTTTTGGACCTAAAAATATTTCTGAATATCCTTTTCACTATTTTTTGTATTAAACTGAATGTATTGTCTCCATTTCTTTTTAGCCTATTGATAATGTTTTCCCAATATATCCTATATTATATCTATATAAACATTATCTTGATCATTATACGTTTTGTAAAATCAATAACCCAAACTCTCACTTATAACACTCAGTTGTTGTCGTGTGGGATACCAAATAAATAAATAAAATAGAAAAAAAACATTCTGAGGGCGTCCAGTCTCGAACGATTTAAACGCAAGGTGCTTCTACGGCCTCTTGTTCTTGGGAAGTGGGCTGGGCAGTAGTTTTAAAACACTCTCACCTACTTCGAACTTGGATTTGTCAATCGCAGACTATTCTTATAGAAATCGCTTGAATATGTTTGGTTGATGTCCGGATGTGCTTCCAAACTTGCAGTAAAAAATCCCTCTCAACAATTTTCTAACAAGTTTGTACGGTGGTACAGAAGCTCTCTAATATCTGCTCGAGCTCGTGGACCCCATTCTTCTAGGCATTTGTACACTGCTAGTTCTTGTTTCTCCCATGAGCTACTGTCAGTTTCAGGAACGCATAGGAGTTGTTCTTTACCCCCATGTGATACCAGAACAGCAACCCGTTTTTTCTTCTCTGTTTTGAGAATATCTGGTAATATATTTCATGCCAGTACACACAAATAGCCTCGTTCCTTGAAGCTGTTGCGTTTATTTTTCATGGTTTATTCTCCGCTGTTCACGGATAAAGCTTCTAGAGATCTTATATTTGTAGGGATCCTCTCCGATAGCTTCTACTGTAGCCATAATGATACTAGTAACGTTCCTATACACCTTACAGGGGTCCAGCACCAATGACAATTGCATAGTTACGATTTTTTTGAAGCCACGCTTGATTGTTTTCGGGGCAGATGGTTCTTCAGATTCTTCGATACGTTTGGCATAAAAACAAGAGCTAGACCTCATTGAAAATCTATTGAAATACGAAAACATAGACAAACAAGTATCAGAAAAAGGAAATAACAAAATAATAAATCACCTGTGGATCTTATGTAAGCACTGTATTTATGTACATGGAGAATGTAAAAATATATTGATATAGAAGCCTTAGAAATAATTATAATGATATTAGAAAACAATTGAAAAATAAAATATTCATTCTAGTTTGGATAAGGCTTTTACTGATCTCATAAAGCAGCGGTGGGATCCACAAAAAACCAATACACGGAAAGAAGAAATTTTAAATACCAAGAAGAAATTATATTTATATATAAGCTAATCTGGATTAAATTGATTTGTTGGAGGATTTCAATGTCGCTGATTTTAATAAACATTTGAAATTGATCTAATGCACTGCCATGCCATGAACAAAAGAATAGCTTTGCAGAATATCAATATTGTGTTGAAGCCTCACACAGGAAACTCAAATCATGCTGAACGTAGATTGGACTCCATTGTATCAAATCAATATGAAATAATTCAAGATGATGATGCAATTGTTTAAACGCACAAATTTGAGAAAAGGATTTTGCATTTTAAAAATTCAAGAATTAGTTTCAGAACACAATGGATGTATCAAAATGGTATGTGTCATATATTTGCATTGGGTGTATCTGACACAAGAAAATTCAAAGGCAATAGGTATAGGTATGTATGTCATACAAATTGAATGTTGTGGGAAACAAACTAGAAATTTGACTCTTGGTATAATATCGTAGACTTGTGCTGTTATCATTCATACGTTGGCTATCTCAGTTGTGTTATGGGTAATATGTTTTGGGTCAGTTGCACCTGGTATTACCTGAATAAAATTCCCTTTGGAATTATGTGTAGTTTTGGATGCAGTCATAACATACGTTAGTGTCTAAGTCAGAAGGCTTCGTAAACAAAACGATGAAGGTTACTGGTATAAATAATGACAAGCCCTTCAAATTATTGTGCTGAAAATGTTTTAAATATTTAAATATGAAATGCCAACAGTCATGATATATTGCTATATTTTGTGGCTTATTTTTGAGAAGAAGGGCTATGTATTTTTTTTTATATTTGCATGAATAGATTTCGTGATATCTTCTGCTTTGGACACAATAGTCTAATTGATGTCGGTGGATAAATGTTTTTGTGGTAATAGTATCCCACAGTTGGGATCATAAATGATTCGAAAAGGAAATGTAGGTGGAAATACCAAAGTTGTACAATCTATATCCAATGTTTTTAGAGGAAAGATAAGTTGTTCTCAGAATGGTAAAATAATTTATGAATGGTGGCCTTATTCAAGACTCATCATCCTCGTATTCGAGCCATAATCTTTTAGTTAAAAGAAGGATGGCGAATACAGAATGGCATAGATTTCAGAGATCTGAAAAGGAAAGATATTCCAATGCCGAGATTGGAAGATGAAATTGATAGATAAAAAGGCTAAAGATGTTCACTGGTCCAGTTGCGCAAGTGAAAATTACCAAATTTTAGAGAATGACTACTTCTTCCAATGGCGAAATGCGGAAATGAAATTGATAGCTTAAGAGGTTGCATAGACATTCACTGGTCCAGTTGCGCAGGTGAATGATATCAATTTTGGATACATCATGACTACTTTTGTTTTTTTGTATGTGTTTCTCATGATTCAAAAAGAGGTGAAAGTCTTTGACGGAATACCAAGTATAAACCATCGGAAGATTAAAGTACACATATTATTATTCTTATAATAGTTAATTACCAATTTTTAATTTGAAAAAATATAATATTGAACGGCAGTCCCCGTTATAAAGCTTGTTTTTGTGGAAAATGGTTTTTACTGGTTGAGTGCAGTTTACTGAAATGGACGGAAAGATATGTTCAAGACTCATTAAATTCGTATTCCTGTCATTATCTTTTAGTTAAAAGAAAACTGACGAATCCAGAATGGCATAGATTTCAGAAAATTGAAACGGAAAGTTATTCCATCCCGAGATGGGGAAATTAAATTGATAGATAAAAATATTAATGATTTTCCCTGGTCCATTTGCGCATGTGAATATATACCCAACCACGACAGATGACGAAGACATAATGTCAGAAGACTGAATTTATTTGGTCATCACGAATTTTTAAAAATGTCAAAGATTTTGTGGGATTTCGATGGAGATTAATAAACCAGTTAATGAAAATTAAAAAGTTAGTATGGGCGGGTCTTGTATAAAAAAAAATATTCTTTTCATCATCTTTTCATACATTTTTAACAAGCGGGGGAAGGGCGCTTTTTTAGAACTGGGGGAGAGGCTTTGATAAATTGGTAGAAGTTATGCTGTAGATGATACTATCGAGAACAGGCCAAAATACATATAGCGAAGAACCAGGAAGGATAATTTTGAATGAGAAACTAAAAATGTTCAGTTCATTGAACTGGAACTGTTGTACGCATTTCTATTTTCGGCAGATGGTAATGGAGAAGTGATATATGTTCAGAATTTTTTTTAGAGAATGTAATTCATTCATTAGTTTATCCTTGCAGGTAATTTTTGCCAGTGCAAGTAGTTGTTAGGAATTCTGGTTATGTATCTTCAATAATGCATTTTACGAACATTTATAATATCCTTTCATTAAGTTGAAACGAAGAATATAGAAGTACATAGATTTCCATAATCATTTTGTTAAAGGGAAGATTACATGGAATAAAAATATTAAAGCGTTTAGATCAAATAATATACAATGATATGCGATACCGATGTTAGGGATGAATAATAAGTCATAAATAAAATATTCACTGGTCTTGATTTGCAAGTGATATCAGTATTTTAAAAAGAACAGGTAGTCCCCAAACTGATTTCTTGAATTGATGCTTAATTTATATTTATAGAGTATTATAGAAAACCTTTGCAGATCTCTGTCAAATTAAAACTGGAATTGGAGATGCCCACGAGGACGTGTGCAAGGGAGCGTGGCCGAGCTGTAAGCACTGTATTTATGTACATGGAGAATGTAAAAATATATTGATATAGAAGCCTTAGAAATAATTATAATGATATTAGAAAACAATTGAAAAATAAAATATTCATTCTAGTTTGGATTGTTGGAATATAAAGAAGGCTTTTACTGATCTCATACTTAGTCCTGAACTTGTTGGCTTGGCATTGTTTGATCCAACGGTGCAAAACGCCGTAAAGAGCCAAAAGGCAACAAAAATCTTAACAAAGCAAAGATTCAAATTTCTTCAGAAATATTCGATCCAAACTTCCAAAAGAGCAACTGCCGAAAATCCTAGAAAAAGATCTGGCATAATTCTTGTTGTTCAAGAGATTAAAAATTAACTCCGAATTTCCAGGAGGCGTAAAGTATGGTAAACAACTTGAATGTTGCGAACTACATAGCAGAGCGTTCTTCAAGTAGTCAGCTGTACCCAGATAGCTCCAAAACCACATGATGTCTAACTCTCGAATAAATTTAATTTAGAACAAAATGTCAAAGACATTTGTTTTCATTCCCAAAATTTATAAAAATGAAGAAAATGTTTTTTTAATAGTCTCCATTTTCGCACAAAGGCGTACCTAGTCACGTTTTTCGGGACATTGGCTTTATTATCTCGAATTCTGTAATACTTACGTAGTTTGTTGTTCAGCAAGAAATGTTAAGAACAGAATGGCCTTTAATTTAATGCTTAATTTGTACATGGCTTTAACCATTCCAGAGAAATGGGTCGCCGAAATCGCTAAATAGCCAAAAAAAATCGAGATTTTCATAACGTAAGGGCCCCAGTGGCACATGTTAACATATTCCAATTGTGCTCAAATTTTGACAGTCTTAAAATCTGACCCAACTAAAAACTTTATGCGGTTGCCGCCTTAAAAATCGTACATCGATTTGTTCCCTTTGAACAATAACAGCCCAACGCTACAAATTATAACAAAGAAAGTATTGAATTTTACATAGAGCGTTTGATATTCTATCAATTTTTTTTTTATTTTTGCATAGTTTAATAATAAAAAAATTGTATTACAATACCATACTTTTATACTCTACACCACACTGTCGTAAATGGTCTCAAAAACATAATAATCTGCTGAAAAAAAAGATGTTATACTGTCAACAGTCTTAGTTTAGAACACTGTTATGTATTTTTTGATGGTTTTTCCAACTTTAATTGACAATTTTACGACTTTTATGACGATTTTCGGCCAAAAAATGTTTGCATATTTTGCATATTCTGCATATTTTTTGCATATTTTGCATATTTTTTGCATATTTTGCATATTTTGCATATTTTTTGGCATATTTTTTGCATATTTTTTGCATATATTTTGCATATTTTTTGCATATTTTTTGCATGTTTTTGATATGACCCCAAATATCGAAAAATTGACCCTTAAAACGCCTAGATCCAAAATTTGAGTCCAATCGGATGAGAAATAAAAAACATGCAAAAATCCGATGTCTATTTATCACCAAGCAGCAAAGCGAACCACCACATATGGAGTACGCGAGAGCTGTCCGAGAAGAAACGATGGAAACTTGGCAAATACGGTGGCAAAATGAAAGTAGTGGTAAATGGACGCACAAGCTAATCCCTGACATAAGAAGCTGGTATAACAGAAAACACGGTGAAGTCAACTACTACATAACACAGATGTTAACAGATCACGGTTATTTCCGGAAGTACCTACACCGAATGGGAAAATGCAGCACACCTTATTGCGTATATGAAGAAGAGGAGGTAGTTGATGACGCGGAACACACATTCTTTAAGTGTAACCGGTGGACAGAAAGGCGGCAAATACTAGAAACCGAGATTGGTCATTTTGGAAGTGGAAACATCACAATGAAAATGATGGAAAGAGAAGCAAACTGGCAAGCAGTTGCAAAATACGCGGAATACGTTCTCCGCAACAAAAAAAACTGTCCTGGATAGGAACGCATAGAACGAAATAGCGGTGCCTGGACGCAGGCAATATTTGAAGAAGATGGTGAGAAACACCACATAGGGGTCCACCTCGAAGTAATGCGTAAGCGGTTCCGAGGTGGAGGCGAGCCCCTGGGGAGGACGGAGGTGGGTTTTTAGCCGGTATAGACATGAGTCCGGCATAAGACGACTGTGACGACGTCGTCACATGCGTAAAGCACTTTCCCATCCCTAACCGCAAAAAAAAAATTGTTATTATTATTATTATTATTACTATTATTATTATTATTATTATTATTATTATTATTATTATTATTATTATTATTATTATTATTATTATTATTATTATTATTATTATTATTATTATTCTTATTATTATTATTATTATTATTATTATTATTATTATTATTATTATTATTATTATTATTATTATTGTTATTATTATTATTATTATTATTATTATTATTATTATTATTATTATTATTATTATTATTAGTATTATTATTATTATTATTATAATTATTATTATTATTATTATTATTATTATTATTATTATTATTATTATTATTATTATTATTATTATTATTATTATTATTATTATTATTATTGTTATTATTATTATTTTTATTATTATTATTATTATTATTATCATTTTTATTATTATTATTATTATTATTATTATTATTATTGTTATTATTATTATTGTTATTGTTATTGTTATTATTATTATTATTATTATTATTATTATTATTATTATTATTATTATTATTATTATTATTATTATTATTATTATTTTTATTATTATTATTATTATTATTATTATTGTTGTTATTATTATTATGTAAAGAATATCAAAATCAGTCTTTTTACGAAAAAACTAACTAAAATATAATACAAAATCGTTACATTATGCGAATGATTTATAGCTTTTATTTCTCTGAGAAAAACTGTTTTATTTTTGGTCGAATAAATCGCAAATCAAAACAAAATCTATTATTTTTTTGTTAACGCAAATCGAGGCAACGCAAATCGAGGTATCAGTGTACATCAATATGACAAGGAGGCAAGGTAAGAATGTGCGTAACACTCTCACTTGTAGAATGAACCGAAGTGTGATTACTGGATGGATGCAAATCATCCAACATTGGAGTCATATTCTGCTGAATAGGAATTAGTATGGAAGGATTTGGTGTTGCACGAAGTGCACTTGTCTTTCCATTTATACTCGCCAGGGCCTGCATTAATGATTGGTAAGCGATATCATCTTTGCTCTTGACGGAAGTGATGTTACAAGTGTTTGGCTTTTCGGAGGTCTGAAGGTAATCTAAGCACTTATCAAATGTGTCTTTGACTTTATTCCATAGTTCTTTGGCTTCTGACCCATAGATTTCTAGAATATAAATTTCGTGATCTTCATCCCGTAAAGAACTGAAGCTCGCATTGAAATTAACTAGAGGGTCCATTGCTCGAATAAACAAATCTAAGGGGTTGAGGGCCATCATAATCGAAGATTAAAAGCAGAAATGCAAAAATAAGAACGAAATTTGGAATAAATTACCAAACTATTTCTAATTTTGTCGAAAATGTATATCGAAAAACAAGTAAGAAAAGTCTATAGTCGGACGGAGCCGACCATGGGATACCCTATACCACTATCCCTGCACAATCGCTCTCCACGGAACTTCTTTTTAATGATTGTGAAAATTTAATTATCAAATATCAGAGATGTAATGTATAATACTTATGACCAAAACCAAAAAGTTATCTAGCATGACAAAGACATTTTTGTAGCAGGAAAGGAAAATTTAGTTCACACAAACTAAAATGTAATGAAACCCACTTATGTAGTATGTACTACTACTTCCTATGTTTAACCGCTACGTTATTGAAATTTTTACCAATTTCACACAAAAGTTTCAGTCCATTTAACCCGCTAAGTATTATCTGATCTTCACGTTGGTTTGTACGCTTCTTCTTCATCATAAACTCAAGCTTTGGTTATAATTTTGCGGGTTATTATTTTGACCTACAGAGCCGCTTTAAAATTGGTTAAAATTTTGTTTTTGGTCCATTTCATCCCCTGAACATTTCACGATTATCAACAAATTCGTTACAATCGGTCCATAATTGCGGCATTAAGCTTGTTTACAATTTTTAACACAAATCGCTAAATCGTTTTATCTCGTCGAGATATGAATTTTGGGATACCAAATAAGGGGTCTAGGACGAATATTTCGTGGTGTTACATAAACTTTTGGAGAGACAATATGTAGCATGAGATAAAAATGTGGTTCTCTACACAGAACCCATTATATATTAGGCAGTAGGCCCGTTATCTAGCAAACACTTTTCCATATGTGGGCTACTTTTCGAAATATATATGTCCTCAGGAATTAAAATATCGACCAAAAATAAAATTTTTATATTTTTCATACAAAAGTAATGGTCCATTTTACCCGCTAAAGAATATCACATCGTCATTCAAAATTGTAGGCATCTCTTTCGACCTATACTCTTACCCAGTGCAAAATTTCGTGACTATTGATGTATAATTGCGACTTCTAGCGAGTTTATTATTACACTACAAACAAATAACGGAATATATTAGGCTGTAACTCTGGTATCTGATCATGCACACCAACATAATAGGCATCAATTGAAAGGTCAAGCGTTCCACTTTCAAGTATATCTCACTTGTCCGGAATGTCACTTACAATTTTCACACAAAAGTTTTGGTCCATTTAACCCTCTAAATATTATCCGATCGCCATCTCAAATTGCAAGCTTCTCCTTTGTTATATACTCTTAACTTATTTAAAATTACGCGTTGATCGGACTATTATTGAGACCTACAGAGCCGCTAGAAAATTGGATGAATGTTATGTTGTTGGTCCATTTCACCCGCTAAATATTTCACGATCATCACCAGTAAGAATAGGGATCTATTCTGATCTGAACCCGACCTCCATACAAAATTTCGTGACGATCGGTCCATAATTGCGGCCTAGCGCGTGTTTACAATTTATAATGGACAGTCGAACGGACGGACACACATCTCAAAATCGCTTTATCTCGTCGAGATATGAAGATTGGTATACCATATTGGATGTCTCCGACGAATATTTCGCGGTGTTACATGAATTTTTACCAAAACAAACATATAATACCCTTTTCCACATTGTGGTATAGGGTATAATAAACCAATAATTTATTAACAGTGTATCGAAGGATGCACGCAATTTTGCTCAGTGTATCGAAAGTGTATACACTTAATTTTATTAATAACTAGCTGAACCCTGTGAGCTTCGCTACCCCGACTAACATAAAATATAATGGAATGCTATAATTATATTATTTTTATACCCTCCACCATAGTATGGAGGGTATATTAAGTTGGTCATTCCGTTTGTAACACATCGAACTAATCATTTGCAACCCTATAAAGTATATATATTCTTGATCAGGATAAAATTCTAAGACGATCTAGCCATGTCCGTCTGTCCGTCTGTTGTAATCACTCTAGCGTCCGCAATAATTGAGATAGAGTGCTGAAATTTTGCACCCGAGGGTCTTTTTTCCATAGGCAGGTCAAGTTCGAAGATGGGCTATATCGGTCCACTCTTTGATATAGCCCCCATATAACGGTACCTCCCGATTTGAGGTATTTTCACGTTTTTCGCCACATTTGCAGACCGAATTAGCTATAATTAGGCATTTATGGTTCCTGGAGGCCAAACAACATACATATCTACAAAAAATTATGTATATAGGTCCAAGTTTTGATATAGTCCCATATTACGGTACCTCCCGATTTGAGGTATTTTGAGTTTTTACGCCACATTTGCAGACCTAATTAGATATAATTAGGCATTTATGATACATGCAGGTCAAAAAAACATATCTACGAAAAAATGTGGATATAGGTCGAAGTTTTGGTATAGCCCTCATATAACGGTTCCTCCCGATTTGAGGTATTTTGGTGTTTTTCGCTACATTTTCAGACCGGATTAGATACAATTTGGCATTTAGGGTTTCTGTAGGTCAAAGAACATTTTATCAAAAATTCCACGACCACGTTTTGGTATAGCTCCCATATAAAGATACCGCCCGTTTTCAGGTACTTTGAAGTTTTTATTTACTTTTTATACCCTCCACCATAGTATGGAGGATATATTAAGTTTGTCATTCCGTTTGTAACACATCGAACTAATCATTTGCGACCCTATAAAGTATATATATTCTTGATTAGGATAAAATTCTAAGACGATCCATCCATGTCCGTCTGTTGTAATCACTCTAGCGTCCGCAATAATTGAGAGAAAATTTTGCACCGGAGTGTCTTTTTTACATAGGCAGGTCAAGTTCGAAGATGGGCTATATCGATCCACTTTTTGGTATAGCCCCCATATAACGGTACCGCGCGATTTCAGGTAATTTGACGTTTTAACCACAATTTCAGACCGAATTAGCTTCAATTTAGCATTTCTAGAGATCAAAAACTTCTTCACAAAAAATGATTCATACGCTTTGGGTAGGCCCTATACATATAACGGTACCAGTGTAGGTTTTCATGGCTGAAGTACTCAGGAAATGTCACCAACATTACATTGAGGGGTATTTGTCACCGTTCATAATGATATGTTGTCTGATCTGGCAATCGAACCCCGGACCTTTAGCGTTCAAGGCGGGTGTGAATACCATTGCACCTCGGTGGCACTAAATCTGCTTTTTATTCCATCCACAATAGTATGGATGGTATATTAACTTTGTTTTTGTGTTAGTAAGACGCCAAGCTAAAGTTCTATATGTTCTTGATCAGGGTTAAGATTTGAATCGATCTAGCCATGTTCCTCAGTTGTAATCACTCTACTGTCCTCAAACATTGAGATAGGAAGGTGAAATATTGCACCCGAGTGCAAGTTCCCCTATATCGGCCCTCTTTTTGGCATATAACAGTACCGCCCGACTTTATGTATTTATCACTTTTTATGCACATTTTCGGCGTAAATTTTCTTTAATTATGGTTCCCAAAGGTCAAACTTTTGATATAGGTTCACATTTAGGTATAGCCCCCATATAACGGTACCGCCGTATTTCCGCCTAAATTGACTGTAGTTTGGCACTTAGCGAACCTTGTGATCAGAACATGTGTTTTTTTGTCCCTTGCTTATTATAAAATAGTATTCTATTAATAACATTTTTCATTGACAAACAAAATGCATTATATTAATTTTTAAATAGAAGTGTAGTAGTACTTGTAACGAATTTTGTTTTGACGCACTTCAAAATTAAATATATTCAGGTAATGATAATACCAACCCTTTCTGCAAGGGGTATGTTGTTTTTTAACAAACAAACAATTTATGTTGTATCTTGTGGTACAGGTACAATTGCGGATTAATTATGGATATGTGACATGTTATGTTTTACCTGTACGTCACTATATACTGTACACTATAAAGTATTCATCTACCTACTAGGAACTAACAGCAACTTGCAAAGAAAGGTTCATAGTGTGCATAGCCAAATTGTTGGTGTTTGTAATAATTCAAAGTGTTTGAAGTGTTTAATTAATATTTGCATCTATTAAAGGACAACTATATAGCATATAAAGTTACAAAAAATTAAAAATTGTGGAGAACATTATTCATTATTCATATCGATACTTTTTTGCCAACACTAAGTTAAAAGTTTTTATTTAGTATAATAAGAAATTATACTTTTACCGACGATAAACTTCGCGTTTGACAATTTTATAATGCCCAGACTACGCAGACAATCCTCTCGTCAACGTTTAACTGCGGTGAGAGTTGCAAATTATAGAGAACAAAATCCCACTGATCGAGTTAGGAACGCCCGTCTTTTAGCAACAAAAAGGCAAAATGCTGAACTTCGAGAAGAAGAACGGCAAATTGACCCCATTGTTAGTCAATTGGAAAGAAGGGCTTCATTCAATGGAGCAGTTGAACAGTTACGCTATATGACCCAACAATCTCGTGGTCAGTTAGGTGAAAACAACTAACACTCCGAAGAAATCCAGAATACTGAAGCCCAATCGCGTAATGCAGAAAATGATAACTATAGACAACTTGAACGTGAGAGAGATGTCGAAAGACGTCGTACTCGTCGACTAAATGCAGTGTACCGATTATCCGAACAACGGCGCAATACAGCTGGACACATACGTCGTCGACAAAATGAAGAATATAGACAAGCTGAAAGAAGGCAAGATCTCGAGAGACACCGTGCTCGACGACGGGACGCAGTTCAACGATTGTCCGAACAACGACGCAATACTGCTAGACACACGCGTCGTCGACAAAATGAAGAATATAGACCAGCTGAAAGAAGGCGGGATGTCGAGAGACACCGTGCTCGTAGACGGGACGCAGTTGTCCGATTGTCCGAACAACGACGTAATACTGCTGGACACATACGTCGTCGACAAAATTAAGAACATAGACAAGCTGAAAGAAGGCAAGATGTCGAGAGACACCGTGCTTGTAGACGGGACGCAGTTGTCCGATTGTCCGAACAACAACGCAATACTGCTGGACACACGCGTCGTCGACAAAATACAATATAGACAATCTCATACGGGAGGATCCTACTACATGTACTCGTTATTTTCGATCAGCGAATTAGCCACCTTTTCAAAATTTCAAGTCTAATGGTGGTATATTCGAAGAGCATTATGTTGTTAAATATTACTGGCGAATTGAGTTTCAGCAACGAGGATCTCCACATTTGCATGGCATTTATTGGTTGAATAATGCGCCTCAATTAAATCTATCCGATGCATCATCTTTCCCACCAGTAATAGATTTCGTAGATAAATTCATTTCTACAGACTCTAGTATTACGGATGTGGAAAGTATTATCAACGTTCAGCGACACAATCACTCTAGAACTTGTCAACGGGAAATAAGGGGCCAAAAGTTTTGTCGGTTCCACATTCCGCATCCTGCAATGCCAGCCACAGACTTATTGTTTCCACTTCCTGAGGATACAGATGTTGAGGTTAAAAAAGTGCATAATAATAACTTTTATAAAATTAATACCCTGCTCAACGCTAATCTTACAAATGAAGATATCAACGATCTTCAGCAATTTGACAGATTCTTATCTGACAGAAGAATTAATTTAAATATGGATAAATACATTTTAGCACTAAGATCTTCCATTAAAAAACCCCAGATATTTTTAAAAAGAACATTCAAAGATAGATCTATCAATGCGTTCAATCCAAGAATTCTAGATATGCAGAAATTGAATATGGACATACAATTCGTTATGGATGTATATGCATGTGTAGCATATATTGTAAATTATATTAACAAGTCTAATAAAGGCGTTTCCAGATTGCTGCAAGAAGCTATGCTTGAAATACGAGAAGGAAATTTTTCAGTCAAAGAGAGACTTCAGCATATAGGACACAAATTTATTAACGCGACCGAAGTGTCCGCTCAGGAGGCATCTTATAATATACTGGGCATGAGTATGCCGCAATGTAGTACTGCAGAGGTTTACGTCAACACGTTTCCACCAGAAAAACGAGTTCGGACGATAAAGTCAAGGCAAGAATTACAAAATCTGCAAGGGGGATCAACTGATATATTCAAAACGAATATTCTTGACCACTATATACAACGTCCCGACATTTTAGAACATATTTGTTTGGCACATTTTGCATCATACTACAGTTTTTTTTTTTTTTTGTTTTTTTTTTTCGATCGTTCCCAACGCCACACTTTCCCGCCCCTGCCGACCGAGAGGGCCACCTCCCCTTAACGTAGGGAGCGCGTACACCTCATATTCCGGAATATGGGGGGTTAGTAGACTAGGGAAAACCAGCTACAGCAAAACAACAGCCGGATTATAAAATTACATTTTAAAGACAAACACATCAAAAAATAAACAGGTCTAATCTAACATATTGTCTGGCTACTGTTACAACAATACTAAGAACGTAAGATAAAGTTTTTTATGACATGCAGAGGCTCGGATAAAGAAATCCTATTATATAACTTGTTATATTCATCACATAAAGATCGGAGTGGATTACTTATTTCATAATTAGATTTCGCTAACGTTAATTTAAGTGGTATGTAGTTTCGAGTACTACGTAAAGGTACATTAAAATTTATTTCGCCAATTAAAAGCTGTGATTCAATTTGTCCACGCAAGAGTTTAATAATGAATACAGATCTGAGCATTAAACGTCTTTTCTCCAATGTTGGAAGGTCAATTAACTTTAGACGGTTTTCATATGGTGGAAGAGATTCAGTTGAGCTCCACCCTAAACCTCTAAGAGCAAACAAAAGAAATTGAACTTGTACTGATTCTATCTTATCAGAATCACATTTGTAAAAAGGACTCCAAAGTACACAACCGTATTCTAATGTTGGTCGAACAAGGCTAATGAACAAGCGTTTGGTCACGTATGGATCGTCAAATTCCTTAGACCAGCGTTTTATAAAGCCCAGTAATGACTTGGCTTTATTAACACAAGACTCTATATGTAAGTTGAAACGCAATTTACTGTCTAAAATAACTCCAAGATCTACAAACGAATCTACATTATCCAATTTGTGCGAACCTATGAAGTAATCGCAAGAATCAGGACGAGATCTATAAAATGATAATTTTTTACATTTTTTTAAGTTTAATGACATACCGTTGACACTACACCAGTTGGAAAGAGAATATAAGTCTTGTTGCAGATTAATTGATTGATTATAAGAATCATGATTGCTAAACAGTTTAACATCATCAGCAAACATTAATACTTTAGAGCAACGAATAACAGATGGAAGGTCATTTAAGTAAAGTACAAAAAGTAATGGACCTAAGTGGCTACCTTGAGGAACACCAGAATGCACAGTTATATTATTTGATAAAATATCATTAAAAGAAACCCTTTGGGTACGGTCCTGTAAATAAGAACGTACCCATGACAAGAGTATTGATGGGAAACCCATAGAATCAAGCTTATATATTAACAATTCGTGTACAACAGTGTCAAAGGCCTTACTGAAATCTGTGTATATAACGTCAGTTTGACATTTATTTACGAATCCACTGTGAACGTGACATGTAAGTTCCAATAAATTTGTCAAGGTAGACCTACCCTTAACGAAACCATGTTGATAAGGTGATATTATAGATCTAGCGAAATGAGTTATTCGGCGTGAAACCAGAAGTTCAAAAAGTTTAGGAATTGCACTTAGTTTTGCAATACCTCTATAGTTTTCAATCACACATCTACTATCAGATTTATGCAAAGGAATAATAAAGCTAGATCTCCAGACAAGGGGGAAATATCCCAATGTCAACGAGTCGTTGAAAATATTTGTTAGGGGACGATAAAGTTCATATGCACATGATTTTAAAATAGAAGTCGGTACACCATCTGGACCTGGTGAGTTTGAATATTTCAATGACAATAAACCATTTAATACTTCATCCTCAGTGAGAATAATGCGAGGAAACTGGTTAAGTTTATGAATAGTATAAGGGTAATTAAGGGAGTTAGTTGAAAATTTGGAGTAGGTACTTTGAAAAAAGTCAGCAAACATATTCGCAATGTCGTTAGGGTCACATGATTCTCTACAACCAAGTCTCATGCTACTAGGAAATTCACGTACTTTTCTTTTAGAGTTTACGAATTTATAAAAGTTTTTGGGATTCCTATGAAAATTATTTCGCATCTTTATTAAGTAATTTGAATAACACCTTGAATTTTCTCTATTGAACGCATTTCTAGCTTTTGCATAGTTGGTAAAATTTAAAGTGGAATTGCATCTTTTAAATTTTTTATACATTCTACTTTTCATATTGCGTAAACTCCTGAGATGTGGAGTAAACCAAGCAGGACCCATTTCTGAGCACGTCTTTAAGAGAGGGACTGATACTGTCAATGCATCATTAAGTACTTTATAAAAATTTGAAATACTGGAATCAATGTTTCCCTGAGGTAACCAACTATTATTTGATAAGATAGAACGCAGTAGGACCACATTAGTTTTACCAAAATTTAGTTTACTTGACTTAGTTTGCGGTAAAGTTTTAGTAGTTGAAATATTATTGAGTTCAAGAGTTACCATAAGGGTGGGATGATAAATATCTTCAGGTTCTGAGAATGGAGGACTTGCACATACAGAAGAGTTTATGGTTGAAGAAAACACTAAGTCTAAAATTTTGCCTTTAGAATTATAGATATTATTTATTTGATAGAGACATTGATCAAAAATATTTTCCCAGAAGGATAACATGTCTGTAGACAGTTCTGTTGCTGAAACAGGTACATAATCCACAGTGTTGTCGCCTGAGACCCATGTTAAGTTTGGTAAATTAAAATCACCAAGACAAATCAATTCAGAATTTGCTGAATGCCGTAAAGAAACTTCTTTTATTAATTCGGAATGTTTAAGATAAATGTCTATGTTTGAGTTTGGAGCAATGTAGGAGCACGTTATAATAAAGGATTGATTTAAATATTTTATTTTAACACACACAAATTCAATATAAGGGTATTCAGTAAGTATAATTCGCTCTGAGGCAATGAAATTATGAACTGCAATGAATACTCCTCCACCAATTTTGTTTAGTCTATCTTTTCTGTATACTTGGTACTGATCTGACAAAATCTCAGTGTCACGAATACCTGGTTTCAGCCAAGTTTCTGTAAAAACTAGGATTTTGAGATCACAACCAAAAGATTTTAAGTAAATATTATTAAGTTTAGTATTTAGACCTTTAACATTTTGGTAAAGTATGGATAGCGAACTTATTGGTTTTTTGAAACAGACACGACTGAAGGAATAACTACAGGATTAATAGTATTAGATTTCTCTCTGTATATATATTCTTTAACTAGTGTACTTTCTGGCCAGAATGATTCATTTAATATAACATTAAAGAACTCATGAGGCACAGTTAATTTGAAAGATGATATGACACGTGGCCTTGACGAATTATATTTCATAATTTTACAGTCAGTGTCACGTATGTTATTCAATCTAGCTTTTATGTAATTATAAATGTTATCTACAGTCGTATTAGGATGTAATCTAGAAATAAAAATATTTTTCCTGGGAGGAATTACGATTAGTTCATTACTACCCCCGGACCATGAAGGATTGGAATTTAAAGATGACTCAGTTTCCTGAACTTGAGGTGTAATTGGAACAGAAGCATTAACATTCGAACAGGGTGTATTAACAGTAACTAGAGGAACAGCATTAGTAAGAGAGCATATGGGTAACATTTCTGAAGAAGGCGTTTCAGTTGTCGAGTTTCCTTTTGAACTTGAAACGATTGGAAGTGATGAACGCTGCCCCGGAAGGGCCAGGCTATTTTCCGAAGGTAAGGTCTCAACAGACTTGCGTGGCGGAACCACAGCTGGTGAATTAAGGCTAATTAAATTATCACCAGGAACAATAGTTGAGATTTTTTTACGTTTCGGAGAGCCATCAGCGAAATCAAAATTTTTAAACATTTTTTCAAAAATTTCAAGCCTAGAAAAAACGACTTCAAAATCCTTCCTCATGGCAGCAAGCTCCATTTTAGATTCCCTGAAAAGACGGTAAAAATCTACTTCCAGAGACCTGCAATTGGCACATGCCCAACGAAATCCATTATTGCGGTCAGTAATGACATCAAAATGCTTGCCGGTAAAACCCAAGCATTTCAAATGTTCATGCTTCTCACATAACCAACAAGTCAACAAACGTTCTTTCAAACTTGTAACTTTACAGTCTTTATTTAAACATTCCATTATTACTGGTTATGCCTAAAAGTATGCTATACCAGATGCCAATAAAAAGTTGTAAAAGTTTTTTTAGTTAATTTTAAAACCGCCTAAAAGTATGCTCTAAATCTTAGTCTAATAAAATATTACGAATAAATAAAAACACAAGACAGAAAAATAGCAAATGTCAAAAATAGAACAAAAACAAAATAATCACCAAGAAACACTGAGATAGACACAAATTCAAACTCACTTATCTGTTTAAACTAATATGTTATAAAACAGAACTTCACTGATCACTAAAGCGAATAATTCTATATTTTTATTATTTCAGTAAATCACACACGAAAACAACACTGAAACTAATAAACTTTTATAATAAATTATCCACTTTGCAGAACACAAAAATAACACAACTAAACACAACAAGAGATTGAGAAAATCTCGTTCCACTGAAGAGGAATATGATCATTTCTTTGAGAACGATGAGACCAATTTACATCATGTTGGAGCTCCCCTTCGACTAAAAAATAATTCGGATACGAATACAAAAGAACGAACTCAGCTATTATAAGATTCCCAAAATTCAATGTCGATACAAACAGGGAAGACTATTTTCGTTCTTTGGTAATTCTTTATTTGCCCTGGAGAGATGAAACAGAAGAATTATTGCAGAACGACAATGAGAATACATGTGTTGTCCATCGGGAAATCATACAAAGTAATAGACAGCAATTTGAGTTATACCAGGAAGGCGAACTTGACGAAACTTGTTGGAAATACAAGATGAACACAATGCCACAAATAACTCAAACGATAACAATGCTGCAACTCAAATGTTTGATGACAAATCACGATATTAACATATTTTATGTGGAAAATGAAGATTCTGACACAAGAGGAGATGTAAGAATTATAAAGTTACCTCCTCTAATAAGCCAAAGTGATCTTAATGACATAAGGACCCTCAATAATAAACAAAGGAGGTACTTGCATCACATTCTGCATAATGTTGTTCAAAATAAAACATTTTATGTGAGTACATAGGCGGAGGTGCTGGTGTTGGTAAAAGTCGCTTAATTACACTGTGCTACAGTGAAAATTTGCAGGGGTTCTAATGCATAAATTCGGTTTTGTGGGAGTCCATAGAAGACGAAAATACCTTTGGTTTCTTTGTGTCACTTCGGTTTTTGATTTTATAACGGTAAATGTAGTGAAAAATGGGCTTTCTTGGATTTTCAACTTTAAACGAACATTACTTCTTTTTTCCACAACCGATTTGCACATCCAATTTTTTATTGGAAACGGGAGAATAATGTCTTTCGAACAAGCCATAGGTTTTTAAAATCGGTTAACAAATGGCTAAGTAATAGTGGTTTAAGTGTGACTAAAACGCATTAAAAAACAGTAAAATGTTTTTCCTTGTGCTCTAGGCTGCGTAAACGATACCTAACGGTACAATTATTTACTGTTAGCAAGTAGGAAATTTAGTTGGCTTTCCAAAATGGGAAAAACCAACGAAATCGGTTGTAAAATGAATGCGTTATGGCATTTTTTGTGTTTTAACTTTTTGGTTTTTTTCATATTTTCCTTTATAAAAGATTAGTACCTTGTGCGTAATTGTAAAGCAAGATAATCACAATTAAAATCATACATGCTAAGTTTCCAACTTTTATAAAGGGAAATATGAAAAAAACCAAAAAGTTAAAATACAAAAAATGCCGTAACGCATTCATTTTTCAACCGATTTCGTTGGTTTTTCCCATTTTGGAAAGCCAACTAAATTTCCTACTTGCTAACAGTAAATAATTGTACCGTTAGGTATCGTTTACGCAGCCTAGAGCACAAGTAAAAACATTTTACTGTTTTTTAATGCGTTTTTGTCACACTTAAACCACTATTACTTAGCCATTTGTTAACCGATTATAAAAATCTAGGGCTTGTCCGAAAGATATTATTCTCCCATTTCCAATAAAAAATAGCGTGTGCAAATCGGTTGTGGAAAAAAGAAGTAATGTTCGTTTAAAGTTGAAAATCCAAGAAATCCTATTTTTCACTACATTTATTGTTATAAAATCAAAACCCGAAGTGACCCAAAGAAACCAAAGGTATTTTCGTCTTCTATGGACTCCCATAAAACCGAATTTATGCATCAGAACCCCTGCAAAAAAATTTTGTCAACATTTGTATCACAGTGTTATCAATCAATTACACATAGAATAAATTCAATGCCTGGAGTAAATCCGGACTTAGCAAAGGTCTTATTGACAGCTCCAACAACAAAAGCGACATTTGGCATTGGAGGATCTACATGACATGCATTATTTTCCCTTCCAGTTAACCAATGTTCAGGTGAACTGCGACCTCTTAGTAATGACAGTGTGAACTCGATATTGGTAAAGTTAACCGATGTAAAACTAATCATTATTGATGAAATATCAATGGTCGGTTCTAGAATGATGGGATACCTGTATGCTCAATTTAAGCAGATATTTAAGAGTAACAATGCATTTAGTGGAACTTCCATTTTGGCATTTGGTGATTTTAAACAACTGCCACCAGTGGGGGATAGGTGGATCTTTAGCGATAACTCTTCAAATCCGTATGGAATTATAGTAGGTTCCAGATTATGGGATCTGTTCTACTTCTATGAGTTAACAGAAATAATGAGGCAAAGGGAAGATTTGAGATTTGCACAAGCGTTAAGCAGAATGTCTAATGGCGAAATGACAAATGAAGAACTGGATATTATGAAATCGAGAATTAAAAGCAACATAAGGGACATACTAATGGATGCAATATATTTATTTGTGTCTTTAAAGGGAATCGCTCAATCCAAAAACTCGTTGGTTCTTGTTTTCAAATGAAACTGTTGGAAGAGAAACACGGAGCAAGAAGCCCCATATATCAGAACTGCTTTGGACACCAGTTGATAGATGTACAAGATCATCACGATGCGCCTTAACTAATTTTAAATGAAAGGTGCTTACACCTGGGAAGTTTTTGCAGATTCTGAAACTACAATGTTCATAGATGAGAAATATCAAGGAGCAAAAAAATTGCCGGAGGGATTTTCAAATAAATCGCGATTTAAGTTCCATTTTTAGGGGTTGCTTGGGTTTTCACGATTTTGCTTGGAAACCGCGAGTCCTATGTAAATGGGCCTAAAGAAAATGACCTTTATAATATTTTCGTAGGGTTTACCGTTTTTTGAGATACAAAACTTCAAATTGAGACAATGCACTGGCTGTATTGCCTCCTTATAAAACAATGTCATTTACCAAATTAAACTTATATATCTTCAAAATGGTACAACCTAGGAATAAATAAATCAGCCAATCTTGCGGTTTCCAAGCAAAATCTTGAAGACTTAAGATAAAAACCTAAATATTTGAACTGAACCTCTATATCTCAAAAATGGTAAAACCTACAAGAAACCCTAAAATTCAGTCTTGTAGAGAATTTTCACAGCTATAACATTTTCTTTAGACTCATTTCGATACGACTTGCGGTTTCCAAGCAAAATCGTGAAAACCTAAAAAAAACCCTAAAATTGTGAATTTTGATCGCGATTTATTTAAAAATCTGCTTTTTTATTTTTCTTATCTATGAACATTGCTGTTATAGAATCCGCGAAATCTTCCCATGTGTAAGCGGTTTTCATCGAGTTAGTTAAGGCGCACTGAACATGATATTGTTTTATAAGGAGGCGATACAGTCAGTGCATTGTCTCAATTTAAACTTATATATCTCAAAAACGGTAAAACCTACGAAAATATCATAAAGGACCATTAATATAGGACTCGCGGTTTCCAAGCAAGATCGTGAAATCCTAAAAAACCTCTAAAAATGTGAACTTAAATCGCGATTTATTTGAAAATCCCTCCGTCCGTTTTTTTTTTTTTTTTTGTTTCTTGATATTTCTCATCTATGAACATTGTAGTTTCAGAATCTGTAAAAACTTCCCAGGGGTAAGCACCTTCCATTTACATTTAGTTAAGGCACACCGTGTCATTTCAGTACAAAAGAAATGACAAAATTTGCATTGAACGCTGTCAGTTTCCTTTGGTTGTAGCCGAAGAAATTACTATTCACAAAAGTCAAGGTGCCACTTATGCGCTCATAAAAAAGATATTTCTTCCGACTATACTGTTATGAATTCTAATTTTATTTTCCTAGTTGAGACATGGTCCTTCCCGGAAGAAAGTTTCAAATTAATGGGATTTTGTGAAATTGGCAGAATTGATTGTATAACTGACGGTCGAGAAAGAACAATAAATAAGAGGGGGATTATAACATTATATCGGTCTAATATTGCAAATGATGTCAGAGTTCTTATGAAAAGAGACTTTTCTGAAGGATGTAATACTTTGCAATACGGTGTATCGAAATTCAAGTTTTCCCGAGAGTTCGTTTCGCCAAATTTTATCTGAATTGATAGAAGAATTGTTTCAACAAAATAATGATAAAATTTGTATAGTTGGTGATTTTAATATATGTATGTCGGTGGAGTATACTGAATTTAACGGAAACAATGCTAGTTAGTAAAATGTTTTTCCCACATTTGGATAAAAATTGTAGCACAACAAAGCACGGAACTCACATAGATTGGGCATTTACCAACATAGCGCCAGATGGGATTATATGTAAAAGTTATCCTACTATACACAGTCATCATGACGGAATTATAATCGCGCTGCAAAGATAGAATTAATTTTCCGTATGTCGTCGCTATTATAATTAATAACGATTCACATACAAAAATTAAATAATTACTTTACAATTGACATTTCATATATTCTTTTATGTTTCGTCATAAAATGGTACTTATATGAATTTTTCACATTAGTCGTGTTTATAATTGAGTCTGCATTAATTTACAAATATTTAAATAATCAAACGTGAACGTGATAACAAATTTATATACTTTTTTATTTTTTGTGGCAGGCGAAGAAAATGTTAAACAAAGTGTCGATGAAGCTTTGAATGCCATGGAGAATAAAATAATTACACTCTCTCATAAGGTTGAAGAACTTAATGAGAAAATACAAATAATGGAATGTAAACAGATAGAAGTAAACAAAATAGAAAATCAACTTCATTTGTTAAAACAACAAATCTCTCAACAGGAGAATCGCAATGTCTCTACAAACATACGTCTTTGTGGAGTTCCTTACTCTCAAAATGAAAATTTATTTACATTATTTCAAAATCTATGCTCGTCAATAAACATTGTACCTCCATCGATTAAATCGATACAACGCCTAAAGCCACATAACAAAACGAACTCCACAATAAATTACGGTGTAATTCTGGCCAAACTTTTTTCCACATACGAAAGAAACAATCTTCTCAAGGCTGTAAATGTGTATAAAAGGCAAAACAAAACACATGGTTGCCGCCGTCTTAGCGTTCTGAGCCACCATCAACTTATCAAAACTTTAGTAGACAATAATTGATGATCAAAAATCGTCTGATATAGGAGAACAATTACTAATGACGTAGGAATAAAACTTACCATAGTATTTGTGAACATTGAAAAATTGGATTACCAAGCAGGACTATAGGAAAAGTTTGGAGTTTCAATTAACTGACATAATTTCGCATATGCATTTATCTTATGAAGTGCGATATGTATACTAGTTCCCAAGCTTTGCCTTTGTCTGCCACAAAAACAACATTCAATACGCCTGAAGATGTGAAACGTAGCGTAATGGTTGAATGCGTGGGACTTCGATAGACTCCTAATTTTTCAATGTATATAATATGTCTAATAAGCTCCACTCGAAAGAGAATTAATTAAATATCACTGTTAAAGTTCAAATAAAATAAACTTCATAAAAATACGTTCACTATCCACTTTCCGTAATTTGTCATAATACTTTTTTATCCAACTTTGAATTTTCGTTCAAAGTTGGTGATGACAAATTACAGCGAGTAAGATCTGTCAATTTACGCGGCTCTTGTGACATCTAAGCTCTCTCGTTACTTTTAATTGTCACTTGTTTTTCGGATTTTCGTCCATCAACAACATCCAAGCAACACCATTGTAAATACAAGGTAATCTATATTAGTTCTTCGACTAATATATTAATAAAACCGCCAATTTTATTATAAAAAGAAATTACTGCTTTTTATTTGGTTTTTCTTTTATTTACACTGCTCCGCAACATTTTGGTCACTTCGAGCCTGGATACGTGCTTTCAGCAACAAAAACTAATAAGGCTCTTCTTCTTTCCCTTTTACAAGGTTTGACTTCGTCAACAACAACCAGCAGTATTTGCCCACAAATATCAACACTCGCTGTTCATCTTCATCCTGATAATTTTTTATTTTCATAAAATCATCAATTCATCACTAAAAGGTACGTACCGTCATTTAGTGAGCATTTACCGCGAGTGTCTTTCTTTTACAATTCAAAATAAATACGAACAAAAACAACTACAGTGCTTAACTACGGTCGTTTTTCAAGTGTCCGTCGGTAACTTATTTGTTGTTTTAATTTCCAACAGTGCCGCTTTCATATGGTGTGTAATAATTCTCTTCAGGAATATTACACTCTTAATTACGATATACGCGTAAATATTCATAAAAAGTGAGAAAATAAATAAACAGTGGTCAGTGATCATATTGTTGTGGTGTTTAGTTATTGTGTGATTATTGGCACAAAAGGAAATAAAAATACACTAACAACATTCATATTGGTTAGTACAACAACAATACGATCACTATCAGTGCTGCATACATTGTGGTTGGTTAGTTCATGAGTAATCGGTAATCACCCACAAGGTACAATAAGTCAGGTCACTCTAAAAGTGAAAATTTTATTTTTCGAAAAAAAATATTTTTTTTTGATTTGATTAAAAATCGATACGGTTCTGTTGGAAATTCGGAACGGTATAAAATATACCCTACAATCGGTCGTATCAATAATTAATAATAATTTTCGTTATTATTATAATATAAATACGATTTTATTCGAATTTTTTTAATATTTTAATATTTATTTGAATTTTTCTTTCCATATTTTGAAAATTGATTTATTTCTTTGGACCTGTAGAGGGCATCTTACAGTCCGTGCACCCTACAATCGGTAAAAATTATTGAAAAAATAATTGAATTTTGCGATTTTTGGCATAATTTTTATCTTTTTTGATTATTTCTTTTCGGAAATAATTATTGTGTATATTTCTATATATAAATCTACAAGCCGTGTATTTTTCGATACACAGTAAGAATATTTGTTCATTTTTTCCTACACTGAGAAAAAATTACTTACAGTTTCTATTAATTTTCGTTGATATTTTCGCCTGAACTGTAATAAAAAGTTTCTTAACCTTGTTTGGTGTTGCTTTTGTTAGTATTCGCTAACAAATAAAATAAATTCTGAATTCTTGAAGTTTTCCTCTCGATTTTCGTTGAGATTCGTTCAATATCATTTGATTGGTGTTGAAATTCTTACAGCTTTTGATTTTTCAAATCGATTTTCTACCTTTTGCTTTCATTGATTATCATTTCTTAAACTTTTTTGTCGTTCAAATATGTCTCTCTCTCCACTCGATTGCTTCATCAGGGCATCTGATGCTATCGTACCATTTGAAACCTTCTTCAATTCTCTCCGAGATGAAGAGTTGGATATTTATATACTAGAAGTTCAGTCTTCTGAGGCTAAATCGCTATGGGATAAAGTGAAAGAAACGTATGACCAATGCCTTGCTTCTATTCAACTGTCGGGTGAGGTCCAAGAAAACCTTGAATCAGCCCAAAGCAAATACCTTGTTGCTTATACGGCATATGTCAACGTCATCGCTACAGCAAATCGAAAATTAGATCAGTTTCGTTCATCGCAGAAGAATTCAAATTCTTTAGCACAAAATGTGAATTCCCAGCCATCTTTGAATTCTGATCGTTTATCCCAAATCCATCCTCCATCGAACTTTAATACTAATTTTACTAGTACTCCTAGAAGAGATGCCATTCCTCCTGAAGATGCTTTATCTATGTCTGGTGTTTCACACCAAACGGGAAGGTCAGCTGAGGTTTCCACCTCAAATGACCGTGTTATGCATAGTTTAAATCTTCCACCTTGCGACATTGATGTTTTTAGTGGTGATTTTCTGTCTTGGCCCACATTCAGGGATCTTTTTTCTGTTGTGTATATCGACAACAGCCGCCTTAGCGATATCGAGAAATTATGTTATTTGCTCAAGAAAACTAGTGGTGAAGCAAAAGACATAGTTTCAAAGTTCCCGCTGACACACAAGAGTTTCGCTCTTGCGTGGTCAGCATTGAAGGAGACATATGACAATGTTCGAATTTTGGTTAACAACCAACTTAAATTGTTGTTTGACCTTCCGGTCCTGGATACTGAGTCCAGTGCGGGCCTGAAGAATCTTCAGCGCGCAATCAATGGATGCATTTCGGCTATGGCGATCTACGACGTTTCTACAAACGATTGGGATCCCATATTGGTCTTCTTGTGCATACAACGATTGCCTAAAACTACCGTCACCATGTGGGAACAGACGGTTAAAGACAAATCGGCATTGTCTGCTTGGAAGGATTTGGATCGTTTTCTTACGGAAAGGATTCAAACCCTTTCTTGTCTCCAGAATATTCGTGGCATAGATTCCTCTAAAAAAGTTGAAAAGAAGGTGCGAGCTCATTTTACAAAGACGGCTCCTTCTTCTTCTTCTCGTGCCCCTGCAGTAAAAACCTGTGTTCTTTGTCCTAAATTAGTACATCCTTTGCGTTTTTGTCCAGAATTTACTAAATTATCCATAGAAGGTCGTTTTTCTGTAATGAAGCGTTTCAATTGCTGCATTAATTGTCTGACGGTTGGTCATGATGTTAGGAAATGTGTCAGTAAACATAATTGCGGTAAATGCAACAAGCGACATCACACACTTTTACACCGTGAGATGTCCAGTTCTGCAAGTTCCGTTCGTACAGCGACTTCGTCGCAATCATCTGGTACTTCATCCTCCGCTCAAACTAACAATGTGAATCCAGATATCCCTTCGACTTCGTCAGGAATATCACACTCTGTCAATAGACAAGTGCACCATGTTTCACAAAACAAAAATGTTGTTCTGGGTACAGCTATGGTGAATCTAATTCATCAAGGCATCACCTATCCTGCTCGTGCCCTTATTGATCCAGCTTCTGAAGCGTCTTTCATTACTGAAAGTCTACAACGTCGCCTTGGTATTTCTACTACGGCGACACAGGCAACAGTTTCTGGCATTAATCAAAGTACGTCCACTACATCCCAAAAATTATGTTCGTTGTGTATAGGCTCACCAATTGATACGTCCATATTCTTGGAAATTGCAGCTTTAGTGATACCCGCTATTCCTGGCAATTTACCATCCTTCTCAATTGGTGAGGACTTGATTTCCCGTTTGCCAAATATTCGTTTGGCTGATAGAAATTTCTTTGAATGTAGAACAGTTGATCTACTACTGATTTATATCCCAGAATTCTTCTTCAGGGAATTCAATCTAACATCCTAGGTACACTAATGGCACAAAAAACTGTTTTTGGCTGGATCATTACTGGTCCAATTCCAACTTCCAATATTACGGTTTTAACAACCACAATAAATTATGCAGAATATGATCTTAACAAGACTCTTCTTCGTTTTTGGGAATTGGAAGAACCTCTAAAGCGCGCTATTTTGTCTCCTTCGGACAAATTTTGCGAAGAAAATTTCAAGAGGACGACTCGTCGGGACTTAGATGGCAGATATATTGTCACACTCCCCATCATACCTGAATTCGCAGGTCAGCTAGGCCATTCTAGGACCAATTGTTTACGACAATTCTTCCGCAACGAGGCTTCCCTCCTAAGAAAACCACAAATTAAAGTCGTTTACGATGGGGTGGTCAGGGAATATCTAGAATTAGACCACATGAGACTTTTTTCAACTTCTTCAGCAGACTCTTCAGTATGCTACTTTCCTCATCATCCGGTTATTAATCCGGATAAGCCTACAACCAAATTGAGAATGGTTTACAACGCCTCAAATAAGACTTCTAATGGGAATAGTCTAAATGATATTCTTTATGTCGGTCCAACCCTTCAATTGGATTTAGTCCTACTCATTCTAAGATGGAGACTTTTCAAATTTGTGTTCAATTGTGACATAACGAAAATGTACAGACAAATTCGAGTAGATCCTACTCAACCTCCTCTCCAAAGAATTTTATTTCAGACCGTAACATTCGGAGTAAATTGTGCTCCATATCTTGCCATTCGGACTTTACTTCAATTGGCCGATGACACAGAAAATGAATTTCCGTTAGCTGGACATATCCTTCGGAAGTGCATGTACGTAGATGACGTCTTGACCGGTTTTCACGATTTGGAGACAGCGCAAAAATCCTGAGACCAATTAATTGGTGCTCTTTCTTCCGCCATATTCGAATTACGGAAATGGACAGCCAATGATCGCAGCATTTTAGAATCGCTTCCTTCGGAGCATCTTTACGACGCTAAGCTTCTTACTTTCGTGGAAGCTAGTAGTTCAAAACCGCTGGGTATTCGGTGGAATGCACAGCTGGACCAATTTTATTTCAGTGTAAACCCACTGGAACACCGGTCCAAATATACGAAACGGGAAGTTTTGTCAACCATCGCCAAATTATTCGATCCGGTAGGGTGGTTAGGACCTGTGATAGTTGTAGCAAAAATAATTATGCAACGTATTTGGCTCGACAACATTGGTTGGGATGATTCGCTTCCGTCTTCGACAGAACGCGAATGGGAAAAATTCGTCGAGTCATATCAGGGCGTTAATTCCATTTCCATTCCTCGTTGGGTCCAGTATTCTCCAACTTGTCAAGCAGAGCTTCATGTCTTTTCTGATGCCTCAGAAAAGGCATACGCGGGGGTAGCATATATTCGCATTGTTTCTTCTAATGGAGAAATTTTCACAAATTTGCTTTCATGCAAAACAAAAGTAGCTCCCTTGAAGTCTATTTCATTGCCTCGTTTAGAATTATGCGGTGCGGTATTAGCATCCGAACTTCTGAAAGGCATTCTAAACGAGATTGATATTTCATTTCATAAAATGTATTGCTGGACCGACTCAAAAATTGTTCTTTCGTGGCTTCAGAAAACTCCATCCACATGGACCACTTTCGTGGCGAATAGGGTTTGTCGTAATCAGGAGAATGTTGGGCAAAATAGGTGGTTCCACGTTCGGCCTGAGGACAATCCTGCAGACTTAGGCAGTCGGGGGCTTTCTCCTTCGGAGCTAGCCTCTTCGCAACTTTGGTGGCATGGTCCACACTGGCTAGGTCTGGATAGTTCAAATTGGGACATCCAAAACGTTTCCGTTGACACGGAAGTCGAACTTCTTCCAATAAGAACTCATGTCACTTTCATCAATGACTATGAAGATATCTTAAATCAGTTTTCTTCCCTTGATAGGGCACTCCGTGCCATCGCATGTGTTCTTAGATTCCACTACAACACGCATCCTGCTCATAGAGGAAAATATCACTTTGAAGGGTCCACTCCTACCAATTCTGAGATTCAGGCAGTCAGATTTCGTCTTGCTGTTTTAGCTCAAAAGGCATATTATCCAGAGGAATACTATGCGTTACTTCATAAAAAGCCACTTCATTCGAAAAGTTCTCTATTGTCGTTAAATCCATTTCTGGATCAAACAGGGGTAATGAGGTTAGATGGACGCCTAGCTCAATCACCAACTCTTTCCACTTCTGAACAGCATCCTATTCTCTTACCCTATCATAGTACATTCGCAAAACTTTTGGTGGAACAAATTCATATAGAGTCCCTGCACAGAGGAAATTAACTAATGCTTCGTACGCTTCGCTTGGAGTATTGGATTCCTCGTGCTACTTCTTTGATTAGGGCGACAATAATGCATTGTCGACTGTGCATCTTGGCAAAGAAACGCACTTGTACCCAAATCATGGCATCTCTTCCTACGGAAAGAACGTCTATTTCTAGACCATTTTCTATGACAGGTATCGATTTCGCTGGTCCATTTGATATCAAATCCTTGTCAGGTAGAGGTTGTAAAATAACAAAAGGTTATGTTTGCGTCTTCGTTTGCATTTCTACGAAAGCAATTCATTTGGAACCAGCGTCTTATTTATCCACCGCAGCCTTTTTGGCTGCTTTAAATAGGTTTATTTCGCGCCAAGACTATCTTCCAAGACTATCTTCTCGGACAATGGCACCACTTCGTTGGTGCATCGAGAGAGTTAGAACGAGAATTTAAGATTGCGTTAGATGAGATTCGTGCAAAGCTCCGTTCCAAGTTCCAATACCAGGAGCTTTCATGGAAATTTAACCCAGCCGGAGCTCCACATATGGGTGGGCTCTGGGAAGCTGCTGTTAAAAGCTTTAAAATCCATTTCAGAAAAATCGCGAAAAATCTCAAATATATATAAGTGGAAATTTCCGCAACGCGATATTCAACTGGATGATTTGGTAGTCCTTCGACAAGAACATTTACCTCCTACCGCGTGGAAACTCGGTCGCGTCGTGAAAGTCTATCCGGGAGTCGACGGTCATGTGAAAACGGAAAGCGGTATCGTAAAGCGACCCGTAGTTAAGCTGGTCATTCTAACCAACGACGATTAAATGTTCACCTCTCTTTATCGTGCCATCTCCATCTTTTCACAGACATGGAAAACTTGAGTTCGATGGCCGCTTCCCTTCCCTTTTACAAGGAGGACATCCCAATGTCGGATGAAGAGAGAGGTGTCGATGCCGATATGGTACCTTTGGGGTCTCAGGACTCCGATCTTGGCGGGGTCACAAGAGCTGCCACTCCTATTCTGGAGTCTGCACCGGCACTATCGACCACCACGACGTTGCCAGCCGAAGCTGCTTCTCCTCTACGGGAGAATTGCACAGCAGCGCTGGCTCCAAACCCGGGATCTGATTCCCATCCGGCAGGAGATACCCCTCAGGTGCTCCTCGCTGCAACTGTAAATACCGAGGTCCCAGACACCGCTACTCCTCTACGGGAGATTGCACAGGCGAGTGCTGGGTCCCATACCTCAACCTGGACCATAGGTTCGACGTCTCCTCTACGGGAGATTGCACCCGTCGTTCCCGGTCTTCCCCCAACAGAAGTGGCTACCCAACCTCAAGGCAAACGCACAGTGGCAAGGTCAGTTCGACAACAAGGCCCCAAATGTGTTTTGTGCACGCAGAGGCATGTCATCCGGGCGTGTCCCAATTTTCTAAAAATGACTTGCGAGGAACGTATTCGATTTGTGGTTCAGGGGCATTTCTGCTCCAATTGCTTAGGCAGGTCCCATATCCGACGTGATTGTTTAAGTCGGCATCGTTGTCAGAAGTGTAAAGGTGACCACCACACACTTCTTCATCCAACCAAAAGCTCCGTTCCTCAAAGAAATGTACGCTCTTCGGGTAAAAAAGACAATGCGTCTAATGCTCTCCATATGTCGCCTACAACCAAACCGACTCCGTCTGGGCAAAAGTCCTCTAAGAAACGTCAGTCCGCCCCGTCTGCTCCGATCTCGTCCATGTCTTCGACTTCCGTCAGTCCGACTATACAGTCCATACAGCCCATTGTTACCCTGGGGCCAACAATGGTTGTAAAGCTCCTTCTTCCTGATTCTCAGGTAATTGTTCGAGCACTGTTAGACCCATGTGCTGGACATAGCCGTATATGCTCAACGCTGGCTAGAAAGCTTCAGCTCAATCCATTAAAAGTTGGACAGGATTTCTTCTGCCAACTAACCTTACAATCCTGCTATGATTCCACCTAACTTGTTCGCGTTTCGGCGAGAAGTATGTCCTTGGAGCATGTGGTCGCGCCTTCGCAGTCAGCTCCGGATTATGTAAAAGACCACTATGCTGGGATACAACTAGCAGATCCCGATTTCCATAAGTCCTCACACATCGGGCTTATTCTAGGTCCGGATGTGTACCCGAAGGTGATGAAATCACAGACTTATTCGAGTCCTGGGTTCCCTTGGGCCCACTATTTTTGGTTGGGTGATAACTGGTTCTTGTCCACTGTAGGATCGCCAGAGAAGATCAGCCATCTTCTGGTCCTTCGGTCAAGTTGTTTTTGGAGGCAGTCTTCTACTGTCTCAAAAATTGTTTTTTGAAAAAATAAAATAATGAATAACTAAAAAATGCTCAAAATTGACGGTTCCGCCTTGTTATTTATTTATTTAATTGTAGTTTAATTTAGTAGAATTAAGAATATTTTGTTGTAACATGACTAGATGTTTCAAGGGCGGCGGTAATGTTAAAGTTCAAATAAAATAAACTTCATAAAAATACATTCACTATCCACTTTCCGTAATTTTTCATAATACTTTTTATCCAACTTTGAATTTTCGTTCAAAGTTGGTGATGACAAATTACAGCGAGTAAGATCTGTCATATTACGCGGCTCTTGTGACATCTAAGCTCTCTCGTTACTTTTAATTGTCACTTGTTTTTCGGATTTTCGTCCATCAACAACATCCAAGCAACACCATTGTAAATACAAGGTAATCTATATTAGTTCTTCGACTAATATATTAATAAAACCGCCAATTTTATTATAAAAAGAAATTACAGCTTTTTATTTGGTTTTTCTTTTCTTTTATTTACACTGCTCCGCAACAATCACTATAAATGACATTCGCCTTAATAACGCTGCAGTTACAAATGCCAGTAAATTGGTGCCAGTTGAGTACATTTATTATACTCGAAAATGCCGAAAAAGTGTTCGACTGGCATGCAGTTTTCTTGTGTGTTTACACATGCCAGTGCAAGTTCAATTTCAAAATTATTTTAAGCCGCATATAACACACAAAATTGCATTATATTTCAGATTTAAAACACAATTCACAAAATACTTTATTATTTTTATTATTTTTATCGTTTTAAAAAGAATGTTTTCAATCATAAACATAATGAATCTCGTATTGCCGTCTTTTCAGTATTGTATAATCCACGGGGGAAATTATTTGTCAACCTATATTTTCATGAAAAACATCAAAACTATGACTTTATTTACCACTAATATATTGCAGCTACCGAGATGTTTTATTTGTGTTTCATAACCTTTTTGAAAATATGCATTAAATCTTTGCATTCTTAAAAGAAACAAAAATGTACATGGATTAAAAAATAGTCTCGGCAACTCACTGGCAGCCAGTTCAAAATTTTGCTGGCATGAAAAATCTAGTGCCAGTGGAGTCGACAATTCAAAAAATGTCGTTGTGATAGTAAAAAATTGTGTATGTATTGAATTTTTCGAACTGTCACAACTTCATTTACGTTTATTTGGCTTTGACACCGATATTCCTTTCTATGTAAACGAGGACCTGACGAGCGCGAACTTTAAAATATTAAAATCTGCAGTTTCACTGAAAAAGAAAAAGTTTCTGTCAACAGCTTTCACATTACGCGGGCTCCTATATGTGAAGCGTTTTGATACCGAAAACCCCATACGGATTGAGTCTATAGATCAATTAAATAGTCTCTTTCGTTCATCTCCCCAAAACACAAATGCTCAATCAGCTGTTCCTGATAATGTCAATTAATCGAGAGTAGGAATAACTCTCTCCCCCATCTGTCCGCAACGTTGCCACTAATGATATTTTCGCATTGCCAACTGTCCAGCACTACATCGGTGTTACCATTTAATATCTATAGTAACAATATATATACAGTTAAAAAAATTAATAAAATAACCATAATACTATTTTTTAATATGTCAAGGAACAATATATAAGCCAACTTGTTTATTTGTTATTTTATAATACTGTTGAATGATAGACATTATGCATTTATAATTTCTTTTATTAACTCAAATCTTGCCAAATTACAATTTATCACGCTGCAGGTATTTGTTGCTATCATGACTGTTATATTTGAACTTCGTTAATATATATAATTCCAAAGACGAACTCTTCGACATGATACGAATTATTGGTAAACAGAGGACTGGGCTAAAGCTAGTTCAATTAATGCTCAAAGTCTCAATAATAAATTGGACGAATTTCACAACATTTTTGTCTCTTCAGAGGTTCACAAAATTTGTGTTTTGAAACATGGTTCCCCTGTGAGGTTCAGGATGGCATATACAACATTCCCGGATATTCGCTTTTTCGTGCAGACCGGAAGTCTCTTGCTGGAGGCGCCTGTATTTATGTTAAACATGGAATTAACTGCAAGAATAAATTGAAGTCCAATGACTGCGGCAATATTGAATATATATTTCTAGAGCTAGCTTTGCAAAACTCTCAAACAATTCTTGTTGGATGCGTTTACAGACCAAATAAGAACATTGATATCATAGATTTATTGTCAGATTTGCAAAATATTTCAATGCCATACAACGACATTATCATAGCTGGTGACTTTAACTGTAACCTCTTAGTGGAATCAACTGTGTCTGATTGCTTTGGAATGCTTGGTTTATATCCCATCAATACCACTTCTCCAACGCATTTCAATTCCACCACAAACAGTCTCATAGATATAATATTTACAAATCAATTGCCCAAAGTTCTGCTATATGATCAACTGTCAGCACCAATGTTTTCTAAACACGATCTCCTTTATAGAATATACGATGTTGGTATCCCTAATTCTGTAGATCCAATTTCATATTGTGACTTCAAGAGATTAAATTATAACCTTCTGTAGCGACATAAGTCTGCTGTCAACTGGAATGATGTTTATAACATATGCAATGCAAACGAACAGGTTTCGTTTATTCAAGAGAATTGCCATAACATATTAATTGACTGCGTACCACAAAAAACATTTATACCTAAGAATAAAGAAACCGCATTGCATGAGGTAGTACACCACATAGAAAGAACCTTCGAAATGAAAATGTACACACTCGCTGTATGCATCGACATCGAAGGCGCTTTCAATAACGTAAGCGCCGAGACACTTATCCTCTCCTTAGACGAGTTACAGGTAGACAGGGCTTTAAGGAACTGGATAAACCACATGCTAAGGAACGGATAGATAAGCTGCGGGCTATACGACGTGAAAATAAGAGACAAAGTTGGGCAAGGAACGCCACAGGGAGGGATACTTTCACCTCTGTTGTGGGTTACCACCATAAACAGTCTCTTGAGGGCCCTAACCGAAGAAGGATTTGACCCAGTCTGCTACGCAGACGACGTTATAATACTTCTGAATCAACTCTGTCGAAGAGCAGAAACGGCTCTAAAAATTGCTTTTAACTGGGCCAGGCCGAGAGGTCTGAATGTCAACCCGGAAAAAAACAGAATTATGTCTATTCACTAGGAAAACGAAAATGGGACACTACGAGGAACCAGTTTTTCTAAATAAGACAATAAATATCTGTTGTTCAGTTAAATATCTAGGAGTAATTCTGGATAGGAAACTTAAATGGAAAGACCATATACAAGAAAGGGCCAACAAGGCCCAAATATGTTGGTCAACCTGCAGAAGGGCGATAGGCTCAAAATGGGGGTTCAATCCTAGAATGATACACTGGCTATACAGAAGCGTAATTAGACCAATTCTAACGTACGCGTCTGTGGTATGGTGGACAGCCATGGACAAAAAATGCAATGTGGGAATATTGCAAAAGGTCCAAAGAACATGCTGCCTAAGCATTAGCAGAGCAATGAGGACCACACCGACTAGGGCTTTAGAAACAATTTTGTTTGTACTCCCAATAGATATTCAGGTAAGGTATGAGGCAGCCATCGCAGCTGTAAGGCTAAAGTCGATGAGCGAGTGGATCGAAAAGAGCCACCAAACATACCACCAAAACATATTAAAGGTCACAACGGGTGAATCTATAAATCAGGTAGTATCGGACGGTATACCTGAAACTAGTGAAGTAGCCTTATGTGAAGTTTCAATACCTGACAGAGACATCTGGATCTGGGGAGCTCTAGCACAGATTCCCGCTGGAAGCTGTGGGTTTACGGATGGGGCTGTGCTAGGGGGAGAACCGGACTGGGTCTTTATATAATGGAACCGGAAACGGAAATCTCCCTCCGTCTGCCGGATCATAACACGATCCTGCAGGCGGAACTCCGGGCGATAACAGAGTGTCTGCTTTGGTTTGATAGTCACACAAGGCCTACCACTGTAAATATCCTTACGGATAGCAAAGCAGCCATTAGAGCTATATCAACCAAGACAGTGAAATCTAGAACTGTCTTGGAATGTATTAAATCTATAAATAATTACTCTCAACGCGGTAAGGTAAACATTATATGGGTACCAGGGCATATTAGGGGTAAAGAAATAGCAAACTCCTTGGCAAAACAAGCCAAGGAGCGACCCACGGTAAGTCTAGAAAACGCTTAGCCGTTTAAAGCTACGCGACTAGAACTAAAGACATGGGCAAAAAATCCACATATATCCCTCTGGAGTAGTGAAGAGAAGGGAAAAAACACAAAAATCCTATGGGGAAACCCAGACGAGGACAAAACAAAAGAATTACTTTTACTAAGTAAAAAAGATATTAGTAGACTGACAGGAATCCTTACAGGTCAGCTAGGTCTAAAAGCGCACCTGCACAAAATAGGTTGTGCAGAAAACAGTGAATGCGGAGCATGCGGAGAGGACGACGAAACGTTGGAACATTGCCTCTGTCATTGTCAAGCCTTCACAAATCTGAGAACCCAGTTCAAAAAGATCATAGACTATGTAAATAGGACAGAGATCCTAGACTAAGTCAAAAAAAGATAATCTTCCATAACCCAAAAAAAGATAATCTTCCACAACAGGCCCACTTATGGCTTAAGTGTATGTCCACATGGGCATGTGGTGATCTAGTATCACCCCCCTTTTCAACCTAACCTAAGAATAAAGAAAAGCCCTGGTTCAATAATCATATAAAAAAGCTAATACTTAAAAGAGATACAAATTATAAAAGATGGAAAAGATTTAAAATACCAGAAATGCATAGACAATTTAAATTATCGAGACAAGAAGTCATTAAGTCTATTCAAAAAGCAAAATACGAATACTACAGAGACAAATTTTCTACGCCTGTAGATAGCAAAAGTAAATGGAAACAAATTCGGGAGATTGGCATTGGCCAGAATTCGCAAACTGTTTCAAATGCTGATGTTGACATCGATGATCTGAATAAAAAGTTTGTTAGTCATACCATTATAGACAATAGTGGAAATGTGTATGCAAATTTGAACACTGTACTGGTTGAGAATGAGTTTTCCTTTAGATGCAACAATCAAGAAGAAGAAAATCTAATGCTGGGGGAATGGATGGTATAAACCCAAAGCTTTTAAGAATAATGCTTCCAACACTGTTGCTTATATAACATATGTATTCATCTCCATTCTTACAAAATCTGTTTTTCCTGATAGTTGGAAACAAGCAAAAATCGTGCCACTACCCAAGCCAAACAATGATTTTCGTCAAATATCTCTGTCGCCACTTATATCGAATGTTCTGGAGAATATAATGTATAAACAAATTAATTACTATGTTGCTGACAATAACTTGTTAACAGAACGACAATCTGCCTTCAGAAGTAATAGAAGCTGTGTCACTGCTCTTGTAGATGTCGTTGATGACATCAGAAGTAATATGGACAAAAAGAAAGATTCCTTCCTTATATTGTTAGATCACTGTAAGGCATTTGATACTGTAAATCACAATATATTGCTACAAAAGCTTGAAAAGCAATTTAATTTTTCAACTTCTGCCTGTCGCCCTTATTGATTCATATGTCAGTAACCGTACGCAAACTGTCTATCTTAACAAAAAGTATTCGACGCCGTTATCTGTTAACAATGGTGTACCGCAAGGATCAGTCTTGGGTCCATTACTGCTTTCCGTATATATAAACGATCTGCCTGAAGTACTGATGATGATGTGCAGTTGTACATTGGTTTCAACCCAATAGATATACGATTCACACTACAGAAGGTTAATGATGACCTACAAAGAGTTAACATATGGGCTAAAAATAATAATCTCACGATCAATCCATCAAAATCGAAATGCATTCATATAACAAAGCATAAACAATTCCAAAATATAGAAAACTTGGTGATAAATGGTTCAATAATCGAATATGTAAACTCTGCTTGTAATCTTGGGGTAGTTTTTAATGATAATCTTTCATGGTCAAACCACATAAATGTTACGGCTGGTAAAGTACCTGGAATACTGAGAAACCTTTGGTCAGTCCAAGCCACAACACCTCTGGAAATACGAATGCTACTAGCAAAGACCTACCTAATACCTACACTTTTGTATTCAAGTGAAGTTTTTTACAGTGTCACTGCTCTTGTAGATGTCGTTGATGACATCAGAAGTAATATGGACAAAAAGAAAGATTCCTTCCTTATATTGTTAGATCACTGTAAGGCATTTGATACTGTAAATCACAATATATTGCTACAAAAGCTTGAAAAGCAATTTAATTTTTCAACTTCTGCCTGTCGCCCTTATTGATTCATATGTCAGTAACCGTACGCAAACTGTCTATCTTAACAAAAAGTATTCGACGCCGTTATCTGTTAACAATGGTGTACCGCAAGGATCAGTCTTGGGTCCATTACTGCTTTCCGTATATATAAACGATCTGCCTGAAGTACTGATGATGATGTGCAGTTGTACATTGGTTTCAACCCAATAGATATACGATTCACACTACAGAAGGTTAATGATGACCTACAAAGAGTTAACATATGGGCTAAAAATAATAATCTCACGATCAATCCATCAAAATCGAAATGCATTCATATAACAAAGCATAAACAATTCCAAAATATAGAAAACTTGGTGATAAATGGTTCAATAATCGAATATGTAAACTCTGCTTGTAATCTTGGGGTAGTTTTTAATGATAATCTTTCATGGTCAAACCACATAAATGTTACGGCTGGTAAAGTACCTGGAATACTGAGAAACCTTTGGTCAGTCCAAGCCACAACACCTCTGGAAATACGAATGCTACTAGCAAAGACCTACCTAATACCTACACTTTTGTATTCAAGTGAAGTTTTTTACAGTTGTGATGTTCCTGATCATGATAAACTAAAGGTTACCTTCAATAATATAGCAAGATATGTCTTTAATAAAAAACGAAGTGACCGAATATCTGATAATGCTTATAAAATCTTCAACATGAGTTTCGACAATTACCTCAATTACAAGAGCTTTGTATTTCTACACAAAATTATAAAGAGCAATAAACCCAGATATCTATTTGAATAACTGCAATTTGCAAGCTCCAAAGGAGGAAAGAAAATAATACAATTTAAATTCAAAACTTCCAGGTCTGAAAAACAGTTCTTTATCCCAACAATACGTCTTTGGAATGACCTCCCCACAAATATGCAGAAATTAAGCAACAACCTGGGTTTTAAAAACGAGTTAAAAACATACTACAGTACAAAACATTGATAAAATTGTTTTTTTCTTTTTACTTTAGTATTATTAATTTTCTTTAAACCTTTAAAATTTACTCTACTGTAATCAGAATATTTGTATAACATAAACCACTAGCACTAAACCAAATAAATAAATGTTTTTGGTTTAATACAAATAATATTTAAACGCATACCTAAAAGTTAATCTTCTATATACAGCCATCATGGCGGTTTTATAATCGCGCTGTAAAGATAATATTAATTTTCCGTATTTCGTCGTTATTATAATCCATAACGATTTTTTTTAATTTATTTATTTATTAATTCATTTATATAAGTTAACGTAAGTTAACGTATGTTAATAATTATTAACTCTAATTATTTAGCCCTACCTCGTAGTAATAACACGCGCAGACAATTCGCGCATCATATTTCATCACGCCACTACCTGGTCGTTGAAATGCTGATGCGCTTATTAGTGGTGCGGGTATTCGACCAGTAAATATTCATTTTTGCTGGAAGAATGCAAGGTAAGCATTTTCACACACTTCTGTCAAATTATATTAAACCACAAAATGAAAGAATAAAATCAGATTGTATTTACACGTCCACATAAGTGGACAGCAATCCCGAAAAATCGTTGTTTTACTAATTCAACATATCACCATAGGTGATAAGCGGTAAAAACGTTAACTGGCGCCCAACAGTGAGATTTTATGAAGAAATCGCAAAAAACCAAAGTGAACATCGTTTATAAGATTTTGTAAAAAATCGGAAAAGAAGGTGTAAATCGGTTATAAGATTTTATAAAAAAAATCTCGGAAAATAAATTAAGTCTAAGTGTGGAAAACTAAAAAATAAGATTTCATAGAAATCGACTAAACAGAGTGAAACACGAACGACAATATAATAAACCAAAAGAATTTTAAGTCTAGTGTGGAAAACTAAAAAATAAGATTTCATAGAAATCGACTAAACAGAGTGAAACACAAAAGACAATATAATTAATCAAAAAGAATTTTAAATCTAGTGTGGAAAACTAAAAAATAAGATTTCATAGAAATCGACTAAACAGAGTGAAACACAAAAGACAATATAATAAACCAAAAAGAATTTTAAGTCTCGTGTGGAAAACTAAATGATAAGATTTCATAGAAATCGACTAAACTGAGTGAAACACGAAAGACAAAGTAATACACCAACAAAAGTGTTATTTTTTTTTGGAGATTTTTTACTAAAAAAAAATCTTAACTAAAACAAAAATCAAATAAAAGAAAAGTCGGTCGGACTTTCAAAATAAAGTCGGACAGACTTTAAAGAGAAAAGCCGGACGGGCTTTAAGGTAAAGTCGGACGGACTTTAAACAAAACCGGGAGTTATCAACTCAACAAAGCAGATACTATCAACTCAACAAAGCAGATACTATCAACTCAACAAAGCAGATACTATCAACTCAACAAAGCAGACACTATCAACTCAACAAAGCAGATAATATGATGAAATTAATGTAAGTACCACTTCATTTTCAAGAAACCGGCATTATTAAGTTATTTGTCTTAAACAAAAGATACTTATTTTTAATTGTTTGTTAAAAAAAGACTCAATAAAAGTTGAACTGAAATTGGAAATCTGATAAATTTAAATTTGGCTTAAATAGAAAAAAATGGCTACTAGAGACGAAATCATAGGGTTAGTCACGGCTACTGTCGATGTTATGACAGAGGAACTTAAGGCTCAACTAAATATTATAGCGAGCCAACTTCAACAGTTGCAAATAAAAAAAGTAGAGACATACGAGCCAGTTTCATTAGGCGGTGCTACGGGAACGTCATTAGATTTGATTAAATCTCTCCCAGAATTTAAAGGAGACCTAGCAGCTTACCCTGCCTGGCGAGAAGCCGCCCATTTTGCCATTAGCTACTACCAAGAGAATACTGAACCGTACTACATAGCCATGGGTATATTTCGAAATAAAATAGTTGGAACGGCAAACGACAAGTTATCTGCCTTCAACACTATTTTAAATTTCAAAGCGATAATCGCTCGCCTTGATCAGTGTTTTGCTGATAAGAGATCGGTCCAGGTTTTAGAGAATGAACTGAGCATTTTAAGACAAGGTAAACTGTCAATTAATGAATTTTATGATGAAGTTGATAAACACCTGACATTAATAATAAATAAAAATAAAATGACTTACTCCAACAATGAGGAGGTAAGCAAAGCTTTAAATGAGAGGGATACCACCAGATTCGACTAGCTGAACGCGACAGAAGTAAAACAGCGTTTAGTGTCAATAACGGCAAATATGAATTTTGTAGACTACCATTTGGTCTAAAAAATGCGCCGAGTATTTTTCAGCGCACGATAGATGATATATTGCGAGAACATATTGGGAAAATATGTCAAGTTTATATGGACGACATTATTATTTTCTCACCTGATGAAAGGAGTCATTTAGAACATATTAACATAATAATGAAAAAAATTAGTGAAGCAGGAATGAGGATATCTGCTTCGAAATCTAAATTCTTTAGACAAGAAGTAGAGTTTCTCGGTTACATTGTAACCAGGGAAGGAATCAGGACATGTCCAGATAAAGTTAGAGCTATTAAGGAATTTCCAAAACCTGAAAATTTGAAAAGCCTCCGATCGTTCTTAGGCCTTTCAGGTTTCTATAGGAGATTTATAAAGGATTATGTAGTTATTGCTAAACCTCTAACTAGATTGTTAGAGGGCGAAAATGGTAACATCTCGGCGAAGAAATCGAAGGGTGTAAGAATAGATTTGAAAGAAGATGCATTAGCAGCATTCGAAAAATTAAAACAAATTCTTTCATCAGAAGATGTTATTCTAGCATATCCTGACTTTGAAAAGAAGTTCGAACTAACAACGGACGCTTCTGCAATCGCTCTTGGAGCAGTTTTAGCACAAGATGGTAGACCAATAACCATGATATCTAGGACTTTGTCTGCAACCGAAGCAAACTATGCTGCAAACGAACGAGAGTTACTCGCAATCGTCTGGGCATTGAAAGATTTAAGGCATTACCTATACGGTGTCTGAGAAGTTCATATTTTCACAGATCACCAACCATTGACATTTTCTATGTCAGATAAGAATCCGAACTCAAAAATGAAAAGATGGCGATCTTTTATAGAAGAATTTTCCCCGAAATTTTTCTATAAACCTGGCAAAGAGAATGTTGTCGCGGACGCACTCTCCAGGCAGTACGTAAACCATACTCAAGACGAGTCGGATGATGGAACAGCTCACAGCGAAATTTCTTTATCGCAAGTTATAACTTCTGTTAAATACCCAGTAAACCAATATAAAACGCAGATAATATTATCTAAGGAGCAGTCAGCCTCTAAGACAAGAAAGATTTTATTCCAGCGTTTTTTAAGACATACCATAACATATGATACTGTGGAAAATTTGATAACTCTTCTCTTGGAAATCATTAATCCAGGGACGGTAAATGCAATTTGTTGTGACCTTTCAGTTCTTGCTGAAATACAGAATTGCATAAAGACCAAATTTCCATCAGCTAAATTCATTCATACAGAAAAACTGGTCATGGATGTTATCCGGGAAGATGATCAATGGGATATAATAACGACAGAACATAATCGGGCACACCGATCGTTACAAGAAAATTATGAACAAATTATTAATGAATATTATTTTCCGGGAATAAAGAAAATGTTAAAAATGGTGATAGCTAATTGTAAGATTTGCAAAGAAAATAAATACCAGAGAAAACCGGAAAATACAGTAATATCCCCTACTCCAATACCTGAATATCCTGGTCATATCCTGCACATTGACATACTAATAACAAATAAAAGTAATTTTTTGACAGCAATAGACAAATTTTCGAAATTTGCGATTATTGTCCCAATTGCATCCAGGAATGCAATCGATATCAAAACGGCTCTTTCCCAAATACTAAACAGATTTGGAAACGTGAGACTTATTGTATCGGACAATGAGAAATCGTTCAAATCAAGTCTAATTGGTACCTTTCTCAGAGACTATTACGGTGCGGAACAACATTTTGTACCTCCAATGCACAGTCAGAGTAATGGCCAAGTTGAAAGATTCCACTCCACTTTATTAGAAATTGCCAGATGTGTTAAAGCACAGCAAAATGTAGAAGATACAGTCGAACTGCTGCTTTTGTCCACATTTAAATACAACAATACCATCCACTCTGTAACAGGAAGAAAACCAATAGACATTATTAACTTAATTCCTAACAAAGATCTAGAAGAAATTAAAGGAAAATTGAACGTTGCTCAGGAAAAAACTCTAAGGATTCATAACGAAAACGCCTCGTTTAAAGTTTACCATCCAGGTGAAAAAGTGTTCGTTAGGAGAAATCGTAGGCTTGGGAATAAATTTGATAAATGGTACGTCGAAGGGACAATTGAACAAGACCTAGGCTCGACAGTGTTGATTAATGGAAGAAAAGTTCATAAAAGTAATTTACGGTAATCTTTTTTTTTTTTTTTTTGTTTGTTTAATTTTTTTTCTTCTCTACTAGACTTCTAATGACATGGACAATACTGACATCGGAAACAATACTGGACTACACGGACTCTTACTTCATAGCTGTAAAAGATGGAGACGTAGCAATTTATAATGACCACAAATACATTCTGCACAGGACAAATTTAACGGAGTACGAAACGATTTTGGAAGAAACAAATGGGTTATTAAAAAATTTTTCAGACAGAAGGGAAATTGACTTTGTAACGGACCAGATGAGACAGATCCAGCGGTTGCTGCGAACACTATCGGTACATGGCCGACACGCACGCTCACTGGATTTTATAGGATCAACTCTTAAGTTCATAGCCGGAACACCAGACCGTGCTGACTTTGAGTTACTAACAACAGAAGACAATATGATTATACGTGACATCAATAAACAGACAATTATCAACTCGGCCCTTCAAGACAAAATCAACGAACTGACGGAAAGAATAAACGAACTGCAAAAACTATCCAGGACATCCAATTCCATTAATGTTGATGAGCTAGTATTTCTTGAACTTTTGAGTGCCAGGAATAGCGAAATTATTTTCTTTTTGAGCCAAATGTCTTTATCAATAACTCTCGCTAAGGCTAACATTGTAAATCCTATTATACTTGACAATGCCGAAGTAAGTTATATTCTCGAGAATGGAATGGTACCGTTAAGTATAAATAATCTACTTAAGGCTAGTGATGTAAGCATTTACGAAAGTAATAACACTATTTACTACACTATTAAGTTGCCCCTAATTGAGCGAAAATGTAATTTTGTAAGAATTTTTCCAGTCATTCACAACAACACTATTATCCAACTAAGTGTAAAGACCTCAGCGGATTGTAACAAACAACATATCCCTGTAACTGATTGTATAAATGTGGGGAACACAAATATTTGCAAAAGTATAGATAACGAATGTCTATCTCAAATTTTAAATTCGAATTTTGCAACTTGCCCTACTGAGCCTGCTGATAACATTCCGCAAATTCAAATGATATCAGAGGGTTCAATATTACTGAATAATGTTAAAAATACTAAAGTGGTTGATATAAAACCAATGATGATTGAGGGAACCGCGTTAGTACGCTTTGCAGAGAATGTTACTATAAATAACACTGTTTATCTTAACAAACGTCGTCAAATTGATTTTACTGAGCCACACCCACCAACAATTTCAATTATAACAACATCAGCTCACAACGTAAATCTTTCTTTGCCGTATCTTCATAGAATTTATTTGGATAATACTAATTTACTGCAAATAATAGAAGTTAAGATATCACACCATAAACTGTTATTCATACTTACTTTAATTTTCGTTTTATCAATTACTATTGGAATTTTCTGTTATAAATTAATTAAAAACCAATTGACATAGACGACATTGTTAAGAAAATACAAAGTCGGAGTAGAGACTCTCCGATTTCAAACGGGGGGGCAGTTAACGTAAGTTAACGTATGTTAATAATTATTAACTCTAATTATTTAGCCCTACCTCGTAGTAATAACACGCGCAGACAATTCGCGCATCATATTTCATCACGCCACTACCTGGTCGTTGAAATGCTGATGCGCTTATTAGTGGTGCGGGTATTCGACCAGTAAATATTCATTTTTGCTGGAAGAATGCAAGGTAAGCATTTTCACACACTTCTGTCAAATTATATTAAACCACAAAATGAAAGAATAAAATCAGATTGTATTTACACGTCCACATAAGTGGACAGCAATCCCGAAAAATCGTTGTTTTACTAATTCAACATATCACCATAGGTGATAAGCGGTAAAAACGTTAACTTATACAATACAATATTATATGTCGCCTCAGCGCCACATACAAAAATTATATAATCTCGTTTCTATTGAAATTTCATATACATATATTTTTATGTTTCATCATAAAATGGTATTTATATGAATTGTTCACTTTCATTTTGAGTATATTTTCGGTATATTACAATTTATATTGAAATGCATACCTAACACGTCAGTCAAATACAAATGTATGTATACTCGGTTCATGTTAATTGGCTCATTTTATTTCATGTAAAATATTATACACCAATTAACATAAACTACACCCCCAGGAATAAGCCTTGGCGTGGCGGTGGAGCTAAGTACTTTCTTAATCGAAGGGAAACTAATTATTCCATTCTTACTTTCTATGTGTATATAATGGTGGAGGGTATAAAAAGTTCGAACTTAAAACTTTTTTACTTGTTTTTTTTTTCAATATTTTAACGTATAAATACACTGTGCAACAAAAGATGACATTTTTTCAGGGGTTTTGATGCATATACTCAGTTTTGTGGGAGTCCATGGAAGACGAAAATACCTTTGGTTTCTTTGGGTCACTTCGTTTTTTGATTTTTTTAACGGTAAATGTAGTGAAAAACGAGATTTCTTGGATTATCACTTAAAAAGGAAACACCTTTTTTCCACAACGGACTTTTACCACTTACTTTCTACTTAAAAGGTGAAAATATTGAATTTCGAAAAAGCCATAATTTTTAAAAATCTGATAACAAATAAAATAATTACACTCTCTCTTAAGGTTGAGGAACTTAATGAGAAAATACAAATAATGGAATGTAAACAGATAGAAGTAAACAAAATAGAAAATTAACTTCATTTGTTAAAACAACAAATCTCTCAACAAGAGAATCGCAATGTCTCTACAAACATACGTCTTTGTGGAGTTCCTTACTCTCAAATTGAAAATTTATTTACATTATTTCAAAATCTATGCTCGTCAATAAACATTGTACCTCCATCAATTAAATCGATACAACGCCTAAAGCCACATAACAAAACGAACACCACAATAAATTACGGTGTAATTCTGGCCAAACTTTTTTCCACATACGAAAGAAACAATCCTCTCAAGGCTGTAAATGTGCATAAAAGGCAAAACAAAACTTCATTTACGTTTATTTGGCTTTGACACCGATATTACTTTCTATGTAAACGAGGACCTGACGAGCGCGTACTTTAAAATATTAAAATCTACAGTTTCACTGAAAAAGAAAAAGTTTCTGTTAACAGCTTTCACATTACGCGGGCTCGTATATGTGAAGCGTTTTGATGCCGAAAACCCCATACGGATTGAGTCTATAGATCAATTAAATAGTCTCTTTCTTTCATCTCCCCAAAACACAAATGCTCAATCAGCTGTTCCTGATAATGTCAAATAATCGTCATTCCTGCTCTCTCCCCCATCTGTCCGCAACGTTGCCACTAATGATATTTTCGCATTGCCAACCATCCAGCACTACATCGGTGTTACCATTTAATATTCATAGTATCAATACATATACACATAAAGAAATTAATGAAATAACCATAATACCATTTTTTAAGATGTCAAGGAACAATATATAAGCCAACATGTTTATTTGTTATTTTATAATACTGTTGAATGTTAAACATTATGCATTTATAATTTCTTTTATTAACTCAAATCTTGCCAAATTACAATTTATCACGCTGCAGATATTTGTTGCTATCATGACTGTTATATTTGAACTTCGATAATATATATATAATTCCAAAGACGAACTCTTCGACATGATACGAATTATTGGTAAACAGACGACTGTATTAAAGCTAGTTCATATTAATGCTCAAAGTCTCAACAATAAATTGGACGAATTTCACAACATTTTTGTCTCTTCAGAGGTTGACATAATTTGTGTTTCTGAAACATGGTTCCATGGTGAGGTTGAAGATGGTATATACAACATTCCCGGATATTCGCTTTTCGTGCAGACCAGAAGTCTTTTGGTGGAGGCGCCTGTATTTATGTTAAACATGGAATTAACTGCAAGAATAAATTGAAGTCCAATGACTGCGGCAATATTGAATATATATTTCTAGAGCTAGCTTTGCAAAACTCTCAAAAAATTCTTGTTGGATGCGTTTACAGACCAAATAAGAACATTGATATTATAGATTTATTGTCAGATTTGCAAAATATTTCAATGCCGTACAACGACATTATCATAGCTGGTGACTTTAACTGTAACCTCTTAGTGGAATCAACTGTGTCTGATTGCTTTGGAATGCTTGGTTTATATCCCATCAATACCACTTCTCCAACGCATTTCCATACCACCACAAACAGTCTCATAGATATAATATTTACATATCAATTACCCAAAGTTCTGCTATATGATCAACTGTCAGCACCAATGTTTTCTAAACACGATCTCCTTTATACAATATACGATGTTGGTATCCCTAATTCTGTAGATCCAATTACATATCGTGACTTCAAGAGATTAAATTATAACCTTCTGCATCAACATATGTCTGCTGTCAACTGGAATGATGTTTATAACATATACAATGTAAACGATCAGATTTCCTTTATTCAAGAGAATTGCCATAACATATTAATTGACACAAAAAACCTTTATACCTTAGAATAAAGAAAAACCCTGGTTCAATAATCATATAAAAAAGCTAATACTTAAAAGAGATACAAATTATAAAAGATGGAAAAGATTTAAAATACCAGAAATGCATAGACAATTTAAATTATCGAGACAAGAAGTCATTAAGTCTATTCAAAAGGCAAAATACGAATAGTAAGGAGACAAATTTTCTACGGCTGTAGATAGCAAAAGTAAATGGAAAAAACAAATTCGGGAGATTGGTATTGGCCAGAATTCGCAAACGGTTTCAAATGCTGATGTTGACATCGATGATCTGAATAAGAAGTTTGTTAGTCATACCATTATAGACAATAGTGGAAATGTGTATGCAAATTTAAACACTGTACGGGTTGAGAATGAGTTTTCCTTTAGATGCACCAATCAAGAAGAAGAAAATCTAATGCTGAGGGAATGGATGGTATAAACCCAAAGCTTTTAAGAATAAAGCTTCCAACACTGTTGCCTTATATAACATATGTATTCAACTCCATTCTTACAAAGTCTGTTTTTCCTGATAGTTGGAAACAAGCAAAAATCGTGCCACTACCCAAGCTAAACAATGATTTTCGTCCAATATCTCTGTCTTCACTTATATCGAAAGTACTGGAGAAGATAGTGTATAAACAAATTAATTACTATGTTGCTGACAATAACTTGTTAACAGAACGAAAATCTGGTTTCAGAAGTAATAGAAGCTGTGTTACTGCTCTTGTAGATGTCGTTGATGACATCAGAAGTAATATGGACAAAAAGAAAGATTCCTTCCTTATATTGATAGATCACAGTAAGGCATTTGATGCTGTAAATCACAATATATTGTTACAAAAGCTTGAAAAGCAATTTAATTTTTCAACTTCTGCCTGTCGCCTTATGGATTTATATGTCAGTAACCGTACGCAAACTGTCTATCTTAACAAAAGGTATTGGACGCCGTTATCTGTTAACAATGGTGTACCGCAAGGATCAGCCTTGGGTCCATTACTGTTTTCCATATATATAAACGATCTGCCTGAAGTACTGAATCACTGCCAATTACATATATATGCAGATGATGTGCAGTTGTACATTGCACACTACAGAAGGTTAATGATGACCTACAAAGAGTTAACACAGGGGCTAAAAATAATAATCTCACGATCAATCCATCAAAATCGAAATGCATTCACATAACAAAGCATAAACAATTCCAAAATCTAGAAAACTTGTTGATAAATGGTTCAATAATCGAATATGTAAACTCTGCTTTTAATCTTGGGGTAGTTATTAATGATAATCTTTCATGGTCAAACCACATAAATGTTACGGCTGGTAAAGTACCTGGAATACTGAGAAACCTTTGGTCAGTCCAAGCCACAACACCTCTGGAAATACGAATGCTACTAGCAAAGACCTACCTAATACCTACACTTTTGTATTCAAGTGAAGTTTTTTACAGTTGTGATGTTCCTGATCATGATAAACTAAAGGTTACCTTCAATAATATAGCAAGATATGTCATTAATAAAAAACGAAGTGACCGAATATCTGATAATGCTTATAAAATCTTCAACATGAGTTTCGACAATTACCTCAATTACAAGAGCTTTGTATTTCTACACAAAGTTATAAAGAGCAATAAACCCAGATATCTATTTGAATAACTGCAATTTGCAAGCTCTAAAGGAGGAAAGAAAATAATACAATTTAAATTCAAAACTTCCAGGTCTGAAAAACAGTCCTTTATCCCAACAATACGTCGTTGGAATGACCTCCCTACAAATATGCAGAAATTAAGCAACAACCTGCGTTTTAAAAACGAGTTAAAAACATTCTACAGTACAAAACATTGAACAAATTGTTTTTTTCTTTTTACTTTAGTATTATTAATTTTGTTTAAACCTTTAAAATTTACTCTACTGTAATCAGAATATTTGTATAACATAAACCACTAGCACTAATCTATAAGAATTTTGTTATTCTCAATGTGCTAGGCTTAACCAAATAAATAAATAAAATAAATAAATGTTTTTGGTTTAATACAAATAATATTTAATCGCATACCTAAAAGTTAACCTTCTATATACAGCCGTCATGGCGATTTTATAATCGCGCTGTAAAGATAATATTAATTTTCCGTATGTCGTCGTTATTATAATCCATAACGATTCACATACAAAAATTATATAATCTCGTTTCAATTGAAATTTCATATATTATTTTATGTGTCATATTAAAATTTTACTTATATGAATTGTACACTTTCATTTTGAATATATTTTCTGTATATTACAACTTATATTGAAATGCATACCTAAAACGTCAGTCAAATACAAATGTATGTATACTCGGTTCATATTAATTTTTTTTTAATATTTTAACGTATAAATACACTGTGCTACAAAAGTTGACAATTTTTTTTTTGCAGGTGTTCTGATGCATGTTCTCAGTTTTGTGGGAGTCCATGGAAGACGAAAATACCTTTGGTTTCTTTGGGTCACTCCGTTTTTTGATTTTTTAACGGTAAATGTAGTGAAAAACGAGGTTTCTTGGATTATCAATTTAAAACGAACACAACTTCTTTTTTCCACAACGGACTTTTACCACTTACTTTCTATTTAAAAGGTGAAAATCATGTATTTCGAACAAGACATTATTTTTAAAAATCTGATAACAAATGTTTAAGTTATAGTGATTTAAGTGTGACAAAAACGCATTAAAAACAGGAAAATGTTTTTCTCGTGCTCTAGGCTGCGTAGATTACATTACTGCATAATTATTTACTTTTATCAGGAAGGAAATTTAGTTAGCTTTACAAAATGGGGAAACCAATGAAATCGTTTGAAAAACGATGAGTTATAGCATTTTTTGTGTTTTAACATTTTGATTTTTCCTTTATAAAGGTTGGTACCTTAGAGCGTATGATTGTAATTGTAATTTGAATTTGTCGACTTAATACTTACGCAAAAGGTACCAATCTTTTATAAAGGAAAAACCAAAGAGGTAAAACAGTAAAGATGGCATAACTCACGAATTTTTCAACCGATTTCATTTTGTAAAGTTACTAAATTTCCTTCTTGATAAAAGTACATAATTATGCAGTTTGGTGTTTTCTACGCAGCCCAGAGCAAGAAGAAAATCATTTTCCTGTTTTTAATGCGTTTTTGTCACACTTAAATCACTATAACTTAACCATTTGTTATCCGATTTTCAAAAATGATGGCATGTTCGAAAGACATGATTTTCGCCTTTTAAATAAGAAATAATAAAAGTCCGTTGTGGGAAAAAAGAAGTTATGTCCGTTTTAAGTTGGAAATCCAAGAAAATCCTTTTTCACTACATTTATCGTTATAAAATCAAAAAACGAATTGATCCAAAGAAATCAAAGGTATTTTCGTCTTCCATGGACTCTCACAATAACGAATTTATGCATCGGAACTCCTGCAAATTTTCACTGTAGCACAGTGATATAGAAGATATGAAGGCGTTCTCTACCCATTCAGGGCTGTTATGGAGCTACTATGGTATTTTTGTATGTTTAAGGAGGTAACACTCCTCCTAAATCCTTTTAGACTATAAGTATTCCTACGTAGGTTATAAAACCTTACACTATTAATTTCTCTTTATTTCTACAGATTGGATTTAAATCTACCTGAGTGAAATAAACGATTCGAAGATAAATTCGTTCGCACTATTACCATATGTATAAGTTCGATACATTGGTGTAACCAATGTATACGTTCGATACTTTGTTTCCCCTTCTGCAGTATTACAATTAACCGCATTAATTGGCCGCTCTTCGAGCTCAATTGGGAAATCTTCTCTGCCTTTCTTTTAGGAGTCATATTCGCCTGGTTCGGATGCTGGGAGAGAATATTCATTCTTTCCCACACTCTCTCCTAAAAGTCACATTCGCTCAGTTCGGATGCAGAGGGGCGCTTTCCAATGCTGCAGTCGTAGTTGATGTCACGGCCTTGTGAACGTTATTCTGCCCACCTGCAACTACACTTGCTATTTAAATTTCGAAGGAGTCACACTCCTATTGCAATAATTTCGTTGTCGAGTCATACAAAAGATAACTGTTTCTTGTACCAAGAAGCTCACTTTTACCACCAATAAACCGAAAATATATTTGAAACTGATACACTCGTGCTTGTCTCTTTATTTCTTCTCTTTTCATCCCTGAGCTATCGACGGTCAGTGGTATCACGCCAACATTTTGGTCCAATCGAGCCGGATATTTTCCTGTCGAAGTCGTTGTTGTTGCCCGCAAAGCAAATCATCTTTGCTAAAGAGAAGAATCTTGGATACCCATATTTGTTGTTGTTGCCATCAGAGCAACTTGCTATTGTTGTGAAGGAAATAACTCATAATTTCGAAACATCATTCCTTCATCATCGTGCATTCCATCAACAAAACACAGGTACGTAAATCAGTTTCTGTGTAAAAATTGAGCAAACCCGCGAGTGTTGTTTTGTTTAATTCGTAATCACACGAGAAAATATTTTTCGGTTTAAAATTGTTCGCTACATCGCGCATTGGTCGCCTTGCAAAATTGTCCATTGCTTCAAATCATATACAGTCCACTTACTTAGTCGTAGCAGTAATTGTAGTGATCCTCGCCAACAGTGCTGCTTATTTCAATTTGTTGTTGTCCCTTTATTATTTCGGTTCTATTTTCGAGAATAAAACACATTAATAGTAAACACAACAACAAATTTCCATTTGTCGTTGATCTTTTCAGAGATCATTTCTAGCAGTGCTGTTCCTTTGAATTTGTTGTTTTCTACTTTTCTCGTTTGGTTCTGTTTTCTAAGGCAGAACCCTTTCAGAGAAATAATTACAACAATTTCACTACAATTATCCGCTATCCGTTTCGTTCGTTTTATTTCTCACTCAAAGGCTTATTTCTCACACCCCGCTTCCTCGTTGATATCTACAGCCAGCAGTGAGAAATAACAACATCGCTTTCGTCCAATCACTTTGCTATTTTTGAAATCTCGTTTCTAACCCAATTTACACTATCGATCTCTTCTATTAGTCGTTATTGTTGTTGTTATTCCCCAAGGTCTTTTCTAACGAAGCCCTTTAGTTGAGAATTTGCATTGGCAAATTTACATAACAACACACATTGATACAGTCATACATTTTCGTTTGGTTTATTTTGTTGTTATAATCCTCTCCAACCAAATAAAATATTTGACGTTGTTATTCTCCTCGTTTTACTAAAAACACTTTGAAAATTTGCATTCCCAAATTTGCAATAACAACACTCATTCTCGCACCTTTCGTTTATTTGTTGTATTGATCGTTAATCACCAACCAAACGCATTCGTTTTTACTCTCCTGGAAGTATTGATATTCCTATTTGAGAATTTGCATTCTAATTGCAATAACAACGTACATCTTTCCACGCACAATTATAAAGCGTCGGTTAGATTACATTGTAAACATACCAACATAATTCTGTCGATCACTGCTTGATCGTTTGTAGTGTCGGTACTTGAGTGGGAGCTTCGCTGCCCACACAGAGCCATTTCTCTGCTTGTGTTTTATTAATTATTATTGTGGTATTCGTAGTCGACACTCGCACAGTGGGACATATCGTCATAAAATATTTATTTTTTCTTATATTTTTTGTTGAATATTTTCGATTCGATTTTTTCGCTTTTTAATTCGTGTGGTGCAACAATACCATTTGTTGTTGTTTATCTTCGGTTAAGGCACCCTACTTTCGGCATTTTTTGCAATTTATAAATATAATTTTATTAAATTTGGATGAATTGAATTGCAACTAATATTGATATTATTTATCGATATTGTTTATGCAAATTAGTCGTTTTTGAAAAAAAATCTTACATCCAAAAATTGTGTGCCCTACAGTCGGTACTGGTACATTTTCTTATTGGTTGAAGCAAATAACTCTAAAAAAATCTGGCAATTTAAACATTTTTCTATTTTTACCTGCTGCTTTCGTTTAGAAATCTCGTTCTTGAAATTTGTTTGACCTCTTTGACGCCTTGTTCATTGTACCCTACACCCTGCAAGCTAGGTTTGGGTACAACATTTGGCAAAATTAGCAATTTTTGGAAATTTTCTTCTTGTCTTTCGATGCTTGCGCCAAATTCTCAGTTGGGAATTACATATCTGTCGTCATTCTTCAATTCTTTTAGAAACAATATCGATAACTTCTATATTCTCTAGTCGGCAAATTGTCCCAGTTCGGAACTTGTGTTCAATTTCTTATCCTTCTTGGAACTTTGCTGTCTACTCGCGTGCTCTACTGGTGGAATTTTGCATTTTATATTTCATTGTCGCAAATTAGAATAGTTTTCGACCCTTTCATTGGTTGAGTATTCACACTCGTTTGTACTTCCTTGGTTTTTCTTTCCCCAATTAGTAGGATTCGCATTTTCTAGTAGTCTTCAAGAATTTCCATAGTTATCGCTTTTCTAAAATTGCGACGCTTGGACTTGTTAGTCTTGTCCTAAACTTCTGAGCCCACATACCTTTTTGGAACTGATTCGTTTCCCTCTTTCGTCCCAATTCTCTAAATTTGTTGCAATTATGTCCATAACTCCCCTCGTGCGTTTCATTCGAGCTGCCGACGCTCTTATTAAATTTAATGCGAGTTTCAAACGACTAAATCCTGATAAGCACACCGTATTTAATCTCGAAATATACGGTTCCGAGCTTAATCAATTATGGACAACATTCAAAAGCACTCATCAGAAGTGTCTTGACCATCTGGCGACATCACAGATTCCTCAACCCTCTGACAAAAATGTCGTTGACGACAGCTCTTTTCGGGCTTATCAACATTGCCTTTCGGCAATAAACCAGAAGCTAGACGAGCTAAAATCGTCCAAGTCTTCTCCATCATTGAATGGACCAACTCCACAAAACAGTCCACCAATGGTTCCTCAACCACTTTCACCTTCGGAGGAACTCCCAGTGAGTACGTCTGTTCCCCCATCGACCTGTTTGAACACAAAACCCTTTGTGTTAAATAATTGTAAAGAAAGCCAAACTTCTCCTTTACATCCCAGCGAATCAATCGCATCATCGATTTCAACCCAACCACACACCATTAGTCGTCTCCCTCATATCAATCCACCTTCTCACAATTTAGTTTTGCCTCCTATCGACATCGAAGTCTTTAGTGGAGATTTCATTTCATGGCCAACCTTTCGAGATCTTTTTAGTAAAATTTTTATCAAAAATTCTCGCTTGAGTGACATTGGGAAATTATGTCACTTAGTTCAAAAAAACCAGCGGTGATGCTCGGGAAATTGTTTCGAAATTTCCATTCACCCATCGTAGTTTTGAATTAGCTTGGAAGGCATTGGAGGATGTATATGATAATAAACGTATCCTCGTACATAATCACCTCAATCTTCTTTTTGGCCTTCCAACAATAGGAAAAGAATCGATCTCTGGGCTAAAAGCTCTCCATCGCGGAATAAATAGTTGTATTTCCGCTATGTCTGTTTACGACGTTGTAACGGATCATTGGGATCCAATTCTTGTTCATCTTTGCTTTCAACGTCTTCCTCAACATACAATCGCTCTGTGGGAACAGCGTGTCAAAGAGAAGTCGTCTCTTTCGACATGGAAACAATTAGATTCGTTCCTAACAGATAGAATACAAACTTTGTTGTGCATAGAAAACTTTACTGCTATGGAAAATCCCAAAACATCATATTCGCAAAATTGTCGATCTCCGCTAAAATCATCTTCTCCAATTAGTCGTCCAAATTATAAAACTAGCTCATCTAAACTGAAATCTTCGTTGAATCATGCGTGTGTGATGTACCCAAATAAAGATCATCTTCTTCGTGTCTGTTCTCGTTTTCAAAACCTTTCGTTTGAGAATAGATTTGCGCTCATTAAAAAACATGCTCTTTGCATAAACTGTCTTTCGCATGGTCATTCTCTAAAAAGATGCAATAGCAAAAAACACTGTATGCAAAGGCAGACATCACACGCTACTCCATAGTAGTAAAAATAGTAAAACTTCGTCAAGTTCCTTGCCAACATTTTCACGTTCGTCCTATAACTCGAACTCCGCTTCGATTCGAATAACTTCCAAACAGATTTTGCATCCTAGTTTCGATAATCGCCAAGTTCTGCACACAACACAAAATAGAGATGTGCTCTTCGGAACTGCGATTGTAGACGTCGTTCACCATCACAAAAATTATGCCGTTCGAGCAATAATTGATCCCTCGTCCAAAGTCTCTTTTGTCGCAAAGAGACTACAAAAAACAATCGGATTGCCTTCTCGACCAATTCACACCACTCTGCCTGGAGTAAATACTAATAGCGCATCGAAAGAAATTTGTTCGTTGAATCTTTCATCACCTAAAAATTCGGAAAGTATCCTAAACGCTAATGTGTTAGTCTTACCTAACATTTCGACAAACTTGCCGTCGTTGTCATCAATTTCGAATCTGCGTTCTAAATTATCTCACCTCGGTCTTGCAGATACATGCGATGACAAGCCGATAGATTTGCTATTGGGCGAAGATTTATATTCCAAAATTTTGTCGGCTGAGTCACCTCACATTGTTTTGAATTCGCTGGTGGCTCAGAAAACTATATTCGGTTACATCCTTACAGGCCCAATACCACAGAGTCAAATTACATAGTCGATCAAAGCGAACCATTTTAACAAAATCGTTGTTTAGTAAATCGAAAACTCGCACTCACTTGTAGAATTTCAAATGCTCAATTGAAACTGTATTTACGTACCTCTAAATCAAATCACACCTTACAACCTACTAACTCTAGTTTAAGTTTGCTCGCGAATTTAGTCTAACCCTGTTGCCTTGCATATAGCGCGTCAAGGTGGGCGGCTAATGTATAAGTTCGATACATTGGTTACGCCAATGTATACGTTCGATACTTTGTTTCACCTTCTACAGTATTACAATTAACCGCATTAATTGGCCGCTCTTCGAGCTCAATGGGGAAATCTTCTCTGCCTTTCTTTTAGGAGTCATATTCGCCTGGTTCGGATGCTGGGAGAGAATTTTCATTCTCACTACCACACTCTCTCCTAAAAGTCACATTCGCTCAGTTGGGATGCAGAGGGGCGCTTTCCAATGCTGCAGTCGTAGTTGATGTCACGGCCTTGTGAACGTTATTCTGCCCACCTGCAACTACACCTGCTATTTAAATTTCGAAGGAGTCACACTCCTATTGCAATAATTTCATTGTCGAGTCATACAAAAGGTAACTGTTTCTTGTACCAAGAAGCTCACTTTTACCACCAATAAACCGAAAATATATTTGAAACTGATACACTCGTGCTTGTCTTTTTATTTCTTCTCTTTTCATCCCTGAGCTATCGACGGTCAGTGGTATCACGCCAACATTTTGGTCCAATCGAGCCTGATATTTTCCTGTCGAATTCGTTGTTGTTGCCCGCAAATCAAATCACCTTTGCTAAAGAGAAGAATCTTGGATACCCATATTTGTTGTTGTTGCCATCAGAGCAACTTGCTATTGTTGTGAAGGAAATAACTCATAATTTCGAAACATCATTCCTTCATCATCGTACATTCCATCAACAAAACACAGGTACGTAAATCAGTTTCTGTGTAAAAATTGAGCAAACCCGCGAGTGTTGTTTTGTTTAATTCGTAATCACTCGAGAAAATATTTTTCGGTTTAAAATTGTTCGCTACATCGCGCAATGGTCGCCTTGTAAAATTGTCCATTGCTTCAAATCATATACAGTCCACTTAGTCGTAGCAGTAATTGTAGTGATCCTCGCCAACAGTGCTGCTTATTTCAATTTGTTGTTGTCCCTTTATTATTTCGGTTCTATTTTCGAGAATAAAACACTTTAATAGTAAACACAACAACAAATTTCCATTTGTCGTTGATCTTTTCAGAGATCATTTCTAGCAGTGCTGTTCCTTTGAATTTGTTGTTTTCTACTTTTCTCGTTTGGTTCTGTTTTCTAAGGCAGAACCCTTTCAGAGAAATAATTACAACAATTTCACTACAATTATCCGCTATCCGTTTCGTTCGTTTTATTTCTCAATCAAAGGCTTATTTCTCACACCCCGCTTCCTCGTTGATATCTACAGCCAGCAGTGAGAAATAACAACATCGCTTTCGTCCAATCACTTTGCTATTTTTGAAATCTCGTTTCTAACCCAATTTACACTATCGATCTCTTCTATTAGTCGTTATTGTTGTTGTTATTCCCCAAGGTCTTTTCTAACGAAGCCCTTTAGTTGAGAATTTGCATTGGCAAATTTACATAACAACACACATTGCTACAGTCATACATTTTCGTTTGGTTTATTTTGTTGTTATAATCCTCTCCAACCAAATAAAATATTTGACGTTGTTATTCTCCTCGTTTTACTAAAAACACTTTGAAAATGTTGGGAATGCAAATTTGCAATAACAACACTCATTCTCGCACCTTTCGTTTATTTGTTGTATTGATCATTAATCACCAACCAAACGCATTCGTTTTTACTCTCCTGGAAGTATTGATATTCCTATTTGAGAATTTGCATTCTAATTGCAATAACAACGTACATCTTTCCACGCACAATTATAAAGCGTCGGTTAGATTACATTGTAAACATACCAACATAATTCTGTCGATCACTGCTTGATCGTTTGTAGTGTCGGTACTTGAGTGGGAGCTTCGCTGCCCACACAGAGCCATTTCTCTTCTTGTGTTTTATTACTTTTTGTGTGGTATTCGTAGTCGACACTCGCACAGTGGGACATATCGTCATAAAATATATTTTCTTATATTTTTTGTTGAATATTTTGATTCGATTTTTAATTCGTGTGGTGCAACAATACCATTTGTTGTTGTTTATCTTCGGTTAAGGCACCCTACTTTCGGCATTTTTTGCAATTTATAAATATAATTTTATTAAATTTGGATGAATTGAATTGCAACTGATATTGATATTATTTATCGATATTGTTTATGCAAATTAGTCGTTTTTGAAAAAAATCTTACATCCAAAAATTGTGTGCCCTACAGTCGGTACTGGTACATTTTCTTATTGGTTGAAGCAAATAACTCTAAAAAAATCTGGCAATTTAAAAATTTTTCTATTTTTACCTGCTGCTTTCGTTTAGAAATCTCGTTCTTGAAATTTGTTTGACCTTTTTGACGCCTTGTTCATTGTACCCTACACCCTGCAAGCTAGGTTTGGGTACAACATTTGGCAAAATTAGCAATTTTTGGAAATTTTCTTCTTGTCTTTCGATGCTTGCGCCAAATTCTCAGTTGGGAATTACATATCTGTCGTCATTCTTCAATTCTTTTAGAAACAATATCGATAATTTCTATATTCTCTACTGGTGGAATTTTGCATTTTATATTTCATTGTCGCAAATTAGAAGAGTTTTCGACCCTTTCATTGGTTGAGTATTCACACTCGTTTTTACTTCCTTGGTTTTTCTTTCCCCAATTAGTAGGATTCGCATTTTCTAGTGGTCTTCAAGAATTTCCATAGTTATCGCTTTTCTAAAATTGCGACGCTTGGACTCGTTAGTCTTGTCCTAAACTTCTGAGCCCACATACCTTTTTGGAACTGATTCGTTTCCCTCTTTCGTCCCAATTCTCTAAATTTGTTGCAATTATTTATTTATTTATTTCAGTCTATAGAACATACATTCCTTACAGACTATGATTTAAAAGTACAAATATTGTAAAATTTAATTAAATTTAGTTAAAAAATACAATTTGAAAACATCTTTCGAGTTGCAAAACTCTATATGTTTATTGAATCGTTTTTGGTAATTTATGTTGGTTTCATTAATATAAGAAAAAGCTCGTGTTAACGGGCTGTGGGAAGCATAGTTTGTTCGATGCAGCGGACCATTAAAAACGTTAATGTATCTTATTTGCCTTGGAGGTACATACAGCGGCACCAATGATAATAAGTCTGGCGAAGTAATTCGATTATTCAACAAATCAAAAATAAAAAGAGCTGCCTGTATTTTACGTCGGAGCTCAAGGGTTTGCATACCCAACAACAAACATTTGGATTCATACGTGGTAGCTTCAACAAGCATAAATGGCCTGAAAGCATATTTTATAAAAACGCGCTGAACTCTCTCAATACGAGATATATGGCTCTTACTATATGGGTTCCATATAATTGCAGCATACTCAATTTTAGATCTAACATACGCTGTGAAAATTACTTTCAAAGTATGAGGGTCGGAAAAGTCTTCGCAATTTCTTTTTATGTATGCCAACATCTTGTACGTTTTCGGGAGGATGTAGTTTATATGTGGCAAAAATGTTAAAGCAGAATCATAGATAACCCCAAGATCTCGAATGGAAGTAACTGTTTTAACTGTATCTTCCCCCAATTTAAAAGAACACTGAATTGGATGATGTATCTTGTGAAATGATACATGGAAACATTTTGATATATTGAGCGGTAGTTTATTTATCTGACACCATACATAAAGATTGTTTAAATCTGACTGTAATCGTAAGACGTCTAGTAGTGAGTCTACCTTAGAGAATATTTTAAGATCGTCAGCATACAGAAGAAATTTAGAGTTATGAAAACATGATGAAATATCATTTATAAATAGAATAAAAAACAAAGGGCCCTATACACTCCCCTGAGGAACTCCTGATGTTTGGATATATGGATAGGATTCATAACCACCAACTTTAACTCTGCAAATTCTGTTAGATAAATAGGATTCAATCCACTGCAAAAAAATAGAATGAAAACCCAAGCATCTAAGCTTAAATAACAAAACCGTGTGCGAGACCTTATCGAAAGCTTTAGAAAAGTCGGTATATAACGATTCCAATTGGCTACCTCGTTCTAGCGTTGAAATACAATATTCACTAAACGTTGTAAGATTAGTAATGGTAGATCTGCCCGATACAAAACCATGTTGATGGGGAGAAATTATAGATTTTGATAAGAAAAATATTTTTTTATAAACAATATGCTCAAACAATTTTGAAATGGAAGACAATTTTGAAATAGGCCGATAAGACAATACATCATGTTTATTGCCGTCTTTAAAAACGGGAGTTATTGACGCCGACTTCCAAGAATTAATAAATATTCCTTCCTTTAGGGACATGTTGAGAATGATTGTGATAGGATGGCTAAGACTGTCATTACACTTTTTTAGAATGTGTGGACAAAGTCCGTCAGAATCAATTTTAGTGCCACTTTTCAATTCATTAATTGCTTCATACACGTCATCACTATTTATGACTAAGAAACCAATGTTTAAATTAGTTTCAGATATATGACTAACATTATGGAAACCCGTAGGAGCCTCAAAATTAGATTTGAAGTAATCTGCAAAAAGATTTACAACATCAATACCCGTTTCGGACGCCTTACCATTATAGTTTATTGTTGAAGGGATATCTGTATGCTGCGTTTTGGACTTTATAAATGTCCAAAATGCTTTTGGATTTGACTTAATTTCACTTTCTCTTTTAAGTAAGTACTGCTTGTATAAATACTTGTTTAAGAAGTTATATTCGCGTTGATAGTGACTAAGCATTTCTCTGTCATGTAAGGAGTTGGATTTGACAAATTTCTTCCGAAATTTATTTCGAAGGTTTTTAATTTTTTTAAGATTTTTGTTATGCCAAGGCTGTTTATAAGATTTATGTTTCTTACGAGGTACATGCTCATTGAGAATAGACACAACTTTTTTCAGAAATAAGTTATACGATTGCTCTGTAGAACATCCAGCAAACAATGCTTCCCAATTAACGGAATACAATATAGAGCTTAGCAGCTCGAAATTACACATATCAAAATTAAAATATGATACATCATTATCTGTGGAATAACGTAGAAACTCAAATGATTTAATTTCCACTGCAAGTGGACTGTGATGAACATTAGATGGGGATAATGTTGTTACTGATTCATACAAATTGAACAAACAATTGTCAGATACAAATATCAGATCGAGGAATCGGTTCAGTCGATTGCATATGCTGTTAATTTGAGTTAAGCTCAAAGCAAGTAATGTGTCAACAAAATTAATTTCATGTTCCTTTGTAACATTTATAGGAGATAAACAATCATTATGATCAAATTTGATCCAAGAAATATTAGGTAAATTAAAATCACCCAAAATACAATACACTGCATCTTTTAAAGCGACCCCATTTAATGTTGTAATATTAGAAACATGTTTGTCATATAAACTTCCTGAACTACCAGGTGGAATATAAGATACACATACATACAAATTAATTTTTAACCCGAAAATACATATAACCAATTGATCAAGAAGACCATTATCATCGTTGATAAGAACTTGCGTTGATTTATACTGCTTATTTACAGCCACTAAGACACCACCACCTCTTGAACAGCCAGTAATGTCAGCATTACGATCTTTCCGGAAAACATTAAAAAGGTTTTGATCAAAAAATTCAGAACTTAAAAAATCCGCATTAAGCCATGTCTCAACCAGGACAATAACGTCAAAATCACACTGCGACGAGAATTCATACACATCCTTTGACTTTGAGCGCAAACCGGAAACATTTTGGTAATATATTTTCACATCAATTATTATTATTATTATTTTCACAATTATGTCCATAACTCCCCTCGTGCGTTTCATTCGAGCTGCCGACGCTCTTATTAAATTTAATGCGTATTTCAAACGACTAAATCCTGATAAGCACACCGTATTTAATCTCGAAATATACGGTTCCGAGCTTAATCAATTATGGACAACATTCAAAAGCACTCATCAGAAGTGTCTTGACCATCTGGCGACATCACAGATTCCTCAACCCTCTGACAAAAATGTCGTTGAGGGTAAATACGACAGCTCCTTTCGGGCTTATCAACATTGCCTTTTGGCAATAAACCAGAAGCTAGACGAGCTAAAATCGTCCAAGTCTTCTCCATCATTGAATGGACCAACTCCACAAAACAGTCCACCAATGGTTCCTCAACCACTTTCACCTTCGGAGGAACTCCCAGTGAGTACGTCTGTTCCCCCATCGACCTGTTTGAACACAAAACCCTTTGTGTTAAATAATTGTAAAGAAAGCCAAACTTCTCCTTTACATCCCAGCGAATCAATCGCATCATCGATTTCAACCCAACCACACTCCATTAGTCGTCTCCCTCATATCAATCCACCTTCTCACAATTTAGTTTTGCCTCCTATCGACATCGAAGTCTTTAGTGGAGATTTCATGTCATGGCCAACCTTTCGAGATCTTTTTAGTAAAATTTTTATCAAAAATTCTCGCTTGAGTGACATTGGGAAATTATGTCACTTAGTTCAAAAAAAACCAGCGGTGATGCTCGGGAAATTGTTTCGAAATTTCCATTCACCCATCGTAGTTTTGAATTAGCTTGGAAGGCATTGGAGGATGTATATGATAATAAACGTATCCTCGTACATAATTACCTCAATCTTCTTTTTGGCCTTCTAACAATAGAAAAAGAATCGATCTCTGGGCTAAAAGCTCTCCATCGCGGAATAAATAGTTGTATTTCCGCTATGTCTGTTTACGACGTTGTAACGGATCATTGGGATCCAATTCTTGTTCATCTTTGCTTTCAACGTCTTCCTCAACATACAATCGCTCTGTGGGAACAGCGTGTCAAGGAGAAGTCGTCTCTTTCGACATGGAAACAATTAGATTCGTTTCTAACAGATAGAATACAAACTTTGTTGTGCATAGAAAACTTTACTGCTATGGAAAATCCCAAAACATCATATTCGCAAAATTGTCGATCTCCGCTAAAATCATCTTCTCCAATTAGTCGTCCAAATTATAAAACTAGCTCATCTAAACTGAAATCTTCCATAGTAGTAAAAATAGTAAAACTTCGTCAAGTTCCTTGCCAACATTTTCACGTTCGTCCTATAACTCGAACTCCGCTTCGATTCGAATAACTTCCAAACAGATTTTGCATCCTAGTTTCGATAATCGCCAAGTTCTGCACACAACACAAAATAGAGATGTGCTCTTGGGAACTGCGATTGTAAACGTTGTTCACCATCACAAAAATTATGCCGTTCGAGCAATAATTGATCCCTCGTCCAAAGTCTCTTTTGTCGCAAAGAGACTACAAAAAACAATCGGATTGCCTTCTCGACCAATTCACACCACTCTGCCTGGTGTAAATACTAATAGTGCATCGAAAGAAATTTGTTCGTTGAATCTTTCATCCCCTAAAAATTCGGAAAGTATCCTAAACGCTAATGTGTTAGTCTTACCTAACATTTCGACAAACTTGCCGTCGTTGTCATCAATTTCGAATCTGCGTTCTAAATTATCTCACCTCGGTCTTGTCGCACTCACTTGTAGAATTTCAAATGCTCAATTGAAACTGTATTTACGTACCTCTAAATCAAATCACACCTTACAACCTACTAACTCTAGTTTAAGTTTGCTCGCGAATTTAGTCTAACCCTGTTGCCTTGCAGATAGCGCATCAAGGTGGGCGGCTAATGTATAAGTTCGATACATTGGTTACGCCAATGTATACGTTCGATACTTTGTTTCCCCTTCTGCAGTATTACAATTAACCGCATTAATTGGCCGCTCTTCGAGCTCAATGGGGAAATCTTCTCTGCCTTTCTTTTAGGAGTCATATTCGCCTGGTTCGGATGCTGGGAGAGAATATTCATTCTTTCCCACACTCTCTCCTAAAAGTCACATTCGCTCAGTTCGGATGCAGAGGGGCGCTTTCCAATGCTGCAGTCGTAGTTGATGTCACGGCCTTGTGAACGTTATTCTGCCCACCTGCAACTACACCTGCTATTTAAATTTCGAAGGAGTCACACTCCTATTGCAATAATTTCGTTGTCGAGTCATACAAAAGGTAACTGTTTCTTGTACCAAGAAGCTCACTTTTACCACCAATAAACCGAAAATATATTTGAAACTGATACACTCGTGCTTGTCTTTTTATTTCTTCTCTTTTCATCCCTGAGCTATCGACGGTCAGTGGTATCACGCCAACATTTTGGTCCAATCGAGCCGGATATTTTCCTGTCGAAGTCGTTGTTGTTGCCCGCAAATCAAATCACCTTTGCTAAAGAGAAGAATCTTGGATACCCATATTTGTTGTTGTTGCCATCAGAGCAACTTGCTATTGTTGTGAAGGAAATAACTCATAATTTCGAAACATCATTCCTTCATCATCGTACATTCCATCAACAAAACACAGGTACGTAAATCAGTTTCTGTGTAAAAATTGAGCAAACCCGCGAGTGTTGTTTTGTTTAATTCGTAATCACACGAGAAAATATTTTTCGGTTTAAAATTGTTCGCTACATCGCGCATTGGTCGCCTTGTAAAATTGTCCATTGCTTCAAATCATATACAGTCCACTTAGTCGTAGCAGTAATTGTAGTGATCCTCGCCAACAGTGCTGCTTATTTCAATTTGTTGTTGTCCCTTTATTATTTCGGTTCTATTTTCGAGAATAAAACACTTTAATAGTAAACACAACAACAAATTTCCATTTGTCGTTGATCTTTTCAGAGATCATTTCTAGCAGTGCTGTTCCTTTGAATTTGTTGTTTTCTACTTTTCTCGTTTGGTTCTGTTTTCTAAGGCAGAACCCTTTCAGAGAAATAATTACAACAATTTCACTACAATTATCCGCTATCCGTTTCGTTCGTTTTATTTCCCACTCAAAGGCTTATTTCTCACACCCCGCTTCCTCGTTGATATCTACAGCCAGCAGTGAGAAATAACAACATCGCTTTCGTCCAATCACTTTGCTATTTTTGAAATCTCGTTTCTAACCCAATTTACACTATCGATCTCTTCTATTAGTCGTTATTGTTGTTGTTATTCCCCAAGGTCTTTTCTAACGAAGCCCTTTAGTTGAGAATTTGCATTGGCAAATTTACATAACAACACACATTGCTACAGTCATACATTTTCGTTTGGTTTATTTTGTTGTTATAATCCGCTCCAACCAAATAAAATATTTGACGTTGTTATTCTCCTCGTTTTACTAAAAACACTTTGAAAATTTGCATTCCCAAATTTGCAATAACAACACTCATTCTCGCACCTTTCGTTTATTTGTTGTATTGATCGTTAATCACCAACCAAACGCATTCGTTTTTACTCTCCTGGAAGTATTGATATTCCTAGTTGAGAATTTGCATTCTAATTGCAATAACAACGTACATCTTTCCACGCACAATTATAATTACATTGTAAACATACCAACATAATTCTGTCGATCACTGCTTGATCGTTTGTAGTGTCGGTACTTGAGTGGGAGCTTCGCTGCCCACACAGAGCCATTTCTCAGCTTGTGTTTTATTAATTATTATTGTGGTATTCGTAGTCGACACTCGCACAGTGGGACATATCGTCATAAAATATTTATTTTTTCTTATATTTTTTGTTGAATATTTTCGATTCGATTTTTTCGCTTTTTAATTCGTGTGGTGCAACAATACCATTTGTTGTTGTTTATCTTCGGTTAAGGCACCCTACTTTCGGCATTTTTTGCAATTTATAAATATAATTTTATTAAATTTGGATGAATTGAATTGCAACTAATATTGATATTATTTATCGATATTGTTTATGCAAATTAGTCGTTTTTGAAAAAAAATCTTACATCCAAAAATTGTGTGCCCTACAGTCGGTACTGGTACATTTTCTTATTGGTTGAAGCAAATAACTCTAAAAAAATCTGGCAATTTAAACATTTTTCTATTTTTACCTGCTGCTTTCGTTTAGAAATCTCGTTCTTGAAATTTGTTTGACCTTTTTGACGCCTTGTTCATTGTACCCTACACCCTGCAAGCTAGGTTTGGGTACAACATTTGGCAAAATTAGCAATTTTTGGAAATTTTCTTCTTGTCTTTCGATTTCGATCTGTCGTCATTCTTCAATTCTTTTAGAAACAATATCGATAATTTCTATATTCTCTAGTCGGCAAATTGTCCCAGTTCGGAACTTGTGTTCAATTTCTTATCCTTCTTGGAACTTTGCTGTCTACTCGCGTGCTCTACTGGTGGAATTTTGCATTTTATATTTCATTGTCGCAAATTAGAATAGTTTTCGATCCTTTCATTGGTTGAGTATTCACACTCGTTTGTACTTCCTTGGTTTTTCTTTCCCCAATTAGTAGGATTCGCATTTTCTAGTAGTCTTCAAGAATTTCCATAGTTATCGCTTTTCTAAAATTGCGACGCTTGGACTCGTTAGTCTTGTCCTAAACTTCTGAGCCCACATACCTTTTTGGAACTGATTCGTTTCCCTCTTTCGTCCCAATTCTCTAAATTTGTTGCAATTATGTCCATAACTCCCCTCGTTCGTTTCATTCGAGCTGCCGACGCTCTTATTAAATTTAATGCGTATTTCAAACGACTAAATCCTGATAAGCACACCGTATTTAATCTCGAAATATACGGTTCCGAGCTTAATCAATTATGGACAACATTCAAAAGCACTCATCAGAAGTGTCTTGACCATCTGGCGACATCACAGATTCCTCAACCCTCTGACAAAAATGTCGTTGAGGGTAAATACGACAGCTCCTTTCGGGCTTATCAACATTGCCTTTCGGCAATAAACCAGAAGCTAGACGAGCTAAAATCGTCCAAGTCTTCTCCATCATTGAATGGACCAACTCCACAAAACAGTCCACCAATGGTTCCTCAACCACTTTCACCTTCGGAGGAACTCCCAGTGAGTACGTCTGTTCCCCCATCGACCTGTTTGAACACAAAACCCTTTGTGTTAAATAATTGTAAAAAAAGCCAAACTTCTCCTTTACATCCCAGCGAATCAATCGCATCATCGATTTCAACCCAACCACACTCCATTAGTCGTCTCCCTCATATCAATCCACCTTCTCACAATTTAGTTTTGCCTCCTATCGACATCGAAGTCTTTAGTGGAGATTTCATGTCATGGCCAACCTTTCGAGATCTTTTTAGTAAAATTTTTATCAAAAATTTTCGCTTGAGTGACATTGGGAAATTATGTCACTTAGTTCAAAAAAAAAACCAGCGGTGATGCTCGGGAAATTGTTTCGAAATGTCCATTCACCCATCGTAGTTTTGAATTAGCTTGGAAGGCATTGGAGGATGTATATGATAATAAACGTATCCTCGTACATAATCACCTCAATCTTCTTTTTGGCCTTCCAACAATAGAAAAAGAATCGATCTCTGGGCTAAAAGCTCTCCATCGCGGAATAAATAGTTGTATTTCCGCTATGTCTGTTTACGACGTTGTAACGGATCATTGGGATCCAATTCTTGTTCATCTTTGCTTTCAACGTCTTCCTCAACATACAATCGCTCTGTGGGAACAGCGTGTCAAAGAGAAGTCGTCTCTTTCGACATGGAAACAATTAGATTCGTTCCTAACAGATAGAATACAAACTTTGTTGTGCATAGAAAACTTTACTGCTATGGAAAATCCCAAAACATCATATTCGCAAAATTGTCGATCTCCGCTAAAATCATCTTCTCCAATTAGTCGTCCAAATTATAAAACTAGCTCATCTAAACTGAAATCTTCGTTGAATCATGCGTGTGTGATGTGCCCAAATAAAGATCATCTTCTTCGTGTCTGTTCTCGTTTTCAAAACCTTTCGTTTGAGAATAGATTTGCGCTCATTAAAAAACATGCTCTTTGCATAAACTGTCTTTCGCATGGTCATTCTCTAAAAAGATGCAATAGCAAACACAATTTTTCTGTATGCAAAGGCAGACATCACACGCTACTCCATAGTAGTAAAAATAGTAAAACTTCGTCAAGTTCCTTGCCAACATTTTCACGTTCGTCCTATAACTCGAACTCCGCTTCGATTCGAATAACTTCCAAACAGATTTTGCATCCTAGTTTCGATAATCGCCAAGTTCTGCACACAACACAAAATAGAGATGTGCTCTTGGGAACTGCGATTGTAAACGTTGTTCACCATCACAAAAATTATGCCGTTCGAGCAATAATTGATCCCTCGTCCAAAGTCTCTTTTGTCGCAAAGAGACTACAAAAAACAATCGGATTGCCTTCTCGACCAATTCACACCACTCTGCCTGGTGTAAATACTAATAGTGCATCGAAAGAAATTTGTTAGTTGAATCTTTCATCACCTAAAAATTCGGAAAGTATCCTAAACGCTAATGTGTTAGTCTTACCTAACATTTCGACAAACTTGCCGTCGTTGTCATCAATTTCGAATCTGCGTTCTAAATTATCTCACCTCGGTCTTGCAGATACATGCGATGACAAGCCGATAGATTTGCAATTGGGCGAAGATTTATATTCCAAAATTTTGTCGGCTGAGTCACCTCACATTGTTTTGAATTCGCTGGTGGCTCAGAAAACTATATTCGGTTACATCCTTACAGGCCCAATACCACAGAGTCAAATTACATAGTCGATCAAAGCGAACCATTTTAACAAAATCGTTGTTTAGTAAATCGAAAACTCGCACTCACTTGTAGAATTTCAAATGCTCAATTGAAACTGTATTTACGTACCTCTATATCAAATCACACCTTACAACCTACTAACTCTAGTTTAAGTTTGCTCGCGAATTTAGTCTAACCCTGTTGCCTTGCAGATAGCGCGTCAAGGTGGGCGGCTAATGTATAAGTTCGATACATTGGTTACGCCAATGTATACGTTCGATACTTTGTTTCCCCTTCTGCAGTATTACAATTAACCGCATTAATTGGCCGCTCTTCGAGCTCAATGGGGAAATCTTCTCTGCCTTTCTTTTAGGAGTCATATTCGCCTGGTTCGGATGCTGGGAGAGAATATTCATTCTTTCCCACACTCTCTCCTAAAAGTCACATTCGCTCAGTTCGGATGCAGAGGGGCGCTTTCCAATGCTGCAGTCGTAGTTGATGTCACGGACTTGTGAACGTTATTCTGCCCACCTGCAACTACACTTGCTATTTAACTTTCGAAGGAGTCACACTCCTATTGCAATCATTTCGTTGTCGAGTCATACAAAAGGTAACTGTTTCTTGTACCAAGAAACTCACTTTTACCACCAATAAACCGAAAATATATTTGAAACTGATACACTCGTGTTTGTCTTTTTATTTCTTCTCTTTTCATCCCTGAGCTATCGACGGTCAGTGGTATCACGCCAACACCATACTTCTGCTTTTGACAAATATTTGATTAATTTTTGTTTTCAATCAAAAAAGCCTTTTCTACAACAACAGGCGTTTGGTTTTACTTCCAAAGAATTTGTCTTGAAATCGTCTTAGAGAAACGGCCCATAAGAATAGAACCAAGTTTGAGAACCTTAAGTTTGAGGATAGTTGCAATTTATTATTTATATACATGGGACTTTGTTTTCCAAGTCATATACATATTAACCTATTGTGATATCTTAAATTATTCTTGAATATACTCCCAAAATTTCAGGAAAATCTGTCCAGCTGTTTTTGAGTTATTAAGGCACAACCAAATTGACTACAGAATTGGATACGTTTTTTAAATTTAAAACAACACTGAATGAAAAATGTGTCATTGCTTTTGAACAAATGTAGAGTTTCATTGAATAAATGAAGAAGTTACATTAAATAACAACAATGACTTCCTTCATTAATTCAATGAAACTTCCCCATTAATGCAATGATACTTCTTTATTAATTCAATATGGTAGTTAGAAGCTACAATTATTATTCATGTCAGACTGTCACATTAATACTATAAAACAGGGTCATTACAATAAAGCGTTATAAAGATAAAGTTATTTTATGAAACTCAATGAAACTTCTTCATTAATGCTACGAAGTCTTATTTCATTGGTAAAACGTATTTTTCTTTCAGTGAATTTAGAAAAGGCTATTGTTGGGACGGGGCGACAATGTTATACCCAACACCACTACAACTGTTCATTCATTACCTTTTCACAGGTAGACATTTCTTTTAGGGATATATTAATATTACACTATGCAACACTGAAAATGCAAACAACTTTAGTATGCATTTTTTGAAAGTACATATTTAGACTACAAAAACTCTAGTAGGGTTTTGTCCTGTCGGATCCAGTTCGGATTTTATGGCCTCATCTATACCGGGTGGTACTTTCAAAAAATCCTCAGTTCGAATTATTTGCACAAGATCACCTTAAAAATGTTGCACAGTGTTATCAGCCATGCTGGCTTTTATACCAGATGACTTAGAGCTAACTGAACCAAAATAATTACAATACGCTCGAAATCTAGGTATTTTCATAAATGTACATCGATTGCTTCAAAGCTATGTCCTCGAATAACTGGGACAATGACTTCGACACATACAGCTTATTATTTTAAGACAAAAACAAGTTTAACGAAGCTTAAAACCTAATTTGTTCATAATTTTCTTTAATTTCATCAACGTAATGCAATTATATTGTAGAACATGTAAGGAGCAAGGTCAAATAGTTTTAATGTACAATAAAAGGTGATTACAATAAAAGCCCAAAAATTCAATATTGGTATAACTCGACACCTTCTGCTATATGTTTTACATTTGAGCAATGTCGACTACTTGGGATAAATTTAAACCTCAGAATTGGTCACCTTTTACGATCAACCAAAACTGCAATCTTCGTCATAATATTTTAAGTAAAAAAACAAAATTAAAAATGGGATGGGCTAACGACTATTGCGATATCTCTGTTGTTTGGCCACCTATGCCAACCACCTACTTTGCATCAGTGTAAACGACATATTCTACTTTTTAATTGGCAAGCTTAGTTTTTGGAATACCCCTACTAGAAGCGGACATATTCGCCTAAAAATTAAACTTTGAATTTTTTCACATAAGTTTTGTCCCCATTCCGACAACTAAATATTATCCGGCCATCACCAAAATCAATAACCTTCTTCCTCGGAGGCCCTTATCAAGCCCCAAATTGACAATCCGATCAAAATTGCGAAACAAGCTTTGGCCCCAATTTAGAATCCATAGTGGTGTAGAGTATAAAAATGAATACCAATAACAAACGTACAAGTATATCAATAATGTTCAAATAGGCGTATTATATTACTTTATACAATAAAATATAAAAATCTGTGTTTAGTTACCTGATGTAGAGCAATGAAGTCTTTCAAATCACGCCATTTACTCTCGTACAATGATCTTCGCGAATACATTCTCTGTATGATAGCTGTGACGTTTCCAAAAACAACGGCATGCATTAAAGCTGTTAATAGATAAGAACACAAAAACATTTTTGTGAATAACAACAGTGAGAGGAATATTTATGATACATAGTTCGTTTCAGAGATCGGCTTTGATTCAACGCAATAAGGGAGTGCATAAGTTAATTTCATAAACAACCCATAAATTTTACCGATTAAAAAATCCGATTAGCATGAACAAATGAGCATTAATCAACACAAGACTACGCAAACCACATTATTTTAATGGTTTTGCTCTAACATGTGGTTTAATCTTTCATAAATTGCCCTGTTCTTTTATGTTTAAGAATCTTCACTTTTTGCTCGAAATAAATTTCTTTATTTCAAAACGCATAACTTATATACACAAGTCCTGTTAAGAACGATGAAACTTCTCACTTTCAATTCTCTTTCATTTTTCTTAAACAGAAGTAAATTAATATTTTTCAGTTACTTTTTTTATTTTTTGTTATTATTATTTGTAAACTCAGCAATGTATCCGCAACTTCGTATACTAAACGGAAATAAAAATAACACAATCTATCTATATATATAAATGAGCTTGGTGATAAGTGATTGACTGACTGACTGACTGACTGACTCATCATCAACGCCCAGCCAAAACGGCTAAAGGTAGGAGCTTGAAATTTTACCAGTGGGTCACTGTTGATGCAAATGTGCGAGATAAGGCCGGGTTTTAGAAAATTCGTCCTGGAACCACAAAAAATAACAACAACAAAAATCCTTATTTTTCATTATTATTACGTACTTATCCACTTAGTTGGCCCTCTGCAAGACATGTGTCAAATTAACAATGCTATAATTTCATGATACCGTAAACGATCACCCATAATTTCAAATTTTGTAGTTTACTTCTAGGCGCACTTATTTTATCGTAAACCACTAAATAATAGAAAGACAAGACATTTGTTATCTTCTATTGCAACAGATGTCGCAGTTGGTGATAATGGTATAAACCGATTTTGATTTTGTTTTCACATAACAGGTGTCGCACAAAAGATTTTCATTCGTTAAAATCCAGTTAGAAAAAATGATTACAAACGATGCATTTGTAAAAATTTTGATTTTCAATTTAAAATTAAAACAAAAATTCTTTCAATAAATAATGTTGGGTTTGTTGAACAAATGAGTTGATGTTGAAGACAACATTAGGGGAACAAATCAATAATAGGCCCCAGGAATATAGGAATTTGGTATGGAAATCAAAGTTGGGAAGTGGTGCTTCTAAAAGGAAATGGTTTGGAAAATTACCAATCATGTGTACGAAAAGTACTAAATGGTACTAAATTTGGTACAATAGGGATTTGGGTGAACGGATAGAGCTGGAATCCTGAAATTTGGAATTAAGGTTACTGTTGTAGTGTAGGATTGAGATATGAGGGTAGTTTTGGAAATTCGTGCTTATGTGTACGAAAAGTACTAAATAGTACTAAATTTGGTACAATAGGGATTTGGGTGAACGGATAGAGCTGGAATCCTGATATTTGGAATTGAGATTACTGTTGGAGTGTAGGATTGAAGAACTTTTGGAAATTCGTACTTATGTGTATGAAAAGTACTAAATGGTACTAAATTTGATACAATGGGGATTTGGGTGAACGGATAATAGCTGGAATCTCGAAATTTGGAATTGAGATTACTGGTGGGGTGTAGGATTGAGGTAGTTTTGAAAATTCGTACTTATGGGTACGAAAAGTACTAAATGGTACTAAATTTAGTACAATTTGGATTTGAATGAACGGATTGAACTGGAATCCTGATTTTTAGTATTTTAATTTTATTTATTTTAATTTATAGTATGAATTTTAGTAAACGAAAAGAGTTAGAATTTGCAACCCGTTCGCGGTAGGCTATAGAGGTAGAATTTGGATTTGGGTGACGGATAGTGTTTGAGTCCTGAAATTTGAAATTAGGATAACTAGGTAGTAAGGGTACGAAAATTACTATTTGGAATTATGGTTACTGTTTAAGTGAAGGATTAAGGTTGTTTTGGAAAATCGAATTGTACAGAATTTGGTACAATTTGTTTTTGTGTAAAGGGGTTTTTGGATATTCGGCGTAGAAAGGTACGAAAAGTACTAAAGTGTACTAAATATGGAATCCATTGTATTAGGCAAACGCGAAGAGCTAGAATTCTGAAATTTTGAACGAGTGGTCATTGATGGAGAGTTAGGAAGATGTACCAAAGGGTATTTAGAAACTCGACCTATAAGTGTACGAAAAGTACTAAAAGTTTCTAAATTTGGTACCAATTGCATATTTTTAATGGATAAAGCTAGAATCTTCAAATTTGGTATGGGAATCAAGGTTGGGAAATGGCGTTGAAATAAGGATATGGTTTTGGAAGTTCGTATTTATGATTACGAGCAGTAATAAATTTGGATTTGGGTGAACGGATAGAGCTGGAATCCTAAAGTTTTGAATTAAGATTACTGTAGGGGTGTAGTATTGAGATAGTTTTGGAAATTCGTACCTTTGGGTACGAAAAGTACTAAATGGTACTAAATTTGGTACAATTTGGATTTGGATGAACGGAACTAAGATTACCGCCGGACAGTAGAATTGAGGTAGTTTTGGAAATTCGTACTTATGGGTACAGAAAGCACTAAATTTGGTACAATTTGAATTTTAGTAAACGGATAGTGTTGGAATTAGGAATTAAGATTACTGTATAAGTGTAGTATTGAGGAAATTTTGAAAAGTCGTACGTATGGGTACGAGAAGTACTAAATAGTACTAAATATGGTACAATATGGATTTGGGTGAACGGGTAGAGCTGGAATCCTGAAATTTTTGTTTGGGAAAGAAATGGTACTAAATTTGATACAATTTGGATTCGGGTGAATTAATAGAGCTGGAATCCTGAAATTTGGAATTACGATTACAGTCGAAGAGTAGGATTCAGGTTGTTTTGAAAAAGCAAGCTTATGGTACTAAATTTCATACAATTTGTATGTAGGTGAACGGATAGCGGTGGAATCCTGCAATTTGAAAGTATGATTATTGTAGCCCTGTTGCATTGAGGAAGTTTTGAAAATTGGTACGAAAATTCTAAATGGTTCTAAATATAGTAAAATTTTAATTTGGTTTAAAGGATAGAGTTTGAATCCTGAAATTTGGAAGTAAGATTACTACTAAAGTGAAGGGTTGAGGTAGTTTTGGAAAATCATACTTATGGGTACGAAGAGTTCGACTTGATACTAAGTTTGGTATAATTTGGAATTGGACGAACGGATACAGCTGGAATCTTGAGATTTGGAATTACTGTAATTATTATGGAATTTACTGTAATTATTTTGTATTAATGTCCGTGTATGGCTGAGATATGTCGTCGAAATACGTACCATAAGTATACGAAAATTACTTAATGGTACTCAATTTGTTTTTGGGTGTAGGAACAGTGCTGGAATTTTTATTTTTTGGAGTTAGGGTGTGTATTAGTGTTCAACGTTGATCTCGCTGTTAATGTGTAATGGTGAGATACGGCTGATCTTTTTGAAAATCGAACTTAAGGGGTACGTACAGTACTAAGATAAAAATAAATATTGATTAAAATTGGTGTTATTGCGACCAAATTTTCAGTGTTTGTCATTTCCATATTATATATTGTTTATTTGTTTTTTATATCCTTTCCGCATACGAAGTAGCGGGCATTTTGCTAGTATATATATAAATGAGCTTGGTGATAAGTGATTGACTGACTGACTGACTGACTGACTGACTGACTCATCATCAACGCCCAGCCAAAACGGCTAAAGCTAGGAGCTTGAAATTTTACCAGTGGGTCACTGTTGATGCAAATGTGCGAGATAAGGCCTGGTTTTAGAAAATTCGTCCTGGAACCACAAAAAATAACAACAACAAAAATCCTTATTTTTCATTACTATTACGTACTTATTCACTTAGTTGGCCCTCTGCAAGACATGTGTCAAATTAACAATGCTATAACTTCATGATACCGCAAACGATCACACATAATTTCAAATTTTGTAGTTGACTTCTAGGCGCACTTATTTTATCGTAAACCACTAAATAATAGAAAGACAAGACATTTGTTATCTTCCATTGCAACAGATGTCGCAGTTGGTGATAATGGTTTAAACATAAATTACGCGAAAAATACAAACCGATCCTGATTTAGTTTTCACATAACAGGTGTCGCACAAAAGATTTTCATTCGTTAAAATACAGTTAGAAAAGATGATTACAAACGATGCATTTGTAAAAATTTTGATTTTCAATTTAAAATTAAAACAAAAATTCTTTCAATAAATGATGTTGGGTTTGTTGAACAAATGAGTTGCTGTTGAAGACAACATTAGGGGAATAAATTCAGAAATCGGCCAGAAATAACAACAACTAAAAACTGTATGGACCTCACTTTTTGGTAATAACTAAATGTTTGCAAGTCAATGAAAGTGCAATAAAATTGTGCATATTACCACGATTTATTTGCAATTAAGAATTTTATCGTATATTGATATGTACAGTCATAACTATTCAATTTCAAAATCTGTAATTTGAAGAAATCGCTAAATAATTAATGAAATCAATAATAGGCCCCAGGAATATAGGAATATAGGAATTTGGTATGGAAATCAAGGTTGGGAAGTGGTGCTTCTAAAAGGAAATGGTTTGGAAAATTACCAATCATGTGTACGAAAAGTACTAAATGGTACTAAATTTAGTACAATTTAGATTTGGGTGAACGTAAAGAGCTGGAAACCTGGAATTTGGAATTAAGGTTACTGTTGTAGTGTAGGATTGAGATATGAGGGTAGTTTTGGAAATTCGTGCTTATGTGTACGAAAAGTACTAAATAGTACTAAATTTGGTACAATAGGGATTTGGGTGAACGGATAGAGCTGGAATCCTGATATTTGGAATTGAGGTTACTGTTGGAGTGTAGGATTGAAGAACTTTTGGAAATTCGTACTTATGTGTATGAAAAGTACTAAATGGTACTAAATTTGATACAATGGGGATTTGGGTGAACGGATAATAACTGGAATCTCGAAATTTGGAATTGAGATTACTGGTGGGGTGTAGGATTGAGGTAGTTTTGAATATTCGTACTTATGGGTACGAAAAGTACTAAATCGTACTAAATTTAGTACAATTTGGATTTGAATGAACGGATAGAGCTGGAAACCTGAAATTTGGAATTAATATTACTGTTGAAGTGTAGGATTGAGATATGAGGGTGGTTTTGGAAATTAGTACTTATGTGTACGGAAAGTAATAAATGGAACTAAATTTTGTATAATGGGGATTTGGGTGAACGGATAGCGCTGGAATCTCTAAATTTGGAACTGAGATTACTGGTGGAGTTTAGTATTGTGGAAGTTTTGGAAATTCGTACATAGGGTACGAAAAATACTAAATAGCACTAAATTTGGTACAGTTTCAATTTAAAATTAAAACAAAAATTCTTTCAATAAATGATGTTGGGTTTGTTGAACAAATGAGTTGCTGTTGAAGACAACATTAGGGGAATAAATTCAGAAATCGGCCAGAAATAACAACAACTAAAAACTGTATGGACCTCACTTTTTGGTAATAACTAAATGTTTGCAAATCAATGAAAGTGCAATAAAATTGTGCATATTACCACGATTTATTTGCAATTAAGAATTTTATCGTATATGGATATGTACAGTCATAACTATTCAATTTCAAAATCTGTAATTTGAAGAAATCGCTAAATAATTAATGAAATCAATAATAGGCCCCAGGAATATAGGAATATAGGAATTTGGTATGGAAATCAAGGTTGGGAAGTGGTGCTTCTAAAAGGAAATGGTTTGGAAAATTACCAAACATGTGTACGAAAAGTACTAAATTTAGTACAATTTACATTTGGGTGAACGTAAAGAGCTGGAAACCTGGAATTTGGAATTAAGGTTACTGTTGTAGTGTAGGATTGAGATATGAGGGTAGTTTTGGAAATTCGTGCTTATGTGTACGAAAAGTACTAAATAGTACTAAATTTGGTACAATAGGGATTTGGGTGAACGGATAGAGCTGGAATCCTGATATTTGGAATTGAGGTTACTGTTGGAGTGTAGGATTGCAGAACTTTTGGAAATTCGTACTTATGTGTATGAAAAGTACTAAATGGTACTAAATTTGATACAATGGGGATTTGGGTGAACGGATAATAACTGGAATCTCGAAATTTGGAATTGAGATTACTGGTGGGGTGTAGGATTGAGGTAGTTTTGAATATTCGTACTTATGGGTACGAAAAGTACTAAATCGTACTAAATTTAGTACAATTTGGATTTGAATGAACGGATAGAGCTGGAAACCTGAAATTTGGAATTAATATTACTGTTGAAGTGTAGGATTGAGATATGAGGGTGGTTTTGGAAATTAGTACTTATGTGTACGGAAAGTACTAAATGGAACTAAATTTTGTATAATGGGGATTTGGGTGAACGGATAGCGCTGGAATCTCTAAATTTGGAACTGAGATTACTGGTGGAGTTTAGTATTGTGGAAGTTTTGGAAATTCGTACATAGGGTACGAAAAATACTAAATAGCACTAAATTTGGTACAGTTTCGATTTGGGTGAACGGATAGAGCTTGATTCCTCAAATTTAGACTGAGGATCACTGATGAAGAGTAAGAAAGATGCACCAAAGGGTTTTTGGAAACTTGAATGTACGAAAAGTACTAAATGGTACTAAATTTAGTACAGTTTGGATTTGGGTGAACGGATAGAGCTGGATTCCTGAAATTTGGAATTGATATTACTGTTGGAGTGTAGGACTGGGGAAGTTTTGGAAATTCTTACTTATGTGAATGAAAAGTACTAAATGGTACTAAATTTGGGACAATGGGGATTTGGGTGAACGGATATAGTTGGAATCTCGAAATTTGGAATTGAGATTACTGGTGGGGTGTAGAATTGAGGTAGTTTTGAAAATTCGTACTTATGGGTACGAAAAGTACTAAATGGTACTAAATTTAGTACAATTTGGATTTGGGTGAACGTATGTATGTAGCTGGAAACCTGAAATTTGGAATTAAGATTACTGTGAAGTGTAGGACTGAGATATGAGGGTGGTTTTGGAAATTCGTACTTATGTGTTCGAAAAGTACTAAATTTGGTACAATAGGGATTCGAGTGAACGGACAGAGCTGGAATCCTGAAATTTGAAATTGAGATTACTGTTGGAGCATAGGATTGGGGAAATTTTGGAAATTCGTATTTATGTGTACGAAAAGTACTAAATGGTACTAAATTTTTTACAATTTGGATTTGGGTGAACGGATAGAACTGGAATCCTGAATTTTAAGTATTTTAATTTAATTTATTTTAATTTAAAGTATGAATTTTAGTAAACGGAAAAAGTTAGAATTTGCAACTCGTTCGCGGTAGGCTATAGAGGTAGAATTTGGATTTGGGTGACGGATAGTGTTTGAGTCCTGAAATTTGAAATTAGGATTACTATTGGAGTGTAGGACTGAGGTAGTAAGGGTACGAAAAGTACTAAGTGGTACTACCTGTGGTACAATTTGGATTTGGGAGAACGGATAGAGCTGGAATCCTGGAATTTGATCAGACTGCTGTTGGAGTATAGGATAGATATGGAAGTAGTTTTTGAAATTCGTACTTATAGGTACGAAATGTACCAAATGATACAACTTGGATTTGAGTGCACGGATAGCGCTGGAATCCTGTTATTTGGAATTATGGTTACTGTTGAAGTGAAGGATTAAGGTTTTTTTGGAAAATCGAATTGTACAGAATTTGGTACAATTTGTTTATGTGTAAAGTGCTAAAGTGTACTAAATATGGAATCCATTGTATTAGGCAAACGCGAAGAGCTAGAAATCTGAAATTTTGATGGAGAGTTAGGAAGATGTACCAAAGGGTATTTTGAAACTCGAACTATAAGCGTACGAAAAGTACTAAAAGTTTCTAAATTTGGTACCAATTGCATATTTTTAATGGATAAAGCTAGAATCTTCAAATTTGGTATGGGAATCAAGGTTGGGAAATGGCGTTGAAATAAGGAAATGGTTTTGGAAGTTCGTATTTATGATTACGAGCAGTACTAAATTTGGATTTGGGTGAACGGATAGAGCTGGAATCCTAAAGTTTTGAATTATGATTACTGTAGGGGTGTAGGATTGAGATAGTTTTGGAAATTCGTACCTTTGGGTACGAAAAGTACTAAATTTGGTACAATTTGGATTTGGATGAACGGATAGAGCTGGAATTCTGAAATTTGGAACTAAGATTACTGCCGGACAGTAGAATTGAGGTAATTTGGTACAATTTGAATTTTAGTAAACGGATAGTGTTGGAATTAGGAATTAAGATTACTGTAGGAGTGTAGTATTGAGGAAATTTTGAAAAGTCGTACGTATGGGTACGAGAAGTACTAAATGGTACTAAATATGGTACAATATGGATTTGGGTAAACGGGTAGAGCTGGAATCCTAAAATTTTTGTTTGGGAAAGAAATGGTACTAAATTTGATACAATTTGGATTCGGGTGAATTAATAGAGCTGGAATCCTGAAATTTGGAATTACGATTACAGTCGAAGAGTAGGATTCAGGTTGTTTTGAAAAAGCAAACTTATGGTTACGAAAAGCACTAAATGGTACTAAATTTAGTACAATTTGTATGTAGGTGAACGGATAGCGGTGGAATCCTGCAATTTGAAAGTATGATTATTGTAGCCCTGTTGCGTTGAGGAAGTTTTGAAAATTGGTACGAAAATTCTAAATTGTTCTAAATTTAGTACAATTTTAATTTGGTTTAACGGATAGAGTTTGAATCCTGAAATTTGGAAGTAAGATTACTACTAAAGTGAAGGATTGAGGTAGTTTTGGAAAATCTTACTTATGGGTACGAAGAGTTCGACTTGATTCTAAGTTTGGTACAATTTGGAATTGGACGAACGGATACAGCTGGAATCTTGAGATTTGGAATTACTGTAATTATTATGGAATTTACTGTAATTATTTTGTATTAATGTCCGTGTATGGCCGAGATATGTCGTCGAAATACGTACCATAAGTATACGAAAATTACTTAATGGTACTCAATTTGTTTTTGGGTGTAGGGACAGTGCTGGAATTTTTATTTTTTGGAGTTAGGGTGTGTATTGGTGTGCAACGTTGATCTCGCTGTTAATGTGTAAGGGTGAGATACGGCTGATCTTTTTGAAAATCGAACTTAAGGGGTACGTACAGTACTAAGATAAAAATAAATATTGATTAAAATTGGTATAAGTGCGACCAAATTTTCAGTGTTTGTCATTTCCATATTATATATTGTTTATTTGTTGTTTTTATATCCTTTCCGCATACGAAGTAGCGGGCATTTTGCTAGTATTTAATATGGAAAAAGTGAGCACTGAAAATTTTGTTGCACTAATATATGGTAAAAACAAAATTTCCTTTTCAATTCCATTTGAAATAAAATCAATTTTTTTCCAGGCACATCTACGATTTTTGGTATAGAGAATAAGGAAGAATTCTGGTTTCAAATCTGCTGGCATTCACGAAATTGGCCGATGTGCCCAAAAGTTATAGCGGTTTTTATCCTCTTATAAAGAAAAAATACTTTAAAATTTCTTATTTGTTGTATTGAGAAAATGTATGCATATACTAGTAACATCATTTGATATCCCTACGAAGATAAAACATAATTGCTTAAGCTGGAGTATTCCCCCAATGGCTTAACTTCATTTATTACCCTCTATTTTTCAAAAAAAACATCAGAACAAAAATATTTGCAAACAACTATCAGCACGTATCAACTAAGAACTCATCGAGTTCTGTAAGTTGAAATACATCATCACAGTTGCCTGTGAGTGATTGTTGTTGGGATTTATTACAAACTCCCTTGCGCGTGCCATTCGCTGTTTTTTGTTTGTTTTGTTTATTGTTGAAGATTCAATCTCATTTTTTGGAAAAGCCGAAAAGTGAGTGTGATTCTCATTTATTTGAGAATACTAGACACTTAAAGAGTTCGGTTTTTCGCTAAAAAGGCATCATTTGAAAAAGCTGAAAAGCCAATTGATAATTTTCTTCGCCGGGATGAAATCATGATATTGGTAGCGATCAGTAAAATTTTGCAACACTGTCAGTTCGTTTTGAAAAACATTACTCTCTGTAATAGAGGATAATAAATGAAGTTAAGCCATTGGGGGAATACTCCAGCTTAAGCAATCTTCAACAATAAAGAAAACAAACAAAAAACAGCGAATGGCACGCGCAAGGGAGTTTGTAATAAATTCCAACAACAATCACTCACAGGCAACTGTGATGATGTTTTTCAACTTACAGAACTCGATGAGTTCTTAGTTGATACGTGCTGATAGTTGTTTGCAAATATTATTGTTCTGATGTTTTTTGGAAAAGCCGAAAAGTGAGTGTGATTCTCGTTTATTTGAGAATACTAGACACTTAAAGACATGGTTTAAATAGAAAGGTTAGCTAAAGCTTTCTGTCAATTTAAATTTTTTTCTTTCGACTGTTCCTAAAACGTCAAAACAATATACACAATCTGTGTATGTGTGTGTGCTGTTTGAATAATATGCCAAACAATTTTAAAAAGAATCGAACTCAATGATTTTTAAAATTGATTTTAGAACATTTGCATGAAAGAAATTTGTCAGCTTTACATTGAAACAAACATTTTATCATATCCACAAAACCTTGACACTTCATTCATTTTTCGCGTTTTTTATAAAAATGCTCAAAAATGGTATTGTAAACAAACCCACTTGTTGTTTTTTTGTTTACTAATTTTGACGTTTTAGGAATTCAGAAAAAACAAGTGTTCTATAGATTATTTTCACTTAAATCTACCTCTTTATTTATACCATGCTTAAAGAGTTCGGTTTTCGCTAAAAAAAGGCATCATTTCAAAAAGCTGAAAAGCCAATTGATAATTCCCTTCGCCGGGATGAAATCATTATATTGGTAGCGATTAGTAAAATTTTGCAACACTGTCAGTTCGTTTTGAAAAACATTACCCTCTGTAATAGAGGGTAATAAATGAAGTTAAGCTATTGGGGGAATACTCCAGCTTAAGCAATCAAATGAGATTGAATCTTCAACAATAAACAAAACAAACGATAAAATATAATTTCTAAACTTTGTTTTTATTTTCGGGGAAAATCCAAAAAATTAAAAAAATCTGGGAGCAAATCTATATCATACCGCCTAAGAGTCGGTATAAACCTCTAAAAAATAAATTAGAAATTCGTACAGAATCTAGAAAACGCCTAAAATTTTTCCAAATACATTTAAAATATTTTTCCAAATACATTTTTCGGTTCGTTTAGAAAAATTAGAAACAAATATTTGGGAGTTCTCCAACAATTTCGCTGAAATCCCATACAATAATTAATGTATACTGCTAACTAGGCGTTTACACACAGAGAGTATTGGCAAGACAATAGCAAAGTTACAAACCATTTTCACCAATACATTCATACTTTTCTCTATACATACCCCCCATACCATTGCTATCGCAAACGATTCGTTTTCGAATGTTTTTCAATAGTTTTGTGGATATTTTGTTCGAGAACGACACACGAGAACGAATTGAAAACGATTCATTCGTCGCTCAGTTTGTGGCAGGAACCCTCGAATTCGAATATCGTTAATAATATTATTAGCGAATGAAAGGTGATAGTTTTTACGATAGTGCCGAAAACGCATTTTTGGCGGAGTTTCGGTGTTATGACGTGTTTAACATTATCTGACGTCTCTTGATATTTTGGTTATGTACCTTTTTCTTCTTTGTAATGTTTGCGATACGATGTGCGGTAACTGTTTATAAACATTGTTGTTTTGTATTTTGTAACCCAAGCATATGTTGTGTCTATCAACACTTCTTGTTTATATGATACGTAGCATTTATATCAAAATTATTTGGAAAAAGCAAATGGGAATTTTATACGAACTACATAAAATTATTTTTTAAAACAAACAAATTTCCGAATTACAAAATGTTTCTCGAAACAATTTTTCTTGTAAAGAAAAAACATTCGCCAAATGTTCGAAAACGATATCGTTTTTAAACTTTTGACGAACAAAAGAACAACGTGCTTGTGTACACCCGAAAAACATTTGCCAATTCTTCGAATATGATATCGTTTTCGAAAGTTGTGCCGAACATTCGAATAATATCCGCACTTGGTATGGGGGGACGTGCTTGTGTACACCCGAAAAACATTTGCCAATCCTTCGAATGTGATATCGTTTCCGAAGATCGTGCCGGACATTCGAATAATATCCGCATCTGGTATGGGGGTATTTAAAAACTTATAAATGTATTTGTGAAAAAGGTTTGTATTTTTGCTATTGTCTTGACAATACTGGCATTTGTAAACACAGGGTAAAACTTCATCAAGAAATAGGGTTACCATCGCTTAACTGCTTACTGTGATAACTTATAGGGATTGGAAATTAAGAGTAATATTGAAATTACTTTCATTCAAAAAATATGAAAATTAAAAATCCTGTTATTCGCGAATTAGTTAAAGTCGGTTGATGCGCATCCGAATAATATCCGCATCTGGTATGGGGGTATTTAAAAACTTATAAATGTATTTGTGAAAAAGGTTTGTATTTTTGCTATTGTCTTGACAATACTGGCATTTGTAAACACAGGGTAAAACTTCATCAAGAAATAGGGTTACCATCGCTTAACTGCTTACTGTGATAACTTATAGGGATTGGAAATTAAGAGTAATATTGAAATTACTTTCATTCAAAAAATATGAAAATTAAAAATCCTGTTATTCGCGAATTAGTTAAAGTCGGTTGATGCGCATCCGATTTTGGATACAGCGAATCAGTCGCGATGTTATACTCATCGGCCTTAAAGTGGGTAAAAGTCGCGCAATTTTAATGCGCATCCGGTTTCATAGGCGCCCATCAAAAATACATCAATATACGTACGTGCCTCCACATTATATTTTTCGTAAAACACCCATATTACTCGAGTATCTCTGTAATTTATACAAATATTATAATCGCGTATAAAGGATTTCATTTATGTAAAAATTTTTAAAGGAAATCGCTGTTTACTACCCGGATTTGTCAAAATATATTTTTGCTGATTTTCCTATTTTCAAGGTATCTATATCCGCGGTTTTAGTGGATGGATGCGATCGTGGAAGGGCTCATTAGATCCGTCGCGTAAAAAAACTAAATTCACTGATATTATATTGCTGCGCGTCCGGAATATTAAAATAAATCAAAAAACCCCCGAAATTCCGGCTTCAAAATGTCAGCATCAGAACATTATACGATATATAAAATGTTAACAGTTTGCGAATTCTGAATGGGTGAAACTCGGATTCATCGATTGTAGAAAATTTTTGGTTTTTACCATATATATTTTAATTGATACGTAGTTTCATTTGAGTACTGTTCGTACCCCTTTTGTTCGTATCGCATCCTCACACATGAACTGCGGCCCACATTTTGGAGTTATTTCAATTTAGGGTGTTCTGTTTTCAGGGGTAAAAACATTCTTGTTAAAAGCTGTTGCATAGATCTACGTTTCGAAATGAACTTACTAAAACATTCAAAGTAACAAACAATTTTGTTGAAAAGATACTCCACCTTTCTTGATTTGTTTTGTCCATCGCTAAATTACTTTTCGACTGATTATAAACTAACTTTTTTAGCCTATTTGTAGTCAGTTTAAATGACAATGTGGAAAAAAATTTTGTTTTTGTGTGTTTTATGACTTTGGTTTTTCATATTCTGTCTCTCTCTGTTATGTTTTATTAGAGAGAACAAGAGGCAACTTTGTATATTTCCTCCGTGTTCCTTTTTTATACCAGAACAATATGAGTAATATGTACGAACATGTTCAGTCCATCAACACTGGCTTCTATTATTGGATGCTGCATTTATATGAAAGTTATTAAGATAATGCAAATGTGAATTATTTAAACATTTTCGGTTTATGTTTTCGGCATGCACAAATAGTTTGTAGAAGGTACATGTTTTTGTTTTCATAGTGGTTGATCTCTAGATGTTTTTAAACCAGTTTAAAGTTAGTTGAAAACTAGTGCAGAAATAAAAAATGTCGACATTTTTTTCTGTTCATAGTAGCTGATCTCTAGACTACTTTTCAACCAGTTTATAGTCAGTTTAAAAATAATCGATTTATTATTAACTATTTTATCAACTGGTTGATAAAAATAACACACTGTCATAAATTGCCAATGTTTTTAATACATTCACATTTTTCCTTTCCCTCTTCTTGGTCGGCTTTGTTTTGCAGAAATCAATTACACTGCCCCTCAAATATTTTCCCCAAAAGAAACATTTAATAATATGTTTATCGGTTTATTACCCGCAGTAGTTTATTTCTGAGATAACCAATTTCGAATTGAGATGAAGATGTCCAGTGTGAACTATTCTGCTATACACTTTTGTAAGGTAGACATGAGATTTTTGTAACTACCCACATGAGGTAGCTATGCGGGATTTTCGTAACTGCCTTTCCCGCATAACTGCCTCAATTTTTTGGAATTTTATGAAAGGTAGTTAGCCGGGGTGAAGTGTAAATAAAATCATTCAAAATACCGACACATTTTATTTTTTCAAACATTATTATTGCTTTTATTTTGCACTAGGCTCTCATTTGTGGAACATAGTTGTACAAATGTACATTCAAATAAGTAGTATTTTGCATAGGATACGTAACAGCAGTCGCACGATAGTTTGCGAAATACATGAACGCCTTTTTAGATGGATGTGAATGACTGCTTTCCTTTCGCATTGGTTTTGTCCGACATACATAAACAGACTGTTAGTAAAATTTTAAAGAAATAACCCGTTATTCTATCTTACTGGTAATACGGAAAGTGGTTTGTTTACATTACCTTGTAATGGGTCATTCAATTCAATTTCAATTTATTTTATAAATGAGAACCTAGCCCATGTGGGCAAGAGTGGTACCAAAAACTACAAAACATGTACTGTTCAATAAGTTTTACAGCCTGTTTATGTATGCCGATACGAAAATGAAACGCTCCCAAATTTCAGTTTTCGAAATATTATTTCCTTTGCTTTTGCTTAAAAACAAAAACAAATTTTAGAAACACACACGAGTTTGGTGGTATTTCTCACGCATTCATTTTCTTATCAACATACATAAACATGCCGTTAAACCAATAATGTAATACAGATTCAAAAAATCAATTACAGCACGTAAATAAGAAAATATAAAGAAATAGTTAATAAAGCAACCAAACAATGTTGAAGATCAAGGAGCATTAATAATCACATAATCACAGCCTAAGGGCAGATACAGGGAGGAAGAGACTGAGAAGCCAAGGGGAAGTTCATCCTCGACCCAGCCTTCAGATACAGTTAGCGACTCAGACTCCAAATCCGATAGCGAAAGCAAAAATAATATAACTGTCATGGAAATCGCAGAAAAGGAGGAGGTCCACAAGATGGTAGACGAAGTGAGCGACAGCATTGCAAAGCTCACAACAAAAGAATCAGCTGTCTGGTGCTCAACGACGCAAGTTCAGGAAGCTACGGGCAAACATAAAGGCTATATCGCACGATGCTCCCACAGGGATCATGAACACTTCCTCCACTTCTTCGGAAGCGGCGGAGAAGATCAGATCCCCCGAAGAGCAGAACACTGTAAAGCCGACGAAGAAGAAAAAGAGCTCCACATCCCCAAACTTTTCTAGTGCACCGCGTCAAGTACCACGCAAAGGAGACTGTTCCGAGAATCCTTTGGCAGAGGGCGACAAAGTCAGCTCGAACGTGAAGAGGGTGTCTCCAGCCGCGGAATCGACTGCAGTGCCTGGGGATTCTGCGAAGAAATCCCGGACCCGGCAGAGGAGGAAGAGGGCTACGGAGACTGGTAGAGAGCAGCCAAGGTAGCCAAGAAACGCTACAGGGACGAACTCTGCTATGCAGTGATCGATACCAATAGAGGTTCCGGAAAGCTACCCAAAGACCATCTTCCAGCAATTGAGGAAATGGTCAACAATAATATATTGGATCACATAATGAATGGAGGTGATCCAATTCAAATTATCAGCAGCGGGGTCAAAGGGGACGTGATGGTGTTCCAATTTGCTCAGCATGCAAACGTTGCCGGCGTCAAGGATATTATCAGCAGCATAATACCTCCATGGGAAAGCGGCAAACTAAAATTGGCGAGGAAAGACCAAATTCCTCAACTAACAAAAACTTCGGTATTCGTCAGAGGATGGGGCAGCAAATTCGAGACGGAACGCATGCTCGAAGTCTTTGGTCGAAAACAAGGTCTTGGACGTGAAGAGATGGGAGGTCATCCACAGGGAGGAGCAGGAGAACGGAACTCTCCTTGTGGTCGGAATTGACCATCTCTCCATGGCTAGTCTGACAAAGACTAAGAGCAGGGCTTTCTACATCTCCAACGCTGTCCGCTTCAAAGCAGGAAAGGTGGTAATCGGCGAAAACGAGGAAGCCAAACAAAATAGCGAAGAGGTTTTACCTCCCAGCAAAAAATGAAAAGGGAGTCGATGCCGTAATCACCGACTCTCAAGAAGCCCGTTTACTGGAGGACCAATGATTGAGGTCATCCAAATAAACCTCCATCGGAGGGAGACTGCAACCATGGCCTTGATGGAACAAATTAATACAGGTAAAATCCATATTGGCTTGATCCAGGAACCTTGGACTATTCAGAACAAGGTCTCTGGACTAAACCATATAAACTACCAACTGTTTTATGTTTTCTTTTCTCTCCAAAGTTGTCAACATCGGACGCAACTGTGCTGAAGCTGGGGAATGACAATATATACCTTGCGTCAGTATATTTACCGTTCGACTCGCCGACACTACCACCTACGTCGGAGCTGCAGCGGTTGGTGAGGAAAGCAAAACAAACAGGTTACGAAGTACTAGTAAGTAGCAATGCTAACTCACACCACATTGCGTGGGGTAGTACTAATACTAACAAAAGGGGCCACGCCCTTTTAGATTTCTTGAATACTAACGACCTAATAACCCTTAACATAGGAAATAAAGCCACCTTTGTTAACAAGATTAGGGAAGAGGTATTAGAAATAACAATATGTTCCGAAAATCTTATAAACGAGGTGCAGAATTGGAGGGTCTCGGAAGAGCATTCCTTCTCGGATCATCGGTATATAAGATTTGAACTAACACGGCCACCGCCAAAACCTATAAGTTTCCGAAATAAATCCAAAGACAATTGGATAAAATTTGGAAAACTAATAAAAGATAGGCTATGGCACGATAGATATGAATGCCTAAGCACGGAAGATGTAGACAGAAATCTCAACATTATAAGGGAGGTCTTAGTAAAGTCATTCGAAGAAAGTTGTCCCCTTCCAGAGAGGAAATCTGCCTACGAAAAACCCTGGATGATGTTCACCGCTTTTTTCAGTGGGGATAGGAGTTCTCTGTGTATTTTGGAAAGTAGGGTTAACCACTATATTTCTCTTTTTAAGCAGAACAATGCTCTGACATTGAATCCAGCTAAGACGAAAGCCATTATGTTTGGTAGCCAGTAGTGCGATTCTGTAACTCCTTAACGACAGAATTAACGACGAATGTCGGTAGTTAACGATAATTTTCGGTAAGTGCTATTCTGTATACCAATTTTAACAATTTTTGTCGGTAAATTTTGTCGTTAATTACCGAAAATTATTGTTAAGTTAACAACCAAAAAAAAGTTGTTGTTAAGTCTTAACGACAGTACATTATTGCAATATTTTGTTGATTTCTTTTAAAAACGGCGTTTTTATATGAGCATATGTTATGTTAATGAGAAGTGTACACAAGGTAAATTCTGCCTTATTGAGAAAAATCTTCTTAAAGCGTTTACATAAGGGTTAACTATGTATGATAACATGGGTCAGCTTCGCCACTGTTGTGCTTTCGCCAGCGCCGATTTTATTGAAACTGCATAAAGATCATCAAAGTTCTCTTTGATCTTCGATTAACTCATAAATTTCCTTTAGACCACCTTCATGTAGAATCAATTAAATCGGCGCTGGCGAAAGCGCAACAGTGGCGAAGTTGCCCCATGCTATCCTACATATGAAGACTACGCTAACCTTTGTTTTACTTACTAAAGAGGAAAAACGTTAGCTAATGCTTCAAAAGAACTCAAGTGTGGTACTGCTATGTAAGACCTATACCAATGTCCGTCCGTAACACTATCTTTCTAGGAGGCTTTCGTTGGCTTTAATTTAGCATTGAGGCCAACACTTTAATAGTATTACTATAACCTACTTAGTTCTTTGATAATCTTATAGATTTTAACTCAGCATCACTAACAATCAGAATGCTAAAAATGGCGTATAAGCTTGGATTTTCGAACTTTTCATACTCTCCGCTATGAGAAATTTCATTTAATGTGGGCGTGAATTGAATGTGTGAATATATAAACTCAAATGACGGTAACGTGGATCCACGATCACTGAAGGGGCTTAAGTCATGTCAAATATCAAAGCTGAATTTCCATACAGAGCGCCACAACCCAAAATATGATCCCAACTTTTAATTAAAAAAATACAACTGCGCTTTTAAAAAAGATTAATGATGGTTTTATCACTTTTATTACTTTTAAATCACACACACACAATAAAAACATCTTAAGAAATCCTTCTTTACTGGCATCCGTATTCATCCAAAAGATACACATTTGAGCCAAATTCCTTCAAAAATCTGAATTGTTTCCTTCTTAAAAGCTTTATGTTTTGTACTCGCGACGAAATAATGTTTTCAGCTTCAAAATATATTTTAATAAATATTAAAATATAATATTTGACATTTCCTTCCTATCGATTTTCGTCGGTATGAGTTAACGATTTCTACAATCGTTAACATAAAGTTACAGAATAGCACATTCGTTAACTCAACCGAATATTTTCGTTAACTACCGATGTCGGTTCGTTATTAAAAAAAGTTACAGAATCGCACTACAGGCCTACGTAATCAACATTTTACTTGATCATATTCCACTAAGTGTTGTGGATTGTCATACGTTTCTGTTGATAATAAACTTTTGTTTGCTTCTAATGTGGACTTCGTCCAGAGAAAGGTGTATTGTATTGTAAGGATTCTTGGTTTACAAAATATTTTGTGATATTTTGTAAAGTTATTCAGAGGGGTTTACTAGTTTTCCTGACGTACATGATCGGTTTTACATTGTCGTCTAGGAGTACGCAGATACTTATACCGACGATATACAATTCTTGTTTTGAACAATCTTTTGTGATACGACTTGCTCGGATTAGGAATTATTTATCGGTAGAACTAAGAATATTTTCGCGCGATGTTCATGCTAGTACAGGGAATATGCGGTGCGAATGTACAAATATTGCATCAACTTCCCGTTCCGGGGCCACTTTGTGAGAGCCTGCGATTCTACAATTTCTCCCAAGAGTAAGACGTCTCCAGAACTGAGCACCAATAACAGCACCAAACCACAAATGGCGATGACTAAAAAAGAGCCAACGGAAATGTCCGGAGAGGAAACAAACAAAAACTGACGATAAGGTTCCACTTCAACCAATGGATATCGATAAGGAGTTGCTCGAAATCGATCTATAATGACTGGAACACCCACATCTCAAATCACTTTTGATCTGAAGACGTGAAGTGTTATGGTCGCCATGATCGCCAATAATTTTTAAGCACAATTTGAACCTCATAATAAATAAATTTAATTTAAAATAACTTTGTTGTAGTTGTTGCATTTAGCGGCAGCAATATCCAGGCTCTAAAATACGTCTGTAATTTAGAACTGAAACTGATCCTTCGACCTTTGGGAGAAATCTCTACTTGCTGTTCAATATTGGTAAGTTTAGTGCTCACAGTTGGCACATTCAGTGTAATTTCTGTAGTGTGTTTTTGTTGTGCTGATATCTCTTGCTTTTTTGTGGTGTATTTGGTGTTTATGCGTTTTTAAACCTTTTACTTGATTTGTTCTCACCATTCCCTTCCCTTTGCTGTTTATGTAGTGTTTGTTGTTGTGCGGTGTTTTCATCTGGTTGCTATGTTTCATTTTTACTGCTCCATATTAAAATGGATGTCCTTTAACATCGATGCTTGCATGACATTTTCATTTCATTTTTTTGGTTGTCCTATGTTGTTATAAGATATTTCTGTGAGAGAACGACATGGACTAAAATAATACTGTCTATTGCAATTAAAACATATCACAATATTTACAGATTTTATTTTTGTTGAGTATTGGCAGCAGATATTGTTTAGCATTTGGAGAAATTAAATTTTCACAAATATACGTTATTTTTAAACGCTTTGAGAGATTAGGAAGATATTCTATTTTATTCTTTGTAGCCTTGGTTTTTTTTAATGCGTGTGTGCGTAAGTACGTCCGTTCACTACAAAGCCTACAGCAATTTTATGAATTGGAACGAAGAACACTTCAGTACGAAACACAAGTACAATTTTTCAGACATTTTCTTAGTACATTGGTTGCTACCGATAGCGACTTTTAAATATTTTTCAAAAACACATCGTTACAACCGATATATCGTTACAAGCGATATTCGGTCGGAATTTTGAGACATTTTGATTTCGTCGGTATAGTTATGAATCTACTGAAGAGGCTCTGCCAGTAAATGGCCGTAAGAACGACAGCATCAACTCTCGATACTTACAATTTGAGTTAAAGTCTTAATTTACAGAGGCAATTAACGCTATCAATTATGAAATAATGAAACGAATTGGCCAACAATTGCAAATTCTTTTGATACACATAGAGCGGGAAAGCCTAGGATTTGATGCGACGATGAAGTGGTCAGTAAGATCAAAGCGGGAAAGATTCTATATTGGAAAGGAAAAGCAGTAGATAGGAGAAGTGGTAATCTAAATCTATATTTAGTTCTGATTATGGGACAACTATTATACATTTGTCCACCTAATTAACTCAAATGTAAATATAATATAGCTTTACTTACCTCCTATAAGCATCATTACAATGGAAAATACTTTTTCGGCAGTGGTATTGGCTGAAACATTGCCGAATCCAACGGATGTTAGACTTGTGAAAGTAAAATAAAGTGCTGTCGAATAAGCTTCTGCGTTGGAAATATTTGATGCTGGGATTTTTAAGCGTTCAGCAAGCGCATGCATCCATCCTGCAAATCGAAACGAACACAAATGTTTTATAAGGATTGTTTCAGACATAATTGAAAAAAAAGAAGTCCTAATTGTAAAGTAAAAGTCAACGGGCTTTAGCACCATTGAACGATGTCCTTGTCAAGACTCAAATCCACATATATATATATATATATCTATATATATAAATGAGCTTGGTGATAAGTGATTGACTGACTGACTGACTCATCATCAACGCCCAGCCAAAACGGCTAAAGCTAGGAGCTTGAAATTTTACCAGTGGGTCACTGTTGATGCAAATGTGCGAGATAAGGCCTGGTTTTAGAAAATTCGTCCTGGAACCACAAAAAATAACAACAACAAAAATCCTTATTTTTCATTACTATTACGTACTTATTCACTTAGTTGGCCCTCTGCAAGACATGTGTCAAATTAACAATGCTATAACTTCATGATACCGTAAACGATCACACATAATTTCAAATTTTGTAGTTTACTTCTAGGCGCACTTATTTTATCGTAAACCACTAAATAATAGAAAGACAAGACATTTGTTATCTTCCATTGCAACAGATGTCGCAGTTGGTGATAATGGTTTAAACATAAATTACGCGAAAAATACAAACCGATCCTGATTTAGTTTTTACATAACAGGTGTCGCACAAAAGATTTTCATTCGTTAAAATACAGTTAGAAAAGATGATTACAAACGATGCATTTGTAAAAATTTTGATTTTCAATTTAAAATTAAAACAAAAATTCTTTCAATAAATGATGTTGGGTTTGTTGAACAAATGAGTTGCTGTTGAAGACAACATTAGGGGAATAAATTCAGAAATCGGCCAGAAATAACAACAACTAAAAACTGTATGGACCTCACTTTTTGGTAATAACTAAATGTTTGCAAATCAATGAAAGTGCAATAAAATTGTGCATATTACCACGATTTATTTGCAATTAAGAATTTTATCGTATATTGATATGTACAGTCATAACTATTCAATTTCAAAATCTGTAATTTGAAGAAATCGCTAAATAATTAATGAAATCAATAATAGGCCCCAGGAATATAGGAATTTGGTATGGAAATCAAGGTTGGGAAGTGGTGCTTCTAAAAGGAAATGGTTTGGAAAATTACCAATCATGTGTACGAAAAGTACTAAATGGTACTAAATTTAGTACAATTTAGATTTGGGTGAACGTAAAGAGCTGGAAACCTGGAATTTGGAATTAAGGTTACTGTTGTAGTGTAGGATTGAGATATGAGGGTAGTTTTGGAAATTCGTGCTTATGTGTACGAAAAGTACTAAATAGTACTAAATTTGGTACAATAGGGATTTGGGTGAACGGATAGAGCTGGAATCCTGATATTTGGAATTGAGGTTACTGTTGGAGTGTAGGATTGAAGAACTTTTGGAAATTCGTACTTATGTGTATGAAAAGTACTAAATGGTACTAAATTTGATACAATGGGGATTTGGGTGAACGGATAATAACTGGAATCTCGAAATTTGGAATTGAGATTACTGGTGGGGTGTAGGATTGAGGTAGTTTTGAATATTCGTACTTATGGGTACGAAAAGTACTAAATCGTACTAAATTTAGTACAATTTGGATTTGAATGAACGGATAGAGCTGGAAACCTGAAATTTGGAATTAATATTACTGTTGAAGTGTAGGATTGAGATATGAGGGTGGTTTTGGAAATTAGTACTTATGTGTACGGAAAGTAATAAATGGAACTAAATTTTGTATAATGGGGATTTGGGTGAACGGATAGCGCTGGAATCTCTAAATTTGGAACTGAGATTACTGGTGGAGTTTAGTATTGTGGAAGTTTTGGACATTCGTACATAGGGTACGAAAAATACTAAATAGCACTAAATTGGTACAGTTTCAATTTAAAATTAAAACAAAAATTCTTTCAATAAATGATGTTGGGTTTGTTGAACAAATGAGTTGCTGTTGAAGACAACATTAGGGGAATAAATTCAGAAATCGGCCAGAAATAACAACAACTAAAAACTGTATGGACCTCACTTTTTGGTAATAACTAAATGTTTGCAAATCAATGAAAGTGCAATAAAATTGTGCATATTACCACGATTTATTTGCAATTAAGAATTTTATCGTATATGGATATGTACAGTCATAACTATTCAATTTCAAAATCTGTAATTTGAAGAAATCGCTAAATAATTAATGAAATCAATAATAGGCCCCAGGAATATAGGAATATAGGAATTTGGTATGGAAATCAAGGTTGGGAAGTGGTGCTTCTAAAAGGAAATGGTTTGGAAAATTACCAAACATGTGTACGAAAAGTACTAAATTTAGTACAATTTACATTTGGGTGAACGTAAAGAGCTGGAAACCTGGAATTTGGAATTAAGGTTACTGTTGTAGTGTAGGATTGAGATATGAGGGTAGTTTTGGAAATTCGTGCTTATGTGTACGAAAAGTACTAAATAGTACTAAATTTGGTACAATAGGGATTTGGGTGAACGGATAGAGCTGGAATCCTGATATTTGGAATTGAGGTTACTGTTGGAGTGTAGGATTGCAGAACTTTTGGAAATTCGTACTTATGTGTATGAAAAGTACTAAATGGTACTAAATTTGATACAATGGGGATTTGGGTGAAGGGATAATAACTGGAATCTCGAAATTTGGAATTGAGATTACTGGTGGGGTGTAGGATTGAGGTAGTTTTGAATATTCGTACTTATGGGTACGAAAAGTACTAAATCGTACTAAATTTAGTACAATTTGGATTTGAATGAACGGATAGAGCTGGAAACCTGAAATTTGGAATTAATATTACTGTTGAAGTGTAGGATTGAGATATGAGGGTGGTTTTGGAAATTAGTACTTATGTGTACGGAAAGTACTAAATGGAACTAAATTTTGTATAATGGGGATTTGGGTGAACGGATAGCGCTGGAATCTCTAAATTTGGAACTGAGATTACTGGTGGAGTTTAGTATTGTGGAAGTTTTGGAAATTCGTACATAGGGTACGAAAAATACTAAATAGCACTAAATTTGGTACAGTTTCGATTTGGGTGAACGGATAGAGCTTGATTCCTCAAATTTGGACTGAGGATCACTGATGAAGAGTAAGAAAGATGCACCAAAGGGTTTTTGGAAACTTGAATGTACGAAAAGTACTAAATGGTACTAAATTTAGTACAGTTTGGATTTGGGTGAACGGATAGAGCTGGATTCCTGAAATTTGGAATTGATATTACTGTTGGAGTGTAGGACTGGGGAAGTTTTGGAAATTCTTACTTATGTGAATGAAAAGTACTAAATGGTACTAAATTTGGGACAATGGGGATTTGGGTGAACGGATATAGTTGGAATCTCGAAATTTGGAATTGAGATTACTGGTGGGGTGTAGAATTGAGGTAGTTTTGAAAATTCGTACTTATGGGTACGAAAAGTACTAAATGGTACTAAATTTAGTACAATTTGGATTTGGGTGAACGTATGTATGTAGCTGGAAACCTGAAATTTGGAATTAAGATTACTGTGAAGTGTAGGACTGAGATATGAGGGTGGTTTTGGAAATTCGTACTTATGTGTTCGAAAAGTACTAAATTTGGTACAATAGGGATTCGAGTGAACGGACAGAGCTGGAATCCTGAAATTTGAAATTGAGATTACTGTTGGAGCATAGGATTGGGGAAATTTTGGAAATTCGTATTTATGTGTACGAAAAGTACTAAATGGTACTAAATTTTTTACAATTTGGATTTGGGTGAACGGATAGAACTGGAATCCTGAATTTTAAGTATTTTAATTTTATTTATTTTAATTTAAAGTATGAATTTTAGTAAACGGAAAAAGTTAGAATTTGCAACTCGTTCGCGGTAGGCTATAGAGGTAGAATTTGGATTTGGGTGACGGATAGTGTTTGAGTCCTGAAATTTGAAATTAGGATTACTATTGGAGTGTAGGACTGAGGTAGTAAGGGTACGAAAAGTACTAAGTGGTACTACCTGTGGTACAATTTGGATTTGGGAGAACGGATAGAGCTGGAATCCTGGAATTTGATCAGACTGCTGTTGGAGTATAGGATTGAGATGGAAGTAGTTTTTGAAATTCGTACTTATAGGTACGAAATGTACCAAATGGTACAACTTGGATTTGAGTGCACGGATAGCGCTGGAATCCTGTTATTTGGAATTATGGTTACTGTTGAAGTGAAGGATTAAGGTTGTTTTGGAAAATCGAATTGTACAGAATTTGGTACAATTTGTTTATGTGTAAAGTGCTAAAGTGTACTAAATATGGAATCCATTGTATTAGGCAAACGCGAAGAGCTAGAAATCTGAAATTTTGATGGAGAGTTAGGAAGATGTACCAAAGGGTATTTTGAAACTCGAACTATAAGCGTACGAAAAGTACTAAAAGTTTCTAAATTTGGTACCAATTGCATATTTTTAATGGATAAAGCTAGAATCTTCAAATTTGGTATGGGAATCAAGGTTGGGAAATGGCGTTGAAATAAGGAAATGGTTTTGGAAGTTCGTATTTATGATTACGAGCAGTACTAAATTTGGATTTGGGTGAACGGATAGAGCTGGAATCCTAAAGTTTTGAATTATGATTACTGTAGGGGTGTAGGATTGAGATAGTTTTGGAAATTCGTACCTTTGGGTACGAAAAGTACTAAATAGTACTAAATTTGGTACAATTTGGATTTGGATGAACGAATAGAGCTGGAATTCTGAAATTTGGAACTAAGATTACTGCCGGACAGTAGAATTGAGGTAGTTTTGGAAATTCGTACTTATGGGTACAGAAAGCACTAAATTTGGTACAATTTGAATTTTAGTAAACGGATAGTGTTGGAATTAGGAATTAAGATTACTGTAGGAGTGTAGTATTGAGGAAATTTTGAAAAGTCGTACGTATGGGTACGAGAAGTACTAAATGGTACTAAATATGGTACAATTTGGATTTGGATGAACGAATAGAGCTGGAAACCTGAAATTTGGAATTAAGGTTACTGTTGTAGTGTAGGATTGAGATATGAGGGTAGTTTTGGAAATTCGTGCTTATGTGTACGAAAAGTACTAAATAGTACTAAATTTGGTACAATAGGGATTTGGGTGAACGGATAGAGCTGGAATCCTGATATTTGGAATTGAGATTACTGTTGGAGTGTAGGATTGAAGAACTTTTGGAAATTCGTACTTATGTGTATGAAAAGTACTAAATGGTACTAAATTTGATACAATGGGGATTTGGGTGAACGGATAATAGCTGGAATCTCTAAATTTGGAACTGAGATTACTGGTGGAGTTTAATATTGTGGAAGTTTTGGAAATTCGTACATAGGGTACGAAAAATACTAAATAGCACTAAATTTGGTACCGTTTCGATTTGGGTGAACGGATAGGGCTTGATTCCTCAAATTTGGACTGAGGATCACTGATGAAGAGTAAGAAAGATGCACCAAAGGGTTTTTGGAAACTTGAGTGTACGAAAAGTAATAATTGGTACTAAATTTAGTACAATTTGGATTTGAGTGAACGGATAGAGCTGGATTCCTGAAATTTGGAATTGATATTACTGTTGGAGTGTAGGACTGGGGAAGTTTTGTGAATGAAAAGTACTAAATGGTACTAAATTTGGGACAATGGGGATTTGGGTGAACGGATATAGTTGGAATCTCGAAATTTGGAATTGAGATTACTGGTGGGGTGTAGAATTGAGGTAGTTTTGAAAATTCGTACTTATGGGTACGAAAAGCACAAAATGGTACTAAATTTAGTACAATTTGGATTTGGGTGAACGTATGTATGTAGCTGGAAACCTGAAATTTGGAATTAAGATTACTGTGAAGTGTAGGACTGAGATATGAGGGTGGTTTTGGAAATTCGTACTTATGTGTTCGAAAAGTACTAAATTTGGTACAATAGGGATTCGAGTGAACGGACAGTGCTGGAATCCTGAAATTTGAAATTGATATTACTGTTGGATCATAGGATTGGGGAAATTTTGGAAATTCGTATTTATGTGTACGAAAAGTACTAAATGGTACTAAATTTATTACAATTTGGATTTGGGTGAACGGATAGAACTGGAATCCTGAATTTTAAGTATCAAGGTTGGGAAATGGCGTTGAAATAAGGAAATGGTTTTGGAAGTTCGTATTTATGATTACGAGCAGTACTAAATTTGGATTTGGGTGAACGGATAGAGCTGGAATCCTAAAGTTTTGAATTAAGATTACTGTAGGGGTGTAGGATTGAGATAGTTTTAGAAATTCGTACCTTTGGGTACGAAAAGTACTAAATGGTACTAAATTTGGTACAATTTGGATTTGGATGAACGGATAAAGCTGGAATTCTGAAATTTGGAACTAAGATTACTGTCGGACAGTAGAATTGAGGTAGTTTTGGAAATTCGTACTTATGGGTACAGAAAGCACTAAATTCGGTACAATTTGAATTTTAGTAAACGGATAGTGTTGGAATTAGGAATTAAGATTACTGTAGGAGTGTAGTATTGAGGAAATTTTGAAAAGTCGTACGTGTGCGTACGAGAAGTACTAAATGGTACTAAATATGGTACAATGTGGATTTGGGTGAACGGGTAGAGCTGGAATCCTGAAATTTTTGTTTGGGAAAGAAATGGTACTAAATTTGATACAATTTGGATTCGGGTGAATTAATAGAGCTGGAATCCTGAAATTTGGAATTACGATTACAGTCGAAGAGTAGGATTCAGGTTTTTTTGAAAAAGCAAACTTATGGTTACGAAAAGCACTAAATGGTACTAAATTTAGTACAATTTGTATGTAGGTGAACGGATAGCGGTGGAATCCTGCAATTTGAAAGTATGATTATTGTAGCCCTGTTGCGTTGAGGAAGTTTTGAAAATTGGTACGAAAATTCTAAATTGTTCTAAATTTAGTACAATTTTAATTTGGTTTAACGGATAGAGTTTGAATCCTGAAATTTGGAAGTAAGATTACTACTAAAGTGAAGGATTGAGGTAGTTTTGGAAAATCTTTCTTATGGGTACGAAGAGTTCGACTTGATACTAAGTTTGGTACAATTTGGAATTGGACGAACGGATACAGCTGGAATCTTGAGATTTGGAATTACTGTAATTATTATGGAATTTACTGTAATTATTTTGTATTAATGTCCGTGTATGGCTGAGATATGTCGTCGAAATACGTACCATAAGTATACGAAAATTACTTAATGGTACTCAATTTGTTTTTGGGTGTAGGGACAGTGCTGGAATTTTTATTTTTTGGAGTTAGGGTGTATATTGGTGTGCAACGTTGATCTCGCTGTTAATGTGTAAGGGTGAGATACGGCTGATCTTTTTTAAAAACGAACTTAAGGGGTACGTACAGTACTAAGATAAAAATAAATATTGATTAAAATTGGTATTAGTGCGACCAAATTTTCAGTGTTTGTCATTTCCATATTATATATTGTTTATTTGTTTTTTTTATATCCTTTCCGCATACGAAGTAGCGGGCATTTTGCTAGTATATATATATATATATATATATATATATATATATATATATATATATATATATAAGGGTTCCTGTTGTCTTAGTTAAAGGCTTTCTCGTCTAATCCAATGCTACGCACTTTGTTGAGTTGTCGGGAGATCCTTGTGATTATATTTAAAACACTCGATGTTTAGTTCAGTGCTATGCACTTGCTGATTTTATTTACTTTATTAAATTAATCTGTTGGTGGCACTATGTGATTTGCTTGATTCAAAGTATTAATAAGAATGACCAAATAACAATCATAAACCTAGCTTTGATTATAGCTGATACCAAATATTGCTTATTCGACAGCAAACGTTGTTTCGCTGTATTGCAGTACGGGAGTACGTTCACATTAATAAAGTATCAGGTTACAACAATCGTTGAACTCAGTTGTTTATCAGAGTGTAACGTTAACTCCTCCCTTCTGAATAATCAAGCGTCCCGATTGATACTTAAAATGCTATTTTGTAGATTTTTTTGTTTGAGAGTTTCAATTTTCTTCTGTGTTGTTTCCATAATTTTGAAGCACAATCATCATTTTTAGCGTTAATTGCTTTTGATTTTGGACAAAGGTGGCAACAATTATGTTTTTACATTCGCTTATCATAACAAATGTTTCATTCTTTCGTTTTAAATTTTTTGTGGCCAAGTTTTTCTTATAGGTCTAATAGTTAAGGTTTTACAATTTTCTTGAAACATTTTAGCATTTGTAAAGTTAAGAGCTTGTACTACATTTTTAAATTGAATAATATTTCTTTTTAATTTTTTTAATTCATTTTCTTCTTAGATAGCTTTTGGTTCTTCTTATTCATAAAATGTTATTTCTTTTATTGTTTGTTGTTTCTATGGTGCTATGCACCTTTTATTATAAACATTGTTACAAACAAATATTACTATTATTTATTCAATTACAATGATTTGATTTATTTTTTAGATGGCTTATTAATATTTCTTTTTAATTTTTTCAATTAATTTTCTTCTTAGATAGCTTTTAGTTGTTCTTATTCATAAAATGTTATTTCTTTCATTGTTTGTTGTTTCTATGGTGCTATGCACCTTTTATTATAAACATTGTTACAAACAAAGATTACTATTATTTATTCAATTACAATGATTTGATTTATTTTTTAGATGCCTTATTATTTATTCTCATTTACAAAATATGCTTTTTTATTTATTAATGAATGTGGTCCTTTTTCCGGTGCTATACACATTTTATTAGGACAATTTTTAATGTTTTAAGTAATTATTGTGCTGAGCACATTTTTCAAATTACAATGTTTCCTTTTTTATAATATTTTGAAAGTACCAGTTTGTATTTCCCTATTTCATTTTCGATAAAGATAGTCTCAGACTGAGAATAGTCTAAGATTTACGTAAGGCCTAGGCAACCTGTAAGTAGAACCTAAAGACAGATGAATTTATATTATTTTCTAATATGACTTTTATGAACTACTTTGCCTGATTGGGTCAATACTGTTGAGTGCCTATTTTCCTTTACGATTTCTTCATTTAGTACCTAGTCGTTTGTTCTGCTTTACAAAAATGTTCTGGCCTTCATGATATTCTATGGGTTCTTTCTTATTTTTGTTGTGGTATTGTAAATCAGATTCTTGTTTTTTTAAAAGCTTCTCATAATTATTCAATCTAGTGCGCTCATAGTCTTCGGGTCCAAAAGTTGTTGGTCTACCGAAAAATAAATCTACTGGTTTTTTTCCTGTGAAGGTGTGGATAGAGTGATTATATTCATTGACACTGTCTTCTAATAATTCGATGAACTCTTTATTTGGTTGTTCGTTCTTAAGACACCTCATTATTTCGGCCAAGGTGGAGTGAAATCTCTCAATTTGACCATTTACTTCACTTTTGTAAGGCGGTGCGGTAAATGTTTGAATGTTGAGTTCATTTTCTAACATAAATTTTATAGATTGTGAGTTAAAAGACCTTTCGTTATCGATTATGATGACATTTGGAACTCCAAAGTAGAACAGTATTTCTCTTAGAGGTTTCCTAACGTTTTCTATACTCTTTCCGTCCAGCATTTTTGTTACTACTTGGTGAATTTATCTATTGCTGTTAATACCTTAAATTTGTCGGTTGAAAATATGTCAATGTGGAGAGTGTGACCGGGGTATGTGGAAATTGGTGTTTGGTTCAATTTTGGAACATTGGGATGTCGCTCGTATTTGTTTTCCTTACAAATTTTGCATAATTTGACAATGTCCTTTATTTTCCTTGTCATCGAAGGAAAGTAATAATTTTCTAAAATTTGCTGTTTATTTTCTACGTGATTTCTATGTGCTCTATTATGGGTATCAATTATTATCTGTTTCTGTCTTTCTTCGTCTGTAATATCCTCTAATATTATTTGTGTAAATTTTATTTGGAAACTGCTGAAGTATGCTGGGTATATTGATTGAATTTTCAGCATTAAGGATTCCGAAGTTTTTATGCAATTTACCACAAGTGGATTAAGATATTTTAATAACATTTCTTTTAAGGTATCATGATCAAATGCACTTCCCCTTACGATGTGACGATGGTATGATGGAAATATTATTTTAAACTCATAAGAAGAAACGTCAGATTCTTCTATTAACATTTGGTTTTTGAAGGTATTTATAGGGACTTCTACTGAATGGATGAGATTTTCAGATGAATTTTCAGCACTGTGAATTGTTGGTGTTAAAGAATTCACGTTAGTGATTGGGGGTCTAGATAGCGCATCTGCGACTACGTTAGAACTACCTGGTTTATAAATCAATTCATAGTTGTATTCTTCTAACTGTGCCTTCCATTTCTTCATTTTTACGTTAGTATTTTTGTTACTTAACGCAAAGTTCAGCGGTTGGTGGTCAGTGAATATTTTTATGTTTCTAGCACCATATAAATAGCAATTTAACTCTTTCAAAGCCCAAATGATGGCTAACATCTCTTTCTCATTAGTTGCGTATTGCTCTTCTGTCTTACTAAGAGTTCTAGATAGGTACGTAATCGGTCTATTATTCTGAGATAAGACTGCGCCCAGTGCGTAATTTGAAGCATCTGTAGTGAGTTCAAACGGCTTATCAAAATCTGGGTAATGCAGTACGACTTTATCCGAAACTAAGCAATTTTTAAGTTGCTTAAAGCTTTCAATCTGTTCAGGGGTCAAGTCAATGCTAATTTTTTTTGATTGGTTTCTAGGAGTTCTACCAATATCACCTCTCATTATCGAAGTCAATGGTTTAGCTATTTGAGCGTATCCCCTAACGAATCTTCTATAGTGTCCAGTCAATCCTAAGAATGATCGCAAATCATGAACTGTTTTGGGTTGGGGAAAGTTCACTATAGCCTTAAGCCTGTCTGGATTTGCAGAAAAACCTCCTTGTTTTACGTTGAATCCTAAGAAATTAAGTACTTCCTTTAGAAATTCACTTTTCCCTGGATGCACCTTCAGATTGGAATTTTCCAAAGTTCGAAATATTATCTTCAGGTTATTGATATGTTCCTCCTTAGTTTTACCAAATATTAAAATGTCATCTATGTAGACGTAACCTCGTTTTCCTATATGGTCCCTAAGGATGTCGTCTAAGGCCCTTTGGAAGATTGATGAAGCGTTGCGCAAGCCAAATGGTAATCGAGTAAATTCGAACTTTCCATTTTTGACCGAAAAGGCTGTCTTTTCAATGTCAGATTCCTTTAGGGGAATTTGATGGAAACCACTTTTTAGATCTAGAATTGAAAAGTATTTATTTTCACCTAGATTTGCTAAGATGTCTGTTATTTCAGGTATAGGGTATCTGTCAGGTCTAGTTATCTCATTTAACTTCCTATAGTCAATTACCATACGATACTGTTTTGTACCTGAATGGTCTTGTTTTTTTGGTACTATCCAAACCGGAGCATTATAAGCTGAACGAGATGGGCGAATTATTCCGTCTCTTAAGAGTTCTTCGATTTGCTTGTCAATTTCAGGCTTCAATGCCATGGGGTAGGGGTATGATTTTGAGTAAACTGGACTATCGCTAGTTGTATTTATTTCAGCTTGTACTACTGTTGAGAAAGTAAGTTTCCTATTAGGGTCTGCGAATAGGTTTGGATGTTCATCCAGAATTCCTCTTATTTTCTTCTCATCCTCATGGGTGAGATGATTGAGTCGTAAAGTAATGTTGTTTACCCCACTAATCACAAGTTCTTTCAATGGAAATTGTTTTCCGTTTAGAATCGTAAAGTACGATTCCTTTGTGAAAATTACAGCATTTAAAAACCTTAAAGTATCATTTCCGATTATTCCATCAAAAGTTTCTAATCCCGGAAGTATGTAGAATTTAAAATTTTCAGTTCCGCAGTCGAATATGTCAATGAAGCTATGATTGTTAATGTGAATTATTCCGCCAACAGAATTCACAGAAAAAGGTTTATTGTTCGGTAGAGGATTTTTGATGAATTTGCTTTTAATGTAATTTTTATTTGATCCTGTATCTATTAAAAATTTCAATTCGTTGCCATTTTTCATTTTGTATGGGAAATACGGCAACGTTGAAGCTAATCTAAAAAATGTACGTCATCAACTATTCCTGATTGCTCGTCTTGCTCTGTCTCTGTTCCGTCATCATAATTTACTTCAAAATGATCTTCTTGTGGGTCGTCAGAATAAAAATCGTTCTGTATGTCAGCCTCGATATTGAACATTCTTTGATGTTTGGGTGGTTGATGGATATTCTCTGAAGCTTGGTGTTTATAATTGGACGCAAATGCACGACTAGTTTGTGGTCTATTTTGGTAATTTACTTGTTTCGTTTGAATAGATTGGTCAACATCCATGGGAGGTAACGGTTTTGGAGGGAGTGGAGGTCGATATCCTCCAAACTGATTGTATCCAGGATGAGGCACTGCTGAAGGATTATTTGGAAAACCTTGTTGACCTCCATATTGCCGTTGTTGGAATGTTCGGTTATAATTTGGTCCTGCATATTCTTGCCTATGATTAAAGTTTTGATGATGTGGGTTAGCTTCAAAAGTTAATTGAGGATAAAATTTTCTTGGGAGATTTGGTTGGATATTTTTATTGGGCCTCGGTCCCTTTTCTGTGGCATGTTGTATCCGAACACCTAGGTTACCTAATTTTAAACAAGCGTTTAATGCCTGTGGTAAGCTCGTTGGATTTGTCACACTCAACAAACTGGGGAGATTTCCGTTTAACCCTCGGACAAAGGTATCTAATGCTTTGTCTCTGAATGTTTGGGTTAAAACATCTAGAGCTTCTTTTCCGAGCTGTAAGCAATCAATCTTATCCAGAATTAGGGATAGATGGTGGCAAACCTTCTGATAAAATTCCGTCACCGTCTGATTTCCCTGGGCCAACACAGTCATTTGATATTCCAATGTTGAAATATCTCTTTTGTCTGAAAAGTGAAGTACCAGACATTTTCTTATTGCCCTCCAATTTAATGGAAAGCCGTGTCGGCTTCGCCGACAATTTGGTGCCTAATGGTGTGAAGAATCGCAAAATATTTTGCTGTGCCTTTATGTTGTTCATAAAGGGACATGGTTCTGCCAACTGCCTTCCTCCAGGAGCTGAATTCTCCGGGTTTCCATGAAAATTCTCTTAAAGTTTTCACTATATCGGGAATTTTTTCGCAATGAGATAAGTTTTCCGGGGCGTTTATATTGACGTCTTCGGTAGTGCAGTTATCCTCCCCACCTTTTAAAAGGTTTGCCACCGTTTCACAGTGGAAAAAAATACCGATCTAGCGCGCCAAAAGTAAAAAAAATCGCATACGCCAATTTAAAAATGATTGTTGCAGTATTAATCTAAGGTGTCCACAGAATGCAACGGCATTTAAAATAATTTGTTTTGCATCAGTCTAAGCGGAATAACGGTCCGTTTTTGGTTGACATTTTTTTAACTAGTTTTCATAATATAGTTTAGTAGTAAATTTGTGATCGTCGCATGCACTCTTCTTACAAAGTAATTTTAAAGCTTTATTGAATTTAACATTTCGTGAAGCAGGTGATTTAAAAAATGTTGAATATAAGATGTTATTTATTGCAACTCGGATTTTACACTTAAAACATGTGACATCTGACTTTTTTTCCAAATTGAGCACTTTGTTAAAGCTATTATTAAGGAGTGTCGCGGGATGGCGCGTAGATTTTTTATTTTATTTTTAGTACACATAGTTCCTAACTGATTTGTAAAATTTTAGCTGCAACAAACTGCAACATTTTATTTTATTACTATTTTTATTAATATCATTTTTTATGTAAAAATGCTGTAATTAGAGCGGTACCTTTCTATGGGGGCCATATCTATGCGTGTACCTGCGCCGAAAATTCTCCGTTGGAATATTTTATACCACCAACGAAGACTAAATGTCAACTTTCAGCTATATCGGTTGGATAATATGGCTAAAACCTCCAAAATTACCGAAATCGGTGGTACCGGTCTATGGGGGCTATATGAAAACATGGTCCTATACCGAAAATGTTTATAGGAGTGTATGCATAACCCCCACGGAGACTAAATACCAGATCCTAGCCGTTTCGGTTGGATAATGTGGTAGAAATCTTTAAAATACCGAAAATCGATAGGTACCATTCTACGGTAAAAATACAAATTTACCAAATATATTAATAAATGAAGTAAAATTGTCAATTTATTGCTGTTCATATCGAATTTATGGACAAACATACAATAAAACATAGACTTTTACTTTTGGCGCGCTAAATCGGTACTTTTTTCCACTGTGCGTTTCTGTTATAACGTTAATCAACTCACTTGTTTGATTCTCAGTGAAAAAGCTGAATTTTTTGGTGGTGCCACCAGAATTTTGGGTTGTATTGTTGGAAACACTCATAGTTTCAACTTTGCTGATTAAATCCTCCAGGTCACTTAACATAAATTCGAAATTTGCCTACTACTTTTATTACAAACTTTCTTTCACACTCTCTTTTTATTTTATGTTGCGTTGCTTTCTGTTTATTCGGCCCGAAGCGACCAAATGTTTAGTCCGCACTATAGGGACTGGGGGGAACAAGTGTAGCAAGACTCCCCAATGGAGCCAGTACGCCCAATGCGCACGTTTGGCCGTCAATATAAAAAGAGATAGAAATAAAATAAAAAACACGATAGTTTTATTAGTAAAAAGGTTTGGCTCGATTGCCGTGTGTTTATTGATGGTAAACAATATTACCTTTTCGAATTAATGTACAACGATATGTACGCGAAGCTTACGATAAAGCGCGGGAGTTGCTTGCAAGTCAAGCTGTCGATCGATTCTTTTATTTGTTTATTATGTTGTGTGTTGACATCTGCATAGATGCTTCAAAAGGGCGGTTGTCAAGTGAATATTCGTTGAAATCTCTCATACTATTACAGGGATGTAATAAATGGGAATGAAGAGATTTCAACGAATATGCCTATGCAATTCATAGGGCCAATTTAAATCAAATAATCAATTCTAACTTAAACATTTGCCGCCTCCCTTGAAACATCCAAATGTTTCAACAAATTTCATATTAATGATATATATATGTATATACAAGTATTAAGCTGTAGTATAGTGCAGGCGTGAGCATAACCTTTTACATTTTTGATTTTTTTTTGTCATTTTAGCATATCATTTTTTCAAAAACATTCTTACATGCTAAACGATGGGCCATGAGGGACCCGGGCCATTAGGGACCCCGCGGTAAAATGGTCATTAGGGACCATGCGATAAACTTACAAACTAAACGATCGGGCCATTAGGGACCCCGGGCCATTAGGGACCCCGCGGTAAATATGGTCATGAGGGACCATTCAAGTGACTGGGCCATTAGGGACCCAGCTGTTGTGCAGATCACTATAGACCTGGCTAACGAAAGGGCCATTAGGGACCCTGCGAACGATAGTGCAACGTGAGCTAACGTTCGTTATGTTTGTTTGAGCCGCTTTACAACGATTTTCCGTACCATTTACGAAAACGACAATTTATGTGACAGGACCCGTAACAATCCATCCAAATGATGTATTTTGAGCAAGCAGCGAGCCCGCCGAAAGTCGCAAGGTATGACTTCTAATTATTTTCGGGTACAAGTCTGCTCCTATCAAAATATCTACCGGGCGCGATTCGCCGAATTGAGGATCTGCCAAAACTATATTCGACAAATCCGACTTAAGGTCCGAAGTGACCGAAAAGGTTGGAAGATTTCCCGATATGGAACCTACTACCAACGCCGAAGTCTCAAAAGTAGACGACCTGTCACCACGACTACGAAGTTTCAACGAACAAATTTTATGACATGTAGCTGTGACAGTATCATTAGCACCAGATATTGAAGATTTATTGGATTGGACCTGGAGTCCCAGATCCTTCTGAAGTCGTTCCGAAACGAGAGACGACTCAGAATCGGGGTCGATCAACGCCCTAGCAGGAAAAGAAGCACCCTGATGAACGATATTCACCAGCGCTGTTCCCAATAGAACTTTTCCTTTCTGAGTTACGTGGAAGGATTGTCGAACTAAATTATCGACCGATGTCGACGGAGCGCTAGATGTAGACGAACTTGTGCTACTATTTAAGGTTCTAGGCCGAAAGGTGGAAGCTGAGGCTGACAACTTCGAACTTCTGGGAGTCACAATTTGACTCGGACTGCTCACCATAGAGCGATCTCTGTGCAATAGAGTGTTATGCCTCTGATTGCACTTGCGACAAGAACGACTATTACAATTTTTGACCTCGTGTCCCTTCTGAAGGCAATTCACACACAAACGATGCCTTTTGACCAATTTATATCTTTCCAACGGCGTACAATTTACGAACCGCTGGCAAACATTTAATGTGTGTTGTTGGTCTGTACAAAGAACGCAACAAGTCTTGGGCGACGATCGAAGAGGTGTCGAAAAGAGTTTGGGACTGGGAGAAGAGTGAGGAGAAGAAGTACAAGATTTAGGAGACACTTTACAAGTCGATTTATAACAAGTGCCAACACTTCTCATCTCATGCAAACACAGAAGAGTTCGAATTCTCTCTGTCAAGAATGCATCTAATTCTTTCCAAGTTGAAAGACGAGATTTATTTGTCACACTTTGCTCCCATAAAGCGTGTGTGATCTTAGGCAATTTTTGTAAACAAATGAAAACCACGAACGGATCCCAATTATCCGTAGGTATTTCATAAATTGCCATTGCCGAAAGGCAACTATTGATCCCACGTTGTATTGACTTAAGTCCCAAACTAGTTTCCTGATCCAACACAGGAAGCGAAAACAACGATTTCAATTGGCTGTGGACAAGCAAACGTGGATTGTCGTATGTGAAGTTCAATTCATTCCACGCAAGGTTGAAACTCCGATGAGTCAACGGAAACTTCGAGACAATTTCTCGAGCCTCACCACTAGTTTTACTCACCAGATGACACAAGCGTTCAATATCTGTCAACTGGGAGTTATTTATGTAAACCGCACTAAACAAGTCTCTGAAAGTGGGCCAATTTAGAATTTTTCCATCGAAAACCTCAATCTCCAAAGGAGGTAACGCAAGATTGTGAATGCTATCAAATTCTGGGAGATCATCAACGAAGTTTGTGCCTATTCTAGGATTCCCAATACTCAATATTGAAGAGCTAGACGCCTGTGTTCCCACATCACGAGAATGATGGGACGACAAACTCACGTTTTTAACATTTACGTCACAGGACTGTTTTTCCGAAGAAATATCGCCTGGATGTTTTGTTAAGAAATCTTCCGAACTATCCAATGTGTTCGGGGACATTTTAGATGAACTACTAAATTTGGACAACAAACTATTTATCATTGAAGAACAACTTATATATTTCTTATGCGACTCCTCATATATGGAATTAAGATTTTCAGGATTTTCTACAGAAGAGAGGCATTTACTAAAAGTGTCCTGAAAGTTTTTCCACAATTTCTCAATTTCCTCACTCCTAACTTCGAGAGCATAAAAGTCATGTTCATCTTCCTTCATAGCACCGAAATGTGCAGTGAATCTCACTATAGAGTTGGAAGCTCTGAGGATCTTTTCTTTAGGGGTGAAAGCCATGTTAACGAAAAACAAAGAGAAATCAAACCAACAATATGGTAACCACAAATTTGTAGCCACAAAGAATAATGCCAATAAATTAATTTCCACAAAAGGAAGAATAATCGAGCTACCAATTGCAGCGTGCTGATTTAAAATCGCAATCCAAAATTGAAACAATATTCAAAATCTTAAAAATAAACGAAATTTTGCAAACGAAAGCAACAAAAATTCAATTGACCACTATTTGCTCAAAAAATTGCAATAAGAAATTTGAGTCAATATTTTAATTCCAAAATTATGTAAACTACCATTTAATTTACCAACAATTTGAAACTATATTCAAATTCCAAAAGCAAATCGCAATAGAAATTTTAAAATAATATTCCAAATTCCTGAAATGCGCTATTTAAAGTACAAAATTATGTAAATTACTATTTAATTTACAAAACTATTTGCAAGAAGAAATTAATTTTGCAGTAAAAACCAATAACAAATATCTACTATCTCCCAAAAGTACGAAATAACAGTTTATTTGTGACAAAAAAATATAAATGGAAATTCGAACAATATCAGAATTCCAAAAAAATTGTAAAATTCGCAAAAATAAGTGGACAAAATGGCCTACACAAGAAAGCGTCCAATTGTAGGGTGCATGCAATATCAAATTTATACAAATAACCACCGAATGTAGTGTATTTGTGTCCAAAAATTCAACAAAAATTTCAAACTATATTGAAATTCCAAAATTCGCAATAAATACTTTTAAATAACGCCCTACACAAAAAAGGTCCAATTGAGCGGATGTAGGGTGCACGCAATTCCAAAGTGTCCAAAAATATTATTAAAATGTTCCCTGACACTGATTTATTATATTTACCATAAAATATAATAAAGTGTGTCACAGTACTAATTTACTGACCGAGTACTGTGTAATAATACACCGGCGGGTTACTGTGCAATAAAAACGGACACGACAGAAAGAGGAATGTCCAAAAATGCAATATTTATGCGTACATGCGTGTGTGTATATATTTGCATGCAAGCCACTTACTGACCGACTAGACGGTACGACAGAGCGACGATGCTGGAGTATGTAGCTATACAAGCGTGTGTGTATCAACACAGAAGGGACCACGAATAGGCCGTGCAGTGTAAATATGTAATCGATGTATTGATGAATATACGTTTGTATATTTACACTGCTAATGCTAGCGAAAACAAATCAATGCAAAATAGAAATATTTTTGGGAATATTTTTTACACCTTTTGCAACAACAATAAGAAACAGGTAAACGACAATTTAGAGGAAAATAAACAAAAATTAAAGCGAAATATTTAGAAGCAAATATGTATTATTTTTGTTTTGATAATTCTATTCCCGTATGTCTGTCCACGATTTGGACTTTGACCGATTAACAAAAAAGAGGGAATCTATGACGTTGTAAAACGACCGCACAAACAAACGAACACTTGTGTTTCTTTTTATTTATTGCTCACTTTGCACTATACGTACCGATGGTAGTTGAAAGCTGCAATTATGTTGTGGACTGTATTTTAATTCCAAAATTATGCCAACTGGAATATCCGGCTCGATTGGATCAAATGTTTATTCGGCCCGAAGCGACCAAATGTTTAGTCCGCACTATAGGGACTGGGGGGAACAAGTGTAGCAAGACTCCCCAATGGAGCCAGTACGCCCAATGCGCACGTTTGGCCGTCAATATAAAAAGAGATAGAAATAAAATAAAAAACACGATAGTTTTATTAGTAAAAAGGTTTGGCTCGATTGCCGTGTGTTTATTGATGGTAAACAATATTACCTTTTCGAATTAATGTACAACGATATGTACGCGAAGCTTACGATAAAGCGCGGGAGTTGCTTGCAAGTCAAGCTGTCGATCGATTCTTTTATTTGTTTATTATGTTGTGTGTTGACATCTGCATAGATGCTTCAAAAGGGCGGTTGTCAAGTGAATATTCGTTGAAATCTCTCATACTATTACAGGGATGTAATAAATGGGAATGAAGAGATTTCAACGAATATGCCTATGCAATTCATAGGGCCAATTTAAATCAAATAATCAATTCTAACTTAAACACTTTCTTAATTTTTGTTTTACGCTTTTTAACTTAATATTAAAGATCACTTTCTTTTGAAATTATTACGTTATGTTTACTTTAATAAATTTTTAATTTAATTTTGTGTTCTATTCTTTGATGCTTACTACTAATAATAATTTTTTTACTTCACTAACTTACTGTTATTATAATAAACTTCATGTTTCACGGTCGGCAGCTATCTCGTACAAAAATTCCTGTTTGCCTATTGTTCACGGCTACTGGGGGGCTGTCCTTCCTTCTTTGTTGGGCGCCAGTTAAAAGGATTCCTGTTGTCTTAGTTAAAGGCTTTCTCGTCTAATCCAATGCTACGCACTTTGTTGAGTTGTCGGGAGATCCTTGTGATTTTATTTAAAACACTCGATGTTTAGTTCAGTGCTATGCACTTGCTGATTTTATTTACTTTATTAAATTAATCTGTTGGTGGCACTATGTGCCTTGCTTGATTCAAAGTATTAATAAGAATGACCAAATAACAATCATAAACCTAGCTTTGATTATAGCTGATACCAAATATTGCTTATTCGACAGCAAACGTTGTTTCGCTGTATTGCAGTACGGGAGTACGTTCACATTAATAAAGTATCAGGTTACAACAATCGTTGAAATCAGTTGTTTATCAGAGTGTAACGTTAACTTATATATATATATATATATATATATATATATATATATATGAAACCAAAAGATCCAAACTTCATGGTCATAACCTGAAATAATCGCAATAATCAAAAATAAAAGAAAAAATAATGGTTCGCCAACCATGGGATTTGAACCCAGGCCTCAAGACTGCTAACCCAGAACACTTCCTCCACGCTACAGTCAACGTATAAAATCAAGTGACAAAGCGAACACCTAAGTTGTATCCAAAATTGCATTCTAAAAATATAACAACATTGGTCGAAACTCTGTAAAATCTCGATCTAGCGAGAAATGTAAATTTACATTAACAAAAATGTAAAAATTAACAGGGGTGTCCAAACCTACGTTATGGAGTGCCACAAGTAAGAACAAAAAAATAGAAATGTAGGAACAGACAAAAACATTACATGCGCCTCTACAGTACATTTTTATGAAAAAGACATTAAAAAAATTATATAAATATAACATTATACAAAGACGTATGGTCCCGTTATGAAACTGTCGTTCAGACTCTAAGCTGCAAAAATCTTCAATGTTTTGTAAAATATCATTTTTATATAATTCAAATTGTTTCCTTTTGTTTTTTAAAGTCTAAATGCGAGTAAAATTTTTAAACTGATATCAGTCATACGTACTTCACCGGTGGAGTGGCAGGTCATTGGTGAGAAGCATGAACATGGGTTCAAGAGTCAGAAACTGTGGGAATAATGGAAATTTATACTCCTTTCAGTTTTAATTTAGGGTGCAGTTATATCGTTTTTAAGCAAAAGTCAGAAGTCTAGTAGGCCTATTCTGTAACTTTTTAACAATCGACGGATCGACAACGTTGTCGACACTAGACATTTTTTGCAGTAACGATTGTGCTATTCTGTAAAAATGTAGACAAATTGTCTGTAAACTTTCAAAAGCTTTCAATTTTGAATGTTTTCATAAACAAAACATACACACAAACCAAAGGCAAATCTAATATTGAACATTTTTGTCGATTTTTTAACAACGAAAATTTTGGTGTTGTTTCTATAACGACATTTTTAACAAAAGTTGTTAAAATTTGTTTACAGAATACAAAGGTTGTTAATTATGTTGTTAAAATGAGTTTCTCGAAAAAATAACAGTATCGACTGTCGTTAAAAAGTTATTTGTAGGCCCATAGGTCTTGAACAATATTTGAGCATAGGGATTGGACCCTTACCAGGGTGAGCAATATTGACCTATTGAAGTTATAACAGGCGGTATCATTTTCAATTCGGGAGTCTATAAACTTGAAAAGTTTTAGAAAGCTCATTAGATGATAATGTACCACCCAAATTTAGTATATACACATTTCCGCGAGGAGTACAGGCTTCCCAATAAAAGAAAATGGTTCAACACATTTAGTGCTCGCCAAAGCCAATTAATATTATGTTATAAATACCGTAGTATTCAGAGTGAATTTTTGAGAGTATTCTTGTTTCTTCGAACTAAAGATAATAAAATATTTGTAGAATATTTCTATTATTCGAAAAACTACATTTATTGCCTCAAATTTTATAAAATATCGAAAATTTCCATAATTTGTATACATATCGCACCATATCTCCAAAACCGTAATTTTTTTCTTAATGTTTCCTTTTGGAAAAATATTTGCTGGGATGTAATACAGAGCATACCATTGTTGTAAAATGCCTCTATCACGTTGTTTTCAGTATATTTTTCAACGACGATTTAATAAATATGTCTATAATGTGGTGAAATCCGAAATGCGAGAACAAACTGTTAGTGTGAACTGTGTTTAAAATACGTGCTGTAAAAGGTATAATGCAAAATACCGCTGAAAAAATATGAAGTAAGTGTTTTATGTCCAATTTACATTAGCAACTTTTTCGTCATTTGGAGCTGTTTCGTCATTTATTTGCTAAAACAGGCAACATTTTGCGTCATTTACCATACAAAAATACATGACGATAGCTGCGTCATTTATTCTAAACAACGCACGAAAACACCATACTATTATAAGCAGCCCAGTTTTTTTGTCATAAACTACCAAAAAATGCAACTGTTTTATGATGTCTTTGTTTGTTTGTGTGTGTTGTAGAAAAACAAAAATACTCAAACGATGACAAAAGTGAAAATAAATGTTTAAAAAACTTGCAAAAATTATGTTTTTTTGTTTTTAGAATTAATTTAAGTTATTTGATACACATTTGTGTTGTGAAATTCCTATTTCTCTGAATAAATAGATTGTGTGCGTGTGTTTGTGTTATTGTATAAGTGTGTATGTGCGATTGTGTGCGTAAGCAAATGACGCAAAAAACAGATGTAAATACACTTCATTTGATTCTAGGATTTCGTAAAACGAAATCATTTAATGTGCATATGTAAATTGGACTTTAGAGTTTCAGAATGTTCTGCAGAATTGCTGGGAACTTTATTTGGAAGATTTTTGCCAAAGGTTATATGGTTCAATCCCAATAGTTTAGCTGATATTGACCAAAATTTCAGCAATTATGTAAAATGTGGTTTGTTCAGAAGATAAGTTCTTCTAGTTTGAGGCTACAATATTGCCAAAGACGGTAAGGGCAAATTCCTAATCGTTTCTGAGATAAAGGACCGATAATTGCAAAAACTGTAGTTTTAGCCCGGTTTAGATGAGGCCATAAAATCCGAACTGGATCTGACAAGACAAAGCCCTACAAGGGTTTTTATAGTCTCAATAAATACTTCCAAAAATATGCATACTAGAAGTTGTTTGCATTTTCAGTGTTGCATAGTGTTATTGTAATTTACCGTTTCTTCTAATGATTTTCACAGTAGTTGTTACCATCTTGTGAGCATATCAGAACAATATGAACCATATGTACATACATGTTGAGTCTATCAGCATTAGATTGAGATATTAGATGTAGCCTTTATATTAAACAAATTAAAAAATTTTATATGTGAACTATATAGTATAGCCAATCACTTTGTGTTTTCGAAACCAAACGCACGGTAGTTGTTTGGTTTGTTAGTTGTTACGACGTTGGTAGTTTAGCGTAAAGCGTTTAGTTGTATTTCATTCAGGTTGTGTGTTGTTGTGGTTTGTTGTTTTGCATCTCATGAAAATCCTACATATTTTTGAAAAAAAAGAGTGGCTTTCGGATGGATATAAGAAACTACACATGTATCTTATGTGAGGTACCTGTACAGTATGAAAAAACTACATCAGGAACGAAAATATTTAAAAATTCTTGTATTATTTTTTACTGTGTAGGTTTAACTTAATTCTGTGTAGACCCCATTTTCCCTGATACGATTTGTATCAATAAAACGAGCGTTCGTTTAGATTACGATTCTACAATGCTTTACTGACGTTATTAACTTATGCACAAACTACTTTGTTTTTCTACTAAGTACACAGCTTAACTCTAGTAAGCACACAGCTTTACTATATTGGAGTTACTCTTTCTTTAGATTGCACTGATCGTTTTGATTCGCGGTCGGAAATACAACTCAGCTCACCCACCTGCAACTGTTCTGTATTTATAATCGCTCGCTAATGCATAGACTGTTCTAGCCTCCTCAATCTAGGAGGCTCTCCAAAATTCTGGCGAATCGCAAATACACATATGTCGGCATGACAAATAGACAGAGGTAATAAAAACAACAGAGCAGAAGGGGTTGAATGAAGTCACATTGTAGAAGCATAACATAATAAATATGAGGGAGAGTACAACAAAAACAATAGCAAAATAAACATGGAAAATAGTGAGTTAAATTCCTTATAGTAGTTATTGTTGTAAAAGTGATTTAAATAAAGTAGACGCTTAATAAGGATTTACGCTACTATTTAAATTTCATAAATTAATGTTAATTTTCTGTAAAAAGTCTGCTATATGTAACTAGGTGTTTAATTACAAATAGTTTCCGCATTTTAGGAAACGTTTGATTTTTTCCCGCCGTTAGAATTTGCACATCTCCAGCACAATGCATGTCAAATTCTAACGAGTAAAATTCGCTCCACTTTGCAACACCTAGCATATTCGTTATTTTGTACACTCACTACTCTTTGGATTTTCGTCCACCGAACAACACCAATTGTAAATAAAAGGTAAATATATTGTTTTCCGAACAATATTATTAAATAAAGGATTTTTCATTTTTATTAATATAAAAGAATTGATACTGGTGTTTTTTTTTTATTTCTTTTTATTGCTCCGCAAACATTGGTCCTGTTCGAGCCGAATCGAATTTGTTTTTTTGGCAACAACAAATCTAATTGGTTTTTTTGTCTGTCCTTTACAAGGCGCACTGACTCCGTCAGCTTCATCAACAACTACAATACATCATTAGCACATTCAGCAGAAATCATCTATTCATCTTCATTAAAATCATCATTAAATCACATCTAATATTGTTTAATGTGAGTACCGTCAATATTAGTGAGCATTCGCGTGTTTTTTGCATTTCTGCTACCAAAAAAAGTGTTAATATTTTTAAAGTAAATAAATACATACGTCCGTCTTACAACACCGTCACGCGTTGTTGTTATTCTTTGCAAATACCTGCAGGGCCTATTCTCAGTAAGCGAAAATATTAATATTACAATAAAGTGATATAAACAAGAAAAATCAAAAAGTGCAGTGAACCTTTAAAAAATAATTGTTGGTGGCAGAATTCTTATTTCAAATAATATTCCTATTGTTGTTAGAGTTTTTTTATCCCTATTTAAAGCAGGGACGAGCTTCTTTGCTTAGATCGTATAGTGAGGGCGCCCACTGAGTTGTTTTTGCATTTGCTTCTCTCTCTCACGTACAAACAAAAACATAATGTGGTTGTTGCTTTTTTCACTCATACGTTCATACATGTCTTCGCTTTGGTTGTATTTCTGTGGTCGTCGCTGATTTAAAGTTTCCAATTTTCCAATCCTCACTGCTTGCTTGTTTATCGTTGACGTTGGGTATACACACATACGTACACATTATTAATATACGAGGCCGGGTTCAAAAGGCAGTTATACGACGGTCGGTTGAAAAGTTTGCATTAAATTTAAATTAAATTTTTGAAATTTTTTTATCGATTTTTTTTTGTGGAAAAAATTATTCGAGTGAAAAAATTATCAAACGGGTCGACTTCCGGTGCACCCTACACTCGATATTAAGTAAAGCAAACTCAAATAAGTGATTTGTTCGCGAATATTTTATTAATTATAAATATATTTCTATATTTATTTGAATTGCTTATAAAATTTATTTGATTTTTTGAAATTTTATTGTTGTTGTTGGTCGTTCGGGTGTATTTTACAGTCCGTACACCCTACTTTGGTTGAAATTTTTACGGATTTCTAGAGTTTAAAGCTTTTTTTGAACTTTCTTCGCAATTTCCGTTGAATTATTTCAATTTCTCCGCAAGAAATAATTGGGTTGAGTATTCTTCGATACATTTAACCAATTTATTGATACACAGTAAGAAATTTTGTGACTTTTCGGTACATGTGGAAAAAAATATTTCGTAATTGTTTTGGATTTTCTTGATCTTTGGTATATTTTTCGATATATTAAAAATAAAATTGGGTATTTTTCGATTCCGATTCTAAAGATCGTTGGATTCAAGCCTATTTTTTGGAATTTTTTGAAGTTTTTCTATAATTTGTTATTTACATTGGTGTTTCTGGTCTTAGAATTTTTATTCGAAAACAGAATTTAGTGAATTTATTCGAATTCATTTGGTGATTGGCTAATTTTTTCGAGCGATTTTAAAAGATTTGTATATTTTTTGGATTTTTTGTGCTTTCGTTTCAATTAATTTAAATTCTAATCAAAATGTCGCTTACTCCTTTGGACTTTTTCATTAAAGCCACTGATTTCCTTATCACTTTCGATCTGCTCTCCGAGATGAAGATTTTGATGTTTACATTCTTGAGGCGCAAGCCGTTGAAGTAAAGGAAATGTGGGGAAAAGTCAAAGATAGATATGAAGAATGTCTTAATTACCTAAAAACTTCTGATCATCCTGATCCTACAGATGTTACCTCGGCTGAGAGTAAATACCAGGTAGCGTTTAAGGCTTTCATAAATAGCATTGCCATGATTAATAGGAAATTGGATAAAGTTAGAACACCGAAGACCTCTTCGGCCAATATTGGGCAAAATGGAAATAGTACCCTGCGATCGGAGTGCAATGGTTCCGACGATAGTTTACCTATTTCACAGGTTTCTCTAAGTACGGGAGCATCAATGGGAGCGTCAGCGTACTTAGGTGAAAGTAATTTTCATAATTTGCATCTACCTCCTTGCGATATTGATGTTTTTAACGGGGATTTCCTTTCCTGGCCAACATTTAGGGATTTCTTCTCCGCTGTTTTCATTAAAAATAACAGTCTAAGTGACATTGAAAGGTTAGGTCACTTATTGAAAAAGACTAGTGGCGAAGCAAAGGATATCGTTTTCAAGTTTCCTCTTACACATAAGAGTTTTGACTTAGCGTGGAATGCATTAAAGGCCACTTATGACAATGTTCGTATACTTGTCAATAATCAATTGAAATTATTATTTGACCTTCCGGTCCTTTAAAACGAATCATGTTCAGGCTTAAAAAATTTACAACGAGGAATAAATGGTTGCATTTCTGCAATGACAATTTATGAAGTTTCTACTGATGATTGGGACCCAAAACTTGTTTTCATTTGTATTCAACGGTTGCCCAAAAATACGTTGACGTTGTGGGAACATACGGTAAAGGATAAATCCGCATTATCGACATGGAAAGATTTGGATTGTTTCCTTTCGGAAAGAATTCAAACGCTAACATGTCTGCGAGATATAAGGGGCACAGATTCTTCCAAAAAAAGGTGAAAAAAGGATTCGATCTCATTTAACTAAAGCGTCGAATAAATCTTCTTCCGCTCCTTCGGTAAAGTTCTGCATTCTCTGTCCCAGATCTGTTCATCCATTACGTTTATGTCCTATTCGGTGATTCGTAGACATCAGTGTTGTATGAATTGTTTAACTGTTGGACATGAAGTAAAGAAATACATTAGTAAGCATAGTTGTGGGAAGTGTAATAAGCGCCATCACACGCTTCTTCATAGACAATCTTCAAATGTTCCAAACTCTTCAAGATCAGCTGCTACTTTACAAACAAATTCGAATTTATCTTCAGTCCCACCTTCTTCTTCTGCAATTGATCCAAATTTACCAACGACTTCGTCAGGTTTAACTTCTGGTCAATCGAATAGGCAGTCGTTCCATGTTTCTCAAAATAGAAATGTGTTATTAGGAACTGCAATGGTAAATATTATTACCACGGAATTAAATATCCTGCTCGTGCCCTCATCGATGCCGCGTCTGAAGCTTCCTTCATAACTGAAAAATTGCAGAGACAGTTAGGAATTTCAACAAGCTCCACTCTTGCCACGGTCTCAGGGTAAATCAGACGGTTTCCACTACTTCGAGGAAGATATGTTCGCTGAATATTGGCTCTCCTATACAGGATTCGTTGATATTGCAGTTAACTGCTCTAGTGGTCCCTAGTATTTCTGGAAATTTACCCTCGTTTTCGGTTAGTCCTGAGTTCGCTTCACGTTTACCAAATCTTCGTTTGGCAGATACACAGTTATTCGACTGTAGACCGGTAGATATGTTAATAGGAGCCGACTTATATCCAAGGATTTTATTGCAAGGAACTCATATTAATCTGTTAGATTCATTAGTGGCACAGAAGACAGTTTTTGGCTGGATAGTTACAGGTCAAGTTCCGAATTCCAGTGTAAGAGTGTATTCTACTACAATTTCCTATTCAGAAGAGGAACTTCTAGACAAGTCTTTGTTACGTTTTTGGGAGTTAGAGGAACCCCCTAAACGGTGCATTTTGTCCTTCGGACAAAATTTGTGAGGAGAATTTCAAATCTACTACAGTAAGGGATTCTGAAGGCAGATATGTTGTTACTCTCCCTATTAAGCCAGAATACTTAGGTCAAGCTGTGTTAGGACATTCGAGGACGAATTGTTTACGACAATTCCTTCGTAACGTAGCTTCACTCTTACGAAAACCAAGTATTAAAGAGGTGTACGATGGGGTAGTAAAGGCATATTTGGAGTTAGGTCATATGAAGCCTGTTTCTTCATCTTCAGCCACTTCCATGGTTTGCTATTTGCCTCATCACCCAGTTATAAATCCTGAAAAGCCCACTACCAAACTGAGAGTCGTTTTTAATGCCTCTAGTGGAACGTCAAGTGGCAAAATCTTAACGACATTTTGTATGTAGGTCCCACCTTGCAGTTAGATTTAGTTCTTCTTATTTTGAGATGGAGACTCTTCCAGTTCATCTTCAACTGCGATATCACCCAAATGTATCGCCAGATTAGAGTCAGTTCGAAGCACACACCTCTTCAGAGAATAGTTTTCAGGGATTCTCCCGACAAAGATATTCAGGATTATGAGCTCCAAACAGTGACTTTCGGCGTTAACTGTGCACCGTATTTAGCTATACGGACCTTATTACAAGTAGCTGATGATACCGAAAGGGAATTTCCGCTTGCGGCCCACATATTACGTAGGTGTATGTATGTGGATGACGTTTTGGCAGGTTATCACCATTTGGGTTCCGCCACGAAGGCACGTGATGAACTTATTCAAGCTTTATTATCAGCTAAATTTGAATTAAGAAAGTGGACTTCGAATGACCGTACCATATTAGAAAGTTTGCCCCCTGACCATTTGTATGATACTAAGCTTCTTACATTCGTAGAAGCGAGTAGCTCCAAACCTTTAGGGATTCGATGGAAGGCGCAAACAGATTTGTTCTATTTCAGTGTGAACCCTCTCGCTCAAAAAGATAAGTACACAAAACGGGAAGTTTTATCCACTATCGCCTAGTTGTTTGATCCTGTAGGTTGGTTAGGACCAGTGATAGTGGTAGCCAAAATTATAATGCAACGGGTTTGGCAAAATAAAATTGACTGGGATGACTCACTATCGTCTTCGACGGCAAGTGAATGGCAAAGGTTCGTTGACACCTATGAGGAGTTAATTCCATTAATATTCCTCGATGGGTAAAATATGGCCCAGATTGCCAAGCTGAACTTCACGTTTTTTCTGATGCCTCGGTTAAGGCATACGCGGGGGTGATATACATTCGTATTGTCACACCGAATGGGCAAATTTACACTAATTTACTTTCTTGTAAGACAAAGGTTGCCCCGCTCAAGTCGATCTCATTGCCAAGGCTGGAATTCTGCGGGGCAGTTTTAGCGTCAGAGCTTGTAAAATCGGTTATTTCTGAAATTGGCATAGATTTTCATCGGATATATTGCTGGACGGATTCTACGATCGTTCTCTCCTGGCTTAAAAAGTCCCCTTCAGCCTGGACAACATTCGTTGCTAATAGGGTGAATAGAATTCATGAAAATGTTGGGCAGGATAATTGGTACCATGTGCGGTCAGAGGCTAATCCAGCTGACTTAGGTAGTCGTGGACTTTCACCTGCAGACTTAGCTGCGTCTGAAATGTGGTGGTGTGTTCCTTAGTGGTTGCGCTTAGATAGTTCGCAATGGAATCTTCCAGATTTATCATCTCTGGATACTGCTCTAGAGATGCGAGGTGTAAAAAGTCATGTTTCATTCTTTTCAGAATATTCGGACATTTTAGAAAGATTTTCGTGTCTGAAAACGGCTATAGGAGCCATTGGATACATGCTTAGGTTTTTCCACCGTACTCATCCTCTGCATAGGGGAAATCATAATTTTGAGGAAATAGCTCTTTCGAGTTCTGAGGTTCATTTTGTTAAACTACGTTTAGCAATGTTAGCTCCAAAGGTTCACTATGCAGAAGAATATAATAGTCTGTTAAATAAAAGACCCTTGCATTCTAAGAGTTAGATTTTGTCCTTAAATCCTTATTTAGATGCAGCAGGAGTTATGAGAATTAATGGGCGTTTAGTTAGGTCGCCAACTCTTACTCCTTCGGAAACACATCCTATACTACATCCATATCATAGTCGCTTTACTAATTTGTTACTGCAGGATATTCACATTCGTTCAATCCATGGACAAATTCAATTAATGTTGCGTATAGTTCGTAGTGAATATTGGGTACCTCGTATCACTACATTGATTCGTACAGTAATTAGTCGTTGCAAGCGTTGTTCATTGTACAAAAGTCGAGTTTGTACTCAAACCATGGCAGCTCTCCCTCCGGAGAGAACAACATTCACTAGGCCATTTGCTACCACAGGGGTAGATTTTGCAGGGCCTATTGACATAAAACCATTCACTGGTAGATGTTGCAAGATCACTAAAGGATACATCTGCGTTTTTGTTTGTTTTTCGACAAAGGCCATACACTTAGAAGCTGCTTCTGATTTATCCACAACAACTTTGCTAGCAGCGTTTCACAGATTTATTTCGCGTCGCGGTTGTCCCAAAACAATGTTTTCGGATAAAGGCACCAACTTCGTTGGAGCTTCGCGACAATTAGATGAGGATTTCAAAAGTTTCTTGAGGGAAAGTCGTGAGCGTTTATGTTCTGAATTAAGTTATCAGGAAATAACATGGAATTTCATAGCTGCTGGGGCTCCACATATGGGTGGCCTTTGGGAAGCAGCTGTGAAAAGTTTCAAGATGCATTTTAAGAAGCATGCAAAAAATATTAAATATACGTTTGAGGAACTGTCAACACTTCTATGTAGGATAGAAGAATGTTTAAATTCGCGGCCTCTGTGTCCTATGAACGACAGCCCAGATTCCCAAGTGGCACTAACTCCGGGACATTTTTTGATAGGATCTCCTATTCTTGCTCCTCCGGAGCCAGCAATAAATGAATCTCCCTTGCATATCGTTAACCGGTTTAGAAAAATTAAAGCCTTAACTCAACAATTCTGCCTCCGGTGGAAGGAAGAGTATTTGAAAGGTCTCCATAAACGTTATAAGTGGAAATATCCGGAACGCGATATACAGACGGACGATTTAGTCGTTATACGTAATGAACAGCTATCACCCACTTCGTGGAAACTAGGTCGGGTTATTAACGTTTGTCCAGGCGTCGATGGACATGTACGTGTGGCGGACGTTCGCACAGAAAACGGTGTTGTAAGACGACCGGTAGTTAAGTTGGTCATTAAGGCCAACGAATAATGGTTTATTATGTTATCATCGCGGCAACTCTCCTTTTTCACAGAATGGAAAACATGAGTAAGATTGCCGCTACCCTCCCTACCATCGAAGATTAGCTCTAGATGTCCGATAAGGAGAGGGATTTCGACTCCAAGATGGCTCCTGAGAAAGAAATCAATGATGTTAAGGTAGACCCGAATGATAGTTCGGACAAAATGGAGGCGGCTCCTATCCGGGAGGTTGCACCCCGTCCTCCAATAGATAATGAAAGTGCCCTTCAGGCAGATAGAGCCAAAGTGACTCCTATCCGGGAGACCGCACCAACACTTTGTGCCTCAAGTTCGAACGTAGGAATCACGGAAGCGGCTCCTATCCGGGAGATTTCAAATCGGCCTTCCGGTGATACTTTGTTACCTTCCGTATCCGCGGATCCAACTTAGTCGGAATCGTCGACTGTGATAGTGGGGGCAAACTCAGGTTCGAGAAGGAATGAACAGCGATGCGCATATTGCAATAAGGGCCACAAACTCCGAGCTTGTTTTAAGTTTCAGAAGTTGTCTCACGAGGGTAAAGTGCGCGTTGTAGTTTCCAAGCGCTTGTGTTCCAATTGTTTTGGCGGGAACCACTTTTACCGAAACTGCCCAAATCCAAGAAGATGCCAAATATGTCAACGGGAACGTCATACCCTGTTGCATCCCACCAACAATGCTCCAAACCCAAATACGAGGAGTCAAATTGTCTCCAGTCATTCCTTTCCAAAATCCTCAATCCATGTCCACTCCCATGCTTAGCTTTCAGCCTACCGTTGCTCTTACCCCTACCATAATATTGCGGCTTAGTTTTAGTGACCGCGGAACACATGTTCGGGCTCTTCTTGACCCTTGTGCGGGGCACAGTCGTATTTGCCAGTCGCTATTTCAACAACTCAGTTTGGAGTCTGTGCCTATGGGCTACGGTATGTTTTGTCCGGTCCATGTGGAGTCTTTATACAATAAAGATAATAAAATATTAGTCTTTGCGCAAGTTATGCCCCTAGAGCATGTTATAAAGCCAACCATGTCGGCTCCTTCTAGTCTCAGGGATCGCTATGAAGGGTTGCAGCTGGCCGATCCTGAATTTTTCAAAGCGGGACACATTGGAATGATCTAGGGCTCCGATGTATACCCAAAAGTAGTGAAGTCTCAGACTTTCTTGAACCCGGGTTTCCCCTTGGCCCAACTCACCATCTTTGGTTGGTTTATAACGGGCCCCTATAATATGTAGTGGAAAATGTAGCGCCGATGAAAAGGCATGGGCTCTCCGAGCCAATTGTTTATGAAAAAATGAATAAATAAATAAATGAATTAAAAACAAATGCTCACCATTGACGGTTCTAATCTTAAATTCCATGTATACATTCATCATTAGATATAATTTTTTTTTTTTAGTTGTAACATCGCTGGATGTTCCAAGGTGGCCGAGAAATGTTTAATTACAAATAGTTTCCGCATTTTAGGAAACGTTTGTTTTTTTTCCCGCCGTTAGAATTTGCACATCTCCAGCACAACGCAACTTTGTGCATTCGCACAAAGTGATAGATGTCAAACGAGTAAAATTCGCGCCACTTTGCAACACCTAGCATATTCGTTACTTTGTACACTCACTACTCTTTGGATTTTCGTCCGAACAACACTAATTGTAAATAAAAGGTAAAGATATTGTTTTCCGAACAATATTATTAAATTAAGGATTTTTCATTTTTATTAATATAAAAGAATTGATACTGGTGTTTTTTTTAGTTAATAAAAAACCTGCATATGACACAAAAATAATATAAAAAGTCATAATTTTAAGCCGTATTTATATATATGTGCGTTCCAATTGTTTTGTCTTGCTATAATATGGGAGTTTTTAACTACGATATTTAAAGTGGAATAAGATTATAAGGTACAAAATTCAGTGCGGGCGTTTTGTTCGGATAATGAAGAACATATTAAAGCTAAAAAACTAAACACAAAATTGGTTTTTACAAATATTATAGAGCTAAAACTGAATTGTATGCGTCTGTTGTAGTTGTTTGTCCGTTACTGTACATATAACAAAAATAAGTTTATGCTAGGCGTTTGTTCCCAAAATCATTTATTCGTCTATAGCTTCTTCACTATATGATGTCACTTGATATACCATATGAAAACAGAGAGCTTGATACTCATATATATATATGACAAACCGCTACATACACGAAACTTCAGGTTTTAACGGACATTTTTCAAAGAGACCAGTAACTGCAAAATTTACGTGTTGTCACCGATGTTGATAAATGTTTATTGTTACAGAATCCACCATTACTAAAAAGTGCTGGCTATACCCGTGAGTTCAGTAAGGCCGTCATCAGACCATCGGCTTTTTCACATGTATGTTGTCACTTTGGGTATACTAATATACAGAACAGCTGATGCCATACATGTGAAAAAGCAGATGGTCTGATGACGGCCTAAGCAGTTTGTATAAAAGCAATGTAGAATCTTGTTATCGCAATTTATGTTTTTTTTATGTGTTCGTGCTTCGAACCCATTAATTCAGGAATTAAAATACAGTCAGTTGACATACACATATGTACGTACCACAATCATTCTAGAAAGCTGTGCGTGCAGTAGCGTCCTACTGCAAGACTTTTTGAAATTTTTTTCTCAAAAATGATTTCCTGTAGTTAAAATGAGTGAACTTTTGCCTATTGATTGGTGCCTATAATAACAATCATTCAACCACTTTGAAAAATTTTTCTTTTTTAAAAACGCTATGAAATAAAAAAAAATTGCTCAAAAAATTATTTCCTGTTGCACGAAAGAATGACCTTTTGTTTATTAATGACCAAAATAAATTTTATTCCATTTAAATATTGAAAAAGGTTAATTTTTATGATATGTGAAATAAAGATATATAATATAAAATAAGCTATATGTAATAAGACGATGATAAAATTAGTGAGAAACAAGCGGTAATGCCACTTTGTTTATGTCGTGTGCCCCCACACCTTGTTTTCAGTTAAATGTCTGCTTACAGTGACTTCAAAAAATTGTCAAAAGTTCTGAAAATTAAAAACTTTAAAAGCTTTTTGTGCGGAATTTTTTTTCACCGAATCAGTTTATAATTAAGATTTTATGTAATTTTAGGTAAAAACTCATCAAAATACGATACGAGCTTTTAATAAAGTCATAAATCCAGTGTTCAGTTTTCTCCTCATTATCAGAATGTTACATTCCACTTATCCTACTGCGTATGGCGTACAAATAAATTATGGGAAAATGTTTTGGATACAAATGATATTTTTACATACCTATGTCCCATCCTGGTTCATTAAACATGTTTTCCTTTTCAGCAATAACGTACCAAATACATGCCAACCAATGAGCCACAAGAGAAAACAATAGCATAAGCAACGTTAATATCATTGCCGTATACTGGGAATATCTGTCCATTTTCTGTAGTAAGCGTGCTAAACGTAATAGGCGCGTGAGCTTCACCAAATGAATGTGTGACTCCTGTAATGTACGAAAAAATAAATTTAATTCAATAGTTTTTTTATGAACGATTTGGGTACGAAAAAAATTTAGTTCAATAGTTTGTTTTATCGCCATTTTCAGATACAGTGAAACACCAGGAAAAATTAAATGTTAAATGTCTGTATAGTCTTGTTTTTTTACTGATCACTCTGATGAGTGGAATGAATGGAACGAGCGCATACAATGTTAAATCTGTTTTTTAAGTTATAGTAAATTATAAAATATAGATGTAGTTAATTAGCTGATGAATTAATTTTCTGTAGCTGATCTTTAAACGCTAACAAATAAGCGACTACGATACGGATCATTGTGTGTACGCGGTCCCTATGTGTGGGTAGGGTTGCCCTCTCGGTCGAAAGGGGTGGGTGTGATTGACGTTGGGAACGTTCGTTTCAAAAAAGATTTATTGTTACGAGTTAAACATACTTTATACAAGCAATACTGCAATTCACATAGAAACAAGTAAGAACCGCGTTAAGTGTCAAAATTTGTATAGCCTCCACTACGAGTTGTACTGAAGTACTAAGCTCTTCCGCCACGTCTAAGCAATTTCCTAGGAGAAGTGGAATATGATTACTGAAGAATATCACTTTCTTTTAAACAAGGCTTAATACAAATGGGACATCCATATTTTCTACCCATTCAGAATCATACCTTTATATTGTGAATAAACCAAAAGATAAACTTATGTTGATCATTTTCTGCGTGGAGTTTTTCTACCCCTTGAGAATCAGAAATAAAAAGTAACAGTCGCTAGAGTGGCATCGAGAGGCATTGTACCTTTCAATCTGAGAACCCACAATAACTCTTCTATCAGATGGTTGATACGTATCGATCATTCTCAGCGGGAACGTTTTGTACCCCTATATAAAAACGTTTACTGACAATTTTTTTTTTGGGAAATTATATGGCAAATTTTAACCATTGCGGTAACATAATGTGGTTAAAACCCTCAAAATACCGAAAATCGAGAGGCAACGTTTCTTTGCAGCTTCCAAACAGTTTGTCTATGTATGTCGATAAGATAATGAATGCGTAAGAAATACAACCAAACCCGTGTGTGTTTTTAAAATTTGTTTTTATTTTGAAGCAAAAGCAAAGGAAATAATATTTCGAAATCTAAAATTTGGGTGTGTTTCATTCGCACACATTTTCGTATCGACATATATAAACAGCCTGTTAATATCACATTTCAATACCAAACATCCTAGGAGTAATAGAAACTTCTGTACCAAGTTATCGAGCTCTATCTTAAATAATGCGAGCGGTATCTTGATTTCAACAGACAGGCGGACAGTCGGACATTGATGTATCAAGATAGAATTTTGTGTTGATTAAGAATAAATATACTTCATAGGATCTCCGACGAATATTTCGTTCTGTTACAAACGGAAGGACAAAAATAATTATACCCTCCATGTTATGGTTAAGACTACAAAAAGTAACACTGAGAAGAAATATTTCAATGCAATTTTATTAACAAACGTAATAACTCACCGCATATTCATGAAATTGTATGGCGATCGGTTAACGTTAACCCGTGCCAGCCGAGCGGTCTATGTTTCCATAGTAATTTGTATGGGCAGGAGGTGTATTTTTACTATAATTCTCAAAAGGCCGCAATTATGGTCCAATCGAAGAAAAAACGAGTTTAGTGTTGTGGCTAAAAAACAAATTCTTCAAAAGTTTGTGCTGTGCTAGCTAAACATTGCATATCAAAGTTCTGCGCTCGAAGAAACAACGGACAAAATGAAACTAATGAATGGTTTTTGGATATATCCACTGCTTCCATCTAAAATGGATGCTGACATATTTAAGATTTAATTTTGTTTTTTTTTTTCAATTTTTATAATAATACTGAAGAGCAACAAGATAATATTCAAAAAATATTACGTCGTTTGATGTATACCTGGATTGGAATCCAAAATGGTAGAATTTACAAGTGTCATTTAGTTGCATTTGAACTCTGCGTGAACCCAGTCGCGTAACGATTCACCCACAAAGTTAGCGGATATCACCACCTTGAGTTAATTGGACTTTTTTAATAAATTCAATCTTTTATACGCGATAGTAATTTTTAAGAAAATTTGAATCGTAAAATTTAGCTATGCGCAAGTAATATGTATGTTTTTTTTACACAAAATAAAGTGCGGTGGCACATCCGAGGTTTTTTACCGATCTATATAAAATAGATGTATAAAATGTTATGCACTTTGAGTAATTTGTAACCACTTTAAGTTTTTTTTGCATTGTGTGATACAACTGGCAGTATACAGCTTCACGACCGTAGCCAAAAATTGTCAATACAAAATAATAAAAATATATTGATTAGAATTGATAGAAAATATTTCAATTTAAAGGAATTTGGGGTGTGGTATTGGTTAATTTCCTAAAATTAATAGTTTTTATTATTAGTAACAGTCGTTCTATAAGTTATTTTTTATACCCTCCACCATAGTATGGAGGGTATATTAAGTTTGTTTTTCCGTTTGTAAGGCATTGAAATACTCATTTGCGACCCTATAAAGTATATATATTCTTGATCAGGGTAAAATTCTGAGTCGATCTGTGCACGTCCGTCCGTCCGTCTGTGGTAATCACTCTAGCATCCACAAAAATGGAGATATAACGCTGAAATAGCTATAAATTGACATTTAGGGTTCTTAAGTGTCAATAAATTTATATAACAAAAGTTTTTGACATAGGTCCACGTTTTGGTATAGCCCCCATATAACGGTATCCCCCGATTTACGGTATTTTGACGTTTTTAGCTACATTTTCAGACCGATTTAGCTATAATTTGACATTTAGGGTTCTTAAGTGTCAATAAACTTATATAACAAAACTAGTGGACATAGGTCCATATTTTGGAATAGCCCCCATATAACGTTACCGCCCGATTTCAGGTATTTTGACGTTTTAAGTCACATTTCTAGACCGAATTAGCTATAATTTGATATTTAGGGTTCTAAGTGACCAAAAAAACTTATATTCGAAAAAATTAAGAACATAGGTACATGTTTTGGTATAGCCCCATATAACGGTATCTCCCGATTTTCGGTATTTTGAGATTTTTACCTACAAGTTTTAACCGAATTAGCTGTAATTTGAACATTTGACATTTGAAATTCTTAGTGGTCACCACACCTCTCCACCAAAAATTGTCAATGAAGGTCGATGTATTGATAAAGCCCCCATATAAAAGTACCTCCCGATTTTCAGTAATTTGATGATTTTAGCTAAAATATTAAACCGAACTAGCAGTAATTTGACATTTGAAGTTCTTAGTGGTCACAACACCTCTCCATCAAAAATTGTCAACATAGGTCCATGTTCGGATATAGCTTCCATATAATGGTACCTCCAAATTTTCAGTAATTAGGCAATTTTAGCTAACTGTAATTTGACATTTGAAGGTTGTAGTGGTCACCACACATCTGCATCAACAATTTTCCACATAGCCCCAATATTTTACTTAAAATTTTTAACCGAACGTAGGTCCATGTTTTGGTATAGCCCCAAAACAAACCTCCCGATTTTCCGTACCTTAGCTTTATTTTTGGACGACCTTTCCGTAATTTGAAATTTAAAAGCCAACAAAAATTGTTCATTTAAGTTCATATTTTCGTATAGCCCACATACCTCCGAACTAGCTGTTAATGGCATTTGAAGTTCCCACGTTATGTACCGATTTTCGGTATTTTGAGGATTCTAGCTACAATTTTTAACCGAATTAGGAGTTATTTGAGATTATAGGCTCCCATCAAAAAATAGGTCCATGTTTTATTATAACCCCTATATAACGGTATCTCCCAATTTCTAGCCCACCAAAAATTGTCAACATATGTACATAGTTAGATATAGGCACCATAAAAAAGGGCCTGAAAATGGTATGAAAAGTTCGGCCCGGCCGAACTTAACGCTTTTTTAATTGTTTAAGTTACTTTAGTTATTATAAACATGGTTTTACTTTTGTTTAGAAGCAAATAATGATCATTTGGTGTTTACAGTTACCTATTACAAGACATGCATCGGTTTTGTAAAGCAAATGTTAAAATTGGTGGAAAAAAGTTTCAGAAGGTTGCGCTCTGATTTGTTCTTGCTTTAGGTGAGAAAAGCGAACTCTTTGTTAGACGTGTAAAAGTTTCAGCTGCAGGCGTTAGCTGACCTACCGGTTTTTAATACATTAAACCTTAATAAGTGGTGTCCTAACTCCCATCTTAATCTGAATTTTTTTGTTGAAAAATATTATGTGGCAAATGACCGTCCACGAAACCCTTTTTGTAAAAGCGTTTACAGTGCCAATTCGGAACAATTTATAGCTCAGAATGTCTTCATTGCTGAGATACTCGTCAGTTCAATTTAAATAAAAAAATTGGAAAAAGTGATGTGCGCCAACCTTTTTTGCATCATAATAATGGTGATATTTTCCATATCCTTTGACGAGGTAAAATCAGAGATATTCAGAATAAAACTTTGAAATTTTGTCCACATAAGTTTTTTGTCCATTCCGACTCTTGAATATTATCCGACCATCACCAAATTTAATATGCTCTTGGAGCAGTGTTGCCGAATTTGACGATTTATCGTCATTTTGACGATTTTTTGGTCTAAAATTGAAAAATGACGATTTGACGATTTTATGGTCCAAAATGACGATTTTTCACGTAATCCCGAATTGCATGAAATAAAACACGATAACTATATTTTGACCAGAATTTTACGAAAGTCTTTAAGGAAAGCAATATTCCAAACTCGGTTTCAGGAGCTATTTTAATGTTTTTAAACAATTTCGAGACGGATTGGCTTTATTTAGGCACATATCTGGAATAGAGGTATTTTCATAGTTTTTGCCTCAAAAATCTTCCTTGATATAATACTTCCTACCCATGTCCTCCTTAATGAGAGTTTTTGTCGATTTTCGACTGCCCATCACCCAAATGTACGTGTACCGACAAGCAAGCGATGTTTGAGCTAATCTGCATTAGTACAAGCTAGAAAACCACAGGGAAAACTATCATCTTCTGAAAGGTGGTACTTAGCGGTACCACTACTTGTCACTTTCAAAAAAAAAAAAAAAATATTGGCTTATTTTGAAGTACAGGTAGTGTAGAGTATGCTACAAAAAATCAAGAAGGGAACAATTTCTTAAGATATGTATGTAGCATAGATACTTTAAGTGCGTTTTTCTTGAAATGGCATATTTGAAGTCGATGCCAACGATAGCTCGAAACCGAATTGACCGATCTCCACATGGTTTGGTGAGCTTATTAAATAAATAAAAAGTTTGCCCATAAGCGAGACAATTTTTAAAAAAAAATTTGCCCGATTTTTTTACAAAAAAAAAGAAACAGTTAATTATAATTCAATTTAATTTTTTTTAAAGTTTGTTTAAAATTCTTTTTCGCCTTAAGGCAAGATTTGAAGGTTCTTAAAATGCTTACAAACATGTACGATAATCGACCCATCCGTTTTCGAGTCATCGTTGACATCGCAAAATGCTTTTACAAAAAAGGGTTTCGCAGATAGCCATTTACCACAAGACTTTGCAATATTTTTCAACAACAAAAATACCAAAAGTAGTATAAGATGTGCTCTTTCTTTCTTGATGAAAGAACTTTTTAAACAAAATTAGGTAGTTTCTTTGAAAACAATTCAAGAAAATGAGTTTTTTTTTGGTCTGCCCAACTAGGAACAACCCTTTAAGTGAGATTGGGTTATATTTATTGCTGTGGGTTGTACATTTTATGTTGTCAGTCTCATTGACAAACCTATCGGCTAACAAATCGCATTAAACGGTAACCAAACGTAGTTTTGGATCATGATGACGATTTTTTGACGATTTTCCAAATTTTGTTGACGATTTGACGATTTTTTTGACGATTTCCGACCAAAAACAGTCGGCAACGCTGTCTTGGAGCCCTATTAACAACCAATTTCGTGGCGATCCTATCGAAATTGCGATCTGTAACGTGATTACAGAGATATGCTCATATGAATAAAACTGTAAATGTTCTCCACAGATTCAAGTTTGAAATGGTGGTTTAACAACGGTTCAACAAAACATGTTACCAATTAATGCATGTTACCAAATACGAAGAATTTGAGCAACGAAATTCAATACAGTCTGCAGGAAAAGAGTGTTTAAGAAAAATAGAAAAATAGAGTTGTTATACCACGTTTTGGTATAGCCCACATATAACGGTACCCCCGACTTACGGTATTTTAACGTTTTTAGCTACATTTTCAGACTGATGTAGTTATAATTTGACATTTATGGTTCTTAAATGTCAATAAACTTATATAACAAAACTTGAGGACATATGTCCACGTTTTGGTATAGTCCCCATATAACGGTGACCCCGATTTTCGGTATTTTGACGGTTTTAGCTACATTTTCAGGCCGATTTAGCTATAATTTGACATTTAGGGTTCTTAAATGTCAATAAACTTATATAACAAAAGTTGTGGACATAGGTCCAGGTTTTGGTATAGCCCCCATATAACGGTACCCCCGATTTACGGCATTTTGACGTTTTTAGCTACATTTTCAGACCGATTATAAATTGACATTTAGGGTTCTTAAATGTCAATAAACTTATATACTACTAGTGGACATAGGTCCATGTTTTGGAATAGCCCCCATCCGATTTAAGTCACATTTTAAGACCGAATTAGATATAATTTGATATTTAGGGTTCTTAGTGACCAAAAAATTTATATTCGAAAAAATTATGAACATACATAGGTCGATGTTTACAAGTTTTAACCGAAATATCTGTAATTTGAACATTTGATATTTGAAATTCTTAGTGGTCACCACACCTCTCCACCAAAAATTGTCAATGAAGGTCGATGTATTGATAAAGCCCCCATATAAAAGTACCTCCCGATTTTCAGTAATTTGATGATTTTAGCTAAAATATTAAACCGAACTAGCAGTAATTTGACATTTGAAGTTCTTAGTGGTCACAACACCTCTCCATCAAAAATTGTCAACATAGGTCCATGTTCGGATATAGCTTCCATATAATGGTACCTCCCAATTTTCAGTAATTTGGCAATTTTAGCTAACTGTAATTTGACATTTGAAGGTTGTAGTGGTCACCACACATCTGCATCAACAATTTTCCACATAGCCCCAATATTTTACTTAAAATTTTTAACCGAACGTAGGTCCATGCTTTGGTATAGCCCCAAAACAAACCTCCCGATTTTCCGTACCTTAGCTTTATTTTTGGACGACCTTTCCGTAATTTGAAATTTAAAAGCCAACAAAAATTGTTCATTTAAGTTCATATTTTCGTATAGCCCACATACCTCCGAACTAGCTGTTAATGGCATTTGAAGTTCCCACGTTATGTACCGATTTTCGGTATTTTGAGGATTCTAGCTACAATTTTTAACCGAATTAGGAGTTATTTGACATTATAGGCTCCCATCAAAAAATAGGTCCATGTTTTATTATAACCCCTATATAACGGTATCTCCCAATTTCTAGCCCACCAAAAATTGTCAACATATGTACATAGTTAGATATAGGCACCATAAAAAAGGGCCTGAAAATGGTATGAAAAGTTCGGCCCGGCCGAACTTAACGCTTTTTTAATTGTTTAAGTTACTTTAGTTATTATAAACATGGTTTTACTTTTGTTTAGAAGCAAATAATGATCATTTGGTGTTTACAGTTACCTATTACAAGACATGCATCGGTTTTGTAAAGCAAATGTTAAAATTGGTGGAAAAAAGTTTCAGAAGGTTGCGCTCTGATTTGTTCTTGCTTTAGGTGAGAAAAGCGAACTCTTTGTTAGACGTGTAAAAGTTTCAGCTGCAGGCGTTAGCTGACCTACCGGTTTTTAATACATTAAACCTTAATAAGTGGTGTCCTAACTCCCATCTTAATCTGAATTTTTTTGTTGAAAAATATTATGTGGCAAATGACCGTCCACGAAACCCTTTTTGTAAAAGCGTTTACAGTGCCAATTCGGAACAATTTATAGCTCAGAATGTCTTCATTGCTGAGATACTCGTCAGTTCAATTTAAATAAAAAAATTGGAAAAAGTGATGTGCGCCAACCTTTTTTGCATCATAATAATGGTGATATTTTCCATATCCTTTGACGAGGTAAAAGCAGAGATATTCAGAATAAAACTTTGAAATTTTGTCCACATAAGTTTTTTGTCCATTCCGACTCTTGAATATTATCCGACCATCACCAAATTTAATATGCTCTTGGAGCCCTATTAACAACCAATTTCGTGGCGATCCTATCGAAATTGCGATCTGTAACGTGATTACAGAGATATGCTCATATGAATAAAACTTTAAATGTTCTCCACAGATTCAAGTTTGAAATGGTGGTTTAACAACGGTTCAACAAAACATGTTACCAATTAATGCATGTTACCAAATACGAAGAATTTGAGCAACGAAATTCAATACAGTCTGCAGGAAAAGAGTGTTTAAGAAAAATAGAAAAATAGAGTTGTTATACCACGTTTTGGTATAGCCCACATATAACGGTACCCCCGATTTACGGTATTTTAACGTTTTTAGCTACATTTTCAGACTGATGTAGTTATAATTTGACATTTATGGTTCTTAAATGTCAATAAACTTATATAACAAAACTTGAGGACATATGCCCACGTTTTGGTATAGTCCCCATATAACGGTGACCCCGATTTTCGGTATTTTGACGGTTTTAGCTACATTTTCAGGCCGATTTAGCTATAATTTGACATTTAGGGTTCTTAAATGTCAATAAACTTATATAACAAAAGTTGTGGACATAGGTCCAGGTTTTGGTATAGCCCCCATATAACGGTACCCCCGATTTACGGCATTTTGACGTTTTTAGCTACATTTGTTTAAGTTACTTTAGTTATTATAAACATGGTTTTACTTTTGTTTAGAAGCAAATAATGATCATTTGGTGTTTACAGTTACCTATTACAAGACATGCATCGGTTTTGTAAAGCAAATGTTAAAATTGGTGGAAAAAAGTTTCAGAAGGTTGCGCTCTGATTTGTTCTTGCTTTAGGTGAGAAAAGCGAACTCTTTGTTAGACGTGTAAAAGTTTCAGCTGCAGGCGTTAGCTGACCTACCGGTTTTTAATACATTAAACCTTAATAAGTGGTGTCCTAACTCCCATCTTAATCTGAATTTTTTTGTTGAAAAATATTATGTGGCAAATGACCGTCCACGAAACCCTTTTTGTAAAAGCGTTTACAGTGCCAATTCGGAACAATTTATAGCTCAGAATGTCTTCATTGCTGAGATACTCGTCAGTTCAATTTAAATAAAAAAATTGGAAAAAGTGATGTGCGCCAACCTTTTTTGCATCATAATAATGGTGATATTTTCCATATCCTTTGACGAGGTAAAAGCAGAGATATTCAGAATAAAACTTTGAAATTTTGTCCACATAAGTTTTTTGTCCATTCCGACTCTTGAATATTATCCGACCATCACCAAATTTAATATGCTCTTGGAGCCCTATTAACAACCAATTTCGTGGCGATCCTATCGAAATTGCGATCTGTAACGTGATTACAGAGATATGCTCATATGAATAAAACTTTAAATGTTCTCCACAGATTCAAGTTTGAAATGGTGGTTTAACAACGGTTCAACAAAACATGTTACCAATTAATGCATGTTACCAAATACGAAGAATTTGAGCAACGAAATTCAATACAGTCTGCAGGAAAAGAGTGTTTAAGAAAAATAGAAAAATAGAGTTGTTATCGAAAGTCAATAATAAGGAGATGATTGTAACTCTTAATGATGTATGGTAGGTGCCAACTACATATATCGCGAAACCTTTTTTCGATTTTAGCTGCACACGACAAATAGCAAATACACATCTACCACGAACGAACGCAAAATGTACGTTAATGGAGGACTTGTGGTACATGGTCAGAGCGAAATAAATGGCACACTATACAACCTTAATGTCCTTGTAAAGTCTCACATGCAGAATATATCCCTACTTGAAGAAAAGTCGGTGTTACAGTTAAACCACGAACGATGGGGACATCAAGATTATGAAGCTACAAAAGGAAATGGGTATTTCAATGAAGAATACAAGCGGAAATTCAATTTTTTTCAATCCAAATACTTTATTTTTTCTATGAAAATATTACAAAAAGTGTTTGTTAGTTGTGTACATTATATTTTAAGTGTTGTAGATAAAAGAAAGTTATACGGCATGGTTTGGCTTTCAAACCGACTGCCTGCAAAATGAGTTGTATTAATAAATTAATTCTCTTATTAGCCATTGTCTATATGTAGACGCCTGTGTTATATAGTTGATTAGATTGTTCCATTCGCCATTTTCACCACCATTTCACCACAAGCGGAAATTGTGAACCAGGCATTTTTGGAAAGTCTTCTAGGAAACCTTTTGGAAGACGTCACGCTGCGAGTGAACTTTTAGAAATAGTATCAACTGATGCATGTGGGCCTTTTCCACCTTCATTTAGAGGATAAAGATAACTTGTAGTATTTAAAGATCATCATACATATCGATATGGGTATTTCCTCAAACAAAAATCAGAAATGAAAGATTCATTAAAAAATATGTTGATTCACGCAAAATGTCAAGGACACACTGTAAAAACGTTAATTAGTGACAACGGTGGTGAATTTGACAACGATGACGTCATAAAAATCCTTGCTCAGCATGGAGTTTCTCATAAGTTGACTGCTCCGTATACCCCGTAGCAAAATGGGTGTGCTGAAAGAGTGAATAGAACGATCGTAGAAATGGGAAGGACTTTCAAGTACGCAAATGTTTGTTTTAGCACCGAACTCAGGTAAGATGCTGTCAAAAAATTTATTTTCCCTGATTGACAATTTTATTAGCTTTCTAATGGTATACATATAAGCTTAATCGGTTACTTAAAATTGGTACAAAATCCGGGTTTTATATCGCTATATCCGGTTCAAAATATTAGATAACCGGATCTATACTCCAAGAAATTTTTTCATTAACGTGATTAGCATATCGGGAGCTATATATGGTAAATATTTCAGATACATCCCAGATGTCAATATAAGCGATAACCAATGGGTATGTCTACCTACCAATACATAACAAATAACGAATATACAGAAAAACAAAACATAGTTTTTTTTTCTGAACAAAAACCGGGTAAGTGTCAAAAAGGACAATGAAAACGTGACAATATCGATTAGTTGTCAATGAGAACCGTACCTAAAATTCTCTGAGCAATATTTTTGTGGAATATTTGGATGCTGTAAAATCTCATCTTGTGGTACTTTTACTACGGTTCAAGAAAGGACGACAAGGACATGAAAGGAATTGAGTTAGAAGAATGAAATGTTCTACAAAAAGGTTCGCCATTCGATTTGACTGAAGACATGTAATCTCAAAACGAACCTACAATAACGGCAAACAGAGATATAAAGCTATTTTCTCAATCATCATAGGCGAAAATTCAAAAAATTCATCGCGCGATATCTCAGAAACTTGACCTATGAGGAAAATTTCCTTTTGGGTTCTTAATATACTCACCAAGGGCTTTCATCTCCAAAAGGAATTTTCCACCGCACAGACCTTGAGCTCATCTTTGTGGCACAGTGTTATAAACAAAATTGAAAGCTGTTTATAAAAATAATTTTCCAAGGTACAATTTCAACAATATAATTTGCTATAATGCAACACATACATTCGCAACAATACGAAAATTAACTCATTCCGACAAACAGATGGTCTTTGATTTGCCTTCTCCAAAACAAACAATAAACAAAGCGCCATTTTAATTATTTCTCTCTTTTTCTCTCCCTATTTTTTTTTTCGACCAAATAATTTTTTATTTGCTGGCAGTTTGCTCAAACAGTTTCTGGGAGAAAATATATTTTCAAATGTGACACACGGCAAACATGTTTGCCCATTACGTTATTTGTCACTGTTTGAACAAACAAAATGTGTCAAATATTTGCCTGTAATGTGAACTCAAATAAAAATTTGTATGAAATTCTCATTTGTTTGGGCAAATATGGTAAAACGAATTTGTATCAAATAATAATGTGACGTTACCTTAAGTGTGCAAAAATTATTTTTAGTGGTTCTACGTACATACATGAATACGACTACCTTCTAAAAGAAATTATCCTAACTTTTCAAACAACAATACTGACTTGATAATCCATAATCTTTGTCGTACATAGAGTAAAATAAAAAAAAACTCAACGCTGAATAACGCATAATATATACACAGAAAAAAAATACACCCCGAAAATTTTGATTAAAAGCTTCATCACCATATTTTTGTTGAATGTCGATAAAATATTTCATATTGGGAAAATATTTATCAAACATGAAAATGTTACTAAAAAGCGACCGATAAACGAGTTCAAACAAATAATTCATTGAAATTTGTTTAAGTTTTTTAACCAATATTTGTTATAATGGTTTTCTAGGTTTGCCACATGTTCTCGCTCTCAAGAGCGAGAGAAAATAACTTCTTATGGCATAGAGAGATTTTCCGCTACAACAATATGCTGTGTTTATGTGTGTCGTTGTTATGTTTATTTTAAAGCATGGGTATGACATTTTAGCGGCATGGTGGGTATTTTTTTTTTATCTACTTGTTGCCACCGCGAATGCTTGTATGTATACTAAAACTTTGGTTTGGTTTTTTTATGAACCTAACAAAAGAAGAGGGAAAGAAAGAAGCATTTATTTTTTAACCAACAGTTTGGTGGCAGTCTGTTTTAGTCGTTCGCTGTGATCAGATCAAAAAGTTTGGAAATAAATCAGTGTTTATGTGTGAATAATGGTGCTTATACCTACATTTTATGATTGGAACCAAATTTTGTAATGTGATGCAAAAATCGGAAAAAGGAGAAATATTTTATTGGACGAAGAAGCAATCGCACGGTAATACTATTTTTTATATATATTTGAAATATGATGCACCTATATATTTATTACATTTTATTTGAGATGCCGATTTTGATGATTTTTAATTTAGCAGGAGAATTTCTTTTATTTCACAACTAAAGAGAAGCGTTTAACGAGATTCCTGTATTTTATATTTAAAAGTGTTTTATTTGTTTTCTTCCATTTAAATTCAAGTACGACACTAAATTATTACTTTTGTTATAAATTGTTTCATTTCGTTTTTCGTTCATTTATTTCTTGTATGATTTATAATTGTGTATGTACCTAGCGTCTGTTCTTGTTTTGCATTTGGCATTCCATAATTTCAATAAAAAAAGCAACCACCACCATTTATAAATATGTGTGTAAGTATCTATCTTTTTGTGGCTTTGGGTTTGTATTTAACAAAAACCAACAAAATAATTGTAAATATGAACATATTTTTATCGATATTTGCTTTGATATTTAACAAACCTTATTGTATATTTGAAATTTTTTTTATCAAATAAAAATTAGAAAGGCGATAAACCAGTTTGTTAAAATGAAAAATATTTTATCCCTTGAAAAAAAAATCAACAAAATTCTTAGTTAATATGAGAATTGCTTCATCAAAATAGTTTCTAATGAAAACAACAATTTTTTTATCGACGATTGTCAATATGAACATTACTTTTATCGGCAAGAAATCAATCAAAAATTAATCAGATTTTTGAATTTTTTTATCAAATGGTTACAATTTTTTTTCTGTGTAAAAACAAAAACTATAATCCCGTAACGTGGACATGATATATTGGGGGTTATCATTAATGAAATTTCGCCGTGAGTTTCATCTTTCCGCCGTTGCAACGTAAGGGAGAAAGTGAAAAAATTCACGGGGAATTGCCGTGCATGATAACCCCCATTATGTTCAAAATTACCATTTTTTAATGAATGACTAGTTTCACAATTTCTTCAATAAAAAAATAACGGCAAAAAACGGCTCGAGTTATGAGTTGATTTTGAAAGAAAACACTCCACACTAAAACACAAAATTATAATATTCCCACCCTTTAGAAATCATTTTTTATAACTCTATGTACTTTTCGAAAATATGGACCCAGTTTTATTTATTTCTAATTATAGTTTTACATCACTTTTTCTATACCTTATGCTTTCTCAAATGTTGATACCTATCTGAGTTTCAAGATTCCATTCTAAAATTATCGCTCTTCATCCGCAAAACAAAAATAATTACACCTTAAAAACAAAAAAAAAAAAAAAAATATTTTTATACAGTTACTTTAATTTTTTTAATCTGCCTGATTTGTGATTTCGACCCTCTGTGCGTTGATAATATCCGGATATTGGAGGAAACAACGACAAAGGAGGTTTATTTGAACGTTTTCAAAAACGATTTAACCAACTGCGTCCAGAAATTTGAGTTTGCTGACCCTGAAAATTCAAACAAATTGCATTATAAATACTACCAAGACAACAACTTTAAACAAAAACCTTATTTATGTAGGATTTGGTTGTAATACACCGGCACAAATGTTATCGATACCCCAGCCCGAAGTCCCGATATTAACTGTTATTATACCATCCAATATTATCATAACACCTACAAATACTATTTACCAGAATCAAGTCTCCTAAAATTCCCTTACAGCGCAACCCAGTTTTCATAATTTTTACAGTTAATTGAAATAAAAACTAAAATCATTTTTTGTTCTTCCGCTTAAATAAACGAAAGAACAAATAATGTTTTTTTCTTCCGCTTATATAAACGAAAGAACAAACACACAAACATACCCTCTTTTACAAGTACACGTGCCACCCTAACTTTCATCATTCATAAACAATAGATGAAATAACATTCGATTTTGCAACAGTAATTCAAGTTGCACTTCCGTTAAAATAAACTCGTTGCCTACAGTTTAGTCCGGTCAAAATAGACATTGAAATAGCAAAAATTCCCACAAAGCTGAATTTTGGTGGAGAGCTAGGGTTTGCCATTAGAAGCAACGTCCTAAAAGTCCCCATCGATCCCATGTGTGCAAAACAAAATTCGGGGTCAAAGGTCAAATTTTAAGGGTTTTTAGGTTTTCGGATTTATTTTTTGAAAGCGGTTGTTCTAATCAAAAAGTGACTAAAGTAAATATTGTAGACAGAAAAATTATCTATAAGCTTGACCTTTATAATTTTTTCCTAGAAGGAACCATTCTTGAGATATAGCTGTTCTAAAAAACACATGATTTTTATGCACTTATAAGGGAAATATGCAAAAAAATTCCAACAAAATCGGAGCGTGTTTAGTAGAGTTATTCAATGTTAGAGTCATTTTATGCAAAAATAGCCCACTTAACCCACATGTATAATCGAAAGTCCAACGGGAACGACTCCAACGAAAACTCTCCGATTTTTTTCAAGTTTTGTCCGAAGGTAGGGTCTGTTGCGCTGATTACGGAAATGTATAATTTTCAACGGTTGCAGATCCGGTTCACCGGTTATTCGACCCGAAAGGCCAAATTTAAAAACCGGGTTAGACCCGGTTCTACTGAACCGATTACTGCAAAGTGGATATCGTTTGAAAGCTTACGGAAGTAACTAACACATAGCGTCGTTACTTTAACCGGTTCCCCTCAGAATGTACGTACGCGGCTAATTTTTTATTTGACCTTTAGATCGCGATATCTCGAAAATGGTAAGTCTTTTTTAAGAATCATAAAGAATACTCTTGTAGACAATTATTGAATCTACAACTTTTACTTTAGCCGGCTTTTGCTAAGTCTTACCGTTTTTGAGAAAAATTAAAAAATCTGAATAATGCCTCCAAAAATGACCTTTGACCCCGAATAACTTGTTTTGCACACATGGGATCGATGGGGACTTTTAGGACGTTGCTTCTAATGGCCAACCCCAGCTCTCCACCAAAATTCAGCTTTGTGGGAATTTTTGCTATTTCCCCCTTATACGCATGTCTATTTTGACCGGACTAGTTGCATTCTTGGTAGTTCTTTTCAACAGACAAAATTCTAATTAATTCGACAACTTATAAAAACAATTTAAGGAAATTTTGGTTGACACAAACATTTTAATATTGTTCTAACCTAAGGAAAAATATATAAATAGCAAATAAAATTAATATAAAAATCAGTCTTAAGATAGATTCAAAATTGAACTCGTGAATAAAGTAATCATCCTAAAGAGTATTAAAAATAAAAACCATAATTTTTTCTCTTATTACAAGACGGTGATAATAATTGGCGCAGTCGCACAGAGATTAATTAAAAAAATGAAATTCGGGTTTTGGGTATAACTGTCGTAACATGGTTATAGGGTACAAAATTCTACGTCTCTAACCAAAATGTCAAGATCATATCGCTCATTTACTCAAAGAGTGACACATTTCAAAAAATCAAGTTTCGAGAAAAACGCGTTTTAAGTTGTCGATTGAAATTTGAGTTCCCAACTTAAAAAGGTTATTACAAAAAACTAAAATAACTAGTTGGACCATATTTTGCAAAGAACTTGCCAGATATCAGTGCTAAATTTCTGTGCAAGATTAAGCATGACTTGAAGTGTTTTAGTGCTTCATAAATGCAAAAAACTTTTTTGATGATTTATGCCAAACTCCTAGAAAATAAGCTGTAACTCGTTGAGTTTTAGGGATATCAACTTGAAAATTTGACACAAGATAAAGTAGAAGTCGTAGAAAAAATAGAAATTGCTAACTCAAAAAACCCATTTTTTGAGTTATGCCACTCTTTGAGTATATGAGCGATATGTTGTTTACTATTATAGTTACACAGTGTTAAAGTTGAAGATTTCTTTACAATTTCAAAAGTAGCATAAAAAATTAAATTTTCTTGTGTTTAAAGTGTAATATCTTGTGTTTATGCTTTGAAAGTGGTCATTATAGAATGGAATCTTCAACTACAGGTAATTTAAAAAAATTAAATTAAATTAAAATTAATTTAAAACTCGTCCACATTTTCCCTATTTTTGAAAAGTGTATAGAGTATTAAAAAAAAGTAGCGCGATAATGATAATTTTGTATTTTAGTCCTGAGTGTTGTCTTGTGAAACCAACTTATAACTCGGCCGTTTTTGCCGTTTTTTATTGAAGAAATGGTGAACAAAGTCATTTAAGCAAAAATCTACTTTTTTCGTTAGTTTATTCTGTTTTCGTTTTCTATGTTTTGTTTGTTGTCTTTGAAGTTTTTATTTGACTTCTGATTTCTGTTTACACCCTACATAAGGCAATGTATAAACAGCAAGTTATGATAACAAAAACTGTTAAACCCAGTTGGATAGATTTTTGATTTTTAACATCATTAATCACATTTTATTAGCAATTAGAAAAATATAGTTATTGTATGTAATGTGTAAGGGGTTCAAAAGTCGGTGAAGTCGAATGTCATTTTGTTTTGTAAACATTTCCATATGTTTTTATTGTTGTAAAATAATTCAGCTAAATCTCGGGTTTTGTTGTTTTTAAATTTTAAAACAACAAGTTTTTTATTTAAAGTGGGATGTAGTTAAAATTGATTTAATTTCGAGAAAGGCAAAGAATACTAGTTTCGTCCAACGCCACTTGGACTCATCAGTTCTCTTAGTTCTTTGTATTGAAACAAAGAACTCTTCCCCAATTTTATAACGATCAGAGCTCAAGAATAAACGTAACCAGTGAATTCGTTTTAATGCGAATTCATCAGAAACGTTTAAAAATCTCGTAGCCGCATATGTAAACCAAGTATCTACTTCCCACTGTTATGGTCTTTGCATTGCAAAGAAACGCATAACAAAGATGGTTTGTTGTAAACAACAACAAACTATCGTCACCGTGCTGTGTGTCTATTTTTAGATTCACTTTTGGCAGTTTTGTTGAGATGTGTATTATTTTATTGTTGCAAAATAATTCAGTTAAATCTCGGGTTTTGTTGTTTTTAAATTTTAAAACAACAAGTTTTTTATTTAAAGTGGGGAAGAGTTCTATGTTTCAATACAAAGCACTAAGAGAACTGATGAGTCCAAGTGGCGTTGGACGAAACTAGTATTCTTTGCCTTTCCCGAAATTAAATCAATTTTAACTACATCCCACTTTAAATAAAAAACTTGTTGTTTTAAAATTTAAAAACAACAAAACCCGAGATTTAGCTGGATTATTTGACAACAATAAAATAATACACATCTCAACAAAACTGCGAAAAGTGAATCTAAAAATAGACACACAGCACGGTGACGATAGTTTGTTGTTGTTTACAACAAACCATCAAAATTTGTTATGCACTCATAGTCATGACTCATGAGTGATGCAAAGTTAATATATGTAATACTAGCAAAATGCCCGCTACTTCGTATGCGGAAAGGATATAAAAAAAACAAATAAACAATATATAATATGGAAATGACAAACACTGAAAATTTGGTCGCACTTATACCAATTTTAATCAATATTTATTTTTATCTTAGTACTGTACGTACCCCTTAAGTTCGATTTTCAAAAAGATCAGCCGTATCTCACCCTTACACATTAACAGCGAGATCAACGTTGCACACCAATACACACCCTAACTCCAAAAAATAAAAATTCCAGCACTGTCCCTACACCCAAAAACAAATTGAGTACCATTAAGTAATTTTCGTATACTTATGGTACGTATTTCGACGACATATCTCGGCCATACACGGACATTAATACAAAATAATTACAGTAAATTCCATAATAATTACAGTAATTCCAAATCTCAAGATTCCAGCTGTATCCGTTCGTCCAATTCCAAATTGTACCAAACTTAAAATCAAGTCGAACTCTTCGTACCCATAAGTAAGATTTTCCAAAACTACCTCAATCCTTCACTTTAGTAGTAATCTTACTTCCAAATTTCAGGATTCAAACTCTATCCGTTAAACCAAATTAAAATTGTACTAAATTTAGAACAATTTAGAATTTTCGTACCAATTTTCAAAACTTCCTCAACGCAACAGGGCTACAATAATCATACTTTCAAATTGCAGGATTCCACCGCTATCCGTTCACCTACATACAAATTGTACTAAATTTAGTACCATTTAGTGCTTTTCGTAACCATAAGTTTGCTTTTTCAAAACAACCTGAATCCTACTCTTCGACTGTAATCGTAATTCCAAATTTCAGGATTCCAGCTCTATTAATTCACCCGAATCCAAATTGTATCAAATTTAGTACCATTTCTTTCCCAAACAAAAATTTTAGGATTCCAGCTCTACCCGTTTACCCAAATCCATATTGTACCATATTTAGTACCATTCAGTACTTCTCGTACCCATACGTACGACTTTTCAAAATTTCCTCAATACTACACTCCTACAGTAATCTTAATTCCTAATTCCAACACTATCCGTTTACTAAAATTCAAATTGTACCAAATTTAGTGCTTTTTGTACCCATAAGTACGAATTTCCAAAACTACCTCAATTCTACTGTCCGGCAGTAATCTTAGTTCCAAATTTCAGAATTCCAGCTCTATCCGTTCATCCAAATCCAAATTGTACCAAATTTAGTACTATTTAGTACTTTTCGTACCCAAAGGTACGAATTTCCAAAACTATCTCAATCCTACACCCCTACAGTAATCATAATTCAAAACTTTAGGATTCCAGCTCTATCCGTTCACCCAAATCCAAATTTAGTACTGCTCGTAATCATAAATACGAACTTCCAAAACCATTTCCTTATTTCAACGCCATTTCCCAACCTTGATTCCCATACCAAATTTGAAGATTCTAGCTTTATCCATTAAAAATATGCAATTGGTACCAAATTTAGAAACTTTTAGTACTTTTCGTACGCTTATAGTTCGAGTTTCAAAATACCCTTTGGTACATCTTCCTAACTCTCCATCAAAATTTCAGATTTCTAGCTCTTCGCGTTTGCCTAATACAATGGATTCCATATTTAGTACACTTTAGCACTTTACACATAAACAAATTGTACCAAATTCTGTACAATTCGATTTTCCAAAACAACCTTAATCCTTCACTTCAACAGTAACCATAATTCCAAATAACAGGATTCCAGCGCTATCCGTGCACTCAAATCCAAGTTGTACCATTTGGTACATTTCGTACCTATAAGTACGAATTTCAAAAACTACTTCCATCTCAATCCTATACTCCAACAGCAGTCTGATCAAATTCCAGGATTCCAGCTCTATCCGTTCTCCCAAATCCAAATTGTACCACAGGTAGTACCACTTAGTACTTTTCGTACCCTTACTACCTCAGTCCTACACTCCAATAGTAATCCTAATTTCAAATTTCAGGACTCAAACACTATCCGTCACCCAAATCCAAATTCTACCTCTATAGCCTACCGCGAACGAGTTGCAAATTCTAACTTTTTCCGTTTACTAAAATTCATACTTTAAATTAAAATAAATAAAATTAAAATACTTAAAATTCAGGATTCCAGTTCTATCCGTTCACCCAAATCCAAATTGTAAAAAATTTAGTACCATTTAGTACTTTTCGTACACATAAATACGAATTTCCAAAATTTCCCCAATCCTATGCTCCAACAGTAATCTCAATTTCAAATTTCAGGATTCCAGCTCTGTCCGTTCACTCGAATCCCTATTGTACCAAATTTAGTACTTTTCGAACACATAAGTACGAATTTCCAAAACCACCCTCATATCTCAGTCCTACACTTCACAGTAATCTTAATTCCAAATTTCAGGTTTCCAGCTACATACATACGTTCACCCAAATCCAAATTGTACTAAATTTAGTACCATTTAGTACTTTTCGTACCCATAAGTACGAATTTTCAAAACTACCTCAATTCTACACCCCACCAGTAATCTCAATTCCAAATTTCGAGATTCCAACTATATCCGTTCACCCAAATCCCCATTGTCCCAAATTTAGTACCATTTAGTACTTTTCATTCACATAAGTAAGAATTTCCAAAACTTCCCCAGTCCTACACTCCAACATTAATATCAATTCCAAATTTCAGGAATCCAGCTCTATCCGTTCACCCAAATCCAAACTGTACTAAATTTAGTACCATTTAGTACTTTTCGTACATTCAAGTTTCCAAAAACCCTTTGGTGCATCTTTCTTACTCTTCATCAGTGATCCTCAGTCCAAATTTGAGGAATCAAGCTCTATCCGTTCACCCAAATCGAAACTGTACCAAATTTAGTGCTATTTAGTATTTTTCGTACCCTATGTACGAATTTCCAAAACTTCCACAATACTAAACTCCACCAGTAATCTCAGTTCCAAATTTAGAGATTCCAGCGCTATCCGTTCACCCAAATCCCCATTATACAAAATTTAGTTCCATTTAGTACTTTCCGTACACATAAGTACTAATTTCCAAAACCACCCTCATATCTCAATCCTACACTTCAACAGTAATATTAATTCCAAATTTCAGGTTTCCAGCTCTATCCGTTCATTCAAATCCAAATTGTACTAAATTTAGTACGATTTAGTACTTTTCGTACCCATAAGTACGAATATTCAAAACTACCTCAATCCTACACCCCACCAGTAATCTCAATTCCAAATTTCGAGATTCCAGTTATTATCCGTTCACCCAAATCCCCATTGTATCAAATTTAGTACCATTTAGTACTTTTCATACACATAAGTACGAATTTCCAAAAGTTCTGCAATCCTACACTCCAACAGTAACCTCAATTCCAAATATCAGGATTCCAGCTCTATCCGTTCACCCAAATCCCTATTGTACCAAATTTAGTACTATTTAGTACTTTTCGTACACATAAGCACGAATTTCCAAAACTACCCTCATATCTCAATCCTACACTACAACAGTAACCTTAATTCCAAATTCCAGGTTTCCAGCTCTTTACGTTCACCCAAATGTAAATTGTACTAAATTTAGTACTTTTCGTACACATGTTTGGTAATTTTCCAAACCATTTCCTTTTAGAAGCACCACTTCCCAACCTTGATTTCCATACCAAATTCCTATATTCCTATATTCCTGGGGCCTATTATTGATTTCATTAATTATTTAGCGATTTCTTCAAATTACAGATTTTGAAATTGAATAGTTATGACTGTACATATCCATATACGATAAAATTCTTAATTGCAAATAAATCGTGGTAATATGCACAATTTTATTGCACTTTCATTGATTTGCAAACATTTAGTTATTACCAAAAAGTGAGGTCCATACAGTTTTTAGTTGTTGTTATTTCTGGCCGATTTCTGAATTTATTCCCCTAATGTTGTCTTCAACAGCAACTCATTTGTTCAACAAACCCAACATCATTTATTGAAAGAATTTTTGTTTTAATTTTAAATTGAAACTGTACCAAATTTAGTGCTATTTAGTATTTTTCGTACCCTATGTACGAATTTCCAAAACTTCCACAATACTAAACTCCACCAGTAATCTCAGTTCCAAATTTAGAGATTCCAGCGCTATCCGTTCACCCAAATCCCCATTATACAAAATTTAGTTCCATTTATTACTTTCCGTACACATAAGTACTAATTTCCAAAACCACCCTCATATCTCAATCCTACACTTCAACAGTAATATTAATTCCAAATTTCAGGTTTCCAGCTCTATCCGTTCATTCAAATCCAAATTGTACTAAATTTAGTACGATTTAGTACTTTTCGTACCCATAAGTACGAATATTCAAAACTACCTCAATCCTACACCCCACCAGTAATCTCAATTCCAAATTTCGAGATTCCAGTTATTATCCGTTCACCCAAATCCCCATTGTATCAAATTTAGTACCATTTAGTACTTTTCATACACATAAGTACGAATTTCCAAAAGTTCTTCAATCCTACACTCCAACAGTAACCTCAATTCCAAATATCAGGATTCCAGCTCTATCCGTTCACCCAAATCCCTATTGTACCAAATTTAGTACTATTTAGTACTTTTCGTACACATAAGCACGAATTTCCAAAACTACCCTCATATCTCAATCCTACACTACAACAGTAACCTTAATTCCAAATTCCAGGTTTCCAGCTCTTTACGTTCACCCAAATCTAAATTGTACTAAATTTAGTACCATTTAGTACTTTTCGTACACATGATTGGTAATTTTCCAAACCATTTCCTTTTAGAAGCACCACTTCCCAACCTTGATTTCCATACCAAATTCCTATATTCCTATATTCTTGGGGCCTATTATTGATTTCATTAATTATTTAGCGATTTCTTCAAATTACAGATTTTGAAATTGAATAGTTATGACTGTACATATCAATATACGATAAAATTCTTAATTGCAAATAAATCGTGGTAATATGCACAATTTTATTGCACTTTCATTGATTTGCAAACATTTAGTTATTACCAAAAAGTGAGGTCCATACAGTTTTTAGTTGTTGTTATTTCTGGCCGATTTCTGAATTTATTCCCCTAATGTTGTCTTCAACAGCAACTCATTTGTTCAACAAACCCAACATCATTTATTGAAAGAATTTTTGTTTTAATTTTAAATTGAAAATCAAAATTTTTACAAATGCATCGTTTGTAATCATCTTTTCTAACTGTATTTTAACGAATGAAAATCTTTTGTGCGACACCTGTTATGTGAAAACTAAATCAGGATCGGTTTGTATTTTTCGCGTAATTTATGTTTAAACCATTATCACCAACTGCGACATCTGTTGCAATGGAAGATAACAAATGTCTTGTCTTTCTATTATTTAGTGGTTTACGATAAAATAAGTGCGCCTAGAAGTAAACTACAAAATTTGAAATTATGTGTGATCGTTTACGGTATCATGAAGTTATAGCATTGTTAATTTGACACATGTCTTGCAGAGGGCCAACTAAGTGAATAAGTACGTAATAGTAATGAAAAATAAGGATTTTTGTTGTTGTTATTTTTTGTGGTTCCAGGACGAATTTTCTAAAACCAGGCCTTATCTCGCACATTTGCATCAACAGTGACCCACTGGTAAAATTTCAAGCTCCTAGATTTAGCCGTTTTGGCTGGGCGTTGATGATGAGTCAGTCAGTCAGTCAGTCAATCACTTATCACCAAGCTCATTTATATATATAGATGATATAATTAGAAAATCAGCTCCGGAAAAATTTCCTTCGTATACTTCTGTGCAGCAAGCCAAAAAACTATGTTACCCTGAGTCAATATCAGTGTCCGAAACATTCGCCAAAATAAACCTACAGGACCTCCTAAATCAGACTGTTGAGCGATTGATTCTTCTTCAAGTAGATGTTATTTCCACCTTAACGGGTGAAGAACTTTCGGAGACAATTGTATTCACCAAATGGAGCTTTGATGGTAGTTCTGGGCATAACTCATACAAACAAGCATTTCATGGCAATGAATGCAGTGACGCATCTGTATTCATAACATCCATAGTTCCTATTAGACTAGTGTATCAAAATAAGATTATTTAGCAAAACCCTCCTCAGTAAATCAGTAATTGTAAGTCTCAAGCTTATGATGGTAATGATTGACGGGAAAGTATGTAATGCAATCACAGATACAAAGTCAACACGAAAGTGCTATATATGTGGATCCTTGTCCAAGGAATTTAATAATATTAAAAAATGATCAAAGTGGAAATTAATGTAGATGCGCAGGAATTTGGTCTGTCCATATTGCATGGTTGGATCAGTTTTTTCGAGTGTCTTATCCACATGGCATATATATTGCCTATTAAAAAATGGCAAGCAAGGACAAATGCAGATAAGAAAATTGTACAAAAAACAAGCTAAGAATTCAAAAGAAATCAGAGTCAAAACTGGGCTTATTATTGACCAACCAAAACCAGGCTTTGGTAACTGAAATGATGGTAACACTGCCTGGCGATTTTTTGAGAATTCAGAAATATCTGCACAGATTGATAAACACCTTATCAAAAACATGCATAACCTATTAATAGCAGTGTCCTCTGGACATGATATAAATGTTGAAAAATTCAGGAAATTTTCATATAACACTGCTAAACTTTTTGTAAGTGAATACCCATGGTACAACATACTACCAACTCTGCATAAATTTTTCATACATGGACCAGGAATAATTTCCCATGCTTTATTGCCTATAGGCCAACTTTCTAAGGAAGCTAGAAACAAAGATTTCAAAAACTACAGAGAACATTTTTCACGAAAATGTAGTCGGGAAGAATGTAACAGAGACATTTTAAATAGATTACTCTTTAGCTCTGAACCAATCATTACACGATGGGGCCAATGACAGGTTTTCGAGGCAACAAATCACTGGGGCAAGTTAGACCTTCCAAATTTTGTACAGATGTTTATAATGGACTTAGAAACTAATATGCCAAATTTGGTTCATATCGGTTCATATATACATATAGCTCCCGTATATATGTTCGCCCGATTTCAAGCAATTGATGGACCAAACACGCAAATTCTGCCCAATTTTTATGCGATTTGGAAAATACCACAGAATTAGGACTACAAATACGTTTGCCAAGTTATATTGAAATCGGCTCAGATTTTGATATTGCTCCCATATACATTTTCGCCCGATTTTAGATATTTGGGCACCAATCCCGCTATGCAGGGACGTACGCAGGGGGGGGGGGGGGGCACGGGCCCCCCCGAAATGATTTGGTCGACTACAATTTTTTTAGCTACTTTAACAAATTATTACGTTTTTTCTCTAAAATAATTTTTATTTTTGGAATTTTGAAAAGAAAAGTTAGATTGTTTTGAATGTTATGTAAAAATGTAATGTATGAACAAGTTGTCTAAGAAATATTTAAAATTTTTGTGTTTAAATACTCTTTATGAGAAAAACTTCCAGTAAAATCTGAATAACTTCTTTATCTCTTGTAATTTCGTTATCAAATAATAAAGGGTCGAGGAATTTTATAATGAATATAAAGGTCTTGAGGCTTTAAACTCATTATGTATTCAAAAAATGACGAGTTTATTATTGTGCGGATTGAAAGTGCATGAAATGACATGTTTACTGGAAAAATGTACGATATATCAAGTGTTTTCCGTGGAGTATATCTCTGAACCCAATCAGAAAATTGTTTTACTACCTTAATTTTTTTATTATTTATTTAATGGAGAAAAACTTATTGTTGTGCATCATAAAGTGCTAATATCTGCTATAAGTAGCATACCCATCAGAATTTTTTTCCTACCATTAACAAAGTTGTAGCTGAAAACAACCGTAAACGAAATTAATGCTCAAACATTGGTTAAATGGTATTAAAATCTGATGTAATTTCAGCTTTTAGGCTAACGATAAAAATGTACCTCATCGAAATAATGACCTTTGACTCCTCATATCTTTCGACAAAAGCCGCTTCAAATAATTTGGCGTCGATTTAGCCCAGTTTGTTTTTCTGTCTGGCTCGAGCGCATGAGAACTTTCGAACAGATCAATCGAACTTTAAGTCATATTGGCCTATTCCTTTTTCACACAAGACTACAAAATATTTCGCTAAAATGGTGCGCACAATAACTCTCGAAGGTCCAAATCGATTTCTTCGAGATATAGATTAGGTTCGAATATGGATTATATCGGTTCACTCCTTCAGGTACCTCGCACACAAAATTTCAATGTCTGATTTCACCAAAACTTTGAACATCCTAAAATTATTTCCGGACGTACATATGTATATCAAGTACCAAGAGGGTCTATATAGGACAACATCTTCGGATACTTCCTTCACAAAATTTCAAAATAAGTGCAATATAAGGGCTGTTCGAGAATCCATTGGACATTTTGACCAATGTTACTGCTTGCGGTCTTGGTTACAGCGATATTCTATTTGTCGTGGTAAGTCCATGCTTCCTGACATAACGGTTCAAAAGCTCTAAATCTTACCATGACCAACTAAAATAACGGCTTGACACCATAACTATCAAAATGAATGACTTCCAAAATTAGATCCACTTCCAAAACGGACCAATCTTTCAGGTATTTTCTCCACAAAAGTGCAATACTTTTGCGCTCTTATCGAAGTCAAACTTATGAACTCAGCATAAGCATTTAATCACAACGCCCACAATCTTGAAGTTGTATACCCAAATATTTTTGTCGGAAAGTGTATACTTCCAAAAAAGCCACGAAATTCTGAAACTCTTTGACTACACAATTTATAGGACAAAGATTTTGGTTATGAAGCCCGTATTCGATCTGTCATCTTACACAGGCTGTCGGCAAACCCGACTGATACTTGTTTACTTGTTTTCGAGAAAACAAAAGTTATGAATTTTCATAAGTTCGCCTCCGCTGTGCCGACAGAAGTCATAGTCCTTGGAAAGTTTTAAATGTCATCGAGTTCATAAACATCTAATCGTACAATTAAGATTGAAATAAGGCGGAACAACAACCATTGGGATATCAGTAGATCGATTCTCTAACTCAATTTTTGAGTTACCGACAATTGTCGGTAAAATTAAAATACTTATAATTTCGTAATTACCGATTTTTTCTGTAAGTTAGCGACGAATAAAAAGCAGTCGTAAAGTTATACCGATAGTAAAACTGTTGTCAATTTTTATTGAACTTTTCATATATAATTTTGCGTTTAAATTTTACCGATTTTTGTCGGTAACTCAAAAAATGTGTTAGACAAACGCAGGACTTAGCTAAAATTTTCGTAGTCTCAAACAGTGCTGCGAGTAGAATTCGGAGTCTATGAGTCGTAGTTGGTATCGCCCGACTCCTGATAAAAATGTTTCCTCCTTTTTCTAAATGCCTGTTTCAGAACCTGCAAAAATCTATACATTTTTACTACTAACAAGTAAGAAAAGCTTTAAGTTCGGTCGGACCGAACTTTTTATACCCTCCACCACATATTTCAGCCATTTCGGTGGATTAATGTGGTCACAACCTTAAAAATACAGAAAATCGGAAGGTACCGTTCTATGGGGGCTATATGATGGCGTGGACCTATACTTACAAAATTCTGGGGGAAAGTTTTATACGCCTAAAGAAGACTAAATACCAAATTTCAGCCATCTCGGTGTGATAATGAGGCTAAAACGTTCAAAATATCGAAAATCGGGAGATATTGTATTATGGGGGCTATATCAACACGTGGACCTGTATAAACATTTTATGGTAGAAATGTTTCTTAGCCTCTGGAAACATAAAATACAAACTTACAACCGATTCTTTGGTCAAATGAGTCTAATACATTCGAAATATATTAAAATGACGCGTACTTTATAAGGGGCCTTATGTGGGGGCTATACCAAAACGTGGACCTATATAACCCAACTTTGGTATGAATGTTTTCTGGCCCCTGCAGACACAAAATACCAAATTACAACCAATTCTGTGGTCAAGTGGGTCTAATACATTCAAAATATATTAAAATGACGCGTACTTTATATGGGGCCTTATATGGGGGCTATACCAAAACGTGGACCTATATAACCCAACTTTGGTAGGAATATTTTTTGGCCTCTGGAGACACAAAGTACCAAATTACAACCAATTCGGTGGTAAAATGGGCCAAATATCTTAAAAATTCCTTTAAATGACGACGCGTCACGCGTCATTTTGTATGGGGGCTATACGAAAGCGTGGACCTACATAGCCCGCTTTCAATACCAAAAGTCCTACGTAAATATAAAATATTTTCCCAAAATTTCATCAACCTACGTCAATCCGTTCGGACGCTAGAGTGATTTCCACAGACGGACAGACGGACAGACGGACAGACGGACGGACATGGCTATATCGATGTAGAATTGCACGCTGATCAAGAATATATATACTTTGTGGGGTCTACAATGATTATTTCGAGTAGTTACAAACGTAGTGACAAACTTAATATACCCCCATCCTATGGTGGAGGGTATAAAAATGAGTAGATTCTTGCAGTACTGGAACATACCATAAATGTTATTTTCTGAATTTTTTAGTTGGCTTATATGGACTCTATCACTTCTGGTATAATAGTAAAGTTTTGGTGTTTTTAAGACATAAAAGAATATTATTTTCTAACAATAGTTCGGTACAAGCCCAATCTGCACTCGGGGATTCGATTTATTCTTTTTTGGAGTTATTGATTTCAATTAATTAATGGTATACAAATAACATTAATAGGTTTTTAGATAGATCTTCTTGTCAGAACCAGTCCTCGTGGTAAAAATGTGTTCAATTGATAACTTAATAAGGCAAAAATAAGACAAAACTTTTTTAATGCGACTGAAGTTAATATGGGATGTATGGATATGTACTTTAAAGAAGAAGAAATACTGAAAATCTTTGAAATAGAATCGAAAATGCCAAATAAGAGCTACTGTGGTTAAAAATTCTGGGATACATTAAAACGTAAACCTATATTGGTAATGTTCATTCGAAAAAATGTTTAGTTGTTGCGTCAAATGCGTTGTAGAATTTGGTTAAAATTTTCAAAACACCAGGCGGAATTTTTGTATAGGGACTATAATGATATAAATGTTCTGATATGGTTAATTTCAATTCCAAACATCCAAAGACTAATTTATTATACTCTGTTCCAAATTTCAAAGTTATATCTAAAATATTGTAAACTCTCTCTCTATCAATATTTCATATAAAATCAACTAAAAACCCTTTAAAATAGCTTTATGTAACGCTACAAAACATTTTTTAATTTCATAATTTTTGGTCAAGTTGGGCCCCCCCCGAAATGAAATCCTGCGTACGTCCCTGCCGCTATGTATGTCCAATCTTGATGAAATTTGAAATGTGTGACGGATTTTGGTCTAGAAACATTTTTGACAAATCATATTGAAATCGGTTCAGAATTGGATATAGCTCCCATATATATGTTCGCCCGATTTCAGGCAAATGATTGACCAAGCATGCAAATTCCATCAAATTACAATAAAATTTGGAAAATGTTACGGAATTCGGACTACAAATAAGTTTGTCAAGTTATATTGAAATCGGTTCAGATATAGAAATAGCTCCCTTATATACATATGCTCAAATTTCATGGTTTTGTCTGTGGTCTGTTATAAGTTAATAAAAAAGGTTCCAAATTTAGTAAAAATCGGCTAAGATTCCGCCACAAAAGCCAAGTTTGTCTGCGATATCTTTGAAATTATATATTACTAGCAAGTGCCCGCTACTTCGTTAGCGGAGAATTCACACGAATTTAAAGGAGGATAATAAATAAAGAAATTAAAAAAATAAGTGCAAACAATGACAATGTCTTAAACATATCATCATTGGGCATTAATTACAGCATGTAAACTCCTGGGATTTAAAAAATACAATTCGAAATGTCATATTTTATTGGTATTTGTGCCATTGATCTTTATTAAGTCTCTCATATTAGTGGGTTGTCTTATTCCCGACTTCTGTCTTCAGATGAACCCATAAATTTTCAATGGGGTTAATATTTGGACTTTGGACTTTAGTGTCGATGTCTTCGTTGTAGTTGTATAACAACCAAGTCCTACGTAAATAAGATTTACGTCTGTCTAGACCAGGGACGAGCTTCTTTGCTTAGATCGTATAGTGAGGGCGCCCACTGAGTTGTTTTTGCATTTGCTTCTCTCTCACGAACAGTGTAAATGAATGAAAACAAACAAAAACATAATATGGTTGTTGCTTTTTTCACTCATACGTTCATACATGTATTCGCTTTGGTTGTATTTCTGTGGTCGTCGCTGGTCTAGACTGTCCTGTATTGGTAGAGTTTATATTATAATTTATAATTTTCAGTGTCCAAAAACCCAATTTTGACGTTGTCGATTAAATAATTTTTCAATGTTTCCTCCGAAATCCGTATTTTACCAAAGCCCTTGCTTTATATACAATCCCATGCCACAGAAAAACGGATTGTATAGATAAAGGACTGCTCTCACCAATTTTATTAACATTGAGTTTGTTGACAGAACAACTGAATTAAAAATACAATTGTAATCAGATTTTGTTCAAACAAAAACTGTATGTGGTTAGTTTTTGACGAAATCTACATCCTCAGATAAATGTATAAATGAAAATATTGCATTTTTTTTTAAATCGCCTTCGAAAAACTTTGAGTATTTTTGTTTGGGTCGGTTAACAGCATATAACATGATGCGGTGCTCTTGAACCAACATTAAATGAAAGGAGCTTACACCTGGGAATAAAAAAATCGCCTGAGCGCTTTTTAAATAAATCACGGTCAAAGTTCACATTTTTTGGGGGTTTTTAGGTTTTCACGCCCTATCAAAATGGAATAAAGAAATTGTTGTAGCATCGAAAATTCTCTACAAAATTGTCCTTTATGATATTTTTGTAGGTTTTACCATTTTTAAGATATAGATGTTCAGATTATATACGTCTATTAAATTTTTCCGAAATCCAATTGATAACATTAATGGGTTTCCGATTATTCTCCAACCAAAACATAAAAGTGTCCATATTTTTTAATTTTATTACGACATCTGAAATCAGATTTTTATGAAAAGGCGCAGCTGGGCGCAGCTAATTTTTTCAAAAAATGATAGTACACATTAATACCTTTCACCACATATATATAATATCCTAGATCTACCTAGATCTCAAAAGCTATACTCCAGAGAACACATGGATAACAAAGCAAAATACTCAAAACAAAAAAAGACATAACATCTTAACTCAAAAATACATTTACCACACATAACATTTTTATTATTTGTTAACACTATCTTATTTTACATACCCATTGAAGAGCTTTCCATGTTTAAAAAATATAAAAATGTTGAAATGTTCTTTTTGGCGCCTAAAATGCTTTCACTACTTATTTATAATGAATGTCGGAAAATTATGCATAAGAAAATATGTCACCATTGCTAGATCAGTATGTCGCAATGTGATGTTACCAGATTGATTTATTTTTTATTTTTGGTGATTCAGAGTGTTGGAAATCGAAATCCGTTATCATTTTTTTCAAATTGTTCACTTCAAAAATTGACTTTTTGCCTCGAAAACCTGCTATTGGCCCCATCGTGCATTAGTGGGAAATCAAAATTGCAATCAAAAAAGATTCAGCAGCTTCCAGAAGCTGTAGTCGAGTTACTGATCTTACCTTCATGTATGACTAATGAGCCAGATGAAGACAACGAAGCCGATGCATGATGAATTCTGAAATATTTTTGGTACTACATTTAGAAATAATTTCTTATACAAAATTGTACATGCAGTTTTCAGATATGAACCCTTTATTGCAGCTGCAGTTTTACCTAACTTCGACGTCGAAAAGGATCGATTATCCAACAATAAAATTAATGTATACATATATTCAAATTTTCATATTTTTGTAGAAGACTAATAATACCGTATTAGTCTTCTACAAAAATATGAAAAAATATTCTGGCTAATCCTTTACTAGAGTACTTAAAATTAGTAATAAATTTAATCAATTCAAATATACCCTTGCACTTTTGTAATGGAAATAAAATTTCACTGCGTGGCGTAAGTATTTTGACAAATTGTTCCATTGATTTTTAGACCTCAACAATTAAAAATGTCTTATTTATATTTTTGATTACTATTAGTTGCGGTAAAAACAATATATTTCACACACCATTATGGACCCATTTACGGATCTATATTTCAAGGATATAGGGATAATCATAAGACTTATCATTAAACAATATTTTCGATGGCTTTTTCCGATTATGTCGGAATATTTTGGGATTTTGACCTTTTTATGAGAGTAAGAACATTTTTTCCCTTAAAAATGTGATATTTGAAGGAAATATCTTTATGTTTGAACCGAAATACGCTCCAAACGTGCTCCACAAAATCCAGCTAAACCATATTAGCAGTGTTCTGCCAATGAATACAGAACACTTCAATCAGTTTACTACCATGTTGTTATGAAAAATCGTTCAAAATGCCAAAATATTCATTATAGTCCACAGCAATAACGATAAAAATTAAATATCGCAGTGTTTTAAACGGTGGATCAGACTATTCTGATGCCTGTCAGCATTTGGGCACGGAAATAGCACCACAAGGACATTTATTTCACAAAGATACCCAACTTTTTTGTGATTTTTTGACTCAAGCTCACTGGAAAGGGTATTTTAAGATGAATTATGTTCAAATAGAGTTCTATCAGACCACAATATGCTCTGCCACAATGATTTTGGGGGGTAAATGATTTTTATTGAAGATCTTATTGAAAGTTTTTGTATCTATGTCTTATCAACCGAGTGGAATATCAAAATATGACTCCAGATTAATATTTGTTCCAATGTCTAGAGGTTCTAGTCTTAACAGAGAACTTGTTTTGACATCTGAATTGCTCAGAAGATGAGGATTTGTGTGCATAAGTAAGATTAGATTTGTAATTCTGCTCTATTTAGCGGAGAGCAACTTCTGTAATTTCACATTTTCTGCCAAGATCGTGCATATTTACAGCGCTTTTAGTATTTTGATATTTATTCCTTACAAAATAAACAGATAACTGCAACAATATCTAATCATTACATTCATTTATCACCGAAAATGTAATTTTACATTTCGTTACAACTTTTGATACCAGCATTCCCTATTTTAATTAAAAATCTAGTACTGTCAAGTATGTTTTTACTTAAATGTTAATAATTTAGCTAAAGCCATTGATTTTGGTACCAAAAGGTACGATTAAGTGCCAAAATTAACATAATTATGACGTGTCAAAATACTTATGCCATTTTGCTTTTGCCTCCTTATTTAAACATTCGCCTACCTACCATTAATTTTTATTTTGCTGAGAGGTCAAAGAAAAACCCTAAGCTGTTAATATCCCGTTTTATGAATGCTGACAATAATTATATACCTTTTAAGACCAATGTATTTTTTGTCAAAATAATTATGCCGGGCACTGTATATACACTCCGGTTCATCTGAATAGAACCAACCAATATCTCTCTACAAATACCGTTATATCTGACGAAAGGAGAGGAATTGTAAATTATAATTTTGTGGTCATGTAGAGTATATAGTAGCCGATATGTTTCACATATGCGTCATAACGGTACTTTTTACTCGCTTTATTAAAAAATGTCAAAATATTAGCATGTTTTAATGGTTCACCATTATAGAACCACCCTAAGAATTTACACAAATCCTTTGTTAGATGTGGTAAACTTTAACAAAGAACTATTTATAATTATAAATGAATGCCGTTAGTGTAGATTGCCAACAAATATTGTGGAAACATTTGTATTAGGGTCTTGAGATTTGATGACAATCGAGGCTTAGAGCTCCAAAAAATATTTTTATGAAGAAATCGGTAGAAATAATTTATAAAGTCAAAATTTTATACTGAATTATGTTCAAAATTTTCTATACTACAATAAAATTACAAAAAAGTCACATTTGATAGGTTTATGAGTCCGAAACAGAGGAAAAATGGTAAAGATAATTCAAAATTCTACCTTTCCAATTCAAAATTTGATGCAAATCGATGGGTTCCACCCAGTTTCGTTGGCTGTGGACATCTACAGATCCAAAAAATAAAGAAAATTCCACCGCCGAACTCTTCATGTCAACATCAAGGACTTTGATTTAGAAGATATCGCATGACATAGAAAGCACAGAAACAAAGGCGATCTTTTTTGTGTAATAACGGATCAGAAATATTTTTTCGGTACTTACAGCGTGTTTTTGTAAAAAGTTTTTGCCCATTCGTTCGTCGATTTCATGAACGAAGACACAATTTGGTTTTCATAGCGGTTGACGTTTGTATTCGTGTGACAAACAAATGAATGCTTTTTATTTTCGTAATTTTGTTGGTTTTCGTAACAAAATCAGACGAACGAATACGTCAAAAATAAACGAATGGAAAAGACCCATCGTTTTGAATGAAAATTAAATAATTTGAGTAATAAATAGCACAAAACACACGAAAACTGGAAGGGAATGCAATTTTATTTATTTCCATAGAAGTACACGCGTATATGTGCATTCGTTTCTTTATATTATCACAATTATTTTTGGACAAATTTGTTTACATTTTTTTCTTATTTTTTGTTTTTCATCTGTTTATCGGGGTTGCCATCAAGTAACACATTTTACGTGCAGATGCCTATGCAAAATTCACAAAATAAGTATCATGGAAACCCTGAAATATAAAAGCTTTTATGAAATAGACGAAAGCTTTCAGATAAAAACGAGTGGTTCGTAAAATTTTACAAGAACCAAATTATGAACGTATACGTTTTAGTACGAACGGTTCGTGTGACAGGCAAGCATTTTTACAAAAACACCCTGTTATACTATGAGTAAAAGATGTGTGAACATCATAACCATCAAAATTAAACCCTTTCCTTTCGAAAAAAATTAACGTCTGCCTTCCCCTATCGCTAAGCTGTTTCTTCACATCAAATGTCTTAGAACCTTTTGAAATTCCAAGGACTTGATGGTGACATGAAGCGTTCGGCGGTGGAATTTTCTTTATTTTTTTGGACCTGTAGATGTCCACAGCCGACGAAACTGGGTGGAACCCATCGATTTGCATTCACTTTCCTGAGATAAAATATAAATTTTTGGATTGGAAAGGTAGAATTTTGAATTATCTTTACCATGTTTCCTCTGTTTCGGACTCATAAACCTATCAAATGTGACTTTTTTGCAATTTTATTGTAGTACTAGCAAGTGCCCGCTACTTCGTTAGCGGAGAATTCACACCAATATAAAGGAGGATAATAAATAAATAAATTGAAATGCAGAGTATAGTTTCACCCGTTCCTATTTACAAATTCTTTATCCAGTAAAGTACGACAGTTTAAGGTTTTACCGCATATTCTTTCTAAAAATCATACCTGTTGTTTTCAAATAGAACTACATAAATCGATTAATCAATTTGTGTTAATTTTGCTTTATTGATGCCGCGTAGAAGTAGCTAGAAGCTATCAACGGCAAAATGTTGTTTTCAAAAAATGTGGGCCGTAGTATTTTTAAAACTATATTCTCAACGACTGTTGTTAAAACTACATATTCCTTTAACATTTGGTTGTTTGGTGGATAGAATATATGGGAGCTATATCCAAATCTCAACTGATTCTCGTCAAAAGCAATAGCTATAGTCCTTTGGTCAAAATTGCGACCATCATAAATTTTAACCCGGATAGGATAATAAATGCGACAAAAGTGCATTAACGGATGGACGGGAACGTATAAATGGACTCAGAATGTGATCCTATGTGGATCATCGAAAGGAACCATTGACCTAACTCGTTTCCTTTTGCATGTTACATACAAATGCACAAATTGATAATACCCCTTGACACAGTGTGGTGTAGGGTATAACAAAAAATTCTAAAATCGACGAACTTTATCATAAGAAGATTTATGTCCAGTTTTATTAATACGATACATATACAAATTCGTTCAAACTACTACCAAACTTTTTTTTTTTAAAAAAATATATAAAAATTTATGAGTCATGTTTGTTTTCAGTTAAACAAATATTTTCTACAACAACAGGAGTTTGGTTGCTAGTAATTCGAACGGACTTGATTTCGAATCATTCTAGAGAAACAGGTCATTAATTAATTATTTTGTCTTAAAATATTCAGCGTTAATAGAAATCTACTATACTATAATCATTCAATAACCATTATTCAAAAACGCAGATTTTTTCACTGAATAGTAAATGTATTGAAAATTGCAATTTTTCTGCAGAGCAAACTATGTGTTATATACATATGTAATGGATACTTTACACGATATGTTTTTACACATGTGTTGAAACTTTGCATATACATTTTGTATGTACATATTTAGGGTTGGTCGATTTTTGTCATTCTTTTTCACATTAACATTGAGGATGTCCAAAGAAAGCATTCTGCGAAAAATGTATACATTTGACTGTTTTAGTTATCTAAATATTATACAAATTTTATTTGTATAACATTTATCGTATCGGGACTTTCAGAAAAAGTATACCTACTTTGGGCATCAATTACATGGGATTTAAAAAAATACAATTCGAAATGTCATATTTTATTGATATTTGTGCCATTGATCTTAATTAAGTCTCTCATATTAGTGGGCTGTCTTATTCCCGACTTCTGTCTTCAGATGAACCCATAAGTTTTCAATGGGGTTAATATTTGGACTTTGGACTTTAGTGTCGATGTCTTCGTTATAGTTGTATAACAACCAAGTACTACGTAAATAAGATTTACGTCTGTCTAGACTGTCTTGTCTTGGTAGAGTTTATATTATAATTTATAATTTTCAGTGTCCAAAAACCCAATTTTGACGTTGTCGATTAAATAATTTTTCAATGTTTCCTCCGAAATCCGTATTTTACCAAAGTCCTTGTTTTATATACAACCCCATGCCACAGAAAAACGGATTGTATAGACAAAGGACTGCTCTCACCAATTTTATTAGCATTGAGTTTGTTGACAGAGCAACTGAATTAAAAATACAATTGTAATCATATTTTGTTCAAACAAAAACTGTATGGGGTTAGTTTTTGACGAAATCTTCATCCTCAGATAAATGTATAAATGAAAATCTTGTATTTTTTTAAATCGTCTTCGAAAAACGTTGAGTATTTTTGTTTGGGTCGGAAAAAATTACGAAATTTTCACAGCTATAAGTCCCATTTTGTTAATACTTGCCGTTTTCAAGCAAACTCGCGAAAACCTAACAAATAACCTAAAACTGTGACCTGAACTTCTAAATCTCAAAAATGGTAAAACCTGGGAATAAATCGAATGAGTAATCCTTTGTCTATACGATTCATTTGTTAACATCGATTTCGTTTTCAGAACAACTCAATTAAAAACACAATTTTAAAAACATTTTGTTCTAACAAAAACTGTATGGGGTTAGTTTTTGACAAAATCTGCATACTCAGATGTAAAAGAAAATCTGGAATTTTTCTCAAAAATCGACTTCGAAAAATGTTGAGTATTTTGGTTTGAGTCTGTTGACAGCACTCAACATGAGTAATCCTTTGTCTATACACTTCATTTGTCTATGTCATCAAAGTACTTTAATTGGCTTGAAATCTTCTTAGTAGCAAATCTGATTCGTTGCTTTACATTTTGCGGGGAGAGAACTTTTTCCTAACCCTTCGTGATGAATACTTGTTATGTAATACTTTTCTGCCTTTTTCACGTAACACACATACTCCAAAATCGTTTTCAATTACAGAACCAATCTTTTGTCTCTGGTTTGGGGCCTATTATTGATTTCATTAATTATTTAGGGATTTCTTCAAATTACAGATTTTGAAATTGAATAGTTATGACTGTACATCTCCATATACGATAAAATTCTTAATTGCAAATAAATCGTGGTAATATGCACAATTTTATTGCACTTTCATTGATTTGCAAACATTTAGTTATTACCAAAAAGTCAGGTCCATACAGTTTTTAGTTTTTGTTATTTCTGGCTGATTTCTGAATTTATTCCCCTAATGTTGTCTTAAACAGCAACTCATTTGTTCAACAAACCCAACATAATTTATTGAAAGAATTTTTGTTTTAATTTTAAATTGAAAATCTAAATTTTTACAAATGAATCGTTTGTGATCATTTTTTCTAACTGGATTTTAACGAATGCAAATCTTTTGTGCGACAAATGTTATTTGAAAACAAAATCAGGATCGGTTTGTATTTTTTGCGTAATTGATGTTTATACCATTATCACCAACTGCGACATCTGTTGCAATGGAAGATAACAAATGTCTTGTCTTTCTATTATTTAGTGGTTTACGATAAAACAAATGCGCCTAGAAGTAAACTACAAAATTTGAAATTATGTGTGATCGTTTACGGTATCAAGAAGTTATAGCATTGTTAATTTGACACATGTCTTGCAGAGGGCCAACTAAGTGAATAAGTACGTAATAATAATGAAAAATAAGGATTTTTGTTGTTGTTATTTTTTGTGGTTCCAGTGACCCACTGGTAAAATTTCAAGCTCCTAGCTTTAGCTGTTTTGGCTGGGCGTTGACGATGAGTCAGTCAGTCAGTCACTTATCACCAAGCTCAAATATATAATAGATAGAAAATTTTGAACATAATTCAGCATACAATTTTGTCTTTATAAATTGTTTCTACCGATTTCTTCATAAAAATATTTTTTGGAGCTCTAAGCATCGATTTTCATCAAATTTCAAGACCCTAATACAAATTTTAGCACAATATTTGTTGGCAATCAACACTAACGGCATTCATTTATAATTATAAATAGTTTTTTTGTTAAAGTTTACCACATCTAACAAAGGATTTATGTAAATTCTTACGGTGGTTCTATCCTGGTGAACCATTAAAACATGCTAATACTTTGACATTTTTTAATAAAGCGAGTAAAAAGTACCGTTACGACGCATATGTGAAACATGTTAGGTATTGAAAATATCGGCTACTATATACTCTACATGTCCACAAAATTATAATTTACAATTCCTCTCCTTTCGTCAGATATAACGGTATTTGTAGAGAGATATTGGCTGGTTCTATTCAGATGAACCGGAGTGTATATATATATATATACTAGCAAGTGCCCGCTACTTCGTTAGCGGAGAATTCACACCAATATAAAGGAGGATAATAAATAAATTGAAATGCAGAGTATAGTTTCACCCGTTCCTATTTACAAATTCTTTATCCAGTAAAGTACGACAGTTTAAGGTTTTACCACATATTCTTTTTAAAAATCATACCTGTGGTTTTCAAATAGAACTACATAAATCGATTAATCAATTTGTGTTAATTTTGCTTTATTGATGCCGCGTAGAAGTAGCTAGAAGCTATCAACGGCAAAATGTTGTTTTCAAAAAATGTGGGCCGTAGTATTTTTAAAACTATATTCTCAACGACTGTTGTTAAAACTACATATTCCTTTAACATTTGGTTGTTTGGTGGATAGAATATATGGGAGCTATATCCAAATCTCAACTGATTCTCGTCAAAAGCAATAGCTATAGTCCTTTGGTCAAAATTGCGACCATCATAAATTTTAACCCGGATAGGATAATAAATGCGACAAAAGTGCATTAACGGATGGACGGGAACGTATAAATGGACTCAGAATGTGATCCTATGTGGATCATCGAAAGGAACCATTGACCTAATTCGTTTCCTTTTGCATGTTACATACAAATGCACAAATTGATAATACCCCTTGACACAGTGTGGTGTAGGGTATAACAAAAAATTCTAAAATCGACGAACTGGGCATAACTCATACAAACAAGCATTTCATGGCAATGAATGCAGTGACGCATCTGTATTCATAACATCCATAGTTCCTATTAGACTAGTGTATCAAAATAAGATTATTTAGCAAAACCCTCCTCAGTAAATCAGTAATTGTAAGTCTCAAGCTTATGATGGTAATGATTGACGGGAAAGTATGTAATGCAATCACAGATACAAAGTCAACACGAAAGTGCTATATATGTGGATCCTTGTCCAAGGAATTTAATAATATTAAAAAATGATCAAAGTGGAAATTAATGTAGATGCGCAGGAATTTGGTCTGTCCATATTGCATGGTTGGATCAGTTTTTTCGAGTGTCTTATCCACATGGCATATATATTGCCTATTAAAAAATGGCAAGCAAGGACAAATGCAGATAAGGAAATTGTACAAAAAACAAGCTAAGAATTCAAAAGAAATCAGAGTCAAAACTGGGCTTATTATTGACCAACCAAAACCAGGCTTTGGTAACTCAAATGATGGTAACACTGCCTGGCGATTTTTTGAGAATTCAGAAATATCTGCACAGATTGATAAACACCTTATCAAAAACATGCATAACCTATTAATAGCAGTGTCCTCTGGACATGATATAAATGTTGAAAAATTCAGGGAATTTTCATATAACACTGCTAAACTTTTTGTAAGTGAATACCCATGGTACAACATACTACCAACTCTGCATAAATTTTTCATACATGGACCAGGAATAATTTCCCATGCTTTATTGCCTATAGGCCAACTTTCTAAGGAAGCTAGAAACAAAGATTTCAAAAACTACAGAGAACATTTTTCACGAAAATGTAGTCGGGAAGAATGTAACAGAGACATTTTAAATAGATTACTCTTTAGCTCTGAACCAATCATTACACGATGGGGCCAATGACAGGTTTTCGAGGCAACAAATCACTGGGGCAAGTTAGACCTTCCAAATTTTGTACAGATGTTTATAATGGACTTAGAAACTAATATGCCAAATTTGGTTCATATCGGTTCATATATACATATAGCTCCCGTATATATGTTCGCCCGATTTCAAGCAATTGATGGACCAAACACGCAAATTCTGCCCAATTTTTATGCGATTTGGAAAATACCACAGAATTAGGACTACAAATACGTTTGCCAAGTTATATTGAAATCGGCTCAGATTTTGATATTGCTCCCATATACATTTTCGCCCGATTTTAGATATTTGGGCACCAATCCCGCTATGCAGGGACGTACGCAGGGGGGGGGGGGGGGCACGGGCCCCCCGAAATGATTTGGTCGACTACAATTTTTTTAGCTACTTTAACAAATTATTACGTTTTTTCTCTAAAATAATTTTTATTTTTGGAATTTTGAAAAGAAAAGTTAGATTGTTTTGAATGTTATGTAAAAATGTAATGTATGAACAAGTTGTCTAAGAAATATTTAAAATTTTTGTGTTTAAATACTCTTTATGAGAAAAACTTCCAGTAAAATCTGAATAACTTCTTTATCTCTTGTAATTTCGTTATCAAATAATAAAGGGTCGAGGAATTTTATAATGAATATAAAGGTCTTGAGGCTTTAAACTCATTATGTATTCAAAAAATGACGAGTTTATTATTGTGCGGATTGAAAGTGCATGAAATGACATGTTTACTGGAAAAATGTACGATATATCAAGTGTTTTCCGTGGAGTATATCTCTGAACCCAATCAGAAAATTGTTTTACTACCTTAATTTTTTTATTATTTATTTAATGGAGAAAAACTTATTGTTGTGCATCATAAAGTGCTAATATCTGCTATAAGTAGCATACCCATCAGAATTTTTTTCCTACCATTAACAAAGTTGTAGCTGAAAACAACCGTAAACGAAATTAATGCTCAAACATTGGTTAAATGGTATTAAAATCTGATGCAATTTCAGCTTTTAGGCTAACGATAAAAATGTACCTCATCGAAATAATGACCTTTGACTCCTCATATCTTTCGACAAAAGCCGCTTCAAATAATTTGGCGTCGATTTAGCCCAGTTTGTTTTTCTGTCTGGCTCGAGCGCATGAGAACTTTCGAACAGATCAATCGAACTTTAAGTCATATTGGCCTATTCCTTTTTCACACAAGACTACAAAATATTTCGCTAAAATGGTGCGCACAATAACTCTCGAAGGTCCAAATCGATTTCTTCGAGATATAGATTAGGTTCGAATATGGATTATATCGGTTCACTCCTTCAGGTACCTCGCACACAAAATTTCAATATCTGATTTCACCAAAACTTTGAACATCCTAAAATTATTTCCGGACGTACATATGTATATCAAGTACCAAGAGGGTCTATATAGGACAACATCTTCGGATACTTCCTTCACAAAATTTCAAAATAAGTGCAATATAAGGGCTGTTCGAGAATCCATTGGACATTTTGACCAATGTTACTGCTTGCGGTCTTGGTTACAGCGATATTCTATTTGTCGTGGTAAGTCCATGCTTCCTGACATAACGGTTCAAAAGCTCTAAATCTTACCATGACCAACTAAAATAACGGCTTGACACCATAACTATCAAAATGAATGACTTCCAAAATTAGATCCACTTCCAAAACGGACCAATCTTTCAGGTATTTCCTCCACAAAAGTGCAATACTTTTGCGCTCTTATCGAAGTCAAACTTATGAACTCAGCATAAGCATTTAATCACAACGCCCACAATCTTGAAGTTGTATACCCAAATATTTTTGTCGGAAAGTGTATACTTCCAAAAAAGCCACGAAATTCTGAAACTCTTTGACTACACAATTTATAGGACAAAGATTTTGGTTATGAAGCCCGTATTCGATCTGTCATCTTACACAGGCTGTCGGCAAACCCGACTGATACTTGTTTACTTGTTTTCGAGAAAACAAAAGTTATGAATTTTCATAAGTTCGCCTCCGCTGTGCCGACAGAAGTCATAGTCCTTTGAAAGTTTTAAATGTCATCGAGTTCATAAACATCTAATCGTACAATTAAGATTGAAATAAGGCGGAACAACAACCATTGGGATATCAGTAGATCGATTCTCTAACTCAATTTTTGAGTTACCGACAATTGTCGGTAAAATTAAAATACTTATAATTTCGTAATTACCGATTTTTTCTGTAAGTTAGCGACGAATAAAAAGCAGTCGTAAAGTTATACCGATAGTAAAACTGTTGTCAATTTTTATTGAACTTTTCATATATAATTTTGCGTTTAAATTTTACCGATTTTTGTCGGTAACTCAAAAAATGTGTTAGACAAACGCAGGACTTAGCTAAAATTTTCGTAGTCTCAAACAGTGCTGCGAGTAGAATTCGGAGTCTATGAGTCGTAGTTGGTATCGCCCGACTCCTGATAAAAATGTTTCCTCCTTTTTCTAAATGCCTGTTTCAGAACCTGCAAAAATCTATACATTTTTACTACTAAAAATTAGTAGATTCTTGCAGTACTGGAACATACCATAAATGTTATTTTCTGAATTTTTTAGTTGGCTTATATGGACTCTATCACTTCTGGTAAAATAGTAAAGTTTTGGTGTTTTTAAGACATAAAAGAATATTATTTTCTAACAATAGTTCGGTACAAGCCCAATCTGCACTCGGGGATTCGATTTATTCTTTTTTGGAGTTATTGATTTCAATTAATTAATGGTATACAAATAACATTAATAGGTTTTTAGATAGATCTTCTTGTCAGAACCAGTCCTCGTGGTAAAAATGTGTTCAATTGATAACTTAATAAGGCAAAAATAAGACAAAACTTTTTTAATGCGACTGAAGTTAATATGGGATGTATGGATATGTACTTTAAAGAAGAAGAAATACTGAAAATCTTTGAAATAGAATCGAAAATGCCAAATAAGAGCTACTGTGGTTAAAAATTCTGGGATACATTAAAACGTAAACCTATATTGGTAATGTTCATTCGAAAAAATGTTTAGTTGTTGCGTCAAATGCGTTGGAGAATATGGTTAAAATTTTCAAAACACCAAGCGGAATTTTTGTATAGGGACTATAATGATATAAATGTTCTGATATGGTTAATTTCAATTCCAAACATCCAAAGACTAATTTATTATACTCTGTTCCAAATTTCAAAGTTATATCTAAAATATTGTAAACTCTCTCTATCAATATTTCATATAAAATCAACTAAAAACCCTTTAAAATAGCTTTATGTAACGCTACAAAACATTTTTTAATTTCATAATTTTTGGTCAAGTTGGGCCCCCCCCCCCCGAAATGAAATCCTGCGTACGTCCCTGCCGCTATGTATGTCCAATCTTGATGAAATTTGAAATGTGTGACGGATTTTGGTCTAGAAACATTTTTGACAAATCATATTGAAATCGGTTCAGAATTGGATATAGCTCCCATATATATGTTCGCCCGATTTCAGGCAAATGATTGACCAAGCATGCAAATTCCATCAAATTACAATAAAATTTGGAAAATGTTACGGAATTCGGACTACAAATAAGTTTGTCAAGTTATATTGAAATCGGTTCAGATATAGAAATAGCTCCCTTATATACATATGCTCAAATTTCATGGTTTTGTCTGTGGTCTGTTATAAGTTAATAAAAAAGGTTCCAAATTTAGTAAAAATCGGCTAAGATTCCGCCACAAAAGCCAAGTTTGTCTGCGATATCTTTGAAATTATATATTATTATATACGTCTATTAAATTTTTCCGAAATCCAATTGATAACATTAATGGGTTTCCGATTATTCTCCAACCAAAACATAAAAGTGTCCATATTTTTTAATTTTATTACGACATCTGAAATCAGATTTTTATGAAAAGGCGCAGCTGGGCGCAGCTAATTTTTTCAAAAAATGATAGTACACATTAATACCTTTCACCACATATATATAATATCCTAGATCTACCTAGATCTCAAAAGCTATACTCCACATGGATAACAAAGCAAAATACTCAAAAAAAGACATAACATATTAACTCAAAAATACATTTACCACACATAACATTTTTATTATTTGTTAACACTATCTTATTTTACATACCCATTGAAGAGCTTTCCATGTTTAAAAAATATAAAAATGTTGAAATGTTCTTTTTGGCGCCTAAAATGTTTCACTACTTATTTATAATGAATGTCGGAAAATTATGCATAAGAAAATATGTCACCATTGCTAGATCAGTATGTCGCAATGTGATGTTACCAGATTGATTTATTTTTTATTTTTGGTGATTCAGAGTGTTGGAAATCGAAATCCGTTATTATTTTTTTCAAATTGTTCACTTCAAAAATTGACTTTTTGCCTCGAAAACCTGCTATTGGCCCCATCGTGCATTAGTGGGAAATCAAAATTGCAATCAAAAAAGATTCAGCAGCTTCCAGAAGCTGTAGTCGAGTTACTGATCTTACCTTCATGTATGACTAATGAGCCAGATGAAGACAACGAAGCCGATGCATGACGAATTCTGAAATATTTTTGGTACTACATGCAGTTTTCAGATATGAAGCCTTTATTGCAGCTGCAGTTTTACCTAACTTCGACGTCGAAAAGGATCGATTATCCAACAATAAAATTAATGTATACATCTATATATATATATAAATGAGCTTGGTGATAAGTGATTGACTGACTGACTGACTGACTGACTCATCATCAACGCCCAGCCAAAACGGCTAAAGCTAGGAGCTTGAAATTTTACCAGTGGGTCACTGTTGATGCAAATGTGCGAGATAAGGCCTGGTTTTAGAAAATTCGTCCTGGAACCACAAAAAATAACAACAACAAAAATCCTTATTTTTCATTACTATTACGTACTTATTCACTTAGTTGGCCCTCTGCAAGACATGTGTCAAATTAACAATGCTATAACTTCATGATACCGTAAACGATCACACATAATTTCAAATTTTGTAGTTTACTTCTAGGCGCACTTATTTTATCGTAAACCACTAAATAATAGAAAGACAAGACATTTGTTATCTTCCATTGCAACAGATGTCGCAGTTGGTGATAATGGTTTAAACATAAATTACGCGAAAAATACAAACCGATCCTGATTTAGTTTTCACATAACAGGTGTCGCACAAAAGATTTTCATTCGTTAAAATACAGTTAGAAAAGATGATTACAAACGATGCATTTGTAAAAATTTTGATTTTCAATTTAAAATTAAAACAAAAATTCTTTCAATAAATGATGTTGGGTTTGTTGAACAAATGAGTTGCTGTTGAAGACAACATTAGGGGAATAAATTCAGAAATCGGCCAGAAATAACAACAACTAAAAACTGTATGGACCTCACTTTTTGGTAATAACTAAATGTTTGCAAATCAATGAAAGTGCAATAAAATTGTGCATATTACCACGATTTATTTGCAATTAAGAATTTTATCGTATATTGATATGTACAGTCATAACTATTCAATTTCAAAATCTGTAATTTGAAGAAATCGCTAAATAATTAATGAAATCAATAATAGGCCCCAGGAATATAGGAATATAGGAATTTGGTATGGAAATCAAGATTGGGAAGTGGTGCTTCTAAAAGGAAATGGTTTGGAAAATTACCAATCATGTGTACGAAAAGTACTAAATGATACTAAATTTAGTACAATTTAGATTTGGGTGAACGTAAAGAGCTGGAAACCTGGAATTTGGAATTAAGGTTACTGTTGTAGTGTAGGATTGAGATATGAGGGTAGTTTTGGAAATTCGTGCTTATGTGTACGAAAAGTACTAAATAGTACTAAATTTGGTACAATAGGGATTTGGGTGAACGGATAGAGCTGGAATCCTGATATTTGGAATTGAGGTTACTGTTGGAGTGTAGGATTGAAGAACTTTTGGAAATTCGTACTTATGTGTATGAAAAGTACTAAATGGTACTAAATTTGATACAATGGGGATTTGGGTGAACGGATAATAACTGGAATCTCGTAATTTGGAATTGAGATTACTGGTGGGGTGTAGGATTGAGGTAGTTTTGAATATTCGTACTTATGGGTACGAAAAGTACTAAATCGTACTAAATTTAGTACAATTTGGATTTGAATGAACGGATAGAGCTGGAAACCTGAAATTTGGAATTAATATTACTGTTGAAGTGTAGGATTGAGATATGAGGGTGGTTTTGGAAATTAGTACTTATGTGTACGAAAAGTAATAAATGGAACTAAATTTTGTATAATGGGGATTTGGGTGAACGGATAGCGCTGGAATCTCTAAATTTGGAACTGAGATTACTGGTGGAGTTTAGTATTGTGGAAGTTTTGGAAATTCGTACATAGGGTACGAAAAATACTAAATAGCACTAAATTTGGTACAGTTTCAATTTAAAATTAAAACAAAAATTCTTTCAATAAATGATGTTGGGTTTGTTGAACAAATGAGTTGCTGTTGAAGACAACATTAGGGGAATAAATTCAGAAATCGGCCAGAAATAACAACAACTAAAAACTGTATGGACCTCACTTTTTGGTAATAACTAAATGTTTGCAAATCAATGAAAGTGCAATAAAATTGTGCATATTACCACGATTTATTTGCAATTAAGAATTTTATCGTATATGGATATGTACAGTCATAACTATTCAATTTCAAAATCTGTAATTTGAAGAAATCGCTAAATAATTAATGAAATCAATAATAGGCCCCAGGAATATAGGAATTTGGTATGGAAATCAAGGTTGGGAAGTGGTGCTTCTAAAAGGAAATGGTTTGGAAAATTACCAAACATGTGTACGAAAAGTACTAAATTTAGTACAATTTACATTTGGGTGAACGTAAAGAGCTGGAAACCTGGAATTTGGAATTAAGATTACTGTTGTAGTGTAGGATTGAGATATGAGGGTAGTTTTGGAAATTCGTGCTTATGTGTACGAAAAGTACTAAATTTGGTACAATAGGGATTTGGGTGAACGGATAGAGCTGGAATCCTGATATTTGGAATTGAGGTTACTGTTGGAGTGTAGGATTGCAGAACTTTTGGAAATTCGTACTTATGTGTATGAAAAGTACTAAATGGTACTAAATTTGATACAATGGGGATTTGGGTGAACGGATAATAACTGGAATCTCGAAATTTGGAATTGAGATTACTGGTGGGGTGTAGGATTGAGGTAGTTTTGAATATTCGTACTTATGGGTACGAAAAGTACTAAATCGTACTAAATTTAGTACAATTTGGATTTGAATGAACGGATAGAGCTGGAAACCTGAAATTTGGAATTAATATTACTGTTGAAGTGTAGGATTGAGATATGAGGGTGGTTTTGGAAATTAGTACTTATGTGTACGGAAAGTACTAAATGGAACTAAATTTTGTATAATGGGGATTTGGGTGAACGGATAGCGCTGGAATCTCTAAATTTGGAACTGAGATTACTGGTGGAGTTTAGTATTGTGGAAGTTTTGGAAATTCGTACATAGGGTACGAAAAATACTAAATAGCACTAAATTTGGTACAGTTTCGATTTGGGTGAACGGATAGAGCTTGATTCCTCAAATTTGGACTAAGGATCACTGATGAAGAGTAAGAAAGATGCACCAAAGGGTTTTTGGAAACTTGAATGTACGAAAAGTACTAAATGGTACTAAATTTAGTACAGTTTGGATTTGGGTGAACGGATAGAGCTGGATTCCTGAAATTTGGAATTGATATTACTGTTGGAGTGTAGGACTGGGGAAGTTTTGGAAATTCTTACTTATATGAATGAAAAGTACTAAATGGTACTAAATTTGGGACAATGGGGATTTGGGTGAACGGATATAGTTGGAATCTCGAAATTTGGAATTGAGATTACTGGTGGGGTGTAGAATTGAGGTAGTTTTGAAAATTCGTACTTATGGGTACGAAAAGTACTAAATGGTACTAAATTTAGTACAATTTGGATTTGGGTGTACGTATGTATGTAGCTGGAAACCTGAAATTTGGAATTAAGATTACTGTGAAGTGTAGGACTGAGATATGAGGGTGGTTTTGGAAATTCGTACTTATGTGTTCGAAAAGTACTAAATTTGGTACAATAGGGATTCGAGTGAACGGACAGAGCTGGAATCCTGAAATTTGAAATTGAGATTACTGTTGGAGCATAGGATTGGGGAAATTTTGGAAATTCGTATTTATGTGTACGAAAAGTACTAAATGGTACTAAATTTTTTACAATTTGGATTTGGGTGAACGGATAGAACTGGAATCCTGAATTTTAAGTATTTTAATTTTATTTATTTTAATTTAAAGTATGAATTTTAGTAAACGGAAAAAGTTAGAATTTGCAACTCGTTCGCGGTAGGCTATAGAGGTAGAATTTGGATTTGGGTGACGGATAGTGTTTGAGTCCTGAAATTTGAAATTAGGATTACTATTGGAGTGTAGGACTGAGGTAGTAAGGGTACGAAAAGTACTAAGTGGTACTACCTGTGGTACAATTTGGATTTGGGAGAACGGATAGAGCTGGAATCCTGGAATTTGATCAGACTGCTGTTGGAGTATAGGATTGATATGGAAGTAGTTTTTGAAATTCGTACTTATAGGTATGAAATGTACCAAATGGTACAACTTGGATTTGAGTGCACGGATAGCGCTGGAATCCTGTTATTTGGAATTATGGTTACTGTTGAAGTGAAGGATTAAGGTTTTTTTGGAAAATCGAATTGTACAGAATTTGGTACAATTTGTTTATGTGTAAAGTGCTAAAGTGTACTAAATATGGAATCCATTGTATTAGGCAAACGCGAAGAGCTAGAAATCTGAAATTTTGATGGAGAGTTAGGAAGATGTACCAAAGGGTATTTTGAAACTCGAACTATAAGCGTACGAAAAGTACTAAAAGTTTCTAAATTTGGTACCAATTGCATATTTTTAATGGATAAAGCTAGAATCTTCAAATTTGGTATGGGAATCAAGGTTGGGAAATGGCGTTGAAATAAGGAAATGGTTTTGGAAGTTCGTATTTATGATTACGAGCAGTACTAAATTTGGATTTGGGTGAACGGATAGAGCTGGAATCCTAAAGTTTTGAATTATGATTACTGTAGGGGTGTAGGATTGAGATAGTTTTGGAAATTCGTACCTTTGGGTACGAAAAGTACTAAATAGTACTAAATTTGGTACAATTTGGATTTGGATGAACGGATAGAGCTGGAATTCTGAAATTTGGAACTAAGATTACTGCCGGACAGTAGAATTGAGGTAGTTTTGGAAATTCGTACTTATGGGTACAGAAAGCACTAAATTTGGTACAATTTGAATTTTAGTAAACGGATAGTGTTGGAATTAGGAATTAAGATTACTGTAGGAGTGTAGTATTGAGGAAATTTTGAAAAGTCGTACGTATGGGTACGAGAAGTACTAAATGGTACTAAATATGGTACAATATGGATTTGGGTAAACGGGTAGAGCTGGAATCCTAAAATTTTTGTTTGGGAAAGAAATGGTACTAAATTTGATACAATTTGGATTCGGGTGAATTAATAGAGCTGGAATCCTGAAATTTGGAATTACGATTACAGTCGAAGAGTAGGATTCAGGTTGTTTTGAAAAAGCAAACTTATGGTTACGAAAAGCACTAAATGGTACTAAATTTAGTACAATTTGTATGTAGGTGAACGGATAGCGGTGGAATCCTGCAATTTGAAAGTATGATTATTGTAGCCCTGTTGCGTTGAGGAAGTTTTGAAAATTGGTACGAAAATTCTAAATTGTTCTAAATTTAGTACAATTTTAATTTGGTTTAACGGATAGAGTTTGAATCCTGAAATTTGGAAGTAAGATTACTACTAAAGTGAAGGATTGAGGTAGTTTTGGAAAATCTTACTTATGGGTACGAAGAGTTCGACTTGATTCTAAGTTTGGTACAATTTGGAATTGGACGAACGGATACAGCTGGAATCTTGAGATTTGGAATTACTGTAATTATTATGGAATTTACTGTAATTATTTTGTATTAATGTCCGTGTATGGCCGAGATATGTCGTCGAAATACGTACCATAAGTATACGAAAATTACTTAATGGTACTCAATTTGTTTTTGGGTGTAGGGACAGTGCTGGAATTTTTATTTTTTGGAGTTAGGGTGTGTATTGGTGTGCAACGTTGATCTCGCTGTTAATGTGTAAGGGTGAGATACGGCTGATCTTTTTGAAAATCGAACTTAAGGGGTACGTACAGTACTAAGATAAAAATAAATATTGATTAAAATTGGTATAAGTGCGACCAAATTTTCAGTGTTTGTCATTTCCATATTATATATTGTTTATTTGTTTTTTTTATATCCTTTCCGCATACGAAGTAGCGGGCATTTTGCTAGTATATTCATATTTTCATATTTTTGTAGAAGACTAATAATACCGTATTAGTCTTCTACAAAAATATGAAAAAATATTCTGGCTAATCCTTTACTAGAGTACTTAAAATTAGTAATAAATTTAATCAATTCAAATATACCCTTGCACTTTTGTAATGGAAATAAAATTTCACTGCGTGGCGTAAGTATTTTGACAAATTGTTCCATTGATTTTTAGACCTCAACAATTAAAAATGTCTTATTTATATTTTTGATTACTATTAGTTGCGGTAAAAACAATATATTTCACACACCATTATGGACCCATTTACGGATCTATATTTCAAGGATATAGGGATAATCATAAGACTTATCATTAAACAATATTTTCGATGGCTTTTTCCGATTATGTCGGAATATTTTGGGATTTTGACCTTTTTATGAGAGTAAGAACATTTTTTTCCCTTAAAAATGTGATATTTGAAGGAAATATCTTTATGTTTGAACCGAAATACGCTCCAAACGTGCTCCACAAAATCCAGCTAAACCATATTAGCAGTGTTCTGCCAATGAATACAGAACACTTCAATCAGTTTACTACCATGTTGTTATGAAAGATCGTTCAAAATGCCAAAATATTCATTATAGTCCACAGCAATAACGATAAAAATTTAATATCGCAGTGTTTTAAACGGTGGATCAGACTATTCTGATGCCTGTCAGCATTTGGGCACGGAAATAGCACCACAAGGACATTTATTTCACAAAGATACCCAACTTTTTTGTGATTTTTTGACTCAAGCTCACTGGAAAGGGTATTTTAAGATGAATTATGTTCAAATAGAGTTCTATCAGACCACAATATGCTCTGCCACAATGATTTTGGGGGGTAAATGATTTTTATTGAAGATCTTATTGAAAGTTTTTGTATCTATGTCTTATCAACCGAGTGGAATATCAAAATATGACTCCAGATTAATATTTGTTCCAATGTCTAGAGGTTCTAGTCTTAACAGAGAACTTGTTTTGACATCTGAATTGCTCAGAAGATGAGGATTTGTGTGCATAAGTAAGATTAGATTTGTAATTCTGCTCTATTTAGCGGAGAGCAACTTCTGTAATTTCACATTTTCTGCCAAGATCGTGCATATTTACAGCGCTTTTAGTATTTTGATATTTATTCCTTACAAAATAAACAGATAACTGCAACAATATCTAATCATTACTTTCATTTATCACCGAAAATGTAATTTTACATTTCGTTACAACTTTTGATACCAGCATTCCCTATTTTAATTAAAAATCTAGTACTGTCAAGTATGTTTTTACTTAAATGTTAATAATTTAGCTAAAGCCATTGATTTTGGTACCAAAAGGTACGATTAAGTGCCAAAATTAACATAATTATGACGTGTCAAAATACTTATGCCATTTTGCTTTTGCCTCCTTATTTAAACATTCGCCTACCTACCATTAATTTTTATTTTGCTGAGAGGTCAAAGAAAAACCCTAAGCTGTTAATATCCCGTTTTATGAATGCTGACAATAATTATATACCTTTTAAGACCAATGTATTTTTTGTCAAAATAATTATGCCGGGCACTGTATATACACTCCGGTTCATCTGAATAGAACCAACCAATATCTCTCTACAAATACCGTTATATCTGACGAAAGGAGAGGAATTGTAAATTATAATTTTGTGGTCATGTAGAGTATATAGTAGCCGATATGTTTCACATATGCGTCATAACGGTACTTTTTACTCGCTTTATTAAAAAATGTCAAAATATTAGCATGTTTTAATGGTTCACCATTATAGAACCACCCTAAGAATTTACACAAATCCTTTGTTAGATGTGGTAAACTTTAACAAAGAACTATTTATAATTATAAATGAATGCCGTTAGTGTAGATTGCCAACAAATATTGTGGAAACATTTGTATAAGGGTCTTGAGATTTGATGACAAACGAGGCTTAGAGCTCCAAAAAATATTTTTATGAAGAAATCGGTAGAAATAATTTATAAAGTCAAAATTTTATACTGAATTATGTTCAAAATTTTCTATCTATATATATAAATGAGCTTGGTGATAAGTGATTGACTGACTGACTGACTGACTCATCATCAACGCCCAGCCAAAACGGCTAAAGCTAGGAGCTTGAAATTTTACCAGTGGGTCACTGTTGATGCAAATGTGCGAGATAAGGCCTGGTTTTAGAAAATTCGTCCTGGAACCACAAAAAATAACAACAACAAAAATCCTTATTTTTCATTACTATTACGTACTTATTCACTTAGTTGGCCCTCTGCAAGACATGTGTCAAATTAACAATGCTATAACTTCATGATACCGTAAACGATCACACATAATTTCAAATTTTGTAGTTTACTTCTAGGCGCACTTATTTTATCGTAAACCACTAAATAATAGAAAGACAAGACATTTGTTATCTTCCATTGCAACAGATGTCGCAGTTGGTGATAATGGTTTAAACATAAATTACGCGAAAAATACAAACCGATCCTGATTTAGTTTTCACATAACAGGTGTCGCACAAAAGATTTTCATTCGTTAAAATACAGTTAGAAAAGATGATTACAAACGATGCATTTGTAAAAATTTTGATTTTCAATTTAAAATTAAAACAAAAATTCTTTCAATAAATGATGTTGGGTTTGTTGAACAAATGAGTTGCTGTTGAAGACAACATTAGGGGAATAAATTCAGAAATCGGCCAGAAATAACAACAACTAAAAACTGTATGGACCTCACTTTTTGGTAATAACTAAATGTTTGCAAATCAATGAAAGTGCAATAAAATTGTGCATATTACCACGATTTATTTGTATCGTATATTGATATGTACAGTCATAACTATTCAATTTCAAAATCTGTAATTTGAAGAAATCGCTAAATAATTAATGAAATCAATAATAGGCCCCAGGAATATAGGAATATAGGAATTTGGTATGGAAATCAAGGTTGGGAAGTGGTGCTTCTAAAAGGAAATGGTTTGGAAAATTACCAATCATGTGTACGAAAAGTACTAAATGGTACTAAATTTAGTACAATTTAGATTTGGGTGAACGTAAAGAGCTGGAAACCTGGAATTTGGAATTAAGGTTACTGTTGTAGTGTAGGATTGAGATATGAGGGTAGTTTTGGAAATTCGTGCTTATGTGTACGAAAAGTACTAAATAGTACTAAATAGTACTAAATTTGGTACAATAGGGATTTGGGTGAACGGATAGAGCTGGAATCCTGATATTTGGAATTGAGGTTACTGTTGGAGTGTAGGATTGAAGAACTTTTGGAAATTCGTACTTATGTGTATGAAAAGTACTAAATGGTACTAAATTTGATACAATGGGGATTTGGGTGAACGGATAATAACTGGAATCTCGAAATTTGGAATTGAGATTACTGGTGGGGTGTAGGATTGAGGTAGTTTTGAATATTCGTACTTATGGGTACGAAAAGTACTAAATCGTACTAAATTTAGTACAATTTGGATTTGAATGAACGGATAGAGCTGGAAACCTGAAATTTGGAATTAATATTACTGTTGAAGTGTAGGATTGAGATATGAGGGTGGTTTTGGAAATTAGTACTTATGTGTACGGAAAGTAATAAATGGAACTAAATTTTGTATAATGGGGATTTGGGTGAACGGATAGCGCTGGAATCTCTAAATTTGGAACTGAGATTACTGGTGGAGTTTAGTATTGTGGAAGTTTTGGAAATTCGTACATAGGGTACGAAAAATACTAAATAGCACTAAATTTGGTACAGTTTCAATTTAAAATTAAAACAAAAATTCTTTCAATAAATGATGTTGGGTTTGTTGAACAAATGAGTTGCTGTTGAAGACAACATTAGGGGAATAAATTCAGAAATCGGCCAGAAATAACAACAACTAAAAACTGTATGGACCTCACTTTTTGGTAATAACTAAATGTTTGCAAATCAATGAAAGTGCAATAAAATTGTGCATATTACCACGATTTATTTGCAATTAAGAATTTTATCGTATATGGATATGTACAGTCATAACTATTCAATTTCAAAATCTGTAATTTGAAGAAATCGCTAAATAATTAATGAAATCAATAATAGGCCCCAGGAATATAGGAATATAGGAATTTGGTATGGAAATCAAGGTTGGGAAGTGGTGCTTCTAAAAGGAAATGGTTTGGAAAATTACCAAACATGTGTACGAAAAGTACTAAATTTAGTACAATTTACATTTGGGTGAACGTAAAGAGCTGGAAACCTGGAATTTGGAATTAAGGTTACTGTTGTAGTGTAGGATTGAGATATGAGGGTAGTTTTGGAAATTCGTGCTTATGTGTACGAAAAGTACTAAATAGTACTAAATTTGGTACAATAGGGATTTGGGTGAACGGATAGAGCTGGAATCCTGATATTTGGAATTGAGGTTACTGTTGGAGTGTAGGATTGCAGAACTTTTGGAAATTCGTACTTATGTGTATGAAAAGTACTAAATGGTACTAAATTTGATACAATGGGGATTTGGGTGAACGGATAATAACTGGAATCTCGAAATTTGGAATTGAGATTACTGGTGGGGTGTAGGATTGAGGTAGTTTTGAATATTCGTACTTATGGGTACGAAAAGTACTAAATCGTACTAAATTTAGTACAATTTGGATTTGAATGAACGGATAGAGCTGGAAACCTGAAATTTGGAATTAATATTACTGTTGAAGTGTAGGATTGAGATATGAGGGTGGTTTTGGAAATTAGTACTTATGTGTACGGAAAGTACTAAATGGAACTAAATTTTGTATAATGGGGATTTGGGTGAACGGATAGCGCTGGAATCTCTAAATTTGGAACTGAGATTACTGGTGGAGTTTAGTATTGTGGAAGTTTTGGAAATTCGTACATAGGGTACGAAAAATACTAAATAGCACTAAATTTGGTACAGTTTCGATTTGGGTGAACGGATAGAGCTTGATTCCTCAAATTTGGACTGAGGATCACTGATGAAGAGTAAGAAAGATGCACCAAAGGGTTTTTGGAAACTTGAATGTACGAAAAGTACTAAATGGTACTAAATTTAGTACAGTTTGGATTTGGGTGAACGGATAGAGCTGGATTCCTGAAATTTGGAATTGATATTACTGTTGGAGTGTAGGACTGGGGAAGTTTTGGAAATTCTTACTTATGTGAATGAAAAGTACTAAATGGTACTAAATTTGGGACAATGGGGATTTGGGTGAACGGATATAGTTGGAATCTCGAAATTTGGAATTGAGATTACTGGTGGGGTGTAGAATTGAGGTAGTTTTGAAAATTCGTACTTATGGGTACGAAAAGTACTAAATGGTACTAAATTTAGTACAATTTGGATTTGGGTGAACGTATGTATGTAGCTGGAAACCTGAAATTTGGAATTAAGATTACTGTGAAGTGTAGGACTGAGATATGAGGGTGGTTTTGGAAATTCGTACTTATGTGTTCGAAAAGTACTAAATTTGGTACAATAGGGATTCGAGTGAACGGACAGAGCTGGAATCCTGAAATTTGAAATTGAGATTACTGTTGGAGCATAGGATTGGGGAAATTTTGGAAATTCGTATTTATGTGTACGAAAAGTACTAAATGGTACTAAATTTTTTACAATTTGGATTTGGGTGAACGGATAGAATTGGAATCCTGAATTTTAAGTATTTTAATTTTATTTATTTTAATTTAAAGTATGAATTTTAGTAAACGGAAAAAGTTAGAATTTGCAACTCGTTCGCGGTAGGCTATAGAGGTAGAATTTGGATTTGGGTGACGGATAGTGTTTGAGTCCTGAAATTTGAAATTAGGATTACTATTGGAGTGTAGGACTGAGGTAGTAAGGGTACGAAAAGTACTAAGTGGTACTACCTGTGGTACAATTTGGATTTGGGAGAACGGATAGAGCTGGAATCCTGGAATTTGATCAGACTGCTGTTGGAGTATAGGATTGAGATGGAAGTAGTTTTTGAAATTCGTACTTATAGGTACGAAATGTACCAAATGGTACAACATGGATTTGAGTGCACGGATAGCGCTGGAATCCTGTTATTTGGAATTATGGTTACTGTTGAAGTGAAGGATTAAGGTTGTTTTGGAAAATCGAATTGTACAGAATTTGGTACAATTTGTTTATGTGTAAAGTGCTAAAGTGTACTAAATATGGAATCCATTGTATTAGGCAAACGCGAAGAGCTAGAAATCTGAAATTTTGATGGAGAGTTAGGAAGATGTACCAAAGGGTATTTTGAAACTCGAACTATAAGCGTACGAAAAGTACTAAAAGTTTCTAAATTTGGTACCAATTGCATATTTTTAATGGATAAAGCTAGAATCTTCAAATTTGGTATGGGAATCAAGGTTGGGAAATGGCGTTGAAATAAGGAAATGGTTTTGGAAGTTCGTATTTATGATTACGAGCAGTACTAAATTTGGATTTGGGTGAACGGATAGAGCTGGAATCCTAAAGTTTTGAATTATGATTACTGTAGGGGTGTAGGATTGAGATAGTTTTGGAAATTCGTACCTTTGGGTACGAAAAGTACTAAATAGTACTAAATTTGGTACAATTTGGATTTGGATGAACGGATAGAGCTGGAATTCTGAAATTTGGAACTAAGATTACTGCCGGACAGTAGAATTGAGGTAGTTTTGGAAATTCGTACTTATGGGTACAGAAAGCACTTAATTTGGTACAATTTGAATTTTAGTAAACGGATAGTGTTGGAATTAGGAATTAAGATTACTGTAGGAGTGTAGTATTGAGGAAATTTTGAAAAGTCGTACGTATGGGTACGAGAAGTACTAAATGGTACTAAATATGGTACAATATGGATTTGGGTAAACGGGTAGAGCTGGAATCCTAAAATTTTTGTTTGGGAAAGAAATGGTACTAAATTTGATACAATTTGGATTCGGGTGAATTAATAGAGCTGGAATCCTGAAATTTGGAATTACGATTACAGTCGAAGAGTAGGATTCAGGTTGTTTTGAAAAAGCAAACTTATGGTTACGAAAAGCACTAAATGGTACTAAATTTAGTACAATTTGTATGTAGGTGAACGGATAGCGGTGGAATCCTGCAATTTGAAAGTATGATTATTGTAGCCCTGTTGCGTTGAGGAAGTTTTGAAAATTGGTACGAAAATTCTAAATTGTTCTAAATTTAGTACAATTTTAATTTGGTTTAACGGATAGAGTTTGAATCCTGAAATTTGGAAGTAAGATTACTACTAAAGTGAAGGATTGAGGTAGTTTTGGAAAATCTTACTTATGGGTACGAAGAGTTCGACTTGATTCTAAGTTTGGTACAATTTGGAATTGGACGAACGGATACAGCTGGAATCTTGAGATTTGGAATTACTGTAATTATTATGGAATTTACTGTAATTATTTTGTATTAATGTCCGTGTATGGCCGAGATATGTCGTCGAAATACGTACCATAAGTATACGAAAATTACTTAATGGTACTCAATTTGTTTTTGGGTGTAGGGACAGTGCTGGAATTTTTATTTTTTGGAGTTAGGGTGTGTATTGGTGTGCAACGTTGATCTCGCTGTTAATGTGTAAGGGTGAGATACGGCTGATCTTTTTGAAAATCGAACTTAAGGGGTACGTACAGTACTAAGATAAAAATAAATATTGATTAAAATTGGTATAAGTGCGACCAAATTTTCAGTGTTTGTCATTTCCATATTATATATTGTTTATTTGTTTTTTTTATATCCTTTCCGCATACGAAGTAGCGGGCATTTTGCTAGTACTACAATAAAATTACAAAAAAGTCACATTTGATAGGTTTATGAGGTTTATGATAGGTTTATGATAGGTTTATGGTAAAGATAATTCAAAATTCTACCTTTCCAATTCAAAATTTGATATTTTATCTCAGGAAAAAGAATGCAAATCGATGGGTTCCACCCAGTTTCGTTGGCTGTGGACATCTACAGATCCAAAAAATAAAGAAAATTCCACCGCCGAACTCTTCATGTCAACATCAAGGACTTTGATTTAGAAGATATCGCATGACATGGAAAGCACAGAAACAAAGGCGATCTTTTTTGTGTAATAACGGATCAGAAATATTTTTTCGGTACTTACAGCGTGTTTTTGTAAAAAGTTTTTGCCCATTCGTTCGTCGATTTCATGACCGAAGACACAATTTGGTTTTCATAGCGGTTGACGTTTGTATTCGTGTGACAAACAAATGAATGCTTTTTATTTTCGTAATTTTGTTGGTTTTCGTAACAAAATCAGACGAACGAATACGTCAAAAATAAACGAATGGAAAAGACCCATCGTTTTGAATGAAAATTAAATAATTTGAGTAATAAAAAGCACAAAACACACGAAAACTGGAAGGGAATGCAATTTTATTTATTTCCATAGAAGTACACGCGTATATGTGCATTCGTTTCTTTATATTATCACAATTATTTTTGGACAAATTTGTTTACATTTTTTTCTTATTTTTTGTTTTTCATCTGTTTATCGGGGTTGCCATCAAGTAACACATTTTACGTGCAGATGCCTATGCAAAATTCACAAAATAAGTATCATGGAAACCCTGAAATATAAAAGCTTTTATGAAATAGACGAAAGCTTTCAGATAAAAACGAGTGGTTCGTAAAATTTTACAAGAACCAAATTTTGAACGTATACGTTTTAGTACGAACGGTTCGTGTGACAGGCAAGCATTTTTACAAAAACACCCTGTTATACTATGAGTAAAAGATGTGTGAACATCATAACCATCAAAATTAAACCCTTTCCTTTCGAAAAAAATTAACGTCTGCCTTCCCCTATCGCTAAGCTGTTTCTTCACATCAAATGTCTTAGAACCTTTTGAAATTCCAAGGACTTGATGGTGACATGAAGCGTTCGGCGGTGGAATTTTCTTTATTTTTTTGGACCTGTAGATGTCCACAGCCGACGAAACTGGGTGGAACCCATCGATTTGCATTCACTTTCCTGAGATAAAATATAAATTTTTGGATTGGAAAGGTAGAATTTTGAATTATCTTTACCATGTTTCCTCTGTTTCGGACTCATAAACCTATCAAATGTGACTTTTTTGCAATTTTATTGTAGTACTAGCAAGTGCCCGCTACTTCGTTAGCGGAGAATTCACACCAATATAAAGGAGGATAATAAATAAATAAATTGAAATGCAGAGTATAGTTTCACCCGTTCCTATTTACAAATTCTTTATCCAGTAAAGTACGACAGTTTAAGGTTTTACCGCATATTCTTTCTAAAAATCATACCTGTTGTTTTCAAATAGAACTACATAAATCGATTAATCAATTTGTGTTAATTTTGCTTTATTGATGCCGCGTAGAAGTAGCTAGAAGCTATCAACGGCAAAATGTTGTTTTCAAAAAATGTGGGCCGTAGTATTTTTAAAACTATATTCTCAACGACTGTTGTTAAAACTACATATTCCTTTAACATTTGGTTGTTTGGTGGATAGAATATATGGGAGCTACAGTCTGTCGCAAAAGTTAGTATACACCGTTGAAACCAAAATGTATTAGGGATAAATATCACTATAACTTATCGAAAACAACAAACAATTCGTTTTATTTGATAGACAAGAAGGTTGTCTGCCGTAATAACAATTAAAAGTGCGCAATATTTGCATACATTAGCAAATGTACGGTTCGAATCCCAAAAAGACCAAAATTTATGTCGCAAAAGTTAGTATACAACGGAGAATCCTCGTGGAACGGTGTAAAAAATTCTTGATATTTTGGAACAAAATGAAACTAAATCTGTACCTAAGACCATAAAGAGTATATTAATTGGTTATAATGGCAGTTATAGTACTTATAGTGACAAGTCCAACGTACACTGGATCACAAAATCCACAAAAATTGGACATCAACAAATACAACAATTGTAGCGACAAAATTCCGAGTGTTTTGTCCTGTTTATGAATTCTAAAGCCATGAAATGCTCTAAAGTTTCAATATGGAGTGATTTGATCGAGTTTCGACTTGTCCTGTTTGACAAAACGGGAATTTCTTGAAGGAAACCCATACTTTTGAGGCCATTGTCCTTTTGAAACATGTAATAATCCTTAATCCTTACACATAAGGACTTTCCTTTTGAGTTAATTTTCTTACAAATTATGTCCTATTTCACATTCCCACCAAAAATAAATAGTAGGAGAACCTCAAGGTCCGTTGTAAGCCCTACAGTTATACTGTCCTACCGGCCTTTTAGCAGTATCGGACATTCTTCTCGTGTTCCTAGTGTCTAATGTACTACTAATGTCTAATGAACTACTTCTAACTGATCCATTTAGTTGTATTTTGGTCCTAAGTGAAGCGAACACAGCTTTGCAGAACGTTTTTGCACAATCCATGCGTTATAACAGCAGAGAAAGCTCTGTATTAAAATTTTAAATTAGCTATCATATTCTTCTGTGGTGGTGGAGTATCACTGTAGAGCTTACACCAGAACTTGAGGTTCTCCTACTATTTATTTTTGGTGGGAATGTGAAAAGGACATAATTTGTAAGAAAATTAACTGAAAAGGAAAGTCCTTATGTGTAAGGATTAAGGATTTTTACATGTTTCAAAAGGACAACGGCCCCAAAAGTATGGGTGTCCTTCAAGAAATTCCCGTTTCTTCAAAAAGGACAAGTCGAAACTCGATCAAGATCACCCCATATTGAAACTTTAGAGCTTTTCTGACCATTTCATGGCTTTAGAATTCATAAACAGGACATAACACTAGGAATTTTCTCGCTACAGTTGTTGCATTTGTAGATGACCCATTTTTGTGGATTTTACGATCCAGTGTACATTGGACTTGTCACTATAAGCATTATAACTGCCATTAAAACCAATTAATATCCTCTTTATGATCTTAGGTACAGATTTAGTTTCATTTTGTTCAAAAATATCAAGAATTTTTTACACAGTTCCACGAGGATTCTCCGTTGTATACTAACTTTTGCGACATACATTTTGGTCTTTTTTGGATTCGAACCGTACATTTGCTAATGTATGCAAATATTGTGCACTTTTAATTGTTATTACCGAAGACGACCTTCGTGTCTTTCAAATAAAACTAATTGTTTGTTGTTTTCGATAAGTTATTGTGCTTTTTATCCCTAATACATTTTGGTTTCAACGGTGTATACTAACTTTTGCGACAGACTGTATATCCAAATCTCAACTGATTCTCGTCAAAAGCAATAGCTATAGTCCTTTGGTCAAAATTGCGACCATCATAAATTTTAACCCGGATAGGATAATAAATGCGACAAAAGTGCATTAACGGATGGACGGGAACGTATAAATGGACTCAGAATGTGATCCTATGTGGATCATCGAAAGGAACCATTGACCTAATTCGTTTCCTTTTGCATGTTACATACAAATGCACAAATTGATAATACCCCTTGACACAGTGTGGTGTAGGGTATAACAAAAAATTCTAAAATCGACGAACTTTATCATAAGAAGATTTATGTCCAGTTTTATTAATACGATACATATACAAATTCGTTCAAACTACTACCAAACTTTTTTTTTTTAAAAAAAAATATATAAAAATTTATGAGTCATGTTTGTTTTCAGTTAAACAAATATTTTCTACAACAACAGGAGTTTGGTTGCTAGTAATTCGAACGGACTTGATTTCGAATCATTCTAGAGAAACAGGTCATTAATTAATTATTTTGTCTTAAAATATTCAGCGTTAATAGAAATCTACTATACTATAATCATTCAATAACCATTATTCAAAAACGCAGATTTTTTCACTGAATAGTAAATGTATTGAAAATTGCAATTTTTCTGCAGAGCAAACTATGTGTTATATACATATGTAATGGATACTTTACACGATATGTTTTTACACATGTGTTGAAACTTTGCATATACATTTTGTATGTACATATTTAGGGTTGGTCGATTTTTGTCATTCTTTTTCACATTAACATTGAGGATGTCCAAAGAAAGCATTCTGCGAAAAATGTATACATTTGACTGTTTTAGTTATCTAAATATTATACAAATTTTATTTGTATAACATTTATCGTATCGGGACTTTCAGAAAAAGTGTACCTACTTTGGGCATCAATTACATGGGATTTAAAAAAATACAATTCGAAATGTCATATTTTATTGATATTTGTGCCATTGATCTTAATTAAGTCTCTCATATTAGTGGGCTGTCTTATTCCCGACTTCTGTCTTCAGATGAACCCATAAGTTTTCAATGGGGTTAATATTTGGACTTTGGACTTTAGTGTCGATGTCTTCGTTATAGTTGTATAACAACCAAGTACTACGTAAATAAGATTTACGTCTGTCTAGACTGTCTTGTCTTGGTAGAGTTTATATTATAATTTATAATTTTCAGTGTCCAAAAACCCAATTTTGACGTTGTCGATTAAATAATTTTTCAATGTTTCCTCCGAAATCCGTATTTTACCAAAGTCCTTGTTTTATATACAACCCCATGCCACAGAAAAACGGATTGTATAGACAAAGGACTGCTCTCACCAATTTTATTAGCATTGAGTTTGTTGACAGAGCAACTGAATTAAAAATACAATTGTAATCATATTTTGTTCAAACAAAAACTGTATGGGGTTAGTTTTTGACGAAATCTACATCCTCAGATAAATGTATAAATGAAAATCTTGTATTTTTTTAAATCGTCTTCGAAAAACGTTGAGTATTTTTGTTTGGGTCGGAAAAAATTACGAAATTTTCACAGCTATAAGTCCCATTTTGTTAATACTTGCCGTTTTCAAGCAAACTCGCGAAAACCTAACAAATAACCTAAAACTGTGATCTGAACTTCTAAATCTCAAAAATGGTAAAACCTGGGAATAAATCGAATGAGTAATCCTTTGTCTATACGATTCATTTGTTAACATCGATTTCGTTTTCAGAACAACTCAATTAAAAACACAATTTTAAAAACATTTTGTTCTAACAAAAACTGTATGGGGTTAGTTTTTGACAAAATCTACATACTCAGATGTAAAAGAAAATCTGGAATTTTTCTCAAAAATCGACTTCGAAAAATGTTGAGTATTTTGGTTTGAGTCTGTTGACAGCACTCAACATGAGTAATCCTTTGTCTATACACTTCATTTGTCTATGCCCATACCATAACTTACAGTTCTCCGAACTTTACAGTATGTATTGCATTTTTATTTTCCAGGGCTGTGAGATGGTTGCGCCATATTTTTTGGGTTCCGTCGTAATAGTGCAACATAATTGTCATCTCATCAGAAAATATAACGTCATCAAAGTACTTTAATTGGCTTGAAATCTTCTTAGTAGCAAATCTGATTCGTTGCTTTACATTTTGCGGGGAGAGAACTTTTTCCTAACCCTTCGTGATGAATACTTGTTATGTAATACTTTTCTGCCTTTTTCACGTAACACACATACTCCAAAATCGTTTTCAATTACAGAACCAATCTTTTTTCTCTGGTTTGGGGCCTATTATTGATTTCATTAATTATTTAGGGATTTCTTCAAATTACAGATTTTGAAATTGAAAATTGAATAGTTATGACTGTACATCTCCATATACGATAAAATTCTTAATTGCAAATAAATCGTGGTAATATGCACAATTTTATTGCACTTTCATTGATTTGCAAACATTTAGTTATTACCAAAAAGTCAGGTCCATACAGTTTTTAGTTTTTGTTATTTCTGGCTGATTTCTGAATTTATTCCCCTAATGTTGTCTTAAACAGCAACTCATTTGTTCAACAAACCCAACATAATTTATTGAAAGAATTTTTGTTTTAATTTTAAATTGAAAATCTAAATTTTTACAAATGAATCGTTTGTGATCATTTTTTCTAACTGGATTTTAACGAATGCAAATCTTTTGTGCGACAAATGTTATTTGAAAACAAAATCAGGATCGGTTTGTATGTTTTGCGTAATTGATGTTTATACCATTATCACCAACTGCGACATCTGTTGCAATGGAAGATAACAAATGTCTTGTCTTTCTATTATTTAGTGGTTTACGATAAAACAAGTGCGCCTAGAAGTAAACTACAAAATTTGAAATTATGTGTGATCGTTTACGGTATCAAGAAGTTATAGCATTGTTAATTTGACACATGTCTTGCAGAGGGCCAACTAAGTGAATAAGTACGTAATAATAATGAAAAATAAGGATTTTTGTTGTTGTTATTTTTTGTGGTTCCAGGACGAATTTTCTAAAACCCGGCCTTATCTCGCACATTTGCATCAACAGTGACCCACTGGTAAAATTTCAAGCTCCTAGCTTTAGCTGTTTTGGCTGGGCGTTGACGATGAGTCAGTCAGTCAGTCACTTATCACCAAGCTCAAATATATAATAGATAGAAAATTTTGAACATAATTCAGCATACAATTTTGTCTTTATAAATTGTTTCTACCGATTTCTTCATAAAAATATTTTTTGGAGCTCCAAGCATCGATTTTCATCAAATTTCAAGACCCTAATACAAATTTTAGCACAATATTTGTTGGCAATCAACACTAACGGCATTCATTTATAATTATAAATAGTTTTTTTGTTAAAGTTTACCACATCTAACAAAGGATTTATGTAAATTCTTACGGTGGTTCTATCCTGGTGAACCATTAAAACATGCTAATACTTTGACATTTTTTAATAAAGCGAGTAAAAAGTACCGTTACGACGCATATGTGAAACATGTTAGGTATTGAAAATATCGGCTACTATATACTCTACATGTCCACAAAATTATAATTTACAATTCCTCTCCTTTCGTCAGATATAACGGTATTTGTAGAGAGATATTGGCTGGTTCTATTCAGATGAACCGGAGTGTATATATATATATATATATATATACTAGCAAGTGCCCGCTACTTCGTTAGCGGAGAATTCACACCAATATAAAGGAGGATAATAAATAAATTGAAATGCAGAGTATAGTTTCACCCGTTCCTATTTACAAATTCTTTATCCAGTAAAGTACGACAGTTTAAGGTTTTACCACATATTCTTTTTAAAAATCATACCTGTGGTTTTCAAATAGAACTACATAAATCGATTAATCAATTTGTGTTAATTTTGCTTTATTGATGCCGCGTAGAAGTAGCTAGTAGCTATCAACGGCAAAATGTTGTTTTCAAAAAATGTGGGCCGTAGTATTTTTAAAACTATATTCTCAACGACTGTTGTTAAAACTACATATTCCTTTAACATTTGGTTGTTTGGTGGATAGAATATATGGGAGCTATATCCAAATCTCAACTGATTCTCGTCAAAAGCAATAGCTATAGTCCTTTGGTCAAAATTGCGACCATCATAAATTTTAACCCGGATAGGATAATAAATGCGACAAAAGTGCATTAACGGATGGACGGGAACGTATAAATGGACTCAGAATGTGATCCTATGTGGATCATCGAAAGGAACCATTGACCTAATTCGTTTCCTTTTGCATGTTACATACAAATGCACAAATTGATAATACCCCTTGACACAGTGTGGTGTAGGGTATAACAAAAAATTCTAAAATCGACGAACTGGGCATAACTCATACAAACAAGCATTTCATGGCAATGAATGCAGTGACGCATCTGTATTCATAACATCCATAGTTCCTATTAGACTAGTGTATCAAAATAAGATTATTTAGCAAAACCCTCCTCAGTAAATCAGTAATTGTAAGTCTCAAGCTTATGATGGTAATGATTGACGGGAAAGTATGTAATGCAATCACAGATACAAAGTCAACACGAAAGTGCTATATATGTGGATCCTTGTCCAAGGAATTTAATAATATTAAAAAATGATCAAAGTGGAAATTAATGTAGATGCGCAGGAATTTGGTCTGTCCATATTGCATGGTTGGATCAGTTTTTTCGAGTGTCTTATCCACATGGCATATATATTGCCTATTAAAAAATGGCAAGCAAGGACAAATGCAGATAAGGAAATTGTACAAAAAACAAGCTAAGAATTCAAAAGAAATCAGAGTCAAAACTGGGCTTATTATTGACCAACCAAAACCAGGCTTTGGTAACTCAAATGATGGTAACACTGCCTGGCGATTTTTTGAGAATTCAGAAATATCTGCACAGATTGATAAACACCTTATCAAAAACATGCATAACCTATTAATAGCAGTGTCCTCTGGACATGATATAAATGTTGAAAAATTCAGGGAATTTTCATATAACACTGCTAAACTTTTTGTAAGTGAATACCCATGGTACAACATACTACCAACTCTGCATAAATTTTTCATACATGGACCAGGAATAATTTCCCATGCTTTATTGCCTATAGGCCAACTTTCTAAGGAAGCTAGAAACAAAGATTTCAAAAACTACAGAGAACATTTTTCACGAAAATGTAGTCGGGAAGAATGTAACAGAGACATTTTAAATAGATTACTCTTTAGCTCTGAACCAATCATTACACGATGGGGCCAATGACAGGTTTTCGAGGCAACAAATCACTGGGGCAAGTTAGACCTTCCAAATTTTGTACAGATGTTTATAATGGACTTAGAAATTAATATGCCAAATTTGGTTCATATCGGTTCATATATACATATAGCTCCCGTATATATGTTCGCCCGATTTCAAGCAATTGATGGACCAAACACGCAAATTCTGCCCAATTTTTATGCGATTTGGAAAATACCACAGAATTAGGACTACAAATACGTTTGCCAAGTTATATTGAAATCGGCTCAGATTTTGATATTGCTCCCATATACATTTTTGCCCGATTTTAGATATTTGGGCACCAATCCCGCTATGCAGGGACGTACGCAGGGGGGGGCACGGGGGGCCCCGAAATGATTTGGTCGACTACAATTTTTTTAGCTACTTTAACAAATTATTACGTTTTTTCTCTAAAATAATTTTTATTTTTGGAATTTTGAAAAGAAAAGTTAGATTGTTTTGAATGTTATGTAAAAATGTAATGTATGAACAAGTTGTCTAAGAAATATTTAAAATTTTTGTGTTTAAATACTCTTTATGAGAAAAACTTCCAGTAAAATCTGAATAACTTCTTTATCTCTTGTAATTTCGTTATCAAATAATAAAGGGTCGAGGAATTTTATATTGAATATAAAGGTCTTGAGGCTTTAAACTCATTATGTATTCAAAAAATGACGAGTTTATTATTGTGCGGATTGAAAGTGCATGAAATGACATGTTTACTGGATAAATGTACGATATATCAAGTGTTTTCCGTGGAGTATATCTCTGAACCCAATCAGAAAATTGTTTTACTACCTTAATTTTTTTATTATTTATTTAATGGAGAAAAACTTATTGTTGTGCATCATAAAGTGCTAATATCTGCTATAAGTAGCATACCCATCAGAATTTTTTTCCTACCATTAACAAAGTTGTAGCTGAAAACAACCGTAAACGAAATTAATGCTCAAACATTGGTTAAATGGTATTAAAATCTGATGTAATTTCAGCTTTTAGGCTAACGATAAAAATGTACCTCATCGAAATAATGACCTTTGACTCCTCATATCTTTCGACAAAAGCCGCTTCAAATAATTTGGCGTCGATTTAGCCCAGTTTGTTTTTCTGTCTGGCTCGAAAGCATGAGAACTTTCGAACAGATCAATCGAACTTTAAGTCATATTGGCCTATTCCTTTTTCACACAAGACTACAAAATATTTCGCTAAAATGGTGCGCACAATAACTCTCGAAGGTCCAAATCGATTTCTTCGAGATATAGATTAGGTTCGAATATGGATTATATCGGTTCACTCCTTCAGGTACCTCGCACACAAAATTTCAATATCTGATTTCACCAAAACTTTGAACATCCTAAAATTATTTCCGGACGTACATATGTATATCAAGTACCAAGAGGGTCTATATAGGACAACATCTTCGGATACTTCCTTCACAAAATTTCAAAATAAGTGCAATATAAGGGCTGTTCGAGAATCCATTGGACATTTTGACCAATGTTACTGCTTGCGGTCTTGGTTACAGCGATATTCTATTTGTCGTGGTAAGTCCATGCTTCCTGACATAACGGTTCAAAAGCTCTAAATCTTACCATGACCAACTAAAATAACGGCTTGACACCATAACTATCAAAATGAATGACTTCCAAAATTAGATCCACTTCCAAAACGGACCAATCTTTCAGGTATTTTCTCCACAAAAGTGCAATACTTTTGCGCTCTTATCGAAGTCAAACTTATGAACTCAGCATAAGCATTTAATCACAACGCCCACAATCTTGAAGTTGTATACCCAAATATTTTTGTCGGAAAGTGTATACTTCCAAAAAAGCCACGAAATTCTGAAACTCTTTGACTACACAATTTATAGGACAAAGATTTTGGTTATGAAGCCCGTATTCGATCTGTCATCTTACACAGGCTGTCGGCAAACCCGACTGATACTTGTTTACTTGTTTTCGAGAAAACAAAAGTTATGAATTTTCATAAGTTCGCCTCCGCTGTGCCGACAGAAGTCATAGTCCTTGGAAAGTTTTAAATGTCATCGAGTTCATAAACATCTAATCGTACAATTAAGATTGAAATAAGGCGGAACAACAACCATTGGGATATCAGTAGATCGATTCTCTAACTCAATTTTTGAGTTACCGACAATTGTCGGTAAAATTAAAATACTTATAATTTCGTAATTACCGATTTTTTCTGTAAGTTAGCGACGAATAAAAAGCAGTCGTAAAGTTATACCGATAGTAAAACTGTTGTCAATTTTTATTGAACTTTTCATATATAATTTTGCGTTTAAATTTTACCGATTTTTGTCGGTAACTCAAAAAATGTGTTAGACAAACGCAGGACTTAGCTAAAATTTTCGTAGTCTCAAACAGTGCTGCGAGTAGAATTCGGAGTCTATGAGTCGTAGTTGGTATCGCCCGACTCCTGATAAAAATGTTTCCTCCTTTTTCTAAATGCCTGTTTCAGAACCTGCAAAAATCTATACATTTTTACTACTAAAAATGAGTAGATTCTTGCAGTACTGGAACATACCATAAATGTTATTTTCTGAATTTTTTAGTTGGCTTATATGGACTCTATCACTTCTGGTAAAATAGTAAAGTTTTGGTGTTTTTAAGACATAAAAGAATATTATTTTCTAACAATAGTTCGGTACAAGCCCAATCTGCACTCGGGGATTCGATTTATTCTTTTTTGGAGTTATTGATTTCAATTAATTAATGGTATACAAATAACATTAATAGGTTTTTAGATAGATCTTCTTGTCAGAACCAGTCCTCGTGGTAAAAATGTGTTCAATTGATAACTTAATAAGGCAAAAATAAGACAAAACTTTTTTAATGCGACTGAAGTTAATATGGGATGTATGGATATGTACTTTAAAGAAGAAGAAATACTGAAAATCTTTGAAATAGAATCGAAAATGCCAAATAAGAGCTACTGTGGTTAAAAATTCTGGGATACATTAAAACGTAAACCTATATTGGTAATGTTCATTCGAAAAAATGTTTAGTTGTTGCGTCAAATGCGTTGGAGAATTTGGTTAAAATTTTCAAAACACCAGGCGGAATTTTTGTATAGGGACTATAATGATATAAATGTTCTGATATGGTTAATTTCAATTCCAAACATCCAAAGACTAATTTATTATACTCTGTTCCAAATTTCAAAGTTATATCTAAAATATTGTAAACTCTCTCTATCAATATTTCATATAAAATCAACTAAAAACCCTTTAAAATAGCTTTATGTAACGCTACAAAACATTTTTTAATTTCATAATTTTTGGTCAAGTTGGGCCCCCCCCGAAATGAAATCCTGCGTACGTCCCTGCCGCTATGTATGTCCAATCTTGATGAAATTTGAAATGTGTGACGGATTTTGGTCTAGAAACATTTTTGACAAATCATATTGAAATCGGTTCAGAATTGGATATAGCTCCCATATATATGTTCGCCCGATTTCAGGCAAATGATTGACCAAGCATGCAAATTCCATCAAATTACAATAAAATTTGGAAAATGTTACGGAATTCGGACTACAAATAAGTTTGTCAAGTTATATTGAAATCGGTTCAGATATAGAAATAGCTCCCTTATATACATATGCTCAAATTTCATGGTTTTGTCTGTGGTCTGTTATAAGTTAATAAAAAAGGTTCCAAATTTAGTAAAAATCGGCTAAGATTCCGCCACAAAAGCCAAGTTTGTCTGCGATATCTTTGAAATTATATATTATTATATACGTCTATTAAATTTTTCCGAAATCCAATTGATAACATTAATGGGTTTCCGATTATTCTCCAACCAAAACATAAAAGTGTCCATATTTTTTAATTTTATTACGACATCTGAAATCAGATTTTTATGAAAAGGCGCAGCTGGGCGCAGCTAATTTTTTCAAAAAATGATAGTACACATTAATACCTTTCACCACATATATATAATATCCTAGATCTACCTAGATCTCAAAAGCTATACTCCAGAGAACACATGGATAACAAAGCAAAATACTCAAAAAAAGACATAACATCTTAACTCAAAAATACATTTACCACACATAACATTTTTATTATTTGTTAACACTATCTTATTTTACATACCCATTGAAGAGCTTTCCATGTTTAAAAAATATAAAAATGTTGAAATGTTCTTTTTGGCGCCTAAAATGCTTTCACTACTTATTTATAATGAATGTCGGAAAATTATGCATAAGAAAATATGTCACCATTGCTAGATCAGTATGTCGCAATGTGATGTTACCAGATTGATTTATTTTTTATTTTTGGTGATTCAGAGTGTTGGAAATCGAAATCCGTTATTATTTTTTTCAAATTGTTCACTTCAAAAATTGACTTTTTGCCTCGAAAACCTGCTATTGGCCCCATCGTGCATTAGTGGGAAATCAAAATTGCAATCAAAAAAGATTCAGCAGCTTCCAGAAGCTGTAGTCGAGTTACTGATCTTACCTTCATGTATGACTAATGAGCCAGATGAAGACAACGAAGCCGATGCATGATGAATTCTGAAATATTTTTGGTACTACATGCAGTTTTCAGATATGAAGCCTTTATTGCAGCTGCAGTTTTACCTAACTTCGACGTCGAAAAGGATCGATTATCCAACAATAAAATTAATGTATACATATATTCATATTTTCATATTTTTGTAGAAGACTAATAATACCGTATTAGTCTTCTACAAAAATATGAAAAAATATTCTGGCTAATCCTTTACTAGAGTACTTAAAATTAGTAATAAATTTAATCAATTCAAATATACCCTTGCACTTTTGTAATGGAAATAAAATTTCACTGCGTGGCGTAAGTATTTTGACAAATTGTTCCATTGATTTTTAGACCTCAACAATTAAAAATGTCTTATTTATATTTTTGATTACTATTAGTTGCGGTAAAAACAATATATTTCACACACCATTATGGACCCATTTACGGATCTATATTTCAAGGATATAGGGATAATCATAAGACTTATCATTAAACAATATTTTCGATGGCTTTTTCCGATTATGTCGGAATATTTTGGGATTTTGACCTTTTTATGAGAGTAAGAACATTTTTTTCCCTTAAAAATGTGATATTTGAAGGAAATATCTTTATGTTTGAACCGAAATACGCTCCAAACGTGCTCCACAAAATCCAGCTAAACCATATTAGCAGTGTTCTGCCAATGAATACAGAACACTTCAATCATGATATCGTTCAAAATGCCAAAATATTCATTATAGTCCACAGCAATAACGATAAAAATTAAATATCGCAGTGTTTTAAACGGTGGATCAGACTATTCTGATGCCTGTCAGCATTTGGGCACGGAAATAGCACCACAAGGACATTTATTTCACAAAGATACCCAACTTTTTTGTGATTTTTTGACTCAAGCTCACTGGAAAGGGTATTTTAAGATGAATTATGTTCAAATAGAGTTCTATCAGACCACAATATGCTCTGCCACAATGATTTTGGGGGGTAAATGATTTTTATTGAAGATCTTATTGAAAGTTTTTGTATCTATGTCTTATCAACCGAGTGGAATATCAAAATATGACTCCAGATTAATATTTGTTCCAATGTCTAGAGGTTCTAGTCTTAACAGAGAACTTGTTTTGACATCTGAATTGCTCAGAAGATGAGGATTTGTGTGCATAAGTAAGATTAGATTTGTAATTCTGCTCTATTTAGCGGAGAGCAACTTCTGTAATTTCACATTTTCTGCCAAGATCGTGCATATTTACAGCGCTTTTAGTATTTTTATATTTATTCCTTACAAAATAAACAGATAACTGCAACAATATCTAATCATTACTTTCATTTATCACCGAAAATGTAATTTTACATTTCGTTACAACTTTTGATACCAGCATTCCCTATTTTAATTAAAAATCTAGTACTGTCAAGTATGTTTTTACTTAAATGTTAATAATTTAGCTAAAGCCATTGATTTTGGTACCAAAAGGTACGATTAAGTGCCAAAATTAACATAATTATGACGTGTCAAAATACTTATGCCATTTTGCTTTTGCCTCCTTATTTAAACATTCGCCTACCTACCATTAATTTTTATTTTGCTGAGAGGTCAAAGAAAAACCCTAAGCTGTTAATATCCCGTTTTATGAATGCTGACAATAATTATATACCTTTTAAGACCAATGTATTTTTTGTCAAAATAATTATGCCGGGCACTGTATATACACTCCGGTTCATCTGAATAGAACCAACCAATATCTCTCTACAAATACCGTTATATCTGACGAAAGGAGAGGAATTGTAAATTATAATTTTGTGGTCATGTAGAGTATATAGTAGCCGATATGTTTCACATATGCGTCATAACGGTACTTTTTACTCGCTTTATTAAAAAATGTCAAAATATTAGCATGTTTTAATGGTTCACCATTATAGAACCACCCTAAGAATTTACACAAATCCTTTGTTAGATGTGGTAAACTTTAACAAAGAACTATTTATAATTATAAATGAATGCCGTTAGTGTAGATTGCCAACAAATATTGTGGAAACATTTGTATTAGGGTCTTGAGATTTGATGACAAACGAGGCTTAGAGCTCCAAAAAATATTTTTATGAAGAAATCGGTAGAAATAATTTATAAAGTCAAAATTTTATACTGAATTATGTTCAAAATTTTCTATACTACAATAAAATTACAAAAAAGTCACATTTGATAGGTTTATGAGTCCGAAACAGAGGAAAAATGGTAAAGATAATTCAAAATTCTACCTTTCCAATTCAAAATTTGATATTTTATCTCAGGAAAAAGAATGCAAATCGATGGGTTCCACCCAGTTTCGTTGGCTGTGGACATCTACAGATCCAAAAAATAAAGAAAATTCCACCGCCGAACTCTTCATGTCAACATCAAGGACTTTGATTTAGAAGATATCGCATGACATGGAAAGCACAGAAACAAAGGCGATCTTTTTTGTGTAATAACGGATCAGAAATATTTTTTCGGTACTTACAGCGTGTTTTTGTAAAAAGTTTTTGCCCATTCGTTCGTCGATTTCATGAACGAAGACACAATTTGGTTTTCATAGCGGTTGACGTTTGTATTCGTGTGACAAACAAATGAATGCTTTTTATTTTCGTAATTTTGTTGGTTTTCGTAACAAAATCAGACGAACGAATACGTCAAAAATAAACGAATGGAAAAGACCCATCGTTTTGAATGAAAATTAAATAATTTGAGTAATAAATAGCACAAAACACACGAAAACTGGAAGGGAATGCAATTTTATTTATTTCCATAGAAGTACACGCGTATATGTGCATTCGTTTCTTTATATTATCACAATTATTTTTGGACAAATTTGTTTACATTTTTTTCTTATTTTTTGTTTTTCATCTGTTTATCGGGGTTGCCATCAAGTAACACATTTTACGTGCAGATGCCTATGCAAAATTCACAAAATAAGTATCATGGAAACCCTGAAATATAAAAGCTTTTATGAAATAGACGAAAGCTTTCAGATAAAAACGAGTGGTTCGTAAAATTTTACAAGAACCAAATTTTGAACGTATACGTTTTAGTACGAACGGTTCGTGTGACAGGCAAGCATTTTTACAAAAACACCCTGTTATACTATGAGTAAAAGATGTGTGAACATCATAACCATCAAAATTAAACCCTTTCCTTTCGAAAAAAATTAGCGTCTGCCTTCCCCTATCGCTAAGCTGTTTCTTCACATCAAATGTCTTAGAACCTTTTGAAATTCCAAGGACTTGATGGTGACATGAAGCGTTCGGCGGTGGAATTTTCTTTATTTTTTTGGACCTGTAGATGTCCACAGCCGACGAAACTGGGTGGAACCCATCGATTTGCATTCACTTTCCTGAGATAAAATATAAATTTTTGGATTGGAAAGGTAGAATTTTGAATTATCTTTACCATGTTTCCTCTGTTTCGGACTCATAAACCTATCAAATGTGACTTTTTTGTAATTTTATTGTAGTACTAGCAAGTGCCCGCTACTTCGTTAGCGGAGAATTCACACCAATATAAAGGAGGATAATAAATAAATAAATTGAAATGCAGAGTATAGTTTCACCCGTTCCTATTTACAAATTCTTTATCCAGTAAAGTACGACAGTTTAAGGTTTTACCACATATTCTTTCTAAAAATCATACCTGTTGTTTTCAAATAGAACTACATAAATCGATTAATCAATTTGTGTTAATTTTGCTTTATTGATGCCGCGTAGAAGTAGCTAGAAGCTATCAACGGCAAAATGTTGTTTTCAAAAAATGTGGGCCGTAGTATTTTTAAAACTATATTCTCAACGACTGTTGTTAAAACTACATATTCCTTTAACATTTGGTTGTTTGGTGGATAGAATATATGGGAGCTATATCCAAATCTCAACTGATTCTCGTCAAAAGCAATAGCTATAGTCCTTTGGTCAAAATTGCGACCATCATAAATTTTAACCCGGATAGGATAATAAATGCGACAAAAGTGCATTAACGGATGGACGGGAACGTATAAATGGACTCAGAATGTGATCCTATGTGGATCATCGAAAGGAACCATTGACCTAATTCGTTTCCTTTTGCATGTTACATACAAATGCACAAATTGATAATACCCCTTGACACATTGTGGTGTAGGGTATAACAAAAAATTCTAAAATCGACGAACTTTATCATAAGAAGATTTATGTCCAGTTTTATTAATACGATACATATACAAATTCGTTCAAACTACTACCAAACTTTTTTTTTTTTTAAAAAAATATATAAAAATTTATGAGTCATGTTTGTTTTCAGTTAAACAAATATTTTCTACAACAACAGGAGTTTGGTTGCTAGTAATTCGAACGGACTTGATTTCGAATCATTCTAGAGAAACAGGTCATTAATTAATTATTTTGTCTTAAAATATTCAGCGTTAATAGAAATCTACTATACTATAATCATTCAATAACCATTATTCAAAAACGCAGATTTTTTCACTGAATAGTAAATGTATTGAAAATTGCAATTTTTCTGCAGAGCAAACTATGTGTTATATACATATGTAATGGATACTTTACACGATATGTTTTTACACATGTGTTGAAACTTTGCATATACATTTTGTATGTACATATTTAGGGTTGGTCGATTTTTGTCATTCTTTTTCACATTAACATTGAGGATGTCCAAAGAAAGCATTCTGCGAAAAATGTATACATTTGACTGTTTTAGTTATCTAAATATTATACAAATTTTATTTGTATAACATTTATCGTATCGGGACTTTCAGAAAAAGTATACCTACTTTGGGCATCAATTACATGGGATTTAAAAAAATACAATTCGAAATGTCATATTTTATTGATATTTGTGCCATTGATCTTAATTAAGTCTCTCATATTAGTGGGCTGTCTTATTCCCGACTTCTGTCTTCAGATGAACCCATAAGTTTTCAATGGGGTTAATATTTGGACTTTGGACTTTAGTGTCGATGTCTTCGTTATAGTTGTATAACAACCAAGTACTACGTAAATAAGATTTACGTCTGTCTAGACTGTCTTGTCTTGGTAGAGTTTATATTATAATTTATAATTTTCAGTGTCCAAAAACCCAATTTTGACGTTGTCGATTAAATAATTTTTCAATGTTTCCTCCGAAATCCGTATTTTACCAAAGTCCTTGTTTTATATACAACCCCATGCCACAGAAAACCGGATTGTATAGACAAAGGACTGCTCTCACCAATTTTATTAGCATTGAGTTTGTTGACAGAGCAACTGAATTAAAAATACAATTGTAATCATATTTTGTTCAAACAAAAACTGTATGGGGTTAGTTTTTGACGAAATCTACATCCTCAGATAAATGTATAAATGAAAATCTTGTATTTTTTTAAATCGTCTTCGAAAAACGTTGAGTATTTTTGTTTGGGTCGGAAAAAATTACGAAATTTTCACAGCTATAAGTCCCATTTTGTTAATACTTGCCGTTTTCAAGCAAACTCGCGAAAACCTAACAAATAACCTAAAACTGTGATCTGAACTTCTAAATCTCAAAAATGGTAAAACCTGGGAATAAATCGAATGAGTAATCCTTTGTCTATACGATTCATTTGTTAACATCGATTTCGTTTTCAGAACAACTCAATTAAAAACACAATTTTAAAAACATTTTGTTCTAACAAAAACTGTATGGGGTTAGTTTTTGACAAAATCTACATACTCAGATGTAAAAGAAAATCTGGAATTTTTCTCAAAAATCGACTTCGAAAAATGTTGAGTATTTTGGTTTGAGTCTGTTGACAGCACTCAACATGAGTAATCCTTTGTCTATACACTTCATTTGTCTATGCCCATACCATAACTTACAGTTCTCCGAACTTTACAGTATGTATTGCATTTTTATTTTCCAGGGCTGTGAGATGGTTGCGCCATATTTTTTGGGTTCCGTCGTAATAGTGCAATATAATTGTCATCTCATCAGAAAATATAACGTCATCAAAGTACTTTAATTGGCTTGAAATCTTCTTAGTAGCAAATCTGATTCGTTGCTTTACATTTTGCGGGGAGAGAACTTTTTCCTAACCCTTCGTGATGAATACTTGTTATGTAATACTTTTCTGCCTTTTTCACGTAACACACATACTCCAAAATCGTTTTCAATTACAGAACCAATCTTTTGTCTCTGGTTTGGGGCCTATTATTGATTTCATTAATTATTTAGGGATTTCTTCAAATTACAGATTTTGAAATTGAAAATTGAATAGTTATGACTGTACATCTCCATATACGATAAAATTCTTAATTGCAAATAAATCGTGGTAATATGCACAATTTTATTGCACTTTCATTGATTTGCAAACATTTAGTTATTACCAAAAAGTCAGGTCCATACAGTTTTTAGTTTTTGTTATTTCTGGCTGATTTCTGAATTTATTCCCCTAATGTTGTCTTAAACAGCAACTCATTTGTTCAACAAACCCAACATAATTTATTGAAAGAATTTTTGTTTTAATTTTAAATTGAAAATCTAAATTTTTACAAATGAATCGTTTGTGATCATTTTTTCTAACTGGATTTTAACGAATGCAAATCTTTTGTGCGACAAATGTTATTTGAAAACAAAATCAGGATCGGTTTGTATTTTTTGCGTAATTGATGTTTATACCATTATCACCAACTGCGACATCTGTTGCAATGGAAGATAACAAATGTCTTGTCTTTCTATTATTTAGTGGTTTACGATAAAACAAGTGCGCCTAGAAGTAAACTACAAAATTTGAAATTATGTGTGATCGTTTACGGTATCAAGAAGTTATAGCATTGTTAATTTGACACATGTCTTGCAGAGGGCCAACTAAGTGAATAAGTACGTAATAATAATGAAAAATAAGGATTTTTGTTGTTGTTATTTTTTGTGGTTCCAGGACGAATTTTCTAAAACCCGGCCTTATCTCGCACATTTGCATCAACAGTGACCCACTGGTAAAATTTCAAGCTCCTAGCTTTAGCTGTTTTGGCTGGGCGTTGACGATGAGTCAGTCAGTCACTTATCACCAAGCTCAAATATATAATAGATAGAAAATTTTGAACATAATTCAGCATACAATTTTGTCTTTATAAATTGTTTCTACCGATTTCTTCATAAAAATATTTTTTGGAGCTCTAAGCATCGATTTTCATCAAATTTCAAGACCCTAATACAAATTTTAGCACAATATTTGTTGGCAATCAACACTAACGGCATTCATTTATAATTATAAATAGTTTTTTTGTTAAAGTTTACCACATCTAACAAAGGATTTATGTAAATTCTTACGGTGGTTCTATCCTGGTGAACCATTAAAACATGGTAATACTTTGACATTTTTTAATAAAGCGAGTAAAAAGTACCGTTACGACGCATATGTGAAACATGTTAGGTATTGAAAATATCGGCTACTATATACTCTACATGTCCACAAAATTATAATTTACAATTCCTCTCCTTTCGTCAGATATAACGGTATTTGTAGAGAGATATTGGCTGGTTCTATTCAGATGAACCGGAGTGTATATATATATATATATATATATATATACTAGCAAGTGCCCGCTACTTCGTTAGCGGAGAATTCACACCAATATAAAGGAGGATAATAAATAAATAAATTGAAATGCAGAGTATAGTTTCACCCGTTCCTATTTACAAATTCTTTATCCAGTAAAGTACGACAGTTTAAGGTTTTACCACATATTCTTTTTAAAAATCATACCTGTGGTTTTCAAATAGAACTACATAAATCGATTAATCAATTTGTGTTAATTTTGCTTTATTGATGCCGCGTAGAAGTAGCTAGAAGCTATCAACGGCAAAATGTTGTTTTCAAAAAATGTGGGCCGTAGTATTTTTAAAACTATATTCTCAACGACTGTTGTTAAAACTACATATTCCTTTAACATTTGGTTGTTTGGTGGATAGAATATATGGGAGCTATATCCAAATCTCAACTGATTCTCGTCAAAAGCAATAGCTATAGTCCTTTGGTCAAAATTGCGACCATCATAAATTTCAACCCGGATAGGATAATAAATGCGACAAAAGTGCATTAACGGATGGACGGGAACGTATAAATGGACTCAGAATGTGATCCTATGTGGATCATCAAAAGGAACCATTGACCTATTTCGTTTCCTTTTGCATGTTACATACAAATGCACAAATTGATAATACCCCTTGACACAGTGTGGTGTAGGGTATAACAAAAAAATCTAAAATCGACGAACTTTATCATAAGAAGATTTATGTCCAGTTTTATTAATACGATACATATACAAATTCGTTCAAACTACTACCAAACTTTTTTTTTTTTTTTTTTTTTGAAAAATATATAAATATTTATGAGTCATGTTTGTTTTCAGTTAAACAAATATTTTCTACAACAACAGGAGTTTGGTTGCTAGTAATTCGAACGGACTTGATTTCGAATCATTTTAGAGAAACAGGTCATTAATTAATTATTTTGTCTTAAAATATTCAGCGTTAATAGAAATCTACTATACTATAATCATTCAATAACCATTATTCAAAAACGCAGATTTTTTTCACTGAATAGTAAATGTATTGAAAATTGCAATTTTTCTGCAGAGCAAACTATGTGTTATATACATATGTAATGGATACTTTACACGATATGTTTTTACACATGTGTTGAAACTTTGCATATACATTTTGTATGTACATATTTAGGATTGGTCGATTTTTGTCATTCTTTTTCACATTAACATTGAGGATGTCCAAAGAAAGCATTCTGCGAAAAATGTATACATTTGACTGTTTTAGTTATCTAAATGTTATACAAATTTTATTTGTATAACATTTATCGTATCGGGACTTTCAGAAAAAGTATACCTACTTTGGGCATCAATTACATGGGATTTAAAAAAATACAATTCGAAATGTCATATTTTATTGATATTTGTGCCATTGATCTTAATTAAGTCTCTCATATTAGTGGGCTGTCTTATTCCCGACTTCTGTCTTCAGATGAAGCCATAAGTTTTCAATGGGGTTAATATTTGGACTTTGGACTTTAGTGTCGATGTCTTCGTTATAGTTGTATAACAACCAAGTACTACGTAAATAAGATTTACGTCTGTCTAGACTGTCTTGTCTTGGTAGAGTTTATATTATAATTTATAATTTTCAGTGTCCAAAAACCCAATTTTGACGTTGTCGATTAAATAATTTTTCAATGTTTCCTCCGAAATCCGTATTTTACCAAAGTCCGTGCTTTATATACAACCCCATGCCACTGAAAAACGGATTGTATAGACAAAGGACTGCTCTCACCAATTTTATTAGCATTGAGTTTGTTGACAGAGCAACTGAATTAAAAATACAATTGTAATCATATTTTGTTCAAACAAAAACTGTATGGGGTTAGTTTTTGACGAAATCTACATCCTCAGATAAATGTATAAATGAAAATCTTGAATTTTTTTAAATCGTCTTCGAAAAACGTTGAATATTTTTGTTTGGGTCGGTTAACAGCATATAACATGATGCGGTGCTCTTGAACCAACATTAAATGAAAGGAGCTTACACCGGGGAATAACAAAATCGCCTGAGCGGTTTTTAAATAAATCACGCTCAAAGTGGGTTTTTAGGTTTTCACGCCCTATCAAAATGGAATAAAATGTTGTAGCAGTGAAAATTGTCTACAAAACTGTATTTTATGATATTTTTGTAGGTTTTACCATTTTTCAGATATAGATGTCCAGATTAGGACAATTCACTGACTGTATCGTCTCCATATGAAACAATGTCAGGACTGCAATTTCCCTACTTTAACTTATATATCGCAAAAATGGTACAACCCAGGAAAAAATTACGAAATTTTCACAGCTATAAGTCCCATTTTGATAATACTTGCCGTTTTCAAGCAAACTCACGAAAACCTAACAAATAACCTAAAACTGTGATCTGAACTTCTAAATCTCAAAAATGGTAAAACCTAGGAACAAATCGAATGAGTAATCCTTTGTCTATACGATTCATTTGTTAACATCGATTTCGTTTTCAGAACGACTCAATTAAAAACACAATTTTAAAAACATTTTGTTCTAACAAAAACTGTATGGGGTTAGTTTTTGACAAAATCTACATACTCAGATGTAAAAGAAAATCTGCAATTTTTCTCAAAAATCGACTTCGAAAAATGTTGAGTATTTTGGTTTGAGTCTGTTGACAGCACTCAACATGAGTAATCCTTTGTCTATACACTTCATTTGTCTGTGCCCATACCATAACTTACAGTTCTCCGAACTTTACAGTATGTATTGCATTTTTATTTTCCAGGGCTGTGAGATGGTTGCGCCATATTTTTTGGGTTCCGTCGTAATAGTGCAACATAATTTTCATCTCATCAGAAAATATAACGTCATCAAAGTACTTTAACGGGCTTGAAATCTTCTTAGTAGCAAATCTGATTCGTTGCTTTATATTTTGCGGGGAGAGAACTTTTTCCTAACCCTTCGTGATGAATACTTGTTATGTAATACTTTTCTGCCTTTTTCACGTAACACACATACTCCAAAATCGTTTTCAATTACAGAACCAATCTTTTGTCTCTGGTTTGGGGCCTTTTATTAATTTCATTAATTATTTAGGGATTTCTTCAAATTACAGATTTTGAAATTGAAAATTGAATAGTTATGACTGTACATCTCCATATACGATAAAATTCTTAATTGCAAATAAATCGTGGTAATATGAACAATTTTATTGCACTTTCATTGATTTGCAAACATTTAGTTATTACCAAAAAGTCAGGTCCATACAGTTTTTAGTTGTTATTTCTGGCTGATTTCTGAATTTATTCCCCTAATGTTGTCTTCAACAGCAACTCATTTGTTCAACAAACCCAACATAATTTATTGAAAGAATTTTTGTTTTAATTTTAAATTGAAAATCTAAATTTTTACAAATGCATCGTTTGTAATCATTTTTTCTAACTGGATTTTAACGAATGAAAATCTTTTGTTATTTGAAAACAAAATCAGGATCGGTTTGTATTTTTTGCGTAATTGATGTTTATACCATTATCACCAACTGCGACATCTGTTGCAATGGAAGATAACAAATGTCTTGTCTTTCTATTATTTAGTGGTTTACGATAAAATAAGTGCGCCTAAAAGTAAACTACAAAATTTGAAATTATGTGTGATCGTTTACGGTATCAAGAAGTTATAGCATTGTTAATTTGACACATGTCTTGCAGAGAGCCAACTAAGTGAATAAGTACGTAATAATAATGAAAAATAAGGATTTTTGTTGTTGTTATTTTTTGTGGTTCCAGGAAGAATTTTCTAAAACCCGGCCTTATCTCGCACATCTGCATCAACAGTGACCCACTGGTAAAATTTCAAGCTCCTAGCTTTAGCTGTTTTGGCTGGGCGTTGATGATGAGTCAGTCAGTCACTTATCACCAAGCTCAAATATATAATAGATATATACATACATATACCTATGCATAAATACATATACCTATCTAGTTTCGCAAATATTTTTTTTTTTCAATAATAAATAAATATGCTTTTATTAATTTTCTCGTTTAGAGTTACAGTGTGTTTTTGTAAAAATGCTTGTCTGTCACACGAATCGTTCGTACTAAAACGTATACGTTCAAAATTTGGTTCTTGTAAAATTTTACGAACCATTCGTTTTTATCTAAAAGCTTTCGTATATTTCATAAAAGCTTTTATATTTCAGGGTTTCCATTATACTTATTTTGTGAATTTTGCATAGGCATCTGCACGTAAAATGGCAACCCCGATAAACAGATGAAAAACAAAAAATAAGAAAAAAATGTAAACAAATTTGTCCAAAAATAATTGTGATAATATGAAGAAACGGATGTACATATACGCGTGTGCTTCTATGGAAAATAAATAAAATTGCATTCCCTTCCAGTTTTCGTGTGTTTTTACAAAAACACGCTGTAAGTACCGGAAAAATATTTCTGATCCGTTATTACACAAAAAAGATCGCCTTTGTTTCTGTGCTTTCCATGTCATGCGATATCTTCTAAATCAAAGTCCTTGATGTTGACATGAAGAGTTCGGCGGTGGAATTTTCTTTATTTTTTGGATCTGTTGATGTCCACAGCCAACGAAAACTTTTTACGAAAACAGGCTGCTAAGCTTGATGAGCGAAATATAAAAACACATTTGCATATGAAAAACCGAAAGTTCTAGGACAGAGAAGCCATTCCACATGTCTGAAGAGCTGCTCAACTAACAGCGAAACCAGGGACTGGATTCTTGTTCTATGAAAATTTTAAATGAAAAATATTTCCCATCAATGTGTTTATTTCAGCTTGAGTCCATATTTTGTTGTAATTCAATTGTTTGAATAACAACAAAATATTTTAAAGTGGATATGAAATTGATTAGTTGCGGGCGAAGGGTAGGGAATACTATAGTTTCAGTTGTCACCAAACAACTTCATCAGTTCCCTTTTTCGCCGACTCTGTATCGATAAACAGGTCAATAAAGCCATCTAGCAAATTAAATAAAATGAGAAATTTGCTGTATGGCCCCAATGCGTAATGCAAAAACAACTTTCTTGTTGTTTTTACCCCCGCTTATTGAAGCAACATTCCTATGTTCGTATTCTTTGCGAAGCAAAGACGACATAAAAACAGTGGTGGATATGAAATTCTTTAGTTCGACTCAAATTGTAGGGTAAACAGCTTTAGGGCCATACAGCAAATTTCTCATTTTATTTAATTTGCTAGATGGCTTTATTGACCTGTTTATCGATACAGAGTCGGCGAAAAAGGGAACTGATGAAGTTGTTTGGTGACAACTGAAACTATAGTATTCCCTACCCTTCGCCCGCAACTAATCAATTTCATATCCACTTTAAAATATTTTGTTGTTATACAAACAATTGAATTACAACAAAATATGGACTCAAGCTGAAATAAACACATAGATGTAAAATTCTGCAGTCCAACAATAAAAACGCCAACAAAAATATTTCCTTTATCATTTTTTTCATTTGACAGTTTTCTCCTTTATAAAAGTTTTCATTTCACATTTTCATAGAAACAGAATTGAGCCCCAGGTCACATAACTTGGTGACTGTGTGGGTTCGAGTCCTTGGTTTTCCTTTTTCACTTGCAAAAAAAAGTTCGATCATCAATCAATATATACATAGAGTATAATCTCAATAATCCGGACACAACATGTTTCGGCGGTGTCCGGATTACCGAGTAGTAACAAAAACATATAATTTTGTAAGATTAAATCATTATAGCGGACGTTTACTAGATAATAATTTGACATCTGAGGTAAACGAATTCATATTAAGCAAATGTGACAGGTTGCGACTATTTTTGACTGGGATCAGCTTTGCTAGCTACCAAATTATTTCGTAATTTTGGTGACCTATGCTGATGATTACGAGAATGTTTGTATGTTCTACAAAGCTGTTTATTGTAACATTAAGTGCATTTTTGTAGTTGACTGTATCTTTAAATTTTGAACGATTTGGCATATATGGACCAGAATCGGATGGAAACGCATAAAAATCTGAAGTGATATTGGAAATAGTCAGGCTTAATCCCATAGTTGTTGTTTTAATATTTTATTAAAACAACTTTAATTTATTAGTGGGAAAATTAGCGATGTTCACCAAGGGGTAAGACAGGAAAGACTATAGTTTCGCATTTCGCCGCAGATCCTCATCAATTCCCATGTTTTTTTGTTTTACAATAAAAAACGAAATCCGAATAAATATTTAATAACTGACTATTTTGAAAAACAAAATAGAAGTTGTCATTCCAAATAAAAAAACTCCAACTCTCCTAATTGTCCAAAGTGTTCAACTATTTTAAACTTTAAGAATCATTCACAGACAGTATGTTCCGGAAAGATGTTTACTGATATCTATGCTACATTATTACAGTTGATTGTTCACTCGAATTATTAACGGTTTAGTATCTATGAACTAGAGCCAGAGAAACAAGGATAAAAATCGCAATGTTTTTCTGTTTTGACTTTTCTGCAGAACCGTTTCTGCAGAATTCAGATGTTCTAGAGAGTTGTTTACTGAGATTAAGGTTCATTATAAAGTATTGGACCTTGCCGATTTTGACCTTGAAGATGAGGTTTCATTTTTTTTTTTTTGTTTTCACAATTTTTATTCTTTGTGGGAAGGGCTCTAAGAGTAAATAAAATTTCTTAACGGTTCGGAAGATATGATCCTCTCAAAATGGTCCCTTTTGGCATCAAAGCCTCAAACTCGATTTTTCAGGGAACTGGTCTATACAACACTATGTGTTAAATTATGTTGCTTCATTCGACATTTTCAGGTAGTTCCATATCGCATCTTCCTGACTGTATAACTGAGTCAACTGCGGCTAGCCTGAAAGTCGATTTTTGGAGGTAAAACTCTGAAAACTTCATTTTTCTTATTTATACACCAGTTGCTGCAGATAAGAATTAAATCGTCAATGCAATAAATAAGAATATAGTGCTCAAAATAGAAAAAAATAATGATGTCCGGATTATCGAGGTCAAAAAAATATGTGATGTCCGGATTACAGAGTCTACAATGTAAAAAACTATAGTGACCGGATTACCGCGTTGTAAGGATTAACAAGTGTCCGGAATATCGAGACAATACTGTATATACATTGTCTTATGAGTGATTCAGAATCAATTTCTGATTATCCCTCAGATTTGGAATTAGGAATCGAATTCTTTTTATTGAACAAACACATGATTCAGGTATTGAATCAAACGACGGTTATTTCACTGACACTAACGGACAAGATAACATTATTCGACCACAGAGACTTGGTAGGAACAAACGTATAAATAGGAGACGACAACGCAGGTGACAATTAAGACAAGACAATTAAAATAAAAATTCAGAAAAATGGTAGAACCAAATGCCCCTCTCTCTGTTCGCATTGATCCACTTAAATATTTAAATCGTTTACCCGAGTTTAGTGGAGACAGGAGTGACCTTCAGACATTCATAAATTTAATAGAAAGAGTTTTTCTTATCCTAATAACCCGTTTTCACGACACCATTCGTAATTAACAGAAACATAAACAAAATTTCCTCCATTTTTGTTTCCTTGTTTCCACGAAATGAATACACGCAGAGAAAAAAATATGTTTGATCCAACAATATTCCAAGAGCAAAATATGTATTGTTAACATATTGTTGGATTCCTCATGTAGTATTGTAAATCCAAAAATAGTTTGTGTCAACTGAACAATATTTCTCTCTTTCTTCGAAAATTTGTTTCTCTTCTCTCGCTATTCGATGTCGTGTTGAAAAAACAATTTTGGTGAGTTGTGGTGTGTTTGTATGACATGCTGCCTTTACCTTTGTTTTTGTGTGTATGTGTACTTGTGAGACTCTTGTTTTTATTTGTTTCTGTTTTGTTTCATTCTTCTTTCCTTTTCATGTTTGTTATGGTGTTTAATTATTCCTTATGTTGTGGTGGGTTCTTGTGGCTTTTTGTTTGTCTTTGTTGTCAGCCAATGCAGCAAACCATGTATTGTGTTCATCAATGATTGCAATATTATACGCGACATTTATATCCAAGTTATGCGAAAAGTGTATATGAGAAGTATATGCACTCAAATCAAAAATTTCTGGGCTGGTTTTCTGTATTGACAATAGTTTTTGTAAACAAAATTAGATTATGATAGTTCCTACAATCGGTATTGTTAACGATTTTAACAATATTGCGGAAATTCGAAAGTTGTTTTTGCTTTCTATGTTTGGAACAAAAGATGGTATTTTTGGATTTGGATTACAATGTTTGAACAAAACAAATTCATTTTTGGGACCAAAACATATATTTTTGTTCCAACAAAAGCGAAAAATATTTTTTCTGTGCGTGTAGGAAACCCAATAGACTTTCCTTCAAATGTATCTTCTATATATAACTACACACATTTCATTCATTTTTGCCATAAATTCTGAATAATTTTGTATTTTCAATATATTTTTGTATGTTTCTATTTTCAAAATTAAAGAGAGAGACATGTCGAAACAATGTTTGTGTATACAGACTTTCAGTTATTTGTTTCCTTTTTGTTTCTGATTTTTTACGCGATTTTGAACTAATGGACAAGAAATGTGTGTAAAATTAAGAAGGAAAAACATCCATCTTCCTTCTGCATCTATATAAAATGTTTAGTTCATTAACTTCAATTCATCTTTTTCCTTTTTTCTAAAAATTGTTGTGTTTTTAACAAATTTTTCAATTTTGAATTTGGACATGTCATAATTAATTTTTTTGATATGTTCTCTCATTTGTTAGGGATGGGACATACTTATTCGTCGGTCAGAGAGTATTTCTAATCGAACAACGTAGAAAAATCGTCGTTCGTTCATAGATTTTTGTGTGGGGAAATAAGTAATTTATTCGTAGTTATGGGTCGAACAACGAATAGAGAACGAACGACGTACCGTGGAAACGGGCTATAAGGGCGTACGACGAATTGTCCCAGTATATTTTCAGTGTTATGATAAAGGGTAAATTGAAAGGTATGGCAAGGGAAATTATAGAAATAAATTGCCAGGCCCAATCATGTGAAGAAATATAAGCCGCATTAATAAATAATTTCGGGAAAAACTCAGTTTGGAAGAACTTTTTGATAAACTTAAAAGCACAACATTCAAAACAAATTGAGCAGAATTTTATAAGGACATAAAGCAGAATTTGAGGAGTCTCAATAATAAAACAGTTACTGTAGTAGGTTCCGGACAAACAGTGAATGAATGCGCAAGAAATAATATGCGAACAGCTCTCAGCATTTTCAAAGAAAAAATGCCAGAGCCTATGAAAACGATTCTAATATGGAGGAATTCCGAATCTTTAGAAGATGCCATGGATACCTTACTTCACTCCGGTTACGCATACTGTACTAATTCAAATACAGTATTCGGATTAAATATTAAACAAATTTGGCTCAAAATAACATTGAACCGGCTATAGGTGTAGACGAGTACGTCTTTCCACCGACGGAAGAGTTTTATGACGACCTAAGTTCATACGAAAAACAATTACCACAGAGTTCCGAAGAGACAAATAACGAAGAAAATAGTGATCAGTGCCTCGACACTCCTGAAAATGTTCATATACAGGCCTTAGTGGAGAGTTACCCCATATTATAGTAAAAGTAAGGCTAACATTTTTAATAGACACGGGAGCTACATATTCCATTGTGAATCCTGGTCTATGCAATCCGAAATGGAAGATAAAAACTGGACCATTAACTCTCAGGACACTTCAAAATCATGTGAGAACTACAACTATCTATAGAGTTCCACTCTTTTCTTAACTTGGTGATCCAAGTGATAAAATAAATTTGATTGAATGCAGATTCCATGATTTCTAAGATGGAATAATAGGGTATGACGTTTTGAAACTATTTATAGCAGTAATAGACGATACTAATGATACGCAAAAAATAAACAAATTGCGCTTCTATATGGAAAAACTAGAACCGTTCAATTTGTTGTTGGTCAAAAAAATGGGCTAACTCATTTTTCAGAACAACGAAATGATAAGGGTGAATTGGTCCTCCAAGAAGGATTGTACAGTGTTGATAATTACAAGGTTGAAATAAAAACGTCTGTAAATAGTCCTAAAATAATAAGAGTAACTGACTCTACTATAGTTGAGGCAAAAAAATTCTGTGTATGTAATGAGGAATTCCAAAATAAGAACCGACATTAGACCAAATTCGTACACCTCATATGAATTTGGAAAAGAAAACCATAATTCTTAGTCTATTTAAACGCTACAACACCTTGTTTTATAAACTTGGTTCATATTTAACCTTCACCAACGCTATAAAACATACAATAAATACGATAAACAATAACCCTATCCATTCTAAATCGTACAGATATCCATACATGCACAAAGCAGAAGTAGAGAATCAGATTCAAGAAATATTAGATAATGGCATCATGTGGCACTTCCCCATATTCTGCACCCATTGGGATAGTGCCAAAGAAGGAAGAGGCCAAATAAAATGGCGTATCGTAGTGGAAAGTTGAATGAAGTAACCGTTGATGACCGCTACCCGATTCCAAATATCGACGAAATTCTTGATAAGCTCCTGAAATGCATGTATTTGACAATAATCGACGTATCTAAAGGTTTCTATCAGAAGTAGATGAGAAAGACGTACACAAAACAGCCTTTACAGTTGAGGAAGGTCACTACGAATTTCTGAGAATGTCATTCGGGTTAAAAACAGCTCCCGCGACATTCCAAAGATTAATGAATACAATTCTTAAAGAGCATATTAATAAAATATGTGTAGTCTACATTGACGACATTATAATATTCTCCACGAGCATACGGAATCCATGAAACTAATATTCAACAGACTGGAAAAAGCTAATACAACTAGATAAATCCGAATTCTTTAAACGAGAAACCGAAATACTTGGGCTTATTATTACGCAAAATGGTATGAAACCTAACCCCAAAAAATAGAATGTGTTATAAATTGTTCATTACTCAGAACCGCAAAACAAATCTTGGGGCTCACAGAATATTATAGAAAGTTTATTAAAGACTACTCACTGATTGCCAAACCAATAACAGTATTTTTAAAGAAAGGAGTTAAATTCACCCTACTGATGAAAATATATTTAAATTGCTACTGACAAACGACCTAATATCCATATATCCACACTTTTCAAAAAAAAAAAAATAAAACTCACTCTCACGACAGATGCTAGCAACTGCGCGCTAGGCGCAATACTCTCACAAGACTACCACCCAATTTGTTATTCTAGCAGGACACTCAATGAGCATGAGATCAATTACAGTACAATTGAAAAGGAATTACTGGCAATAATTTAGGTTACTAAATACTATCGGCCATACCTTTTCGGACGCAAGATTATAATCGAAACCGATCATAGACCTTTGACATGGCTTTTCTCGATTAGAGAACCAAACTCTAAGCTAGTTAGATGGAGACTCCGGCTATCAGAATTTGACTACGAGATAATATATTAAAAAGGAAAGAAAAATAGCAAAGCCGACGCATTCGACACTATTTGAGGATACAATAATCAAAGAAAGTAACTCACCCATCAATATGTTCAAACTTTCGATCATAATAAAGAAAATATTGTCAGGTTCAGAAAAAATCAAGACGCAAAGTATATTCAAAAATTTTGGGAAAACTATAGGAATCAAAACTCTTGATAGTGAATATGCAATCACCCTATTAAAAGCCATTTTGAACCAAACCATCTAAACGCAATTAGAATTGATCCCGAATTTTTTGACATATTTCATAATACATACTTTGAATTGTTCTCAGAATAATCAGATGCTCTAAAAAATTAGAAGATGTCGAAGACGAACTTAGATTGACAGAACTCATACAAAAGGAACACATAGAAAAAAAAACACAGAAGAATACAGGGTGTATTCGAAGAACTAGAAATACAGATATATAACCCTAAACTGAAATTAAGAATAACTCAATTCACAAACAATTGTGTGATATGCGCTCTAAAAAAATATGACAGAAACCCTCCAAAATTTCCGTTTAAAATCACAGAGACCCCAAGCACACCACGTGAAATAATACATATTGACGTTGTTTAGGTGAGCGAGGGGAAATCCATAGGTATATTTTTCATCGATAGCTCAGTTACCGTATGTTGAGCAACAAAGATTACCTTTTGTAATCGGTGGTAGTGGCGACAGAGGCCTTTAGTAATAACGCGTAGACGTTATTTCTCGATAAATAACTAATGACAAGTGAACGCAGTGGTTCTGAGTGATCGCAGAGGATCTCATGTCATATTCTAATACAACTACAATTATTCCAGTGAGAGCAAAGTGTAACAAAGTGAGCAAACTGACAACAACCGATGCCCAGCGGAGATCCGCACACTACGGTATCCGCAGAGGGAATTGTAGAGGAGATGCCAGTGCGCCAATAAGCATCCGTGATTGATCGAGCAGAGGGTTGAGAGAGTTGAGGGACAAAGTATCTAACTTATACATTGCCGCCCACCTTGATGCACGTAAGCGTGGATCAACAAATTAAAGCTAAAGATTAATAATATTATACAAATATGTCAGTAATAAGATTCATGAACGTAAATTCAGATTCCCAAGTGAGCTATAGTTCAAATTAGCGATTTCTATCTACTACTCCGATATTCGCTCTATTTAAGAATATGGAGACATATCATTTAACAATTCAATTTTAGGTTTCAGTTATAACAACAATTAACTATAGTACTAGCGGCAAGAGGAACCGAACCGGTGAGGAGGTACCCAAAAATAGACTTTTGGGCCAGCAACGAATCTAAAACAAATTTAGGAGGTTCAGCTGCAAGTATCTGGGGTGCAGATCAGCACCAAGTAGCAATTCTATTGGGCTGTCATCGAAAGAATCCGCTAATTCTAAATTAGGGATCTCAGCTTTCAATTTCGATATAGGTGGAGGCAAAAACAATTTCTTTTTAATATAAGGCAAAACTACTGCAGAAGTTTCAACAATTCTAGAAGCATTTTTGAGGGGCGACAATTTCAGAGAACAAACTTCTCTTGGTGTACCAGACTTTGGATTACTAGAACAAGATCTAACAGGGCGAGTAGCAAACCCAATAGTTTTCTCAAGTTTCTTGGAAACAATTGAAACTTCCGACGATGGGTCAATAAGAGAACGAACAGTGTGCGGTTTGCCATTGTGATCTATATTTACTTTTGCGGTTCCCAAAAGCACATTACTATCTGAGGAATTGGGAACCGGGTGCTTGAGATTGTTTTTGTCAGATGTACAACCAGGTTCTCGACTTTTGACGTTTGTAAAAGGGACATGGGCGTGAGAAAGAAGAAGTAAATACTCGACTTTTACCCTTAGTAAAAGCCGGATCTGAATTTTGTGGCGACAACCTACAATCAAAGGCTCGACTTTTGACATGTTTAAAAGCCGGAGCGGAGCTTGGTTGCGACAAAGTAGAGTTAAGTTCTCGACTTTTGACATCAGTAAAAGCCGGAGATGTTTTCGACGTTGGTGAAGCAACAATTTTTCGAATTTGTGGACCGTGGAGAAGGCTATGGTGCCCGTGCTTGCAGGAGTTGCAACTATGTTTGCTGTTACAGTTTTTACCAGCATGACCACGACATAAGCAATTTATGCAATAATGCTTTTTCACGATCGAAAATTTGTCCTCAAACGATAGTTTAGAAAACTGGGGGCAGAGTCGCAAAACATGTCTATGATTAGGAAAAATTGGGCAACAAGATTTCTGGGCTGAATTATTCGATGAAGTTTTTGATTTGGACAACGATTTATTGAGGGATCTGGATGGAGCAACATTCTTGGGCGACGATTGTGTCAGTTGATTCCCGTACATGTTGTGGATACAATCCAATGTTCGTATCCTCTCTGTGAGGAAAGTATCTAAGTCATCCCAAGAATTCATTGACGACTTATTTTTGATACTTTGCTCCCACAGAGTCAAAGTTAATTTTGGCAAACGCTGCAAACAAATAAAAACCAATATAGGATCCCATTGATCCGTGATGACGTCATAGACGGTCATTGCAGCGAGACAACTATTTATACCACGTTGAAGAATTAAAAAAAAAAACGTTGAAGAATTAAAAAAAACCGCACGAAATAACCATAATACAAGGTGATTTCAATGCAAAAGTCGGAAATGATGAAATACGTGGCATTACAGGAAGATATGGACTGGGAACAAGAAACGATAGAGGGGACACACTAGTAGAATTCTGCCAAGCACACAAAATGACAATAACAAATACCCTTTTTCATCTACATCCAAGAAGGCTATATACTTGGAAATCTCCAATAGATAATAAGGACAACATTACACGGAATCAGATCGATTATATAATAATAAACAGCCGATATTGCACAAGTGTAACAAAATGCTCGACGTTCCCAGGAGCAGACGTTCCGTCTGACCACAACCTATTGTTGGCCAATTTAAAAATTAAAATCTCTGCCGTCCGAAAGACGAGAAAAAATCGAAGGCCAAAAATTAACATAGAAAACTTAAAGACCCCTTAATAAAAAGAGATATAAAAGAGCGGGTAAATTCCACACTGGAGAACATCGATAGAGGAGACCTTGAAAATATTTGGAATAATATAAAATGCAAAATTAATTCAATTACAAGAAATAATTTAGGAAATCAATCCCAACAAAAATAAGAAGAATGGATTACTGACGAAATTAGGGAGCTTCGTCTATAACGTAGTAAATATCGAAACACTAATTTTGAAAGATACTGGGAAATTAATAAGGAAATTCGCAATGCAACCAGAACAGCATAAAATGCAATCTTACAACAGAAATGCTAAGAGATTGAAATGCTGCAAAACATGCACGATGACTTTAACTTACACAAAAAGTTAAAAGAAGCTGCTGGAATACACAGGAATTCATTATCAGGAGTATTATTAGATGAAAATAATGCAGCTGCATTTGAAATATCCGACAGAAAACGAATTTGGAAAGATTACGTCACCAGGATGTTTACAGATGACGAGAGGTCAACATATGATTTTAATCAACCCGCTCTGACCGGAACTCATATAGAAAAGAACGAGGTCGAATACGCAATTGCTTCACTTAAAGCCAGAAAAGCAGTTGGTCCCGACGAAATTCCTCAGAAATTTTAAAGTTAATAGATGGAGAAAACGTATACATGTTAGTCACACTTTTTAACCACATATATGACAGTGGTCAATATCCACAAGACTGGCTAAAATCGATTTTCATAACCATACCAAAGAAAAAGAATGCAAAAAAATGCGATGAATATAGGCTTATAAGTCTAATGAACCACGCCCTAAAAATTTTCCTGAGAATTATCCATAGAAGAATTTATGCAAAATGCGAACTTCATATGGGCAAGTCACAATTTGGTTTCAAAGAAGGAATGGGTACCAGAGAAGCGCTACTAAGCATACATTCGCTGATCCAAAACTGTCGTGATGTGCAAAAAGACGTTTTTATATGTTGCATAGATTATGCGAAAGCTTTCGATACTGTCCAGAACCACAAGTTAATCGATATACTACTATCAATTGGGATAGATGGGAAAGAAATTCAATGTATAAAAAATCTATACTGGAACCAAAATGCATGGATTGATGTTAACGGCGAACTCACCGAAGAAATCGCAATATCAATGCGTGTCAGGCAGGGCTGTATATTATAGCCTCTTTTATTCAATATTTACTCCCAAAAAATATTCACGGAGGCCTTGCAAAATGAGAAAATGGGAATACGAACAAATGGTGTTCTTATAAATAACATACGATATGCAGACGTCACGACAATTCTAGCAAGCAGTCTAAATGGCCTGCAAAAAGCAATAGACAAACTTACAACGGTAAGCGAATTATATGGGCTTAAAATTAACATCACAAAAACAAAATACATGATTATCAGTAGAAAGAACACATATAATAACACAACGCTGACAATCCATAACACAGAAATTGAAAAAGTAACTACCTTCAAATATTTGGGAGTATTGATAAATGACAAATGGGACATATCACATGAAATTCGATGTCGAATAGAGATGGCCAGAGAAGCGTTTTATAAATACAATAAATTACTAACAAGTCATGATATCGGGCTTCAAACAAATGTTAGATTTGTGGAATGTTACGTATGGTCTGTACTACTATACTATACTACAGAGACATGGACAATTAAAGCCAAAGATGAAAAAAAACTAGAGGCATTTGAACTATAGATCTATAGAAGAATCTTAAAAATACCCTGGACCGATCGAGTAACTAACAATGAAGTTTTAAGAAGAATGAACGTGGATCGACAATTTATTAAAATGATAAAAAATAGGAAAATCTCATATTTCGGCCACATAATGAGATATGATAAATACCGACTCATCCAAATAATTCTCAAAGGAAAAATTGAAGGAAGACCCAGTAGAGGAAGAAGAGAACTCTCCTGGTTAAAAATATTGAAGATTGGACTGGCTACGGTGACGAAAGGAACTTGTTTAGGGCGGCCATAAATAGAGAACTGCCGACAATATAAATAACAAATATATATAAGAAAATATTTATATATTCTGAAATGTAATATAATTATTGGAAAACGATTTAATGTATGATCGCTTATATCCGAACAACGGATGAGCAAATAAAAGAAGAAGAAGAAGAATTTTCAAAGCAGAACTAGTTTCTGTATTAAGAGATGGGAGAGCAAACAATTGTTTTAAGTGGCTACTCACCATAATGCGCTTATTGTCGTATGCATCCGACAATGCTTTCCACGCTAAGGGGAAACTACAATTGGTGAGTGGAAATCTCGAAACGATTTCGCGTGCCTCACCAGTGGTTTTCTGCACTAAGTAGTACAGACGTTCAATATTCGATAGCTGCGAATTATTGACGAATATGGTGCTGAATAAATCCCTAAAAGATGGCCAAGATATAAAATCGCCAGCAAAAAGATCAATGTCGATAGGTGGTAAGGGCAGACTATGGGTATCGACAGTTGACTTGGAATGGATAGCAAGAGGGGCAGCGGAACAATTTGTGGTGGTGATTTGAGGAGGTGAAGGACTGACATGTGATGTATCAATCTGTAAAGGGACAGACTCCCTCAATAGTAGACCAGATGAAAACTGTTCAGAATGAAAGATGAAGTCGTCAGTCTGAGTTCTACACGTTTTGAAATTTTGAGAAAGTATTGAAATTTCTGGCTGTGCAAGCTGGGTAGAAGAAGAGGACAGAACAGGATCGTCCAATAGCAAATTGGGAGGTTATATTTCTTTGGAAATATTTGAAGGTTTAGCAGGGGAATTTAGACTTCTCACAGACTGGATGAGGAATTGTCATCTGAAATAGGCGATTTGTGGGAAGATGTAAAAGTGTGATCAACGTCAGTTGAAATTATTGGCAATTGAGGTGAAGAATATCCACCAACAGAAGTATTTAAAGCCTCGAGCTTTTGGTGAATGGATGTGATGCAACGGATATATGACCGATGTGAACTACTATATTTCTCAGCAATATTAACCTTATTCTCCTGCGTACTATTAGATATAAGAAAAGGTTGACACTGTTCAAAGGTAGATTTTACCTTGCTCCACATATCTTGAACGTTAGAGGCATATATCTCTAACTTGTAGGGTGAATCAACCTTCATCAATTCAAATAATGCGTCGAATTGTATGACTGCATCCGCTGCTCTACTGAAGCAAACGAGGGGAAGATTTGCCATTTTGTCAATTACAATTGAAACAAGATACTAGAAAATGAGTGGTGCTTCAGGAATGTGAATTATAACGCTGATGGCTATAACTCGAAGGAAATAATAAATTTCCACTACTAACTTCTTGCAATTGACAAAATTCTAAAAATATCAAAGATACTTAGCAAGGGGTGATGAATATTGGAATTTAAAGTAGGAAAAATAAGAGAAAATTTAAAGAAACTTCCCCGCGGCGAACAAAAACTACTTTAATTTGACCAAACGATGCAAAAAAATCACAAATATACAAAAATGTGCTGCCAAGTGTAGGGTGTATGCTGAGGTGAGGTATGCCAATTGCAGGGTGTAATTTTCCAAATTCCAACGACAAATAAACTATTTATATAAATAAATAAAGTTTCCACCAGAAAATCAAAGCAAATTCAAAATTTTTTCCAGAAATTTATCTTGTTTGGATGACAAGTTGGTGTATGCTATGCCAAAAGTAGGTTGTATTGGTCCAAAGATACCGAAACCCCTACGGAGAGTCGAACCATTTTCACAAATGTTTAACAAATATTGCCAAAAACAGAATAAAATGGTCGAAAAACAAATATTTTTCACGTATGTTCTCTGCTAGGAATATATACAATAAATGCCGAAAGTAGGGCGAATTTGCCCAAAAATTCCAAAAACCCTACTGCCAATTAATTATATTTCCAAAAATTATCGAAAAATAATTTTCCAAATTAATTATTAAAACAAAACTTTTTGTGGTTTTACCCCACTGTACTATTTGTACTATCTTACTCCACTGTGCTGGGACATCAACGGATATAGCACAAGCATGCGTAAGCAGCGAAGCTCCCACTGAAGAACAGACGTTGCAAACGAACAGGCAGTGAGTGGTGCTGATGAGCAGAATTTTGTTTGTATGTTTACAACGTAACTAAAAAAGACGCTTCAAAAAGGCGGGAAGAGATATGTACATTGTTGGTAGAATTACAATGTAATTTCTCAAAGTACAATAATTACCTGATCGACAAAAGGTAGGAGAATAGAAAAACGAATGTGTTTGGTTGGTGATGGGCGATCAACAACAACGAAATCAAATGCAGCGAGAATTTGGATGTTGCGTTGTTATTGTAAATTTGGCAGTGCAAATTTTCAAAGGGTTTTTATGTGAACGAGGAAATAACAACGCCAAATATTTTGTGGTTGGTGAGGATCGTAACAACAAAATAAACCAAACGACAATATGTGGAGAGTAAATGAATGTACCTATGTTGTTATTGTAAATTTGACGATGCAAATTCTCAACAAAAAGGCTTCCTTAGAAAATACCTTGAAGAATAACAACAAATTTAACTAGTTTTCAAATAATCAACAATTAAAGAGATCGGTGCAATGAGAGTTATTATTTAGCAAAACGAGAGTTCAATAACCGATGCAAACACGATTGGAAATTATATGGATTTTGTTTTTATAAATATCACAGCGAATTCTCACTAAAGGTATCGGCCTTTCAAATTAGATCACCAAATGAACAAGTAGATTGATATTATGTAGAGAAAAGTTTTGTATGAACAACGCAGTCTAGGGTGATCAGTACAAATTAAATAAACATGTTTAACAAAACGACTGATGTGTGGAGGAATGCAATAATTTCACACAGGTACTGATGCTAATAGTCGACCAATGTGACATTTAGTTACAATTAGCAATTGCAATTTGAAAAGGCAATTGAGTTATTTCGTGTTGGTTGTTATGGTGAGACCAAATGATCTGGAGCAAATGTAACCAGAATAACAACAACACGGATTGTGATGTGTATGATCAACGCGACGTTGGATGATCAGTACACAACGATTTCAACAAAATTTGTGTGGACTGTATATGGGGAGATGTAAGAAACAAATTTAATGCACTCGCGTAGGGTGATTGAAATCCGACCAATGATTTTGTTATTGTGTAAATTAGTAACCGATAACGAAACGAAAATTACTAACACTGGCGGGTAGCTCACTTTTTTTTGGAAATCCGAAATCTGAGGGAGGTGAAATCCATAGGTATATTTTTCATCGATAGCTCAGTTACCGTATGTTGAGCAGTGGAGGGAGAAAAGAACAAAAGAAATAAAAACAACCAGTATTAATTCTTAATATAAATATGATTGCTGTTTATTGGTAGATGATTTCTTTTCTTACAACAAAGATTACCTTTTGTAATCGGTGGTAGTGGCGACAGAGGCCTTTTATTAATAACGCGTAGACGTTATTTCTCGACAAATGACTAATGACAAGTCAACGCAGAGGTTCTGAGTGATCGCAGAGGATCTCATGTCATATACTAATACAACTACAATTATTCCAGTGAGAGCAAAGTCAGAGATGGTCTGTATGACGATTTTTTAGGTTTTCGACGGTTAGAAAGTTGTAAACGTCGACAACGTCATATACCAGTAGAAAACGTATAAAAAGTAGTAAACGTCATAAACCTCGAAAAATGTGTGTTACCATTATATTTTTCACTTAATATTAATTCTGCAAGCCTGTCTTTGGTATTGATGAGCGTTCGTACCTTTTTTGAAAATAACATCATATTTTTATTAATATTTTAATTCTTAAAATAATTGAACAATAAAGCTTCGTTCCAACACTTTTTTAATGATAAAAGTGTCAAAAGAGCAAACTGTCGAAAATGAGCCCAACATACACATTTTTCCAAAACGACAGAAACCTCAAAAACAAAACAAATGTCAAAGTCGGCGTGTCAGCCAATCAGAAGCCGGCAAACAAAATGTTTCTAAAGAGAAAGCTATTCAGCGCTATTTTTGTTCAAAGAGAAGTGAACATTTTGCAACTTTTTTGGTGTACGAGAAAGCATTTTGGGCAAAGATGTGCAAAATGTGTAAAAACTTGCTAGTTCTGGAACGAAGCTTATATTGGATTGGGCGGGATACAATATATTCCGAACACTACCACTACTTTACATATGATTCAAAGAATTTGCGGGTGGAGTAATAAACAAACATACATATGTATAATGTCCATATAACACTGTGCAACATTTTTAAGGTGATCTTGTGCAAACACTTCGAACTGAGGATTTTTTGAATGCACAGACCCAAACGACAAGAAACCCTAGTTGGGTTTTGTTGTGTCAGATCCAGCTCGGATTTTATGGCCCCATCCAAACATGGCTAAATATTGAGTTTTTAAAAAAATTCGGGGCTATATCTCTGAAACCAATGCGAATCTTCTTCTGACCTTTGAAGCAAATTTGTAGATAAGGACAAGAATAAAATATTTGGAGAAATAATGAACTCGAAAAACTACATTTATTGCCTCAAATTTCAAAATATATGCAGAAAGTCCACAATTTTTATACATTTCGCACCGTATCTCCAAAACCGTTAATTTTTTCTGAATATTTTCTTTTGGAAAAATATTCCCTGGAATGTAATACACAACTCTTCAGAACATGTCATTGTTGTAAAATGCCTCTACGCCGTTGTTTTCAGTACATTTTTCAACGACGATTTAACAAAAATGTCAATAATGTGGTGAAATCCGAAATGCGAGAATAAACTGTTGGTGTGAACTGTGTTTGAAATACATGTTGTAAAAGTTATGATGCAATATACCGCTCAAACAACATGAAGTAAGCATTTTAGAGTTTCAGAATGTTTAAAAGAATTGTTGAGAACTTTATTTGGAAGATTTTTGCAAACGGTTACTTGGTTCAACTCCCAATAGTTTAGCCGATACTGACCAGAATTTCAGCAATTATGTAAAATTTTCTATATTTTATAGATTTTGATGCCCTAGATGGAGTTTTTCTTATGTGTTTTTTTCAAGAGATAAGTTCTACTAGTTTAGGGCTACAATATTGCTAAAGACAGCAAGGCCAAATTCCTATTCGTTTCTGAGATAAAGGCCTGATACATGCAAAAAAGTGTAGATTTAGCCCGGTTTAGATGAGGCCATAAAATCCGAACTGGATCTGACAGGACAAAACCCAACTAGGGTTTTTGTAGTCTAAATATGTACTTTCAAAAAATCCATGCTAGAAGTTGTTTGCATTTTCAGTGTTGCATAGTGTAATATAAAAATGTATATAAAATGTACATTTTAGAGTGAAATCTTTTTATGCCTATGTTTTAATAAAATATGATCTCAAAAAAACGGTAGTAATAAAATGAGTTTTATATTCTATCAAAAACCTTGTTTTTTTTGGCGACGTTTCCGACGTATGTAATATACGTCAGAAATGTATGTCAGATACGTCATAATTGCAGACAGACCATCTCTGAGCAAAGTGTAACAAAGTGAGCAAACCGACAACAACCGATGCCCAGCGGCGATCCGCACACTACGGTATCCGCAGAGGGAATTGTAGAGGAGATGCCAGTGCGCCAATCAGCATCCGTGATTGATCGAGCAGAGGAAGTTGAGGGCTAAGTATCTAACTTATACAGACGTTTTTATACATTAGAAAAATATTGTTTTATGACTATTGTCGATAAATTCTCAAAATTTGTTGTGGCAGAAAAAAAAAACAATTCTCCTACAATATACAAAACCCCTATGGAAAAATAGACAAAATTATCGTTGACAATGAACTTGGCTTTAAAGCCATCCCAATGCGACAATTTGTATCCGATGAAAACATCGATATACATTTCACATCAAACAGTAATCATATGTCTAATCCTGGTGTGGAAAGATTACACAATACTATTAATGAGCACATATGACACCTTAGGCACAACGAACAAAATAAAGACGAGACCATAGAAGAGAAAATACTTCGAATAATAGGATAAACATAGTACGACTGGCATCAAACCCATAGATTTCATTAATGAAAAAATTCATGAAGAGAGATACCCGGACAATTATATGAAAACGGTTTCAAAGAAAGAAAAATACAGTAGAAGGTTGAATGAAGACAGGAAAGATATAGGCCTGGAAGAAGGGACCAACTTCGTAAGAAAAATAAGAGGTGGCAAAAACCACCGCAAATATATGCTATAAAATTAGACGATGGACACATTGCAAGCAAGACAGCAGGACACAAATACTACAAGACTCATGTTAGACCAAAGAACACTATCAAGACAGAGATAAACCCACAATAACAACCAATTTCATAAGAAAAATAAGAGGTGGCAAAAACCACCGCAAATATAGGAAAATATATGCTATAAAATTAAAGGATGAACACATTGCAAGCAAGACAACCGGACACAAATACTACAAGACTCAAGACAGAGATAACCCCACAATAACAACTAAGAAATAACTTGCCAACTCTTTTTAGATGACGACATGGATATTGGTCCTATTATTTTCTGTGACCTTTGAACCTCAAACTATAGATATGCACAGCCTAACAAACAACAATGGATATGTACCTATTAAGACGGAAGAAATAAAAGTAATTGAGCACTACAACAAAATAATTCACATCATCAATACGACCTACTACACACAAACTTTAGATCTAATACTGCAAAATATACATTCCTTGAACACGACTACTATTGAAACAAAACCCCTACAGGACACAACAAACAAAAATTTTATTTTACTGAAGAACAAAATAGAAGATATTAATCCACATTTCAGATAAAAGCGCGGTTTAATAAACATACTAGGTACAGGTCTGAAATTCGTAGCTAGATCAATGGACAATGAAGACGAAATAAAAATTAACAACTCCCTGAAGTCACTGTATAAAAGTCAGGAGGCATTGAACAATAGAATGGACAATTTGACTTACATCAATAATTTTATATTAGACCAAATACAAAATATTACCCGTCACATAAATCAGAAACAAGTTTTAATAGAAAACTACCTCAACAACTTTAAAAACTACATACAAAATAAAATTGCAACAATAGAAGACGAAATATCATTCATAACTCTAATCTTCCAAATAAACAACGACATCGCACTCTTAAAAGATCACATACACAATATCGGACAAATAATATTCTCAAGTAAATTAGGCATCATTCCTTCAAAATGAACTGGACTTTATAAATGACTTTGACAGTCATACAAACACAAAGGTTGCAGTCGCTATTGACAATACTAATATTAAATTTATTTTACTACATCCAAATTACTGGGATAATATCCTGTCAAAAATTCAATTTACACCTATTTCAAACAACCATAATAAATCAATAGATTTAAATAGAAATGAAGTTCTAATAGATACCAACAACAATATTTTCGATGTAAACATAAAAAATAATATAATATACATAACAAATATATACTATCAAACATTATAACTAAAGTCAACGAAATCCCAAATCAAATGCCAAAACTTAAATTAGAATCATTATACCTAAAACATAAAAACATAAAGAAACTTTTCAATCAATTATATACCACAACAGAAATTGGAACTCAATTGCCAGTAGTATAGATATAACAATATTATTATTTGTCTAACAATAATGTTTATAACAAGAAAAATGTCAACCATAAAAATTCCGTGCGAGCTTCAAATTAGCAGTGGGGGTGTACCATCCAATATTCTCATAACACCTACAAATATTATTTAACAGAATCAAGTCTCCTAAAATTCTCTTACACGCGCAACCCAATTTTCATAATTTTTACAGTTAATTGAAATAAAAACTAAAATCATTTATTTGTTCTTCCGCTTAAATAAACGTGATTTTGCAACAGTAATTCAGGTTGCACTTCCGTTAAAACAAAATCGTTGCCTAAAAATTGCATTAAGTCTGTCTGGTTACTTTCCCAGCAAGAATTGTCCCTCAAGAACTTTCTCAGAGAGTAAGGGGTTCTCTTTTGCTAGAAATTTGTAAAAAGTAAACAGACACCTTCCCAGCAAAAACCAGCAAGCAATCAGCTGACTTGCCAAAACAGAACAATTTGTCCGCCAACAAAGGAAGCAAACACGTTGTATTTTATTAAAAATAAAAAATAAAATGAAACAAAAAGTATTTTTCCACTTTACAAATTTGTTCTCTATAAAACAATACGATTAGACTATGTTATTTTCACAATAAATTTGTTTTTAATTTTCACAAACATAAATCAACAACAAATTAAAAAAAGATTGGTTTTTTTCAGGAAGAAGAATTTCTAGTTGCTGCTAGAAGAAATCTGTCCAGCAAGAATTTGCAAACTCTCAGTGAAAGAACTGTCAAAATGTCTCTCTCGAATCGCTCTCTTTTGCTTTTTTTTTTTGTTAACAGACGGCTTCCAGCAACAATTGGTACAAATTGTTAAAAAATTTTAGGGTAACCGGACAGACCTATTATTGGCACTTCTTTTCAACAGACGAAATTCTAATTACTTTTACAACTTGTAAAAACAATTCTATGAAATTGTGGTTGACATAAACATTTTAATATTGTTCCAAGCTAAGGAAAAATATAGAAATATCAAATAAAATTAATGTAAAAATCAGTCTTAAGATAGATTCAAAAGTGAACTCGTGAATAAAGTAAACATCTGAAAAAGTAATAAAAATAAAAAAACTTATTTTTTCCTTTTATGGTGATAATAATTATTAACCTCGTAAAAATATATGGTTCCACGTGAAGAAAAAAGTAGAGAAAAGGTCGCCTGCTAATTGGACCGACTTAATAAAATACATTAAGAAGGATGGAAAAAAATACAAATGGATGATGACTTTCCGAAAATTATTTATTCTATTCCAAGACGTTTATAAGCTGTTATTGATGCCCGAGGTGGGCATCCGAAACCCCAAAAAAATTAGTTGACAGTACAAGAAAAGAGTAGTTTTCTGTTTGTTAATTTAAAATAAAGTAGTGAAATTTAGTTACTTTTTTGTTTTATTTTACTAATGAGCATGCAATTAACTGTTAACAAATATATTAATAATGTTACTTATTAATAGACATCGGATTTTGCATATTTGCATATTTTTTATTAATAAAGATACGAAAATTCTGATTGGACCAAAATTCGTTTTGAAGAAAACTGAATGCAATGACAGGCTCATATTTTTTATTTTTTTGCATATTTGCATATTTTGCATATGCACAAAATATGCAAAATATATGCAAAATATGCAAAAAATATGCAAAATATGCAACTAATTTTTTTGACGAAAATCGTCAAATTAAATTTGGAAAGTCATCAAAAAGTGTTCTAAATTAAGTTTGTTGTCGTTAAACGTCGATTTCTTAGCAGATTATTATGTTATTAATTATTATTCCGCCACAGCAATAAATCTGGACTAAAAGACTTAGACAATTTTCTATAACCCAGCCTTCTTATTACAACATAAGTTACTTTCTAATACAAATTTGTTCAAAAACTCAATCAGAAATGTCAAAATGAACGTATCCAAATATGTTGATATTTTCTGCTCGGCCAAATTGTCTGACAGAATAACAAATGAGCTAGATATTAAGACTAAGACAATATTGAATATTACATAAAATCTTTCATATTTTACTAAAAACATATATCATATAAAAACATATACAGGGCAATCATGAATATTTCCCTCCGAATTTTCCGCACGGAAAATAATTTTAGAAAGTGAAACTCTTTTAAAATCAATATTTGTTAAAAGTTGAAAGCTACTAGATTCGCTTCATGATGGCATATTCTAGTCCCTTTTTTGGGCATAAATATGGAAAAAAATTGTGAAATTTGGGAAAGGAAACAAATTATGCACGGAATTTTTATTCATGATTGCACTGATAACTATATTTTAATACCCTAAGGGTATTATGTCTTAGTGAATGAGTTTGCAACATGCAAAAGGAAACGAAATAGACCCACAGTTCCTTTTTATGATATGCATAGATTTGAACTTATCCATCTGGCCAAGTCTTTTTGAAAACAAAGTACAGGTCACATTTATAGACCAATTCGCATAAAATTCGAGATTTTTTGGCCCTAGGGCGATCCCTGTTTATTTTGGCAAGAATCGATTCAGATTTGGATAATGCACCCATATATACAGTATAATTTCGATTATCCCTATACCACAGGTTTCGGCGGTGTATCAAATTGTCCGGATTAACGAATAGTAAAGAAAATAAATTATTTTCTATGATTAAATAACTCGTGGTAGTTATATAATACTCTACGTGCTCTAAGTGTTAAAAATAGTGAGATTTTTCTATACGACAATCCGGACATTTTTATTGGCATTCCCCGTATTTGTTCCTTTCCTTACTTTTTACCAATTTACCATGCAACAAGACTCAATTTTCCCAAATTACAGAAAACGCCAATCAGATTGTGAAAGTAGAGCTAAAAATATGACGTTTTTAAAGTATACATCAGGATGTAAGCAAAACACGGGGCAAGTGTGAAATTAAATTTTTTTGGAAAATTAAGATTCCTTGAAATCTTTGCCTTTTAGGTGTATAGTGCCTTTGGCAACTTTAATGACAATATTGCGGCGAATATTTTTCTTAATATATTTATTTATATCCTAGACAACAAGACTAATGTGTTATAAAAGATGTTATATCCTTGTACTCGATAATTTTTTCTAAATGTTGCTGAAACAATTTTTATAGCAACTCCTCCATTAAACAACTGTCCGAATTCGAACATTTGTAATAATTAGTTCAAATTATCGAGTACACGGTCAGGTATAAGTTAATTAATTGTATAAGGAATGAAAGAACTATATTTTTTTAGCATTCCAAATGCTTTTCTAGCAGAAATAAGTGAGTGATTTTGCATGTTAAAAATAATTCCAAGGGTGTGACTTATTTTACCACTACCACGCTATTATGTGGTTTTTCTGAGTGATGTCATTTTGTACTAATCATTTGGTGTTCTTCGTATCAATTGTAACTACATCCCACTTTAAATAAAACTTGTTGTTTTTAAAAATTTGAAAACAACAAAACCCGAGATTAAGCTCAAATTATTTAACAACAATAAAATAATACACATCTCAACAAAACTTCCAAAAGTGAATCTGAAAATAATGCATTACTTTTCGTCGAGGAGTGATCATTTCCCAATTCTGCATTAAGCGGTTGTATGCTTACAATATACATATAAAATTATGTATTTTTAGTGCATTAAACTAAAACCATGTCATCAATATTAAAGAGGCAGTTAGAGCATTTTTCCAAAGAAGCTTTTTGACCACAAATATAGGACTAAAAACTATAAAATATATTCAAATCTAATATGTGGATATTCAAAACGTATACTTCTAATTATAGTTATATTCCAGAACCTGGAATCGTAAATGGTACTTTAGTACTTTTTCCCATTTTGCGCTAAAAAACGAACCCTTTTTCCAAAAACTAGAAAAAATTGCGCTTTTATCTAAAGAAAAATAGCGATGACTAACTCTAGCTCCTTTGTTTTTTGCTAGACAATTTTGGCCGATTAGAAACAATCCCCATATTTGGACATGTTGATTTTGACATTTCTGATTGAGTTTTGAAATTTTTCCATTATCTATCTACATTTGTATAGGAAGCAAATTATGTTGTAATAGGAATGCTGCGTTATTTGACGTTTTCTCACCTTGTGAAAACTGATTTAAGACTTGTTAGTCTAGATTTATTGCTGTGGCGGAATATCTGGTGAGTCTCAATAACATAATAGTCTGCAAAAGACTATGTTAAACGTCAAAAAACTTAATTTAGAATGCTTTTTTGATGATTTTCTAAATTTAATTGACGATTTTTGTCAAAAAAACACTTGCATATTTAGCATATTTTTTGCATATTTTGCATATTTTTTGCATATATTTTGCATATTTTTTGCATATTTTTTGCATATTTTTTGCATATTTTTGATATGACCCTAAATATCGAAAAATTGACTCTCAAAACGCCTAGATCCAAAATTTGAGTCCAATCGGATAAGAAATAAAAAACATGCTAAAATCCGATGTCTACTTATTAATACGATACGATACCCTATACACTAGCAGACGGTTAGATCTCCCATATGATCATTCCAACATTGAAAAAATTTGTGTGGCTGTTAGTTTGAATTCAGCCAGTCATAACAATTTCATCGTGAGCTATATTCCACCAAATAGCACATTAGAAATATACAACATGCACTTACATAATATCGAGTATATGACTTCCACCCTACATGATGGCCAAGTTCCTTGCATTCTTGGTGACTCTAACTTGGGAAGAATTATTTGGGATTTCAGTTCCTATGAGCAGATGCTTCTTCCATATAATAATTCAGCTGAAATTGAGAATTCATTCTGTGACAGAATGTATGCCCTCGGCCTGTTCCAGATAAATGATATAAAGAATGATATAAGTCGCACTTTGGAACTAATATTTGTAGACAACTCTATCAAATATGATGTATCAAGATGTGATGTACCTCTGACACCAGAATCTATACATCATAAAGCACTTCTATTAAAAATCGATTTCTACGATGACTTTATTCTTCAAAATGATACGGAAGAAACTTAATACGATTTTAAAAATGTTGACTACGGAGCAATAATAAATTTTTTGGACTCTATATCTTGGTCTAATTTGTTGCAGACTCATTACGTCACAGCTAGGTATTCGAAATTGAAAACAGTGATTAACGAATGCCTTTTTCTACATGTTCCTATATAAAGGCGGAGAAAAATTTACAAACTGCCTTTGTCCAACAGGAGACTCAACATATGAAGAATTTGCGAAATAAAGCACACCGATTGTACAAAAATACTGGTTTACATACAGACAGAGAATTGTTTTTTCGCCGTAAACGGGGGTATGAACGTTTGTCTAAGTTTTTATACAACCGTTATATCAATCAAATGTAGTGTCGTATCATAAACAACCCAAAACAATTTTGGATTTTTTTAATAATAAACGAAAATCTAATGGAATTCCGCGTTCTATGTGGTTTCAAAATACAGAAGCTAACGACGCAAAGGATATTTCCAATTTATTTGCGTCATATTTCTCCTCTGTTTATAGCACAACACTAAATTTTAATGAAGTTTATACTACTAAATTTTTAGATCATGTCGATGAGATTGTCGATATAGGGCATATCCATTTTGACGACTCTGAAGTTCTTAAAGCAATACTTGACTTAGACATTAACAAAGGTGCGGGATTTGATCTTCTGCCTCCTTTATTCCTTCACAATTGTGTATACTCTTTACATGTTGCTCTCAGGATAATATTTAATCAGTCCCTCTCCCATGGCCACTTTTCCGATGATTGGAAACTGGCTTTTATTTCTCCAATTTTCAAATCGGGACGGAAAGATATAATTGAAAATTATTGCCCAATAGTGAAATTGTCTACGATTCCGAAACTTCTAGATAAATTGGTTAACAATCGCCTTTTGTGGATATTTAGAAACCATATTTCTCCAACACAACATGGATGTTTTTGCGGCAGATCAACCGCTTTAAATTTAGCTCTATTCACACATTTTTGCTCTTACTCAATTGAAAAAGGTAGACAGGTAGATGTACTCTATACTGATTTTGGCAAGGCATTTGACAAATTGCCGCATAATATGTTAATTGCAAAAAGATAGGGATACATTCCAACCTATTGTCATGGATTTCATCATACATATCTGGTAGAACTCTTTTCGTAAGAATTGGTTATTGTTTGTCTAACCCCATCGACGTAATATCTGATGTTCCCCAAGGCAGCCACCTTGGACCATTATTATTTTTACTCTTTATAAATGATATACCTAGGAGTGTTTCGTACGCTAAATGTTTGCTTTACGCAGATGATTTAAAACTTTTCTACGAAGTCTGTTCTTATACAGATTGTTTAAATTTTCAGCATGATATCAACAGCATATTAAGTTGATGCCATGTTAATCAACTTATGTTATATTTTTCCAAGTGTAAAGTAATGACTTACACTCGTAAAAACTTTCCAATTGTATTTAACTATTCCTACAACTCTAGTACCGATTTTACTCGAGTAAATTTAATTCAAGACTTGGGTGTATGTTCGATCCAATTCTCTCCTTTAAGCATCATATGGAGTATATAATTTCGAAATCTAATTCCCAATTTGGTTTCCTTAAACGGAACTCTAAGGAGTTCTAAACAAATATACTAAAAATACTTTTTGAGAGTCTGGTTAGACCTCATATTGAATATTTATCCATAATTTGGGATCCTTATTACAATGAAGGGATAAACAGAATTGAAAGAATTCAGAAACGTTTCACAAGATATGCTTTAAGAACGACTTATAACATTGATAATATGCCTCACTATATTGAACGATGCCGAATCCTTGGTATTCAGCAACCATATCAAAGGAGGAAGCTGCAAGGTATTGTTTTTATAAAAGATCTATTTGATTTGAGTATTGATTGCACTGAGCCTTTGTCTTCGTTACCCTTGCACGATCCAAATCGATTTTTAAGATAACATCAATTATTTTATATATCTTTTCATAGAACTAATTATGGGAAGAATGAGTCGTTAACACGATGTCTTTGTTTATTTAACTCCATTGTAAACCATATAAATTACCACATAGAACGTCATGTTTTCAAGAGATTAGTTAGATCTTTGCTTGAAAATGAACCTTAGCTATATATCTAATATTTGCCAATTTATTAAAATTCTAGTTTTTAAGTCCAATCCAATATAATCTGTGAGAGAATACCTCCGTAGATGAAATAAATAAGTAAATAAATATATCTAATGACTGTTCTTTCCATATTCTTGCATTCATGTCACACATAATACAAAAATTATATGGAGATAGATCAGCCAAAAAAGTATTGAAGTTATCAGCTTCATGTTTCCATTTTGTGCAATTCAAGTAGATGTTTGCGGACAAATAGGTGAATGAGTTTGAAGGTATAAAATTAAGTTTATATTTATGTTTTATATCTTTCTTGTAACCATATAAACATCCTCCACTTGGTCTAACGAATTTGCTTATCTTGACTGCATCAACCCAATGTATGTAGAAATTTTTAAAAAAGGATGTAACATTTTATTGTTTATTGGATGTGACATGAGTCACAAAAAGAAAAAAAAATATCGAAATTTTTTACCATAATTGAAACAGCTTTGTAAATTTGAGACACGATTCATATTGCTATTGATTAAAGGGGTTTGCATTAACAGAATTATAGTTGGATCCTCGTTTGCAGAGAACCTCGTAAGAGTTGCCCGATACATCAAGAATGTTGGCGCTACTTTTCTACTTTCAATTGTCTTCTTGCATCTATAACGCGTTGAGGTTGACCATGGGTTTCAAGGCAGAACACATACGATTTGCCAGAAGACAGTATTTATATCTACTTTCAATTCATCTCTGCACATAGTAATGAATTTCTTTTTGGCATACAAAGTGTCATTGCAAGCTAGCCCACTCACCACATTTGATAATCTACTTCGTCTGTCTATAATCTCCAGGCGACTCGTAATTTTTTGAATTTCGAGTTTTAGGTTAGAATTTTCAGTTGTCAGATCTTCAACTTCCTGGTTTATGGTAGCAACATTCTCCTTTTTCGCTACATCTCTCGATTTATCATCCAACAAATCGCCGAGTTTACTCCATGAAAACAAATCTCTATCAGATGTCATATTTTGATTTGGGGAAAATTTTTTGGAAGTACAATTCTCATTATCAAGTGATGTCGATAATAGTGTACTCTTACTACACATACCTTGTTTATTACACCATGCACATCTATTATGCAACATGTCAAGTGTTTGTTGATTATCGATAGCACGTAACAGTTTTATGATTGTAATCTATATCAAGCAGCAAGACAGGTTTGAAAGTGCAGCACATCTGTTGTTTACTTTTTGTTTTTCTGAGTGATAGTTGTCAGAACTACTTTCCAGTGGTTACAGAACTTCTCCGCCAATAATTATTTTTAAATAAAAGTTAATAACTTTGTTTTCAGGGCCACTATCCAACAGTCTCCAGCAGCAAGGACTTAGCAAACAATATGGATTATTTTGCGGATAATTTCTGAAGCTGGCAATATTTATTTCGTGGATTATAGCAACAAAATATGGAGCACTTTCAATAACGCGACTGTATGTACGCCATTCAATAATCCACAGACAGTAAACCGTTCAATTTTTAAGACAAGAATCAACTACAATAATGTAGCATAGATATGAGTAAACAACTTTCTGGAACATACGAACTGTCTGCGAAAGGCTTGGATCCACTGTATATTATATACCATATACAAATTTATTTTATATATCACATCAATTAAAAGTGGTTTGTGTGCGACCTTTTTTAATATTTAAATGGAATAAAAGTTAATATAGTCAATAATAGGCAGAAGGTCATTCATTCGTGAAGATTGCGATCAACCCACAGCAACGATAAAAATCGAGGAAATGGAAAAAATTACGGACATTGTAAAAACAATAAGGGATTTTCTGGAAAGCCAGAAGAATTTGGATCCTGGCGAAATTCCGTAGAAAGAGTATTAGATCTTTTTAAAAAACTCAAAGGCACAAGTAAATACTATGCCATATTACACACTATTAGAACTAAAATAATAGGGGAAGCAGATACAGCTTAGACTCATACAGAACACCTTTAGTTTGGTAAAAAATTAAGAAATGTCTCATGATGCATTACTCGGATAAGAGAGACATAGGAACTTTGGAGTATCAACTCTTCACGATTACACAAGAACAAAAATCAATTACTGAATATTATCAAGCAGTATACCAAAATTTATCATTAATTCTTGATAAAGTTGCCTGCTTGGATTTGGACGAAGGAAGTCTAATGGCCATGACTATCGCTTATCGGGATAAAGCTCTTGATACTTTCATTAGAGGTATAAGAGGGAATCTTCCGAGACTTTTAAGTGTTAGGGAACCATCATCATTGCCGCAAGCAATACACATATGCCTAAAATTACAACCAAGAAATCCATCTACACCAAATTATGGTAATGGTATGGTGCAACCACAACTGCATAGAAAATTTATCACAACAACATATGTATCTTCGACCCAATCCTGCATGGAGCACACAGATATTTCCAGGACAATCAAGTTCGCCCAGACCTGAGCCAATGGACATTGATAGGTCTATTCAGACGAGGCAGGTCAATTACGCAAACAGGCAACAGTTTAAACCTACAGTCAAGATCGTACTAATGACCGTCACCAAAGGTGCAACGGAACTTTCATTTAAATACAGGAAGTCATAATGACCAAATGGTTGAGTCTGGGGAAAGCATAAACTTACCCGACTACGGACAACAGGGAGAGGCTGGATATAATAATACTGACTTGGCCAGCTACTCTGATATTATGACAGAGGAGAATGTAAATTATCTGTTGGATCAAGGAGACAATGAAATGTACGCTTCTGATTATATCATTCCTGACGAAGATACCAACGCTGACTTGAATTTTTTGTTTTTTTTTTGTTTGTTCCTCGTTGCCATTCTTTACCGTAAGAACGAGGAACGGACATATATTACGGATGTTAGTTGATACTGGAAGCAACAAAAATTATATAAAACCTTATTTAGTTAATTCCCAATCTAATAAAGATTCATTTGCTGCCAAAGCTATAAAAGAAGAAATTAATGTATCCCACGTATATTTAGATATTTTTGGAAGAAAAGTACAGCCGTTAAAATTTTTTCTATTGCCTGAACTACAGACATTCGATGGAATATTAGGAAATGACACAATGAGGAAACTCTCATCGGTTATTCATACTAAGGAAAACTATTTCACATTAAATGGTGTCGGAAAAATACTTACAAGCCAGCATTTTTTTAAGGATGTAAAAGATATAGAACTTCGCATATCTCATTTGTCAGGAAATGTAACATCTAGAATAGCAGATATTGTTAAAAAGCATAAGAAGTTTTTTCAGAGCCAGACGAACGCCTAACCTACACCACGAAGGTGGTGGCCGAAATAATAACATCAACCGAATCTCCTACGTACACAAGAAATTATCCATATCCTTTGGCGTTATGGTAGATAATGAAATAAAAAAGCTTTTGAATGACGGAATAATAAGACCATCCCGTTCACCTTACAACTCACCAATTTGGGTAGTACCCAAAAAGAGGACGCCTCAGGAAAAAAAGTATAGGGTAGTAGTAGATTTCAGGAAACTAAATACTGCTACTGTCCCTGATAGATATCCTATACCAGAGATTAGTGAGGTACTAGCCAGTCAGGGAGGAAATAACATATTCTCTGTTGTAGATCTAAAAAGTGGTTTTCACCAGATACCTCTTAGAGAGGAAGATATGCAGCCTTTTCTATAAGTAATGGTAAATTGGAATTTACTACACTTCCCTTTGGGTAAAAAATGGTCCTTCTATATTCCAAAGGACTTTGGACGACATTCTTAGAGAGTTCATAGGCAAGACATGTTATGTTTATATGGATGACATAATAATCTTTAGTAAATATATATAAAAAGTCATCTTAAACACCTTGAGGAAATATTTTCCACCTTGGAAGATGCAAATATGAAGGTCCAACTGGATAAATGCGGTTTCTTTTAAGAAGAGGTAGAGTTCCTTAGATTTGTAGTGTCAGGAAATGGTGGAAAATGAACCCGAAGAAAGTAGAGGCCATCGTAAATTTTGCATACCCTACTAACTTAAGGGAATTGCGTTCACTCCTTGGGTTATTCAATTTTTATCGAAGGTTCATAAAAGATTCGCTGAAATAGCCAAACCTCTTACAAACATGTTAAGGGGATATAATGGAAAACTTACAAGAACAGAATTAAGAAGGATAAAAATTGTCTTAAGTGACGTAGAAAAAAAGGCAATAGACTCTTTGAAAAATGCGATAATATCACGGGAAATCATACTAGCCTATCCTAGTTTCGAAAAGGAATTTCATTTGACGACAGATGCGGCAAATAAAGCTATTGGTGCAGTTTTAAGCCAAGAAGGGCTGCAACGGCGACACGTGCGCTGCGTAAGCATTATTTAATTCCCACATATTAATGCAATATGATATCTCATTGCATTATTATGAGAATGAATTTCTTGGTTATATGTATAGATATACAGTTGTGTGAAAAATAAGGACACTTTAATCCATAACCAAGATTACATTGCAAACTGACTAAAAAAGTGAAAATGACTCTAGTTTATAAAATATATTGTTTTTTTAAAATGTTAAGAAAAGGTTTAAAAAAACATTTTGATTGTAATCATATTATATTTATCTTTTAATTTTATGCGAATTGGTGCGTGAAAAAAATAAGGACACTTCATGACATATTTTAATAAGGACCAAATTTGAATGAAATTAATGCAGGTTTTTACTAAATAATGATAGATCAAGCGTTTAAGTTTCATTAGTACTTTGTAGACGATCCTTTGTTTTCTAAAACGGCAGCACATCGTCTGGGCGGTGAGTCAACCAAATTTTGGCACTCCTGTACTGGTATCGCGTCCCACGCAGCCTGTATGAATTGCCAAAGGTCGTCGTAACTTGATGGACACTTTTCCCTGATCAATCTTTTAACTTTATTCCACAGATTTTCAATCGGGTTGGAATCAAGGGATTGTGCGAGCCATTCTAACAACTTTACTTAATTGTCCTGGAACCCCTTTCTTCATGTTGCCGCATGCTTTGGGTCATTATCCTGCTGGAAGATTCATTTGAGAGGCATATCATCTTCAGCATACGGTAGCATTATATTTCTCAAAATTTCAATGTAATCTGGTGACTTCTTAAAACATTGAACACGGTGTAGAGACCCCACACCTTAGTAAGAAAATGAGCCCCGCACAATGATGTTACCTCTGCCATATTTTACCGCCTTCAGAATATATTTGGGGTTATATTATTGATTTTTAGGGCTTCTATCATGATGAACTCCTCTATCGGAGAAAAAATTAATTTTCGTTTCATCAGACTAAAGAATTTTACACCATTTTTCTTAGTCCAAGCGATGTGATTTCTAGCAATCTGTATTATTTTTTGCATATCTTTATACCCTACACCACTACGTGGGAAGGGTATTATTTTTCGGTTAATATGCTATCTTTCAGACACTGTGACCTCTAATGTGGTCACCAAAGAGGCTTTTTCGAATTGTTGATGTGTCAATATTAATATCTAAGTCGTTTTTTATTTGTAAGGATGTGGTAAAAGGATCTTTTTTACTCATCGAATAACACATCTTATAATTACAGTTGTAATATTTTGGTTTCTGCCACGAGTTTCTTTGTTGGAGTCCACTTAACTGCATCCTCCACTATTGTTTTGAAAATTTCAAACTTTTATGTAGTTTTTCTATACGAATTTCCTTCTTTTTGTAAACATTTAATGATTTCGTGCGTGGTCACAATACGTATTTTTACGGATATTTGCAAAAAACGTAACAAATATAGGTAGATTTCACATTTAATGAAAAGAAATTAATTAATTTTAAACTTTTACTTAGAGGAAGTAATCACCAAAAAATATTATTATTTTATTTTCACTAAAACGAAAAACTTTCACAGCAGAAATCGCGCATTTTACAAAAAATTTTTGTTATGTATAAAAACGAAAGAAAAAGGAAATCCAAATCGTAACGGGATTTCTTATTGCAATACGCATTGTATTGCATGTACATTTTCAAAAAGAAATTTCCATCGCCAATTCTTCCATTTTACATATTTTAGGAGCCACCAAAGACAGTCACATAACTGTATATATATATATATATATATATATATATATATATATATATATATATATATATATATATATATATATATATGTTTTGTAAAACAGAAACAAATTTCTCAACCGAAAGAAATAGCACTATGTTGTAGCACAGAAAATACTAACTACTGCATTTTAGGAATAGTGTTCATAAAGTCTTGCCAAATTCATAAATTCTTCATAATTCGAATTCAAATACTGGTTTCTTCTGAGAGAATTAAAAAAAAAATTGTCGAGTTGATTTGCTTTATTAGGGTTGAAGTATTTTTACCGCGGACGATTCATTTTTATAGTTTTATTTTGTATAATATTACTTTATTTTATAATTTTTTTATTATGTATTATTGTAATTGCCTTTATATTAAATAAACTAAAAAATTGTAGATGCCAATCACGTTGTTTTTTTACAACAAACGCACTGTATGTGTTTCGTTTAACCCAACAACAATTGTTAGTTGTTGCGACGGTGGTAGTTTAGTGAAAATCGTTTAGCTGTATTTCAGTCTGGTTGTTCTGTTGTTCCCTCCAAATATTTACTATCGCCTGCTTGACGGAAAGGTCACTTGAAATCGATTGTGGTGCCTGCTTCGACTGTCGCGTTTCTATTCAAAAAGATTAAAAGAACTATAGTCCGGTCAAAATAGACATTGAAATAGCAAAAATTCCCACAAAGCTGAATTTTGGTGGAGAGCTAGGGTTTGCCATTAAAAGCAACGTCCTAAAAGTCCCCATCGATCCCATGTGTGCAAAAAAAATTATTCGGGGTCAAAGGTCAAAATTTAAAGGTTTTTAGGTTTTCGGATTTATTTTTTGAAAACGGTTGATCTAATCAAAAAGTGACTAAAGTAAATATTGTAGACAGAAAAATAATCTACAAGTTTGACCCTTACAATTTTTTTCTTAGAATTCTTGAGATATAGCTGTTCTAAAAAACACATGATTTTTATGCACTTATAAGGGAAATATGCACATATTCAGACGAAGCGGCTAAAATAAGCGAAGTAATCGGGTCTGTCCCCCAAAAATATATATATTTTCTTGAAGAGCGAAATTATAGCTATCTTCTAAAAAAAATTCCAACAAAATCGGAGTCTGTTTAGTAGAGTTATTCAATGTTAGAGTCATTTTATGCAAAAATAGCCCATTTAACCCACATGTATAATCGAAAGCCCAACGGGAACGACCCCAACGAAAACTCTCCGATTTTTTTCAAGTTTTGTCCGAAGGTAGGGTTTGTTGCGCTGATTACGGAAATGTATAATTTTCAACGGTTGCGGATCCGGTTCGCCGGTTATTAGACCCGAAAGGCCAAATTTAAAAACCGGGTTAGACCCGGTTCTACTGAACCGATTACTGCAAAGTGGATATCGTTTGAAAGCTTACGGAAGCATCTAACACATAGTGTCGTTACTTTATCCGGTTCGCCTCATAATGTACTTACGCGGCTAATTTTTTATTTGACCTTTAGATCGAGATATCTCGAAAATGATAACTCTTTTTTAAGAATCATAAGAACCAATCTTGTAGACAATTATTGAATCTACAACTCTTACTTTAGCGGGTTTTTGCTATTTATTACCGTTTTTGAGAAAAATTAAAAAAACTGAATAATGCCTACAAAAATGACCTTTGACCCCGAATAACTTGTTTTGCACACATGGGATCGATGGGGACTTTTAGGACGTTGCTTCTAATGGCCAACCCTAGCTCTCCGCCAAAATTCAGCTTTGTGGGAATTTTTGCTATTTCCCCCTTATACGCATGTCTTGACCGAACTACTAAAGAAGCTGTTCCACCTTTGCGGTCCTATGTGGTCGGTCGCTGTCAGTATTAATGAGGAAAAAATTTTTTATTTTTTTATTGTTTTATTATTATTATTATTATTATTATTATTATTATTATTATTATTATTATTTTTATGATTATTATTATTATTATTATTATTATTATTATTATTATTATTATTATTATTATTATTATTATTATTATTATTATTATTATCAGTATTAGTATTAGTATTAGTATTAGTATTAGTATTAGTATTAGTATTAGTATTAGTATTAGTATTAGTATTAGTATTAGTATTAGTATTAGTATTAGTATTAGTATTAGTATTAGTATTAGTATTAGTATTAGTATTAGTATTAGTATTAGTATTAGTATTAGTATTAGTATTAGTATTAGTATTAGTATTAGTATTAGTATTAGTATTAGTATTAGTATTAGTATTAGTATTAGTATTAGTATTAGTATTAGTATTAGTATTAGTATTAGTATTAGTATTAGTATTAGTATTAGTATTAGTATTAGTATTAGTATTAGTATTAGTATTAGTATTAGTATTAGTATTAGTATTAGTATTAGTATTAGTATTAGTATTAGTATTAGTATTAGTATTAGTATTAGTATTAGTATTAGTATTAGTATTAGTATTAGTATTAGTATTAGTATTAGTATTAGTATTAGTATTAGTATTAGTATTAGTATTAGTATTAGTATTAGTATTAGTATTAGTATTAGTATTAGTATTAGTATTAGTATTAGTATTAGTATTAGTATTAGTATTAGTATTAGTATTAGTATTAGTATTAGTATTAGTATTAGTATTAGTATTAGTATTAGTATTAGTATTAGTATTAGTATTAGTATTAGTATTAGTATTAGTATTAGTATTAGTATTAGTATTAGTATTAGTATTAGTATTAGTATTAGTATTAGTATTAGTATTAGTATTAGTATTAGTATTAGTATTAGTATTAGTATTAGTATTAGTATTAGTATTAGTATTAGTATTAGTATTAGTATTAGTATTAGTATTAGTATTAGTATTAGTATTAGTATTAGTATTAGTATTAGTATTAGTATTAGTATTAGTATTAGTATTAGTATTAGTATTAGTATTAGTATTAGTATTAGTATTAGTATTAGTATTAGTATTAGTATTAGTATTAGTATTAGTATTAGTATTAGTATTAGTATTAGTATTAGTATTAGTATTAGTATTAGTATTAGTATTAGTATTAGTATTAGTATTAGTATTAGTATTAGTATTAGTATTAGTATTAGTATTAGTATTAGTATTAGTATTAGTATTAGTATTAGTATTAGTATTAGTATTAGTATTAGTATTAGTATTAGTATTAGTATTAGTATTAGTATTAGTATTAGTATTAGTATTAGTATTAGTATTAGTATTAGTATTAGTATTAGTATTAGTATTAGTATTAGTATTAGTATTAGTATTAGTATTAGTATTAGTATTAGTATTAGTATTAGTATTAGTATTAGTATTAGTATTAGTATTAGTATTAGTATTAGTATTAGTATTAGTATTAGTATTAGTATTAGTATTAGTATTAGTATTAGTATTAGTATTAGTATTAGTATTAGTATTAGTATTAGTATTAGTATTAGTATTAGTATTAGTATTAGTATTAGTATTAGTATTAGTATTAGTATTAGTATTAGTATTAGTATTATTATTATTATTATTATTATTGTTATTATTATTAATGGGTGCCACCGTTGTGCAATGGTATGCACGCCCGCCTTGCACACAGAAGGTCGTGGGTTCGATTCCCCGGCCAGGCAACATCAACAATTTTTCAACGGTGGCAAAATACCCCTCAGTAATGTTGGCGACATTTCCTGAGTATTTCAGCCTTGAAAAACTTCTCCACAAGTGGTGTCGTTCGGACTCGGCAATAAACAGTAGGTCCCATATCATTGAGCTTGAATATGAATCGGGGTGCACTCATTGATATGAGAGAAGTCTCCCTTGTCCCGTATGGGATGTTGTGGAACAATGTTTGTGTGTTATTATTATTATTATTATTATTATTATTGTTGGGGCGATCCCCAACAGCTCGAAAACTGACCGCCACGGCTCCTACTGCCGGGGTCAGTTTGGTTTGCCGGCACTAATGTCCACACAACAAAAAACTCACCGTTGTATCACTCACGAGTCTACAATGCTGGTGCTGGTAACACGTATTCCAATTGGTAGGGCAATTTCTTCTTCTGGCTTACGAGCCAAGTCCCAATTTACATTAGGCGAGTTTACTTGCGGCAATTGTCAGTTTGATGGAAAGAGAGGTGAGGTATATGGTAACCCTTTGCCTCTCAACGCCCTTTCTCACCCACAAACTGACAATTGCCGCAAGTAAACTCGCCTAATGTAAATTGGGACCAACGAACATTATCGTTCCCTCGGGGAAAACTTCTGTAGCAAGTCGATGCAAATGCTTTATTCTAATCTCCAGGCAATTTTATTTAAGGTGCATATACATATTTCCCGAGCCAATGACAATTTCTTCCTTCCAAGCATGTACGACGAAAGTTGGGATTTGATCTTTGCTCCTATGAGCAATTTATTTTTTATTCATAATAATATCTTAAAATTATTTTCACACTTAATTTTTGAGTCAAATTCAATTAAACTTTAATTTAAAGGCAAACAACAAAATGGAAGTCTATTTAAACATTCCCCAATAAAACAAATGTTGTATTTGTACTCTCTTTCTCTTCTGCTTGGTTCACTTTGAATGTTCTTTTGGTAGTGATGGTCTGTGCCATCGAGCGCCGTATTGTGGCCCCAAAACTGGTTTTTCTATTATTAGAATAGCAGGAGAGAAAGAGAGTAATAACAAGTGATAATGAGGAACAAGGTTTATGTGAAGCATGTTCAGTGCAGCTACAGTGTTGTCATTGTAGCGTTTCTCACATAAACATGCTCCCCCCTTGGGATCTCGTCCCAACATGAATAATTAAAGTTATTGAGTACAATTTTTAAATTCAATTTTAAAATAAAATAAAAGGACAAACTAAATTAAGATATGTACAAACTTATTACTATGCAGGAGCGATCCAAATAGAGTAAGGTTGTATTTCTTAGCTTTTTGTCGCATAAGCTTCCTCAAAGATTTAACACCTCAGCTACATATATGTAACCGTAGAGACGGAATTTCCCTCCTCTGAGATCAACAATAGATAGCAGTATAGATGCAACGATTTTAGATGTGTTGGTTTCGGTGACATTTCTGTTGGCTGAACTCCAATTTCATCAGAACGAGAAAGAGTAATCTTATGGGATATTCAACAATGCTTTGGAGTACGTAGAGAGATTGTGTATGCGACGGGGCAAGATACCAAGTGCTCTGAAGTTGAGGCAAAGTGCTGCTTTCAATAGTCTACCATCGTGAACTTCCGATACATTTCTGTTGTTGCAAATCATCATAATTTACGGAATGGTCGTTGGGTAGGTGAATGCAAAGTACGCAACAGCACCGAGAGATAGAATGGGACAAGCTAGTTGAGAGAGCCGGGGAATGTCCGGACCAATCCATGAGAGGACCCAAAAGAATGATAACACTGGGATCATCAAGGCCGACTAAGGGAGTAAGCGGGCGAGAGTTGTGGTGTAAGAGACCAACGCCAACATTACAAATCCCACCGATGTGAGCTACTGAGGCATTAATAAAATAGAAATATGACTTTTGGCATTCGTAAGCTGTCCCAAGTAAAGTGGTTATCAATTTAGACCAATGTTTCCGTTCGGCATTCACGAAGAGAGCGTGGATAGGGCAATTGCCTCGTTGAGTGCGTAGTGACATGAAATGTACGTCCAATGAAGACCAAATATAAAACGAGCCAAAAACGCATAGTCCAGGGAACGAGAAATACCGTGTAAACGATGTCGTCACAAAAGAAAGAACGTCCATCAATTGGATTTGACTGACACACTGGTTCGCAGCAAGTGCACACACACAGTGTTTATGTTTGACATAAAGCTCAATGAGGACAGGAAACAGGAAAGGCCATCAAGTGACATCGAGCACTATTAATTCCTTCAGATGAAAGCCTTACACCTCCAAAAGGAGGCGTCGAATACCTCCTAGGAGCAAAGCGAATATGTGACAGAGCAACAACAGCTTTTGGGAGATGAGATAACTTGTCCAACAAATATTTCTCCACGGCAGATAAAGCAAAAAGATTTTGTACATTTCTTACCTCAATCGTAGTTTGTGGTATCACTACACCAGAGATCCATTGATTTCTATTTATTGATTTGAGCCAATATTGATTGTGCCCACACACATCATACTCCTCTAAATCTAAAGGAGTCCGCCCCCGGGTTGCTTTACCAGCCGAGTAAACTTTCCACCGAACATGACACCAATCGTTTCTTACTTTTTCTTTAATACTGGGAACCCCGTTACCTATAACGGTGGTCCAGGCCTTCGGTGCTTCTGTGAGACAATATAAAGGGCAAGTTGAGTCCGAGCAAACTAAGAAAGAAATCTTCGGAAAGACCAATTGAAACAATATTATATCCATTAAGGTATGAATAGTATGATACATCTTTTTTAAAGAGACAATTTTTGAGTTAGCAACAAGCCAATATGAGTAAATAGAGCCACAAACGTCTATTCTCAAATACAAAACTGCTCCACATAATAACTCCCATGAGTCATAATATCCATACAATCCAATCTCCCGGTTTTGAGAGTAGTTTACCCAAGGAGGAATATCAATTCTTTTGTTTTCCTCAGACTTCGAGACAAAATTTTTTTTACTCAAAGTCGTAAGGAATCTTAACGAACCATATCTTCTAGCATGATCTGTAAGCAATGTTGTGAATGGTACGATTTCATTGCATTTCTCACAATCTAACGAGACAACCTTTGAAACCTCAGCAATTTTCAAAAAATCAACCTGATGATCTAGTACCGATACCATATTTTCTGCAGGAAACTCATTTACTATTTTACCATCACTTTGAAAGCCACTGTCATGAGGAAGAATTGCAGGTTGGGATTCACCTCTACAACCAGCTGATGTATGGCCCACGGGCAACCCATCAACACATGGATTTTCATCTTGCAGGACGTAATTTTTAAATTCCTTGTTTGATTGTCTTCCTTTAATTTCCTTTTCCCAATGTTTCAGGATATCGATACATCGATTATAACTCTCCTGAACAAGCAATGTATTTGTTTCGATGACCACTTTTGTCTTATTACATCCTGGTTCCTCAATACATTTTCTATAGGATTTATTCCAATCTGCCCATAAAAGTTGCATCTCCGACCACCCGGCCTCAATAACGCACTCGTTGTATATTGAGGCATCTGTCTCCATAAGTAGTTCTTCGAAGAACAATATTTCCTCACACTGTGTCAAAAAGTTTTCTATAGACATGTTTAACTACAAACGGCCAAACAGCTGTGAGACAAATTATGACAACCCAAATTCTCACGACTATGAGTAAGAGACAAATATCCAAAATTTATCCACGAGAAAGCAATATGAGTGAGATACCAAATTTCAAACTTCTCCGCGAGAATGAGTAAGATAGAAAAGTTCCAAAATTCTCCACGAGAATGAATAATAGGCAAAAGTTCCAAAGTTCTCCACAAGAATGAGTAAGAGGCAAAAGGTCCACTTCTCCACGACAAAGCAGAAAAACACTTATGGCACCAATACCAACAATGAGCTAGTTATTATTTTTCGAAGTTTCTGGTTTCTCCGTGTCAATTCGTCAAACGAAATCACAAGGAGAAAAATCTACAGAATCAATCTTCAACAAAAACAACAAATTCTGCATCTAGCGAGTGAGACAATCGTCGGTTAATTTTTTCAATAAATGTTTCAAAAAATCCAACTTCTCCAAATGTGCAAGCTTTTCTCAAAACACGGTGCCAAATACTGCCAACCAGTCCAAAAGGCATCGACAAAAATCTCCAACAATTTATTCAATCTTCATCCAAGTCCAAAAGGCATCGACAAAAAATCTCTAATAATTTATTCAATTTTCATCCAATTGCGAAGCACTCAAAATATTGCTGCCGCCTTTGTTTTCCCGACAGAACCAAATAAACAAGCGCCAATATGTCAAAACAAATTCCAGACTATTAATGAGCAATGCAAAATTAACAAGATTTGTTTTTTACAAATTTGTATGAGACAAGTAAGCATCCAATCAATTATGCTTTTCCACATGTCCCCAATTGGGCAAACATGTTTTTACTTTTTCACATGAGTATTCTATTTTATATGAAAAAAAAAAATCAAAAATCTCCAATATTTTTCACTCCCCGGGAAAAATTCAAATTCCAATCATATTCCACGAAAATGAAAAAAATTTTCTTCTTCTGACCCACTGTGTCACAATTGTAAAAAACCAAATCCTTTTGCACCAGTTTATCTTGGTTTATTTTTGAAAACAATTTTCAATAAAATTTGTCTTCACTCAATATGGTACCGTTTAGTTTCACGAAAATCCAAATGATTCCATTAAACGTCCAACGAAAACCATGAGTCAGATCTCTTATATATTGAGCAAGAAATTTTTCATTTTCGCTACAACAGCCACTTCGTAGAAATAGGGAAGGCAACAAAACAGAAAACTCAATCATTTATTTCCTTTTAGAGATTTAATTTGAATTGAGACACAAATTGTCAAAACAGTCTTCAAAAAACTCCACTGCTCTTTTTAATGGACCACGTTTCCAAATTCCTTGGTTTACGAACCAATTTCGACTAAAAGCGCAAAGCATAAAATAGACCTCCACTTTATAAACCAAGTCTTCCACAACGTTTCCAAAAAACCAAATGTTTCAACACAACGTTGGGAAACGTAGCGAGCCAATATAAAATTTCTCCAATGAGAAAGAGAGCCAGAAATGATAACTAGAATTTGTTTGCATCAACCATCTTCTTCAATAGTGGAGATATCCAAAAACAAATTCAACTTTGCCTTTGTTTCGTATAATCGCCTTTCTGTTCTGAGCAAAAATTTGCCAACAACAAATTTGTAAAAACAACAACAAATATGTCGGCACAGGCTCAATAACAAAGTAGTTGAGAGCAAGCAAAAACAACCATTGGCATTCCATAAGAGCACTGTGCCAAAGTTAAACAATAACATCCAATGAGGCAGCGCACCACGAATACAACGCCCGCAAGAAGCACTGTCAGCGCACACGCAGCGAGCCAACAACAACAATGTTCAACAGAACACAAAATCTCCAATGAGACACACCAAAAAATGCAGGCAAACGAAAAAAGTGCCGGTTCCACATACAACAATATCAAAAGGGTACGGAATCAAAACCGTAACAACGGTATCTTAGATGTCAATCACCTACGTTTTTCTAAAATTTTGTAACCACCAACTTACAAAATTAGCTTCACGAAAAAGACAAAACAGCCGAGCCACTTTGTATACAAATCACACAAAGTTATTGCGAGCAAATTGTGTGTACTCACTGTTGTTACAAAGTGTTTTTCCTTCCCCTGGTTGTTGTTTAAAAGACGTCTACTGAAGGACCATATATTGGGGCGATCCCCAACAGCTGGAAAACTGACCGCCACGGCTCCAACTTCCGGGGTCAGTTTGGTTTGCCGGCACTAATGTCCACACAACAAAAAACTCACCGTTGTATCACTCACGAGTCTACAATGCTGGTGCCGGGAGCTGGTGACACGTATTCCAATTGGTAGGGCAATTTCTTCTTCTGGCTTACGAGCCAACGAACATTATCGTTCCCTCGGGGAAAACTTCTGTAGCAAGTCGATGCAAATGCTTTATTCTAATCTCGAGGCAATTTTATTTAAGGTGCGTATACATATTTCCCGAGCCAATGACAATTTCTTCCTTCCAAGCATGTACGACAAAAGTTGGTATTTGATCTTTGCTCCTATGAGCAATTTATTTTTTTTTATTCATAATAATATCTTAAAATTTATCACACTTAATTTTTGAGCCAAATTCAATTAAACTTTAATTTAAAGGCAAACAACAAAATGGAAGTCTATTTAAACATTCCCCAATAAAACAAATGTTGTATTTGTACTCTCTTTCTCTTCTGCTTGGCTCACTTCGAATGTTCTTTTGGTAGTGATGGTCTGTGCCATCGAGCGCCGTATTGTGGCCCCAAAACTGGTTTTTCTATTATTAGAATAGCAGGAGAGAAAGAGAGTAATAACAAGTGATAATGAGGAACAACGTTTATGTGAAGCATGTTCAGTGCAGCTACAGTGTTGTCATTGTAGCGTTTCTCACATAAACAATTGTTATTATTATTATTGTTATTATTATTATTATTATTATTATTATTATTATTATTATTATTATTATTATTGTGGGAACTGGGTATACTATACGTACTACACGTAGTGGTATAACATATTAAAATACAACTCTACATGTAAAATATAAAATGTAAACCCTCCCTCTATATTTCAATAGTAGTTTTAAAGCTTTTGTATTTTTATTTGTCATTGTGAATTAATAGCTTTTAATATTGTGATTGATCTTAACATTTAAACTTTAACTGACGAAATGCAACACTGTGAAATATATTTAATACTACTAGTTTAAGCAACTGTGAAGTACTAATTTAATCATATGATACTAGAGCCTTCTCATGAGTTGTACGTAAATAGAGTGAGTCTCAAATTTAATCACTTTGCAATCGGCAGTCGAGCCACTTGTAGTCTCGTCCATTCTTGTAAAATACATTTTTGGCAGCTACAATGGTTTCCATTGTTGAACAAGCAAAGCAAGGAACATCAATTCCAAAACTAATTGTTAGGATTTTATAATAAATAAAGCAATGTTTAAATAATTCACTAAAATTATTACATGTGTATTAATAAAATCCTACATTTTGGGGGCTCGTACCGGAGCTAAGCCACTGGAGAAAAGTGTTTGTGAGAAAATGTGAACTGAGAATAGAGAATATTCTTGAAAAATACCTGAGTGGTACGAGAAAAAAGATCATTGGAGAATGGTCATAAACTAGAAATATACCTGAGTGGTACGAGAAAAAAAGATCATTGGAGAATGGTCATGAACTAGAAAATACCTGAGTGGCACGAAAAATAATGATCATTAGATAATGTTCATAAAAATAACCTGAGTGGTTAAGAGAAAATAAACTGTTTAAGCGATAACCTGAGTGGTTGAAAATAAAACAGTGTCGCAAAAAACCGAGAAAAACTATCAAAAAGCTAATTTGTGTGTGAGACAAAAAAACTGTGTTACAAAATTTTGTGAAAAAGTCTGAAAGACCAGAACTAAAAACTGTGCAGAAAACAAAAAAAAGTGCAAAATAAATTGTGCTAAAAGCTATATAAAGGCGCTGTGTATAAAAGCTTTTCAAAAGAAGAAATAAAACACAGCATAATAACTCAAACTTCAGCGTACAAACAAAGACAATTATTATTGTGAGTGATAACAAAACCACATGATCTATGTAATGACCATTAAGTCAAACATCAGTTCGTGGTAGAGAAAGTGTAACACACATACAAACAATAACAAATAAGATTTCGTTGTCAAGTGCCTAAACAACGATAACTACATCAAGTTGCCAAGTGGATAAAACAACAACAAGCTATTGTGTGGAAACAACCCTTATTTTATGCCGAGAGAGAACCTCTGTGTGGCAGAACGAGATAGAGAGAAATTGTGTGTGCGAGATAAAACTGCGGAGAAAATGCAGATGTGTTGCAGTAGAAAAGTTTTATAAAATGTAAAAGCTTTAAGGTTTGGAAAAAGATTAAGCTTTTTAAATTTGAAAACTCGCTAAAGTTTGAAAAATTAAAAATTCCGATCAATGATAAACAAACTTTAAAGGTTTAGTGCAGACAAGAACCAATGTTAATGTTTCCGTTTGAGAGCTTCGATTAAATCCAAAGAATAGTTTAATAGAAAAAAACAATATGAGAAAAATACAGTTTGAGAGTTCAAGTTTATTTACATATTGTCATATTTGAGTATATATGAAGTTAATGTACTTTTATTAAAATTAACTGTTTTCTTTAAGAGTTTAATTTAAAAAATAATTTAACTTATTCTAAATTACTATTTTATATTAAAATTAAGCAAATTTATATAACTAAAAACGAAATGGATTTAAAGAAAGTGTTAGAATTGTCAGTGAATGATTTGAAAAAGGAGTTAGAGTCAGTGGGTTTAGAGACAAATGACCAAAAACCTGATTTACAAAGAAGAGTACTAAAACATTACAAACTTGTGCATGATAATTCAGAATCCGACTATGATGATGCAGCTTCAAGTAATGTACCCAAACCAATACAGTACAGAAGTCTTATTACATTGAGAGATGTAGGAGATTCGTTTACACCATTTACGGGAACAGATGGTAAAAATATCAACAACTGGCTAGAGGACTTTGAGGACAACGCGGAGACTTTAGGTGGGAATGATTTACAAAAGCTTGTGTATTGTAAACAATTACTTAAGGGGATGCGCGAATGTTTATTCGAATTCAGTCGGCAATAAAGAGTTGGGTCAAAATTAAAGAGGCTCTGTCTAAGGAATTTGGTACAACGTTAACAAGTATTGAGGTCCATAAGTTGTTGAGAAACCGAAAAAAGAAAAATGACGAGATTTTGAGGGAATATTTGTATGCGCTTATGGAGATAGGAAATCAAATATCAATATATGAAGAGAGCATCCTACAATATTTCATCGAGGGTATTCCAGATTCGAAATTGGGGAAGAGTATCTTGTATCAGGCCAAGGACATTAGCGACCTAAAGGAAAAGATGCACACTTATGAACAAATTAGGGGTTCATCTTACCAGGCACCAACCTCGAAGTCAACCCCGAAATTTAAAGAAGAAGACGTACCACGGGAAGGTAGAAACCAAAGAAAATGCTTCAAGTGTGGAGAAGTGGGTCATCTAGCTAATAATTGTAAGTCCAGTATCATTAAATATTTTAATTGTGGTGGGACCATAAAGCAAATTCATGTAGGAAACAGAAGCCACTTGAAATAAAATTGAAAAATGAGAATGCGTGTATGATCCAAGGTGTTCAGGATGTTGTTGAAAAAATTAAATCTCGGAGTCATAATCGCAATTTCAAAGAGCTCAAAATAAACGACATAACTTTTTCGGCAATAATCGATACAGGTAGCGACATTTCCATCATTCGCTCAGATATTTTCAAGAAATTGAGAATTGTAGAATTTGCAAAAGGAGAACGTAAATTTTTAACAGATGGATACAATACTTTTCTATCTTTAGGCTATTTCTATACGAACGTACTTGTTGACCATATTGTTATGAGAGTAAAATTTTTCGTCGCTTACAATTTTGTGTACCCAGCTGCACTTGGTAATGATATATTAGAACATGTTGACATCGTAATGACATCTGAGGGTTCAAAGTTAAGACCAAAACACAAATTGTTTGAAAAGAATTCTACAAAACCAATGCAAAATAGAGGCTTGTGTCAAAATAGTAGCTTGAAATTGGGACATAAAAATTTCGTTTATGATGGAAAGAGCAGGAGATGTTTATTGAAAGTTAGGAATGATTGCAAACCAATTTGTTTGTTGATAAAGACTGATGGTGTTAAAATTGACCATTCACACCTTAATAGTAAATCAACGTCAAAAATAAAGAATGCCAATAGGATTCCACAGGTTGTTGAAGCAAAAGATTTAAATAGGGAAAGAGAATATAGTAACACTACTAGAGAGAGCTTAGATCGAACCAAAGCCAAGAAGTGAGAGAAATATTTTGACGGAGAGAAAACGAAAGTGTCTAAGCCAGGTGAATTTGTTGCAATTAAGCATACACAGTTTCGACCAGGTTTGCATACTAAACGAAATTTTTTGGTACTATACAGAGTAAGGAAAACACTAAATATTAAAGAGGTTGTTCAGGAAAGGGAATTCATTGGCGTTTATGAGAAACGAGAAAAAGCGAGGAATGGTTCTTGTGAGAGTAGAGCTAGAAACCAACATAACAGTAAAGCAATGGTTTTTGTCAAAAGAAAGGCAAGTGATTATAAGTCAGGTGGACTGGACTCTATTAAGCATTCTAAGTACCAACCAGGGTTTGGTTTTAAAATAAAGCATAAATATTTTAAAAAAATCAGAGAATTTAACCGTGAGAGATACGAATTAGAGATGGTCGGTGAATGAGAGGGCCCAGGGAAGCGTAACACTGAAGCTGAGTACTTGAAGTGGTGGAATACGTCATTTGGGTCGAATGAATTATCAGGATGGCCGAATGTGGGAAATATACGTACTACACGTAGTGGTATAACATATTAAAATACAACTCTACATGTAAAATATAAAATGTAAACCCGCCCTCTATATTTCAATAGTAGTTTTAAAGCTTTTGTGTTTTTATATGTCATTGTGAATTAATAGCTTTTAATATTGTGATTGATCTTAAAATTTAAACTTTAACTGACGAAATGCAACACTGTGAAATATATTTAATACTACTAGTTTAAGCAACTGTAAAGTACTAATTTAATCATATGATACTAGAGGCTTCTCATGAGTTGTAGCTAAATAGAGTGAATCTCAAATTTAATCACTTTGCAATCGGCAGTCGAGCCACTTGTAGTCTCGTCCATTCTTGTAAAATACATTTTTGGCAGCTGCAATGGTTTCCATTGTTGAACAAGCAAAGCAAGGAACATCAATTCCAAAACTAATTGTTAGGATTTTATAATAAATAAAGCAATGTTTAAATAATTCACTAAAATTATTACATGTGTATTAATAAAATCCTACATTATTATTATTATTATTATTATTATTATTATTTTTATTATTATTATAGTTAACGCTATGGTCGACACTGCCGACTAACTATAAATGGTGGAGTCAGCATTTTTACTTCTGCATGCGGCCAAGTCATACCACCCCAAATAAATATCATTCACCTTTACACGCGCCCAACTAAAACCACTAACCAACCACTGCACGAGCATCCGGTCTAATTACACCATTACCTGACTATGCATTTCCCAAGACTCGAAATGCATGCAATGCCATCGAATAGGAGTGCTAATGGGAAGATGAATGGAAGGCCACAATCAGTCTTAGCCACGGAGCGATCGTCTACGGTTTATCAATTTAATAAATATTAAGTGAATACAATATTAATGAAAATACTAAGTGAATTTCGGATTTGTTATTAATAAGAATACTAAAGGAATTTACTGTTAAATAAATTGTGTAAAAAATTATCTTTTGAATTAAAGTGTTTAATTTATTATTTAGCAGACCGCAGTTGAGGTCTGCAAGATATATTTTTTTAGTATAAAATAACAAAATTTCTTAACTGTCGCCCGGGGCAGGGACCGGTATAAAAACAGTGAAGAAAGTCTTGCCGCAGTAGGAAGCAACGGTATCGAATTTGACAACTACCAGTGTTGCTTCTAAAAAGGACTAACAGGATCCTTCCGGTACCGGTCGTCGCGAACGTTCCGTATGCTTAGGCTCAAAACTAGCCTTAAGAAAAAAGTTAAAACAAAAAGAAAAATTTCAATGGAAAATTAAAAGAAAAAAGTTCCATTCATTTAAAGAAAAAGTTGAAAAGAAAAAAATTTTTTCCCTCCTGTAAATCCTAGAAATATATAAAAAATTGATTGAAAAATTCTAAATATTAAAAAAAAAATTCTAAGAATAAAAGGTTCAGTGAAAAAAAGGAATTAAACAATTTTTTTTTTTGGAATACAGTTCAGTGTACCGTTTTTGGAAATTTGTCTGGTTGTGTGTGTGTGTGTTTTCTGCAGCCTTGAACGGATTATGCTTAGCATAATTTTTCTGTAAGTGGACAACTCTTTCTTTTTTATATATAAACATGAAATATTTTTTCGAAATGGAGGATTTGAAAAAATCTGTAATAGAATTGTCGGGAGCTGTAAATACTCTGATAAACAATATCATGAACGTAGAGGTACGCCTGGGTAGTATTGAACACTCGAATGGGCAAAACACTCAAGCCTTGAATACGCTCAATAGTGGAGTCGCCAGTATCTCTCGTCCTTGAGAGATAAAATAAAAAACACTCCGTAAACAGACGGAAAGGAATTATTATTTCAATGACACTAATTTAACACTTCTATTCTAATGACACTTATTTAATGAGTTGATATTAAGATTCAGACTATCGCGATCCACCCCGAACTCCAATTGGTTCTCCGTGAGAGCACAACAAATTTAAGTAATTGGTTCCTCCAATTAAACATACATAAGTCAAATTGAGTTTTTCCACGAAATATAAATAAAAACGTTATATTCATAACTATTGCCGACTGTTTTAACATACTACTATTCTACCTCTATATGTCGGTAGAGGTAAGGCGAGTCATTCTTACAAGACCGCTAATGTTTTAAGTAATGAATTTTTAGAAAAAAGGTTTTTACTATATTATTTTTGCTACCGATTATTTGTTTATCTCGTATTCGAAATACTTTTTATTCTTCGTCGTCTCAGATCCGCATTAAGTAAATATTCGTTAATACATATTTATTAAAAGAAATCTCAAGCTATATCAAATTTGAGGTAAATTTTTGCTATCGTTTGGGTACTCGACAATCTCCGAAACTATCGTTACGGTGCAAGAAAGATTAAAATTTATACAGACCATCAACCGCTTACCTACGCTTTGGGTAATCGGAATTTCAACGCGAAATTGAAAAGATGGAAGGTTCGCATTGAAGAATATAGCCACGAATTGATTTATAAGCCAGGTAAATCAAATTACGTGGCTGATGCATAATCACGTCTGAAGACCCAAATCAACCATCTAACTTCAGGCATAGATACTGCTAGCGATGGTGCCAACTCAAAAACCGAAACCGCATCGGAAAAAGTCGCGAGCGATTCGGCAACAGAATCGGCATTCGAGGGTCGCGAAGAGGATCGGGCAATTGATAACGAATCAAGGGACAGTGATACTGTAGCAACAATGCTTAGCGCGGAAGAAGATAGTTCAGAACTTATACCACACGTAGAAGCCCCCATTAACGTCTTTCGAAACCAGTTGGTCTTTAGCGGAAATACACACGCCTATGAAAAACCGCATCCTGGATACACACGCCACTATATCCCCGTCAGTAGCCTATCCAGAAAGCAGCTGACAGAAATACTGAAGGAAAAACTCAGACCAAACATACTTAACGGGATTAAGATGCCCGAGGAAAAACTCGCACTTCTTCAAGATGTGTTTCGCGATCATTTTTCAAAGTACAAAGCAAGAATTACACAAAGAACTGTTGAGGATCTCAGGAACATTGACAATATTCTTGAGATAATAGCCAAAGAACATAAAAGAGCTCACCGAAATATTACTGAAAACAGGCAACAAATTTTGGAGAAATATTATTTTCCCAGAATGAGTAGCCTGATCCGGAAATTCGTGGCAACATGTGACATTTGCAAGCTAAATAAATACGACAGGCATCCATCCGTGCCTCTGTTACCAGCCACCCCGATACCGTCATACCCCTGCGAAATCCTTCATATCGACATATTTGAAATTCAGGGCGAAAAATTTATTTCATGTTTAGACAAATTTTCCAAATTCGCCAAACTCTTCCATTTAAAAAATCGGTCGACGCTGCTTCTGCGCATTTTAACCGAATGCGCTGTGTCAACCGAGAGTGGCCGAAGAATCTATAAAAATCATATTAGAAATAAAATTTTGCCAAGCTCTTCTAGCTAGGACGAAACAGAAATTGCAATAGAACAAATTCTTATTTTCTCTCCTTTTTCACTGGACCTAACACCTAGAAATGAAAATGCACCCGAAAGTGAACTAAAAGCCTCTGCAAATAATGGCAATGCCAATGCTCGGGCAGCTCAGCAATGGCATAAGGTTGAGAGGCATCGGTAGTGACATTGAACATTTTAGACAAGCTTTGTTGGAAGTACGGTGACATTACTCAAAAAATCATAAAAAAAGAAAACAAAACAACCAATTAAAAATTTCATTTTCATATGAGAAAAAATGTAGAAACTATTAAACATATTAAAAACTTATTAATACGATATATTATTTTGAGACAACGGCTCGAATGTCCCCGAGACATTGGTCGTGTTAGGTGTTCGTGCCATGAGTAGGTCTCATATTAGAGACTAAAAGGGAACAACACGAAGCCTACAGTCTACAAAATATTCTCAAATGGGCCTATAAAATAGTGGGAACCGTATGTTTACGGTGGGGTTCAATTCCCCATGGGCACCATGAGAGACAGCATCTAAAAACATATAACAAATAAAAAGGAACCCATTGGGTCAAAAATGTAATGCTAGCGAAATTAAATATTTTGAATAAAAAAATTGAGGGAATGAAGATTCCTATAGTTTGAAGGACTAAAAAGTTGTCCATGGCTTAAGAGACTTCTTTTTGATCTTTCTTAAAATGATAGATAATCGGCCTTCTACTCAGAAAGTATAATAATAAATTAAAACATTAACAAATAAAAAAAAGGAACCCATAGGGTCAAAAATATACAAGTAAAAGGAACCCATTGGGTCAAACATATACAAAGAAAAGGAAACCATTGGGTCACAAATGAAATATAAAATGAATAAAATACTAACACCTAGAATTTAAAGAAAGTGAAAGCGTTTAGCCAGTGTCGGCGTTTCATCTCAAACTTACTAACAAACAAGAAATTAAAATGCTAACACCTAGAATTTAAGAAAGTAAAAGCGTTTAGCCAGTGGCGGCGTTTCATCTCAAAATAAGTAACAAACAAAAATATATAAAAGGAACCCTTAGGGACAAAAATATACAAATAAAAGGAACCCATTGGGTCAAAAACATATACTAATTATTACTAACAAACAAAAATTATGATAAAAAAACAAAAAAAAAACTCACAATGCTAACACACTAACACTTACTAACCCCTAAAAAATAAAAACATGTATTAACGGAATAATTTCAGATTAACGCTGTTATCAGCAAAAGACGCCATGCGCCTTTTTAAATATACAGCTCCCATTATATCCATTAAGGAAGGTAGAGGCTCTATAATAGACGGCCACTTCAAGATGATGCATGCAGCAAACCTGACGGAGTATGAGATGGTACTGGGGGAAGCACTTACAGCTGCAGCGATGCTCAAAGACGCAGATAGGCGCCAAATGGTCAAATTTCATCTTCAACAAGTGACAGTGCAAATCCGCATTCTCAAAGGTAACACCCTACGGGAGAGGCGAGCTATCGAATGGCTAGGCTCCGCCTGGAAATGGCTGGCCGGGAACCCTGATGCTTCTGACTGGAGTTCAATCGTCGACAACAACAACCAAACCAAACGAGTCTAATGAAGTCGGAGATGAGAGGTTAAGCTCAAACCTGCTGAACAAGGTGCTAGTGCTAAAGGAGGAAGTCCGCGAGTGAACGAGAGCATGTCAGATGGCTAAGGCCGGCATAATCAACACCAACCTTCTCGACAGTGAAGAATTAAGGCGAGAAATATCAGAGGTTGCAACATTGCCATACGCCAACGACATTGAGGCTTTGGAATACAGCATGCCTTCTGTTTATACAAATGGTTCAATGCTGCTGTACGTCATATCCATACCGAAAATTAGAGACGAAATCTACAACATGTTAATCGTGAGGCCATCTATCCAGGATGGCAAGAGAATCGACTTGCCATTTAAAAAGCTGCTGGTAAATGAAGCCGAAACATATGGTATCACGGGCGGTTGCAGTACGTTTAGCAATTTAACAGTCTGCCAACAAGAAGCCTTAGTAGAACTAGAAAGGGAGGAATGTATCCCAAAGCTGTTGAGAGGTGGACAAGCTGAATGTATCTACGAGACAAAAACAGGGAACCTGGTTGAACTCTTAGAGGAAAGTACGCTATTCGTCACAAACTTCAATGGTAGCCTTACATGGGCTGGAGGAAAAGAATACCTAACCGGGACTTACGTGATACAGTTAAACAACGAAACTGTAACACTGAATAACCGTACCTACACAAGTGAAACCTTACGCACACATTTGGAAGCGCTGCCCGCAGTCCTGTCAAATATAACAAGTGCCAACCATAAAGTTAACCTGGATTACGTTCATCAACTTAGTCTACGAAATATTAAGACACTCGTTCATCTTAATTCCAACCTTCATATTTCGATGTTTTCTGGAATGGTTGTCATTGTCATCCTAATCGCCGCCGTCATCGTCCTTGGCCGGAAAATCTTTTCTCGGACAACTCTACCCCCATCAGACCTACCTTAAGTGGGGAAAGCGAACAGTATCTAGAGAATCAGTCCACTACCAACATCAAGAGCCCCCAGCTCAATTCCGTGTCGATGATGAATCTGCGGGACGCAGATATTTAAGGGGGGAGGAGTTAACGCTATGGTCGACACTGCCAACTATAAATGGTGGAGTCAGCATTTTTACTTCTGCATGCGCCCAAGTCATACCACCCCAAATAAATATCATTCACCTTTACACGCGCCCAACTAAAACCACTAACCAAGCACTGCACGAGCATCCGGTCTAATTACACCATTACCTGACTATGCATTTGTCACGACTCGAAATGCATGCAATGCCATCGAATAGGAGTGCTAATGGGAAGATGAATGGAAGGCCACAATCAGTCTTAGCCACGGAGCGATCGTCTACGGTTTATCAATTTAATAAATATTAAGTGAATACAATATTAATGAAATAACTAAGTGAATTTCGAATTTGTTATTAATAAGAATACTAAAGGAATTTACTGTTAAATAAATTGTGTAAAAAATTATCTTTTGAATTAAAGTGTTTAATTTATTATTTAGCAGACCGCCGTTGAGGTCTGCAAGATATATATTAGTATTAGTATTAGTATTAGTATTAGTATTAGTATTAGTATTAGTATTAGTATTAGTATTAGTATTAGTATTAGTATTAGTATTAGTATTAGTATTAGTATTAGTATTAGTATTAGTATTAGTATTAGTATTAGTATTAGTATTAGTATTAGTATTAGTATTAGTATTAGTATTAGTATTAGTATTAGTATTAGTATTAGTATTAGTATTAGTATTAGTATTAGTATTAGTATTAGTATTAGTATTAGTATTAGTATTAGTATTAGTATTAGTATTAGTATTAGTATTAGTATTAGTATTAGTATTAGTATTAGTATTAGTATTAGTATTAGTATTAGTATTAGTATTAGTATTAGTATTAGTATTAGTATTAGTATTAGTATTAGTATTAGTATTAGTATTAGTATTAGTATTAGTATTAGTATTAGTATTAGTATTAGTATTAGTATTAGTATTAGTATTAGTATTAGTATTAGTATTAGTATTAGTATTAGTATTAGTATTAGTATTAGTATTAGTATTAGTATTAGTATTAGTATTAGTATTAGTATTAGTATTAGTATTAGTATTAGTATTAGTATTAGTATTAGTATTAGTATTAGTATTAGTATTAGTATTAGTATTAGTATTAGTATTAGTATTAGTATTAGTATTAGTATTAGTATTAGTATTAGTATTAGTATTAGTATTAGTATTAGTATTAGTATTAGTATTAGTATTAGTATTAGTATTAGTATTAGTATTAGTATTAGTATTAGTATTAGTATTAGTATTAGTATTAGTATTAGTATTAGTATTAGTATTAGTATTAGTATTAGTATTAGTATTAGTATTAGTATTAGTATTAGTATTAGTATTAGTATTAGTATTAGTATTAGTATTAGTATTAGTATTAGTATTAGTATTAGTATTAGTATTAGTATTAGTATTAGTATTAGTATTAGTATTAGTATTAGTATTAGTATTAGTATTAGTATTAGTATTAGTATTAGTATTAGTATTAGTATTAGTATTAGTATTAGTATTAGTATTAGTATTAGTATTAGTATTAGTATTAGTATTAGTATTAGTATTAGTATTAGTATTAGTATTAGTATTAGTATTAGTATTAGTATTAGTATTAGTATTAGTATTAGTATTAGTATTAGTATTAGTATTAGTATTAGTATTAGTATTACTATTATTATTATTGTGGGAACTGGGTATAATATACGTACTACACGTAGTGGTATAACATATTAAAATACAACTCTACATGTAAAATATAAAATGTAAACCCGCCCTCTATATTTCAATAGTAGTTTTAAAGCTTTTGTATTTTTATTTGTCATTGTGAATTAATAGCTTTTAATATTGTGATTGATCTTAAAATTTAAACTTTAACTGACGAAATGCAACACTGTGAAATATATTTAATACCATGGTTTAATAAGAAAGGTTAGCCAAAGCTTTCTGTCAATTCAATTTTTTTCTTTCAACTGTCCCTAAAACGTCAAAACAATATACACAATCTATGTATGTATGTGTGCTGTTTGAATAATATGCCAAACAATTTTAAAAACAATCGAATTCAATGATTTTTAAATTTGTTTTTAGAACATTTGTATGGAAGAAATTCGTCAGCTATGCATTGCAACAAACATTTTATCATATCCACAACTCGATTATGTGGAGAAACCTTGGCCTTTCATTCATTTTTCGTGTTTTTTATAAAATGCTCAACATTGGTATTGTAAACAAACCCACTTGTTGCTTTTGTGTTTACTAATATTGACGTTTTAGGAATTCAGGAAAAACAAGGGTTCTATAGATTGTTTTCATTTAAATCTACCTCTTTACTTATACCATGTTTAATACTACTAGTTTAAGCAACTGTAAAGTACTAATTTAATCATATGATACTAGAGGCTTCTCATGAGTTGTACCTAAATAGAGCGAATCTCAAATTTAATCACTTTGCAATCGGCAGTCGAGCCACTTGTAGTCTCGTCCATTCTTGTAAAATACATTTTTGGCAGCTACAATGGTTTCCATTGTTGAACAAGCAAAGCAAGGAACATCAATTCCAAAACAAATTGTTAGGATTTTATAATAAATAAAGCAATGTTTAAATAATTCACTAAAATTATTACATGTGTATTAATAAAATCCTACATTATTATTATTATTTTTATTATTATTATTATTATTATTATTATTATTATTATTATTAAACAACTGTCTCGCTGTAGCCTTCAAAGAGATCGCACGCATCGTCGCATACAAGCATAACAAACGGTTTTACCAACAGAAAGTGAAACGCAAATATTTCCAAATTTTCTTAAAAATAAAGCATTTGTATCTATCAAATCTATTGTGAAATACGCGGTAAAATAAAACAAATAAAATGTCGGTAATCGAAGAACAAAGTAAAATTACTTGTGGACAATGTTCATTAGAAATAAAATCAATTTTATTCGTTCGTTGTTATTATTGCAATAACAATTATCACTTTTCCCCGTGTTGCTCACTTTCTGAGAGCACATATAAAAGCATGGGTCAGACCAAAAGAGTTGTGTGGAGATGCAAAAAATGCACCATAAAATCTCCCAACGTAGCTAATTTAGTGCTACCAAATGAAGATGAACAACAACAACAATCCATGAACAGTCAACAATGCAAACAACAAAGAGATGACAGTGATGAGGCTAGCAATAGCAAAAGATTCAAAAACACAAACACACCAACAACGTCAATATGCAAAAATACGTCTCAAAGCAGAGACATAGAAGATGTAAAGACAAGTTTGTGTAGTTTAGAAATCTGCATTAAACAACTAACCATGAGTTTAACAACAATGAGTGCAAAACTTGATAAGACCACAGAAGAAATGAACAATAACGTAGCAACACTTACAACACAAATTCACGATTTGTATGAAAAGTATAGAGAGAAGAGTGCACAAATAAATGATCTCAATGAGAAAGATCGAGAGAAAAGTGCACACATTGAGAAACTCAACCAAAGAATAGAGAGGTTAGAGCAAAACTTGATAAACAAAAACATAGAAATTAGCAATGTGCACAATATGGATATCGAGGTGAATGAACTGGTATCCAAAATATCAGAGAAAACAGGAGTTCCAATTAGCAACAACGACATGGAGAGAATTGTCAGAATAGAAAAAAAGAAAAAAATTGTTATTGAGTTTGCATCAATACACAAAAAACGAGAGATCATGAAAAAAATAACGAGACATCGATTACAAATATCTGATGGAAGCAGTGAAGCAGAGGAAAGTGTCAATTTTGTATTTCTAAATGATGAACTAACACCATATTACAGACGTTTGCTTTGGATGACCAAAACCAAAGCAAAGGAATGTAAATGGAGATATGTATGGGTACGAAATGGGAGTATATATTCCCGAAAAAATGAGAATTCACGATTTATAGTAATAAATAATGCTTCAGATTTGGAAACGATAACCAAAACTAACAAAAAGAAACACAGCTTGCTAATTAAATGTTCTCATACCAAGAAATTTACAAACAAAATTAAAGCGAAAGTGGAAATCATTCCAAATTAAAATCAAACCAATAAAAACAAATCAAAATATTAGCGAAAAAAGAAGTTTTAAATCAAATAAAACAGCATAAGAAATTTTCAAATTCAATTAATTTTTTTTAGAAATCAAAAAACAAATCAACACATTTTAAAAATGAATTATACAAATGATGAAATTTGCAACTTCAATGAAATTAAAACAAAATATACTTGTTTTTCTGTGTCTCTGATACATATCAACATACGATCTTTTTAACAAACATCTCAAAAATAATAAACAATATACAGTTGATTGTACTTTGCGAAACAAATATAACAGATGATGAGAATTCTTTTTATAGAATAGATGGATTTAATTCCATCTTCATAAACAGGGATGGCAAAGGAGGAGGAATAGCGGTGTACATAAAGGACACTTTGCAATTTATAAATGTAAATATAAATATGACGTCGGCAGAAATAGGAAGAATTGACATCGGATATGATAAGGATAAAAGTGTCACAGCCATTTATAGACCCCCAAGTAAGAGCAGTACGATATTTTTGCACGAGATAGAAAACATCTTATTTGATATGGGAAGCAAAAACAAAAAAATAATATTATTAGGCGATCTTAATATTGATATCATGAAACAGAATACAATAACCTTAAAATACCTCAGCATCATGGCAACAAATGGACTGAAATGTATGATTTCCAATCCAACGAGGGAAGATCAAAGTCGCAACACAAATACATGCATCGATCACATCTTTATTAGATGGAACAAAAAAACTTAAAGAGACTTATTCCGCAATAGTAAAAACTGTGATTTCTGACCACCACGCTTTATTTGCCTGTGTAGATGAAGAAAAACAGAAAACAACGCAAAACAATCAGAATATAAAAAACAATAATAAATATAAAATCAACTCCAATAAAGTGAATCGGCATGTCAGAAACACTCTTCTTCTTTATTTGCAAATCCGTTATCCGGATATAAGCGATCATACAATATTATTATAAATGTGTTATGCTATTTTATTTTATATTATACAGGCATAAACAGCTCTCTATTTTTTGCCGCCGAAATCATGCTTCTTTCATCATGGCAGCCCGTCCAATCTTGTATGTTTTTCAGCCAGTTCAATTCTCTCCTGCCTCTTCCTCTTTTTCCTTCTACATTGCCCTTTATGCTGGTTTGCAGGAATTTATACTTTTCATTTCTCATCAGATGTCCCAAATATGCAATTTTCCGAGCTTTGGCATGTCGCAGCAATTGTCTATCTAAACCCATTCTGCGTAAAACGTCCTGGTTTGTTACATGATCAGTCCATGGTATCTTTAAAATCCTTCGGTAGACCCATATCTCGAAGGATTCAAGTTTTTTCTCATCTGCAATTTTGATGGTCCATGTCTCAACTGCGTAAAGTAGTACGGACCAGATATAGCATTTCACGAATCTGACTTTTGTTGAGAGGCTTATATCGTGATTTGTAAAGATTGTTTTGTATTTGAAAAATGCATCTCCGGCCATCTCTATACGACGTTCGATTTCCTTGGAAGAGTCCCAATACATTTAACAATACTCCAAGGTATGTGAAATTAGTGACTCGTTCAATATTGTTATTATTAATTTTTAGTATGGTGTGATAGTGGTCATTTTTCTTACTCACAACCATGTATTTTGTTTTTTTAATGTTTATTTTTAGGCCATTTGCTTCGCTCACCCTTGAAAGTTTATCTACGAGCCTCTGTAAACTAGGTAGACTGCTAGCTACTATTACGGTATCATCTGCATATCGTATATTATTTATTGTTCGTCCATTTATTTTTATACCTATTCTTTCATTTTCCACGGCTTCATTAAATATTTTTTGGGAATAGATGTTAAAAAGCATAGGAGACAATATGCACCCCTGTCTTACTCCTTTCGATATAATAATTTCGTCCGTAGTTTCGCCATTTATCTCAATCCGTGCAGTTTGACTCCAGTATAAGTTTTAAATGCATCTTATTTCCTTCTCCCCAACTCCAATATCTTTCAATATATCTATTAGCTTGTCGTGTTGAACTGTGTCAAATGCCTTTTCATAATCTATGAAGCAAAGGAAAACATCTTTCTGGACATCTCTGCACTTCTGCACCAATATCTGCATGGAGAGTAAAGCCTCTCTCGTCCCCATGCCCTCTTTGAATCCAAATTGTGGTTCTCCCATAGCCTTTTCACATATGGGGTATATTCTTGTGTGTATTATTCTCAGAAAAATTTTTAGGATGTGGCACATGAGGCTAATCAGTCTGTACTCACTGCAATTCCTTGCATGCATCTTCTTCGGTATTGCTATAAAGGTCGATAATAACCAGTCATGTGGGTACTGGCCTGTATCATATACATTATTAAAGAGTTTTACTAAATTTGGAATATTGCGTCCATCTATTAGCTTCAACACTTCGGAAGGTATTTGGTCAGGTCCTGTAGATTTTTTGTCCTTAAGCGTCATAATTGCATGCTCCACTTCAGACTCCGTTATCGGATTTCCAGCAATATTGATATTAACATTTTCGTTGTTGGATCGGCTTTCATCTGTAAACAATTCTTCAATATATTTTTTCCAATGGCTCTTTATTTGTTCTGTTTCAAAAATTGGCTTGTTGTTGTTATCAATAAGCGTTGTGGGGATATTTTTCCTATAAATTCCGGCCGCTTCTTTCAATTTTTTGTGAAGATTAAAATCATCGTGCACATTCTGTAGGTGTTCAATTTCTTGGCACTTTCTATTTAACAGTGCGTTTTTGGCAGCACGAGTTGCTGTTCGAATTTCTTTGTTGATTTCCCAATACTTCACGTAATCCACGTTTTTAAATTTACTGCGTTCTGCTCGAAGCTCTAAAATTTCATTGGTCATCCATTCCTCATTATTTTTTCTATTGCAGTTTCCAAGGGAGTTTTCAGTAATTCTACATATTGTGTCCTTCACATTATACCAGAGGTTTTCCAAATCGTTCATGTCGATCCTTCCTAGTTCCTTGTTCATGCTATCCTTCACCTCGTTTTTAAACATTGGATCATTGAGTTTCTCACAGTTAATTCTAACCCTAGTCTTCTTTTTTCGTATTGTTGCTAGTTTTATTCGGATATTTAACATCAGAAGGTTATGGTCCGATGGCACGTCTGCTCCTGGGTAAGTTGAACATTTGGTCACGCAGCTCCTATATCTTTTATTTATCATAATGTAGTCAATTTGGTTACGCACTATATTATTTCCGTTATCCTGAGGTGATTTCCAGGTATAAAGCCTTCTGGGGTGTAACTGAAATAGTGTGTTAGTGATTGTAGTTCCATGCTCTTGACAGAATTGTATTAATCTGTCACCCCTTTCATTTCTTTCGCCGAGACCAAAACTTCCTGTAATACCGCATACCTCTTCGCTTCCTACTTTGGCATTGAAGTCGCCTTGAATTATTGTAATTTCATGTGATTTCGTCATTTTTAGCAATTCATTGATTTCGTCACATGTGGGTGCGTATACTTGAATATTGTTTAAGTTAAGCGGTTTTCCTTTTATTTTTATCATCATTGACATATCGGACATTGGAACAAATCCAGCAACACAGCCCGCAACATTTTTGCTCACGATGATACCTACACCTCTTCTGTGTATCCCTACCATATTTCCTGAGGAGTATATCGACGCATTTTGGGATTGAAATGTGTGACATTCCGTCCACTATGTGTCACTAACGCCTAATATATCTATGTTAAATCTGTTCATTTCATTGATAGTATTGTTAAGTTTTCCAGACTCATACAAGCTTCGGACATTCCATGTTCCAATGTTCAGTGTTTTCTTGTTTTTACCTCCGGGGATTCTTAGCACCCTCGATTGGCCGGAGACTGAGGGCCGTGTGTTTTGTTGGTTGTTCATATTGTATGATTTTCATGGGAGAGTTACTTCAGTGGTTTCCCGTGACCTTCTGAAATGTTTATAGTTTTCCATCTAATTTTCAGCCGCTCCAATGGAGTACAGACGCTGTTTGCTGCCGCCGAATCTCGATCTGACGCTGCCTTTTCCTTTTATTTTTGGTTCGCCCAACATATTTTATTTCTGCGGTACCCGTCATATCTGATGAGCTTTCCCCTATCCATCACCTGGGGAGGCGTCCGATGGGAGAAAAAAAACTCCGCACGGAGTCAGAAACACTAATTGGGAAGAAATTATTAACGCGTCCAATAATTCAAATGAACTCTACAATAACACATAACACACACAGTAAAATATATCAAAATTCGGCCGATGAACAGTCAAAACAGAAAAGTCGTAATGGTTTTCCGTGGATGAACGAGCATATACTGAAATCTTGCAGTATAAGTAGAGATGGACAGTGGGTAAATACCCAATGGGTAAATACCCGGTAAATTGGGTAAATTGGGTAAATACCGGGTAAATACCCATTTGTGGGTATTTATTTGGGTATTTACTATATTGAATCGCTAATACAACATCTTAGACCCTATTTCTGGGTTTAGGTTATGAAATCGATTCAAAATGCATAGTTTTACAATACTTTAAACAAGTGGGTAAATACTTGGGTAAATACCCGAGTATTTACCCAAGTGTTGGGTAAAAACTCATTAACTGCCGAACTACTTGACGTAGGCTGACAAAATTTGGCTCAAATCTTTCTTATGTCAAAAGAACTTCTGCTACTGAACATTGGGTCTCTGGGTCCATGTTTTGATATAGCCCCCATATATCCGTACCTCCCGATTTAAGGTATTTTTTACTTATTAGCCTCATTGTACAATCATATTGGCTGAAATTTGGCACAGTGAGTTCTCAATATGTAGAAAATATCCTTGCAAAAATTTGTCAACATAGGTCCACGTTTTCTAAAAGCCCCCATATAAGGGTACCCCGATTTCGAGTATTTACCCAAATGTTTGGTAAAAACTCTTTAACTTGTAGTGGACTTCCTTCCAAAAAAATAATAATAAATAAATAATAATAAAAATTTAAATTGCAACGGTTATAAGCTGATATTCAATTCGTAAATCGCATGCGATATTTTACTTAAGGGCAGCTACTACCTACATCAGCAGAATGATAACACAGTTATTGTTAGTTATCAATTAGAGATAAACATATGTTTTAAATAAGTAATCACTGCGAATGTAGTTATTCTTATTATTCAAGAAGAGACTTCCTCCTTTCGATAGAACAAGAAAACTTCCTTTTTATATTTCGTCACCCGACAAGTAAAGTCTTCCAGAAGTAAAACTTATTCTCCACAATCTAAATAATCCTAAAGGGATTTACATTATAAATTGAACGAATACAATTCTTTGCAAATAAAACTACTGTTTTAACAAAAATTGCTACTGAATGTACTACATTTCGGGTGATATTCAGTGCATCGATACCAAAGGAAAAAAAAAAAAAAAACCTTTTTTTCTAATCCCAGGTAAAATTTCTATTCATTGCATTTTCATGCAACTCCCAAATCTTAAAAAAACCCATGTTTATATATCCCACAGAAATTTTACACCAAAAAACCAAAGGGATATCCGGAATACTATCTGGACTCCAATTGTAGCACAACGCATTTTACGATTGGTTGCACAAAATATCCTCAAAGTCAATTCGATAATTTCAAAAGTCGAGCTTGGTCCAGATGAACGGAGTGAGTGAAATTATCCATCGTCCATTTTTCATCAGGTATACGTTCTGAGCAATTTTACATGTGTACTCACTCGTGCTAGTCAAGCGACGCAAGTAATCACCTAAGTGAGATTAATATATTCATCACTTCGTTTGATTTTATTGGTATGTCAATTCAATCATAAATTACCGCCCCGCTACCGGCATACCCTGATTTGATTTTGCCTGACTCTCCAAGAAACGAGAAAAAAACGATCATCAAGACACAATTATACCCTAACAGTATCACCATCAAGGGCAGTAAAGCAACAAAACTGTACCTTCCTCTGAACAAAAGGCAGAACGAAAAAGTAACCAAAAAGAGGGCGATCTCATGTTTTAAAACATTGTTTCAATTCAGTTGACACGGGCATTCAATCGGTACCAGCGAGAAATCAATTCGGAACCCTTATTAAGTGAATATTCTAAGTATTGCAATTGTGAATAATTCGAAGTTTAATAATTCCATACACAATTTAAATGTAAAATGTGCATATGAGTGGCGAGTGGTCATAACTTAATTTATACGTGGCATAGAGTAAAACTTTCAATTTTTTTCATATTAATGTGTCCAAGTTATGGAAAAATTGTCGTTGATTCTATAAAAACGGTAATATTTGACAAAACGAGCTCCAAGTTAAACGATAATAATTGAATCGAACTTTTTGAAATATATAAAGTTTGAAATCTAAATGCTGGAATTATAAAAAATTATATATGAAACAATATGTATGTATATGAATTTAAAAAATGGTGATCACTGTCTACCTCATATTCATATTTTCGCCATTTTATAAAATGTTTGTAACAGTGTTCAAAACGTATAGATCTTACATACAAACACAACAAAAATCATAGTGACATAGCTCATAGCGAAGTAGTGATAACCCAAAACGTTTAACAAGTCTCTGGATTTAACTTTAATTTTATACAGAAATTTCCAACGAAGCTGATGTGATGAGGCCTCTTCAATCATCGAGTGTTGGTAAGTGTCATGGAATGAAATATTGATGTATGTATGTGAGCGTAGAAGAAATTCCAGTGATTTTTTGTTAGCATTATAATATTGTAAAAGATAATGAGTATTCTCATACTCTTCCGTAAGAGATTAATTCTAGGATGCCATTAATTGAGTAAATTTCGTGAGCGTTGTCATTCATCGATTACAGTATGCTCAGAGAGTCTGTCATCTATGATTTTTTTTTTATTTTGTTTTGCTTCAAAGTGAACAATTTGATCAGTGGAGTTATATTTCCACTCAAAATTTATCTTCATAGTAATTTTGTTTTGATCGCTGTTTTCTTACTGCATCATAATTATCATTATTAAGTTTTCTATGTTGTTACAATTTTTACACCTTATAGTACGCATATAAGACTTTCTACAGTTTTTGTTTTAATGATTAATCTTAGAATTAAATAGCTTTTAATGTTTAATATGAATAATCTATATTCTATCAATCGTTATAGTTTTTCTTGAACCCCAAATGAATTACAATAAAACAAGTATGAATATGAAAATTATGTGCTAGAAAATCCTCCATAAGAGTTTATCTGTGATGGCGGCATCGACCATGGAATGAGAAAGTAACTCAGGCTTAGTATAGGGGTCCTTAATATTTTCTTAATTGCCATCAGGACATTGGAAAGGGAGGGTAAAGAGGCACGACTCTCCTAACAACATCCAGGAGCAGTCAATCCAATACAAGGCATATTCTTAACCAATATAATTTCACTAAGGAATCATATGAGGTCGTTATTAGCAGGGGGCTTGTTTTGTTTTATAGTATAACGACTTTAATTTCATTTGATTCCCCCATCTAATTTCATGTTTTAAAAAATAATGTCACTTAAATAAAAGGGAGTTATATTATTATTGTAAAAAAAAATAAACTGCGGTAGAAAGGAAAGGACCCGAACTCCCCAGCCGACTGTACAGCTAGCTTACCGAAACTCCCACTGTCCTACTCCAATCTATCGTGTATTGGCCTTTCAACGATCCAGAATTGATAAGTTCAGAGAAAATTATTCAGAAAGAAAGTATGTTCATTACAATAATTGGCGCCCAACGTGGGGCAAAAAAGGTTAGAAATATCCTTTTCTGCTCAGATTTTATTAATATTTTGTAGAGTTCAATTAAATGAATAACGTTGAGGAATCAGTATCTGGATGAGGCTTTCAGAAGAACCTATACTACCACTTTTTCGGAATATTGGCTACTTGAGGTTTAGAGGGTCGAGTAAGCTAACCATCTAGTTGATTGTGTATGTTCCATGGGCTTTAATCTAAATAATTGAATCTTCTTCTTTACGTAAATTTTTGGTTTTAATTTTGAGAGCTTCCATCTTTTGGGACGAAGTATCAGCACCTACTTGCATTACGGAATACAGAGATTCTGCTGCTTGCGAATTTTTGTCCTATTTCAAGTAGAGAATCGAGGAAAGATAATTAGCTGGTTATCCGATTGATGTGAGATTCGCAATCTCCAAAAATTCCATAGAACAGTTTTGCTGTTAAATGTGTTGGTTAAGATTGTCTTGAATCCTCATTCCTTGTCATGTCGTCAAACAGAAAACTCTTATTGTAAGAATTATTGATTTAAATAGTGTTGAATATCCACTACTTAAAACTATATATTTATTATTATTTCCGCAATCTTGGATTGAAGAATCCATACTAAATTATCTGTTTTATTTGAACATTCTTAAAAACGAAAATGGCACTGGCGAGAACACCTCCCAAAGATTCAATTGCTCCATCTGGAGTATATTCGGTAAACTTCTGTTCAATTTGTAAAGAGATTTTGTCAGAAGATCAGAACTGTGTGATCATACAAGAATGTAACCATGTGTTCCACAAAGTTTGCATAGAAACGTTTTTATCTACTAGTTCACAGTGTCCGGTCTGTAAAAGATCTTGCGAATTGTCCGAATTACGTGCATATCAGCTCAACGTTTCTACGGTTCTTCCGCAGGGATTTGACTCTCCGTATATCAATCCTATTCCACCTCAAAATCTTACGGCAAAGCCAAGTGGTCGTGGAAAACCTCGAGGGGCAAAAGCCTACAACACGCGAAGCCACACTCGTAACCTTTTTCCTGAGGAATCGGCATCACTAGACCAAACCCAAGAATTAAATAGTCTTGCAAAAGATCACAAAGCTCAGAATTCTCATGAGCACAATTTCGCTCAAAATAAAAACAGTCAAAACAATAAGGGTGGTACAGGAAAAGTGGACTACGAGCGTATACAACGTATGATAGAAACATCTATGTGTCGATTATTGACTTCCTTCAATATGTCCCAATCCTTGGGTGCAAATACAAATGATGTTTCTACAAACGTTCCCATACGTTCTCCGGTAGCAAATCGTAATAATAGTAATCATGACTCTTTGAACGATGCTCTTAGTCGGAATCAAAGATCAGCGGACCCCATAGCGGATCCAAATCTTCATCAGCACTCTAACCTATCCTCGCATTATCGCTTGCCTTATACTATTGATAAAATATCATCTATTATTCAGGGTTGGAATCTTCGATTCGACGGTTCCCAGAATGGACTTAACGTCGAAGAATTTTTATACCGACTACGGTCTTTAACTGAAGATTATTTTGAAGGAGACTTCACGATTATCTGTAAGAATTTACAGATATTGCTTTCGGGTCGAGCTCGAGACTGGCTATGGCGATATAGGAAGCAAGTCCACAATATAGAATGGGACAATTTCTGTCAGGCTCTTAGGTCCCAATACGCCGATTTTAAAACTTCTTCTGATTTGAGGGAGGAAATTCGAAATCGGAAACAGAAACCGGGAGAAACCTTCGATGTATTTTTCGACTCCATTTCTGGTATAATCGATCGACTAGATATACCGATGTCAGAGACAGAGGTAGTCGAGACATTAACCAGGAACTTACGTCCTGAAATCCGGCAGGAATTGCTATATATCCAAATAAAATCGGTGTCCCATTTACGTCAGCTAGTCCACAAACGTGAAAATTTTCTGAACGACGAACACGTACGTCGAAATATGGCTATTCGTCAAAATAACAACATGGCTGCCAGACGACAAGTAGCAGAAATAGACTGTGAAAACAATGTCGATGACTTTGATCCCAAATTGAGTCATGACAACTCAGTTAATGGCCTACAAGGACCTTCGTGTGTATCCCTATGTTGGAACTGCGAGGGCAAAGGACACCATTGGCAGGATTGCCTCCAAGACCGCCAGGTGTTTTGCTATGGCTGTGGTGCCAAAAAGGTATATAAACCGAATTGCGTTAAATGCAACAACAATTCTAACACAAAGACAAAAAACTTCCACATTTCCGTTCCAACAAAGGAACACCTATAGAATTTTCTATATCTCAAACAGTCACACCTGAGGGAAATACTGACATGTCCACAATAGCAACTAACAAAGATCACCAGGAGTTGACTACAAATTTTACAATTTTAAAAAGAGCTAAAACACCAGATATTTCATCTGAGCACAACATATTAATCCCTCGTTTACCTTATCACCAAAGGTTGGCGAAATATATGCGTATGCGCGACGAAATCTTCAATGTTGACTTTCTACAAATGCAACCGAATAAATCTAAACGTTCAACACTACGGCTTCGGACGTATTTTAAGTTGAAAAAACTTTCAAAGAAATTTCTCATATCCGCTATAATTTCCAATCCAAACGACAGGCGGTATTACGCTAAAATTTCATTTTTGGATCTGACTGAATATGGGCTAATAGATACTGGGGCCAACATCAGCTGTTTAGGATCTGATTTGGCTAAGAACACATTTCCAAATTTCACAAAGTGTAAATCTTTTGTTCAAACAGCTGATGGTAACCCACAAACAGTACTAGGTTGGATTGATGTCGCCGTAACATTTAAAAATCAAACCCACAAAATGAAATTTTTCCTCATTCCGTCAATTTCGCAAAAATTGATTTTAGGAGTCGATTTTTGCAGAACTTTTCATTTATTTGACAATATCATAGGTAACTTGGACATTCTTAGCGTCGATAACTCATCAAGTGTAACCCCAAATGTTGCAGACCTTCCAGAACCTTTCCCCTGTCCCACAGAGGATAGCAGTCCCGATGAAATCTTTTTTCCTTTAGATGAACAACAGAAATCTCAATTATCTAGTATTATATCATTATTTCCGAGTTTCGAGAAACAGGGCCTGGGTCGTACCTCTTTAATTAAGCACGCAATTGATGTGGGAGAAGCTTCACCCATCAAACAACGACATTATCCGGTTTCACCGGCAATTGAAAAAATGATGTTTAAAGAGATCGACCGAATGCTCTCTCTAGGGGTTATAGAGCCATCATGTTCACCGTGGAGTTCTCCAATGAGACTCGTAGTAAAACCGCACAAAATACGGTTGTGTTTAGATGCGCGAAAATTGAATAGCGTAACCAAGAAGGATGCCTATCCACTTCCTTCTATTGAAGGAATATTCTCTAGATTACCTAAGGCTCATATCATAACCAAGTTGGATCTCAAGGATGCCTATTGGCAAATTGCCCTGGATGATTCATCGAAGGCCCTAACCGCCTTTACAGTACCAGGGAGGCCCCTTTATCAGTTCGTCGTGATGCCCTTCGGCCTATGCAACGCGCCACAGACGATGTGTAGGCTGATGGACCAGATCATTCCTCCAGATCTGCGTCATTGCGTCTTTGGGTATCTCGACGATCTGATAATTGTGACGGCTGATTTCGAAACACATGCTGAAGTACTAATTCGGGTGGCTTCGCAGTTTCGGAAAGCTAATTTGACCCTAAATATCCAAAAAAGTAAATTTTGCGTCACGAAGGTGAACTACCTTGGCTACGTCATCGGTAATGGCGGAATAACAACAGATACGGAAAAAGTCAGCGCCATTAATAATTGGCCGGTACCTAAAAATCTCAAACAAGTTCGTGGATTTTTAGGGTTAGCGGGATGGTACCGCCGATTTATTGACAATTTCGCTTCCGTTGTTTTCCCCATTACCGAGGTAGTATCCACAAAACGAAAATTTGTTTGGACAGCAGATGCTCAAGCGGCCTTTGATAAAATCAAACAGCTCCTTACATCTGCCCCGGTCCTCATAAATCCGGATTTTGAAAAGAAATTCTTCGTTCATTGTGATGCCAGTGACTATGGCATCGGGGCCGTCCTGGTGCAATTGGACGAAGAAAATCAAGAAAGACCCATAGCATTTATGAGTCGCAAACTGAATTCCGCTCAACGAAACTATTCGGTCACTGAGCGTGAATGCTTAGCGGCAATAGAAGCGATCAAGAGATTCAGATGTTATCTCGAGATGCAAGAATTTGAGGTCGTAACAGATCACAGTAGCCTTGTATGGCTCATGCGTCAACCCAACCTTACCGGGAGACTTGCGCGCTGGGCCTTACAACTGCAAAGTTATAAGTTCAGTGTAAGTCACCGGAAGGGTCGGGATAACGTTGTTCCTGACGCTCTGTCACGACTTCCAGACCCAGAAATTGCATCCTTAGAAAACGTAGCCCCGGAAATTGATCTCGATTCACCACATTTTAGTGACCAAGATTATAGAGAGTTAAAAGACAGAATTGCTAGCAACGAAAATACTTACCCCGACTTAAAAACAGTTGATAATTTCGTTTATATCCGAACGGAGCACTACTCTGGGGAAGAGCTCCAAGAGCAACAAGTTTGGAAGCTCTGGATACCCAGAAATCTCCGTGAACAGGTCATTAGTCGAGCACATGATTCGCCAATAACAGCTCATGGCGGAATATGTAAAACATTGGAGCTCATTAGAAGGAATTTTTATTGGCCTGGATTGGTGCGGGATGTCCGACAATATGTGAAAAGTTGCGAAGTCTGTAAAACGACTAAAGCCCCTAATTTCGTAATGAAACCCCCAATGGGGACTCAGAATGTATCAATCCGCCCATTCCAGCGCTTGTATATAGACCTTCTAGGCCCGTACCCCCGCAGCAAGAACGGTTTTACAGGACTTTTAATCGTTTTAGACCACTTTACGAAATTTCATTGGGTCTGTCCCCTAAGGAAATTTACGGCTAGCTCGATTCAAACATTTTTGGAACAGCAAATATTTCATATATATGGAGTGCCGGAGATTGTGGTGAGTGATAATGGTAGTCAATTTAAGGCTAACGAGTTCAACGCCTTTTTGACCAAATATGGAGTCACTCACACCTATACTGCCATTTACTCACCACAATCAAACGCCTCCGAAAGAGTAAATCGGTCTTTGATAGCCGGAATCCGAGCATATCTCAAAACCGATCATAGGATGTGGGATGAAAATCTGAGTAGCATATGCTGCGCATTAAGAAACTCCTATCATCAATCCCTCAAGATTTCACCGTACAGAGCTGTTTTCGGCTTTAACATGATTACTCACGGTTCATCATATAACCTTCTAAGGAAAATACAAATGTTGGACGAACCGATGGGTAATGTTTCAAGGGAAGATCAACTTCAAAATCTGCGACAGGACATTAAGAAACAAATTAAAAGTGCATACGAAAAAAATCAACATACCTACAACTTACGATGTAGAGAGCCCACATTCCAAGTTGGTGATGAAGTTTTTCGCCGCAACTTTGCGCAGAGTAATTTGGAGAAAAACTTTAATGCCAAGTTAGCACCCATGTTTCTCAAAGCTAAAATTACTCAAAAAGTTGGAAAGCATTATTATGTACTGGAAGATCCTGAAGGAAAACCCATAGGAACATTTCATGCGAAGGACATTCGCAAGTAAGTCCTTTTTCCAACTAATTCTTCAGCTCACCGAGCAAGAATTATTTGGTTTTGTAGTGGACTTCCTTCCAAAAAAATAATAATAAATAAATAATAATAAAAATTTAAATTGCAACGGTTATAAGCTGATATTCAATTCGTAAATCGCATGCGATATTTTACTTAAGGGCAGCTACTACCTACATCAGCAGAATGATAACACAGTTATTGTTAGTTATCAATTAGAGATAAACATATGTTTTAAATAAGTAATCACTGCGAATGTAGTTATTCTTATTATTCAAGAAGAGACTTCCTCCTTTCGATAGAACAAGAAAACTTCCTTTTTATATTTCGTCACCCGACAAGTAAAGTCTTCCAGAAGTAAAACTTATTCTCCACAATCTAAATAATCCTAAAGGGATTTACATTATAAATTGAACGAATACAATTCTTTGCAAATAAAACTACTGTTTTAACAAAAATTGCTACTGAATGTACTACATTTCGGGTGATATTCAGTGCATCGATACCAAAGGAAAAAAAAAAAAACCTTTTTTTCTAATCCCAGGTAAAATTTCTATTCATTGCATTTTCATGCAACTCCCAAATCTTAAAAAAACCCATGTTTATATATCCCACAGAAATTTTACACCAAAAAACCAAAGGGATATCCGGAATACTATCTGGACTCCAATTGTAGCACAACGCATTTTACGATTGGTTGCACAAAATATCCTCAAAGTCAATTCGATAATTTCAAAAGTCGAGCTTGGTCCAGATGAACGGAGTGAGTGAAATTATCCATCGTCCATTTTTCATCAGGTATACGTTCTGAGCAATTTTACATGTGTACTCACTCGTGCTAGTCAAGCGACGCAAGTAATCACCTAAGTGAGATTAATATATTCATCACTTCGTTTGATTTTATTGGTATGTCAATTCAATCATAAATTACCGCCCCGCTACCGGCATACCCTGATTTGATTTTGCCTGACTCTCCAAGAAACGAGAAAAAAACGATCATCAAGACACAATTATACCCTAACAGTATCACCATCAAGGGCAGTAAAGCAACAAAACTGTACCTTCCTCTGAACAAAAGGCAGAACGAAAAAGTAACCAAAAAGAGGGCGATCTCATGTTTTAAAACATTGTTTCAATTCAGTTGACACGGGCATTCAATCGGTACCAGCGAGAAATCAATTCGGAACCCTTATTAAGTGAATATTCTAAGTATTGCAATTGTGAATAATTCGAAGTTTAATAATTCCATACACAATTTAAATGTAAAATGTGCATATGAGTGGCGAGTGGTCATAACTTAATTTATACGTGGCATAGAGTAAAACTTTCAATTTTTTTCATATTAATGTGTCCAAGTTATGGAAAAATTGTCGTTGATTCTATAAAAACGGTAATATTTGACAAAACGAGCTCCAAGTTAAACGATAATAATTGAATCGAACTTTTTGAAATATATAAAGTTTGAAATCTAAATGCTGGAATTATAAAAAATTATATATGAAACAATATGTATGTATATGAATTTAAAAAATGGTGATCACTGTCTACCTCATATTCATATTTTCGCCATTTTATAAAATGTTTGTAACAGTGTTCAAAACGTATAGATCTTACATACAAACACAACAAAAATCATAGTGACATAGCTCATAGCGAAGTAGTGATAACCCAAAACGTTTAACAAGTCTCTGGATTTAACTTTAATTTTATACAGAAATTTCCAACGAAGCTGATGTGATGAGGCCTCTTCAATCATCGAGTGTTGGTAAGTGTCATGGAATGAAATATTGATGTATGTATGTGAGCGTAGAAGAAATTCCAGTGATTTTTTGTTAGCATTATAATATTGTAAAAGATAATGAGTATTCTCATACTCTTCCGTAAGAGATTAATTCTAGGATGCCATTAATTGAGTAAATTTCGTGAGCGTTGTCATTCATCGATTACAGTATGCTCAGAGAGTCTGTCATCTATGATTTTTTTTTTTATTTTGTTTTGCTTCAAAGTGAACAATTTGATCAGTGGAGTTATATTTCCACTCAAAATTTATCTTCATAGTAATTTTGTTTTGATCGCTGTTTTCTTACTGCATCATAATTATCATTATTAAGTTTTCTATGTTGTTACAATTTTTACACCTTATAGTACGCATATAAGACTTTCTACAGTTTTTGTTTTAATGATTAATCTTAGAATTAAATAGCTTTTAATGTTTAATATGAATAATCTATATTCTATCAATCGTTATAGTTTTTCTTGAACCCCAAATGAATTACAATAAAACAAGTATGAATATGAAAATTATGTGCTAGAAAATCCCCCATAAGAGTTTATCTGTGATGGCGGCATCGACCATGGAATGAGAAAGTAACTCAGGCTTAGTATAGGGGTCCTTAATATTTTCTTAATTGCCATCAGGACATTGGAAAGGGAGGGTAAAGAGGCACGACTCTCCTAACAACATCCAGGAGCAGTCAATCCAATACAAGGCATATTCTTAACCAATATAATTTCACTAAGGAATCATATGAGGTCGTTATTAGCAGGGGGCTTGTTTTGTTTTATAGTATAACGACTTTAATTTCATTTGATTCCCCCATCTAATTTCATGTTTTAAAAAATAATGTCACTTAAATAAAAGGGAGTTATATTATTATTGTAAAAAAAAATAAACTGCGGTAGAAAGGAAAGGACCCGAACTCCCCAGCCGACTGTACAGCTAGCTTACCGAAACTCCCACTGTCCTACTCCAATCTATCGTGTATTGGCCTTTCAACGATCCAGAATTGATAAGTTCAGAGAAAATTATTCAGAAAGAAAGTATGTTCATTACAAACTGCCGAACTACTTGACGTAGGCTGACAAAATTTGAGTATTTACCCAAATGTTGGGTAAAAACTCTTTAACTGCCGAACCATTTGACGTAGGCTGGCAAAATTTGGCTCAAATCTTTCTTATGTCAAAAGAACTTTTGGTACTGAACATGGGGTCTCTGGGTCCATGTTTTGAAATAGCCCCCATATAACCGTACCTCCTGATTTAAGGTATTTTTTGTATATTTGCCTCATTGTACAATCATAGTGGCTGAAATTTGGCACAGTTAATTCTCAATATATAGAAAATATCCTTGCAAAAATTTGTCAACATAGGTCCACGTTTTCTAATAGCCCCCATATAAGGGTACCCCGATTTCGAGTATTTACCCAAATGTTGGGTAAAAACTCTTTAACTGCCGAACCATTTGACGTAGGCTGGCAAAATTTGGCTCAAATCTTTCTTATGTCAAAAGAACTTTTGGTACTGAACCATGTTTTGATATAGCCCCCATATAACCGTACCTCCCGATTTAAGGTATTTTTTGTATATTTGCCTCATTGTACAATCATATTGGCTGAAATGTGGAACAGTGAGTTCTAAATATGTAGAAAATACCCTTGCAAAAACTTGTCAACATAGGTCCACGTTTTCTAATAGCCCCTATATAAAGTTACCCCGATTTCACGTGTGTGGTTTAAAACTCATTTTGTGTAATTTGGTATTTACGGTTTATAGTGAATAAAAAATGACGTTACCACCATTTGTCAACGTTGGTCCATGTTTTGTGATAGCCCCCATATAGCAGTTTGTCCCCTTTTAGGAGTTTAAATAAATAAAACAAAAATAATATTTGTATAGTTATTTAAATTATTATTATAAATATTATACGTTACTACATTTAATATATTCTACATTGTTCTTAGACTAATTAGTATTATTCTTACACTATAAATCGAAATCACTCACTGTCACTACTAGTTTCATCCACGAAGTAATTGTCAATTGAATGAGGTGTAGAATGAGAGATGCCAGTAGACGTGGATGCCATTTCTTCGAAGGAATTTCCTGAATTGATGATTTCGTCCTCAACTTGAATAGTTGTTTCGGAGGTTTCTCTTTGTATTATGCCTTTGTTCTTTAGATTCCAATTATGGGCTATAAAGCATACTTTCCCGGCATTGTCTGCAGTTAATCTATTTCGTTTCTTAGAATGTATAAAACTTTGTGTGCTAAATGAGCGCTCAGTAGCTGCTGATGTACATGGTGTAGTCAGTATTCGAACAGCTATTTTGCTCAATTCAGTAGACGCGCAAAAGCTCTTCCACCAAGTGGAAGGAGATATTTGTTGAATGCAGCTCCAAACAAATTCCTTCGCCCACAGATCCTCCCTAGCTTTATAATTGGCAACACCCACCATCACATTTATATTAAAATTAGCACTCATTTCGTAAATAAACTGCATCGCACTCAAATTATCGTCAGAAGTCATATCGTGTCCTTGACTATTGGGATAAAGGAACCTTGCAGCCAAATGTATTGGTTTAATTGACATTTTCATTCTTTTATCAAATGAAGACAATAATTCGTTTTTGTCATTATCATCAAGATCTTCTATAGCTGCAACTGCTTCGTGTATTGTATTTTGCATCTCTTTAAAAGCAGAATGGACACGATGAATACTGTATTGGTTGGATTCAAAAAATTTTATCCACGTTGCTATTGGTTGAAATAGTCTCATATTGTAGTTCAACATGTTCCAAAAGCCTTCTGATAGTAGCGATTCCTTCGTTGCTGGTTTAAGTTTTACCTTTTCGTGAACTGCCAGTGCTTGGAGAGCAACTTTACTATTTAGCATACTTACTAAAGATGCAACGTAACTTCCCCATCTCGTCTTAACCGGCAATTTTAACTGCTCTCCTGATCCTTTTTCTTTGCAGATTTTTGTAAATATTGCAGACAAAACTTTGTTGTATTTTATAATTTTTATAATCTCGATTATTGATAAAAAGCATTGTTTTAATTTGGGGCATTTAAGGAAGTCTTCGCTTAATAAATTGAGACAGTGTGCTACACAATTTAGTGGAACAACGTGGGGAAAAACACTCTGAACTTCTTTAAATGCCCCTTGCATATTGTTTGCGTTGTCACCGATCAAAACTACAAACTTTTTTCCCCATATGTCTTCATGATGTTCATAATTTCTTCGGCGAGATAAGCAGAAGTGTGTCTATTGCATTCTGTAGCCAAACTCCGGACAAAAACAATTTCTGGCTTAGAAATTAAAAAATTGATGACTCCTTCGTTTCGAATGTTGCTCCATCCGTCGCATTGCAAATGCATGTATTTCGCTGACTTCAGTTGCATGGTAATATCGTGTGAGTTTTCGTTATAAATTTTGTTTAAATATTTTCCCGAAATTATTTTTCTGCGTGGCATGGTATACGATGGTTTTAATTCTCCAAAAAACTCAATCCAGAGCGGGTGTTCTACCATTGAAAATGGAGCACCGGATACTATTATTGCTTTAGCCAGCTTCTCATTAAGATTCTCCTTTTGCTCATCCGACATTTCCGTGCATGACTTTGAAGTTTGGAGAACATTACTGGGTTGTGTAGAATCATGTAATGTTGTTGTAGTGAGTTCTCTAGGATTATCATTAACGATGTCTCGTTTCACAAAAGCTGGACACTTGACGCAATTAATTAGATGCTTTGTCATTTTGTTAACATTTGCATATTGATACACTATCTCACAATATCTGCAAACAGCTGACTTTGGTTTGTTTGGAGTTGTTGAAAAAATTTTCCATATTTTGTCATTTTTTTGTCTACCCATTTCTAAAAGTAAAAATGATTTATGTCTGTTGTTGCGTTTTTGGTATAGAAGCTTCCCTTCTAATTGCTTACCTTCACAATATGTATAAAGATTAGCTTAATTTTAGTTGAGTTAATCACTTTATGTTTCGGACTTGGTTGAAACCGTTGCAAAAATATCACTTGTTATTGAACTCACAACGTCGTTCCAATACGAATGTTTACTGACGTGTTACGCAATAGGCAGAGGCAATGTTCTGCAAAAAATGGAAATATTTACCAGCCTGCATTTCACACTACCTGTTAAATGGCTACGAAGTTTACCTGTTCATAATTATGAATGAACACGATATCTGGTATTTCCAACCAATATTTCGTAACTAGGGATTTCTATTAAAGGTTACATTAAAAAATGTGAATATTGCGCATTCAACACTACCTGTTAAGAAAGTGCACATGCTCACATGTCAACAATGTTTACCTGAGGTTATGAATGAACCCAATACGAAATTGGTATTTCCAACCAATAAATTCACTTGCCCAATCATAATTTTTTGAATGGGTATTTTTCACATATTATTCCGAAAAAGAGTTGCAGTGTAGACCAAAAAAAAAAAAACGTTCGTAACAGGTATCCCTCAAGAAGTCATATTTACCCCTACCTTATAAGTGTGTTGCATTACGACGAAAACCAACATTGACAAATTTTCGTAAGGACATTCTGTGTTCACTATAAACCGTTAATACCAAATTGCACAACACTCCATTTTCAATACCGGTTCTGTCGATATAAGAAAGATTTGAGCCAAATTTTGTCAGTCTACGTCAAATGGTTCGGCAGTTAAAGAGTTTTTACCCAACATTTGGGTAAATACTCGAAATCGGGGTACCCTTATATGGGGGCTATTAGAAAATGTGGACCTATGTTGACAAATTTTTTCAAGGATATTTTCTACATATTGAGAACTCACTGTGCCAAATTTCAGCCAATATGATTGTACAATGAGGCTAATAAGTAAAAAATACCTTAAATCGGGAGGTACGGATATATGGGGGCTATATCAAAACATGGACCCAGAGACCCAATGTTCAGTAGCAGAAGTTCTTTTGACATAAGAAAGATTTATGTCTAGTTTTGTCAGCCTACGTCAAGTGGTTCGGCAGTTAAAGAGTTTTTACCCAACATTTGGGTAAATACTCGAAATCGGGGTACCCTTATATGGGGGATATTAGAAAACGTGGACCTATGTTGACAAATTTTAGCAAGGATATTTTCTACATATTGAGAACTCACTGTGCCACATTTCAGCCACTATGATTGTACAATGAGGCTAATAAGTAAAAAATACCTTAAATCGGGAGATACGGATATATGGGAGCTATATCAAAACATGGACCCAGAGACCCCATGTTCAGTACCAGAAGTTCTTTTGACATAAGAAAGATTTGAGCCAAATTTTGTCAGCCTACGTCAAATGATTCGGCAGTTAAAGAGTTTTTACCCAACATTTGGGTAAATACTCGAAATCGGGGTACCCTTATATGGGGGCTATTAGAAAACGTGGACCTATGTTGACAAATTTTTGCAAGGATATTTTCTACATATTGAGAATTCACTGTGCCGAATTTCAGCCACTATGATTGTACAATGAGACAAATATACAAAAAATACCTTAAATCGGGAGGTAGGGATATATGGGGGCTATATCAAAACATGGACCCAGAGACCCAATGTTCAGTACCAGAAGTTCTTTTGACATAAGAAAGATTTGAGCCAAATTTTGTCAGCCTACGTCAAGTAGTTCGGCAGTTAATGAGTTTTTACCCAACACTTGGGTAAATACTCGGGTATTTACCCAAGTATTTACCCACTTGTTTAAAGTATTGTAAAACTATGCATTTTGAATCGATTTCATAACCTTAACCCAGAAATAGGGTCTAAGATTTTGTATTACCGATTCAATATAGTAAATACCCAAATAAATACCCACAAATGGGTATTTACCCGGTATTTACCCACCGTGTGGGTATTTACCGGGTAAATACCCGGTAAAAACCATCTCTAAGTATAAGAGACAAATTGTACAAAAAGTGGTCAAAAAATAAATCTAACAAAACCAATGAAACAATCTACAAAAACTTTAATAATAAATTAAATAAGATAATAATTAAAGCCAAAAACGAACATATATACAATCAATTCATTAAAAACAAACATAATATTCGTGGAACATGGCAAGTAATTAACAGTGTAATCGGAAAGATATCAAATAGTATTGATGAGCATATTAAGAGCAGCTTCACAAGCGCAAACATAAAAGAAATAGCGGATAACTTTGCTACTAACTTTAGCCAAAATGTTATGAACATAGTGCATCAATGTGATATAACTACATTAAATGTACATAGCCCAAGAATCGTTTCTAACTCAATGTTTCTTGAGCATACAACAGAATTCGAGATTAACGGAATATTAAATACATTAAACACAAGTAAGTCAGCAGCAATAGATAATATCAGGGCTATTGATATTAAAAATAACGCCACTGTACTCACACCTATAATAACACAACTAATAAACCAAAGCATGTGCGAATCTCTCATACCTCAGATCTTGAAACAGTCAGTAATCAGACCAATACACAAAGGAGGCAATAAATCGGATCATGCAAACTACAGACCGATATCAATACTGCCGATATTAGAAAAAGTTTTGGAAGAGATTATAGTTAGAAGACTGACAAGCTTTTTAACTAAATATCAAATAATAAACAGAAACCAATATGGCTTCCAAAAAAACAAAAATATCAATCAACTACCCGGCCACTTCTCAAACCTCATAAACAAAAACCTAAGTCAACAAAAGAACTGTATAGCACTCTTTATAGACTTTAGTAAAGCCTTCGACACACTGTCTCACGAAAAGATATTGAAGGTACTCGAAAATACAGGAATAAGGGGAAATTGCCTTAAATGGTTCCGAGACTACCTTACATACAGATCATTTAGTGTCAAAATTGAAAAGACAAACAGCGTAGTACTACCTACACTATATGGAGTCCCACAGGGTTCAAAATTGGGTCCAATATTGTACTTAATGGATACAAATGAAATGACGCTAAACCTGCACAACAGTACCTCATTTACGTATGCTGATGATACTGCAATAATAGTATCGCACAAAGACATCAACGAAGCAACTTCAACAATGCAACACGAATTTGACATCTTAACTAAGTGGTGCCATGATTATGGCCTCATAATAAACCCCAACAAAACTAAGATAATGAACATCAGACCAAGAAGCGTTCCAAAACACAATATCAAAATTCTTTTCCATGACAATAACTGCCTTCACAAACACTACTCTGAATCAAGCCAAGAAAAATGTACAACGAATTTGGAAATTGTTGAAAACTACAAATACCTAGGTATCCACTTGGACCACAACTTTAAATGGAAAAAACACATTGAATATCTACAAAATAAAGTACGAAAATCTGCTTTTGCACTTTACCATCTTAGCAATTGTGCACCTTATTATGTACTGAAACAAGCGTACTACTCACTAGTAGAATCTAACTTGCGCCATGGAATTACAGCTTGGGGAAACGCAAGATGCTGCAGAATGCTCCAAGAAAATCAAGACAGAATTGTTAAATACCTATACAAAAAGTCATGTCGGTCACACACTCGCTCCAATAAAGCAATAAATAACGGCAAAAAACATATATACAAAACTCTAGAAAAATTAAATATTAAAGAAATATTTTCAATAACAATCGCTGGAGAATTTGCAAATGATTCTAACCTTGCAAAGAAAATACAACACCAACAAAACACGAGAAGAAGAGTAGAAGGACGTTACATAGTACCAACATACAAAAATGAATATGGAAAATTCGCCCTAGATGTCGCATTACCAACCATCCTTAATGAATTACCGATGGATATCTTAGAAATCAGGAATAAAACCTCAAGAATAAAACAAATTAAAAAGTATTTTATTAAAAATTAATAAATTTTATCCAAAAGTATTATTACAAAAAAAAAAAAAAATAAATAAATAAAAAAAATAAAGTCTACAGTATTGTATATAAAACATTGTACAAATATATGTAATTACAAGCTTCGTAAAATAAGTGAAATGTAATATATTTGAATCAATAAAGAGAGTCCGTAAGGACAAAAATTAAAAAAAAAATATATATATATATTATTATTATTAATACTATTATTGTTATTATTATTCATACTTATATTTTATTACTATTTTACAAAATTAGCTGAATTACTCAGGAATTGTCGTCAACAGTAATCTTACCATTTTAAAAATCAGATGTCACCTGGCCCGGGATTAGAACCCGGGTATACAGAATGCCAGCCGAGCATGCAATCCATTGCACCACCGTTCCAAATTATACTCAAATAAATTAATGCAAACAATCGCATTTTTTGATCTATATTAAGTTACACAAGAGATTCTACAAAAACGTTAAAATAAGTTAGAACGAGCATGGTTCTATGAAATTGTTTTTGTAACGTGACAACAGTCGCTTTTAACGTTTTTTAAGGCATTTTGAAGACACGTATTTGCTGAGAGAAGAAATATTCAATTTCAAAACTTTTGGTTGAAAAAAAACACCTCAGGCATTTACAAATAGCGTTGCAACTAATATTTCGAAGTACATATTACACTACTTTTTATTCAAGGGTAGCACAACAAATTCAGGACCCCGGACAGGATTTCAATTAGCATTAATTAAAAAGCTGTGAATTTCTGTACCATGATTTCAAAACTTTTCTATCATTATTGCGACATTTTGTATCATGGAAGTAGATTTGTGCAATCTAGTTCACTGTTTTAGTTCAAAAAAAAGTATGCGTAACGTCATACTTAGTTTTTTTTTTCATACAAACGACTAGATAGTGAACTAGGTCGTTCAATTGAACTAGATTGACACAATTTTACATGGATGGTAAATGTAGTTATTTACAAGCCAACCGCAAGGATAAAGGAAACCCACTTATATGTTAGACAGTAGTTTCGATATGTTTCGTTTTCGAAATTTCTCGGAATATGCCCCCCAGAATTTAAAATATTCAATTAAATTTGGATATTTTCCCATAAAAATTATGATCAATTTCACCCGTTTATAAATAAATAAATATAAATAAATATTTCACGATCATCACCTATAACTATAGGTGTCAATTTTGGTCGGAACCCGACCTCCATACAATTTCGTAACGATTGGTCCATAATTGCGGCCTGGAATTTGATTACAATTTTAAATGGACGGACGGACACACGTCTCAAAATCGCTTTATCTGCTAAAAAAGCCGATGACTTCAGGCATGCATTTATTTCATCTGCTAGAATAGTATAACTTGAAGTGTTTGTCTGAAATCTAAACATGAATTGCTTCTTAAATCCTTCAAGAATGGATCTAAAGCTTCGAGGAAATTTGTATGTGCTATCGTAAATAACTTATAACTATATAATATAACTTATATTTAATACTGCATATGTGCCCTTAATCTAAATGAATGTCCTGTGTCGTCCTTCCACCTTCTTATAATATATATCTTATATACTTGATGCAGCTATAGCTATCGATATGTTGCCTTCTAATTTAAATCTTTGTTTTCCAAAAAGACCAGCGCTTCTTTATGCATAACATCTGGTATTTCCATTGATTTGTAACATATTTAAGAAAGTGGGAGTGGTCGGTTCTTACGGTTTGTAAATTTTACATACCTATATAGCGCATTTAAAAAAATGTTGAGCAGGGTATAACCCGCACCTCCGAAATTGAACAAAATACATAGCATTTTTCCACCAAGGACCATCCATGTATATCATCTGAAAATTACATGGAAATCGTTTTAGAAGTGGGCGTGGTCGGATCTTAAGACCACAAATAAGTGCCTCGGGTTGGAGGCACAACCACCACTGACTATCGAGTTAATTTTCAAACCCGGCTCCGCGAAATTTCACAAAATAGATAGATTATTTTCACCAGGGGACATATATGCAGTCTATTTTCCCCAGGATTATCCCGGTACATTCCCTGAAATTTGTAGGCAAATTGGCTCAGAAGTTTCAGAGATATAACATATTAAAAAATTGGGCGCGGTCGGGTCTTAAGGCCAAAAAATAAGTACCTAGGGTCGGATACACAACGACAATTGCCTCACCAATACGTAAGCGTTTTTAAAAAAATAGGGCATTGGGTAGGTTCTCCGTCCCCTCCGAAATTCAACAAAATAAATAGCCTGGTTTCAGCACAGGTCGGTTTGTAGGGGGGAAGTTCGGAATGGGTGGTTCGGAACAGGGTGGTTCGTGGCAAGGTGGTTCGGAGCGGGGTAGTTAGGATGGTGGTTGGTCAGCGGAGCAGGATGGTTCGGAGCGCGGTGGTTCGGAGGGTGGTAGTTCGAAAGAATTAATTCAATCTTCGTTTTTAAAAAATCATACATTGGGGAGGTACCCCACCCTTCCGAAATTCAACAAAATGTATAGCCTATTTTCACCAGGGGTGTGTCCTGTACATTTCCTGAAATTTTCAAGAAAATCGGTTCAGCCGTTTTTGAGTCTAAACGGAACATACAAACAAACATACTAACATACACACATTGTCTTTTATATATTAGAAGATTGAGTTATAAAAATTTTTGAAAATGTATAATGATAAATTTACTATATAGATTCAACACAAAATGTACTGTACTGTGTGAATTTAAGTAAAAATTTAAGAACACAATTTATGATATTTACACAAAATAACTATGCAAAAAATTAGTGTGGTACTTACTTCTCCATTATATAAATCAGATGCATATAAGTGGTCAAATGGCAAAGCTGCTAACAAATCAACAACAAACCATCCTCTCAAGTAATTTATAGCTATTAGTTTAGAATCCAAAACCACTTCTCCTTTGCTTGAGACAAATGTTGTACGGAAGTTGAGAAGAATATCTGCAGAAAAAAACCACAAATTAACATCTAATTTGATTATTGAGACTTCAAGTCAATTTTAACCTTTTTCATTTCCAATTAAAAAAAATAATAACTTTTATTATTTTTTGATTTGTAACTACATTATGCTCTTTTACTCAAAGAGTAGCATAACTCAATAAATTACTTTTCAGAGTTAATAATTTCTATCTTGTCTATAATAATAGTAATTGTTCCACAAACATCCCATGAGGGACAAGGGAGACTTCTCTCATATCAATGAGTGCACCCCGATTCATATTAGCTCAATGATATGGGACCTACTGTTTATCGCAGAGTACGAACGGCGTGTCTAAGACACCACTTGTAGAGAAGTTTTACAAGACTGAAATACTCAGGAAATGTCGCCAACATTACTGAGGGCCATTTTGCCACCGTTGAAAAATGTTTGGTGTTGTCTGGCCGGGGAATCGAACCCACGACCTTCAGCGTGCAAGGCGGGTGTGCATACCATTGCACCACGGTGGCACCCGTCTATCTTGTCTGCGCCTTCTATTTTATCTTGTGTAAAATTTTCATATCGATATACCTAAAATTCAACGAGTTACATACAGCTCATTTACTAGGAGTTTGGCATAAATCAACAAAAAAAGTTTTTTTGTGTATGAAACACTAGAACACTTCAAATCATGATTGATCATGCGCTAATATATGGCTAGCTCTTTATAAAAGATCTTTAGTAAACAGTTAGCCACATTTAGTTTTTTTGTGTGTAAGTTGGGGAGATAGACTTCAATCGTCAACTTAAAAAGCTTTTTCGCGAAACTGAACGATATGTTTTTGTTTTTTTTTATTACATCTTTTTTACAATAATATGGTAATTGCATACCTATACTCCGGAATCCAGTGTTTAGCTGTGTTTGGCACCAATGGAACTATGGCCTCGGAGAAACAATTGAAACAATTTATTTATGCAATTATGCTGTAGACTTAATTTAAAAAAAAAAAATTCTTGCATCTTTTTATATATTTAACTGGAATTTCTTTACCTTTTTAATTTGTTGGGCTTTGTTTCTTATATCTAACAATTCTTTTGGTTTATCATAAGGAATAGTTGGAACTGTAACCGATAACACTGTGACACAAAATGGAACTAAAAGTCTGGAGGTGGAAAATTCCCTTTGGAGATGAAAGCCCTTGGTGAGTATATTAAGAACCCAAAAGGAAATTTTCGCCATATGTCAAGTTTCCGACATATCGCGTGATTAATTTTTTGATTTTTCCCCTATAATACTTGCGAAAATAGCTTCATATCTGTCTATGGCGTTATTGTAGCTTGGTTTTGAGATCACATGTCTTCAGTCAGAATTGCTATAAATATAAACTAGCCAACACTATTATAGAAATGAACAGATTAAACATAGATATACTCGGAATAAGTGAGACCTGGTGGCCACAAAGCGGCGAATTTAGCTCCCAAAACATGAAAATATACTTCTCTGGCAACTCCAGCGAAAATCACAGAAACGGTGTCGGGATTATAGTAAAAAGTAACATAGCGCAATGGGTAAAGGGTTCTATCTTCAAATCGGATCGGACTATGCTACTTAAAATTAAATGCAAACCAATTGACATGAACATAATTCAAGTATACGCACCTACTGCGGACAAAGGTAATCATAAAATTGAAGCTTTTTACAATTGAAGACTTACTAAGAATGACAAAGAGACACGAAATTAAAATAATTCAAGGCGATTTTAACGCTAAAATAGGAGCAGAAAAGTGCCAAGGCGTAACAGGAAACTGTGGCCTAGGCGAAAGAAATGACAGGGGTGATAGACTAATTCAGTTCTGTTAAGAACATAAAATTATGGTAACAAACACAATGTTCTGCGTTCCCCCAAGACGACTATACACATGGAAATCGCCACAGGATAGAAGGGACAATATTGTAAGAAACCAAATAGATTTTATGTTAATAATTGCCAGATTCGGATCCTCGGTTAAGAAATGCTCAACATATCCAGGCGCTGATGTTCCTTCAGATCACAATCTTCTGATGATGCAGTTGCGCACAAAAATTGCTACAAATAGAAAAAACAATAGCTGTCGTAAACTCAATGTGGCAAAACTTCAAAATACCACCTTGAAAGTAAATCTTCGAGATAATATAAATCGAGAACTAAGAAATATAAATACTGAAAACATTGACGACTTGTGGAACCCTCGGATACGGCAAAAAATCTACACAGAAGGAATGGATGACACAGGATATTCTCAACATGATGGAAGAGAGACGAAAACATAAAAACATGAACTTTGAACTGTATTGGGAACTAAACAGGGAAATCCAAGTAGCTATACGCATGGCAAAAAACAATCATATAAATAAGCAATGTCAGGAGATTGAAAGATTGAAAAGCCACGACGACTTTAATCTCCATAAAAAGTTAAAAGAAATGGCTGGTGTATACCGCAAAACTCATTCAAAAGTACTATATAATGATAATAATGATTCTGTGTTTGATACAGAAGAAAAGAAGACTATTTGGAGAGATTATATAAAACAATTTTTTACAGATGAAAATCGAACAACGGACTCAACAATCTCTTACAGGAAATCCCATCAGTCGAAGAGAAGTTGAAACAGCTATAAACACTCTGAGAGATAGGAAAGCTTGTGGCCCTGACGAAATTCCTTCGGAAGTCCTTAAAATAAAATATTGTAACGAACACATATTTATAAGTCTTATGAGCCATGCCCTAAACATTTTTCTACGGATAATTCACTTCAGAATAAACTCAAAGTGCGAAAAAGCCATGGGATCATCTCAGTTTGGATTTAAGGAAGGTATTGGAACCCGAGAAGACGTATTTCTATGCTTCATAGATTACGAAAAAGCTTTTGATACAGTGTTACACGATAAGTTGATTGACATCCTCATCTCCATTGGCCTAGACCAGAAAGAAGTGCATTGTATTAAAAGTCTATATTGGCATCAAAGTGCACAAATAGAAGTGGACGGGAAAATGACAGATAGAATTGACATATCTAAGAAAGTGAGACAAGGGTGCATATTGTCACCTTTGCTATTCAATATCTATTCAGAAACATTTTTTCATGAATCCATAAACAAAATCCCAATTGGCATTCATATAAACAGAACATTTCTGAACAACATAAGATATGCTGATGATACAACCTTACTGGCGCATAGCATATCTGGACTCCAGAACTTTCTGAATAAGCTCGCAATACACAGCGAAAAATACGGTCTGAAAATTAACATCCGCAAAACCAAATTCATGGTTATAAGCAAGAAGAATTAACACAATAATACAACATTGAATATTCACAATACCTATGTTAACAGAGTTAAAAGTTTCAAATATCTGGGAGTTCCAATAACTGAACAGTGGCAGTCCTCGCAAGAAATAAGATGCAGAATTGAACAGACCAGAGAAGCATTTTCAAAATATAAGAGAGTACTTACGAGTCATGACATTAATCTTGAAACAAAGATTCGTTTTATCAAAACATATGTCTGGTCAGTATTATTGTATGCAACCGAAATATGGAGAATTAAAACTGCAGATATAAGAAGGCTGGAAGCTTTTGAGACATGGATTTGTAGGAGAGTACTCAAAATTCCCTGGACAGCCCATATGACAAATGCCGATGTACTGAGAAGGATGCACTGCGAAAGAGAACTTACATATCTCAGTTATAAAAAGACGAAAGACTGCATACCTGAGACATATAATGCGAAATCAAAAATATAAATTGCTACAAAATATAATCCACATAAAGATAGAAGGAAGACCTGTTAGAGGAAGAAAGGAGACAACATGGATCGATAATATTACAGAATTGACTGGCAACCGAGATACTACAACCCTATTATCAAAGGCTAAAGATAGAAATGCGTTTGCAGACATACTAAGCAATCCTTAAACAAATATTGTATATATACGTATTTATAAAAACAAATCTATTTATAATTGTATTTGTCGCTAACATTCAGAAAACGAATTGGCAAATAAAGAAGAAGAAAACATTGGTTATTTATTGGTATGTAGACTTATCAATTGGTTATTGCTTATGCGGACATCTGGGGTGCTTCTGAAATATTTACCACAAAAAGCTCCTGTAATGAAGAGCAGGTTAATAATAAATTTTAATGGAGGACAGAACCGGTTATCTCAATTTATGAACCGGATATTCCAACATTAAAACCGATTAATTCGCTGATTTAAACTTTGCTAGATGCAGTGCTAGAACAAAAAACCCGTTCTCTTTAACCGATTTTAAGGAAAATATCACTACGCGTAAATATGAAGATCAAAGGCTGGGGGGTGAAAAATTCATTTTGTAATCTCAAAAGCAAGCTACAATAACGCCATAGACATATATGAGGCTATTTTCGCAAGTATTATAGGGGAAAAATCAAAAATTAATCACGCGATATCTCGGAAACTTGACCTATGGCGAAAATTTCCTTTTTGGTTCTTAATATAAAAATCAAGCACATTCATCTCCAAAAGGAATTTTCCACCCCCAAAAATGCTGCTGCACAGTGCAATAAGAGTTTGCCTAAACTAAAGTTTGTCTAAAAAGATAATAGATAAATAAAAGGAATTTTTTTGAGGTTGAGGTCATTGGTTGATGTTTATTTTTATTTTATTTTCCAACATTTCGGAAATCTTTGAATTCCATCTTCAGGGAGTTTATTTTATCAACAAAATAAAAACAAAAATAAAAATAAAAAAGTACGACTTATAATCTATATCACAGTACTGTTTACCCGGTGGGTAAATACCACACGGTGGGTAAATACCGAGTAAATACCCATTTGTGGGTATTTATTTGGGTATTTACTATATTGAATAGCCAATATATCATCTTACACCCTTTTTCTGGGTTAAGGTTGTGAAATCGTTTCAAAATGTATAATTTTACAATAGTTTAAACAAGTGGGTAAATACTTGGGTAAATTAACTGCCGAACCACTTGACGTAGGCTGACGAAATTTGGCTCAAATCTTGTATAATGTATAATGTGTATGAGTGTATAATATGTCTAATAGGTAAAAAATACTTTAAATCGGGAGGTACGGCTATATGGGGGCTATATCAAAACAAGGACCCAGGGACTCCATTTTCAATACCATTAATACTATTGATATAAGAAAGATTTGAGTTAAATTTTGTTAGCCTACGTCAAGTGGTTGTACAGTTAAAGAGTTTTTACCCACTTTTGGGTAAATACTGGAAATAGGGGATCCCTTATATGGGGGCTATAAGAAAACGTTGACAAATTTTTGCATTGAGGTCTCACTGCTCGAAATTACAGCCAATTTGGTTGTAAACTGAGGCTAATAGATGAAAAAACACCATAAATCGAGAGGTACGGCTATATGGGGGCTATATTTAAACATGGACCCAGGGACTCCATTTTCTATACCTTTAATACTATTGATATAAGAAAGATTTGGGCCAAATTTTGTTAGCCTACGTCCAGTGGTTCAACAGCTAAAGAGTTTTTACCCACATTTGGGTAAATACTCGAAATCGGGGTACCCTTATATGGGGGCTATTAGACAACGTGCCAAATTTTGTCAGGCTACGTCATCTGGTTCGGCAGTTAAAGAGTTTTTACCCAACATTTGGGTAAATACTCGGGCATTTACCCACTTGTTTAAAGTATTATAAAACTATCCATTTGGAAACGATTTCACAAACTAAACTCAGAAATAGGGTGTAAGATGTTGTATTGGCGATTCAATATAGTAAATACCCAAATAAATACCCACAAATGGGTATTTACCCGGTGTTAACGTCAAAGTTAACCGCTCTGGTCACCCTATTTGCAATTTATAATTGTTAGCTTTTATTCCTAAAATTGAATCTCTCTCTTTGTACTAAAATGCATTATTCTATTTTCTAATGGTCTTTCCTTGTTCCTTTATTGTAAATAAACTCACTTCTTGTCTAACCAACAAACGCATTGTTTGTGGTAAGAATTGTTCCAAAATCCTTAAAATTTCTACAAAATAAAATCCAAATTGTTCACTTCCTTCGCCTAAAAATCTTGTTTATTCTTTCTTTTCTTTTTCATGCCATCCTGAGGGGATATTCTTTCTAATTAGAAGAAAGTTATTTCCATTTCACCGCAACATCTAACCATTCCAGCATTTCTTAGAAAATCCAGAGTTTGGCAGTTTCATTTTGGTCCATTCGTACCGGATATTTGGAGAGCTGTTGCGAAAAATTCCCATACATCATTCATCCCTTATTCCATAAAGCATCAAAAACAAGGTAAGTTTGTGCTTTATATTCAAAAAAGTGAACAATAGTGCATAAATTCAATGTTGTGTTCAAGTGCGTTTTGCCGACGGCAATTGGTTCTTTCATTTTTTTCAACGCACAGTGTTCTATATTCAAAGTGTAAATTTCTGCAATTTATTTCTTCAAAGAACACAGCACTTTTCAATTCAAATTCAACAATAAGTTTTGGAGGAATATTCTTTTATTTTATTTCAAATTATTATTTTCATTCTTTACATTTATTTATAATTTTTTCTTATTTATATTACGATAAATAAGTGTTTAAATTATCATAAATTTATTTATTTCCAATCCGCGACAGTGTGTTTGCTTCTTTTATTCTTTTCGTTCCTCTTTTTTGCCGAGAATATTAGTACTAACTCCCTTTGTACTAGTTGTTTGTGTGTTATTTTCTAATTTTTCGATCTTCGATCACAATTCCATTAGTGTTGTTGCTGTTAGAGTTCTAATTTCAATAGTCTCCTAACAGCAGAACCATTCGTTCTCACATAACACACATTCGTACATACATACATTCATTCCTCTGTTTGCTTGTTGGTCTCTGTTCGTTCGTTCGGCCAACCAACCAACCAGTGTCTCTTGGTGTTCTCTTTACTTGTGCGTACACCCTACAGCAAGCCTGTTTGTATGGTCGGACTACAATTTGTGTGTAACATCTATATATATTTGGCTGATAAAACCGTCATTCCAAAGTGGGCTGACCTTGATTCTTTCCTTACGTATCGATATCGTACGCTTGAATCCGTTTCCGAGATGCGCAGTCATTCAAGGTCAGATGGTCACAAACTTACTTCCAGTTCAAACTCTAAAAGTTCGAAGCTCAGTTCATTTCAGACAAAAGTTACGGTTCCTAAATGTCCTCTATGCACTAATTCTGCTCATATAATTCGAAAATGTCCCAGATTCATTGCGATGGACGTAAAACAACGTGTGGCTGAGATAAAAAACAAGGCCTTTGTCTAAATTGCATTTCAAAGAGTCATCACGTCAAAAATTTCACCAGCAAGAATAATTGTCTTCAGTGACAGAGGCGGCACAACACTATGCTGCATGGTCTTTCTTCCAATCCACCCGCGAGTTCTACAAATTTGAATGCAAACTCCACTTCATTTTCTCCGAATCCTGTACAGTCCACTAGTTCTGGGGGTGGAGTCATTCAAACCTGTTTCGCTTCAAGTTCTCGGAGTGTTTTATTGGGAACCGCATTGGTAAATGTGTTGCACTTAGGGGTATCGTATCACGCTCGTGTACTCCTAGATTCCGGTTCTCAAGGCACATTCATATCTGAACGATTCTTCAATAAATTAATGCTTCCTTATCAGCGTACAAACGTTCAGATTTCTGGCCTCAATAGTTCGACTGCGGCTTCCGTTCGGAAGATATGTTCTGTTGTATTGTCCTCTCGATTCGATAGTTCAGTACAGCTCTCCTTCCTTCACACACATTACCAGCATCTTTATTCTCTCGACTTCCTTCAATCGACTTCCTTGATAGACGGTGACTTCCTTCCTGACATTATCCGCGCTGGGGTAATGCGAAATGTTTGCGAAACGTTGATGGGTCAAGAAACCATCTTTGGATGAATTCTCACTGGCCCCATTCCTACTTCTTCTCCTTCGTCTACTCTAATTTCGAATTTTTGTTAGATCTCCTTAGACAAAGAGATTTGTCGTTTCTGGGAGGTGGATAGCCTTCCTAAAAGAAAGTTCCCTTCAGATTCCGACAAATTCTGTGAGGAGCTTTATGTTTCTACTACCAAGAGGAATAAAGATGGTCGTTATGTTGTGCGTCTTCCTTTCAAGCAAGGAGTTCCAGAAAAAATTAGCCTTGGTCAGTCTCGTTCAAAAGCCGTAACACAATTCCTCCGTAATGAGATTCGCTTACTCCGAAATTCAGATTTAAAACCAAAGTATGATCAGGTACTCAATGAGTACGTTCAATTGAAACACATGGTTCCAGTTCCGGCTCCGTGTACTGATAGTGATTCTTGCCATTATTATTTACCGCATCACGCGGTCATTAAGCCAGAGCGTTCGACCACTAAAGTTCGCGTGGTCTTTAATGCTTCTTCCGTTACGTCTAATGGTCAAAGTCTCAATGACGTTTTGCACACTGGTCCGGTGTTGCAATCTGACTTGACCACTTTACTTCTCAAATGGCGTCTCTTCCGATATGTTTTCAATGCGGACATTGAGAAAATGTATCGTCAGATTCTTGTACATCCAGATCATACTCCATTTCAACGAATCATATTCCGCAAACACCCAGGTGAGACCATTCATGATTTCGAGTTGCAAACTGTCTCCTTTGGTGTCAATTGTGCTCCGTACTTGGCTATTCGCACCCTTCTCCAACTTGCTGACGATGTTCAAGATATATATCCAACTGCAAGTGAGATTATTCGTGATTTCATGTACGTCGACGATGTGCTTTTTGGAGCACATTCAATTCCTTCCGCAATCAAGTCCCGTAATGAGCTCAAGTCTGCTCTAGAATCCGCGGGCTTTTCTCTTCGGAAGTGGACAACGAACTCAAGAGATATTCTTGCACAGCCAAAACATTGGGAATTCGGTGGGACGCTAGTTCTGATTCCGTTTTCTTTTCCACAACACCGTTTCCTTCTTCATGTTCATATACAAAAAGGGAGATCCTGTCTCAGATCTCCAAGTTGTTCGATCCTGCTAGCTGGCTTTCGCCATGCATCGTCGTGGCAAAGATTCTCATGCAAAGAATATGGTCCGATGGTACTGGTTGGGATGAAGTCATTAGTCCCGCCATTTTGTCCGAATGGAAAATGTTCCAATTTAATTATTCGAGTCTTGATGAAGTCCGTATTCCGAGGTGGCTTAATTTTACTCCGTCTGCTGAGATTCAGTTTCATGGCTTTTGCGATGCATCCGAGAAGGCATACGCAGCCACTTTATACGTGCGAATAGTTAGAGGTGCGTCCGTATTTACTCACCTGGTGTATTCCAAGACAAGGGTTGCTCCAGTGAAAATACTGTCCATTCCAAGGTTAAAGCTATGTGGGGCTGTTCTTCTGGCAGAAATGATCGATGCCTTACTTCCTACTCTTAAAGTTTCTAAATATTCCTTATACTGCTGGACAGACTCCACTATAGTTCTTTCTTGGCTTTCCAAACCTCCTGGTCATGGGCAAACATTCGTAGCCAATCGATTTCAAATATCATTCAAGTAGTGGATCCTTCAAGGTTTTACCATGTTCCTTCTGAAACCAATCCAGCTGATATGGCGAGCCGTGGTGTGTTGCCGCAGGACATCATTGATAATGATCTCTGGTGGTACGGACCATTGTGGCTTCGTGAGACTTCCGACCAATGGCCAGAGTTTACTCATTCTCCAGAAACAGACGTGGAGCGAAAGTCTGTTCGTGTTCATTTTTCATACTTCAATGCGACGGATGACCCTTTGGTCATCCTATCGACGAGCGCTTCGAGTATTCTCCTATGTGTATCGATTCATTCATCGTACACATCCACGATATCGTTCAACTTATCCGCAAGGCTCTCAAACTCTTTGTAGTTCTGATATGGTCGGAGGTCGGAATATTCTAGTCAAATGGTTTCAGAAGTTTTGTTATCCAGAGGAATACAAATCATTGTTATTAAAAAAGCCGATTTCTTCATCCAGTCCACTGCAAAGTTTGAATCCATTCCTGGATTCTGATGGACTGATCCGTTCTTGTGGACGGTTAGATTCATCACCTGGTATTCCTCTAGATGAAAGGCGTCCAATAATTCTCCCTTACAATTGTAAGTTCACTCGGTTCTACGTTCAGTTTGTTCATCAGATCACAATTCATGGTGGTAACCAACTTGTTCTTCGGGTGGTTACATCCCAGTACTGGATCCCTAAGGCGAAGAACATGATAAAAGCTGTCATTAGGGACTGCAAAATTTGTGTTCTGTATAAGAAACATTGTCAGAAGCAGATAATGGCTGCTCTTCCTCCTGAGCGAACTGTTCTTTCTCGTCCATTTTTCCGTACCGGTCTCGACTTTGCGGGACCATTTGACATAAAGAGCTATTGCGGTCATGGATGTCGCGTCACGAAAGGGTACGTGTGCGTATTCGTATGCTTCTCCACTAAGGCAATACATGTTGAGCCTACTTCCGACCTTTCTACCCCCACGTTCTTGGCGGCTTTTCATCGTTTCGTTTCTAGAAGAGGATGCCCAGCTCATCTATATTCAGATAATGGTACCACTTTTGTAGGTGCATCCAAGACCCTTGCGAGAGAATTCATTCAAGCTTCACGTTCGGCTGTTATCTCAAATTATTCTGTTCAGAACATTTTATTCCGCCTGGAGCACCTCATATGGGTGGTCTCTGGGAAGCCGGAGTCAAGAGCTTCAAGATTCGTGTTCGTAAGTTCGGCGGCTGAAAGACTGAATATCTTCGAGAACTCCAAAAGCGTACTAAGTGGCAGACTTCGGAAAAGGATATTGAGGAGAACACACTAGTCGCTATTCTCCCCAAAAGCACAAACTTTCCTTTTCAGAAAGCTGAACATCCAGTGGCTGTGGACGGAACAATTGCACCACTCCGAAGTTTCCATCCTGAAGGAAGACAACACCTGGTACAGGTTCTGAAATGTTTCTTGAAATATGCTATGTACTTTTAGTTTTCCCCAAATCTTGTAAACAAGAGAGAGTGCAAGTGCTACATTATTTTTCTCCAGTTGCGGTTCCTGCAAGGGGCCCGGTAATGTTAACGTCAAAGTTAACCGCTCTGTTCACCCTATTTGCAATTTATAATTGTTAGCTTTTATTCCTAAAATTGCATCTCTCTCTTTGTACTAAAAAGGATTATTCTATTTTCTAGTGGTCTTTCCTTGTTCCTTTATTGTAAATAAACTCACTTCTTGTCTAACCAACAAACGCATTGTTCGTGGTAAGAATTGTTCCAAAATCCTTAAAATTTCTACAAAATAAAATCCAAATTGTTCACTTCCTTCGCCTAAAAATCTTGTTTTTTCTTTCTTTTCTTTTTCATGCCATCCTGAGGGGAAATTCTTTCTAATTAGAAGAAAGTTATTTCCATTTCACCGCAACATCTAACCATTCCAGCATTTCTTAGAAAATCCAGAGTTTGTCATTTTCACCCGGTATTTACCCAATTTACCGGGTATTTACCCACTGTCCATCTCTAGTTTTATAGCAAATTGCATAATACCTAGAGACGGTGTAAAACATGTCAAATTATTAAGTACAACCAATAGTACAGTTACTTTGAAAAAAACTGGATTTCAAACTACAGAGCTTAAATGATTATTACATTTTCAAGGCGTGCAAGTCCGACTCACAAATTGATAATAGAGTTGAAACTCTCCTTCAAAACTTGGATGTTGGGACAAATAATACGGAAGCAAAATAATCCATAATTTCCATAGTAAAAGACTTCCAAGACATCTTCCACCTACCAGGGGATAAACTAACGGTCAACAACTTTTACTCGCAGCATATAACAGTAAATAATAGTACACCAGTGTACATTAAAAACTACAGGTTACCACAAACACAGATGAATATGGTAAATAGCTAAGTGGCAGAGTTATTCAGAGATGAATGATAAGATAATAAACGACAAGTTCCCGCTGACCAGATTGGAAGATGTTCTAGACAAGCTGGTAAGAGCGAAATATTTTCGACACTAGGCATGACCAGTTCATTTTGTCAAATTAATCTTGGTAATGAATCCCGCCCCTTACAGCCTTTTCTACTGCAAATGGGCACTATCAGTTTAAGAGGTTACCATTTGGTTTGAAGATCTCGTCAAACAGTTTTAAACGGATGTTGGCAATAGCGTTAAGCGGTTTAGACGCGGCAGCTTTTCTGTATGTCGATGACATAATTGTGTTCGGATGCAGTCTGAAACACCACAACCATAATTTAATAAATGTATTTAGTCGTTTAAGAGACTACAATTTAAAGCTGAACCCAACCAAATGCAGCTTCTTGAAACCAGAAGTGAGTTATCTTGGGCATTTGATAACGGACAAAGCCATAACAACTGATCAAATGAAAGACGAAACGATAAGAAGCTATCCAGTTCCGAAGAATGCTGACGAAACCAAAAGATTTGTAGCATTCTGCAATTACTACAGACGTTTCATCCCAGGGTTTGTGGGCAATGCGAAAAGTTTTAATGCTTTATTAAAGAAAAACAAGCCTTTCGAATGGAGCATTGAATGTCAAAAAGCTTTCGAAACGCTAAAAGGAAGATTACTGAAACCATCTATACTTCAGTACCCAGATTTTGAACGACCATTTATATTAACCACGTGCGCTTCGAATTACGCTCTTGGAGCTGTCCTTTCTCAAAGGGATATTGGTTCAGATCTTTCAGTAGCATACGCCAGCACAACTTAACAAAAACATGACTTGAATAAACCAATTATAGAGAAGGAATTACTCGCCATATATTGGGGTATTAACTTTTTTAGACCATAGCTTTATGGTAGGAGGTTTTCGGTAGTAACGGATCACCGCCCTCTAGTGTCACTGTTTTCCCATAAAAATCCATTGTCTAAAATGACTCGTATACGAATGGATCTCTCCGATTACGACTTCGAGATTATTTATAAAAAGGCAAAATAAATACAAATGCGGATGCACTTTCGAGGATAAAGTTGAAGATTGAAACGTTGAAACGTTGAAAACATTGATCCCATCTAGAGAGGACGAAACGCGAGTACTTGCGATAACACGAGCTATGACCTCGAAATCCACAAATAATATACGAAACAACCTAAACACAGAAAATCGTACCACAGAAACAAACACCTATGATATCCTTATTTGGGATTGTACATCAGTAAGCGACATCAAACACATGAAAAAACTGAAATTTTTCCCAGAAAAGAATAATGAAAAGGCACAAATAGACATAATCAATAATAACGTCATACTCAGGTGCAGCGAAGGTCCATTGAGTATTAAGATGACTTTGGAAAAGTTGACATCAAAACTGCGTAATTCGAGATTTAGCGAGTTAGAACTAATAGTACGATCAAAATAGACATTGAAATAGCAAAAATTCCCACAGAACTGAATTTTGGCGTAGAGCTAGGGTTTGCCATTAGAAGCAATGTCCTAAAAGTCCCCATCGATCCCATGTGTGCAAAAAAAATTATTCGGGGTCAAAGGTCAAATTTTAAGGGTTTTTAGGTTTTCGGATTTATTTTTTGACGTTTATAATTCTTTTTTCCTAGAAGGAACCATTCTTGAGATATAGCTGTTCTAAAAAACACATGATTTTTATTCACTTATTAGGGAAATATGCACATATTCAGACGAACCGGCTAAAATAAGCGAAGTAATCGGGTCTGTCCGCCAAAAAATATATATTTTCTTGAAGAGCGAAATTATAGCTATCTTCTAAAAAAAATTTCAACAAAATCGGAGCGTGTTTAGTAGAGTTATTCAATGTTAGAGCCATTTTATGCAAAAATAGCCCATTTAACCCACATGTATAATCGAAAGCCCAACGGGAACGACACCAACGAAAACTCTCCGATTTTTTTTCAAGTTTTGCCCGAAAGTAGGGATTGTTGCGCTTATTACGGAAATGTATAATTTTCAACGGTTGCGTATCCGGTTCGCCGGTTATTCGACCAGAAAGGCCAAATTTAAAAACCGGGTTAGACCCGGTTCTACTGAACCGATTACGGCAAAGTGGATATCGTTTGAAAGCTTACGGAAGTATCTAACACATAGTGTCGTTACTTTAACCGGTTCGCCTCACAATGTACTTACGCGGCTAATTTTTTATTTGACCTTTAGATCGCGATATCTCGAAAATGGTAAGTCTTTTTTAAGAATCATAAAGACCACTCTTGTAGACAATTATTGAATCTACAACTTTTACTTAATCCGGCTTCTGCTAAGTCTTACCGTTTTTGAGAAAAATTAAAAAAATTGAATAATGCCTCCTAAATTGACCTTTGACCCCGAATAACTTGTTTTGCACACATGGGATCGATGGGGACTTTTAGGACGTTGCTTCTAATGACCAACCCTCCACCAAAATTCAGCTTTGTGGGAATTTTTGCTATTTCCCCCTTATACGCATGTCTATTTTGACCGGACTATAAACAAAGATGACGATATATTCAAGAAGATAGATATCGATGAATTTAAAAGAATATTTAAAAATATACAAAGTGAAAAGAAAAGGCGGATAACAATATTGATCTAAACGAACCAAGAAAGATTTACAATCATAAAACGCAAACGGAAATTATTGAGGAATTTCACAAATCACAACATGGCGGGCATTTCGGTGAGAGAAAAACAATACTGAAACTTAAACAAAGGTTCCTGTGGAAAAATATGTACAAATTGGTCAAAAAGTATGTATTGAGTTGCCCTCAGTGCAAGCTCAGTAAACAGAGAAAACACGCTAGAGAAAAATATACACTGACTGACACACCAGGAACAAGTTTCGAAATAGTATCCATAGACACAGTAGGACCTCTAAGAATTTCTGATAAATATCGTTATATCCTAACAATTCAATGCGATTTAACCAAGTATATTGTAGCTTGTCCAATGGAGACAAAAGACGCGAAGACGGTAGCCAAAACATTAGTAGATCAATTTTTTTTATAGGGTAAATGCACCAATAGTCGGCCCTTTTACTTTTTTTTCATTTTTAAACTGGTGTCACAGGTTGTGGGAATATAATTTTACTGTAAATATTTAATTTTATACATCACTAAAGGGTTATGTTTCAGAATTTATAAACTTGTTTTTATTAATTATTTAATAAGTATTGCCAATTTGCATTTTTTCCAAAAAAAACATCCTATGTTCTAATAGTCGGCATGCATGTTCCTAAGTTCGGCCACTGATGTTCCAATAGTCGGCACCCCTTTTACCGTTGTAGAAAAAAGAAGAAACTTAAAAAAAAATAAGAATTTTGTTTTTTCAAAATAGTCTGGCTTAATCCCATTGTTGTTGTTTTAATATTTTAAAAACAACTATTTTATTAGTGGAAAAGATTTGGCATTGCTCGCCAAGGGGTAAGGCAGGGAATACTATAGTTTCGATCCACGCCACTGGATCTCATCAGTTCCCTTGTTTCTTGTTTGTGGATATTCTCCACCGAAGTTATTTTTTCAATAACTTCTTCAACAAGAAACTTTTTATACCCAAACATCAATCGTCAGCTCGAAGTATAAAGGTAAGCAAAGAAAAAAGTTCAATGAGAAGTTTTTCCTTGGCAACCTCATACAACTCCGACGAAAGTGTCTGCGAAAACAATTCAAACCTCTTCCACTTGTATGTGTCGTCGAATTTCGACGAATGCACACACCGAAATTTGGTTGGTCTGCTTTACAGCAGAGGTCCGCAAAATGACACTCGCTTTTAATGCATATTCGCGATTTCGTGCTTTTTTCATTGCTTGCTATTGCCATCTCTGTTTAATGCTATTGCTTGCTTTGCCTTTACTTTCATGAGTGTGTGCCAATTGCACACACACAACACACTACAAGAGCTCGTTGCCTTTTTTTGCACGCTGCCTTCGAAAAAACACGTTGCATTACAAAAAGCAGTAGATATTTCTGGTCAAATTTACATGTTAATAAACATAAAAAATTAATGTTGAGACAATAAAAACAATTACTAGTTTAGTTTATCCTATTATTAAAGAAACTCAAAGAAAAAGCGAAATTTGGCACATGTATTCATTTATTCAAACAGAAGATGGTACGATACTGTGTGGTGGTATGCAGTATTGTGCATACTGCATTTGCGAATCGTGTGAATACAAATGTAAAAGCAAGCAAGCATGCACTAAAGCAGTGAATCATTTTTTGGGGTGAATCTGCTTTTTGCATATTCATATTTTTTATATGCAAGGTACTGCACTATTCGCTTTTGGGAAAAGGCAATAGAGTGTGCCTTTTATATGCATTTTGCGGACCTCTGCTTTACAGCCAAAACAACACACGTCGTGCCAGTGTCTTCAATTTGAAGCATTGTGGCGTTTTTTTATTGGATAGCGTTTGCAATTTTGTTTTTTCAAAATAGTCTGGCTTAATCCCATTGTTGTTGTTTTAATATTTTAAAACAACTATTTTATTAGTGCTTCAAATTGAAGACACTGGCACGACGTGTGTTGTTTTTGCTGTAAAGCAGACAAACCAAATTTTAGTGTGTGCATTCGTCGAAATTAGACGACACATGCAAGTGGAAGAGGTTTGAATTGTTTTCGCAGACACTTTCGTCGGAGTTGTATGACGTTGCCAAGGAAAAACTTCTCATTGAACTTTTTTCTTTGCTTACCTTTATACTTCGAGCTGACGATTGATGTTTGGGTATAAAAAGTTTCTTGAATTAATTCTCTTTCGAGTTGAGCTATTTAGACCGGTCTAACCACCCGTGAAACGTAGCATAGTGGTTGAATGTGTGGGACTTCGGTGGATTCCTAATTTTTCAATGTACCTATTAGGTCTAAATAGCTCAACTCGAAAGAGAATTAATTCAAATATCACTCTAAAAATGACCTTCGCCTTAATAAGGCAAAACAAAAAAAAAAAGTTTCTTGTTGAAGAAGTTATTGAAAAAATAACTTCGGTGGAGAATATCCACAAACAAGAAACAAGGGAACTGATGAGATCCAGTGGCGTGGATCGAAACTATAGTATTCCCTGCCTTACCCCTTGACGAGCAATGCCAAATCTTTTCCACTAATAAAATAGAAAAAGGGAACTGATGAAGTTGTTTGGTGACAACTGAAACTATAGTATTCCCTACCCTTCGCCCGCAACTAATCAATTTCATATCCACTTTAAAATATTTTGTTGTTATTCAAACAATTGAATTACAACAAAATATGGACTCAAGCAGAAATAAACACAAAGATGTTGTTTTAAAATATTAAAACAACAACAATGGGATTAAGCCAGACTATTTTGAAAAAACAAAATTGCAAACGCTATTCCAATAAAAAAACGCCACAATGCTTCAATAATAAGAATTTATTTCGACTAAAAACCTACATAAATATATTTATATCAATTAATAAAACTTAAATCTGACAAATTCATTTACATTAATAAGCCTTACAAATATAACAAACAATTAATCATTTTAACATTTATATTTATTGAATTGAAATTTATTTCCCAATATCGCTCATTTGCTAGAAGAGTGACAAATCTCAAAAAATCAAGATTCGAGAAAAACACGTTTTAAGTTGGAAATGGAAATTTGACTACCCAACTTAAAAAGGTTATTACAGGAAAAATAAAATAACTACTTAGATCATATTTTGCAAAGAGTTAGCCAGATATCAGTGCTTAATTTCTGTGCAAGATATATCATGATTTGAAGTGCTGTAGTGCACCATACACTTAAAAGCCTGAACTTTCGGAACGACCTCCGCTGGACCTCCCATCAACCTCCTCCGAACTTCCAAACTACCTTCTCTGGACCTCTGACCACCCTCGCCCGAACTTCGGAACTACCTCCACTGGACCACCGACCACCCTCCTCCGAACTTCGGAATTACCTCGTCTGGATCTCTGACCACCCTCCTCCAAACTTCGGAACTACCTCCTCTGGACCTCCGACCACCCTCCTCCGAACTTCGGAACTACCTCGTCTGGACCTGCGACCACCCTCCTCCGAACATAGGAACTACATCCTTCGGACCTCCGACCACCCTCCACCGAACTTTGGAACTACCTCCTCTGGACCTCCTACCGTCCTCCTCTGAACTTCGGAACTACCTCCTGTGAACTTCGGAAGTACGTCCTCTGGACCGCCTATCACCCATCTTCGAACTTCGGGATGGCCTCCTCTGAACCTCCGCACAACTTGCTCTTTCCACATTCAGTCCACAGGAACATTAAAACCTGTGCGCTACTACACACGCAAAAACACACAAACGGCAAAAAAATATGTTTCACTCGATTTTACTCTACGAATATACTCGTACTCCATTTCGAGTATTTTCACTCGCACTCTTATTTTGAAACTACGAGACAAAAAATACATATCTATTAAATTTTTATTGGTGGCCGACGTTAGGAACCATGTAAAAACTGGCATGTTGTAATAGTCGGCATACCTATGCCGACTATTGGAACAACTGTGATTTTATTGTTCCTATGCCGACTATTGGAACAACTGTGATTTTATTGTTCCTATTGTCGACATACCATAAATACGAAGAATTCGCATTTTATATAAACATTTATCACTTCTGCCTTATTAGTTTTAATAATATATAATATGGCAGTCACTCATTTCAAAACAAGATATGAATTAATAGGATTTTTTACTTATTTTACTTTCATTTATAAACTAACAAATTTCTTAAAAAATGCACTTCAACACGTGTTGACAAATCAGTACCGTTAGAAACGACTATAAATGCTAAAATACCGTTCCCAGGACCATGAAAAATTGTATAGAGGGAGAAGGGAGTATATTATATGTAAATGTAATCTTATTTGACTATACAAATAACGGTATTCTTATTTATTTGTGTTTATATACAAATGTGGCCGAATACTGGAACCGGCCGACAATAGGAGCGTTTACTCTATATGGTACTTTTAAAGTTCTGAAGTCGGACAAAGGTACAGAATTCACAAACCAACTCATGTCAGAGCTGTGTACGCTGCTTGACATTGAACAGGTTTTAGTACTCCGTACCACAATGAAACATTATGGTCAATAGAAAGAAACCACCGAGTGCTTAATGAATTTCTTGTTAATTATACTACAGATAACGAGTGGCACTCTTGGGTACCTTACATTGCATTCGCCTATAACACTATGCAACACTGAAAATGCAAACAACTTCTAGTATGCATTTTTTGAAAGTACATATTTAGACTACAAAAACCCTAGTAGGGTTTTGTCCTGTCAGATCCAGTTCGGATTTTATGGCCTCATCTAAACCGGGCTAAATCTACACTTTTTTGCATTCATCAGGCCTTTATCTCAGAAAAGAATACGAATTTGGCCTTGGTGTCTTTAGCAATATTATAGCCCTAAACTAGTAGAACTTATCTCTTGAAAACACCACATAGTCGATGGTCAGACTAGCACGATTTCAATATGGCAACGTCAAGTTTATAGGCGAGGGGTATGAAGTAGTGAAACCCATGTACATGGTTTTCTGTGTTTGTTATGTTGCCTCTTCTTGTTTTTCGTTGCAAGATTATTTCTTCTATTTTCTTTAATTTTTATTTTCTCAAGCAAACGTTAATAACAAAACAAACATAAAAAGATTTAATAAAAACATTTAATTAACGAAATAGTGAAAATTTAACTATTAATATTAATTTAATTATTAATGTTAATTATTTTATGTTGTTTTTTTGGTTTATTTATGTCTTTTTTTGTTTTTATTGGTATGAGAAACACAACAAGCGCGAATGGTAAAATAAAGAGGACACGCAAAAATCTTAAATTTCACGTTAACGTGTGTGGACACTAACGAAACTTGAAAAGAAACTTTGCCGAAATTGGCTTCAAGAAACCTTGCTAGTCTGACCATCGACATAAGAAAAACTCCATCTAGGGCATTAAAATCTATAAAATATAGAAAATTTTACATAATTGCTGAAATTCTGGTCAGTATCGGCTAAACTATTGGGAGTTAAACCAAGTAACCTTTGGAAAAATCTTCCAAATAAAGTTCTCAACAATTCTTTAGAACATTCTGAAACTCTAAAATGCTTACTTCATGTTGTTTCAGCGGTATTTTACATCATATATTTTACAACACGTATTTCAAACACAGTTTACACCAACAGTTTATTCTCGCATTTCGGATTTCACTGCACTATTGACATTTTTATTGAAAAATGTACTGAAAACAACGGCATATAGGCATTTAACAACAATGACATATTCTGAAGGGGGCCACCGTGGTGCAATGGTTAGCACGTCCGCCTTGCACTCAGAAGGTCTGCGGTTCGAATCCCAGGCCAAGCAACATCAAATTTTCAACGGTGGCAAAATTCCCCCTCAGTAATGCCGGCGACATTTCCTGAGTATTTAAGCCATGAAAAACTTCTCTAAAAAGTGGTGTCGTAAGACACGCCGTTCGGACTCGGCAATAAAAAGTAGGTCCCATATCATTGAGCCAATATGAATCGGCGTGCACTCATTGATATGAGAGAAGTCTCCCTTGTCCCTTCAGGGATGTTGTGGGAACATATGTATGTATGTATGTATGTATGTATGACATATTCTGAAGAGTTGTGTATTACATTCCAACTACGGTTTTGGAGATACGGTGCGAAATGTATAAAAATTTTAAAATTTTTGCTTATATTTTGAAATTTGAGGCAATAAGCGTAGTTTTTCGAGTTCATTATTTCTCCAAATATTTTATTCTTGTCCTTATCTACAAATTTGCTTCAGAGATCAGAAGAAGATTCGCATTGGTTTTAGAGATATAGCCCCGAATTTCTTTAAAAACTCAATATTTAACCATGTTTAGATGGGGCCATAAAATGCGAGCTGGATCAGACAAAACAAAACCAAATTAGGGCTTCTTGTCGTTTGAGTCTGTACTTTCAAAAAATCCTCATTTCGAATTGTTTGCACAAGATCACCTTAAAAATGTTGCACAACACCACATATTGACACTGGTTATTCATCGTATGAAATAGTATATTTACCCAATGACGAGATCAAAAGTAACGAACCTTTGTATAATACAGAAGATTATGTTAATGAGCTGAGGCATCGACTTAACTTTTCTCTACTCAAAGCCAATCGGTTCCCAAAAAAAAGTAAAATCAAACGATCTTATTTACAAAATAATTCTTTGAATCTTAATGTTGGAGATCAGGTCCTCCTTAGAATCATTAATCGAAAAAAGTATCAACCTCCTTATAAAGGACCCTATACTATAGTAAAACAGAACGGTGTTAACTCTTCAATATCTATAGATGGAAAAATAAAAGAATATCACAATAATATGGTAAGGAAATGGAATTTAGTTGAAGTGTACTTACGTATGTGCTTATAAGATATATACACATAATTTTTATTGTATAAAATTGTATACTTTATATAAACGAACAAACACGTGGGTGGTACACTGGGAAAATATGTATGTATGTGTGACCGTGGGAATTTTGTCCGTCCGTAATGTAAACAAACAAGTAATTTGATACTTTATGTAAGCAAAGAAAACACGTGGGTGGTCCTGTATGTCCGTCCGTCCGCTGACCGTTTGAACTTTTTGGAATTCATTTGGATCTTTTCGATTTGTTTATTTTAGAAGTCAAGTTAAGAATTGACAAAGACTTGAATATTGGATTGAAAGGATGGTTTGGGATATTAAAGCATATTTGGGTGCGTGTGTATGTTTGATTCTTTGCAGTTATGAGGAATGTATTAGCATTATGTTGTAGCACTTTGTTATGAGTAAGAGGTTGAAAGGGGAAAGCATCGAATGCTTTAAGATTTGTTTTAAGCTAGAGCACTAACCATATGTATATATGAATGTTGCCTCTGCTTATATTTGTAACAAAAAGAGGAAGCTTTGATCTGCAAGCCTTCGATTGAAGCAGTGACCATAGTTGAGGTATTGAGTTTATATGTATATTTGTTTGTGTTTGTGTCGTTGGTTCGTTTGCTTTGCTTTAAGTCAGAGGACAAGTGCCTGGGTGGCTACTGTGCTTTTGTGTGTATATAGTTTGGTTCTTTTGCTTTGAAATGGATCAGCAGTCACAACAGCTAAAGTCAAACGACAAGTGCCTGGGTGGCACTGTGTGTTTGTATGTATGGTGTTTGATTCTCATATGAATTCAATCGATCTTCTCTATTTGTTTATTATTATTATTCGACGAAGGGGACAAAGTCTATAATATTGAATTGAAGGGTGGATTATGCAAGCGGGGAAGAGAATGCAATGGTTTATGTCTAATTTCCATCTTCTTATCTACAATTTTGGCCCTGTGTTTAGCGAAAATGTGGCAACACTATACACAGTCACTATTTCGTGCTACAGCTCGATTTTCGTTTCAACAACTTATTATTAAAGCTCACCCTATCGCTAATTTGGTTGAACAGCTCTCTCTCTCTCTCTCTGGGTTCAACAGCTCACTGTTTGGTTCAGCAGATCCCTTTTCGATTCAAGAGGATCTGACTAATCAGCCCTCTTTACTTTAAATCGGACTTCTTCACAACAGGAACACATTTTGACAGATTTCCAACAAACCATTTAGTTCGAATTTATGAAAGTTACATAAATTACATAAGTGCCCAGTTATAATATTTTAAAGAAATTTTATTTTAAGCAAAGAAATGTAAGTATACATCATTCAAATTGAAAAACTCGAAGGAAAGGAAAGGAAGGATGCAGAGTTCGAAAAGACTTGCTGCAATATCTTAAATCTACACGAGGCAATTCAAATTAGACCACCGCAAATTGAATTTGAAATGGATGATGAGTTCGAGGCTGCTTGCGTAAAAGCTGTGAATGAATTCGAGGTGAAGTATAATGAGTCTCGGCGATTGGAAACCGATGCCGAAGAAAAAGAATAAATAGAATAAAATCCAAACCAGGGTTTCGGATTCGGAGTCGAGCAATTTTGCTGGAGACGGAGTCGAAAAAAATAACTCGACTCAGGGCAAAATTTGTTCCACGTTATAAAAATATAATTTTTTTTAAAAAGTTTTAGGCAACATATACGCAGACGGTATATTATACCAAGTTAAAGGACAATTCACAGGATATTTACTGAAGTGTAGTCTATTCATCCCTATTTTGTTGATCCAATTGATTCTTTACATTTTTGCAAACAAAAGTAAAGTTCTATGACAATCTAAATAAGATTGGACATTTAACTTCTTTCGTCACAAGTCTTACTGGTCTTCTCATAAAAGTCTATTGGTATTCTCATCTTGTTTATTTTTGTTTTGTTTTAAGAAGTCATCCTTATCTTCTATTAAAGGTATTGTGGTCTCTATGGGAAATCTTACTGAATACCCTGTGACACAAAATGAAAATCAAAATCTGGGGGTGTAAAAATTCCTTTTCGGAATGAAAGCCCCAATTGAGAACCCCAAAGAACACCATAGCTGAAATTTCTGAGTTATGAAATAATGAATTTTTTGATTGACACCCATCAATCATTGAGGAAATAGCTTTATATCTCTGTTTGGAGGTATCATTTTTAGATGACATGTTTTCAGTTAAATAGAATGAGGAACCTTTCTGTCGAATATGCTATCCTTCGAGCTCAGTTCCTTCCATGTCCTTTTTGTTCTTTAACTCAAAAAGGAAAACAAAATGAAATTTTCTACAAAAATGTTCCACCGAAAATTACTTTCTCAAAAAACCGTATGTTTAGGTATATCGGTAAATTTCGCATAATTTATTAACTATATATGCAATTCGGATGGTTACGCTTCTGAATTAGGGTATATAAATTCGTTGTTGGTCGACGACAGATTGATTCATCCCGCTGTAACTCAGAAGTCTGTAGTAAATTATGGTTCCACCGAATAATCCCACTTCCACTTAACGAACATGAAAATGTTTGTTGGGTCATTATAGGTTTTTGTGTAATACTTTTGTGCATTCATTTGGATATGTATCTATGGATTAAACTGCTTTATCACTACAGTATAGTGTCTTGGATAATATTGTCATGGCCGTTCCTCAGCAAAATAGCGGAAGTAAGCTTTTTGTCAAGCAGCCCCCACCTCCTGACGTAGCTCAGTGGAAAGACATCAGCCTCGCGGTCATAAGGACTGGAGTTCGAGCCCGGCTCGGACGAATAATTTTTTTTTATTTTTTGTTCTTCGGTAAAAACCGTTAGGTGGAGACTTCGAATTCTATATATTTTCTATGTATTGGTGAGAAATATTATTAATAATGGTCTCAATTAATATGAGAATATAGTTATAATTTCGTTAACTTACTCCGTTACCATTATTTTAAGGGAGATCAGTATGTCACTTTGAGTGCTCTATACCTGAATAATGCAGGAAAAAATTCTCTAAATTCTTTCGGTTGTTAACGTTACAAAGAGGAGCCACGCATAACCAAAAAACGGAAAGTTTGCAATTTACATATCGACAAAGTAAAAAGTGCCAGAAATCAAAAAAGTATTGTGATTTCAATCTAAAGAAATCTTAACAATCCGCAAAAATAAGCGATTACTCGCCAAATAAAAAAATTTGTCTAATAAATACGAAAAACTTAAATAGGTAATTTTGTGGAATTTACTGACGTTTTTTTTTGTGGAACTTCTTGGCACAAACGTTGCGTTAAAATATCTATCTTGCATAGATTTTTTTTAACAATTTTCCGAAAACACAACCTATAACAAGTTGACAATAAGGTAAGAAGTGATACCACAATTCCTAAAAAAATTGGTGTTAGAATTTTGCCTTTTCTCTTCTTTGATCCTCAGATTACCGCCAAGTCCTCATTTGCGGCAATATTAGTGTTGTCCGTAAATGAGGCCACAACATTTATCCTGTTTAAAAAAAGTCCTAAGAATTGGTTATTTCCTTGTCTTAGTGGGTTCCATACGATCAATGAACAAAACCGACAAAGTATCACCATTTTTTGCCGTTTGCGACAATTTATAGTTTGCTTTAAACAAAATCCATAGTTGGAACAAGCTACTCGGTGTCAGCAAAACCAAATGTGGCAATATCAGATTTACCGATATACATCATCCCCAAGACCAACACTGTACGATTCAACCGTGGGCAATCTCAGACACAAGGTCGCCACTTCACATTTGGCGATCAGTATCAAGATCGTGTGCTAAAAATAGATGTACAGCCCAACAGCTGTGTCTTGAATACGGCCAGTCAACGTGGCCTGCGATCGTACATAAAACCATTAAATAAGCAGCCGCAACAACAAGGGTGCAGTAGCCTAAGTAGCAAGCAGGCGCTGTATCCGTACACAAGACGTAGAACATCGTGGGTTCGACTCCCGCTACAGGCAAAAATTATTTCCCTTTTAAAAATTTGTTCAAATCCTTATGAGTCCGCAAGTATTATCAGTAATAACGTAATCATCATAAATATTGTATTTGAGATAGACATCCTGAAACATATACCTACATAACAGCATCACCCACACATAACGTTCTTCGAGGCCTCGACGTTCGTCGCTAATGTGGATTTAGGAAAATCAAAGGATAATAATTACATTTACATACATACAAGTATAATTAACATCACCCCTGCCAGCAATTGGAAGTGAGTTTTATCTAATTTTATAAATAAGGATCTTTTTGGTGTCTAATTTTCTGTAAAAATGCGACATTTGTCTAATATACAATAACAATTGCATTGTTATCCCATTTGTATCGTATCCAGTCACCATTTAGAAAAGAATATGATAGACAAATAACAACAATAACATATGTATCTAAAAATAAATGTAAGCTATCTCATTTATATCCCAATGAAGGATGGAAATTAGATAGACATATCTATTATGCATCCTTTATTTGGATACAAATTAGACAGCTTACATTTATTTTTAGAATTGTTGTAAGTTGAACAAATAAGACTTTTGTACACAGATGGTTATATACGCAGGTGGTGCAATGGTAAGCATGCTCGCTTTGCAATGTGAATGTCCGGGGTTCGATTACCAGGTCAGGCGACATCACATTTTTCAAATGACAAAATTAATATAAGCTACAATTCCTGAAACAATTATAAAAATATAATGAATTAAATTAAATAATAAAAAACCAAAAAGTTAAAAATAACCCAAACAAAGGATTAACGACACAACAACAACAATAAAACAAAACATAAAATAAAAAGGAATTAAATTAGGTTAAAAAGAAAATCAAAATAAAATTTTGTTCTTTTTTATTTATATTATTTTTATCAAGTTTTTAGCTATATTAATGTTTTATAGTTAAAAAAAAAGATTTGTCATTAAAAAAATGTCGACTGGCCTGGGAATCGAACCCGGGCATTCAGATTGCAAAGCGAGCACTGCTCCACCGATATTATCGTTTTAATAACTTTCTGAAGTGTCCAATTAGACACTCAAAAAAGTATCTAATGAGTGGAACAGTTCTTCCCGAGAGCTTTATCTTTTTGGATAAGAATGCGACTATCGCATTCGTTTGTGCAATCTAATTGAAGTGACTCATTGGACAATAAACAGATAGCAAATGTTGGCAGGGACAGTGAGTAAAACCAATTAACAAAGAAATAAAAGGTGTAAGTGTTTAAGCACCTACGAAAACATTTGCATATGTATGTAGGATAAACCAAAAAAAAGCAACTTAAAACAGGATAATTGTAATTATTCTGAACAAGATAATTTGTAAAAAAAAGGAAAAAATATTATCTTAGAATTGTCCTCTTCTTTCTATTCTTTCAAAGAACGATAAAACATTAATTTCATTGAAATATTAAAAGGAGTATATTCTCGATCTTTCATACACCTTATCCTTCCAAATATCCTTGGAATCTATCGAAAACCATTTAAATTTTTACTGTAGTTTTTGGAAGATCTTAACGTTTGTAACTTCTAACAGAGAAATTGAATTTGAAACCAGCATTCTAAACTTCATATAAGTCCTTTCAAAAAATAAAAAAAAATAAAAAATCCGAAGAGGAAGTATGTTGAGAATGATAATATTGTACGACTAACTTGTTCTTATTTATTCTTATAAAGTAGTTTTTGTTATTGAATTTCAATTACCTAATCAGCAAGATCCTGTCATAAACCGTTTGTTTAATAAGGATAATAAGTTTGTGTTTTATCGATAGTTAATAAAAGAAATTCAGTAACAAACAAATCAATCTCCAAAAATAGGAAAATATGGTTGAATAAATATGTAATAGTTACCAGTATCAATTACCACAACCAATGTCAAATTTAATATAGTTGGAAATATGACACTATTCTCCTTTAAAATTCTTTCCTTTACAATTAATTCAAACAAATAACTAAGTCAGAAAAAAGCCATATAAAAAAATCTCTATTATTGAAAACAAAAACAAAAAATTGTATAAATTCGAATAACATGAAAACCCTTTGGTCAACTGTAAAACAACCTTTTTTGTAAATCGAAACATTATGAAATCTTAACTTATCTTGAACCATTATTTATTATCTGTTTCTGAAATGAATTCCGAATATATAATGGTTAAAAACAATATGAGTAGCTAAATGTAGTATAATTTTTCTTACAGGGTGAGGTAGAATAGAAGAGAGGTAAATACTTGTTCGGGGTCTCAACAAAATATGTAGCCTTTGAGACAATGGTAGGGTATGGGATCATGAGGCTCAACTCCAACACTACCAGGAGTTATTGGAATGTCTATAATCTAGGATTGATTCTCTTGATTCTACATCATTTTCTGGGTCAACAAGGGTGACAGCGTTGCCCAGAACCTTTAGTCCATCCCATTCAGTAAATTCTTTGTTTTAATATAGGGAGTCTATAAAATTTTTTGTTTATGTTTAGAAAGATGCCCATTCGAGCTTAAGACGAACAACGAACTCACCCACCCGGCTGATAGCTAGTATACTCAATGGCTCCCATTGTTCGAATTTTGCTTTAACTAATTTTTTTTACTCTTACCATCATGTATCTTTCTATGTGCAAGTTGACATTGAATCGAGTTCTTGTTGAGGGCATGTCCTATTCCGATTCACTAAATCTTGTTAACATTCGACTTGTTCATCACATAAATAGAATGGCGCCCAGCGTGGGGCCTATGATCGTATCCTTTGAGACTATAAATATATCCTTCTACACGAAATTAGTATCTATAGACTATAGAAGTTCGATACTCAAAAAAAGAATGTAAAATGACTTATGTCCAATTTACATATGCACATTAAATGATTTCGTTTTACGAAATCCTAGAATCAAATGAAGTGTATTTACATCTGTTTTTTTGCGTCATTTGCTTACGCACACAATCGCACATACACACTTATACAATAACACAAACACACGCACACAATTTTTTTATTCAGAGAAATAGGAATTTCACAACACAAATGTGTATCAAATAACTTAAATTAATTCTAAAAACAAAAAAAAAAAACATAATTTTTGCAAGTTTTTTAAACATTTATTTTCACTTTTGTCATCGTTTGAGTATTTTTGTTTTTCTACAACACACACAAACAAACAAAGACATCATAAAACAGTTGCATTTTTTGGTAGTGTATGACGAAAAAGCAGGGTTGCGTACAATAGTATGGTGTTTTCGTGCGTTGTTTAGAATAAATAACGTAGCTATCGTCATTTATTTTTGTATGGTAAATGACGCAAAATGTTGCCTGTTTTAGCAAATAAATGACGAAACAGATCTAAATGACGAAAAGTTGCTAATGTAAATTGGACATTAAAAACAAAAAAAAAAAACATTGTTCCACAACATCCCATACGGGACAAGGGAGACTTCTCTCATATCAATGAGTGCACCCCGATTCATATTTAGCTCAATGATATGGGACCTACTGTTTATCGCCGAGTCCGAACGGCGTGTCATAAGACACCACTTGTGGAGAAGTTTTTTTCAAGGCTGAAATACTCAGGAAATGTCGCCAACATTACTGAGGGGTATTTTGCCACCGTTGAAAAATGTTTGATGTTGCCTGGCCGGGGAATCGAACCCCCGACCTTCTACGTGCAAGGCGGGCGTGCATACCATTGTACCACGGTGGCACCCATCAATTGGACATTAGTAGTTTTTTTTTTTACAAGTATTGAAAATATTGACTTAAGCAAAGAGTTTTATTTTCAGGACATAGGCGATAAAATACTTGTTGAACTTCTCTGGTTATCAGTTGTCTTTGATCCATGCAAGGATTCTGACCGAGCTTGGATCCAACAATCCTTTTTACACCTATGAATCGACTATAAAATGGCTTATATGAGTTTCCACTCGCCATAAATTTGGTTGTTGGCTTAGCTACCATTATCCTGATTATTTCCTGGAATTATCTTATCCTTGCTGTTGCGATTTAGGTCCGGAAAAAATCAGTTTGCCAGAGTAAGAGTTTTGTATAATGGTGTGCCTAACTAAATCTACTGGCTGTAGGTTTACTTCCATTATTATCACTTAAAAACAATATCGCAGAGTACAACTCCATTTTCTATAGCTTTGCATTAGCCCCATTGGCGAAAATTTAATCATTACATGCAGAATAAAATAGTAATTTCCTTGACAATGCCATCTGATGATGGTAATCTTTTGGAATATACCATTCGATGATTGTGAGGTCTCCTGGATATTGGTTGCCCCAAATATTATCCTCGTAAATTACAGTAATTACAAATATTTTTTTATCCTTTTGTCCGCGGGAAACTGATAACAGAATACTTGCTTGGTACGCTCTGGATTTCAATTCTCGGATGGTCCCGAAAATCTTGACCGAGTGTCTTTCCAGCAATATTTTCTGGCGCAGTGTTCCGTTGACATAATGGGTTGTGAAGAGTATTTATCATTGCACATAGTTCGTATAGATTTGATTACTTTTGATTTGACTGTGTTATAGTCATCCGGATCTTCCTTGGATTCACTTTATTGTTGCTAAATGCGGAATAAAGTCCGGAAGAAGCTGTATACAGGTATAAAAAGCATGATTGTTTGTCATCAGCAGTAATTTTTTCTATAATGGCTATGTGCAGTCCATAGCCCGGTATTAAATTTCTCAATCCTCAGATTATTACATAGTTACGGAAAGTTTGTTTACATTTACCCCATTTTTTTACTTCACCCATAATGTAAGAAAAGCCAAAAATTATTTAACCGAATTACCTAAAGAAATCTTGGTGGGAATACCAACCAATCGATACAGATATACCTGTGTATTTTTTTTTCTTGTTACCATCTTAAATCTCTTGGAGGTCCTAACACCTACAAGTTATATCTATTTTTCCTTTATTTATACCCATTTATTCTCATTAATCAAAATGTCGGTGGCACATAGCCCTCCACCTAGTACAAATAAGGTATCTGCGAACCCAGATGAAGAACCATTGAAATGTCCCTGTTGCACCGAGGTAATGCAACCTAAAATACAAGAATGTTCCATCATCGCAACGTGCCAACATATCTTTCACCGTACTTGTATTGAAGACGCCTTAAAAAAGTCATCACAATGTCCTTGTTGTCAAAAGGCATTTGAATTGGCAGACTTAAAACAATATCAAATATTGAGTGTAAAACAGATAAATACAGCAACGCAGACTGGGGCTATCCCTAAATATCGTCCTGCGTATCGTGGCAAAAGCCGTGGTGTTGGGGCAAATCGACCAATGACCAGACAACTAACTAAAACACTATTGGGTGAAAACTTTGACATCAGTAGTGACTACGAATTCCCCACTAATAATGACAATGAGTTGGACGAAGATCCTTCAGGTCCGAATATTTACTACAAAAATAATAATTCCTTCAAGTTTCCCTCTTCTAAGCAAAATCAATCGTTAGCAAATATAACTACCCAAAGTTCACAAGAAGTAGATTATCCGAAAATCAATAAAATGATCGAAAACTACTTAAATAAGATATTTCGGAATATGAATCTAGAGGAAATACTTTCAAACCTGAATAATAGGCCAGCTATAAATACCAATACCCAAAATGATAACTCCAACCAGAATAAACCAACTCAATCAAACTATGAGTATGGTAATCAGAATGTACCTAGCCCATCGCAAAATGTCGATGTACCTTCCACATCCCTTAGACCAGACCGTCTAACTTTTATTGTTCAAAATTGGAACCTTCAATTCGATGGATCCAGCAATAGCTTGTCTGTTGGCGAATTCTTATATCGAGTTAAGACCTTAACAAAAGAGCATTTGAATAATAACTTGACTCACATCTGCAAAAATCTCCCGATACTCTTGAGTGGAAAAGCCAGAGATTGGTACTGGCGCTACCACAAAAGCGTTCAATCCATAGAGTGGCCAGAGTTTTGTGGAGCTTTACGCTCCCAATTTAAAGACATGAGATCAAATGTCGAATTAATGGAAACCATAAGAGGTAGAAAAATGAGGCCTGGAGAGTCATTCGACTCATTTTATGACGCAATCTGTGCTATAGGAGATCAACTTAAAACCCCTATCCGAGAAGAAGAGATGGTAGAGATTTTAATAAGAAATCTGAGACCTGAAATACGACATGAGTTATTTTATGTTCCAATTTATACCATTTCCCACCTCCGAAAACTTGTTCAGATGAGGGAAAATCTCCTGAACGATGACACATTCAAAAAAATATGCCCCCAAAACCACAATGCCATGCAGGGAACATGAATTTTCGCAAAAATATGTCAGAAATTTATTCCGAGGGTAAGGATACGGAGGACTATAATAGTAATTCGTTTGTCGGGGCCATTAATAAGAGCGCTTCCAATGTTAAATGTTGGAATTGCGATGGCATCGGTCATTTCTGGGATGATTGCCTGAAAGACCGCTCTATATTTTGTTATGGGTGCGGTACTAAGAACGTTTATAAGCCCCAGTGTGTTAGGTGCACTAATAAAAAAAATAATGGCTACGCCAAAAAACTACCAGACCCAAAACCAGTATCCAAATCCTCCTTAGATGAATCAAAAGCTCACATTCAACTAGATGGAAATACGCCTACCATCACCATTCTTAAATCTTACTCAACAATTCCTAAATTTACCAATACCGTCTTATTTCCTATTCGTCCATACCATGAACGATACCAAAACTATATGGACAAAGGGAACAAGATTTTCTCTGTTTCCGAAATGTCTGTTGCCGAAATCGCAAACCTCCAAAACGATCTACTCGCCGACTTAGATTGCATTATAAAAAACTAAAGGAAACTTCTAAATATATTATCTCTACGATTGTCACTAATTCGACCGACAAAAGGTTTTATGCCAAAATCCATTTCCTCAATTTCCAAGAATACGGTTTACTAGATACCTGTATAGGCTCAGATTTAGCTAAACAGGATTTTAGTCATTATCGAACCACCGATGGTTCACTACAAAAAACTTTATGATCCCTGGAAGTGGAGGTACATTTTAGAAGGGAAAAACATAAACTTAAAATACTTATTGTTCCTTCCATAACACAACGACTTATTCTTGGCTTAGATTTCTGGAAAGCCTTCGCTTTAGCTCCGGAAATCTTTGATAATTCCATAACCACAAATCCGCTTAGTTCCTCCGAACATCCTTCGGTCATATCTGAGTTAGGTTCACATTCTTCTCGGTTCGATCAAGAGGCAGATTCTTCCAAAACAATTGATTGCAAATATCCCTTGAACTATTGTCAGCAAATTCAACTAAAAGCCACAGTGGAACTTTTCCCAAGTTTTGCTAAACAATGTTTGGGAAGAACGACTTATTTGAAGCATAGCATAGACAATGGAGACGCCAAACCGGTAAAACAGCGGTTCTACCCGGTATCTCCTGCGGTAGAACAGTTAATGTATCAGGAGATAGACCGCATGCTCTCCCTTGGAGTGATAGAACCCTCTACGTCAGCATGGTCATCGCCAATGCGATTGGTCGTCAAACCAAATAAGGTTCGTCTATGCTTAGACGCAAGAAAGCTCAATTTAGTCACCAAAAAAGACGCATACCCACCAGGGATGCCAACTGTTCCGAGGTAAAAATCGCTACAGCCACATACGCACCATAGGTCTGTAGCGGTTTTTACCTTAAAACAGTTGACATTCCTGCAAAAACAGTGGTTTTTGTACGTCAAAAATCACCACAAGTAGCGGGAAAACCACCAACTTGGTACCCCTGATACCCACTGCCTAGCATTGAGGGAATATTCGCCAGATTACCCAAAGCTAATATAATTTCTAAGCTGGATCTTAAGGATGCCTACTGGCAGGTCAGTTTATCCGAAGAGTCAAAGGCCATGACAGCTTTTACAGTGCCCGGAAGGCCACTGTATCAATTTGTGGTGATGCCTTTCGGGCTCTGTACAGTTCCACAAACAATGTTCCACAAACAACTGCGTTTTCGGATATCTTGATGATATCGTTATTGTCCACGAAGACTTTGATAATCATTTATCTGTGCTAGTGAGGATAGATCAGGAGCTAAAAAAGGCTAATTTAACCCTTAATATTGAAAAGAGTCAATTCTGCGTCACTCGTACCAAATATCTTGGCTATGTAATTGGCAGTGGCGGAATACAAACCGACCCTGAAAAGGTAGAATCGATTATTAACTGGCCCATTCCCAAAATCTTTAGACAAGTCCGAGGTTTTCTAGGTGTTGCGGGGTGATATAGAAGGTTCATTGAAAATTTCTCTTCAATAACCTTCCCCATAACCGAAACCTTGACCACAAAACAAACATTTAAATGGACCCCGGAAGCCCAAAAGTCGTTCGACACTATCAAAACATTGTTAACCACAGCACCCGTACTGTCAAATCCAAATTTTTCAAAAAAAATATTTTTTCACTGTGATGCTTCGGATTACGGCATAGGGGCTGTACTTATTAGGGTTATGACTTTTTGACATTTTTCCTCAAAAATGATTTCCTGTAGCAGGGATGAATGAACTTTTGCCTATTAATCACTATGCTATCGTTTATTCCATTGAAATATAAAAAAAGTTCACGCACAAATCGATTTTAAAAAAATAATTTTTTGAAAAAATATATGAAATGAAAAATTTTTTTTTTCTCAAAAAATTATTTTTTGTTGCGCGAATGAATAAATATAAGCCTACTAATAACTATAATAACGTTTATTTCATTCAAATATTAAAAAAGTTACGAAAAAAGTCACTTTGAAAAAATTTTAATTTTTTTGTTTTTTGTTAAATAACACTGTGCAACATTTTTGAGCCTATCGAGTGCAAACAACTTCTGTCCAGAATTTTATGAAAGTAGAGGACCAATAGGTAAAAACCATATTTGGGTTTTGTTTTCTTAGATCGGGTTCGGTTTTTATGGCCTCATATAAACATCGTTAAATATCGAATTTTTAAAACAAATCGGGGCTGTATCTCTGAAACCAATACGAATCTTGTTTTGACATCTGCAGCAAACTTGTAGATAAGAGCAAGAAGAAAATATTTGGAGGAATAGTGAACTCGAAAAAGTGCATTTATTGCCTCAAATTTTATAATATATCTAAAAATTCTATAATTTGTGTATATTTCGCAGCGTATCTCCCAAAATGTTAAATTCTTCTTAATGTTACCTTTTGGGAAAATATTCTCTGGAATGTAATACACAACTCTTCAGAACATTATATTGTTGTAAAATGCCTCTATCGCCGTGTTTATAGCAAATTTTTCAGCAACAGTTTGGTAAATATTTCAATAATTCATTGAAATCCCCAACATGAGAATAAACAGCCTGTGTGAACATTGTTTGAAATACGTTTTGTAAAAGGTATGTTATGAAATACCCCTTAAACAACGTGAAATAGCCATTTTAGAGTTTCAGAATGTTCTGAAGAATTGATGGTCACATTATTTGGAAAGTTTTTAGAATGGTTACTTGTTTCAACTCCCAACAGTTTAGTTGTTACTGACCAGAATTTCAGAAATTATGTAAACTTTTCTATATTTTAACGAGTTTGATGCGCTAGATGCAGGTTTTCCTAGTTCATCTGTTTGACACATAAGTTCTATCACTTTAGGGCTACCATATTGCTGAAGACTGCAAAGCAAAATTCTTATTAGTTTCGGAGATAAAGGACAGATCACTGGAAAAAAGGCTCATTTTAGGTCGATAAAATCTAAACCCGATCTAAGAACACAAAACCCAATTAAGGTTTTTGTAGTCTCAATGTGTACTTGCCCATTAGAAGTTGTTTGCATTTCCAGTGTTGCACAGTGTAATTATATTTTTGAATAAAAGCGTTTATGACATTTTTACAATTCTCAGAATTGAAGAAAAATAGTGAGAAATAAATTTTATGTCATTTTAATTATCTCATGTGGCTCTAAACTTTATTTTCAATTATATATCTATTTTCAGTGACTTCAAAAAATTGTCCATAATTTTGATAAATTCAAAATTTAAAATCATTTTGTGCGTGAGGTTTTTTCACCGAATCACCTTATAATTAAGATTTTATGTAATCTTTTGGCAAAACTCATCACGCTATGATACAGGGATATGAGGTTGTAAAAAAGTCATAACCCTAGTACTTATACAACTTGACGATGAAGGGAATGAACGCCCGATTGCGTTCATGTCAAAAAAATTGAACTCTGCGCAGAGAAATTATAGTATAACTGAACGGGAGTGTTTGGCTGCAGTCGAGGCCATAAAAAAGTTCAGATGTTATCTTGAACTTCAAGATTTTGAGGTAGTGACGGATCACTCGTCATTATTATGGCTGATGAAGAAACCAGATCTGACTGGCAGGTTGGCACGGTGGGTATTTAAGTTAAAACCCTACCAATTTACAATAAGCCACAGAAAAGGGAAGGATCATGTCGTCCCGGATGCTTTATCGCGCATTTACACTGACGAAATATCCATGTTAGAACAAGTTGAGCCTGAAGTCGATCTGAATTCATCATGCTTTAATGACCTCGATTACCAAACATTGAAAAATAAAGTTAAAGAAAATTCTTCCAAGTATCCCGACATAAAGATTGTTGATAACTATGTCTATATCCGTACCGAGCATTATAACGTGAACAGTTAACAGGAACCCCTTACTTGGAAATTGTGGATTCCGGAAAATTTACGACAATCACTTATAGTCAAATTCCATGACTCTCCAGTGGCAGCGCACGGAGGAATGGGAAAGACCCTGGAGTTGATTCGTGGGAACTTCTTTTGGCCCGGCATGGTCACCGATGTACGTGAATACGTCCGCAAGTGCGAGGTTTGCAAAACAACCAAGCATCCAAACTATACCCTTAAGCCAAAAATGGGTAATCCAGCACAATCCATTAGACCCTTCCAGAGGTTATATGTGGACCTACTAGGACCCTACCCTCGGTCTAAAAATGGGTTTATTGGTATCTTGATTGTGCTGGATCATATTACAAAATATCATTGGTTATGTCCATTGAAAAAAATTTACCGCGACTCCAATTCAGGAATTTTTATTGAAAAAGATTTTTCACGCATTTGGGGTGCCCCAGCTCATAGTAAGCGATAATGGTTCGCAATTCAAATCGAATGAATTCAACTCTTTTCTTACCCAATTTGGTATCAAGCATATGTATACTGCGCTTTATTCACCTCAGGCCAACGCGTCCGAACGCGTCAATCGGTCAATCATAGCTAGTATTCGAGCATATCTGAAATCAGATCAACGGCTTTTGGGATGAAAATCTTTCTTTTATTAGTTGTGCTTTAAGAAACGCAATACACCAGTCCATCCAATGTTCACCCTGGGTAATATGGTAACACATGGGGATACATATGCTATTCTTAAGAACATCAGTATGTTGGATGAACCTAGCGCCGCAATCAACAGGGAAGACCAATTACAATTGATCCGACAGAAACTTAAATTCAATATAACAAAAACTTACAATACCAACAGAGATCAATACAATTTGCGTACTCGGCCGATAACGTATATCGAAGGCCAAACGATTTACCGTCGAAACTTCGCACAGAGTAGCGCAGAAAAGAAATTTAACGCCAAATTGGCCCCAGTATTTTTACCCGCAAGCTCAGATTTCGAAACCGTATTCTAAAACCTCAATTCATTTTACGTCACATATAAAGCGAAACTTGCGATTTTTACCAAGTAAAAACCAAAAATGTGTTTACTTTACCTAAGCCCGGATTACGTTTCTTTGCATTTCCAAACGCTGACAACATTTATTTTCATATTAGACCTCGAATATTGTTACAGAAGGACTGCTATTAGCTATTTACGTCCCAAATTCGGGAATAAATTGCAATAGTTAATCATATCTAGCACATTTTTCTTAAGTATTTCAAACATTCGTCCGACTTTTTATTCATGCAAAAATTTTAATAAAATTACCGTTATTTTTACATATTTCTATAGCAGAGGCATTTCAAAAGAAGAAAATAACAAAAATTTGCGGTATTTTGCTTTGAAAATCCTTAAAAACTCCAAATATATAGTGCTTATAGGTGTACGAATACGAAATTTGCCAACCATACAGGCACCATCTATACCTAAATGACGGAATAAATGAAAAATTTGTTTTGTTATTCGTAAATCTCTCTTCTTTATGGTAATTCCTATCAATTATTTCATATTTGCACATAAAATATGGAATTAATAACGATTTTATTCATTTTTTAGGGGTGTACGAATATGAACTTTGCATACTGTACCTTAGAAAATCGATTAGAAATCGGAACGAATTCGGAACGAGATTCTTAAGGTTCTTCAGAAAATGTGCTGAGATTCCTAAAAAAAAAAGTTTTAGAAAATCGGTACAATTTCTAGAAAAATATTAGAGAAATCGACAAATATCTAAAAAATATTCAGAAAATTTCGGAAAAAAATCGGAAATCAGAGCCCTCGGAAAAAATTGTTAGCTGGGACATAATCATCATAAATATTGTATTTGAGTCATAGACATCCTGAAACATATGCAAAAATTTCAATCATAACTATTAACATCCTTTACAGTAAATACCTACATAACAGCATAACATAACGTTCTTCGAGGCCTCGACGTTCGTCGCTAATGTGGATTTAGGAAAATCAAAGGATAATAATTACATTTACATACAAGTATAATTAACATCACAGTGAGTAAAACCAATTAACAAAGAAATAAAAGGTGTAAGTGTTTAAGCACCTACGAAAACATTTGCATATGTATGTAGGATAAACCAAAAAAGCAACTTAAAACAGGATAATTGTAATTATTCTGAACAAGATAATTTGTAAAAAAAAAAGGAAAAAAATATTGTCTTAGAATTGTCCTCTTCTTTCTATTCTTTCAAAGAACGATAAAACATTAATTTCATTGAAGTATTAAAAGGAGTATATTCTCGATCCTTCATACACCTTATCCTTCCAAATATCCTTGGAATCTATCGAAAACCATTTAAATTTTTACTGTAGTTTTTGGAAGATCTTAACGTTTGTAACTTCTAACTGAGAAATTGAATTTGAAACCAGCATTCTAAACTTCATATAAGTCCTTTCAAAAAAAAAAAATAAATAAATAAAAAAATCCGAAGAGGAAGTATCTTGAGAATGATAATATTGTACGACTAACTTGTTCTTATTTATTCTTATAAAGTAGTTTTTGTTATTGAATTTCAATTACCTAATCAGCAAGATCCTGTCATAAACCGTTGGTTTAATAAGGATAATAAGTTTGTGTTTTATCGATAGTTAATAAAAGAAATTCAGTAACAAACAAATCAATCTCCAAAAATAGGAAAATATGGTTGAATAAATATGTAATAGTTACCAGTATCAATTACCACAACCAATGTCAAATTTAATATAGTTGGAAATATGACACTATTCTCCTTTAAAATTCTTTCCTTTACAATTAATTCAAACAAATAACTAAGTCAGAAAAAAAACATATAAAAAAATCTCTATTATTGAAAACAAAAAATTGTATAAATTCGAATAACATGAAAACCCTTTGGTCAACTGTAAAACAACCATTTTTGTAAATCGAAACAAAATCTTAACTTATCTTGAACCATTATTTATTATCTGTTTCTGAAATGAATTCCAAATATATAATGGTTGAAAACAATATGAGTAGCTAAATGTAGTATAATTTTTCTTACAGGGTGAGGTAGAATAGAAGAGAGGTAAATACTTGTTCGGGGTCTCAACAAAATATGTAGCCATTGAGACAATGGTAGGGTATGGGATCATGAGGCTCAACTCCAACACTACCAGGAGTTGTTGGAATGTCTATAATCTAGGATTGATTCTCTTGATTCTACATCATTTTCTGGGTCAACAAGGGTGACAGCGTTGCCCAGAACCTTTAGTCCATCCCATTCAGTAAATTCTTTGTTTTAATATAGGGAGTCTATAAAATTTTTTGTTTATGTTTAGAAAGATGCCCATTCGAGCTTAAGACGAACAACGAACTCACCCACCCGGCTGATTGCTAGTATACTCAATGGCTCCCATTGTTCGAATTTTGCTTTAACTCATTTTTTTACTTTTACCATCATGTATCTTTCTATGTGCAAGTTGACATTGAATCGAGTTCTTGTTGAGGGCATGTCCTATTCCGATTCACTAAATCTTGTTAACATTCGACTTGTTCATCACAAGTCTGACAAATGGCGAATCTTTCTTCTAGGATTCATAATATACTCACTGACGGCTTTAGATGTAGACATTCATATAACCGGATCTGTCCGCCAGGAACAGATATAGTTCATGTGTACCCGAGTCGGAGTCGTGAAAAAACTCGTCTGGAGACGAGCCAAAAATACCTCGACTCCGAAACCCTGATCCAAAAACACCAAAAGTTTGGAATTCAGAAAAAGATTATCCGTATATACCGGAAGCACAAAACGTATGGGCATTGGATGAAAACGATCCATGGTTTATAGTTTAGCCGGAAGACGACACTCCAGCTTTTGATATGTATATTATAATATTGAATAATATAGTTTGTCTACAAAAATATATCTTTATTCTGGGATAATAAACAATAGAAAAGGTGAATACACATCGGTGGGACTGTAAGTTTTAGTAATCTACTACTGTTAATCATGCAATTATGAACGTTTAAGACTGGTTCAATCCCGCAATGTTTTGAAAAGAAAATTTGTCTTGGGAATCGTGTACATGAAAAATATGCATGATTATGAGAAATCACCGTTTTCCAGTATCAAGAAACATAAGGAAGATATTAAAAACGAAATCACTGCAAGCGATGAAGAGTACGAAGAAGATAGTAAACAAGATGACTCAAGCAACGACGAGGATGGAAAAGAATCTTTTAATCTTAATTCTGATTATGAAAATAATCTTTCTCAATTGGAAAATATGAATGGAAATTTGGAGATAAACCTTTACAAATAAATAATGAAAAAATTGTCGTAGGAAACCAGAATTGGGCACTCACACCAGGCTTGTTTGAACTCCTATTTCATCAAAAACCCAAAAACTACGATGAGTCAGAGTTGGAGATATATAAGAAATGCAAATGCACTTAAAGTAAACTACAACCATAATGAACGAGTAAAATCTAACAAAGGATATAAATACAACAATATAATAAAGAAGATAATCGATGGCACTCATACTGGTAAAGGCATAATGAGAGTAAATCCCGAAAAACCCCAATATGTACATTGGAACGATCCCAATGTTCTTGTTGAACGACTAAAGCTGTTGGTGGAATCAAATCAAAATGGAAAATATGACCATACAAATAAGATGGTTTCTATAATTGAAGAACTACGAGAGGCAGATATTATATATTAATTGCTCAAATGTGTGCATTGAGGTTATATAATAAATGCAATCTATGGTCTTCAGAATATCATTGTTTTTTATTTAAATTTTGTTTTGTTTTAATGAGTAATATAGTACAGTTAGGTACACAAGTCAGCAGTTATAATATTTTCATAATAATTTTGTATATCCATAGCTCAACCCCTAGATGGCATTGTTTAAGTTTCCTTTCCTTCGAGTTCTTCAATTTGAATGATGTATACTTCCATTTACTTACTTCCATTAAAATAAATTTTCTTGAAAATATTATAACTGTACACTTATATAATTCATGTAACTTTCATAAATTCGAACTAAATGGTTTGTTGGAAAGTATCAAAATGTGTTCCTGTTATGAAGAAGTCAGATTTAAAGTAAAGAGGGCTGATTAGTCAGATCCTCTTGAATCGCAAAGGGATCTGCTGAATCAAACAGTGAGCTGTTGAACCCTGAGAGAGAGCTGTTCAACCAAATTAGCGATAGGGTGAGCTATAATAATAATTTGTTGAAACGAAAATCGAGCTGTAGCACGAAATAGTGACTGTGTATAGTGTTGCCATATTTTCGCTAAACACAGGGACCCCCCATCCGTTTTAAAAGCTTAAGGATTCTGTTTCTGTCCAACGACATACATATAAACTCAATACCTCAACAATGGTCACTGCTTCAATCGAAGGGTTGCAGATCAATGCTTCCTCCTTTTGTTACAAATATAGCAGAGGCAATATTCATATAAACATATGGTTAATGCTCTAGCTTAAAACAAATCTTAAAGCATTCGATGCTTTCCTCTTTCAACCTCTTACTCATAACAAAGTGCTACAACGTAATGCCAATACATTCCTCATAACTGCAAAGAGTCAAACATACACATGCACCCAAATATGCTTTAATATCCCAAACCATCCTGTCAATCCAATATTCAAGTCTTTGTCAATTCTTCACTTGACTTCTAAAATAAAGAAATCGAAAAGATCCAAATGAATTTATTAAGATCGTTTCGATTTCTGCACTTAAAGAAATTCTTATTCATAATTATTTAATCCCAACTGATGATGACTCATTTATTTCACAGCATTGGGAAATTAGACCAATGAACTGGCAAACTGACGGACAAACGTTGATTTTAAACATGGTTGAACATGCTTACGGACAGACGGCCAAACGGAGCAACATTCCCACGGTCACATATATGTACATACATATTTTCCCAGTGTACCAACCACGTGTTTGTTTTTTTACATAAAGTATCAAATTACATGTTTGTTTACCCTGCCAACATTTGCTATATGTTTCTTGTCCAATGAGTCACTTGAATAAGATTGCTCAAACGAATGCGATAGTCTCATTCTAAAAAGATCATGCTCTCGGGAAGAACTGTTCCACTTATTAGATTCTTTTTTGAGTGTCTAATTGGACACTTCAGAAAGTTATTAAAACGATAATATCGGTGGAGCAATGGTAAGAATGCTCGCTTTGCAATCTGAATGCCCGGGTTCGATTCCCAGACAAGTCGACATTTTTTTAATGACAAATCTTTTTTTAAGCTATAAAACAGTAATATGAGCTAAAAACTTGATAAAAGTAATAATAAATAAAAGAGAACAAAAATTTATTTTGATTTTCTTTTTTACTTAATTTAATTCCTTTTTTATGTTTTGTTTTATTGTTGTTGTTGTTGTTGTTGTGTCGTTAATCCATTGTTTGGGTTATTTTTGGCTTTTTGGTTTTTATTATTTAATTTAATTCATTATATTTTTTTAGAATTGTTTCAGGAATTGTCGCTTATATTAATTTTGTCATTTGAAAAATGTGATGTCGCCTGACCTGGTAATCGAAACCCGGACATTCAGATTGCAAAGCGAGCATGCTTACCATTGCACCACCGTCGTATATAACCATCTGTGTACAAATGTCTTATTTGTTCAACTTACAACAATTCTAAAAATAAATGTAAGCTGTCTAATTAGTATCCAAATAAAGGATGCAAAATAGATATGTCTATCTAATTTCCATCCTTCATTGGGATATAAATGAGATAGCTTGCATTTATTTTTAGATACATATGTTATTGTTGTTATTTGTCTATCGTATTCTTTTCTAAATGGTGACTGGATACGATGCAAATGGGATAACAATGTAATTGTTATTGTATATTAGACAAATGTCTCATTTTTACAGAAAATTAGACACCAAAAAGTTCCTCATTTATAAAATTAGATAAAACTCACTTCAGACTGCTTGTAGGGTTACATTATTGTCGGCACTTTCCTTTGATCTGAAACGTATATTTATTAACAACTCTGGTGTAACAGCTGTTTCATCAACAGATGTTTAATTTGTCTATGCGTTATTGTTTACATTTAAGGATGATAGCTCATAAGAAACTAGGATTAAGTAAATCCCGTTATTTTTATATATATGTAGGACATTTTCATAAATAAAATCAATCAAGTTTTCACTGCCGACTTATTGGCAACAAATAAAACTAAGTTTCAATTAGCACTCTGGAAGTGCTGAGTAAATATTTGTATTGGCATTTTTGAGTGCCTACAACCAAAAATTAGAATACCAGTGGCGTTTGTAAGCGCCGGTATAAAAAGTCAGGCAGGCGAACAAATTATATCCTCCACAAAAAATTTACCATCAATACACATCAAGCTGGTTGTACCGAACTGTTACATCGCAAATCTACAATATTGCTTTGCAATTCCATTTGAAAAAAAATTAAAAAACTTTTTTGCGAGCACATATACAATTTTTGGTACAGAGTTTAAGGAAAAAATTCTGGTTTCAAATCTGTTCGCGTTCACAAAATTGGCCGATGCGCGGCTTTTATTCACATATAAAGAGAAAATATTTAAAAATGTCTTATTTGTTGTTATGAGAAAATTTATGCATAAATCTTTAACATCATTCTATATCTACTCGTAGAGTTTAAATATTTACGAAATTTATTATTATTTTCGAGGAAAATGAACAAATAATAAAGAAATATTGAAGTAAATCCAAATTATCCTCTCTCAGAGTTCGTACAAACACCCAGAAAATAAATTAAAAAAAATCTGCGGAATCTAGACAATGCGTAGAAAAATATGAAGCCAAATTTATAGAGATTGGATACAAAAATTGCATATTATAGCAACAACAAAAGGAAAAAACTTATTGTTAGGCAATATTGTTGCAAATATATTTTTTGGTTTGTTTCGAAAAATTAGAAGAAAATTTTTAGGAGTTCACCAACTATTTCGCTAAAATCACATACGATAATTAATGTACTCTACTAAAACTTCATCAAGAAATGTGGTTTACCATCGTAAAAGCTTAGTTGCTTACTGTGATAACTTATAAGGATAGGAAATTAAGTGTAATGTAATTACAATAATTCAAAAAATATGAAAACTAAAAAGCATGTAATTCGCGAATTAGTTAAAACCAGTTGATGCGCATCCGTTTTTGGATACAGCGAATCAGTCTCGTTCAATATTTACGCATACTTCGATGTTTCACGGCCACTGCGTGCCGTCAGTTGCATCTCACAATGCCAAAAACTTTAAAGTGGGTAAAAGTCGCGCAATGTGCATACGATTTTGATACACCTATTTCAAATAGATTCTTTAAGAACCGCACATGTGCCTCCACATTCTATTTTGCGTAAAACCCCCATATTACTCGCGTATCTCTGTAATTTATGACACGTGTTTTCGCAAATATTATAATGTAGTATAAAGGATTCCATTTATATAAAATTTTTTAAAGAAAATCGCGGTTTAGTATGCGGATTTGTCAAAATATATTTTTGCTGATTTTCCTATTTTCAAGGTATCTTTATCCGCGGTTTTAGTGGATGGATTCGATGGATGACGTAGTTCGCACAGATGGGCTCATTAGATCCGTCGCGTAAAAAAAACTTAATTCACGCGGGGTTCAAAGGGAATTGAATGACAGTTGTAAATTTTACACGCAAAAAATAGGTTTTTTAAGAAACTTCACGCATGAAATTTTGGCCGTTAGACCCCAATGACTATGATACTGTATGGAGCTCACTCATGAGATTTACATTAAACGACGTAGAATCACGAGTTCTATAATCCTATTATAAGTTTGGAACATTATCTTGTTGCGCTTCCGGATTATTAAAAAATTCAAAAAACCCCGAAATTCCGGCTTCAAAATTTCAGCATAAATTGTAGGTGGATGCAGTGGATATATCAAAAAATCATGCACTAGTATCATGTTGCCCATGGTGTATTCTGTGATTCCTTTTTTGGGCATAGGACAATAAAATGTAGGGTTAAGCTAGAAATCGGAAGAGAACATAAAAAAACTTGTTGGCTTCAACCTATTTTTCTACATTGATGCCAACACAGTTTCAACGAAAATTAATTTTAATGGTGGACATTATGGGATCCCTTCTAAAACACTTAATTTTAAAGAATTTTAATCATACTATATGGAATATGTTAACAGTTCGCGAATTCTGAATGGGGGAAACTTTTTTTTTACCATATACTCTCTATTTGTATCTCTGATGTTTTTCCTTTCATACAGATTAATTGTTACTACAATTGATAAGATAATCTATACTTTTTGATCTCAAATATACATGATTAGCCTGATAATATACATATGTGTTTATTTTTCATGAATTGTTTTTGTATTGCGATTAGCAGATTTGAATTTGTCTTACATAGTTGTAACATTTTCAGTCTCCCAGTTGCCGCTCACTTGAATAGAACTCCTGCAAAATTGTATTCAACCACAATTTTTTCGGAATTATACAAGAAATGAAGTTTTTAAGTTTTATTATATTTTGCTTCATGTGTTTGGAGTAAACACAGTCATTCATTTGCATTCAAATCCAATTTTTATAAGAATTATACAGGGAAAGCAAAATAAAGTCAAAAATTGAAGTAACAAATTTGGCTCATTTGAACAGAACCCCCCTTGGGAATACAGAAAGATTGTGTTAGAATATCGATGCATATTCACTCTACATTGAAAACGAAGTACTTTCAGTAATATTCAGTATACATTGAAAACGAAGTACTTTCAGTAATATTCAGTAAATGTATATCCCTCCTGATTAAGGAGACATCCGTATATCCAGCTTTGGCAAGGATTCTTCAAATAAGCAGGTGTAATGCCTAACAAAGCTTGTTTTTTCTTTCAACAAGTTAATTTTTGGAAGCGTACTGTCTGCTTTAGTCGTATATTTGACGCATAAGTCATTTCCGTACATCTTAGAGAATATTTACCACTGTAGAATATGACGGTTCCTCCAGGATATCCGCATTTCTTCTAAAAATTTAAGTTTTGATGACTCGAAGTATACAATGTTTATAAAATCGTGATGAAATTGCCACTCGGGATATCCGAAAATGCTTCTCTCTACTGGAAATGCCGGTTTTAAAACTCCTTTGTAACTTGTCGTGCGCATTTATGTTGAAAGAAATTGACGCCCTAGTCCTTCATAACTATTAGACATAGGATTTTGCATTTTTTTCAATAATAGAGATACGAAGATTCTGATTGGACCAAAATTAGTTTCAAAGAAATCTAAATTGAATAACAGGGTCATATTTTGTATTTTTTGCATATAATATAAAAAATATACAAAAAATATTTATAAATTTGTGTTTATTCGACCTATTGAATGTATATTTTTGAATAAAATTCTTTATTGAGCTTGAGGTCAGTGTTGGTTAATTTTATTGTTTCATATTTTTCCCAATATTTCGCAATTTTTTGAATTGCATCTTCAGGGGATGATCTACAATGTCATTAAAATTGTATAAATATAAATACATTGTATTACAGTAATTTTAAGATAAACACATTTGCAAATATAAAAGCGATTATAATTAACTTACGAGTACAATACGTAAAAACTAGTAACAGTCAAGTATTTCCTAAGAACTAATGTAGTTTCACTACCATTGTCTGTTCTTTGTAAATATTGCACTGAAGTTACTACGTATTGCATGATCTCTTTTTAGTCAAAGATCTATAATAGTAGTCTGTATTGTCAGTATCGCTCTTATAGTTTATCTTCTTCTTCGTTGGGATGTTGTTGATGTGCAGCATGTCCAATGTTAGACTCTGTCGAAGTTTGGCAAGTGGTTGTTAAGCTTGCAGTGCTGTTCTTTGGATTGTATTCTGGTGTCGTAATTTAATATCAGATTTGTGTACCGATAATCTTGTTTTTAGTTTATTTTTCGTGGTCTGCACATACACCTTTCCACATTTATCATCTTCGTTTCCATCACATTCAAGTTTATATATTACGTTGTGTTTGTCAAGTTTAGGAATTTTGTTTTTGGTTTGGCTGAACAGACGTTTTAATGTGTTGCCTGTTTTTTGGGCTATATTATATTTATCCTTGTCAAAGAAGTTGGAATTTTAAATTGTTCTGAAATTACTGGTACATATAACATAGTTTTTTACATATCTTTTCTTGTTTATTCCCTTCATAATTTCCTTCGGCGTGACGTGTTTTTCAGTTGTTTACTAAGTTTTTAATTAAAGATTCAGGGAAACTGTTTTTTGTTAGTATTTCCATTATTTTATTTTTGTTATTTTTATGGAATTGGCATCGCTCACATTAAGGACTCTTTTTATGAGGTTACGGGCTGTATTTATGATCATACGTTTTGGGTGGTTAGAGCGGTAGTTGATAATCCGACCAGATGCCGTCGGTTTTTGGTACCAATATAAATAGGTTTTCGTTAACTCTTTTTCAGCATGTCTAAGTAAGCAATGGAATCATTGTCCTCTTCTTCCATTGTAAATATAATATTATAATTAAAGCAATTTAATGTCCTTAATGTATCTAATATTGCACCTTCTCTATAATAACAAATAAATCATCGACATATTTCGTCAATATTGCTGGTTTTGTCTTTAGTTTTCTCATACAGTTGTCAAGTAGTTTCTCCATGACAATATCTGCCACAATCGGAGAAGCCGGTGACCACATCGGTAATCCTCTCTTTTGCTTATATATCTTACCGTCGTATTAAAAGTAACGATTGTCTTTAATGCAAAATTTCAGAATATTTAAGAATAGGCTCTGAGACATACAGTGCCCGGCAGGCACTGTATTCGTATATTTCTGTATTATATCCCACTAAAATTAACCGACACTGACCTCAAGCTCAATAAAGAAATTTATTTCAAAATATGCAAAATATGCGAAAAATATGCAGAATATGCAAAATATGCAAACAGTTTTTGGCCGAAAGGTCATCAAATTGACAATTAAAGTTGGAAAAAATCATCAAAAAACTTCAAAGTGTCCTAAAAGATTGTTGGCCGTTTAACGTCGTTTTTTTTAGCAAATTATTATTATGTTATTGAGACCCTTTACCACAGTGTGATTGGAGGATATACAAATATGGTTATATGTATGTATTGATGAAAAACACTCGTGTTGTTTCGGTTTTATATTAACAGAGTTTTTATTGAAATAATAAAGAAACTAAAAATATGACTTCACTGTATGAGATTAACTTAGAGACTGTTAAAAAATTCTATTTACATGTACGCACCAGAAGAGTGCGTGTACAACAAACGTCATACATGTTGCTAATAGAAGGGTTGCCATTTACATATATTTCATCACTCCTCTTCAACATGGATGACATCTCACAAAAATTCAATAATTCTACAAAATTATTGTGCTTCATTTTCGGCAGGTTCTTCGTCATCACATCGGCTATTATATCAGCTGTCGGACAATACACAAGTTCAACCTCTTTGCTGTGTACCAACTCACAAATGTGGTGAAAACGAATATCGATGTGTTTGCTTCGTTCATAATACACCGGATTCTCCGCTAATTTGGCGCCTTGATTATCAATATGAAGGATTACCGTATCATCTTTTAAAGCATTTATTTCCTTCAACAAACGCTTTAAATATACAGCTTCCTTCGCCGCTTCTGATGTCGCCACATATTCGGCCTCAGTACTACTAAGTGCCACCGATGTCTGCTTCCTTGACTGCCAAGTCACTGGACATCCATAGAGATGAAATACAAAACCTGTGTATGATTTCCTATCTATGGAGTCACCACCCCAATCAGCATCAACAAAACCATTCAGGATTTGTCCCTTTATTTTCATAAAATAATTTCAAATTTATTGTCCCAGGCAAATATCGAAGAATGTGTTTTAATTGCGTCATATGCTCTTTATGAGGATCTGAATTGCGCTGCGCCAATTTTGTTACCGAATGTAAAATGTCAGGTCTCGTACAAATGGCCAAATACATTAATGTACCCACAAGTGGCTGGTATTGTTGTGTGTCTACCTTTTCACAACTTCCCTTACAATCTACCTGATAGCCAGCATCCAATGGAACAGAAACGGATTTGTAATGCTCCATACCATACTGTTTCAACGCATCTCGTATGTACTGTGTCTGGCGCAATTTTATGCTACCTGTTTCGCCGTTACGTTCTATTTCCATCCCAAAAACTGTCGAAGTTCTCCTTTGTCGCTCAACATCAAATTGGTCTCCAATTTGCGACTTTAACTTCATTATGATGGATTTGTCTTTGCACCCTATAATAATGTCGTCAACATACACGGCAAAACTATCAACTTGCCATCTTCCATTCGCTTGTACAAACATGGCTCGTTTGCACACGGCACCAAATTTAGTTGACGTAGAGTTATATCGAACTTGGCATTCCACTCTTTTCCGCTTTGCTTCAATCCATATATTGCCTTATGAAGCTGCAGCACCTTGCCTTTATTTTTCTTATTCTTATTATTGCCTGAATTTGTGGAGTATTGAGACTATAAGAATGTTGACTGGATGGGTTTAAACTCTTTTTTAAATGACTTTAATGCTGATGTAATATTAAATACTAGTGGAGTTAATGAGAAGAGTGCTGCTCTTAATGATATTTTCCATAATCTATTCTCCTTAGTTTCAATGGTACGGAAGAGATTTTATTTAAGGGATGATTTGTGGATAAGGTCCAGGGATACAATATTGGCTAGATCACTAAGGGATTTAGCGTACTCTGCGTTTCAGTCTTGCCCAAGTGATATCAAGTGGAAGACATACTGTGTGCTACGTAATAGAGCTAAGAATATTATTCGTAAGAAGCGAAGAATGTATTTTACGAAACATTTAAATGGGATTGATTCTACAACTCTGTGGAGATTTTTGAAGCGTTCGGGATGTGTAGAGGGTGATAACTTTAATATAGATGAGGACGTGGATAACATCAATGTTTCCTTTGTGAATGAATGCGTCAATACTGTTGATGAGGTATTTATTGAGAAGTTTACGGATTTCGTCGACTCGTTCCCTTTTCGCTGTGTTAGTGCTGCGGAAATGTGTGAAGCCCTTAACAGAATCAAAAGTAAATCGACTGGTGTGGATGGTATTCCGATACATTTATTAAAATGATTTCCCATATGTTTCTCATTGGGGTTTAAACCTCATTAATGCTATTCTTTTGACTGTTTATTGGAAAATCTCGCGTGTAGTACCCATTCCGAAGTCTAAACCTGTGAGTGGAGTTGATGATCTTTGCCCAATCTCTATTCTTCCGGCAATATCTAAAATTGTGGAGCATTTGATCAAAATCCAGGTTTATAAGTGGACACGTTCGAAAATATATGATTCCCAATTTGCTTTTCGTCTAGGCTACAAAACGACATCTTTACTTATTGAGCTCACAGACTCTGTTCGGGAAAACATTAACCAAGATATGTATGTTGAGTGTCTTGGTTGCGCTGGACTTCTCCAAAGCTTTTACTTCAGTTAACTTTGCTAAATTCAAACATATAATATGTTTGCTGCAGTTTTTAACATACATTTTTCTTTGTGTACGTGTATAATTTCTCTAAAACAACCTGCAAATTGGTCTTGTCGTATCTGAGTGGGAGATCGCTGTATGTGGAACTAAAAGCAGTGGCTTCTCAGCTACTTGAGCTATACTCTGGTGTGCCTCAAGGTTCGATACTTGGAACATTGTTTTTTATACTTTACATTAATGATATTCCTGATATTACTAATTCCAGAACATGTAGAAACTACATCTTTGCTGATGACATTTTTATTCTGTTTAAATGCAACCGTTTACTCTATGAGGCATTTGAAATTTCGATTAATGACTGTCTACAAAGACTTAATGAGTGGTTCGTTGATAATAATTTGGTAGTCAATTCGAGAAAAAATAAGGCTCTGATGTTTGGTTAGACGCATAGATTTTTTATGGATTTTTGACTCTCTATTGGTGGTAATGAACAGGAGATTGTTAGCCGCCATAGATGACTAGGGATGGTGCTGGATAGCAAACTAAATGCATTCCAGTTATTTGTTTCTACCTTTTTCGATTAGAATAAAGTTGGCGCATTCTCTTTTGATGCCTCAATTATTATATGGACTTGAAGTTATATCTGGAACAAATATTATATATCTTGATAAACTTAGACGTATTGTTATTTTTTTTCTCTCTTCATTAAGCATTATCAATTACAGTGTTTGCTTAATTTACACTACGACTAGTCTCAATATAATTAATATGACTAACTAGAAGACGATATTAATAAGAGTGTTACATAATTAAACTAACCTAATTGAACATTAAGATAATCTAATAGGTATATTAGTTTGGTTGTTGGTAGCACTGGATTTTTCAGTTGAATCGTGATAACAAATCGTGTGGCTTGTACCGGCGTAATCCTTTCGGCTCTTCCGCATTTTCCACGAGTTTGTGTGCTTCAATACTTACATGTTGTTGAAGGCGGATATGGTGTTTATGAGCATTTTTTGATATCTCCTGTTTAATTGTATTTAAAGATATGTCCCGGTGCAGGTCACTATTTCGGATATACCAAGGGGCATTAACTGCATTCCTAAAGGCTTTGTTTTGGAAACGTTGTATTATATCAATTGTTGTATTTTTTGCACATCCCCATAGTTGGATGCCGTATAGCCATGTTGGCTTCAGGATTTGCTTATATATCATTATTTTGTTATCAATGGATAATATTGAATTTCGGCCGATTAGCCAATAAAGGTTTCGATACTTTATTTCTAGTTCTTCACGCTTTTTCGTGATGTGTTCTTTCCAATTTAACTTTGAGGCTAATGTTATTCCAAGATACTTTGCTGCAGATCCAAACGGTATTGTTCATGAGTTTATGTATCATCAGCAAAGCACTGTATCATCAGCAAAGGTACCGATGAAACAATTCTCAGTTATTGACATATCATATGTGTATACAGATATAGGATTGGTCCTAATATACTCCCCTGAGGGACACCAGAAGTTAGAGGGTAAAAGCTAGTATATTCATTTTCGTAGCTTACCCTGAAAAATCTATCTCTTAGATTGAATTCAATTATGTCGCTGTATGTTTTTGGAAATAGGCGATTGATTTTTCGAATGAGGCCGATGTGCCATACACCATCGAATGCCTTTGGCATATCTAGGAACACAGCAGAACAGACTTGATTTCCTTCAAATGCTTTTTCACTGTTGTTTGTAACTCTGTGGACTTGTTCAATTGTTGAGTGTTTTTTTCCGAAAACCAAACTGATTGTCGGGTATGATGTTTTTCGATGATATAAAAGATTCGAAACGTATGCAAAAAAAAATCGAAGAGCTTGCCGATTGTTGGTAGGAGGGAGATTGAAGTCTTTATGAATTGGATACCGTGGGATACTTTCCTGGTTTTTGAAGCATAATAATTTCAGCGACTTTCCAACAGCTTGGAATATGTTTTAAGTTCAAAAGGGCATTCATTATTGTGGTTAGCCAAGCAATTCCATGGTACGGTAGATGTTTAAGAATCTCGCCATTGCACCGTGGTCCCACTTGTATAGGAAGGATCAATCTGATTTTTTCAGTATATGCTAAAAATAAGTAAAAAATACTTTAGCCAAAAATCATCAGTATGGCTCCAGTTTTTTCTATAGCCCCCGTGTAGCGGTACCACCCGATTTCAGGTATATTGAAGCTTTCATCAACATTTTCGGCCCTAATTGCCTGTACTTTGGTATTTGGGGTTCCCAATGGTCAAAAACCTTCGGCGTCAAAAACTGTGGTCTTATTTTCAGGTTTCTGTATAGCTCCCATATTACGATACCTCCCGATTTCAGGTATTTTGAAGATTTTATCAATATTTTCGGGCCGAATTGGTTGTACTTTGCCATTTGAATTTCTCAATGTTCTGCGCCAAAAATTGTGGTCTTAGGTCCAGGTTTCGGTATAGCCCTCATATTACGGTACCTCCCGATTTCAGGTGTTTTGAAGATTTTATCAGCATATCGGCCCGAATTGGTTGTGTTTTGCCATTTGGAGTTCGAAATGAACAAAAACCTTCTGCGCCAAAAATTGTGGTCTTAGGACTAGGTTTCGGTATAGCCCTCATTTTACAGTACCTCCCTATTTCAGTTATTTTGAGGTTTTCATCTACATTTTCGGTTCGACTTGGTTGTAATTTGCTATTTGGCATTCTTAGTGGTCAAAAAACGTTTCCGACTGATATCGTGAACAGGAAAGGAAACAAGTTATTCAATTTGAGGTCAGAATATTTCATGGGAGGGGATATAATAAAGTTCAAAGCGACCGAACTTTACATTTTAACTTGTTTTTCATATTATAAGCAGAATCATACATATATCAAAAATATAAAAATGTAAAAAATACACTCATAAGTAGATCCCAAAACAAAAATGTCCAAATATTAAAAAAAAAAAACAAACAATTAAAACACGAAACAAAGAATAAACTGAGAATACAGTAATATGGCATATTCACTGAAACGACCAGAGCACAATGGATCCACTTCTATGGAGAAAGTGGCCAAAAATATGTACAGTGTAAAAATCAAGCCAATGCGCCGGTTACGGCTTTGTGCTGCTGCGAAGAGTGTTCTAAGAAACCACGAGCGTAACATTCTCCCCCCTATCCCCTAATACAAAATGACATGAACAAAGGTCCCGATTATCTTATGATGCAAAAATAGGCTTGGGGAAACAAAACAATCCCCAATTTAGCGGATTAAAAAATCAAAATTTTTGTCTGAAAATTGGTAAAATTTTTAATATAGATCTTATAGCTCTCTTCCTGGAAGGAACGTACCGCCAAGGTAAGACAAATTTGGAAGAAGATTTTTTCATCTTGCCACTGATACCAATTATGTTAATGTACGTGGTCAGATAACAGAGTTATACGCTAATATATCCATAGAAACCCTATTCTAGGGCAGCTTTAGTCAGCGGCCCACAATTTACAGTCTGGCACTAGATGGCAGCTGTTTTTAATACTGAATAATCTTTAACCCATGAACTACTTTGGAAAATTAAAAAAAAATTATGACATTCATTTTTTTATTTTTGCCAATGGATGGATCCACTGTGCAGAGGCATCGTCAGTATTTTTAATGTCACAAACGGAAATGCAAAAATATGCAGCTGGAACCTAAACCTGACACTATTTCGAACATTCTTCAAAAAATTTGGAGAGTGGCGAAGGATGACGAATTTTTAGGACTTGGAACAAAATCCAAAAAAAAGTATTTTAAAAAATGTGATTTCCAGCACATTTTATACGAATAATGTGTACAAATTTTTATGTAAAAGTAATAAAAAAACCTTGTATTAAAACTTCCATTTCGAAAACAATAAATGTATCCCTTCAATTTTGAGTTGCTTGCCTTGTAAGAAGTCACAACCTTACTGAGGTTTTTAAAGTTTTTAAGAGACCATATGTAAATGTGAACTTCTTCTGTTTTGTTTTGTTAAATACCGTCATATGTTTAGAGACAATTTGCTGAATTGTCGGAGAGATTTGCTGATATCTATTTTTCGATTTTTGTCGCAGGTTGGGACCAGTGTGCATTGATCATATTAAATCCAGGGGACTTCTTTGTTTCTAAATCTTTGATGCCTTTCCAGACTTCTTTGTTATATTTAGGTCTTCTGCATTTATTTGGGTAGCAGTGTTTGTTGGATACTGGTGGTTGCAATTTGTTTGTCGATTTGAGAATATTGTTTGTAAGTATTCTGCGAACGCATTAGTCATTTCAAGATTACTTTTGGCCCATTGACCGTTTTCAAGCAGAACAGGGGATTTTCGAGCCAGTGGTTTATTATTTTGTTTCACAGTATTCCACAGTGAGTAATTTGTTTTACTATCGTGACGATAGCTGACGTCTTAATTTTTGGTTGTTATGACTTTTAATTAATCTGCTAAGTTTTTTTGTAGCACTATTAAGTATTCGTTTGTTTTCTGAGGAACGAAGCTTCCTTTTAATCTTTATCTGTTTTCTAATATAACTCGGATATGATGGAATGCTTTTTCGGTAGTTGACGTAGGGGTACTATGCCATGCAGCTTGTTGTATGATGTTCGTGAAAAAAGTGCCTCGGTTTCTATATCATCAATAGTTTTTATGGGGGTGTGATTAACAGAATTAGTTACCATTTGTTTGAAATAGTTCCAGTCGGTTTTTATATTTATATTTACTACTGTACGTTAGGTAGATCGGTGAATGATCTGAGCTAAGCTCATATCCGTCTTCAATAATGACATTGTATTGGGAAATTTGACTAGTAATAAAAAAGTCAATTAGATCTGGAATTTTGGTTCTGTCTGTAGGCCAGTATGTCGGTTTTCCGGTAGAAAAGGTTTGACAGGTAGTACTTTATATTGCTTTGTAAAGTTCTTTGCCTTTTGTAGACGTTAGTCTGGATTCCCATGTTGTATTTTTTGCGCTAAAATCGCCTGCCATAATGAATCTGTATTTGTGCGAACTAATGAGTTCCTCATATTGTTCATGTTTTATATAACGACGCGGAGGGTGGATTGTGTGGTATGTTTTGTAATTTTTATATTGAAGATATGAGTTTTTGACGAAATGAGTTTCACTAACAAGACAGATATCAATATTTTTTTCTTCAAGTAATAATAAAAGTTCCTCTTTGTGTCTGCTCAGTCCATTCGCATTCCAATGCATTATTTTCAATGATCTATTCATTTAAAGTATTAAAAAAGTTTTCTTCCAACATGCTTAGTCTCGTATCCAAAGAATTATTGAAAGCTTTTATAGCCTCCAATTTCGATAATATCTTGATTAGTGTGTTTTCGCTTGTTAAGTTTTTCGTGTTTCCTTTTGGTATGGCAGTATTTTTAATAACTGAGAGAACTTATAGTTATTAGAGGTGTTTTTGTTGGGATTGGATTTCCAGTTGATGTTGGTAAAACGTTGTTTCTCGGTCCTACCTTTGAAAATTTTGTGGGATTTTCATTTTCCGGTGTTAACTTATATGATTTTCGATTTTTGTTTCTTAATTTCTGTAACTCCTTTCCAACTACACACCCTCTATAGCTTGCTGGGTGTTGTTCACAGTTCTTAGTTTCGTGTTTTCCTGCAAACCTGGCGCATCTAGCCTGTTTTGAGCAACAGTTTTTGGTATGGTTATAGCCCTGGCAATTTTTACATTGTGGGATATATTTTGAATGTCTCATTTCCTCGACTTTAACATCAGCACTTAATATATTTTTACTGTCGAGTATTTTGTCGATGTCTTCTGAAGAGTCGAAACTAAGGACAAATAAGTCCAATGGTTTCTTGGCAATATAATGTTTCTTATTAAAAACATTTAATATATTAAAGTTTTAAATCTTCTTAAATTCTGGTAGGATCGTGCAATGGTGCAGCTTCTTTACTACAACTCGTATCTCTATAATCATATCATGATTTCAGCCCGGCGAAGGGAATTATCAATTGGCTATTCAGTTTTTTGAAATGATGAATTTTCTAGTGAAAACCTGACCTATTTAAAAAACTGAACACTTTCTTTTACTTTCATGTCAAAATTTCAGTGAAATTACTTTTAGTGTGGGCCGGGACCTATGGACGCAGTTTGATACATCATAATTCTAACCTTATTGATGTATTCTAACGACTTCGAAAATTCAACCTAAAGCTGAATGCAAATAAGAAATGTTTTTAAAACCAGATGTTGTCTATTTGGGACCCCTTATACAGATAAAGGTATCAGGACAGATCCCACGAAAGATGATATAATAAGGATTTGCTCAACACCTACGAACGCGGACGAGGTTAAACGATTTGTGGCGTTCTGCAATTACTACAGAAGATTTATACTTAAATTTGCCGACGTTGCGAAATGTCTGAATGGCCTCGCGGAGAAAACGCAGATTTCGTATGGAATGATCAATGACAGAAAGCATTTGATGCACAGAAGAGTAATTTATTAAACCCTCAGATATTACAGTATCCGGATTTTTCAAAGCCATTCCTATTGACCACCGATGCATCAACCTATGCCCTTGGGTTGGGCGTGGTTTACCCATATCTTACGCCAGTTCAACGCTAACGAAACATGATTTGAGTGAACCGAGAATCGAGAATGAGCTGCTTATGATCCACTGGGCGATACATTTGTATATGAGAAGATTCACTTTTAAAATGTTCCACGTGTTTGGGCGCCAGTTAACGTTGTATTATTTCTGATGATGATTTTAATTAAATAACTGATGACTGAATACGTAGACTTGTAAATTCAATCTGTCTTTCTTTATTCTTCTTTACTTAAATATAGTTATAATTGTTATAATTTTATTGTGGAGACTGCCTACTCAGTATTCTCCCAGCACATGGCTACTTGCAGGTTGAATCCTCGCACCGCTAATAAGCACATCAGCATTTTCCATCTAACCTGTTGTAATTTGAAATACGATCCGCGAATTGTCTGCGCGTCTTTTAATTATATGAGGTGGGGTTAAAAATTATGGTTAACTTCTATAAATAATAGCTTTTGGTTTGTTGGATACCCATTTTGAAAAATCCCGAGCGTATTTTTGCCTCAACTCTTGTTTACGTCGAAACGCAAACTCATAACTTTTCCCCTTTTTCCATTATTTTACATTCAAAAACTCCCAATTTTATTTAATGTAAAAACGCCATAGAAATTGTTCTAAAGTAACCAAAATACCTTAATCGTATTCTGGTTTCTTCAACCTTTTTTACTTTTTTCTAGCCATATTGATAAAAGTTATTTCCTTTTCAAAATATCTGTCTTGTCTTTTGAAATCCATTGAACTATCCACACTTGAGCTCTTGGTAAGAACTTTTTTTCCAAAGAAATAAATCCATATATGAAAAGAAACAATTGCTGTCTCCGCTCTTTCATTTTCTTGTTCATTTGATTTGACTGTGCTGGAAAAAAAAAAACATTGGTGCGAGCAACAAAGACAAAATCCAATAAAGAATTTTGTCTTTGGTTTGGCTCTCTTGAAGTTTGACTTTTCGTTCCATCTATTCACGTGAACTGGCTCCATTCCACCTGCTGTTCATCCATTCCTACAGGAACATTTGGTCCTTCGAGCCGGATAAACTCACCGACTGTCGAGAGAGATTTCTGCTCCATAAATTTACAGTTCTTCAATGGTGCATGCTAATTCCATTACATTCTCTGTGTTTAGTATGCTATGTGACATCATTGAACAATGAGTTATTTATTATGACGCGATAACAAGATCATACAAAAGTTTTTACAAGAACACACATTTGCATACGAAATACGGCAGAACACATAAAATTCAATAATTATACGTTTCCATGAAGAAGCTTTCTGTGGCCATTTAAAGAAAATTATATGGTGCGTACATATCTGAGAGAGGTTGCTTCTGAAGTGCATACAGAACATAACGCTGCCAATTGGTTGACTGTACGATCGAAATTCAAATGCCTATGAAGCCTTGGGACATACTGTAGCCGAATCTTACAAGTAGAATAAAATAACACCACAGTGAGTTATAAAAGAAATTCTTAAAGCCAACATTGTATATTTATATCTAATTTGACGAAGTGATTATGTTCAAATTGGGTAATAATTCATAAGAATTTATATTGCGTACGCCTTTTCCATTATCTATATACAAATTGTGTTATCAAAGGGAAGAATTTGCTTTTTTCTGAAGAACAAACTCATTTCTCCCATACTGTATGCTAAAACAAAAACGTGGTTCTATTTATTCTGCCAAAACAAATTTGAACAGCGTCGTCTTTACAGAGTGTTCATTTCCAAGCTCAAGAACTATTTTTTTTCAATAAACACCCCCCTCTATGTTATCCTCCATACACCTGTTAACGATGTTAACAGCTTGAGCATCATATGTATCCAGCGGTCTCTGTGACTCAAACAACACATTGCTACAAAGTATCACTCAACTTTCTGTCGCAATATCTGCGCATGTCCATTGAGAGTCTTGCTTTGTCACTCTTTTGTTACTTATTACAGACCAACAAACCGGTTGTAACAGATCTTGTTTATGTTATTATCATAATTTCCATTGTCATCAAAGCGCATGTCCATATAAAAAATCTCTATTACTCATCATCGTAATCAGTGTCCCGCACTGATATCCCGTATTATTCAGTTCTTCTTGAATTTTACATGCCAAGGTAAAGAGAGACTCAGGTTTTGAGTGGGTTCTTATTGCTGTTTGTACTTTATACCTCCGTAACTAATACAACATCATTGTGCAAGAAGAATTTTACATGCCAAGGTAAAGAGAGACTTAGGTTTTGAGTGGGTTCTTATTGCTGTTTGTACTTTATTCTCCGTAACTAATACAACATCATTGTGCAAGAAGAAAAAGATTTTTTTGTAAACATTGCGTTTCATTTCCGCATATTCCTTCCTCAGTCGACGTAATTGCTCTGTTGTTTTCTTGATCATATGTTGATATTTGAAACTCATTCGCAGGCATTTGTATCTGTTAGTTGCAAAATAAATTGAAATTTTTGCGATACATTCAGCACAGTGGTCTGCATGAACTAAAACCGTGGTTGGAAAAAGAAAAGAACAAAATATACATATATACTTATGTGGTCTGACACAAAACCGAAACTCAACCATACATTCAGTATACAATTATATTATCTCCAAAGCGTCGTCACCTGTGTTCTCTTCATACAGAGTAGATTTAATTGAAGATTTTATAAATAAACAACTTTAAGTCAAGGCTTATAGTATACTCGAATCTCGCAATACACTTCTCAACCTGTCGTTTGGGATATCAAGTCCTAACTGTACTATCGATTTGCCTTTGCTTGCCTCTGCTCGGAGGAACTGATCCCTTTGTCACTACCATCGTTGCAATTTTGTTTATCTTCCGACTCACTTCGGGCGTTAGCGCTATTTCCATTACCATAAATTTTCCAATTTGCCTTCGAATATGTCTCTCGACAAATTTATTCGGTCGTGTGATCGATTAGTGGAGTTCGAAGCATCGCTAAACAGTAACGAACTACCTCTGACCACACGGTGCTTGGTGGAGACACATTTGAACGAAGTTAAAAGAACGTGGCAAAGATTGAACGATATATACGAAAAATGCCTTACGGACTTGTCCAATTAAGTAAAGGAGGGGGAGGAAAAGGAGGTCAATGAGGATGAGGCTAGTGACACGGAAACTGTGAAAGACAAGTATAAAAAGTCGTACGCCACATACTGCCGATGTATCTCAAAGCTTAGTGAAGCTCTAGAAAATATCTCCTCAATCCCGGCTACTCCTCTCAGCCCGAGTGGCAATGGTAACAGTTCCACCCATCACTTTAACCTTCCTCCAATTGAGCTTACTACTTTCTGTGGGGATTATCAGTCCTGGCCCACTTTCCGGGACATCTTTACAGCACTGTGTATTCAAAACTCAAAATTGAGTGCCGTAGAAAAGTTGTTTCATTTATCGCAGAAGACAAAGGGAGAAGCTCACGATATTGTTTCAAAGAGCCCTCTCACCAACGACGGGTTTACAAGTGCCTGGTCCAATCTTTGTGCTAGGTATGAGAACAGGCGAATTTTAATCAACGGCCAATTGAAACTCCTATTTTCTCTAGCCCCAATTACCAGTGAATCCGCTAACTCCATTAAACAACTTCAAAGGGACATCAACTCGTGTATCTCCACTCTTAAACTATACGAAATCGATGTTGACAGCTGGAATCCCATCTTTATCTATCTGTGTTCTAATTGTCTCCCAGACTCCACACTAACGTTATGGGAACATACCATAGGTGACAAAACTATGATTCCGAAGTGGTTTGAGTTAGACGCTTTTCTGACAAACCGATACAGAACCCTAGAGTCTGTATCAGAATTGAAAAATGTCATTGATCGGAGGCCATCTTTACCCAAATCCAAAACTTTCAAAGTCAACACATTCCAAACAAGCGTTAACCAAACAGAGTGCAACTTGTGTCCTAACGACTTTCACATCATTAGGAAGTGCCCGAAATTCCTTAACATGAACCATAATCAGCGGTTGACTGAAATTAAAAACAGCAACCTCTGTTTAAATTGCTTCTCTAGCTCCCATGTCGTCAAAAATTGCAAAAGCAAAAACTCGTGTTTCAAATGTCATAAACGGCACAACACACTTTTACACAGAGACGACGAAAATCATAAACCTAACACTTCGTCTCCGACCTCCAATAGCAGCTCCCCTGATTATAACACCACCTCAGTCACAGCGTCATCTGTTCCCACACAATATACTCCAATACAGTCCACTACTTCATCCAACGGTGTTGTACAAAATTGCTTTGCTGCCAATTGCAATGGGGTACTACTGGGGACTGCTATCGTGAACCTTGTTCACCACGATGTCACATACAAAGCAAGAGCTCTGATCGACTCAGGCTCTGAAGGTACATTCATCTCAGAAAGGTTGTCAAATCTACTGAGGCTTCCCATGGAACGTACTACAGCTAAAGTATCTGGACTTAACCATACTATTTCTGCAGAAGTTCAGAAGAAATGTCAATTTACTTTAGCGTCCAAGATAGATAGAAGCTTTGAACTCACTATTTCCGCACTCATCGTTCCGCATCTCTCAAACAATCTTCCATCTAAAACTATCGATTCTGACATAGTTTCCATGCTTCCTCCTCTAAAACTTGCCGATCCTCGGTTTTATGAAAGTCGTAACATTGACCTTCTGTTAGGAGCAGACGTTCTTCCATTTATCATGTTGTCTAGTTGCACTCAACTTATCTGCGACTCCATAATGGCGCAAGAAACAGTGTTTGGGTGGATTTTGACTGGTCCCATACCAGCTCGCAATCCAAGAGCTCTTCCCACCACAGTTTCTTACTTCTGTGAAGTATCTCTGGATAAGGAGATTTCACGATTTTGGGAAGTGGAAAACATTCCACACAAACGTTTAATCTCCAAAAACGATGAGTACTGTGAAAAACTTTATGAAAGAACGACTACCAGGGACCAAGAGGGGAGATATGTCGTCTCTCTCCCTTTTAAAGAAGAATTTCCAAATGTACTGAACTTAGGGCAATCCAGGCGTAGCGCCATGGCTCAATATCTCCGTAACGAAAGTCGACTCCTTCGCAATCCACGACTAAAATCAGACTATGACGAAAATATTCAAGAATACCTGGCGTTAAACCATATGGTTCCGGTAGACGCTTCGAATTTACATCCAATCTCATCCCACTACTATCTTCCGCATCACGCTGTATTCAAACCTGACAGCACAACCACTAAGGTCCGGGTGGTATTTAATGCGTCATGTCCCAGCTCGAATGGTTTGAGCTTAAATGATATGCTCCACACAGGACCTGTCTTACAAAACGATTTGACACTCCTGATTCTGAACTGGAGGTCCTATCGATACGTCTTCAACGGTGATATCCAAAAGATGTATCGTCAGATTCGAGTGAATTCTGCTCATACTCCCTACCAAAGGATTTTGTTCCGTAAGAATCCAGGCGATCCTATTCAGGATTTCGAACTCCAAACTGTTACATTTGGTGTAAACAGTGCTCCTTACTTGGCGATAAGGACCATTCTCCAGTTAGCCAATGACATTCAAAAACAATTCCCGTTAGCTTCCAAGATTCTAAGGACATCTATGTATGTTGACGATGCCTTAGTTGGAGCACATGACGTTCCTTCAGCTATCCAGGCACGCGATGAGGTGATCCAAGCACTTAAATCAGCTGGTCTCGTGATGCGAAAATGGACCTCGAACTGTAAAGACATACTGAAAGATTTGCCCCCGGAAGATTTGCTCTATTCAGACTTCCTTCCTTAGGGCAATCCAGGCGTAGCGCCATGGCTCAATATCTCCGTAACGAAAGTCGACTCCTTCGCAATCCACGACTAAAATCAGACTATGACGAAAATATTCAAGAATACCTGGCGTTAAACCATATGGTTCCGGTAGACGCTTCGAATTTACATCCAATCTCATCCCACTACTATCTTCCGCATCACGCTGTATTCAAACCTGACAGCACAACCACTAAGGTCCGGGTGGTATTTAATGCGTCATGTCCCAGCTCGAATGGTTTGAGCTTAAATGATATGCTCCACACAGGACCTGTCTTACAAAACGATTTGACACTCCTGATTCTGAACTGGAGGTCCTATCGATACGTCTTCAACGGTGATATCCAAAAGATGTATCGTCAGATTCGAGTGAATTCTGCTCATACTCCCTACCAAAGGATTTTGTTCCGTAAGAATCCAGGCGATCCTATTCAGGATTTCGAACTCCAAACTGTTACATTTGGTGTAAACAGTGCTCCTTACTTGGCGATAAGGACCATTCTCCAGTTAGCCAATGACATTCAAAAACAATTCCCGTTAGCTTCCAAGATTCTAAGGACATCTATGTATGTTGACGATGCCTTAGTTGGAGCACATGACGTTCCTTCAGCTATCCAGGCACGCGATGAGGTGATCCAAGCACTTAAATCAGCTGGTCTCGTGATGCGAAAATGGACCTCGAACTGTAAAGACATACTGAAAGATTTGCCCCCGGAAGATTTGCTCTATTCAGACTTCCTTCCTTAGGGCAATCCAGGCGTAGCGCCATGGCTCAATATCTCCGTAACGAAAGTCGACTCCTTCGCAATCCACGACTAAAATCAGACTATGACGAAAATATTCAAGAATACCTGGCGTTAAACCATATGGTTCCGGTAGACGCTTCGAATTTACATCCAATCTCATCCCACTACTATCTTCCGCATCACGCTGTATTCAAACCTGACAGCACAACCACTAAGGTCCGGGTGGTATTTAATGCGTCATGTCCCAGCTCGAATGGTTTGAGCTTAAATGATATGCTCCACACAGGACCTGTCTTACAAAACGATTTGACACTCCTGATTCTGAACTGGAGGTCCTATCGATACGTCTTCAACGGTGATATCCAAAAGATGTATCGTCAGATTCGAGTGAATTCTGCTCATACTCCCTACCAAAGGATTTTGTTCCGTAAGAATCCAGGCGATCCTATTCAGGATTTCGAACTCCAAACTGTTACATTTGGTGTAAACAGTGCTCCTTACTTGGCGATAAGGACCATTCTCCAGTTAGCCAATGACATTCAAAAACAATTCCCGTTAGCTTCCAAGATTCTAAGGACATCTATGTATGTTGACGATGCCTTAGTTGGAGCACATGACGTTCCTTCAGCTATCCAGGCACGCGATGAGGTGATCCAAGCACTTAAATCAGCTGGTCTCGTGATGCGAAAATGGACCTCGAACTGTAAAGACATACTGAAAGATTTGCCCCCGGAAGATTTGCTCTATTCAGACTTCCTTGATTTTGAGGACCACAGCTCCGCGAAAACTCTTGGGGTTCGTTGGAATGCCCTATTAGACGAATTCTACTTTAAGGTAATACACTTTCCAGAAGACTCAATCTATACCAAACGGGTTGTACTCTCTCACATATCGAAACTGTTTGATCCCGCGGGGTGGCTGGCTCCCATTATTATACTCGCAAAAATCATCATGCAAAGAATTTGGATGGACAAGACCGAATGGGATGCCACCATTTCCACAGAATCGCTGAATTTATGGACAACATTCCAAGAACATTATCCACTAATCAACAATATAAGGATTCCAAGATGGATTAACTACACTCCAGATGCAGACGTTCAGTTTCATGGGTTCTGCGATGCCTCCGAAAGGGCATACGCTGCAGTTCTATACATTCGTGTTGCTTACTCCAAGGAAATATCCACATATATAATATCATCCAAAACTAAAGTGGCTCCAATTAAAACGCTCTCCATCCCAAGGTTGGAACTTTGCGGCGCTTTGTTACTGGCGGAAATGATAGATAATCTTCTACCTCAACTCGACATCCAAAATTACTCTGTGTCTTGCTGGTCAGACTCCACGATTTTTTGTCCTGGCTGGCCAAACAGCCCTGTTGCTGGAATACCTTTGTGGCAAACAGGGTATCCAAAATTATCCAAATTATAGATCCCTCTAAGTGGTTTCACGTAGAGTCCAACCAAAATCCCGCCGATTTAGCCAGTCGAGGGGTTTATCCTCAAGACTTAATCAACAATACGCTATGGTGGAGAGGACCAGAGTGGTTGTCAAAACCAGCTGACCATTGGCCAAGTGACAACCAATACGTGTACGAAGAAATTGACTTAGAGAAGAAACCCATAAAGGTACATTTTTCTTATTTCCACGAGTTCACAGATATTTTAGAAAACTTTTCGTGCTTCTCTAAAGCTTTGAGAGTTGTAGCATATATGTACAGATTCTTCTTTGCGACGCATCCAAACTTTCGCTCGAACTATCGAAAGACAACCCAAACTATCACGTCTGCTGAAATTACATTCGTTAGAAATCGTTTGGTGTCCACAATTCAGAAGGTGTCATATCCGAATGAATACTTGGCTCTTACAACGAACAAGTCTATTCAATCTTCAAGTCCATTGTTAAATTTAAATCCATTTCTTGATTCAGATGGGGTCATGAGGGTTTGTGGGCGTTTGGAATCATCTCCTAGTCTATCTTACAGTGAAAGATTTCCATTAATTGTCCCCTACAATTGCCAATTCTCACGTTTGCTCGTTAAATTCGTTCATCACATAAGCCTACACGGAGGCAATCAACTAGTACTTCGACTAGTGAGGTCGCAGTATTGGATTCCCAAAGTCCAAAACATGATCAAGAAAATTATAAACCAGTGCAAGCCGTGCATCTTATACAAACGTAAGTGTCAAAAACAGTTAATGGCAGCTCTGCCCCCAGAGAGGTGCGAATATTCGAGGCCATTCACTTACACTGGTCTTGACTTTGCAGGTCCATTTGACCTAAAAAGCTATGCTGGTCGATGCTGCCGTCTTACGAAGGGCTACGTATGCATTTTCGTTTGTTTTTCCACGAAATCCATCCATCTCGAAGCTACCTCGGACCTGTCGACTCCAGCCTTTTTAGCGGCTTTCAGTCGTTTTGTCTCCAGACGAGGTTGTCCGCTCCATCTTTACTCCGATAACGGCACCACTTTTGTTGGTGCTTCGCGAACACTTGCCAAAGAATTTATTCAAACTTCGAACCATGCGCTTCTCTCTAATTATGCCCACCAAAATATCTCTTGGCACTTCATACCCCCCGGTGCCCCTCATATGGGTGGCCTGTGGGAGGCGGGTGTGAAGAGCTTCAAGTATCATTTCAAAAGAACTGCTGGCGCGAATAAATATACTTTCGAAGAATTTCAGACCTTGTTGTCCAGAATTGAGGCTTGTCTGAACTCCAGGCCACTGTGTCCCATGTCACAAAACTCTAACGATCTGACTGCCCTTACTCCCGGGCACTTCCTGATAGGAACTCCAATACTAATGCCACTAGATCCAGAAATAGAACAGGCTCCAATTTCAATTCAAAACCGCTGGCAAAGGCTCAAGAGCATACATCAACATTTTTGTACTCGGTGGAAAACTGAGTACCTTAAGGAGCTCCAAAAACGCCACAAATGGAAAAGGCCCGAAGTTGATGTATCTGAAGACATGCTCGTAGCTATTCGAGACGAAAATTTACCCCCAAATAGCTGGAGATTGGGACGAATTCAGAAGGTGTATCATGGATCAGACCACCGAGTTCGAGTGGCCGACGTCCGTACACAAAAGGGAACCATAACTAGGCCTATAACGAAATTGGTCATAATCTCAGATCATAACCAGTAAAAATACACTTCCAACTAATTTTTATCCATTCCTCTAGCTTCCTTACATTCTATCCATTATAACCCTTTACTAATCTGCAACTTTCCTTACAGAAAAATGAACTCCAAGAAGAAATACAATGCAATGGTTTCCTCGTATAAATTCACGCGTCGGTTGTGCAGGGGGCCACATGGGTTGAAGTTCTGTACCCGCTTTCGCAATGCTAACACAAACGAAAGATTAGCTATTGTTAAAAAGTTCGGATATTGCAGTAACTGCTTGGCCCACAAGCATTCACAGGGTTCCTGTTTTACCAGGACGGGTTGCGGATACTGTGGTCTACAACACCATTCTCTACTTCATGCTCATCCGAGGCTTCAGGAAGGATCTAGAAGTTCCGTTGAAAGACATGCAAAAACCAAAACCACTTCAGGAGACCAAGCTCCAGTCAGCCAATCGACTACGCCAACTCAAAAGTTTCGTCGAGAACCACTCCCGTTGCCGTCAAATGTGATATCTGGCACATCACTTACATCTCTCATAAAACAGAATATTGCCACACTCCTCCCTACTATGGTAGTTAAGATTGGCGGAAAGGACGAAAACCATTATGCAAGGTGTTTATTGGACACTGCATCCCGCATGAGTGCTGTCTCTCAGAAATGTGCAGACCGATTGGGTGTGAGGTGCTTCAGATTAAATGGAGAGAGAATATGTACCCTAACCTTATTATCAACTACTGATTCTTCTAACAAAATCGACGTTACTCTGAGGGTTCACAATAGAATTAGTACCATCACCCCAAAAGAATCCCTTCCAGAGTCAGCGAAAACTCTCTTCTCTAATTTCGTCCTAGCGGACGCAAAATTTAACAAGGCGGCATCTATCGATATAGTGCTTGGGGTAGATGTTTACTCCCGAATAGTTCGGGATGGTGTCTACGTTCGGAATGGTCTCCCCACGGCGCAGAACACAGTATTCGGGGTTATCTTGTATGGATTATATTCTACCTAACAGACATATCTGTATAAATTAATGTGATGCAAATGAATTAATATCTATAACACATTTTGTACTACTTTTAGTCAACATATGTAAATAATTATAAAATATCTGAATTCACACAATTAGTTAAGATATCTTACAATGTTATCCTATGTTGTTTATGAATTATCGAGTTATTTTCCAATAAGAGCTAACTTCTTTGAATTATTATTTTCTTTGCAGTAATGTACTGCAAGGGGGCCGAGAATGTTTACGTCGGAACGCAAACTCATAACTTTTCCCCTTTTTCCATTATTTTACATTCAAAAACTCCCAATTTTATTTAATGTAAAAACGCCATAGAAATTGTTCTAAAGTAACCAAAATACCTTAATCGTATTCTGGTTTCTTCAACCTTTTTTACTTTTTTCTAGCCATATTGAAAAAAGCTATTTCCTTTTCAAAATATCTGTCTTGTCTTTTGAAATCCATTGAACTATCCACACTTGAGCTCTTGGTAAGAACTTTTTTTCCAAAGAAATAAATCCATATATGAAAAGAAACAATTGCTGTCTCCGCTCTTTCATTTTCTTGTGTTTCATCTGATTTGACTGTGCTGGAAAAAAAAAACATTGGTGCGAGCAACAAAGACAAAATCCAATAAAGAATTTTGTCTTTGGTTTGGCTCTCTTGAAGTTTGACTTTTCGTTCCATCTATTCACGTGAACTGGCTCCATTCCACCTGCTGTTCATCCATTCCTACAGGAACAACTCTAACGTCCTACAACAGTCCAACAGCAGCACTGCAAGACTAAATAGATTCATCCTACTGAGGTTCCCAAATGTCGGATCTTGATCCATCGAAATTCAAACAATAAATGAGCCTAGGACGTTAGAATTAATGCAAAAATATACACGGGATTTTCACATGTTAATATAATCAATAATTCGTTTAATCTATGTTTCCAGATCTGTATTTAATAAAACACAGCAGTTTCTTCTTTTTCTTATTCGGAAATACATACCTATATAACTTCATTTGTTACAATTAAATCACTTTATTTTTATTTTAAAAGTTATTATTTTTATTTATTATTTTAAAAGTTATTATCAAAATTATAGAGGAAAAATATGTACAAAATTCAAAAATAGAAGACTTTTGCAGGTTCTGAAACAGAGCAAGTGTTAACATTTTAGTTTGAAAGAACAAAAGTCAATATTCGTTTCATAATCCTTTTGATAAATAATCACGTGGAAAAGGCTTCGTTTCCGTTGGAAAAGGTTTCATTTCGGTTGAAAAATGTTTATTTAATTTTGAAAATGCTGTATATAAGAGCATCAGAAACTTTACGTTCATGTAAATATGCAGTATAATTTACTGAAATATATAATTTACTTACAAAACTTTCATCGAAAATAAAAGGTTTTTCTATTTTTATTACAGTGCACTATAGGTAATTTGGCCTGTTTTTGAGGCAAAAATTAAAAGCGGTGGATATGTGGGCTTTTTATACATTTTTATTGCTTTATATGCAAAAGTAAGGTAAAACAAAGAATTACAACGTAAAATTCGGATATAGCGAACATCGGTTATAAGAAACTACGTTTATAGCGAACAATGTTTTATTTTTCAAAAAAAATTTTTCTTAATATTTGAACATACATTCAACTTCTTAAAACGACCACGATTATAACAAACAAAAAGAGTAGAATTTTTTACAATTTGTTAGGATTTTCAGGCCCGCTTTAAAGCACAAATGGATAGCGACGAATTTAAGCACTGATTCAAATATTTTAACATATGATATTTAAAAGTAGGCTTTAATAAGAATTTTACAGACAAACACGTTTATAACGAACAACTTTTTTTTCCTACCACCTATTCTCATTTTACCTATATTATTCCAACCCAATGAACGCTGTTAAAACAAAAGAAAAATGTTTACAATGAACTAAAGTACTGATCCGCCAACAGATTTTTATAAACATTGATATGTTTAAAATATTGATTCGCGAAAAACACGTCTGTACATTTTGAGAACACATGGTGAATATTTCCTTAAAGAAAATGTCTTTTTAGTTCAAATCGGATGCTTTTTTGTGCTGAATATTTCCTTCACCAAACAAAAATTGAAAAAAATACCTTCAAAAATGTGATATAACTCAAAAAACGCAAAAAATCGCACCTTGGTAATTATGTAGTTGATTAAGAACCCTTTGCTGAAGATATTCCCGGTAACAGAATTTCGGACAAAGTTGGACAATTTTGTAAAAGTCTATAATATAAAACTATAATTTTGTAAAAAAAAATAATTCTTTGTGAAAATAATTATTGTGAAAATAATTATTTCTTAAAACAGAAAGTACACACCGCCACCATTCCACTGAATATCATATCTTTGTATTTGATTATTACCAAACTCTTACAAATAGCGTTTAAATTCTGCTCTGAGTTTTAATCTTTTTTAACATTTTTTATTTTGTCTTCGAAATTTTGATTTTAACTTTGAATTATACCGCGAGTTTTGAAAATTTGAATTACACATCCATAGAATTTGACATGTTCTTTCTTGGAATCAAATAAGAAAACTCACGTTATTAAAAGTGCAAAAATCGACTTTTTGCCTAAAAACCAGTCCAAATTACCTATAGTGCAGTGTTTTATTTTTATATCCTCCACCATATGGAGGTTATAATTAAATTTGTCATTCCGTTTGTAACACATCGAAATATTCGTCGGAGACCCTATAAAGTATATATGGTAACATGGGGCGCCTTCGCCACTGGGGCGCCTTCGCCAGCACCGATTTTCTTGATAATTATAACTGCTACAGAAATGCCGTTAAAGGGAAAATTGTGAGTTTAACGAAGATCTTTCATCTCCCAAAAATTGGCATTTCTATCAAATATATGATTGCTGATGCACGCGGTTTCATGTTTTTGGGGTATTGAGAAAAATATTCATGGTAGGTATATTTTGTGATATCTTGTATACCTTTTGTGATATCAAAATTATATTTTATACCGTTAATAGACAACTACTGAAGAATATAAATCCAAATAATTTGCATGATAAAAGTAATTATAAATGTCAATATATTCATATTATGAACTATGTAGGGGGTGGGGCGGCTACGCCATGATAGGTGTGTCGTGGGTTAATGTGAGAATTATGTCAGGTTTAACTTAAATTGTTTATGCTATTTATATACCACGCTATAATGTGAAGTTGAAATCAAATATTGTGGTAAACCTATCTAATTTGGCAAAAAATTTCATTTTATGCCTAAATTCAAGGTACCTACTTCAATTAACGGCTAGACTATGTTTCTGTTTGTAAATTTTAGAATCATTTTTGATTATTAAATAGAAAACATGTTCTTTTTATGCATAATGTTGATATTTGGGGAGGAAGTATGGTAAATGCCAGTTTTAGAGTCCGTTGCTATATGTCTTATGTCGATGGCGAAGCTACCCCATGGGTGGGGAGGCTTCGCCACTTTTTAGACATTTTGTAAATTCTCAAAAATAATATTTTAAAAACAAAATTATAATCATTTATACATATATCAAAACTTATAGTCGAGACATGCTAATATTCTTACCAAAAATAATATTTGGAAAAACTTTAATGATGTCGATATGAGAACATTTTGAAAAAAACGTGGCGAAGGCGCCCCATGGTACCATATATATTATTGATCAGCATAAAATCCTATGTCGATTTAACCATGTCCGTCTGTCGATCCGTCCGTCTGTCTGTCTTTTGAAATCAAGATACAGCTCGCAATTTTAAAGATAGAGGGTCAATATTTGGTACAGAAGTTTTTATTACTTGCAGGATGCTTGGAATTGAAAATGGGATATATCGGTCAACGTCTTGAACGGTGCCTCCCGATTTTCGGTATTTTTAAGATTTTAGCTTCATTATCCTACCAAAATGGCTGAAATTTGTATACCTTCGGTATTTTGAAGGTTTTAGCTTCATTATCCCACCAAAATAGTTGAAATTGTTAATTAGCCTTCGTTGAGGATATGAGACGTTCCACTTGAAATTTGTTGGTATAGGTCCATGCCTTTATATAGAAAGGCACCTCCCGATATTCGGTATTTTTAAGGTTTTAGCTTCATTATCCCACTAAAATGGTTGAAATTTGGTAATTAGTCTTCGTTAAAACAATCCACCTGAAATTTGTTGGTATAAGTCCACGTGTTCATATAGACCCCATAGAACGGTACTTCCATATTTTCGGTATTTTGAAAGTTTTGCCCCCATTATGAACCCGAAATGGCTGAAATTTGACATTTTGTCTTTGTTTCAGTTAACAAATTCTACTGCTCCCAGGAATTAGCCTTGGCGCGGCGCCGGAGCTAAGTACTTTCGTAGATGAAAGGAAACTAATTATTCCATTCTCTTTCGGTCCGGCCAAACTTAACGTTTTCTTACTTGTTTTTTTTTTTTTTAATTTCCTTTGTCCCTGTCCATTTAGTTCGCATCTATAGTAAATCATTTTTACACAGTTGCAGTTGACCAATCGAACTGAAACTTTGCACACTTTTCATATTTGGATGACAATACATGAATATGAAACCAAACCCATTATGGGTCCATTTTTTTCTATAGCCCCCATATAGCGGCACCACGCGCTTTCAGGTGTTCATTTTTAGTCCGAATTGACTGTAACTTGGCATTCAGTGTTTTATTTATAAATGCACTTAAAACTAGAAAATAATTTGTCGCTTAGCCTCATTAAGTGTATTCTTCCTTATGATGGAATCCCTCAAATAAAACGGTTGCATTTAAATTAAAAATGGTGGCAAAATTAAACGACAAACGTTTTATTTAGGAGGCTCCGTCATGAGTAGACATCGGATTTTGCATATTTTTTATTAATAAAGATACGAAAATTCTGATTGAACCAAATTTCTTTTTGAAGAAAACTGAATGCAACGACGGTCTCATTTTTTTTTGGCATATTTGCATTTTTTTTGCATATGCACAAAATATGCAAAAAAAAATATTCAAAAATTATGCAAAATATGCAAGTATTTTTTTTGACGAAAATCGTGAAATTAAATTTGGAAAATCATCAAAAAGTGTTCTAAATTAAGTTTATTGCCGTTAAACGTGGATTTCTTATCAGGTTATTATGTTATTAATTATTATTCGCGACATCAATAAATCTGGACTAAAAGACTTAAATATACATAGATATAAACGCCCAACACAAAACTTTACTCAAACATTGGATGTGTTTTCAGCTTCAATCAGTAATGCCAAAATCAACGTATACAAATATGTTGATAGTTTTTGCTCGGCCAAAATTGTCTGGCAGCAAAACAAATTAGCTAGACAATAAGACTAAGAAAATATTCAATATTACATAAAATCTTTCATATTTTACTAAAAACGTATAACAAATAAAAAAAATATAATCATATTTTAATACCCTATGGGTATTATATCTTAGTGAATGAGTTTGCAACATGCAAAAGAAAACGAAATAGACCGATAGTTCCTTTTGATGATCTGCATACATTCACTATCTGAATTAAGATTTGGATATTGCTCCAATATATATATATACAGTATAATCTCGATAATCCGGACACCACAGATTTGGACGGTGTCCGAAGAAATATACTTTTTATACCCTACACCACTATGTGGAAAGGATATTATAAGTTTGTTTTGGTAAAAATTCATGTAACACCGCGAAATATTCGTCGGAGACCCCCAATGTGGTATACCAATCTTCATATCAATCTTTTTAACAATTTGGAAAAAATAGAAAAAATGTTAAATAGTTTTGATTACTCGGTTGATTCTCCGAAAAGGAAAAAATCATCAGCCAGTAATACCATTTCCACCTCTGAAAATCTGATTGCTTTAAATTCCCCGATTGCTACTTCAGCTCCTCCTATCACTCCAATTGCCCAGTCATCTGAAAACATATCAGTAGCTAGCACTCTTCCTGAGTCTTCTTCATCCTTGGCTCTTATTCCTACCAATAAAACAAATACCATTATTCCTGTCATCAATAAACCTATAACCAATTTACCTACTCCAGCTGAGAGTCCTTCATCTTCGGTTCCGCAAAGCTCAGCTCCAGAACCTCCATCGTTACCCTTAGATCAACTAATTGTAGTTGCGCCGCGGAAAACTGTTTTTGTATCCCGACTACATCCTGATACTTCAGCTAATCATATTCGTAATTATGTCAAATCTAGAATTAATATTTCAAATGATAATGATTTAAAGGTATTTAAATTTAATCCGCCTCAACCAAGAGATATTTCATCTTTTAGGATCGTGGTTCCAAATGATTTATTCTATACCATAGTTGATAGCGAGTTTTGGCCCGAGGGACTTACAGTGAAAGAATTCATCTACAAGGAAAGATCTACTCCGATAAATCCGATTGTTCTTCCAAAAAACTAGAGTCATTGTATTTTTATATCAAAATGTTAGAGGTTTGAAAACTAAACTCAGTAGCTTATATTTAAAAAGTTTTTATTGTGATTATAAAGTCGTAGTGTTTACTGAAACATGGTTAAAGCCTGAAATAAGTGATACTGAAATCTTTTGCGAAATTATTCAGGTTTATAGGAAAGATAGATTAAACAAGGTTGGTGGTGGTGTTTTAATTGCAGTTCACAATTCTATTTCATCTGAATTAGTTGTAATACCAGTAACAACTTCTGATGAGTTTCTTTGTGTAAAACTGAATTACCTTGGGAATATAATCTTTGTAACTGTTTCTTATATTGCACCAAACTCGGGCAATGACATCTATCTAAGACATGCCAATTTAATTCAAAGTGTTTCTTCTTTAATGTCTACTACCTCCGAATTAATTTGTATGGGTGATTTTAATCTTCCTCATATCTCATGGGTCCCTGGGGACAATAGAATAGATTTTATACCTGCAACTAGCACTGGAATTGACGATTTTTGGGATTTAATTTTTAGTCAATGTCTTTACCAAGTTAACAATGTTTTAAACATAAAGGATCGGGCTTTAGATATAGTGTTTTCATCTACACTCAATGTTGCATTGAATAGATGTCTACCTATCGTATTGCCAGAAGATGGTTACCATCCTACACTTTCAGTTAACCTTCAACTACAAATTTCTAGACCGACCCCTAGGTCTAAGAAAAATATTAATCCTAAATTTAATTTTGGAAAAACAGATATTAATCGGCTAAAATCAATTTTATTAAGTACAAGATTTGTTATTAATGATACGATAGATTTAAGCGTTTCTAATTTCTATAATCAACTTAACTCTGCCTTCGCTAAAACAACTCCATATATAACAAAAGTTTGTGATCATGGCCCTCCTTGGTTCACATCGACGTTAAGGAGGTTGCGTAACATAAAAAGTAGATGCTTCAAAAAATTTAAAAAAATTAACTCCACAGTGAATTACTCTTGCTATAATTCTGCCAATTCTTATTTTTATCGGCATTATCTTGATAAAATGAGTAGGAATTTCAAAAATAACCCGAAAAGCTTCTTTAAATTTGTTAATTCTAAAAGAAAGGCTAATAATTTCCCAAGCTGTATGAGAAGAGAAGTATGAGCAGAGAATCTTCGGATGAATCCGAAATCTCTAATATGTTTGCCGACTTCTTTCAGTCTTCCTACTCTTCTAAAATTCTAAATGAACAATATAACTATAGTATTGACAAGCTGAATCATCTACCTCATATTGTATTGTCTGAAGAAGAAGTCCTTGTAGGCTTAAAGTCGCTTCGTTCTTCAAACATACCCGGTCCAGATGGTGTTCCTACTTATATTCTTAAATCTTGCGCCAATGAAATTTATCAACCTCTTACAAAAATCTTTAATTATTCCTTAAATAATGGTTACTTTCCAACTTTCTGGAGATCTAGCTTCATTATTCCACTACACGAATCTGGTAATAGATGCTTTGTTGAAAATTATAGGTGTATAGCAAAACTTAGTGCTATCCCAAAACTTTTTGAACTTTTAGTTTCTCGAAGACTATCTCACTTTGTTAAATCTATAATTTCACCTTTTCAACATGGATTTATGAAAGGCAGATCTACAATTACTAATCTCATGGAGTTTGTAACTCATGTCTTTAAAGGGTTTTCTTATAAACAACAGACAGACGTTATTTATACCGATTTTAGTAAAGCCTTTGATACCGTAGTGCATAAACATTTGCTTTATAAACTTGATATCATGGGATTTCCACAATCTTTATTGAATTGGATTTCCTCTTATTTAAGAGGACGCACCCAAAAAGTTTTATTTAACGAGTCATTTTCCAAGGACCTGTTCGTTTCTTCCGGTGTGCCGCAAGGTAGCCACCTGGGCCCACTTTTATTTGTACTATATATTAACGATCTTCCTTCAGCTATACGTTACTGTAACATTTTAATGTATGCTGATGATGTAAAGCTATTCTTTCAACTGAATTCATTAAGTAATTCAATATATCTACAATATTATCTGCACTCTCTTACTAATTGGGTTTACGCGGATGGGATGACTTTGAACCTCAAAAAGTGTAAAAAATTTTCCTTATATAGATCACTTTCGTTTACTCCCACCTTATGAAAACCGTTTAATGTTAATTGATCTTCCTACTCTTGAAAAAATAAGATTTACACTAAGAGCGCTATTTTTTATTAAACTGTTACGCGGCTTAATTGACTGTCCGTACTTGATAGGAGAAATAAGATTTAATGTTCCTTCACGTATAACCCGTAATTTCTTGCCAATTAATTTGCCTACTGTGAAAACTAATTATGAAGATAATAACCCATTACGTTCATTGTGTGATATATACAATAACATCTATAATACGATACCTTTAACTGAACCATTACATACTTTAAAAAAATTAATATTGTATTCATAATGTATGAACAAGCAGGTTGCCAATCCTCTTTAATGTAGTATTAACATTTTTAGTAACTTAGTTTAGAATCTATTGCTCTGTAAACTACTTGTGCCTGTTAAGAACCCTTCAGCTCAGCATATGTATGTATATCTACAACTCCCTCTGCGGAACAGTAGAACACAGCTAATGAGCAGAAACTATTTTTAATTTATATCTATCAACCTCGTTCATTCTAAAGTTGAGTGTCTAAAAAATTGAGCTCTGTTTAACGGCAAACTACATCTCCCTCAGCGGAACCAGTAGTATTCAGCATAAAGAGCCTTTAATGTAAATACATATTAATTTCCCTATTTAAATTATGTTGTTTGTTCTAGTTTGTAATTAAATTTTTATATCGGCTGATATAATTTGTAGCCGGTAGTTTTATCCCCAACTAACCCGCCATTGAGCGGTCCATGGTGTGTACGTGCTCCCTACGTAAGGGGAGGTGGCCCCCTCGGTCGGCAGGGGCGGGTGTGAGTGGCGTGGGAACGAACGAAAAAAAAAAATATCTCGACGAGATAATGCGATTTTGAGATGTGTGTCCGTCCGTCTTTCCATTATAAATTGTAATCAAACTCCAGGCCGCAATTATGGACTGATCATCACGAAATTTTGTATGGAGGTCGGGTTTAGACCAGAATAGATGCCTATTTTTATTGGTGATGATCGTGAAGTATTTAGCGGGTGAAATGGACCAAAAACATAATATTTATCCAATTTTGTTGCGGCTCTGTAGGTCGCAATAATAGTCCGATCAACGAAATTTTAAATAAGGTAAGGGTATATGACGATAATGGACCACAACTTTTGTGTGAAAATTGTGAAAATTTTTAATATACAGCTTATATCTTTATTCTTGGAAGACATATTCCGGGTAAGTAAGCTATACGTGGAAAATAAACTTTTGACCTTTCTATTGATGCCAATTGTGTTGGTGTACATGATCAGATAACAGAGTTGTTATTTGTTTATTATTTGTTTGCAGTGTAATAATAAACAGGCTAGAGGTCGCAATTATAACTCGATAGTCACGAAATTTTACACGAAGTTAGACTTTACGTCGAAGAAGGTGCCTACAATTTTGGATTATCATCTGATATTATTTAGCGGGGAAAATGGACCATTACTTTAGTATGAAAAATATAAACATTTTATATTTGGTCCATATTTTAATTTCTGGAGGGCATATACCGCCAAAGTAGCCTACATATGAAAAAAGAAAGACTGTCCTTTCCGCTGATACACATTGCAATAATGAGTTTGGTAGATAACGGGGCTACTGCCTAATAAAAAGCGGGTTTTCGGTAGAGAACCACATTTTCCTCCCGTGCTATAATTGTCTCTATCATGACAGAGAAATTCCCAGTTTGTGCATTATTGCGAATTACGTGGAGCCCAGGCGTATTAATTGTCCAATTGGATTTTTTATACATATCGCACCTGTTCAACAGAAGGGTAGTAACTATAAATTTTAACTTTTTATTAAGAAAATGAATTACCCTAACCACTGTAAAAATCTGTCATTTCTTTGTCTATTCTTTCGTCAAAAATACCGGTATTTCACTCTTCATACTACTACTTATGTACCAACAGTTTTTGTTTCTACTGAAAAATAGAAAAGTTTGAGTTACTACCTTTTTGTTGAACAGGTGCGATATATTGCAGCATGGGGTCGCCACGCCTCGTTTTTTTTTTCAAAATGTTTTTTTGAAATATTAATTTTAGTGAAGGTGAAGGCAACCACTGACCTCCTCCTGGCCTATAATTTTGGGATTTATACATACAACAATGTACCGCCAAGTCCGAACGGCGTGCCCTAAGACACCACATGTAGAGAAGTTTTTCATGGCAGAAATACTCAGTCAACATTACTAAGGGGTGTTTCGCCACCTTTGATCGATTCGGCGATAAACTGTAGGTCCCCATATTAGGAAATATGAATCGGGGTGTACTCATTGATATGAGAGAAGTCTGCTTTGTCCTTTATGGGATGTTTGTTTATTATATTATTATTTAAGCGTGATGTGATAAGGTGGCGTAATCCACCAATTTATTTCTTACAATAAGTTTATTTGTTCCATAAATGATTTTTGATTGGCTGAAAGCTAATTTCCAGGGGTAGTGGTGTAGGGTATCACATGGTCGGCCCGGTCCGACTATAATCTTTGCTTACTTGTTTAAATTATAATTGCTAATACCGAACACTTAAATGAAATATAGAAGTAAAAAGTGCTCTACGTGTAAAAAATAGTGAAATTTTTCTACTCGACAATCCGGACATTTTATTGGCATTGCCCGTATTTGTTCCTTTCCTTACATTTTGCCAATTTACTATGCAACAAGACTCAATTTTCCCAAATTACAGAAAAAAGCCAATGAGATTATGAACGAAAAACTAGAAATATGACGGTTTTAAAGCTTACATCATGATGTAAGCAAAACACGGGACGAATGCCAAATTTCATCTTTTTGGAAATTAAGATTCCTTAAAATAATATAGAGTACACGGACAGATATAAATTAATTAATTGTGTATACAAAAAGGTTATGACTTTTCGACTATGTTATGAAAATTGTTTTCCTGTAGCAGGAATAATTGAACTATATTTTTTAGCATTTCAGCAGAAATACGTGAGTGGTTTTGCAATGTTAAAGACAATTCCAAGTTTTTTGACTTATTTTACCACTACTATGCTATTGAGTGTTTTTTCTAAGTGATGTCATTTTGCACTAATCATTGGGTGTTCTTCAGTTTGCTTGTTATTCATCATGAATGGGTATAACAATAATCCATTACTTTTCGCCGAGGAGTGAACATCCAATTTTGCATTAAGTGGTTGTATGCGTACAATATAGATCGATATTATAAAATTATGTATTTTTGGTGCATTAAACTAAAACCATGTTCTCAATAATAAAGCGACATTTAGAGCATTTTTCAAAAAGAATCTTTTTGACCGCAAAGAACAAAAATTGCCAATTTATGTCTGTATATACTGAATAAAGGACTAGACACTATAAAATATATTCAAATCTAATATATGGATATTCAAAACATATACTTCTAATTATAGTTATATTCCAAAACCTGGAACCGTAAATGGTACTCTAGTACTTTATATGAGCCCAAATATCGAACCAAACCGCCTAGATCCAAAATATCCAAAATCTGAGTCCAATCGGATAAGAAATAAAAAACATGCTAAAATCCGATTTCTAGTCATGAGGAAGAATATGCTATTGAAGCTACGCTACCAATTATTTTCTAGCTTTAAGTGCATTTATAAACAAAACACTGAAACTTATTTTTTATTTTTATTTTTTCAGTTCATACACAGCCGAGAACATAATTTTATTTGGAATTAAGGAAAACACCAGAAATCCAATGTCCTACACGCAGAAACATTTATGTTAGAAATAGGTTTGGATCCAAACAAATATATGTTTGGGACCGGTTGCAAACAAATATATGTTTGGATCCAAACATAATATGTTTGGGTCCAAACAAATATATGTTTGCAACATTTTGTAACATATCTCAATTTGATATGTTTGGGTAAAACATATTTTTTATGTTAGAACATTTTTTTTCATGGGTGAAGAGAGGATGTTTGTCAACGAGAGTAATAACAGTGCTCTTGCGGCTGTGGAATGCTGTTTTATAATGAAGAGTTGTGTGTATTGTATAATAGAAGACGTAGAAGCGAAGAAGGGGGCTTTGGTGGCATGTATGCGTCAAACTCTTGTGTTTCTTGTTTTGTTGTTGTTAACCAACTTAGGAGAAGAAGAAAAGAAGAAATGATATGAATTATATTTTTTTCTTTCTTCAGTGTTTTAGATGCCTTTGTAGAGTCAAGATGGTAAAGTAAGTGAATACATCAGTGTTTTGTGTTTTCTTAAAGAAATTGTGCTATTTATTAAATTAAATGCCCAATACATTTTATAATTGAATCGGAAAGTTGAATGGAATTATTTTATTGGACAAGGAAGAAATCGCATTTAATATTGGTAATTACATACATACTTATGTATATTTGAAATATGGCATATCCATATTTATTTATTACATTACATAATCATTTGATTCTAGATGCCGATTCCCCGCTGATGATTTCAACTATGAGGACAATTTGTTTTATTTCACAACTAAGGAGAAGCGTTCAACTACGTTTCTATATATTTTTCCTTTTTAAAAGTGTGACTATTAACAAGTTATTTCAATCAGTTTTTCATTTATTAAAGTGTGTTATGTATTTATTTGGAATTTTGTATTTGGAATATGTGTTTGTTGTTCTTTTGCCTTTTAATAAACAACCTCAACATTTGTGTGTATACTATAGAGATAGCCAGTGAGTTCTTACTGAGAGCAAGTGAGCACACATTTCAAAGTGTTTTACATTGAATTTTACGCTCCCTTGCTCTCAGTAAGCGCCCACTGGTGCATGTGTTTGTTTTTTTTTTGTGCCTTTTGGGTTTGTATTTTTTTGCACCCAAACATATAAAATGTTTGCACCCAAACATATGTATATATCTTTGCACCCAAACATAAATATCTTTGCACCCAAACATATATTTGTTTCCACCCAAACATATATTTGTTTGCAGACCCAAACATATATTATGTTTGGGACTGTTGCAAACATATATATGTTTGCTGCAAAATATGTTTGGGACATATGTTAGAGAGGCCGTTTTTTTTTGCGTGTAGTTACTATGCTATCTATGTATCATTCTGATTTATACTTACCAACAATAAATAGTGCCTCAACTATAACGTCTGATACCATAGTTTGTCGATCCGATTTTGCGAATGCAGCATTATATGGAACCAATATAGCTACATAGAATGTTGATACGAGAATAATCCAATCCCATACTCCTTTGAAAACTCCATAGTGTGGCAAAATAAACCTTGATTTTTTAATAGATTGTGTTTTGTATTCGGGAAAAGGCGCCTCGTTTGTATGCAGCAAATTCTAGAAATATGTTTAAGTTACAGTACAGTTAGTGAAAAGAGATTGTTGTCTGTTTCCTGCACAAATAGAGTTAATTTATGATCACACATAATGATGAAACATTAAATTTTTACGAATTGTTACTGGATGTTGTTCGTTTACTCTCTAGTACAATGCAAAAGACCTTAGTCGTTTACAAGAAGTTACTGGACTTGTACAAATTTGTACAAATTATTGAGTAAACGAACACACCTATTGAATTTCGCAATCAATATGGTATGGAATCAGCTACCAAAAAACCTGGTTGCTTTTTGAGCTTCTCTAATGAATAATAGCTGAACTTCATATTCCTTTTGTTAAATTATTGTGTGTGTTAAAAGCGAAGTTTTTTGATATGAATTTATTTTCCAAAAATTGACTGCAGATGCCCAATGTTCTTTAATTTTATTATTATATAAAACTAGCTGACCCGGTCCGCGTTGCTGGCCCGTTGTTTGGGTTCTCCGTGTAAACTATAGTTATCTATCCAGTATTGATACACCCATAATTAGACATCCCTCTAGAAACTTCATCATATAAATCAATGTTTTGACATAAATTCCATATAATGATATCCCCCAAATTTATGATATAAAATCGATTTCATTATACCCTTCACCATAAATCGACAGTTTAAAGCACTTTGTGACCCACATGTAATGGTCGGTGCACGTCAATTAACATTGCTATATATTGGATTGTTGGTCTCGGTTGGGGTCGTAATTATTACTGCAGAGAATTGTTAGTATAGGTCCACGTTTTGATATAGCTCCCATAGAACGGTACCGGCTGATTTTCGCTATTTTTGAGGATTTAACATCATTATCACACCGAAATGGCTGAAATCTGGTTTTAATATATTTTAAAGAGGAGAGTATAAATATTCGGATCGACCGAAAGACTCGCCTTTTTATTTGCGCTCGGTATGTAACAGTTATAGGTTCACGTTTTGATATAGCTCCCATAAAACCGTACCTCCCGATTTTCGATAGTTCAGAGAGAATTTTCAGTATACGTCCTCGTTTTGATATAGCTCCCATAGAACGGTGGCGCCTGATTTTCACTATTTTTGGTGGATTTAACCTCATTTAGGCCGATCGAACGTAACGCTTTTTTTCTTCGCGCTCTATATGCAATAGTGGTAAAATACCCCTCAGCGAAATGTATGTTCCTTCGGGATATGTATGGCAACATTTATATAAATCATAAAAAAAATTACTTCTATAAATTGTAGTTGTTATTATCGAGATTTTGCTGTATTTAAAAAATGTATCTTTACCTAGCTATTCCAAGGACTGAAATCAATGCTCATGAAGTTTCACTTCCCACATTTTGAGATTTTATCCGTAATTATAATATTTTCAAAAATCGAACACGATCGCGGTATTCTGATTCCAATGATGATATTGTATTGTATATCAATAACTTTGTCTGATTTCCAAAGGATCTTTCTGGAATTTCGATCTTGTGACATCTCAAGTTATCCGGATTTTACTGTATTCCAAAATGTGGAGTTAATCGCGCTGTCCCACTTATTTGTTTAGTGTTCAGCGTTTATAGCGTTTTTTAGGCACGCTTACAAAATTATGTATATTATCTGAAATAATAAATGTTTGCAAATTTTGTGATGACCGCGATATTTCACTTCCGCGAAGACCATTCAGGGTCAAGACAGTAATTACAGTAGTATTGCAAATAATCTGTAAACAATACGTTCAAAAATATCATGGACTTCAGATTTAAAAAAAAAAAAATTTTTGAAGGAGAACCTCCGGTCACTACACTTAGCCGTATTAAAATAGCTCACGACCGCGCTATCCCACTTGTTCAAGCTAGTGTTTATATCATTTTTGTGTCACGCTTACTAAAATTATGTATATTAATTACTTACTTACTTACTTACTTACTTAGCTGGCCCATTACAGAACATTTGTTCTATAGGCCGAACTAAGAAGAGATCTCCATTCCTCTCTATTTGTTGCTTTGCACACTGGAATACCGCGCCATTTCATCTCATCATCCACTTGTTTGCGCCATCTATTCCGTGGCCTGCCAATTCTGCGTGCACCGCCATGTGGCATGTATTCATACGCCTTTTTAGCGGGTTCATCATCGCTCATTCTTATGATATGGCCTAGCCAACGCAATCGCTGCATCTCGATACGTTTAACAATATTGATGTCGTTGTATAGCAGATACAGCTCGTGGTTCATGCGACGTCGATATTCACCGTCAACGCAGATTGGTCCGTAGATCTTTCGAAGAATTTTTCTCTCAAACACACCAAGCACTGCCATGTCTGCTTGCGCAAGTACCCAGGCTTCGGAGCCATACATCAGCACGGGTAGTATCAGTGTTTTGTAGAGCGTTATTTTTGTTTGACGAGATGTGGCTTTGTTTTTGAACTGCTTACTTAATCCAAAGTAGCATCTGTTGGCCAATACAATTCTTCTTTTTATTTCACAACTGATGTCGTTTGTTGTGTTGACGGAGGTGCCGAGGTAGACGAAGTCTTTTACTACCTCAATATTATAGGAACCAACTTCCACAGTCGGTCCGAGCTCAATGGACGCATTGCGCGTCGACACCATCAACTTGGTCTTCTCACCGTTTACCGCCAGACCCACTTTAGCAGATTCTCCTTCGACCTTTATAAAGGTATCAGTTACTTCTTTTACTGATCGACCCATGATGTCTATATCATCAGCATAAGCAAGTAACATGTGACTATTGGTGTAGATTGTGCCACTTCTTTTGACGTTTGCCTCTCGTATAACCTTTTCTAGCAGGATGTTGAAGAGGTCACACGAAAGGCTGTCTCCTTGTCTGAAACCTCTTTTGGTACCAAACTCTTCGGAGAGGTTCTTTCCTATTTTAACTGAGGACCTCGTGTCAGTTAAAGTCATTTTACAAAGCCGGATGAGCTTTGCGGGAATACCAAATTCAGACATGGCTTGGAATACCTTTGAGCGCAGCGGACTGTCGAAGGCTGCTTTATAATCGACAAAAAGGTGGTAGGTGTCGATCTGCATCTCTTGGGTCTTCTCCAGGATTTGCCGCAGGGTGAATATCTGGTCAATGGTGGACTTGCCAGGTCTAAAGCCGCATTGGTATGGTCCAATAATCTCGTTGACCATTGGCTTTAGTCGTTCGCACAATATCCCTGACACGATCTTGTAGGCAATAGGGAGTAGACTTATGCCCCTATAGTTAGAGCATACAGTCTTATCTCCCTTCTTGTGGACGGGGCACAGGATACTCAGGTTCCAATCGTCGGGTACTCGTTCTTCCTGCCAGATGGTGCTAACTAGCTGATGAATACACCTTATCAGCGTGTCGCCTCCGGTTTTGAACAGCTCGGCTGGTAAGCCATCGGCCCCTGCTGCCTTATTATTCTTCAGCCGATTTATTGCTGTCTTTACCTCATCTTGGCTGGGCGGTATACATTCAATACCATCTTCTGGGATTGGGACTGTGGTATCTTCGTCGTCTTCGCTGCTATTGGATACCAACAGATTTGAAAAATGTTCTTTCCATATCCTGAGTACACTATCTGTATCAGTTACCAAATTACCTTGCTGGTCTCTACAGGAGGATGTGCCTGTACCAAAGCCATCAGTTTGATGCTTGACTCTTTGGTAGAATTTTCGGACTTCATTCTGGCTCCTGTACATCTCGATTTTTTCACACTCCCGCTTTTCCATCTCTCTCTTTTTCCTGCGGAAAAGACGTTTCTCCTCTCTCCTTTTCTCCCTGTATCTCTCTCGTGCGCTACGCGTTGCTACGGATTGTAAAGTAGCCTTATATGCCGCATTTTTCTCTTCGGTGGCAGCACGACACTCCTCATCATACCATGGATTCCTTGGTGGAGGTCTCTGGTATCCAAGTATGGATTTTGCGGCTGTTTGCATGGAGTGGGCAATGCTTTGCCATTGCGCTGATATGTTATCGGGATGAGGAGGGCTTTGATTAAGCAATTGGGCTAGTTGAGTGGAATATGCTGTGGCTATCTGTTGTGATTGCAGCTTACCGATGTCTAACTTTCGTGTTGTGTCTGTTCGTACTTTGTTTGCTACGTTTAAGCGGGTGCGTACCTTTGCTGCAACAAGGTAGTGGTCCGAATCAATGTTTGCGCCTCGGAACGATCGTACATCCAACACGCTCGATGAATGTCTTCCATCTATCACAACATGATCAATTTGGTTTCTTGTTTTCTGATCTGGAGACAGCCAGGTGCCCTTATGAATATCGAGATGATTAAATCTGGTACTGCTAACTACCATGTTTTTTGCAGCTGCAAAGTCTATCAGTCTCATACCATTGGCAGATGTTTCATTGTGGAGACTGAATTTCCCGACTGTTGGGCCAAAGATATTCTCCTTTCCAATTTTGGCATTAAAATCGCCTAGAATGATTTTAATGTCATGGGCAGGGCAACGGTCATATGTTTCTTCTAAGCGCTCGTAAAATATATCTTTGGTCTGTTCGTCCTTTTCTTCAGTGGGAGCATGAGCGCAAATAAAGCTGATGTTGAAGAATTTAGCTTTTATTCGAATTGCAGCAAGTCTTTCATTCACTGGAGTGAAGCTGGATACAAGATGTTTTAGTCTCCGACTAACTACGAATCCACAACCAAACTCATGCTTTACGTCATGGCAGCTATAATACAGTGCGTCACCTTTAGGTGTTGTTGTGACGCCTTTCCCAATCCATCGTATTTCCTGTATGGCAGTAATATCGGTCTTGTACTTTTCAAGTACGTCTGCCAATGCGAAGACTGCACCTTCTCTATAAAGAGTGCGAACATTCCAGGTGCAGATTCGCAGATCATGGTCCTTAAAACGTTTGCGGGGTTCGTCAACTTTAGAGGGGTTTGTTTTTCTTTTCTTTCGTTTTTTCATAGTAGGCTGTTTTTTCTAGGGGAGGGTTACTAACCCGACGCCCAAACCCAAGTTTTTAACGTTCTTATGGGTGAACGCGCGGCACATGTTAGCTCACTACCTTTAACGGGTGTTAAAGGCAGTTCCCCAGGTGACACCACGGGGAGGTCAGTGTCCACTTGGGATGAAAGAGGGACCAAGATAAATCCTGGGCTTTGCCATGTTAAAACCGGTCAGGACCGTTCCTTGGTATCTTCCATCCCCTACGTCACCCATGTATATTAATTGAATTAATAAATTTTTGAAAACTTTGTGATGACCGCGATCGTTCAGGGAAAACAATCTGTAAACATTACAGATTACGACAGTTCTAATTAATTGAAATAATATATTTTTGAAAATTTTGGGATGACCGCGATTTTCACTTCCGCGACGACCATTCAGGTTCAAGACTGTAATTACCATAGCATTGCAAACAATTTGTAAACAATATATTAAAACGTATCTTGAATTTCGCGGTTTTCTTAAAAAAATTGTGGGGAGGACCACCGGTCACAACACTTAGCGGGATAAAAAAAAATAGATTACGACCTATTCTCAGACCTAAAAACTCCACATACAAAATTTCATAAGATTTCCCAATCGATTTTTCGGAATTTCTATACAGTGACATCTCAAGTCATCGGGATTTCACTGTATTCCAAAATATGGCGTTGACCGCGTTATCCCACATATTGAAGCCAGTGTTTTAGCGGTTTTGTAGTCACGCTTACTAAAATTAGGTATATTATCTGAAATAATACATTTTTGAATAATTTGGGATGAACGCGATATTTCACTTCCGCGACGACCATTCAAAAAAATATATAGCCTATTTTCACCACCGGTGTTCCCAGTACATTATCTGAAATTTTCAAGAAAATCTATTCAGCCGTTTTTGAGTCTATTCGGAACATACAAACAAACAAACATACTAACATACACACATTGCCTTTTATATATTAGATTAATAAAATATATACAGTATAGTCCCGATAATCCGGACACTCGTTAATCCGGGCAACGCGGTAACCCGGACACTGTAGACTCTGTAATTCGGGCATCTCATATTTGTATACCTCAATAATCCGGACATCAATATTTTTCCTATCTTGAGCATTCGATTCTTATTTATTTAATCGACGTTTTCGTTCTTAGCAATAGCAATTGGACATCTCATATTTTTTGTACCTCGATAATCCGGACATCAATATTTTTTTCCAATCTTGAGCATTCGATTCTTATTTATTTTATCGACGTTTTCGTTCTTAGCAATAGCAATTGGTGTATAAATAAGAAAACTTAAGTTTTTCAAAGTTTTCGGTCCACATATCGACTGTTTGGGTAGCCATTGTTAACTCAGTTATACAGTCAATATATAATTAACTATTTGAATCTGTCGTGTGTGTGTGATTTTCCTACCCTTCAACCATCGATGGCTGACTATGATATGCAACAGTATTTTAAATCTAGTGTTGGATAGCCTAGTTCCCTTAATAATCGATGTTGTGTGTTCCTTTTCTCTAAAGGAATTAGTTCATTAGGCCTCCGATTAGTGAGAAGGTACCTTGGAACTATGTAATGTATTCCAATGATATTTTAACTAGAATTACAGTATTTCCCTCTTATATGCACCCCGGATATAAGCATTCCCCGCCTAATAGCACAGAAATTTGTGCAAATGTTATTTTTTGTTCAAAATACATTGACATTATTTCGATATATGCATCCCGCTTATATGCATTTACCTCTTATAAGCACTTGAAAGTTTGTCATCATTCTTTCATGTTGGCTTAAAAAATTCGTTTATATGCACCGGCTCAAAATAATTTGGATGATAATAAATGGACAGTTATGTGGAGAAATACTAGTCAAGAAATCTCAATATAAAACGTAAAATGAGCAGGCAGTCTTCGAAATGCGTTCTTTTGGAGCTGGTCTTTCAGGCAATATGATTTTAGAGAAACCTGACTGAACTAATTGCAATAAAGATAAACAAGCCATTTACTCCATCTACTGGCTGGCTATGGCGGTGGCAAAAGAGGCAAAAAATTATTGACTAATTTAGAAAAGCAAACACCCAAGGGAGACTTCTCTCATATCAATGAGTGCACCCCGATTCATATTAGCTCAATGATATGGGACCTACTGTTTATCGCCGAGTCCGAACGGCGTGTCTTACGACACCACTTTATAGAGAAGTTTTACATGCACGCAGAGAAAAAAATATGTTTGATCCAACAATATTCCAAGAGCAAAATATGTATTGTTAACATATTGTTGGATTCCTCATGTAGTATTGTAAATCCAAAAATAGTTTGTGTCAACTGAACAATATTTCTCTCTTTTCTTCGAAAATTTGTTTCTCTTCTCTCGCTATTCGATGCCGTGTTGAAAAAACAATTTTGGTGAGTTTTGGTGTGTTTGTATGACATGCTGCCTGCCTTTACCTTTGTTTTTGTGTGTATGTACTTGTGAGACTCTTGTTTTTATTTGTTTCTGTTTTGTTTCATTCATCTTTCCTTTTCATGTTTGTTATGGTGTTTAATTATTCCTTATGTTGTGGTGGCTGCTTGTGGCTTTTTGTTTGTCTTTGTTGTCAACTAAAGTAGCAAACCATGTATTGCGTTCATCAATGCTCGTAATATTATACGCGATATTTACATCAAAGTTGTGTGGAAAGTGTATATGAGAAGTATATACACTCAAATCAAAAAATGTAGTATCTGGTTTTCAGGACTGACAATATGTTTTGTAAAAAATTTAGATTATGATTGTTCCTACAATCGGTATTGTTAACGATTTTTACAATATTGCGGAAATTCGAAAGTTGTTTTTGTTTTCTATGTTCGGAACAAAAGATGGTATTTAGGATTTGGATTACAATATTTGTACAAAACAAACACATTTTTGGAACCAAAATAAATATTTTTGTTCCAACAAAACCGAAAAATATTTTTTCTTTGCGTGTGGCTGAAATACTCAGGAAATGTCGCCAACATTACTGAGGGGTATTTTGCCACCGTTGAAAATTTAAAAAAATCAATGAATATTGTTGACATTTAAAAAGGCATGTTTTTGTATTTACATACAATGTGATTTTAGACGAGCAGTAACAACCTACAATGTTATGGAGATCCAAGGAAGTCAGAGAAGTTATGTCGTAGAATAATGAATTAGATGAGAACGATTGTGCAGAAAATGAAATTTCCAAAATTTCCTGTCAATAAATTGCTCCATGAAATAGAAAACATAAAGCAATTCTATTTTGGACAATGCACAGACAAAAATAACGGACTTTTTATACCCTCCACCATAGTACGAAGGGTATATTAATATTGTTTTTCCGTTTGTAACTTATTGAAATAATCATTTGCAACACTATAAAGTATAAAAATTCTTTATCAGGGTAAAATTCGGATTCGATCTATGCATTTCAGTTCCTCCGCCTGTGGTAATCACTATAGCATCCACAAAAATAGTGATATAATACTGAAATTTCGGAAAGATGAGTCTTTTGTTTGCAGTTTGAGTTTTGGTATAGCCCCAAATAACGTTACCGCCCGATTTCAAGTATTTTCAAACTTTTAGCTGACCGAATTAGCTAAAATTAGGTATTTGGAGTTCTCAGTGGTCAAAAGTCTTCTCTGTCTGAAATTGTGGATATTTGTGCTTTCGTAACAGCAAGAAAACTAATTATTCTGTATTATTTCAGAATATTTCATGGTTCGGTCTGGCCGAACTTAACGCTTTTTTACTTGTTTAAGAATAAAAATAATTAAAATTCTTCTCCCTTTAAATATACGTAACTTATATTGATATACGAGCCTAGTACTAAACAAAGATGTGGGATGATTTCTTATGAATGAAATGGTTTTCTTTTTTGGTTGATTAAAAACGAATAAATTTCAATTTTAATGAAATTTGTATATGGGGGATTTTTATATATGTACCGATAGTGCTTATAAGCAGGATTTGTATATAAGCACTAATTGTGCTTATAAACGGCATTTCGATATATGAATCCCCCGCTTATATGCACAGCTTTGCTTGCATTTTCCACAGTGCTTATATCCGGGAAATACTGTAGTGTTAGGATTTTAAGATTCTCTAACTCATTTTTTGAGTTACCGACATATATCGGTAAAATTATGAATGAAAAGTTTAAATAAAAGTTGACAGCACTCTTGCTATTGGCAGTCCTTGTATAGAAATCACAATAAATTATTTAAAAACTCTTTTATACTCCTTTTATTGTCATTCTGTGATATACAAAATCACCTATAACTCCGGATTGTTGTATTGTGTTGTGTTCTCGTATTATACAACCAAGAGATTTAAATGCCATTGTTTTATTCGAAGGCTATAACAATTATATAAAGCAATATTTTTTTTGGTTTTGACGACAAGGTAAAGTCAGTTGCTGATGTTCATAGAAATGGCTAAAATATATTCACCATAATGATATAAGTGCATTTGTATTCTGAAGTTATATCTCAAGTCGTAAGAGGCTCATGTTCCATGGACACTGAAAATCATAACGTGCATTTTATTTAAATTCCTGCTGAGGCAGAGGCTCAGTAAAGCAGTTATGGACCTGTTCAAATTTATTCACATAAATTGATGATTTCTCTTAAAAGTCTCAATTTTCCAGCAATTACCTTCATTGAGCCTCTGAAAGCAACAAATGCATTCCAATGAAATGGTCTGGTTCACAACATTTCAAATACATGTATCGTTTATTTATTTATAGTAAACAAACACAAAATTTAGCAAGTTTGGTTCTATTCTTCAAACAAGTATTTCTTGATATGGGTAGTGTCCATATATTATTCTTAAGTTCAAAGGTTATGTAAAGAAGAAAAGACACAGAGGTCTATTTTTAGTGAGTGTTTGTAAGACACTGATTTTTATTCAAGAATATTTCACTTACGAACTACTTATGAAAATGTAACTTAACCTAATGCAACACAACAATAGTTCTTATCTATTCTAATAATAAATAGAGAACATTGGTGGTCTTTTCTACCCTATGTACGCACCCTGCCAGCAATTGGAAGTGAGTTTCGCACTCCCTCGCCTAAGAGGTCACTCCGGAGACATGCCAAGGAAGATCGTTGGTGAATTACTCAAACAATTTCTATAGCCTTATTGTGATTACGTTTTATCGCGTATGCCGACACTTCGGAGTGACTTCTGAGTGACTTCCAAGGCGATTGTTGACATTTATTTAATGATTCAACACATATGAACAAATAAAGAACATTTTCTATTTGCTGATTATATGAGGCGGTGGTGCAGTGGTAAGCATACTGGCTTTGCACTCTGAAGGTCCGGGTTCGCTTCCCAAGTCAGACAACAAAACATCACATTTTTAAAGTGACAAAAAATTGCAAAGAATAATTTCTCTTAAAGAAAAGAAAATGAAAAAATTAAAAAATAAATTAAAATAAAAAATAAATAAAAATAAATAGAAAAAAAAATAATTTTTTTTAATTTCTAGGACTATCGCGGAAATGGTTCATTTCTTCACAACGGAGGTCACTCCAGTGTGACTTCTGCGACTATCTCCGAGACTGTTTTCATCGCCCTGGGCGACACGCCTAGGTCACTTCTGCGATAGTTTTTGCTTGCAGGGCAATATGTGTGTGTTTGTGTGTGGTCATGACCTATATTGTCACACACAGTCGTATGCATAAGAGTACAAGATCACTGAATAGATCGATACATTTTTTGCCTGCTGGGGAGCTCATAATACCCAAAATATATTTTTATTAGTGGATTTTCCAGCCGCCCAAACAAAATCCAAAACACCACTTGAAGAAAAATCAAACGTTGTTTACAAGATAAGTTGCAATGGTTACAAGTTCAACATATGCCAAAAGTTATATGTTGGCACTACAAAAACTAAACTCAAACTAGGATAAGTTTATGACCACTTAGCAAGAAATAAGCTCATTGAACAAAAAACAGCCTTAGCAGCACATGTTTCCTTAACAGGAATTTCGAAAAAGTCGAATTTCGAAAAAGTCGATAGTTTAACACAGGAGAACAACTATAAACGAAGATATATGTTAGAAATGTTACGTATAATTAATATGCCTGCAGAAAAGCGCATAAACTATAAAACCGACACAGAACACTGTGCGCAAATATACAGAAACGTAACAAGGAAAATTTAGTTGAAAACCTAACGCAAATGAGAACAGGACATAATGTGGTGCTAAAAATGAAAAACAAACAAATAATTTCTTTTTTAAGTCCCCTCCCTGATGATGATCATAGATTAGGATCGAAATATCGGAACAATAAAAATCAAAAATAAAAAACAATTTTCGTTTTATTTTCATCTGACCTCGAGCCACAATAAGTCTTAAGAAAATAAAAAGTTCAAATGTATACAATAATTATTACAATAAATAAAAAATATATTTTGGCAACGTTTGACAACACTAATTTTTGGTCTGTCTTATAACCGGGTCTCTTATTGATCAGAAAGTATCATATCATTTATACCCTCCACCATACTTAGTATGGAGGGTATAATTAAATTTGTCATACCGTTTGTAACACATCGAAATATTCATCGGAGACCCTATAAAGTATATGGTAATATTCAAAAAAGTTTTACAATCGTTGAAGTTGAGGTTCACCATTTAATAAGTCGCGAACTGTTAATATATTTTATAAAATATGAATATATTTATATTAATTGAAGTGTTTTAGCCACGATCTCATAATATGGACCATAACAAATAATTTTCGTGGAAGCTGCGTTGGTGGTAATATAAAAAAATGGGAAAAATGTGTTGAAGTAAACAAGTTTTTTTGTGTTCTTTCTTGATTTTGTGGCCAAACCACGCAAAACTCAAACCTGTGCTCAAAGAAAGAACTAAAGAATACCTATTGGGCAACATGGTTCTAGTGTATGACTTTTCGATATATACACTGCATCACCCTAAAATCGATGCTGACATTTTGAAGTTTTGATTTCAGTGTTTTTCGAATTTTTCTTATAATTAGAGGGTGCAACTAGATAATAATCGAAACTAGTATATAGGATTGTAGAACTCGCGATTCCACGTCGTTCAATGTATATCTCATGAGTGTGCTCCGTACAGCTTCCTAGTAATAGGAGTCCAAAGGCGAAAATTTGATGCGTAAATTTTCTGAAAAACCCTATTTTTTGGCTTTAAAATTTACAACTGTCGTACAGGTACCCCTGAACCCCGCGTGATTTTAGTTTTTTTACGTGCCGGATCTAATAAGCCCTTCCGCGTTCGAATCAATCCACTAAAACGCCGGATATAGATACCTTGAAAGTAGGAAAATCTGCAAAAATATATTTTGACAATTCCGCGAATTGAACCGCGATTTTCGTTGATTATTTTTACATAAATGTAATCCTTTATACGCGATTATAATATTTGCCAAAAAGGTGTGTCACAAATTACAAAGAGTCGGGAGTAATATCCCTATTTATCCCAAAATAGAATGTGGTGGCACATCCGCAGTTCCTGACGAATCTGTCTAAAATAATTTATATTGACGTATTTTTAATAGGCGGCCATTGAAATCGGATGCACCTTATAATCATATGCACATCGCGTAATTTTTGCCCACTTGAAGGTTTTTTGAATAGTAAGATACAACTGATGGCACACTTTGGCCGCTGAATGAAACATGGGAAAATCCATACAGATTGATAGACATGGACTCCCTGTATCCGAAAAGCACATGCACCTCAACTGATTTAAACGGATTCGCGAATTATACGGTTTTTAATATCTATGTTTTTTCTTTGATTGTAATTTCAATTTTATTCTCTACTTCTTATTTCTGTGGCTTATCACAGACAGCAAATATACTTCCCCGATGACTAATTACATTTCTTGTAGAAGTTTAAGCAAAATACTTCACGATTTGTATGGAAATTTAGCGAAATAATAGAATAACTCCCAACATTTTTTTTTTAATTTTTCGTATTTAACCAAAAAATATGTTTTTGAAATAATTTCCAACAGTAAGTTTCCGTTCTTTGTTGTTGCTGTAATATGCAAGTTTTAAACGCGATCTTTATAATTTTGGTCTTACATTTTTCTACGCGTTCTCTAGATTCTGTACGTATTTCTAAATTATTTTTTAGAGATTTTTATGGACTCTAAGTTAGAATAAATAAAATTTACTCCAAGATTTCTACAATTTTTGGATTTTCCGCGAAAATAAAAATAAATTTAGCAACTATTTTAGCATCTACGGATAGATATCAAATACTGTTAACGATTCATATATTCATGTTCTTATTACAACACAATAGGAATTTTTTTAATATTTTTTCTTTACACATTGTATTTACATACAATGTGATTTTAGACGAGCAGTAACAACCTACAATGTTATGGAGATCCAAGGAAGTCAGAGAAGTTATGTCGTAGAATAATGAATTAGATGAGAACGATTGTGCAGAAAATGAAATTTCCAAAATTTCCTGTCAATAAATTGCTCCATGAAATAGAAAACATAAAGCAATTCTATTTTGGACAATGCACAGACAAAAATAACGGACTTTTTATACCCTCCACCATAGTACGAAGGGTATATTAATATTGTTTTTCCGTTTGTAACTTATTGAAATAATCATTTGCAACACTATAAAGTATAAAAATTCTTTATCAGGGTAAAATTCGGATTCGATCTATGCATTTCAGTTCCTCCGCCTGTGGTAATCACTATAGCATCCACAAAAATAGTGATATAATACTGAAATTTCGGAAAGATGAGTCTTTTGTTTGCAGTTTGAGTTTTGGTATAGCCCCAAATAACGTTACCGCCCGATTTCAAGTATTTTCAAACTTTTAGCTGACCGAATTAGCTAAAATTAGGTATTTGGAGTTCTCAGTGGTCAAAAGTCTTCTCTGTCTGAAATTGTGGATATTTGTGCTTTCGTAACAGCAAGAAAACTAATTATTCTGTATTATTTCAGAATATTTCATGGTTCGGTCTGGCCGAACTTAACGCTTTTTTACTTGTTTAAGAATAAAAATAATTAAAATTCTTCTCCCTTTAAATATACGTAACTTATATTGATATACGAGCCTAGTACTAAACAAAGATGTGGGATGATTTCTTATGAATGAAATGGTTTTCTTTTTTGGTTGATTAAAAACGAATAAATTTCAATTTTAATGAGAATTTGTATATGGGGGATTTTTATATATGTACCGATAGTGCTTATAAGCAGGATTTGTATATAAGCACTAATTGTGCTTATAAACGGCATTTCGATATATGAATCCCCCGCTTATATGCACAGCTTTGCTTGCATTTTCCACAGTGCTTATATCCGGGAAATACTGTAGTGTTAGGATTTTAAGATTCTCTAACTCATTTTTTGAGTTACCGACATATATCGGTAAAATTATGAATGAAAAGTTTAAATAAAAGTTGACAGCACTCTTGCTATTGGCAGTCCTTGTATAGAAATCACAATAAATTATTTAAAAACTCTTTTATACTCCTTTTATTGTCATTCTGTGATATACAAAATCACCTATAACTCCGGATTGTTGTATTGTGTTGTGTTCTCGTATTATACAACCAAGAGATTTAAATGCCATTGTTTTATTCGAAGGCTATAACAATTATATAAAGCAATATTTTTTTTGGTTTTGACGACAAGGTAAAGTCAGTTGCTGATGTTCATAGAAATGGCTAAAATATATTCACCATAATGATATAAGTGCATTTGTATTCTGAAGTTATATCTCAAGTCGTAAGAGGCTCATGTTCCATGGACACTGAAAATCATAACGTGCATTTTATTTAAATTCCTGCTGAGGCAGAGGCTCAGTAAAGCAGTTATGGACCTGTTCAAATTTATTCACATAAATTGATGATTTCTCTTAAAAGTCTCAATTTTCCAGCAATTACCTTCATTGAGCCTCTGAAAGCAACAAATGCATTCCAATGAAATGGTCTGGTTCACAACATTTCAAATACATGTATCGTTTATTTATTTATAGTAAACAAACACAAAATTTAGCAAGTTTGGTTCTATTCTTCAAACAAGTATTTCTTGATATGGGTAGTGTCCATATATTATTCTTAAGTTCAAAGGTTATGTAAAGAAGAAAAGACACAGAGGTCTATTTTTAGTGAGTGTTTGTAAGACACTGATTTTTATTCAAGAATATTTCACTTACGAACTACTTATGAAAATGTAACTTAACCTAATGCAACACAACAATAGTTCTTATCTATTCTAATAATAAATAGAGAACATTGGTGGTCTTTTCTACCCTATGTACGCACCCTGCCAGCAATTGGAAGTGAGTTTCGCACTCCCTCGCCTAAGAGGTCACTCCGGAGACATGCCAAGGAAGATCGTTGGTGAATTACTCAAACAATTTCTATAGCCTTATTGTGATTACGTTTTATCGCGTATGCCGACACTTCGGAGTGACTTCTGAGTGACTTCCAAGGCGATTGTTGACATTTATTTAATGATTCAACACATATGAACAAATAAAGAACATTTTCTATTTGCTGATTATATGAGGCGGTGGTGCAGTGGTAAGCATACTGGCTTTGCACTCTGAAGGTCCGGGTTCGCTTCCCAAGTCAGACAACAAAACATCACATTTTTAAAGTGACAAAAAATTGCAAAGAATAATTTCTCTTAAAGAAAAGAAAATGAAAAAATTAAAAAATAAATTAAAATAAAAAATAAATAAAAATAAATAGAAAAAAAATAATTTTTTTTAATTTCTAGGACTATCGCGGAAATGGTTCATTTCTTCACAACGGAGGTCACTCCAGTGTGACTTCTGCGACTATCTCCGAGACTGTTTTCATCGCCCTGGGCGACACGCCTAGGTCACTTCTGCGATAGTTTTTGCTTGCAGGGCAATATGTGTGTGTTTGTGTGTGGTCATGACCTATATTGTCACACACAGTCGTATGCATAAGAGTACAAGATCACTGAATAGATCGATACATTTTTTGCCTGCTGGGGAGCTCATAATACCCAAAATATATTTTTATTAGTGGATTTTCCAGCCGCCCAAACAAAATCCAAAACACCACTTGAAGAAAAATCAAACGTTGTTTACAAGATAAGTTGCAATGGTTACAAGTTCAACATATGCCAAAAGTTATATGTTGGCACTACAAAAACTAAACTCAAACTAGGATAAGTTTATGACCACTTAGCAAGAAATAAGCTCATTGAACAAAAAACAGCCTTAGCAGCACATGTTTCCTTAACAGGAATTTCGAAAAAGTCGAATTTCGAAAAAGTCGATAGTTTAACACAGGAGAACAACTATAAACGAAGATATATGTTAGAAATGTTACGTATAATTAATATGCCTGCAGAAAAGCGCATAAACTATAAAACCGACACAGAACACTGTGCGCAAATATACAGAAACGTAACAAGGAAAATTTAGTTGAAAACCTAACGCAAATGAGAACAGGACATAATGTGGTGCTAAAAATGAAAAACAAACAAATAATTTCTTTTTTAAGTCCCCTCCCTGATGATGATCATAGATTATGATCGAAATATCGGAACAATAAAAATCAAAAATAAAAAACAATTTTCGTTTTATTTTCATCTGACCTCGAGCCACAATAAGTCTTAAGAAAATAAAAAGTTCAAATGTATACAATAATTATTACAATAAATAAAAAATATATTTTGGCAACGTTTGACAACACTAATTTTTGGTCTGTCTTATAACCGGGTCTCTTATTGATCAGAAAGTATCATATCATTTATACCCTCCACCATACTTAGTATGGAGGGTATAATTAAATTTGTCATACCGTTTGTAACACATCGAAATATTCATCGGAGACCCTATAAAGTATATGGTAATATTCAAAAAAGTTTTACAATCGTTGAAGTTGAGGTTCACCATTTAATAAGTCGCGAACTGTTAATATATTTTATAAAATATGAATATATTTATATTAATTGAAGTGTTTTAGCCACGATCTCATAATATGGACCATAACAAATAATTTTCGTGGAAGCTGCGTTGGTGGTAATATAAAAAAATGGGAAAAATGTGTTGAAGTAAACAAGTTTTTTTGTGTTCTTTCTTGATTTTGTGGCCAAACCACGCAAAACTCAAACCTGTGCTCAAAGAAAGAACTAAAGAATACCTATTGGGCAACATGGTTCTAGTGTATGACTTTTCGATATATACACTGCATCACCCTAAAATCGATGCTGACATTTTGAAGTTTTGATTTCAGTGTTTTTCGAATTTTTCTTATAATTAGAGGGTGCAACTAGATAATAATCGAAACTAGTATATAGGATTGTAGAACTCGCGATTCCACGTCGTTCAATGTATATCTCATGAGTGTGCTCCGTACAGCTTCCTAGTAATAGGAGTCCAAAGGCGAAAATTTGATGCGTAAATTTTCTGAAAAACCCTATTTTTTGGCTTTAAAATTTACAACTGTCGTACAGGTACCCCTGAACCCCGCGTGATTTTAGTTTTTTTACGTGCCGGATCTAATAAGCCCTTCCGCGTTCGAATCAATCCACTAAAACGCCGGATATAGATACCTTGAAAGTAGGAAAATCTGCAAAAATATATTTTGACAATTCCGCGAATTGAACCGCGATTTTCGTTGATTATTTTTACATAAATGTAATCCTTTATACGCGATTATAATATTTGCCAAAAAGGTGTGTCACAAATTACAAAGAGTCGGGAGTAATATCCCTATTTATCCCAAAATAGAATGTGGTGGCACATCCGCAGTTCCTGACGAATCTGTCTAAAATAATTTATATTGACGTATTTTTAATAGGCGGCCATTGAAATCGGATGCACCTTATAATCATATGCACATCGCGTAATTTTTGCCCACTTGAAGGTTTTTTGAATAGTAAGATACAATTGATGGCACACTTTGGCCGCTGAATGAAACATGGGAAAATCCATACAGATTGATAGACATGGACTCCCTGTATCCGAAAAGCACATGCACCTCAACTGATTTAAACGGATTCGCGAATTATACGGTTTTTAATATCTATGTTTTTTCTTTGATTGTAATTTCAATTTTATTCTCTACTTCTTATTTCTGTGGCTTATCACAGACAGCAAATATACTTCCCCGATGACTAATTACATTTCTTGTAGAAGTTTAAGCAAAATTCTTCACGATTTGTATGGAAATTTAGCGAAATAATAGAATAACTCCCAACATTTTTTTTTTAATTTTTCGTATTTAACCAAAAAATATGTTTTTGAAATAATTTCCAACAGTAAGTTTCCGTTCTTTGTTGTTGCTGTAATATGCAAGTTTTAAACGCGATCTTTATAATTTTGGTCTTACATTTTTCTACGCGTTCTCTAGATTCTGTACGTATTTCTAAATTATTTTTTAGAGATTTTTATGGACTCTAAGTTAGAATAAATAAAATTTACTCCAAGATTTCTACAATTTTTGGATTTTCCGCGAAAATAAAAATAAATTTAGCAACTATTTTAGCATCTACGGATAGATATCAAATACTGTTAACGATTCATATATTCATGTTCTTATTACAACACAATAGGAATTTTTTTAATATTTTTTCTTTATAAGAGAGTAAAACCCCCCATAACTTTTGGTGCAGCATCTAATTTTGTGAACGCGAACAGATTTGAAACCACAATTTTTTTCGTAACCCATGTACCAAAAATGGCGGATGTGCTCGCCAAAAAAAATTTTAATTTTTTTTCTATGGAATTATAAAGGAAATTTGAAATTTACCATATATATTCTTGAAATTCTAAGTCGATATAACCATGTCCGTCTGTCCGTCCGTCTGTTGAAATCAAGATACAGCTCGCAATTTTTAAAATAGAGCTTTGTAATTTGGTATAGAAGTTTCTATCACTCCTAGGATGTTTGGTATTGCAAATGGGTTATATCGGTCCACGTTTTGATACGGTACCACCCGATTTTCGATATTTTGAAGATTTTAGCTTTACTATCACACCGAAATGGCTGAAATTTGGTACATATTCTTCGTTGGGGGTAAATAACATTCCCATGGAAAATACCTACCGATTTTTGGTATTTTGAAGTTTGTGCCATCAATATTGGTGAATGTGTTAGGTGAAAGTGCTCCTTTACACGCAACAGTAAAAAATTGGGTTGCTGAATTTAAACGTGGTCGTACAAGCATTGAAGATGAACCACGTAGTGGACGTCCAAAAACAGCAACAACAATAGAAATTGTAGCCAAAGTGCATGATATGGTATTAAATGATCGGCGAATAAAAGTGCGAGAAATTGCTAATATCATGGGCATCTCAAATGATCGAGTCCATTTAATTTTCCATGAAGAACTACAGATGAAAAAGCTTTCTACAAGATGGGTGCCGCATTTGTTAACAGTCGATCAAAAACGCATAGGAATGAACATTTCTCATGCTTGTTTGGATCGTTTTAAGCGAAATAAAATGCATTTTAAGCGTCATTTCATAACTGTTGATGAGACATGGATCCACCACTATACTCCAAAGATAATCCAAACAATGGACTGAAGCTGAAGGAAGTGTCCCAAAGAAGGCAAAAACAATTCAATCGGCTGGTAAGGGTATGGCAACGGTTTTTTGAGACTTCAAAGGTATTTTATTGAATGACTATCTGCAAAAGGGTAAAACAATAAATTCAGAGTACTATTGCAACCTTTTGGATCAATTAAATGTACAAATTCGAGAAAAACGTCCTGGCTTACAACACAAAAAAATAATTTTTCATCAAGACAACGCACCAGCGCACAAGAGTGTTTTAACAATGGCTAAAATCAACGAATTAAAGTACGAGTTGCTTGACCACCCACCTTATTCTCCTGATTTAGCTACCAGTGAAAATTCCTTGCTGGCAAGCGTTTTACCTCAAATGAGGATGCAATTACAGTTGTAAACCACTATTTTGAAGACCTTGAGGAAAACTATTTTAATCAAGGGATAGAATTGCTAGAAAAGCGTTGGACTAAGTGTTTTGAAGTTTCAGGAGATTATATTGAAAAATAAAAATATTTTTGAAAAACTAACTATTCTCTTTCATTGATAGGCTAAGAAGTTTCCGAGCCGCCCTCGTATATTGAAGATTGTGGCCACAATAGTCCACCGAAATGGCAAAAATTTGGTATTTAGTCTTCGTTGGGGGTATGAAAAATTCCTAAAGAGTTTTGTTAGTATAGGTCCACGCCATCATATAGCCCCCATAGAACGGCACCTCCCGATTTTCGGTACTTTGATGGTTGTGGCCAGAATAATCGACCGAAATGGCTAAAATTTGGTATTTAGTATAGCCCCCATAGAACGGTCTAGTATAGCCCCCATAGAACGGTACCTCCGGATTTCCGGTATTTTGAAGTTTGGCATCAATATTCCAACGAAATGACTTTAGTCTACGTTGGGGGTACAAAACTTTCCACCTGAAATTTTTAGGTAAAGGTCCACGTCTGCATATTGCCCTTAAACAACGCTACATCCTTCAAAATACCGAAAATAAGCCACCGAAAAGGCTGAAATTTGGTATTTAGTCTACGTTGGAGGGAAAAACTTTTCCGACTGAAATTCGTCGGTATAGGTCCACGATTTTCGTAATTCTGAGGGTTGTGACGCCAATATCCCCGCGAAAAGACTGAAATTTGTTATTTAGTCTTCCATGGGGTTATAAAATCTTCCAGAAGAGAATTATAAGTACAGGTTTACGTCTTTCAATATCCCCCATAGAAGCGTACCTCTTTCGGTATTTTGAAAGTTTTACCCACATTATCTTACCAAAATATCGGAATTAGTCTTCTTTGAGTCTGAAAAATTTCCCCTAGAAATATGTTTGATCGAAGTTTTGATATAGCCCCCATAGAACGGTACATCCTGAAGTTCGGTATTTTGAAATTGCTGAAATTTGGTATTTAGTCTGTTTCATAAACGGAACCTTCCCATATAAGTGGGACCACTGTGCAATGGTGTCGAGAATAATTGAGAAAGATTTTTGGTGGAGTTATGTGAATTTGTTTAACAGCGGCTGGCATAGCCAGTGTAAGTGAATGAAAACAAACAATAAACATCATGTGGTTGTTCCCTGCCAGCATTTGGAAGTGAGTTTCTCACTTCCTCGTCAAGGAAGTCACTCCGGAGACGCGCCAAGGAAGATCGTTGGTGAATTACACAAACAATTTGATATTTATTTTATATTCCTGAACAACAAGATAAAAGTCTTATAAATTAAAGTACAGGAATTATTGTAGTAGATACATATCCTTCTTAAAAAATAGTTTACGGGATAACAGTTATATAATAAAAAAACACACACAATTAAATAATGGGTTTTAACACAAAAGCTAAAAAGAAGACAAAGAACAAGTAAAAAAGTATCAGTCGGCTTTGCCGACAGAGATATACCCTCAGCCTGTGCAAATTTAAACACTTTTTTCACAAAAAAACTTATGTATTTAGGAGGTTTCAAAATTTTGGTCGTATGAAACGACAAAAAATTTGATTAGGATTAAAGTTCAAAAATTTTGCGGAAAAGGTACTTAAAGGAATGGACCGACATAGACCATGGGGGTGCCATAGGAGGTTTTTAACCCTTCGGGCTTTTTTTCAAGAAGTATGGACTTGCCCCTGAAACAACTTTTACCATCGTAATTGAAGCAGCGAATGCAAGTTGCTTCAACAAAAATCAAAGTGATTCAATAGCAGGCCTTAAAGTGAACTTATCCAAAATTTTGTGTGGGAGGTACGGGATGGAGTGGACAAATATAGTCCATATTCGAACCTGATCTATATCTGGTAGATATTATGAGAATGTGTAAAGTATGGACCAAATCGGTCACTCCCATCAAAAGTTATCGTGCGCACAATTTTTCCGAATATTTTTGAACTTTTGTGGGGTAGGTACCTGAAGGAGAGGACCGATATGACTTATCTACGAACTTAAACTATGTTTGGAAACAATATTACGAAGGCCAAATTTTGGCCGGAATCGGCATTTCCGTTCGAGAATTGTCTTGCGCTTCCACCCATAAACATGGTGTCATAGGGTTTGTTTTTCAACTTTCAGGCTATTTTTTCAGGAAGGATGGACTTGCCCCTGAGGAAACTTGTACCTTCATATAGGGGACAGTGAATACAAGATGTTACAACAAAAACCAAGGCGATTCGAGAGCGGGTCCTAAACTGAACTTTTCCGAAATTTTGTGTGGGAGGTACTCGAAGGAGTTTACCGATTGAGTCCATATTGGCACATTATCTATGTCAGGTAGAAATTTCATAATGTGCTAAGTATGGACCAAGTCGGTTACTCCCTTCAAGAGTTATCGTACGCACAAATTTTCCGAACATTTCGAACTTTTGTGGGGGAGGTACCGGAAGGAGTGGATCTATATAATCCATTTGTGAACTTGAACTAAGTTTGTACAAAATATTACGAAAGCCAAATTTTGGACCGAATCGGCAGATCCGTTTTAGAGTTATCTTGCGCTCCAACCACTACATACGGTGTCATAGGGTTTTTCGTAACTTTCAGGCTATTTTCTCAGGAAGTATGGACTTGCCCCTAATGAAACTTACAGCGTCGTATAGAGGACAGCGAATACAACTTGCGTAAACAAAAATAAAAGCGATTCGAGACCAGGTCCTAAACTGAACCTTTCCGAAATTTTGTGTGGGAGGTACCCGAAGGAGTGAGATATTGGAACCTCATCTAAGTTTGGTAGAAATTACACGATGTGCAAAGTATGGACCAAAGCGGTTATTCCCTACAAGAGTTATCGTGCGCACAAGTTTTGCGACAATTTTTGAACATTTGTGGGGGAGGTACCTGAAGGAGTGGACCTGTATGGCCCATCTTCGAACTTAAATCGAATCTGGACAAAATATTTCGATACCCAAAATTTGAACCGAATCGATTGATCCGTTCGAGAGTAATCGTGCGCACCAGCCAGACAGACGGACGTACATTGCTAGATCTACTCAAAATTGTCTGAAACGGGTATCGTACAAACATACTTGGGGTCTAAAACCATTATTTCGATGAGGCACATTTTTGGCCGTGTCAAAGTGTAAATACCCTCTTTAGCCTAAAGGCTGAGGGTATAAAAATGTCAAAAAATAAAATATGATATAGAATTGGATGTTAATTTCATTGTTTCGAAAATACTTTTGAAGTTTAATTTTAAATGTATGAACGTTGCTGATGCGTTGCAATTGACTTGGTAGAGAATTCTATAGCCTTATTGTGATTAACTTTTATCGCGTATGCCGACACTTCGGAGTGACTTCCAAGGCGATTGTTTACATTTGTTTAATGATTCAACACATTTGAACAAATAAAGAACATTTTTCTGTGTGATGGTTATATGAGACGGTGGTGCAGTGGTAAGCATACTCGCTTTGCACTCTGAAGTTCCGGGTTCGCTTTCCAAGTCAGGCAACAAAACATCACATGTTTTAAATGACAAAATTAACGTAGGCGGAAATTCTAAAGAATAATTTCTTTAAAAGAGAGTACTTAAAAAATTAAAAAATATAAAAAATAAACAGAAGAACAAAGATAATTTCTTCAATCCCACAGTGGATCCATCCATTGCCAAAAATAAAAAATTAATGTCAAAATTTTGGTACAACATCTTGCAACTCTTACGGCTATGACATGGATCTTTTTAAAAATATATTAATTTTTGTTTCATTCGAACGCGATCTTCTTAAGAATAGCTTCAAAAGTCGGAACATTTGACTAATATTTTTTGTTGTGAGTACAACCTATATTTAAAGTGCCAGTAAATATATTCAAAAAATCGCGAAAATGATACGTATATCAAAATATTATAGTGGATTTTGAAGGAGGAGGTAATAGTTCAAATGTCATTAAAAAATAGTGTTTTAGCGTGTTGTGGAATTCTAGTTAGCTGCATATTTTCTTACCCCCAGTTTATGTATTTCGAAACGAAAATGTGTGCGCATGAAAGACACCCAAACTTTAGTTTTTGAAATATTATTTCATTTGCTTTTGCTTCAAAACAAAGAACAAATTTGAAATACACACTCAAATTTGGTAGTTTTTCTTCCGCATTCGTTTTCTTATCGACATACATAAACAGACCCTTAGTGTATTTTGTTAATAATTGTAGAGAACTGTCTACAAATCGCAAATTACTCACGTGGGTGAATTTTATACACAAATGCGCTAAAAGATCGCCGGTAAGCAGCGCAGAAGAATAATCTGATCAAAAAAATCGTCCAACAATCTTCCAAATGTTTTCAGGGAGTTATCACATTGCATTGTATCGTCATATTTTTGTATTTGCAATTTCCAAAAAAAAAAAACACGCATTATTTTGCTTTTGTGAATACTTTGTCTTTGGTTTGCAGGCATATTTCACTATATTCTTATAAAGACAATATGTGCAGAATAGTCTTTATAATCAGCACACTCGTTAATGCGGATAATGCGGTAAGTGATCAGAACATTAGAATAGGAGAAACACGTACATTCCAGCAAGAACTGTTACAAGTATATGATACTAAAACTAACTTCAGAAAATGGTACGATAAAATTATTATTGCAAATGGCAAAAGATATGTTGACTTGTGAAATGTTAATGGTCTTAATATTCTCAATGGCAGAACATCAGGAGATGAAGAAGGATGTTATATCTATATTTGTAAACAAGAATGGAAGCTCAGTAATAGATTTATGTGCAGTATCGCTGGATCTTTTGCAGAATATGCAAACTGTTATAAAAACTGGCCAGATCACTTACCAATCACATTTCATCTAAAAACATCACACAATGACCAACAAAATTCAGAAAAACTGAAACTATTACCAAAACTTGTATGAAATAAGTCCAACAAAGAATGCTATCAACAAAAGCTAAATATGTATTTACATCAAAGCTCGTTTTTATGCTATTTCACAACAGCAATTCTGAATTCCTAATCTCCTAATACAAACAGTAATAAACCAAACTTCAAACATAAATGGTATTGTAACGAATGCTTAAAAGAAAGTACAAAATCTATGCAAAAACTCAACAAGTACAGATCAACACGGGACCCTGAGGATAGGGAGGCTTACGTAGTTCGAAAGAAGACGTACCAAAAATTATGTGAACCGAAACGAAGGGGCTACTAATACAGAATTGAAGTTAGGCTTAATAGCATAAATGATAGCAAATATTGGTGGAAAATTGCAGAGGAAACAAGGCAGAAAGATAACATAACAGGATGTGTATCATGGCAGAGGAGTTACTGTGTGACTGTGTTTTATTCACAAAATAAATCACAAGAAGGTTTGGACAGCAACTTTTCTCTAGCCGAGATAGGCCACTGCTCAAAACGCTCAAAGAAAATAGAGAACCTGTAGTTGAATTCTGTAAATCATTTTTTGACTTAATATTAAAATTCTTATTATTTGGGTAACTAACAAAATTTTTCGGTAATAATTTTGCGTTTTAAACATAACCTAAGTTGGCCGAACTCGCTGTTTAGTTTCGTTTTGTTTACATTCGTGAGTGCGAACAAAACGGTAAATGAAAAGTTCTCAACTTTACAACAACTCCTAGAAAACGAAACAGTACAATACACACTGCAAACGTTTGATGGTTGATTCAAACATCCACCGCAGTATATTCCGAGTATGTGATGTTAGGTTATTGGGTTGGTAAGCAATCAAATGTGTGTGTCTGGATGTCGCTTTCATCATTTCGCACAAAAGAGTTTTGAATGGTCCAAGTATGTTGATGCTAGCTCATAGGGTTGTTAAGCAATCATATGTGTGTGTCTGAATGCGTCATTGATTTTTTCGCACAGCAAACTTGTCTAACTATTCATTTTGTTTCGTTTGTTAATGAAACAACTCGGAACAGCATAGCCGAAGTACGTTTTAGCTATCGTACAGTTTTGTTCTTCTTCAGTCAAAAAGTTTGTGGATTTGTTTTGAGAACGAAACGATTTAGAAACAATGAAAAGTTTGTGACTTTGTGTGAATGATATGGAAATCACTTAGTTTGTTTGTGTTCATTAATATGAATAAACATAAATTGAATTCTTATTTAGGATTTGATTTAACATAGTCTTCACAATTTGCAATGGAAGAAAAAATATGATCGGGGATATTGTTTCGAGACTCCAAAAAAGGGATAATTCTTAGTTAAAGAATCGCAATCGACATTAATATAGTCATCAATCGTAACATCTTCAATACGTATTGATAACCTATTTTTGTATTTCAATATGTATCAGCATCTTATGTAGCTGTAATAAGAAAACCCGCATTTTTAAAACAATGGTTAGTTGTTTCCTTTAAATGACTAATTTCCGAACAACTAGACACTTATTTTGAAAAAAATTTCATTCTGAAAGCGCTGATAAATGAGATTTGCCTCTATGTTTTAATGTGCACTTCAAGGAAAAGAGCGTTATGAATGTGTTTTGTTTCTCATTTATTGTGTAGACATCAGAGAGAAAAAGTTTGACAAAAGTTCATTATAGAGAGGTTATTTTGCGTGAGAATTATAGAGAAGTTCGTTATAGGGAGGTTAAACTAGGTGAAAAGGAGCTGTAAAAAGCTGTGTTTTAAATTTTTCTTCGTTATAGAAAAAAATTTGTGATAGGGAGTTCGTTATAGAGAAGTTCGACTGTATATAAAACAGTATATATTGACACTTCTCGTTCGAGCACAATTTTTCTAATTTACAAGAAAGGAGATCCAAATGATCCATGTAATTATAGAGGAATTGCATTTATGAATATCATATATAAGCTCGAAATGGGAATGATAAACAATAGAATGAACGATTGGCTAAATAGATACCAGATTTTAAACGAATACCAAGCAGGTTTTCGCAGTGGTAACTCAACAACGAATAAAATATTCAAGTTTGTGTCAATCATAAACCAGAAATTCACGGAAAATAAGAAAGTTTATGCATTTTCGTGTGCCACGAAGTCTATTAATATACAAGCTTTACAAAAGTGGGCTCTCAAACTAAATTCTGAATTTTCTCGAAAAAAAGTCTATACAGATACTAAATCGACAACATGAACAGGAGAATCTCTTTAAAACAAAATTTTGTAAACATTATTAAATGTACATATTATTATAAATTGAAAAATAAAGTTTTTTGAATTAAATTTGATATACAGAATTTTATGCTTGATCATTGGTGTAACATTTAGCATTCTCAGGTTTGACTTTGTCTATAAAATATTGATTTTGTTAGAAAGAGGTCGCAGTATAAAAAATATACGTTTTGACACATGTAGGGTTGCCAGTTTGGAGCTGGTACTGAAAATATGCCTGCGCTACGAAAAATAGTAAGCGGTACTAAATTTGGTATTGATTGTGGGAATAAAACTGAAATTACATATATATGTAATTTGATATTATACGATTTGTGTACGAAATGTTATAAAGGGTAAGAAACAATATGAGTGTAAACCGGGATCTATGCAATTGGGAAAGAAAACACTTCTTTCCTTGATGAATGCTTGTAGTACACTGTTTTATTTACTGTAAAATTATTCTTAAGAACTAAATAGTAAAATAAGACTTATCTAACTTTGACTAGTGTGTAGAGTGAACAACGCATTTTGCTTGCCACAAACTCCACATAGATAACATTTAGTAATCTATCTCAGACATGCCACATGTTGCAACGGAAAGTCTAATCTCGCATTATTCTATTCTTGGAGAAAAGACCCTTACCACATGCTTATCTCTTTAAGTGGACTGTATATTCAAAACAGATCCCCGTCTAACAAAACATATTCTCCCTCTACACACGCAACCCTCACCAAGCCATTCACTATAGTTATTATAAAATATGTCTGTGAACTACGTGAACACCTTGGGGGCCCAAAAATGCATCTGGCGGCTTCTTTACTGTGGGAGTCCTCGAGTCCTACTTCTTTGGCGGCTTTTTCTTGCTGGCATTATACTATTTATACTTCCACCATAGAAGATTGTCATCCTTCTGAGGAGGCTTTACCATTCTTACTTTGGACATCTTCTCCTTACGGCGTTGAAGAAAGTCGACCTTCACCGGCTCCTCGGCTTTAATGCCAACAATGTGTTCTGATTGTTCCTTTACGCTATCCATTTTTTCCATCTCCATAGATACCATTTTTATTATTAGAGTCCTTTTCTCTACCTCACTCTTGACCGGTGCCGAGCTGTTGACTGATTTGTCTTCCTGGGAATATGGCCCCATAGCCTCATCCCTTCCGTCTGCAGCCTCAGATTTGAAGCCCCTCGCCTTTGCTGCTCGCCGTCACCGCCATTTTCTTTGTTCCAGTCTCCTTCTGACTCAGCACTCTAGGGATCTGCAATTTACTGACCTCTACATTCGATTCTTTCCTTTCTTCTATAGTTAGATAAGATTTTCAGCCTCCATAACACTTTCGACCACCAATTGACAAACATCTTCATCTTTAGCCGATCGCAACACATCACTTTCGTATTCAGCTGCATGTTGCGCTCTCTCTCTGCGAGAGCCAATTCTTCATTCAATTTCAGTCTCTCTGCTCTCAAAGCCTGGACTTCGCGTTTTGCCTCTAAGTTAGCCGCTATTAATTCTTCCTTGGCTACCCTAGATTCCTCAGCCTCACCCAAAGCATTCCTGAGCTGTTCCTGGAAAGTTTTGGCAAGCTTGACGGTACATTCTTTCTCGTCTTCGTAAGATTTCATTGCATTATTCATTGCCATGACATCAGCCTCCATTTTATTCATGGCCGATACCGCTACTTTGCGTTTACAATTCGTTCTGCTGGCCACGGTCTTCCAATTTGGCCCCTTCATCCCTCACGCTAAGCGCTCACCCTGGCTTCAAGGCCCCATTTAGCCTCTTCAGCTTTTTCCAAGTCAATTTCAACAATCTTGTTCTTGATTTTCAATTTCCCTTCTATATACAGCGACATGTCGATATCTATGCGCAGGAGTTCTTTTTCTTCCTCCAATGACAGGGGCAGGCATCATCATTACTGGTACCACTTCCTCTTTCTTTGTAAACAATTATAGGATTTTCTCGTTCACCATTTAATTTTTGCTGCAAGCTTCGATGCTGCAGCCCACTGCTTATCCACGTTCATCCAAATGGCATCATTGTAGTCGTTAGTCTGGGTTTCATTGAAATCTTCAATAGCCCAGATGATGAGAATAAGAAGCCCTCCACTTAATTTTTTGCCGTCGCAAAATGAATTTGTCGCAGCATATTAAGACCTCACCAGCCAGCTGACCCAACTTCCTCCCTGTGAGTCAAATTGTCAGCTTTCCAGATTTTTGGCTTCGGCACTGATCCGGCTCGAAGGACCCATGTAAACCGGGATCTATGCGATTCGGAAAGAAAACACTTCTTTCCTTGATGAATGCTTGTAGTAAATTGTTTTATTTACTGTAAAATTATTCTTAAGAACTAAATAAAAAATAAGTCTTATCTAACTTAGACGAGTGTGTAGAAAAGAGAAAGGGTGAGTGCACAAATGTGTACGAACGCATCTGCCATACAATCTTATTGAGAGGTCGTAAAAAAACTTTTTCTTATCGTACATGTTTGCTTGCCGCAAACTCAACATAGATTACATTTAGTTATCTATCTCAGATATGCCACATATAGCAATGGAAAGTCTTATCTCGCATTATTCTATTCTAGAAGAAAAGACCCCCACCCAGCGTTGCCGACAGTTTTTGATCGGAAATCGTCAAAAAAATCGTCAAATCGTCATCAAAATTTGGAAAATCGTCAAAAAATCGTCAACATAGTCCCAAACTCGGTTTGGTTACCGTTTATTGCGATTTTTCGCTGATAATTTTGGGAATGAGGCTGGCAACATTTCTATATATATAAATGAGCTTGGTGATAAGTGATTGACTGACTGACTGACTCATCATCAACGCCCAGCCAAAACGGCTAAAGCTAGGAGCTTGAAATTTTACCAGTGGGTCACTGTTGATGCAAATGTGCGAGATAAGGCCTGGTTTTAGAAAATTCGTCCTGGAACCACAAAAAATAACAACAACAAAAATCCTTATTTTTCATTACTATTACGTACTTATTCACTTAGTTGGCCCTCTGCAAGACATGTGTCAAATTAACAATGCTATAACTTCATGATACCGTAAACGATCACACATAATTTCAAATTTTGTAGTTTACTTCTAGGCGCACTTATTTTATCGTAAACCACTAAATAATAGAAAGACAAGACATTTGTTATCTTCCATTGCAACAGATGTCGCAGTTGGTGATAATGGTTTAAACATAAATTACGCGAAAAATACAAACCGATCCTGATTTAGTTTTTACATAACAGGTGTCGCACAAAAGATTTTCATTCGTTAAAATACAGTTAGAAAAGATGATTACAAACGATGCATTTGTAAAAATTTTGATTTTCAATTTAAAATTAAAACAAAAATTCTTTCAATAAATGATGTTGGGTTTGTTGAACAAATGAGTTGCTGTTGAAGACAACATTAGGGGAATAAATTCAGAAATCGGCCAGAAATAACAACAACTAAAAACTGTATGGACCTCACTTTTTGGTAATAACTAAATGTTTGCAAATCAATGAAAGTGCAATAAAATTGTGCATATTACCACGATTTATTTGCAATTAAGAATTTTATCGTATATTGATATGTACAGTCATAACTATTCAATTTCAAAATCTGTAATTTGAAGAAATCGCTAAATAATTAATGAAATCAATAATAGGCCCCAGGAATATAGGAATATAGGAATTTGGTATGGAAATCAAGGTTGGGAAGTGGTGCTTCTAAAAGGAAATGGTTTGGAAAATTACCAATCATGTGTACGAAAAGTACTAAATGGTACTAAATTTAGTACAATTTAGATTTGGGTGAACGTAAAGAGCTGGAAACCTGGAATTTGGAATTAAGGTTACTGTTGTAGTGTAGGATTGAGATATGAGGGTAGTTTTGGAAATTCGTGCTTATGTGTACGAAAAGTACTAAATAGTACTAAATTTGGTACAATAGGGATTTGGGTGAACGGATAGAGCTGGAATCCTGATATTTGGAATTGAGGTTACTGTTGGAGTGTAGGATTGAAGAACTTTTGGAAATTCGTACTTATGTGTATGAAAAGTACTAAATGGTACTAAATTTGATACAATGGGGATTTGGGTGAACGGATAATAACTGGAATCTCGAAATTTGGAATTGAGATTACTGGTGGGGTGTAGGATTGAGGTAGTTTTGAATATTCGTACTTATGGGTACGAAAAGTACTAAATCGTACTAAATTTAGTACAATTTGGATTTGAATGAACGGATAGAGCTGGAAACCTGAAATTTGGAATTAATATTACTGTTGAAGTGTAGGATTGAGATATGAGGGTGGTTTTGGAAATTAGTACTTATGTGTACGGAAAGTAATAAATGGAACTAAATTTTGTATAATGGGGATTTGGGTGAACGGATAGCGCTGGAATCTCTAAATTTGGAACTGAGATTACTGGTGGAGTTTAGTATTGTGGAAGTTTTGGAAATTCGTACATAGGGTACGAAAAATACTAAATAGCACTAAATTGGTACAGTTTCAATTCAAAATTAAAACAAAAATTCTTTCAATAAATGATGTTGGGTTTGTTGAACAAATGAGTTGCTGTTGAAGACAACATTAGGGGAATAAATTCAGAAATCGGCCAGAAATAACAACAACTAAAAACTGTATGGACCTCACTTTTTGGTAATAACTAAATGTTTGCAAATCAATGAAAGTGCAATAAAATTGTGCATATTACCACGATTTATTTGCAATTAAGAATTTTATCGTATATGGATATGTACAGTCATAACTATTCAATTTCAAAATCTGTAATTTGAAGAAATCGCTAAATAATTAATGAAATCAATAATAGGCCCCAGGAATATAGGAATATAGGAATTTGGTATGGAAATCAAGGTTGGGAAGTGGTGCTTCTAAAAGGAAATGGTTTGGAAAATTACCAAACATGTGTACGAAAAGTACTAAATTTAGTACAATTTACATTTGGGTGAACGTAAAGAGCTGGAAACCTGGAATTTGGAATTAAGGTTACTGTTGTAGTGTAGGATTGAGATATGAGGGTAGTTTTGGAAATTCGTGCTTATGTGTACGAAAAGTACTAAATAGTACTAAATTTGGTACAATAGGGATTTGGGTGAACGGATAGAGCTGGAATCCTGATATTTGGAATTGAGGTTACTGTTGGAGTGTAGGATTGCAGAACTTTTGGAAATTCGTACTTATGTGTATGAAAAGTACTAAATGGTACTAAATTTGATACAATGGGGATTTGGGTGAAGGGATAATAACTGGAATCTCGAAATTTGGAATTGAGATTACTGGTGGGGTGTAGGATTGAGGTAGTTTTGAATATTCGTACTTATGGGTACGAAAAGTACTAAATCGTACTAAATTTAGTACAATTTGGATTTGAATGAACGGATAGAGCTGGAAACCTGAAATTTGGAATTAATATTACTGTTGAAGTGTAGGATTGAGATATGAGGGTGGTTTTGGAAATTAGTACTTATGTGTACGGAAAGTACTAAATGGAACTAAATTTTGTATAATGGGGATTTGGGTGAACGGATAGCGCTGGAATCTCTAAATTTGGAACTGAGATTACTGGTGGAGTTTAGTATTGTGGAAGTTTTGGAAATTCGTACATAGGGTACGAAAAATACTAAATAGCACTAAATTTGGTACAGTTTCGATTTGGGTGAACGGATAGAGCTTGATTCCTCAAATTTGGACTGAGGATCACTGATGAAGAGTAAGAAAGATGCACCAAAGGGTTTTTGGAAACTTGAATGTACGAAAAGTACTAAATGGTACTAAATTTAGTACAGTTTGGATTTGGGTGAACGGATAGAGCTGGATTCCTGAAATTTGGAATTGATATTACTGTTGGAGTGTAGGACTGGGGAAGTTTTGGAAATTCTTACTTATGTGAATGAAAAGTACTAAATGGTACTAAATTTGGGACAATGGGGATTTGGGTGAACGGATATAGTTGGAATCTCGAAATTTGGAATTGAGATTACTGGTGGGGTGTAGAATTGAGGTAGTTTTGAAAATTCGTACTTATGGGTACGAAAAGTACTAAATGGTACTAAATTTAGTACAATTTGGATTTGGGTGAACGTATGTATGTAGCTGGAAACCTGAAATTTGGAATTAAGATTACTGTGAAGTGTAGGACTGAGATATGAGGGTGGTTTTGGAAATTCGTACTTATGTGTTCGAAAAGTACTAAATTTGGTACAATAGGGATTCGAGTGAACGGACAGAGCTGGAATCCTGAAATTTGAAATTGAGATTACTGTTGGAGCATAGGATTGGGGAAATTTTGGAAATTCGTATTTATGTGTACGAAAAGTACTAAATGGTACTAAATTTTTTACAATTTGGATTTGGGTGAACGGATAGAACTGGAATCCTGAATTTTAAGTATTTTAATTTTATTTATTTTAATTTAAAGTATGAATTTTAGTAAACGGAAAAAGTTAGAATTTGCAACTCGTTCGCGGTAGGCTATAGAGGTAGAATTTGGATTTGGGTGACGGATAGTGTTTGAGTCCTGAAATTTGAAATTAGGATTACTATTGGAGTGTAGGACTGAGGTAGTAAGGGTACGAAAAGTACTAAGTGGTACTACCTGTGGTACAATTTGGATTTGGGAGAACGGATAGAGCTGGAATCCTGGAATTTGATCAGACTGCTGTTGGAGTATAGGATTGAGATGGAAGTAGTTTTTGAAATTCGTACTTATAGGTACGAAATGTACCAAATGGTACAACTTGGATTTGAGTGCACGGATAGCGCTGGAATCCTGTTATTTGGAATTATGGTTACTGTTGAAGTGAAGGATTAAGGTTGTTTTGGAAAATCGAATTGTACAGAATTTGGTACAATTTGTTTATGTGTAAAGTGCTAAAGTGTACTAAATATGGAATCCATTGTATTAGGCAAACGCGAAGAGCTAGAAATCTGAAATTTTGATGGAGAGTTAGGAAGATGTACCAAAGGGTATTTTGAAACTCGAACTATAAGCGTACGAAAAGTACTAAAAGTTTCTAAATTTGGTACCAATTGCATATTTTTAATGGATAAAGCTAGAATCTTCAAATTTGGTATGGAAATCAAGGTTGGGAAATGGCGTTGAAATAAGGAAATGGTTTTGGAAGTTCGTATTTATGATTACGAGCAGTACTAAATTTGGATTTGGGTGAACGGATAGAGCTGGAATCCTAAAGTTTTGAATTATGATTACTGTAGGGGTGTAGGATTGAGATAGTTTTGGAAATTCGTACCTTTGGGTACGAAAAGTACTAAATAGTACTAAATTTGGTACAATTTGGATTTGGATGAACGAATAGAGCTGGAATTCTGAAATTTGGAACTAAGATTACTGCCGGACAGTAGAATTGAGGTAGTTTTGGAAATTCGTACTTATGGGTACAGAAAGCACTAAATTTGGTACAATTTGAATTTTAGTAAACGGATAGTGTTGGAATTAGGAATTAAGATTACTGTAGGAGTGTAGTATTGAGGAAATTTTGAAAAGTCGTACGTATGGGTACGAGAAGTACTAAATGGTACTAAATATGGTACAATATGGATTTGGGTAAACGGGTAGAGCTGGAATCCTAAAATTTTTGTTTGGGAAAGAAATGGTACTAAATTTGATACAATTTGGATTCGGGTGAATTAATAGAGCTGGAATCCTGAAATTTGGAATTACGATTACAGTCGAAGAGTAGGATTCAGGTTGTTTTGAAAAAGCAAACTTATGGTTACGAAAAGCACTAAATGGTACTAAATTTAGTACAATTTGTATGTAGGTGAACGGATAGCGGTGGAATCCTGCAATTTGAAAGTATGATTATTGTAGCCCTGTTGCGTTGAGGAAGTTTTGAAAATTGGTACGAAAATTCTAAATTGTTCTAAATTTAGTACAATTTTAATTTGGTTTAACGGATAGAGTTTGAATCCTGAAATTTGGAAGTAAGATTACTACTAAAGTGAAGGATTGAGGTAGTTTTGGAAAATCTTACTTATGGGTACGAAGAGTTCGACTTGATTCTAAGTTTGGTACAATTTGGAATTGGACGAACGGATACAGCTGGAATCTTGAGATTTGGAATTACTGTAATTATTATGGAATTTACTGTAATTATTTTGTATTAATGTCCGTGTATGGCCGAGATATGTCGTCGAAATACGTACCATAAGTATACGAAAATTACTTAATGGTACTCAATTTGTTTTTGGGTGTAGGGACAGTGCTGGAATTTTTATTTTTTGGAGTTAGGGTGTGTATTGGTGTGCAACGTTGATCTCGCTGTTAATGTGTAAGGGTGAGATACGGCTGATCTTTTTGAAAATCGAACTTAAGGGGTACGTACAGTACTAAGATAAAAATAAATATTGATTAAAATTGGTATAAGTGCGACCAAATTTTCAGTGTTTGTCATTTCCATATTATATATTGTTTATTTGTTTTTTTTATATCCTTTCCGCATACGAAGTAGCGGGCATTTTGCTAGTAAGATATACAACCCACAGCAATAAATCTAACCCAATATCACTTAAATACCGTTATAAAAACAGCACTCAGTAGATGATCGTTTCCTTCCGCCCATGTTTGTCGTTACACGTACATTTTGGTTGTTGGGCAGTCGAAAATCGATAAAAATTGTCATTCAAAACTGTCTGACAGCTTAACGGCGGCATTAATAGGAAGTTAATAAAGCTGGACTCATATTTTTTTACAACAAAATAGATACAATTAATATTTTATCTCGAAAAGTTTTCAAGGAAGATTTTCATCCATTAACAAAACTAAACGAAAATTTTCAACTGATGTAATTTGAATGTCGGGCAAAAACTATGAAAATACCTGTATTCCAGATATGTGCCTAAATATAGCCACTCCGTCTGGAAATTGCATTAAGAAAGCTCAAACATCGAGTTTGGAACATTGTTTTCCTTAAAATCTTTCGTGAAATTTTGGTCAATATGTAGTTATCTTCTTTTATTTCATGCAATTCTGGCCTAAGTGAAAAATCGTCATTTTGGACCTTCATCCCTCACGCTAAGCGCTCACCCTGGCTTCAAGGCCCCATTTAGCCTCTTCAGCTTTTTCCAAGTCAATTTCAACAATCTTGTTCTTGATTTTCAATTTCCCTTCTATATACAGCGACATGTCGATATCTATGCGCAGGAGTTCTTTTTCTTCCTCCAATGACAGGGGCAGGCATCATCATTACTGGTACCACTTCCTCTTTCTTTGTAAACAATTATAGGATTTTCTCGTTCACCATTTAATTTTTGCTGCAAGCTTCGATGCTGCAGCCCACTGCTTATCCACGTTCATCCAAATGGCATCATTGTAGTCGTTAGTCTGGGTTTCATTGAAATCTTCAATAGCCCAGATGATGAGAATAAGAAGCCCTCCACTTAATTTTTTGCCGTCGCAAAATGAATTTGTCGCAGCATATTAAGACCTCACCAGCCAGCTGACCCAACTTCCTCCCTGTGAGTCAAATTGTCAGCTTTCCAGATTTTTGGCTTCGGCACTGATCCGGCTCGAAGGACCCATGTAAACCGGGATCTATGCGATTCGGAAAGAAAACACTTCTTTCCTTGATGAATGCTTGTAGTAAATTGTTTTATTTACTGTAAAATTATTCTTAAGAACTAAATAAAAAATAAGACTTATCTAACTTAGACGAGTGTGTAGAAAAGAGAAAGGGTGAGTGCACAAATGTGTACGAACGCATCTGCCATACAATCTTATTGAGAGGTCGTAAAAAAACTTTTTCTTATCGTACATGTTTGCTTGCCGCAAACTCAACATAGATTACATTTAGTTATCTATCTCAGATATGCCACATATAGCAATGGAAAGTCTTATCTCGCATTATTCTATTCTAGAAGAAAAGACCCCCACCCAGCGTTGCCGACAGTTTTTGATCGGAAATCGTCAAAAAAAATCGTCAAATCGTCATCAAAATTTGGAAAATCGTCAAAAAATCGTCAACATAGTCCCAAACTCGGTTTGGTTACCGTTTATTGCGATTTTTCGCTGATAATTTTGGGAATGAGGCTGGCAACATAAGATATACAACCCACAGCAATAAATCTAACCCAATATCACTTAAATACCGTTATAAAAACAGCACTCAGTAGATGATCGTTTCCTTCCGCCCATGTTTGCCGTTACACGTACATTTTGGTTGTTGGGCAGTCGGAAATCGATAAAAATTGTCATTCAAAACTGTCTGACAGCTTAACGGCGGCATTAATAGGAAGTTAATAAAGCTGGACTCATATTTTTTTACAACAAAATAGATACAATTAATATTTTATCTCGAAAAGTTTTCAAGGAAGATTTTCATCCATTAACAAAACTAAACGAAAATTTTCAGCTGATGTAATTTGAATGTCGGGCAAAAACTATGAAAATACCTGTATTCCAGATATGTGCCTAAATATAGCCACTCCGTCTGGAAATTGCATTAAGAAAGCTCAAACATCGAGTTTGGAACATTGTTTTCCTTAAAATCTTTCGTGAAATTTTGGTCAATATGTAGTTATCTTCTTTTATTTCATGCAATTCTGGCCTAAGTGAAAAATCGTCATTTTGGACCATAAAATCGTCATTTTGGACCATAAAATCGTCAAATCGTCATTTTTCAATTTTGGGCCAAAAAATCGTCAAAATGACGATAAATCGTCACATTCGGCAACTGCCCCCACCACACGCTTATCTCTTTAAGTGGATTGTGTATTCAAAATAGATCCCCGTCTGACAAAACACATCCTCCCTCTACACACGCAACCCTCACCAAGACATTCACTATTATTATAACTATTTATTATAAACTATGTTTGTGAACTACGCGAACAACAAGTACTAAATAGTACTAAACATTGAAGCTCTGTTATTGAATGAACTAGTAAATCCAGCTTTCTTGACTTTGTGATCCTCATTACTGTTGGGATTGGATATCACTGTGCAACACGAAAATTATTAACCATATTCTGACACCGCAGTGTGATAGAACACCAAAAATGAGAAGACACGTGTCTCGCCGTTTTTCCCTATCTCATCAACTTTCGCGGTTATATGCCTCCAAAGGTTTGAGGCTTTGATGTAGAAAGGGTCATTTAGTCAGGACTATATTTTCCAAACCGTTAGGAAATTTGAATTTATCTCAGAGGCAAAATTGTAGCTCTTGTCTTAAAGAACAAAAATTGTGAACACATATAATCCATCAAGCTTCATCTGCAAGGTCAAAATCGCCATTGTAAATTTTCTTTTAAAAATTTTCTCAAGTTTTGTTATACAGCTATCAAACCGATCAAACTTGAAGCAAACAACCAACTACAAAAATGTACCTCAGATCTCAATAAACATCTTTCTAGAATATACCAACTCTGTAGAAACGGATCTTAATGGTCAAAATAGCAAAACAATTGTGATTTTTATCCGCTTTTCTTGGCTTCTGCTCCATAGATATTAAACCATTCAAAATTCAAGAAAACAATCAACCACAATATTGTAGCAAAGGCTTCAATAAACAACTTTCTGGAATATTCGAAATGTCTATAAACGGTTCTTAATGGTAAAAATAGCAAAAATCTTTTGAAAATATCCAATTTTTATACTTTTTTCTCCGACTCTGGTCCAAAGATACGCAACCGCCCAAAAATTAAGGATAGAGTCAACTGCAAAAATGTACCTTAGATTTCAACAAACAAGTTTCTAGAACAAATGAAGATTCTAGGAACGATTCTTCAAGCTCAAAATTCGATTATTTTAAATCATTCTTTCCTGTTCAGGTCCGTAAATAACAAACCTTTCAAATTTCCTTGAGTTTTTTTGTTTGTTGTTTCCAAACCTGAGCAGGGAGAATGTTAAAAAAATTTAATTGTTCGTGAATTTCAGCCCTAAGATTTTTTCCTTGAATTTTAATATGTTCTAAAAAGTTGTTTCTTGAAATCTTAGGTACATTTTTGTGGTTGACGGTATCCTTAATTTTTGGGCGGTTGCGTATCTTTGGACTAGTGTCGGAGAAAAAAGTATAAAAATTGGGTATTTTCAAAAGATTTTTGCTATTTTTACCATTAAGAACCGTTCATAGACATTTCGCATATTCCAGAAAGTTGTTTATTGAAACCTCTGCTACAATATTGTGGTTGATTGTATCCTTGAATTTTGAGCGGTTTAATATCTATGGAGCATAATCCTAAAAAAGAGGATAAAAATGGCAATTGTTTTGCTATTTTGACCATTAAGATCCGTTTCTACAGAGTTCGTATATGTTTGTTTATTGAGATCTGAGGTACATTTTTGTAGTTGGTTGTTTGCTTCAAGTTTGATCGGTTTGATAGCTGTATAACAAAACTTGAGAAAATTTTTAAAAGAAAATTTACAATAGCGATTTTGACCTTGCAGGTGAAGCTTGATGGGTTATATGTGTTCACAATGTTTTTTCTTTAAGACAAGAGCTACAACTTTGCCTCTGAGATAAATTCAAATTTCATAACGGTTTGGAAGATATAGTCCTAACTAAATGACCCTTTTTACATCAAAGCCTCAAACCTTTTGAGGCCTATAACCGCGAAAGTTGATGAGATACGAAAAAACGGCGAGACACGTGTCTTCTCATTTTTGGTGTTCTATTACACTGTGGAGTCAGAATATGGTTAATAAAACATGACTCAAAAAATTACACACAGTGTATTCGAACTTAAATGAAATCAAATATCAGTTAAAGTACCCAGCAAAATGTTTGCCACCAAAGATGCAGTTAAATCATATGTACAAGTGATCTGGAAGTGCATCAAATTATGCATTTTCACTCATGATTTTTACAAGAGCGTGGCTACTGAAAGATGCACTTCATTAGCACTGCATTTTAACTAACCCTTCGGCACTGCATTTTAACTATATCCAAAGCACGTGTTTTTATGTAGTGCTTTGGATTGAATTTAAAGGCAATCGTCATCAAAATTTGGAAAATCGTCAAAAAATCGTCAACATAGTCCCAAACTCGGTTTGGTTACCGTTTATTGCGATTTTTCGCTGATAATTTTGGGAATGAGGCTGGCAACATAAGATATACAACCCACAGCAATAAATCTAACCCAATATCACTTAAATACCGTTATAAAAACAGCACTCAGTAGATGATCGTTTCCTTCCGCCCATGTTTGCCGTTACACGTACATTTTGGTTGTTGGGCAGTCGGAAATCGATAAAAATTGTCATTCAAAACTGTCTGACAGCTTAACGGCGGCATTAATAGGAAGTTAATAAAGCTGGACTCATATTTTTTTACAACAAAATAGATACAATTAATATTTTATCTCGAAAAGTTTTCAAGGAAGATTTTCATCCATTAACAAAACTAAACGAAAATTTTCAGCTGATGTAATTTGAATGTCGGGCAAAAACTATGAAAATACCTGTATTCCAGATATGTGCCTAAATATAGCCACTCCGTCTGGAAATTGCATTAAGAAAGCTCAAACATCGAGTTTGGAACATTGTTTTCCTTAAAATCTTTCGTGAAATTTTGGTCAATATGTAGTTATCTTCTTTTATTTCATGCAATTCTGGCCTAAGTGAAAAATCGTCATTTTGGACCATAAAATCGTCATTTTGGACCATAAAATCGTCAAATCGTCATTTTTCAATTTTGGGCCAAAAAATCGTCAAAATGACGATAAATCGTCACATTCGGCAACTGCCCCCACCACACGCTTATCTCTTTAAGTGGATTGTGTATTCAAAATAGATCCCCGTCTGACAAAACACATCCTCCCTCTACACACGCAACCCTCACCAAGACATTCACTATTATTATAACTATTTATTATAAACTATGTTTGTGAACTACGCGAACAACAAGTACTAAATAGTACTAAACATTGAAGCTCTGTTATTGAATGAACTAGTAAATCCAGCTTTCTTGACTTTGTGATCCTCATTACTGTTGGGATTGGATATCACTGTGCAACACGAAAATTATTAACCATATTCTGACACCGCAGTGTGATAGAACACCAAAAATGAGAAGACACGTGTCTCGCCGTTTTTCCCTATCTCATCAACTTTCGCGGTTATATGCCTCCAAAGGTTTGAGGCTTTGATGTAGAAAGGGTCATTTAGTCAGGACTATATTTTCCAAACCGTTAGGAAATTTGAATTTATCTCAGAGGCAAAATTGTAGCTCTTGTCTTAAAGAACAAAAATTGTGAACACATATAATCCATCAAGCTTCATCTGCAAGGTCAAAATCGCCATTGTAAATTTTCTTTTAAAAATTTTCTCAAGTTTTGTTATACAGCTATCAAACCGATCAAACTTGAAGCAAACAACCAACTACAAAAATGTACCTCAGATCTCAATAAACATCTTTCTAGAATATACCAACTCTGTAGAAACGGATCTTAATGGTCAAAATAGCAAAACAATTGTGATTTTTATCCGCTTTTCTTGGCTTCTGCTCCATAGATATTAAACCATTCAAAATTCAAGAAAACAATCAACCACAATATTGTAGCAAAGGCTTCAATAAACAACTTTCTGGAATATTCGAAATGTCTATAAACGGTTCTTAATGGTAAAAATAGCAAAAATCTTTTGAAAATATCCAATTTTTATACTTTTTTCTCCGACTCTGGTCCAAAGATACGCAACCGCCCAAAAATTAAGGATAGAGTCAACTGCAAAAATGTACCTTAGATTTCAACAAACAAGTTTCTAGAACAAATGAAGATTCTAGGAACGATTCTTCAAGCTCAAAATTCGATTATTTTAAATCATTCTTTCCTGTTCAGGTCCGTAAATAACAAACCTTTCAAATTTCCTTGAGTTTTTTTGTTTGTTGTTTCCAAACCTGAGCAGGGAGAATGTTAAAAAAATTTAATTGTTCGTGAATTTCAGCCCTAAGATTTTTTCCTTGAATTTTAATATGTTCTAAAAAGTTGTTTCTTGAAATCTTAGGTACATTTTTGTGGTTGACGGTATCCTTAATTTTTGGGCGGTTGCGTATCTTTGGACTAGTGTCGGAGAAAAAAGTATAAAAATTGGGTATTTTCAAAAGATTTTTGCTATTTTTACCATTAAGAACCGTTCATAGACATTTCGCATATTCCAGAAAGTTGTTTATTGAAACCTCTGCTACAATATTGTGGTTGATTGTATCCTTGAATTTTGAGCGGTTTAATATCTATGGAGCATAATCCTAAAAAAGAGGATAAAAATGGCAATTGTTTTGCTATTTTGACCATTAAGATCCGTTTCTACAGAGTTCGTATATGTTTGTTTATTGAGATCTGAGGTACATTTTTGTAGTTGGTTGTTTGCTTCAAGTTTGATCGGTTTGATAGCTGTATAACAAAACTTGAGAAAATTTTTAAAAGAAAATTTACAATAGCGATTTTGACCTTGCAGGTGAAGCTTGATGGGTTATATGTGTTCACAATGTTTTTTCTTTAAGACAAGAGCTACAACTTTGCCTCTGAGATAAATTCAAATTTCATAACGGTTTGGAAGATATAGTCCTAACTAAATGACCCTTTTTACATCAAAGCCTCAAACCTTTTGAGGCCTATAACCGCGAAAGTTGATGAGATACGAAAAAACGGCGAGACACGTGTCTTCTCATTTTTGGTGTTCTATTACACTGTGGAGTCAGAATATGGTTAATAAAACATGACTCAAAAAATTACACACAGTGTATTCGAACTTAAATGAAATCAAATATCAGTTAAAGTACCCAGCAAAATGTTTGCCACCAAAGATGCAGTTAAATCATATGTACAAGTGATCTGGAAGTGCATCAAATTATGCATTTTCACTCATGATTTTTACAAGAGCGTGGCTACTGAAAGATGCACTTCATTAGCACTGCATTTTAACTAACCCTTCGGCACTGCATTTTAACTATATCCAAAGCACGTGTTTTTATGTAGTGCTTTGGATTGAATTTAAAGGCACTCTTCGGAGTGTGTTTTTATGCAGTTCATAGATGCAATAAAAATGCAAGCCATTGCAAACTATCCCAAAATGAATAAAAAGAATTTATTGTTTGTGTAAGGCAAGAATAATAACAACTTTATTGCATTAACACAGATTATGAAATTTCTTCATTAAATTCAATCGCAACTCTCCATTTAATCCAATCTGAAATGTGTTTGCTTCATCTGCTAAAGGGGTTCTTGTATTGCCTTCCCATCACCAGTTGAGATTTCGACAAGTACTCCAACAGCACTTCATTAGGAAATTTTCTTCTCGTGAGTTACCGTAAAAATGTTGTGTTGTAGGTATCTACAAATTGGCTTGCTTGCTAGGGATCACTAAGCAACTGCTTGTAAAATGTATTGAACGGAGTGCCTTTTTCACGACTCCATTGAACTGCATCCGGAAGCAATTTAAATGTGAGAAATGGATGTCAATCTTTGGATCGCATCCAAATGCTGTTAAAATGTAAGGAATTGGAGTGCCTTTTTCACGACTCCGATTAACCTGCATCCAGATGCTGTTAAAATGTGAGGAAAGGATGTCATTCATTGGATCGCATCCGAATGCGGTTAAAATGTAAGGAATGGAGTGCCTCTTTCACGACTCCGTTTGAACTGCATCAAAACATGCCGTGAAAGAACTAGTCTACATTGCACTACTTCCAAATTATTTTGCTGGGTAGGTGTTGGCGTGATACCAGTGTATTCGAAACTAAAAAAAGAAAGAAAATAAAATCAAGTTGTGTATGTTATTTTGTTGTATGTTTACTTTCAATGTTTATGAAGATGGTTACCTTGTCTCTGTGGGAGCAGTCCTTGGCAGATAAAATCTCCAATATTGCACATATTAACGAATATATAACGATGAAAAATTTCATGTCATATGACATTTACATATAGTGTAAACTACCCCTTAGAGTCCATCGCGGACATATCGTCGGCAAATTGCATATAGCCAAATCAAGTCTCTCGGCCAAAATTAAGCCAATTCGCTAGGTCAAAGCAGTTTAAGGTTCATCACACTAGAGTGGATGATAATAAGTCCATTTTGTGTAAAGGGTCTCATGCTTTGAAATCGTGCCCGAAATTCTTTAGCATGGAGTTCAGAGGCAGATTGGAGGTGGTGAAAAGAGAAAATAAATGTATTATTTGCCTCGCTCAGGGCCATAGGGCTGCGGAATGTAAGGCTCAAGGTTGTCCCAGGTGTAGTGCATGGCACCACGTTCTCTTGCATAAGAACAGAGTTTCTCAGAATGGTGGCACTAATGTGAGTGACTCTCCTAATATGTCCCAAGTGTCGGCGTTAGGTCCAAATGTTTGTTCTGGGGCGACAACTTCCGCAAATAGTCGGAATTTTCATACATCAGTTACAAAGAGAACCATATTTGCCACGCCGTGGACAAACATTTTAAAGGATGGAGCCTCGTACAGAGTCCGCGCATTAGTTGACCCGTGTTCGGATGACACGTTTGTTTCCTCTCGGATTCAGAAAAAGCTGAAGCTACCGACTACTTCCGTTTCTGCGGGTATTTCCGGGTTAGGTGGTGAACATTTAACCAGATGTTCGAAGGTTGCCTCAGTCACGATTGTGTCGATTAGAAATGCATCGTTCTCTCTTGACTTGGAGGCCTTCGTTGTCCCACAGATAACTAGAAATATTCCGACTCAGCCGCTAGATAACATTTCGTTGAATCGGCTACCTGAGTTAGATTTTGCGGATCCGAACTTTTATGAAAGTGGTCCTGTATAAGTTAGATACGTTGGACTTCAACTTCCCGAGCCTAGTCGATCACTAATGCTGATAGCAGCAAGTTCCCTCTGCGGAGACCGTAGAGTGTTGATGCCAACGGGCGGCGGTTGTTGTTGTTTCGCTGACTTTGATACTCTTGCTCTCACAGGAAATTAATTGTAAATGTAGTAGGAAACGACAACGATCGTCTGCGATCACTGCAATCCTTGTTTGCAAGAACCTCTGCGTTCACTTGTCTTCTAGAATTGAAAGCGAAAGCACAAAGGCCTATGTCGCCACCCCAAATTACAAAGGTAATTTTGTTGTTGAATTAGAAAAGAACATACTTTAACTCAATAAAGCCAATTATTATTTTATACAAAAGAATTGATACCGCTTTGTTTTTATTTATCTCTTTTAAATTTTCCCCACCAATGCCTCAAATAAACATTTGGTCGCATCGAGCCGGATTTGCTAAAATTGAGAAGATAACCGGAATAATTGTTTTTTCCTTTTCTTCTACAAAGGAAAAAAATCACCAACAACACATCCCCCTTCACAACTTGCATCACAAATCATCTCCTCATACCATCATCATCAAATAACCAGGTACGTAAGTTCAGTGATTTGTTATTGTGAGCTTCAAAGTGTTATAGTTCGGAAAAAAAGTGTAGAAGTGTTGTTTTGTGGTTTATTCCGCGGTACTGGTCGCCTTTGTTTCAACCTATTTCGCGGTATCAAATTAAATACAGTTCACTCCAATGAAATATTATTGCTAAAATTGTCCATTGTGCTTAAACTTGAGTTACAACCGCATTAATTTCTGTTTCGTCGCGAAATAATTGATTTTCCTATTAAATTTTCCATTATTTGCTTAATTGTTAACACATAAAAATATCTTGTTTGGTTAAACTGACTTGCCGTCATAGAGTGCATTTAGTTTTGTTTGCTTATTGCAATAAACTCCCCAAACATTTCTTCTGTTGTTAGATCATATTTTCTAACACTTCCAACAACAATAATATTCATACTCCCTTTATTATTGCAATTCCAAAATACCAACAATTCATTTATCTCCCCCAGCTCTCATTGTTGGGTAAGTGCTGTTGGTCTAGTTGTCGTGTAAATACAACAACAAGAATACGCGCCTTTTTTATTTTTTGATAGCGTCAGTCTATGCCCTAATAAATATACGAACCATATTTGTCTCTCCAGCTCTCACTGCTTGCTTGGTCGTTGGTCTGTTCGTAGCGATGTAGTTACATACATACACACCCCCACTACCTGTGTGTTTCTTTCTTCCTTTTGTGCGGTATTCGTTATTCACCACGGCACAGTTCGAACAATAAAAATTTTAATTTTTTTTAAATTAAAATTTTTTAAATATTTTTTTTGATTTTTTTTTTTGAAAAGAAAAAGTTTTAGATTTTTAAATTAAATTCACCCTACACTCTGCACTATTTCTTGCGTTCTTTTGTGGGAAAATAACGATATTTCAGTCGTTTTTACTTAAATTTTTGGCTCAGTTTTTTTCATTAATAAATATTATTGTCGGTTGAAAATTCGTGCACCCTACACCCGGTACATATCGAAAATTGTGTATTTTTTGATTTTGTTCGATATATTTGAATATTGTATTTAACTATTTAAATATTTTAATACAGTATTTGAATATTTATTTGAACTTTTCTATTGAAAAATTGCTACCAATCTTCACTCGTTTGGAAAAACACCGCTTCGGCTGCTATTTTCTCGGTTTTAGTGATTTTTTGCTGATTTTTAGAAAAATGTGTGCTTTCTTCTTTCCACCATATTAATTTGCTTTTGATATTGCGTTATTGTATTTGATTTACTAAAGCTTGTTGTGGCTTTTTCTATCAAAACCTTTGATTTTCCCATCACTTAGTTCCATTTGAATTGAGTTTTTTGATAATTGTTTTTTGAAATATACTTTGGAAAAATTTCGGTCACTCCTCTCACCCAATTCATCCGTGCTTCTGACAAGGTGGTAAAATTTACTACTGCCTTTAGTGCTATAAAAGTGCTGTAAAAAGTGTTCAATCTTGAAGTTCGAAAGGAGGAACTCCAGTCTTTGTGGAATAAGGCTTCGGATACTTATGACAAGTATATTGATCGCTTGATCACCGAAGAGGGTGCTTCTGCAGAAGAAATTTCTTCTGCTGATGGGAAATTCGAGAGTACTCGTGAAAAATATTTCATTTGTTTGTCTGACATTACTGCTAATCATGTTAGCACCCCTCACAATACCCCATCTCAAACCGGTTATAATCGGGAGACTCGTGTTTCCGACCGATCAAATATGCTGCCCGGTACTTCTAATTCAGGAAATATTGTCAATACCAGTTTGAATCTCCCTGCTCTTTCAAATACTGACCCTGATATTCAGAATGTTGCAGATATTCGATCTCCAATTGGAGTTTGTCGTGTGATATAGATGATTTCCACGGAGACTTCTTGTCGTGGCCCACATTTCGTGTGTCACTTAGTACAGAAAACCAAAGGTGAGGCTAGGGAAATCGTGTCTAAGTTTCCGCTCACTCACAAGAGTTTTAGTCTTGCTTGGAAATCACTTATGGATACTTATGAAAATAAGAGAATCCTTATTAACAGCCACTTAAAGTTATTGTTCGAACTTCCTTCTTTAGTAAATGAGACTATTTCCGGTTTAAAAACTTTGCAAAGGGGCATAAACGGTTGTTTGTCTGCCATGTCAGTCTATGATATCAATACGGATCATTGGGATCCAATTTTAGTGTTTATTTGTATCCAGCGTCTGCCGAAGCTTACTGATAGGTCGTCCTTATCGTCATGGTCTCAGCTCGATTCTTTTCTCACGAACAGAATTCAGACGCTTTCCTGTTTGCGTGACCTTAAAGGTATTGACTCATCAAATTCTCCAAATAAACGCAACTTTAAGGCACATTTGGCAAAAACTTCCTCGTGGAAGGCATCATACGCTTATGCATAAGCACAATAGATCGCCCTTCACCAGTAGTACCAATTCAAATGTGACACCCCCACGTTCAGTCACTAGAACTCCATCAAATTCCCCCTCAGATAATGTTGCTTCTACCTCCACTGGTGCTAATCCGACTGCAATGAACCGCCAAGTTCATTACACGTCTCACAATTCTAACGTCCTGCTCGGTACTGCAATTGTAAATATTGTTCATGAAGGAACCTCTTATCCTGTTCGTGTCCTCATTGACCCTGCTTCTGAGGCTACTTTTGTAACTGAGAACCTCCAAAAAAGATTGTCGACTCGATCCACACTCGCGAACATTTCTGGTGTAAATGGTTCATCCTCAACTATCTCTAGGAAAAGCTGTCGTATTTGTATAAGTTCTCGGCTCAGCTTGAAAACCGGCGCCTTTGTTCTCCCCAAGATCTCTGGGAACCTTCCCTCCATTGCCATTGACACTTCTTTTGCTCGTGCTTTGCCTAATCTCCGTTGGGCTGATCCAAACATTTTTGATTGTCGTCCTGTGGATATGTTGTTAGGAGCGGATGTATATCCGCAAATATTGTTGCCCGGGGTACAACAAAACGTCTTGGGTTCTCTCTTGGCGCAACATACTGTCTTCGGTTGGATACTTTCTGGTACACACCCCTGCTCCCCTTTGCAGGTATTTACAACAACTTTGCATTTTAGTAGCGAAGACAGTCTCAATAAAACCATTCCGCAGACTACGAAACGCAAAGCACTCTCTCCATTAGGCAAGTTCAGCAAGGAGACTATAGGTCCACGACTATGAGGAAACTACATGGTCGCTACGTTGGCACACAACGCACTGCTGAATTTTCTCCAACTACACAAATTGGTGGTCTGCGGCAGAATGTCTGTCTTGCGCCAATTTGTTAATAAAAATGCTATCATACGCAAACCCTTCTCCCTGCTGACTTCCGTCACATGTTCTGTTTCCCCTCACAAGCGCCACAAGTATGTTTCCTACCCCGTCACCCTGCTGTTGTATTTCCAAACTATTCGAAACGGGAGGTGCCTTCGTACATTGTAAGTTGTTTGGTCCCCACTATTGTCGTTCCTAAAATAATGATGCAAATACTATTGGTCGCGTGGATTCACTTATTGCTGTCACAATAAACACTCCTGGTCACTTTCTCATAGGTGCACATCTCCTCCTGAAACCTTTATTGAAAAATAACCGTCGAGTTTAGTCAACCGGTTTAGAAAATTGAAAGCTATGACACATCAATTCCATTAGGTGGAAATAAGAATATTTAGTTTGTGGAAATATCCCTAGAAAAGACTTAAGGTCGATGAGTTAGTTGTATTTCGCATTAAAAGTTGCCTTCTTCGTCTTGGAAGTTAGGTCGTGTCGCTAAAAATGACACTTACTATGTCGGCACCCCCTTCACTACGATAATCATTCATGGGTTTCGAGTCCTAACTTGGGTCGTACGGGACCAATTGCCATGGTCTTCGGTCTAGGAAAACATTCGAAAATAATTTCATCTCGCTCAATTGCTCAAGCAGAACTCCAAACTGTGTAAAAACAACCTTTGTTTTGTAAATTGTAAATCTTTGGAAACAAATGAAAAAGAATTTAATTAAATGCTCACAACAAAAACAAATAATTTCCGATCATCAAGCTTAACTCTAAACGAGAAAATTAATAAAAAATCATTAAAAATGATCTTCGCCCTAGCAGGCAATATTTCAAAAAATAAAAAACAAACTGAGCCCGGCTGGGATTTGAACCCACGTCCTTGAAAACATATCAAAAAATGTTGTCACGATGTGTTAGCGTTCAAAGCCAAAACTCATAACTTCAAAGGCAGCGCAAAAAAGCGTTTGTTGTGAAGAAAATACATTTCTGTGGCCAAGTATCCGCGTAAATGTACAAAACACATTTGCATTTGAAAAACGATAAGTTCTAGGACAGAGAAGCCATTACATAGTCGATACGTCCGAAGATTTGCTTTACCACCAATGAAACCAGGTAACGTAATTTGGTGACTATGTGGGTTCGAGTCCTTGGCTTTCCTTTTTCACTTGCAAATAATTTCCGATCATCAAGCTTAACTGTAAACGAGAAAATTAATAAAAAAAACTGAACTTGCAGATTTACATTATTTCCTTATTATATTTATTATAAATTTGTTTGTTGATCCATCTAAATGTATCAAGGTGGGCGAAAGCGAAATTACAAATTACAAAGGTAATTTTGTTGTTGTATTAGAAAAGAACATACTTGAACTCAATAAAGCCAATTATTATTTTATACAAAAGAATTGATACCGCTTTGTTTTTATTTATCTCTTTTCAATTTTCCCCACCAATGCCTCAAATAAACAGGTCCAGTTGACATATTACTGGGTGGGAACGTCTATCCCGTTGTTTTACTCAGTGGGGTTAAAAAAGATGTTCTTGGTTCTCTCTTGGCTCAGGAGACTGTGTTTGGGTGGATACTGATCGGCCCAGCAACTAGTTTAGTTAATCGTCAGAAGGTCAGTGTTTCCCATTGCACTAGGGTAGCGGTCAAAGATGAGTTGGCCAAGTTCTGGAAGATTGAGGAAGTTCGCAGAGCACCTGTTGTCTCAGTGGATGACCGCAAATGTGAGGAAATCTTCCTATCAACTACTGTTCGAGGTGCTGATGGAAGGTATGTTGTGAATTGACCATTCCGTTCGGATTTGCCTTTCTCAGTTTCATCCAAATCTAGTCGGTACGTGGCCCTTTCGCAACTTTTGCGCAACGAGGGGTCTCTTTCGCGGAGTTCCGAGCGGAAGCATAATTACGACGAGGTAATTATGGAATATTTGTCTCTGGGGCATATGGAGCAGGTGAAAGGCTTAGTGAGTTACCAGGATTGCTATTATTTGCTGCGGCATTGTACTTGAGGGTGGAGGTAGGAAATTCTGTTGTCACATATTTGCTTGTAGCTAAGTCTAAGGTTGCGCCATTGAAAAAGATGTCGCTGCCACGATTTGAGCTCTGCGGTGCTCTTCTTCTTTCTGGATTGGTAGATTCGGTTGTCCACAATTGGATCTTCCTAAGGCTTCTTTGGTAGCATGGTCAGACTCGACCATCATGCTGTCTTGGCTCAAAAAACCGTCACATAGTTGGATGACTTTTGTGGCTGATAGGGTGTCCATTATTCAAAAAAGGGTCGGTAGTGATTGGAATCATGTACCGACAAGCGACAACCCGGCAGATTTGGCAACCCGAGGGAGGACTCCGTTGGAGCTGAGGGATTGCCATATGTGGTGGCACGGACCTAGTTGGCTCACTTTAGACAAAACTCAATTGCCCTCTGGCATGTGTATACCCGAGAACACCGTTGAATCTAAACCTGCGAATGTGCATCTTGCCCAATCTGCTGCCCAGTGTCACGTTCCAGAGAGGTTTTCTCGCTTGTCGACTGCTATTCATGCTATAGCCTACGTGTTCCGCTTTGTCCGTCGGACGCATCCGGATTCAAGGCTATCGGTAGAGGAAATATATGAAATATGCCCGCTATAGGTTAATGTGGATGTCTCAGAGGATCTATTTTCCCCGTGAATATGATTGTCTCACAAGAGGCTAAGGCTGGAATGCGGCAGCCCGCTCCTTTCTTTACATCCCTTTCCTAACGAACATCATCTTATCCGGGCAAACGGCCGCCCGTGTAATACTCTGTCTCTGCCGTATAAAGAGCGGCACTCAATCTTCCTGGCTTATGGTAGCCGGCTCGCCGAGCTCTATGTCGACCACGTACATAACCAAACTAACCACGGTGGCATCCAGCTGACTCTTGCTACGACAAGGCTCGAGTGCTGGATAATACGGGGAAGAAACTTTGAGAGGGCCCGGTATAGGAAATGTGTGAAATGCGCTATGGCTCAGAAGAAGCGTGAGGCTCAGTTGTTCCTCCTTAAAGGACCACTTTCAGCAGACCGTTTGCCACTTCGGGCGTAGACTTCGCTGGCCCATTCGAGATTAAGACGTTAAATGGTCGTGGATGCCGCATCTCGAAAGGGTACATATGCCTGTTCGTGTGTTTTGTCCCAAAGGCCATACACTTGGAACCGGTCAGCGACCTCTCCACCCCCGCTTTCTTAGCTGCTTTGTCTCGTTTCGTGTCTCGGCGTGGTTGCCTTCTTCAGGTTAACTCTGACAACGGCAAGAACTTTTTTGGAGTGATCGCGAGCTCCGTTTTGCCTTTGCAATGGTTGTCTCAGAGGTCAAGGAAGAAGCCGTTACAACATACGGGTTCCAAAAATTTGAGTGGCACTTTATACCTGCCTTCGCGCCTCACATGGTTGGGCTGTAGGAGACCGGCGTAAAAAGTTGCAAAAACCACGTAAAAAAGATGTCCGGGCATGTCCGGCATACGTTTGAGGAGTTTGCCACGATCCTGGCCAATATTGAAAGTTGTCCCTTGCCCCCTTGTCGGATAACGTGGACGACCTTGGCGCCCTTACTCCGGGAAATTTCCTCATCGGAGGGTCGCTGCTCGCCCCAGCAGAGCATGACCTGACGGAGAAGACGTCTCTGCAGAACCGGTGGCGGCGGCTGCAGTTCCTTGCTCGGGAGTTCTGCAGGCGGTGGAAAACTGAGTACCTCAAGGAGCTCCACAAGAGGACGAAGTGGAAGAAGGCTCGGACCGATTTGCGGTTGGATGACTTGGTGGTGAACCACAGCGATTCCATGGCCTCCAATGAGTGGCGGCTGTGTCGCGTTATAAAGCTGTACCATGGGCCTGATAACCACGTCCGGGTCGTGGATCTTAGGACTCAGGGCGGGGTAATCTCACGTCACATTCATAAACTTGTATTGCTTCCTCGCTCATAATAGATGTTCTCAGCTAGCAGTCCAGCCAATGTTGCCTCTTAGCTTGCCACGCAAATTTGCCCCTAAAACATTGTATTTTCTCTATTTCAGATGAGCTACAACGACAATTACAAATGTCCCTTTTGCCACGCTCGGCATGGGCTAAGGTACAGCCGTACTTTTCTTCAATTGCCGCCGAATCAGAAGGCCTTGTGCATCACTGTACAGGAATACTGCGCGAACTGTCTCGGCATGTCGCACAAGGTGGCGGACTGCCCCCTGTTGTAGGGGTGGAGAAAATGCCAAATGCCTCACAATACCATGCTCCATGCCCTGGACGAGCGGGATAGAGCGTGGATGAAGATGACAGCGGAGGTGTTGATACATATACCCGTAGTCATCGATGTCCCAATAAAAGTGCGGGTTTACATAAACCCATTGAAAATGCGGAGCACCATCCGATTTGGCGGACCATTACCCGACTACCGACCTGAGTTCGGGTCCTCCGTCCGAGTGGCGATGACATCGATGCGCAACAGAGTATTCACTTACACTGCCACCCTGAAAATATATAGGAAAACGCCACGCACATTGCAAGCTCGACCACTTGATTTGCGTTGTCTCAAGGGGCTGTACCCCAAAAAGGATGTGGCGGATCCACAGTTTTTCCGGTCTGGACCAGTGAACATTATTCTGGGTCCAACCTACCCTACGCCCAAAAGACGATCTTCGGGTGGGCGTTCTTTGGGGAGGTTCCGGTGAATCGGTCCTAAGTGTCGCTGTCTCACGCAGCAGCAGCGAGCATTTTTAACTTTTGGTATAAACTTTACGCCGCAACAAGGCTGGAATATATGAATTTATTATACATGATTTTAGTTTTTAAACGATTCAGGAATTTAATGCATTTTGTTATGTTACTATTATTTTGATTGGGTACTAGTCCCAAGGGGTTGGAGGATGTCCATGCGAGAAAACGCTACAAAAGCAACACTCGCATGTACTTCGCTCGCCCTTCATTTGTAACCGGCGATAGAAGTTACATAAGCAAGCGCAGTAATATTATCCTATTGTTTACTTTATATTTTGTTCTTGCTCTCGCTCTCTATCCATGTTGTTTGCCATCATTTGTCCCACTTGTTGTCCCAAACTAGTTTTTGGCAATTTGCTATATATGCGGAGATAAGTAGAAATGGTATTTACCCGGTATTTACCATTTGTGGGTATTTACTATATTGAATCGCCAATACAACATCTTACACCCAATTCTTGGGTATAGGTTGTGAAATCGTTTCAAAATGGACAGTTTTACAACACTTTAAACAAGTGGTAAATACTTGGGTAAATACCCGAGTATTTACCCAAATGTTGGGTAAAAACTCTTTAACTGTCAAACCACTTGACGTAGGCTGACGAAATTTGGCTCAAAACTTTTGTTGACGGAGCCTACTGTAATTAGCTGGCGGCTGTTTATTTATTATTATATCTCTTTTGATCAAATCTAGGGGGGGGGGCAACTTATTTTTTTTGGTGATGTGTATAGTAGGGCTATAACCAAAAAATACCACGCCAGTACCATGTGCGGAATATTGTCCTTATAACGAAAACGTATGTTTTAATTCGATTCGGTGATAAAAGTTTCCCCAACGACTGCGATTACTAAAGCCCCTTTGATGTTTTTTCTATTTAAAAATTTAAATTTGCTTTGTTTGAATAAATATTTATAGAAAACAAGTAAGAAAAGTCTATAGTTGGACGGAGCCGACCATGGGATACACTATACCACTATCCCTGCACAATCGCTCTCCACGGAACTTCTTTTTAATGATTGTGAAAATTTAATTATCAAATATCAGAGATGTAATGTATAATACTTATGACCAAAACCAAAAAGTTATCTAGCATGAGAAATACGTTTTTGTAGCAGGAAAGGAAAATTTAGTTCACACAAACTAAAATGTAATGAAACCCACCTATGTAGTACTACTACTTCCGTTGTTTAACCGCTACGTTATTGAAATTTTTACCAATTTCACACAAAAGTTTCAGTCCATTTAACCCGCTAAGTATTATCTGATCTTCACGTTGGTTTGTACGCTTCTTCTTCATCATAAACTCAAAATTTGTTTAAAATTTTGCGGGTTATTATTTTGACCTACAGAGCCGCTACAAAATTGGTTAAAATTTTGTTTTTGGTCCATTTCATTCCCTGAACATTTCACGATCATCAGCAGAAACTAATCATTTTATTCTGGCCCGAACCCAACCTCCTTAAAAAATTCGTTACAATCGGTCCATAATTGCGGCCTTAAGCTTGTTTACAATTTTTAATGGACGGACACACATCGCTAAATCGCTTTATCTCGTCGAGATATGAATTTTGGCATAACAAATAAGGGGTCTAGGACGAATATTTTGTGGTGTTACATAAACTTTTGGAGAGACAATATGTAGCATGGGATAAAAATGTGGTTCTCTACACAGAACCCATTATATATTAGGCAGTAGGCCCGTTATCTAGCAAACACTTTATTGCAATTTACATCAGAAGAAAGATCAGTAGTTTTTTCCCATATGTAGGCTACTTTGCAAAATATATATGTCCTCAAGGAATTAAAATATCGACCAAAAATAAAATTTTTATATTTTTCATACAAAACTAATGGTCCATTTCACCCGCTAAAGAATATCAGATCATCATTCAAAATTGTAGGCATCTTTTTCGACCTATACTCTTACCCGGTGCAAAATTGCGTGACTATTGATGTATAATTGCGACTTCTAGCGAGTTTATTATTACACTACAAACAAATAACGGAATATATTAGGCTGTAACTCTGTTATCTGATCATGCACACCAACATAATTGGCCTCAATTGAAAGGTCAAGCGTTCCACTTTCAAGTATATCTCACTTGTCCGGAATGTCACTTCCAGGAATTGAGATATAAGCTGTATATTAAAAATTTTCACAATTTTCACACAAAAGTTTTGGTCCATTTAACCCTCTAAATATTATCCGATAGCCATCTCAAATTGCAAGCTTCTCCTTTGTGGTATACTCTTACCTTATTTAAAATTACGCGTTGATTGGACTATTATTGAGATCTACTGAGCCGCTAGAAAATTGGATAAATATTATGTTTTTGGTACATTTCACCCGCTAAATATTTCACGATCATCACCAATAAGAATAGGGATCTATTCTGATCTGAACCCGACCTCCATACAAAATTTTGTGACGATCGGTCCATAATTGCGGCCTGGAGCGTGTTTACAATTTATAATGTACAGACGGACGGACGGATACAACTCTCAAAATCGCTTTATCTCGTCGAGATATGAGGATTGGTATACCACATTGGGGGTCTCCGACGAATATTTCGCGGTGTTACATGAATTTTTACCAAAACAAACTTATATACCCTTTTCCACATTGTGGTATAGGGTTTAACAAAAATGTTGAATAGGAGGTACCCGAAGGACTGGATTTATATGGACTATATCCGACTTGATGAAATATTGTAATATGATGTGCACATTTTGGACCAAATCGATTGCTCCCTTCGAGAGTTTTCGTTCACATGACATTGGATGCACATCCTCTTGTGGTTCGAGCGTGATGTCTCTGTTTATCTGTTTCACCCATTTCGTCGTACTTGGTGTTCGATTTTTCGAATAGTAAAAAAAAATTATGGATGAAAAAGGTAAAATTTTAAACAAGTTTTAGTATGTATATTAAGTCTTCTCTGTCAGCAAATAAAAAATTCTTCCCTTGAAAACTTCCTTCCTCCTCGATGGTAGGAGTGCATTTTATAAGTCTATATTTTTGGATATTTTTTTAAATTAAATTTAACAAATTAAAAAAACATGAAATTTAAAAAGGAATCATGGTGAATTATTGCCAAAACATAAAACCGTTTCTCAAAATACAAAGAAGATCATTTAGATGCACAAGCAGGACTTTACATATGTGTAGATTGTTCGAAATTGTCATAAATATCAGTAGCTATATCAAAACGTGGAAGTGTATGGACAAATTAGGAGGAAGAGTTATTATAGCCCCATAGAAGACTAAATATTAAATTTCAGCCATTTCTGTAGGATAGTATGGTTATAATCCTGAAAACCCCTAAAATCGGGAGGTACCGTTCTATTTTGGCTACATAAAACATGGACCAGTACTGACAAATTTCTGGATAGAAGTTTAGTAGGCCCAAAGAGGACTAAATATGTATTAAATTACTTCTGTTTCTATATGATAATGTAGCTAAAACCCTGAAAAATTGGGCGGTACCGTTCTATGATGGGTAATACAAAACGTGATCCAGCACTGACACATTTCCGGGGGAAAGTTTTGTAGGCCCAAAGAAGACTCAATACTATTCTTTAATAATTATTTCGCTCACTGTGGTCCATACTTTGCACATCGTAAAATTTCTACGCGACATAGATCGCCCAAACATACTTCAAAGAATTTCATCTATGCCTTCTTGAATAAAACCGTTTATAATAGCTATAAAAACACCATTTAGCTTAGATTTAGCCTAAACCACGTTTTTGTGGGGGGTTAGTATACATTTCTGTGCCACTGTATGTATACTTTATAGGGTTGTAAATAAGTATTTCAATGAGTTACAAACGGAAAAACATGCTTCATATACCCTCCTTCTATGGTAAAGGGTATAAAAATTGCATATATCATGTATTTTTCAACCGAATTCAAAGTTTACTTACAAATAATAAATTATGTATGGTATCTTCTAAGCAGCCTAGAGCACGAGGAAAAGCATTTTCCTATTTTTAATGCGTTTCTACACTTCTATGACTATAACCAAACCATTTGTTAACCGCTTTAAAAAATATATATGTAGCTTATTCGATAGATATTAGTCGTCCATTTGCCGTTATAAAATAAAAAAAAAATTTATATCAGAACAACTGCAGTTTTTTATAATTTTTTCAAAAAATTTTGAAGGCTCTAGGGGGGGGGCAGCTGCCCCCCCCCCTTGCCCATTGCTGGCTACGCCCATGTTTACATTAATTTTCTCTTCTTGCTTGTTCTCAATACCGGTTTACAACAATTCATTTGAATGCATTAAAACATAATTTGTAAATTTTGTGCATAGCAACAGTGATTTCAATTTTATGTAAATCAGTTGCCCAGGTACCTTTGAACAAATAAATCCATCGTTTGAATTAAATATTGTTGTTCAACTTTTTTTCGCAACTGTCTGCAAATACCCTTGCAGGCTCAAACATTTTGGTGACCCCGACGTGATTGTCGGCAACTTGGTTACATAATCTTGAAATTAATTGCAAATTGGTGCGAAATTGATTGTTAATTTATTGGAGATTTTCTTCGAATCAAATACCCTCGATTGCATAAAGTGGTTAATAGAATCCAACGTTAATTGTTGTTATTAAATCATCCGGTGTTGTTTAACATTTATCAACCTTTGTTAAATTCGCTTGGAATCAACGCAACACACATCGTCATTTTTTCTACCTGCTGTGCATCCAACACCATGGATCCGGGTTGTTGAGTTCGAAAACAATACGTCTAATTGCCGGCTTCAAACATGTCGACAAACAACGAAACAGCATCAAACCAAACTGATACATCTTAACGTATTACAGAAACAGGGTCGCGGCTCTCAACAAACAATTGGTTGCGTTTGATGAACGTTTAAGTACGAAAGCTTTGGCAGAGCTAGATGAAGCAGATCTTACTGTTCGATTAGAATACATACAGGACTTGAACGCTAACTTCGAACAAGCTGTATGTGTGTTACAAACAAAGGGTTCTAAAGGCTGACGACATTGCGCGCTCCAATTTTATGATTTTATTTTTGGATGCAAAGGCAAAATTAAAAAGGTTATTGCTCGCTTATACTAAATCTCGCTCTGTTCCTCTTTCGTCAACTATGAGACAATTTTCCATAGATGATTCTCTGTCTTTTCGAAAAACTCGTTTGCCAGAATTGGAAATACCACAGTTTAATGGTTTGTATATGATTTTTTGGTATGTTCTCCACGGTGATAGACAAAGACGATGGTTTGAGCAAAATAGAGAAATTACAACATTTGAGAGCCAGTTTGTCTGGCCCGGCGCTCGATGCCATTTCTTCTCTTGAGCCAAACGAAGATAATTATGATAAAGCCATGGAATTATTGAAACGTCGTTTCGACAATAAGTTGCTCAATTTTCAAACGCGCATAAGAGAGATATTCGGTCTCAAAACAGTTGAAAAGAATTGTGCTTCTGGTTTGAGACAATTGAGTCTCAATACGCAGATGAAATGGGAGGAACAATTAAAATCTGACACTCTGCCTTCATGGACTTCGATGGCAACATTTTTAGAAAACAGGTGTCGTTTGTTGGAAAATTTTGACCATTCGATGGGTGAGAAATCTTCTACGAGTATACGTGCAGTGGGTAAGAAACCAGGTTTTCGCAATGCATTGGTAGCAGCTGGTACATCAAATGCCATTTGTGTTTTTTGTGACTCAAAGGAGCATTACATAACAAATTGCCCTCGCTTTGAAAATTTATCTCCGTCACTTAGATTTAGAGAAGTGAAGCGTATTGGATTGTGCCTGAATTGCCTTAAGAAGGGGCACTTACTTAAAAAATGCAAATCCAGAAATTGTCGTCATTGTTCCATGAGACACCATTCGTTATTGCATATGGACAATATCTCAGATCATTCTTTACATCAGACTGTCGAAGATTCAAATCAATTGCTTTCATCGCTGTCGACAAGTGCTGCTGATTCTTCTTGAGCTTCTTCATGCAATAATATACTGTTGGCCACGGCAATTGTGATGGTAAAAAATGGATGTGGAGATTTTATACCGTGTAGACCTATATTGGATTCTGCTTCGCAACTTAATTTTCTTACGTCACGGATTGCACTACAACTTAACTTGCCAATGAAAACGTCGTACATTAACGTATCTGGTATTGGTGATAGTGGATTTTTAGTTAACAAATCGGTCAATCTTCATATCAAATCGTGTCATAAAAATTATTCTGTTGAATTTCCTGCTGTTGTTGTTCCCACTATAACTGAATATCAACCTAGCTTCTCGTTGGATATTAAACAATTGGTCTTTCCTCAAAATATTATGCTCTCCGATCCCAACTTTGGTAAACGGGGAAGGATAGATATTTTGGTTGGTGCCGCTAAATTCTTTGATTTTCTGAGTGATGGAAAAATTCGGTTGGAAGATAATTCTCATGTCTTATAAAAGACGTTGTTGTGATGGGTGGTGTCTGGTGGAGGTGTGTCCTCATTAAATCCGCATTCGCTGGCAGCTTCATGCAAATTTATTGCCGAACCGGAGCAAGAATCGTTATTGGACATTGCTAAAGTTTTTGGGAAGTAGAAAACGCTTTCGAATCTACTATAAACTTATCGGCGGAAGACAACATTTTCAACAAAATACAATTAGATTGCCTTCCGGTGAATATTCTGTGGCGCTTCCAAAAAAAGAAAGTTTTCGTGATCTGGGATCTTCTTATGAAACTGCACTGCGTCGCTTCAATGGTTTGGAGAAAAAATTGGCAAAAATAAGGACATAAAGGAAAAGTATATCAAGTTTATGGCAGAATATATCGATTTAAATCACATGAACCCTGTTTCTTCGATCCCACATGAAGTAAAAACGTTTTTCTTGCCGCATCTTGTGTCCACAAACTTGATAATACATCTACGAAGCTTAGAGTCGTGTTTGACGGGTCTGCTAAGACGTCATCTGGTCTTTCCCTCAACGATGTCCTATACGCTGCACGATGGGGCCAATAGCAGGTTTTCGAGGCAAAAAGTCATTTTTTGAAGTGAAGAATTTGAAAAAAATAATAACGGATTTCGATTGCCAACACTCTGAATCACTAAAAATAAGAAAATAAATCAATCTGGTAACATCACATAGCGACATACTGATCTGGCAATGGTGACATATTTTCTTATGCATCATTTTCCGACATTCATTATAAATAAGTAGTGAAAGCATTTTAGGCGCCAAAAAGAACATTTCAACATTTTTATTTTTTTTAAACATGGAAAGCTCTTCAATGGGTATGTAAAATAAGATAGTGTTAACAAATAATAAAAATGTTATGTGTGGTAAATGTATTTTTGAGTTAAGATGTTATGTCTTTTTTGGAGTATTTTGCTTTGTTATCCATGTGTTCTCTGGAGTATAACTTTTGAGATCTAGGTAGATCTAGGATATTATATATATGTGGTGAAAGGTATTAATGTGTACTATCATTTTGTGAAAAAATTAGCTGCGCCTATCTGCGCCTTTTCATAAAAATCTGATTTCAGATGTCGTAATACTTAAAAATATGGACATTTTTATGTTTTGGTTGGCGAATAATCGGAAACCCATTAATGTTACCAATTGGATTTCGGAAAAAATTAATAGACGTATATAATAATAATATATAATTTCAAAGATTTTTACTAAATTTGGAACCTTTTTTTATTAACTTATAACAAAGCACAGACAAAACCATGAAATTTGAACATATGTATATAGGGGAGCTGTTTCTATATCTGAACCGATTTCAATATAACTTGACAAACTTATTTGTAGTCCGAATTCCGTAAAATTTTCCAAATTTTATTGTAATTTGATGGAATCAAATTTCAATCATTTTCCTGAAATCGGGCGAACATATATGGGAGCTATATCCAATTCTGAACCGATTTCAATATGATCTGCCAAAAATGTTTCTAGACCGAAATCCGTCACACATTTCAAATTTCATCAAGATTGGACATACATAGCGGGATTGGTGCACCAAATACCTAAAATCGGGCGAAAATATATATGGAAGCAATATCAAAATCTGAACCGATTTCAATATAACTTGGCAAACTTATTTGTAGTCCTAATTCCGTGGTATTTTCCAAATCGCATAAAAATTGGGCAGAATTTGCGTGTTTGGTCCATCAATTGCTTGAAATCGGGCGAACATATATACGGCAGCTATATGTATATATGAACCGATATGAACTAAATTTGGCATATTAGTTTCTAAGCCCATTATAAACATCTGTACAAAATTTGGAAGGTCTAGCTTGCCCCAGTGATTTGTTGCCTCGAAAACCTGTCATTGGCCCCATCGTGCGCTGGTCCGACTATTCAATCTAAACGTTTCGATACTCTACTTCGGTTTAGATTCTTCAAGGTGGCGCTCAGTGGAGACATCTGCTAAATGTTCAGGTGCGTTAGAATTTCATATCCTGATGATTATTTGCAGTGTACTTTGTGCAGAAATAGTGGTGAAGACAAAATAAAAATCTACAAGCTAAATATGGTGACATATGGAACAAAGCCGGCGTCTTTCTTGGCTATTAGGACGATGTATCAACTATGTATGGACGAAGGTGAAATGTTCCCACTTGGAAAAGATGCCATATTGCGAGATTTTTATGTCGATGACCTGCTGACTGGTGCAAGTACTGTTGATGATGTGGTTGAAATTAGACAACAGGTAACTAAATTGCTGAGTTTGGGTAACTTTAATATTCGGAAGTGGTGCTCAAATAATCCGGCTGTGTTGGATGGCGAGACACCCTCTGATATTGAAGAGCATTTGACGATTCACGATGGAACCAATGTAACAAAAACTTTGGGATTAGTTTGGGATCCAAAGGATGACCAGTTACTAAACGTACAGTTTTATCATCAATTGCTCGTCTTTACGACCCATTGGGACTGATTGGTCCGGTTATAACGAAAGCCAAAATTATCATGCAATGTCTTTGGAAGCATAAACTCAAATGGGACGATACTCTGCCCCCGGGCCTAAATACTCAGTGGTTGAATTTTCGCGATTCATTTTCTATGGTAAACAAACTATCATTTCAAGATTTGTTTCATTTCCAGATTCCAAAATACAAATACACGGATTTTGTGATTCGAGTTTGGCTGCGTATGGAGCGTGTATCTACGTGAGAGCGGAAATTGGAGAAATGAGACAAGTGCAGCTTTTGTGCTCTCAATCGAGAGTAGCGCCTTTAAAAGTTCTCACGGTACCAAAGCTCGAGTTATCGGCAGCACTTCTTTTGGCACAATTTTTGAAGGATTTTTCGGAAAATCACCCTGATTTGGAGTATCACTGTTGGTCTGACTCCATGGTAGTCTTGTCCTGGATTAGAGAGGTGGCGTCAAATTACAATGTGTTTGTGGCAGACCGGGTGAGTCGTATACAAAACTATACTAACAAAATGAAGTGGCATCATGTTCCTACGGCACTCAACCCAGCTGATATATTATCGAGAGGAAGTTCTCCTAGTGAACTGTTTAACTAAACTTTATGGAAAAATGGACCAGAATTTTTACAAAGAGAAGAAGAACGCTGCCAAAGGTCGTTAATTTTTTAACTGAATTGCCTGAGCTTCGTAAAACAGCTCTATCAACTACTTTTCTCGTCGATTATCCAGCGTCATCCAAATTTTCTAATTCTTTTAAGAGATTACAACGAATTTTTGCTTACGTCTACAGATTCATTCATCTTAAACATTTGAAGAAATTTGAAAATTTTAAAGGCCCACCAACCGTCAAGGATATTGAATTGGGAACATTCCTTATGCTGCGAAACATCCAAATTGTAAATCTTGCTGCATAAGGTGTTTTCGGGAGAAGCCAAGAGTGGTTGAGCACATCATGGGCACCTTGCCGAAGGAACGTGTGAGTCCCAGCAGAGCATTTTTTGTAACGGGAATAGATTTTTGTGAACCATTTTATTACAAATCGGAGGTGCGAACTCGTCCACCTATAAAACGAAGGCACTTCATATGGAGTTGGTTCAGGATTTATCAACACCTTCTTTCTTGGCTTCGCTCAAAAGATTTATTTCAATTCGAGGAAAGCCAAATACAATTTGGTCGGATAACGCGACAAACTTTGTTGGGGCGAAAAACAAGTTGGCAGAACTGCGAAAATTATTCTTTGATCAATCAAATTTAGATTAAGTACATCGACATTGCTCGGATGATGGAATAAACTGGAAGTTTATTCCTCCCAGATCGCCGCATTTCGGTGGCCTCTGCGAAATATCATTTTCATCGTGCTGTTGGCCTATCTATATTAACATTTAATGAGTTGCGTACACTTGTTTGTCAAATAACTGCTATTTTAAAATCAAGGCCTTTATGTCCAATAAGCGAAAATCCCGCCGACCTGGAGGTCCTTACACCGGCCCATTTTTTAGTTGGAGGTCCAATGATTTTGTTTCTCGAGCCACATGTAACAGAATTGGACATCAGTCGCTTTAATAGATGGCAGCGCATATCTCATATGCAACAAATATTTTGGAATGTTGATGGAGCCTACTGTAATTAGCTGGCGGCTGTTTATGTATTATAATATCTCTTTTGAATTTTATTATCGTCACATTTGTTTTGATTGTACCTATGTAGCTAGCAAGCATTGATATGTTTACATTAATTTTCTCTTCTTGCTTGTTCTCAAAACCGGTTTATTATCACTCATCGTCGATTATTGCTATTACATGTTCATAGCAACAACAATTCATTTGAGGGCATTTAAACATAATTTGTAAATAATTTTCGCAACTGTCTGCAAATACCCTTGCAGGCTCAAACAACTTTCTTATATCAATAGTATTAAAGGTATTGCAAATGGAGTCCCTGGGTCCATGTTTTGATATAGCCCCCATATAGCCGTACCTCCCGATTTAAAGTATTTTTCACTTATTATTGGCTGTAATTTGGCACAGTGAGTCCTCAATGAGTATAAAATATCCCTGTAAACATTTGTCGACGTAGGTCCACGTTTTGATATAGCTCCCAAGGGTACCCCGATTTTGAGTATTTACCGAAATATTGGGTAAAAACTCAACGAACCACTTGACGTAGGCTGACAAAATTTGGCTCAACACTTGCTTATATCAATAGTATTAAAGATAATAAAGTATGGCCGGTTATAATTTATTAAAATTAATAAACAACAGTCGTCCGCTTCTCTTTATTTTATTTTCTAATTTTTGTTTGAGACGTTAGAACGTGCGTAGAGATGAAGATGTCCGTGGTTGCTCGGTGTCAGAATCAAAACTGCCAAATAAGCACACTCACACGAACACACACATCGGCTCATCTCTACCTACGTACAAACGAGAGTAATTACAATTGAGTGTTTTATTCATAATGAGCATTTAAATCATAATGTTTTGGAAATCATATGTTACACTACCTTACAAACTTTAATTATGCTACATTTCGGCCTTCCTGACAACAAAGATCACCTGATTCTTTTCGATGCTGTTACCTTATGGAACTTTATTATTACTTATGGTTTTTAGATTGCGAATCTAAAATCGGGCGAAAATATATATGGGAGCAATATCAAAATCTGAACCGATTTCAATATAACTTGGCAAACTTATTTGTAGTCCTAATTCCGTGGTATTTTCCAAATCGCATAAAAATTGGGCAGAATTTGCGTGTTTGGTCCATCAATTGCTTGAAATCGGGCGAACATATATACGGCAGCTGTATGTATATATGAACCGATATGAACTAAATTTGGCATATTAGTTTCTAAGCCCATTATAAACATCTGTACAAAATTTGGAAGGTCTAGCTTGCCCCAGTGATTTGTTGCCTCGAAAACCTGTCATTGGCCCCATCGTGCGCTGGTCCGACTATTCAATCTAAACGTTTCGATACTCTACTTCGGTTTAGATTCTTCAAGGTGGCGCTCAGTGGAGACATCTGCAAAATGTTCAGGTGCGTTAGAATTTCATATCCTGATGATTATTTGCAGTGTACTTTGTGCAGAAATAGTGGTGAAGACAAAATAAAAATCTACAAGCTAAATATGGTGACATATGGAACAAAGCCGGCGTCTTTCTTGGCTATTAGGACGATGTATCAACTATGTATGGACGAAGGTGAAATCTTCCCACTTGGAAAAGATGCCATATTGCGAGATTTTTATGTCGATGACCTGCTGACTGGTGCAAGTACTGTTGATGATGTGGTTGAAATTAGACAACAGGTAACTAAATTGCTGAGTTTGGGTAACTTTAATATTCGGAAGTGGTGCTCAAATAATCCGGCTGTGTTGGATGGCGAGACACCCTCTGATATTGAAGAGCATTTGACGATTCACGATGGAACCAATGTAACAAAAACTTTGGGATTAGTTTGGGATCCAAAGGATGACCAGTTACTAAACGTACAGTTTTATCATCAATTGCTCGTCTTTACGACCCATTGGGACTGATTGGTCCGGTTATAACGAAAGCCAAAATTATCATGCAATGTCTTTGGAAGCATAAACTCAAATGGGACGATACTCTGCCCCCGGGCCTAAATACTCAGTGGTTGAATTTTCGCGATTCATTTTCTATGGTAAACAAACTATCATTTCAAGATTTGTTTCATTTCCAGATTCCAAAATACAAATACACGGATTTTGTGATTCGAGTTTGGCTGCGTATGGAGCGTGTATCTACGTGAGAGCGGAAATTGGAGAAATGAGACAAGTGCAGCTTTTGTGCTCTCAATCGAGAGTAGCGCCTTTAAAAGTTCTCACGGTACCAAAGCTCGAGTTATCGGCAGCACTTCTTTTGGCACAATTTTTGAAGGATTTTTCGGAAAATCACCCTGATTTGGAGTATCACTGTTGGTCTGACTCCATGGTAGTCTTGTCCTGGATTAGAGAGGTGGCGTCAAATTTGTGGCAGACCGGGTGAGTCGTATACAAAACTATACTAACAAAATGAAGTGGCATCATGTTCCTACGGCACTCAACCCAGCTGATATATTATCGAGAGGAAGTTCTCCTAGTGAACTGTTTAACTAAACTTTATGGAAAAATGGACCAGAATTTTTACAAAGAGAAGAAGAACGCTGCCAAAGGTCGTTAATTTTTTAACTGAATTGCCTGAGCTTCGTAAAACAGCTCTATCAACTACTTTTCTCGTCGATTATCCAGCGTCATCCAAATTTTCTAATTCTTTTAAGAGATTACAACGAGTTTTTGCTTACGTCTACAGATTCATTCATCTTAAACATTTGAAGAAATTTGAAAATTTTAAAGGCCCACCAACCGTCAAGGATATTGAATTGGGAACATTCCTTATGCTGCGAAACATCCAAATTGTAAATCTTGCTGCAGAATACAAAGCTTTAAAATAGAAAAAGGAAATATCGTCGGCAAGTAAGTAATACTCTTTATCACCTTTCATGGATTCAGTGGGGCTTGTTCGAGTCGGTGGCCGTTTGGAAAATTCAACATTACCTTTCGAAGTCCAACATCCAATAATCATGCCGAAAGGACACCCAATAACAAAGGCAATGGTCATGGAGTGTCACCACGAAATTCTACTTCAGGACCGCAATCGCTGTTGGCCTCTATACGGCAAAGGTATTGGCATACTGGTGGAAGAAAATCGGTAAGCAGTATACATGGCAACTGCATAAGGTGTTTTCGGGAGAAGCCAAGAGTGGTTGAGCACATCATGGGCACCTTGCCGAAGGAACGTGTGAGTCCCAGCAGAGCATTTTTTGTAACGGGAATAGATTTTTGTGAACCATTTTATTACAAATCGGAGGTGCGAACTCGTCCACCTATAAAACGAAGGCACTTCATATGGAGTTGGTTCAGGATTTATCAACACCTTCTTTCTTGGCTTCGCTCAAAAGATTTATTTCAATTCGAGGAAAGCCAAATACAATTTGGTCGGATAACGCGACAAACTTTGTTGGGGCGAAAAACGAGTTGGCAGAACTGCGAAAATTATTCTTTGATCAATCAAATTTAGATTAAGTACATCGACATTGCTCGGATGATGGAATAAACTGGAAGTTTATTCCTCCCAGATCGCCGCATTTCGGTGGCCTCTGCGAAATATCATTTTCATCGTGCTGTTGGCCTATCTATATTAACATTTAATGAGTTGCGTACACTTGTTTGTCAAATAACTGCTATTTTAAAATCAAGGCCTTTATGTCCAATAAGCGAAAATCCCGCCGACCTGGAGGTCCTTACACCGGCCCATTTTTTAGTTGGAGGTCCAATGATTTCGTTTCCCGAGCCACATGTAACAGAATTAGACATCAGTCGCTTTAATAGATGGCAGCGCATATCTCATATGCAACAAATATTTTGGAATGTTGATGGAGCCTACTGTAATTAGCTGGCGGCTGTTTATGTATTATTATATCTCTTTTGAATTTTATTATCGTCACATTTGTTTTGATTGTACCTATGTAGCTAGCAAGCATTGATATGTTTACATTAATTTTCACTTCTTGCTTGTTCTCAAAACCGGTTTATTATCACTCATCGTCGATTATTGCTATTACATGTTCATAGCAACAACAATTCATTTGAGGGCATTTAAACATAATTTGTAAATAATTTTCGCAACTGTCTGCAAATACCCTTGCAGGCTCAAAGAACTTTCTTATATCAAAAGTATTAAAGGTATTGCAAATGGAGTCAATGGGTCCATGTTTTGATATAGCCCCCATATAGCCGTACCTCCCGATTTAAAGTATTTTTCACTTATTATTGGCTGTAATTTGGCACAGTGAGTCCTCAATGAGTATAAAATATCCCTGTAAACATTTGTCGACGTAGGTCCACGTTTTGATATAGCTCCCAAGGGTACCCCGATTTTGAGTATTTACCGAAATATTGGGTAAAAACTCAACGAACCACTTGACGTAGGCTGACAAAATTTGGCTCAACACTTGCTTATATCAATAGTATTAAAGATAATAAAGTATGGCCGGTTATAATTTATTAAAATTAATAAACAACAGTCGTCCGCTTCTCTTTATTTTATTTTTTATTTTTTGTTTGAGACGATAGAACGTGCGTAGAGATGAAGATGTCATTGGTTGCTCGGTGTCAGAATCAAAACTGCCAAATAAGCACACTCACACGAACACACACATCGGCTCATCTCTACCTAGGTACAAACGAGAGTAATTACAATTGAGTGTTTTATTCATAATGAGCATTTAAATCATAATGTTTTGGAGATCATATGTTACACTACCTTACAAACTTTAATTATGCTACATTTGGCCTTCCTGACAACAAAGATCACCTGATTCTTTTCGATGCTGTTACCTTATGGAACTTTATTATTACTTATGGTTTTCGAAACGTTATTTTTTGCTGTTGATTGGCTTATTATTAATTCATCATGTCGTGAAGATCGGGATTTACAGTTATTCAATAGGTTAGATTTCCTATGCCAATGTTTCATATTATGTGCCGCCTATGTGCCGCTATGCTGAAAACCCTCTACATCCTGTAAGATATAACGATCGTTTTCCAGTACTTCTTTAACAACAAAGGGGCCTTTGAACTTTGGCATACATTTTCTTGACACCCCCGCACTATTATCTATGTTTTTTACTACGACATAATCACCATTTTTATACGACGACGGTTGTTTTCTCTTGAGGTCTGTATAATTTTTAATATACTGTTGTGCGGCTCGTTGTTTTTCATTCGCATCATCTCTAATTGACGTTGGTTGACACCAAATAACATAACGCTCGGATGTTCATTTATCATTCTATTACATGTGTTATTTATTGCAAATTCGACGGTTTCTAATGTTTTTTTCCCAAGTAATATTATTTTCTGTACTTATAAGTTTTGCAATCATTGGTCCTAAAGTTCTGTTAACACGCTCCACTTGTCCTTTAGCTTGAGGTGATAAAGTTGCTATCTTTACATGCTGTATGTCATTTTCTTCGATAAAGTTTTTGAAATCGTTTGAAGTGAAGCACGACCCTCTATCAGAAACAATATATCGCGGTCGGCTGTAGTATCTAAAATGTTCTCGTAAACCTTTAGTTACTTCTTTGGTAGCAGTAGTTTTTGTCGGATACAACTTAACAAATTTAGAACAAGCATCGATAACTACAAATATATGTTTCTTTGAACTGTTTCTATCTACTGGTCCATAATGGTCTATGTGAATCATTTCAAAAGGTTTTGACGGTTTGGGGATATTATGTAGAAATCCTTCTACGGGACCACTTTTAGGTGAAAAGGTTATACATTTTAAACAGTTTTGTACATGGTCTTTTACTTTATTATTTATATGCCGAAACCAATAAGATTTATTTATTAGGTCTGTAACTTTGTTAATGCCCACATGTCCCATCTCATCATGATACCTGTACAGAACATGGTTTTCCATTTGAGCAGGAACAACGAACAGCAATTTCCCGGTTTTAAGTTTTTTATAAAGAACACCATTTCTCATTTCGTAATGTCTGTAACTTTTCTTTAATGTTAATAATCTTCGAATCTTTGTTTTGGGCTATAATTAAATTTTCCTCAAAAGTATTAGTGTCCACAATCATAATGTCTAAAGATCGACTTAACGCATCTACGTGCTGCATACGACGCCCTTCTCTGTGCTCAACAACATAGTCGAAGTTCTGTAGCTCTAACGCCCACCTAGCGATTCTTGGTTTTAATTCTTTTTTAATTAAAGTTAAGGTCAATGAATTACAGTCGGTAATTATTTTGAATGTTTTGCCATACAAATATGCACGAAATCTCCGAAGTGCATAAACTATCGATAAAGTCTCTAGCTCGAAGCTGTGAAACTTCGACTCGGCATCTGTAGTTCTTTTTTGGAAAAATAAAACACGGGGTGCCATTTTTTGTCCTTTTGTTTTTGCATAAGTATAGCACCAAAACCTAATGCACTCGCATCGCAGTGGAGCTCTGTTTCTGCCGATGGGTCATACAAGGCTAAAACCGGCGAGTCTAAAAGTTTTCCCTTTAACAATTCAAATGTTTCGAGCTCAAGTTTCCCAAAACTGAATTTTTTATCTTTTCTAGTTAAATCGTGCAGTGGTTTTGCCAAAATCGAAAAATCTTTGATAAAACGTCTGAAATACGAGCAAAGGCCAAGAAAGCTGAAATAAAGTATGGCCGGTTATAATTTATTAAAATTAATAAACAAACAAACAGTCGTCCGCTTCTCTTTATTTTATTTTCTAATTTTTGTTTGAGACGTTAGAACGTGCGTAGAGATGAAGATGTCCGTGGTTGTTCGGTGTCGGAATCAAAACTGCCAACCAACTTCTCATCTTGTGGTTGGTAGCCCAAATAAGCACACTCACACGAACACACACATCGGCTCATCTCTACCTACGTACAAACGAGAGTAATTACAATTGAGTGTTTTATTCATAATGAGCATTTAAATCATAATGTTTTGGAAATCATATGTTACACTACCTTACAAACTATAATTATGCTACAATATTGAAAATGGATTCCCTGGGTCAATGTTTTGATATAGCCCCCATATAGCCGTACCTCCCGATTTAAGGTATTTTTCAACTATTAGCCACATTTTACAAACAAATTGGCTGTAATCTGGTCCTCAATGAGTATAAAATATCCTTGCAAAAAATTGTCAACGTAGGTCCACGTTTTCTTGTAGCCCCCATATAAAGGTACCCCGATTTCGAGTATTTACCCAAAAGGGGGTAAAAACTCTTTAACTGTCGAACCACTTGACGTAGGCTAACAAAATTTGGATCAAATCTTCCTTATATCAATAGTATTAAAGGTATTGAAAATAAAGTCCCTGGGTCCATGTTTGGATATAGCCCCATATAATCCTGCCTCCCGATTTAAGATATTTTTTACCTATTAGCTACATTTTACAATCATACTGACTGTAATTTGGTACAGTGAGTTCCCAATATGTATAAAATATCCTTGCAAAAAATTGTCCACGTAAATCCACGTTTTCTTGTAGCCCCAATATGGGTTTCTGAAATCGGGAAGTACGGTTAAATGGGGGCTATATCAAAACGTGGACCCAATCTTTCAAGGATATTATCTACATATTGAGAACTCACTGTGCCAAATTTCAGCCAATATGATTGTAAAATGTGGCTAATAGGTAAAAAATACCTTAAATCGGGAGGCACGGTTATATGGGGGCTATATCAAAACGTGGAACCAGAGACCATTTTCAATACCAGGTGTTCTCTTGATATAAGTAAGATTTCAGCCAAATTTCGTCAGCCTACGTCGAGTGGTTCGGCAGTTAAAGAGTTTTTACCCCAGGGGCTGGATTCTTGTTCTATGAAAATTTGAAATGAAAAATATTTCCTTTATATTTTTTTTCATTTGACAGTTTTTTCCTTTATAAAAGTTTTCATTCCACATTTTCATAGAAACAGAATTGAACCTCTGGTTTGGGTAAATACTCGAAATCGGGGTACCGGTATATGGGGCCTATAAGAGAGCGTGGACCTACGTTGACAAATTTCTGCAAGGATATATTATACTCTCTGAGGACTCACTGTGCCAAATTACAGCCAATATGGTTGTAAAATGTAGCTAATAGATGAAAAATACCTTAAATCGAGAGGTACGGCTATATGGGGGCTATACTAACACATGGATCCAGGCACTCCATTTTCAATACCTTTAATACTATTGATATAAGAAAGTTTTGAGCCAAATTTCGTCAGCCTACGTCAAGTGGTTCGGCAGTTGAAGAGTACTTACCCAAGGTTTGGGTAAATACTCGAAATCGGGGTACCCTTATATTGGGGCCATTAAAAAACGTGGACCTACGTTGACAAAATTTTGCAAAGATATTTTCTACCTATTGAGAACTCACTGTGCCAAATTTCAGCGGGTATTTACCCACTTGTTTAAAGTATTGTAAAACTATCTGTTCAAAGAGAACGTACATATTTACGTTAGTTTAATTACTCTGCTTTACTTTTTATGTAATGTAGTTTCTAAAGTGTCAGCGAAAAACTGACCTAGTATATTTTCAATTGTTATTTTATGCAGGTTAATAACCCAAATAAAGAAACAACTCGATTGGTTTCACATTGCCTGGGTTATTGGCTGAAGTAAATTTATTTCCTTAGTTTACATTTTTACCATAGCAGTTAAGTTAATCAAAATTTATAAATACTCATTGGCAACAAAGAATCTAGGTAGTTTACAAGAAATTGAAAGGCTATCTAGGTTTACACACAATCCATTTTGAAACGATTTCACAACTTAAACCCAGAAATAGGGTGTAAGATTTTGTATTGGCGATTCAATATAGTAAATACCCAAATAAATACCCACAAATGGGTATTTACCCGGTATTTACCCAATTTACCGGGTATTTACCCATTGGGTATTTACCCACTGTCCATCTCTAGAGATAAGTCAGTTTATTAGTTTTTGTTTGAACAACACCGAGAGCGAAAGCAAGAATTTTGAAAATAAGGAGTGAAGTTGTGTTTTTGATTCTTATGTCACTTCATCAGGCAAAAGCCAAAAATTAAAAGTCAGAAAAAATATTTGTGAATTTGAACATTGTAAAACTTAAGATAACTCGTGAATTCCAACATTATTTAAAAAAACGAAACCGAGAAATAAACTAAACTCTACGTGTCCATTGATTCTCATCACCCTGGGTGCCAGGTAGTGTCAAGAAAAAGACAGTGTGTTCCTATCACATCTCTGTTGCCACCAAGGCCGCAAACTACATTTTCCTCCACAAACCTCTGTTGTCTCAAAAAAAAACGAAAACTGTTCGTTCCTGCGCAAACCTCTTTGTCACCAGAGACGAAATAGTGTGCCTCCAAGCGAACCGGCCTTTGATTTCCCAAAGGGGGACAAGTCGCAGAACAACCGGGCTGACCATGTACACAACGACGACCGCAGCATTGGAAAGCGCCCCTCTACATCCGAACTGAGCGAATGTGACTTTTAGGAGAGAGTGGAAAAGAATGAATATTCTCTCCCAGTATCCGAAAAAGCGAATATGACTCCTAAAAGAAAGGCAGAGAAGATTTCCCCATTAAGCTCGAAGAGCGGCCAATTAATGTAGTTAATTGTAATGCTGCTGAAGGGGAAGACAATGGGTCTCATGCATAAAACGTGAGCTTGAGCTCGAACTCGATTTTTTGAGTAAAAGGTGCTTGTCGTATGCATAATAAAATTTTATGTATTTGCTTTTACTCACTGCTCACGTTTGATCTCTTCTTGCTCAGTTTGAACTTAGAAGTTGAAGTAGATGAGATTGTTCTCATTTTCATATGCATAAAAACAAGGTTTTGCTTACTTTTGTGAGCTCTTGCTTAAATTTTGTGGAGCATGCCTTTTAGGTGACTCGCGTGCACTAAAAAGGAATCATGGCTGAATATTTTGTACCACAAATAAATAAAAAATTTTATCAAAAGCGTAAGACAAATTTAGCAAGTGAGGATAAAAAATTATACAGGTTTGTAATCTTATTTTATTATTTTTTATATAAGTAATAATAAAATGATAAATACTTAGATTTGGTGGTAGTAGCTTTTGCTGGTTAGCGAATTATTTTTTTGAGGAGTCAGAAGAAAGGCGTGGTGGTGCCCTCAGCAACGTTTATAAAATTCGACTCTATTTAAGATTCTGTGCAGATCCTGGATTCCAAAATGGTATAGCCACAGATATTGGGGTCCATCAATCAACTGTGTCGCGAACAATTGCGGAAGTTGCAAAACTTATATCTGCCAAAGCAAGCGAATGGATAAAATTCCCGAAAGATGCAGATCAAATAAAAGATTGTCAAAGGAAATGGCAGGCAAATTATTGCTTTCCATTTGCAATTGGAGTTATTGATTGTACTCACATAAAAATTAAAAAAAAACCCACAAATCAAACCCACAAATCTTTCATTTTTGTACAAAAAAATTAGGTATATCGTCAGTTTCTATTTTATTATTATTTGCTTCTACTTCTACTTCACTTCCACTTGACGACTTGTTTGTACTTCAATAACAATTAGAGGTTTGATCTCAATTTATTCAAGTAATTGCAATTGGTTTGAACTCATTTTTATGCATACGAAATTGAGCAAAAGCTGTTGCTGTTCGATCTAACTCAACTTACGAGCAATTGCTTACTTGACTCAACTCATCGCTTTTACTCGTTTTTATGCATGAGACCCATTGTATCTAACATATACATTGGCGTAACCAATGTATCGAACTTATACAGTAGGTATTAGTGCAACAAAATTTTTAGTGATCATAATTTCCATAATAAATATTGTTCATTTGTTTATTAAACTTTTGCCCAACCCCCGATGTGTCAAAACATTATGGGTTTTAATTTATCCAAAAAAATATAATATTTTTATCAAGAATGTAAGGCATCGATATAATAAAAGTAATAAAAATATCGAGTTTTTACATATATAACGGACATTTTTTTAGATAGAGGAAATGTAAATGATATTTCTGAGGGATTGTTTTTGCATGTACTTACATTTCCCAATTTCAGCTTATTTTTCACACCTTTTTCGGGTTTATAATGACCCGAGAGTTGATATAAAACAGCCCGGCTTCGACGTCTTCCCATATTACATCCCACTGGCACGCTTATATTGTTGCATTCGGCACCATCCGTATCTTCCTCGTTGTTTGTATTTGAAATGCTCCCTCCAAATCCTGGTAAACCGCCTAGCCCAAGCATGCCAGCATTAGAACCAGCTCTGAATCTAGCGCCTAACAAGGCAGCTGTAAGGGCAAAAACTTACAATTTGAAGCAATGGCATTACCATGGCGCACACGTATGGGAAAATGACATCACATCCGCGGAAAAGAGCATTTGATAGAAAGAAATATACATATAAGACTAGGTTATATACACTGTAGGACAATGAGTATGTTACACATAGTTATATAGAAGTTTATGATTAGCAACCTGTTTTTGTAAAATGTTTTTGCCCATTCGTTCGTAAGTTTCATGAATGAAGACACAATTTGGTTTTTATATCGATCGAAGTTTGTATTAGTGTGAAAAACAAATGAAAGCTTTTTGTTTACGTACTTTTTGGTTTTCATAACAAAAACAAAGGAACGAAAGCTTTTGCTAAGTAGACGAAAGCTTTTAGATCAGCCAAGATCATCCATATACGTTAACGTATATGAGAATAACAATCAGTCGTCGTTGAGCAGCCGACAAGTAAACATGTGCATGGATGTATGCATAATTTTAGTGGGGACACTGAACAAAGCCGCACACACCCGCCACATGTTTACTGGTTGCAGTTCTAACAACCACTGAATGCTGATACAAACTTTCTTGTGATTCTCTCACTACTTTACTCTCATTTTTATTTTGAGCATCAATGTTTTAGATAAAGACGAAACGATTCGTGTGACAGACAAGCATTTTTACAAAAACAGGCTGTAAAAGTACATTTACATTATTAATATTTCCATGATGGCCCTCCAATTTCGATTCATTCAACGAACAAATACTTGCATTTCATATTTTATATGAAAAATAATATAATGATGGTTATCATGATAATAACCGCCAGGAGAAATATTGTTTTATATGCAAAAATGGTACACATAAATATACAAGACATTTACATAACCTGAGTGGGGAACGCGAGCACACCATGGACCGGTCAATGGCGGACTCATTGTTGTATAGTACTATCGGCAACAAATTTTATCAGCCGATATAAAATTTTTTTACAAACTACGACATAAAGACACTGTAATTAATAATAAAAATGGAATAAAAATTTATTTATATGTAAGGCTCTTTAGGCTGAATTCTACTGGTTCCGCTGAGGGAGTTGTAGATTTCCCTTAAAGAGCTCCAGTTTTGAAACACTCATTATTTCAACGAACAATGGTGATAGACAAAAATTAAAAACAGTTACTGCTACTTAGTTGTGTTCTACTGTTCCGCAAAGAAACTTGTAGATATAAGTATGCCGAGGTAAAGGGTTCTAAACAGGCTTAAGTTTCTTACAAAACAATGGTTTCTACACTGTTACTAACAATTTTTAAGATAACATTAAAGAGGAATGACAACTTGATTGTTTATACATTATGAATGCAATTTTAATTTTTTATAATATGAAATGATATCGTATTATAAAGTATATACCTATATCACACAATGAGTGTGATGGGTTATTAGCTACATAATTAGTTTTCACAGTTGGCAAATTAATTGGCAAGTCAGTTAAGCCGCGTAACAGTTTAATAAAAAATAGCGCTCTTAGTGTAGACCTTCATTTTTCAAGAGTAGAAAGATCAATTAACATTAAACGGCTATCATAAAGTGGGAGTAGCATGGTCTGGTCCCAATATAGACCACACAAGACAAACAGAAGGAACTGGGTTTGACCCGACTCTATCTTATCACCCATATTCTAGAACTGGGCTAACAAACGAAAGTTTCGTATCGTATGAGTCATCAAATTCTTTAGACCAACGTTTTGTAAAAACAAACAATCATTTAGCTTTATTTACACAAGAATCAATATGCAAATTCAAACGCAATTTATATTCTGGTAATTAATGTGAACCAATAAAATTATTGGAAGAAAGGAGGTGATGTAGATAAAGACAATTTATTGCACTTTTTGAGATTCAAAGTCATTCCATTGGCGTAGCACCAATTAGTGAGAGAGTGCAGACCATATTGTAGATATACTGAATTACTTAATGAATTCAATTGAAAGAAGAGCTTTACATCGTCAGCATACATAACAATTTTGAAGTAACATATAGATGAAGGATAATCGTTAATGTAAAGTACAAATAGAAGTGGGCCCAGGTGGCTACCTTACGGCAGACCAGGAGAAACGGTCAAGTCCTTAGAAAATAATTTGTTAAATAAAATGTTTGTGTACGATCTTCGAAATAAGATGAAATCCAATTCAGTAGAGATTATGGAAATCCCATGATATCAAGCTTATGAACAATTATTTATGTACTACTGTATCAAAGGCTTTACTGAAATCGGTATATATAACTTGTGTTTGTTGTTTATTAGAAAATCCTTTATGGACATGAGCTACAAACTCAATGAGATTTGTAGATCTGTCTTTTATGAATCCATGTTGAAAAGGTGAAATTTAACAAAGTGAGAAAGTGCGATAAACTAAAAGTTTAAAAAAGTTTTGGAATCACACTAACTTTAGCTATACACCTATAATTTTCATAAAAGCTTCTATAACCGGATTTTGTTCGAATTTTTGGAACACCATTTTCCGGGAAAACGAAAAATCGGAAATTTTTTGAGTAGATTTTTGACATCAGAAATGGGTTAAAAATTTTTTTAAGTGGCAAATAAATTTCATTGGCGAAAGATTTAACAATATACGTAGGAACATTATTTAGACCGTGTATATATGAAGAACGAAGTGACTTAAAGCATACAACGATTTCTTCTTCAAACAACAAAATGTGAGGTAAATGGTTCAGCTTATCAATACTGGAGTTATATTATTAGTTTTCAAACCTCTAACATTTTGATATAAAAATGGTAATGACTCTAGTTTTTTGGAGCCGACTGATGAACAATTGGATTTATCGGAGTAGATATTTCCCTATAGACGAATTAATACATTGTAAGTCCGTCAAGCTAACACTCCCTATTAACTATAGTAGCGAATAAGTTATTTGGAACCACAATACTGAAAGATGAAATATCCCGTCGTTGACGCGAATTAAATTTAAATACCTTTAAATCACAATCATTTCAAATATTAGTTTTAGATTTGACATAATTGAAGTGTCAGGATGTAGTTGAGATAAAAATATAGTTTTCCGCGGCTCAACTACGATTAGTTGATCTATGGGTTCTGAACCTGATGGCTCATAGACAACAATAAAAGGCATAGGAGAATTGCTTTGCGAGACCGAGGGTAGGGGAGGAGCTGGTGAAGGACTCTCAGTTAGAGTTGGTAAATTGGTCATATGCTTATTGATGGCAGAATTTGTAGTATTTGTTTTATTAGTAGGAATATGAGATATGAGAATAAGAAAACTCAGGCAGAGTGTTAACTACTAATGTGTTTTCAGAAGACGGGGTTATTGGGGGTGATAGGTGGAGCTGAAGTAGCAATCGGGTAACTAAAAGCAATTGGATTTTCAGAGTCGGAAATGGTATTACCAGTTGATGATTTTTTGTTAATTTAAAAAGACGAACAAAATTAAATAAAATTTACTTCAAATAAAACCGAGCTCGAGGTCTTTGTTATTGTTGTTTTTATTTATTATTTAAATCGATATTTCGTCTTTCTTCGAAAGACATCATCAGGATCTGTAGGAAAACAATTTTATTATTTTTATGTATACATGCTATTGCTTGTTGTTGCACTTACAAATAATACTTAAAGCTATTACAGCAATAACAATAACATCGCCAAGCACCAACGTCGACCTTGTGTTGTTGTCATCGGTTTTGTTACTGCAGTGTTCCCTTTTTATTCCACTCTATTTATTTTTCTGATCAGATGCCTATAACTGTGTGCTAAATTTTCCGTATCTGTTTTGTAGTTTATTCATTGTGATGTTGTAGTATTCATTATGTGTAGAGTTTCCAACATCAGTCTCTTATTGTAGTTGTTTTCGCATTGTAGTACTCTCACCCTCTACAGGTCTGGATAATGTTGTTCGGTGGCACAGTGGGTAGAAACTGCTGTCTTCTGTGACATAAGAGAAACACACAAAAAGAAGTTCAAGGCTTTACAACAAACGCAGAGAAATGAACTGTAAATACAAAACAACAAACATTGGTTCGTAAACTTAACTACGTAAACTCGTAAGACAGAGATACCGAAAGAAATTACCTGGCTACTTTCAAGGATCTGGAACAGACAAATATCAAGCTAGTTGAAAGAATAAAAGCTTTAGAGGTCTTATGTACAAAGCTACACGAAGAAAACAAAGAACTACAAAAAACATGCGAAGAAATTTGTAATCAAAATCCTGGTAATGACGCTCAAATTACTGGGGTAGTAAATAAATATAATGCTGAAAATGGCAAAAGCAAACAAATATCCAATGTCAGCGTTGAGAAAACAACATATGCTACCGATGAAGATGAGCTTGCGAAAGAGACTGAATGGATTTTACAAAACAGAAATCGGAGCAAAAAAGGCAAAGAAAACACCGATAAAATACAAAAGGAGGTCGAGATAGTAACACTGCCAATCACTGCTGAATCTACCCCCAGCCAAAACTTTGAGACCCAGAAGACGACTAACAATAATAAATCTCTGCGTCCACCGCCAATCATAACCAAACCAATAGAAAATGTTGAGATTCTGCACAAAATACTTAAAGAAAATACGAAAAATGAATTCCTAACAAAACTCTTAGACAGGAATTCCCATAAAGGACAGGAATTCCCATAGAGACGCCACTGCGCTCAATGCAGCTAATGTAAAATGGCATTCGTAAATAAATAAACATGAACGTCCAAATGCGAGTGGTAGCTAAAAACGTCCATCATTCATAGAATCCAGATGCTGTTTTATCGGATATAAAGGACCAAGGTCTCAAAATTTTGAACGTGTTCTATAAAACACATTTTAAAACTAAGGAACCCCTAAACATGTTTATTCTGAGTTTTGATACCACAGAAGATACTAAAAAAACTTTGGCATCGAACGTATTTTAGATGCCACGGTCACAATTCAAGAACTGAAACTACCAAAACACATTCCTCAGTGTAAAAACTGTCAAGGATACAACCACACTAATAGCTCATTTAGACTAGCCATAAATCCTCGACTGGATTTAATAAATCCAGAACAAATCTCATTGCATTTAGATATACATTTTGGAGGATTTAAATGGCAGTCAGCTGATTTTTGTTCATAGCACAATTACCAAGGTAGATGCTTCAGCCTATTTGATCGAATTTGAAACGTCAAAAGAATTTTTTGTAAGACGAATTCTCAAAAAACACACGTCAAATTGCAAAATTTATTGTTTAATACTGAAAATGTTAGCACATTATGCTACTAATGCTAACTAAAGAGCATATAAAGAATTATTTTATCGCAGTTTGCCCATCTAAAATAAATAAACGAATTATTTTATCGTTTAGACATCGTAAATATTAGTCTTTGTTGATTAAAATCAACTTTGTACATCAAAACAAATTTAATTTTTCCGCCTTGTCTGCAAATTTTTACATTTGAAATTATTTTTAGTGTAGCAATTCACCGATGCATCTACCTTGTTTCTTGTGCCAGCTTGCAACTTTTTGTTTTTTCTAGCAACATGTTGCAAAAAACAGAGTTGTATACGAGGATTTATGCCAGATTTAAAACAAATCCACTCAATAGGAGGATTTATTTTTGTATGGGAAATCTGGTAGATTTTGGCTGGATTTAGCAAATAAATCCTGATAATGTGCTAAATCCGGCTAATGGTGTCATATCTAAATGGCATATAAGAATTATAGTTCAAAACAACCATGATGTGCTAGATGTGCGGGCACGAGACCAAAAAGTGCGGAAAAGCTACTGTCGTCCTGCCGAAATGTGTAATTGCGGTGAGTAACAAAAGAGTTATAGAAGCTCAGAAATATAAAAAAAACAAAAATAAGCAGCAATACAATTTGTTGCTAGCAAAACTAATAAAACAGGTAATTCAGATTCTTCTCATGAAATACCTGTCACACTAAAAGCACCAAAGACCAGCCTATCGTATCCAAAAGCCAATCACCTATACTCCCAAGTTGTGAATCCTCAAAAAATATCGCAAGCTAATATTAGTACTAATAGTGAAGAAAATATCCTAGCAAAAATTCTGTGTAAATTGGAAGCGATAGAATCTTTTAACAAAGTCCTGGATGAGCGATTAAGCATTCTGGACGACAACTTTTCTAGCAGCATAAATGATTAACCTTTAAATTATGCTATGGAACTCCAACGGCTTGCTTTGACATAAAGATGAACTTTCCTGAATTATGGAAGAAGAAAACATCCACATCTATCTAATCAGTGAAATGCATCTAGTTAAACACTCATACTGGAACACAAAAAATTACGATGTATACCACACTTTTCATCCAAGTAATAATGCTCGAGGAGGTAGCGCGAAAACGGTAAAACATTGTATAGAAAACGAGATTAGTTCTGAAATATTCCAGGCACCCTCTGTAACTATAACAGTACATGGCACTCCTCTTACCGTAACATCAGTTTAAAGCCCACCACGCCATAATATAAAACAAACCCAATATGAGGACCTAATAAATTCTCAGAAATATACATTCATCATGGGAGGTGACTTCAACGCAAAACATACTCAGTGGGGTTCCATATTAACTACGGCCGAAGGTAAAGAATTATACAATGCCATAAAAAGTAAAGGATGTCTAGTTGCCTCAACTGGGAAACCATAACGAAACGAAAAAACCAGATCCTATAGACTTCTTCACTTACAAGCAAAGTCGACATAAACAAATTCATAGTGAAAGATGGATATGGCCTTAGTTCTGACCACTCCCCCATTTACCTGACGTTAGAAACACAACCTTCCATGTTCTATCCAAAAACTGGAGCCACTTCAAGCCCCTGATCAACGAATCTGTCCACCAAAATACTATAGATACGGCGGACGACATAGAAAGGGAAGTTACCTTGTTAAGTATTCAACACGCAGCATGGGAAAGTACCCCTCCACTTAAAAGGCCTCCAGATACTCCTACATACCCAACTAACATAAGAGAATTGGTCAAGCAAAAACGTAAAATACGTAAAAGGTGGCAGGCTTCTCGATCACCCAAAAACTTAGTAGGGAAATCAAAAAGTATAATCAAGATAATTTCCGAAATTACATATCACATCTCGCATATGATAATCAAACCAGCTATTCGCTGTGGATAGCAAGTAAGCTCAAAATCAAACCAATTCTTCAAAAAGCACCAATACTGCAAAAAACTGGACAGTGGGCGAAAAGTAATACGGAAAAGGCAAAAGCATTTGCAGATCACTTACAAAAAACATTTACCAACAGTCTTAATAATCCATCACACAATATTGAAGTCCGCCACAACACTGCAACAGAAAAAACGATTGTAAATAGAAGCAGCTCACTGGAATTTAAAAAGGTCTCTTTCAAAGAATTATGGAATACGATTAAGAAACTCGAGGGTAAAAAGTCCCCTGTAATGGGAAAGCTTTTCGAAAAAATGTTTTATAAGCGCTTTGAAGCTACTGTGATAGCAAAGAAAATAACCAGTTTGGCTTCCGCAAAAAACACTCAACAATTGAACAAGTACACAGGGTTACTCATAACATTGAAGTGGCATTTGGAAATAAACATATGCTCCGCGGTGTTCCTAGATATTTCACAAGCGTTCGATGGTGTCTGGCACAAATGGCTAATTAGAAAAATGTACACATTACTTCCCAAAATATATAGCGATATAATTTCATCGTACCTTAAAGACAGGTACTTTGTAGTTCGAGTCGAATCAGAACGTACTAACGTATACCCAATAACATCAGGAGTCCCACAAGGGAGTATTTTGAGACCTCTTCTTTACCTCAATTATACTTGCGACATGCCATTCAATGAAAACTGTTTCATTGGAACTTTTGCATATGACAAAGTTCTAATGACAACTGGGAAAAATACCACTGAATCCACAATCAAATTACAATCAGCCCTTAACGATGTATGTCAATGAACCACTCAATGGGGACTTAAACTCAATAGTAACAAATCAATACACGTTCGACAAAATCTACAACATATATACCACTATTCATTGTTATACCCCGTGTACCACGTGCGAACACTGCTAAATATCTCGGAGTAATTTTAGACTCAAAACTGAGCTGGAAAGATCATATACATAATAAAAGGCAAGAATTAGATTCGAAGTACCGCAACTTAAACTGGTTAATAGGAAGAAATTCAATTTTATCTCTTGATAACAAGCGTTTGATAAACGAGCAAGCTATAAAGCCGGTATGGCTATATGGAGTTCAGATTTGGGGCTGTGCAAAAGACCAGCATCTTATGAAAATACAACGCTTCCAAAACAAAGTCTTAAGAAGATCTGTAAATGCTCCTTGGTTGACTTACATCGGGACCTAAAAATGAAGAAATAAGCTTCCACACTCAAACTTACTATTCCAGACTTCAACAGCATGGAAATTTAGAAGCCACAAAACTGCTGAATATATCGAATCTACTTCATCGTTATAAACCATTCGACTTGTTAACTCGATTTGATGATGGAACAATATGATTTTTTTTTCTTTTTTTCTCTTTTAGAAACGGTTTAGAAACTAGTTGTAGTGTCACTTGAGCATAATTTGTACTATATATTGCTTAATAAATAAAAAATCTATTTTTACCTCTTTACTAATACAATGTCTACAAGCAAAAATCCCAATTTTGAATTTATACACCTAAGCAGATGTAGTGGCGCTCGTAGCGTTTGCGCCATCTGCATATCAGAGTGTTTCTTTTGGTAGCATTTACTCGTTGAAGTTTTTCTTTATGAGTTAATAGGTTTTTCCTTTCTGGCTGGAAAGCTTACCGAGGCTTCGATAAGCAAAGTTAAGGCCTCTATTAACTTGTGTCATTAATATAAATTAATTAATATAATAGAATTGAAAATTACTGAAGCCAAGTTAGTTTGCTCTCGCCAACATACATAAATAAGCATATTGTCGAGAACATACATATGTACATACATAGATTAACATATATTTACAAATTTTTACAGCAATACAATTTGTTGCTAGCAAAACTAATAAAACAGGTAATTCAGATTCTTCTCATGAAATACCTGTCACACTAAAAGCACCAAAGACCAGCCTATCGTATCCAAAAGCCAATCACCTATACTCCCAAGTTGTGAATCCTCAAAAAATATCGCAAGCTAATATTAGTACTAATAGTGAAGAAAATATCCTAGCAAAAATTCTGTGTAAATTGGAAGCGATAGAATCTTTTAACAAAGTCCTGGATGAGCGATTAAGCATTCTGGACGACAACTTTTCTAGCAGCATAAATGATTAACCTTTAAATTATGCTATGGAACTCCAACGGCTTGCTTTGACATAAAGATGAACTTTCCTGAATTATGGAAGAAGAAAACATCCACATCTATCTAATCAGTGAAATGCATCTAGTTAAACACTCATACTGGAACACAAAAAATTACGATGTATACCACACTTTTCATCCAAGTAATAATGCTCGAGGAGGTAGCGCGAAAACGGTAAAACATTGTATAGAAAACGAGATTAGTTCTGAAATATTCCAGGCACCCTCTGTAACTATAACAGTACATGGCACTCCTCTTACCGTAACATCAGTTTAAAGCCCACCACGCCATAATATAAAACAAACCCAATATGAGGACCTAATAAATTCTCAGAAATATACATTCATCATGGGAGGTGACTTCAACGCAAAACATACTCAGTGGGGTTCCATATTAACTACGGCCGAAGGTAAAGAATTATACAATGCCATAAAAAGTAAAGGATGTCTAGTTGCCTCAACTGGGAAACCATAACGAAACGAAAAAACCAGATCCTATAGACTTCTTCACTTACAAGCAAAGTCGACATAAACAAATTCATAGTGAAAGATGGATATGGCCTTAGTTCTGACCACTCCCCCATTTACCTGACGTTAGAAACACAACCTTCCATGTTCTATCCAAAAACTGGAGCCACTTCAAGCCCCTGATCAACGAATCTGTCCACCAAAATACTATAGATACGGCGGACGACATAGAAAGGGAAGTTACCTTGTTAAGTATTCAACACGCAGCATGGGAAAGTACCCCTCCACTTAAAAGGCCTCCAGATACTCCTACATACCCAACTAACATAAGAGAATTGGTCAAGCAAAAACGTAAAATACGTAAAAGGTGGCAGGCTTCTCGATCACCCAAAAACTTAGTAGGGAAATCAAAAAGTATAATCAAGATAATTTCCGAAATTACATATCACATCTCGCATATGATAATCAAACCAGCTATTCGCTGTGGATAGCAAGTAAGCTCAAAATCAAACCAATTCTTCAAAAAGCACCAATACTGCAAAAAACTGGACAGTGGGCGAAAAGTAATACGGAAAAGGCAAAAGCATTTGCAGATCACTTACAAAAAACATTTACCAACAGTCTTAATAATCCATCACACAATATTGAAGTCCGCCACAACACTGCAACAGAAAAAACGATTGTAAATAGAAGCAGCTCACTGGAATTTAAAAAGGTCTCTTTCAAAGAATTATGGAATACGATTAAGAAACTCGAGGGTAAAAAGTCCCCTGTAATGGGAAAGCTTTTCGAAAAAATGTTTTATAAGCGCTTTGAAGCTACTGTGATAGCAAAGAAAATAACCAGTTTGGCTTCCGCAAAAAACACTCAACAATTGAACAAGTACACAGGGTTACTCATAACATTGAAGTGGCATTTGGAAATAAACATATGCTCCGCGGTGTTCCTAGATATTTCACAAGCGTTCGATGGTGTCTGGCACAAATGGCTAATTAGAAAAATGTACACATTACTTCCCAAAATATATAGCGATATAATTTCATCGTACCTTAAAGACAGGTACTTTGTAGTTCGAGTCGAATCAGAACGTACTAACGTATACCCAATAACATCAGGAGTCCCACAAGGGAGTATTTTGAGACCTCTTCTTTACCTCAATTATACTTGCGACATGCCATTCAATGAAAACTGTTTCATTGGAACTTTTGCATATGACAAAGTTCTAATGACAACTGGGAAAAATACCACTGAATCCACAATCAAATTACAATCAGCCCTTAACGATGTATGTCAATGAACCACTCAATGGGGACTTAAACTCAATAGTAACAAATCAATACACGTTCGACAAAATCTACAACATATATACCACTATTCATTGTTATACCCCGTGTACCACGTGCGAACACTGCTAAATATCTCGGAGTAATTTTAGACTCAAAACTGAGCTGGAAAGATCATATACATAATAAAAGGCAAGAATTAGATTCGAAGTACCGCAACTTAAACTGGTTAATAGGAAGAAATTCAATTTTATCTCTTGATAACAAGCGTTTGATAAACGAGCAAGCTATAAAGCCGGTATGGCTATATGGAGTTCAGATTTGGGGCTGTGCAAAAGACCAGCATCTTATGAAAATACAACGCTTCCAAAACAAAGTCTTAAGAAGATCTGTAAATGCTCCTTGGTTGACTTACATCGGGACCTAAAAATGAAGAAATAAGCTTCCACACTCAAACTTACTATTCCAGACTTCAACAGCATGGAAATTTAGAAGCCACAAAACTGCTGAATATATCGAATCTACTTCATCGTTATAAACCATTCGACTTGTTAACTCGATTTGATGATGGAACAATATGATTTTTTTTTTCTTTTTTTCTCTTTTAGAAACGGTTTAGAAACTAGTTGTAGTGTCACTTGAGCATAATTTGTACTATATATTGCTTAATAAATAAAAAAATCTATTTTTACCTCTTTACTAATACAATGTCTACAAGCAAAAATCCCAATTTTGAATTTATACACCTAAGCAGATGTAGTGGCGCTCGTAGCGTTTGCGCCATCTGCATATCAGAGTGTTTCTTTTGGTAGCATTTACTCGTTGAAGTTTTTCTTTATGAGTTAATAGGTTTTTCCTTTCTGGCTGGAAAGCTTACCGAGGCTTCGATAAGCAAAGTTAAGGCCTCTATTAACTTGTGTCATTAATATAAATTAATTAATATAATAGAATTGAAAATTACTGAAGCCAAGTTAGTTTGCTCTCGCCAACATACATAAATAAGCATATTGTCGAGAACATACATATGTACATACATAGATTAACATATATTTACAAATTTTTACAGCAATACAATTTGTTGCTAGCAAAACTAATAAAACAGGTAATTCAGATTCTTCTCATGAAATACCTGTCACACTAAAAGCACCAAAGACCAGCCTATCGTATCCAAAAGCCAATCACCTATACTCCCAAGTTGTGAATCCTCAAAAAATATCGCAAGCTAATATTAGTACTAATAGTGAAGAAAATATCCTAGCAAAAATTCTGTGTAAATTGGAAGCGATAGAATCTTTTAACAAAGTCCTGGATGAGCGATTAAGCATTCTGGACGACAACTTTTCTAGCAGCATAAATGATTAACCTTTAAATTATGCTATGGAACTCCAACGGCTTGCTTTGACATAAAGATGAACTTTCCTGAATTATGGAAGAAGAAAACATCCACATCTATCTAATCAGTGAAATGCATCTAGTTAAACACTCATACTGGAACACAAAAAATTACGATGTATACCACACTTTTCATCCAAGTAATAATGCTCGAGGAGGTAGCGCGAAAACGGTAAAACATTGTATAGAAAACGAGATTAGTTCTGAAATATTCCAGGCACCCTCTGTAACTATAACAGTACATGGCACTCCTCTTACCGTAACATCAGTTTAAAGCCCACCACGCCATAATATAAAACAAACCCAATATGAGGACCTAATAAATTCTCAGAAATATACATTCATCATGGGAGGTGACTTCAACGCAAAACATACTCAGTGGGGTTCCATATTAACTACGGCCGAAGGTAAAGAATTATACAATGCCATAAAAAGTAAAGGATGTCTAGTTGCCTCAACTGGGAAACCATAACGAAACGAAAAAACCAGATCCTATAGACTTCTTCACTTACAAGCAAAGTCGACATAAACAAATTCATAGTGAAAGATGGATATGGCCTTAGTTCTGACCACTCCCCCATTTACCTGACGTTAGAAACACAACCTTCCATGTTCTATCCAAAAACTGGAGCCACTTCAAGCCCCTGATCAACGAATCTGTCCACCAAAATACTATAGATACGGCGGACGACATAGAAAGGGAAGTTACCTTGTTAAGTATTCAACACGCAGCATGGGAAAGTACCCCTCCACTTAAAAGGCCTCCAGATACTCCTACATACCCAACTAACATAAGAGAATTGGTCAAGCAAAAACGTAAAATACGTAAAAGGTGGCAGGCTTCTCGATCACCCAAAAACTTAGTAGGGAAATCAAAAAGTATAATCAAGATAATTTCCGAAATTACATATCACATCTCGCATATGATAATCAAACCAGCTATTCGCTGTGGATAGCAAGTAAGCTCAAAATCAAACCAATTCTTCAAAAAGCACCAATACTGCAAAAAACTGGACAGTGGGCGAAAAGTAATACGGAAAAGGCAAAAGCATTTGCAGATCACTTACAAAAAACATTTACCAACAGTCTTAATAATCCATCACACAATATTGAAGTCCGCCACAACACTGCAACAGAAAAAACGATTGTAAATAGAAGCAGCTCACTGGAATTTAAAAAGGTCTCTTTCAAAGAATTATGGAATACGATTAAGAAACTCGAGGGTAAAAAGTCCCCTGTAATGGGAAAGCTTTTCGAAAAAATGTTTTATAAGCGCTTTGAAGCTACTGTGATAGCAAAGAAAATAACCAGTTTGGCTTCCGCAAAAAACACTCAACAATTGAACAAGTACACAGGGTTACTCATAACATTGAAGTGGCATTTGGAAATAAACATATGCTCCGCGGTGTTCCTAGATATTTCACAAGCGTTCGATGGTGTCTGGCACAAATGGCTAATTAGAAAAATGTACACATTACTTCCCAAAATATATAGCGATATAATTTCATCGTACCTTAAAGACAGGTACTTTGTAGTTCGAGTCGAATCAGAACGTACTAACGTATACCCAATAACATCAGTAGTCCCACAAGGGAGTATTTTGAGACCTCTTCTTTACCTCAATTATACTTGCGACATGCCATTCAATGAAAACTGTTTCATTGGAACTTTTGCATATGACAAAGTTCTAATGACAACTGGGAAAAATACCACTGAATCCACAATCAAATTACAATCAGCCCTTAACGATGTATGTCAATGAACCACTCAATGGGGACTTAAACTCAATAGTAACAAATCAATACACGTTCGACAAAATCTACAACATATATACCACTATTCATTGTTATACCCCGTGTACCACGTGCGAACACTGCTAAATATCTCGGAGTAATTTTAGACTCAAAACTGAGCTGGAAAGATCATATACATAATAAAAGGCAAGAATTAGATTCGAAGTACCGCAACTTAAACTGGTTAATAGGAAGAAATTCAATTTTATCTCTTGATAACAAGCGTTTGATAAACGAGCAAGCTATAAAGCCGGTATGGCTATATGGAGTTCAGATTTGGGGCTGTGCAAAAGACCAGCATCTTATGAAAATACAACGCTTCCAAAACAAAGTCTTAAGAAGATCTGTAAATGCTCCTTGGTTGACTTACATCGGGACCTAAAAATGAAGAAATAAGCTTCCACACTCAAACTTACTATTCCAGACTTCAACAGCTTGGAAATTTAGAAGCCACAAAACTGCTGAATATATCGAATCTACTTCATCGTTATAAACCATTCGACTTGTTAACTCGATTTGATGATGGAACAATATGATTTTTTTTTCTTTTTTTCTCTTTTAGAAACGGTTTAGAAACTAGTTGTAGTGTCACTTGAGCATAATTTGTACTATATATTGCTTAATAAATAAAAAAATCTATTTTTACCTCTTTACTAATACAATGTCTACAAGCAAAAATCCCAATTTTGAATTTATACACCTAAGCAGATGTAGTGGCGCTCGTAGCGTTTGCGCCATCTGCATATCAGAGTGTTTCTTTTGGTAGCATTTACTCGTTGAAGTTTTTCTTTATGAGTTAATAGGTTTTTCCTTTCTGGCTGGAAAGCTTACCGAGGCTTCGATAAGCAAAGTTAAGGCCTCTATTAACTTGTGTCATTAATATAAATTAATTAATATAATAGAATTGAAAATTACTGAAGCCAAGTTAGTTTGCTCTCGCCAACATACATAAATAAGCATATTGTCGAGAACATACATATGTACATACATAGATTAACATATATTTACAAATTTTGTTTTAATTTTCTAATTTGCTAATACAACATTTTTCTAAAAGTCATTAACTCAAAATAACAGTCAGTTATTTGCTGGTAGTTCTTTTATTGTTAACTTAACATTTATTTCATTTAAGTTCACGGCCATTCGTTCATTAGCTTTTGCAATGTTTTACATTTCATTAATGCACATTTCTTTACTTTTATTGCAAGCATAATATTTCACCTAGTTATATTTTATGCATGTCATAAGTTTTGTTAAGAAAATACTGTTTATAAAAGAATGAAGTTAATAAAGAAAAGCAGCAGTCTTTCAGTAGTGACTCAATCAATTGTGTTTTAATTATTATTCGACGATTTCCTTCAAGTTCATGTGCTTTTAAGGAAAATTAAAGGGGATTCTAAGTGCCAATTCAAATTAAGGTGTTTGAATGGACTCACACCAGATCCTATTTAGTTTAACATAACATAACGCGGTCCTGACAAGAATCGGATACAAAATACTAACTTATAAATTTCAACTTCCCCACACTTATTTGTGAGAATAAGGAAACTAGTTCCTTTCGCATAAGTCGTTCGCAAGCAGAAGCGTACCTGACTTCAAGATCAACGCAACCAAATCATCGGAGTAATACAGCTCTCATCCTTGGATTACGCATTTCTATTCTATTCATTTAATTTATTTATTTCAGTCTATAGAATATACATTCCTTACAGACTATGATTTAAAAGTACAAATATTGTAAAATTTAATTAAATTTAGTTAAAAAATATAATTTGAAAACATCTTTCGAGTTGCAAAACTCTGTATGTTTATTGAATCGTTTTTGATAATTTATGTTGGTTTCATTAATATAAGAAAAAGCTCGTGTTAACGGGCTGTGGGAAGCATAGTTTGTTCGATGCAGCGGAACATTAAAAACGTTAATGTATCTTATTTGCCTTGGAGGTACATATAGCGGCACCAATGATAATAAGTCTGGCGAAGTAATTCGATTATTCAACAAATCAAAAATAAAAAGAGCTGACTGTATTTTTCGTCGGAGCTCAAGGGTTTGCATACCCAACAACAAACATTTGGATTCATACGTGGTAGCTTCAACAAACATAAATGGTCTGAAAGCATATTTTATAAAAACGCGCTGAACTCTCTCAATACGAGATATATGGCTCCTACTATATGGGTTCCATATAATTGCAGCATACTCAATTTTAGATCTAACATACGCTGTGAAAATTACTTTCAAAGTATGAGGGTCGGAAAAGTCTTCGCAATTTCTTTTTATGTATGCCAACATCTTGTACGTTTTCGGGAGGATGTAGTGTATATGTGACAAAAATGTCAAAGCAGAATCATAGATAACCCCAAGATCTTCCCCCAATTTAAAAGAACACTGAATTGGATGATGTATTTTATGAAATGATACATGGAAACATTTTGATATGTTGAGCGGTAGTTTATTTATCCGACACCATACATAAAGATTGTTTAAATCTGACTGTAATCGTAAGACGTCTAGTAGTGAGTCTACCTTAGAGAATATTTTAAGATCGTCAGCATACAGAAGAAATTTAGAGTTATGAAAACATGATGAAATATCATTTATAAATAGAATAAAAAACAAAGGGCCCTATACACTCCCCTGAGGAACTCCTGATGTTTGGATATATATGGATAGAATTCATAACCACCAACTTTAACTCTGCATATTCTGTTAGATAAATAGGATTCAATCCACTGCAAAAAAAAATAGAATGAAAACCCAAGCATCTAATCTTAAATAACAAAACCGTGTGTGAGACCTTATCGAAAGCTTTAGAAAAGTCGGTATATAACGTTTCCAATTGGCTACCTCGTTCTAGCGTTGAAATACAATATTCACTAAACGTTGTAAGTCATGGTAGATCTGCCCGAAACAAAACCATGTTGATGGAGAGAAATTATAGATTTTTATAAGAAAAATATTTTTTTATAAACAATATGCTCAAACAATTTTGAAATAGGCCGATAAGACAATACATCATGTTTATTGCCGTCTTTAAAAACCGGAGTTATTGACGCCGACTTCCAAGAATTAATAAATATTCCTTCCTTTAGGGACATATTGAGAATGATTGAGAATGAATGTGTGGACAAAGTCCGTCAGTGTCAATTTTAGTGCCACTTTTCAATCCATTTATTGCTTCATGCACGTCATCACTATTTATGACTAAGAAACCAATGTTTAAATTAGTTTCAGATATATGACTATCATTATGGAAACCCGTAGGAGCCTCAAAATTAGATTTGAAGTAATCTGCAAAAAGATTTACAATATCAATACCCGTTTCGGACGCCCTACCATTATAGTTTATTGTTGAAGGGATATCTGTATGCTGCGTTTTGGACTTTATAAATGTCCAAAATGCTTTTGGATTTGACTTAATTTCACTTTCTCTTTTAAGTAAGTACTGCTTGTATAAATACTTCTTTAAGAAGTTATATTCGCGTTGATAGTGACTAAGCATTTCTCTGTCATGTAAGGAGTTGGATTTGACAAATTTCTTCCGAAATTTATTTCAAAGGTTTTTAATTTTTTTAATATTTTTGTTATGCCAAGGCTGTTTATAAGATTTATGTTTCTTACGAGGTACATGCTCATTGAGAATAGACACATCTTTTTGCAGAAATAAGTTATACGATTGCTCTGTAGAACATCCAGCAAACAATCCTTCCCAAATAACGGAATACAATATAGAGCTTAGCAGATCGAAATTACACATATCAAAATTAAAATATGATACATCATTATCTGTGGCATAAAGTAGAAGCTCAAATGATTTAAATTCCACTGCAAGTAGACTGTGATGAACATTAGATGGGGATAATGTTGTTACTGATTCATACAAATTGAATAAACAGTTGTCAGATACAAATACTAGATCGAGGAATCGGTTCAGTCGATTGCAGATGCTATTAATTTGAGTTAAGCTCAAAGCAAGAAATGTTTCAACAAAATTAATTTCATGTTCCTTTGTAACATATATATGAGATAAACAATCATTATGATCAAATTTGATCCAAGAAATATTAGGTAAATTAAAATCACCCAAAATACAATACACTGCATCTTTTAAAGCGACCCCATTTAATGTTGTAATATAAGAAACATGTTTGTCATATAAACTTCCTGAACTACCAGGTGGAATATAAGATACATATAAATACAAATTTTTATTTAAACCGAAAATACATATAACCAATTGATCAAGAAGACCTGCAAGCAAAAACTATCGCGGAAGTGACTAAGGCGTGTCGCCCAGGGTGATGAAAACAGTCGCGGCGATAGTCGCAGAAGTCACCCTGAAGTGACCTCAGTTGTGAAGAAATGAACCACGCCGGCGTGTCGTCTTGGAAGTCACTCCAGCGACACTTCTAGGAGATCATTTCCGCTATTTATTTTTTTTAATTTTTTTATTTATTTTTGTTTTTATTTTTCTTCTCTTTTAGAGAAATTATTCTCTGCAATTTCCGCCTACATTAATTTTGTCATTTTAAAAATGTGATGTTTTGTTGCCTGACTTGGGAAGCGAACCCGGACTTTCAGAGTGCAAAGCGAGTATGCTTACCACTGCACCACCGCCTCATATAATCATCAAATAGAAAATGTTCTATATTTGTTCAAATGTGTTGAATCATTAAATAAATGTAAGCAATCGCTTTGGAAGTCACTTAGAAGTCACTCCGAAGTGTCGGCATACGCGATAAAACGTAATCACAATAAGGCTATAGAAATGGTTGGTGTAATTCACCAACGATCTTCCTTGGCGTGTCTCCGGAGTGACCTCTTAGGCGAGGGAGTGCGAAACTCGCTTCCAATTGTTGGCAGGGTTATCATCGTTGATAAGAACTTGCGTTGATTAATACCGCTTATTTATAGCTACAAAGACACCACCACCTCTTGAACAGCCAGTAATGTCAGCATTACGATCTTTCCGGAAAACATTAAAAAGGTTTTGAACAAAAAATTCAGAACTTAAAAAATCCGCATTAAGCCATGTCTCAACCAGAACAATAACGTCAAAATCACACTGAGACGAGAATTCACACACATCCTTTGACTTTGAGCGCAAACCGGAAACATTTTGGTAATAAACTTTCACATCATGGGCGGAACTAGCTAAGTTTGTTGACTTGTTGCTTAATATCAACTGGCCAAATATTTGGATCCAATACTTTGGTATGGAAACATGATGAAATTCCAAACTTAAAATTAACTCTTTTAAGGTTAGCAGTGTCGGCATCTTTCTTCACAAGCTTAAAACAGTGCATGTGTTCACTTGAAATTTTTGTTTTATTTGCAACATAACTGTCGATTTGCTCTGTGGTTACATTTGGTTTGAATGATGAGAGATGAATCCACTTTTGAAGCAACAACTTCTAAGTCATTTGGTTCGCAGTTAGCGCCAAAGACAACATTGCGCCTTCTACGCCTTATCTGTTGGATAACAACATGAATAGAATCATACATGTTGGCTTCAGACATGCTACTATTAACTTCACTTGCGTTCGCACCAGTATGTAACGATGACGGCGACGAAGATGACAAAGCGGGAAATATCACTTTTTTATTTCTATCGACTGCTCTGGTTTGAGATTTAGTTGTTGTGTTAACAGCAACAACAGCTTTATGTACGCCTGCAATATGACTGCTGCTTTCATGACCACTAAGGTTTTTGTCCTTGTTTTGACTCTCTTTCACATTACATTCAATCATATACTTCTTAATTTCAAGTAACTGAGCAGCAACAGAGATTTGGATTTGTTCTTGCAATTCTCTCACATCATTCGACAAAGCAGAGACATTAAATTTGAAGTAATTTGAAGAAAATCATTGCAATTAAAGACAATGTTGGGATTTTGCATAAACAATTCACCCCATTTGTCATCCACTTTAGCACAAATTAAGTGATATTTTGCTCTGCAATAATGGCATGCAATAAATTTGGTATTTAGCGGATTAAAACATTTCGCGCAAAGTTTTTTTCGCAGGAGGATCCATCGTACACAACCGAACAATAAAACAGTCAGTCTGAATCTCCTGCATCAACATGTATCCTTCGTCACTCAACACACATCCTCTGTGCAACAACACGCATTCTTCCTGATTCAAGGCGCATCCTTAGTGGAAAGGCTGAAGTCTGTCAAAATCAAGCCAGGTCAAACCGCCAAAACTGGCTCAGAAAGCCAGGCATCGGCCCAGGTTGAGGAACCTGCACCTGTCCAAGTTGAGGGACTTGCCAGAAGGATATAACTTCGAATGGCTGCCCTTACTCGCCATCTGCGGATTCTGAACCAACTTAAGGGAACCTCATCTACTGCTTCAACCACGGCTCTGCATGACACGACAAGAGAATGCATGATAGCTCTGAACAAACTTGACCATATGGGGATTAAGGTGGTTGCTTATGCGGACGATGTGGTAATGCTCGTCTCTGGTTTATTTACGTCCGTGCTGAGTGACATCATGAGCGGAGTCCTGAAATCACTGGATACTTGGGCCACAAGAAGTGGTCTGGGGGTGAATCCAGGAAAAACTGAGATGGTGCTATTTACTACAAAAACCAAATATGCAATCACGAATCTCCCACGACTACGAGGTCAAGAAATACCTCTATCAGATCACACCAAATACCTAGACGTTATACTAGATTCCAAACTGTCATGGAAACGTAACCCGGAACATCGTGCTCATAAAGCAACCGTTGCATACTACACATGTCGCAAAATGTATGAGAGCCGCTGGGGCCTCAAACCCAAAATGGTGTTATGGATGTACATCAGCATAATAAGACCAATACTCACATATGGAGCACTAGTTTGGTAGCCTACAGTGGGAAAGCAAACAATTCAGAGAAAACTATACAGCATACAAAGATCCGCATGCATCGGGGTGACAGGGGCAATGAGAACTTGTCCGGCTGAAGCCCTCAATACAATGATGGATATACTGCTAATAGATCTACACATCAAAGCAACTGCGGCCTGCAATGCTGCAAGGCTACGTGCTCTAGGAACGTGGAGAGATAGAGCTTACGGACATGCCTGCGTGCTTCTCAAACTACCGGGAAAATAGCAACTAATGCTGATTACTGCAAACCTGCAATAACTTTTGATCAGCCTTTTAAAGTTAAAGAATGGAAAAGAATGGAAAAATAGAACTCCACTGACGGGGTACGACATCAATGTATAAGTTAACGTATGTTAATAATTATTAACTCAAATTATTTAGCCCTACCTCGTAGTAATAACACGCGCAGACAATTCGCGCATCATATTTCATCACGCCACTACCTGGTCGTTGAAATGCTGATGCGCTTATTAGTGGTGCGGGTATTCGACCGGTAAGTATTCATTTTTGCTGGAAGAATGCAAGGTAAGCATTTTCACACACTTCTGTCAAATTATATTAAACCACAAAATGAAAGAATAAAATCAGATTGTATTTACACGTCCACATAAGTGGACAGCAATCCGGAAAAATCGTTGTTTTACTAATTCAACATATCACCATAGGTGATAAGCGGTAAAAACGTTAACTGGCGCCCAACAGTGAGATTTTATGAAGAAATCGCAAAACCAAAGTGAACATCGTTTATAAGATTTTGTAAAAAATCGGAAAAGAAGGTGTAAATCGGTTATAAGATTTTATAAAAAAAATCTCGGAAAATAAATTAAGTCTAAGTGTGGAAAACTAAAAAATAAGATTTCATAGAAATCGACTAAACAGAGTGAAACACGAACGACAATATAATAAACCAAAAGAATTTTAAGTCTAGTGTGGAAAACTAAAAAATAAGATTTCATAGAAATCGACTAAACAGAGTGAAACACGAATGACAATATAATAAACCAAAAGAATTTTAAGTCTAGTGTGGAAAACTAAAAAATAAGATTTCATAGAAATCGACTAAACAGAGTGAAACACAAAAGACAATATAATAAACCAAAAAGAATTTTAAGTCTAGTGTGGAAAACTAAATGATAAGATTTCATAGAAATCGACTAAACAGAGTGAAACACGAAAGACAAAGTAATACACCAACAAAAGTGTTATTTTTTTTTGGAGATTTTTTACTAAAAAAAACTCTAAACTATAAACAATACTCTTAAAGACAAACAAAAATCAAATAAAAGAAAAGTCGGTCGGACTTTCAAAATAAAGTCGGACAGACTTTAAAGAGAAAAGCCGGACGGGCTTTAAGGTAAAGTCGGACGGACTTTAAACAAAACCGGCAGTTATCAACTCAACAAAGCAGATACTATCAACTCAACAAAGCAGATACTATCAACTCAACAAAGCAGATAATATGATGAAATTAATGTAAGTACCACTTCATTTTCAAGAAACCGGCATTATTAAGTTATTTGTCTTAAACAAAAGATACTTATTTTTAATTGTTTGTAAAAAAAGACTCAATAAAAGCTGAACTGAAATTGGAAATCTGATAAATTTAAATTTGGCTTAAATAGAAAAAAATGGCTACTAGAGACGAAATTATAGGGTTAGTCACGGCTACTGTCGATGTTATGACAGAGGAACTTAAGGCTCAACTAAATATTATAGCGAGCCAACTTCAACAGTTGCAAATAAAAAAAGTAGAGACATACGAACCAGTTTCATTAGGCGGTGCTACGGGAACGTCATTAGAATTGATTAAATCTCTCCCAGAATTTAAAGGGGACCTAGCAGCTTACCCTGCCTGCGAGAAGCCGCCCATTTTGCCATTAGCTACTACCAAGAGAATACTGAACCGTACTACATAGCCATGGGTATATTTCGAAATAAAATAGTTGGAACGGAAAACAACAAGTTATCTGCCTTCAACACTATATTAAATTTCAAAGCGATAATCGCTCGCTTTGATCAGTGTTTTGCTGATAAAAGATCGGTCCAGGTTTTAGAGAATGAACTGAGCATTTTAAGACAAGGTAAACTGTCAATTAATGAATTTTATGATGAAGTTGATAAACACCTGACATTAATAATAAATAAAAATAAAATGACTTACTCCAACAATGAGGAGGTAAGCAAAGCTTTAAATGAGAGGGTCAGAGAAAATGCTCTTAGAGTATTCATATCGGGACTAAGAAAGCCACTTAGTGATATCTTGTTCTCGACAAAACCCGTAGATTTGACAACTGCATTGGCCACAGCTCAGGAGTTAGAGTCGGACAATCGCAGACAGGAGTTTGCGAGAGTTTTCGCGGAGGGCAGCATTGCGAACAAGTCGAAACCTAGTTATTCGCAGAATAGTCATCCAACTTTCGGGCGCACAGCGCCGAATGCTCATAGATCTGAGACAAATAAACAAGATATCGTACAGATGGAAGTGGACCCAGGGTCATCAATGTTTAGACGTCCCACTGCTTTTAATTCAAATAACAACCGCAATGCGTATCAAAATAATACAAAGCGGGAGCGGGAAGTGGATTCTGGGAGAAGTGCGCCTCTCCAGAAACAGCAGAGAGTAAATCATATTAATGCGGAGGAAGAATCAGAGGACTCAACCTTTGAGGAGGATTTCCCTCAGGATGAGGACGACGAAGATCATGTCGTGGAAGAGTTGCATTTTTTAGAGTAAAACCGCTCCTACCTTTTATAATAAAGACTATAAACGGAAGGGAGCTAAAATTGCTAATAGACACTGGTTCATCAAAAAATTTCATTAAACCATTATACGGACAAATTAATGCAGTACATTTGAGTAAACCCTTTAATGTCAAAACACTAAATGGCACGAACACCATCGAAAAAAATACACTATGGTTTTATTCGGACATATCACGACATTTTATTTGATTGACACACTAAAGACTTTTGACGGAATAATAGGATATGAGTTTTTGAAGCAAATCAATTGCAAATTGGACACTGGAAACGACACTCTGACATATGACAAAAATAAAACAGCTATATCAAAAAATTGTGAGCAAATAAACTTTCACGCTATAGATCAGGAATCCGTACCTGACTCTGTGGTGGAGGATTTTAGCAGGGTTATTAGGGCTAATGCCAATGCCTTTGCAGATCCAAACCGGGCACTACCCTACAACACAAGCGTTGAAGCAACCATAAAAACAAAAATCGAACAACCAATTTACTCGAGATCCTATCCATACCCAGTACAAATGGCGGATTTCGTAAACAAAGAAATTGAATCGCTTCTAAGCGATGGAATTATTAGGAAATCATTTTCCGCATATAATTCCCCGGTACTGGTTGTGAGAAAAAAGGGTACCGACGACAATGGGAATCCTAACCACAGGTTAGTGATTGACTTCAGGAAACTAAATGAACAAACTGACAACGACAAATATCCCATGCCTGAAATTCCGGCATTGCTATCTACGTTAGGAAGATCGTCGTACTTCACGACACTAGATCTTAAATCAGGATACCACCAGATTCGACTAGCTGAACGCGACAGAAGTAAAACAGCGTTTAGTGTCAATAACGGCAAATATGAATTTTGTAGACTACCATTTGGTCTAAAAAATGCGCCGAGTATTTTTCAGCGCACGATAGATGATATATTGCGAGAACATATTGGGAAAATATGTCAAGTTTAAATGGACGACATTATTATTTTCTCACCTGATGAAAGGAGTCATTTAGAACATATTAACATAATAATGAAAAAAATTAGTGAAGCAGGAATGAGGATATCTGCTTCGAAATCTAAATTCTTTAGACGAGAAGTAGAGTTTCTCGGTTACATTGTAACCAGGGAAGGAATCAGGACATGTCCAGATAAAGTTAGAGCTATTAAGGAATTTCCAAAACCTGAAAATTTGAAAAGCCTCCGATCGTTCTTAGGCCTTTCAGGTTTCTATAGGAGATTTATAAAGGATTATGCAGTTATTGCTAAACCTCTAACTAGATTGTTAGAGGGCGAAAATGGTAACATCTCGGCGAAGAAATCGAAGGGTGTAAGAATAGATTTGAAAGAAGATGCATTAGCAGCATTCGAAAAATTAAAACAAATTCTTTCATCAGAAGATGTCATTCTAGCATATCCTGACTTTGAAAAGAAGTACGAACTAATAACGGACGCTTCTGCAATCGCTCTTGGAGCAGTTTTAGCACAAGATGGTAGACCAATAACCATGATATCTAGGACTTTGTCTGCAACCGAAGCAAACTATGCTGCAAACGAACGAGAGTTACTCGCAATCGTCTGGGCATTGAAAGATTTAAGGCATTACCTATACGGTGTCTCAGAAATTCATATTTTCACAGATCACCAACCATTGACATTTTCTATGTCAGATAAGAATCCGAACTCAAAAATGAAAAGATGGCGATCTTTTATAGAAAAATTTTCTCCGAAATTTTTCTATAAACCTGGCAAAGAGAATGTTGTCGCTGACGCACTCTCCAGGCAGTACGTAAACCATACTCAAGACGAGTCGGATGATGGAACAGTTCACAGCGAAATTTCTTTATCGCAAGTTATAACTTCTGTTAAATACCCAGTAAACCAATATAAAACGCAGATAATATTATCTAAGGAGCAGTCAGCCTCTAAGACAAGAAAGATTTTATTCCAGCGTTTTTTAAGACATACCATAACATATGATACTGTGGAAAATTTGATAACTCTTCTCTTGGAAATCATTAATCCAGGGACGGTAAATGTAATTTGTTGTGACCTTTCAGTTCTTGCTGAAATACAGAATTGCATAAAGACCAAATTTCCATCAGCTAAATTCATTCATACAAAAAAACTGGTCATGGATGTTATCCGTGAAGATGATCAATGGGATATAATAACGACAGAACATAATCGGGCACACCGATCGTTACAAGAAAATTATGAACAAATTATTAATGAATATTATTTTCCGGGAATAAAGAAAATGTTAAAAATGGTGATAGCTAATTGTAAGATTTGCAAAGAAAATAAATACCAGAGAGAACCGGAAAATACAGTAATATCCCCTACTCCAATACCTGAGTATCCTGGTCATATCCTGCACATTGACATACTAATAACAAATAAAAGTAATTTTCTGACAGCAATAGACAAATTTTCGAAATTTGCGATTATTGTCCCAATTGCATCCAGGAATGCAATCGATATCAAAACGGCTCTTTCCCAAATACTAAACAGATTTGGAAACGTGAGACTTATTGTATCGGACAATGAGAAATCGTTCAAATCAAGTCTAATTGGTACCTTTCTCAGAGACTATTACGGTGCGGAACAACATTTTGTACCTCCAATGCACAGTCAGAGTAATGGCCAAGTTGAAAGATTCCACTCCACTTTATTAGAAATTGCCAGATGTGTTAAAGCACAGCAAAATATAGAAGATACAGTCGAACTGCTGCATTTGTCCACATTTAAATATAACAATACCATCCACTCTGTAACAGGAAGAAAACCAATAGACATTATTAACTTAATTCCTAACAAAGATCTAGAAGAAATTAAAGGAAAATTGAACGTTGCTCAGGAAAAAACTCAAAGAATTCATAACGAAAACGCCTCGTTTAAAGTTTACCATCCAGGTGAAAAGGTGTTCGTTAGGAGAAATCGTAGGCTTGGGAATAAATTTGATAAATGGTACGTCGAAGGGACAATTGAACAAGACCTAGGCTCGACAGTGTTGATTAATGGAAGAAAAGTTCATAAAAGTAATTTACGGTAATCTATTTTTTTTTTTTTTGTTTAATTTTTTTTTCTTCTCTACTAGACTTCTAATGACATTGACAATACTGACATCGGAAACAATACTGGACTACACGGACTCTTACTTCATAGCTGTAAAAGATGGAGACGTAGCAATTTAAAATGACCACAAATACATTCTGCACAGGACAAATTTAACGGAGTACGAAATGATTTTGGAAGAAACAAATGGGTTATTAAAAAATTTTTCAGACAGAAGGGAAATTGACTTTGTAACGGACCAGATGAGACAGATCCAGCGGTTGCTGCGAACACTATCGGTACATGGCCGACACGCACGCTCACTGGATTTTATAGGATCAACTCTTAAGTTCATAGCCGGAACACCAGACCGTGCTGATTTTGAGTTACTAACAACAGAAGACAATATGATTATACGTGACATCAATAAACAGACAATTATCAACTCGGCCCTTCAAGACAAAATCAACGAACTGACGGAAAGAATAAACGAACTGCAAAAACTATCCAGGACATCCAATTCCATTAATGTTGATGAGCTAGTATTTCTTGAACTTTTGAGTGCCAGGAATAGCGAAATTATTTTCTTTTTGAGCCAAATGTCTTTATCAATAACTCTCGCTAAGGCTAACATTGTAAATCCTATTATACTTGACAATGCCGAAATAAGTTATATTCTCGAGAATGGAATGGTACCGTTAAGTATAAATAATCTACTTAAAGCCAGTGATGTAAGCATTTACGAAAGTAATAACACTATTTACTACACTATTAAGTTGCCCCTAATTGAGCGAAAATGTAGTTTTGTAAGAATTTTTCCAGTCATTCACAACAACACTATCATCCAACTAAGTGTAAAGACCTCAGCGGATTGTAACAAACAACATATCCCTGTAACTGATTGTATAAATGTGGGGAACACAAATATTTGCAAAAGTATAGATAACGAATGTCTATCTCAAATTTTAAATTCGAATTTTGCAACTTGCCCTACTGAGCCTGCTGATAACATTCCTCAAATTCAAATGATATCGGAGGGTTCAATATTACTTAATAATGTTAAAAATACTAAAGTGGTTGATATAAAACCAATGATGATTGAGGGAACCGCGTTAATACGCTTTGCAGAGAATGTTACTATAAATAACACTGTTTATCTTAACAAACGTCGTCAAATTGATTTTACTGAGCCACACCCACCAACAATTTTAAATATAACAACATCAGCTCACAACGTAAATCTTTCTTTGCCGTATCTTCATAGAATTTATTTGGATAATACTAATTTACTGCAAATAATAGAAGTTAAGATATCACACCATAAACTGTTATTCATACTTACTTTAATTTTCGTTTTATCAATTACTATTGGAATTTTCTGTTATAAATTAATTAAGAAGCAAAAACCAATTGACATAGACGACATTGTTAAGAAAATACAAAGTCGGAGTAGAGACTCTCCGATTCAAAAAGGGGGGGGGGGGCAGTTAACGTAAGTTAACGTATGTTAATAATTATTAACTCTAATTATTTAGCCCTACCTCGTAGTAATAATACGCGCAGACAATTCGCGCATCATATTTCATCACGCCACTACCTGGTCGTTGAAATGCTGATGCGCTTATTAGTGGTGCGGGTATTCGACCGGTAAATATTCATTTTTGCTGGATGAATGCAGGGTAAGCATTTTCACACACTTCTGTCAAATTATATTAAACCACAAAATAAAAGAATAAAATCAGATTGTATTTACACGTCCACATAAGTGGACAGCAATCCGGAAAAATCGTTGTTTTACTAATTCAACATATCACCATAGGTGATAAGCGGTAAAAACGTTAACTTATGCACGGACGGCTCTAAGATGAATTGTGGAGTCGGCTCTGGTGTCTACTCGGAAGAAGCAAACATATCTACATCCACAAAGCTACCTGAAGATTGCAGTGTTTTTCAGGCAGAGATACTGGATATAAAAGCTTGTAATATACTTCTACAGCACCACTCACCAAACTCAATAGCAATCTTTGTCGACAGTCAAGCGGCGCTCTTGGCATTGAATTCAAACATTGTCACATCAAAGCTGGTGAAGGAATGTAAAGAAGAATATGCTAAGCTAGGGCGTCTGAACAGAGTAGTTCTTACTTGAATCCCAGGTCATAAGAGTCTTGTTGGTAACGAAAAAGCAGACAAACTAGCTAGAGCGGAATCTGCCTCTAACGAACTTCCAAGGGCGTCAGTAGCAACAACAATAGGAGTACTTAAAGGCGATATCTTCGAATACTATCTTTCACAAGCAGAGATCAGATGGGACAAGACTGAAACTTGTAAAATATCAAAATCTACATGGCCACACTACAACATCAAATGTATGAAGTTCCTGATTAGCCAAAATCGACGGAACCTGGCAAGACTAATTGCCGTGCTATCCAGTCATCGGGCCATTGGTAACCACGCAAACGCCTACATATTCCACACAATGACTACTGTCGCAGCTGTGGAAACGAAGAAGAGGAAGAAACGGTTGAACACCTCCTCTGCTCGCTCCTGCCCTTCAGAATTGCAAAGAAGATTGAAAATTCTAGGACGACCGTTCCTACACGATCTTGCAGAGAACCGAACTAAGTCTGGGAGACCTTCTGAGGTTTCTCAATTCATGAGGCTGGATATAATTTACCAACATACTATAACGGAATAATAATCCCTACCCGAATGGTGTGGTTTTCAAAACGGTATATTTTAACATGCTAATTGAGGCTATAAAGGTTATAGCCACCACGTAAACCAACCAACCAACCAGCTCTGAACAACCTGGATATCGACACTTGGTCGTGGGATGCTCTATTGATCCAATTGATTACGAAGAAATTGGATCATACGCTGTACATATGAGTTATGCAGTGATTAACGAAGGAGGTTCCTACCATGAAAGAACTCTTTACATTTTTGGAATTTCAATTTGAGTCGATGGAATCGATTGGAAAAGTTGCAACTACTCACAAAGTGGAGGATGACAGCAATTGCAACTTATGCAAGAAGGGCTACCATCGCATTTATCATTGCAAACAATTTTTGGCAATGACGGAAGCTGAAAGGCTCAAATTGGTACAACAACACAAAATGTGTAGAAACTGTTTTAAGTACGATCACGTAGCGAAAGCCTGTACTTCTAGCAACTGCAAAATATGTAGTTATAAGCACAATAATAAGCCCAAGATTTATGTTGGTCCCTCTTTCATCTCAAGCAGACTCTGACCCCCCGGGGTGTCACCTGGGGAACTCCCTGTAACACCCGTTAAAGGTAGTGAGCTAACATGTGCCGTGCGTTCACCCATAACAACGTTAAAAACTTGGGTTTGGTCGTCGGGTTAGTAACCCTCCCCTAGAAAAAACAACCTACTATGAAAAAACGAAAGAATAGAAAAACCAACCCCTCTAAAGCTGACGAACCCCGCACACGTCTTAAAGACCATGATCTGCTAATCAGCACCTGGAATGTTCGCACTCTTTATAGAGAAGGTCAGTTTACGCATTGGCGATGTACTTGAAAAGTACAAGGCCGACATTACTGCCATACAGGAAATACGATGGAACGGGAAAGGCGTCACAACAACACCTAAATGTGACGCAATCAGGGATGGCGATCCCGAAATCCCGAAAACCCGATTTTTTTTCGGGATTTGTCAAATCCCGAATCCCGGGATTTACTTCTTCGGAGTCCCGGGGTTTTTCTTGTTTTTATTGAGGCATGAATCGTGCATATTTGCAATTTTACATCAGCATTTTCATACATAAGACATTAAACGTTTACGCTTTCATTGTAGCGACTCACAAAAAATGCAACTCTGTGTAAAATTGACGCAGTGTAAAGTAAACAAACGAAGCATGGTATCTGAAAAAAATGCGATTTTTTGGCTGCTGTAAGTGAACAGAGCATGCGAGCTAGTTTTTTCGAGATAGTCATCGTTTACTAACGTTCCTTATTTATATATGTTTGGAATATGGACTACGTGGATCATAAAACCAAATCCAACGACAAATCCTCTATATGGTCGCATTTTCTTATAAACCCAGACCACGCTTCAACAGCTAAATGTAAGATTTGCAAGAAAATATTGAAAAGATCCGGTGGTTCTACAAAGGGACTGATTACTCATCTCAAGGTAAGTAAGTCAATGAATTGTGAACATTAAAAATTACAAAACACTTTAACAAATATCTTTGTAGGTTCACAGTATTAAGCTGGAGCAAGCATCCAAAAGCATTGTGCCAAAAATAACGAATTCCTTTAAGCCACAAAATGAGGAATATTTTGGTGCTATAATTTGGTGCTATAATTGCAAGGCTTACTGCTTTGGACGGGCTACCCTTTTCCATATACGAAACATCAACAGAAATAATTACATGTTTAAAAGCCAGAGGATTTGATGTGCCCAAATCTAGAGACACTATAAAACGCGAATTTATGTTGTTTTTTGAAAAATGTAAAGAAGAAATGAAAAATCAAATTCACCGTATGAAAGCTGATGGACAAAAATTTAGCATTATCTTTGACGAGTGGACATCCCCTTCTAATAAGCGCTACATTAATGTAATTGTCAAAAACTTTAACTTGGGGCTTGTAAAAATAAAAGTGGCAGGAAGAGCTGTTGATTGTGTAGAGCTCGTAGAACAAAGACTTAATGTCTTCATCAAGATTGGGAAGCTTATTGATCCAAAGCAGCAGCTTTGTTACGCTCACAGGATTCACTTGGCAATTACAGATGTTCTCTACAAAGAAATTGCTTTGCTTCCATGCGTATCGGAACCAGATTCATTTTCGTCAGAGGAGGAAGACGAACTAAGTTTATTTTCTTTATCTCAAAGCGGAGTGGAATTGACCCTATCGAGTAAATACAATATAAAATCAACAATAGATAAAATGCGAAAAAATTTTAAAGTGTTCCGAAAATCGCCGAAGAAGAACGACATATTACAGAACTATGTAAAACAGATAATGGTAAAGAGATGAAAGTTATGCTGGACTGCAAGACACGCTGGAAACTTTTTACGATATGTGTGAGCGTTTTGTTGAACTTGAGTTGCCAATTAAGAAGGCATTAATTGACGTAAAATCCGAAACATTTTCGGATGAAGAATTTAATACTGTACGATTATGTGTACATTGAAAGCTGTTAAAATAACTGTGCAATTTTTATGTAACAGTGGATGTAATTTGTGCAAAGCAGATGCGGCTTTGGAATTTCTTTTAAAAGAAATTTCTTCCCAAAATACTGCTTTAAGTCGTGATCTATATAATTCCCTTAAGAAGCGTATTACTGAAAGACGTACAACATATTCCACAATTTTAACGTTTCTCAAAAACCCTAATTTAAAATATGAGTTTCATCAATTAACTTTCGACAAATCAAAAATTCTCACTGAGATATGCGCTTTAATGCATCGTATGGGAGGAAGTGGTGAAATATGCACTGTTGAAGAAAATGAATCGTCAGATGACGAGCAAAATCAATCCCTTGAAGATAAATTACACAGTGCCATATGGAAATGTTCAAGTCCAACTTGGAGCAAAATATATCCAAGGAAATAGATTGTTATATGGCCGGAGGCGAAAGAGGAAAAAACTTACAAATAGCTTATAATTATATGACAACGATTTCTCCTATGAGTGTCAATTGTGAAAGATGTTTCTCTTCAGCGGCATATATATGTAACAAAATAAGATCGCGACTATCGGATGATACCATAGACGCATTAGTATTTTTAAAAGACTACTTAAAAGAGTAAACAATCCATTATTACATATTACTTATTTTTATATACTATACATATTTTATATGTATAATTTGTGATGTGAATTGAATTTAATATTATTTTTGTTATTTGGTTTTGTTTATGAATCGCAATAAAAATCCAATGAATTGTAAAAACCCGTAGTCCCGAAATTGTCCGGAAAAATCCCGAAACCCCGGGTTTGACATTTTCAAAATACCGAATCCCGGGATTTTTGAAAGTTGTCGAACGGGACGACATCCCTAGACGCAATATATTATAGCTGGCATGACACAAAGCATGAGTTTAGTTTCGGATTTGTAGTTGGTCGGAGTTAAAAACATCTGGTCTCCAGCTTCACCCCAGTGAATGAAAGACTCGCTGCAATTCGATTAAAAGCAAAATTCTTCAACAACAGCGTTATTTGCGCTCATGCTCCCACTGAAGACAAGGACGAACAGACCACAGATATATTTTACGAGTGCTTAGAAGAAACTTATGATCGTTACCCTGCCCATGACATTAAAATTATACTAGGCGATTTTAATGCCAAAATGGGAAAGGAGAATATCTTTGGCCAAACAGACGGGAAATTCAGTGTCCACAGTGAAAGATCTGACAATGGTATGAGGCTGATAGACTTTGCAGCTGCAAAAAACATGATAGTTAGCAGTACCAGATTTAAGCATCTCGATATTCATAAGGGCACCTGGCGGTCGCCAGATCAAAGAACAAGAAATCAAATTGATCACGTTGTGATAGATGCATCGAGCGTGTTGCATGTACAATCGTTCCGAGGTGCAAACATAGACGCGGACCACTACCTTGTTGCAGCAAAGGTACGTACCAGATTAAACGTAGCAAACATACACAACATGGAAGTTGGACATCGGTAAGCTGCAATCACAACAGATAGCCAAAGCATATTTCACTCAACTGGCCCAACTGCTTAATCAAAGCACTCATCGTCCAGATAACATATCAGGACAATGGCAAAACATTGCCCACTCCATGCAAACAGCCGCAAAATCAGTACTTGGATACCAGAGACCTTCAGCAAGGAATCCATGGTATGATCAGGAGTGTCGTGCTGCTACCGACGAGGGCTACTTTACAATCAGTAGCAACGCGTAGCGCACGAGAGAAGCATCGGGAGAAAAAGAGAGAGGAGAAACGTCTTTTCCGCACAAATCGAGATGTACAGGAGAAACATCAAACTGATGGCTTTGGAACTGGCACATCCTCCTGTTGAGACCAGCAAGGTAATCTGGTAACTGATATAGATAGTATGCTAAGGATATGGAAAGAGCATTTTTCCAAACTGTTGGTAACTAATAGTAGCGAAGTCGACAAAAATACCGGCCTACCAGCCGAGCTGTTTAAATCCGGAGGCGACACGCTGATAAGGTGTATGCATCAGCTAGTTAGCTCCATCTGGCAGGAAGAACCCTAACCCGACGATTGGAACCTGAGCATCCTGTATCTCGTCCATAAGAATGGTGATAAGACTTTATGCTCTAACTATAGGGGCATACGTCTTCTCCCTATCGATTACAAGATAGTGTCAGGGATATTGTGCGAACGAATAAAGCCCATGGTCAACGAAATAATTGGACTATACCAATGCGGCTTTAGACCTGGCAAGTCCACCATTGACCAGATATTTACCCTGCGGCAAATCCTGGAGAAGACGCCGGAGATGAAGATCGACCACTACCACCTTTTTGTCGATTATAAAGCAGCCTTCGACAGCCAGCTACGTTCAAAGGTATTCCAAGCCATGTCAGAATTTGGTATCCCAGCGAAGCTCATTCGGCTTTGTAAAATGACTCTAACTGGCATAATAACTTCAGATAAAATAGGAAAGAACCTCTCCGAAGAGTTTTGTACCAGAAGAGGTTTCAGACAAGGAGACAGCCTTTCGTGTGATCTCATCATCATCCTGCTGGAAAAGGTTATACGAGGGGCAAACGTCCAAAGAAGTGGCACAATCTACACCAATATTCTCATGTTACTTGCTTTTGCTGATGATATAGACATCATGGGACGATCAGTAAAAGAAGTAACTGATACCTTTATAAAGGTCGAAGGAGAATCTGCTAAAGTGGGTCTGGCGATAAACGGTGAGAAGGCCAAGTTGATGGTATCGACGCCCAATGCGTCCATTGAGCTCGGACCGACTGTGGAAGTTGGTTCCTATAGTATTGAGGTAGTAAAAGACTTCGTATACCTCGACACCGCCGTAAACACAACAAACGACATGAGTTGTGAAATAAAAAGAAGAATTGTATTGGCCAACAGATGCTACTTTGGCTTAAGTAAGCACTTCAAAAACAAAGAGACAACTCGTCAAACAAAAATAACGCTTTACAAAGCACTGATACTACCCGTGCTGATGTATGGTTCCGAAGCCTGGGTACTTGCGCAAGCAGATAAGGCAGTGCTTGGTGTGTTTGAGAGAAAAATTCTTCGAAAGATCTACGGACCAATCTGCGTTGACGGTGAATATCGACGTCGTATGAACCACGAGCTGTATCTGCTATATGGCGTTGGCTAGGCCATATAATAAGAATGAACGATGATTAAGCCGCTAAAAAGACGTATAAATTCGAGCCACATGGCGGTGCACGCAGAATTGGCAGGCCGAAGAATAGATGGCGCAAGTTGATGAAGAGATGACAAGGCGCGGTATTCCAGAAAGGGAAGCTCAAAACAGAGAGAATTGGATATCATTTCTTAGTTCGGTCTATGGAACAAATGTTCTGTAATGGGCCAGCTAAGTAAGTAAGTAAATTGTGCAGTTCTTTGTGTCTTATCACTCTAGCAACCACAAATATCGAGGTAGGACGCCGACATTTTGGAAAGATGCGTCTTTTGTTTGCGGGCAGGTCAAGTTCGAAGACGGACTATATCGGTCCACATTTTGGTATAGTTTAAAGTTGAAAAGCTAAGAAACCCCGCTTCTCTCTACATTTACCTTTATAAAATCAAAAATCTAAGTGAACCAAAGAAACCAAAGGTATTTCCGTCTTCCATGGACTCTCACAAAGCCTTTATATATCAGAACCAATTCAAATATTTCGTGTATCACTATATGTAATTCTCTGTATCCCACGTCACCAGAACAGTATTAATTTGGGTACTTCATTATCCCCTTCATTATCTTATTGCTAAAGTACTCTACTTTCTATATTATATATCCATACCAGTTTATACTTACCGCTGTCACACTCCTCATTAACATTCATCTCTAACATTTTAGTGTGTGTAATGTCTTTATGCGAAGCCAAGAATAAGACAACTTCCCTTTTCTCGTTTTTAATAGGAACAATGTCAAAAAGACACCAAAATGGCGAACCTAAAATAATTGTAATGAATTACATGTATATAAATATTGTATTCTCAGTAATTTTTGGATATGTATATAGATTAGGGTTATGAGTTTTTGACCTTTTTCTCAAGTATGATTTCCTGTAGCGAGTATGAATTAATGACTAAATAATTTTTTTCCATTTAATTATTGAATAAGGTCAACAGACACTTTATATATATATGGTAACATGGGGCGCCTTCGCCACGTTTTTTTCAAAATGTTCTCATATCGACATCATTAAAGTTTTTCCAAATATTATTTTTGGTAAGAATATTAGCATGTCTCGACTATAAGTTTTGATATAAAAAAGATTATAATTTTGTTTTTAAAATATTATTTTTGAGAATTTACAAAATGTCTAAAAAGTGGCGAAGCCTCCCCACCCATGGGGTAGCTTCGCCATCGACATAAGACATATAGCAACGGACTCTAAAACTGGCATTTACCATACTTCCTCCCCAAATATCAACATTATGCATAAAAAGAACATGTTTTCTATTTAATAATCAAAAATGATTCTAAAATTTACAAAAAGAAACATAGTCTAGCCGTTAATTGAAGTAGGTACCTTGAATTTAGGCATAAAATGAAATTTTTGCCAAATTAGATAGGTTTACCACAATATTTGATTTCAACTTCACATTATAGCGTGGTATATCAATAGCATAAACAATTTAAGTTAAACCTGACATAATTCTCACATTAACCCACGACACCCCTATCATGGCGTAGCCGCCCCACCCCCTACATAGTTCATAATATGAATATATTGACATTTATAATTACTTTTATCATGGAAATTATTTGGATTTATATTCTTCAGTAGTTGTCTATTAACGGTATAAAATATAATTTTGATATCACAAAAGGTATACAAGATATCACAAAATATACCTACCATGAATATTTTTCTCAATACCCCAAAAACATGAAACCGCGTGCATCAGCAATCATATATTTGATAGAAATGCCAATTTTTGGGAGATGAAAGATCTTCGTTAAACTCACAATTTTCCCTTTAACGGCATTTCTGTAGCAGTTATAATTATCAAGAAAATCGGTGCTGGCGAAGGCGCCCCAGTGGCGAAGGCGCCCCATGTTACCATATATATTCTCAATACGATCCGAACTGAACATATTACCCTAAAATCTTCTCGGAGACTATGTTCGCTCAGTGCGGATCGTAGAGAGTACTCTCTTGGTAGTTGAATTTCTCTGCAGTTTCTCCCTGGAAATATGTTCGCTCAGTTCAGATCGTAGTGAGAATATTCCAATAAGCATTGATTGTCTGGTTGTGGAATTTCTCTGCAATTTCTCCCTGGAAATATGTTCGCTCAGTTCGGATCGTAGTGAGAATATTCCAATAAGCATTGATTGCCTTGTTTTACTTTCGTTCTCTAAAACAGAGTGAGGCAGAGAACATTTTTGGGGCTCTCTTGTGCTCTCAATGAGCGTAAATTTGTTGTTGTTCACAACGTGTTAGCATCTACACAGGCTGTGAGCGATAACAAATTTACGCTCACTTAGAGAACATGGGCTCTCTTGTGAGTCACAATGCCTCCTCCTGCTCTAAAACATAACTTCACTCGTCGTTATAATCGCCTACTCTAACCACGCGTCTCCCCAATACAAGGTAAAGTCATCGGCGCTTTTCGCTTAATAAATCACATACACACCATTAAAATATTATTATTGTAACACAAACTAAAAATATTTATGTTTTATTTTCTCCTCCTTTACTTATCGGTTACACTCGGGTTTGTATCACTTGATCATCTCCAAAACAACAAATATTTTCTGCGGCCTTTCTGAGCGATCACCTAAACATTTGATCCAATCGAGCCGGATCATTGGACGGACGGCTTATACGGTGTTGTTTGTGTTTACCGATGCGTTTATTCTCTTTTCCTATACTAGAGGCATTCACCACCACCCCTCACAACCATCCAATCTCATCACCATCAATACACATATTACATCAAAACAATTTCCGGGTATGTTAATTCAGTTTTTTCTTAAAGTGAGCAAATCGCGAGCGTTCAATTTTGTTCTCTATTCGCACAAAAAAAAAAAATATATTTCGGTATACTGGTCGACTTTTCCTTCACCCCACCGGTCGTTTTTTGTAATTAAATACTGTTAAAATTCAATACAGTCCACTCTAATTAATGTAAAATACGTAAAAATATCGTTTATATTGTTACATTTAATAAAGCATATAAACGACATACCGTGCTTATTTAATTATTCACCAACAAGCCAACAAGCGCAGTGATCGCCAATACGTGTTGTTGTTATATTTATCTCGGTTTATTTTCTTACTATCCCTACATCCATTATTTTTCCAGGGATAGTCCTTTAGTGAGAATAACAACAACAAACGTATTGTAAATCACCCGCCTTTTTGCATTTGTTTTAGCAAAAGAAAAAAACCAAAAAAGAACCTCCCAACAGCAATTCAATACGTTGTGGTCTCTCTACCTGTTTACCAGTCATACCAGTATAGCGACGACTTTCGCTATACTGATTGTGTTTGTTTCCCTTTATACTATATTCCTTATTTCTACTTCTATAGTGGGTTGCAGGAGAAAAATATTTTTTTATATAAAATATTTTTTAATATTTCTTCGAAAAAAAATATTAGCGTATTTTTGTAAAATGAATCGGTAGTCGGTATAAATGGCTTTTAGACATCGTGCACCCTACAATCGGTACAATTGACAAATATTATATATTTATTAAATAACACTGTGCAACACGAAATTTATTAACCATATTCTGACTCCGCAGCGTGATAGAAGACCAAAAAATAGAAGACACGTGTCTCGCCGTTTTTTCCTATCTCATCAACTTTCGCGGTTGTAGGCCTCCAAAGGTTTGAGGCTTTGATGTGAAAATGGGTTATTTTTCAAGCTATATCTTCCAAACCATTAGGAATTTTGAATTTATCTCAGAGGCAAAGTTGTAGATCTTGTCTTAAGGAACAAACATCAATCATTCCTATAATCTTCATATGTTCTAGAAAATTGTTTAATAAAATCTTAGGTACATTTTTGTAGTCGACGGTATCCCTAATTTTTGGGCGGTTGGGTATCTTTGGACCAGAATCGGAGAAAAAATGTAAAAATAGAACATTGGTGGCGTTTATTTAATTGGGATAGCTGTTACAATTTTGATTTTTCAAAATAGTCTGGCTTAATCCCTTTTGTTGTTTTAATATTTAAAACAACAAGTTTATTAGTGGAGAAGGTTTGGCATTGTTCGCCAAGGGGTAAGGCAAGGAAGACTAGTTTCGATCCACGCCACTGGATCTCATCAGTTCCCTTTGTTTCTTGTTTGTGGATATTCTCCACCGAAGTTATTTTTCAATAACTTCTTCAACAAGAAACTTTTTATACCCAAACATCAATCGTCAGCTCGAAGTATAAACGTAAACAAAGAAAAACATTCAATGAGAAGTTTTTCTTTGGTAACCTAACACAACTCCGACGAAAGTGTTTACGAAACAAAGCAAACCTTCTTCCACTCGTATGTGTCGTTGATTTTTCAACAAATGCACATACCCAAATGCTGTTTGGTAGCTTATATACCAACAACACACAAAACCGTGCCAGTGTTTCTCAAATAGAACATTGGTGGCGTTTATTTAATTGGGATAGCTGTTACAATTTTGATTTTTCAAAATAGTCTGGCTTAATCCCTTTTGTTGTTTTAATATTTAAAACAACAAGTTTATTAGTGGAGAAGGTTTGGCATTGTTCGCCAAGGGGTAAGGCAAGGAAGACTAGTTTCGATCCACGCCACTGGATCTCATCAGTTCCCTTTGTTTCTTGTTTGTGGATATTCTCCACCGAAGTTATTTTTCAATAACTTCTTCAACAAGAAACTTTTTATACCCAAACATCAATCGTCAGCTCGAAGTATAAACGTAAACAAAGAAAAACATTCAATGAGAAGTTTTTCTTTGGTAACCTAACACAACTCCGACGAAAGTGTTTACGAAACAAAGCAAACCTTCTTCCACTCGTATGTGTCGTTGATTTTTCAACAAATGCACATACCCAAATGCTGTTTGGTAGCTTATATACCAACAACACACAAAACCGTGCCAGTGTTTCTCAAATAGAACATTGGTGGCGTTTATTTAATTGGGATAGCTGTTACAATTTTGATTTTTCAAAATAGTCTGGCTTAATCCCTTTTGTTGTTTTAATATTTAAAACAACAAGTTTATTAGTGGAGAAGGTTTGGCATTGTTCGCCAAGGGGTAAGGCAAGGAAGACTAGTTTCGATCCACGCCACTGGATCTCATCAGTTCACTTTGTTTCTTGTTTGTGGATATTCTCCACCGAAGTTATTTTTCAATAACTTCTTCAACAAGAAACTTTTTATACCCAAACATCAATCGTCAGCTCGAAGTATAAACGTAAACAAAGTTTTAAATATTAAAACAACAAAAGGGATTAAGCCAGACTATTTTGAAAAATCAAAATTGTAACAGCTATCCCAATTAAATAAACGCCACCAATGTTCTATTTGAGAAACACTGGCACGGTTTTGTGTGTTGTTGGTATATAAGCTACCAAACAGCATTTGGGTATGTGCATTTGTTGAAAAATCAACGACACATACGAGTGGAAGAAGGTTTGCTTTGTTTCGTAAACACTTTCGTCGGAGTTGTGTTAGGTTACCAAAGAAAAACTTCTCATTGAATGTTTTTCTTTGTTTACGTTTATACTTCGAGCTGACGATTGATGTTTGGGTATAAAAAGTTTCTTGTTGAAGAAGTTATTGAAAAATAACTTCGGTGGAGAATATCCACAAACAAGAAACAAAGGGAACTGATGAGATCCAGTGGCGTGGATCGAAACTAGTCTTCCTTGCCTTACCCCTTGGCGAACAATGCCAAACCTTCTCCACTAATAAACTTGTTGTTTTAAATATTAAAACAACAAAAGGGATTAAGCCAGACTATTTTGAAAAATCAAAATTGTAACAGCTATCCCAATTAAATAAACGCCACCAATGTTCTATTTGAGAAACACTGGCACGGTTTTGTGTGTTGTTGGTATATAAGCTACCAAACAGCATTTGGGTATGTGCATTTGTTGAAAAATCAACGACACATACGAGTGGAAGAAGGTTTGCTTTGTTTCGTAAACACTTTCGTCGGAGTTGTGTTAGGTTACCAAAGAAAAACTTCTCATTGAATGTTTTTCTTTGTTTACGTTTATACTTCGAGCTGACGATTGATGTTTGGGTATAAAAAGTTTCTTGTTGAAGAAGTTATTGAAAAATAACTTCGGTGGAGAATATCCACAAACAAGAAACAAAGGGAACTGATGAGATCCAGTGGCGTGGATCGAAACTAGTCTTCCTTGCCTTACCCCTTGGCGAACAATGCCAAACCTTCTCCACTAATAAACTTGTTGTTTTAAATATTAAAACAACAAAAGGGATTAAGCCAGACTATTTTGAAAAATCAAAATGTAAAAATTTAATATTTTCAAATGTTTTCTGCTATTTTCACCCTTAAGAACCGTTCATAGACATTTCGCATGTTCCAGAAAGTTGTTCATTGATGTCTTTGCTACATTATTGCAGTTGGTTGTTTTATTAAATATGCAACGGTTTAGTATCTGTGGACCAGAACCAGAGAAAACTGGATAAAAATCCCATTTGCTTTGTTAATTTGGCCTTTAAGAACCGTCTATACAGAGTTCATATGTTCTAGAAAGATGTTTATTGGGATCTGAGGTAGATTTTTGTTGTTGGCTGTTTGCTTCAAATTTGATCGGTTTGATAGCTGCAGACCAAAACCCAAGACATTTTTTAAAAGAAATTTGACCTTGGCGATTTTGACCTTGCAGATGACGTTTGATGGATTATATGTCTTCACAATTTTTGTTCCTTAAGACAAGATCTACAGCTTTGCGTCTGAGATAAATTCAAAATTCCTAACAGTTTGGAAGATATAGTCTTGAAAAATGACCCCTATTTACATCAAAGCCTCAAACCTTTGGAGGCCTATAACCGCGAAAGTTGATGAGATAGGGAAAAACGGCGAGACACGTGTCTTCTATTTTTCGGTCTTCTATCACACTGTGGAGTCAGAATATGGTTAATAAAACATGACTCAAAAAATTACACACAGTGTAATTTACCTAAATTCATATATATTTATATTGCAATCACCTTTTTTATCAACATATTGGAATTTTCTGTTGCGGTTTTTGCTTCTTTTGTTGTTTCGAAGTTGTGCACCCCACAGTCGGTCCCTTTGGATTTAAAAATTGTAATTTTTTTGACATTTTGTTAATTTGTGTTTTCATTTTCAACCAATAAATCAGGTATAAACTTAATTATTGGTTTACGCTACACCTATTTTTGGAACTTTTCGGAAAAACTTGATCCGTTTTTTAATTTTTCGAACAAATTAGAGGGTATTTGTTTAATTCTTTTGGAATAAAAAGGGAAGTTTGCTATTTTAAAGCTTTTAACATTCCCTAAAATGCCGGTTACACCATTGAATTTCTTTATTCCAAATCTTCGCCCCAAACACCACTGAATCGTTCAGATATTTCGGTAGAAAGATTCCCTGGCGAAAATGCTAATAATTTTAGCACTTCAACCCAAGCGTCTCGAGAGATGGGTACTCAAGTGGATACACCGGCTCCTACTTCAGTTGGGATTAGTTTCCATACTCACGAGTCATTGTTTTCATCTAATCCGGATATGGTACATAATCTCGTACTGCCGCCCTGCGATATGAACACCTCTCATGGGGATTTCTTGTCATGGCCGACATTTAGAGATCTTTTCACTGTGGTCTATATTAAAAATTCGCGTCTTAGTGACAACGAAAAACTCTGTCATTTACATAGTAAAACAGACGGTGAGGCAAAATAAATCATGTCCAAGTTCCCGTCAACTCATCGTAGTTTCGAGTTAGCGTGGACCGCTCTCAAAAATAGGTATGACAACAAACGGGTAATTGCCAATAGTCATCTTAAGCAACTTTTTGACCTCAAATTCATTGATCGCGAAACTAGTTCAGGTTTGAAGACACTTCAGCGGGGATTTAATGGTTGTCTTTCTGCAATGGCAGTCTACGATATTCCTACCGAAATTTGGGACCCAATTTTAGTCTTCCTTTGTATACAACGATTGCCGCGAATTACAGTAACTCTCTGAGATCAGAGCATAAGTAACAAATCTGCTGTATCGCCTTGGGAAGAACTTTATTCTTTTATATCTCAACGTATTTAAACTATAGATTGTTTGAGGGATATAAGGGTCCCGAAACATTTAATAAAACTAGTCAGAAGAAACTGAGCTCGCATTTCACTAATACGTCGGTGGTTCATAAGTTCACATCTTCAAACCAACCTGTGTGTGTTTTATGTCCCAAGCAAAGCCATTCCTTGCGGTCGTGTCCCAAATTAAAAAACTCCCCTTGGACAAGAAAATAGATATTGCCAAAAAGAATGAAAATTGTTGGAATTGTCTTTCTAAAGGGCATGCAGTAAAAGACTCTTCGAGCACCCACAAGTGCAACATTTGCAAAGGTGTGCATCATACACTTGTATTAACATCGAGTTCCTCTTCCATGCCTACCCCCTCTGTTGCCACAACCTCTCGGAACCAGAATACTGACAACGTTGCATCTACATCTTCTAGCGCTAATCCATCAATAACCTATCAGGTCCATCACACGGTTCAAAGTCGTAGGGTGCTCTTAGGAACTGCAATGGCTAACATTATTCATAACGGTGAAGGTTTCCCAGTTAGGGCGCTCATTGATCCTGCGTCAGAAGGTTCATTTATTACTGAAAATTTCCAACGCCGGCTGAATTTGCCAGCAAATTCAGTAGTCGCCACATTTTCGGGGGTTAATGGTGCCGTATCCGCCACAGCTAAAAGAAATTATTTTATTAGGATCGGTTTTGTTTTGTTGTTCTTCCACAAATATCAGGTAGTTTACCTTCTTTCTCATTGCCTCATAACCTTATGTCTCAACTACCTCATCTTCGGCTTGCGGACCCCAATTTGTTTAATTGTATCCTAAAATTCTTTAAACGGAATTTACCATAATATTTTCGGCTTATTACTGGCACAAAATTCTATATTTGGTTGGGTCATCACTGGTCCCATTCCCAATTCTCCATTGCATGTTTTCACAACTCATTTATCTTCGCCAGAATCTGAAGCTCTCAACCAAACCTTACTCCGATTCTGGGAGTTGGAGGACACTCCCAAAAGGAAAATCCTCTCTCTCTCTCTCGAAAAAGTTTTGTAAAGAGAATTATCGTGCAACAACATCTCGAAATCCCTATGGTCGATATGTGGTCACTCTCCCCCTGAAATGTCAATATCCTCTTTCGGTACAGCAGGGCGAATCTCCTTCCAATGTATTAAGCCAATTTTATCGTCACGAAACTTCACTTTTGCGTAAGCCAGCGGTGAAGATAATTTATCATGAGGTTATTACACAATATTTATTACACGATCACATTATACCACTTGCTGCTTCCTCTTTGGAAGAACCTGCTGTATGTTATCTTCCCCATCATTGTGTCATTAATCCGAATAAGCAGACTTTTAAGTTGCGTGTAGTTTCCAATGCGTCCAATAAGACCTCGAACGGGAAAAGTCTAAATGATATGCTTCTTGTCGGCCCACCCTTCAGGCAGATCTGGTCTTATTGATTCTTCGTTGCCGCACGTTTCAATTCGTTTTTAATTGTGATATTACTCGGATGTATCGACAAATTCGGGTACTTTCTAGACACTCATCTCTCCAGCGAATAGTTTTCGGGATCAGCCTTCGGACCCTATTCAAGATTTTGAGTTACAAACTGTAACCTTCGGCGTAAATTGTGCCCCTTTCTTGGCCATTCGTACCCTATTACAGTTAGCTGATGATTCAGAATCGGAATTTCAGCTGTTTAAAGCTTTAAAGGTCATTTCCGGAAATACTCGAAAAACTTCAAATACAAATTTGAAGAACTCAGTACGGTACTAGCTGGCATCGAATCATGCCTTAATTCCCGACCCTTATGTCCTATATCGGATAATCCCTAAGAATCAGTTGCTCTCACCTCTGGAAATTTTCATATAGGTACCCATTTGTTAGCCCCTCCAGAGCCCTTAATAAACGAAGCTCCACTTATTTTAGTCAATCGGTATCGTAGGGTCAAAGCCCTTACCCAGCAATTTTGTATTCAATGGCGTGAGGAATATCTGCATTCCTTACACAAGATGTATAAATGGAAAACTCCGGAAAGAAACGTACAGGTTGACGATTTGGCTGTTATTCGCCACGAGCAATTACCACCTACGGTTTGGAAACTACGTCGTGTAGTTCAGGGTTTTCCCGGTGACGATGGTTATGTCCGTGTTGTCGACATTCGAACTGCACAAGGTATTGTGCGGCGACCGGTGTCCAAGCTCGTTATTCTTCCTAACTAAACAATGTTCTTAATATAACAATCGTGCACGTTCATAATAATTTCTACCAAGTCCTCCTTTCACCGTTTGTATAAGTCACGTCAATTTTACATTATCAGACCTCAGTATCGTGTTACAGGGTGTTCGGAGTCGACCAGTCTCGAATTCATCGACGAGGTCTCTCAATTAACTTGTATTTATGTTTTTTGTGTAGTCATGGACCCATCTGCACCTCTATTCCCCCCGGTTATTTGGATGACGAGGACGATTTCCCTATGTCGGACGAGGAGAGGCTTTTGAGGGAGCATACTCCCGGTGCCTAACGGGGCTTCTGTGGAGACAGCTGCAAGCGGAGCAAGCTATCAAACCGTCTCGACTGCTGTGGTGGAAGTAGCCAATAATTCGGTCGTGGCTTCAACTTCTACCACAATCAAACCAAATCGCCAACCTAACAAGTGTTATTTTTGTACCAGATCCCATCCACTCTATCGCTGCAACGCGTTTAAGAAAATGAGCCACGCGAAGCGTTTGCAAGCAATTGCATCTGTGTTCGAACGGCTTTCGACCAGGACACATGTACAATACTTGTACCAGCAAGCAACGGTGTTTTAGGTGTAAGGAAAAACATCGTACTTTGCTTCACTCGCGCAGGCACCGTTCCTCAACTCAAAGCATCCCTGCTCGTGCTGCGACAAATAAGCAACCCACAAATCAATTTGTTCCTGTACGTCACGGTACAACACCCGCTATCGTCCCTTTAATCGTTTCACCTGCAACACTTCCTGTTGGCAGGGTAGTCGCGATTGCTCCAACACTCATCGTACGGCTTAGCGTAATCAATCGAACAGTCCCGGTTCGCGCTATTGTAGACCCATGTTTTCGGAATAGTCACGTTTGCGAAACGCTGATACACTGTCCGTACCCCTACCCCAAACCTTGCAAGAATCATTTGTGGGGTTAGAATTGGCGGATAACATTCTTTCGGCCAAGTTAGTGTTGGGTCCCGAAGTCTACTCCCGCATTATACTCCCTCGTGTTCTCTCTCAGCCAGGATTGCCCTTGGCTCAATATTCTATCGGATGGATAATTTCGGGTTCGGTTCAACGCTGAATCGAAATTATATTTTATTTTTACTTTGAACTTTTAATATTGAATGAATTACTAAAATGAACACATCGATCAGAAAAGCTCACCTAAACTGAATTTACATACTTTTTTGAATTCCTAGTCTATGTTACCTTTAAGTTGCTAATCATCTCTTTTATGTTTTAACCTTTTATGTTTTAACCTATTATGTTTTAGCGTACGTGTTTCAAGGCTGGCGGCTAATTTTTAGGTTAGATACTTTTTGGGTATTTTCACCACAAATCTTCAGTGAGCCTTTATTCGCCTAGTACGGATCGCAGAGGGGTCTCCCTATCTGTAGAGAATACAAACCGCAGGTTGATACTTATTACCCTACAAATCTTCTCGGAGTCATTTATTCAGTCATTTATTCAGGACTATATCTTCCAAACCGTTAGGAAACTTGAATTTGTCTCGGAGGCAAAGTTGTAGATCTTATCTTAAAGAACAAAAATTGTGAACACATATAATCCATCATGCTTCAACTGCAAGGTCAAAATCGCCATGGTCACATTTCTTTTAAAAATTTTTTTTCCAGTTTTGTTATACAGCTTTCAAACCGATCAAATTTGAAGCGAACAACGAACTACAAAATTGTACCTCAGACCTCAATAAACATATTTCTAGAAAATACGAACTCTGTAGAAACGGATCTTAATGGTCAAAATAGCAAAATAATTGCGATTTTTATCCTCTTTTCTCGTCTTCTGCTCCATAGATATTAAACCGTTCCAAATTCATATTTTTTATATTTTTTTCTCCGACTCTGGCCCAAAAATTAAGGATACAGTTAACCACAAAAATGTACCTAAGATTTCAATAAACAACTTTTTAGAACATATGAAGATTCTAGGAATGATGACGCTATCCTTAATTTTTGGGCGGTTGCGAATCTTTGGACCAGAGTCGGAGAAAAAAATATAAAAATTGGATATTTTCAAAAGATTTTTGCTATTTTTACCATTAAAAACCGTTCATACACATTTCGCATATTCCAGAAAGTTGTTTATTGAAGCCTTTGCTACACTATTGTGGTTGATTGTTTTCTTGAATTTTGAACGGTTTAATATCTATGGAGCAGAAGCCGAGAAAAGAGGATAAAAATCGCAATTGTTTTGCTATTTTGACCATTAAGACCTGTTCCTTCAGAGTTCGTATATTCTAGAAAAATGTTTATTTAGATCTGAGGTACATTTTTGTAGTTCATTGCTTCAAATTTGATCGGTTTGACAGCTGTATAACAAAACTTGAAAACATTTTTAAAAGAAATTTGACCATGGCGATTTTGTCCTTGCAGATAAAGTTTGATGGGTTTTATGTGTTGACAATTTGTGTTCTTTAAGACAAGAGCTACAACTTTGCCTCTGAGATAAATTCAAATTTCCTAACGGTTTGGAAGATATAGTCCTGACTAAATGATCCTTTTTACATCAAATCCTCAAACCTTTGGAGGCCTATAACCGCGAAAGTTAATGAGATAGGGAAAAACGGCGAGACAAGTGTCTTCTCATTTTTGGTATTCTATCAGACTGTGGAGTCAGAATATGGTTAATAAAACATGACTCAAAAATTACACACAGTGTTATATTATATTATTATTATTACACAACTAAAAACAATTGAGTTTTTTTCTCCTACTTTACTTATTTTATTGTAGTCATTAATATATATATTTGTATGTTATCATGAAATAAACTTAGGTATAATATAAAATGGCGACGATCGTTTTCAAAAAATTATCTCATGGTATTCATGCCATGCATGATATAAAAATATATCGACTTATGTAATTTTCGAAATATTGGTGATATGCTGACGCACTTTTCGAGAGCAATCCTAGCCAAAAATCGTTTTTGAAATATGGGTCGTTTCTGAGACAAATTCGGGACAAAATCTTACATCATAGATTTTTGAAAAAATATTTTCAGCGACTATAATTAAAACTACATATTTGACCAACTATATGATAATTAACATTTAGTACTCTACGTAACCAGAAACACGAATTTTCAAAAAACCCTTCCCATTCGTATACTTGCAGAACGACTTTTCGAAATGACCTCTTTGCCTCAACTCTAATACAAGAAAAGTGTCCCAAATTTAGTACGCTTTGTACACTCAAACAAGCCAAGTGGAATTTCTTTTATTTTTGCTTTGCACATGACAATAGAGAAAGTAAATCACACATATCCCAATCAGTTATTGTTTCGATTTTTTAGTTAAAATAAAAGCCAGTAATCATACTTGCGACAATTTAGGGTTTTGTCACTTATCGTTTACTAAAAATTAACCCTCTCATCCCCAAATTTTTTCCTTGCGGTAATAGTTATTTTGAAAACATATAATTAATGTATATGACAAAACTAAGTTACAACATATCATTTCTGAAATTTATTTGGTCATTATTTTGTGAAATTGTGTAAATAAAAATGTTTTAAACGTTCAGGAGTGGTCCTTTGGTCTTACATTGAAGAATCAAAACTAAAATTTAACATTGAGCTCATATATTTTGATTTAGAAAAGATTAAAATAATTTGGACTGTACACAACGAATTTAAATTTGCTCTGGAGTGCTAGACTTCACACTAGGGTGGGGCGATTTGTGTGGAAGCAAAAAAACCTTAATGAGCCCTTCGCGTTTCTGATTCCTGGGATTGAACTAAGCAAAAAAGTCCACTGGACCATATATCTACCGTGAAAATCGAGCCTCCCGATTTTGACTTTAAGTTTTTTATTGACGTTTTTTGGATATTTTGGCATATAACAGCCAAACCATTGGGATTTTCGATCCAACACAAAGACAAACATTGTAGCCAAGACAGTAATTGAAAACTCTCTAATACATCGCAAAAGCATTGGAACGCTCCTTCAGGCAGTTTTGGCCTTAAGAATGTGAAAACTTTTCGGAAAATGCCGATAAATGACATTGTGCTACAAAATTTGACCCGAAAAATATTCAAGTGTTCTGATGCAAAATTATATCGTGTTGGGATCCATGGACAACGACAATGCCCTTATTTCGTTTGGGTCACTTCGTTTTATTTTTTTATAACGGTAAAAGTAGTGAAAATCTGGGTTTCTTACATTTTCAAATTTAAACGGGCATATCTTATTTTTTCCACAACGGATTTGTTTTGATCCTTCTTCCTTTTAAATGGATGAATAATGTCTTTTGAATAAGCTATTATTGTTTTAAATCGGTTAACAAATGGCTAAGTTATAGTGGTTTATGTCTGAAAACCCCCACAAAAAAACTATAAAGGAATTTCTCATAATTTTCAAAATAAATATTGAACAAAACAAAAAAACATTATATTTTTGAAAATTATGAGAAATTCCTTTATAGTTTTTTTGTGGGGGTTTTCAGACATAAACCACTATAACTTAGCCATTTGTTAACCGATTTAAAACAATAATAGCTTATTCAAAAGACATTATTCATCCCTTTAAAAGGAAGAAGGATCAAAACAAATCCGTTGTGGAAAAAATAAGATATGCCCGTTTAAATTTGAAAATGTAAGAAACCCAGACTTTCACTACTTTTACCGTTATAAAAAAATAAAACGAAGTGACCCAAACGAAATAAGGGCATTGTCGTTGTCCATGGATCCCAACACGATATAATTTTGCATCAGAACACTTGAATATTTTTCGGGTCAAATGTTGTAGCACAATGTCATTTATCGACATTTTCCGAAAAGTTTGCACAATCTTAAGGCCAAAACTGCCTGAAGAAGCGTTCCAATGCTTTTGCGGTGTATTAGAGAGTTTTCAATTACTGTCTTGGCTACAATGTTTGTCTTTGTGTTGGATCGAAAATCTCAATGGTTTGGCTGTTATATGCCAAAATATCTAAAAAACGTCAATAAAAAACTTAAAGTCAAAATCGGGAGGCTCGATTTTCATCGTAGACGTATGGTCCAGTAGACTTTTTTGCTTAGTTCAAACCCAGGAATCAGAAACGCGAAGGGCCCGTTAAGGTTTTCAAATCGCCCCGGCCTACTTCACACTGAATAATGCACCGTAGTTCTGTTAATCGAGACAGAACCGATATTTTTTGTTGTTACAAGGTTAAACAGCATCCTGTGTATACTTTTGATAAAGATTCAAAGCAGAATATGCAAAATAGCGGTACATAGACGGTCATAACGACAATGTTGCATGTATGCAATATCGGGGATGAGAGGGTTAAGTTTAGGTTTTAAACTGAAAATGTAGTTCACACTTATGTAAATTTTGAGTTATTGGTGCCACGTAGATGTACTTTTCGAGAACTATCCTTGGCAAAAATCGGTTCTTGAAAATTAATTAAATGTTGTGAAATAATGCTTATCTGCAGGCCAAAAAATATTTTCAAATAATTTGTCGAACTATGTGATACCCTACGCTATTCACAAGAAAACAACCGCCACGTAAATGCTTATTCCTCGAATGCGCAATGCATTTGAATGGTATAGAACCATTAAAACAGTGCAGATATCTTAAATGAGCAGTATATACGAATTAATTGAAATATTTTGGGCATCAAAACATGAAAGCAAATTTCATAATATTTGTGTTCTAATGTTTAGAGCAAATTCCGCTGCACATTTCAAATGTCAAGAATATTGGACAAAACACAAAAAATTGGGCAAATATATATGGGAGCTATATTCCAATCTGAACCGATTCTCCATTCTTCTTCCACTGAACAATAAAAAGGCCCATTCTTAGTTTTCACCCGGATAGGATAATAACTGCGACCAATACCTTAATTACAAAAATGCATAGACAGACGGATGCTATGTACACAGCCGGATGCTATTTAGATCATAAAAAGAAACCATGAATATACAGTATAGTCTCGATAATCCACATGTTTCGTCGATGTCCGGATTACCGAGTAATCAAAAAAACACATAATTTGGTAAGTTAAAATCATTAATAACAGACGTTTACTTGATAATAACCTGACAACTAAGATAAACCAATTCATATTAAGCAAATATCACGGGTTGTGACCACTTTAATCAGCTTTCCTGGCTACAAAATTTACTTCTTAATTTTACTCCTCCATCGTAATTTAGGCGACATTTCCTGTGTATTTTTGTAGTCTAAAATTTCACTACAATTGTTGTATATGTATTTATAGTCTTTTCAAAGATATCAACTTTGTAGCCGATGTACACATATTGATTTTCAGTGTCCATGGGACATGAACCTCTTACGACTTGAGATATAACTTCAAATGCTTCATATCATGATGGTAAATATATTTTAGCCATTTCTATGAACATCAGCAACTGACTACCTTTTCGTCGAAACCAAAAAAATATATTGTTTTATATAAATATTATAGCCTTTGAATAAGACAATGGAATTCCATTGGTTGTATAATTACGAGAGTACAATACACCAATCCGTAGTTACCCGTGATTTTGTATATCAAAGAATGATAATAAAAGGAGTCATGCATTTTTTAAATAATTTATTGCAATTTCTATACAAGAAGTGCGATTTTCCAAAACACTTTTTGCGCTACCGAAACAATCGGCAAAATTAAATTGTTTATAATTTCGGTAATCAGCGATAGTTTTCAGTAGTTTAGCGATCAAAAAAAGGCAATAGTAAGAGTGCGGTCAACTTTTATTTAAACTTTTCATTCAATTTCGCGTTTTAATTTTACCAATTTGTGTCGGTAACTCAAAATATGAGTTCACGGTAGAACAAATATAAGGTAAAGTTAATACTACAACAAATACAACTCGAACAACAACCACAAAGGAATTTGTTTTTGTTTGTAACGTTACTAGAGGTGGGCGCGTGTCGTGCCGTGAGTAGTGCGTGTTCGTGCCTTCCCGAAAATCGCCGTGTTTGTGCGTGTCGTGCCGGAATAAATTTTTGGCCGTGCGTGATCGTGTTTTTCTGTTCGACACGATTTTGCACGACACGACTAAACACGACCTGCACTATGTGTCACGATCGTGCTAAATTTTTGGGCTCCCTTTTGAAGTCGTGCAAGAGACCATACTAAACAAGAAAATCGAACAACAAAATAAAACGACCAAAAAATTCACCAACTGTGGTTTTCCAAAAATTATTTGCTTCGTTTTTGTAGTCTGGTACTTTTTGTTGTTATGTTATGGAGAGGCCAGAACAAAAATTTGATGTTTGCTTGCCATTTGTTTTGTTCATGAGAGAGAATCAAATACAGAAACAACTCAGCGGGTTAACGCAATATACTCCCAGCAAAATTTATTTGAAGTTGTTCTATGTGAAGTAGTGATTGAATAGCTTTTTTAGAAACAGTCCACGCAGAGTCATGAAAAATGCATTCCGTTCTTCACATTTCGACAATGTCCGATTTGAATCCGTTTCATAAAAATTTCACATTTTAGCAATGTTGACATTTATAATAACTTTTTGCAAATAAAATTCTCAAGAACACAAGAAACAATTTATTTTATGGTATTTTAATTACTCAGCAAAATGTTTGTATCCAAAAAGATAATCATGGGTACAAGAAATATCAGACTGAATCCTTGTTTGTAGCCAAAAAAGTAGTTGAATAATGAGTGCAAGTGGCTATGTCCTTTTACGTGAAAGAAGTCATGATTTTTACAAGGACATGGTGCAGCTAGAATGCAATCAATTTTAGATGACTCTATGCAAGTAGGATTTTAAGATGTTTTTGGGTATTTTTGAGTAATAAAAGCCAACTTTCTAGAATAAAAGTATTTGATTTATTTGAGATATTCCATTGTTTTATATTCATTATATTATATTTCGGTCGAACTATTATCAAACTACTGTTTATACCCTCAGCATTTATGCTAACGAGGGTATATACACTTTCATATGGACAAAATGTGCCTCATGGAAGTAATGGTTTTAGACCCCAAGTATGTTTCGACGAAATGTGTTTCATACAATTTGGAGTCGATTGAGCAATGTCCGTCCGTCTGTCTGTCTGGCTGGCTGGAGCGCACGATAACTCTCGAACGGATCAACCGATTCGGTCCAAAATTTGGCTTTCGTAATATTTTGTCCAAACTTAGTTAAAGTTCGAAGATGGGTTATATCGGGCCACTCCTTCCGGTACGTCCCCCACAAAAGTTCGAAAATATTCGGAAAATTTGTACGTACGATAACTCTTGAAGGAAGCAACCGATTTGGTCCATAATTTGCAACTCGTGAAACGTCTGCCAGACTTAGATGAGGTTCCAATATGGACTCAATCGGTCCACTCCTTCGGGTACCTCCCACATAAAATTTCGGATAAGTTCAGTTTAGGAGCTGCTCTCGAATCGCTTTGATTTTTATTTTAGCAACTTGTATTTACTGCCCCCCATTCGACGTACAAGTTTCATCAGGGGCAAGTCCATACTTCCTGAGAAAAAAAACTTGAAAGTTGTACAAAACCCCTATTACACCGTGTGAGTTGGTTGGAGCGCAAGATAAGTCTCGAACGGATCTGCCGATTGGGTCTTAGTAATATTTTGTCCAAACATAGTTTAAGTTCGAAGATAAGCCATATTGGTCCACTCCTTCAGATACCTCCCCCACAAAATTTCAAAAATGTTCGGAAAAATTTTTCGTACGGTAACTTTTGAAGGGAGTGGCCGAATTGGTCCATACTTTACACATCCTAATATATCTACCAGATATAGATCAGGTTCAAATATGGACTATATTTGTCCACTACATCCAGTACCTCCCAAACAAAATTTCGGATTAGTTCACTTTAAGACTTGCTATCGAATCGATTTGATTTTTGGCTGGAGATCCACTTCCATAATGGTCAATGTCGATCCATTCCTTTAAGTATTTCCTCTGCAAAACGTTTGCTCTTTAATCCTAATCAACATTTTTGTCGTTTCATACGCCCAAAATGTTTAAAACCCTCTAAATATATACGTTTTTTGGAAAAAAAATATTTCAATATACACCGGCTGAGGGTATATCTCTGTCGGCCAAGCCGACTGATACTTTTTTACTTGTTTGTCAAACAAATATGTTTTACAAAAACATGAGTTTGGTAGTAATTTGAACAAATTTTAATTCGAAACGTTCTAGAGAAACAGATCATAAATATTAATTAAAAGTTACCAAAACTCATTTAAATAATTTTTCAAATGGCCCTGAGGTCTCAAATCAGTGAAAAATCCTCGCTTAATAGATGTTAACTTCTCCCATATCCTCGCTTGCGAATTGTTTGAATCGAAAAATCAATTCAAAATACTTTCCATGGAATGTATATTTATTCACTACAAAGAACTAATGCAAAATATGTGCTTAAGAAGCAAATTAGACAGTACCCTCACTGCACCAGGCCCTTGTAAAAATCATGACTTCTTTCACGTAAAAAGATGTAGTCCGAAATCACTTGCACTCATGATTCAACTACTTCTTTGGCTACAAACATTTTGCTGGGACTGTCTTTGAAAATCAGTTGTTTATCATGCTAAATTTGATATTGAAGACAAGTTCGGTAATTCTGTATCTGTAACCGACAATGGCTCCAACGTTGTTTCGGATTTTAAACAATTTAAACGTATACCTTGAGCTTGCCACAATTTGAACTTAGTTATGGATGATGTTGTTAAAAAATATACTCTTCCCGAATTGGGAAAACTGATTGACGGCTCCAAAAAGCGTGTAAGATATTTTAAACACTCGTAGCTAAACAACAAATTGTCGAAAACGTTAAAACAGGATATAAGAACACAATGGAATTCATATATATTATACTTGAGAGCATATACCAAGTCCAGAATGAGACTAAGAGTATTTTGCTAGAAAAGAATGAGTTGGATCGTATATCTGACTTAAAGCTAGAACCTCTATTGGGTTTTCTCAAAATATGCAAAGAGTTTTCCGAAAAATTAAAGCTATTCATGAAAGATTTGAAAGCTAAAACTAAACAATCATTGCTTAAACGCTTTGTGCCAACAATTGCACATCTTATAGGGACGTTTTTATTTCCGCCGTTTAAGGAGATGAATTTCTTATTACAAGATAAAAGAAATGACGTAATAGCTAATGCAAAAGCAATGTTACTTGATATACAAGGTGAGAACATAGAGTGTTCTAATGATGAGGAGGAAATAACAATGCCACATTTACACGAATTTTCAGAGTTTTTGGACCAAAACTTGGCAAAAAGACGAAAAGTAGATACTGAAATTGATACATATTTAGCGAGTGCCGTATCTAGCCAGACTGATGTTTTAAACTTTTGGAAACAGTCGAACCTAAAATATTTAAAACAATTAGCCAGGAAAATTTTGGCTATACCCGTCAGTTCAGAAACGAGCGAGAGATTTTTTCCACATCTGGAAATATTCTCAACGAAAGACGAACTAGACTTTCGAGCTCTAACTTAGACAAAATAATGTTTTTAAATAAGAATATGTAAATGTTTGTTTATAAGTAATTTTGCAATATGTATATTTTAGAACATATGCATTTTTTTAACAAATAAATGTACAGCTATATCGATATATCTTTTCTTTAATTTCGTGCGTGAGTGTGCGTGTTCGTGCCTTCTCGAAAAACACCGTGTTTGTGCGTGAAAGTGCATAAAAATTTTGGTCCGTGTTCGTGCATGTTCGTGTCTAATTTTTTAGGCACGCGCCCATCTCTAAACGTTACTGCCAGTTGTATTTGTAAACAAAACAAGGAAATGTCTATAAATTATTGGAATTTAAAAAACTAATAATTTTTCACATTTGGTTCAATATTTTGGAAAACATGAATGAAAATTCGTTACATTTTCAATTTTTATGTTTCCACATCATTCCACTAAATGCATAAATTCTCGCAGAAAGTAGAATTCTTGCAGAAAAGTTTGGGGTCGCTGGAAATTCATAGAAAAACGAGAAGCTGTTTCAATGTTTTGTTTTAGAAATCAAAGAAGCGCATGTTTATTAGGGCTTTATTTTTTTAAATTTTAACAAAATACCTCACATATTAACAAACGTTGTATCGCCTCTACAAGCGGGGATTTACTGCGCGGCTTATCTTTCGAACTTGGAGGAGGTTGATATGAAGAAGTCTTTCTGGGAAATGTTTTTTTCCGAATGATATATTTTTTTTCTCAAAAAATATATGTCCCTAATGTACATAAATGTATAAAATGTCATATGAAATTTGACACTAACGTTACAACCCAGTTCAGTCAGCTGTGTATTGCTGCTACCTTTTCTTATTCTACCATGACATGAGTTAGAGAATCTAAAAAATTCAGAAACAAGTAAGAAAGTATCAGTCAGCTGTGCTGTGAGATATACCCTCAGCCACTGACCAAAAAAAGAAAAAAAACAACAAAACCAAACACAATAATTATGCCGTATATAAAATATTTTGATTTTGTATCACGAGTTTTCTGTAAAATCTGCAAGTGCCCTAATGTGGGGCTATACCAAATCAAATTATATAAAATATTAAATTACGTTAAACTACGTTTGTTTTTAAAAAGTTTTAGAGTTATCTTGCACAATAGCCATTTTAGTATGTGCCGGAAGGGTTTTGGAGCTTGGACCATTATCTCAGGAAGTATTGACTTACTCCGGAAAAAGATTGAACCATTGTAAATGAGGCCGCTAGAACAAACTACTGAAAAAATAATCAAAACGATGCGAGAGGAGCTCTTTAACTTCACTTTCTCCGAATTTTGTGTGTGAGAGGTATCCCAACATCGCTTTTTAGGGAACTAGGCTGCCCAATACTACCCTGCAATAAGTTTGCCTCCAAAAAGGCAGATAAATCGTATGTACAACTGCATCAAATTATGCATTTGCACTCATGATTTTTACAAGAGCGTGACTACTGAAAGATGCACTCCATTGCACTGCATTTTAACTGATCCTTTGGCACTGCATTTTAACTGACCCTTTGGCATTGCATTTTCACTAACCCTTTGGGGGTAGAATAGGATGCAGTCCAAAGCACGTGTTTTGTGATACATTCGGAATGCGTGCAAGCCATTACAAAATATCCCAGAACAAATAAAATGCATTTATTATTTGTGTAAAACAAAAATATTAAGAACTTTATTTCATTAACACAAATTATGAAAATTCTGCATTGAATTCAATCGCAACCATGCCTGTTTCCCACCTCTCCATTTAAACCAAGCTGCACCGTTCTTGCTTCATCTGCTAAATGAGTTTGATGTTGTCTAACCATCACCAGTTAAGATTCAGACATGTACTCCAACAGCACTCCATTGGGAATTTTTCTTATCGAAAAAATGTTCGCAAATTAAATATTTTTTATTTTATATTAACAAATTTTTGGAAATGTTAACACGCTTATCTCTTTTTGGAAAATGTATGCCGCTGCCTGTAGAGATGTACAAACTGATTTATGTACTTGTAGGGATCTCTAAAAACTGCTAATAAAATGTAGCGAACGGAGTGCCTTTTCCACGACTCCGTTTGGACTGCATCTGGATGCCGTTAAATGATGAGGAATTTGAGTGCCTTTTCTCGACTCCGTTGAACTGCATCCGGATGTTGTTAAAATATGACAAGTGGATGTGATTCTTTGGATTGCATCCAAATGCAGTTAAAATGTGAGGATTGGAGTGCCTTTTTCACGATTCCGTTTGAACTGCATCAAAACATGCCGTGAAAGAACTAGTCCACATTGCACTACTTCCAATTAATTTTGCTGGGTAGGTTTAAAGTACTGTTGCTTGATATACACAGCCATCGATGGTTGAAGAGTAGAAAAACCATTCGACAGATTCAAATAGTTAATTCCAAATAGACTGTATAACTGAGTCAACAGTGGGTAGCATTGTGTTTATATATATGTTTGTGTGTATGTTGTATGATTCCTTTGCTTAGCATTGGATCAGCCGTCACGATAGCTTTATTGTATGTTTGTGTGTATGTCAATTGTTCTTTTGCCTTGCTTTAAGTCAGAGGACAAGTGTCTTGAGTATTTACTGTGTGTTTGAATATGAATTCGATCGTTCTTTTCGATTTGTTTATTATTATTATTCGGTGAATGCGACAAAGTCTTTAATATTGAATTGAAGGGTGGATTGAATTTTTTGGTGATCTTTGATCTTTGCAATGGATGTGGATATGAATGCTAATATGATTGGGAGAGTTAAGGGGGAAAGGGGAACCAATGTGTACAAATAAGAAATCGATGGCCATTGTTGAGGCATAGCGTTTGTGTGTATGTCATTGAGCTTCCATTAAATGTACGCTGTGCATGTTTGCATTAAACCTATATTCAATATTACTCAATATTCAATTTGTTTTGATTAAATGTTATGAAACAGGGTTATTGGACTTTTTAAAGACGATACCACGTCTGGTTCTTTAAACCCTATATGTATGTATATTTCATCTTCATATCTTCACATTGAACTTGAAAAAGGAATATGTTTAGATTATGACTATGATTTCCTTACATCTGTGTATGGAAAAGTGAAGATAGGTTTATTTTAGGAGAGTGAAGGGGGAAAGTGGGGAAATTAATCTGTACGATTATGAAATCCACAATGATTTTCTATTGACGTAACATCTGTAGGCTTAATGAATTTCACAATATTGTGAAATTATTGTTAACCAAACTACAATTTTAGTATAAAAAGCAAATAATTATAATTAAGGATCACAGTATTAAAGTTAAATTACAAGTGAAAACATGGCGAGCCGAGACCTAATTAGTTTCTTCAATTCCTTCAACATCAAATCAATAATTCCTTTGAAGGATATGGAGGACAATAAGGATTACATCATAACTGGTGCATTCAAGACCACAACAAAATACGGGAAGAGAATTGTATTGCGGATAAATGACTCTATTCTTTACTTGCCAACAAGATTTCTCTCACTAGGAGACGAACATGTAAGACAGGCTGGTGACAAGATGGTGGCGGAACAGATGTATATAAATTAGAATCAAAACAATTAGAAATTCCAACTTTTTATTATCCAACTTATTAAGCAAAAATACTAATAAATAAAGAAATTTAATACAACTAAAAATGTTCAAGTCTTTTTATTTAACCCTTTCGGCCCCAACGTTGCTTATAAGCAACTTCGATTTTGACGTCGTTTTATTTAAAACTAACGGAATTTTTTCCTCAAAGAACACATTGCTTTGGCTAATTGTAGTCCTAAGAATGCAAAAATTATAAAAAGTGCCAGTTGTATCCCGATCAACAGAACTACGATGCATTATTCAATGTGAAGTCTGGAAAATCACGGCATGTCAAAAATCGATGTGTACAGTCCAAATTATTTAAATCGTTTCTAAATTAAAATGTATGAGCTTTGTGTTAACTTTAGTTTTGATTCTTCAAAAGTAAGGTCAGAGGTATACTTCTATACGATTATAACATTTATATTTACATAATTGCACAAAATAATGAGCAAATAAATTTTAGATAAAATGTACTGTATCTTCCGAAATAGGTGGGGTAACGCCCACCAATTTATGTTATGTCTTATTTTTGACTTATACTTTAATTCTATGTTTTTAAAATAACTACTAATGCGAGGAAAAAAGTTCGGGGCCGAAAAGGTTAAATTTGGGGATAGAGGTTTCAGTTTGAAATTATATCTTTAGATAGAAAGATGCCCGCGCTTAATAGGGAAAATCATCGTCATACAGTTGCCCCTTGATGAGAAGACGTGTTACGAACAATATTCCCATCAATCCATTCATGTTAGATAGTATCCTTGCTGAAATTGGTGTTTGCGGAACCAGTAGAGTAAATATGTTTTCAACAATATTCTTATTATTGTTCACATTCATTGTCTGTACTTCTCTGAATAAAGTTTTAAACAAATAAAAAAACACAAATCTGTTTTGGTTTTATTTACTTTATATATTTATTTTTTTGAATTTTATTAGAAGAAACAAAGATAAATTGCAGTGAAACAAAATATGTCACTTGATGAAAGCAAACTACTGGTGAGTCCATGAACAAAAAAGCTAAAGCAAAGTGAAAAAAAAGAAATATCAACGTTAATACCAACAACGCGCTTACATTGTCTGTTCCAAACAAGATTTAGCGCTCTCCAGTGAGCTTCTGTTCAAATAATTAAACCTGCCAGTATTTATAATCCACGTGATCTGGCATACATATTTGAGCTAAATATCAAATAACATTCACCATCGCTCTTCAAGTTTCTTCCCTGTCTTTCTATTTTTTATCCTCAATAACCTGTTTACTTTCGCATCAACGTTCTCTTACGCCAACTCATTCCTTATTATCTTACATACATTCATACACATGTATTTACATCACTGACAGCCACTTAGTTATTCATACTCTTTACATTATTCTCCGTTCATCACTCAATTATTAAATGTTATAAAATGCTATTTTTTCTCGGAAATATTGTGTTTACTCTCTGAGCGACCAAATTTTGTTATTCCAATCAATCAAAAGTGTGTCAATGGAAAGAATTCATTTCCAATTTTGAAAGTAGGTCAATGACACGATCAGCTGTTTCTGGACAGACATAAATTTCTTTCTTCCAATTAGTAGAGATACATTCTAAGCGTAACCCAGCAAACATTCGACTTATTATCTTTAATTCAGTTTCGATTAAATAGATAACACATCCATATTTCTGGATGTACATATTTGTTTAAGACTTCTACTACGAAGGTTTGATACATACATATTATACATTGTTAATATATAGAAATCTAAAAATTAGTTGCCACACATTAACTAACAACTCTTCGTGAGAATAACTTTAATCTGTCCGATACATGGGATAAAAACGTTACGGGGTTTCATAATTTCTTCCGATACAACTATTTCAATACCTTCGTTCTAGTAACATTTTTCTTTTACTGCAAAGCGTTCTTCAATCAGTTTTCCTAACTGCACAGGTTTCTTCTTCATAAACATGTCGTTCATCAGATTGGCTGACAATCTCGTAGAATTCGAGGCTGCCCTCGGTGATAAACAATTCCCATTAGAGTCAATTTTCTCCATAGAAGTTCATAAGTCCGAGCTCTCATCAACATGGGGCAAACTAGGTGCGGCGTACGACAAATGTCTCTCAGATATACGAGAAGAGTCTCACAACGACTCAACTGAAGGCGACAATAATGAAGATGACGTGACAAGCCGGCATCTATGCTTGAAACCGTCAATGATAAGTACAGAAAGGCATATCTGACATATTGTCGATGCCATACCAAATTAGGAGAAGTTGCCTCGGAATTAACGCCAAAAACCTGTGAACCTAAATGTTCTTCAGAAACTGGGTTTAAACTGCCTCCTTGCGAAATTCCAGTATACAATGATGACTATCAATCTTGGCCCACTTTCCGGGACCTCTTCACTGCTATATGCATCAAAAATTCGAGGCTTAGCGAGGTAGAGAAACTTTTTCACCTCAACCAGTGCACCAAAGGTGAGGCAAATGACATAGTGAAGAAGGTTCCATTAACCAACGATAACTTTAAAATAGCATGGCAAAACCTTTATTCTAGATTTGAGAACAAATGTGTCCTAATTAACCTCCAACTAAAGACGCTAGTTGCTCTTCCACATCTCACAAATGAGTCCGGGGACTTTATAAAGAAGTTACAGCGGGACATAAACTCCTGCATCTCTTTGCTAGAGCTCTATGGCATTGATGTCGAGAGTTGGGGGCCGATTTTTGTATTCGTGTGCTTGATTGTCTTCCTGAATCCACTCTAACATTATGGGAGCATACCATATCCGACAAAAGTGTAATCCCAAAGTGGTATGAACTGGATTCGTTTCTTACAAATGGACACAGCACTCTTGAACCGGTTTCTGAAATAAGAAACAACTCCCAAATAACTTCGAACAGGCCAAACAAGCCCTTTAACAGACCTAGGAAAAGCAATATCAATGCTTTCCAAAGTTCACTTTCACTTCCTCAATGTCACCTGTGCCCTACAGAGATTCACATTATACGTAAATGCCCGGCTTTCCTTAAGATGGACCCCAATCAGAGATGGGTTGAAATTCGAAAGCGCAATCTATGTTTGAACTGTCTCTCTCAGGTACACACTGTCAAAAACTTTAGTAGCAAGCACTCCTGTTTTCATTGCAACAAAAGGCACAATACGCTGCTTCGTAGAAATCAGGATGATTCCGCCACTAACCCTTCAAATAGCGACGCTTATTCCAACACAATATCACTCTCCTCCCAACAAACTCCTAATTTACATATACAGTCCACTTCTGCTTCCGACGTCGTGCAAACATGTTTTGCTTCAAGTAATAGGAGTGTCCTACTAGGTACAGCTTGGGTAGAAGTACACCATAATGACTTAAAATACAAAGCCAGAGCACTTCTAGATTCGTGTTCTGAGGGAACTTTTATTTCCGAGAAGCTTTTCAACACTTTAAAGTTTCCTTCACAAAGAACCAACGCGCAGATATCTGGACTTGATAACTCCACATCTGCTTCCATACAAAAAAAGTGTTCGCTTATTTTGCGTTCATCTATGGACAATGGGATCGCAATTTCTGCGATCGCCTTAATAGTCCCTCATCTGTCAGGTAACCTTCCATCCCGTGCTGTTAATCCGCTTTCAATAACAGGTTTACCAGAAATTCTTTGAGTCCTCTAAGATAGATATTCTTCTTGGCGTTGATGTTTTTGCCATCGATTTTGTTGACCGGAATAAAACACAACATTTGCGGTACCCTATTAGCCCAAGAGATAATCTTTGGGCGGGTACTCACAGGTCCTCTGGTTACCAACACGCACTACACTGTCTCACCCTCTCCCATCGTCTCTTATTTCTGTGAAGTCAGTTTAGATAAGGACATTTCTCGTTTTTTGGGAGGTGGAGGACCTTCCAAGAAAGAAGTATTTATCCCCAAGCGAACAATATTGTGAAGATTTTTATGTCCGTACCACAAAAAGGAATAAAGAAGGCCGTTTTGTTGTATCCCTTCCATTCAAAGACGACTACCCTAGTAAATAAAATAATGGCTTCTCAAGAAAGAATGTGTTAGTCCAGTTCCTAAGAAATGTAAAACGTCTTTTGCGTACTCCAGACTTCAAATTGGAGTATGATAATGTCCTTGCGGAGTATATAAAACTCGGTCATATGACCAAAGTTAATCCACCCACCAGCTTAGAGTCCCCCATCCACTACTATCTTCCACACCATGCTGTCATTAAACCTGACAATACCACTACCAAAACTCGTGTAGTATTCAACGCGTCATCACCCACATCTAGTGGAGTTAGTCTAAATGACATTTTACACGAGGGTCCTGCACTACAAAATGACCTCACAATCCTTATAGTGCGATGGAGATTCTTCCAATTTGTTTTTAATGCCGACATCACCAAGACGTACAGGCAAATTATGGTAAATCCTGAGCAGACGTCTTATCAACGCATTCTTTTCCGCCGAAACCCTAGTGATCCTATCGAGGACCACGAATTAAAAACAGTAACTTTTGGTATAAATTGTGCGCCGTATTTGGCCATTAGAACTCTTTTACAACTGGCACAAGAAATTCAATCAGACTATCCATTGGCAAGTGAGATACTCAGGAGTGCTATGTATGTAGACGATGCACTGGCCGGTTCACATTCTATTCAGAGCGCAATTGAAGCCAAAAATCAGCTTATCCTAGCTCTGAAATCCGCAGGCTTCGAAATGCGCAAATGGACATCGAATTCCCATGACATCCTTTCCGATCTTCCTTCTGAACATCTCATTCATGAAGAATTTTTGCAATTAGATGATCGTAGTACAGCAAAAACGTTGGGTATACGCTGGAATGCCATGTCTGATGCATTCTACTTCTCTAGCCGTCCTTTTCCTAAAGTGTGCAAATATACGAAGCGTGAGGTATTATCACACATATCTATGTTGTTTGACCCAGCAGGATGGCTAGCTCCATGCATCGTACTTGCGAAAATAATAATGCAAAAAATATGGATTGCGCGCACACAATGGGATGAAGTCATTCCAGCAGACTTACTATTGGAATGGAAGCGCTTCCAATCCTATTACCCTGCCATAGAGTCGATCACTATACCCCGTTGGTTTCACTTCACTCCAGATAGTATCATACAGTTCCATGGATTCAGCGACGCTTCTGAAAAAGCGTAAGAGGATAATCCGGCTGATCTAGCCAGCCGAGGTTTATATCCCCAAGATCTATGTGACAATAAACTGTGGTGGCACGGACCACATTGGCTTAATAGTCCATATGATCAGTGGCTAAGAAACTACTCCACTTTCGATGCTGATTCCGAATTGGAAAGAAAATTAATCAAAGTTAACTTTTCTTTCTTTGAAAATTTTGATGACATATTAGATAATTTTTCCTCCTATCCAAAAGTACTCCGAATTGTTGCATACATCTATCGTTTTTATTACAGCACCCATCCCAAATATCGTTATAACAATAACTTTTGCACAAAATCTATTTCTACGCTTGAAATCCTGAAAGTCCAAAGTATCCCAATTTCTGTGACTCAAAAGGCCTACTATCCAGATGAAAACGCTGCTCTATCTACAAAAAAATCTGTTGTTTCATCAAGTTCTCTACTCAGTCTAAACCCTTTCCTCGGCTCTGAAGGAATTATCCGAAGCTGTGGCAAATTGGTTTCTTCACCACCACTGTCTTATGATGAAAGACATCCTGTCATCCTTCCTTTTAACTGTCCACTTTCACGTTTGTACGTGTTATTCGTCCACCAACTTTCGCTCCATGGTGGCAACCAGCTAGTACTGCGGTTAGTTCGTACTAAATTTTGGATTCCTAGAGTGAAAAATCTAATGAAGGCAATAATAAACAAATGTAAGGCATGTGTTTTATACAAACGAAAATGCCAAACACAAATTATGGCCTCCTTGCCCCCTGAGAGATCAGAATTTACTCGTCCGTTTACCTATACAGGATTAGATTTCGCAGGTCCATTTGACATAAAGACCTACGCTGGCAGAAGTTGCAAAATTACAAAAGGCTACGTCTGTATTTTCATATGTTTCTCTACTAAAGCTATCCACCTCGAGGCCACTTCGGACTTATCCACTTCAGTTTTTTTAGCCGCGTTTAGTAGGTTCGTTTCTCGTCGTGGTTGTCCCTTACGTCTCTACTCTGATAATGGGACCACCTTTGTCTGCGCGTCGAAAGTTCTTACAAGAGATTTCTTACAGGCTTCAAAAGAAAGTATAACGACCTATTATGCACACCAAAATATTATATGGCACTTCATTCCACCAGGTGCTCCCCACATGGGCGGCCTATGGGAAGCCGGTGTCAAAAGTTTTAGAACTCACTTTAAGAAAACGGCTTCCAATTTCAAATACACGTTCGAAGAGTTTCAGACTCTCCTGTATCGCATCTAATCCTGCCTAAATTCTCGGCCAATTTCTCCAATATCCCAAGATCCATCCGACTTTTGCGCCTTAACTCCTGGACTTCCTTATAGGGTCTCCTATACTCGGGCCAATAGATCCGCATATATCCGAATCTACAACAACAATTACCAATCGATGGCAACGATTGAAAGTTATCCACCAAAACTTATCCATTTATAACTACGCGTTATCGTTTTTAGTAAAAATGCGAGCAAGTAACAAGAGCAACCAATCCATCCGAAAGTATACTTGTAGACTCTGCAGAAGCTATCATGGTCTACGTAAATGTAAAAGGTTCCTGAACATGAATATCATAAAGCGTAAAGAAATAGTTGGAACCTACAACTATTGTGAAAACTGCTTAGCTCATAAACACTCCGAAGACACATGTTTTACTAGAATCGCACCACTACTTGCTTCATGAAAATCAAAGACTACGGAATCATATTGAACCATCTTCAACTCAGAATGCTGAAATAAGACAAGAAAATCAATAGCCACCCACTCCTAATAGAATAACTACCTCAAAATCCCTTACCAGATCAGAAGAGTCCTCATCGACAACAATCCTGAACAAGAATGCTATTGCCTTATTGCCGACGTTACTAGTGAAGGTTGATACCAGAAAAGGCACAAATACTCTTAGATGCCTGCTTTATTCAGGATCGAAAATAAGCTACATATTCTCAAAAATTGTGAAACAATTGGATATTACCACATTGTCATTGAAAGAAGAAACAATTTGTTTGCTAAAGCTTCAGTCTGTCCTTGACAAAGACGTCTATTTGGACACAACTCTTCGAGTTAATCGCAGAATCTCGAGCTGTATTCCATCTAAATCCATTCCATCCACTATCAAACGAAACTTCCTGAACTTAGTCCTGGCTGATACGAATTTTTATAAATCTTCCTCGATCGACGTGGTCCTCGGGATAGATGTATACTCACGAGTTATTCGGGAAGGCATATTCAACCGAACTGGACTCCCGACGGCACAAAATACCTTGTTTGGTTGGGTCTTTTATGGCCAATACTCTTCCTAATAACTTCCAGTAGCTCTCCAACAAATTTCAATTGCACCAATCCTCTGAATAACGTAGAAAATGTGAACAAATCTTTATTAATATATGTTAATATAAATTTAACTGTAGACTAAGTTCCTTATATATCATGATGAATTACATTATATATCTGAAACTTATACTTATATACATAAATTTTAATCTTTTATAATGAAATTATATGAAACAGTAAGACTGCAAGGGGCCGGAAATGTTTAAGCTAACTCTTACCCTTTTTAGACAAATGCATAAACGATTTTTATTTCGATCTGCAATCCCTACTTACTAAAAACTCCCGAATAATCATTGTAAACAAATTGCATTCGAGTGTAACATAAAAAGGAAAATGTCAAATGAAACTATATTTTTCACCACACCTCTTCTCCGCCAGTCAGAGCCATATCTAAAAGTCGGTTTCCGTTCTGTAAAAAATAAGACCTCTTTCTTGTTCATAATTAGCATCCATACTGGTAATATCGTGAAGAATAAATCCATTATAATCAAACATCATTCTACACCTGTTTTTACTATTTTTATTTCTTTGCATTGGAATTGTTCTGTGGAGTGTCAAAGAGAAATATTTTGACTTTTTCTTTTGATTTTGGTTGGTTCTCGTCTCATGGAATTATTGTCTCCATCACTCAGCTAGATTACTCATCTCCGAGAAGAAACAGAAACAAACAACCTATGACTGTTGACAAGTTTGGTTATCATTATAATGCAAAAACCCAATCATTAGACGAAGGGTTATTACAAAGCGATTCGATGATCTTTGACAAGCTGATTTAGTTGAAATAGGCAGCTATTCTAAAGCACACAAGGGATATAGATTTATGCTTACTGTTATCGACACCTTCTCGAAATTTGCCTGGTGTGAAGCACTTAAAACAAAAACTGCAACGGAAATATATAGAGCATTTGAAAAAATTTTAAAAGATGTGACAATGGGATCGCAATTTCTGCGATCGCCTTAATAGTCCCTCATCTGTCAGGTAACCTTCCATCCCGTGCTGTTAATCCGCTTTCAATAACAGGTTTACCAGAAATTCTTTGAGTCCTCTAAGATAGATATTCTTCTTGGCGTTGATGTTTTTGCCATCGATTTTGTTGACCGGAATAAAACACAACATTTGCGGTACCCTATTAGCCCAAGAGATAATCTTTGGGCGGGTACTCACAGGTCCTCTGGTTACCAACACGCATTACACTGTCTCACCCTCTCCCATCGTCTCTTATTTCTGTGAAGTCAGTTTAGATAAGGACATTTTTCGTTTTTTGGGAGGTGGAGGACCTTCCAAGAAAGAAGTATTTATCCCCAAGCGAACAATATTGTGAAGATTTTTATGTCCGTACCACAAAAAGGAATAAAGAAGGCCGTTTTGTTGTATCCCTTCCATTCTAAGACGACTACCCTAGTAAATAAAATAATAGCTTCTCAAGAAAGAATGTGTTAGTCCAGTTCCTAAGAAATGTAAAACGTCTTTTGCGTACTCCAGACTTCAAATTGGAGTATGATAATGTCCTTGCGGAGTATATAAAACTCGGTCATATGACCAAAGTTAATCCACCCACCAGCTTAGAGTCCCCCATCCACTACTATCTTCCACACCATGCTGTCATTAAACCTGACAGTACCACTACCAAAACTCGTGTAGTATTCAACGCGTCATCACCCACATCTAGTGGAGTTAGTCTAAATGACATTTTACACGAGGGTCCTGCACTACAAAATGACCTCACAATCCTTATAGTGCGATGGAGATTCTTCCAATTTGTTTTTAATGCCGACATCACCAAGACGTACAGGCAAATTATGGTAAATCCTGAGCAGACGTCTTATCAACGCATTCTTTTCCGCCGAAACCCTAGTGATCCTATCGAGGACCACGAATTAAAAACAGTAACTTTTGGTATAAATTGTGCGCCGTATTTGGCCATTAGAACTCTTTTGCAACTGGCACAAGAAATTCAATCAGACTATCCATTGGCAAGTGAGATACTCAGGAGTGCTATGTATGTAGACGATGCACTGGCCGGTTCACATTCTATTCAGAGCGCAATTGAAGCCAAAAATCAGCTTATCCTAGCTCTGAAATCCGCAGGCTTCGAAATGCGCAAATGGACATCGAATTCCCATGACATCCTTTCCGATCTTCCTTCTGAACATCTCCTTCATGAAGAATTTTTGCAATTAGATGATCGTAGTACAGCAAAAACGTTGGGTATACGCTGGAATGCCATGTCTGATGCATTCTACTTCTCTAGCCGTCCTTTTCCTTAAGAGTGGAAATATACGAAGCGTGAGGTATTATCACACATATCTATGTTGTTTGACCCAGCAGGATGGCTAGCTCCATGCATCGTACTTGCGAAAATAATAATGCAAAAAAATATGGATTGCGCGCACACAATGGGATGAAGTCATTCCAGCAGACTTACTATTGGAATGGAAGCGCTTCCAATCCTATTACCCTGCCATAGAGTCGATCACTATACCCCGTTGGTTTCACTTCACTCCAGATAGTACCATACAGTTCCATGGATTCAGCGACGCTTCTGAAAAAGCGTAAGAGGATAATCCGGCTGATCTAGCCAGCCGAGGTTTATATCCCCATGATCTATGTGACAATAAACTGTGGTGGCACGGACCACATTGGCTTAATAGTCCATATGATCAGTGGCTAAGAAACTACTCCACTTTCGATGCTGATTCCGAATTGGAAAGAAAATTAATCAAAGTTAACTTTTCTTTCTTTGAAAATTTTGATGACATATTAGATCATTTTTCCTCCTATCCAAAAGCACTCCGAATTGTTGCATACATCTATCGTTTTTATTACAGCACCCATCCCAAATATCGTTATAACAATAACTTTTGCACAAAATCTATTTCTACGCTTGAAATCCAGAAAGTCCAAAGTATCCCAATTTCTGTGACTCAAAAGGCCTACTATCCAGATGAAAACGCTGCTCTATCTACAAAAAAATCTGTTGTTTCATCAAGTTCTCTACTCAGTCTAAACCCTTTCCTCGGCTCTGAAGGAATTATCCGAAGCTGTGGCAGATTGGTTTCTTCACCAACACTGTCTTATGATGAAAGACATCCAGTCATCCTTCCTTTTAACTGTCCACTTTCACGTTTGTACGTGTTATTCGTCCACCAACTTTCGCTCCATGGTGGCAACCAGCTAGTACTGCGGTTAGTTCGTACTAAATTTTGGAATCCTAGAGTGAAAAATCTAATGAAGGCAATAATAAACAAATGTAAGGCATGTGTTTTATGCAAACGAAAATGCCAAACACAAATTATGGGCTCCTTGCCCCCTGAGAGATCAGAATTTACTCGTCCGTTTACCTATACAGGATTAGATTTCGCAGGTCCATTTGACATAAAGACCTACGCTGGCAGAAGTTGCAAAATTACAAAAGGCTACGTCTGTATTTTCATATGTTTCTCTACTAAAGCTATCCACCTCGAGGCCACTTCGGACTTATCCACTTCAGTTTTTTTAGCCGCGTTTAGTAGGTTCGTTTCTCGTCGTGGTTGTCCCTTACGTCTCTACTCTGATAATGGGACCACCTTTGTCTGCGCGTCGAAAGTTCTTACAAGAGATTTCTTACAGGCTTCAAAAGAAAGTATAACGACCTATTATGCACACCAAAATATTACATGGCACTTCATTCCACCAGGTGCTCCCCACATGGGCGGCTTATGGGAAGCCGGTGTCAAAAGTTTTAGAACTCACTTTAAGAAAACGGCTTCCAATTTCAAATACACGTTCGAAGAGTTTCAGACTCTCCTGTATCGCATCTAATCCTGCCTAAATTCTCGGCCAATTTCTCCAATATCCCAAGATCCATCCGACTTTTGCGCCTTAACTCCTGGACTTCCTTATAGGGTCTCCTATACTCGGGCCTATAGATCCGCATATATCCGAATCTACAACAACAATTACCAATCGATGGCAACGATTGAAAGTTATCCACCAAAACTTATCCATTTATAACTACGCGTTATCGTTTTTAGTAAAAATGCGAGCAAGTAACAAGAGCAACCCATCCATCCGAAAGTATACTTGTAGACTCTGCAGAAGCTATCATGGTCTACGTAAATGTAAAAGGTTCCTGAACATGAATATCATAAAGCGTAAAGAAATAGTTGGAACCTACAACTATTGTGAAAACTGCTTAGCTCATAAACACTCCGAAGACACATGTTTTACTAGAATCGCACCACTACTTGCTTCATGAAAATCAAAGACTACGGAATCATATTGAACCATCTTCAACTCAGAATGCTGAAATAAGACAAGAAAATCAATAGCCACCCACTCCTAATAGAATAACTACCTCAAAATCCCTTACCAGATCAGAAGAGTCCTCATCGACAACAATCCTGAACAAGAATGCTATTGCCTTATTGCCGACGTTACTAGTGAAGGTTGATACCAGAAAAGGCACAAATACTCTTAGATGCCTGCTTTATTCAGGATCGAAAATAAGCTACATATTCTCAAAAATTGTGAAACAATTGGATATTACCACTTTGTCATTGAAAGAAGAAACAATTTGTTTGCTAAAGCTTCAGTCTGTCCTTGACAAAGACGTCTATTTGGACACAACTCTTCGAGTTAATCGCAGAATCTCGAGCTGTATTCCATCTAAATCCATTCCATCCACTATCAAACGAAACTTCCTGAACTTAGTCCTGGCTGATACGAATTTTTATAAATCTTCCTCGATCGACGTGGTCCTCGGGATAGATGTATACTCACGAGTTATTCGGGAAGGCATATTCAACCGAACTGGACTCCCGACGGCACAAAATACCTTGTTTGGTTGGGTCTTTTATGGCCAATACTCTTCCTAATAACTTCCACTAGCTCTCCAACAAATTTCAATTGCACCAATCCTCTGAATAACGTAGAAAATGTGAACAAATCTTTATTAATATATGTTAATATAAATTTAACTGTAGACTAAGTTCCTTATATATCATGATGAATTGCATTATATATCTGAAACTTATACTTATATACTTAAATTTTAATCTTTTATAATGAAATTATATGAAACAGTAAGACTGCAAGGGGCCGGAAATGTTTAAGCTAACTCTTACCCGTTTTAGACAAATGCATAAACGATTTTTATTTCGATCTGCAATCCCTACTTACTAAAAACTCCCGAATAATCATTGTAAACAAATTGCATTCGAGTGTAACATAAAAAGGAAAATGTCAAATGAAACTATATTTTTCACCACACCTCTTCTCCGCCAGTCAGAGCCATATCTAAAAGTCGGTTTCCGTTCTGTAAAAAATAAGACCTCTTTCTTGTTCATAATTAGCATCCATACTGGTAATATCGTGAAGAATAAATCCATTATAATCAAACATCATCCTACACCTGTTGTTACTATTTCTATTTCTTTGCATTGGAATTGTTCTGTGGAGTGTCAAAGTCAAAGAGAAATATTGTGACTTTTTCTTTTGATTTTGATTGGTTCTCGGCTCATGGAATTATTGCCTCCATCACTCAGCTAGATTACTCATCTCCGAGAAGAAACAGAAACAAACAACCTATGACTGTTGACAAGTTTGGTCATCATTATAATGCAAAAACCCAATCATTAGAAGTAAGAGAAAATGTTTCGAGAATACTGGGAATTAATATAGACGAAGATAACAACCTTGACGTGCAAAATAAAAAAATTAGGAACGTTGCACTCCCCGCAGAAGGAACGGATGCGATCAACCAAGCATACATACATTCACAAATCAAGCACATACAAGAAGTATTAAATCAAAATATCATTCAGGGGTGTACTCAACTAAGAGAAGAAATATCCCATGTAAAACAATCACATAAAGAAATTTTTAAAGTCTTATCTCAACCCCCATTCAACTCAATTGCTCAAATATATCCCCCCAAAACATGAATAATGGAAAAGCGAGGATTGGTAAACGAACTCCACTCTCAAGCACGAAGAAATTTTAAAAGACGAAGGGTTATTACAAAGCGAATCGATGATCTTTGACAAGCTGATTTAGTTGAAATAGGCAGCTATTCTAAAGCACACAAGGGATATAGATTTATGCTTACTGTTATCGAAACCTTATCGAAATTTGCCTGGTGTGAAGCACTTAAAACAAAAACAGCAACGGAAATATATAGAGCATTTGAAAAAATTTTAAAAGATGGAAGAATTGCAAAGAACTTGCAAACTGACGATGGAAAAGAATTTTTCAACAAGGAATTTAAAAAATTAATGCAGAAACATTCCATATACATACAGTGTCTTGAAAGCCTCAATTGTTGAACGCTTAAATAGAACTCTAAAAGGTATGATGTGGAAGGAGTTTAGCTACAATGGAAATTAACAATGGATTGATATTTATAGAGACTTGGTTGATCAATACAACAAAACACGTCATCTAACAATAAAAATGGCACCTATTCAAGCAAATTCATAGAATAAGAAGATGTTGTTAAAAACTGTATATAACCACATAAAAATCTTTAAGAGGCAAAATCTTCGTGCGAGAGACCATGTTCGAATCAGCAAATATAAACATCAATTTGAAAAGAGGTATGCACCAAAAAGGACTACCGAAATATTCAAAATAAGAGGGATAAGATTAATCAAACCCTGCTACTTATTTACTAGAAGACTACGAAGGGAATCCCATACATGGATGTTTCTATAAAGAAGAACTTTTACCCACAAAATATCCCAACACATAAAAATAATAAAAACAAAGGGTGATAAAGTCTTTGTTAAATGCCTGGGATTTTCAAGCAAACATAATTCCTGGATAGATAAGACAAATGTATTGTAAACTCAATATATTTAAGTATTTTTTAATAAATAAAAAACCTATATAAACATATGTATATTTGTTGTTTTTACTTATTACCAAAAAGGAGCTGACAATGTCAAGAACGTTTACTTTTACGGGTAAATCATCAATTTTACACTCAAACTATTCACCTCCTATTCAATTGGGAGAGGGTAGTTATGAGTGTTGTTTAATTGACTTTCAGTCCTACAATTCCATACCAAATGTGAACAATGATAACAATCTCTTTCATATTGGAGACAAACCCAGCAAAATGTTCGATGTCAAAGATGCTATTCAAGAATGGGTGCAAGTGAAATGGAATGTATTTTTTTCAGCATCTTCACTCATTCTTTTTACAAGAGCGTGACCCCCAAAAGATGCAATTCATTTTCAGATCCTAAGCATGTCATCTTTACTAGCTCGATGGAATGGCATCTTCAACAATTCTTTGGCATGGCATCTATACCAATCCTTTGGCATGCCATCTTAACCAATTCCCAAGAATAGCATTTTCACTAAACTTTGGCATGTCATTTTCACCAACCCTTTGGCATGTAATTTTCACGTCTTGTTCGGAAAATGGAAAATGCTATATTGAAAAATGATTTTCATTTTTTTATTTTATTAATTCAAAGGAATTAAAGCAATAACTATAATTTATTTATCATCATAAAGTTTACATCTATAATTGCAGTTTGTTTTGTTGTTGTAACAGTAGTTAATATGTTTGTATTCTCATTTTTCTGCTTAGTCTGACTCTGGGTCTATCAGTCGTAATAATGTGGCTATTTCGCTATTTATATGGTTTGTAACCACAAAGCTGCAAGCGTAAGTTTCTTAGCAGGATTGGTAGGACAATTGACAAGGAGCAATGTGTCGAGGGGTCCTGTGCTGTATGCTGGGCAGATGTTTTCCACGGTATCATCAGTACTTGCCCTATAGGAATTTTGACGGCTGCACCATCCCGAGCGTATTGACCCAAAACTAATCTGGTTTGTCCTGTCAGCTGACGCTCCTCAGCTGCGATATATGGTGGATGTTTTCCAAGTCCTCTGCTAATATGGAGATGGCCTTCAGCGCAGTTGTTGTGCTGCTTACGGATCCTATGGTAATGATCGGCAACTGGAAAGTTATTTCTGATGCTGGAAGAACTATAGCCACAAGGGTCCTTGCTACGGGCGACAAAAGCGAAATCGGTTTGTAAGATTCACCTTTGTTGGCATCCTTTTCGGGCTTCAGTAGCTGGCCTATTTTCCAGACTTCGGAAACGATGTGTTTGGCAAGCGACAGGTTGTAAATTTAAGTGAGAAACTTGACTTCCGGCCGTCCCAGCTGTTGCAGTCTAAGCACGCTGCACGCAACAGAGTTTACTTCCTCCGCAACAGGTTTTGATTAATCTTACAAAAGAATTTTACTCCAACTGCAGATTACTATTTCGTGTATTTTATTTTACAACGTTTAGGGATCTACAAATCGACTTGTTGAGCAGGGTTCTCTAGAGCAGGCAAGGAAACTTTTATAATTGGTCTGTTCCTTTACTTTTAAAAATGGTAATTCTTGCAAAAACGGTAAAAGTGGTGAACTGCTCTCATATAAATTGAATGCTGTTAAAAAACTTTGCTGGTAAAAACTGGTAACCTCAGACACGTAAAGGAACACGACTAATAACAAAGAGTGCAGTCCGACTCTACTTTTAGCTCAATGATTGGGACGGACTTCCTAGCATAATAAATCTTACATTGCTTCAAACGTACATATTTAGATAAATAAAAGAATATATACATGTGTAAAAATAAAAACACAAAATTCATCTCTATTGGATCGATGGAATGGGTTCAAATGCTAAGGAAAAGATCGGATCTATCACGACTTCCTTTGAATTGGTTCAAATGCTGATGAAACGATCGGATCTTTCACGAATTCATTTGAACCAATGCAAAAGATCCAGTGAAATCATGGCATCTCATGGAACCACTTCCATAAAATTTTGCTGGGAAATTATAAAGATACCCATAGGTTCATATGAACTACAAGACTTTGCCCACTACTTGGAGACACAGTGTATAGCAATCCACATTAATAGATCTATTGAAATTAAAGCTAACAATAATACGCTACAAATATAGATATTATCCTCCCATGATTCCATATACTTTGATAAAGAAAAATCTATAGCAAAACTCTTTGGTTTCACGGGAAAATTTTAGAACCAAGTAATAAGCATACTTCAAACCTTCCAGTAAACATTCTAAAGGTTAATGCCATACAAATACACTGTAACATTGTTACTGGAATGGATCGCCTGCGCTTATTCTACACGAATTTGAACTTGATGCCCCTCCAGGATATAAATTAGCAGAGAGGCCAATGAATCTCATTTATTTGCCGGTGAATGTCAAAGAAATAAGTCATCTGGAGATACTTATATTAGATCAAAGCGTCATAAACTTTAGAGGAGAAGAAATTACTCTACGAAATCATATTAGACCAAGACAACCATGATCATTTACAATAAATACAACCATAAGCAAACACCAAAACACACTCATCATCAAGGTGCCAAGCCGACAAGACCTCCCCTAACCAAGGAAAATAAAGAATTTTTAAAACTTATTAAATTAAAAGTTAAACGAAATGTCTGAAATACTCGATATTAATGAACGTCCACTCTCTGATGAGAATATTGTAAAGAGAGGCAACCACAGTTATGTTCCATACATCCAATCATTTAAGAATAACGACGAAATTCGTATAAGTACACAAAATCAAGATCTTTACATACTACCATCAGAGAGCTATCTATATATTGAAGGAAATTTGAAAAACGCAAAAGTGGTTGTTTCGCAGAATGCTAAACTGAGGAATAATTGTGTGGGTTACATGTTTGATGAAATTCGCTATGAATTAAATGGAATTAAAATTGATCGTACTCGTTATCTGGGTACAACTACAAAAGTTAAAAATTGCATTTCTCTAAGTGAATCTGAAAGCAAGGTTATGAGTAATGCAGGCTGGAATCCAGATGGTGACGTAAATACTAGCTCATTCAATTTTTGTTTTCCCTTGAATCGTCTATTGGGTTTTGCCGAGGACTTTAATAAAGTAATTTGCAACAGTAAACATGACTTTATTCTCTTGAGAAGCGCCAACGATAAAAACGTTTGTTATTCAACTGCTGAAAACGAAGAAATCCAACTCACTATTACAAACATTGTTTGGAAAGTACAACGCATTCATTTGTCAGACTATAAAAAAATTAGTTTCCTGAAAACAATCAAGGATGGAAAAATTTTACCTATAGCTTTCCGCAGCTGGGATTGCTACTTTAATCCAACTTTTGCTGGTGGAAGACAACACGGCTGGAGTGTCAAATTGTCTGCCAATCACGAAAGACCCCGATACGTTGCTTTAATATTTGAAAGAGACAACAAGCTACAATTGTGAACTTCAAAACATGAAAGTTCACTTGAACTCTGAAACTTATCCATATGATGATTTGAATCTAAAGTTTGGAGAAAATCGTTATGCAATACTCTATGACATGTATGCGAAGTTTCAACAGTCTTATAATATGAGGGAACCACAACCACTTCTCACATATGCAAGTTTTAAAGACAACCCTATTGGCGTTATTGACATCAGCAACCAAAATGAGGCTGTGAAGAATGGACCAATCGATTTAAAAATCCAATTTGAAACCAATACACCAATTCCACAAAACACCTCAGGATTTGTCCGAAAAATAGTATAAGGGATCTACAAATCGACTTGTTGAGCAGGGTTCTCTAGAGCAGGCAAGGAAACTTTTATAATTGGTCTGTTCCTTTACTTTTAAAAATGGTAATTCTTGCAAAAACGGTAAAAGTGGTGAACTGCTCTCATATAAATTGAATGCTGTTAAAAAACTTTGCTGGTAAAAACTGGTAACCTCAGACACGTAAAGGAACACGACTAATAACAAAGAGTGCAGTCCGACTCTACTTTTAGCTCAATGATTGGGACGGACTTCATAGCATAATAAATCTTACATTGCTTTAAACGTACATATTTAGATAAATAAAAGAATATATACATGTGTAAAAATAAAAACACAAAATTCATCTCTATTGGATCGATGGAATGGGTTCAAATGCTAAGGAAAAGATCGGATCTATCACGACTTCCTTTGAATTGGTTCAAATGCTGATGAAACGATCGGATCTTTCACGAATTCATTTGAACCAATGCAAAAGATCCAGTGAAATCATGGCATCTCATGGAACCACTTCCATAAAATTTTGCTGGGAAATTATAAAGATACCCATAGGTTCATATGAACTACAAGACTTTGCCCACTACTTGGAGACACAGTGTATAGCAATCCACATTAATAGATCTATTGAAATTAAAGCTAACAATAATACGCTACAAATATAGATATTATCCTCCCATGATTCCATATACTTTGATAAAGAAAAATCTATAGCAAAACTCTTTGGTTTCACGGGAAAATTTTAGAACCAAGTAATAAGCATACTTCAAACCCTCCAGTAAACATTCTAAAGGTTAATGCCATACAAATACACTGTAACATTGTTACTGGAATGGATCGCCTGCGCTTATTCTACACGAATTTGAACTTGATGCCCCTCCAGGATATAAATTAGCAGAGAGGCCAATGAATCTCATTTATTTGCCGGTGAATGTCAAAGAAATAAGTCATCTGGAGATACTTATATTAGATCAAAGCGTCATAAACTTTAGAGGAGAAGAAATTACTCTACGAAATCATATTAGACCAAGACAACCATGATCATTTACAATAAATACAACCATAAGCAAACACCAAAACACACTCATCATCAAGGTGCCAAGCCGACAAGACCTCCCCTAACCAAGGAAAATAAAGAATTTTTAAAACTTATTAAATTAAAAGTTAAACGAAATGTCTGAAATACTCGATATTAATGAACGTCCACTCTCTGATGAGAATATTGTAAAGAGAGGCAACCACAGTTATGTTCCATACATCCAATCATTTAAGAATAACGACGAAATTCGTATAAGTACACAAAATCAAGATCTTTACATACTACCATCGGAGAGCTATCTATATATTGAAGGAAATTTGAAAAACGCAAAAGTGGTTGTTTCGCAGAATGCTAAACTGAGGAATAATTGTGTGGGTTACATGTTTGATGAAATTCGCTATGAATTAAATGGAATTAAAATTGATCGTACTCGTTATCTGGGTACAACTACAAAAGTTAAAAATTGCATTTCTCTAAGTGAATCTGAAAGCAAGGTTATGAGTAATGCAGGCTGGAATCCAGATGGTGACGTAAATACTAGCACATTCAATTTTTGTTTTCCCTTGAATCGTCTATTGGGTTTTGCCGAGGACTTTAATAAAGTAATTTGCAACAGTAAACATGACTTTATTCTCTTGAGAAGCGCCAACGATAAAAACGTTTGTTATTCAACTGCTGAAAACGAAGAAATCCAACTCACTATTACAAACATTGTTTGGAAAGTACAACGCATTCATTTGTCAGACTATAAAAAAATTAGTTTCCTGAAAACAATCAAGGATGGAAAAATTTTACCTATAGCTTTCCGCAGCTGGGATTGCTACTTTAATCCAACTTTTGCTGGTGGAAGACAACACGGCTGGAGTGTCAAATTGTCTGCCAATCACGAAAGACCCCGATACGTTGCTTTAATATTTGAAAGAGACAACAAGCTACAATTGTGAACTTCAAAACATGAAAGTTCACTTGAACTCTGAAACTTATCCATATGATGATTTGAATCTAAAGTTTGGAGAAAATCGTTATGCAATACTCTATGACATGTATGCGAAGTTTCAACAGTCTTATAGTATGAGGGAACCACAACCACTTCTCACATATGCAAGTTTTAAAGAGAACCCTATTGGCGTTATTGACATCAGCAACCAAAATGAGGCTGTGAAGAATGGACCAATCGATTTAAAAATCCAATTTGAAACCAATACACCAATTCCACAAAACACCTCAGGATTTGTCCGAAAAATAGTATAAGTTTGTATGTATTTGTATACTTACCTTTGCATCATGCAAATTCAATAATGAAATAAAACACATTTTTATTATATATTTATTTATTTGTTTATTTGGTATCCCTCGCGACAACAACTGAGTGTTATAAATTTTACATAACGTATAATGAACAATATATAGTAGATATAGGTTGGATTGAGTAAACATAATAAATGAGGTGATTAGAGTAGAAACAACAATTTGGGTTTTGAACAGTAAACAATTCAAATTAAGATTAGCATAATAACAAAATACAAAATAAATAAATAGAGATTGAATTAGAAATGTATAACAGGTTCAGGTTCAGGAGTAACAGGTTCAAACGTTCGGAAAAGTAAAGATATGAAAATTTTAGCATTGCCTTGAAGTTGAGTACTGCCTGCGATTTAAAATTTTTTGTTTTATTTAAATGTCCTTTTTTCATAATGTAAGTATTTTCTTAGATATTACAATAATAATATATACCTTAAAAGGGGGGTAAATTATTAAAATCTTAATTACTGAGTGATGTATCTAAATCTAAATCAATATCCATATCGGTTACAAATTCAGGTAAATTTATTAAATCATTCAATTCAGGCAAATTATTTAAATCATTTAATCCTATACTATTATAGTCCCAGCTAAAGTATGTACTTTATCTGGCATAATCTTTCTCTTAGTATCTTTAGAACTTAAGACAACTTTATGCATTATGTTTGTATATATTTGATGCATCTTCGATCTAAAATTAAGTGTTATGTCTAGGGTTTTGGGTAGGGAAATCCCGCACCGGGAATTCCCGGGAATTCTCTGTTTTTTGTTTACGGGATTTTCCCGGGAACCAAATCATATTTCCCGGGAAATCGGGAAATATCTTTTTATATTTATCACAACTAATATTGAATGAATGAATTAAATATGCCCAACACTTTTATACCATTGAATCAGAATTCGATTAGATTTTACAGAATCAATAAATTAGAAAATATTTGGAAATAACTTTTATTTACAAAAGTGTTTTCTGGGAAAAAGTTATAAGAGCTGGCTGGTACGCACGATAACTTTCGAACGAAGCCACCGATCAGGTCAAAAATTTGGCATTCGAGATTTTTTCAAACTTAGTTTAAGTTCGAAGGTGGACCGTATCAGTGGCCCGCTACTGCCGGTACCTTCCTCACAAAAGTTCAACAATTATCGCTAAAATGGTGCGCACGATAACTCTAGAAGGGAATAACCGAATCGGTCACAATTTTGCATGTGGTAATATTAGCTCCAGGTATAGAACCGGTTCCACACAAAATTCGAAAAAGTGAAGTTTAAGATCTCCTCTCGGATCGATTTGAAATTTTTCAGCAATTTTTCTTTACGGCCACTTTTACGACGGTACAAATTTTGTCGGGGGAAGTCCATACTTCCTGAGATAATGTCTTAAAAGCTCCAAGAAACCTTGACGGCAACAACTAAAATGGAAATTTTTTCCATATTTTTTTCGTTTTTAAACGATAGAGCGAAAACATATCATCCATTTTTGAGCCCGCATCTCTTTGAAAATATTGTATTTCATATAAGTTACTAAGGGAAGACAAAAAATTACGGAAATATTGATCCACTCTCGTATCTTAAAATTTCCCGGGAAATCCCGGATTCCCGGGAATGGCGAATTTTTGATTCCCGTTTCCCGGGAATAATAAAAACCGGGAAAACCCAAACCCCTAGTTATGCCACTAGTAGTGCCTTCATTAAATAAACAATCTTTATAATCATATATAGAATATTTTGATATGACACTCTTCTTAACACCTTTAGCCTTTTTTACCTCTTCATCCTCTTCAGTTCTAAAAGAATAAATTTTTGCCCCTAAACTCACTAAAAGACTCATTATTTTGCCACAATTCTCGTCTTTCATCATTCCGATTACTTTTTTGTTTTTCCGTGGTATGTTGTACATATTATTTTCAGGATAATCGGAAGTATAAATCTATATCAGGTTTAATTTCTTCGCAAACATCTTCTGATAAAATATCATAAATGAAAGAATCAGTATCCATATAACATAGTGTGGGCCGATTTCCGAATTTCTTCTTAATATAATTATAGTGGAAATCGTACATTTTCCACTTTGCTAATTCTAAAATACAAAATCCTAAGTAGATTGGTTTATCATATAATACATTTACTCTATTCATTTGCATTGCCCAAAGAACATCATCAAATTGTGACATGCTATGAAAATTTGACTTTGCAATTAATTTTCTGGCGTCTAATTTGCATCGATTTTCACTTCCCCACTCAGTTACTAATTTTACAATTTTTCGCTTGACAACATTTTCCATCGTTTTACCAAATACTGCATTATTATATAGTTTATATAGAACTTTTAGAAACTAATTGGTTGCTTCTTTTCTTTTAGCTGTGTTTTTATCTATATATGCCTCAAGCCATTGAGCTTGTTTGAATGAAATAACGCTATGAACTTTTTTCAATTTAAGTCCATTTTCAAAACATTGCTTTAAAACCATATAATGAATTGGATACTCCCTCTTTGAAGCAAAATCAGCAATAAGCTTCTCATATTTAGAACCCCCTACCTATTTATTTTGTGCACTAAAGGGTAAATCATTATGACTATCATGAAGTTATTTTGGATAGTCCAAGTCAACTATATATATATATATATATATATGTCAGAATCTGGTTGAAGCTTCTTTATTTCTTCTTCATCTGTAATCATTTCTTCTGATTCCAGAAATTTAAAATTGGAAGAAATTTCTTCATTGTCCAACCGTATAAATTATTAGCATCTAGGTATAATAAAAAGTTTGAGGGTAAATCCTTATCGAAATTCTTCATGTATTTATTGTTAGCTTTGGCATATCTTTCTGAGCATTGAGTTAGACCACCGCGTATACCCTAGGGATACGTAAAATCGATTTCGGTTAATCGATTAGTAGCCGCAAAATTTCTAAAAGTCGTAGTCGACTATTGACTGTGCGAAAACCGGATAATCGATTTTTCTTAATCGACTTTCGAAAGACGGATGGTTTGTTCCAGTACTACACATTTCTACACATTTTTACTCCGATAACCGATTTTTCCTTTATGTTATCGAAAAAAATAGTAAAAATGTGTAGAAATGTGCAGTACTGGAACAGACCAGGAGTCAACTATTATTCGTACTCGACCATTAGTCGTAGCCTATTATTATTTGTAGTCGACTATTAATCGTGGACGACTATTAGTCGTTGTTGATTATTGGCTGTGCTAAAACCGTGTAGTGGACGGTACTTTTTTATACATATACACATCATGGATCGCATCAACGAAAATGGTCGATTATATTCGATTATAATCGGTTTTCGGCGGTTAACGAATAATCGAAAGTCGACTTTAAGTACACTCTCAAATAATCGACTAACCGAAAATCGAGTTTTAACTTTTTCACGAAAACCGTATAATCGAAAAACCGATTATTGCATTCCACTGCGTATCCCTAGTATACCCTTTTCAATTAAATTAAACATGTCTAAATCCCTAATCAGTTCAAGCGATACATTTGCATGTCTAAGCATCGCATCAAAAGCTAACCCTGGCGCAGTATAATGCTAACAAGCATCGTCATCTTTCAAATTTTTGGCTAGAGTGTCTAAACTTGCCGCTATAACTATCCAAGAATCTATATTCTAGTGTTTCATTATTTCCCATATCAATGATATGAGATGTAAAGCTCCTTATTTTGAGGAATTATATTAGTTTTCTTCCTAGGTATATATTTAATGAGTTCTTTTATAAAAAGATGGCAGTCATACGATGAAAAATTGTAAAACAAAATTGGGATAAATTTTGGAACTGTATAGTTGAGATTGCACTCGTTATGTGCAGCCGCTCTATATTCTCCTGTTATGTGACAATGATCTCTAACTTTATCATTGTCTAATATTTTTTTCACATATCGCTCATTTACTCAAAGAGTGGCATAACACAAAAAATGCGTTTCTGTTTCTGTTTTTTTCTAGGACTTTTACTTTATCTTGTGTCAAATTTTCATGCCGATATCTCTAAAACTCAACGAGTTACAGCTCATTTACTACGAGTTTCGAATAAGTAAACACAAAAGTTTTTTGAGTTTATGAAACACTAAAACACTCCAAATCATGCTTCATTTTGCACAGAAATTTAGCGCTGGTATCTGGCTAGCTATTTACAAAATATAGTACATGTCGTTATTTAAGTTGTTGTGTAATAATCTTTTTAAGTTGGGAAGTCAAATTTCAAACGCCAACTTAAACGCGTTTTTCTCGAAACTAGATTTTTTGAGAAGTGTCACTCTTTGAGTAAATGAGCGATATGTGGCAATTTACTGCTGCATCAAAATCTTCTAATTGTGATTGGGTTAAAGGTGACATAGGTTTATTGACGCTTAAATAGTTTGTATAGATTTCTTTACATTCCTTATCTAACATTTCAACAAATTTTTTGGCAGCGTCCTCACCAGTGTATATAAAAAACTTATCTAAGCTACTGTCAAAACTACATTTTATATAAAAGCTAAAAGCACAGGGAATGTGCATTTTAACAATGTTGTCATTATTGCCTGATTTTTGTAAAGTACATTCAAAGTCGGCATATATAACAAAAGGTACATACATTTGTTTTTTGAAATTCTTAAATGCTAGGGACGATTAACCTTTTTAAGGCATTCTGGTCACAATCCTGCTGCATATATTCTTATGTCTATCCATCAAATCTTGTTTAAATGTATAGTGTAAGCATTGGTTGCAGATGTATAAACGTCCGTTCTTCTTTGTTATCTGTGGACGTATTAATCTAAAAAAAGTAAACATTAATATAACAAGTTTAAAATAATACTTGAGCGACTATAACTCACCTAGATATATGCTTCACTAGAATATAGTGAGCCTTATCATCCTTTTCTAGAAGTAGCAGCGTTATGTGTGTATCTTTTTCCTTTTGACTTATGTACTATGGACCTACAATATCTTTTGTTTTATACTCATATCCAAACACATTTATGCTTATGTTTGGATTGTTTTCCTCAAATATTTGTATTTGTTTGACATCCGCAGGAAAGTCCGTCCCTTTAAAATTAAGGACTATACCATTCCGCAAACTGGATAAATCTGATTCAATATTAATCCTCCCGTATGATGACGTTTTTGAAGGGTTTGCGGTGTTTAGCAACGCTGCAATTATACTCCACTTTAAGCAATATATATCTTTATTGTCTACATTTATGCATGCACGTCTATCAATCAGCTCCTCGGGGGTTGGTATGTAGTGCGAACCTCTTATAGGACAATACTTACTAATGTGAATTTTCAGGCTCATTATGTTTGAAAGGGCCCAACCAGATCCCCGTTCTTGAAATTCGGACATTTTAACTTTAATGCAGTCAAAATTATCATTTATTTGACTCTCTATATTATCAGATCTAGAGAGTTGTTTCATTTTTGTGTTGTGGTAAATATTTTTTTCTATCACCTTTTCTTGAGAAATTTTAACATATTTTCCTCCAAGCTCCAAATAGAATTTTATTAAATCATGGCGGATTAAGGCATCATCAAGCTGATTCATTAGAGCAGTTTTCGATTCACGAAATATGCAGTCGACATCAATTGTATCCCTTTTTATTTTATATTGGAAAGTTTGTACCCTATTGCTGAAGCCACTTTTGACTAATGTCATGTCATCACTAATTAGTCCACCTACTTTCTGTATGTTGTTTTTTGTTATACAATGCTGAAGCCAATTTGTGCTTATTACAATAAGTTTGCAATATTCACAGTATTTAAATATAGGAGTAGTTTGATCACCTTGTTGTTCCTGTTGTTGCGGTAATTGTTGAGGATATTGGTTCATACTATGTATGTGAATGTTGAAATTCTGCTTGTTGTTGTTGTTGTAATAACCGATGACCTTGGTGCCATATACCTGTATATTTTTGATCGTTTTGCTGCAGTAATCCGGAATCCTGATTGACTTGTTGTTGTGGTGTATGTTGCAGTTGATTATATTGCTGCCATAATCCAGGATAGTGATTCCATACGTCTTGATATTGTTGGGACGTTTGAGGCTGCTGATTTTACGGCTGCCAAAATCCAGGAGAGTTATTCCATAAGTCTTGATATTGTTGGGGTGCTTGAGGCTGCTGATTGTACGGCTGCCAAAATCCAGGAGAGTTATTCAATAAGTCTTGATATTGTTGGGATGCTTGAGGCTGCTGATTGTATCGCTGCCGTAATCGATTATCTTGATTCCAAAATCCATTATTTTGCCGTATTCCATGATGCTGAAGAGGTGGTTGTTGTTGTTGATATTGAGGCACCTGTCTTAATCTCTGCTGCTGATGATTAACCTGACGTTGTAGTCCTTGCGGATACTCCGGATGGTAAACAGCATAGTGTATTCTTTTGCATATATTGCAAATTTTGTGGGACTGCAAATGCTTCCTTAATGCAGCGTTAGACACGCCCTTTTTAGAGCAAACGTTACACTCGAATCTTTCCATTTTTAAGCACTGTAAAACTTAAACTTTTTTTGCACTTGTTGCTTTTATACTATAGTATGAGTTCACTATTTACAAATCTTTGAAATTGTTGAAATCGTTAAGGAACTTTAACTTAAGCTGATGTTGCATGGGATATGTTTTTCCTTCAAACTCTCAATTGAAAGTGAGGAACTGAATCCTACAGTAGCTTTATAAATCTTTCTTCAATCATCCATACACAGATGTAAGGAAATCGTCATAAAGTCATAATCTAAACATATTCCTTTTTCAAGTTCAATGTGAAGATATGAAGATGAAATATACATACATCTATACATACATACATATAGGGTTTAAAGAACCAGACGTGGTATCGTCTTTAAAAAGTCCAATAACCCTGTTTCATAACATTTAATCAAAACAAATTGAATATTGAGTAATATTGAATATAGGTTTAATGCAAACATACACAGCGTACATTTAAAGGAAGCTCAATGACATACACACAAACGCTATGCCTCAACAATTGCCATCGATTTCTCATTTGTACACATTGGTTCCCCTTTCCCCCTTAACTCTCCCAATCATATTAGCATTCATATCCACATCCATTGCAAAGATCAAAGATCACCAAAAAATTCAATCCACCCTTCAATTCAATATTAAAGACTTTGTCGCATTCACCGGATAATAATAATAAACAAATCGAAAAGATCGATCGAATTCATATTCAAACACACAGTAAATACTCAAGACACTTGTCCTCTGACTTAAAGCAAGGCAAAAGAACAATTGACATACACACAAACATACAATAAAGCTATCGTGACGGCTGCTCCAATGCTAAGCAAAGGAATCATACAACATACACACAAACATACATATAAACGCAATGCATCAACAATGGTCAATGCTTCATAATTAGATCAATCAACAGACATACGGACGGACAAACGAGACCACCCACATTGATCATGAACACGATCCAGTATGCTTACGGACAGACGGACAAACGGGATCACCCACGTTGATAGTGGACATGTATGCTGCTTGTTTACTTTATAAATTAGTCTGGCACCCTTTTTACCCCATTTGTTTATTTAAGATATGTAATTTGATACTTTTAATTACTACATATATGACTTGTAATATGATATTTTTAATGGATTTTGAACTCTCCCCATTACTCTACTCTCAGGGTAGGAAAATAATATTGATGTCCGGATTATCCAGGTAAGAAAAATATGAGATGTCCGGATTACCGAGTCTACAATGTAAAAGATTTTAGTGTCCGGATTACCGCGTTGTCCGGATTAACGAGTGTCCGGATTATCGAGACTATACTGTATCTCGTTTCCTCCTGCATGTACAGAGATATTATTCCCCATAATGGGTACTTTACACGATATGTATTTTACATATTCATTAAAAACCGTGGACGAAATATTACACATTTTTTATCGTACTTTAGATAATTTTATATCAAAAACAGTTTTCTTCAATAACACTGGTCCTCCGTGGAATAATTCTGCTTTGTCGTGGTTCAAGAACCGGAAAAACACACTATATAAAAAATTTAAAAAGTAGCACAACAATATATGCTACTGCTAGATCAGAATATACTATCTTAAGCAAAAGACTCTACCAGAATTACATCTGTAACGCAAAGAAAGATGTAAGATGTAATCCTTAAAATTTCTATCGCTTTATTAATACAAAGCGCCGAACAAAAACTTATACAAAAATTCCAAAGTATGGAACTTCGCTTGCCGACGACGATGTGAGCATCGCAAAAATTGTTGCTTCCTTCTTCAAAACAACATATTCCAATAACTCATATGATGACACATCTCAATATATCTACAATATTTCAGAGTACACAACTATGCATGTACATAATATTGATACTTATACTGTGCTAACAAACCTAAAAAGCCTGAAAAGTGTAACTACGCCAGGACCAGATGGAGTCCCTGCCTATATTTTAAAGCACTGCGCAAATAACCTAGCTCTTCCATTATCTATAATGTTTAACAAATCACTTACCTTGTGCTATTTTCCAGATAAGTGGAAAGAATCTTATATTATCCCTCTTTTTAAATCAGGAAATAGAAACGATGCTAAACTAAATAGTGCCCCAAAATTGTTTGAAAAAATAGTCACTGACTTGGTATCATTTCAGGTATCGTTAGTATTATCGAAATTCCAACATGGATATCTAAAACGCCATTCCACTGTAACAAATCTTTTGGAATTAACAACTTTAGTTAATGATGGATTTCGAAAAAATATCAAACTGATTGTATCTATACCGATTTCAGTAAAGCTTTCGATAAAGTTAATGTAAAATTACTGTTAGAAAAACTGAATAAAATTGGATTTAGTCAATCATTGCTGCAGTGGCTAACATCATATTTAACTGGCAGAGTACAAAGGGTCAAGTTTGAATCAGCTATTTCCAATAAAATATCCACACCTTCTGGTGTTCCTCAGGGAAGCCATCTAGGCCCAGTGCTGTTTACATTATTCATTAATGATTTACCGAACGTGGAATGTTATTCTAAAGTTTTAATGTATGCAGATGACGTGAAGATATTTTACTCATTAAGCAATCCAATAGATCAACTCAAACTGCAATCTGACCTAGAATTTTACTAATGTTTACAACATTAATTTGTTGGAGCTAAATATCTTAAAATGTAAACACATGTCATTTTTAGATTACATAACATCCACACAAACTACTATCTTAATGAACGACTAGTTGAATCTATACCTAATTTCAATTAATAACTTAGGAATCCTTTTAGATCACAGGCTAAACTTTAGAGGTCACATTTCATTTATTACTAACAGAGATGGAGTAAAGAATTTTCAGATCCACTTATAACTAAACAAATATTCATATCATTTGTGCGTTGCACTTTAGAATATGGTTCAATTATTTGGAACCCAGAATATACCATCCACTCTAACTCAATAGAATCGGTACAAAAACAATTTTTATTATTATGTCTCCGACATAGAGGCTGGAGTTTGGAGTCACTGCCGTCTTATGAGTCCAAATTAGGTTTAATTAAACTGCCTACCATAAAAATCAGACGATCTATGCTTAATGTGACCTTTCTCTTAAATATTATACAAGGAAAAATTGTGTCTGATTTTATATTAGAACGAATTTGTATAAATGTCCCGATTAGAGTATCTCGCAATTGTCAGCTCCTTCACATTGAGTACTTTAATACAAACTATGCCAATAACCATCCCCTACGCCGAGTACTAATTGAATTCAACAAACTATACCATCTGATTGATCTCTCTGAAAACCGTGATATTTTGAAGAGGAAAATAATATTATACTTAAATAAATCACAATGAAAATCATCCCTTTGCATTCCTAATATTTGTAAAAATATATATTTATTATTAATATAGTCTGTAAGGATTTTGTATCTTAGACATAAGTAAATAAAAAATATAAATATTTTAGAGTCCATTTCCAAATGTAATCTTTCCAATTCCTCATGTTTTAATTTATCTAATGAGATTTTAATGCATTTACTATTTTTTTTGTTCTTTTATGCTAATCAAAGCTTTAATTCATTAAAAACGATTTTTGTCTGTATATGTATAATCTTGTACTGTCATTCACGAGACTCTTGTCTTGTTGTGCAGAAGAAAAAGAAATAAATACATATAATTTAAGTAAACAAGTTAACTAGAAAATCGGCCCCAAATATGATTGGGATATGAATGATTTACCTTCCATAAGAAACCATAAGAAAAATTCATATTTGTGCTTTCAAAAGGCACAAATGGTACTAAACCAGTACACTTTTCTTTTTTGATCAAATTTCCAATATCTAATCTAAAGTTTATTACACTCTGACATTAGTGAGCAGTTGGATGAGGTATAACAAACTTATCATAAATGCGAATAAAACTAAATTTTTATCATTTTCTACCCATCCTACAGTACGTTTAGATTTCTAAATACACTCGATTTCAAATCCACTCGATTTCATTTGAGATCTACGCTATGAAGTTAACATTTAAAATCGAGAGAATTTCGTAAGTCTAAACGTACACTACTGTTGAAAAGTACGCTGAAGGTACAATTCGCTGATGTTATGGATATTCTAGGGGTCATTAAGGTTTAGTTACTCACATCGATAGAGTAGTATCTCGAGCGAATCTTGCACTGCGTAGACTATAAAATAGCGACCTTGTTCTACCTCATCATAAAAAATGATTAATGTTCTTGTAATGCCAAATATTCTCTACTGTCTATTTATCCTTTTTTCATCGTTTTATTGATGTTTAAATCTTAGATTTGTGAACCTCAGATGTCTTTTATATTTCGACAAAGTATGCAAGGCTTTAATTGTAAATTTTCTAGATCAACTAGAACTACTTATGTATATAATTATTCCTCGATTAGATGCCCACATAGATAAATCATTTCTTGTCAGAGTTTCATAACCGATTAATTTAAAAATATTCTATTTAACTGTTTCTTCATTTCGAAATATAAGATACTTTTTTATTTCTGGCATCACTGTAAATATGTGGTTACCGCAAGTACGTTATTGTTTTCATTCCTTTCCATTATTTTTTAGTCACAATTTAGATTTTACATATATAGTTATAATAACACAATTGTATATTTTGAAAACGATGCATATTGTAATAAGTCATTGGCCCTCATTGGAAAATAAAGAATTAAATAGATAAATAAAATAAGCCATTGGGAAGGAAACTTATATGTAGAAGATGTTTCGAATACGCACGTGATTTCCATAAGATGTGAAGAGAATTATATATTCCCATTTAGTATTAAATACATGTGGTTTTCAGAGAAAACTACATACACAATGTCGATAACTTATAATTTTCAGGAAATATCTGAAAAAGTTCTTTATAATTTACTTATATGCCCTACAACACACTGTGTTAAAGCTGGGTGCACATTGTCAGTTTTGAATGTCGATATTTCGCAAGGGAAGCCATCTAGGCCCAGTGCTGTTTACATTATTCATTAATGATTTACCGAACGTGGAATGTTATTCTAAAGTTTTAATGTATGCAGATGACGTGAAGATATTTTACTCATTAAGCAATCCAATAGATCAACTCAAACTGCAATCTGACCTAGAATTTTACTAATGTTTACAACATTAATTTGTTGGAGCTAAATATCTTAAAATGTAAACACATGTCATTTTTAGATTACATAACATCCACACAAACTACTATCTTAATGAACGACTAGTTGAATCTATACCTAATTTCAATTAATAACTTAGGAATCCTTTTAGATCACAGGCTAAACTTTAGAGGTCACATTTCATTTATTACTAACAGAGATGGAGTAAAGAATTTTCAGATCCACTTATAACTAAACAAATATTCATATCATTTGTGCGTTGCACTTTAGAATATGGTTCAATTATTTGGAACCCAGAATATACCATCCACTCTAACTCAATAGAATCGGTACAAAAACAATTTTTATTATTATGTCTCCGACATAGAGGCTGGAGTTTGGAGTCACTGCCGTCTTATGAGTCCAAATTAGGTTTAATTAAACTGCCTACCATAAAAATCAGACGATCTATGCTTAATGTGACCTTTCTCTTAAATATTATACAAGGAAAAATTGTGTCTGATTTTATATTAGAACGAATTTGTATAAATGTCCCGATTAGAGTATCTCGCAATTGTCAGCTCCTTCACATTGAGTACTTTAATACAAACTATGCCAATAACCATCCCCTACGCCGAGTACTAATTGAATTCAACAAACTATACCATCTGATTGATCTCTCTGAAAACCGTGATATTTTGAAGAGGAAAATAATATTATACTTAAATAAATCACAATGAAAATCATCCCTTTGCATTCCTAATATTTGTAAAAATATATATTTATTATTAATATAGTCTGTAAGGATTTTGTATCTTAGACATAAGTAAATAAAAAATATAAATATTTTAGAGTCCATTTCCAAATGTAATCTTTCCAATTCCTCATGTTTTAATTTATCTAATGAGATTTTAATGCATTTACTATTTTTTTTGTTCTTTTATGCTAATCAAAGCTTTAATTCATTAAAAACGATTTTTGTCTGTATATGTATAATCTTGTACTGTCATTCACGAGACTCTTGTCTTGTTGTGCAGAAGAAAAAGAAATAAATACATATAATTTAAGTAAACAAGTTAACTAGAAAATCGGCCCCAAATATGATTGGGATATGAATGATTTACCTTCCATAAGAAACCATAAGAAAAATTCATATTTGTGCTTTCAAAAGGCACAAATGGTACTAAACCAGTACACTTTTCTTTTTTGATCAAATTTCCAATATCTAATCTAAAGTTTATTACACTCTGACATTAGTGAGCAGTTGGATGAGGTATAACAAACTTATCATAAATGCGAATAAAACTAAATTTTTATCATTTTCTACCCATCCTACAGTACGTTTAGATTTCTAAATACACTCGATTTCAAATCCACTCGATTTCATTTGAGATCTACGCTATGAAGTTAACATTTAAAATCGAGAGAATTTCGTAAGTCTAAACGTACACTACTGTTGAAAAGTACGCTGAAGGTACAATTCGCTGATGTTATGGATATTCTAGGGGTCATTAAGGTTTAGTTACTCACATCGATAGAGTAGTATCTCGAGCGAATCTTGCACTGCGTAGACTATAAAATAGCGACCTTGTTCTACCTCATCATAAAAAATGATTAATGTTCTTGTAATGCCAAATATTCTCTACTGTCTATTTATCCTTTTTTCATCGTTTTATTGATGTTTAAATCTTAGATTTGTGAACCTCAGATGTCTTTTATATTTCGACAAAGTATGCAAGGCTTTAATTGTAAATTTTCTAGATCAACTAGAACTACTTATGTATATAATTATTCCTCGATTAGATGCCCACATAGATAAATCATTTCTTGTCAGAGTTTCATAACCGATTAATTTAAAAATATTCTATTTAACTGTTTCTTCATTTCGAAATATAAGATACTTTTTTATTTCTGGCATCACTGTAAATATGTGGTTACCGCAAGTACGTTATTGTTTTCATTCCTTTCCATTATTTTTTAGTCACAATTTAGATTTTACATATATAGTTATAATAACACAATTGTATATTTTGAAAACGATGCATATTGTAATAAGTCATTGGCCCTCATTGGAAAATAAAGAATTAAATAGATAAATAAAATAAGCCATTGGGAAGGAAACTTATATGTAGAAGATGTTTCGAATACGCACGTGATTTCCATAAGATGTGAAGAGAATTATATATTCCCATTTAGTATTAAATACATGTGGTTTTCAGAGAAAACTACATACACAATGTCGATAACTTATAATTTTCAGGAAATATCTGAAAAAGTTCTTTATAATTTACTTATATGCCCTACAACACACTGTGTTAAAGCTGGGTGCACATTGTCAGTTTTGAATGTCGATATTTCGCAATTATCGATAACCGTCAAATATTCCCCATAATGGGTACTTTATACGATATGTATTTTACATATGGGTTGTCACTTTGGGTATACATTTTGTATATAAAAAGTGACAACCCATTTGTAAAATACATATCGTGTAAAGTACCCATTATGGGGAATAATATCTCTGTACATGTGTATGTAACATGCAGGAGGAAACAAGATACAGTATAGTCTCGATAATCCGGACAACGCGGTAATCCGGACACTAAAATCTTTTACATTGTAGACTCGGTAATCCGGACATCTCATATTTTTCTTACCTGGATAATCCGGACATCAATATTTGACGGTTTGACAGTTTCGATAATTGCGAAATATCGACATTCAAAACTGACAATGTGCACCCAGCTTTAACACAGTGTGTTGTAGGGCATATACATAAGTAAATTATAGAGAACTTTTTCAGATATTTCCTGAAAATTATAAGTTATCGACATTGTGTATGTAGTTTTCTCTGAAAACCACATGTATTTAATACTAAATGGGGATATATAATTATCTTCACATCTTATGGAAATCACGCGCGTATTCGAAACATCTTCTATATATAAGTTTCCTTCCCAATGGCTTGTTTTATTTATCTATTTAATTCTTTATTTTCTAATGAGGGCCAATGACTTATTACAATATGCATCGTTTTCAAAATATACAATTGTGTTATTATAACTATATATGTAAAATCTAAATTGTGACTAAAAAATAATAGAAAGGAATGAAAACAATAACATACTTGCGGTAACCACATATTTACAGTGATGCCAGAAATAAAAAAGTATCTTATATTTCGAAATCAAGAAACAGTTAAATAGAATATTTTTAAATTAATCGGTTATGAAACTCTGACAAGAAGTGATTTATCTATGTGGGCATCTAATCGAGGAATAATTATATAAGTAGTTCTAGTTGATCTAGAAAATTTACAATTAAAACGGACATTGAGCCTTGCATACTTTGTCGAAATATAAAAGACATCTGAGGTTCACAAATCTAAGATTTAAACATCAATAAAACGATGAAAAAATGATAAATGGGCAGTAGAGAATATTTGGCTTTACAAGAACATTAATCATTTTTTATGATGAGGTAGAACAAGGTCGCTATTTTATATATATATTAGGAATGCAAAGGGATGATTTTCATTGTGATTTATTTAAGTATAATATTATTTTCCTCTTCAAAATATCACGGTTTTCAGAGAGATCAATCAGATGGTATAGTTTGTTGAATTCAAGTAGTAGTCGGCGTAGGGGATGGTTATTGGCATAGTTTGTATTAAAGTACTCAATGTGAAGGAGCTGACAATTGCGAGTTACTCTAATCGGGACAAATTAGTTCTAATATAGAATCAGACACAATTTTTCCTTGTATAATATTTAAGAGAAAGGTCACATTAAGCATAGATCGTCTGATTTTTATGGTAGGCAGTTCAATTAAACCTAATTTGGACCCATAAGACGGCAGTGACTCCAAACTCCAGCCTCTATGTCGGAGACATAATAATAAAAATTGTTTTTGTACCGATTCTATTGAGTTAGAGTGGATGGTATAAATAATAATTGAACCATATTATAAAGTGCAACGCACAAATGATATGAATATTTGTTTAGTTATAAGTGGATCTGAAAATTCTTTACTCCATCTCTGTTAGTAATAAATGAAATGTGATCTCTAAAGTTTAGCCTGTGATCTAAAAGGATTCCTAAGTTATTAATTGAAATTATAGATTCAACTAGTCGTTCACTAAGATAGTAGTTTGTGTGGAAGTTATGTAATCTAACAATGACATGTGTTTACATTTTAAGATATTTAGCTCCAACAAATTAATGTTGTAAACATTAGTAAAATTCTAGGTCAGATTGCAGTTTGAGTTGATCTATTGGATTGCTTAATGAGTAAAATATCTTCGTCATCTGCATACATTTAAACTTTAGAATAACATTCCATGTTCGGTAAATCATTAATGAATAATGTAAACAGCATTGGGCCTAGATGGCTTCCCTGAGTAACACCAGAAGGTGTGGATATTTTATTGGAAATAGCTGATTCAAACTTGACCCTTTGTACTCTGCCAGTTAAATATGATGTTAGCCACTGCAGCAATGATTGACTAAATCCAATTTTATTCAGTTTTTCTAACAGTAATTTTACATTAACTTTAACGAAAGCTTTAATGAAATCGGTATAGATACAATCAGTTTGATATTTTTCGAAATCCATCATTAACTAAAGTTGTTAATTCCAAAAGATTTGTTACAGTGGAATGGCGTTTTAGATATCCATGTTGGAATTTCGACAATACTGACGATACCTGAAATGATACCAAATCAGTGACTATTTTTTCAAAAAATTTTGGGGCACTATTTAGTTTAGCATCGTTTCTATTTCCTGATTTAAAAAGAGGGATAATATAAGATTCATTCCACTTATCTGGAAAATAGCACAAGGTAAGTGATTTGTTAAACATTATAGATAATGGAAGAGCTAGGTTATTTGCGCAGTGCTTTAAAATATAGGCAGGGACTCCATCTGGTCCTGGCGTAGTTATACTTTTCAGGCTTTTTAGGTTTGTGAGCACAGTATAAGTATCAATATTATGAATTATTGGAGATATATTGAGATGTGTCATCATATGAGTTATTGGAATATGTTGTTTTGAAGAAGGAAGCAACAATTTTTGCGATGCTCACATCGTCGTCGGCAAGCGAAGTTCCATACTTTGGAATTTTTGCATAAGTTTTTGTTCGGCGCTTTGTATTAATAAAGCGATAGAAATTTTTAGGATTGCATCTTACATCATTCTTTGCGTTACAGATGTAATTCTGGTAGATTTTTTTGCTTGAGATAGTATATTCTGATCTAGCAGTAGCATATATTGTTGTGCTACTTTTTAAATTTTTTATATAGTGTGTTTTTGCGGTCTAAAGTACGATAAAAAATGTGTAATATTTCGTCCACGGTTTTTAATGAATAACGCTATTCCAATCAATGGAACTCAAACGTTACTTCAATTGAACATAATTTGTCTTCGAAAAACTGTATTTAGAAATATTATCTTTATTTCGATTTATATTAGTGCTGTGTAACGGAATTTGGATGTTTATAGTGGGATGGTATTTGTCTTCAGTGCGAACAATTGGCTCGCACTGCGAGATTAAAATATCATTAGGATGGCTTACAAATATCAAAACAAGTAGACTGTCTAAGGAATTTAAGACTTTATTTATTTGGAACAAGCCAAAAGTTAATAAAGGAGTTACACATTTACTACTTACTTCACATGTTGTTGTAGGTAAAAAGTCATTTTCGGAATTTTCAATCCATTTTAAATCTCCTAGAACAACTAAGATATCATTGGATTTTGCAGCTAGAAAGGCATAAAGAATTAATTCTACATGTTTAATATATAAGTCTGTATCCGAGCAAGGAGGAATGTATGAGCATGTAATAAAGCAGCGACTATTTCAATGTCAACCGGTGTGGGAAAAGAAATTTCATCACAAGGAAATGTTGACGATACAGCTACCAAAACTCCACCACCTCTACTTTTTGAATTACTCTCACGATCATGTCTGAAAACTTGATATTTTTTTTTATTTACTTATGTCTATAGATACAAGATCCTTACAGACAATGTTAATTATATATATATTTACAAATATTAGGATTGCCAAGGGATTATATTCATTGTGATCCATTTAAGTATAATATTATTTTCCTCTTCAAAACATCACGGTTTTCAGACAGATGGTATAGTTTGTTGAACTCAATTAGTAGTCGGCGTAGTGGATTGTTATTGGCATAGTTTCTATTGAAGTACTCAATGTGAAGTAGCTGATAATTGCGCGTTAATCTAACCGGAACATTTATACAAATTCGTTCTAATACAAAATCAGATACAATTTTTCCTTGTATGATATTTAAGAGAAAGGTCACATTAAGCATAGATCGTCTGCTTTTTAGGGTAGGCAGTTTAATTAAACCTAATCTGGACTCATAAGACGGCAGTGACTGTAAACTCCAGCCTCTATGTCGGAGACAGAACAATAAAAATTGTTTTTGTACCGATTCTATTGAGTTAGAGTGGATGTTATATGCTGGATTCCAAATAATTGAACCATATTCTAAAATGCAACGCACAAATGATATGAATATTTGTTTAGTTATAAGTGGATCAGAAAATTCTTTACTCCATCTTTTTATAAAACCCAAAGTTTTATATGCTTTGTTAGTAGTAAATGAAATGTGATCTCTAAAGTCTAGCCTGTGATCTAAAAGGATTCCTAGGTCATTAATGGAATTTACAGATTCAACTGGTCGTTCATTAAGGTAGTAGTTTGTGTCGATCTTCTGTATACTAAAAAATGACATGGGTTTACATTTTAAGATATTTAGCTCCAACAAGTTAACTTTACACCATTGATAAAAATGTCTAGGTCTGATTGCAATTTGAGTTGATCTATTGGATTGCGTAATGAGTAAAATATCTTCACGTCATCTGCATACATTAAAACTTTAGAATAACATATCACGTTCGGTAAATCATTAATCAATATGGTAAATAGCACTGGGCCTAGATGGCTTCCCTGAGGAACACCAGAAGGTATGTTTAAATTGTTTGGGGATTTTGGTGTCGCTTGCGGTGAAAAAATACTTTTGAACCTGAAGGAGTGGACAAGGTTTTGTTTTCTACTGGAAAATGTGAAGATGGAACATTTGATGGCGTATCATTGATTAAAATTGATGGAATTGATTGCGAAGAGGCTTCATTCTTCGAATTGTCACTCGTAATGGAAGATGGTTTTTTCCTTTTTCGGATAGAATCAAGTGGAGATTCAAGAAAATGGTCTAAGGACGATGCCTTATCGAAAAAATCCTTGTATTTTAAAAACTTGTCCATTAAAGAGTTAAATTCAAGGCTCATTTCATTAAACGCAGTTCGAGTTGTTTTGAAGAATGTGTAAAACTCTGTGTCATAAAGTCGACATTTACTGCAGCTCCATCGTAAACCTTTATCTTCTCTGAGATTTTGACAAAAAAAGTTCATAATCGTAGATGCTGATGTTAAGCCACGTTTCAGTAAACGCAATGATATCATAATCTAAGTCGAAACTATCATTAAATAATGTGGATAACTTTGAATTCAAACCTCAGACATTTTGCTATGTTAAAGACAATTTGTTAATAGAAGGTAAGATACCTAGTCTTTTGATGGTTTTTGGTAGACGTACAATGTCTGTATCAGGAACTTCTCTATAAATATATTCGTGTATGATTGCTTTTTCGGGCCAAAATGATGGGTTAATAATTGTTTTATATACATCCTCAGGAACTATATATGCAGTAAAAATAGCAAAATAGTTTTGGGGTAACTACTCTTAAATTCAATGGATTTGGATTTGCAATTGTTTCATATACATCCTCAGGAACTATATATGCTGTAAAAATAGCGAAATAGTTTTGGGGTAACTACTCTTAAATTCAATGGATTTGGATTTGCATACGGCGTGCTTAAATTGTTTGGGGATTTTGGTGTCGCTTGCTGTGAAAAAATGCTTTTGATCCAGAAGGAGAGGGCAAGGCTTTATTTTCTGCTGGAAAATGTGAAGATGGGCCTTTTGATGGCGTATCATTGATTAAAATTGACGGAATTGATTGTACCGAGGCTTTATTTTTCGAATTGTCACTCGGTTTTTTCCATTTTCTGATAGAATCAAGTGGAGATTCAAGAAAGTGGTCTAAGGACGATGCCTTATCCAAAAAATTCTTGTATTTTAAAAACTTATCCATTAAAGAGTTCAGTTCAAGGCCCATTTCATTAAAAGCCGTTCGTGTGGTTTGAAGAATATGTAAAACTCTGTGTCATAAATTCGACATTTACCCCAGCTCCATCGTAAACACTTATCTTCTCTGAGCTCAATTTTTGCAGCTAATTCTACACATTTGATACGATATGCATCAAGGCAAAGCCAACATGAAACCATTATTTAATGTATATCATCGATCTTGCAGTTTACTTTAGAACAGCTCATTTTAGAAGAAATTAGGGATTTCAGTATTTATAAGCTTATCAATGTTGCAATATGATCTGGTACGAAGCTTTAGTAGAGACAGGAACCAACCTGAATACAAATATTATTTGAAAGCTTTTATGTTAAGCAAGCTTTTTTATTCAACAGCAAGATGCAGGGAATGACAGATTGTTATATGACAACTGCTACTAAAGCTTTATTATGGCACTTGCGTTTGTGTTTACGAAACACGCACATACGGTAATATGAAAACCAAGGTTAATGTTACATTCTTGATCGGCGCCGAGTAATGCAAAAACTTGAAAACACACAGTGTGGGTAGAGTAACAAGAGGTAGATTCTTCAAGCTTATACATTTTTAGCGGCGGCGGGGCGACCATTTTTTTTAGTTTTTAGAGGGAATTAGGAACACGTCCGTTCAGTACGAAGGTCTATGAAAAAAGTAATGATATCAAGAAAAAAAAAAAACAAAACAACAATAGAATACTGCCCACCATACCATTGCTATAGAAAAAAATATCGTTTACGAATGTTTCTTGATAGTTTTGCTGATATTTGGTTCGAGAACGACACACGAGAATGAATTGAATACGATTCACTCGTCGCTCCGTTTGTGGCAGGCGAATTAATAATGATAGTTTCTACGATAGTGGTGAAAAACATTTTTTGTGGATTTCTTGATGTTTCTGTAATGTACCTTTTCCGTTTTTTATTTCTTTGTTATGTTTGCGACTCGATATGTAACTATTGATAAACATTGTTGTCTTGTGTTTGGCAACCTGCCCATATGTTGTCTTTATCAATATTTATGGTTTATATTATGCGTAGCATTTATATCGAAATTATTTGAAAAAAGCAAATGGGAATTTTATACAAACAACATAAAATAATTTTTTTAAACGAAAAATTTTCAAAGTAAAATATGTTTCTCGAAACAATTTTTCTTGTGAAGAAAAAACATTCACCAAATGTTCGAAAATGATATCGTTTTCGAACTTTTGACGAACGAAAGAACAACGTGCCTGTATACACACGAAAAACATTTGCCAAACATTCGACAGTGATAGTCGTTTTCGAAAGCTGTGCCGAACATTCGAATAATATCAGTAACTGGTATGGGGGATATGATCATTATAGAAAAAGCCTGTGTACACACAGGCTTATGTTGTTTATAGGGCTGCTCAAATAGATCTGAACGTCATCTGCATGCATAAGAACACCACTGTGGTGTAATTGAGAAGGAAGATCATTTGCACAAACAGATCAAAACGGTGGGCCTATGATGGATCCTTGTGGGACTCCTTTTTTATCGCCATTGGCATAAATATAGAACTTCCGCAGTATACAGACTGAGATCTGCTGTAGAGGTAAGACAATAAGTTTCGTAGAGGTTGTAGAAAAGTTGAAAAATCGGCGAAGTTTGAAACACAGGTTTTGGTGGTCGACAGTATCAAACGCTTTAGAGTGGTCGAGTAAAACGAGGAAGCATTTCGAATTTGATTTTGGTATTGGAATAATTGCAACATGCTTACAGCAACTAGGATACGTACTTGAACTAAGTGTGGGTGCAGAATTCATAAGAACGTTCTTCATATAGATCTGGTGTTTTAAACCTCTTCCATGTAGAGTAAGCTAAATCCCTTTTTCTGATCAATATTTTGTTTGATGAATTGAACTACGGCTTGGTTTTCGAATATATTCAGTTGTTTATAATTGGAACCGAAATATTATATAATTAGAAACCTGATGGTCAACAGTAATAAGACCATACATTTGAAGGATATGCAAAATACCATAACAAACATGACCACTAAAGATTATGAATAATTTTGTGTTTTCTAATAGTGTTGTTACGGAATTAGGTTCAACTAAATTCAGTGTAAACGTTGTTTTATTCCCCGATACGATTTATACCAAAATAAATATTTTAATACGATTATTTAGCAACTTGTACGACGATAAGTGGACTGTATGATGAATTTTTGTTTATAACACACGCGTTAAGGCAATTGTAGCGCGAGCAGTACACGACGTAGCGAACAAAATATCAAAAATCACTTTTTTACAACCGAAAAAATGCAAAAACAACAACACTCGCGGTATGCTCAATATAAAAGAAACTGCACTACGTACCTTTTAGTAAATGATGTTGTTTGTGGAAGATGCTTTTGATGGTTTAATGATTTTTGATGAGGATGATGATGAGGCGAAGCGCACTGATGAGGGGGATGATGATGTTGATGATTTTTCTCCTTTGAAAATAGGGAAAGAGACCAAAATTAACAACAACTCGACATGCAGGTTATTGATCCGGCTCGATTGGATCAAAATGTTGGCGTGGTACCAGTGTGAGAAACCCAAAAAGAATAAAATAAAAACAATTTGTGTATGTAATTTTGTTGTATGTTTATTTTCAAATCTTTGTTGTAAAGTTTAAGGGTTTCAAAGAAACAAGACTTTACCTTTATGCGTCTGTCGTTAACGAAAGCGAAAGAGCAAGTGAAGTTGCAGATCAGCATAATAGCGCTTACAAGGTTGTGATCAACAACGACGACGGCAGCATTGGAAAACGCCCCTTCTGCATCCGAACTGAGCGAATATGACTTTTAGGAGAGAGCGTGGGAAAGAACGTATATTCTCTCCCACAATCCGAACAAGGCGAATGTTCGGAAAGGTAGAGAAGATTTCCCCATTTGAGCTCGAAAGAGCCTCTCGTCCTCTTCGTCCCGAATAGGCACAGTTCCCGCTTGGGTATTAGTAACACTGTCTCTCGCTTAAGCCTATTCCTCCTGTCTTGGCGCAGTTCTGGTTCCGTCGTAGTTGTGTTAACCGTCTTAGACGTAGCTCCTTTACCCTTGACTTTGGGGATTTCGCTCCTCGTCGTTGCTTACTATTAACACGTCTCTAAGAGTGCTTTTTGGGGACTTGATTTAATTTTTTGCTTTCTTCGTGCTTCCGCTCCTTCTAAGTAACACATGATCTTAATGGAACGTATCTTTATTTACCATTCGGCCGCTTTTCGGCATTTCCAATCGACCACTCGACGCTGTACAACTTCGCTTTACCCTCCTCGCTGCGGGATTTTTCCGCTTTCTTATAATAATTGTTCCACAAACGTCCCATACAGGACAAGGGAGACTTCTCTCATATCAATGAGTGCACCCCTACCCCTAAGGGAACTACTGTTTATTGCCGAGTTCGAACGGCGTGTCCTAAAACACCACTTGTAGAGAAATACTCAGGATACGTCGTCAACATTACTGAGGGGTATTTTGCCATCGTTGAAATTGTTGATGTTGCCTGGCCTTTAGTGAGCAAGGCGGGTGTGCATCCCATTGCACCGCTTTCTTACAGACCAATTATTGGCAACTCCAACCTTCAACGCATTGCTATTTACGTCGATTTCGGCAAATTCTTCACTCGAGCGATTCCTTTTTTTCTTCTCGTTGTAATCCACATTCATCGGCCTTTCGACATTGGACCAAGTCATCATGCGGTTTTTTATGTCCAGGTTGATGTCAAAGGCAATCATGAAGTCTGCGTCAAGTATAACTTCGTCCCCAATATCGGCCACTACGAACTCGAATGCATAGCCTTTGGTAGACACTTCCATACACTGGTGTGGTCTCGCCTGTTGCCGTCCGCAATTTGACTACAATTAAAGGCAGTACTTGACTTTTTTACCAGATCCGGTCTAATAATGGACTTCGGTGCATTGGTGTCCAATGTCAAGGTACGTAATACACCATTGATGAAGCCTTTACTCGTTAAGATTTGGTTGGTGCTTTAATCGGTTCAAATGATGTCTCACTTGTCAGATTCTTGGCTAGCGGTTGATCGTCGCTTTTGAAGGCGGATCTGGGCCTACCAAACCCCTGTTATTCTCGGCATATTTGTTTTATAGAAAACAAAAAACATATTAAATATTTTTCGAAAATCAGTAGTCTTAGAGGATCTGATTATTAGCATAGACTAATGAAATATAGACACCGAAATGTTCTCATCTTTATTGTTTGTTTTGTTTATTGTTGAAGATTCAATCTCATTTGATTGCTTGAGTTGGAGTATTCCCCCAATGGCTCAACTTCATTTATTACCCTCTATTACAGAGAGTAATGTTTTTCAAAACGAACTGACAGTGTTGCAAAATGTTACTGATCGCTACCAATATCACGATTTCATCCCGGTGAAGGGAATTATCAATTGGCTTCTCAGTTTTTGAAATGATGACTTTTTTTTAGTGAAAAACCGAAATCTTTAAGTGTCTAGTATTCCCATATGAATGAGAATCACACTCATCAAATCAAGCAATCAAATGAGATTGAATCTTCAACAATAAACAAAACAAACAAAAAACAGCGGAGGCACGCGCAAGGGAACTTTTTTAAAAACAAAATTCCAACAACAACCTCAGAGGCAACTGTGTTGATGTTCTTTTCAACTCACAGAATTCGATGAATTCTTAGTTGATGCGTGCTGACATGTTGCAGAATATTTTGATTTTGGTGTTTCTTTGGAAAAGCCAAAAAGTGAGTGTGATTCTCATTCATATGAGAATACTACATTATTTGTTTTCGAAGTCAAGTGACTTGACAACGCAAAAACAAAACCTAAACACACAAAAGCGTTTTCTGCGACATCTGTTAGGACGAGAAAATGAAAGCTACCGTTGTCAATTTCTTTATTTTTCTATGCCCTAGCGTATTTGGGTAATAAGGACGCTCAGGCAGCGTTGTTGTGGTAGGAAGGTGAGTCGTGAGTTAGATATCATTGAAACAGGGCTTCCCAACCACTACTTGTGTTCGTCACACACACGTGATTTCGACCATCTATTTCGATAAACATCGTGTGTGTTAATCCACTGCTAAAATTGAAAATCATGAAAAAACGACAGCACTACCTTCTCCATTGAAAGCTATTCCCGGACAAGTGTTTGCAATTTTGCCAGTTTTTTGTCATTTAATGTTTGAGTGACTTCAGTAAAGCAACCCAAGTAGCAAAAGTACATCATACTATAGAAAATTAAAGATGTAGACAGCGCGGCTTTTTTAATGAATTTAATTAATCGAGCTACATGACCTAAGGAGATTATATTAAAAAATTATATTTAGCGAGGTCTTACACATCAACCACTATGCGACGATCGTCACGTTAACTGGTTAGGTTAACATCATCAGGCATTAGATGCTGTTGTTGCTAGACAATTTTCGTCATTTGGAGCCCCATTTGTACGAACACCATTGAAAATTTGCATTTGTGAATTTTAAATTGAAGCTTTTTATTTCCAAAGACGAGTCCTTTGTCCCCCTTCTTTACTAGAAATCAGTTTTTTCAATATTGCATGATATTACAATCGACAGTTTTTCCATCGTATTGTAGTATGTCTTTCATATCGAAAGATTTTATATGGATTGTAGTTTAGGACGCTGATGACGACCCAGGTTCAAATCCCAGCAGGTCTCAGCTGAAAATTGATTTTTAATTTTTTGCAAAATCTAAGCCAGAAACTTGTAAATAAACGGAAGCTTTAATTTTCTCATCCTAGCAGATGCCCCACAAAAAGTTTTTGCGCTTTCAGCTGGTTCAGCTTTCGTATTTGCGTGGTCAAATCACTCGACTTCGAAAACATATAATGTAGTTTTCTAACAAATGAATATATATTTTGCATAGCTTTTTTGCGTCATCATGTAGTTTACATGAAAACGCAACTAAACGCTTTTATCGTCGTACAAATGTTTGCAATTTTGCTAGTTTTTTTTTTTTTTTTGGATTTAATGTTTAAGTGACTTCAGTAAAGTCACTCAAGCAACAAAAGTACATCATACGACCCCAGGTACTTATTCAGTAACTTTTTAACAACTTCACTCATTGTTTATTTTACAACAATTTCATTTGTTTGTTTTGTAGTTATTACAAAAACAAAAAAATTTAACAACTTTTCAATCGGTAGAAGTTACAGAATTGGCCTACAGTTGTAGAGCTTCTTTTTTTTTAAAAAAAAACCAGATGAAAACTTTCCGGCGTCTATATTTTCATTAGTCTATGCTGACACTGAATGTTTTTTTGTTGTTAGAAAACAAAGAAGATGATAGGAATATTTGGATGCGACAAATGAGCTTACTGAAGGATACTCAACTGGATTTTCAGGATATTCATTTATTAGAAAAACTAACAATTAAGACTCAAAAATAAAGTAAACAATTCAAAAACCCATTATTTTCAACATCTATTATTCAAATTTATGTCTGCGTAATACTTATGTATATGGTTCTCTATGAAGAGGTGATCTAAACCCATGGCACAGTAATACAGGTACAACGGGAAAAACAGATCATTATCACATTAGTTGTCAAAATGCATTATTGTGAATAAAATCACATACGAAAGGTAAACAAGCAATTCACAGCAATGCGTTATTGTGAACAATTTTGACGTTTGGTATGATTTGATGTAACACCTTATTCCACCATGTCTAAACCTAATGTACACTGCCATCTACCTAAATACAGTGTTTTGAGCAAATACGTAATTTTTTTGACAGGTATTCAAAAGAATTGACAACTTAAATGGCGCTTTTTATTTAAATCTGTCTGATTTAAATCCGGCTCTAGCTACAAAATTGCATTAGTATTAATTATATGAACAAAATCATTTTTGAAAATTGGAAATTTTTGGCAAATGATAGCAGTAAAATTTTAACTCAGCAAAAAAGTTATTCAATCAAATGACAACTATCCGTATGCAACATACATTGATTAAGATAAACAGAGTGGTGAAAATGTATAATGGTGAATTGATTATACAGATACAACTACGTACTGTATTGCAAGAACTTAAGCAAGAACGTAAGGATATAATTTGTGATATGCAGTCCCCTTCCAAGGCGAATTTTCGAAAACCCTACCTTATCTCGTTTTGGCTGCCTTCAGACGTTTTAGCTGGGCGTTGATCATGCGTCTGTCAGTCACTTATCACCAAACTCTTTCATATATCAGGATATAATGATAAAACTATTGAAAAACAAAAGGGAATGAGTGCCATTTTGGTTATGTTGTGTGGCTCTAAAGTTGTTTTTAGTTACATATATGTATGTATATCTGCTTTTAGTGATTTTAAAAATTATCAAAAGTTCTGATAAATAAATATATTAAATCATTTTGTAATCACTTGATTGTTTTTACCGAATCACTTCATAACTAAGATCATGTAATCTTAGGTAAAAGGTCATGAAAATATGATGCATGGATACGAGGTTGTAAGAAGGTCATAACCCTAATATACATATGTACTTGTACTCACCATCTTTTTTGTAAAAAATTACTTCAAGTTTCAGTTCCATTTTATTTGCCAGACTTTTCTCTATTTGTACTTTATGCTCTTCCTTCGTCTCCGGTCCGTACAAAAAATGACACGAACACCCTGGAACCAAATGTGCCATTATTATATAATTTGGATTCGATAATGGATATAGTATGCTTACCTTTTTGCATGATTTGGGCTCTTGAATATCCTGTCAAATCCACGAACCCATCCGAGCAATAGACAATCGGATTTCCGTTTGCCTGTGCATTACCCAAAACAAAGTTTGAATCTGTAATTATAATATGAATAAAAATTACTATATTGTGCTTAGAGGAACTAAAAACGCGGGTGACATTTTTTTGGTATGTTTATAGAGAAAGGGAAGAATAAACTAAAAAAATGAAGTATGTATATGATTTAAGAGATTTCGTTTTTTTATGTTCATTACATTTCCCAGGCTTTGTACAGAACATGTCTTTAACGCAATGTTTCCACATATATAAAAATTATATGAAAAAATTAAAAATACATCTGGTATTGAAAATGGGGTCTCTGGGTCCATGTTTTGATATAGCCCCCATATAACCGTACCTCCCGATTTAAGGTATTTTTTACCTACTAGCCACATTTTACAATCATATTGGCTGAAATTTGGCACAGTGAGTTCTCAATATGTAGAAACGACCCTTGCAAAAATTTGTCAACATAGCTCCACGTTTACCCAACATTTGGGTAAATACTCGGGTATTTACCCAAGTATTTACCCACTTGTTTAAAGTATTGTAAAACTATCCATTTTGAAACGATTTCACAACCTAAACCCAGAAATAGGGTGTAAGATGTTGTATTGGTGATTCAATATAGTAAATACCCAAATTAATATCCACAAATGGCTATTTACTGGGTATTTACCCAATTTAGCGGGTATTTACCCACTGTCCATATCTACATATATGTATGTATAATAATGTTTTGTGTAGACAATTTCTTATTTTTATGTATTATTAGGCATTTTGATTTGCTGTGATTTAACAGCAACCATTTACCCTGGCCCATACCTACACACGCTGTAGATCGTAATTTAATTTCTCAATGGGCTCATTTATATCACCTAGATGGCTACTTAATATTAAGTAGATTTTCTAGATAATTCATACAACAAATTTAAAAAAAGAAAAATTGAAAATATAAAAATAAATTCAGTTGTCAACAGTTAAACTAACGAACAATTCATGGCGCAGCCAGATAAATGGTTTTAACAAGGAGCACTTCTAAAACTAAAAATTGCATTGAAACTGAAGATAGCGAAAGCAGCGAAAAATTTGAAATGGCAACTGCAGGAAACAAATGTAATGCGTTAGATATTCGCAGACCAGAAGCATTACTATTTGAAGGAAATATTTCGGAAAATTGGCGAATATTCAAGCAAAATTATGATATTTATGCAATTGTATATATTTTTGAGTACGTGTGGTTCAGATGCAATTGAGGTATACAATATTTTAACGCTGACGGAAGAACAACGAAAAACATATACAAGTGTCGTAGCAGCCATTCAGGATTATTGTACACCAAAAACAAATGAAGTTGATAAAGCATTTAATTTCAATTCAAGAAAGCAAAATGATGGCGAACCCTTTGACTCTTACTTAATGGACCTTCGAAGGCTCGTAGAATGTTGAGGGTATTTGGTTAGTGGACGTATGATTCGACATAATATTGTGATCGGAACAAATTGTAATAAACTCAGAAAGAAACATGCAAGTGACATGGAGAAGAAGAATCCGTACCCGAATGTAGAAATAGTTATGAAACAGCATACTGATGAAAGCGGACACACAAAAAGGGAATTTCAAGGAAGATTCAATGAAGCAGGCAAGATAGGATGTAAATTTTGTAAAGGATTTTATGAATACAGGAAATGTCCTGCTTTTGGTAAAAAGTGTAATAATTGTGGCCGTTTAAATCAATTTAGCATAGCTTGCTATTCTCAGAAAGTGCGATAAAATAAAGGAAAATGACATGGTAAGAGAAAATGATGAATTGTTTCTTCATAACGTGGATAATGGTATTAAGAGAGTAAGATGGTACGAAATGCTTCGAGTGGAGAATTGTCTTATAAATTTCAAGTCAGACACTGGTGCGGATGTTAACGTTCTCCCACTACGATATTTGAAGTATATTAAAAATATCAAGATGGAAAGTAGTGGCCTTCCTCCCAAAAGTTACAGTGGTGCAGATTTGGATTTTAAAGGAATCTGTACATGCGTTGTCATGTGTCGGAATGATATCACAGTTCTTAGATTTCATGTTATTGATACCCCATTTGAGCCTTTATTGGGTTTAGAAGTTTGTGAAAAATTCAATCTAATCAAAAAAGTTCATTGTTTAAAGGATAACCATAAGGAACATTTTATAAAGAACAATGCAGATGTTTTTGAAGGGCTAGGATGCTTTGTTAAAGATCTAGAGAAAAAGGTGAAGCCAGATTCCATTCCAGTTGTTAAGCCTGCTCGAAGAATTCCATTATCGTTGATGAATCGTGTTAAAGAGGAACTCAATAACATGGTTCAAAGGGGAGTGATTGAACGAGTGGATGGTCCGACTTTGAAAGCTACAAATTTAGTTATCGTAGAAAAGAAGAATGGCCAACTTCGTTTGTGCATTGATCCTCAGTATTTAAACAGAGATATTTGGCTTGAAAATCACACAATACCATCTTTTGAATCAATAGCGGCTAGAATTGCAAACAAGAAATATATCACAGTTTTGGATCTTAATGAAGGGTTTTGGCAAATTGCTCTGAGTCCCACGGCCAGTGAGTTGTGCACGATCAATACACCTTTTGGATGTTACAGGTTTAAGCGTTTAATGTTAATAAAATTCAATATAAAGTATCAGAGGTAAAATATTTGGGAAAAATTATATCTGGTGATGGCATCCGATGTGATCCTGAGAGAATACAGGCCATTTTGAAAATAACAAAACCGAAGACTAAATAAGATTTACAAAAATTATTGGGTATGATTAATTATATACGTGACTATGTTCCTCAGCTAGGTGATATTTTAAAACCATTGCGTGATTTACTGAAGATGGATGAAATATTCGAATGGCAAAAACCTCACGATGATTGTTTGCAAAAAATAAAATTGTTAATTGCTAATGCTCCCACATTACACATTTTTGATAAAACAAAGGAAATTACTATAGAAACAGATGCTTCTAAATTTGGAATTGGACGTTGCTTGATGTAAAAATGGACAACCAGTTTCGTTTGCCTCTCGAAGTCTCACAGAGACGGAATGCAATTACGCGCAAATAGAAAAGAAATTCTTGGCAGTTGTCTTTGCATGTCGCAAATTTCATTATTACATATATGGGCATTCTGTTACGATTAGAACAGATCACAAACCTCTAATTGAAATTATGAAGAAAGAATTTTGTAAAATACTATCGCCCCGACTTCAAAGAATGAAACTGGCTTTATTGAAGTATGATTTGCAATTTACACATGTTCCTGGGAAATATCTTTATGTAGCGGATTTACTTTCACGATATTTTCGAGCAACGGCAGAAGATTCGCATCTGATTGAGCTTAAAAACTATGTGATTAACGGATGGCCCAAAAGTAATGAACATTTATCAGATGACTTAAGATGTTATAGCAAAATTAAAGATGAAATTTTTCTGAATGACGGAATACTATTTTTTAACGACAGATTAATAATACCCCAAGAAGAACGGAAAAACATACTTACTCAGTTACATTCATCTCATTTAGGCATTGAAAAAACGAAACAAAGGGCGAGAACAATTATATATTGGCCACAACTGAATAAAGATATTGAAAATATGATAAAACTGTGTAAGCCATATCAAACAAATCATGGCTCGGAAGTAAAAGAACCAATGATATGTCATAAAGTTCCTCTCTTACCTATTAGCAAGATTGGTATGGACATCTGTGAGTATGGATCACAGGCTTATTTCTTGGTTTCGGATTATTATTCAAGATTTTTAGACATTATTATAGAATGTATAAAGCATCTGAAAACGTGTTTTTCACTTCATGGAATACCTTTAGAAATTGTTTCAGATAACATGCCTTTTAACTCATACGAATTTCGTGAATTCTGTTCAAATATTGGAATTAAGCTTACCACAACAAGTCCACATTACCCACAAGCAAATGGCTTTGCGGAACGAGCAGTAGGGATAGCAAAAAACCTACTAAAGAAAACATCTAGCTGTAATGAGGATTTATGGTTAGCACTGTTAGAGTATAGCAATACTCCTTTGAAAGATGTGAATGCTTCACCAACTGAGTTGCTCATGAGCAGAAAAACGCGATCGTTAGTGCCGGCCAAAACTGAGCTTTTCCATCCTAAAATTATACCCAACGTGTCAGAAAAATGGGAAAAGAAGCAAGCTACTTCCCAAAGATACTATAAATCCAATTTTACTGAGGGAGAAAAGGTGTGGTATGTGGTAAGCTGTTATCATTGAAGTCCTTTCATCTCCAAGATCATATATTATTCAAACTGACGATGGTACAACTTTACGGCGAAACTCCTGATGGATTCGGAATTAAACCAAATACTATTATTTCATTATTTTAATACATTATTAATACTTATTTCATTTATAATTTTCAATTCATTATTTATTGATGTATAACATACTTGAAGGGGAAGATGTTGTATATTGGATTAGATACTTACTTAAACACTGTATTCAATATCTATTTGTAACAAGTCACCTTTGCATTTTATGTGTACATTCAATATTGAAAATATAAAAATAAATTCAGTTGTCAACAGTTAAACTAACGAACAATACACTGCCTAAAATATGCTCCAAATTATATAAATAACAAGAACAATCCTTGCAATTATAAACGTCGAAACCAAAAAACATACACTTGTAAGACCGAAAATTTACAAACCTACAAAACACTTAGTCCTGGTCCACAATAGTGAGAATTTCATAATGACTTTGGGCGTTCTTAGATAGAATTCCTCACTACAGCAATATTATGACTTTACTACAATATAGTACTTGATTTATTTTCAATGAAATCACTCTAGTGTGGATCTGAACTTAACTTCAACTAACTTTAACACATTTCAAATGCAACTTTAATAATGAATAGATTCTATGCAACTTTAAACCAATTTAACCACTAAATCACTTTATAATTGAAAATTAATGTTGTAGTGGAGAACAAAAAATCAAAACACTACCATATAACTCTTTTTAGCCCATCTTTCATAACCTGCCGATTTACCCGTAATTATTTTTGTGTTGTACAGTGTACTACACAAAAGTGTTGACATGCCGACACTTGAGCCGGACTTGCTGTTGTAGTTTTCATAGAACTTTCATCCTTAAATTAATACAGATTGTGTTGTTATTCTTGGCCCAGTTTATATAGGACGTTTAGATAGCCTCAAGTCATCTGTAGTGGGATTATCTAACTCATTATACCCTGCACCACTATGTGGGGAGGGTATTATAAGTTGCTTTTGCCCAAATATACATATATACAACATTTTCTCCCAAAGCAAATATCTCAGCTTCTATAAGGGGTATACCAAACGCAAGACCTGCTAATGAAAGTAGAAAATATCACCTTTCTAACACTGTAAAGGAGGTTGTCGTAGGTGGTCAAACAACGAAGATATCGCAATAGCCGCAAATGAAACCCAACTTTTCATTTTTGCAATTTTAATAATAATGACGAATATCACAGCTCTGGTTGGCGACTTTCCAAAAGCAAAGTCTGGCAATGAAAGCAAAAAATCTCGTCTTTACAATGATGAAAAGTAGGTTGGCGTAGGTGGCCAAATAACGGAGATATCGCAATAGTCGGTAATACATCCCATTTTTCCATTTTTTTGTAATCACGCTACAGGTCGCAATTTTGATCGGATCGTCACGAAATTTTGGGTGTTAATGGGGGTCCCACAGAGGAAAAAACCTATTGGTTTTGGTAATGGTCGGATATTATTCAGGGGTCGGAATGTGAAAAAACTTATTTGGAGAAGAGGCCAACGTTTTATTTCAAAGCGAATATCTCCCTTCTGTAAGAGGTATATCGGAAGCAAAACCTGGAAAGTAAAGTAGAAAATATCAACTTTACAACGATGCACTACAGGTAATTTGCCCTGTTTTTGAGACAAAAATTAATAACAGCGGAATTAAAGGATTTTTTAACTTTTTAAATTATTTATGTGTAAAAGTGAGATAAAACAAAGATTTTTACAGATAAATTCGGATATAAGGAACAACGGTTATAAGCAACTACGTATATAACGAACAAAGTTATTTTTTCCAATGCCATTTTCATTAGTTTTCTTATACACAACAAACTGATGAAAACGATCACGGTAGTAAGTAACACAAATTTTGTCCCCGCAAGTAGATTTTCCAACGAATTGTTACTACAGTTTTGTATATTTTTTGAATATACGTTAACGAGTTTAGTACTCCTTTAAACCGTATCAATGATTAATATGTAATAGAGAGATAAAATAAAGCTTACTACTGGCGCACCGTTTATAGAAAACCACGGATATACCGAACAATTTGTCGCCATTACTTATTCTACTTGCAATGAAATTGTAAACAACCCTATTTTTTCCATTTATTGTTTATTTCCTCAAACCAAACTTCCACAATTTTAAGACTTTTTATTGAGAAGTAACCTAATAAAATCTCATCAATATCAAAAAACGGGCAAAATCGGGTTTTGAAACCTAGTAATACCAATGCAGAAGACTTTCAGTAATGTGTTCTAGGTGGCAAAATCACGGCCAAACACGGCCAATTTTGTATAAGTCTATATGAAGTGATTTTAAGAAAAATTTCTAACTTTTTGTGTTTTTTGGTCGCTACCCAAAATGTTTAAGCTATATTATATATGAAATAAATTCCTCTCCCAATTGCCAAGCTATTCCATTTTACATATATTTATATTTGGTTTATTTTTCCGCGGTTTTAAGTACATTGAAATATGCCTTACAATATATATATATTTTTAGTTCTTCTTCGAAATTCTCACTTTGACTGCAATTTAAACCGCGACAATGGCGCTATTTTGAAAGATGTCATTCATATTAATAAATGCTGACATGTTCTTTTTACAATGCCAACTAAAAAATTATTATTATTAAAAGTTGCAAAATCGACTTTTTGCCTCAAAAACAGGGCAAATTACCTATAGTGCGATGTGACGTATGTTGTCATAGGTGCTCAAACAACAGAGATATCGCAATAGTCGGTAATTCATCCCTTTTTCCATTTTTGTGCAATCAAACTACAGGTCGGAGTTTTGAACGGATTCTCACGAAATTTTGGGCGTTGATGGGGGTCTCACAGAGAAAAAAGCCTATTGATGGTTGGCGTACATCCCACTTTCATGCGTTTCAACAAAATTGGCCTGTATTAATGAAGACATTCAGAGCAAAGGCGCTAAGCTATCCCAAATTTAATGTTTTGAATTTTACCAGTCAAAAGCTTATGCACAGGGTTAGTGGTGTAGGGTATCACATAGACGGCCCGACCCGACTTTAGCCTTGGCTCACTTGTTTTTTATTTACGTACAAAAATCGGTAAAATTAAAATGCTTTTATTTTATCTGGTAATTAACAAAATTTGTCGGCGGCGGTTTCTTCGATACCGGTTTGAACTGGAACCAAACAACACCGGTGTTCCAACCAGTAGCTGCCACCGCAGTATTCACTCATTTGTATTTGTAACGTTTTTCAGTGTTGGGAGCAGCATATACAGGAATGCCTTCTCCGGATTCTGTTGGTCCGTGCCGAAACGAAGGAAAACCCAGGACCTATATTTATATGCTCGGTTTGTCACATCCGCATCTTCACTCAAATCCAAGCTTCGATGCGATGCAACAGCAGCCACTGTAACGTGGTTTTCTCGTTGGCTGGGTAAGACCAGTCATGTTCAGGGTCTCTATAAGGACTCACTTAACCTTATGAAATAAGAAGACTAGTATTCTCCCTTTCCTGGGGGTTTAATTCGGAGTTTATTGATTAAGCACTAGATTACAATCTTCTCGGGGATAAATAAGATAGGAATATATTAATTGGTATGGATTATGGATTAATCGTTGGCGTGAAGGTCACCACGTGGACTGGGACTTGTGAGCTGGGGCTTCGTGATGTGTGAACGTATTAAGACAGTGGTTATCCTTGCTCTGACGACTCGTCGGAATCGATGGTTGTTGATGTCGGAAACCGGGCGATTTTGCCGACAGTTCGTAGATTGTCGGGAACCTGGTGTGTTGATGACGGTTTGTAGATAATCGGGATTACGGTTTATAGATAATTGGGATGATGGGTTATAGATGATCAAGAAGACGGGTTATATATGATCAGGGAGCTGCTGTTATGACGACGGTTGACAGATGAGGGTTCGTCTGTAGTTGGTCGACGTGATGGGTAGGTGTTCGTGGGATCGACGTTCGATGCAATCGGTGTATTCGGCGCTCGGCTGTGGGTGATCGGGAATACGTGCGTGCGGCAGTCGATTGTTGAATTCGGCTGAAACTGCTGCTGGTGTTCGGGAACACGATAGGTTTGGCGTTCGGCTGTGGTTGTTCGGGAATACGATGGGTTCGGCAGTTGATGTTCGGAATACGGTGGGTTCGGCGTTCTGCTGTTGATGTTCAGGGGCACGATGAGTTCGGCAGTTGGTGTTCGGGTATACGATTGCTGTCGGTGTTCGGGAGCACGATGAGTTCGGTAGTTGAAGTATTCCCAACGCTTTAGCACCGAAGTGTAAGTTGGCGGATTTAGAATAGTCCTTTGTTCCAACCCGTGTAGCTAACCCCCCTACAGTAGTAAGCTCGCCCTTCTCAAGCAACTCTGGAATACTTTAGTGGGCTGGAGTACAGAGTGGAGTACAGGCGAAATTACACTGGAATAGAATTCTCCGTTGCGTTACATGTTAATACCCAACAGATAGACAAATGTAATGTAGTTGATGATGCCTATTGAATGGCTGTTCAGTATGTCTGCAGTGTAGTGGGTGGTAGCTGGTATTGTGTTGTTGTACTATGTATGTACATTAGGGCTATAACCAAAAAAATACCACCACATAGCCGTGTAGAGCATGGAAAACTATTATGAAATACGGTGTTAATTTTTCTCTATCGCGAAAAAAGTTTCCGCACCAAATGCATTGAAGTTCAGTAATGCATTTTTTAATTTTATCTGTCATAACAACGTATTTGCTTTTCATTAAAATTTTTATTTTTTTGTAATCTAATTTAAAATCATTATCAAACCGTTCTGGACCAATTTGTTCTCAAATCGCGCCATTTCGGAGCATATTAGGAACTTTTGACACTATTGCAATTTTTGGTTTTTCTCTATAAACTCGTGAATTTTATGCTTATATTTTTTGTACCTATCGGACAAGAGAATATGGGGTCATTTGCAACGAATTCGCGAAAGTTACAGGCTGTTTTTGTTGACTTTGCCTATGAGAATCGTATTTGTTTTCTACAAAAATACAACACCAGTACCATGTGGGGAATTTTGTGCTAATAATGAAAACGCGTTTCTAAGATCGATTCGGTGAAAAAAGTATCCGCACCGACTGTGATTACAAAAACCCTTTTGATATTTTTTCTACTTAAAATTTTAAATTTGCTTTGTTGGAAAAATATTTTTAGAAAATAAATATAATTCTCACAGGCAAAGTCATTAAAACGGTCTGTAACTTTCGCGAATTCGTTGCAAATGACCCCATATTCTCTTGTCCGATAGGTACAAAAAATATAAGCATAAAATTCACGAGTTTATAGAGAAAAACCAAAAATTGCAATAGTGTCAAAAGTTCCTAATATGCTCCGAAATGGCGCGATTTGAGAACAAATTGGTCCAGAACGGTTTGATAATGATTTTAAATTAGATTACAAAAAAATAAAAATTTTAATGAAAAGCAAATACGTTGTTATGACAGATAAAATTAAAAAATGCATTACTGAACTTCAATGCATTTGGTGCGGAAACTTTTTTCGCGATAGAGAAAAATTAACACCGTATTTCATAATAGTTTTCCATGCTCTACACGGCTATGTGGTGGTATTTTTGATATTTGCAAAAAAATGCAAAAAGTTATATCCCTAATGTACATGATAGTATTGTCACGTTACACCGCACACGCAGCAATAACATCAGTCGTTGTTGTTCCAATCCCTGAAAATGCATCCTTTTTGCAAATTAAATTGCAATGGACTCCGAGGTAAGATCGAGGAAATAGTGGATTTCATGAGTCATGGTCGCGGCGGAGCAGGAAACAAAGTTCAAAAACAACATGGTTACATCGTACTGAGGAAGGATCGCACCAAAAGTGGAGTTGGGGATTAGCTTTCATATTGCACAAGTCTGTTTAATACATACCTATCTCGCTTGAGTCTGGCTCTAATGACCCGTATATGGAACGTATGGGGGCAGCAGTCAAGTGTGAACTGCCGAGGTAGAGTTGCTGAACATATACATCCCGCCGATAAATAGCTGTACTCCAGGTTCTTGGGTCTAGGGGACATTACTGCTCATCATGAGTTGTAACATTCGGTCCTCGGAAACGACCAGAGGAGTATAGCTCTGCTGAGCAGATAGTTTTGCACGGTCAATGAGGACACACCTACCAGAATTAGCGCAGAGTGTCGCAGGTCGCCAGACATAACCACCCGTCATTTCTCTTGGATCAGACCATCTCCCAATAATTGTCTCAATCAGCAGACCGCCCGACTTGAACACCTCTTAACGCCGCACTTTCGTCAATCATGGGAAAGCAAATTGGCCGCGTTTCAGAAAGTTTACTAATCAGCGCTTCAGAGATCTGCCCAACCAAACTGATGTTCGGGTAGCAGAATGGACGTTCCGGGACATCATCACTGCTGCAGCCGTCCGCCGTATACCTGCTGGTTAAATACCCGAAGTAAGGCCAAACTTCCCGGTAGAGGCGACGATGTTAGCAAATAAGCGTGATGAGCTCCGTCGTACCAACCCCAGAGTTAGTCGAGGACTCAACCAGAGCAAGCCGTGTGACAGAACAGTGATGGTGGCGCTTGACTTATCGAAAGTCTTTGATACTGTCAAGCACTCCACGCTGTTTGAGGACATCGAGCAGACAGACAAAATTGCTTCAAAATATGTTACATTTTGAATGACTAGCCGACCTAGTTGCTCGGAAATTAGACATCTAAAGGGAAACACTGACCATTGCTTTAAAAAGGCTGGTTTTCTTAGTATAGCTATAGAAGCTGCTGATATTGAATAAATAATATTTCTATGACAACAATAGGTCTCAGTATGCACAGGAACAATATTGAAGACCCTTTAATGCCGATTGCGACACTAACTATGAATTATCCCATTTTTGGAGTGTGGAAACAATGTTCCCGATCTTTTTCTATTCCATTATTAATTGTGAAGATTTTGAAAAAGCCAAGTGGCAAAATCAAAATCAAATGAAAATCACTTCTTATTTCACTCCTAAATAAAAATTCAATTTATGTTCATTCATATACACACGTTTCTTTATTACTCATTTATGTAGGTCAAATTAACCAGTGTTTGAATTTAATATGGAACATATTAAGCCATATATTTTTAATTGCCCCTGTAACTTTTTAACAACTTTACTCATTGTTTATTTTACAACAATTTCATTTGTTTGTTTTGTAGTTGTTACAAAAACAAAAGACAACTTTTGAATCGATAAAAGTTACAGAATAGGCCTACAGCACAGCACTGAAAACACCCAAAAATGCTGTTGCTATGCTGCGCTAGTTTTTTTGTCTCACTAGCAAAAGCAATTCATGTACTATGCTGCAAACATTGAAATACCACATAGCATATCATAGTCAAGATAGCATAGCACAGCAATCATTTTTTGATTTCATTTATTGATTTTGATTTCCATTTTATGTAAAAATATTAGTAGCGCAGCATAGGAAAAGTTTTCGTTTTTATTCTGATGACTATGCTATGCTATGTGCTCTGAAGATTTCACAAGCACAGCATAGACCATGTGATATGCTTCTTTCATGATCGTAGCATAACACAGCAACAGTTTTCGTTTTTGTTTTTGAAAACAGCACAGCATAGAAATAGCATTCGTTTTTGTGTTGGATGCTATGGCTATGTGCTATGCTGCGACAATTTCACAGCACCAGAATAGACCCTGTGTTATGCTGTGAAAAACTAGTAACAAATTCAAACACTGAAATTAACCATTTTGACTTGGTTTCTCTATAATAAATTTTCTCTCTAACGTAGTAATTCTTCGGTGCCGAAGTGCTACGTTATAGAGAAGTTTGACTGTACATTGATGGATTTCCCTTGTCCATGTCCCCTCTTATGACTCGCGATATAACTTCAGAATTTACATGCACTGATATGTACGAACCATGAAGACACGAGATTTAGAAAGCTTACTCTTGATGTCAACAGGTTAGTAGGCGAACATAAGCGGAAAATGTGGCTAGATCACCTGAAGCAATGCAACATTGGCTAGATCACCTGAAGCAATGCAACATACATGATTAAGTGATAGGGCGAAGAGGAGTGTGCTACGCCATATAAAAGCCCTCCCACCCGAGGAGGCCGATGTTGCAGATACAATCCGAAACGCGAAATCATGCAAAGCGTTGGCAGGGTGGTCCAGCTACTGAAGCCTGGCAAAGATGCCAGCAAAGGGGAATAGTACAGGCCGACTTCACTCCTGTCGCCAGTAGCAAAGATCCTAGAGGCACTTCTCCTCCCCACGATGAGAAGCTGTTTTCCAGTTGCCCAACATCAACATGGATTTCTGAAATGCATTGTACTACAACAGCATTAGACGCCATATCCACACATATCAGTAGAGGACTGAACCAGAACAGGCCGTACGACCGAACCTTCATGGTGGCTCTTGACCTTTCAAAGGCCTTAGAAACTACCAACCATGCCAAGCTGTTGAAGGATGTAGAGAAGTCTACTTTCCAGCCGTGTTTGGAACATTGGGTAATCAACAATATATGGTTTGTGGAATTCAGAGACAGAAGTCCAAGCCCCGTGGAGTGAAACAGGGAGTTTCCCAAAGAGGGGTGATATCTCCGGAACTGTTTATCCTCTACCTCTCTGAAATTCCACACTCTCCAGACGGCATAGACATCGTAATGTCCTGTCGTCGATGACATATGTGATAGGATAAATGTATACATAGCTGGCCAAGTGCAGTTCTTCCATCTGAGGAATATCAAAAAATATTGCCAGCTAAATACCCTGCCACACTGTTTACCACATAGACGCCTGAAATGAGGCTCACACTGAATCAGCTCGTTGGTGTACTGATTCCGACCACTAACTATCCTAAAATATTGGGTGTAACGTTCTATAGCATGTTTAAGTCGTCCGCGCAAGCCACAGCTATTTGCGATAAGATCAGAAGTAGAAACAAGTTCCCCTAGTCGCTGGCCGGCAGCACTTGGGGTGCTGACAAAGAAACCTTGTTGATCTCTTACAACGCAATAGGCCGGTCTGTGGTAAGCTATGCGGCGCCAGCGTGGTATGAAAAAGTTAGCGCTACGCAGTGGAAGAAGATTCAAACCTGCCAGAATGCCGCCCTGAGGACTGCAACAGAGTGCCTTCTCATGACACCAGTGGGCCATCTTCATGAGGAGGCGAAGGTTTTACGCGTCGTCAGCACAACAAGATGTTGTCGATGCAGTACCTGCTTGGGTGTTATCGCAGTGAGCATCCCTGTCACGATTTATTGGACAGGCTTCCCCAGCCACGCACGTCAGTAGAGATCTTCATGATCTAGAGAGAAAGGTCCAAATGAGCCTATCAGGCAGGCTCGGATATCATTCACACTGACATGATTGCACAGGCAGTACATAGATACAGTGTGAATGCCGCACTTGGAGACCACCCTCCATCCATCGCAGCCAAAGAACGCCAGCTGCCAAGGCAAAAACGAGTGGTTTTAGCCCAGTTAAGATCCGGACGATGCAGCTGCCTAAATTAGTATTGGGGCCGAATTGATGCACGATACGCAACACATGCCCGGCATGTGGATTGGGACCACACGACACACTGCATTTGTCAAGGTTGCAGAATTCTTGAGTCTAGATACAGAGCAACCAGAACCTGATAACTGAAATAATACACGAATGAACATATATGCGTTGTTACAACAACGGAAATTATGTAGAAAAAGAGGTCCAACGTTAAAAGAGATCACCTCTAGATCAACGAGCCTTACAAGAAGGTTCAAATAGCAAAATTGTGCCATTGTGGTAATAAATTTGTTACATTAGTGGAAGAGGAAAATGCAGGCTAGTAGTATTCGATGAAAGGGTCATTGGGACATTCGGGCTTGTGAAAAATGTTGTATTTATAGTATTATTCGAAGATTGGACTTGAATTAAGAGGAGATTGACACATTTTTTGGTAGAATATACATATTACATATTAGGGATTTGTAACATATCAAGCGGGTCGTTGATGAGAATTTTCTGTATTAAACGAAGGGCAATTTTAGAGATAAAATATTTTCAAAACGCTTCTACTCTAAAAAATTTCAACATGAGCATTCCAAATTATATGAACGCCACCATATACGTCAAAATTTGAGAACTACATATGATAAATATACCCATTTTCCATTCCATTTCCATCAATTTTCCTCTAGAAGTAAACAAACTAATCAGTTTATGCTTTTCCACATCATAAATAATAAAAATATAATGATAATACAAAGACTTAAGAAACAAACTTTCTTAATTTGTATAACCACAATGACCCAATCTTGCCCACAGACAACATTTGGTAACCCCATAACCGCGAGGAATTTATAAGATTTTTTCCGCATAGGACTTATTTTTGCGACTACTAAACACAATAAATATGAAAAATATTTTTATCTCCAAGGGAAAAAGTTTGGATTTCAAAGGGTTAATGATATCTTTTATATATATTACATTTAAGGTACTTACGGGTTCCATCAAACCGAGTGGCAATCGTATCCAAAAACGTATTTTGAGGTGCAAGTAATCCTTTTCTTGCCGGCATTGAGTTTGAATTTTAAGGAAAATCTAAGAAAGAAAATAGACATTTCAGAAACGGGAATGTTGTAGTTATATACTTTTATCATCAATAAATTAGCAAATGCTAGATAACGCTTAGAGTTTAAAATAAATAGATTATTTTCAAATTGATATGTATGTATATATTTTGGTTTCACAACTGTGAAAATGGCATGTTGCAACTTAAAGCATGTGAAAATAATCTAGCGACTAACAGCCTGCGTTCGTACAAAATTGGTTTTGAAACCAATCGTTTGTAAAACGGCGTTAAGTTCGAGGGGCGAATTTTTTACCCTTCACCACGAAGTGTATTAAAGTAAATAGGAACAATTGGTTTCCTTCCGTTTGTGAAAGGAAAGGAGCAGAATATCTTAACCTTTAAAAGAGTCATCATGTGACGACGTTGTTGTTCTTTCCAAAACATGGACCAATACTTGTTATTTTCCGAATATAAGCTTTAGTATCCTCTGGCAACACACAATATTAAATTACAATTAACGAGCAATTCGGTAGAAAAATTAAATCTTCCAAAAAAACTTTAATGGTGACTACGCTTATATGGGGCTATGCAAACACGTGGACCTATACTGTCTATTTTTTTGTTTTGTACCTGTATAAATGTTTTGTAGCTTTAGCGAAGACCAAATACAAAATTTCAGTTATTCCGGTTGAATAATGTGGCAAAAACTTTCAAAACACCGAAAATCGGAGGCTACCGTTCTATGGGAGCTATATAAAGACAATTTCAGCCATTTATGTGTGATTTTGAGGCCACATCCTTTAAAATACCGAAAATCGGGAGGTACAGTTCTACGGGGGTTATATGAAAACGTGGACCTATACTAACAAATTTCAGGTGGAAAGTTTTGCACCCCAACATAGAGTAAATGCCAAATTTCAACTATTTCGGTGTGTTATTGAGGCTAAAACCTTCAAAATTTGGACCGATATAGCCCATTTTCAATACCAAACATCCTATGAGTAATAGAATCTTCTATACCAAATTACAAAGCACTGTCTTGAAAAATGCGAGCAGTATCTTGATTTCAGCATACGGAGGGACAGACATGGTTATATCGACTTAGAATTTTCTGCCGATCAAGAATGTGTATACTTTATAGGGTCTCCGACGAATATTTCGATGTGTTACAAGCAGAATGTTAAATTTAATTATACCCTCCATATTATGGTAGACGGTATAATGAAAAGCATTCGTCTGTTTCCGCAAAGCTTTTATATATATACTAGCAAAATGCCCGCTACTTCGTATGCGGAAAGGATATAAAAAAAAAAAAAACAAATAAACAATATATAATATGGAAATGACAAACACTGAAAATTTGGTCGCACTAATACCAATTTTAATCAATATTTTTTTTATCTTAGTACTGTACGTACCCCTTAAGTTCGTTTTTAAAAAAGATCAGCCGTATCTCACCCTTACACATTAACAGCGAGATCAACGTTGCACACCAATACACACCCTCACTCCAAAAAATAAAAATTCCAGCACTGTCCCTACACCCAAAAACAAATTGAGTACCATTAAGTAATTTTCGTATACTTATGGTACGTATTTCGACGACATATCTCAGCCATACACGGACATTAATACAAAATAATTACAGTAAATTCCATAATAATTACAGTAATTCCAAATCTCAAGATTCCAGCTGTATCCGTTCGTCCAATTCCAAATTGTACCAAACTTAGTATCAAGTCGAACTCTTCGTACCCATAAGAAAGATTTTCCAAAACTACCTCAATCCTTCACTTTAGTAGTAATCTTACTTCCAAATTTCAGGATTCAAACTCTATCCGTTAAACCAAATTAAAATTGTACTAAATTTAGAACAATTTAGAATTTTCGTACCAATTTTCAAAACTTCCTCAACGCAACAGGGCTACAATAATCATACTTTCAAATTGCAGGATTCCACCGCTATCCGTTCACCTACATACAAATTGTACTAAATTTAGTACCATTTAGTGCTTTTCGTAACCATAAGTTTGCTTTTTCAAAACAACCTGAATCCTACTCTTCGACTGTAATCGTAATTCCAAATTTCAGGATTCCAGCTCTATTAATTCACCCGAATCCAAATTGTATCAAATTTAGTACCATTTCTTTCCCAAACAAAAATTTCAGGATTCCAGCTCTACCCGTTCACCCAAATCCACATTGTACCATATTTAGTACCATTTAGTACTTCTCGTACGCACACGTACGACTTTTCAAAATTTCCTCAATACTACACTCCTACAGTAATCTTAATTCCTAATTCCAACACTATCCGTTTACTAAAATTCAAATTGTACCGAATTTAGTGCTTTCTGTACCCATAAGTACGAATTTCCAAAACTACCTCAATTCTACTGTCCGACAGTAATCTTAGTTCCAAATTTCAGAATTCCAGCTTTATCCGTTCATCCAAATCCAAATTGTACCAAATTTAGTACCATTTAGTACTTTTCGTACCCAAAGGTACGAATTTCTAAAACTATCTCAAGCCTACACCCCTACAGTAATCTTAATTCAAAACTTTAGGATTCCAGCTCCATCCGTTCACCCAAATCCAAATTTAGTACTCTTCAAATTACAGATGCTCGTAATCATAAATACGAACTTCAAAAACCATTTCCTTATTTCAAAGCCATTTCCCAACCTTGATACTTAAAATTCAGGATTCCAGTTCTATCCGTTCACCCAAATCCAAATTGTAATAAATTTAGTACCATTTAGTACTTTTCGTACACATAAATACGAATTTCCAAAATTTCCCCAATCCTATGATCCAACAGTAATCTCAATTTCAAATTTCAGGATTCCAGCTCTGTCCGTACACTCGAATCCCTATTGTACCAAATTTAGTACTTTTCGAACACAAATTTAGAGATTCCAGCGCTATCCGTTCACCCAAATCCCCATTATACAAAATTTAGTTCCATTTAGTACTTTCCGTACACATAAGTACTAATTTCCAAAACCACCCTCATATCTCAATCCTACACTTCAACAATAATATTAATTCCAAATTTCAGGTTTCCAGCTCTATCCGTTCATTCAAATCCAAATTGTACTAAATTTAGTACCATTTAGTACTTTTCGTACCCATAAGTACAAATTTTCAAAACTACCTCAATCCTACACCCCACCAGTAATCTCAATTCCAAATTTCGAGATTCCAGCTATTATCCGTTCACCCAAATCCCCATTGTATCAAATTTAGTACCATTTAGTACTTTTCATACACATAAGTACGAATTTCCAAAAGTTCTTCAATCCTACACTCCAACAGTAATCTCAATTCCAAATATCAGGATTCCAGCTCTATCCGTTCACCCAAATCCCTATTGTACCAAATTTAGTACTATTTAGTACTTTTCGTACACATAAGCACGAATTTCCAAAACTACCCAATCCTATACTACAACTGTAACCTTAATTCGAAATTTCAGGTTTCCAGCTCTTTACGTTCACCCAAATCTAAATTGTACTAAATTTAGCACCATTTAGTACTTTTCGTACACATGATTGGTAATTTTCCAAACCATTTCCTTTTAGAAGCACCACTTCCCAACCTTGATTTCCATACCAAATTCCTATATTCCTATATTCCTGGGGCCTATTATTGATTTCATTAATTATTTAGCGATTTCTTCAAATTACAGATTTTGAAATTGAAAATTGAATAGTTATGACTGTACATCTCCATATACGATAAAATTCTTAATTGCAAATAAATCGTGGTAATATGCACAATTCTATTGCACTTTCATTGATTTGCAAACATTTAGTTATTACCAAAAAGTCAGGTCCATACAGTTTTTAGTTGTTGTTATTTCTGACCGATATCTGAATTTATTCCCCTAATGTTGTCTTCAACAGCAACTCATTTGTTCATGTGCGTAATTGATGTTTATACACCATTATCACCAACTGCGACATCTGTTGCAATGGAAGATAACAAATGTCTTGTCTTTCTATTATTTAGTGGTTTACGATAAAATAAGTGCGCCTAGAAGTAAACTACAAAATTTGAAATTATGTGTGATCTCTTACTATATCAAGAAGTTATGGCATTGTTAATTTGACACATGTCTTGCAGAGGGCCAACTAAGTGAATAAGTACGTAATAGTAATGAAAAATAAGGATTTTTGTTGTTGTTATTTTTTGTGGTTCCAGGACGAATTTTCTAAAACCCGGCCTTATCTCGCACATTTGCATCAACAGTGACCCACTGGTAAAATTTCAAGTTCCTAGCTTTAGCCGTTTTGGCTGGGCGTTGATGATGAGTCAGTCAGTCAGTCAATCACTTATCACCAAGCTCATTTATATATATAGATATACAGTGGCTCCAAGCGAAAGTCGTGCACCTAATGAAATTTTTTTAATTGACTTATATCTCCGACACAAAAAGGGATATGAAGAAAGTATTTACGCAGCTTTATAGTGCATTTAGTCTACAATTTAGAGACACCGTATAATAAAATAATCAACCCGTTTACATTGTTATAAAATTAAAACATCTAAAATACTAAGAATTTTAGCACCAAGCGAAAGTCGTACAGCAATTATAAAGATATATATATATATACACGCAAAAAAAATCGGCCTCTCTAACATATGTCCCAAACATATTTTGCAGCAAACATATATATGTTTGCAACAGTCCCAAACATAATATATGTTTGGGTCTGCAAACATATATATGTTTGGGTGGAAACAAATATATGTTTGGGTGCAAACATATATATGTTTGGGTGCAAAGATATTTATGTTTGGGTGCAAAGATATATATGTTTGGGTGCAAACAAAGATATGTTTGGGTGGAAACAATTTAATGTTTGGGTGCAAACATTTTATATGTTTGGGTGCAAAAAAATACAAACCCAAAAGGCAAAAAAAAAAACAAAAAAAAAAATATGCACCAGTGGGCGCTTACTGAGAGCAAGGGAGCGTAAAATTCAATGTAAAACACTTTAAAATGTGTGCTCACTTGCTCTCAGTAAGAGCTCACTGGCTATCTCTATAGTATACACACAAATGTTGTGGTTTTTTATTAAAAGGCAAAAGAACACCAAACACATAGGTACATACAAAATTCCAAAGAAATACATAACACACTTTAATAAAAGAAAAACTGATTGAAATAATTTGTAGTCACGCTTTTAAAAAGGAAAAATATATAGAAACGTAGTTGAACGCTTCTCCTTAGTTGTGAAATAAAACAAATTGTCCTCTTAGTTGAAATCATCAGCGGGGAATCGGCATCTAGAATCAAATGATTATGTAATGTAATAAATAAATATGGATATGCCATATTTCAAATATACATAAGTATGTATGTAATTACCAATATTAAATGCGATTTCTTTCTTGTCCAATAAAATAATTCAATTCAACTTTCCGATTCAATTATAAAATGTATTGGGCATTTAATTTACTAAAAACACAATTTCTTTAAGAAAACACAAAACACTGATTTATTCACTCACTTTACCGTCTTGACTCCACAAAGGCAACTAAAACACTGAAGAAAGAAAAAAAATATAATTCATATCATTTCTTCTTTTCTTCTTCGTTGGTTAACAACAACAAAACAAGAAACACACGAGTTTGACGCATACATGCCACCAAAGCCCCCTTCTTGGCTTCTACGTCTTCTATTATACAATACACACAACTCTTTATTATAAATCAGCATTCCACAGCCGCGAGAGCACTGTTATTACTCTCGTTGACAAACATCCTCTCTCCACCAATGAAAAAAATGTTCTAACATAAAAAGTATGTTTTACCCAAACATATCAAATTGAGATATGTTACAAAATGTTGCAAACATATATTTGTTTGGACCCAAACATATTATGTTTGGATCCAAACATATATTTGTTTGCAACCGGTCCCAAACATATATTTGTTTGGATCCAAACATATTTCTAACATAAATTTTTCTGCGTGTATATACATATGTATATATATATATATATATTTTTTTTTTTGTAACATCTTCTGGGTAAATAAATTTATGAAGACTTTCTTAAGCTACATGAAATTCGGGTTATATAGTATCTTCACAAAATGTCGTGACCCTTACTACAAAAGGCATTGTAATGAACTGAATTGAATTAAATAAATTAGAGAAAAATTCAAAAATATTCACTTATTTGTGTTTCAACAAAAGCCAAAAGAGACAAAAGAAAGAGAGATTTGTAATACACCTTTCTAAGCCGGAGTCTAGCAAATTTTGCTGGAATCGGAGGCGGAGTCGTGAAAAAAGCTCCACTCCGACTCCCGGCAATTTTTTCTACATTTATCAAAAATTATTTTATTTGATTTTTATATATTAGAGCGATGAATATAAATTACATTTTGGTGGATCACTTATTCATTTTATAAGAAAACTATGAGAAAACATGTAAGCAAAGGCTTATATTCGATTTTGAATCGATTTCTTATGATGTGATGTGATAAAATGTGATGGCATTTATGGCAAAATTTCTTATATACACTTTGAAATACTTGTTTTAGAACCCACAGGATATCAATGTTCTTTCTATACATTTTAAAGGGGTTTCAATAACATAATAATCTGCTTAAAAATCGGCGTTAAACGGCCAACAATCTTAATTTAAAACACTTTGAACATTTTTGATGATTTTTCCAACTTTAACTGTTAGCATATTCTGCATATGCCTACAAAATATGACCCAGTTATTGAATTCAGTTTTCTTTGAAACGCATTTTGGTCCAATCAGAATCTTCGTATCTTTATTATTACCAAATATGCAAACTCCGATGTCTATTATTAAGTCTTAAATCCACTCTTTCAATTCAATGTAATAAGTTTAACAGAAAGTTTACAGAGTAATATAATAAATGTACATGAGTTTGAGGCAGCCCTGCTCAGAACGGTGAAATGTTTCACCACCAATTCTCCCTCGGCTTTTGTTGGAGCAAAAATAAGTGACTATTTTTGTAGATTTTTTGTTCAAATTCTTAATTGTTTAATCAGGGGAATCGTTTTTGAGGATACTGAAGTGCAAAAATGGTTCCAAAAATCGTTCCTTCCTAATTTCTCTTAAATGGTGTTTTATCCTCTTCCGTGTGAAAAAAAACCGTTTTGAGCAGCCATGGTTTAGGGAAACCGTAAGGATGCTCTTTAATTTTCTATTCTCTGTCCTTACGTAAAATTCTTGTTCGATTGATCTCATCTTGTTGTTCTCTCATTCCACTTTCATTTCTTCCCAGTTTGTTGCTATTTTAGATCATTATCGCTAATGTATTTAATGAAGTATTTTTGCTTACGGCACCCTACTGGCAGTGTTCTTTTATATGCATATAATTTGTGTATGTTTCTAAACGAATAGAATTAAATGTTATGATTAGACTCAGTTGTTACTTTTATATTATCAATTTCATCAAATTCATAATAAATCAAATTAAAATGGATATGTTCCATTAATATAAATCTTGAGGAGTTACTCTAAAATGACAACAACAATGGAATAATAGATGAATTCAGGTTACCTTATGGGGTCCTTAAAAGTAATTTCAACCGCCATAAGGACATTGGACTGGGATGAGTGCTAGACCAGAATGCAATCAAATAAAGGCTTAAAATGGTACGTCGTCATTAACATTAAGGGCTGTTTTGTATTTAAACGTATGATATGGTATGATAATTTTAACTAATGGTCTGTTCCAGAACTGTACCAATCTACAAACTTCTACTATTTTTTTGATATCATGAAGGAAAAATTGTTATCGTAGTAAAAATTTGAGATACTTGCAGGTTCTGGAACAGACCATATCCGAAAGGTAGTTTTTTATTACACTGTACAACACAAAAAATTATTACAAGCTAATTCGGCCAGATTATGAAAGAGGACCGAAAAAAAGAAGACACGTGTTTCGGCGTTTTGAATGTTTACGTCGGGAAGTAACCTAAATAGACGTGGCAAGTTCCGCCCAGTTCTACGGGTTTTGAAATATTCGACATCAGTAGTGCGATTCTCTAACTCATTTTTGAGTTACCGACAAAAATAGGTAACTTTAAAAAGCAAAATTATGAATGAAAATTCTAATAAAAGTTGACAACACTGTTGCTATTGGTAGAGCTTTACGACTACTTTTTATTGATCACTAAATTACCGAACAATGTCGTTAATTACCGAAATTATAATCATTTTAATTTTAACGATTTTTGTCGGTAACTCAAAAAATGAGTTAGAGAATCGCTTTACAGATTCCTTGGAATCCTTGTATTTTAGGTATAAAGTATCTTTGGCAAAATTACTGGCAACAATGCGGGCTATCTTTTTATAAAAAAATTAACCCTCATGCGAGTCACTAAACATGTCTTTTTGGTCCCTTTTTGAAAAACCTTTCAAAATACCTTTAAAATGTGATCGTATCAGTAGTGCGATTCTGTAACTCCTTAACGACAGAATTAACGACGAATGTCGGTAGTTAACGATAATTTTCGGTAAGTGCTATTCTGTATACCAATTTTAACAATTTTTGTCGGTAAATTTTGTCGTTAATTACCGAAAATTATTGTTAAGTTAACAACCAAAAAAAAGTTGTTGTTAAGTCTTAACGACAGTACATTATTGCAATATTTTGTTGATTTCTTTTAAAAACGGCGGTTTTATATGAGCATATGTTATGTTAATGAGAAGTGTACACAGAGAAATTGAGAAAAATCTTCTTAAAGCGTTTACATAAGGGTTAACTACAGTGCCCGGCATAATTATTTTTACAAGTTTGAAAAAATGATATGTTTGGTTTTTTACCGGATTAGTCTTCTACAAAAATATGAAAAAATATTCTGGCTAATCCTTTACTAGAGTACTTATAATTAGTAATAAATTTTATCAATTTAAATTTACGCTTGCACTTTTGTAATGTAAATAAAATTTCACTGCGTGGCATAAGTATTTTGACAAAATTGTTTTATTGATTTTTAGAACTCAACAATTAAAAATGTTTTATTTATACTTATGATTATTATTAGTTACGGTAAAAATAATATGCTTCACACACATCTGTACCGCTATGGACCCATTTACGGATCAATGTTTCAAGGATTTAGGGATTTATCACTAAACAACATTTTCGATGATTTTCTCCCATTATTTTCCACATTTCCACTTTTGAATGAGAGTAAGAACATTTTTCTCTTACAAATGTGATATTTGAAGGAGACTACTTTAAGTTTGAACACGAAATACGCTCCAAACCTGCTCCACAAAATTCAGGCTTACCATAGTAGCAGTGTTCTGCAAATGAATACATAACATTTCGATCGGTTTAATACCATGTTGTTATGAAATATTGTTTAAAAGGCCAAAATATTCATTATAGTTCACAGCATTATCAATAAAAATTAAATATCACAGTATTTTAAATGGTGGATCAACATATTCTCATGCCTGGAAATATTTGGGCATGGCAATAGCATCAGAAGGACATTTATTTCACAAAGATATCAAACGTTTTGGCGGTTTTTTGACTCAAGCATACTAAAAAGGTTATTTTAAGATGATTTATGTCCAAATTTATTTTTACCAGTCCACAATATGCTGTACCACAATGATTTGTGGGGTGCAAGTGATTTTTATTGAAAATCTAATTGAAAATTTTTGTGGCTATGATTTATCAATCGAGTGGAATAGCAAAAAATGACTTCAAATTGATTTTTTTCTAATGTTTAGAGGTTCTAGTCTTAATAGAGAGTTTGCTTCGACATCGAAATTATTCAGAAGATGAGGATTTGTGTGCTTAAGTAAGACTAGATTTGCAATTCTGCTCTATTTACCGGAGAGCAACTTCTGTAATTTCATATTTTCTGCCTAGATCGACCATATTTACAGCGTTTTCAGTATTTTGAGATTTATTCGTTTCAAAATAAATAGATAACTGCAGCAATGTCTAAATAATAGCTGCATTTATCACCAAAACTGTAATTTTAAATTTCACTACAATTTTTGACACCCACATTCCCTATTTGAATTAAAAATCTATGACTGTCAAGAACATTTTTTCTTAAATGTTAATAATTTAGCTAAATCAATTAATTTTGTTACCAAAAAGTTCGATTAAGTACCAAAAGTAACATAATTATAGCATGTCAAAATATTTATGCTGTTTGGCGTTTGCCTCCCTTTTTAAACATTCGCCTACCTAATCACAAATAAAGCTGTAATATTTTTGAACCACTAATTTTTATTTAGCTGAGAGGACAAAGAAAACCCCTAAACTGTTAATATCCCGTTATATGAATGCTGACAATAATTATATGCCTTTTAAGACAAATGTAAATTTTGTCAAAATAATTATGCCGGGCACTGTATGTATGATAACATGGGTCAGCTTCGCCACTGTAGTGCTTTCGCCAGCGCCGGTTTTATTGAAACTGCATAAAGATCATCAAAGTTCTCTTTGATCTTCGATTAACTCATAAATTTCCTTTAGACCACCTTCATGTAGCATCAATTAAATCGGCGCTGGCGAAAGCGCAACAGTGGCGAAGCTGCCCCATGCTATCCTACATATGAAGACTACGCTAACCTTTGTTTTACTACTAAAGAGGAAAAACGTTAGCTAATGCTTCAAAAGAACTCAAGTGTGGTACTGCTATGTAAGACCTATACCAATGTCCGTAACACTATCTTTCTAGGAGGCTTTCGTTGGCTTTAATTTAGCATTGAGGCCAACACGTTAATAGTATTACTATAACCTACTTTGTTCTGTGATAATCTTATAGATTTTAACTCAGCATCACTAACAATCAGAATGCTAAAAAATGGCGAATAAGCTTGGATTTTCGAACTTTTCATACTCTCCGCTATGAGAAATTTCATTTAATGTGGGCGTGAATTGAATATGTGAATATGTAAACTAAAATGACGGTAACGTGGATCCATGATCACTGAAGGGGCTTAAGTCATGTCAAATATCAAAGCTGAATTTCCATACAGAGCGCCACAACCCAAAATATGATCCCAACTTTTAATTAAAAAAATACAACTGCGCTTTTAAAAAGATTAATGATGGTTTTATCACTTTTATTACTTTTAAATCACACACACAATAAAAACATCTTAATAAATCCTTCTTTACTGGCATCCGTATTCATCCAAAAGACACACATTTGAGCCAAATTCCTTCAAAAATCTGAATTGTTTCCTTCTTAAACGCTTTATGTTTTGTACTCGCGACGAAATAATGTTTTCAGCTTCAAAATATATTTTAATAAATATTAAAATATAATATTTGACATTTCCTTCCTATCGATTTTCGTCGGTATGAGTTAACGATTTCTACAATCGTTAACATAAAGTTACAGAATAGCACATTCGTTAACTCAACCGAATATTTTCGTTAACTACCGATGTCGGTTCGTTATTAAAAAAAGTTACAGAATCGCACTACAGATCAAAATATTCTACAAAATTATTTGTCATAAAATTTTACTATAGGTCCCCGAATACACAAAAACTCTAAATCGTACCTAAACGCCACGAATCTGTCAAAGTAAAATCACGTTTTAGGGTTAATGTTGTACTTTATCTGAGTTTATTAAGTTTTGCCACACCCAAATATTTTTGGAATAAATTTGTTTTTTTTTTCGAGTTTATGCATGAAAGTAGCATGAAGTTTAGTTTTAGACGAAGGGTGTTAAAAAGAGAAATATTCTACACAATTTCAGTGTAAGTCCCAGAACAAACTAGATACCTAAGAAAAATACTTTGTTGAGAAAATTACGTTAAAAAATTAAATATTATAGGTAGAAATTATTTGTTAAACTTTTAGACTCTTAATGAAAATTTATTCCATACTGAGTCAAAATCTCCTAAATACTTCACTTTTTGGGATTGTGTCACGAACTTGCCACGCCTGCTAAAATAATGCAATATGGAGTTTTTTTAGTATTTATTTCAAAAGGTTCCGGTTTGATCTTTATAGTCAGTTTGATTTTTTGGGAATGTGGGTTACGTCGTTTTGGAGCTGAGCGCCTCATATATAGTCGACTTTAACTATCAGGAATGCTCGGGAAGTCAATTGTATATAGTTTTATGTAAATGTATGTATGTATGTAATGTGTTTTTCTTTCAATTAGGACCTTTAACATGTATAGCAGGAACACTGAAATATGCAACTTATCTCTTGAAATCGATGTCAAATGAATAATACTCAAGTTTTTAACCAAATGTCGCTATGATCATTTGACAGGCTTAATAGTAACAAATTGGTGGCTTTATTAAAGTGGTTCACTTTTACTGTGACATCTGAAGTGTGTGCTTTATTAGATTACATTATATATCTTCCTATATAAGAATTATATTATATGGACAACATATTTCTATAAAGCATTTAAAATATATTTTTTGATAAAATTTAAATGCAAAATATTTTTGGACATGTAGTTGGTTCACAATCATTGTGAGTCAATGCAGTTTCTAGTGATGATCGGAAAGTATTTAGGGGTGAATAGAACCAAAAACATAATTATAACCGATTTTTTATTTTATTTATTTTTTTATTTTTTTTTTTTTTGCCTTATTAAGGCGGAGGTCATTTATAGTGATATTTAAATCCTTCTCTTTCGAGTTGAGCTTATTAGACCTATTTATACATTGAAAAATTAGGAGTCTACCGAATGTTGTTTTTGTGGCAGACGACGGCAAAGCTTGGGAACTAGTATATATATCGCACTTCATTATATAAATGCATATGCGAAATTATGTCAGTTAATTGAAACTCCAAACTTTTTCCTATAGTCCTGCTTGGTAATCCCGTTTTTCAATGTTCACAAATACTATGGTAAGTTTTATTCCTACGTCATTAGTAACTGTTCTCCTATATCAGAAGATTTTTGATCATCAATTATTGTCTACTAAAGTTTTGACAAGTTGATGGTGGTTCAGAACGCTAAGACGCCGGCAACCTTGACAGTCAGTTGTCGGAGACCCAGGTTCGAATCCCAGCCTGGCTCTTGCTGAAATTATTTATTATTATTTTGTTTATTTTTATTTTGTTGATGCTTGTGAGTCGTAAAAGTTGTCCGATTTCTGGTATTTTATCACAATCGGGTACTATAAGTTGGTTTTGGCCAAAAAGTTTGTAACGCATCGAAATAATGGTCGTAGACCCATACTTATATATACCAAAATTAATGTCTCGACCAGCTGAGTCAATCTGACTACGTGTGTCCGTCCGTCCATCTAAACCATGTAATCACGCTACAATTTTGATCGACTCGTCGCCAAATTTTGGGTGCTGATAAGGGTACCGGAGGGGAATAATCCTATTGATTTTGGTGATGGTCGGATAATATTTAGGGTTCGGAATGGGCAAAAAACTTATTTGGAGAAAAAGTCAACGGGTAAACCAAAACCTGACAATGATAGCAGAAAATATCACCTTTCTAACGATGTAAAGTAGGTCGTCGTAGGTGATCAACAACGAAAACATCATAATAGTAGCAAATAAAACCCAACTTTTCATGTTTGCGATTTTAATTATAATGACGAATATCACAGCTTTGGTTGGGGAATTTCCAAAAGCAAAGCCTGCCTATGGAAGTACAAAATCCTTTCTTTACAATGATGCAAAGTAGGTTGGCGTAGGTGGCCAAATAACGGAGATATCGCAATAGTCGGTAATACATCCCATGTTTCAATTATTTTATTTTTTTTTTTTGAAATCATGCTACAGCTCGCAATTTTGATCGGATCTTCATGAAATTTTGATGGTGGTTAATGGAGGATAGGAAGAAGAAGAACTACGAAATTTGGTGATGGCAGGATAATATGGACAAAAATTCAAAGTTTTTTTCTTATGCGAATATCTCCACTTTTAGCAGTCGTATTCCTAATGGGCAAAAACGTATATGGGCAAAAATTCCAAGTTTTATTCTTATGCGAATATCTCCGCTTTTAGTAGTTGTATTCCTAAAGGAAAGCCCGTCAATGAATGAGGAAAATATTACCTTTAAAATGATGTAAAATAGTTTGGCGCACATCCCATTTTCCCATTTTTTTATTCGAATTGTACTGACGAGTATCTCAGCTTTGGTTGCATGCGTCTCAACATTGAAGACATTCTGAGCTTTAAAATGTTCCCAATTGCATTACCAAAATTGGTGAAATGCTTGTGATGTCGAAAAAGACGCTAGGATATCCCAATTTCCAATTAATTGAATTTTATTTCCATGTCAGATATTTCTGCTTCTTTTGGACATATTCCAAGGAGAGAGCTTGATAATAAAACTAAACCATCTGAGATTTAAATTAATACAAAATTTTGTATTTATGATAAAATATGAGAGTTATTGCAAAAGGCGCTAAGCCATCACAATTTCAATATTTTGAAGTTGTTACTTTAATGACAAATACCTCTGCTTCTATTTAGTGTATTAAAGACATGTAAAATGCTAATCAAAAGACCAGCTAAGCGTTCAATCAATACTAAGTAGATGTCGACAGCAGTAAAATATAAAATTAAATATTAATTATTTTGGTTCATTTCGCCTTATGTCATTTGGTACAAAAGCCAGATAGGTGAAAACTTTAGTATCTCCTTAAAAGAAATGTTTCCGAGTGAAAAGCTTATTCACAGGAGTAGTGGTGTAGGGTATCACTTTATCGGCCCAGACCCGACTATAGCCGTTGCTCACTTGCTTTAATATGATACTCGTACATATATACATATATTTCGAGAAAACCAACTGAAACATTCTAATTTGCGTATATTGCTACTTTTCAATATTAGTTACAGCAGAATCAATATGGAACATGCATTTAATTCATATTACATTACAAAATACCTTAAGGAAAACAACATATATTGGCAAAGTATAGTAAAAAGTTAAAAAATAGTACATGTTTCATTCATTTTCAGTATAGGAAATTACTCCGCAGTCGAAGTTGGAGTCGTGAAAATAACTGGCCTGTAGTCGGAATCACCGACGTAGCCAGAGGGGGGGCCTAGTTGTTGTTAAGTTTTAAGGTGTTTTTTAAGCGTTTAATGGTAATTTTAGGCTGACTGAAAGTGTTACTGAGTTCAGAACAAGACGTTTATTTGTATTTATTGAACGTTTGTAGCATATTACCTCCAATACTTTGGCTTATAAACAACATCTAGACAAAAGATTCTTGCGATCTTTTGTTTTTGAAATTTTTGATAAGAGCAATAAGTATATAGTCTCTAACACGATTTTGTGATGAACTATTTTGAACATCATAACAATTACAAATTCCACTGTGAACCGCATCTCCTTTTGGGGATGAAAGCCCTTGGTGAGTATATTAAGAATCCCGAAGGACAGATTCGCCGTGAGTCAAATTTTCGCTCAGAAAATCGTAGGTACGAATCTCATTGACAACTAATCGATTTTGTCGCGTTTTCATGGTCTTTTTTGACATTTACCCTGTTTTGGCTCCGAAATAGAGATGGGCGCGTGCCTAAAAAACTAGGCACGAACATGCACGAACACGGACCAAAATTGTTATGCACATTCACGCATAAACGCGGCGTTTTTCGAGAAGGCACGAACACGCACACTCACGCACGAAATTACAAAAAAGAAAAATCGATATAGGTGTACATTTATTTGTTCCAAAAATATTTATATGGGGTTTTCTGATTGAAATCGGACACTTTTTCAATATGAGATTTTTGATTTCCTTTATTTTTTGCTCTGGTGATGCTGCTCATCAACTCAACATTTCAGTATATTTTCTGATTTTTTTCGACCACCGGTGCACAGAGGGTTGAAATCTCAAAACACGCAGATTAATTCAAAAAATGAAATTCTGTTTTTGGAACAACTATTATTATACGGTTATAGGGTAAAGAATTCTACGTCTGTACCGAAAATATCAAGGTCATATGTTGTTTATATTTACAGTTACACTGTGCTAAAGTTGAACTTTTATTCACATTTCTAAAAGTACCCACAAAAAATAAAATTTGCTGTTTTTAATGTGTAATATTTTTGATTTTGCGTATCAAAAGTGATAATTTTTGAATTGAATAGTCAAATACAGGTACTTATTAACATTTTAGAAAAAACGCGTTATAGAAAATGTGGTGTACAACTATAATTAAAATTAAGTAAAAATGTGTCCATATTTTCCATATTTTCTGAAAGTACATGGAGTTATAAAAAAGATAGTATCTGAGAGGTGTGAAAATTTTAATTTTGTATTTTAGTGTAGAGTGTTTTCTTTCAAAATCAACTCATAACTCGTGCCATTTTTTGCCGTTATTTTTTTATTGAAGAAATGGTGCAAATAGTCATTTATTAAAAAACTGGTAATTATGGATTTTTTCCTCGCTATTATACTTATGGTTGTTATTATACCCTACACCACACTGTGGTAAGGGGTATTATGTATTTTTGCATTTGTATGTAACATACAAAAGGAAACGAAATATACCCATAGTTCCTTTTGGGGATATACATATAATCACTTTCTGAGTCGATTTATGCATGTCCGTCCGTCTGTCTATGTATTTTTGTTCGCAACGTACAGGTGGCATTTTTTGTCCGATTCAGCTGAAAATTGGGGACTACAATTTTTTTAGCCATAGGAAGAATGCTATTGCTTTTGGTGAAAATCGGTTCAGATTTGGAATAGCTCCCATATATATTTTTGGCCGATTTCACGTATTTTCTGTACCAAACACGCTATATTACCGATTTCGATGAAATTTGCAATGTGTGACTGAATTCGGTCTGGGAATAAATGTGCAAAATTATATCGAAATCGGTTAAGATCTGGATATAGCTCCGATTTATATTTTACATATTCACAGCGGTGTGGGGTATCATATAGTCGGCACCGCCCGACTTTGATCCGTTCCTTACTGGTTTTTTTATTGTATTTGTTATTTAGCGTTGAGTGTATTTTTTACTCTACGTACGACAAAAATGTCGGTTCGTCAGGGCGATACTGTTGTTTGAAAAGTTAGTATAATTTCTTTTCAGAAAATCTATGCACATAGAGCTATCAAAAATTCTTTTCACACACTTCGAAATTTTTTTGGGTGTATAGTTTGTTATTAGGGCACTAATATATCAAAATGTTTAACAATAATTTTTACTATATCTGAAACAAAATGTTTAAAAATCAACTAAATGCTCGGGTAACATCTTTAAAATATGTCATATTTGACTGCTTCTATGTATGGAGGTTATTCCAAAACGAGAATATATGGGAGGATGTTTGGTATAAATATTTTTAGTTCCTTCAAAATGCACTATTCACAATTTGGCAAACTTTAGTTCCAATATGTGTCTAAAATATTCGAAAATCCCCTCATTTGTCTGCACTTCTATATGGAGACTATTCCAAAACATTGACCTCTATGGAAATTTTTTGCAAGATAAATTCTTAGGCACTCAGAACTATAAATCTAAATTTGATTAAAAATATGCTAAAAATTGTGCTCAAGACCCTAAAAATACATAAAATCGGGAAATACCCTCATATGGAAGCCACATTAAAGCATTGGTATAACTTTACAATTTTTGGCAATATATTAGTCCAATCAATAATTGAACATATTGAAACATCTGAGATTATTTAAATAAGAAATGTAAATAAAATCGGGAAAATACTTCATACTTTTATGGTCCCAAATTTATGAGGGCTTCGACAACCCTCTTCTTACCCCTCATATGCACCAAAACTGTGTTCCGTTATATTAATTGAGGCGTATTTATTCGAAAAATATTAACACTAGACCACCCAAATGCTCCCCTGAATTAATCTGCCTCTTTCGGTATCTCACCCCACTGTGCGGTGCCTTGAAAAAGTCGAATTCTGTAAAAACTATATGCAAAGAAATACTCATAACTTCTTTAATATTGGTCCAATTTGAAAAAATCCTTTTTTGTATATATTGTTGTATTTAATAAATAATAGAAAACAATTTGGCATAGTGGACTTGGATTCCATTTTCGCGATTTAATATTTAAAATCAATTTTTAACAATGGTCCATTCGATTTTCTTGAAATTTTTTTGTATAAAACTACTATCAATTACAAAAATTTTAAATCCTATTTGGTAGTGGGATTCGAACGATTACTATTTTTTCTTAATTTTTTAAAATTTGTCAATATAATTTTCCTTTATACCAGTGTGAAACATTTGTTATTTTACCAAAAAATTTAAAAATATTTTTTTTTTAACATTTGTTTTGTTGTTTTATTTAGGAATTTATCTTAAACATTGTAAAAACAGAGTTATTTTTAGATTTTGAAAATGGATTAGCAATTATTGTACCAGCCGGACAAAAACTAACTAAGCTTATGATCAAATAACTACAACTCGGGGATTATATGACTGAGGATCCGAGCTAAATAATCTACCAAATATTAAAGGGATTTTTTGCCAGAAGATTATTATTTAGATACGAAAGAGGATTTGAATATGAAATATGTAATGTTTAAACATATCGCGGGCAAACAAAACTTCTTTCAATATTACCCACTAAAGCTGGTACACCAATTTCTAAACCATTCTTAAATCGCAAAATAAAGATGTTTACGATAAATTCTTAAATAAAACAACAACACAAATGTAAATAAATGCAACGTATTATGTTTTTGCTAAAATAACATATTTTGCGCAGCGGTATATAGGAAAAACGTTATTGACAAATTTTAAAAAATTTAGAAAAAATAGATATTTTTCGAACCACACTACCAAGTAGGACTTAAAATTTTTGTAATTGAACGTAGTTTTATACAAAAAATTTTCAAGAAAATAGTAGGGGTCAATCATTGTTAAAAATTGATTTTAAATATTTTTGATCAGCATCACCACAGCAAAAAACAAAGGAAATAAAAAGCCTCTTATTGAAAAAGTGTCGGAGTTCACTCAGAAATCCCCATATGTACTTCTAATTTATCTATTCTTTTTTAATTCCTATTCTTATTTAAAAACATTATTTTGTCCAAGTTCGAACTCAAAAGCCTAGTACGTCTTTCGTTGCGAATATTTCCAAATGTAGAAAAAATCTCCCGCTCTTTGCTGAGCTGACGGGTGTAGCCAAAAATTTCCTGGCTAATTGTTTAAATATTTTAGATTAGTTCAAAAGTTTAAAACATCAGTCTGGCTAGATACGACACTCGATAATATGTATCAATTGGAGGCTTTTTCATTTTTCGTCCTTTTGCCATTTTGATCCAAAAACTCTGAAAATTCGTGTAAATGTGGTATTGTAATTTCCTGCTCATCATTAGAAAACTCTCTGTTCTTACTTTGTATATCAAGTAACATTGCTTTTTACATTAGCTAATAAAAAATTCATCTCCTTAGACGGCGGAAATAAAAATGTCCCTATAAGATGTGTCATTGTTGGTACAAATCGCTTAAGAAATGATTGTTTAGTTTTAGCTTTCAAATCTTTCATGAATTGAGTCAATGGTATCAATTGAGCAGACTTTCAAAAGTTTTTTTAGACCAAAGGGCAAAAATGTGCATAGTAGGGTACTTTTCCGAGCTTAATTTTTCGGAACACTCTTTGAATATTTTATGAAAAGAGAGTATATTACGTTAACCCTCTGAGTAGTTTTTGTGTTTGCTTCTCTCATGAACAAAACAAATTGCAAACAAACATAATCTTTTTCACTCATACTCTGGCCTCTCCATAACAAAACGACAATAAGTATCAGACTACAAAAACTAAGCAAATAATTTTAGGCATTTTTTGTCGGTTTTATATTCTTGTTCGATTTTCGTGTTTAGTATGGTATCTTGCACGACTTCTAAAGGGAGACCAAAAATTTAGCACGATCGTATCACATACTGCATATCGTGTTTAGTCGTGTCGTGCAAAACCGTGTCGAACAAAAAAACACGTTCACGCACGGCCAAAAATGAATTCCGGCACGACACGCACAAACACGGCGTTTTTCGAGAAGGCACGAACACGCACTACTCACGGCACGACACGCGCCCACCTCTACTCCGAAACTATGTCTTGTGTTTTTGTATATTCTGTATATTCGAACAACCAATAAATAACGAATACACAAAAAACAAAATATAGTCTTTTTCTGAATAAAACCGGTTAAATGTGAAAAATGACCATGAAAACGCGACAAAATCGTACTTAAAATTTTCTGAGCGACATTTGTGCAGAACATTTCGAAGCTGAAAACGTCATCTTGTGATATTTTATAGCAGTTCTTAAAACGAGGAACAAAGAGGACATCGAAGGAAGCGAGTTAGAAGGTCAAAATGCTCTACGAAAATAATCCTCATTCGATTTGACTGCAGACATGTCATCTCATAAGTAAGCTAAACCTATAGTTAACAAAGATATAACGCTAATTTCAGAAAACTTACAGGGTCTTCAGCAGAAACTTCATCACGCCATAACTCGGAAGTTCGATTCGGTCCTTCGGGATTCTTAATATACTCAACCATTTTATATGATATAATTTCTAATCCACCGAAGTGTCGTCCTTTGAGATTATTTTAAACTAGTCTCTTCCTACAAATTAGTAAATGTCTATTGTACAAAAAAGGATTCTTCTGTCGTATTTTTATGTTTTGTTCGACCTTTCGAATGTTAATAAAAACAAGATTATTGAGATAGAGGTCAATGTTTATATTTTATTTATTGCATATTATTTTCAATATTTAAAAATTACATTGAATTTCATCTTTAGGGATTTTTCTGTCGATTACTCTTTGAATTGTATTTTGGGAAGTACTTTCAATGAATGCTCTTGGATGGATGCATTTCTAGAATTGTTCATTTTTCCTTCTTTGGCAGAGGACCTTATAACGACAAACGGAATCTAAAAAGAAAAAAACTGATCGGAAACTTATTCAGATTCGTCAAGATCTCAACAAGTATCAGCCCGCTTTGCGGACAGGAATATACCCTGAGCCTGTGAGAACTGAAACTTTAATTTATGGACAGATCGAATAGCGGCTACACAACCAAAATCCTTTAACCCAAAGCTATATATTAGGAGATTTTCAGAATTGTGTAGCCATTTTCGGACGTATGAGCTCACCAACAAATATGGATTTTTGGACAAAGTATTACTAAAACCAAAGTTTGGGACAAATCTGTTGCTCCGTTCAAGAAAAATCGCACATACTAAAAATCTTGAATTTTGGGGGGAAATACCTGAAGGAGTAGACCGAAAATCCCCATCTACGAACTTTATATAAGGCTCGCAGAAATATTGCTATAAACAATGTTTGGACCAAAGCCATATCCGGTTCGAAAGTTGTCGTGCGGAACAGCCACTACACATGATAGCCGTAGGTGCTCTTAAACTGCACATCTCTGAAAATTTTTGAAATTTTTGAATCGGTTGATCTCTTCGAAAATTGTCGTGTTCTCCAGGCAGCTATCCAGACGGACGAACATAGCTAAGGCGACTCTAAATTTCCTGAAACAGATTTCTTCCAAACACACTTTGGCACTAAAACGATTATTTCGATATGAGTATAAAAAATGTAGATTGGGGAAAAATTGTGTTTATGGATTTTTGCTAAAATTTTGGGCGCCACAATTTCATTTTAAAAGTATTCAAGACTGACAAGACAAGAGTTTTCCTACTTCCTGATCAATTTATAAGAAAATCCACGATAGGATTCCAGAATTTCTACAAGAGAAGTCCGACGATTGGACGCCAAAATAGTCTATTGACAGATGCACGATTTGGCGACATAAATCAATTCTCTACTAATCCCATTTTCCTTCCATAAATTACTCAATAAAATTGGAGTGGAAAATTGTAGTAGTAATTTTGAACTTTTGTGAAGTAGTAAACAAAAGAAAGGTCCTCAACATTCCATGTAAACAACAAAATTAAATGTTAAGATATTTCTAAGGTTTTCCGATTGTATACTCCATTGTCCATTGTTTTGAACATATATTAACTCTGATATATTGTCAAAAAAGTTGTAAAAACAAGGGGAAATTGTCCAAGGAGCCTTACGAAATTTTAATTAAAAAATAGTAATGAAAATTATTTCATCAGTAATATAAGTATAAAATAAGGTTTACATCATTGCTAAATAAGGAACTTTCGCTAACATGAACTTTCAAAATTTTGGTCAGGTATTTTTTTTTTCGTAGACTTCGTTGTTATAACCGCAAAGATAAATTTCCTAATGCAAATCCAAATAAATATAGTGCATAGTATAAGGGAATGAATTCAGATACCATTACATCACTAAGTGTGCATTTTATCTACTTATTTTTTTCTTCATTATATCAATATTTGTAAACAATTGGTAAGTTTAAAACAACCATAATTGTATGTATCTAAATGCATAACCATAAATGTGTGGTTTGTACTTTCTCACGCTCTATCAATACTTCTTAAATTAAAAGTATGCGGTTTGCAATATGTATCATAAAAATGTACGATAATGTGTATTATGCAAAAAAACGGTAGGGATTGGATAATAAAATTGTAGGCTATATAAAACAAACAGTATGATAAAGCAATCAGTGTGAATTGACAACATAAGCCAAACAACATGTCGAATTTTAATAACAAGAAGGCTCTGGAGTTACTCTTTGATCGTCCTTTGGAACCTGTCTTTACAGCCAGGGATGATGGCAAAGCTGTATTTGATCTACCTGAAAGTTTTTATAACGAACAATATTCGGATGTAAAGGATGATATTGGGTCTAGATTTGGTGATGGATTTGATGTCAGAATCCCGCTGAGAGACTTGCCTCAAAAGCCCGACCTAAGATTTGCACGAAGATTAGGAAAGCGTAGCCAATTTTCGCTCTTTAATAGGGTTCATCAAGAAATAGCTGGTCGTCTAATTCAAATTTTTTTGGACGCCCCCAACGAGGATCTCTTTATATCTACATGTGCATATTGCAAAGATCGTGTAAATCCTTTCTTATTTCAGTACTGTTTTTCGGTAGCAGTTCAACATAGAGCTGACACTAAGAACTTTCCAATAAAACCAATTGTAGAGACTTTTCCACAAAATTTTGTGGAGCCATCAGTTTTTAAAGAAGCTCGTGCAGAAAGTGAAGTAGTCACCGATCAGGGAACTCGGGTAAGAGCAAATATACATACATGAGTCGTTCAGTGCTCACACCGATTAACTCCACTTTTTGGAAAATCTTAAATTTAAGTGTCAAACCCCTTGATATAGTCATAACTTTTTATATTAAAATAACTTTCCTGAATAATAAAGATTAACACTTTTAAATTTCAAATAAACAATGGCAAATATACAGACATACCAAGGCAAGCATCCATTCATCATCGCTTTTCTCAACTTTTCGTTTTATGGAGTTAATCGATGTGTGCTCCGGGCGGATCACATATAAGTAATCTTCTGTATCCTTTTTTTAAATACTTTAATTCCAGCGCCACATCGAAATTCCACGAAACTATACAGCCTCAGACCGTGAAAAAGAACAACGGTTAGCATATTTCAGAGAGGACATCGGCGTTAATAGCCACCATTGGCATTGGCACTTAGTGTATCCAGGTTTTGGGCCTTTAAACATTGTAAAGAAAGATCGTCGAGGAGAACTCTTTTACTACATGCATCATCAGATATTAGCTCGATACAACACAGAGCGTTTCTGTAATAATTTGGCCAAACTACGCCCCTTAAACAATTTACGTGCCCCTATAGTTGAGGGTTATTTCCCAAAGATTATGAGCAGTTTAAACAACCGAACTTACCCCGGACGTAACGTCGACAATGTACTAACTGATATCGATCGTGATGATACCCGTTTGGAAATTTCCGATATGGAACGGTGGATTGATCGAATTATTGCCGCTATTGACAAAGGATACGTCACTGATGTAAATATATGTATGTAATTCTATTTTAAGCTCATTTACATTTTGTTATTTAAGATGGACGGGAAAGAAATTCCTTTGGATCCGAAAAATGGTATCGATCTCTTGGGAGATATTGTGGAGTGTACAAGTCTTTCAATCAATCCAGATTACTATGGGAACATACACAACCAAGGCCATAATGCCATTTCATACTGCCACGATCCAGAAGCCCGTTTTCTTGAAGATTTCAGCGTTATGGGAGATGTCACTACAGCTATGCGAGACCCAGTTTTCTACAGATGGCACGGATTTATTGACAGCATTTTCAATCGCCACAAAGAACGCCTGAACCCATATAACGAAACAGACCTCTCATTCAATGGTGTTGTAATGAATAGCTTGGAAGTTGTGTTGACGTCCGCAACTGCACCAACTAACAACCTTTTGACTTTTTTGGAAAGATCGGATGTTAACTTGGCAGCAGGGTTAGATTTCGGTCCTCGTGGCAACATTTACGCTACTTTCACGCATTTGCAACACGCTCCCTTCAAGTATGTAATTGAAGTGGCTAACAACAGAAATAAACCCATAAAGGGCACGTGTCGCATATTCTTATGCCCACAGTCAGATGAGCGCGGCACGCCTTTGAATTTAAACGAACAACGTCAATTTGCAATTGAACTAGATAAATTTAAAGTAACATGTAAGTACAAAAAGAATATTTTTATACCCTCCACCATAAGATGGGGGGTATATTAAGTTTGTCATTCCGTTTGTAACAACTCGAAATACTCATTGTAGACCCCACAAACTATATATATTCTTGATCAGCGTGCAATTCTACATCTATATAGCCATGTCCGTCCGTCTGTCCGTCTGTGGAAATCAATCTAGCGTCCGAACGGATTCAAGTAGGTAGGGTGGTAAAATCTATTATATGTACGTAGGACTTTTGGTATTGAAAATGGGCTATGTAGGTCCACGTTTTCGTATAGCCCCCATACAAAGTGACACGTGACTCGTCGTCGTTTTAAGGAAGATATTTGTCCCATTTGACCACCGAATCGGTTGTAATTTGGTATTATCAGAGGCTAAAAAATATTTCTACCAAAGTTTGTTTATATAGGTCCACGTTTTGGTATAGCCCCCACATAACACCCCGTATATAGTACGCGTCATTTTACGATATTTTGAATGTATTAGTCCCATTTGAACACAGAATCGGTTGTAACTTTGTATTTTGTGTTTCTAGAGGCTAAGAAACATTTCTACCATAAAATGTTTACATAGGTCCGCGTCTTCATATAGCCCCCATAGAACGGTACCTCCTGATTTTCGGTATTTTGAAGGTTGTGACCTCAATATACCACCGAAATGATTGAAATTTGGTAGTTAGTCTTCGTTAAGGGTATACAAGTTTCCACCTGAAATTTGTCGGTATAGGTCAAGGCCCTCTAATAGCCCCCATGGGACGATATCTCCCAATTTTTGGAATTCACTTCAATACAGTTCGTTTTTAACGCTTTTCTTACTTGTTATTTATATTTATTACAACCGAGTATTAAGCACTTTTACAATAATAAATGTCTATATAATGTAATGTAACAAGGGATTCTGGGGAGTACATAATTATTTAATTACACTCGAAATACGCGGCTTTAAAGGCTTATATGGCCAAATCCATAAAGAGATAAAAAACGATTAATTTTTTGATACATCGTGGTTTGGGTTAAAGTTTAAATGAAAGTATTAGGAAATTGAGTATAGCCCTAATAATTGCATGTAAACTTCTACCCAAACCCCGATGTATCAAAAAATGACCTTTGTATTTCTCCTGAAAAATATAACTTTTAAGATACGAGGTTGAGAAAGTAAATTCAATATTTTATTTATTTTACGAAATATTATATATTATTTATTTTGCGAAATCTGCCGAAAATATTTGATTATAATTTAGCAAACTTTTTTCTAGACCAAATTTCGTCACACATTCCACATTTTATTGAAATCGTGTATCGAATGCATAAAATCTGCCGAAAATATAATGGGAGCTATATCCAAATCTGAATCGATTCAATATAATTTAGCAACTGTATTTCAAAACCAAATTCCGTTGCACATTTCAAATTCCATTAAAATCGGACATACCTAGCGTTTTTGGTACATAAAACACATGAAATCAGTCGAAAATACATATATATGGGAGTTATACGCATACCGATTTCAATATAATTTGGCAAATTTATTTCTACACAGTAATGGTTCTATAGAGATTCGCATTCAAAATTTACATTTTTAAGAGGTGCCTGCGATTTTGATGCTATATCTCCTGATCCACGCAGAATTTCTAAGCTTTTTATAGCCAATGCTTTATAATATATTACCTGAACCTGTTGCGATTCATTACTACGACTAAGATAAACTGTAAAGGAGTGAATAATTATATTAACTTTAAATTGTACCTTTTTAAATATTTTAATGTATAAAATATTTGTATGTAGCTTATGATATGGTATTTTTTATATATTGCAGAAAGTAACACACTTCCTAAATCCTTTCCGAAGTAGGATACATTTACAATTTTCCTATACTCATCGACAATTTCGACAGATTGGATGTATGTATATCTATTTGAGATTATTACTCTCCCCTTTAAGGAAGAGAATTTAATTAGGAACAACACTAAGTTTAAGTACGTCAAGTTTGGGATAGTTGATTTCATTCACGGGACTAATTTTTTTGTCATAAATAAAATATAGGTTATTGTTTCTACTTCGCCCTTCCCCCTTTAGAAGTCCCTTTTTGATTATAAGTACACGCAAACTATAATGATGGCTTATACTGACTTCCTTTGAGAAATATTATTTTACGAAATCTCCCGAAAATGTTTCAATATAATTTAGCAAACTTTTTTCTAGACCAAATTTCGTCACACATTCCACATTTTATTGAAATCGGACACACATAGCGAGTTTGGTGCATCAAATACACGAAATCGGTGATAAATATATATGAGAGCCATATCCAAATCTGAACCGATTTGAATATAATTTTGCAAATTTATTTCCAGACTAAATTCCGTTAGATATTCCAAATTTCATTGAAATTGGAAATACATAGCATGTTTGGTGCATAAAATACATGAAATTGACCGTAAATATATATGGGAGCTATATTCAAATATGAACCAATTTCAATATTATTTGGCAAATTTATTTTTAGAGCAAATTCCGTCATACATCCCAAATTTGGTGACTGTATTTGTTACCGGTCTATACACAATTTACATTTTTAAGGTACCTGCAATTCTGATGCCATATCTCCAGTTCCGTGCAGAATTTCTAAGCTTTTTCTAGCCTCTGTTACATTCAGGCGATGTTGTAATATACTCTGAAAATTTCAGAAAAATCTGTTGAGCGGATTTTGAATAAATTTCAAAGAAACAAACAAAAGTGCAAAGTGTTCTACTGTGTAAAAAATTAAAAAATTGTCTTTGCCAGCACATCAGCAAAGTTTGGTACATGGCTTAAGAAAAAATCCTTTTCTAGCCTTTGTTACATTTAGGCGATGTTGTAATATACTCTGAAAATTTTAGGAAAATCTGTTGAGCGATTTTTTAATAAATTTCAGAGAAACAAACAAAAAATTGCAAGTAAAGACAATAATACTGCCTACATGACAATAAAACAATGAACATAGAATCTGTTATAGTTTCCAAGTAATAGATATTTCTTTCTCCAAAATTTTGCAAAAATTACGTATTTTCCGAAATGGGGAAAAGTTTTTAGGAGCATGCCACGCCCACAACTTCCAATATTTTGACACACATTTTTTTGTTTTCTTTATTTTCAATATGATTACTATCGAATCCCATTTAGAAATTAACAATAGTGTCGACAAAAAATTGGGGGTTTGACCGGTAAAATCGATTTCTGAACCATTGTGTGCCGTCAGTCGCATCACAAAATGCACACAACTTTTCAATGGCTACAAATTACACAATGTTCATAGGATTTTAAAAAAAAACTAAATTCAAGCGGTATTCAAAGGAAAGCAAATGACACTTGTACATTTTTATTTTTGTCTTTTTTATAAGAAAATTTACGCATCAAATGTTCGTCATTGGACTCCAATTACTAGGATGCAGTATGGACCACAAATATGATATATATATATATATACATCAAACGACGTAAAATCACTAGTTCTGTAATCTTGTAATCAGTTTTGTATATTATCTTATTGCGCGTCCGGATTATTATCAAAATTAAAAAACCCCGAAATTCAGGCTTCAAAATGTCAGCATCAATTTTAGGTGGATGCATCAAAAATCATACGCTAGTATCATGTTGGCCTTGGAGTATTTTTTGACTCTTTCTTGGGGTCTATGAAATGCAAGGCTAAATCACAAATTAGAAGCGAACATAAAAAACTTGTTGGCTTCAACCCATTTTTCTAAATCGATGCTAACACAGCTTCCACTTAAATTAATTTAAAAAAGAAATTCAGTCATATTTTATATGTCAACAATTCACGAATTCTGAAAGGGTGAAACTCGGATTCATCGATTTAAATTTTTTGAATATTCCATATATGTGTTATATGTGTGTGTTCTATGTATCAACCCACCATACCATTGACATATATACATTTGATATTTTGTTCGAGAACGACCCACGAGAATGAATTGAAAACGATTCATTTGTCGTTCAGTTTGTAGCAAGTAAACCTTCGTTTTCGAATATCGTTAATAATATTATTAGCGAATGAATTGAGGATAGTTGCGAAAGCATTTTTGTTGGAGTTTCTTGATGTTTCTGTTGCGTACCTTTTTCGTATTTATTACCTTGTTATGTTTGCGTTCGTGGTGTAACTGTTGATAAACATTGTTATCTTGTATTTTGTAACCTATACATTTATTTTTTATATTATACGTGGCATTTATATCGAAATTATTTGAAAAATGCCAATGGAAATTTTATACAAACAAGATCAAATTATTTTTTAAAACAAAACAAATTTCCAAAGTAAAAAATTTTTCTCGAAACAATTTTTCTTGTAAAGAGAACACACTTGCCAAATGTTCGAAAATAATATCGTTTACGAACTTTTTGAGAACAGAAGGAAAACACAAGAAAAAACATTCGCCGAATGTTCGAAAACGATGTCGATTTCGAAATTTGTGGCGAACATTCGAATAATATCCGCAACAGGTATGATGGGAGATTCATCAGAAAACCATGTGTAGGGTAGGAAAGATCTCAAAGGGGTAAACATATATCTTTCAAATTTTAAACCCACATTAAGGTTCATGTATAGGTAGCATATGAACCGCCCCTGTAAACATTTTCTATCGCGCAAAGAGAATTTGCGATTCGGACCTACAAATCTTACCAACCTAAAGTATTCAAAACGAATCGCTACCAAAAGTCGCAGAAGAATCATGTGGAAGATCTTTAGAAAAAGAAAATATAAAGAAAAAATTTATGGAAATTTTTTTTCTTTGTTCCTTTCTGATTTTTATACGTTCCACCATATTAAGGAGGGTATATTAAGTTTGTTTTTCCGTTTGTAACGCATTGAAATAATCTTTTGGGACACTATAAAGTATACATATTTTTGATCGGCGTACAATTCTGAGTCGATCTGTGCATGTCCGTCCGTCCGTCTGTGGTAATCACTCTAGCATCCACAAAAATTGAGATAGGACGCGGAAATTTTGGGAAGATGCGTCTTTTGTTTGCAGGCAGGTCAAGTTCGATGATGGGCTATATCGGTCCACGTTTTGGTATAGCCCCCATATAACGGTACCTCCCGATTTGAGGTATTTTGAAGTTTTTAGTCACATTTTCAAACCGAATTAGTTATAATTTGACATTTATATTCCATATTGACAACTTATATTCCAAAGGATATGGGCATATGTCCATGTTTTGGTATAGACCCCATATAACGGTACCTCCCGATTTTCGTTATTTTGAGAATTTTAGCTACAATTTCCAGCCGAACTATCTGTAAATTGACATTTGAGGTTCTCAGTGGTCATCAAACTTCTCCACCGAACATCGCCAACATAGGTCCATGGTTTGGTATATCCCCCATATAACGGTACCTCCCGATTTTCGGTATTTTGAGAACTTTAGATACAATTTTCACCCGAACTAGCTGTAAATTGACATTTTAGGTTTACAGTAGTCATCAAACTTCTCCACCAAACATCGTCAACATAGGTCCATGTTTTGGTATAGCCCCCATATAACGGTACCTCCCGATTTTCGGTATTTTGAGAATTTTAGCTACAATTTTCACCCGAACTAGCTGTAAATTCACATTTGAGGTTCTCAGTGGTCATCAAACTTCTCCACCGAACATCGCCAACATAGGTCCATGGTTTGGTATAGCCCCCATATAACGATACCTCCCGATTTTCGGTATTTTGAGAATTTTAGCTACAATTTTCACCCGAACTAGCTGTAAAGTGACATTTGAGGTTCTCAGTGGTCATCAAACTTCTCCGCCAAACATCGTCAACATAGGTCCATGGTTTGGTAAAGTCCCCATATAACGATACCTCCCGATTTTCGGTATTTTGAGAATTTTAGCAACAATTTTTAATCGAACTAGCTATAATTTTACATTTGAATTTTCAGTGATCACGAAACTTATATAACTGTACCTCCCGATTTTCGGCATTTTGTTTGATGGAACTAGCCTCAATTTAACTTGACTTTTGAGGTTCTCTGCAGTTACAAAACTTTTCCACCAAAAATTATACAGATAGGTTGACACTTTGATATAGTCCCGTAGGTGGCACCTTTCACCTGGCTGAACACATTCTTTTAGATTAGATTTAATAATTAAGACAATTGGTGTATCTATCCATGGTTGAACATTTTTTCCACCTAAAATTGTCAAAGGACCTAAATATTCCATTTTAATTAAGACTATTTTATGGTGGAGAGTATAAAAATTTCGCCCGGCCGAACTTAATGACTTTTTACTTGTTAATTATTACTTATGTATGTTGCGGTGGTTAGTATACTGGTTCTTCATTTCACTTGGTAAAATCTGGACATGTTTGTGTTTAACATTACTCATAATACTCGTATTATAATATTATATATGACATTTATATCACAGTTATGTAGAAAGTTTATACAACCAAATCAAAAATGTCAGTAACAGTCGCGTGATCGTGGTTCGGAAGAATATTCTGTCATTCGCCTATACTAATAACAGCAAAATATAATACAAATTCACAGAAAGATCGCCGAACAGAATTACAGAAGTTTGATAGACATTATATTTTGAGAATCGTCTGTAAATGTCAAATTACTCGCATGAGTGATATTTATATAAAATTTCGTTAAAAGATCGCCAGAAAGAATCACATAAGAATAATCTGATAAAAAAATATTCCAACAAACTTCCAAATGTTAGCAGGAGTTATATCACCCGGTAACAGCATGAAACATCGCATAAATCCTAGAACCATCCCTTTGAAATCCGTTCATGTAGATAGTGCTCCGGTATACATCCTCCACCATATTTCGCATTCTACCTATATTTGAAAAATTTTACCTCTATAGTAGGATCCGACCAATATAAAGTCATTCTGACTTTTATTTCTTTTACTTTCAGTGGAGCCCGGTGTAAACTTTATTCACCAACTGTCAAGTAAGTCTAGCGTTACCATTCCTTATGAACGCTCTTTTCGTCCAATTGGTCCGAATAATCAACCAAAAGACCAAGAGGAGTTGCGAGAATTCCAATTCTGTGGCTGTGGATGGCCTGAACACATGCTTATTCCAAAGGGCAAAGCGGAAGGAATGCATTTTGATTTGTTTGCTATGATATCTGATATGGCTGGTGATGCTGTTGAACAACTCGATGTGCCGTAGGCAGAAATGATTTAAATTAAAGACTTTGACTAACATTTTTTATTTCAGCGAAAGTCTGTGCAATGATTCCTCTTCCTTCTGTGGACTTAAGGACAAGTTATACCCGGACAATCGCTCAATGGGCTACCCATTTGATAGAAGATTCACAAGGGAAACTCCTTCACTTCAAAAACTGACCGAAACATTCTCTAATATGAAGTTAACCGATATAATAATAAAATACAATGATGTAGTTGTTGATAAAAAGAAGTAAATATGTAGAAAAAGGCCCAACAACGTTAGCAGACCGTGAAACCATAATATGTCTTTATTTTAAACAAAGTACCAAACTATGTTATGCAATAATAATTGATAAATTTAATAAATTTTATGAAGTATGCGAAACTCGTTCCTTTATGTCTTGTTCTTACTGACGGTAATTCGGTCTCTGTTCGTTGTTCGAAACCAAATTACGAATTAAATACAGTATAATTTCGATAATCCGGACACCACATGTTTCGGCGGTGTCCGGATTATCGAATTGTCCGGATTACCGAGTAGTAACAAAACATATAATATTGTAAGTTTAAATCATTATTAAGGGACGTTTACTAGATAATAATTTCACATTCATATTAAGGAAATGTGACGGGAGCAGCTTCCTGGCTACCAAACTATTTCCTCTATTCCTCCAGAGTAATTTAGGTGACATATCCTGAGTATGTATGTCTTCTAAAATGTCTCTACAAGTGATGTTTAAAAAAAAAAAAATACTTTTTAAAAAACGATACATAATGCTTAACTCAACACACTGTCAAAATCTCCCATTATTTTGTCTACTCTTTTGTCAAAAAATACCGTTATACCCAGGGTTTCGGAGTCGGAGTCTACGAGTCGGAGTCGAGCAATTTTGCTGGAGTCGGAGTCTGAGTCGAAAAAAATAACTCGACTCCGACTCCGGGCAAAATTTTTTCCACGTTATAGAAATATAACATTAAATTTGGAACAAGAATATTTTTTAAATATTTATTTAAAAAGAAAGGTAAAAGAAAACATATATGCAAACGGTATATTATACTAAGTTAAAGGACAATTAATACGATATTTACTATCCTCTGAAGTGTAGTCTATTCATCCCTATGTTGTTGATCCAATTGATTCTTTGCATTTTTGCAAACAAAAGTAAAGTTCGATGACCTTTAACCTCTTTCTTGGACCTTTAACCTCTTTCGTCAGAAGTCTTACTGGTCTTCTCACAAAGTTCTATTGGTATTCTCATCTTATTTTTTTATGAGAAGTCATCCTTACTGAATACCCTGTGACACAAAATGGAAGTTAAGATCTGGAGGAGGAAAAATTCCTTTTCGAAAAGCCCCAATTGAGAACCCCAAAGGATCCCATTGCTGAAATAGCTGAGTTATGACATCATTAATTTTTTGATTGTCCCACATCAACCATTGAGAAAATAGCTTTTTATCTCTGTTTGGAGATATTGTTTCATCATTTTTTGTCGAATATGCTGTCCTTCTAGCTCAGTTCCTTCCATATCCTTTTTGTTTTTTGTTTGAAATTTTCTACATAAATGTTCCACCGAAAATTATGTTTCCCATATCTATTATGTTTCCCATATTCAGAAATCGATATTGTCACGTTTTCATTGTCCTTTATCAGTTTTACCCGTTACTTTCTCAAAAAATCGTATGTTTTTTATTTCGGTAAATTTCGAATAATCTATTAACTATATATGAAATTAGATGGTTACGGTTCTGAATTAGGGCATCATAAATTCGTTGTTGGTCAACGACAGATTCATCCCGCCATAACTCAGAAGGCTGACAAACGGCGAATCCTTCTTCTTGGATTCAATATATACTCAATTTTGATGTCGACATCCAAATTTTTAAGTCGATCGGAACAATATTGCCAATATTGAGCGTTGGATGGGAACAATTTATATTATTTTGTATGCAGCATATAAACTTCGTTTTTCTCGAAATCGGTCATAAAAATATATGACAATTGATTTATTAGCTTTCGGGCTAGAGTTGGCACCGCAAATGCTTTAATAAAAATTGTTTCGTGGACGGCCTCATTTTCTCTTTTAGATGAAGGAAAAATCAGGCAAAAAGTTACGTAGTTTTCTCGAAAAAAATCATGAAAAATGGTTTTTATTGAGCTTTACAACTGGGGGTCTCCTTTCAAGGCTAAGCACCCTAAAATGTTGGCTTACATCCAGTTTGAAACTTGGTCATGAATTGCTTATACATTTTATTGCATGTAGCCCTCATGATTTGTATTGCCCCTTCATTTTCAGACATTTTGAAAGCTTTAAGATTTTCTCACGCGGAAGAATTCCGTCCAGAATATACTAGTGCAAAAAAGGAAAACCGACAAAAAGTTTCTAACTTTGCTATTTTTCAATGTAAGATTCGGCAGAAACAATATTGGTATGTTTGAATGTATTCGAACGAATGCCCTTTCTAAAGAATATGTATGGAAAAACTAACACATTAGCCTATGTAGGCCAAAATATGTAGAGGAACAAGTTAAATATTTGTGCACATTTTATTAATTTTTAGTGGTATAGGAATTCACTCTCGGAGTCGACCCGGAGTCGTGAAAAAAACTCGTCTGGAGTCGGAGTCGAGCCAATAATACCTCGACTCCGAAACCCTGGTTATACCACTCTTCATTTCTTCAGAGTCACTAGTAATGTATCAACAGTTTTTGTCTCTCTTAAGACTCGCGATAGAACTTCAGAATTCAAGTGCACTCCTCTCATTATGGTGAATATATTTTAGCCATTTCTATGAATGATTTCATCTCGTCATCGAAACCAAAAAAATAATGTTTTATCAAAAATGTGTATAGGCTTACATTTGATTTTTAGAACTACGAATGAAACCAAATGGAATTTAAATCTTTTGGTTACATAATTACGAAAATACAATAAATATTACAATCCGGTGAATTTGAATGTCAAGGAAAGAAAATAAAAGAGCCATAAGAATTTTTTAAAATATCCTTGGAAGACATTACACGCTTCTTGCAGAGTTTCTCACTAATCTAATGAACTAATTCCTTAAGAGGTAAGATCCGCAAGACCGATTTTTCAGAGAACTAGGCTATGCAACACAGGTTTTAGATACTATTACTTCATTTGAAAGATTCAGACGGTTCCATGTCGACATCTTCCTGGCGGTATAACTGATTCAACTATGGCTAGCCCGAATGTCGAGATTTGGACCTAAGACTCTGAAAAACTTAATTTTTCTTACTTATACACCAATTGCTATTGCTAAGAATGAAAACGTCAATGAAATAAATAAAAATATAATGTTCAAAATAGGGAAAATATATTGACGTCCGGATTATCGAGGTCAGAAAAATATGGGATGTCCGGATTACCGAGTCTACAATGTAAAAAATGCTAGTGTCCGGATTACCGCGTTGTCCGGATTAACGAGTGATTTCACAATACAAAATTTTGAAATCGAACAACGATTTTTGTACATTGTTAAATTTAAATTACTCTCTGAACGAAGAATTTATGGAAATGTTGCGATTTCATAATATATGTTTGGGTCTGCAAACAAATATATGTTTGGGTGCAAACATATATATGTTTGGGTGCAAAGATATTTATGTTTGGGTGCAAATATATATATGTTTGGGTGCAAACAAAGATATGTTTGGGTGGAAACAATTTTATGTTTGGGTGCAAACATTTTATATATTTGGGTGCAAAAAAAAACAAACCCAAAAAGCACAAAAAAAAAACAAACATATGCACCAGTGGGCGCTTACTGAGAGCAAGGGAGCGTAAAATTCAATGTAAGACACTTTGAAATGTGTGCTCACTTGCTCTCAATAAGAACTCACTGGCTATCTCTATAGTATACACACAAATGTTGAGGTTGTTTATTGAAAGGCAAAAGAACAACAAACACATAGGTACATACAAAATTCCAAAGAAATACATAACACACTCTAATAAAAGAAAAACTGATTGAAATAATTTGTAAATAGTCACACTTTTAAAAAGGAAAAATATATAGAAATGTAGTTGGACGCTTCTCCTTAGTTGTGAAATAAAACAAATTGTCCTCATAGTTGAAATCATCAGCGGGGAATCGGCATCTAGAATCAAATGATTATGCATAAGTATGTATGTAATTACCAATATTAAATGCGATTTCTTCCTTGTCCAATAAAATAATTCCATTCAACTTTCCGATTCAATTATAAAATGTATTGGGCATTTAATTTACTAAAAAGCACAATTTCTTTAAGAAAACACAAAACACTGATTTATTCACTCACTTAACCGTCTTGACTCTGCAAAGGCATCTAAAACACTGAAGAAAGAAAAAAATATAATTCATATCATTTCTTCTTTTCTTCGTAGCCTGCTAAGTTGGTTAACAACAAAACAAGAAACACGAGTTTGACGCATACATGCCACCAAAGCCCCCTTCTTCGCTTCTACGTCTTCTATTATACAATACACACAACTCTTCATTATAAAACATCATTCCACAGCCGTGAGAGCACTGTAATTATTCTCGTTGACAAACATCCTCTCCCCACCCATGAAAAAATGTTCTAACATAAAAAATATGTTTTACCCAAACATATCAAATTGAGATATGTTACAAAATGTTGCAAACATATATTTGTTTGGACCCAAACATATTATGTTTGGATCCAAACATATATTTGTTTGCAACCGGTCCCAAACATATATTTGTTTGGATCCAAACATATTTCTAACATAAATTTTTCTGCGTGTAATTAATTTAATGAGCATAATTGTCTCTAACAAAATTGACAAATTTTGAAATTTAAATGTAATCAAAATAATGGTCCATTTACCAATTATAAAATTACATACAAATTTGTTCTGAATCAAAACTTCACAAGGAAACTAACGAGACCAGAGATTGGTATCACAGTTTGGGCATTGTAGCCAAACTAAGCTCATAATTGGAAATATTGGAAAAAAATCTGGAGGTGCACTTCTTTAATCTCCTAAGTAAATATTCTGATTTTGTTTTATCTACATTCATATATAAGGTTTCCTATTGAGGAAGATTATCGGGTTGCAGATATAAATCCTGAGGTTTCTTGAACAGAAATAGAGTTTTTTATTAAGATAAGACTAAGACCTTACAGACTAAAAAATATACATATTGGGTGTAAGTGTTACATCTCAATACGTGATGTAATATTATTTTCCGTATTAAACTAACTTTATTTTCTGACAAATCTATCGGATTATGAAATTTATTGAACTAAATAAAAAGGTAGCGTAGTGGATAGTTATTGGCATAATTACTTTGGAAATATTGAATTTGAATAAGTTGAAAATTCCTTGTTGGCCTGATGGGAGCTTTTATTAGAATTCTACTCATAATCAAGTCTGAATATATTTTTCACTGCATGATATTTAAAACAAAATTTAAAGCCAACATTATACGGCGACTTTGCAATGTAGGCAGTTTAATCATACTAAGTAAGTGTTTTTGAACAGATTCAATCGAATTTGAGTATATAGTATAACGGGGATCCCAGATTATTGCGCCATATTCAAGTATGCTGAAAACAAAAGATACGTAGAGGTGTTTGGTGACTAGAGGATCCGCAAATTCTTTACACCATCGTTTCATAAAGGCTAGTGGTCCATTGGCTATATTCACCATAGAATTTATACACGCAGAAAAATATATGATAGAAATATGTTTGGATCCAAACAAATATTTGTTTGGGACTGGTTGTATATGTGGTCGAAAGCTTAGACGATGGATAATCCTATAATATATCAAGGCCATTGAATGATTCAACAGTTTCTAACTCGTGATTATCAAAGTAGTATTTAGTATGCACTTGGCGGAGTCGATAGAAAGATATATGTTTAGTTCAAACAAACAGTTTTAATTCATATTCATTTTTAAAATATGTATAAATCGTCTTCTCGTCTGCTGGTTTTACAGTCCATGTTTTAGAGCCCCGTACAATAGAACAGACCGTACATAGCACTTGATAAAGCGGGTTTTAAGTTCAATGTTGATGTCGTGGCTGCTTAGTACTTTTTTGTATTTGAGAAACGCTTCTCTTGCCATTTCTATCCGACATCGTATTTCATTAGAACTCTCTAAATTATTTATGGAAAATTTCAATGAAAATCACTTTGATGTTTTGTTGATTTTTTAGGAGGTGCGTAATAATTAACAAATTATAGAGCAATTTATGGAAATGCGTAATTTCAAGCACAAAGCATTGCAAAACAGTAGTTTCAACAGAATATGCTTGAAATTAAACACAAACTGCGTAATTTCAAACATAAAGTGTTGCAAAAGCTGTAATTACAACAGAATGTGATTGAAATTAAACACAAAGAGTAAAAAATTTTTTTGCGAGCACATCTACAATTTTTGGCATAGAGGTTAAGAAAAAAATTCTGGTTTCAAATCTTTTCGCGTTCACAAAATTGGACGATGCGCGCAAAAGTTATAGCGGTTTTTATTCTCATATAAAGAAAAAATATTAAAAAATATCTCATTTGTTGTTATGAGAAAATGTATGCATAAATCGTTAACAGCATTCCATATCTATTCGTAGATGTTTAAATAGTTACTAAATTTATTACTTTCGCGGAAAATCAACAAATAATAAAAAAAATTGAAGTAAATCCAAATTATCCTGTCCCAGAGTCCGTACAAACCCTCAAAACATAAATTAAGAAATATATGCGGAATCTAGACAATGCGTAGAAAAATATGATACCAAATTTATAGAGATTGGGTACATAAATTGCATATTATAGCAACAACAAAAGAGAAAAACTTATTGTTGGAAAATATTGTTGCAAATATATTTTTTGGTTTGATTCGAAACGAAATTCATTAGCACCCATCAAAAATACGTCTATATACACATATTTCAAATAGATTCTTCAAGAACCGCGGATGTGCCTCCACATTCTATTTTTGGTAAAAAAAATATATTACTCGTGAATCTCTGTATTTTATGACACGCGTTTTCGCACATATTATAATCGCGTATAAAGGATTCCATTTATGTAAAAAATGTTAAAGAAAATCGCTTTTTAATACGTCGATTTGTCAAAATAAATTTTTGCTGATTTTCCTATTTCCAAGGTATCCGCGGTTTTAGTGAATGGATTCGATCGCGGAACGTCTCATCGGATCCGTCGCGTAAAAAAAACTAAATTCACGCGGGGTTCAAAGGAAATCGAATGGCACTTGTAAATTTTAAACGCAAAAAATAGGTTTTTTTTTTTTAAATTCACGCATCAAATATTGGCCTTTAGACTCCAATTACTAGGATGCTGTACGGAGCACACTCATGAGATATGCATTAAACGACGTAAAATCACGAGTTCTATAATCCTATTATGAGTTTTGAATATTATCTTGTTGCGCGTCCGAATTATTAAAAAAATTGAAAAAAAAAAACCGAAATTCCGGCTTCAAAATGTCAGCATCAATTTTAGGTGGATGCAGTGGATATATCGAAAAATCACACACTAGTATCATATTGCCCATGAGTATTCCTTGAGTCTTTCTTTGGGCATAGGTCTATAAAATGTAAGGTTAAGCCAGAAATCGGAAGGGAGCAAAAAAAAACTTGTTGGCTTCAACCCATTTTTACCTATTTTTCCACATTGATGCCAACACAGCTTCTACGTAAATTAATTTTAATGGTCGACCTTATGGGATTCCTCCCAAAACACTTCATTTTAAAGAATTTCAATCATACTATCATACTATACAGAATATGTTAACAGTTCGCGAATTCTGAATGGGTGAAACTCGGATTCATCGATTGTAAAACATTTTTGGTTTTTGCCATATACACTTTGATACGACCAAAAATGTGCCTCACCGAACTAACGGTTTTAGGCCCCAAGTATGTTTGGACGATATTCGTTTCAGACAATTTGGAGTCGATTTAGCCATGTCCGTCCGTCTGTCTGTCTGGCTGGCTGGTGCGCACGATAACTTTCCAACGGATCAACCGATTCAAACCAAATTTTGGGTATCGTAATATTTTGTCCAAACTTATGGCCTGTTTCCCTAAGATGATTCGAATATAAATTCGAACTAATACCAAACTTATGTTTTGTGGAAAATATTTGATTAATTTTTGTTTTCAATCAAACAAACATTTTCCACAACAACAGGAGTTTGGTAGTAATTCGAACGATTTTAAGTTCGAATCGTCTTAGAGAAACAGACCATTAGTTTAAGTTCGAAGATGGACAATATCGTTCAACTCCTTCGGGTACCCCCTCCGCAACAGTTATTAATTTTTCTGTAAAATGGTGCGAACGATAACTCTCGGCGGGAACAATCGATTTGGTCCAAACTTTGCAATCGTTTTATTCCTTCCAGACATAGATCGGTTTCGAATATGGACTATATCGGTCCACTCCTTCGGGTACCTCCCACACAAAATTCGGATAAAGTGAAGTTTAAGAGCAACTCGCGGATAGTTTTGAAATTTTTTTCAGCAGGTTGTCCTTGCGGCTCCCTTTACGACGGTACAATTTTTTCGCGCGCAAGCCCATGCTTCCTGAAATAATAGCATAAAAGTTCCAAGAAACACTGACGGCACCAACCAAAATGGCTTATCCGCAAGATAATTCTCGCAGGGAGTCTCTGATTGATTCAAACTTCGCATGGACTATATCAGTCCACTCCTTCGGGTACCTCCCAGACAAAATTCGGATAGAGTGCAGTTTAAGAGCCCTTCTCGAATCGTTTTAAACTGTTTTTTGTGCAAGTCCATACTTCCTGAGTCGCAGGGAGTTTTTGATTGGTGCAGACTTTGCAGATCGTATTATTTCATCCAGTCATGTATCAGGTTGCAATATGGACTAAATCGGTCGGGTACCTTCCGCACTAAATTAGGGAAAAGCGAACTTCAAGCTCATCTTGGATCGTTTTGATTCTTTTTTCAGTAGGTTGTCCTATTTCAGTAGGTTATCCTAAATTTCAGCCATTTTGGTGGGATATTGAGACCTTCAAAATAGCGAAAGTCGCTGTTACCGTTCTAAGGGGGCTATATGAAGACGTGGGCATGTACCCACAAATTTCTGGTGGAAAGTTTTGTACCCCCAACGAAGACTAAATAGATAATGTGGCTAAAATTAAAAAAAAATACCGAAAATCGGGAGTTACCATTCTATAGGGCTATATCAAAACGTTGACGGATATAGTCCATTTTCAATACCTAACATCCTAGGAGTAATCCAAATTATAACTAAATTATAAAGTTATATCTTAAGAATTGCGAGCTGTAACTTGATTTCAACAGATGGCCATGGTTATATAAACTTAGAATATTATGTTGATTTGTCTCCGACGAATATTTCAATGTGTTACAAACGAAATGAAAAAGTTAATTTTGACCTCCATGTTATGGTGGGGGCATAGAAGAAATGATAAAATTTGGAGCACCGCTGAAAATTAGTATCCTCTCCTTCACGAATCTAGGTTGAGTACTGTTAATTCGAACATTTTGTTGATTTAAGGATTCGTACGAATCCAAAACCATTTGTTCTTAAAAACCATTTAGTGTTTAAAGTTTCTAGATTTATTAAGAATGTCATAGAAATGTGTTCCAGATCCTATATATTGAACTACTATACAGTGCTAGTATATACAAAATGTTCTGGAAACATCCTTATGTTTTTATCATGAAAGTTGCTGTCAGGTCTTTCAAACCCCATTTAACAAGACTTTCAAGTCCGATTTTGATGAGCTAAATGCCGTTTTTCCCCGACCTTTTGGCTAACATTTAAGTTCTACAACTTTTTGAGTACAATATTGCTGAAGACTGCAAAGCAAAATTGGTTTCTGAGATAAAAAAGATGAGGCCATAAAATCCAAATTAGATCTGACAATAGAAAGCCCAACTATGGTTTTTGTAGTCCCAATATGTACTTTCAGAATTACCGTACTAGAAGTTGTTTGCATTTTCAGTGTTGAGCAGTGTAATCTGCCCAGCATTTCTTTCAATTTTAAAAAAAGTTGGATTTTGTTGTACTGTGGTATGTGGTGTTAACCTTTTATTTATCGATAAGGTCACCTATTGATCCCTAAAATATATCAATTCTTCAGAACTCCACAACTGTTTGATTTTGATCCAATATGCATATATGGCCAATTATAGGTAATTTGGGCACCATTATATAGCTAATATTAAAATCTGGCACGTTTTTCACAAATTTTTGTAGGATTCGTTTTTAAGACACAACAATGAACTGATAAAGTTTTCTCATTGATTGGAAAATAATTGTGGCCTGTAGAGCGATTTCCTGAAAATTCGCTTTTGGCCCCTATACAAGGTACATATTATAGAAATAAAGATCGGTCAGGGGGCAAGGGTTATCGTCAACCGATCATCATAAATTTTTGTAGACATCGTTTTTTAGCCACACTAATGAACTGGTAAAGTTGTTCATCGATTGGACCATAAATTCGGCTTCTAGAGTATTTTCGTGAAAATTGACCTTTGGTCCCATACAAATTACTGTGGAAACAAAGATACATCTGGGGCACGGGTTTACGTTAACCCATCGCCATAAAATTTCATATAAGGTTTTTAGATCAAATGTAAAAAATTAATTTCAAAAAAAAACAATTTTGTCATTTTTGGGCCGCCCCAATGTCCATACACAACTTCTTATTTTCGTCGATGACAGGCGTGTCTCCACAGTTCGTAATCCAAAGATCCTTGGGGTAGTCTTCGACAATATTCGTCACTTCTCTTCGCAAGCCGCACACATCAATCAGAAGGTGAAATCCATGGCTCCGTCTTCAATTACGCCGCCCCGGTCTGGACTTCCTTCTTGAGTAACATACAATGGAAAATCCTGCAGACGTCACAAAGCAATGTTCTCCGGATTGCTATGGGTCCAGATGACAAATGTGGATCATCTTCATGAGGAGACCAGTATGCTGTCAGTAAGGCAACATAATATGTTGCTGACTAGACAGTTCCTACTGGCATGTTATCAGCCGAGCCACCCTAAACATCACGTAGTGATGGAAGATACCCCACCTATACGCATCCGTAAGGACTTCTGGTGCTATCGCGAGGACATCCAAGACGTCATTCCATCTGACGTCAACCGATTGTCGATCGCGAACTCTCTAAACACCGTGCATCAACTGGCAGTTTGCGAAGCCATAAATGGCTACAGATGCAACAAAGTACTAAACCAACATCCTCCAGCAATTTCGGATAGTGAGCGACTTCTTGTGTTCCAACGCGTTCCATATTGGCACAACTTTGGTCCGGTTACAGTAGTATTCTCAATTCCTACAGAGAACGCATAGTTCCCGGTACCATAAACAGATGCCCATACTGACATCAAAGTCCTCACGACACCCAACATTTATTCAACTGCCCGTCCGCACCCACGAATTTATATCCTATTGATTTGTGGTTACAGCCAACTGAAATAGCACAATTTCTTCAGTTACCAACATCCATTCCTATTCACACAACTAATTTATATATCCATATATTTCCTTCTCTTGTTTCCATATGAACTGAAGCGTTTGCCCATATTTATGAATAAAATGTTACTATATTTGACTCCTATGTATGTATCTAGGATCACTCATTGATGTCTCTAGACTTCAAATCCATTGAATACTTACAGAAAAAAATCGACAGAAAGATAAATAGATGCCTATTTTATGCCAAATTTACCCGAAAGCGGTACCACGGGACAAATGGGTAAATATCACCGGATTACACCAAAACACTCGTTGAAAAGAAATTCAAAAACCAAAATATGGCTTTATTTGCTTAAAGAAATACAAAATTTATTCCGCTTGGCAAAAATGTAAACTTTATTTTGACTCGTAAAATTTTGGGATATTTTGTTAAATCTTAATTTATTCCCTAACGAAACATTGAAGTGCCTAATATTTTCTGGAATTTAATTCACCACTAAATTACATTTATTTTGTATATTCATTATATCCCCATGTCATTGTAATAAAGCAATTACAAAATTGTTGAGAGCTGTGAAGTTTATTTTAAGAGTTCTGCTCTCTTGTTTGAAACCTGCTCTCTGTGCTTTCTCCGACTTCCTTGCTTTTCATTTGTTTAATCATTTAATAATAAACGATTGTACCATTAGGTAAGCATTGGTTTCCAACAAATTCCTTTCTATTTCCTATAAAAAAAAACACTTTTCGGTTCAAAATCCCAAATTGATTCCTCCTGTGATTTCCTTTTACCTTTCACGCAATCCATCTATGAGAAATATTGTATTTCCAACAACATTTCATTGGTTCGGGTTCTAAGATTTTGATTTTCTATAGGAAAGCATCCAACTTCCTTTATTTTGGTGTTTTCACATAGTAAGAATGATATATTTTAATTTTTTACGAGGATTGACGTTTTTTTATTTGGGATATTTAGTTTCAGGCTTACTTCCATAGCCGTTGTTTTAATATTTGCTTACGGCAAGGCAGGGAAGACTAGTGGGGCTTCACGATAACTATCTGGCCTAACAATGAAAACGCGTACATTTACCATCAAATTTTTTTAAGTAGTCTCCTGCATGATTTATACACTTTTTCATGCACTAAAACCAATTTTTGAAACAGTTTTTCCGATCCGATTGAGACACCTTCAAAATACGGTTTTAGAACGCATTTACAGCATCTTCTGGCGACGAAAGTCGTTGACAGCGCCTTTTTTCTTGATGTTCTGGAATCAAATGAAGTCATTGGATACCCAGTCAGGGCCGTACGGTGGATGACCCATCAATTCAACATTTTGTCCGGTCAAACGAGCGCTGGTTTTCATCGATGTGTGAGAGCTCGTATTGTCATGAAGAAGAATGCTTTGTCTTCTCTTGGTCGTTTTTCGAATTTCTCAGGAGACTTCAGGCAAACACATTTAGTGTGCCACTCAGAATTAACCGTCCTACAATTCTCAAGCCGTATAGTCGTTGAACAAATAGGCGACCATTTGCTTCGAAGTGCTTTGTCTCGCTTTCGAAGACCTAAACGGTCGTTCCTGTTTTGTTTCGGCACCTGCATAGATCGAAGATTCGTCTGCGACAAATCTTATATATGTCGTTTGAAACACCGCGATAGTTTTTATTCACAATTTTTTGCACTAATCCAAAAGCCTTTTTTTGAGCGATTGTCCAATTTTGCCGGATCTAACGAGAATCCATTTTTGCGGCCATCTGTTCATGCAATTGTTGGTGGAAGAAATGCCCAAGGATGCCTCTATCTCACGGTATATAACATGGCGATCTTGCATTACACTATACAACACTGAAAATGCAACAACTTCTAATATGCATTTTTTCAAAGTACATACATATTGAGACTACAAAACGTACTGTCAAATCCAGTACGGATTTTATGGCCTCATCTAAACCGGGCTAAAACTACAGTTTTTTGGATTTATCGGGCCTTTATCAGAAAAGATTAGCAATTTAGCTTTGTTGTCTTTTGCAATATTGTAGCCCTAAACTAGTAGAACTTATCTTTTGAACAGTCGACATAAGAAGACTCCTTCTAGGGCCTCAAAATCGATAAAATATACAAAATTTAACATAATTGTTGAAATCCTGTTCAGTATCAGCTAAAGTATTGGGAGTTGAACCATGTAACCTTTTCCAGAAATCTTCCAAATAATGTTCTAAGCAATTCTTCAGAATATTCTGAAACTCTAAAATTCTTACTTCATGTTGTTTCAGTGGTATTTTGCATCATATCTTTTACAACACGTATTTCAAACACAGTTCACACCAACGGTTTGGTCTCGCATTTCGGATTTCACCACATTATTGACATATTTATTTATTTTTTCTTTTTTTTTAATTCTGTCCCTCAGGACTTCTTTATTCATGAAAATATGTTGACAGTACATTTACCTACGAAGCCCAATTGGCTTGTCTGTAGGATATAAAGTTAAAATATTATGCAATTTACAGAATTCAAATTAGGCTGCAGACTTCATATAGCCTGATTCTTTACTAATTCATTATTTTTAATATTTTTTCTTTTTTTATTTTTGGTCGTTTCATTTTTATTTCTAACACCTCTTTTGGAAATTCGTTGAGAATACTTGGCAGAGCGACATCTAAAGAGAACTTCCCATATTCGTTTTTATAGCTTGGTATGATGTATCGGCCCTCTAATCTTCTTCTGGTGTTTTGTTGATGGTTTATTTTTTTGGCAAGGTTTGGATCTTCTGAGAATTCGGTTGCTATTGTTATTGCATACAATTCATTGATGTTAAGTATATTTTGCTTTTTATACATAATTTTTTTACTGTCGTGTGTTCTTTCGTGAGAGTAGTTGTTAGATGGATGATGACATTTTTTAAGTAACGATATTACAATTCGGTTTTGCGTTTCCTGTAGTGATTTGCAGCAGCGTGCGTTTCCCCACGTGTCTTTACTGGGATTCTACTATCGAATAGTAAACCTGTATCAGGACGAAATATGAACCACAGTTACCAATATGATACAGGGCAAATGATGTTTTTCACAATTTTTTCTGTAGATTTTGAATATGAGTTTTCCATTTGAAGTTGTGATCAAGATGAACCCCTAAATACTTATAGTTTTCGACCAATTCTAAGTGAGTTGTACATTTTTCTTCTTGGTCATCTTCAACTTCATGGATTTGTGCGTGTAGGCATTCATTATTATGGAAAACAATAGATATGTTGGTTTTTGGCACACATCCTGGTCTGATGTGCATTATTTTTGTTTTATTGGGATTGATTACCAGGCCATTGTCATGGCACCATTTTGTGACGATATTGAACTCATTCTGCATTTGCACGTTGCTTCGGCGATTTCTTTGTTTGACACTATTATGGCTGTATCGTCAGCGTATGTGAAGGACTAACTGTGGCGTAGGTGTTGAGTCATTTCATTAGTGTAAATTAAGTACAAAATTGGGCCTAGTTTTGATCCTTGCGGAACTCCAAAACACGTGGATAAGTGTATGCTGTTTGTGTTATCAATTATGACGTTAAATAAACTTGATGATATATATTGTTGGAACCATCTTAAGCAATGACCTCTTATTCCTGTGTTCTCCAATACATTAATAATTTTTCGTGTGACAGTGTGTCAAAGGCTTTACTGAAATCTATAAAGAGCGCAATCCAATTGTTTTGTTGGCTGAGTTGTTTATTAATGTGATTGCTGAAATGTCCAAGAAGTTGGTTTATATTTTTGCCTTTCTGAAATCCATATTGATTTTTATTTATTATTTTATATTTTGTTAAGAAGCCGTTTAATCTTCGTACTATTATCTCCTCTAGGACATTTTCTAACACAGGGAGTATCGATATAGGTCTATAATTGGAGTAATCTGCTTTGTTGCCTGCTTTATATATGGGCCTGATTACAGATTGTTTTAATATTTGGGGTATCACAGGTTCTGTTATACTACCATTTATAAGATAAGGTTCTGTTATACTACCATTTATAGTCGCGTTATTTTTCAGATCAACAGCTCTTATGTTATCCATCCCTGCGCTTTTATTCGTGTTTAATGTACACAGTATGGTGTATATCTAAGATTCAGTCGCAAATTCCATAAACATTGAGTTTGACAAATTTCTGTCAACTCTGCAACTCAACGTAACTATATTGCATGGATGAACTATAGCTAAGACATTTTGGTTGAATTTTGTTGCAAAGTTGTCTGCTATTTCCTTTATGGTGTCCCCAGTAAAGTTGAGTTTGATGTGATCATCAATATTATTTGCCTTTTTTCCAGTAACTTCGTTTAAGATTTTCCAGGTTTCACGAGGATTATTCTTGTTTTTGACGAACTGATTATAAAGGTGTTTGTTTTTGGCGTTGACAATTTCTTTATTTAGTTTATTATTAAAGTTTTTATAGATTTTTTCGTTTGTTTTGTTATTTTTGTTTTGGCACCATTTTTTATATAATTTGTCTCTTATGTTGCATGATTTTAATAACGATTCAGTTAACCATGGATGAGGATTACGTTTTTTTTTAATTTTTTGTGTTCTTTTTTAGATTACTCATATACTTTATTGAACGCATTGTGTACGTTGTAATAAAGTTCGGTTCTGTTATGAGAACGGTTTAGTATGTCTTCCCAATTTATGCTTTTTATTTGGTTATTTACCTTGTTGGTATTAATTACATATTTTGTGGAATGTGTGTTTTGCTTTGTCTTGCAGCTTAATTCTTCTATAGATCCAAATACCGCATGATGATCAGATATTGGTGTGGTTATTATTGCAGAGTAGATCTCTCTGTAATGTTTATCCCATCTGATGAATAAATGGTCAATACAGGTTTTAGACATCCTATTCCCGTCTTCCCTCGTTGGTTTGGATATAATACTTTGTAATCCATTCGATGAGAGGATGTTCAGGTAACATGATGTCGATGGGTTTTGTTTGATAATATCAATGTTTATGTCACATAAAAGGATTGTTTCGTTCTTTTTGCCAATGGCACCCAAGTTTTCATCTAATTCACTCAGGAAGTGTGTTATGCTTTGATTAGGTGGGCGATAAACAGCTAAAACTGTTGCAGTTGTATTTTTCGAAACAGATAGCTCAATTCCTGTGATTTCTGCTGAGTTCATAACTATATTTATGTTTTTGAAATACAGCGTTTCTTTGATATATATGGCAATGCCAAGTCCTTTGCCTTCTCTGTTTTTAAAAATTGTATTGAATCCATTTATGGAATAAAAAGGATTCTCTTCATCGGTTATGTTAGTCTCGCAGAGAACTATTAAATGCACTTTCTCTATTATTTTTGAAGTATTCACTACCAATGTTAAGAAATTTTTTCTCATGGATCTTATATTCAAATGTATGATATTTAAGGTGAAGTTCAGACAATTTGCATTTACTCACTAAAATTGCTGACATCTTCTTCAGTATAATTAATTTTTTTTTTTGATATTTCATTAGTTTTTATAAAAAAAAAGACAAAGCTTTTTATGATCGTTTTTAGTTTTTATTGTGCTCGCTTTTTATCGAATGGAAATATATTTTGATTTTATTAATTTGGGATTGATATGTGCAGAATCAAGATATGAGTTTCTAGGTCAGAAGAGTTATTTATTAAAAAGAAAGGGGAAGGGCTTTACGGGCATAAATGCATCCATTTCTGACCCAAACAAATTTCCAACCGCATTCCTTGGCTTTTGTTTTGGTTAGCCAAAGCAGGCGACGATTGTGTGGAGTGAGTTCGTCGTGTAGATATATTTTGTTGTTATCGTTAGTTTCTCCGTTCTCATTCAATTCTCCAATCCCTGTACTTATTTGCAATGAGTGTCTTTTTATTTTGCTCATTAATTTTCGTTTTTTGCTGAGAGTTGAGAACTCGATAATAATTTTTTTCTTTTTATGTATCTTGTATACTCTGTCGATGTCGTTGTTGTTTATGGGTACTCCGGTTTTCTCACTTATTTTGTTTACAACATCTTTCACATCGATATTCATGTTGGATATGTTACTTATTTCGACGTTTCTATCAATTGCTTTTTGTTCAAGCCTCTCAAATTTTTGTATTTAGCTTTTCTATTTGTTCTGTTTTTTCACTATCTCTTGTTTGCAGATCTCGAATTTGTGTTGTCAGTGTTGCTATGTTTTTATTCATCTCTGTTGTGTGCCGTTCAATTTGCTCACTATTTTCCTCAAGTTTAGCACTCATCATAGTGATACTCATCGTTAGTTGCTTTATGCAGTTCTCCAAACCAGACAAACTAGACTTTAATTCTTTCACATCTTTGTTTTCGTTGCTGTTGTTGCTTAATGATGATGTTGGTGTACTTGAGTTTTTGAACCTTTTGCTACTACTGCTAGCTTCGTCACTTTTACATCTCTGTTGATTGACTTGTCGTTGTTCTTCATTCTCCGGAGGCAAAACCAAATACCCAATATTAGGAGATTTTTGTGACCAGTATTTGCATCTCCATAGAGCTCTTTTTGGTTGACCCATGTCTTTATACGAGCTCTCGGAGAGTGAGCAGCACGAGGAGAAATGGAATTGACGATTGCAATGATGGCAACGAACATAAAGAAATGATTTAATTTCTAAAGAACATTGTCGACAAATATTTTTTGTTTGTTCCTCGATATCCGACTTTTGAGAATAGGTTTTTTGGAGGTATCTATTTAAAAAACCGATAGATAAATATAACAAAATGTTGTTTTATACAGTTTTATCTTAAATTTGCGTTCACTTGATAAACTTGATGCACGTAGTTTGCGCGTATGCGTGCGTTCACTTTGAAGGCTACAGCGAAACTTTATTTATTTATTTATTTATTTATTTATTTAAGTTAACAACACCACTGGCAATGCCAGCCAAATTAATTTGTCATAATCAGTCTATCCGGTCTAATTTCAATTTGCCTGCTTGCACTTGATTCATGGGATCAGCGTCTGCAAACTGGCGCATGTTGGTGGAACATGATCAATGGAGTTAACGGGCCAGCAAAGTTGACGGAGAATGACTAGTCTTGGTTATGGCGTGTTCGAGTTTAGTGTTGAATTAATTAAATAATTTCGTTTGTTAATTTTGAAGTGAGAATTAAAATAATTGTTTGTAAATTTTGAAGATAATTAAAAGTGATTTATTTAATCCTTTAAAAGTGAATAACCTGTGTTTCATTTAATAATAGGCGCAGTTGGAAGCGCCTCAAAATTAATTTTTTTAGCCTTATCAAGAGGAGATCCTTTAACTGGCGCCCGAGCAGGGACCCTGAGTAAAGGTCTCTTAATAACAAATTAAAATTTCTGCGATCTCTTCGGAGCACTCCAGAAATAAAATAAAATAATAACACTCCTGCGATCTCCACGGAGCACTCCAGGACGTATAAAAATTAAAACTTAATAAAAAGTAAAACTCGTCCCTCCTTCGCTAACCGAATAAACCCGGTGATTCCAAACTATTCTAATCACAAAAGGTTCTTCGAGCGAAAGTGAAGTTACTCGTACCTTAGTAGGTATCCACGATCATAAAAGTGGATTTCCAAAAAGGAATCCTACGAAGCTTCCGCGAGGAAATAAAAGGTTTCTTCACTTGAGCTCGTCGCGGCACGTAACCAAGACTCACTTAGTGAAAATATAATCAAATAAAAAATATAAAAGAAAAGAAATTTGTTGAAAAAAAATAAAGAAAAAATTTTATTTAATTTTACAAGAAAATATAAGAAAAATCAAATACAAAAAAGTGAATTAAGAGAAAATTTCTAAGTTGCAAGGAAATTAATGCATTACCAAATAAAAAATATAAAAGAAATTTGTTGAAAAAAAAAATAAAGAAAAAATGTTATTTCATTTTACAAGAAAAATCAAATACAAAAATGAATTAAGAGAAAAAAAAGAAAATTTCTAAGTTGCAAGAAAATTTATGCATAACCAAATAAAGAATATATTATAAAAAAGTATACAACTAATCCTATAAAAAATAAAGGAAAAAAAGAAAAATTTAAGGCTGCCAATAAATTTATAAAAAGTATATAAAAAAAATATATAAGTTAACGTAAGTTAACGTATGTTAATAATTATTAACTCTAATTATTTAGCCCTACCTCGTAGTAATAACACGCGCAGACAATTCGCGCATCATATTTCATCACGCCACTACCTGGTCGTTGAAATGCTGATGCGCTTATTAGTGGTGCGGGTATTCGACCAGTAAATATTCATTTTTGCTGGAAGAATGCAAGGTAAGCATTTTCACACACTTCTGTCAAATTATATTAAACCACAAAATGAAAGAATAAAATCAGATTGTATTTACACGTCCACATAAGTGGACAGCAATCCCGAAAAATCGTTGTTTTACTAATTCAACATATCACCATAGGTGATAAGCGGTAAAAACGTTAACTGGCGCCCAACAGTGAGATTTTATGAAGAAATCGCAAAAACCAAAGTGAACATCGTTTATAAGATTTTGTAAAAAATCGGAAAAGAAGGTGTAAATCGGTTATAAGATTTTATAAAAAAAATCTCGGAAAATAAATTAAGTCTAAGTGTGGAAAACTAAAAAATAAGATTTCATAGAAATCGACTAAACAGAGTGAAACACGAACGACAATATAATAAACCAAAAGAATTTTAAGTCTAGTGTGGAAAACTAAAAAATAAGATTTCATAGAAATCGACTAAACAGAGTGAAACACAAAAGACAATATAATTAATCAAAAAGAATTTTAAATCTAGTGTGGAAAACTAAAAAATAAGATTTCATAGAAATCGACTAAACAGAGTGAAACACAAAAGACAATATAATAAACCAAAAAGAATTTTAAGTCTCGTGTGGAAAACTAAATGATAAGATTTCATAGAAATCGACTAAACAGAGTGAAACACGAAAGACAAAGTAATACACCAACAAAAGTGTTATTTTTTTTTGGAGATTTTTTACTAAAAAAAATCCTAACTAAAACAAAAATCAAATAAAAGAAATGTCGGTCGGACTTTCAAAATAAAGTCGGACAGACTTTAAAGAGAAAAGCCGGACGGGCTTTAAGGTAAAGTCGGACGGACTTTAAACAAAACCGGGAGTTATCAACTCAACAAAGCAGATACTATCAACTCAACAAAGCAGATACTATCAACTCAACAAAGCAGATACTATCAACTCAACAAAGCAGACACTATCAACTCAACAAAGCAGATAATATGATGAAATTAATGTAAGTACCACTTCATTTTCAAGAAACCGGCGTTATTAAGTTATTTGTCTTAAACAAAAGATACTTATTTTTAATTGTTTGTTAAAAAAAGACTCAATAAAAGTTGAACTGAAATTGGAAATCTGATAAATTTAAATTTGGCTTAAATAGAAAAAAATGGCTACTAGAGACGAAATCATAGGGTTAGTCACGGCTACTGTCGATGTTATGACAGAGGAACTTAAGGCTCAACTAAATATTATAGCGAGCCAACTTCAACAGTTGCAAATAAAAAAAGTAGAGACATACGAGTCAGTTTCATTAGGCGGTGCTACGGGAACGTCATTAGATTTGATTAAATCTCTCCCAGAATTTAAAGGGGACCTAGCAGCTTACCCTGCCTGGCGAGAAGCCGCCCATTTTGCCATTAGCTACTACCAAGAGAATACTGAACCGTACTACATAGCCATGGGTATATTTCGAAATAAAATAGTTGGAACGGCAAACGACAAGTTATCTGCCTTCAACACTATTTTAAATTTCAAAGCGATAATCGCTCGCCTTGATCAGTGTTTTGCTGATAAGAGATCGGTCCAGGTTTTAGAGAATGAACTGAGCATTTTAAGACAAGGTAAACTGTCAATTAATGAATTTTATGATGAAGTTGATAAACACCTGACATTAATAGTAAATAAAAATAAAATGACTTACTCCAACAATGAGGAGGTAAGCAAAGCTTTAAATGAGAGGGTCAGAGAAAATGCTCTTAGAGTATTCATATCGGGACTAAGAAAGCCACTTAGTGATATCTTGTTCTCGACAAAACCCGTAGATTTGCCAACTGCATTGGCAACAGCTCAGGAGTTAGAGTCGGACAATCGCAGACAGGAGTTTGCGAGAGTTTTCGCGGAGGGCAGCATTGCGAACAAGTCGAAACCTAGTTATTCGCAGAATAGTCATCCAACTTTCCGGCGCACAGCACCAAATGCTCATAGATCTGAGACAAATAAACAAGATATCGTACAGATGGAAGTGGACCCAGGGTCATCAATGTTTAGACGTCCCACTGCTTTTAATTCAAATAACAACCGCAATGCGTATCAAAATAATACAAAGCGGGAGCGGGAAGTGGATTCTGGAAGAAGTGCGCCTCTCCAGAAACAGCAGAGAGTAAATCATATTAATGCGGAGGAAGAATCAGAGGACTCAACCTTTGAGGAGGATTTCCCTCAGGATGAGGACGACGAAGATCATGTTGTGGAAGAGTTGCATTTTTTAGAGTAAAACCGCTCCTACCTTTTATAATAAAGACTATAAACGGAAGGGAGCTAAAATTGCTAATAGACACTGGTTCATCAAAAAATTTCATTAAACCATTAAACGGACAAATTAATGCAGTACATTTGAGTAAACCCTTTAATGTCAAAACACTAAATGGCACGAATACCATCGAAAAAAAATACACTATGGTTTTATTCGGACATATCACGACATTTTATTTGATTGACACACTAAAGACTTTTGACGGAATAATAGGATATGAGTTTTTGAAGCAAATCAATTGCAAATTGGACACTGGAAACGACACTCTGACATATGACAAAAATAAAACAGCTATATCAAAAAATTGTGAGCAAATAAACTTTCACGCTATAGATCAGGAATCCGTACCTGACTCTGTGGTGGAGGATTTTAGCAGGGTTATTAGGGCTAATGCCAATGCCTTTGCAGATCCAAACCGGGCACTACCCTACAACACAAGCGTTGAAGCAACCATAAAAACAAAAACCGAAGAACCAATTTACTCGAGATCCTATCCATACCCAGTACAAATGGCGGATTTCGTAAACAAAGAAATTGAATCGCTTCTAAGCGATGGAATTATTAGGATATCATTTTCCGCATATAATTCCCCGGTACTGGTTGTGAGAAAAAAGGGTACCGACGACAATGGGAACCCTAACCACAGGTTAGTGATTGACTTCAGGAAACTAAATGAACAAACTGACAACGACAAATATCCCATGCCTGAAATTCCGGCATTACTATCTACGTTAGGAAGATCGTCGTACTTCACGACACTAGATCTTAAATCAGGATACCACCAGATTCGACTAGCTGAACGCGACAGAGGTAATACAGCGTTTAGTGTCAATAACGGCAAATATGAATTTTGTAGACTACCATTTGGTCTAAAAAATGCGCCGAGTATTTTTCAGCGCACGATAGATGATATATTGCGAGAACATATTGGGAAAATATGTCAAGTTTATATGGACGACATTATTATTTTCTCACCTGATGAAAGGAGTCATTTAGAACATATTAACATAATAATGAAAAAAATTAGTGAAGCAGGAATGAGGATATCTGCTTCGAAATCTAAATTCTTTAGACAAGAAGTAGAGTTTCTCGGTTACATTGTAACCAGGGAAGGAATCAGGACATGTCCAGATAAAGTTAGAGCTATTAAGGAATTTCCAAAACCTGAAAATTTGAAAAGCCTCCGATCGTTCTTAGGCCTTTCAGGTTTCTATAGGAGATTTATAAAGGATTATGCAGTTATTGCTAAACCTCTAACTAGATTGTTAGAGGGCGAAAATGGTAACATCTCGGCGAAGAAATCGAAGGGTGTAAGAATAGATTTGAAAGAAGATGCATTAGCAGCATTCGAAAAATTAAAACAAATTCTTTCATCAGAAGATGTTATTCTAGCATATCCTGACTTTGAAAAGAAGTTCGAACTAACAACGGACGCTTCTGCAATCGCTCTTGGAGCAGTTTTAGCACAAGATGGTAGACCAATAACCATGATATCTAGGACTTTGTCTGCAACCGAAGCAAACTATGCTGCAAACGAACGAGAGTTACTCGCAATCGTCTGGGCATTGAAAGATTTAAGGCATTACCTATACGGTGTCTCAGAAGTTCATATTTTCACAGATCACCAACCATTGACATTTTCTATGTCGGATAAGAATCCGAACTCAAAAATGAAAAGATGGCGATCTTTTATAGAAGAATTTTCCCCGAAATTTTTCTATAAACCTGGCAAAGAGAATGTTGTCGCGGACGCACTCTCCAGGCAGTACGTAAACCATACTCAAGACGAGTCGGATGATGGAACAGCTCACAGCGAAATTTCTTTATCGCAAGTTATAACTTCTGTTAAATACCCAGTAAACCAATATAAAACGCAGATAATATTATCTAAGGAGCAGTCAGCCTCTAAGACAAGAAAGATTTTATTCCAGCGTTTTTTAAGACATACCATAACATATGATACTGTGGAAAATTTGATAACTCTTCTCTTGGAAATCATTAATCCAGGGACGGTAAATGCAATTTGTTGTGACCTTTCAGTTCTTGCTGAAATACAGAATTGCATAAAGACCAAATTTCCATCAGCTAAATTCATTCATACAGAAAAACTGGTCATGGATGTTATCCGGGAAGATGATCAATGGGATATAATAACGACAGAACATAATCGGGCACACCGATCGTTACAAGAAAATTATGAACAAATTATTAATGAATATTATTTTCCGGGAATAAAGAAAATGTTAAAAATGGTGATAGCTAATTGTAAGATTTGCAAAGAAAATAAATACCAGAGAAAACCGGAAAATACAGTAATATCCCCTACTCCAATACCTGAATATCCTGGTCATATCCTGCACATTGACATACTAATAACAAATAAAAGTAATTTTTTGACAGCAATAGACAAATTTTCGAAATTTGCGATTATTGTCCCAATTGCATCCAGGAATGCAATCGATATCAAAACGGCTCTTTCCCAAATACTAAACAGATTTGGAAACGTGAGACTTATTGTATCGGACAATGAGAAATCGTTCAAATCAAGTCTAATTGGTACCTTTCTCAGAGACTATTACGGTGCGGAACAACATTTTGTACCTCCAATGCACAGTCAGAGTAATGGCCAAGTTGAAAGATTCCACTCCACTTTATTAGAAATTGCCAGATGTGTTAAAGCACAGCAAAATGTAGAAGATACAGTCGAACTGCTGCTTTTGTCCACATTTAAATACAACAATACCATCCACTCTGTAACAGGAAGAAAACCAATAGACATTATTAACTTAATTTCTAACAAAGATCTAGAAGAAATTAAAGGAAAATTGAACGTTGCTCAGGAAAAAACTCTAAGGATTCATAACGAAAACGCCTCGTTTAAAGTTTACCATCCAGGTGAAAAAGTGTTCGTTAGGAGAAATCGTAGGCTTGGGAATAAATTTGATAAATGGTACGTCGAAGGGACAATTGAACAAGACCTAGGCTCGACAGTGTTGATTAATGGAAGAAAAGTTCATAAAAGTAATTTACGGTAATCTTTTTTTTTTTTTTTGTTTAATTTTTTTTCTTCTCTACTAGACTTCTAATGACATGGACAATACTGACATCGGAAACAATACTGGACTACACGGACTCTTACTTCATAGCTGTAAAAGATGGAGACGTAGCAATTTATAATGACCACAAATACATTCTGCACAGGACAAATTTAACGGAGTACGAAACGATTTTGGAAGAAACAAATGGGTTATTAAAAAATTTTTCAGACAGAAGGGAAATTGACTTTGTAACGGACCAGATGAGACAGATCCAGCGGTTGCTGCGAACACTATCGGTACATGGCCGACACGCACGCTCACTGGATTTTATAGGATCAACTCTTAAGTTCATAGCCGGAACACCAGACCGTGCTGACTTTGAATTACTAACAACAGAAGACAATATGATTATACGTGACATCAATAAACAGACAATTATCAACTCGGCCCTTCAAGACAAAATCAACGAACTGACGGAAAGAATAAACGAACTGCAAAAACTATCCAGGACATCCAATTCCATTAATGTTGATGAGCTAGTATTTCTTGAACTTTTGAGTGCCAGGAATAGCGAAATTATTTTCTTTTTGAGCCAAATGTCTTTATCAATAACTCTCGCTAAGGCTAACATTGTAAATCCTATTATACTTGACAATGCCGAAGTAAGTTATATTCTCGAGAATGGAATGGTACCGTTAAGTATAAATAATCTACTTAAGGCTAGTGATGTAAGCATTTACGAAAGTAATAACACTATTTACTACACTATTAAGTTGCCCCTAATTGAGCGAAAATGTAATTTTGTAAGAATTTTTCCAGTCATTCACAACAACACTATTATCCAACTAAGTGTAAAGACCTCAGCGGATTGTAACAAACAACATACACAAATATTTGCAAAAGTATAGATAACGAATGTCTATCTCAAATTTTAAATTCGAATTTTGCAACTTGCCCTACTGAGCCTGCTGATAACATTCCGCAAATTCAAATGATATCAGAGGGTTCAATATTACTGAATAATGTTAAAAATACTAAAGTGGTTGATATAAAACCAATGATGATTGAGGGAAACGCGTTAATACGCTTTGCAGAGAATGTTACTATAAATAACACTGTTTATCTTAACAAACGTCGTCAAATTGATTTTACTGAGCCACACCCACCAACAATTTTAAATATAACAACATCAGCTCACAACGTAAATCTTTCTTTGCCGTATCTTCATAGAATTTATTTGGATAATACTAATTTACTGCAAATAATAGAAGTTAAGATATCACACCATAAACTGTTATTCATACTTACTTTAATTTTCGTTTTATCAATTACTATTGGAATTTTCTGTTATAAATTAATTAAGAAGCAAAAACCAATTGACATAGACGACATTGTTAAGAAAATACAAAGTCGGAGTAGAGACTCTCCGATTTCAAACGGGGGGGCAGTTAACGTAAGTTAACGTATGTTAATAATTATTAACTCTAATTATTTAGCCCTACCTCGTAGTAATAACACGCGCAGACAATTCGCGCATCATATTTCATCACGCCACTACCTGGTCGTTGAAATGCTGATGCGCTTATTAGTGGTGCGGGTATTCGACCAGTAAATATTCATTTTTGCTGGAAGAATGCAAGGTAAGCATTTTCACACACTTCTGTCAAATTATATTAAACCACAAAATGAAAGAATAAAATCAGATTGTATTTACACGTCCACATAAGTGGACAGCAATCCCGAAAAATCGTTGTTTTACTAATTCAACATATCACCATAGGTGATAAGCGGTAAAAACGTTATATATATATATATATATATATATTAAATAAAAAATTAAAAAAGAGAATTTTTTTTAAAAAAGAAAAAGTGCAGCAAAGAAAACTTATACGAGTCGTTTTAATCCTCAGGTGAGTCCAAGTTTCCTTTTACCGCTTATACCTTTTTCTTGTTGTAATTATGGAAGATATCCAAGGGAACCTAACCACCCTAACGGGTGCAGTAAATCGTCTCTTGCAAGAGATGAAGGCAATAGAAGTTAGACTTAGGGCAATTGAGAGTAATAGGGAAAAAACATTCCGTCAACAGACGGAAACGAATTACACTTTAAGATATTTTCTAATTTAGCACTACTTTATTTTAATGACACTTATTTAACGAGTTTATATTAAGATTTAGACATTTGCGATCTACTCGCGAACTCCAATTGGTCCTCCGTGAGAGCACAACAAATTTAAGTAATTGGTTCCTCCAATTAAAGATACATAAGTCAAATTGAGTTTTTCCACGAAATATAAATAAAAACGTTATATTCATAACTATTGCCGACTGTTTGGCATACTATTCTACCTCTATATGTTGTTAGAGGTAAGGCGAGTCATTCTTACAAGACCGCTAATGTTTTAAGTAATGAATTCTTAGAAAAACGGTTTTTAACATATTATTTTTGCTTCCGATAATTTGTTTATCTCGTTTTCGAAATACTTTTTATTCTTGAGATCGTCTAAGATCCGCATTAAGGAAATATTGGTTGGTTCCCCTTACAATCTTACGGAACTTAAAGGCTTTTTGGGAATGACTTCATATTATAGGCGCTTTATAAGGGACTACGTGAAACCACCACCACTTACTAATTTGACAAGAGGTGAGAATGCGCAGGTAAAAGCTAATCATTCCAAAAAGGTCCCAATAGATTTACAAGACGACGCACTAATGGCATTTAAAAAATTGAAGACTACAGCAGAGCTTCTTGCAATCCCAGACTTTGACAAGTCGTTTAACCTTACGACTGATGCATCCAACTACGCCATTGGAGCTGTCATCTCCCAAGGTGAGTTTGGTAAAGATAAACCGATTGCGTACATATCCCGATCGCTGAACAAAACTGAAGAGGGCTACGCAACTAACGAAAAAGAGATGTTGGCGATAGTGTGGGCGCTGGACAACTTAAGGAATTAGCTGTATGGAGCAAAAAAAAGATTAGAATATACACCGACCATCAACCGCTTACCTACGCGTTAGGTAACCCGAACTTCAATGCAAAATTAAAGCGATGGAAGGCTCGTATAGAGGAGTACAATCACGAGTTGATCTACAAACCCGGTAGATCTAACGTCGTGGCAGATGCACTTTCAAGATTGAAAACTAGCGTTAACCACATAAGTGACGTTTCCACAGATACGGCCAGTGAAGGAGATTCACAAGCAACAAGGACAGCTTCAGAAACTAGGGACGATGACATGGAATCAACAGGTTCAACCATTCACAGTGCTCTCCAAGATGCATCTGACTTAAGTCCTCACGTGGAAGTGCCCATTAACGTTTTCCAAAACCAGATAATTATCAAAATAGGTCCTGAATTGCAGTCCAGTGAGCACATGAGCATATGAGCACTTCATGCGTCACTATGTCTCATCACCTGACTGGGATACTGAGAAGCTTTCGGATGTGCTAAAGAAGACACTGAATCCCAACGTAACAAATGGCATTAAAGTGCCAGAAAATTACTTAGCGATTTTACAAGATCTGTATTTACAACATTTTTCAAGATATAAAATTAGAATTGCTCAAAAGGAAGTCAAAGACGTAAGATCAGATAGTATTCAATTCGAAATTATCCAGAAGGAACACCACAGAGCGCACAGGAACGCTAGAGAAAATAAAAAAACAAATTTTGGATGAATACTATTCGTAATTCGTTGAGCGTTGCGATATATGTAAAAGCAATAAGAACGAAAGAAATCCAGCTAAACCTTTACTGCAAGACACTCCTACACCAACCATGCCGTACGAAATATTGCATATGGATATAATAGAGATACAAAATCAAAAATTACTGTCCGTACTGGATAAATTCGTTAAACTGTTTCACATAAGTGATAGGTCTGTATTAAATTTTCGAGAAAAATTAGTTAAAATCCTCCATTATTTCACAGCTCCAACAATTTTAGTAACCGACAACGAGAGTAGTTTCCTTAGCCCCTTAGTAAAAGATTTTTATCGAAAGACTAGGTATAAAAATTTATTTGACACCATCGCAACGAAGCGAAGTAAATGGGCAAGTAGAACGTGTCCATTCAACCCTTATAGAAATTTACAGATGCCTAAGGGCAGAAAAAGAAGAACTCAGTGTGCAGGAGTTAATGTATGTAGCCGTAGATAGATATAATAATACTATTCACTCCGTCACGGGAAGAAGACCTAGTGATATTTTCTTTAACAGGGTAAAAACATCTGATATTAACAAACTGCTCGAAGCCCCCTCTAAAACTAACAAGGACCTTAGAGAACTAATTAGGAAAAATGCCAAAAAAAGAAACAAGCGTATGAACAGAAAGCGCACGTCTCCAAAGAAATACAGGAAAGGCGATACGATCTTTGTTAAGATTAAGAATGTTAAGGCCAAGAATAAGCCAGTTTTTAGAAAAGAAATTGTAGAAAAAGACACCAGAGTTACAGTACGCACGGTAAGCGGTAGAAGGATTCACAAGGCTCATATAAAAATTTTGAAATAAGTTTCATAAATAATCAAAAACTTCTATTTTTTCACAAGACTTTTTGTAAATTAAAGTAATAATGCAACTAACAATATAAACTAAATAAAGCGCTCTGCAAAATTGGTGAGTGCCTTAGGCACTGGGGTTCGACTCCCTGGCAGCGCTCATTTCCACAAAAAATTAAACGAAATAATAAAAGGAAAGAAGAGAAAAGGAAAGAAAAGAGAAAGAAAAAAAAGAGAAAAAGAAGAGAAGAAAAAAAGGCTTTGCCAGAATTGCACTAACCACTAATGTAATTTAACATAAATAAGTATATTTTCAGGAAAAATGATTCCCAAACCAATCATTATTTTTCACGCTGAAAAAATATTTCGTTATGATGCCCCTATAGTTACTGTGAGAGCCGGCAACGCTTGGACTATTAATGGCAATCTAAAATTGGTTCACGTCATCAACCTGGATGACTACGCAACAATTGCGGATAATATAACAGAGCTAATCCACAAACACATGTCGCCCGGCAAGACTAAAGAAATAATTGTTTACCATCTGACGCAAGTGCAAGAAAGACTCACCGAGTTGGGAACCACACGGGGGAGAACCCGAAGATCAATTGACTGGATAGGCTCCGCATGGAAGTGGGTCGCTGGCAATCCCGATGCAGCAGACTGGAATTCTATTTTGAAAAGTCAAAATGCAATAGTTAGCAACAACAATGAACAGTACAAGATCAACGCACAACTTATGAATACCACTAATGAAATCGTTCATAAAACTAATGAACTTATTATCAAGATGAACGAAATTAGCAATGGGAAGGAGGCCGAGAGAATTGGACAGAACACCATGAACCAAGTTCTTATTCTGAAAGATACTATTAGTGAAATAGTAAGGGCTTGTCAATTGGCTAAAAGAGGAATTATCAACACAAACTTATTGAATAGAGCCGAAGTCGTGGATACCATTTCCGAAATGGAAACGCTTCCATACGCTAACGCCATTGAAGCTATCGAATACGGAAATCCGTCCATATTCACAAATGGGTCACTGTTGCTATATGTCCTTTCCATCCCAACGCTGAAAAAAGACTTTTATCACCGACTCATAGTGAGGGCAACAATAACAATCGGTAGATAAATTGAACTACCATTTAATGAAATACTCATAAGTCAAAATGAAACGTTTGGTGTGAAAAATCCCAGTCTAAACATCAACAAAGTGACAGTCTGCCAACAAACATCTCTTATCAAACTGGCTGAAGATACCTGTATACCACGCCTGCTCAAAGGAGGAATTGCGAACTGCCGTTACAAGATGATCAGGACTCATGTAATAGAAATGTTAACAACTGATATAATATTCCTAACAAACTTCGAGGGTGTCTTAAAAACCAGGGAGCATACAAAAACGCTCAATGGAAGTTACCTGATACAACTATATAATGAAACCTTACTGATCAACAATGAAACATTCTCCAGCACATCTGTTTCGAGGCCTCAACCACTTCCCCCTGACCTAACCAACGTAGCTGAAGAAAAACTACTAGTGGACATCGATCAGGTTCACAATATAAGTTCGCATAACGTGGATGACCTTGAATATCTTGGTTTGAAATTAAACTTGTCACTTGGAACACATATGGGTATCGCTATTGCAATGGGCATTTGCGTTGGAGTCCTATGGCATAAAATAACTAGAAGAATTAACCTGCCTACGATTACATTTCCACAGACAGCCGATCCGACCCTTCAACCAAAAAATGTGATCTGCGGGACGCAGATGTTTAAAGAGGGATGAGTTAAAACACCACTGGCAATACCAGCCAAATTAATTTGTCATAATCAGCAATTAATAATTTACCAGCAATTTAATAATTTCTACACGCGTATCCGGTCTAATTTCAATTTGCCTGCTTGCACTTGATTCATGGGAAAGCGATTTTGCATGATCAGCGTCTGCAAACTGACGCATGTTGGTGGAACATGATCAATGGAGTTAACTAGCCAGCAAAGTTGACGGAGAATGATTAGTCTTGGTTATGGCGTGTTCGAGTTTAGTGTTGAATTAATTAAATAATTTTGTTTGTTAATTTTGCGCCTCAAAATTAATTTTTTTAACTTTATCAAGTGGAGATCCTTTAACCTTTATTTATTTATTTATTTAATTATTTATTTATTTATTTAATTATTTATTTATTTATTTATTTATTTATTTATTTATTTATTTATTTATTTATATATTTATTTATTTATATATTTGTTTATTTATTTATTTTTTACACTTTAGTTCGATTTTCGTCACGCCTACACATCAAGAGCAATCCACATTTTTGAGATATTTTAATTGAGGTTCTCAGCGCAAATACGGCCTAACCCAACAACCGCCATCCTCATTTCCAGCTCTATCTGTGCCCCAAAACCAATTATAGAAGTATTTAGTACTTCACATGTCCTCTTATTTTAAAATTCCCTTTACACAATAACAAATTGTACCAAATCCTGTGCCATTTACAACTTTTCGTATATTTATGGCACATATTTCTTAAATCAGACGTTAAAAGCAAATGATAACAGTAATCTTAATTCCAAATCTCACGAATCCAGATCTATCTGTTCATCCAATACAAAATTGTACCATACATGGAACCATTTCGTACCCCTAAGTGTACCTAATTCCACATTTTAGGATTCGAGCGCATAATTTCACCCAAATCCTAATTGTACAAAATGTAGTACTTTTTGTAAGCATAAGTACGCAACCCCAACAGTAATATTAATTTCAAAATTCAAGATGCCAGCTCTAACCGTTCGCTCAAATCCAAGTTGTACCAAATTTAGTACCATATAGTACTTTTCGTACATATAAGTATGAATTTCCAAAACTTCCTCAACCCTACACCCCAACAGTAATCTTAATTCCAAACTTCAAGATTCCAGCTCTAGCCGTTCGCTCAAATCCAAATTGAACCAAATTTAGTATTTTTTGTACTCATAAGTACGAATTTCCAAAACTACTTCCATATTTCAATCCTACACTCCAACAGTAATATTAATTCCAAATTTCTTGATTCCAGCTCTACCCGTTCGCTCAAATCCAATTTGTACCAAATTTAGTACCGTTTAGTACTTTTCGTAAAAAAAACTTCCTCAATCCTACACCCCAACAGTAATCTTAATTCCAAACTTCAAGATTCCAGCTCTATCCGTTCGCTCAAATCCAAATTGTACCAAATTTAGTACTTTTCGTACTCATAAGTACGAATTTCCAAAACTACTTCCATATGTCAATCCTTCACTCCAACAGTAATCTTAATTGCAAATTTCTTGATTTCAACTCTATCCGTTCGCTCAAATCCAAATTGTACAAAATTTAGTACTATTTAGTACTTTTCCTACCCATAACTAAAAATTTCCAAAATGTTATCAATCCTACAATTCAACAGGTATTTTAATTCCAAACTTGAGGATGGCAGCTACATCAGATCACCGAAATCCAAATTGTACCAAATTTAGTACCATTTAGTACTTTTCGTACCCATTAGTACAAATTTTCAAAACTACCTCAGTGCTATGTTCAAACAATAAGCTTAATTGCGAATTTCAGGATTCCAGATATATCCGATCACTCAAATCCAAATTTGGTACCATTTATACTATTCGTATCCATAGTACGAATTTCTAAACCTACCTCTATCAACACTCCAACATCATTTTAATTCCGAATTTCACGATTCCAAATGTATCCTATCACTGAAATCCAAATTGTACCAAATTTAGTACAATTTAGTACTTTTTCTACCCATAACTACAAAGTTCCAAAACTTTATCAACCCTACACTCCAACAGTACTCCTTATTCCAAATCTCGGGTTTCTAGCTATATTCGTTCACCCAATTGCAAACTGTACCAAATTTGGTACCATTTAGTACTTTCGTACCCATGAGTACGATTTTCTACAACTACCTCAATCCAAATTTCAGGATTACAGCTGCATCCGATCACCGTAATCCAAATTGTACCAAATTTGATACCATTTAGTACTTTTCGTATCTGAAGTACGAATTTCCAAACCTTCCTCTTTCAACACTCCAACAGTAATCGTTATTCCGAATTTCAGGATTCCAAATGTATCCGATCACATAAATTAAAATTTGGTACTATTTAGTACTTATCGCACCCATAACTAAAAATTTCAAAAACTTCATCAATCTTACTTACCAAGAGTAATCCTTATTCCGAATCTCGGGATTCCAGCTATATCCGTTCACCCAAATCCAAATTGTACCAGGTTTGGTACCATTTAGTACTTTTCGTACATATAAGTACAAATTTTCAAAACTACCTCAGTGCTATGTGTTATAACAATAAGCTTAATTCTGAATTTCAGAATTCCAGATACATCCGATAACTCAAATCCAAATTTGGTACCATTTAGTACTATTCGTATCCAAAGTACGAATTTCCAAAGCTACCTCTATCAACACTCCAACAGCAATTTTAATTCCGAATTTCACGATTCCAAATGTATCCCATCATTAAAATCTAAATTGTACCAAATTCAGTACTTTTCCTACCCATAAATAAAAATTTCCAAAACTTTATCAATTCTACACTCCAATAGTACTCCTTCTTCCAAATCTTGGAATTTCAACTATATCCGTTCACCCAAATCCAAATTGTACCAAATTTGGTACTATTTAGTACTATTCGAACCCAAAAGTACGAATATCCACAACTACTTCAATCCTACACGCCAACAGTAATATTAATTCCAAATTTCAGAATTACAGCTGCATCCGATCACCGTAATCCAAATTGTACCAAATTTAGTACCATTTAGTACTTTTTGTTCCCATAGGTCCGAATTTATCTGATCACCCAAATCCAAATTGTACCAAATTTGGTACCATTTAGTAATCCTAATTCTAAATTTCAGGATTCCAGCTCCATCCGTTCCCCCAAATCCAAATTGTACCTTATTTGGTACTATTTAGTACCATTCGTACCCATATGTACGAATTTGGAAAACTACCTCCATATCTCAAACCTACGCTCCAACAGTAATAGTAATTCCAAATTTCAGAATTCCAACTTTATCGGTTCGCCCAAATTCAAATTGTACTAAATTTAGTACCATTTAGTACTATTTGTACACATGAGTACACACTTTCAAAACCACCTCCTTATATCAACTCATCTTCTAAACCTTGATTTTCTTTCCAAATTTCAAGATTTTAGCTCTATCCGTTCACGTAATACCAAATAGTACTAAATTTAGTAACCAAATAGTACTAAATTTAGTAACTTTTAGTACTTTTCGTTCACTTATAGTTCGAATTTCCAAAAACCCTTTGGTACACCTTTCTAACTCTCCATCAGTGTACCTCATCACGCGTTTGCCTAATACAAAGGGTACCATATTTAGTACCTTCTAGTACTTTTAGTACAGTTCTAGTTCGAATTTCCAAAAATCCAGCCTTATCTGACACCTTCGGACCAAGAGTGACCCTCACCCAAAATGTCAAGATTCTAGCTTAGCTTAGTCTGGGCGTTGATTATCAGTCAGTCAGTTAGTCAGTCATCATTACTCAACTCTTTTATAAGTATAGATTTACTTATTTATTTATTTAGTTTTATTTATTTGTTAGTTCTCCTACCGGGCGCGTCCCCACCGGCGGATAGGGGGAGGAGGAAGGTCGTACCACTCTGTCCAATACCTATTGCATGGTGGGTCTGGGGCAGAGGGGTGGGATTATCCACCTCTGGAAACCTTGAGTTTCCCGCGGACAAAAAACTGACTATGGGGGTGTTCCCCTAAAACAAACAACAAATATGGAAGGAAAAAAGGAAGAAAAAGTTACGGTGCAGGGCCTAATAAACCCAGTGCCGGCGGGACCAGTGATCTGCCTACGAGTCACACCCCGTCTAAAAACGGAGGAGGATAAAGGGCAGCACAGGGGGAAGATTAACTTGACCCAACTATCTGATGATGGTAGCGAACCTGATTCCGAATCCGATAGCTGCGGCAAAACGAATACCACCGTTGTAGAAAATCCCATGAAAGAGGAAGTCCACAAGATGGTAGAGGAAGTGAGCGAGAGCATCGCTAAGCTCACGACGAAAAGAATGCAGTGGTCTGGGGCCCAATGGAAGAAATATAAGAGGAACCAGGCTAAACTAAAGAAGGAACAACAACTGCCTGCTTCAAAGGTTACCACGGACAGTCCCTCCACTTCTTCGGAAGCGGAGAAGAGGACAAGGTCTACCGAGGAGCAGAACGTGGCAAAACCCAGTAAGAAGAAAAAGAGCTTCCCACCTTCTATTGCCCAGGACAAACCTCGTCAGGACAAAAGCCAAGGAGACTGCCAAAAGTATCCTTCAAATGATACTGAAGAGGCGAGTTCTGACAAAAAGAAGGTGAGCGCGACGTCGGAATCTTCTGCGGTGGCCAAGGACTCAATAAAGAAGCCTACCTCCACCCAGAAGAGGAAGATGGACGCTGAAACCGGAACGGAGCCGCCATCGACTTACGCCAAGGTACAAGGACGAGCTGTGCTACGCAGTAATCGATACTAGTAAAGGATCTGGAAGGCTACACAAAGAGTACTTATCGGAGATCGAGAAATCGATCAACGATAAAATATTGGAACAAATCCTGCAAGGACGAGTCTCAATAAAAATAAACTGCTGTGAACCAAGGGGGGACCTCCTATTGTACCACCTGGACTCACACGCAAACTCTGCAGCTCTCGGGGAGGTAGTCAGCAGTATAGCAACTCCATGGGAAGGTGGCAGACTAAAACTGGTGAGGAAAGACGAAATTCCTCATCTAACCAAAGCATCGGTGTACGTCAAGGGGTATGGCTGCAAGCTCGAGACGGAGCGCATGCTCGAGGTCTTTGGCGTACAAAACGAGGCCCTAAAGGTGGAAAGATGGGAGGTCTTCCACAGGGAGGAGAAGGAAGACGGCACTCTCCTTGTGATGGGGATCGACGATCTCTCGCTAGCCGGGCTCGTCAAAACCAAGGGCAAGGCATTCTTCGTCTCGAACCCGGTCTTCTTCAAAATTGGAAAGGCAAGAGTTGGTGAGGAGGAGATTGCCAAACCAAACAACCAAGAGGTCAACATACCAAAAGGCTTACAGGAGGGAGGAGCAGACGAAATTAGCGACTCCCAAGAAGCCAACCTACTGGAGGACCAATGATTGAGGTCATCCAGATCAACCTCCATCGGAGCGAATGGGCAACACTAGCCCTGATGGACAAAATAACTAAAGGTAATATACATATTGGTTTAATCCAAGAACCTTGGACCATAAAAAAGGTTTCTGGACTTAACCATATAAATTATCAACTTTTTTACGCAAATACGGGATCCCGACCGAGGACCTGCATTATATGCCACAAAAACTTATGCTTTCTTTTTTCTCCAGAGTTGTCATCGTCGGACGTCACAGTATTGAAGCAGGTGAATGGTAACATATACCTAGCATCATTATACCTGCCGTTCGACTCCCCGACATTACCACCTTCCTCGGAATTACAGCAAACAGGTAACGAAGTACTAGTAGGTAGCGATGCTAACTCTCACCACATCTCGCGGGGTAGTACTAACATTAACAAAAGGGGTCAAGCCCTTATAGATTACTTAAATACTAACGACCTGATTACACTTAACACCGGGAATACGCCAACCTTTGTTAATAGAATTAGGGAGGAAGTACTAGATATAACGATATGTTCAGAAAATTTAATAAACGAGGTACACGAGTGGAGGTTCCTGGAGAAACACTCCTTCTCAGACCATAAGTATATTAGATTTAAAATAGCTAGGCCATCGCCTAACCCGATAACCTTCCGAAACAAATCCAAAACAAATTGGACAAAGTTCGGAAAACGATTAAAAGAAAGACTTGTGCAACCAGATGAGGAATGCCTAAGTAAGGAGGACATAGAGAGAGATGTCCTAAAGTTAACTGAAGCACTAGTAAAGTCTTTCGAGGAAAGTTTTCCCCTTCGAGAGAGGAAATCCGCCTACGAAAAACCCTGGATGACAGGGGAAATTCGGAATAAAGGCAAGGAGGTCCGCAGACTTTATAATAGGGCCAAACGTAAAAAAGCAGCTGTATTCTGGGACAACTATCAGGCAAATTAAAGGAATACAACAAAATAACAAGAAACGCCAAACGAAACTCCTGGAAGCTTTTCTGCGAACAGGTGGATAGTGTAAATGACGTTTCAAAGATTAAAAAGTTTCTATCTAAAACCCATACACAGACCGAGCAATTGGTCGATGGAAATGGAAAAAGGATTGAAACAACAGAAGAAACTTTAGGCCTTCTGATGAAAACGCACTTCCCGCAGAATACCATGGTTAACACTGAGGCATCGACGGAATGTATTAACTCATCGGAAGAGGCACCAAATATCGACAGCTTAATGGTCCAACAAGCCATTTTAAGCTTTTCTCCATATAAAGCAGCTGGACCAGATCAGATCTTCCCGGCTTTACTACAGAAGGAAGTGGACTTTATTGCGTCCAAACTGGTCGGGATCTTCAATGCATGCTTAAAACTTGCATACACTCCTATAGCCTGGCAGGAGGCAAGGGTAGTCTTTATACCCAAACCTGGCAAGGCAAGTTATGCAACACCAAAATCTTATCGACCGATAAGTTTAACTTCATTCTTACTCAAAACAATGGAACGGACAGTCGACACCATGATAAAGAGTAAGATCCCCAACGATATGCTTAAATTCAAACAACATGCATACGTTAAAGGCAGATCAGTGGAAACCGCATTGCATGAGGTAGTACACCACATAGAAAGAACCTTCGAAATGAAAATGTACACACTTGCTGTATGCATCGACATCGAAGGCGCTTTCAATAACGAAAGCACAGAGACACTTATCCACTCCTTAGACGAGTTTCAGGTAGACAGGGCCTTAAGGAACTGGATAAACCACATGCTAAGGAATAGATGGATAAGCTGCGGGCTATACGACGTGAAAATAAGAGACAAAGTTGGGCAAGGGACGCCACAGGGATGGATACTTTCACCTCTGTTGTGGGTTACCACCATAAACAGTCTCTTGAGGACCCTAACCGAAGAAGGATTTGACCCAGCCTGCTACGCAGACGACGTTATAATACTTCTGAGGGGAAAGAATCCGAATCAACTCTGTCGAAGAGCAGAAACGGCTCTAAAAATTGCTTTTAACTGGGCCAGGCCGAGACAATAAGACAATAAATATCTCCTGTACAGTTAAATATCTAGGAGTAATTCTGGATAGGAAACTTAAATGGAAAGACCATATACAAGAAAGGGCTAACAAGGCCCAAATATGTTGGTCAACCTGCAGAAGGGCGATAGGCTCAAAATGGAGGTTCAATCCTAGGATGATACACTGGCTATACAGAAGCGTAATTAGACCAATTCTAACGTACGCGTCTGTGGTATGGTGGACAGCCATGGACAAAAAATGCAATGTGGAAATATTGCAAAAGGTCATAAGAACATGCTGCCTAAGCATTAGCGGAGCAATGCGGACCACACCGACTAGGGCTCTAGAAACAATTTTGTTTGTACACCCAATAGATATTCAGGTAAGGTATGAGGCAGCCATCGCAGCTGTAAGGCTAAAGTCGATGAGCGAGTGGATCGAAAAAAGCCACCAAACATACCACCAAAACATATTAAAGGTCACAACGGGTGAATCTATAAATCAGGTAGTATCGGACCGTATACCTGAAACTAGTGAAGTAGCCTTGTGTGAAGTGTCAATACCTAACAGAGACATGTGGATCGGGGGTGCTCTAGCACAGATTCCCGCTGGAAGCTGTGGGTTTACGGATGGGGCTGTGCTAGGGGGGAGAACCGGACTGGGTCTTTATATAATGGAACCGGAAACGGAAATCTCCCTCCGTCTGCCGGATCATAACACGATCCTGCAGGCGGAACTCCAGGCGATAACAGAGTGTCTGCTTTGGTTTGATACTCACACAAGGCCTACCACTGTAAATATCCTTACGGATAGCAAAGCAGCCATTAGAGCTATATCAACCAAGACAGTGAAATCTAGAACTGTCTTGGAATGTATTAAATCTATAAATAATTACTCCCAACACGGTAAGGTAAACATTATATGGGTACCAGGGCATACCGGGATTAGGGGTAATGAAATAGCAAACTCCTTGGCAAAACAAGCCAAGGAGCAACCCACGGTAAGTCTAGAAAACGCTAAGCCGTTTAAAGCTACGCGACTAGAACTAAAGACATGGGCAAAAAATGCACATGTATCCCTCTGGAGTAGTGAAGAGAAGGGAAAAAACACAAAAATCCTATGGGGAAACCCAGACGAGGACAAAACAAAAGAATTACTTTTACTAAGTAAAAAAGATATTAGTAGACTGACATGAATCCTTACAGGTCACCTAGGTCTAAAAGCGCACCTGCACAAAATAGGTTGTGCAGAAAACAGTGAATGCAGAGCATGCGGAGAGGACGACGAAACGTTGGAACATTACGTCTGCCATTGTCAAGCCTTCACAAATCTGAGAACCCAGTTACTAGGGAATGACATTATACCAGGACTCGACCAAATAAGGACAATCGAGTTCAAAAAGATCAGAGACTATGTAAATAGGACAGAGATCCTAGACTAAGTCAAAAAAAAGATAATCCTCCATAACCCAAAATTAGAGCGCACAACAGGCCTACTTATGGCTTAAGTGTATGTCCACACGGGCATGTGGTGATCTAGGATCACCCCTCTTATCAAACTAACCTAACCTATTTATTTATGTATTTATTTATTTATTTATTTATTTATTTATTTATTTATTTATTTATTTACTAGCATATGCCCGCTACTTCGTTAGCGGAAAATCCCAATGGTATAAAGCAGGATAATAAATAAATTGACCAAAATTCAGAATATAATGTCTCCATTTCCCATTTACAACTTTTTTATCAAAATAAAAGTCAGTAATGATACTTACGACAGTTAAGAGTGTTACTATTTTTCTTTTTCTAAAAATCAAGTATTTAGTTTTCCAAAAGAACTGCATAAATCGAATCGTTCTCGATATAGTTTGACGTAAATCGACTTATCTCCAAAAATTAATGTCTACAATCGTAAAGCAAATATGTCTCTCCCTTCCTCCTTCCCTTCGCATGTTATGGTATTATATTTTTTGAAGGCAAAAAAATGATTTCTTTGTTAGTTAATACCAGCACTTTAATGTTAATTAACATTTAGTAATATTCGTACCGCGAAAACACTAATTATCAAAAACTCTACCCGTTTTTAAAAATTGAGCTTGCTTCTAGTTCTGGCTGTTCACACAACCCCAGTGATCCCCATTTGTAAACTTACAGAACTATATTTTAAAATCACCACCTTATCTCAACCCATACTAAATATCAGTTTAGAAATCTATCTGTTCACACAAAACCAAAGGTACCAAATTTAAAACCTTTTTTACATTTCCGTTTTTTATTGAATTTTATTGAATTCGTTAGATAAGTGCCCAACGCAATTTACCCCTCGCAACGCCTTAAAAAACGCATTTAAAAGTTGCACTTTTGTTTCATAATTTTTTGTAAGGAACAAACGGTATGCACAAATCTATCATTCCTAATATTTTACAAAACAGTTATATTTTACTCTTAAAATCAGAAATGTAAAAAAGTGGAAATTTAAAGTTGAAATTTAATCATTACAAATGATGATTTCTGTGATACTAAGAATCCTCTCGCAAATGAAACGGTAAAAATAGAAATGCAGTGACAACTTGAACTTAATGTAAGACATTCTGTATAAAATTGATGGTATGATGATGGATCAAAGTCGATTGAAAGTTTTGTCTTAAACTTTAAAATACTTCAAAACCTAGACCTATGTTGCTAATATTTCGCACAGAGGTTTTCTATCTACAAAGAACAACAAATGCCAAATTACAACAAAATACGTAGGAAAATGTATCCTAACGGCTTGTATGGTTAAATGAGGGCTATACCAATGTGTATTGAAAATATTTTGTACATATTTCGAAAACCCTATATTCTAAAGCGGGGTACACACGATCAGTTTTGACTGTCGCTTTTTCGGAATTTTCGATAAATGTCAAACTATCCAGCAACCACAAAATATTTTATGATGACTGACAAAAATGAACGCCACACTGGCAAGCAACCGATTACTTGAGCAAAACTGACAGTCAAAACTGATCGTGTGTACCCCGCTTAAAGAGGAGTACACAATATCAATCAAAAATTAAAGCCAACGTACTTTTAGGACATTTTTCCCGCAAATAACAACTTTTATTTAGCGAAAAACCTTTTAAATACAATATATTGGGTATTATTTAGATATTACAAAATAAATTTTTCAGTTAGGCTTTGATATTCACGAAATAGACCTCGATGACTGTCAGTTTTGCTTGTCAATGTGTACTATACTTAATTTGCAGCAAAATTGATTGAATGAGTCTATAACGTAAAAATGGACGCTACCGCTACATTAACCCTACAGGAAACCGCGTGTCTATGTGGTAAATATTGTGCCTCGAACTACCAACTAATATAAATGGAATTTTTGTGTTTTACTGTAAAAATTAGTAACCTATGTCCTTCATATCAAACTACAAATGTTTCGAAACTATCAAAATTCGAAACATTTGTACTAATTATTACAAATTATCGAGTACACGGACAGACATATTGTCAAATAGTTAATAGGGGGCAGAGGTCTTATGATGTATTTTTATTTATATTTGTGTAGTATTATTAAGAATTTAATCATATACAAAATATAAATTCATTTTTTAGAAAACTGTATTAATTATTTTCGAGGTCGAGTAATTTGAGGGTACACAAAGTGGGATTCTGTAACACATTTTTGCTGTTACCGGCAAAAATCGATAAAATTAAATAGCAAAATTATGACTAAAAACATAAAGAAAAGTTGACATCACTGTTTGTGTCGCTAGAGGCTAGCGACTACTTTTTATTCTTCGTTAACTTACCGAAAAAAATCGTTAATTATCGATACTACTAATGAACGTAAAAACGTGCAAAATTTTTGGAAATTTAACATTTTTCAAAGAAAAAATCAAATTTTTTATTAAAACACCAACTTCACCAGCTTTATATATCACCGTGGGTCATCTTGCAAAACAAATAAAAATCAATTAGCACGGAAACAACTCGAGTTTAAGACCGCCATAATCCGGTTTATAGTCTGGTCTTCAATCGTTTTGCAATTGCACTACTTGTGATGCTTAATATTGCTATTGCCAACTGAGATTTATGAACAGTTTCGTTAAGACTATACGAATACAAATGTGTTCAAACTGCTACCTGAGTTACGTTTTGTTTATATGTATATGAGTTATTTTTGTTTGTTTTTTTGTTTTCAGTCGAACAACCATTTTCTACACCGAAAGGCGTTTGGTAGTAATTCGAACGAATTTGATTTCGGATCGTCTTAGCAATCAAATATATTATAGTCATTCATTAACCATCATTCAAAACACAAATTTGTTTTCCACTGAACACTAATTTTAAATGTAAGTTATATGCATAGGTAAGGGTACTTTACACGATATGAAAAAATACATTTCGAAATGTCATATTTTATTGGTATTTTTTCCATTGATCTTTATTAAGTTTCGCATATTAGTGGACGGTCTTTTTCCAGCTTTTTTCCTCAGGTGAATCCATAAAGTTTTTGTAAATAAGATTTACGTCTAGAATGTCTTGTCATGGTAGATTTTATATTGTATTTACTTTTTTGATTTTCAGGTTCCAAAAACCACAATTTTGATGTTGTCGTTAAATAAGTTGTAGAAGATCTTCAAATAAACCGCAGAAAACTTATTTTACCTAAAGCCATTGCTTCATATACAACCCTTTGCCATAGACAAATTAAATGTACATATAGACAAAGGAATGCTCTAAACAATGTTCTTAACATCGAGTTTGTTGACAGAACAACTCAATTAAAACTACAATAAATACAATTCTATAAAGTTACTTTTTGACGGAATCTACATCCTCGGATAAAAATGTAAAAGAAAATCTTGTCATTTTTCTCAAAAATCGCCTTCGAAAAATATTCAGTATTTTGGTTTGAGTCTGTTGGCAGCACACAGCATGAGTAATCTTTTGTCTATACAATTCGTTTGTCTATGCCAATACCATAACTTACAGTTCTCCGAAGTTTTCAGTATGTATTACATTTTTATTTTCCAGGGTTGTAAGATGGTTGCTCCATACTTTTTGGGTCCCCTCGTAATAATACAACATAATGTTCGTCTCATTAGAAAATATAACGTCATCAAAGTACTTTAAAGGGCTTGAAATCTTCTCTGTAGAAAATTCGTTTCCCCATATTTTACGGGAAGAGCAATGGTTTTTCCTATCCCTTCGTGATAATGTTTTTCTGACTTTTTCACGTAACGCGCATATTCCAAAATCGTTTTCAATTGCAAAGCCAAAATTTGATTCTGGTTTGTGGTCTATTATTGATTTCCTAAATTATTTGGTGACGAAAAGTTATAGACTCTACATTTCTATATACCAAGAACGCCATAAAAATTCTTAATTGCAAACAAATCGTGGGAATATTCACAATTTTATTGCACTTTAACTGATTTGCAAACATTTAGACCAAGGCCAAGAAATCAAGTACATACAGTTTTTGTTGTTGTTATTTCTGGCCGATTTCTGATTTTATTGCCTTAATGAACTAAATTTTGTTTTAATCTTAAATTAAAAATAAAATTTTCCAAATTCGTTGGTAATAATTTTTTTGTTTAAAAAAGAAAATCTGTTGTGCGACATTTGTTAAGTGAAAACAAAATTACTCGACACGTAAATCTGGATCGGTTGGTTTTTACTGCTTACATTACGTTAATACTATACAATTGCGACATCTGTTGAAACGGAAGAAAAACTTATAATATGGTTTTATAATTTAGTGGTTTACGATAAAATGATACGATAAAACGTGCGCCTAGAAGTAAACTACAAAATTTGAAATTATTTGTGATAATATACGGTATATAATATTTTACGGTATATAAAGGATGTTTTTTTAAGCCCGATAGAACTTGAAATTGTAAAAAATAACACAAAAAATTAAATTGTAATCAAAAAATTTTTTTATTCGAAAGATCAATACGTGACATTAACATTTGAAAATGATTTCGGGCATATGGGCACCGCGGCTGTTCTTGACGAAGTGCATTCTGGACGTCCAATTTTTGGCCACTTTTTCGAGCACTGCTGGCCGTATGTCACGAATAACACGAACAACGCTGGCCTCCAAGGCATCAATTGTTGCTGGTTTATCAGCATAAACCAGTGACTTCACGTAGCCCCACAGGAAATAATCGAGAGGTGTCAAATCGCACGACCTTGGAGGCCAATTGACAGGTCCACTTCTCGAAATCAACTTATCGCCAAATTTTGATTTCAATAAGTCGATGGTTGCGTTCGCCGTATGGCACATAGCGCCATCCTGTTGAACCCACATCTCCTCCGGATCAATGTCATCGATATTTTCAAACAAAAAATCATTGATCATGGTGCGGTAACGATCTCCATTGACCGTAACGCGAGCTCCGGCCTCATTTTTGAAGAAATAAGGTCCGATGATGCCACCAGCGTGAAAACCGCACCATACGGTGCATTTTTCTGGATGTAATGGAGTCTGTAGGGTCTCTTGTGGATTGGTCTCACTACATATGCGGCAATTTTGCTTATTAACAAATCCGTTAAGCCAAAAATGCGCCTCATCGCTGAACGCCATACAAATGACGAAGTCGTCTATAAGTTGCGCGAATCGGCGACTGATTTTCAAAGTAAATTTGGATAATTTCGTAGCCTTGTCTATTCATGATGATTTGTCAGAGTATACTGAAACAAATAAAAAAAAAGTTTCATCAAAATTTAATTTTTTGTGTTACTTTTTACAATTTAAAGTTCTATCCAGCTTAAAAGAACACCCTCTAATAGCAAAATATAAGGATTTTTGTTGTTGATATTTTTTGTGGTTCCAGGACGAATTTTCTAAAACCCGGCCTTATCTCGCACATTTGCACCAACAGTGACCTACTGGTAAAATTTCAAGCTCATAGCTTTAGCCATTTTGGCTGGGCGTTGATGATGAGTCAGTCAGTCACTTATCCCCAAGCTCAAATATATAATAGATTTATTTATTTATTTACTAGCTGACCCGGTTCCGCGTTGCTGGCCCGTCTTTTTGGATTTCCGTGTAAGGCTTAGTAATCTATCTACAATTTATCTATCTAATATTGATACCTCTAAATATTCGAACCGAATTGACGATAAATCGACGTTTTGGTATAACCCTCATGCAATGCAAATGTAAAATAGAAAATTACTTTAATTATAGCCTCCAGCATAATATGAAGGGTATGATTAACTTTATGATTCTGTTTGTAACACATCGGAATACTTTGGTATTTAGTCTCCCTTATAGGCATACAGCATTTTTGCAAGCGATTATCAGCGTAGGTCCACGTTTTGATAGAACTACCCTAGAACGGTAGGGCCCGAGTGTCGATATTTTGGAGGTTTTAGTCTCATTATCCCACCGAAATGGCTGCAATTTGGTATTTAGTATTCAGTGTGGGTATAAAACATAGAATATTCGGTACAGGTTCAGGTTTCTAAATAGTCTTCACTGAACGGTACCTCTCGATCTTCGGTATTTTCAAGTATATATTCACATTATTCATACGAAATGGCTATAATTGGTACTTAGTCTCCCTTGGGGTTATAAACAATTTCTGCAGAGAATTATCGGCATATAGAACGGTACCTCCCGTGTTTCGATAACTTGGAGGTTTTAGTCTCATTATCCCACCGAAATGGCTATCGCAATTTGGTGTGTGGGTATAAAACATTCCCGCAAAGAATATTCGGTAGAAGTTTTTTATGTAGCCTTCATTGAACGGTACCTTCCGATTTTTAATGTTTTAGCGGCATTATTCAACAGAAATGGCTATATTTGGTATTTAGTCTTCCTTGGAGGTATCAAATATTTAAGCAGAGAATTGTCGGTATAAATCCATGTTTTGATTCATAAAACGATACCTACCAATTTTTTGGGGATTTTGAATGTTTTAGCCACATTATTCAACCGGATTGTCTTAAACCTGATTTCAATATAATTTATGGTGGTGTGCATAAAACTTGGGGCCGGTCGAACTTAACGTCGTTTTTACTTCTTGTTAACTGAGAGATGTTTCATTGAACACGTTATTATTTTGTACTCCTAAACATGCAAACATCTGTGATTCATAAAAAATGACTTCAAAATGCTATTGGGTTTATCTAGACTTTGCTGTATTAAAAAAACGTGGTCTTGATCGAGTTATTCCAAGCACTGAAGTCAATGTTCATGCCATGTTTGCTGTCCCACTTCCTAAATTTGTAAATCTAATCAGTAAGAATAAAATTTTCAAAAATTGGACGCAATCGCGGTATTCTGCTTCCAAAACACCCATTAATGGCAGAGACCACAATTGCAATTGTATTGAGTACCAATACGTCTAATAATCTTTGATATTTAGCGATTTGTTAAAACCCGTTGTTGGGGAGGTCCCCCACACCCTCCATTTTCGGTATTCTCCCACCTTATGAACCTACACACAATTTCATTCAATTCGGTCCAGCCGATTCGGAAGTTTAATTGAGAAAATCATGCCAGTCTTTAAGAACCCTATATACATTTATATATGTTATAGATGCACCGAATTGCTGGACCATCGCTTTAGTGACCAATGTACATTTTGTAGACGTTCTAGTTATTTAACCATCTTTGAAATTATGTTTTGCCTGATTTCTCAATCGATTTTTTGGAATTTCGGTCAAGGGACATTTAACGTTATTTGGGTTGTACTGTATTCCAAAATGTGGGGTTGATCGCGCTTTTCCAATAATTGAAGCCAGTGTTTATAGAGTTTTTGTAATCACGCTTACTAAAATTTAGGATATTACCTATAATTATACATTTTTTAAAAAATTGGGCTGACCGCGATATTCCACTATTGCAATCAATTTTTAAACAATACGTTCAAAATTATCTTTGATATCACGTTTTCTTAAAAAATTTTGTGAGGGAGGTACTCTGGTCACTCCACTGACCAGTATAAAAAATAGCTAAAAACCTATTCTCAGACCAAAAAACTCCACATACAAAATTTCATCGAATTCGGTCCAGCCGTTTCGGAGGAGTTTAATTTCGAACATCATGGCCGTCTCGAAGAATTATATAGATAGATATAGATTTATTTATTAAATCGTCGTGTACTACATTCCCACGAATATTTTTTCAAAAGAAACCGTTAAGACAAATTTAACAGTTTTGGAGATATGGTGCGAACTAATTATCTCAGTGGTCATGAAATATCTCCACCAAACATCGTCAACATAGGTCCATGTTTTGGTATAGCCCCCATATAAGGGTACCTCCCGATTTTCGGTATTTTGAGAATTTTAGCCACAATTTGTAACCGAACTATCTGCAATTTGCCATTTGAGGTTCTCAGTGGTCATGAAACATCTCCAGCAAACATCGTCAACATAGGGCCATGTTTTGGTATGGCCCCCTTAAAACCGTACCTCCCGATTTTCGGTATTTTGAGCATTTTAGTTACAATTTTTAACCGAACTAGCTGTAATTTGACATTTGAGGTTCTCAGTGGTCATGAAACATCTCCACGAAACATCGTCAACATAGGTCCATGTTTTGGTATAGCCCCCTTATATCGGTACCTCCCGATTTTCGGTATTTTGAGAATTTTAGCTAAAATTTTTAACCGAACTAGCTGTAATTTGCCATTTGAGGTTCTCAGTGGTCATGAAACATCTCCACCAAACATCGTCAACTTAGGTCCATGTTTTGGTATAGCCCCCATATAACGATATCTCCCGATTTTCTGTATTTTGAGAATTTTAGCTACAATTTTGTCTATTCAAAAATAATCGTCAATATAGGTCCATGTTTTGGTATATCCCCCCATATAACTGTATCTCCCGATTTTCGGGAATTTTCAGTGGTCACGAAATTTCTTCACTAAAATTCGTCAACATGGGTCCATTTTTGAGGGTCTACATTGTTTTGATGAAACTACCCTCAATTTGACTCTTGAAGTTCCCTGCAGCTATAAAACATTTCCGCCAAAAAATTTAAAGATAGGTTGACTCTTTGTTATAGCCCCGTAGGTGGTACCTTTCACCTAGCTGAACACATTTTTTAGATTAGATTAGATAACACTGTGCAACAAAATGGAGGTGAAAGTCTGGGGCACGGAAAATTCCTCTTGGGGAAGAAAGGCCTTGGTGACAGATGCGCCGTGTGTCGAACTTCCGCGTTATGGCGTGATGAAATTTTTGTTAGAGATCCACCATCAAGAATTAGCGTTATATCTTTGTTCACTGTTGCTTAAGTGCTCTACAAAAACAACAAACAAAGATATAACGCTAATTCATGATGGCTTACAGGGTCTCTTGCCAAAACTTCATCACGCCATAACGCGGAAGTTCGACTCACGGCGCATCTGTCCTTTGGTGTTTTTAATATACACACACCAAGGGCTTTCATCTCCAAAAGGAATTATCTCTGCCGCAACATTTGTGTTCACAGTGAAATTTAAGCAATAGTGGGAGGCAGCAGGAGTCTATCCATTGTCGAAAAGTTGTTCCACCTTAAATTGTGAAAGGACCCTAATTATTTAATTTTAATTAAGACTATTGTATGGTGGAGGGTATAAAAAGTTCGGCCCGGCCGAACTTAACGACTTTTTACCTGTTTTTTATCTTCCTATGTGGTAAAAATAGCCAAACACTACTGAATAAACTATAAAAAACATAATTTTTAAACATATTTTCCTTGCCTCGATAATCCGGACATCAATATATTTTCCTATCTTGAGCATTAGATTCTTACTTATTTCATTGACGTTTTCGTTCTTAACAATAGCAATTGCTGTATTAATAAGAAAATTTAAGTTTTTCAAAGTTTTCAGTCCAAATCTCGACTTATATAAGAATTTCAATAAATTTAAAACAAAGTAGTATGTAGTAGTAGTATTTTCTTTTTTGACTTTCAAAATCACCGGTAACTAAGGATTGTTGTTATACATTCTTGTAATTATGTAACCAATAGATTTAAATTACTTTTTATTCGGCCTAAGACCTTAGATGTCATGACCATATTTGCTTTATATTTAGTTTGTAATTTGGTACCCTGGGAAGCTGCTTCCGGTCTTAAAATGTTGGCAATCCATAATATTTGTTTAATATGAATTTGTTTACCTTATATGTCAGGTTATTATCTAGTAAAAGTCCATTATTAATAATTTAAACGTACAAAATTACATGTTTCTGTTATTACTCGGTAATCCGGACACAGCAGAAACATGTGGTGTCCGGATTATCGAGATTATACTGTAACTCATATATTAAAAAACAAATAAGAGAGGGCTGTAGTCGAGGCCGACCATGTGATACTCTACCCCACTACCCTTGGGCATCACCAGTTTTCGACGGAATCTATTTAAAATGATTGAGTTATATTTTTGCCATGCGATCATACCTTTTATATAAAACTAAAATGGCGTTCGTATGTTAATCAAAAACTCGGACAATTACAACCAATTTGTTTCGCGTTTGTCTTAAAATGTTTAAATTTATCCAAGAAAGGATCCGACATATTTTATTTTTTATATGTCTCGAAAAATCCGCGAAAATTTGCAAAAAAAATATATATCGTAGAAAGTTAATTGTTTCCTCACTTTTCGTTGGGGGCTTTTGTTGTGGAATTATTTATTTCCAACTTTTTTTAAAATGTTTTAAGCAAAAAGCATATATACACAAACTATAAGCGACATTTTATGTTTTGGTTTCATCAATATTTGAAAGTTTTTAAAAATTATTTTATTTACGACAATCAAATATTTAAAAGAAATTTAAAAGAAAAAAGATCTAAATTGTCAACATTAATAGTGGTTTCGAGTGATGCAATTACTTTTGGTTTATTATTTGAGAAAGACATTACGGTCTTAATTTTGTGACCGTAAGTAACGACAAAAATGTCGAAATTACGCCAATCAATGACATATAGGTGATCAAGAATACACACAGCGCAGTGTCAAATGTGTCATGTTTCGTTCTTCAAAACATGGATCTTTACCAATTTTGTCTGTAAGAAATGTTAGGAAGACCAAATATCAACATGCTGAACTCCAAAAATACCGGTATCGGGCGGTGTCGTTATATAAGTGCTAAGCCGAAACGTGGATCTTCGCGGAACATTTTCAGCAAGAAATGTTTGTACCTCGACCGAAGACCAAGATCAGAATTTCATACGATGTGGCTAAAACCAACAAAATATCGAAAATATAGCGGTATTGTTCTACGGGCACTATGGACCTAACCCGACAATTTTCTACAACATAGTGGTATGCACCTAAATTCGAAGCTTGAAAATACCGAAAATATGGTATTGTTCTATAGAGTCTATTTTAAACCATGGACCGATAAAATCCACCTTCTATCTAAAACTATTACACAAATAAATTACATATTTATTCAATTGTCGAAAGGCTTCGATTTCTAGCGGTTTTCAAAAGACTTCGTTCTTCTACAGACCCGTCTAAAGTCTTAGGAGTTATATAATTTTCATTAAAAGCTCTATCAAATTTTGAGAGCTTTTAAAACTTTATAATTGCAGATAAGATATTTGAATTTAGAAGTGGGACTACAAAAACGAAAGAACATTTGAATACAGCAAAATATCTATAATTCCAAGTATTACTTAAAAGTATGTTTTATGAATTACTGAGATTTTCCGAATTTACAATATGAATGCATTTTGAATTCTGGAGATTTGCTGTCTAAACTCTAATTATGATCAATTCGGTTGAAAAATCCAACTGAAAAATTAGACAAATAACATCTGGAAGTATCAATACTTGCATTTTTCAGGTAGGATTTGCATACTGAAAAAGCTCTGCCGAGAGCTAGAGATAGTTTACCAGAAGAACACAAACAACGGGCCAGCAACGCGGACACGGGCCAGCTTTTATAAATATAAAAGTTGATATACGTGATAACATCTAAGAAATATAAAACATACTAGAAAAGTAATAAAGTAAATTGTAATTTTCTATATTTTATAATGGACAGCCCGACCTTTCTGTATTAAAAAGAACACATATCAAAGCCGTTTAGAAATAGCTTTTGGGCAATTTTTATCGACCAATGAATAAACGACCAGTATTTCGAGGTATTACATTGCTTCTTACCAAAGGTTACACAAAAACTTCAAGGCCCTGTATGGCGTTGTAATTTGCATCAACTTAAAAAAACTATTACGCTATCATGTTTTGTAAACTTTTCTATCATGATTCCGACATGTTGTAGCATGGAAGTTGAATGTAGTTCTTTCCAAACAAACAAAAACGATAAAGCAAACCACTTACTAATATGTTAGACAGTAGTTTCGTATTCTACATAATTTTCAAGAATTTAAAATATTGACCAAATTATTAAATTTGGATATTTTTCCCAAAAAATGATGGTCAGTTTCGCTCGCTAAATATATCCGATCATAATCCAAAAATATTGACATTGTCTGTCCTTGACCAAAACGTCTACCTCGAGCAAAATTTTGTCGGTATTGAACTATACCTGCAACTCCTAGCTTGATTATGGTGACACTACACACAATTAAAACTGTATAATCCCCGTATATTTTAGGCTGTAACTCTGTTATCTGATCACGTACATCAATATAATTGACATCTATGGAAAGGTCAAAGGTTTTTCTCACGTGGGCGGAATGTGTCTTCGAGAAATAAAAATATAAGATTTTACCAATATTCACACAAAAGTTTTGGTCTATTTAACCGGCTAAATATCATCTGATCATCATGTTAAATTGCAAGCTCTTTGTTATAATCTCAAACATTACTCAAAATTTCGCCGATCGGACTGTAATCACAAAAAACTAATCGAATATTCTGGAACATATCCAGTGGGCTAGAGGAAGTGTTGCCGCTTCCCAGTCGAAGCAGGTTGGGTTCGAGTCCCGGTTAGGACGTTAATTTTTAAAACAAAATGGGTGACGTAGGCGATGGAAGATACCAAGCAACGGTCCTGACCGGCTTTAACATGGCAAAGCCCAGGATGTATCTTGGTCCCTCTTTCATCTCAAGTGGGCACTGACCTCCCCGTGGTGTCACCTGGGGAACTGCCTTTAACACCCGTTAAAGGTAGTGAGCTAACATGTGCCGCGCGTTTACCCATAAGAACGTTAAAAACTTGGGTTTGGGCGTCGGGTTACTAACACTCCCCTAGAAAAACAGCCTACTATGAAAAAACGAAAGAAAAGAAAAACAAATCCCTCAAAGGTGACGCACTGTATTATAGCTGCCATGACACAAAGCATGAGTTTAGTTGCGGATTTGTAGTTGGTCTGAGGTTAAAACATCTGGTCTCCAGCTTCACCCCAGTGAATGAAAGACTCGCTGCAATTCGATTAAAGGCAAAATTCTTCAACATCAGCTTTATTTGCGCTCATGCTCCCACTGAAGACAAGGGCGAACAGACCAAAGATATTTTTTACGAAGAAACTTATGACCGTTGCCCTGCCCTGACATTAAAATTATACTAGGCGATTTTAATGCCAAAATTGGAAAGGAGAATATCTTTGGCCCAACAGTCGGGAAATTCAGTCTCCACAGTGAAACATCTGACAATGGTATGAGGCTGATAGACTTTGGAGCTGCAAGAAACATGGTAGTTAGCAGTACCAGATTTAAGCATCTCGATATTCATAAGGGCACCTGGCTGTCGCCAGATCAAAGAAATCAAATTGATCACGTTGTGATAGATGGAAGACATGCATCAAGCGTGTTGGATGTACGATCGTTCCGAGGTGCAAACATAGACTCGGACCACTACCTTGTTGCGGCAAAGGTACGTACTAGATTAAACGTAGCAAACAAAGTGCGAACAGACACAACACGGAAGTTGGACATCGGTAAGCTGCAATCACCACAGATAGCCAAAGCATATTCCACTCAACTAGCCCAACTGCTTAATCAAAGCACTCCTCGTCCCGATAACATATCAGGACTATGGCAAAACATTGCCCACTCCATGCAAACAGCCGCAAGATCAGTACTTGGATACCAGAGACCTCCACCAAGGAATCCATGGTATGACCAGGAGTGTCGTGCTGCTACCGAAGAGAAAAATGCGGCATATAGGGCTACTTTACAATCAGTAGCAACGCGTAGCGCACGAGAGAGGTATCGGGAGAAAAGGACAGAGGAGAAACGTCTTTTCCGCAGGAAAAAGAGAGAGTTGGAAAAGCGGGAGTGTGAACAAATCGAGATGTACAGGAGACAGAATGAAGTCCGAAAATTCTACCAAAGAGTGAAACATCAAACTGATGGCTTTGGAACTGGCACATCCTCCTGTAGAGACCAGCAAGGTAATCTGGTAACTGATACAGATAGAGTGCTAAGGATATGGAAAGAGCATTTTTCCAAACTGTTGGTATCAAATAGACGAAGATACCACAGATCCAATCCAAGAAGACGGTTTTGAATGTATACCACCCGGCCAAGATGAGGTGAAGACAGCAATAAACCGGCTGAAGAATAATAAGGCAGCAGGAGCTGATGGCCTACCAGCCGAGCTGTTAAAAACCCGAGGCGACACGCTGATAAAGTGTATGCATCAGCTAGTTAGCTCCATCTGGCAGGAAGAACACGTACCCGACGATTGGAACATGAGCATCCTGTGTCCCGTCCATAAGAAAGATAAGACTTTATGCTCCAACTACAGGGGCATAAGTCTTCTCCCTATCGCATACAAGATAGTGTCAGGGATATTGTGCGAACGACTAAAGACCATGGTCAACGAAATAATTGGACCATACAAATGCGGCTTTAGACCTGGCAAGTCTACCATTGAACAGATATTTAGCCTGCGCCAAATCCTGGAGAAGACCCAAGAGATGCAAATCGACACCTACCACCTTTTTGTCGATTATAAAGCAGCCTTCGACAGCCCGCTACGTTCAAAGGCAACACCCTGCTAGAAAAGGTTATACGAGAGGCAAACGTCAAAAGAAGTGGCACAATCTACACCAATAGCCACATGTTACTTGCTTATGCTGATGATATAGACATCATGGGACGATCAGTAAAAGAAGTAACCGATACCTTTATGAAGGTCGAAGGAGAATCTGCTAAAGTGGGTCTGGCGGTAAACGGCGAGAAGACGAAGCTGATGGTGTCGACGCGCAATGCGTCCATTGAGATCGGACCAACTGTTGAAGTTGGTTCCTATAATTTTGAGGTAGTAAAAGACTTCGTATACCTCGGCACCGCATTAAACACAACCAACGACATCAGTTGTGAAATAAAAAGAAGAATTGTATTGGCCAACAGATGCTACTTTGGCTTAAGAAAGCACTTTAAAAACAAAGCCACAACTCGTCAAACACCCGTGCTGATGTATGGTTCCGAAGCCTGGGTACTAGCGCAAGCAGATAAGGCAGTGCTTGGCGTGTTTGAGAGAAAAATTCTTCGAAAGATCTACGGACCGATCTGCGTTGACGGTGAATATCGACGTCGTATGAACCACGAGCTGTATCTGCTATACAAGGACATCAATACAGTTAAACGTATCGAGATGCAGCGATTGCGTTGGCTAGGCCATATAATAAGAATGAGCGATGATTAACCCGCTAAAAAGGCGTATAAATTCGAGCCACATGGAGGTGCACGCAGAATTGGCAGGCCAAAGAATAGATGGCGCAAACAAGTGGATGATGAGATGACAAGGCGCGGTATTCCAAAAAGCGAAGCACGAAACAGAGAGAATTGGAGATATTTTCTTAGTTCGGTCTATGGAACAAATGTTCTGTAATGGGCCAGCTAAGTAAGTAATATATTCTGGTCACAACCCGACCTCCATACAAAATTTTGATTACAATTTTTAATGGACGAACATATCAAAATCGTTTTATCAAGTCGAGATATACATAAAATTTGGTATACCACATTGAATATTTCGCTGTGTTACATGAATTTTCAGAAAAACAAACGTATAATACCCTTTCCACATTTTGGTGTAGGGTATACAAATATCATTTGTCAATCGGCAATCGGCACACAACAACCAAAAATTGAGCAAACACTGTGTCAGTGCATAGTTTTTCAATGAGTTAGAGAGAGAAGCTCTCTTTGCTTGCTCGCTAGTAAGGGCTGCGGAATGCTGTTTAGAGCCACACGACATAGACAAAAAGGCATATCTGAAATTTGGCCTGTTAGGGCGAAGATTATTTTAATTGATTTTTATTAATTTTTCTCGTTGGAGTTGAGCTGGATGATCAAAGTGTTTTCGCAAGTGAAAAAGCAAAGCCGAAGATTCGAACCCACACAACCACCAAACTATATGACCGGCATTGGCTTTGAAAGCCAACACGTCGCACGTTGGCGCAAGATTGTAAAAACCGGTTCTTAATTGAAAACAGGGTTGACGAGTATAAAATTCTACCTCACTAGCCAATATAGCAAAGTCGTATGTTGTTTACTTTTCGTGTAGCACAGTGTTAAAGTTGAACATATTTTTAAAATTTAAGAAACATGTGAAAATTATTAAATTTTGCTCCTTTTAAATCGCCATAACGTAGTTTTTGCTACATAAACTTAGCATTTTCAAAATGGATATTTCAAACAGAGGTAATTCTTAATATGTTAGGAAAAATTGTTCTGAAAATGTTTTGTAGAAATGTATTTAAAAAATGTGTCCAGATTTTGCATAATTTTGAAATGTATTGGAGTATAACAAAAAAGAGTGTCAAGAAGGTCGTGAGAAAATTATTTGTTTTTTTCTCACGATTGTTGTCTTTGATATTGCACAAACAAAACTTGCGTCTTGCTTGCGCATTTTGAGTTATGCCAAAAAGGGTGGAAATAGCCTTGGGTCAAATTTTTACATTTTGGGGTTTTTGTCTTCATTTTCTTTGTTATTGTTGTACAGTATGTTGTGTTTTGGCTTAATGTCTGTATTCACCCTACATAAGACAACGTGTACACGTCCACCATTATGTTATAGGTACTATATCGCTCATTTACTCAAAGAGTGACACAATTCAAAAAAGCCAGTTTCGAGAAAAACGCGTTTAAAATTCGTGATCCTAAAAATATTATTACACTAAAACTAAAATAACTGCTTGGACCATATTTTGCAAACAGCTAGCCAGATATCAGTGCTAAACTTCTGTGCAAGATCAAGCATAATTTGAGAAGTTTTAGTGCTTCATAAACTCAAAAGACTGTTGTGTTGAATTATGCGAAGCTCGTAGTAAATCAGATGTAACTCGTTAAGTTTTAGAGATATCAGCATGAAAATTTGACACAAAATAAAATAGAAGTCGAAGAAAAAATAGAAATTGCTAACTCAGAAAACGTATTTTTTGAGTTATGCCACTCTTTGAGTAAATGAGCGATATAATGATTTATATGAAATTATGGCGATGCACTTCACCCCTTGTGCAAAAAGCAAAAAACTGAGATTAATTAAAAAAATTAAATTCGGTTTTTGGTATAACTGTCATTACATGGTAATATGGTACAAAATCTAAATCTGTAACCAAAATGTCATGATCATATATTGTTTACTTCTACAGTTACACTGTGTTGAAGCTAAAGGATTTTTAATAATTTGAAGAGCACCATAAAAATATATTTTTTGGTGTAAAAAGTGTAATATTTTTTACGCATCAAAAGTGGCCATTTTAGGTAGATATTAGAATCTTAGAAAAACATATTTATGGCAAAAGAAGTTTTGAAACATATTAAAAATTAATTTTTTCGCTATTTTTGAAAAGTATTTAGAGTTAAAAAAGTAACGGAATATTTGATATGGAGGTTATTCCAAAACAATATATGGAGATGATGTTTAATAAAAATATTTTCAATCTCTTCAAAATGCACAATTTACAATCTGAGCCAGTTTATTTGCAATATATGCCTAAAATTTTCGAAAAACCCCAAATTTGACTGTACCTCTATATGGGGGATATACCAAAACTTTGACCTATTTCGCACGATGAATTCTTAGGCATTCAGAACTATAAATCCTAATTTACAGATAAATATACTAAAAAATGTGGTAAAGATCCTCGAAATACATAAAATCAGAGATATCTTTGTATGGGAGCTACACGAAAATATTGACCTAACTTTATAATTTTTATACCCTCAGCATTTATGCTAACGAGGGTATATACACTTTCATACGGGCAAAATGTGCCTCATCGAAATAATGGTTTTAGACCCCAAGTATGTTTGGACGAAATGTGTTTTGGACAATTTGGAGTCGATTGAGCAATGTCCGTCCGTCTGTCTGTCTGGCTGGCTGGTGCGCACGATAACTCTTGAACGGATGAACCGATTTGATCCAAAATTTGGCTTTCGTAATATTTTGTCCAAACTTAGTTTAAGTTCGAAATGGGCTATATCGGCCCACTCCTTCCGGTACCTCCCCCACAAAAGTTGGAAAATGTTCGGAAAATTTGTGTGCACGATAAATCTGGAAGGAAGTAACCGATTTGACCCATACTTTGCACATCGTGAAATTTCTACTAAACTTAGATGAGGTTTCAAAATGGACTCAATCGGTCCACTCCTTCCGGTACCTCCCACACAAAATTTCGGATAAGTTCAGATTAGGACCTGCTCTCGAAACGCTTTGATTTTTGTTGCAACAACTTGTATTCATTGCCCCCCCTACGACGGTACAAATTTCATCAGGGGCAAGTCCATACTTCCTGAGAAACTAGCCTGAAACATGCAAAAAGCCCCTATAACACCGTGTGTAGTGGATGGAGCGCACGATAACTCTCGAACGGATCAACCGATTCGATCCAAAATTTGGCGTTCGTAATATTTTGTCCAAACTTAGTTTAAGTTCAAACATGAGCTATATCGGTCCACTCCTTCCGGTACCTCCCCCACATAAGTTCGAAAATGTTCGGAAAATTTGTGCGCACTCTTGAAGGGGGTATCCGATTTGGTCCAAAGTTTGCACATCCTAATATATCTACCAGATATAGATCAGGTTCGAATATGGACTATATTTGCCTACTCCATCTGGTACCTCTCACACACAATTTCGGATAAGTTCACTTTATGACCTGCTCTCGAATCACTTTAATTTTTGTTGAAGCGATTTGCAATCGCTACCTCCATTACGACGGTAAAAGTTTTTTCCGGGGCAGGTCCCTATTTCTTAGGAAAACAGCCCGAAAGTTATAAAAACAAGTAAGAAAGTATCAGTCAGCTGAGCCGACAGAGATATACCCTCAGCCACGCACCGGAAGAAAAAAAGTTAACACAATACTTCTGTAGGTTTCTTAGCTGTTGGGAAAATTTTCCAGGATGGAAAGGGCCCAAAAAACTACGTGTTGCAACAAAATTCAGAATGATCCAAGACGAGTGCATTTTTTCCAAACTTTGGGTAGGCAGAAGGAGTGATCCGATGTAGTACATATTCGGACCTAATACAAATCTGTAGGAAATATTTTTTTTCTTTATTAGTCTATGGATATTTTCCTTTCAGACTATATAATTAAATATGTTGTACTTCATTTTCTGAATTTAAATATATTACAATTTTACTTTTCAATTTACAAAGTTTGAGCTAAATCGATTTCTCTCTTAAAGGGTTATTTTACACATTAGCCAGTTTAGGTTGTGCCGGTAGGATTTTCTGGACCTTTTTGGGTCATTATCTCAGGAAGTATGGACTTTCCCACGCAAAAAAAAACAACGTCGTAACAGGGACAGCAAGTGCAACCTGCTGCGTCACAAATTAATAAGATCAGAGAGGAGTTGTTATATACTTTTTCCAAATTTTGTGTGGGAGGTACTCAAATGAGTGGACCGATATAGTCCATATTAGAACTCGATCTATACCTGAAAGTAATATTACCAATAGCAAAGTTTGGCTCAATTCGGTTATTTCCTCCTAGAGTTATCATGCCCACAATCTTGGCGAAAAATTTTGAACCTTTGTGGGGGAGGTACCGGAAGGAGTGGACCGATATGGTCTATCTTCGAATTTAAACTAAGTTTGGACAAAATATTGAAAAACCCAAAATTTTAACCAAATATGTTGATCCGTTCGAGAGTTATAGTGCACTCCAACTACGACACATGGTAGTATATGGGTTGTTTGCAGTTTTCGTGCTGATTTCTGAGGATATATGGACTTGCTCCTGAAAAAAATTATATCGTCGTAATGGGGGTAGTGAATACAAGTGGCTGCAACAAAAATCAAAGCGATTCGAGAGCAGGCCTTAAACTGCAGTTAAGCAGTGGGAGGTACCCGAAAGACTGAATTAATAGGGTCCATATTGGAACCTCATCTATGTCTGGTAGAAATGTCACGATGTGCAAAGTATGGACTAATTCGGTTACTCCCTTCAAGAGTTATCGTGCGGACAATTTTTCCGAACATTTTTGAACTTTTGTGGGGGAGGTACCTGAAGGAGTGGACCGATATGACCCATCTTCGAACTTAAATCAAATCTGGACAAAATATTTCGATACCCAAAATTTGAACCGAATCGATTAATCCGTTCGAGAGTTATCGTGCGCACCAGCCAGCAAGACAGACAGACGGACAGACAGACAGACGGACGGACATTGCTAGATCGACTCAAAATTGTCTGAAACGGATATCGTACAAACATACTTGGGGTCTAAAACCATTATTTCTATGAGGCACATTTTTGGCCGTATCAAAGTGTAAATACCCTATTTAGCCTAAAGGCTGAGGGTATAAAAATCCCTATGTCACCATATGTGACTGTCGAAGAGCACGATAACTCTCGAACTGTTCAACCGATTTGGTCCAACATTTTGTCTTCGTCATATTATATCAAAACTTAGTTTCATGGGGCAATACGGTCCACAACTTCCCCAATATTTAAAAAATGTCACTAAAATGCTAGGACAATATCACTTGAATGGGGCAACCAATTTTGTCCAAACTTTGGATCTACAAGGTGGCGCAAAAGTAATCCTCCTATCAGAAAATGCTATAATTTTTGCGATTGGCCCCTAATGTCAGTTCTGTTTAGACATTTGTGTAGTAAACACATGCGAAATACACGTTAATAAACAATGTTACGCTACACTGCTACAGAACGCGGAATATTGGTGACTATTTATTTGACCAATAATCGGTCGGTGACTTTGGCACAACGTGAATTTCGTCGCAGACGTTTAGTCGCTCGCCTCGAAGAAACTGGCACAACACGAGGTGCTGCCAGGCATGGAGACCCTGGAGTATCCGTTCTGCAGAGAATATTGCTGCTGTAGCCGAGGATGTCATGGAAGCGCTGTCGACATAGACCAGACGGCGTGCCACGCAAATGGGTATCAGTTGACGGTCTTTACAGCGAATTTTGGTATAAGATTTGAAGATGTTTCCGTACAAAGTCCAGACGGTGCATCAGCTGTTAGATGCTGACCGCCAATCGCATCTAACATACGATCAAGCCATCCTTAATCACCACCAAGAGGAAGATAATTTTTTATCAAAAATAATCATGAGTGATGAGGTGCTCCAGACTTCCTTTTGTTTGGCTTTTTGAAGTCGCGGGTTTATGTCAACAAGTCTCAGACTCTTTCAGCTCTTAACGACAATATCCGCCAAAAATGTGAGGACCTATCGCCGGAAGTTTTGGCCAAAGTGATGGAAAATGCCATAAAAAGGGCTCAAATGACAATAAACTGTGGCGGCGGTCATTTATCTGATATCATATTCTCGACTTGATGTAAACAAAATTAAAAGACAAAATAAAATTAATCCACAAGAAGAATCAAAGTTTTTCATTTTTTTTTTTAATTACAGCCAAAAAACATCGGAAGATTACTTTTGCGCCACCTTGTACTAATATTTTGTCAAAATTTTGTTTAATTTCTAAAATGGACCATATCGGTCCTCCCTAAGGGTACCTCCCCCACAAAGGTTCAACATTTGTGTCTTAGTGCATTTAATTCCTAATCCATAATTGTCGGCAAGTTCAAATGTCCAAAAAGGGCCACAAAATTCTGAAGATACCTTAAATACATCGATCAGTCCGTAAGTGAAAGTTTCACTTCACACTGGCTGAGGGTATATATGTATCTGTCGGCAAAGCCGACTGACACTTTTTTACTTGTTTGCCAAATATTAGCTTAAGCAATAATTATTCATATTGGAAGATTTTTGATTAATCAAATAAGAAATGTAGACAAAACCGTAAAAACACTTCATAGTTCTTATGGTACTCTGTTCCGTTATATTGATTAAGGTGTAAACATTCGAAAAATATTAACATTTTATAACCCAAATGCTTCCCTGAATCAATCTCCGTTTTTTTTTTTAATCTTGCCCCAATGTGCGTCATGACAACTTTTTCATATGTTTTTCGAGGACGTGGGTTCAAATCCCAGCCGGTATTTTATTTGAAATTTTGCCTACCAGCGCGAAGATTATATCTTTTTGTTTCCCACTAATTTTATCACCATACCATTACATATATAGTGTATAATAGTATATAATTTTATTTCATATATCAATTGAAAGTGGTTTGTGCGTGACCTTTTTCTATATTTAAAATGAATGAAAGTTATTTTATCCATTAATAGACAAAAGTCCATTCATTCCTGCTACAAGAAATCATTTCCGAGAAAAAAAGGAGGCTAAAAGTCATAACCCTAATGTACATACACTCAATTGTGTTTTATTTTCATACAAATCATTTGCGAGCGATTGGTTTCACGAGTTCGCGCTCATGGACTCATTATCATATTTATTTTAGGTCTAATTTGAAACATATAATCCGTAAGCAGTTGATTGATTACAAGACCCAGTGGATCTCATTTAATACGCCTGAGAAAACTACAAAAAAGGTCTACGCAGCATGTACGATATGTAGATACATACATATGTTCATGCGTGTGTATCTGTTTATATAACAAGTTACCTGTTGGCAAACTGTTGTAATGTGCCCTGTAGTCTACAAGGCTAAGCAGCTAAATAAGACCCTTATTTAATCAATTTCCACCCTTATGGAGGGTTTGTGCGGACAACAAATTCTGTTAATTCGACAATAAACAATGTATTTCATTGGCGTTTATCTTTATTGTATTCACTTCTACACAAGCCACATTGTTTCATTTCGGTGATAAGAACACAATTCAGCAACACGTTATCATAAAATCCGCAAGTAAATTAATTTTTGACAGCATATTTTCTTTTTTTGCAAATTGCATATATTTTATTTCTTTTGAGCAAAATTTACTGGAAACTACTAAACAATGTGCACAAACACAAAAGCCTACGAAGATTATACCGAGATAAATAAATTTAACACCATTAAATAAACACACTTGGATGAATATTTTTTCCACTTCGTTTGCACGGTCTGAAAAACGTAAACGGAGGTATATTCTAAGCAACCACTGTTGCAACAGATAAATTAAAACTGGGGATACTACTTGTAGCTTCTCTGCATCATTCATCCTTTTTGTTGAAAAAGCTGCATAACTCGACTTAAGAGCTTTCAGAAAGCCTTTTTCGTTTGATTGTGAAAGCTTGTGTTGTAATATATTATTACGGGTAGATGCTTCAGCGAATAAAATAAATATTTGTGAAGAATAAAAATATACGAACGAAAATGTCTGAAAGAAACGATGGCAAGAGACCCAACGTTTTGAGCAGAAATTTGTTGTTTGTTACAGAATTTTTCGGAAAACGAATGTTTATGATGGGACAAAAATATGCCGATATTTTCTAATAGTCATAAGACTGTTCTTATTATACACCTTACTAGCTGAACCCGGTGCGCTTCGCTACCCCGAATAAGGTACATTACAAAGCAATGCAAATTCTACCATTTTTTAAATATTTCAATGCATAAATATAGGATGGGGCGTTTTCTACCCTTTCAGTGCATTGTATGGAGCTTATGACATGGTATTTTTGTATGGAGCAGGAGGTAACGCTCCTCCTAAATCCTTTCCGACTGTAGGTACTCCTACGTAGGTAACATTTACAAATTTCACATACTCTTACACAATTTCGGCAGATTGGATGTAGATCTCCCCTTTAAAAAATACAATTAAAATAAGAATAATACTATGTTTGAATTTATTTTACTCATGGGAGTAATATTTTCCATGTGCGATAACTTCAATTGTATTGTTAATGTTTACTCCAATACTGATTTAGAAATGTCATAAGAAAAATATAGGCAACAGTTTATTTTTCACTCATCCCTCTTAGGAAGCGTGTCGGATATGTAGTATTTAATATATGTAGCCTTGGTTAATTCCTTTCTGACTATTAGTACACGCGAACTATAATGATGACTTTTACTGACATCAGTATCGCTCCCTTAAATATCGAACCAGAAATTCAATATTTTATTATTATCCCTTATGTACACACGCGTGATCTATATATATAAAAGAGTAGTGAGGTGAGTGACTGACTGACTGACTGATTGACTGACTGATTCATCAGCGCCCAGACGAAACCGCTGAAGCTAGAAAGTTGAAATTTTGGGTGTAGGTTGCTGTTGGTGTGTAGGGGTGAGATAAGGCTGGGTTTTTGGAAATTCGACCTAGAAGTGTACGAAAAGTACTAAAAGGTACTAAATATGGTACCCTTTGTATTAGGCAAACGGTAAGAGCTAGAATTCTGAAATTTTGAATGAGGGTAACTGATGGAGAGCTAGAAAGATGTACCAAAGGGTTTTTGGAAATTCGAACTATAAGTGTACGAAAAGTACAAAAGGGTACTAAATTTAGTACAATTCAGATTTGGGTGAACAGATAGAGCAGGAATCCTGAAATTTGGAATGAAGGTCACTGATGAAGAGTAACGATGAAAGGTTTTTGGAAATTCGAACTATAAGGGTACAAAAAGTACTAAATGGTACTAAATTTAGTACAATTTGGATTTCGGTAAACGGATAGAAATGGAATCCTGAAATTTGAAATGAGAGTCGCTGATGAAGAATAACGATGAAAGGTTTTTGGAAATTTGAACTATAAGGGTACGAAAAGTACTAAATGGTACTAAATTTAGTACAATTTGGATTTCGGTAAACGGATAGAGATGAAATCCTGAAATTTGAAATGAGAGTCGCTGATGCAGAATAACGATGAAAGGTTTTTGGAAATTCGAACTATAAGGGTACGAAAAGTACTAAATTTAGTACAATTTTGATTTCGGTAAACGGATAGAGATGGAATCCTGAAATTTGAAATGAGAGTCGCTGATGCAGAATAACGATGAAAGGTTTTTGGAAATTCGCACTATAAGGGTACGAAAAGTACTAAATGGTACTAAATTTAGTACAATTTGGATTTCGGTGAACGGATTGAGCTGGAATCCTGAAATTTTGAAGGAGGGCCACTGATGGAGAGTAACAGAGAAAAGTTTTTGGAAATTCGAACTGTATGTGCACGAAAAGTACTAAATTTAGTACAATTTGGATTTGGGTGAATGGATAGAGGTGGAGTCGTGAAATTTGAAATGGGAGTCGCTGATGAAGAATAACGATTAAAGGTTTTTGGAAATTCTAACTATAAGGGTATGAAAAGTACTAAATGGTACTAAATTTAGTACAATTTTGATTTCGGTAAACGGATAGAGATGGAATCCTGAAATTTGAAATGAGAGTCGCTGATGCAGAATAACGATGAAATGTTTTTGGAAATTCGAACTATAAGGGCAGGAAAAGTACTATATGGTACTAAATTTAGTACAATTTGGGTTTGGGTGAACTGATAGAGCTGGAATACTGAAATTTGGAATGAAGGTCACTGATGAAAAGTAACAATCAAAGGTTTTTGGAAAGTCTACCTATTAGTGTACGAAAAGTACTAAATGGAACTAAATTTAGTACAATTTGGATTTGGGTGAACGGATTGAGCTGGAATCCTAAAATTTGGAATGAGGGTCACTGGTGGAGAGTAACAAAGAAAAGTTTTTGGAAATTCGAACTGTAAGTGCACGAAAAGTACTAAATTTAGTACAATTTGGATTTGGGTGAACGGATTGAGCTGGAATCCTGAAATTTGGAATGAGGGGTCACTGATGGAGATTAACAAAAGTACTAAATTTAGTACAATTTGGATTCGGGTGAACGGATAGAGCTGGAATCCTGAAATGTGGAATGAGGGGTCACTGATGGAGAGTAACAAAGAAAGGTTTTTGGAAATTCGAACTATAAGCGTACGAAAAGTACTAAATGGTACTAAATTTAGTACAATTTGGATTTTGGTGAACGGATAGAGCTGAAATCCTGAAATTTGGAATGAGGGTCACTGATGGAGATTAACAAAAGTACTAAATGGTACTAAATTTAGTACAAATTAAATTCGGTTGAACGGATAGAGTTGGAATGGGGTGAGATAAAGTTTAGTGTTTGGAAATTCGTATTGGGAGGAAATGCTGTGTAAGTGAAGGAGTAAAACCAGAAGTCAAGTCTGAAATTTGCAATGTGGACGCTGTTGGTGTATGTCAGTGATATGAGGTCGTAGTTTTGAAAATCCGAAATAAAAAATATGGTAGCTGTGTAGGGGTGCGATACGGCAGATATGTTTTTTTGGAATTAAAGGAATTAAATTGATTAAATGTTAGTATTAAAAATAGGTTTTAATACAACAGAATCGTCAGTGTTCACCACTCATACATTAAATATTGTTCATATATATTTTATGTCCTTTCCGCATACGAAGTAGCGGGCATTTGCTAGTATTTTTAATAAAAGGACTACCTGAAATCTGAACCGTCACAATAATTCTGCACACATTTTGCAAATCTTGACATATTTCAATATAATTTTTCAAACTTAATTGGACATATGTATATACATACATTCAATGTAATTTGGCAAACTTATTTGTAAACCAAATTCCGTCACAAATTCCGAATTTCATTGAAATTGGACATATGTACATAGCGTGTTTGATGCATCAAATACATGAAATCGGTAGTAAATATATATGGAAGCTATATCCAAATCTGAACCGATTTCAATATAATTTGGCATACTTATTTTTTGGAGATACCCCCGATTCCGATGCTATATCTCCAGATCAACGTGGAATTTCAAAGATTAATATAGCCAATGTTACTTTCAGGTGATGTAGCAATATTCTCTGAAAATCTTTCTTCAAACAATATTTTTGCTAATTGTCGCGGATTTTTCGCGATATCTAAAAAATAAAATATGTCAGATCCTTCCTTGGATAAATATGAACATTTAAAGACAAACGCGAAGCAAATCGATTTTAAATTAGTCGAGTTTTTGATTCACGTACGAACGTCATTTCAGTTTAATATAATATATTATATACTCTTATCTTGAAAGTCCATTTTTGTTATTTCTTACTTTAAGAAAAGTTAGGTATAAAGTTCGCTTTTGTCACCCTTATACTGACGATTGTAGTTTAGGCATAATCAGTTTTTTGTTGAAGAAGATTATGAAAAATAACTTCGATGGGGAATATCCACAAACAAGGGAACTGATGAGATCCTGTGGCGAGGATCGAAACTAGTCTTCATTTCATTCCCCTTGGCGAACAATTCCAAACTTTCTCCACTAATAAATTAGTTGTTTTAAAATATTAAAACAACAACAATGGGATTAGGCCAGACTATTTTGAAAAAAAAAAAACCATAAAAAATAATAAAAATAGTTCTACCAAAAATATACTTGTACGACTTCTTTAGCATTCGCGTTTGGAATATATAGTGACAATTTTTTGAACGGTTTTTTTGCTAGATGCTCCACTTGGGAGCGACACTTTCCTTATTATATACTTTGGAATTAATAAATAAACATCAACTAATACAAAAAAATTATTCCTATACATAATTAATTTTTGACATTAATTTGTGTTTGTAATTTGGATGCTGTGTAGTTAAAGTTCTAAGCTTTCGACCAATGCGTAATCCGTAATGTAAATTGACGTCGAAATACACATACGAACTAAATATAGGCGATCAGTTAAAATAGCCGCGCGTAACTAAGACCAGACTTCAAGCACCACCAGAAGCATTGTGTTCCTTGTGTTCGAAATACACATACGAACTAAATATAGGCGATCAGTTAAAATAGCCGCGCGTAACTAAGACCAGACTTCAAGCACCACCAGAAGCATTGTGTTCCTTGTGTTCGAAATACACATACGAACTAAATATAGGCGATCAGTTAAAATAGCCGTGCGTAACTAAGACCAGACTTCAAGCACCACCAGAAGCATTGTGTTCCTTTAAAAAAAAAAACACAAGAATCACGTCATTTTGCGTCGAACATTCAAAAATATGTATGTGTATACATTTGTACTTACAGCTCCATTGACATTACGCATTAGTTAAGTTATTCAGAACTGTGTTGCAACGCATTCTAACTGAAGCCTACAAATCTTATTCAGAGTGGATAAACGACCCACCGGAATGAATACAAATTTTATTTTATGATAACTCCTTCATTAATGTTTTGACATTGAATTCACATCACTTATATTTTGAACATTAAAATCGTATGCGTCGAACGCACATAATACTATAAATTTGGGAGACCACATTCAACAGTGCCATAACGTGCACAAGACGAATAATAAAGGTATCACTTGACAACGATTAGATCCCTCTTTCCAAATCGAATATGTAGCCCTTGAAAAAACGTTTAGTCCACTGGAAATACCCTTGGGCATTTCTTTAAAAAAAAAAAAAAAACAAGTGAGCCAAGGCTATAGTCGCGTCGGGGCCGACTATGTGATACCCTACACCACTGTGTACAATTAAATGACATGTTTTATTCAATTATCAAAAGGCTTCGGTTTCTGGCGGCATTCAGAAGACTTCGTTCTTCTTGCAGACCCGTCCATTCTTTAATGTTATTTATCCATGTTGTTTCTTTCCTTCCTCTGGGTCTTTTTCCTACGATATTAGATTGAATAATGGTTTGGAGAAGCTTATATTTTTCATTTCTCATTACATGACCCAAATAGGATGTTTTTCTGGTCTTTATCGTACGTGCAACTTGGAGTTCGGCATTCATGCGTCTAAGCACTTCCTCATTTGAGACACGAACTGTCCAGCGAATTTTTAAAATGCGACGATATATCCACATTTCAAGCGAATTTATTCTTTTTTGATCTGATGCCTTTATGGTCCAGGTTTCGGCTGAATATAGTAGTGCTGGTTATGCAAATTAATTCGTATTAGTTTTTTCAAGCAATGCGTTAACAAGTAAAGTTTTCTATAGTTATCAATTTGAGAACTTAATTTTTAATGAAAATGACAGTTTTCAGACTTCTATAATCATAGTTAAATGGAAGCGGTTTATAATAATAACTCATGAACAAAAAATTTCGAAACATGTCTTTGGTAACAATTTTAACAACGTTTCTCCAGGCTCTGACACAATTTATACTTATTTTAATAAAAGAGTGTAAAGGTTTCTATTCAGTATTATATAAAAATTCTTCAAGCGAAAATATTGGTTATATATTTCAAGAAATTAGCAATCAATACTTGTGGTTGGAGAAAACTTCCACTTACCAATACATTGCACTATAGGTCAAACGGGCCATTTTATTGGCCAAAAGTCTTAAAGTTAAAACAAGTATTTGGTTTAAGTTAATATAGCGTTTTTAGATTCAGGGAGAAAAATTGAACAACGTGGGCCAAAAAATTAACCCTTTATGGACCAAATACACAACTGGTACCTTAACCCTTTGGGGACAAAAACTGGAAGGTCTGTTATTTGTCTACAGAATTGAAGGCATCGACGTCCGATAAGTTCAGAAGCTTTTTTGTTGTGTTTCGTTTTAGTTTTAATGTGAATATGCCTTAAAATTATTACCTTGAAAATCCCACAATATGATGTGACATATTTTGACTATAACTGTATATATTTATAAAAGATTTGTAAATAATTTGCTGTGTTCTAACAGCAGAATGCTGTAGACTACAATTTGGCTAACATTATTTGGTAAGAGGTTTAACTCTGACTTCAAAAAAATCAATATTATGGAAAATATGGTAACCTAAAAAAAGTTGTATAATTCTTGTCGAGCAAATTTACACAAAATCGCATAACATTTTCTGCATTCGGCACAAGTTAATGAACCATTTCAATTTTCACTTTCACTGCCGAACGTTGCCGAGACTTTAAAAGCGTACATAACCTCAAAATGTTCTACTTTCTTCGAAAATTCAAAGTTAACACCCATTTAATAACTATTTATACACATAAATGATGATACGAGGGCATTTTTGATAAATAGATATCGAATACTTTCTAATCAAATCGTTACTTATGCTAATATTGTGACTTTGTTTCACCCTGAACGTATACAAGTAAACATATTTCGTTAACAAGTTTTTAAAGATATTTGGATAATACATATTTGGCAGGCTGCCATGTAACGGTATAATTTCTCATACAAAAACAAAATTTATTATTTTTTATTTTTGCCTTATTAAGGCGAAGGCCATTTATAGTGATATTTAATTAATTCTCTTTCGAGTTGAGCTGTTAGGCCTTTAGAGATACATTGAAAAATTAGGAGTCTACCGAAGTCCCACGCATCCAACCATTACACTACGTTTCACGGGTGGTAAATCCGATCTTCAGGTGTATTAGGATGTTGTTTTTGTGGCAGACGAAGGCAAAGCTTGGTAACTGGTATATATATCGAACTTCATTAGATAAATGTATATGCGAAATTATGTCAGTTAATTGAAACTCCAAACTTTTCCTATAGTCCTGCTAATTTTTCAATGTATCTCTAAAGGCCTAACAGCTCAACTCGAAAGAGAATTATTTAAATATCACTATAAATGGCCTTCGCCTTAATAAGGCAAAAATAAAAAATAATTTCAGCATGAGCCAGGCTGGGATTCGAACCTGGGTCTCCGGCAACTGAGTGTCAAGGTTGCCGGCGTCTTAGCGTTCTAAGCCACCATCAACTTGTCAAAACTTTAGTAGACAATAATTGATGATCAAAAAATAAAATCTTCTGATATAGAAGAGCAATTACTAATGATGTAGGAATAAAACTTACCATAGTATTTGTGAACATTGAAAAATGGGATTACCAAAGCAGGACTATAGGAAAAGTTTGGAGTTTCAATTAACTGACATAATTTCGCATATACATTTATCTAATGAAGTTCGATATATATACCAGTTACCAAGCTTTGCCTTCGTCTGCCACAAAAACAACATCCTAATACACCTGAAGATCGGATTTACCACCCGTGAAACGTAGTGTAATGGTTGGATGCGTGGGACTTCGGTAGACTCCTAATTTTTCAATGTATCTCTAAAGGCCTAACAGCTCAACTCGAAAGAGAATTAATTAAAAATTTATTATTATTATATGTGATGTGTTTCTTACAAGAAAGTAACACAAAATAAGTGAAAATACAAAGTGCGAAATCTGACTTTTGGCCAGTAAAACGGGCTGTTTGACCTATAGTGCATTGTTGAGGTTTCCGCTGTCGACAAAGCATTGTAGAGCAGGAGTATTGAGGTTACACCATAGACTAATGAATCGTATAGACTACAAACGTTTCTCAGCTCTTATGTTCAAAAAAATTTGAAGCAATAGATGTCGTAGACAGTTGTTTACAGGTTGAGTAAAAGCTATCCTCTTCACTCAAAGTAAAATGTATGAAAATATAAACATTTATGAAGTTATTATTAACCGAAAGGGCAATTTAGTTAATTTGACTTTCAGAGTACTCGATTAGGTCGAACATTTTACAAAAATAACCGTCAAATTGTAAAAAAACGAATAAATTGTTTTCGAAGTCGAGTTATTTCTCTAGCCCCAGTTAGCCGTGAGTCAGACGACTAGCTCCAACATCACCTTGTGCGACATCTGTTAGGAACAGAAAATGAAAGCTTTTGGTGTCTATTCTTTTTTTTGTCTATGGTTATACATTAATCAACATGTAACCTTGGATTCTGTACTTAAGCTCGATAGGAATATTGCTGAAATATATGTGCATAATTTTGCTTGAATTTTGATGAAATTTAACCTCCACAATGATGCTATTTTGGATTGAAAGCTCCTTAAAGTAAGATTAACATTATTTAGCTGCTGATATATGTATTGCGAGTCCACGACGAAGATAGGTTTTCTGACGATGATTATGATGAAATTCTCTTGATGGCCAATGATTTGTTTAGATGATCCAGAGGCAATCGATAGTTGATTAGTCAATGTGTTTCCCAGTAACAATGGTTGAGAACATACGGTGAGCGTACATTTGTGAAACAATGGCCAATGTTTGACAATAAATCTTTCTAAATTAGTGGTTTCACATTCCTTCTTTGGGTGATCTTTGAAAGACAGAAATTTCCAGGTTTCCTTGCAATATTCCACGCAAGTGGATATGGAATCCGAACGGTCAAAGTTAGCGGCGTGACTTCAATGGCTAGGGAAAAAGTACAGCCAGTTATTTATTACGAGAAATCACACTACACACAGAGTTCATTATTTTTTTGGCACTGTATATTTAACTTTAGACAACGTTGATAGATTAATTAATGATATTTATGCTTTAATTTAAGGGATAACTTTATTCAAGTCTTGAAATTAATAAGTTTTATTTCAACAGTTTCGCTGTCCAAATTAATTATTTATTGCCACACCAAGAATTCACTGTGTTTCGTTTTAATCACCTCAAGGTGACAAAAAGGAAAATAATGTTTTGTCAAAGTTAAACGTATAGCAAAGCGTTCTTAAAAAGAAGGCACGCAAAATTCACAACCGATAATTCAATTGCCTTAACAGAAATGTGGCGCTCTAAGCTACAAAATAACATTACATTCCTTTCGCTACCTCTCCTCAACGATTGAAAGTGATGAGATGCCTAACGTAACAGCGCCCACTCAGGACTTTTTTGGTTGATCTAAACATTTTGTTTGGCCGACTAGATTTCAACCTGCGGTGCCCTCGTTTTACTGGATTTGTTCAAATTGATTTGTGGTTATTAAATGCAGATGGAAACATGTTACTCATATTTAGTTTTTTTAGTGCGCAAACTTTTAATAAAGTTATCAGTACAAAATTTAGATCTTCAAGCTTTTGTTACATGTGCATAAAAATTCAGCTAAGCAATATTTTATAAATTAAAGACGGAGTATTCAGCTAAATTTTGGTAACCACCTAGCTAACAATTTTTGCCGATGGCTTCCGAGTGCTCTGCACATTATCTAAAAAGAAATTTTGTTTTGCCTATTAGAAGAAAAAAAAAAACAAAAAATCCCACACATCAGTAGAGAGTGAGCGCACAATTGTTCTCGCATATGCTCTCCCAATTCCGGTTTTGTTCTGATCTTTAAATGAAAACATTGCTTCTAGCGAAAAAAATGAGTATACCGGTTTAGTTTGTTTTGATATTTTTGGCTTCTGTTTAGATGATGATAAGCAGTCAAAGCAACAACATGAAAAGTGCATTTAAAGCAGGTATCGGCACCAATACAATCGCATTGTTTGCGGCCTCACGCATACGACTCTCTCTCGCTCTCTCCACAAACAGCGTGTGCGTTAATGCATTGCTAAAATTAAAAATCATTGAAACAACCGACAACAGAACCTTCTTCATTGACTTCTTAACGAAGACTGAGTGGTGGTTGTTCTGTTGTTATTCTCATCAAGGGCACGTGTGCCCCTTTTTTGCCGGACATTGATTTAAAGTGTTAAAAGAAGTTTGAACAAAAAGTGAAAATATTTATAATTTATTGGGTAAGTAAATAAATTAAAAATGTAAGAATGTCACGTCGTACTGTAAAGAGGAAAACCAAAATACAAACCGACGAGTTAATCAGCAAAATATTAAGAGAACCACGTAGGGATATAGAAATAGTTAGAGAAGAAAATATTTCTATTTGTCAATTGGAAAAAGAAATAGAAGTCCCTATCCCTAACGCCCAAATGCCGCCTTCTATGACTAAAGGGGAATAAGGAATAGAAGCTTCCATCCCTAGTGCTTTAATGACGAATCCAGACGTAAATGTGGAAAATAATGAATGAACTTGATTTAATTAAAAAGCCAGGTGACACAAATTCGGAACACCAAAAACTACAACAATAGTAGAAATGGGAAGTGGGACATATATGCATTATGGCTTAAAAACTTGCCTGACCGAATTCTTTTTTCAACAAACTGATGATTTGGATGACTCCACAAATGTTGTTCTTAATTTTGGGATAGACGGTTTCCCATTATTCAAAAGTTCAAAAAAATGTGTATAGCCAATTATGGTGAACAGTGAATCAGTACTACGATCCCGTTTTCATTATAGGCGTTTACATTAATGTTAACATTAATAACATTGTAGACAAAATGAACAAACCCAAGGTCCCTAATACATTTCTGCAATACCTTTTAGAAGACATTTGCAAATGTAAACAGGATGGGTTTTTGTTTCGAAATAAAGTGTACAATATTGGAATAATTTTGTTTGCGACGCTCCGGCACGAGCTTTTTTACTTAATATAAAATCACATTCGGGGTATTATTACTGCACAAAATGTATACAGAAGGGGGAATACTGTGACCGAAGGATAACATTCCAATTTTGTTCTGCTGAATTACGCGCAGATGAGTCTATTAAGAACAGAGCTCAACCGGAACACCACACAAATGTAGAAAGTTCAGCATTAGAATCAATAGGTATTGGTTGTGTTACTCAATTTCACCTGGACTATATGCATGTTGTGTGCCTGGGTGTCATGAAGCATATTTTAGAAGAATGGACCAGAGTAAAACTTTACGAATTTAGTTTGAATGCAGAGCAAGTAAATACAATAAGCTTGAATAAAGTTGACGTCTTGTTGAGAGAGCCACAGAAGTAATCCAACAGGAACATCAACGAGCAGAGTGGACTGTATTTTGATATTAATTATTCCTCATAGCCAACGAGGAATAATTTGCGGTGAAATGAGGAGAGAAATAAAACACAAGAATTAGTTTTTTTCAATAAACGTTATAAAACGTAATTCAATTTATTAAATATAAAAACGTTAGAGACGAAAGAGATGCTTACCAGTCGTTAGTGCAAGAGAAGTGCTTTTTATTGAAAGATAAGAGTTCTGGTAAAGCAAAGATAAAAACATAGAGCAAAGAGGAGATGTGAAATTAGTACAATTCACCCCTGCACTAGTGACTGGTAGTTGCATGAAAAAACAACAACAAATTCCATCTCTGTGCTGTGTGTCGGTAAAAAAAGGTTAAATATAAAGAGATCAAAGAAACACTCAAAAAATTGCTGTATGTGTGTATGTGTTCGGTATAAAAATATATAATGAGTATAAAAACGAGAAGATAAATAGGTTCCGTTTGAAAAATATTGCAAAGCTAAAAAATTTGGTACATAAAAAGTCAATAACCTCGGTCACAAGCAACAGTTACAAACATATATATGTATAAACGTATACATATATACAGTAAATAAAAAAACAGCACAAATTTGGAACTTTTTTTCCCCAAAGCAACAAATACCACGTTAACTACAATTATTTACCAGCATATAAGGTAATAATATACATTATTACATACATATTTACTCGTGTCATAACATATAAAAAGTCATCTCATATATTGGCACCATCATTATTTTTTGAGTGTACATATTCATCACCGAAATATTACATACCTAACAAAAATATTCTCCACCAACAATATCATCGTTTAACAAGCCATCACTCTCATCACTCAAGTAAACAAACGTAAATACAGTGCTGCTCAAAACATTTGCAACTCAGATGCCTATATCACATTCAGTCTATTTTTAGGGACATTTTGTGTTTTAAAATATGTTTGTTTTGTTATTTGATTTTTTATTGACCATATTTTTAAGATTTAAAAAGGATTATTCAGTTATGAACACTTATGTTTAAAAAATGCGTGAAATGTCGGAGGAACACATGTTTTAGCCTGTTCAAAACATTTGCAACTTCATGGTACGAATATCTATTAGTTCATTTTTGACGAGTTTTTTGTATTGATTGGCATCAAATGGCATCAAAAGACTTGACACCGATAAATCTATACAAACACCTCCGATATATACCAAGGACACCGGTATACCAAAATATGCAAATTTTGGGAAAACAATAATTTCCAGGAAAAATGGAATTTTTCATAGAAATTATTCAAAAAATGTGTGGTTATGTTTTTGGACTAGTGAAACCGACTACTTCTCGATATAAATCAATATTTAAGTTATATGACTTGAAAAATTTTGATTGATCACCAGAACGAAAGATAATAAAAATTGTCACCTTATACGAAAAATTTGAGACAAAATGTAGAAGGTGTTTTATATTGCCCTGGAGGTATTTTTATGGACAGAAATGGTACAGGATACATGAGGCCGAGATATTTATCAGATCCAAGAACTAACCGGACAGGTAGCATGCCAGAATCTCACCACGTACACTCCAGAATTGTCGTATAACAGAATGTTTTGGCATAATACCGCTTCTAAACGTATATGTAACCACGTAAAACTAGTATTTTTTGAAAATATGCTTAAGTTCTTATCGGACCCAATCAGCTATAGTAATCTAAACTCATATAGGAGGTTCCGGGACTCTAATCTGTAGGCCTATTCTGTAACTTTTATCGATTGAAAAGTTGTTAAAATTTCTTTTGTTTTTGTAACAACTACAAAACAAACAAATGAAATTGTTGTAAAATAAACAATGAGTAAAGTTGTTAAAAAGTTACAGAATAGGCCTACTGGACTCTAGACTATTAAATATTGAATAAAACCTTGGTATTTAACAATTATCCTTAGAGCACAGGATTCCGAAGGATATATTAATTTATTTAGTTAACTGGTTTCCTTTATTTATCTCCAGATAATAAATAAAATGTTTAATTCACAATATATTATCAAAACAAAAATAATTTCTTCAGATTTTGAATCAAATTTTCTCAGTTGCAAATGTTTTGAGCAGAACCAAAAGTGAGTTCGAGCTTTGTTTTGTATATTTTTTGTAAAATAAGTGAAAATTTTCCAAATTAATTTTTATATCTTTAAAAAGGATTTAATAAAAAATCAATCTACAAAAATATTGGCATTTCAAATCCCCAAACTACCTCAGAACTATATAAAATATGAACTGGTCATTCCAGTTGCAAATGTTTTGAGCAGCACTGTATATACATACACACACAGCGTATATAATTCGAACCACGCTTAGCCAGTGGGGAGAATACGACACCAAGAAGAAACGAAATAATAACAACACAGCTCACTATACACCCAAGCAAAAATATATGTTCATTGTTTAAAGGGTGTATAGTCAAAGAAAAAAGTTAGTTAATTTCAACAAAATATTTGAAATGCGAAAAAATTTTGTGGAATTTTGATACGATTGAACAATTGCTCCATTTTAAACAAATTAATATACTAACGCTGCATGCAATTATACTTACCCATCTCATATATACCATAACATATTAAACATAATATATTTTTTCAGCAAAAAAAAAAAAGAGATTGTGCTTTAAGAATGTGCAAGTGAATAAATGAAGCTAATAATAATAATTTTTGTGGAAAATAAGTGCTTTGCTTGGAAAACTTAACAAAATAATTTGGAATTAAAAATTTTTGGTGAAATTTTTTGGAAAATTTTGAAATTTGGAATTATTTTTTGGAAAATTTTCGAATATTTTAATTAAAATTATTAGACAAGTGACAGGCTCATAATATATGAAGTAATTATTTTTTTTTTCGAAATGTTTTTGGAAAATTTTGCGTGTGGGAATTTTTGTTTGGGAAATTTTGGAGATTTAAGCAATTTTCTGCTAAAATTTGTCGTTTTGAATCTACAGTGCTCATCTCAGTGAACGTTTTGATTTTCTAAACAATATTTTTCGATGAAAATCACTCGATGAAAATCACTCACGCGAAATTGCCTTGTTTGATCTTCTAATTTGGAATTTTTTGAAAATTTAACCAAGTGTCTTCAGAAATTTGTCGCTTTCAACATACATTTGCTCATCTCAACCAATTTTATGAAACTTTAAAGCACTTTGTCGATTCGATTCTCTCATATAATTGTGTGAACGCTAGTTTCTTCTCAATTTTAAGCGGAAATTTTCAATCTCGGAAAACAATATTGAGAGTCAGTGCCTAATTTCCCAGTGGTTTTGACTTTTTTCGAATTTTCGACTGATTTGTTTTCGTTTTAAATACGGTTTGGTAGTCACACAATAAAACTACAAGCTTCTCTTTAAAATTGTTCGATAGTCACCCATTAAAACTACAGCTACATGAAAACATTGTGATTTTTTTGGAAATTCGTGAGACATTTTTAAGATTTTGGGGAAATTTGGAAAGTTTAAGTTTCGGAAGTTTTAAGTTTAGAAATTGCTCTCTATATTCAATATTAGTTTCTACTGAACATTGGCATATTTGGATTTACTCGTTTCATTTAAGTACTTTTAAAGGAGAGTTCGAAGAACATTTTTGCCTAATTTCACGCTCGAGATATCTCGACTCAATTTTTTTAATAAAATTGATAGTTGAAGAATATTTCGAACTTTGATTCATAGAGAAATAGTTATCGTGGATAATTGATAGAAGCAGATTTTCACTCACCACATCAAAGAATATTCGGAAAGGTCTGGAATTTCACTTAAAGTTAACATGTCCGTCTCTGGGAACGTTGCCACTGATTCCATGAAAGCTTCGACGTCGTCGAGAACTGTTTCCGGTGATGGTGTAATGCAAACATCTCCAGAACATGATATATTTCTTTTTGAGTGTGATCATTTAGTCAACTTTTGTAAGCAATTTGATCAAAGTGACATTACGGATCAGACTGAATCAGTTTTACAAGTCAAGTTAAATGATTTGGAGCAAAGATGGGTGAATTTACAGAAAGCATATAGGAATATTATGTTGTCTCCTAAATCCAGTAATGTCAAAGATTTCAAAGAAAACGCTAAAAATCAATTTTAATGCTACCTCGGAAGCATATTACACAGCCAAGTCGCAAATTGAAGACTTCTTAAGGATATCAAGTGCTCACAATCACCAAAATACTAGACAAAGCGTTCCTCCAGCTAGTTTGCCTCAGTCGTCTCCTGATAGTTCAAATATTTGTATAAAGCTTCCTCCATGTGACACAGAGATATTTTCAGGGAGTTATGAAGAATTGCCATCTTTTCGTGACATGTTCACAGCAGTCTATGTCAACCACAAACAATTGTCCCAGGCTCAAAAACTTTGTGAAAGTGAAACGATTCTCTGTGATGACAACTTTGAGTTATCAAATCTCGATATGAAAATAGACGGGTCCTTGTAGATAATCAGCTCAAAATTTTGTTCAATATTCCTGCGGCTAAGGTGGATAATAGCGAGTCTATTCAAAAAATTCATTCTACAGTCAGTGACTGTCTTTGTACACTAAAAACTCTCAAAGTTGACATAGAAGTTGGGATCCAATCCTTATATACTTAATCTCCACTAAATTGCCTGATGAAACTCTGTCTCTTTGGAGCAATCACTCAAATCCCATCGAGATTTGCCATCCTGGGCTCAACTAGACCAATTTCTCATAAATAGGTTCGAAGTAGTTGAACGAATATCAAGCATTCGGCATACAAAAGAAAATCAATCTTCTCACAACTTTCCTAAAAATCAACAAAGTTCTTCTCAAGAAAAAATTGATTTCAAGTGTTCCTATTGCAAGACGAATCTTCAGATCAGGTCGTGTCAAGAATTTCGAAAACTGCCAGTGCAGTAAGGTGTAGATTTCGTTGCCAAAAATAACATATGTCTTAACTGCTTATCGGCAGGTCACATGAAACAAAATTGCAAAAATAATAATACTTGTTTGCTGTGCCACAAAGCTCATCACACACTTCTTCACATAAACAAATCTTCTTCAGAAAACTTCTCTAAGAATACAATGCATGATGACACAAACAAAAAGTCTTATAAGCCAAAGTACTACCAAATTACTATTCCTGAAGCTCCGTCAACTTCAAAATTCAAACGCTCGTCACAAGTTCAAGCCAATTTCTGTGCAGACAGCAACACAATTCTTCTGCGAACAGCTCTAGTTCAAATCGAACACATGGGTGAATTATTCACCCTCAGAACTCTAATTGATCCACGATCACAAAGAACTTTCATTTCCGAAAGAATTAGAAACTTATTGCAAATTCCCACCTCAAAAGGTTATTTTGAAATTACTGGCGTTGGAGACCAGAAACAAACTTCCGAAAGAGAATGTGAGTTAATTATTGTCGCCAAAAAACATAATATACGCTTTTCAATTACGGCTATTGTGTTACCCAAAGTTGCTAAATCTCTTCCTTCTATCACTTTTGAAGTCGCTAACCCTCAAGATCTAAAAGATATCGATCTGGCTGATCCTTCCTTTAACAAATCGTCTCAAATAAATATTATTTTGGGCAATGATTCTGAAATATTTTTAAACCTAGAAGGTATTAAAAAGAATATATGTGGTAATGCATCTGCTTACAACACAATTGTCGGCTGGGTGCTCAGTGGTCCCATGCAAATTGAACAAGTTCATTCGTTCTCCTCTCGAATTGTGGAATCTGAATTTAATAAGCGATTTATTAAGGAAGTTTTGGGAACATGAAGAAGTTCCTCGCACTTCACCCGTCTCAGTCTCAGATGAATTCTGTGAAGAATTTTATAAGAAAACAACAACGCGCTCTTCAGATGGGTTATATTGTTCGATCGCCCTTTAAAAACGAATTTTCTGACACATTATCTCTTGGCTCTTCAAGGTATGTTGCCTTAGCCCAATATACTCGTTTGGAAAAAACCATTGCCAACAATAATGAATTAGCGACTGTGTACAACAAAGTTTTATATGAATACTTGTCGTTAGACCATATGGAAGAAACCTCGTCTCATTAGTTATGTATTGAAAATAAATACATGTCATTCTATCTTCCACACCTTGCAGTTGTACATCCAGAACATAAAAGCACAAAAGTACGAGTAGTTTTCAACGCATCTCGAAAAACTAAGTCAGGATTTTCTCTTAACGATGTCCTTCATACAGGTCCCACTCTTCAAACTGACTTAATTTCTGTAATCCTTAATTGGCGAAAATACCCATATGTCTTCAGTGGAGACATTCAAAAAATGTATAGACAAATTCTCATGCATCCTCATGATAGAGCTTGTCAAAGAATTCTCTTTCGATCTAGTCCAGAAGGGCCTATTAAAGACTATAACTTAAAAACAGTCACATTTGGTGTAAATTGCGCACCATTTCTCGCAATACGCACATTGCTGCAACTAGCAGAAGACTCTAGAAATGAATTTCCACATGTCTCTAAAATAATTTGGCAAGAAACATACTTTGATGATATATTGTCTGGAGGCTTCACTGTGGAAAAGCTATAAAAAATCAGCAACATCTTATATCGGTTCTCAATAGTGCAGGATTTCCTCTCAAAAAATTTACGGCAAACGATAAAAATCTTCTCTCAACAATATCAACTGAAGAACTTTACGATTCAGAATTCCTTAGCTTGCAAGAAAATAGTTCTACCAAAACGCTTGGAGTTAAATGGAACGCCTTAACTGACACTTTTTCGTATCGTATTGATTTAGTAAAAACTGATCAAAGTATGACTAAACGTCAAGTGCTTTCTACAGTTGCTCAACTCTTCGATCCGGCAGGTTGGATAGCCCCGGTGATTATTCGTGCTAAAGTATTAATGCAGCAGCTCTGGTTAGAAGGTATCGATTGCGATGAGAAAATTAGTGCCGAATCAGAATGAAAATGGAAAAACTTATTATCAGATTTGCAGAATATTGGTGTAGTCTCAATTCCACGATGGATTCAATATTTTCCTCAAGACACACTAGAAATTCACGGATTTGCTGACGCTGCTCAAGCTGCCATTAGTGCATGCGTATATGTTCGTTGTCAATCAGAGAAAAGTGCTGTATTTTCCAATCTGCTCTTAGCTAAAAGTAAAGTAGCCCCATTGCAGCCAGTTTGTTTGCCAAGATTGGAGCTAAATGGTGTTGTTCTGCTAGCAAAATTAGTGAACTTTGTGGTATCTACGTTTGATTTCAACTTCACAACAATAAATTTATGGACAGATTCTACAATTGTGCTAGGTTGGCCCTCCAAACCCCCATAGTCATGAGAAACATTCGTAGCGAATCGAACCGCCCAAATACTAGAGTTAATTCCAAACGCCGTTTGGCGCCATGTTCCTACCCACGACAATCCTGCTGATCTGGGTACCAGGGGTTGTAAACCTCAAGATCTTTCACCAAATTCAATGTGGTTTCATGGTCCATATTGGCTTACACATCCCTCTACGGAATGGCCAAAAAAGGATTTTATTGCTCCTCCTAATGTCGGTAAACGAGCGAACATACAGTGTATGGTTGCAGTGGAGAATAAACCAGATCCACAAGATTCCGTTAAAGGTGTTTGCTTATGTTGGCCATTTCTACCAAAATAGCATAAGCAGACTTCGCAACTCTTCCAAAGCATCCGAAGAAAACTTAACACATTCAGAATACTCATTTGCTAAATATGGTCTAATCATTTACTATCAAAAAATGTTTTACGAAGATGAATATAAATGTTTGGAAAGCAACACTGACATTTCGCCAAAAAAAACTCTCTAAAATCACTAAACACGTTTCTAGATCCAAAAGGGATAATGCGAGTTAACGGCAGGTTATCTAATTCATCATTACCATACAATGAGCGGTTCGCAATAATTGTCCCTAATAAATCCCGATTTTGTCATTTATATTTAGAACATTTGCACATATGTTTGGCTCACCCAGATTGCAGTCTAATGTGTAGAATGGTTCAGACTGAATTCTATATTTCTCGTCTCAAAACAAAAGTCAAAAGTATCATACACAAATGCAAAGTCTGTTTCATTTTCAAACAAAAATGTTGTTCACAAATTATGGCTCCCTTACCACCGGAACGGTGCACTTTAACTCCTCCATTTCACATCACGGGCGTAGATTTTGCAGGCCCTTTCGAGCTAAAAAGTTCTATTTTGCGTCAATCTCCCATTATCAAAGGTTACGTATGCTTATTTGTTTGTTTTATCACAAAAGCGATTCATTTAGAGCGCTGCTCAGAATTGTCAACAGTAGCACTTGAGGCCGCACTTGCTCGTTTCGTTGGGAGGCGAGGACTACCCTCTCTAATAGTGGAAAGAACTTTCTAGGTGCTAGTCGACATCTCGCAAACGAGTTCTGTAGTTTCTTGAAATCTTCAGCTAAGGACATTTCTGACAAATATGCTGTTCATGGCTTCGAATGGAAGTTATTTATTTATTTATTTATTTGTTTATTTATTTATTTATTTATTATTATATTAACTTGTAGTAAATACAATGTTAATAAGGCATAGCATTGGCTACAATGGCCATCAGCTAACGAATGGAAGTTTATTCCACCCCATGCCCCACATATGGGCGGGTTATGGGAGTCGGCTGTGAAAAGCTTTAAACATCATTTCAAGCGCATCGCTGGAGCGCACAGATTCACTTTTGAACAGTTAGCTACTGTACTAGCAAGGATTGAGGGTGTTCTTAACTCGCGTCCTATCTCTGCTTTTTCAGAAGACCCTTCCGACGTCACTGCATTAACTCCTGGACACTTTCTTCGGGGGTCTCCTATTATGGCATTACCAGAACCTACAAATCAAAACTTGTCTCTCATTAATAGGTGGTTGAAACTGAAGGCTATTCATCATCAATTTTCTCGCAGATAGAAAGAAGATTATCTGAAGTCGTTACAAAAGCGTTACAAATGGAAACGTACATCCCCTAATCTAAAAGTCGGTGACTTAGTCGTCGTTATGGATGATTTGTTACCTCCTAGCGAATGGATATTGGGTAGAATCACCAACACACATAGCGGATCAGATGATCAAGTCAGAGTAGTCGAAGTAAAGACTGGTACCATAACTCGTCCAATTGTCAAATTATGCTACACATAAACTCTCATGTTCACCCAACAATTCAAAAAATCATTTCCTTTTCAGCTCTAACTACACTATAATCAATTGGTAACCATAGAACATCTCATTTTTCCATATCTCATCTCATTTATTTCCATTTCCAAACTTTGAAATGGGCCGTTCTAATATCTGTCCCATTTCAGGTCAAACAGCGGCCGTGAAGTTTACCAATGTCTCATTTGCAAGCAGCGTCATTCCTTGAGGTTCTGCCCAAAATTCATCATGATGAGGGTACCGGCAAGAAGGAATATCATTCGGAAATACAAATACAGCCTTAATTGCTTAGCCAAGAGTCACACGGTGAAAGATTGTCATTCCAAAGATGTCTGCCGAAAATGCGGCTATCAACACCATGCTCCACCCTGAATCACAAGGAAACTTTCGGCCAAACGTACATGGTCGCCTTGCGCTGCCCAGCATTGACCACAATGGATCCCGTGAGTTGGTTCATCACAACCCCGCGCCGACCATCTTTCCGACAACACCAAGCGCCGCAGCAGCACCGAGCAAGAGCAAACAATCAATCCCAGCGAAGGCAACCAACAAAGCGTTTTTATACCCGCAACGTTCACCACACAAACCAGCCACAACATGCTACTACGCGCAGCGTTATAATACCAAATCAAAGGGTATTGTCGCAAGCTATAAAATCGTTGGCGTCGGTCTTATGCGTTTCCGCATCTGTTGCACAGGTGCAAGGCCGGGGCCATGGACAAATTCGCTGAATTTGCCATTTTATAAAAATAAAAATATAATTAAAAATGTTATATTTATAATTATATGTATTTAATTTGAATTTATTTATCTCTGAATTACTGCTATTATTGTGAATTATATCTATTTTGAATTATCTAAAAATTGTATTAGAATAAGTAAAATGAATTGTACTTATCCTAACAATTACTCTCGTTAAGTAGTCATAATCTCAATTTTTCACCACATCTCTCTTTAACGAAACTTGAAACTTAAAATCGTAGCTTACCAAGTGCAAACTTCATTGTAATAAATACACTTTCTTAATCGACTCGCACTGGTAAGCATCTCTCCTCAATCCCACTCTTCAATAAAACCTTTATTTTGTACGTTTTATAACGTTGTAAGAAAATTTGTAATTGGTTTTATTTTTCTCTTCTACAGCTCAATTATAGTTTTAAAAAATGTTTTAAGCGAAACGGTCTATAATCATTTTATAAAACTGCATATAGCCATACGAATTCTTTCAGATAAACTTATATGTAATCATCTTTGTTTTTATTTCAGCTTAAGTCCATATTTTGTTGTAATTCAATTGTTTGAATAACAACAAAATATTTTAAAGTGGATATGAAATTGATTAGTTGCGGGCGAAGGGTAGGGAATACTATAGTTTCAGTTGTCACTAAAGAACTTCATCAGTTCCCTTTTTTCGCCGACTCTGTATCGATAAACAGGTCAATAAAGCCATCTAGCAAATCAAACAAAATGAGAAATTTGCTGTATGGCCCTAAAGCTGTTTACCCTACTATTTGAGTCGAACTAAAGAATTTTATATCCACCACTGTTTTTATGTCGTCTTTGCTTCGCAAAGAATACGAACATGGAATGTTGCTTCAATAAGCGGGGGTAAAAACAACAAGAAAGTTGTTTTTGCATTACGCATTAGTCAACAAGGCCGTGCTGATGCCTATTATTGTTGTTGGCGTTTTTTATTGTTGGACTGCAGAATTTTACATCTTTGTGTTTATTTCAGCTTAAGTCCATATTTTGTTGTAATTCAATTGTTTGAATAACAACAAAATATTTTAAAGTGGATATGAAATTGATTAGTTGCGGGCGAAGGGTTGGGAATACTATAGTTTCAGTTGTCACCAAACAACTTCATCAGTTCCCTTTTTCGCCGACTCTGTATCGATAAACAGGTCAATAAAGCCATCTAGCAAATTAAATAAAATGAGAAATTTGCTGTATGGCCCTAAAGCTGTTTACCCTACAATTTGAGTCGAACTAAAGAATTTTATATCCACCACTGTTTTTATGTCGTCTTTGCTTCGTAAAGAATACGAACATGGAATGTTGCTTCAAAGGGGAATATGAAATTGATCGATACAGAGTAGGCGAAAAAGGGAACTGATGAAGTTGTTTGGTGACAACTGAAACTATAGTATTCCCTACCCTTCGCCCGCAACTAATCAATTTCATATCCACTTTAAAATATTTTGTTGTTATTCAAACAATTGAATTACAACAAAATATGGACTTAAGCTGAAATAAACACAAAGATGTAAATTTCTGCAGTCCAACAATAAAAAACGCCAACAACAATAATAGGCATCAGCACGGCCTTGTTGACTAATGCGTAATGCAAAAACAACTTTCTTGTTGTTTTTACCCCCGCTTATTGAAGCAACATTACATGTTCGTATTCTTTACGAAGCAAAGACGACATAAAAACAGTGGTGGATATAAAATTCTTTAGTTCGACTCAAATTGTAGGGTAAACAGCTTTAGGACCATACAGCAAATTTCTCATTTTGTTTAATTTGCTAGATGGCTTTATTGACCTGTTTATCGATACAGAGTCGGCGAAAAAGGGAACTGATGAAGTTGTTTGGTGACAACTGAAACTATAGTATTCCCTACCCTTCGCCCGCAACTAATCAATTTCATATCCACTTTAAAATATTTTGTTGTTATTCAAACAATTGAATTACAACAAAATATGGACTTAAGCTGAAATAAACACAAAGATGTAAAATTTTGCAGTCCAACAATAAAAAACGCCAACAACAATAATAGGCATCAGCACGGCCTTGTTGACTAATGCGTAATGCAAAAACAACTTTCTTGTTGTTTTTACCCCCGCTTATTGAAGCAACATTCCATGTTCGTATTCTTTGCGAAGCAAAGACGACATAAAAACAGTGGTGGATATAAAATTCTTTAGTTCGATTTGATCGATACAGAGTAGGCGAAAAAGGGAACTGATGAAGTTGTTTGGTGACAACTGAAACTATAGTATTCCCTACCCTTCGCCCGCAACTAATCAATTTCATATCCACTTTAAAATATTTTGTTGTTATTCAAACAATTGAATTACAACAAAATATGGACTTAAGCTGAAATAAACACAAAGATGTAAATTTCTGCAGTCCAACAATAAAAAACGCCAACAACAATAATAGGCATCAGCACGGCCTTGTTGACTAATGCGTAATGCAAAAACAACTTTCTTGTTGTTTTTACCCCCGCTTATTGAAGCAACATTACATGTTCGTATTCTTTACGAAGCAAAGACGACATAAAAACAGTGGTGGATATAAAATTCTTTAGTTCGACTCAAATTGTAGGGTAAACAGCTTTAGGGCCATACAGCAAATTTCTCATTTTGTTTAATTTGCTAGATGGCTTTATTGACCTGTTTATCGATACAGAGTCGGCGAAAAAGGGAACTGATGAAGTTGTTTGGTGACAACTGAAACTATAGTATTCCCTACCCTTCGCCCGCAACTAATCAATTTCATATCCACTTTAAAATATTTTGTTGTTATTCAAACAATTGAATTACAACAAAATATGGACTTAAGCTGAAATAAACACAAAGATGTAAAATTCTGCAGTCAAACAATAAAAAACGCCAACAACAATAATAGGCATCAGCACGGCCTTGTTGACTAATGCGTAATGCAAAAACAACTTTCTTGTTGTTTTTACCCCCGCTTATTGAAGCAACATTCCATGTTCGTATTCTTTGCGAAGCAAAGACGACATAAAAACAGTGGTGGATATAAAATTCTTTAGTTCGACTCAAATTGTAGGGTAAACAGCTTTAGGGCCATACAGCAAATTTCTCATTTTGTTTAATTTGCTAGATGGCTTTATTGACCTGTTTATCGATACAGAGTCGGCGAAAAAGGGAACTGATGAAGTTGTTTGGTGACAACTGAAACTATAGTATTCCCTACCCTTCGCCCGCAACTAATCAATTTCATATCCACTTTAAAATATTTTGTTGTTATTCAAACAATTGAATTACAACAAAATATGGACTTAAGCTGAAATAAACACAAAGATGTAAAATACTGCAGTCCAACAATAAAAAACGCCAACAACAATAATAGGCATCAGCACGGCCTTGTTGACTAATGCGTAATGCAAAAACAACTTTCTTGTTGTTTTTACCCCCGCTTATTGAAGCAACATTCCATGTTCGTATTCTTTGCGAAGCAAAGACGACATAAAAACAGTGGTGGATATAAAATTCTTTAGTTCGACTCAAATTGTAGGGTAAACAGCTTTAGGGCCATACAGCAAATTTCTCATTTTGTTTAATTTGCTAGATGGCTTTATTGACCTGTTTATCGATACAGAGTCGGCGAAAAAGGGAACTGATGAAGTTGTTTGGTGACAACTGAAACTATAGTATTCCTTACCCTTCGCCCGCAACTAATCAATTTCATATCCACTTTAAAATATTTTGTTGTTATTCAAACAATTGAATTATAAGAACATAATCTTGTACTTAAGCGAAACGGATTTAAAAAATCTCCATTAAAAAAAATTGTGAACTGTAGAAGTCAAAATTTCGATTTTACCTAAAAAAGTTGATAGTTTTTTCGCCATAAATCCGTCAAAAAAATTTTTTTTTAAAAGTCTCTTGCTTAAGTACAATCTTTTTACACGTATAATAATCTCAAAATGTCATTTTGAGAAAACCGTGTTTCAAACTTCGATGTTACATACAAAGCACAATGAATTTTCTCTTTCTAACGCTCATATCTCAGCTAATTTTTATCTGATCGACATATTCTATTCTACATGTACTTTAAAATGAGTCAGCAATACATGTTCGCTTTCGTAAAACCTGTAAGTAACAAATTAATGTAGGCCTCCCTTTTGGCATACCAATCTTCATATTTCGACAAAATAAAACGAAAAAGCAATGTGACCCGTCCATCAAAAAAAAATTTAATCAAACACCTCAGTTCCACTTGTTTTTATTTTAAATTGATAATCTGAGGGTATACTCGTACATATATTTCGGCAAAATCTACTGAAACTTTTTAAATTCTTTCTGTTGTTTCTTTTCGATATAATATACAGCAGATTCAATACGGAACATGAATTTTACGTCGCATTCCATTACAACATGTCTTAGAGAAAACAACAGATTAGTGTAGGATAATGTGAAAAATTTAGCATATTTTATTAATTTTTAGTGGTATAGGAAATTACCCTCGGAGTCGACTCCGGAGTCGGAGTCGTGAAAAAAATGACCTGGAGTCGGAAAAATGGCTCGACTCCAAAGCCCTGCCTACAATACTCACTCTTTAATACATTTGGCAAATGATGTTCTAACGAATGGTTCTCTCGACAATTTTTGTGCGTTCAAATATGAGAACTATTTATTTCAATTAAAGAGAAAAGTAAAAAATGGGAATAATATTCTATCCCAAATATCAAATAGAGTTATAGAGCACTGATGGGCAAATTGCGAGAGACTCATGTATTTTTTACACTTTTGTGTGTGAGGGAGAGCATTTCTGCCCATCAATGTTATAGAGCAAAGTATGATGCTTAAAGAAAATATCACAAAAGCGAATTTTTCGATGTTGAAACATCATATTGGCGACAATTTCTATAAAAATATAATAACTCAAAAGGGGAAATATTAAATAAACCATCTAAATAATTTAATTGAGTGTAATGGTTGTGTGTACATAATTAGAAAAATTAAAAAAACGATAGTGAAATAACATTAATTTGCAATAAAATAACCAATGTTATTTTATTTCATACATTAGATCAAACTTCAGGAAAAGCGTTAGGCATTTTTCAAACCGAAACAGAAACTTATTGCGAAAGCAACGTTGACATTTCAATTTCCCGTGTCACACGTAAATATAAAAAATTTTCATTTGATTTTCTGACAGTCTTTATACTTCTTTTACAGAATGGAAACTAAAGACATAAGCATTAATGAGGTATTATCCTTATTAATGGAGCAAAATAAAACACTACTGGAACAAAACACTACACTAAAGACTCTACTAGAACAAAATAACAATAAAATGGAAGAAGAATTGCGAACCATGAAAGAGCAGTATTCTAAACAGAATGGGGAAAATTCAAAAATGTTTTCATACTTCACAACCAAATTTATTAAATTAAAAAATAGCATTGACAAAATTTTAAGGGAGGTTGAAAACAATATGTGACCAATTTGCTATGAGGTTTTTTTAAACCCATTTTAATTCTTAAATTCGTTCCAAGGATGCTTTTTCTCCTCATAAGAGTCTGTCTACTACCTTAAAATACGACTATGTACTTCGTACGTAATATCAAAGGTAACGACAGAATCTAATGGGTGACGTTTCAGAAAAGCCCGCCTCTCAGTATCTACGCTAGAGTTATTTAAAACTAACAACAACTATAGGATCACGTCCTACTCGTCAAACCCTTTGAACTAAGGGAATACCGTTCCACGATCGTTAAATCAATAAAAATACAGTCCACTGCGATTAGCAAAAAATACTTTCACATCGTGTTTTATTTCTTTCTAATTTTCTTTTCATATTGCTACACGCAAAAAAACGGCCTCTCTAACATATGTCCCAAACATATTTTGCAGCAAACATATATATGTTTGCAACAGTCCCAAACATAATATATGTTTGGGTCTGCAAACAAATATATGTTTGGGTGGAAACAAATATATGTTTGGGTGCAAACATATATATGTTTGGGTGCAAAGATATTTATGTTTGGGTGCAAAGATATATATGTTCGGGTGCAAACAAAGATATGGTTGGGTGGAAACAATTTTATGTTTGGGTGCAAACATTTTATATGTTTGGGTGCAAAAAAAAAATACAAACCTAAAAGGCACAAAAAAAACAAACACATGCACCAGTGGGCGCTTACCGAGAGCAAGGGAGCGTAAAATTCAATGTAAAACACTTTGAAATGTGTTCTCACTTGCTCTCAGTAAGAACTCACTGGCTATCTCTATAGTATACACACAAATGTTGAGGTTTTTTATTGAAAGGCAAAAGAACAACAAACACATAGGTACATACAAAATTCCAAAGAAATACATAACACACTTTAATAAAAGAAAAAATGATTGAAATAATTTGTAAATAGTCACACTTTTAAAAAGGAAAAATATATAGAAACGTAGTTGAACGCTGCTCCTTAGTTGTGAAATAAAACAAATTGTCCTCATAGTTGAAATCATCTACGGGGAATCGGCATCTAGAATCAAATGATTATGTAATGTAATAAATAAATATGGATATGCCATATTTCAAATATACATATGTATGTATGTATGTAATTACCTTGTCCAATAAAATAATTCCATTCAACTTTCCGATTCAATTATAAAATGTATTGGGCATTTAATTTACTAAAAAGCACAATTTCTTTATGAAAACACAAAACACTGATTTATTCACTCACTTTACCGTCTTGACTCTACAAAGGCAACTAAAACACTGAAGAAAGAAAAAAATATAATTCATATCATTTCTTCTTTTCTTTTTCGTCTGTTAAGTTGGTTAACAACAACAAAACAAGAAACACACGAGTTTGACGCATACATGCCACCAAAGCCCCCTTCTTCGCTTCTACGTCTTCTATTATACAATACACACAACTCTTTATTATAAAACAGCATTCCACAGCCGCGAGAGCACTGTTATTGCTCTCGTTGACAAACATCCTCCCTCCACCCATGAAAAAAATGTTCTAACATAAAAAATATGTTTTACACAAACATATCAAATTGAGATATGTTACAAAATATTGCAAACATATATTTGTTTGGACCCAAACATATTATGTTTGGATCCAAACATATATTTGTTTGCAACCGGTCCCAAACATATATTTGTTTGGATCCAAACATATTTCTAACATAAATTTTTCTGCGTGTACGCAAACATTGGTCCAATCGAGCCGGATTTTACGATCGGTCCCTTTGCCTTTACAAGAAAAACCCAAAAAGACAACAAAAATCAACGACTACGTCGCGCAACAACAAAGGATCTACGATCAACCACATCAATTTATTTTCCAACAAATTGCCATTTTTACCACCACAACAAAGGTATGTACACATTTCATTACGTGAAAAAGTGACATAACAAAATTTACAAGTGTTGTGCATAATTAAAAGTAATAAGTAAGAAAAGCGTTAAGTTCGGCCAGACCGAACTTTTTATACCCTCCACCACGAACTGTATTGAAGCGAATAGGAACAATTAGTTTTATTTCGTTTATGAAAGTACTAAACCCTTCCTTTTATTGCAGAAGTAGGATATATATCTCAACTGATAATACTCCCTTCAAAAATTGGGCAAAACCGCCTAGACCTAAACCTGGATATTCTGGATTTGGATAGTAAACAACATCGGGGGCACTGTTCTATGGAGGCTGTATAAAACGTTAGCCTGTACGGATAAATTTCTGGAGGAAAGTTTCGTAACTCCGGCGAAGACTTAATACCAAATTTCAGTTATTCCCATTGAATATTGTGGTTAAAACTTTCAAAAAACCGAAAATTGGGAGGGATCTTTCTAAGGGGGGTATATAAAAACATGGAACAATACCGGAAATTTTCAGGTGGGAAGTTTTATACCACCAACGGAGATTTAATATTAAATTTCATCCGTTTCGATGGGATATTTATGACACAACCTTAAAATCCCGAAAATCGAGAAGTACACTTCTATGGGGGTTATTTGAAGAAAAGGTCTTATACTGATAATTCTCTTCTGCAATATTTTATACACCCATGGCAATTTAAATACTAAATTTCAGTCATATCGGTGGTATTTTGAGGCCACAACTTTAAAAATACCGTAAATCGGAAGGTACGGTGTTATGGGGGATTTTGAGGACGTCGACCTATACCGGCAAATTTCGGCTGGAATGTTTCACACCTCTATCAAAAACTAAATACCAAATATCAGCTATTTTGGTGGAGAACAAGCTATATGTAGGAAATCGGGAGGTACCGTTCTATGGGGGCTATGTGAAGACATGAACCTATACCGACAAATTTTAGGTGGAAAGTTTTATACCCTCAACGAAGACTAAGTACCATCTTCCAGCCATTTCCGTGTTATAATGAGGCTAAAACCTTCAATATACCGAAAAAATTTCTGAGGAAAATTTTTGTAGCCCAGAAAAAGACTAAATACCAAATTACAGCTTCTTCGGTGAAATAATGAGGCTACAATATTCAAAATACCGATAATCGGGAGGCACCGTTCTTTCAAAACGTTGACCTGTACCGACAAATTTTTGTAGCCCGGAAAACGACTAAATACCAAATTTCAGCCACTTCGGTGGAATAATGAGGCTAAAACCTTCAAAGTACCGAAAATCGGGCGGTGCCGTTCTATGGGAGCTACATGAAGACGTTGACCTATACCGACTAATTTCAGGTGGAAAGTTTTATACCCACAACGAAGACTATGTACCAAATTTTAGCCATTTCTGTGTTATAATGAGGCTAAACCCTTCAAAACACCGAAAATTGGGATGTACCGTTCCATGGGGTGTACATTAAAGCGTGGACCTATGCAGATAAATTTCTGGGAGAAAATTTTGCATCCCAAAAGAGGATGAAATATCAAATTTCAGGCTTTTTGGTAGTATAGTATAGCTAAACTTTAAAAAATACCGAAAATTGGGAGATATCGTCCTTTGGGGACTATATGAGGGCGTGTGACCTATACCGACATATTTCATATGGAATGTTTTATACCTCAAATGAAGACTAACCACCAAATTTTAGCCATTTCGGTGGAATGTTAAGGCCACAAACTTCAAAATACCGAAAATTGGGAGGTACCGTTCTATAGGGGCTATATGAAGGCGTAGACCCTTACCGACAAATTTCATATGGAATGTTTTATACCTCAAATAAAGACTAACCACTAAATTTCAGCCATTTCGGTGGAATATTGAGGCCACAGCCTTCGGGCGTTACCGTCCTATGGGGGCTATATGAAGGCGTGGACCTATACCTACAAATTTCCGGGGGAAAGTTTTATACCCTTAACGAAGACTAAATACCAAATTTCAGGCATTTCGCTGCGATAATGAGGCTAAAACCTTCCAAATACAGAAAATTGGGAGAAATCGTCCTATGGGGTCTTTATCAAAACCTGGACCTATATAAACATTTGATGGTAGAACTATTTCTTAGCCTCTGGAAACACAAAATACAAACTTACAACCGATTCTGTGGTCAAATGGGACTAATATATTCAAAATATCTTAAAGTGATGCGTACTATATATATTGGGCGTTATATGGGGGCTATACCAAAACTTTGGTAGAAAGGTTTTTTAGCCTCTGGAGACACAAAATACCAAATTACAACCAATTCGGTACTCAAATGGGACTAATATATTCAAAATATCTTCAAATGACGCGTACTATATATGGGGCTATACCAAATCGTTGACCTATGTAAACATGTTACGGTAGATATGTTTCTTCGCCTCTCGAAACGAAAAATGCAAAGTTACAACCGATTCTGTGGTCAAATGAGACTAATACATTCAAAATATCTTAATATGACGCGTACTATATATGGGGGCTATACCAAAACGTCGACCTATATAAACAAAATTTAGTAGACATGATTTTTAGCCTCTGGAGACACAAAATACCAAATTACAACCAATTCGGTGGTCAAATGGGACATATATCTTAAAATTTCCTTAAAACGACGACGCGTCACGCGTCACTTTGTATGGGGGCTATACGAAAACGTGGACCTACATAGCCCGCTTTCAATACCAAAAGTCCTACATACATATAATAGATTTTACCAAAATTTCATCCACCTACTTCAATCCGTTCGGAAGCTAGATTGATTTCCACAGACGAACAGACGGACGGACAGGTTATATCGATATAGAATTGCACGCTGATCAAGAATATATATAGTCTGTGGAGTCTACAATGATTATTTCGAGTAGTTACAAACGTAGTGACAAACTTAATATACCGCCCATCCTATGGTGGAGGGTATAAAAAACAAAACCGTTTGTCGTTTTACAATAAATATTTAATGTCCGTCCGCCACCTACGATATTGCCGTCGGTAAAATTCATTTAAAAATACCAACAAAACTAATTGTCAAATCGCCCACTATTTTCTCACATAATAGCAACAACAATCACAGTGATTTTTTATGTTTATTAATTTCCACATTTATTGGTGTTTTCGCACATTTCTTTTATATTTAATATAAATCCATATTGTTATTGTGGTGTTTTCCTTTTATTCTCTTCTTCGTCTTCGCCAAAACACACAAAAATCAGCACAACAATAACAATTGCAATATAAAAGAATAAATGTCATTCATTTGTCATTACTGCTGATTGTTTCCACCTTTAATTAATACGGGTGGAAGATTTGGCACCTATATACCATTTACACTACGATCGACTGTATTAGGGGTATTCCCGTGTACTAAAAATTAAAATTATTTTCGGATATTAACTAAAAATAAATTTTATTCGTGTTTTTGACACCGTGCCCCCTACCGTCGGTATTAGTGAAGTGGTTTTGCGAATTTTAAATTTTTTTAATATATTTGGAAATTTGTTTTCGGCAAGTGCTATCTTCGAACCATTGCCATAGTTTACGTGTATTATACGATACACTCTAAATATTTTGCGAAATTTGGAATACACTGAGAGAAAATTGGATTTAGTCCTGAATTTCATTCAAAATGCCCCTCACTCCTTTAGATTTATTTAACAGAGCTGCTGATGCTTTTGCCAAATTTGATGCCTACTTCAGTTCCCAACGGGACGATGAGCTCAATGTTTATATCTTAGAATTGCTAGGAGCTGAGGCGAGAACATTATGGGAAAAAGTTAAACAGCAATCTGATATATGCCTCAATTATCTATATGAAGATAAAAATTCCAATAAGGACAACCTTGTAGCTGCCGACATCAAATTCGATGTCGCATACAAGTGTTTTATGAATGTTTTATCGTCCATTAATAGAAAGTTAGGTGTACTCCGGACCTCGTCTCAGTCACCTACTTTAACTTCTCCAAAATCTCATATAGATAAACCTACTGTTTGCGTACCAATATGAAAAGAAAATTAGAGAAAAATAAAACACGATGTGAAAGTATTATTTCTAATCGCAGTGGACTGTATTTTTATTGATTTAACGTTCGTGGAACGGTTTTACCTTTGTACAAAGGGTTTGACGAGTAGGACGTGATCCTATCGTTGGTGTTAGTTTTAATAACTCTAGCGTAGATACTGAGAGGCGGGCTTTTCTGAAACGTCACTCATTAGATTCTGTCATTACCTTTCATTGTATGTACGAAGTACATAGTCGTATTTCAAGGTAGTAGACAGACTCTAATGAGGAGAAAAAGCATCCTTGGAATAAATTTAAAAATTAAAATGGGTTTAATAAAACCTAATAGCAAACTGTTCATTCCGCCGGCCTTGGAATATCCAGCTATGTTGCAAAATTAAATGTTAGTTATTTAAAAAAGTATTTACATTCGTGTGCCCGTGGGGCACGATCGTGCAATGCCTCGTGGAGACTTTGATCATCATGTAAAGATTGTAAAAGATGATTGAAGACCACCTCTTACAGATTTACGTGGCGAGACAAGTTTCTCCTGGAGGAACTCCGAGGAGTCGCCGAGGGCGAAATTAATTTGTATAAAAATAGGACTGTATTCTCCGAAGGAGGTACACTACCAGATGTCCTTTCTTCCGTAGACTTCATGTCGAGTGGCTTTTTAATCAGCTTGTTGTTCCTTGTCGTGCATGGGGACGTCATCCTCACACCATCGTCGCAACCATCATTCGAAATTTTCCAAGTCATAAGAAAAATGGAGAGGAAGCGAGAATTAAACAATAAAACAAACTTTTAGGTCAGAAGGACCTCTTAACCGTTGGTCGTTTTACATATATATAGCCCGATGCTTCGCGGCTCTAACACGGCCATCAAAGCTATATTTTTTCAATAACACGAAAAATAGTGAGGTCGCGTAGACGACTCGAAACATGGTCTATTATTAATTACCTCCGTGGGAGTGGGAATATGGAGGTTTGAGTGCCGTCGGGATTAAATTTCGTTTTCAGTATCAGTACTTATACCCTCTTTCGAACATAGATAAATATTTTTGCCCCGGAGGAGCTTGGATGAAATATCCAGTGACGGAAAATTTTCGGACTTTTTATTAATTAGCAAAGCTTTTGACAGAGTCAATCATAAGCTTCTGCTACATAAATTAGATTATATAGGCTTCAATACAAATTTACTCAAGTGGATAGCATCCTATTTGCAAAATAAATCTCAAATTGTTCTGTTTGAGGGATGTTTATCAAAGTCGATTTTTGTTCCGTCGGGTGTTCCACAGGGAAGTCACCTTGGACCGGTTCTTTTTCTTTTGTTTATAAACGATTTGCCAAGTTCATTAATGTACTCCAAATTGCTAATGTACGCTGATGATGTTAAGTTATTCATTTCTCATAATTCTCTGATACAAGCTGATTTACTTCAAACTGATTTAAATAACCTTTTTCAATGGTGCAAAATAAATTGTAAGGATTTAAATTTGAATAAATGTAAACATATGTGTTTTTCCAGATCATCTTCTTTGACAAGGCAATTGAATATTAATAATTTTGTTTTATCATCTGTAGAATCATTTGTTGATTTTGGTCTTTTGATGGATCCAAAATTAAATTTTAACAATCATGTAATTTCTATGTTAAATAAAGCCTATGGAGTCTTAGGATTTATAAAAAGATGGCCAAAGAGTTTTCTGATCCATATATAACTAAGCAATTATTCACATCCCTTGTAAGACCTATATTACAATATGGATCTGTCGTATGGGATCCGCAATATGGAATCTATTCCGATAAAATCGAATCAGTGCAAAAGCAATTTTTACTTTTTGCATTGAGAGGTTTACATTGGAGTAGTAATTTTGAATTGCCTTCATACTCTAGCAGGCTAAAGTTAATTCGATTGCCTACATTAAAAAGTAGACGTATTATGTTGAATACTATGTTTGTTTTAAAAGTATTGAATGGTAGTGTGCCGTCTGATTTCTTAATATCGTCTATTAGAATAAATGTTCCTTTTAGACCTTGGGTGCCACCGTGGTGCAATGGTATGCACACCCGCCTTGCACGCAGAAGGTCAGTGGTTCGATTCCCCGGCCAGGTAACATCAAACATTTTTCAACGGTGGCAAAATACCCCTCAGTAATGTTGGCGACATTTCCTGAGTATATCAGCCTTGAAAAACTTCTCTACAAGTGGTGTCTTAAGGCACGCCGTTCGGACTCGGCGATAAACAGTAGGTCCCATATCATTGAGCTAATATGAATCGGGTATGCACTCATTGATATGAGAGAAGTCTCCCTTGTCCCGTATGGGATGTTGTGGAACAATGTTTTTTTTTTGTGTTCCTTTTAGACCTAGTAGATATTATCAATTCTTATATATAGATTTTCACCGAACCAATTATTCGATGGGTGAACCACTTAGCAAAATGTGTACTGATTTTAATTCCATGTACTATAATTTGGACTTTTGCATGAGTTTGGAAGTCATAAAATCTAATATAATTTTATCTTTAAATAACTAGTAGTTTGTATGGTCCAATATACAGTGCTGCTCAAAACATTTGCAACTGGAATGATTAGTTAATATTTTATGTAGTTCTGAGGTAGTTTGTGGATTTGAAATGCAAATATTTTTGTAGATTGATTGTTTATTGGATCCTTTTTAAAGATTTAAAAATTAATTTGCAAAAATTGCACTTATTTTAAAAAAAATATACAAAGCAATGCTCGAACTCACTTTTGGTTCTGCTCAAAACATTTGCAACTGAGAAAATTTGATTCAAAATCTGAAGAAATTATTTTGTTTTGATAATATATTGTGAATTAAACATTTTATTTATTATCTGAAGACATCGTTAAGTAAACCAGTTAACTAAATAAATTAATATATCCTGTGGAATCCTGTGCTCTAAGGATAATTGTTAAATACCAAGGTTTTATTCGATATTTAATAGTCTAGAGTCCAGAGTAGAGTCCCGGGACCTCCTATATGAATTTAGATTACTTAAGTTGATCGGGTCCGATAAGAACATAAGCATATTTGCAAAAAATTACTAGTTTTACGTGATTATATATACGTTTAGAAGCGGTATTATGTCAAAACATCCTGTTATACGACACTTCTGGAGTGAACATGGTGCGATTTTGACATGCTATCTTTCCGGTTAGTTCTTGGATCTGTTAAATATCTCGACCTCATGCATCCTGTACCATTTCTGTCCATAAAAATATCCCCAGGGCAATATAAAACACCTCCTACATTTTGGGTCAACTTGTTCGTATACGGGGACAGATTTTATTGTCCTTCGTTCTGGTGATCAACCAAATGTTTTCAAGTCATATAACATAAATATTGATTTCAATCGAAGAGAAGTACTCGGTTTCACTACTCCAAAAACATAACCACACATTTTGTTGGTAATTTCTATGAAAAATTCCATTTTTCCTGGAAATTACTGTTTTCCCAAAATTTGCCTATTTTGGTATACCGGTATCCTTGGTATGTATCGGAGGTGTTTGTATAGATTTATCGGTGTCAAGTCTTTTTTAACATCTGTTGATGACCTCTGAGAGATCTGCTTAATAATCTGCTTAATAATATATAATTATTTGATCATTCCCTGCAGTAGATGTTGTTGTCCTCGCATCTCCTTCCCATCTTATGGCGATTTTAGTTCTTTTAACGCGGTATCCAGATCTGTTTTAGATATTGTGATGTTCATATGTTTATTTTTGGACCTCGTTGGATCCACAATTTTCAAAAATTACCATTTTAGCAAAGCATTGATAAAAATTTCTGGTCATAATTTAAGTTTTTCTCAAAAAATTAGACATGTCTTGTTTTCGGCATGCTTGTCTATCAGAAGTAAACATATGTGGGATAAAATGTACTCCTCATGAAAGCTTTTTGCCCCCTTCTTCTGATTAAAAACAATTTGATGCCAATCAATACAAAAAAACTCGTCAAAAAACTAATAGATATTCATAACACGGAGTTGCAAATGTTTTGAGCAGGCAAAAACATGTGTTCCTCCGATATTTCACACATTTTTGAAACAAATGTGTACATAACTAAATAATCCTTTTTAAATCTTGAAAATATGGTCAATAACAAATCAAATAACAAAAACAAACATATTTCAAAACTCAAAATGTCCCTAAAAATAGACTGAATGTTATATAGGCATCTTAGTTGCAAATGTTTTGAGCAGCACTGTATAACTGGCTGATGAAGTAGATTCTGTAGCTGGTTTTCGAATTTCCTTCGTATACGCCACCATGATGCGGATCATGGTGTGTACGCGATCCCCACGAAAGGGGAGGACGCCCCCTCGGTAGGCAGGGGTGGGAAAGTGAGGCGTGGGAACGTTCGATAAAAAAAAATTCAATCAAATGCCTAATGAACATTTTGGGATGTGCCCATTAAAACCAATAAGATAGACGGCCGTAGAGTTTTAGTGGATGGTCGTAGAACCAATACTTGCATAGCAAGTGATGGAGAAGTGTAGGCGATGTAATCTCTGTTTTCCGTGGGAAAATTAACCTAGCATGGCTTACTAACCCGTCAACACATACACCACCGAAGGTTAAGTGCATGACTGTCAATAGCGTCTGTATGGATAAATTGGAGCCCAAAGACTCAATGTCCCCAGTCTTCTATCCTAACTGTTTCAAGGAGAATCCCTAAATAGAAGGCCCAGTATGGGTGGATGGCATTGGACCTGTAAGGATCCAGCCGAAGACTGTACTTTGCGCTATCAACGAACCTAATATCTTAGTATGAGAACCCTGTGCCAGAATCTTCGGGTAAAGATCTGCACCAAGAAGAAGGTCAACAGAACGGGAAGAGAATGGATCGGGGTCCGCCAAAAGTAGATTTGGCAATTGTGGTAGAGTGTCAGTTGGGATGGAACAGGAGGGCAGATTATCTGCAATGGTCGGGACGACAAGAGCGGTTGTGTCCATTGCGGTTGTGTCCACCGGAGACACAATGTGAATGGGACCTTCTTTGTCAGAAATGACAGAAACTGACCTACTTACACCCAAAATTGAGGCTCTAACTGCATTTGTGGCAATACCTATTCTACTCTGCATATTTTCAGAAATGAAAGATGATTCAGAAGCAGGATCAATTAAAGCTCTGGCTGGGTACGTAGTACCTTGGTGCACAATATGGACCATAGCCGTGCCTAACAATATTTCCCTATTCTGAGTGGTATGGAATACTTGTCTAGAATTAGACCCAGATGGATGACCTGTAGAGGTAGAAGGGGAATTTAAAGCAAATAAACTCCTGGAATCAGGTGACGTAGGAGACGTACGATGCGGTGAGACCTCCCTATGTAACAGGGTGTGATGCCTTTTGTTGCATATAGTACCATTATGTACACTATTACATTTTGAAGCTTTATGTCCGTGAGACAAACAGTTAAGACAGCAGTAATGTTTCTTAACTGCACTTATCCTTTCAGAAACTGAAAGTCTAAGGAATTTTTGGCAAACCCTAAGATGGTGCCTTTGTCGTGAACAAAGAGCACACGATTTAGGCAAGTGTGCACGAGAATACCGTGAAGAACGAGGTGTGCTTTGTGGCGTGGCCACAGATGTTTTAGTGCTTTCACCATTCGTGTAATGGGAAAGTCTTTTGTTGTGATTTAGAGGTTCGATGTAGTCTATGCCCCTAATATCACGTAAGCAGGTCAGAGTTTGGATTCTTTCCGTGAGAAATTGATCCAAATCTGCCCACGAGTACAATGCAGATTTGTTTTTAATGCATTGTTCCCATAGCACAACGCAGTGTTTAGGTAATCTCTGAAGACAAAAGAAAACTAGAATTGGATCCCAGTCTTCTGTCGGCACGTCATAATTAGACATGGAAGAAATATACCTGTTTATGCCTCTCTGCAAAGACTTCAACCCTAAACTCGTTCCCTCTTCTAAAACTGGTAGGTCAAAGAGGCGTTTTAGTTGGTGGTTCACCAAAATACGTGGATTGTCGTAAGTTGGTTGCATAGCATTCCACGCCAGACTAAAATTTGTGTGGGTAAGCTGGTCTTTTTCTTTAAGTGACATAAGCGTTCTATATCACTTATGCCGCTGTTGTTTATATAGAGGGCAGAAAATAAATCCCTGAACGTAGGCCAGGAGAGAAAATCGCCATTAAACACTTCGATGTCACAGGGGGTAAATTAAGTCTGTGACCAGCATTAACATCTCCACAGGATGTGAAGGATGAGTTATTTGAAGGTGTCAATCGATGTGAAACATCAGAAATGGTCGTTATATCTTCAGAACGTGGTACTGTAGGTTTATCTATATGAGATTTTGGAGAAGTTAAAGTAGGTGACTGAGACGAGGTCGGGAGTACACCTAACTTTCTATTAATGGACGATAAAACATTCATAAAACACTTGTATGCGACATCGAATTTGATGTCGGCAGCTACAAGGTTGTCCTTATTGGAATTTTTATCTTCATATAGATAATTGAGGCATATATCAGATTGATGTTTAACTTTTTCCCATAATGTTCTCGCCTCAGCTCCTAGCAATTCTAAGATATAAACATTGAGCTCATCGTCCCGTTGGGAACTGAAGTAGGCATCAAATTTGGCTAAAGCATCAGCAGCTCTGTTGAATAAATCTAAAGGAGTGAGGGGCATTTTGAATGAAATTCAGGACTAAATCCAATTTTCTCTCAGTGTATTCCAAATTTCGCAAAATATTTAGAGTGTATCGTATAATACACGTAAACTATGGCAATGTATCGAAGATAGCACTTGCCGAAAACAAATTTCCAAATATATTAAAAAAATTTTAAATTCGCAAAACCACTTCACTAATACCGACGGTAGGGGGCACGGTGTCAAAAACACGAATAAAATTTATTTTTAGTTAATATCCGAAAATAATTTTAATTTTTAGTACACGGGAATACCCCTAATACAGTCGATCGTAGTGTAAATGGTATATAGGTGCCAAATCTTCCACCCGTATCAATTAAAGGTGGAAACAATCAGCAGTAATGACAAGTGAATGACATTTATTCTTTTATATTGGAATTGTTATTAGTTGTGTCTTTTTACTTTTTCAGTAATAATTATTCAGTAACTTCTTTTCAGAGAGTAAGAGAGATTTTACTCTTTGATACGAAAATAGAGAAAAAAGTAAAAAGACAGCATTTAGTAAACTTTAGCAAGATAACAGTTGATAACCAAAACAAAAACACTGGCGCCAATGCATGAACGAAAAAATAACTCCAAAGCAATGAAAAAGTTCTTCAATTTTAAACAAAATAAATAGAAAATAATTAATATGTTAATAAAATAATCAATAAACAAACCTGAGTCGTAATATTAATAATATTTGTAATAATTATTACGAAATGTTACTAAATGCTGTCTTTTTACACAAAAGTTCAGTAAAAGAGAGCGAAGTGAGAGAACAATTTTGACAGTTGCTTGCTGAGAAATTGCTAAAAGTAGCTGAAAGAATTTTTCCCAGCAACGTTTATCAAGTTCGATCAGCTGTTTTTTAATCATCTGCTAATGGTCAGCTGCTCAATAATGTTTACCTTATTTTTGTGGAAAAATACTATAAATATTAAGATTCGGCTATATTTACTGATTATTTTATTAATACATATAATAATTATTTTTTATTTATTTTGCTTAAAATTTAAGGACTTTTTCATTGCTTTGGAGTTAGTTTTTCTTTCATGCATTGGCACCAATGTTTTTGTTTTGGTTATCAACTGTTATCTTGCTAAAGTTTACTAAATGCTGTCTTTTTACTTTTTTCTCTATTTTCGTATCGAAGAGTAAAGTCTCTCTTACTCTCTGAAAAGAAGTTACTGAATAATTATTACTGAAAAAGTAAAAAGACACAACTATTTATAGTATTTTTCCACAAAAAATAAGATAAACATTGAGCAGCTGACCATTTGCAGATGATTAAAAAACAGCTGATCGAACTTGCTAAAGGTTGCTGGGAAAAATTCTTTCAGCAACTTTTAGCAATTTCTCAGCAAGCAACTGTCAAAACTTGATCTCTCACTTCGCTCTCTTTTACTGAACTTTTGTGTAAAAAGACAGCATTTAGTAACATTTCGTAATAATTGTTACGAATTATCACGTAAAAAGACACACCTATTGTTGTGCTGATTTTTGTGTTTTTGGCGAACACGAAGAAGAGAATAAAAGGAAAACACCACAATAACAATATGGATTTATATTAAATATAAAAGAAATGTGCGAAAACACCAATAAATGTGGAAATTAATAAACATAAAAAATCACTGTGATTGTTGTTGCTATTATGTGAGAAAATGGTGGGCGATTTGACAATTAGTTTTGTTGGTATTTTTAAATGAATTTTACCGACGGCAATATCGTAGGTGGCGGACGGACATTAAATATTTATTGTAAAACGACAAACGGTTTTGTTTTTTACTTTTAATTCCGCTATGTCACTTTTTCACGTAATGAAATGTGTACATACCTTTGTCGTGATGGTAAAAATCGCAATTTGTTGGAAAATAAATAAATTGTGGTTGATCGTAGATCCTTTGTTGTTGTTGCTGCGACGTAGTCGTTGTTTTTGTTGTTTTTTTTTTTGGGGGTTTTCCTTGTAAAGGCAAAGAGACCGATCGTAAAATCCGGCTCGATTGGACCAATGTTTGCGTAGCACTATGAAAAGAAAATTAGAAAGAAATAAAACACGATGTGAAAGTATTTTTTCTAATCGCAGTGGACCGTATTTTTATTGATTTAACGTTCGTGGAACGGTATTACCTTTGTACAAAGGGTTTGACGAGTAGGACGTGATCCTATCGTTGGTGTTAGTTTTAATAACTCTAGCGTAGATACTGAGAGGCGGGCTTTTCTGAAACGTCACTCATTAGATTCTGTCATTACCTTTCATTTTATGTACGAAGTACATAGTCGTATTTTAAGGTAGTAGACAGACTCTAATGAGGAGAAAAAGCATCCTTGGAACAAATTTAAAAATTAAAATAGGTTTAATAAAACCTAATAGCAAATTGTTCACCTACAGTACCACGTACTGAAGATACGGCGACCATTTCTGATGTTTCACATCGATTGACACCTTCAAATAACTCATCCTTCACATCCTGTGGAGATGTTAATGCTGGTCACAGACTTAATTTACCCCCCTGTGACATCGAAGTGTTTAAGGGCGATTTTCTCTCCTGGCCTACGTTCAGGGATTTATTTTCTGCCCTCTATATTAACAACAGCGGCATAAGTGATATAGAACGCTTACAGAGAGGGACAAAAATTTACATACACCCCCTAAATCTCGGGTTTTAGGGTAAGTAAAGATTTTTATGAAATTCCAAATATACAGTTTTATTTCTTCACGCTAAAAAACAATATTTAATACAACAAAAGTATATTCGATAATGCAACTAACGGTAAATTTTACAAAAACCAAAAAATTATGAGGACAAAAGTTTACATACACCCCAAGGAAATATGTGTATTACCGTCAAATTTATATAATTAACAGCAAAATTTCTACATTTTATTGTTTTGACGAATGTCTCTGGCTGTCTGATATATATTTTAGAGAAAAGGATCTAATTTTGGGGGTTAATTGTCTTTATTTGTGGTCAAACTTCTTGTATAACTCTTTAAAGCTGACCCCTTCTTAATTCTTTGCGCTTTTAGGTATTGTACTTTATAAAAAGCACAAAATTAGTGTCAGATGGTAAATATTGAGACCATAGAAAGCTTAGAAGTTGTTTTTGTGCTTAATTGAATTTTTTAAAAATTTAAAAAAATCTTAAAAATTTGCAAACATTTTAATTTTTTTTTAAATTTTACAAATATAACTTGATTTTTTCGCATAAATATATGGCATGCTATATGAAGACGTGGACCTATACCGATGGACCTACAACCAAATTTCAGTGTATATCCCCAGCGAAGACTAATACCAAATTTCAGTCTTTTCGATGGGATATTGAGGCCATACCCTTCAAAATAGCGAAAATCTGGAGGAAACGTTCTGCGTTGAAATATATCAGAAATTTCAGGTCGAATTTTTTATACCCCCAACGATGACTAAATCAAAATACCGAAAATTGGGCGGTACCGTTCTGGGGGAGCTATATCTAAACGTGGACCTATACCGAAGAATTTCAAGCGAAAGTGTTTTTACCCCAACGTAGACAAAATACCAAATTTCAGCCGTTTCGGTGGGATATTGAAGCCACAACCTACTACGGAGGCAATTTGAAGGCGTGGACCTATACCGACAAATTTCAGCAAGTTCGGTATAATATTAAGACCACAAGCTTCAAAATACCGAAAATCGGCAGGTACCGTTTTTTAGGGGCTATATGAAGACGATGACCTATACCTACAAATTTCATGTTTTATACGCTCAACGAAAAATATTACTAAATTTCAATCTTTTCGTAGGGATATTGAGTCCACAAACTTAAAAACCGAAAATCGGTTTAAAGTATATATATATAAATATATATATATATATATATATATATATATATATATATATATATATATATATAAATATATATATATATATATATATATATATATATATTGATTTATCTATATACAATATTTAATTATATATAGATTATTTATATTATATAGATGTAAATATATATAAATAATTTATATATAACTATATTCATCTAATTGATTATTAATATATAAATTATTTATACAATGTATACTATATATTAGACATTATATTACTATTGATAGATAAATAGATGGATAATAAAGATTAATTTGTCTATTATGATTAATCGGATTGTTATAGATTTTTTTTTGTTTCTAGATCAATATATAAATAGTTATTAATTAAACATTTATATATATATATATATATATATATATATATATATATATATATATATATATATATATATATACTAGCAAATGCCCGCTACTTCGTATGCGGAAAGGAAACGAAATATATATAAACAATATTTAATACGGCAATGGTGAATACTGGAGATTCTGTTGTACTAAGACCTATTTTTATTACCAATATTTTTTCGATTGTAGTCAGAATTTAAACAAAAATTTGCCGTATCGCATCCCTACACAGCTACCATATTTTTTATTTCGAATTTCCAAAACTACGTATCATATTGCAAATTTCAGATTTGACTCCTGGTTTTACCCCTTCACTAACACAGCATTCTCTTCCAGTACGAATTTCCAAACACTAAACTTTATCTCACCCCTTCACAACAAAAATCACGCACACTCACAATTCAAGGTTCTAGCTTTAGCGGTTTCGCCCAGAACCCGAATAGGTCCGTTACATTTTCGGCCACGTTTTCGTATATCCCCATATAACGGTACCTCTCGACTTAGTGTATTTTTAAAGAAGAACAAATGTATATTGTCCAATTTTCTTTAAATTTGGACCTTGAATACTCAGAGGATATAGAAGTTTAATTTAAAAAATCTCCACTTCAATCCACGTTTATTAGAAGAGATATTTTAAAGATTTAGAGTATTTTGAAGATCCTCTGCATATTTTCCAACCGAAATTCGGAATTTGTGGCATGAAAGGTTAGAAAACTTCTTTACAAAAAATTGTACTTAATGTGCATCGGTATGTCAACAGTATATAACGGAAAATTTTTTGAAGGCATTTCAATTTATGATTTTTTAATATCAGGGGTAAATACCTTCTAGTTAACAAAATTGTCGCATTAGACCACGTTTTCAAATTTACATACCAAAGCGGTCAGAACAAAAAACATGTTTTGAAAAGATGCTTCACGTTTGACTACTTAATTTCAGTACATTATTTAGAAACTCCTTGGCGTTAACATCAAATCAATGGGGCAATATTCAGTACAATTTTTCAAACTCAGAACTTTGTCTCAAACTTTAGAGCGATCTTCATAACAAATATTTTTCAATTTCGTATTTTTTGTACAAATAGCGTATTTTTAAATTATATAGTCCCAGCTTTGTTCCTACACCCAACACCAAATTTAGTACCTTAACTATTTAAAATGGTTTTGGTATCAACACGTTACCCAACTTTTCCTACACATAGGTAAACGTTTCAAAAATTACTTCCTTATATTCAACATATATCCTAATCCCAATTCAGTTTTCCAGTTCCCCTGAAACCCATTTGAGGACTATTTAGTAGTTTTTGTATAAATAAGTACGAATTTTCAAAACCTCCTCCCTACCTCCACTCTAAACAAAAATTGCTAATCTAATACCGAATTTCAAAATTCCAGTTATACCCTTTACAAAATCACAAATTGTACAAAATTCTATACCATATAGCAAATACCAAAAGGTACCAAATTTTGTACCATTTAGCACTTTTCGTACACGATTTTCCAAAATGTACTTTCATATCTCAGCTCTATCCGTTCACCTAAACCCAAATTATAGCCAATGGTGTTCCATTTAGCACTTTTCCATAAGTACGAATTTCCAAAACTACCTCAATCCTACACTCCAACAATAATCTGTTCACGCAAATACAAATCATAGCGAATTTCGTACTATATAGTACTACTTCTTGCACATTAGTACGATTTTCCAAAGCTACCTCCATATCTCAATTCTATATTCCAACAGTAATCTTAATTCCAAATTTCAGGATTCCAGCTCTTCAAATCCAAATCATACTAAACTCACTACCATTTAGGACTTTTCCACCTTTGGTACATCTTTCTTGCTCTTCATCAGTGACCCCCATTCCAAATTTCAGGATTCCGGCCCTATTCGTTAACCCATACCCAAATCGTACTATATTTAGTACCATTTAGTATTTTTCGTATAATTTTAATTCGAATTTCCAAAAACCTTTCCAGCTCTATCCGTTCACCCAAATCCAAATTGTACTAAATTTAGTACCATTTAGTAATTTTCGTGCACTTATAGTTCTAATTTCTAAAAACCTTTCTTTGTTACTCCCCATCAGTGACCCTAATTACAAATTTCAGGATTCCAGCTCAATCCGTTCACCCAAATCCAAATTGTACTAAATTTAGTACCATTTAGAACTTTTCGTGCACTTATAATTCGAATTTCCAAAAACCTTTCTTTCTTACTCTCCACCAGTGACCCTAATTTAAAATTACAGTATTCTAGCTCCATCCGTACACCCAAATCCAAATTGTACTAAATTTAGTACCATTTAGTACTTTTCGTACCCTTATAGTTCGAATTTCCAAAAACCTTTCATTGTTACTCTTCATCAGTGACCCTCATTCCAAATGTCTGTATTCCAGTTCAATCCGTTCACCCAAATCAAAATTGTACTAAATTTAGTACCAATTAGTACTTTTCGTACCCTTGTAAGTACTTTTCGTACCCTTGTAAAACTTTTCTTTTTACTCTTCATCAGTGACCTTCATTCCAAATTTCAGGATTCCAGCTCTATTCGTTCACCCAAACCCAAATTGTACTAAATTTAGTACCATTTATCACTTTTCGTATACTTATAGTTCGAATTCCAAAAACCTTTCATTATATATATATATATATATATATATAGTATATAGACAAAATTTCAGATTCTGCACGCTTCAAATAAAAAATAAATACCCCTTATAATATGAAATCAATGTTATTACAAACATTAAAAATATATTATAAAAATTTTTTATATGAAAAAATAGCACTAGAAATCTAAACTACTAAATTGTACTAAATTTAGTACAATTTGGATTTGTGTGAACGGATAGAGCTGGAATCCTGAAATTTGAAATAAGGGTAACTTGTGGAGAGTAACAAAGAAAGGTTTTTGGAAATTCGAACTATAAGTGCACGAATAGTACTAAATTTAGTACAATTTGGATTTGGGTGAACGGATAGAGCTGGAATACAGGCATTTGGAATGAGGGTCACTGAAAAAGACTAATAATGAAAGGTTTTTGGAAATTCGAACTGTAAGGGTACGAAAAGTACTAAATGGTACTAAATTTAGTACAATTTGGGTTTGGGTGAACGAATAGAGCTGGAATCCTGGAATTTGGAATGAAGGTCACTGATGGAGAGTAAAAAAGGAAGGTTTTTGGAAATTCGAACCATAAGTGCACGGAAAGTATTAAATGGTACTAAATTTAGTACAATTCGGATTTGGAATCCTGAAATTTGGAATGAGGATCACTGATGAAGAGTAAAAATGAAAGGTTTTTGGAATTCGAACAATAAGTATACGAAAAGTGATAAATGGTACTAAATTTAGTACAATTTGGGTTTGGGTGAACGAATAGAGCTGGAATCCTGAAATTTGGAATTAAGGTCACTGATGAAGAGTAAAAAGAAAGGTTATTGAAAATTCGAATTACAAGGGTACGAAAAGTACTAATTGGTACTAAATTTAGTACAATTTTGATTTGGGTGAACGGATTGAACTGGAATACAGACATTTGGAATGAGGGTCACTGATGAAGAGTAACAATGAAAGGTTTTTGGAAATTCGAACTATAAGGGTACGAAAAGTACTAAATGGTACTAAATTTAGTACAAATTGGATTTGGGTGTACGGATGGAGCTAGAATAATGTAATTTTAAATTAGGGTCACTGGTGGAGAGTAAGAAAGAAAGGTTTTTGGAAATTCGAATTATAAGTGCACGAAAAGTTCTAAATGGTACTAAATTTAGTACAATTTGGATTTGGGTGAACGGATTGAGCTGGAATCCTGAAATTTGTAATTAGGGTCACTGATGAAGAGTAACAAAGAAAGGTTTTTAGAAATTAGAACTAAATTTAGTACAATTTGGATTTGGGTGAACGGATAGAGCTGGAATCCTGAAATTTGGAATGAGGATCACTGACTGATGAAGAGTAAAAATGAAAGGTTTTTGGAATTCGAACTATAAGTGTACGAAAAGTAATAAATGGTAGTAAATTTAGTACAATTTGGGTGAACGGATAGAGCTGGAAAGGTTTTTGGAAATTCGAATTAAAATTATACGAAAAATACTAAATGGTACTAAATATAGTACGATTGGGGTATGGGTTAACGAATAGGGCCGGAATCCTGAAATTTGGAATGGGGGTCACTGATAAAGAGTAAGAAAGATGTACCAAAGGTGGAAAAGTCCTAAATGGTAGTGAGTTTAGTATGATTTGGATTTGAAGAGCTGGAATCCTGAAATTTGGAATTAAGATTACTGTTGGAATATAGAATTGAGATATGGAGGTAGCTTTGGAAAATCGTACTAATGTGCACGAAGTAGTACTAAATGGTACGAAATTCGCTATAATTTGTATTTGCGTGAACAGATTATTGTTGGAGTGTAGGATTGAGGTAGTTTTGGAAATTCGTACTTATGGAAAAGTGCTAAATGGAACACCATTGGCTATAATTTGGGTTTAGGTGAACGGATAGAGCTGAGATATGAAAGTACATTTTGGAAAATCGTGTACGAAAAGTGCTAAATGGTACAAAATTTGGTACCTTTTGGTATTTGCTATATGGTATAGAATTTTGTACAATTTGTGATTTTGAAAAGGGTATAACTGGAATTTTGAAATTCGGTATTAGATTAGCGATTTTTGTTTAGAGAGGAGGTAGGGAGGAGGTTTTGAAAATTCGTACTTATTTATACAAAACCTACTAAATAGTCCTCAAATGGGTTTCAGGGGAACTGGAAAACTGAATTGGGATTAGGAAATATGTTGAATATAAGGAAGTAATTTTTGAAACGTTTACCTATGTGTAGGAAAAGTTGGGTAACATGTTGATACCAAAACCATTTTAAATAGTTAAGGTACTAAATTTGGTGTTTGGTCTAATGCGACAATTTTGTTAACTAGAAGGTATTTACCCCTGATATTAAAAAATCCTAAATTGAAATGCCTTCAAAAATTTTTTCGTTATATACTGTTGACATACTGATACACATTAAGTAAAATTTTTTGTAAAAAAGTTTTCTAACCTTTCATGCCACAAATTCCGAATTTCGGTTGGAAAATGTGCAGAAGATCTTCAAAATACTCTAAATCTTTAAAATATCTCTTCTAATAAACGTGGATTGAAGTGGAGATTTTTTAAATTAAACTTCTATATCCTCTGAGTATTCAAGGTCCAAATTTAAAGAAAATTGGACAATATACATTTGTTCTTCTTTAAAAATACACTAAGTCGAGAGGTACCGTTATATGGGGATATACGAAAACGTGGCCGAAAATGTAACGGACCTATTCGGGTTCTGGGCGAAACCGCTAAAGCTAGAACCTTGAATTGTGAATGTGCGTGATTTTTGTTGTGAAGGGGTAAGATAAAGTTTAGTGTTTGGAAATTCGTACTGGAAGAGAATGCTGTGTTAGTGAAGGGGTAAAACCAGGAGTCAAATCTGAAATTTGCAATATGATACGTAGTTTTGGAAATTCGAAATAAAAAATATGGTAGCTGTGTAGGGATGCGATACGGCAAATTTTTTCTTAAATTCTGACTACAATCGAAAAAATATTGGTAATAAAAATAGGTCTTAGTACAACAGAATCTCCAGTATTCACCATTCCCGTATTAAATATTGTTTATATATATATCGTTTCCTTTCCGCATACGAAGTAGCGGGCATTTGCTAGTCTTAATAATAAGAGTGACGGGCGATGTTTACATATTTTAGAGCTAAAATCAAATTATTAATCTTTATAATTTTACTATCAAATCCACCTTCAATAAATATTTCAAATTTATATCCGTTTAAATAAATTTATTGTAATTCATTTCTACTTAAATATAAGCTACACCTTGATCTGATATATTTTCTTTTTAAAAATTTTGAAAATTAACATTCTTATAAAATATTCTAATAACGACGGTATATAAACCCATTTGAGGACTATTTAGTAGGTTTTGTATAAATAAGTACGAATTTTCAAAACCTCCTCCCTACCTCCACTCTAAACACAAATTGCTAATCTAATACCGAATTTCAAAATTCCAGTTATACCCTTTACAAAATCACAAATTGTACAAAATTCTATACCATATAGCAAATACCAAAAGGTACCAAATTTTGTACCATTTAGCACTTTTCGTACACGATTTTCCAAAATGTACTTTCATATCTCAGCTCTATCCGTTCACCTAAACCCAAATTATAGCCAATGGTGTTCCATTTAGCACTTTTCCATAAGTACGAATTTCCAAAACTACCTCAATCCTACACTCCTACAATAATCTGTTCACGCAAATACAAATTATAGCGAATTTCGTACCATTTAGTACGATTTTCCAAAGCTACCTCCATATCTCAATTCTATATTCCAACAGTAATCTTAATTCCAAATTTCAGGATTCCAGCTCTTCAAATCCAAATCATACTAAACTCACTACCATTTAGGACTTTTCCACCTTTGGTACATCTTTCTTACTCTTCATCAGTGACCCCCATTCCAAATTTCAGGATTCCGGCCCTATTCGTTAACCCATACCCAAATCGTACTATATTTAGTACCATTTAGTATTTTTCGTATAATTTTAATTCGAATTTCCAAAAACCTTTCCAGCTCTATCCGTTCACCCAAATCCAAATTGTACTAAATTTAGTACCATTTAGTAATTTTCGTGCACTTATAGTTCTAATTTCTAAAAACCTTTCTTTGTTACTCCCCATCAGTGACCCTAATTACAAATTTCAGGATTCCAGCTCAATCCGTTCACCCAAATCCAAATTGTACTAAATTTAGTACCATTTAGAACTTTTCGTGCACTTATAATTCGAATTTCCAAAAACCTTTCTTTCTTACTCTCCACCAGTGACCCTAATTTAAAATTACAGTATTCTAGCTCCATCCGTACACCCAAATCCAAATTGTACTAAATTTAGTACCATTTAGTACTTTTCGTACCCTTATAGTTCGAATTTCCAAAAACCTTTCATTGTTACTCTTCATCAGTGACCCTCATTCCAAATGTCTGTATTCCAGTTCAATCCGTTCACCCAAATCAAAATTGTACTAAATTTAGTACCAATTAGTACTTTTCGTACCCTTGTAATTCGAATTTTCAAAAACTTTTCTTTTTACTCTTCATCAGTGACCTTCATTCCAAATTTCAGGATTCCAGCTCTATTCGTTCACCCAAACCCAAATTGTACTAAATTTAGTACCATTTATTACTTTTCGTACACTTATAGTTCGAATTCCAAAAACCTTTCATTTTTACTCTTCATCAGTCAGTGATCCTCATTCCAAATTTCAGGATTCCAGCTCTATCCGTTCACCCAAATCCAAATTGTACTAAATTTAGTTCTAATTTCTAAAAACCTTTCTTTGTTACTCTTCATCAGTGACCCTAATTACAAATTTCAGGATTCCAGCTCAATCCGTTCACCCAAATCCAAATTGTACTAAATTTAGTACCATTTAGAACTTTTCGTGCACTTATAATTCGAATTTCCAAAAACCTTTCTTTCTTACTCTCCACCAGTGACCCTAATTTAAAATTACAGTATTCTAGCTCCATCCGTACACCCAAATCCAAATTGTACTAAATTTAGTACCATTTAGTACTTTTCGTACCCTTATAGTTCGAATTTCCAAAAACCTTTCATTGTTACTCTTCATCAGTGACCCTCATTCCAAATGTCTGTATTCCAGTTCAATCCGTTCACCCAAATCAAAATTGTACTAAATTTAGTACCAATTAGTACTTTTCGTACGCTTGTAATTCGAATTTTCAATAACCTTTCTTTTTACTCTTCATCAGTGACCTTCATTCCAAATTTCAGGATTCCAGCTCTATTCGTTCACCCAAACCCAAATTGTACTAAATTTAGTACCATTTATCACTTTTCGTATACTTATTGTTCGAATTCCAAAAACCTTTCATTTTTACTCTTCATCAGTGATTCTCATTCCAAATTTCAGGATTCCAAATCCGAATTGTACTAAATTTAGTACCATTTAATACTTTCCGTGCACTTATGGTTCGAATTTCCAAAAACCTTCCTTTTTTACTCTCCATCAGTGACCTTCATTCCAAATTCCAGGATTCCAGCTCTATTCGTTCACCCAAACCCAAATTGTACTAAATTTAGTACCATTTAGTACTTTTCGTACCCTTACAGTTCGAATTTCCAAAAACCTTTCATTATTAGTCTTTTTCAGTGACCCTCATTCCAAATGCCTGTATTCCAGCTCTATCCGTTCACCCAAATCCAAATTGTACTAAATTTAGTACTATTCGTGCACTTATAGTTCGAATTTCCAAAAACCTTTCTTTGTTACTCTCCACAAGTTACCCTTATTTCAAATTTCAGGATTCCAGCTCTATCCGTTCACACAAATCCAAATTGTACTAAATTTAGTACAATTTAGTACTTTTCGTACCCTTGTAGTTCGAATTTCCAAAAACCCGTTGGTACATTTTTTTAGCTCTCCATCAGTTACCCTCATTCCAAATTTCAGAATTCTAGCTCTTACCGTTTGCCTAATACAAAGGGTACCATATTTAGTACCTTTTAGTACTTTTCGTACACTTCTAGGTCGAATTTCCAAAAACGCAGCCTTATCTCACCCCTACACACCAACAGCAACCTACACCCAAAATTTAAACTTTCTAGCTTCAGCGGTTTCGTCTGGGCACTGATGAATCAGTCAGTCAGTCACTCACCTCACTACTCTTTTATATATATAGATAAGATAAGTCGTAACATAGTAGATGTACTGGAAAGTGTATCCAGAATGCACTATAAAGCTTATTTTGTAAAGCATTTCGTTTACATTGAAAAGATTTTTGTGCAAATCAATATAAATTAATTAAATTTCATTTAATAATATTTTTTGTTTTTGATATATTTTATTAAAAATAATTATATAGCGATTGGTTTTAGTATTTTATAAAGAAAAAATAAATTTAATTATAGTCAATTAGTATTGTGAAAGAAAATTTAAATAATTTGAAAAATTATTATTTTAAAAGAAAATTGAATTTATTGTACCTCGTGTATCAGGGTTTATTAAATAAAAATTAAAAATTTAATTTTCTCGATTTTAAAAGAGTTGGTATATTATAAAAGTTAATGTGGTAAAATTGTTTTTAATAATATATTACAAATGAAATGTTATTCGTTTTTAAAGGTATCTAGTTCTTTAAGAAATAAATTTAATTTAGAAATTTTATATTATTTAGTTAGTTAAATTAGTAAGTAATTATTTAATTTTAATATTTTATGGGATAAGCTGTAAAATAAATTATTAAAAATATTTAAATAAAATAATAAATATAGATTTAGAAATAGTTATTATTAGCAAAAGTGTTATAATTTATTTTATAAATTAGATTATTTATTTAGATTTTAATTTTTTATTAAAGTATTCATTTTAATTTTATAAATGAAGTAATAATGATTTTAGTATATTATTAATGTATAAATAAGTTTTTATGATAAGTTTTTATAAAGAACTCGGCAAAATTAATGTTCGCCTGTTTAACAAAAACATGTCTTTTTGGATTAATTAAAAAGTCTAACTGAATAATTTTTAAATGGCCGCAGTATCCTAACTGTGCAAAGGTAGCAGAATCATTAGTCTTTTAATTGAAGGCTGGTATGAATGGTTGGACGAGATATTAACTGTTTCATAAAAATTTGTAATAGAATTTTATTTTTAGTCAAAAAGCTAAAATGTATTTAAAAGACGAGAAGACCCTATAAATCTTTATATTTAGGTAATTATAATTTTTAGGATTTTTTTTGTTATGATTGTTGCCACCGTGGTGCAATGGTATGCACACCCGCCGGTGTAAGCCAGGTTGGTTTCTATCTTTAAAAAATTAAAATATTTCAGTACGAAAGGACCTAATATTTGATAAATTATTATTTTTATTTTTATTTATTATTGTCTTTTTAGGACGAAGGCCATTATTTATGAAAGTTTTTAATTAATTGGATTAATCGAGCTAACATGGCCTAAGGAGTTTTGTATTGAAAAATGAATTCTAGCGAAATACCACACACTCAACCATTACGCTACGATCGTTTCGCCTGGTGGTTTAAGCCAGGCTCATCAGGCGTATTTGAATGCTAATGGCTAGAAGACAAAGGCTGATTTTGATAACTTCTATTTATACAAACATTTTTACAATTTTGTAATTATGAAGTATTTATTGAAGTCTTTTTTCTTTATCAAGTCACCCTAGTGTCTTGTCTAGGAATCATTTTATCAATACATACACATATACAATCGAAGGGGGGTTTCCTTCATGAATTGTAATGCCTTCAGTTTTTGAAGTTTTTTGGATATCATGTCGACTAGTTTGTTGATATGATACATTGGCATCATGTCGACTAGTTTGTTGATATGATACATTGGCAGTGGCTTAGAACGCTGAGATCTCGACAACATTGTCTGTTTGTTGGAGAGGACCCAGGTTCAAACCTCAGCCAGGGCAGCCGGGCTCTGCTGTGAAGATTTTTATTTATTATTGTCTTTTTAGGACGAAGGCCATTATTTATGAAAGTTTTTAATTAATTGGATTAATCGAGCTAACATGGCCTAAGGAGTTTTGTATTGAAAAATGAATTCTAGCGAAATACCACACACTCAACCATTACGCTACGATCGTTTCGCCTGGTGGTTTAAGCCAGGCTCATCAGGCGTATTTGAATGCTAATGGCTAGAAGACAAAGGCTGATTTTGATAACTTCTATTTATACAAACATTTTTACAATTTTGTAATTATGAAGTATTTATTGAAGTCTTTTTTCTTTATCAAGTCACCCTAGTGTCTTGTCTAGGAATCATTTTATCAATACATACACATATACAATCGAAGGGGGGTTTCCTTCATGAATTGTAATGCCTTCAGTTTTTGAAGTTTTTTGGATATCATGTCGACTAGTTTGTTGATATGATACATTGGCATCATGTCGACTAGTTTGTTGATATGATACATTGGCAGTGGCTTAGAACGCTGAGATCTCGACAACATTGTCTGTTTGTTGGAGAGGACCCAGGTTCAAACCTCAGCCAGGGCAGCCGGGCTCTGCTGTGAAGATTTTTATTTATTATTGTCTTTTTAGGACGAAGGCCATTATTTATGTAAGTTTTTAATTAATTGGATTAATCGAGCTAACATGGCCTAAGGAGTTTTGTATTGAAAAATGAATTCTAGCGAAATACCACACACTCAACCATTACGCTACGATCGTTTCGCCTGGTGGTTTAAGCCAGGCTCATCAGGCGTATTTGAATGCTAATGGCTAGAAGACAAAGGCTGATTTTGATAACTTCTATTTATACAAACATTTTTACAATTTTGTAATTATGAAGTATTTATTGAAGTCTTTTTTCTTTATCAAGTCACCCTAGTGTCTTGTCTAGGAATCATTTTATCAATACATACACATATACAATCGAAGGGGGGTTTCCTTCATGAATTGTAATGCCTTCAGTTTTTGAAGTTTTTTGGATATCATGTCGACTAGTTTGTTGATATGATACATTGGCATCATGTCGACTAGTTTGATTAATCCAATTAATTAAAAACTTTCATAAATAATGGCCTTCGTCCTAAAAAGACAATAATAAATAAAAATCTTCACAGCAGAGCCCGGCTGCCCTGGCTGAGGTTTGAACCTGGGTCCTCTCCAACAAACAGACAATGTTGTCGAGATCTCAGCGTTCTAAGCCACTGCCAATGTATCATATCAACAAACTAGTCGACATGATGCCAATGTATCATATCAACAAACTAGTCGACATGATATCCAAAAAAACTTCAAAAACTGAAGGCATTACAATTCATGAAGGAAACCCCCCTTCGATTGTATATGTGTATGTATTGATAAAATGATTCCTAGACAAGACACTAGGGTGACTTGATAAAGAAAAAAGACTTCAATAAATACTTCATAATTACAAAATTGTAAAAATGTTTGTATAAATAGAAGTTATCAAAATCAGCCTTTGTCTTCTAGCCATTAGCATTCAAATACGCCTGATGAGCCTGGCTTAAACCACCAGGCGAAACGATCGTAGCGTAATGGTTGAGTGTGTGGTATTTCGCTAGAATTCATTTTTCAATACAAAACTCCTTAGGCCATGTTAGCTCGATTAATCCAATTAATTAAAAACTTTCATAAATAATGGCCTTCGTCCTAAAAAGACAATAATAAATAAAAATCTTCACAGCAGAGCCCGGCTGCCCTGGCTGAGGTTTGAACCTGGGTCCTCTCCAACAAACAGACAATGTTGTCGAGATCTCAGCGTTCTAAGCCACTGCCAATGTATCATATCAACAAACTAGTCGACATGATGCCAATGTATCATATCAACAAACTAGTCGACATGATATCCAAAAAACTTCAAAAACTGAAGGCATTACAATTCATGAAGGAAACCCCCCTTCGATTGTATCTGTGTATGTATTGATAAAATGATTCCTAGACAAGACACTAGGGTGACTTGATAAAGAAAAAAGACTTCAATAAATACTTCATAATTACAAAATTGTAAAAATGTTTGTATAAATAGAAGTTATCAAAATCAGCCTTTGTCTTCTAGCCATTAGCATTCAAATACGCCTGATGAGCCTGGCTTAAACCACCAGGCGAAACGATCGTAGCGTAATGGTTGAGTGTGTGGTATTTCGCTAGAATTCATTTTTCAATACAAAACTCCTTAGGCCATGTTAGCTCGATTAATCCTATTATTTTTATTATTGAATATAATTAATATTACTATTTTGGCAGATTAGTGCAATACATTTAGAATTTATATATGTAATTTATATTACAAATAGTACATGTTTTATTTAGAAAATTTATTATTTGTTATTGGTAGATTATTATTAGTAATTTGTGTATTAGTAAGAGTTGCTTTTTAACTATTTTAGAGCGTCAGGTATTAGGATATATTCAAATTCGAAAGGGTCCTAATAAAGTAGGAATTATTGGAATTCCTCAACCTTTTTGTGATGCAATTAAGTTATTTACTAAGGAACAAACTTATCCTTTATTCTCAAGAAGTGAATAGATTCTGGGGAATTCTAGGCGCAAATTACATACAGAAGGCTTTGAATTGTCTTGTAATATTGTCTGATACAGTCCTGGGGCATCAGTTGAATCAGAAATGTAAAATATTCTGTTACAAACTAGCTCCCAAAGCTTCCAAAGCATCAAAATATAAGCTGCACTAAGAAAACATGAAATTTGTACCGTAAACAGCGTCTTTTTCGTATTATGATCATTACCGTCACTATATGGGCGAAAAGTTTCGTATAATTGTTCATTTCTGTGTCAATTGATGTCCAAGGATTGTATCAGACTTTATTAGAAGGCAATTCAAGGCTTTCTGTATGAATTTTGCGCCAAGAATTCCGCGGAATCTATTCACTTCTTGAGAACTCTGAGGAAAAACGTACATTTATCGATGTCCAGGAATATATATTAAGCACAAAAACAACTTCTAAGCTTTCTATGGTCTCAATATTTACCATCTGACACTAATTTTGTGCTTTTTATAAGTACAACTAGCAAAATGCCCGCTACTTCGTATGCGGAAAGGATATAAAAAAAACAAATAAACAATATATAATATGGAAATGACAAACACTGAAAATTTGGTCGCACTAATACCAATTTTAATCAATATTTATTTTTATCTTAGTACTGTACGTACACCTTAAGTTCGTTTTTAAAAAAGATCAGCCGTATCTCACCCTTACACATTAACAGCGAGATCAACGTTGCACACCAATACACACCCTAACTCCAAAAAATAAAAATTCCAGCACTGTCCCTACACCCAAAAACAAATTGAGTACCAAGTAATTTTTGTATCAAGTAATTGAGTATCAAGTAATTTTCGTATACTTATGGTACGTATTTCGACGACATATCTCAGCCATACACGGACATTAATACAAAATAATTACAGTAAATTCCATAATAATTACAGTAATTCCAAATCTCAAGATTCCAGCTGTATCCGTTCGTCCAATTCCAAATTGTACCAAACTTAGTATCAAGTCGAACTCTTCGTACCCATAAGAAAGATTTTCCAAAACTACCTCAATCCTTCACTTTAGTAGTAATCTTACTTCCAAATTTCAGGATTCAAACTCTATCCGTTAAACCAAATTAAAATTGCACTAAATATAGAACAATTTAGAATTTTCGTACCAATTTTCAAAACTTCCTCAACGCAACAGGGCTACAATAATCATACTTTCAAATTGCAGGATTCCACCGCTATCCGTTCACCTACATACAAATTGTACTAAATTTAGTACCATTTAGTGCTTTTCGTAACCATAAGTTTGCTTTTTCAAAACAACCTGAATCCTACTCTTCGACTGTAATCGTAATTCCAAATTTCAGGATTCCAGCTCTATTAATTCACCCGAATCCAAATTGTATCAAATTTAGTACCATTTCTTTCCCAAACAAAAATTTCAGGATTCCAGCTCTACAGTTCACCCAAATCCACATTGTACCATATTTAGTACTATTTAGTACTTCTCGTACGCACACGTACGACTTTTAAAAATTTCCTCAATACTACACTCCTACAGTAATCTTAATTCCTAATTCCAACACTATCCGTTTACTAAAATTCAAATTGTACCGAATTTAGTGCTTTCTGTACCCATAAGTACGAATTTCCAAAACTACCTCAATTCTACTGTCCGACAGTAATCTTAGTTCCAAATTTCAGAATTCCAGCTTTATCCGTTCATCCAAATCCAAATTGTACCAAATTTAGTACCATTTAGTACTTTTCGTACTCAAAGGTACGAATTTCTAAAACTATCTCAATCCTACGCCCCTACAGTAATCTTAATTCAAAACTTTAGGATTCCAGCTCTATCCGTTCACCCAAATCCAAATTTAGTACTGCTCGTAATCATAAATACGAACTTCCAAAACCATTTCCTTATTTCAAAGCCATTTCCCAACCTTGATACTTAAAATTCAGGATTCCAGTTCTATCCGTTCACCCAAATCCAAATTGTAATAAATTTAGTACCATTTAGTACTTTTCGTACACATAAATACGAATTTCCAAAATTTCCCCAATCCTATGATCCAACAGTAATCTCAATTTCAAATTTCAGGATTCCAGCTCTGTCCGTTCACTCGAATCCCTATTGTACCAAATGTAGTACTTTTCGAACACATAAGTACGAATTTCCAAAACCACCCTCATATCTCAGTCCTACACTTCACAGTAATCTTAATTCCAAATTTCAGGTTTCCAGCTACATACATACATTCACCCAAATCCAAATTGTACTAAATTTAGTACCATTTAGTACTTTTCGTACCCATAAGTACGAATTTTCAAAACTACCTCAATTCTACACCCCACCAGTAATCTCAATTCCAAATTTCGAGATTCCAACTATATCCGTTCACCCAAATCCCCATTGTCCCAAATTTAGTACCATTTAGTACTTTTCATTCACATAAGTAAGAATTTCCAAAACTTCCCCAGTCCTACACTCCAACAGTAATATCAATTCCAAATTTCAGGAATCCAGCTCTATCCGTTCACTCAAATCCAAATTGTACTAAATTTAGTACCAATTATTACTTTTCGTACACTCAAGTTTCCAAAAACCCTTTGGTGCATCTTTCTTACTCTTCATCAGTGATCCTCAGTCCAAATTTGAGGAATCAAGCCCTATCCGTTCACCCAAATCGAAACTGTACCAAATTTAGTGCTATTTAGTATTTTTCGTACCCTATGTACGAATTTCCAAAACTTCCACAATATTAAACTCCACCAGTAATCTCAGTTCCAAATTTAGAGATTCCAGCGCTATCCGTTCACCCAAATCCCCATTATACAAAATTTAGTTCCATTTAGTACTTTCCGTACACATAAGTACTAATTTCCAAAACCACCTTCATATCTCAATCCTACACTTCAACAGTAATATTAATTCCAAATTTCAGGTTTCCAGCTCTATCCGTTCATTCAAATCCATATTGTACTAAATTTAGCACCATTTAGTACTTTTCGTACCCATAAGTACGAATTTTCAAAACTACCTCAATCCTACACCCCACCAGTAATCTCAATTCCAAATTTCGAGATTCCAGCTATTATCCGTTCACCCAAATCCCCATTGTATCAAATTTAGTACCATTTAGTACTTTTCGTACACATAAGCACGAATTTCCAAAACTACCCTCATATCTCAATCCTACACTACAACAGTAACCTTAATTCCAAATTTCAGGTTTCCAGCTCTTTACGTTCACCCAAATCTAAATTGTACTAAATTTAGTACTTTTCGTACACATGATTGGTAATTTTCCAAACCATTTCCTTTTAGAAGCACCACTTCCCAACCTTGATTTCCATATTAAATTCCTATATTCCTGGGGCCTATTATTGATTTCATTCAAATTACAGATATTGAAATTGAAAATTGAATAGTTATGACTGTACATCTCCATATACGATAAAATTCTTAATTGCAAATAAATCGTGGTAATATGCACAATTCTATTGCACTTTCATTGATTTGCAAACATTTAGTTATTACCAAAAAGTCAGGTCCATACAGTTTTTAGTTGTTGTTATTTCTGGCCGATTTCTGAATTTATTCCCCTAATGTTGTCTTCAACAGCAACTCATTTGTTCATTTGCGTAATTGATGTTTATACACCATTATCACCAACTGCGACATCTGTTGCAATGGAAGATAACAAATGTCTTGTCTTTCTATTATTTAGTGGTTTACGATAAAATAAGTGCGCCTAGAAGTAAACTACAAAATTTGAAATTATGTGTGATCTCTTACGATATCAAGAAGTTATGGCATTGTTAATTTTACACATGTCTTGCAGAGGGCCAACTAAGTGAATAAGTACGTAATAGTAATGAAAAATAAGGATTTTTGTTGTTGTTATTTTTTGTGGTTCTAGGACGAATTTTCTAAAACCCGACCTTATCTCGCACATTTGCATCAACAGTGACCCACTGGTAAAATTTCAAGCTCCTAGCTTTAGCCGTTTTGGCTGGGCGTTGATGATGAGTCAGTCAGTCAGTCAATCACTTATCACCAAGCTCATTTATATATATAGATATAAAGTGCATGTTTAATTATGACGTGCCGACAGAAGACTGGGATCCTATTCTAGTTTCCTTTGTCTTCAGAGATTAAGAAAAGATTTTTGTGCAAATCAAAATAAATTTATTAAATTTTATTTATTAATATTTTTTGTTTTTTATATATTTTATTAAAAATAAGTATATAGTGATTGGTTTTAGTATTTTATAAAGAAAAAATAAATTTAATTATAGTGAATTGTGAAAGAAAATTGAAATAATTTGAAAAATTACTATTTTAAAAGAAAATTTAATTTATTGTACCTTGTGTATCAGGGTTTATTAAATAAAAATTAAAAATTTAATTTTCTCGACTTTAAAAGAGCTAATCTATATATAAAAGAGCTTGGTGATGAGTGAGTGAGTGACTGACAGATCATCGCCCAGACGTGTAGGGGTGAGATAAGGCTGGGTTTTTGGAAATTCGAACTATAAGGGTACGAAAAGTACTAAAATGTACTAAATATGGTACTCTTTGTATTAGGCAAACGGGAAGAGCTAGAATTCTGAAATGAGGGTCACTGATGGATAGTTAGAAAGATGAACCAAAGGGTTTTTGGAAATTCGAACTATAAGTGTACGAAAAGTTATTAAATTTAGTACCAATTGTATATTTTGAGAGGCTATAGCTAGAATTTTGGAATTTGGTATGAAAATCAAGTTTGGGAAGTGATGTTTATAAAAGAAAATTATTTTTACAGTTGGTACTAATGTGTACCAAAAGTACTAAATGGTACTAAATTTGATACAACTTGGATTTGGGTGAACGGATAGAGCTAGAAACCTGAAATTTGGAATTAAAATTACTGTTGAAGAGTAGGATTGAGATATGAGGTTGGTTTCGAAAATTCGTACTTATGTGTGCGAAAAGTACTACAGTGTACTAAATTCGGTACAATTTGGATTTGGGTGAATGAATAGAGGTGGAATAAATTTGGTACAATTTGGATTTGAGTGAACGGATAGAGCTTGAAACCTGAAATTTAGAATAATGATTACTGTTGAAGTTTAGGATTGAGATATGGAGGTATTTTTGGAAATTCGCACATAAAACGTACTAAATTTAGTACTATTTGGATTTGATTCAACGGATAGAGATGGAATTCTGAAATTTGGAAATAAGATTAATGTTGGAGTATAGGATTGAGGTAGTTTTGAAAATTTATACTTATTTCGTACTAAATTGTACTAATTTGGTACAATTTGGTTTTGGGTGAACGGATAGTGCTGGGATCCAGAAATTTAGAAATAAAATTACTGATGGAGTGTAGGATTGAGATATGTTTTTTTTTTTTTTGAAAGTACTAAATGGTACTAAATTTGGTACAATTTGGATTTAGGTGAACGGATAGAGCTGGAAACCTGAAATTTTTAGTGTAGGGGTGTTGGTATTTTTGAAAATTCGTACTTAAAAAGTACTATTTGGATTTGATTGGACGCATGGAATTCTGACATTAGGAAATAACAATGCTGTTCGAGTATATGACTGATTAAATAATAAATAATCTTATAATATAAAAGAGTTTAGTGGTAAGTGAGTGAGTGACTGGCAGATCATTGTCCAGAAGAAACGGCTGGAGCTAGAAGCTTGAAATTTGGAGTGTGGGATACTGTTGGTGTGTAGGGGTGAGATAAGCCTGGGTTTTTTGAAATTCGAACTGGAAGGGTACAAAAAGTTCTAAAAGATACTAAGTATGCTACGATTTGTATTAGGCAAACGGGAAGAGGTAGAATTCTAAAATTTGGAACGAGGATCAGGAGACACGATCTCATCTTTTTAGCTTATAACTTAAATATTCAAGAGGAAGAAGTACAAATAACTTACCGAGACTTTAAACATTTAAATCATAGAGATTTAGATCAGAGGATTTTGCAAGTAAATTGGAGTGAACTTTATTCGTTAACCTCCGTCAATGAGAAAGTCAGTTTTCTTCAGGATAATATTAATTATCTCTATAACACTACAGTCCCTATTAAAGAAAAAGTTCTACCTCAAAAACCAAACCTTGGTTCGATTCCTTCGCTAAAACCCTCATAAGTGACAGGGACCTAGCATACTCCAGATGGAAACGCTTTAAAACAGCGGACTTGTATGAGGAATTTAGAAACGCACGCAAGAAAGTCAATCGCCATATTAATTCTAAAAAACGAGAGTTTTATGAATCAAAATTTAGTTCTGCCCTAAATTCCAAAAATAAGTGGAAAATTATACAAGACATTGGTACAGGAAAGACTAAATCCTTTAGCAGTTACAAAGGAGATTTAGATGAGCTGAACAAAGCTTTTGTGGATATACCATCTTTAACTACAGTTAACTCTTTCTACAGCAATAATAACGAGTCTCTTACACCTAATGATTGCTTTTTCGAGTTCCGATGTGTTACAAATGAGGAAGTCATGAGCAGGTTTTCTAGAGTGTGGTCTAACGCAATTGGCCTTGACGACATGAATCCTAAATTTATACGAATACTACTGCCGGGCCTTTTACCTGTTTTCACACATCTTTTTAATCATATTTTAACTACAAGCGATTATCCAGACTTGTGGAAACATGCTAAAGTAATTCCAATCCCCAAAACTAATGCTGATTTCAGGCCCATTTCAATCTTATGCTATTTATCTAAGGTATTTGAGAAAATATTACATTTACAAATTACAGAACACCTTCATCGCGAGTCTTTGCTGACAGATATGCAATCCGGTTTTCGTGGAGATCACAGCTGCATAAGTGCTCTAGTTGAAGTATCTGAATCTATTAGAAATGACATAGACGCTAACAAAGTCAGTTTCTTAGTTCTTCTAGATCACTCCAAAGCATTTGACTCTGTTGATCACTCATTTTTATGCATGAAGCTACGGAGTTTTTTTTAAGTTCTCAACTACAGCTACGAACTTAATAATGTCATACCTCAGCAACAGATTACAATCCGTCTACGTTGGAAACGCGAAATCTAAACCATTACAAGTACCAAAAGGAGTACCACAAGGTTCAATAATTGGTCCCTTACTTTTCTCCTTGTATGCTAATGATTTACCTTCCCAACTAGTCCATAGCAAAATTATTATGTACGCGGATGACGTCCAAATATTCCTAAGTGATACAGTTAACAACATAAACGAATGTGTTACTAAACTCAATGAAGATCTCTCTCCAAAAAAATCGAAGTGCCTAATTATTCATAAAAATAAAAACTTGTCTATTGAAGCTCCGGATATAGTTATAAACCGAGAAAAAATTGATATTGTTTCAAACGCAAAAAATTTAGGTGTAATCTTCAACAGCTCACTAATCTGGACAAACCACGTCAATGCAATCGCTGGTCTTACATATGCTAAATTGCGTAGTTTATGGCTTATGCATTCCGTCACTCCAATTAACATTAGAAAACTGTTAGCAAAAACTCTTTTAGTCCCTGGGCTTATTTATGGCTGTGAACTATTCGCCAGCTGTGATTCGTCGAGCCGTAGAAAACTCAACATTGCTTTCAACAGCATCATACGATATGTATATTTGGTTAAAGAGAACTCAACACGTTTCTATCTTCGTTAAGTCACTTTATGGTTGCAATTTCTGTACTCTGATGAATATAAGATCCTTAATATTTTTGCATAAAATTATCACAAATAAAAAACCAAAACATCTCTTCAGCAAATTGCAATTCAATCGGTCTAACAGAGGCAGAAGGTTAAAACCCTTCAGACGACTGAGTAGAGTATCCAAATGGCATTTTTATATAAGTTCAATACGTCTTTGGAACACTGGAAGTGTAATAAATTTGGTACAATTTGGATTTGGATGAATGGATAAGGGCGGAATCTTGAAATTTGGAATAATTAGTACTGTTGGAGTATAGGATTGAGGTATTTTTGGAAGTTAGTACTTATGCGTACAAAAAGTACTAAACTGTACTAAATTTAGTACAATTTGGATTTGGGTGAACACAGCTGCAAACCTGAAATTTGGAATTAGGATTACTGTTGAGTGTAGGATTGAGTTATGGAGACAGCTTTGGAAATTTGTACTTATGTGTACGGAAAGTACTAAACGGTACTAATGTGGTTTTGGGTTCACGGGTAGAGCTGGGATCCTGAAATTTAAAATTACGATTACTGATGGAGTGTAGGATTGAGATAGTTTTTTTTTTTAAATTTTGTACTTATGTGTACGAAAAGTACTAAAAGGTACTAAATTTGGTACAATTTGGATTTGGGTGAACGGATAAAGCTGGAAATTTAGAAATAAGATTACTGTTGTAGTGTAGCATTGATATATGGAGGTATGTTTGGAAATTCGTACTTAAAAGTTACATAATATGGTACTATTTGGATTTGATTGAACGGATCGAGATTGAATTCTAAAATTTGGAAATAAGATTACTGTTACGTGGTGGATTGAGGCAGATTTCGGAAATTCGTACTTATCTGTACAAAAAGTACTAAATTTGGTAAAATTTGGATATCGGTGAACGCATTGAGTGGAGGTGATATCGGTGAACACATCGTACGAAAAGTATTAAATGGTACCAAAGTAGGTATGTATATGAATAAAGGTGGAATTCTGAAATTTGGTATTATAGTCGCTGTTAGTGCATAGGGTTGAGATATGGATGTGGTAGTGGATATATGTATGTACGTACCATACGTGAACGAAAATTACTAAATGCCACAAAATTTGGTTCAAATTGTCCAGATAAAGCTGTATATGAGTTTCGCGTTTGGAATATAGATGTGGATATAGCGATGTAATTTTTGAAACGTATACCCATTATAAGTACTAAATTTGGTACCGTTTTGATGCTCCAAAAGGCATAAAGCTGGAATTTCGAATTTTTGTATTAGGGTCTATGTTGGTGTTTAGATAAGGAGTTTTTAAAATTCATACACGCAAAAAAACGGTCTCTCTAACATATGTCCCAAACATATTTTGCAGCAAACATATATATGTTTGCAACAGTCCCAAACATAATATATGTTTGGGTCTGCAAACAAATATATGTTTGGGTGGAAACAAATATATGTTTGGGTGCAAACATATTTATGTTTGGTTGCAAAGATATATACGTTTGGGTGCAAAGATATATATGTTTCGGTGCAAACAAAGATATGTTTGGGTGCAAACAAAGATATGTTTGGGTGCAAACAATGATATGTTTGGGTGCAAACAAAGATATGTTTGGATGCAAACAATTTTATGTTCGGGTGCAAACATTTTATATGTTTGGATGCAAAAAATACAAACCCAAAAGGCACAAAAAAAAACAAACACATGCACCAGTGGGCGCTTACTGAGAGCAAGGGAGCGTAAAATTCAATGTAAAACACTTTGAAATGTGTGCTCACTTGCTCTCAGTAAGAACTCACTGGCTGTCTCTACAGTATACACACAAATGTTGTGGTTTTTTATTAAAAGGCAAAAGAACAACAAACACAAAGGTACATACAAAATTCCAAAGAAATACATAACACACTTTAATAAAAGAAAAACTGATTGAAATAATTTGTAAATAGTCACACTTTTAAAAAGGAAAAATATATAGAAACGTAGTTGAACGCTTCTCCTTAGTTGTGAAATAAAACAAATTGTCCTCATAGCTGAAATCATCAGCGAGGAATCGGCATCTAGAATCAAATGATTATGTAATGTAATAAATAAATATGGATATGCCATATTTCAAATATACATAAGTATGGATGTAATTACCAATATTAAATGCGATTTCTTCCTTGTCCAATAAAATAATTCCATTCAACTTTCCGATTCAATTATAAAATTATTGGGCATTTAATTTACTAAAAAGCACAATTTCTTTAAGAAAACACAAAACACTGATTTATTCACTCACTTTACCGTCTTGACTCTACAAAGGCAACTAAAACACTGAAGAAAGAAAAAATTATTCATATCATTTCTTCTTGGTTAACAACAACAACAACAACAAAACAAGAAACACACGAGTTTGACGCATACACGCCACCAAAGCCCCCTTCGCTTCTACGTCTTCTATTATACAATACACACAACTCTTTATTATAAAACAGCATTCCACAGCCGCGAGAGCACTGTTATTACTCTCGTTGACAAACATCCTCTCTCCACCCATGAAAAAAATGTTCTAACATAAAAAATATGTTTTACCCAAACATATCAAATTGAGATATGTTACAAAATGTTGCAAACATATATTTGTTTGCAACCGGTCCCAAACATATATTTGTTTGGATCCAAACATATTTCTAACATAAATTTTTCTGCGTGTACAAATTCTGAAATTAGGTATGGAGGTCGAAAAAGACTGAATTATTGAGTTGGCGTTTTAAATACGAAAAATTCAAAATGGTACTAAATTTGGTATTGTGTGAAGCTGAAATTATACAATTAGTGTGTAAAAACTACGAAAGTGCAATAAATTTGATATTGGGCTAAGGAATCCATTACGAATGTTTCTACATGTAATACCATGGATTTTTAAAATTGTACTGAATAATGTACTATTGTTTTCAAGTTTCTAAATAATGCACTGAAAAAGTCTAACGTATCTTTCTAACAAAATTGTTCTTTATTCTGAAAGTTAAAAAAAGTACATTTAAAAACGTAGATCTATGCGACTATTGTTTTACAAGAAGGTTTTTATCACTTGAGAACAAAAAGGCCTAAATTAACATGCGCATTAAGTAGCATTTTTTGAATAAAGGTATTACAGATACATCGGTTGGAAAATGTGGGGATAAAATCTTCAAAATATCCGTACTGTTCTAATAAAACGTGGATTGAAATTTACAATGTGAGTCGCTGTTGATGCGATCAGATCTTTTTTGGAAATTCGATAAGATTTTTTGGAAAGGTAGACGAGCAGTACTTAAATGAAATTAAATATCAATTAAAATAGGTATTAATACCCGTACATCAAAATTTTCAGTGTCCACCATTTTCGTATTAAATATTGTTTATTTTCATATTATTCCCTTTCCACATACGAAGTAGCGGGCATTTTGCTAGTATTAAATATAACTTTATTTCATATATCGTAAAAATTAAAAGTGGTTTCTGCGGGACTTTTTTCAATATTTATATGGAATAAAAGTTATTTTAGTCATTAATAGGCAAAAGGTCATTTATTCGTGCAACAGGAAATTATTTTTTCAGATTTTTTTTTCTTGTTTCACAGGATTTTTTCAAAAAAAAATTATTTTCAATGTGATTTGTGCGGGACCTTTTACTTCCCTACACCACTATGTGGAAAGGGTATTATAAGTTTGTTTTGGCAAAAATTAATGTAACACCGCGAAATATTCGTCGAAGACCCCCAATGTGGTATACCAATCTTCATATCTAGACGAGATAAAGCGATTTTGAGATGTGTGTCCGTCCGTCTGTCCATTATAAATTGTAATCAAACTCCAGGCCGCAATTATGAACCGATCGTCGCGAAACTTTACATGGAGGTCGGGTTCAGACCAGAATATACACCTATTGTTATTGGTGATGGTCGTGAAATATTTAGCGGTGAAATGGACCAAAAAGATCATTTTTATCCAATTTTGAGATGCCGATTAGATAATATTAAGGACCACAACTTTTGTGTGAAAATTGTGAAAATTTTTAATATACCCCTTTATTTCTGGAAGATACATTTCGCCCACTTGAGTTATATTTGGAAGACGATCTCTCGACCTTTCCTTTGATGCCAATTATGTTGATGTACGAGGTCAGACAACAGAGCTACAGCCAAATATAAAGTTATTTGTTTGTAGTGTAATCATAAAGACGCTAGAGGTCGCAATTATAGCGCAATAGTCACGAAATATTGCACGAGGTAAGAGTTTAGGTCGAAGAAGATGCCTATAATTTTGCATGATGTTCTGATATTATTTTATTTTTGGCACATATTTTAATTCCTGGAGGGCACATACCGGCAAAGTAGCCTACATATGGGAAAATAACTACTGACCTTAAAGGGGACACATACAAAACAGACCAAGGATGTGTCTCATTGAAATAATGGTTTTAGACCCCAAGTATGTTTGGACGAAATTCGTTTCAGACAATTTGGAGTCGATTTAGCCCTGTCCGTTCATCTGTCTCTCTTGCTGTCTAGCTGGCTGGTGCACACGATAACTCTCGAACGGATCTACAGATTCGAACCAAATTTTATACTTCGTAATATTTTGCCCAAACTTAGTTTAAGTTCAAATATAGGTTTTGTAGGTCACACATATCGCCCACAAAAGTTCAAAATTTTTTCGAAAAATTGTGTGAAATGTTACTGGCGAAGTGAGCAATCGATCGATAGATCGGGTAAGACTATATCGATCCACACCTTCGGGTACGTCCCACACAAAAATCGGAACAGTGAAATTTAAGAGTCCCCTCGAATCGTTTTGAAATTTTTTCAGCAGATTGTCCTTGCGGTCCTCTTTTGCGATGGTACAATTGTAATAGCAAGCCATACTTCCTGAGATTATGGCCCAAAAACCTCCCAGAAACCTTGAAAAACAAACAAGAAACCTAAATAAAATGGCAAATCCGCAAGATAACTCTCAAGGGGATTTTTTGATTGGTCCAACCTTTGCACATCGTATTTTTTTATCCAGTCATGTACCAGGTTGGAATATGGACTATATCGGTCCCGTCCTTCGAGTACCTCCCACACAAAATTTGGGAAAAGTGCAGTTTGAGGACTCGTATCGGATCTATTTGAATTTTTTCGGGGTAAGTCCATACTTCCTGAAATAATGGGCCAAGGAGGGACAAGCGAGGCTTCTCTTATACACTCCGGTTAAGCTGAATATAACCTACCAATATACCGTTATATCGGACGATAAAATAGGAATTGTAAATTATATTTTTGTGGACATTTAGAGTATATAGTAGCCGATATTTTCAATACCTAACATGTTTCACATATGCGTTATAACTGTACTTTTTACTCGCTTTATTAAAAAATGTCAAAATATTAGCTTGTTTTAATGCTTCACCAGGATAGATCCACAGTAAAAATTTACACAAGTCCTTTGTTAGACGCGGTCAACTTTAACAAAAACTATTAATAATTATAAATAAAGGCCGTGAATGTTGATTGCCAACAAATTTTGTATTAGTTCTTGGAATTTGATGAAAATCAAAAAAATATTCATAAGAAGAAATCGGTAGAAACAATTTATAAAGTCAAAATTTTATACTGAATTATGTTCAACATTTTTTAGACTACAATAAAATTACAAAAAAGTCACATTTGATAGTTTTATGAGTTCGAAACAGAGAAAATATGATAACGATAACTCAAATTTCTACTGCTCCAATCCAAAAATTGATATTTTATCCCAGGAAAGTGAAAGCAAATCGATGGGTTCCACCCAGTTTCATTGGCTGTGGACATTCACAGGTCCAAAAAAGAAAATCCCACCGACGAACGCAATTATTGTTTGGTTCTATTCAGATGAACCGGAGTGTATCAATGGATTCATATTAAGTTATTGATATGTGACCTAGTTTTTATCTCCGAGTCCGAACGGCGTGTCCTAAGTTGCCACTTGTAAAGACGTCTTTCATGGCTTAAATACTCAGGAAATATCGCCAACATTACAAAGGGGTATTTTGAAACCGTTGAAAATTTGATGTGGTCAGGCCTACGAATCGGACGCGGACATTCAGCGTTCAAGGCGGTTGAACAAAGCTAATTCCTAGAGGTTGTGGTGTAGGCTATCACATGGTCGGCCCGTCCGACTATAGCCTTTGCTTACTTTTTTTGTATCAGCGCCTGAGGATATATCTCTGTCAGCACAGTTGACTGATACTTTCTTACATGTTCTATATTTAAATAGAATAAAAGTTATTATAGGAAACAGGAACTTATTTTTTGAGAAACAATTTTTTTCTTGCCACATAGGATTTTTCTCAAAAAATTTTTAAATTGGTTTATTATTTATTTCTCACTACAGGAAATCATATTTGAAAATAAAAATGTCAAAAAGTTATAACCCTAATCTACAAAGGAAAGAGCATCCAAAGAGGTTTGGGTAAATGATCAGGTAAGATCAGGTAACATTAAATGATAAGGTATACTTTTTTATAAAAACAAAGAACACATTTGCATATTTACTTACCATATTTGCTGCTTTCTATTGATATCCTTCTGCGATGTTTGTGGAATTATTTTTACGTAATACTGTTCCGCGAATGGACACAATTTTTTAAATATTTTCAATGCGTTAATAAGCGATTTTACATCAAGCGATTTTACACTTTTAAATTATTTTTCTTATTTACGCCAGCACTATGAAAAAATATGATTTTTTATATTTCTTTAAAGGAAACTTTTCGATGTTGTTAAGATTTGCTATACGCGTACATGTATGCATTGCATGCAGACATGAGTGTTTAATATGTACATATGTATGTACTAGCAAGTGCCCGCTACTTCGTTAGCGGAGAATTCACACGTATATATAGGAGGATAATAAATAAATAAATTAAAATGCAGAGTATAGTTTCACCCGTTCCTATTTACAAATTCTTTAACCAGTAAAGTACGACAGTTTAAGGTATTACCACATATTCTTTCGGTAATTACCGAAATTATAAGCATTTTAATTTTACCGACACTTGTCGGTAACTCACAAAATAAGTTTGTGAATCGCACTACTGAACAGATTTCATTACACATTTGTTTTAAAATAGTTGTTTGGTGGATAGAATATACGGAATCGGGAGAATATATGGGAGCTATATCCAAATCTCAACCTATTCTCGTCAAAAGCAATAGCTATAGTCCTTTGGTCAAAATTGCAACCATCATAAATTTTAACCCGGATAGGATAATAAATGCGACAAAAGTGCATTAACGAATGGACGGGCACGTATAAATGGACTCAGAATGTGATGCTATGTAGATCATCGAAAGGAACCATTGACCTATTTCGTTTCCTTTTGCATGTTACATACAAATGCACAAATTGATAATACCCCTTAACACAGTGTGGTGTAGGGTATAACAAAAAATTCTAAAATCGACAATCTTTATCATAAGAAGATTTATGGCCAGTTTCATTAATACGATACATATACAAATTCGTTCAAACTACTACCAAACTTTTTTTTTTTTTGAAAAATATAAAAAATTTATGAGTCATGTTTGTTTTCAGTCAAACAAATATTTTCTACAACAACAGGAGTTTGGTTGGTAGTAATTCGAACGGATTTGATTTCGAATCATCTTAGAGAAACAGGCCATTAATTAATTATTTTGTCTTAAAATATTCAGCGTTAATAGAAATCTACTATACTATAATCATTCAATAACCATTATTCAAAAACGCAGATTTTTTTCACTGAAAAGTAATGTATTGAAAATTGCAATTTTTCTGCAGAGCAAAGATGTGTTTATTTTCGTTGTAATTTTAAATATGTAATGGATACTTTACACGATATGTTTTTACATATGTGTTGAAACTTTGCATATACATTTTGTATGTACATATTTAGGGTTGGTCGACTTTTGTCATTCTTTTTCACATGAACATTGAGGATGTCCGAAGAAAGTATTCTGCGAAAAATTTATACATTTGACTGTTTTAGTTATCTAAATGTTATTTGTATAACATTTATCGTATCGGGACTTTGAGGAAAAGTTGGTCTTAATATAACGTATACCTACTTTGGGTATCAAATACAGCTTGTAAACTCCTGGGATTTAAAAAAATACAATTCGAAATGTCATATTTTATTGGTATTTGTGCCATTGATCTTGTTCTGTCTTATTCCCGACTTCTGTCTTCAGATGAACCCATAAATTTTCAATGGAGTTAATATTTGGACTTTGGACTTTAGTGTCGATGTCTTCGTTGTAGTTGTATAACAACCAAGTCCTACGTAAATAAGATTTACGTCTGTCTACACTGTCTTGTATTGGTAGAGTTTATATTATAATTTATAATTTTCAGTGTCCAAAAACCCAATTTTGACTTGTCGATTAAATAATTTTTCAAAGTTTCCTCCGAAATCCATATTTTACCAAAGCCCTTGCTTTATATACAACCCCATGCCACAGAAAAACGGATTGTATAGACAAAGGGCTGCTCTTGAACCAACATTAAATGAAAGGAGCTTACACCTGGGAATAAAAAAATCGCCTAAGCGCTTTTTAAATAAATCACGGTCAAAGTTCACATTTTTTGGCGGTTTTTAGGTTTTCACGCCCTATCAAAATGGAATAAAGAAATTGTTGTAGCATCGAAAATTCTCTACAAAATTGTCCTTTATGATATTTTTGTAGGTTTTACCATTTTTAAGATATAGATGTCCAGATTAGGACAATTCACTGACTGTATCGTCTCGATATGAAACAATGTCAGGACTGCAATTTCCCTACTTTAACTTATATATCGCAAAAATGGTACAACCTAGGAAAAACTACGAAATTTTCACAGCTATAAGATTTTTTAGTCCCATTTTGACAATACTTGCCGTTTTCAAGCAAACTCGCGAAAACCTAACAAAAAACCTAAAACTGTGACCTGAAATTCTCTCAAAAATGGTAAAACCTAGGAACAAATCGTATGAGTAATCCTTTGTCTATACGATTCATTTTTTAACATCGAGTACAGAACAACTCAATTAAAAACACAATTTTAAAAACATCTTGTTCTAACAAAAGCTGTATGGGGTTAGTTTTTGACGGAATCGACATCCTCAGATGTAAAAGAAAATCTTGAAATTTTTCTCAAAAATCGACTTCGAAAAATGTTGAGTATTTTGGTTTGTGTCTGTTGACAGCACTCAACATGAGTAATCCTTTGTCTATACACTTCATTTGTCTATGCCCATACCATAACTTACAGTTCTCCGAACTTTACAGTATGTATTGCATTTTTATTTTCCAGGGCTGTGAGATGGTTGCGCCATATTTTTTGGGTTCCGTCGTAATAGTGCAACATAATTTTCATCTCATCAGAAAATATAACGTCATCAAAGTACTTTAACGGGCTTGCAATCTTCTTAGTAGCAAATCTGATTCGTTGCTTTATATTTTGCGGGGAGAGAACTTTTTCCTAACCCTTCGTGATGAATACTTGTTATGTAATACTTTTCTGCCTTTTTCACGTAACACACATACTCCAAAATCGTTTTCAATTACAGAACCAATCTTTTGTCTCTGGTTTGGGGCCTATTATTGATTTCATTAATTATTTAGGGATTTCTTCAAATTACAGATTTTGAAATTGAAAATTGAGTAGTTATGACTGTACTTCTCCATATACGATAAAATTCTTAATTGCAAATAAATCCTGGTAATATGCACAATTTTATTGCACTTTCATTGATTTGCAAACATTTAGTTATTACCAAAAAGTCAGGTCCATACAGTTTTTAGTTGTCGTTATTTCTGGCTGATTTCTGAATTTATTCCCCTAATGTTGTCTTCAACAGCAACTCATTTGTTCAACAAACCCAACATAATTTATTGAAAGAATTTTTGTTTTAATTTTAAATTGAAAATCTAAATTTTTACAAATGCATCGTTTGTAATCATTTTTTCTAACTGGATTTTAACGAATGAAAATCTTTTGTGCGACACCTGTTATTTGAAAACAAAATAAGGATCGGTTTGTATTTTTTGCGTAATTGATGTTTATACCATTATCACCAACTGCGACATCTGTTGCAATGGAAGATAACAAATGTCTTGTCTTTCTATTATTTAGTGGTTTACGATAAAATAAGTGCGCCTAGAAGTAAACTACAAAATTTGAAATTATGTGTGATCGTTTACGGTATCAAGAAGTTATAGCATTGTTAATTTGACACATGTCTTGCAGAGGGCCAACTAAGTGAATAAGTACGTAATAATAATGAAAAATAAGGATTTTTGTTGTTGTTATTTTTTGTGGTTTCAGGACGAATTTTCTAAAACCCGCCCTTATCTCGCACATTTGCATCAACAGTGATCCACTGGTAAAATTTCAAGCTGCTAGCTTTAGCTGTTTTGGCTGGGCGTTGATGATGAGTCAGTCAGTCAGTCACTTATCACCAAGCTCAAATATATAATAGATAAGATATGTACATACGGTATGTACATTACCAACTACCTCAATATGTACTGCTACTTTTGCTTATGCCACAATTTACTATTAGGCCGAAGGAAGAAATCTTTAGAATAGCAACAAAAACACTCCCTATCATAGAAGTTCGTTGCGTGGCAAGTTGGTTTTTAAGTCAACCAGTAATGGTGCCAAAAACAAACTCACAGAGGTTAACTTAACTAATAACAAAGTTTTTGTATTTACTAAGGTAAAGTTAATCTTGTTGTTTATGTTTATTATTTTTTTTTTAATAATATATTAGAAATGAAATGTTATTCTTTTTTAAAGGTATCTAGTTCTTTAAGAAATAAATTTAATTTAGAAATTTTATATTATTTAGTTAGTTAAATTAATTAAGTAATTATTTAATTTTAATATTTTATGGGATAAGCTGTAAAATAAATTATTAAAAATATTTAAATAAAATAATAAATATAGATTTAGAAATAGTTATTTTTAGCAAAAGTGTTATAATTTATTTTATAAATTAGATTATTTATTTAGATTTTATTTTTTTATTAAAGTATTCATTTTAATTTTAAAAATGAAGTAATAATGATTAAATTAGTATATTATTAATGTATGAATAAGTTTTAATGATAAGTTTTTATAAAGAACTCGGCAAAATTAATGTTCGCCTGATTAACAAAAACATGTCTTTTTGGATTAATTAAAAAGTCTAACCTGCCCACTGAATAATTTTTAAATGGCCGCAGTATCCTAACTGTGCAAAGGTAGCATAATCATTAGTTTTTTAATTGGAAGCTGTTATGAATGGTTGGACGAGATATTAACTGTTTCATAAAAATTTGTAATAGAATTTTATTTTTTAGTCAAAAAGCTAAAATGTATTTAAAAGACGAGAAGACCCTGTAAATCTTTATATTTAGGTAATTATAATTTTTAGGATTTTTTTTGTTATGATTGTTGATAATATTTTATTGGGGTGTTATTAAAATTTAAAAAACTTTTAATTAATTATATCATTAATTAATGAATAATTTATCCGTTATTAACGATTAAAAATTTAAGTTACTTTAGGGATAACAGCGTAATTTTTTTGGAGAGTTCATATCGATAAAAAAGATTGCGACCTCGATGTTGGATTAAGAGATATATTTAGGTGTAGCCGCTTAAATGTTAAGTCTGTTCGACTTTTAAATTCTTACATGATCTGAGTTCAAACCGGTGTAAGCGAGGTTGGTTTCTATCTTTAAAAAATTAAAATATTTCAGTACGAAAGGACCTAATATTTGATAAATTATTATTTTTATTATTGAATATAATTAATATTACTTTTATGGCAGATTAGTGCAATAAATTTAGAATTAATATATGTAATTTATATTACAAATAGTACATGTGTTATTTAGAAAATTTATTATTTGTTATTGGTAGATTGTTATTAGTAATTTGTGTATTAGTAAGAGTTGCTTTTTTAACTCTTTTAGAGCGTAAGGTATTAGGATATATTCAAATTCGAAAGGGTCCTAATAAAGTAGGAATTATTGGAATTCCTCAAACGTTTTGTGATGCAATTAAGTTATTTACTAAGGAACAAACTTATCCTTTATTCTCAAGAAGTGAATAGATTCTGGGGAATTCTTGGCGCAAATTACATACAGAAGGCTTTGAATTGTCTTGTAATATTGTCTGATACAGTCCTTGGGCACCAGTTGAATCAGAAATGTAAAATATTCTGTTACAAACATGCTCCCGAAGCTTCCAAAGCATCAAAATATAAGCTGTACTAAGAAAACATGAAATTTGTACCGTAAACAGCGTCTTTTTCGTATTATGATCATTACCGTCACTATAGGGGCGAAAAGTTTCGTATAATTGTTCATTTCTGCTATGATATAGCACCGACTGACCGCCCGATTTTCGGAAATGACAATACTTTGGTATTTAGTCTCCCTTATAGGCATACAGCATTTTTGCAAGCGATTATCAGCATAGGTCCTCGTTTTGATAGAACTACCCTAGAACGGTAGGGCCCGAGTGTCGATATTTTGGAGGTTTTAGTCTCATTATCCCACCGAAATGGCTGCAATTTGGTATTTAGTATTCAGTGTGGGTATAAAACATAGAATATTCGGTACAGGTTCAGGTTTCTAAATAGTCTTCATTGAACGGTACCTCTCGATCTTCGGTATTTTCAAGTATATATTCACATTATTCATACGAAATGGCTATAATTGGTACTTAGTCTCCCTTGGGGTTATAAACAATTTCTGCAGAGAATTATCGGCATATAGGACGGTACCTCCCGAGTTTCGATAACTTGGAGGTTTTAGTCTCATTATACCACCGAAATGGCTATGGCAATTTGGTGTGTGGGTATAAAACCTACACACATTCCCCCAAAGAATATTCGGTAGAAGTTTTTTATGTAGCCTTCATTGAACGGTACCTTCCGATTTTTAATGTTTTAGCGGCATTATTCAACAGAAATGGCTATATTTGGTATTTAGTCTTCCTTGGAGGTATCAAATATTTAAGCAGAGAATTGTCGGTATAAATCCATGTTTTGATTCATAAAACGATACCTACCAATTTTTTGGGGATTTTGAATGTTTTAGCCACGTTATTCAACCGGATTGTCTTAAACCTGATTTCAATATAATTTATGGTGGTGTGCATAAAACTTGGGGCCGGTCGAACTTAACGTCGTTTTTACTTCATGTTAACTGAGAGATTTTTCATTGAACACGTTATTATTTTGTACTCCTAAACATGCAAACATCTGTGATTCATAAAAAATGACTTCAAAATGCTATTGAGTTTATCTAGACTTTGCTGTATTAAAAAAACGTGGTCATGATCGAGTTATTCCAAGCACTGAAGTCAATGTTAATGCCATGTTTGCTGTCCCACTTCCTAAATTTGTAAATCTAATCAGTAAGAATAAAATTTTCAAAAATTGGACGCAATCGCGGTATTCTGCTTCCAAAACACCCATTAATGGCAGAGACCACAATTGCAATTGTATTGAGTACCAATACGTCTAATAATCTTTCCATTTTCGGTATTCTCCCACCTTATGAACCTACACACAATTTCATTCAATTCGGTCCAGCCGATTCGGAAGTTTAATTGAGAAAATCATGCCAGTCTTTAAGAACCCTATATACATTTATATATGTTATAGATGCACCGAATTGCTGGACCATCGCTTTAGTGACCAATGTACATTTTGTAGACGTTCTAGTTATTTAACCATCTTTGAAATTATGTTTTGCCTGATTTCTCAATCGATTTTTTGGAATTTCGGTCAAGGGACATTTAACGTTATTTGGGTTGTACTGTATTCCGAAATGTGGGGTTGATCGCGCTTTTCCAATAATTGAAGCCAGTGTTTATAGCGTTTTTGTAATCACGCTTACTAAAATTTAGGATATTATCTATAATTATACATTTTTTAAAAAATTGGGCTGACCGCGATATTCCACTTCCGAGATGACCACTCAGGATCAAGACAGTTATTACCATAGTATTGCAGTCAATTTTTAAACAATACGTTCAAAATTATCTTTGATATCACGTTTTCTTAAAAAATTTTGTGAGGGAGGTACTCTGTATAAAAAATAGCTAAAAACCTATTCTCAGACCTAAAAACTCCACATACAACATTTCATCGAATTCGGTCCAGCCGTTTCGGAGGAGTTTAATTTCGAACATCATGGCAGTCTCCAAGAATTTTATATATATATATATATATATATATATATGAAGAAAAGACAAAATTTTTTAGTTTTCCATAAAAAAAAAATTAAAAAATTTTTTTTAAGCTACATGAAAGATTTTTGGTGCATAGATTGGGAAAAAAATGCCATTCTTAAATCTGTTCGTGATACTAATTTTGGTTGTTGCGCGCAAAAGTTATGGCGGTTTCAATTCTGATAAAAAGAAAAAAATCTTTAAAAGACTCTAATCATTATATTGAGAAAATCTGTTAATTAGGGGCTCCCTACATACTATATGTTTACTGAGGTCCCATAACTTTAGTGAAAAAGTTGTGCATTTTCGCGGAAATTAGGAAAGAATTCCAAACAATTGGTAGTTTGCAACTTGTTTTAATAAAATTCAACCTGCTTATGCCTCTGAAAAATATATAAAAAATATGTACGTAATCTATACATCGCGAAGATTCAAATGAAACCAAAACTATACAAATCCGTTTAGTGGTTTTCATATTATAGCGAAAACAAAAAAATATATTGAGGAAATTTATAAAATTTTTGTAAGAGAAAATATTTATTAAAATTTATTTTGTGAGTTAGTTGAACAAAATGTAAGAAAAATAGGTCGGAGTTTTTCTTCTATTTTAGTTAAATTTCACGCAATAAATCACATTTTTTATTCTAATCACTTCTCGAAAACACGCTAACATCTAGCAGAAGATATGGATATCTTTCAAATAAATGTTGGGTTCCTTTAAATGGGGTATAATCTTGAAATAAAATTGTATCGGGTAATGTTCATTTTGAAATGCGTGTAAATCGCGAAATCCTAAAAAATCACTTGATGCGCATGCGGTTTACCAATACAGCGAATTCTTCTCTTTTAATTTGTACACATTTGCCAGGATTTACTTTGGCCGCTAAGATGTAGCATCGTCTGCAGTTTAGTGTGCAACAAACTATATAACGCTTATATTTTGCACAAAGTGCATACACTTTTTATGCGCATCCGATTTCACTATCAACCGTGAAAAAATACATCGATCTAAACATATTTCAATAAAATCCATCAAGAACCGTGGATGTAGCATCACACAGTATTTTTTGGATAAATCGGATACAGCTCCCACGCCACTAAATTTTTCAAACCGCTGTTTTCGCACAAACGCGAGTGATGATTCACTTTCTTCATTGAAATGGAAACGATCCACATAAAACGCGAATTAGTCAGCGATATTTTGAAAAACATTTTTCGCAAATTTTTCAATTTTTGCAGTAGCCATTTCCGCCGTTCTAGTAGATGGATTTTTATGATCTGTGATTCATATGATCCGGATCGTCGAAAAACTAAAATATCGCGGGGTACCAGCACACTCAAAACGATATTGTAAATACTGTACCCAAAAAATAGGTTTTTTAGAAAAAATATCACACTAAATTTTGGCCTTTGGCAGTAGATTACTCTGCTGCTGTGTGGGCTACATACTCAATATACATATCAGATTATGCGAAATCGCGAGTTATTTAATCCTATAATTGGTTTTTCGAAATATCCGAATGCGCGTCCCAGTTACATAAAAAATACAAAAAACACCTGAAATCCGGCTTCAAAATGTCAGCATCCATAAAAGGTGGATGCAGTGGAAATTTTGGAAAGTGATACATTAGAAGTGTTATCTTCATTTTGTATTCTCCTACTTTTACTTTGGACAGATGTCAGTCATTTGAATGGTTTAATCAGAAATCGAATAGCAATGTAAAAAACCTGTTTAGCTTCAACGTGTTTTTACCTATGTTTTTTCCTTTACGCGGTCGTAACTACCACGTAAATTAAATTTTTTTGTTAAATTTTTGAGCTTTGTACAAAAACATCTAAATTAATCCAGCAAAAGTCATAGTTACTGGTAAACTACAATAGTTCGCGTATTATAATAGTGCAAACCTTGGCTTCATGGAAACTAAAAAATTTTGACTTTTCCTCATATATATATATATATATATATATATATATATATATATATATAAAATATATATATCTATATATATATAGATATAAAGTACATGTTTAATTATGACGTGCCGACAGAAGACTGGGATCCTATTCTAGTTTTCCTTTGTCTTCAGAGATTACCTAAAACCTCTGTTGTGCTTTGGGAACAATGCATTAAAAACAAGTCCGCACTGTCCTCGTGGGCAGATTTGGATCAATCCATCAATCCAAACTCTGACCTGCTTACGTGATATTAGGGGCATAGACTACGTCGAACCTCTAAATCGCAACAAAAGACTTTCCCATTCCACGAATGGTGAAAGCACTAAAACATCTGTGGCAACGCCACAAAGCACACCTCGTTCTTCACTGTATTCTCGTGCACCCTCGCCTAAATCGTGTGCTCTTTGTTCACGATAAAGGCACCATCTTAGGGTTTGCCAAAAATTCCTTACACTTTGGGTTCCTGACAGGTTAAGTATAGTTAAGAAGCATTACTGTTGTCTTAACTGTTTGTCCCACGGACATAAAGCTTCAAAATGTAATAGTGTACATAATTGTAGCAAATGTACTAAAAGGCATCACACCCTGTTACACAGGGAGATCTCACCGTCTCCGACGTCACCTGATTCCAGGAGTTTAGTTGCTTTAAATTCCCCTTCTACCTCTACAGGTCTTCCATTTTTAATTCTAGACAAGTATTCCAAACCACTCAGAATAGAGAAATATTGTTAGGCACGGCTATGGTCCATATTGTGCACCAAGGTACTACGTAACCAGCCAGAGCTTTAATTAATCCTGCTTTTGAATCATCTTTCATTTCTGAAAATATGCAGAGTAGAATAGGTATACCCACAAATGCAGTTAGAGCCTCAATTTTGGGTGTAAGTAGGTCAGTTTCCGTCATTTCTGACAAAGAATGTTCCATTCACATTGTGTCTCCGTTGGACGCTACGCATTCAATGGACACAACTGCTCTTGTCGTCCCGACCATTGCAGATGATCTGCCCTCCTGTTCCATCCCAACTGACACTCTACCACAATTGCCAAATCTACGTTTGGTGGACCCCGATAAATTCTCTTCCCGTTCTGTTGACCTTCTTCTTGGTGCAGATCTTTATCCGAAGATTCTGGCACAGGGTTCTCATACTAAGATATTAGTTTCGTTGATAGCGCAAAGTGCAGTCTTCGGCTGGATCCTTACAGATGCTATGCCATACACCCATTCTGGGCCTTCTATTTAGGGATTCTCCTTAAAATAGTTAGGGTATACGACCGTGGACATTGAGTTTTCGGGCTCACAATTATCCATACGGACGCTATTGACAGTCATGCACTTAAGCTTCGCTGGTGTATGTGTTGACGGGTTAGTAAGCCATGCTAGGTTAGTTTTCCCACGGTTCTACGACCATCTACTTAAACTTTGGCTCAACGGCCGCCTATCTTATTGGTTTTAATGGGCACATACGAAAATGTTCATTAGGCATTTGATTAAAATTTTAATTAATAAAAAGTCTTAAAAATTTCCGTCACTGGATATTTCATCCAAGCTCCTCCGGGGCAAAAATATTTATCTATGTTCGAAAGAGGGTATCAAACTAATACTGAAAACGGAGTTTAATCCCGACGGCACTCAAACCTACATATTCCCACTCCCACGGAGTTAATTAATAATAGACCATGTTTCGAGGCGTCTACGCGACCGCACTACTTTTTCGTGTTATTGAAAAAATATAGCTTTGATGGCCGTGTTAGAGCCGCGAAGCATCGGGCTATATACAGTTAGTCAACTATATTATTGCAAACGACGAATTTTTAAAAATTTAGATGTAAATTGCTTTTTTAATTAAAAATGATTTTGGAGTAAGTGTGTCACATGGAAAAGTCAGAAAATTGCTACATAATAACAAGCACTCATCACGAGTGACTAGGTAAAAACCATTGCCCTCCCAGCACAATATACAGAAACTATTCAGACTTGTTACAGATATCTTTTCACGCCATCTTTAGTATCGGGATGACGTTCGATAATATCTTACAGCCATGGAAAACAAAACATTAATACATACCGTAAAGTTTGGAAAACTGTAATTTATTGTATGGGGTTGTATGCCAAGCTGTGACGTTGGTAACATCCAGATTTTGGAGGAAACAATGACAGAGAAACTTTATTTAGATGTTTCAAAACATGATTTAACCAAAAGCGTCAAGAAAGTTAGGCCTGTTGGCCCAGAAAATTCAAACAAATTGCAATATAAGGACAGCCAAGACAACGCCCCTAAGCATAAATGTAATTTATGTAGGACTAATTTATGTATGTAGGTTTACACCCCGTTCCAATGTCTAGATATTAACCACATCGACAATTCATGGGTACACTTGAAGGAAAAAGTGGGGAATAGGCCCCCACTAACCTGGGGGACTAAATAAAATGCAATAAAGAAGAATGGCAAAAAATACCGTTGGAAAATTACATTCCGAAACTTATTTATTAAATTCAGAAACTTTTACAAGCTGTTTTCGATGCCAAAGGTGGGCATACGAAATATTAAAACCAACTTTTCGAAAACTACCGTGAAAGACTAAAAGGTTGTGAATTTTGCAATTCTTTAGTTGACAGTGCAAATAATGAGTTGTTCTCATTTTTGTTAATTTTAAGAAAATGTTTAGTGAAATGTAGCTACTTTTTATTTTATTATACTAATAGACATCTGTAAGAATTATACTGTTAACAAAAATATTAAAAATTATATTTATTAATGCCAATAAAATGATCTTTTATTTTAAATTTTGTAATAATTTTGGTTTTGCAATAATTAAGTTGACTAACTGTATGTGTAAAACGACCAACGGTTAAAAGGTCCTTCTGACCTAAAAGTTTGTTTTATTGTTTAATTCTCGATTCCTCTCCATTTTTCTTATGACTTGGAAAATTTCGAATGATGGTTGCGACGATGGTGTGAGGATGACGTCCCCATGCACGACAAGGAACAACAAGCTGATTAAAACGCCACTCCACATGAAGCCTACGTCAAAAAGGACAGCTGGTACTGTACCTCCTTCGGAGAATACAGTCCTATTTTTATACAAATTAATTTCGCCCTCGGCGACTCCTCGGAGTTCCTCCAGGAGAAACTTGTGGTCTCGCCACGTAAATCTGTAAGAGGTGGTATTCAATCACCTTTCACAATCTTTACATGATGATCAAAGCCTCCACGAGGCATTGCACGATCGTGCCGCACGGGCACACGAATGTAAAGTACTTTTTTAAATAACTAACATTCAATTTTGCAACATAGCTGGATATTGCAAGGCCGGCGGAATGAAAAATTTTCTATAAGGTTTCATTAAACCCATATTAATTCTTAAATTTGTTCCAAGGATGCTTTTTCTCCTCATTAGAGTCTGTCTACTACCTTAAAATACGACTATGTACTTCGTACATAATATCAAAGGTAATGACAGAATCTAATGAGTGACGTTTCAGAAAAGCCCGCCTCTCAGTATATACGCTAGAGTTATTTAAAACTAACACCAACGATAGGATCACGTCCAACTCGTCAAACCCTTTGTAGAAAGGTAATACCGTTCCACGAACGTTAAATCAATAAAAATGCAGTCCACTGCTATTAGAAAAAATACTTTCACGTCGTGTTTTATATCTTTCTAATTTTATTTTCATATTGCTACGCAAACAATTTGTTTTCACTTGACAAACTACATTCCACAGAAGAAGTTTTGAACTTCGACGCTAAATTAAAAGAAGACCCGGACCTACAAAAAGTGTGGTAAGTTTGTAATCGCCTTTTGACAATACATATTTACATATATTACATTTTCTTATATTTTGCAGATACGCCCTTTGCAGATACCCTCCACCATAGGATGGGGGTATATTAAGTTTGTCACTACGTTTGTAACTAATCGAAACAATCATTGTAGACCCCACAAACTATATATTCTTGATCAGCGCGCAATTCTACATCGATATAGCCATGTCCGTCCGTCTGTCCGTCTGTGGAAATCACTCTAACGCCCGAACGGATTGACGTATGTTGATGACATTTTGGAAAAATCTATTATATGTACGTAGGACTTTTGGTATTGAAAGCGGGCTATGTAGGTCCACGCTTTCGTGTAGCCCCCATACAAAATGACGTGTGACGCGTCGTCGTTTTAAGAAATTTTTAAGATATTTATCCCATTTGACCACCGAATTGGGTGTTAATTGGTACTTTGTGTCTCCAGAGGCCAAAAAACATTCCTACCAAAGTTAGTTTATATAGGTCCACGTTTTGGTATAGCCCCCATATAACGCCCCATATCGACGCCTCCAAACAATAGTATGCTAAGTCGACTTAGCATGTTTTCAAGTTCTTTACATTCTTATATTTAACGTCCTTTAACTTAAATTCTGTCAAATTTTGGTAATGATCGGACAATCCGAACAGAAGTTATAAACAAATATTTACTTAGCATAGTACTGAAGGTCAAAGAAATTTCCAAACTTTTAGAGCTTGTCCTGCAAAACTCGCTTTTTAGACTTAGCATACTATTATTTGGAGGTGTCGATATAAAGTACGCGTCATTTTAAAATATTTTGAATGTATTAGTCCCATTTGACAACAGAATCGGTTGTAACTTTGTATTTTGTGTTTCCAGAGGCTAAGAAACATTTCCACCATAAAGTGTTTATATAGGTCCACGTTTTGATATAGCCCTCATAGGACGATATCTCCCGATTTTCGGTATTTTGAAGGTTTTGGCCTCATTATCACACCGAGATGGCTGAAATTTGGTATTTAGTCTTCGTTGAGGATATAAAACTTTTCCCCATAAATTTGTAGGTATAGGTCCACGCCATCATATAGCCCCCATAGAACGGTACCTTCCGATTTTCGGTATTTTGAAGGTTGTGGAGGGTATAAAAAGTTCGGCCCGAACGAACTTAACGCTTTCCCTACTTGTTTTTTTAATAAAATGAAATAAATGCTTATGTTTTTCTTTATAAAAATTAAATGAAAATATTTATTTAAAAAACAACATTTATTACTTATTCAGATTTTTTCCGAATTTCGGATGAAACATCCGATATTTTTCCAAATTTCGGATGAAACACCTGATATTTTTCCGAATGAAACAACCGATATTTTTCCGAATTTCGGATAAAACATCCGATATTTTTTTAAATTTCGGATCAAACATCCAATATTTTTCCGAATTTCGGATGAAACACCTGATATTTTTCCGAATTTCGGATGAAACATCCGATATTTTTCCAAATTTCGGATGAAACCTCTGATATTTTTCCGAATTTCGGATGAAACATCCGACAATTTTCGAATTTCGGATAAAACTTCCGATATTTTTTCCAATTTTGGATGAAACATCCGATATTTTTTCAAATTTCGGATGAAACATCCGATATTTTTTACAAATTTCGGATGAAACACCTGATATTTTTCCAAATTTCGGATAAAACATCCAATATTTTTCCGAATTTCGGATAAAACATCCGACAATTTTCGAATTTTGGATGAAACATCCGATATTTTTACAAATTTAGGATGAAACACCTGATATTTTTCCGAATGAAACAACCGATATTTTTTCGAATTTCGGATAAAACATCCGATTTTTTTTCCAAATTTCGGATGAAACACCTGATATTTTTCCAAATTTCGGATGAAACACCTGATATTTTTCCGAATTTCGGATGAAACACCTGATATTTTTCCGAATTTCGGATGAAACACCTGATATTTTTCCAAATATCGGATAAAACATACGACAATTTTCGAATTTTGGATGAAACATCCGATATTTTCCCAAATTTCGTATAAAACTTCCGAAATTTTTCGGAATTTCGGATCCGGCAATTTTCCAATTTCGGATGAAACATCCGATATTTTTTCGAATTTCGGATAAAACATCCGACAATTTTCGAATTTCGGATGAAACATTCGATATTTTTCTAAAATTCCGATGAAACATCTGATATTTTTCCGAATTTCGGATGAAACATCCGATATTTTTCCGAATTTCGGATAAAACATCCGATATTTTACCGAATTTCGCATGATACATCCGAAATTTTTCGGAATTTCGGACAAAACATCCGATATTTTTCCGAATTTCGGATGAAACATCCAATATTTTTCCGAATTTCGGATGAAACATCCGATATTTTTCCAAATTTCGGATGAAACACCTGATATTTTTCCGAATTTCGGACGAAACATCCAATATTTTTCCGAATTTCGGATAAAACATCCGACAATTTTGGATGAAACATCCGATATTTTTCCAAATTTCGGATAAAACATCTGATATTTTTCCGAATTTCGGATGAAACATCCGATATTTTTCCAAATTTCGGATGAAACACCTGATATTTTTCCGAATTTCGGATGAAACATCCAATATTTTTCCGAATTTCGGATATAACATCCGACAATTTTGGATGAAACATCCGATATTGTTCCAAATTTCGGATGAAACATCCGATATTTTTCCCATTTTCGGATGACACATCCGATATTTTTCCGAATTTCGGATGAAACATCCAATATTTTTCCGAATTTCGGATATAACATCCGACAATTTTGGATGAAACATCCGATATTGTTCCAAATTTCGGATGAAACATCCGATATTTTTCCCATTTTCGGATGACACATCCGAAATTTTTCCGAATTTCGGATGAAACATCCGATAACCTTCCGATTTTTCCCGATCATCGGATCAAACATCCGATAATCTTACGATTTTTTCTCAATTTTCGGATACAACTTTCGATAATATTCCGAGTTTTTTCCGAATATCGGATCAAACATACGACGATTTTCCGAATTTCGGATCAAACATCCGATTTTTTTCGATATTCTGAAAAACTTTCCAAAAGTCATCCGACTTTCTGCCCATTTTCGAATTTTCTTTTAGAGTTTGGTCCGAAATTGTGCAGAAATCGAAAATTCATTCATTAATTTTCGGCAGATATGAAAAAGGGGGAAAAGACAGAATCAATGTTACATCACTGAATTGCATGGATGTTGTTAACAGAGTTACAATGTTATCTTCTTTATGAATGCAGGAGAAATTCATTATTACAACCCACAGTATTGATGCAGTTCTAAAGGATTTGATTTTCCTCTTAAAAGTCTTCTTATATCTCCACCGTGGTGCAATGGTTAGCACGTCCGCCTTGCACTCAGAAGGACTGCGGTTCGAATCCCAGGCCAAGCAACATCAAAAATTTTCAACGGTGGCAAAATTCCCTCTCAGCAATGCTGGAGACATTTCCTGAGTATTTAAGCCATGAAAAACTTCTCTACAAGGGGTGACGTAAGACACGCCGTTCGGACTCGGCAATAAAAAGTAGGTCCCATATCATTGAGCCAATATGAATCGGCGTGCACTCATTGATATGAGAGAAGTCTCCCTTGTCCCATCTGGGATGTTTGTGGAACAATTATATATATATCATCAAAAAATAGTTCCACTGAGCTTATTATTTTAGACAAATATTACTTTTGTTTACAATTTGTTCTAATATTTTTTCTCATTTATGCAAATCAAAATAAAAACGCTCCGCTACATCGGTGATTATTTTCGATCGCTTTACGTAATACGAATTTTAAATTTTGTCGCAGAGACGACTGACAACGCGACTCGACTCTTGTCGCAATATGGAATAGGCCCATTAATTTCCTTACGCATCGCATTTTTCTTACGCATCGTCATAGAGAGTAACCCTCCAGTTCTGGCATTCTCCTCACCCGTCCAAGTGAAATGTACACACGCAAAGCGTTTCTGCAACACACATTACACCCAATTTTGGTGAGTTCGACACACTGTAATTTTGATGGCGAGAGCTGAGTGAATCCTTATTTTTTAAATAAACTAATTGAAAAATTCCACAAAGAACTGGAAAGGCGCCGAAATTGCGTTTCGAAAAATAAAAGAAATAAAACACGAACGTTTTACTTTTCAAATAATAAGAAGCAGAAGCCTTATTGAGTAAATTATAATTATAAAGGGAAAATAGAAGAACAGATTACCTGTGTTACGAGTGGCGGTCGAAAACGAAGTGTCAATAATAATGACGAAAGGTCGCGTATGCGCAAAAACACACTCGTTAGAAAACTCCTAGATGACATATCAACCATTGAGGGCATCAAACACAATGAAAGTAAAGCGAAAAGCGAGCATTTCCAAACAATGCAAATTTAACTGAAATATATTCAGCCCTATTCTGAACGCATGGGAGTTGGGAATTTTTTCCCATTCCCACATTTTCGTATTCTGAACAAAATTTTGTGGGAGTTTTTTTCCCATTTCCCATCTCCCCTCATTCTGAATGAAGTTCGAATTGGGAATTCGTTCCCATGGGAAAAAAGTATACATTCTCTATCTTGAATTGTGGGAGAATTTTGTGTCTTTTTGTGGGAAAAATCTCCCCAGCAAAAAGTGTGGGAGTTTGAAAAAAAAATTCAAGAAATTTCATATTTTTATGAAATTTCATATTTTAAGACATCTACACGACAAAATTATTGCAAATATTTATAATCGCCATGTGTTTGCTTAATAAAAGCATACAAAATGTACTGTAAAATATGTCATTAGTAGACTTCGGATTTTGCATATTCTTATATGATACAAAAACCTGCAAGAATCTAACATGTTTTACACCGATAAAAAATTTTCCTTTATGTTATCGAACAAAACAAAAAAAAGTAGTAAAAATTAGTAGATTTTTGCAGTTCTGGAACAGACCATATGTATTGAAATACGAGAAAAAGAGTCATGGTTGATTCTATTAACGCAGAACAACAAGTAAAAACAAATCAATTTCAAAAGAATTTTTGGCAATAATTATTAAAATATATTGGAAAATAACCATAATATATACAATCTTTACAACTTTTATTCATTTTCGTAATATAACCTTCGGGTTTTTTAAATCAGACGACCAACGTTCTATTGAAAACGTGTTAGTCTCCTCAACGACACGACAACGATCACAGGCGTACATACAGCTGTGTTCAAATAATAGTGCTCATTCACACCAAGGGAATGGTCGAATAAACATGGTTAAACCTACCCATTTTGGTTTATTTTGAATTTATTTAACATTGCTGACATGCCAACAGTTAATTCATCAGCAGAAATGTGGTGATCTGATTTAAATTATTTACTGTTTACACCAACATTATAAATCGCCTTCAAATTTGTTGTTCAAAAAAATAGGAGTACGGAAGAAAAAGGACAATAAAAATATTTTTAGTTGAGTTAAAGATCAAAATTGCCTATATTTTAGTTGACAGTAGTAAATCCAATAGATTTTATGAGATTTGATGGCTGTTTGAAAACAAAAGTTGTTTTGGAGGTAGCCTAAAAACAGGTGATTGTCCTTGCAGCGATTTTTTCCATAAATTGAGCACTTATTAGGTAACTCAATCGATTTTGTAGACAGAACTTTAGTGAATAGAGTTTTTTGATGCTCTGGCTGTTATCTCGAACAATATATAATGATCGGTATCCCGGAAATTCGTGTATTTTGATCCTTGAGCCAAGTTGAAGCCGGTTTCCATTAACTCTTTACGTAAGGATCGATTAAAAAAGCGTATCTATAAGGCATTAATTTCTCGATTAAGTGATGTTTTGAGGTCCTTAGCATCTTAACTGCACTCAGAAATGATTATATGGTTCATTTTTGAATAATTGGATGATTGGCACATATGAGACAGTTTTCAAAACGCTTTGTTGAGAAGGAAACTTTAAAGACAAACTTTTGAAGTTGGCCTAAGATTATTTTTATTAGGTTTTGCATCGTATAATTAACAGTTTTCTAATGAAACTAACCTAAATGAAGTATTTTTGAGTGAAAAACGTAAGTTTATATTGAAAAATATATTACGGCGTATACCAACCATAGTGCAATCCCAGCCTGCCTATCACTAAATGGTTCAAAGTAAATTTCAACCGTTCACGTTTTAAACATTTTTTGAATGGAAGCGAAATTGATTGCATACACAAGGTTAGCACCCTAAGGACTTTCAAATATTATTTGGTTGGGGAATAAATTCCTTATAGATACGGTTTTTTTGGCCGATCCTAACCTTAAGGGCTAATGTAACTGTCTTAAAATTGGATCAAGGATCAAAATACCCAAATTTATGGGATACCAATCATTATATATTGTTAGAGCTAACATCCATAGCATCAAATAAATCTAATCGTTAAAGCTTTTGTCTACAAAATCCATTGAGTTGCCCAATAAGTGCTCAATTTATGGAAAAAATTTCTGCAAGGACAATCGCATGTTTTTTGGCTACCTCCAAAGGTCTTTTGTTTTCAAACAACAATCAAATCTCATAAAATCTATTGGATTTACTACTGTTAACTAAAATATTGACAATTTTGATCCTAAACTCAACTAAAACTATTTTTATCGTCCTTTTTCTTCCACACTCCTATTTTTTTGAACAAAAACTTTAAACACGATTTATAATGTTGGTGTAAACAGTAAATAATTTAAAGCAGATTGTCAGATTTCTGCTGATGAATAAACTGTTGGGATGTCAGCAATGTTAAACAAATTTAAAATAAACCAAAATGGGTAAGTTTAACCTTATTTTTTGACATATTTCTTTTTTTGTATGGGCGCTCCTATTATTTTGAACGCAACTGTACATATATGCCAAATTATAGCAATGCTATTCCATTTTCCGAAATGCCTTTTCTTGAATAGGATCGTTATTTTTGAACGTAGAAGCTTGAAATTTTGCAAGGGCATGTGTTTTAGTTTTAGATTCAATCACAAACGTATTTTATTATTATTATTTTTTTTTTTTTGAGATACGTCTTCGGATATTTATGGTGACGATATGTAATAACAAGCAAAAATATGTAATAATCGAGAAAAATATCCGAACTTATCCTTTTGAATTTTTTTAAAAATATGCAAAATACGAGTTCTAGCGATCATTAGGAATAAGTAAAACTAGCGATATACTCGTTAAACCCCTAACTAAAATTACTCGGTATCAACATACAATTTTTAAATTCGTTACAAACTTAAAAAGTTCCTATTACTTTTTACATAAAAATTATGTTTGCCTACTAATTAAAAAATGCTTACACCAATTCGCACAATCTGAAGAAAATGTGCTTATTAGAACAACATCGTTGACACCATTCACTTAAAAAATCCATAAATCAATGCACGGTTGTTGAATTAAGTAAGTTGTGCTTTTGCTAATATAATTCAAAAACCGCGAATTCAATGCAAATAGGCATTTTGTATTACAAAACAAAATTACAGCCCCCCAAAAGTATGCTATCATAATTTGGTGTAACTAATTTCGAATTTCGAAAATTCAATTCCCATGATTTGATGTTCCCACGTCGTTGAGAATATGGAAAACGTGGGAATGGGAAATTTCGCTCCCATGGGAAACAGTTCCCATGGGAATGTTCAGAATAGGGCTGATTAATTCTTACTTAAACACACTGCATAATACTAAAATTTAATATGTTCTCTATATGCATGAATAAATTTAGCTCTTGGCAAATGGATTATGCGTAAGTATGTACCTATGTAAACTTCTGGGATTCCGCTGAAGGTATGTAAGAGGAGAACGGTAAGTAAAACGCAACTTCAACGAAATGCCCCAACAATGCTGAGTGGACTGTACTGGCGGTTTTAACTTGATGAATTATTCCTCATAGCCAATGAGGAATAATTAGAGAAAAGAGAAGAGAAGAGAAAATAAAACCAATTAGCAATTTTCTTAAAACGTTATAAAACGTACAACAATGGTTTTATTAAATAGTGAGATTGAGGAGAGATGCTTATCAGTGCGAGTCGATCGGGAAAGTTAATTCATTACAAAAGTTTTTGGACTAGGTAAGCTAGAAATTCATATTAAATCCCTTTCGTTAGAGAGGGATATTGAGATAGATAGAGATAATTGGTACTTAACGAAAGTAATTACAAAATGAGTACAATTCATTTTGCTTATTCTAATAATATTTTTATATAATTCACGATCGTATTAATTCACAATTAATAAATATAAATTTCAAATGTATATAATTCTATATATATGTTTTAAATTATATTTCATTTTAAATAATGGCAAATTCAGCGAATTTGTCCATGGCCCCGGCCTTGCACCTGTGCAACAGATGCTGAAACGCATAGGACCGACGCCAGAGATTTTATGGCCTGCAACATGACCCTTTGATTGGGCATCAATACGCTGCGGGTAGGTGCACGCTTTGGTTTGTTGTTGTGGTGACTGTTGAGGGTGTGAAAACGCTTCGGTGGTTGCCTCTGCTGGAGTTGCTGAGGAGCTCTGGCTCGGTGTTGCTGTGGTGACTGATGTTGTTGGAAGGAAAGTCGGCGGGCAGATCGATATGTGCGCTGCGATGTTGATTGATGTGCCGTCGGGGTGTTGCGAGCCAACTCACCAGACCCACTGCTGTCAGGGCTGGGTAGTGCAAGACGGCTGTGCACATTCGCCCGAAAATTGCCTTGTGACTCGGGATGGAGCATGGTGTGGTGCTGGTAACCGCACTTGCTGCAGACATCATTGGAATGACAATTGCGGACCGTGTGACTCTTAGCAGTTGAGGCAATACTTGTACTTCCGTATTATGTTCCTTCTCGCTGGTACCCTCATCATAAAAAAATTCCGGGCAGAACCGCAAAGAATGGCGCTGCTTGCACACTACACACTGGTAGACTTCACGGCTATTGTGCGATCTGAAATGGGACAGATATTAGTACGGCCCATTTCAAAATTTGGGAATGAAAGTAAATGAGATAAGTAAAAATGAGATGATATATGGTTATCAAATGATTATAGTTTAGTTAGAGCTGAAATGGAAATGATATTGTGAATTGATGGATAAAAATTAGAGTTGATGTGTTAATCGGATGCATCATCGTCTAACAATGGCAGGTAGCAGAGTTTGACAATTGGTCGAGCTATGATACCAGAAGCAGTCTTTACCTCGACTACTCTGACTTGGCCATCTGATCCGCTATGAGTGTTGGTGATTCTACCTAATCTCCATTCACTTGGAGGCAACAAATCGTCCATAAGGATGACTAAGTCACCGTCTTTTAGATTAGCGGATGTTCGCTTCCATTTGTAGCGCTTTTGTAATGCCTTCAAAAAATCTTCTTTCCATCTGCGGGAGAATTGATGATGAATTGCCTTCAGTTTCAACCACCTATTTATGTGAGACAAGTTTGGATTTGTAGGTTCTGGTAATGCCATAATAGGAGATCCCCGAAGAAAATGTCCAGGCGTTAGTGCAGTGAAGTCGGAAGGATCTTCTGAAACAGCAGAGATAGGACGCGAATTAAGAACGCCCTTAATTCTTGTCAGTACGGTAGCCAATTGTTCGAAAGTAAACCTGTGCGCTCCAGCAATACGCTTGAAATAATGTTTAAAGCTTTTCACAGCCGACTCATATAACCCGCCCATATGTGGGGCATGGGGTGGAATAAACTTCCATTCGAAGCCATGAACAGCATATTTGTCAGAAATGTCCTTAGCTGAAGATTTCAAGAAACTACAGAACTCTTTTGCGAGATGTCGACTAGCACCTAGAAAGTTCTTTCCACTATTAGAGAGGGTAGACCTAGCTCCCAACGAAACAAGCAAGTGCGGCCTCAAGTGCTACTGTTGACAATTCTGAGCAGGGCTCTAAATGAATCGCTTTTGTGGTAAAACAAACAAATAAGCATACGTAACCTTTGATAATTGCAAAATCTACGTCAGTGATGTGAAATGGAGGAGTTAAAGTGCACCGTTCCGGTGGTAAGGGAGCCATAATTTGTGAACAACATTTTTGTTTGAAAATGAGACAGACTTTGCATTTGTGTATGATACTTTTGACTTTTGTTTTGAGACGAGAAATATAGAATTCAGTCTGAACCATTCTACACATTAGATTGTAAACTGCGTGAGCCAAACATATGTGCAAATGCTCTAAATATAAACGACAAAATCGGGATTTATTAGGGACAATTATTGGGAACCGTATTGTATGGTAACGATGAATTAGATAACCTGCCGTTAACTCGCATTATCCCTTTTGGATCTAGAAATGGGTTAAGTGCTTTTAGAGAGCTTTTTGGCGAAATTTCAGTGTTGCTTGCCAAACATCTTCATAAAACTTGTTTTAAAGTAAATGATTAGGCCATATTTAGCAAATGAGTATTCTGAATGTTTTTGAAGAGTTGCGAAGTCTGCTTATGCTATTTTGGTAAAACCGGCCAACATAAGCAAAGACCTTTAATGCACGTTTGTAGGTAGAAATTGGTTTCAACAAGTCTGAATCTTGCGGGTCTGTTGTCTTTCCCATGGCGACCATACATTGTATGTTCGCTCGTTTGCCAGCATTAGGAGAAGCAATAAAATCCCTTTTTAGCCATTCCGCCGAGGGACGTGTAAGCCAATGCGGACCATGAAACCACAATGAATTTGGTGAAAGATCCTGAGGTTTACAACCTCTGGTACCCAGATCAGCACTGTTGTCGTGGGTCGGTACATGACGCCAAATGGCGTTTGGAACTAACTCTAGTATTTGAGCGGTTCGATTCGCCACGAATATTTCCCATATCCATGGGGGTTTTGAGAGCCAACCTAGAACGATTGAAGAATCTGTCCATAAATTTACGGTTGTGAATTTGAAGTCAAACGTACATACCACATAGCTAAATAATTTTGCGAGTAGAACAACACCGTTTAGCTCCAATCTTGTCAAACAAACTTTACTTTTAGCAACGAGAAGATTAGAAGATTGAATCATAAAGGTCTTCAGTAGATATTGTTGAGAGGAGATTCTTATCTTTGAGAAAAAATCCTGCGTTATTGAAAACCGATATAAGATCGTGCTGATTTTTTATAGCTTCTTCCACAGTGAAGCCTCCAGACAATATTTCGTCAACGTATGTTTCTTGCCAAATTATTTTAGAGACATGGGGATATTCATTTTTAGAGTCTTCTGCTAGTTGTAGTAGTGTGCGTATTGCGAGAAATGGTGCGCAATTTACACCAAATGTGACTGTTTTCAAGTTGTAGTCTTTAATAGGCTCTTCTGGACTAGATCGAAAGAGAATTCTTTGAAAAGCTCTATCGTGTGGATGCACGAGAATTTGCCTATACATTTTTTGAATGTCCCCGCTGAAGACATAGGGGTATTTACGCCAATTAAGAATTACAGAAATTAAATCTGTTTGAAGAGTGGGACCTGTATGAAGAACGTCGTTAAGAGAAAATCCTGACTTAGATTTACGCGATGCGTTAAAAACTACTCGTACTTGTGTGCCTTTATGTTCTGGCCGTACAACTGCATGGTGTGGGAGATAAAATGACAAATATTTGCCTTCAATACACAACTCATGAGACGAGGTTTCTTCCATATGGTCTAACGACAAGTATTCATTTAAAACTTTGTTGTACTCAGTCGCTAATTCATTATTGTCCGCAATGGTTTTTTTCAAAAGGAGTATATTGGGCTAAGTCAATATACCATGAAGAGCCAAGAGATAATGTGTCAGAAAATTCGTTTTTAAAGGTCAATCGAACAACATAACGGCCATCTAAAGAGCGCATTGTTGTTTTTTTATAAAATTCTTCGCAGAATTCATCTAATACTGAGACGGGTGAAGTGCGAGGAACTTCTTCCTGTTCCCAAAACTTCTTTAATAAATTGCTTATTACATGGTTTTCAGATTCCAAAATTCGAGAGGTAAACGAATGAACTTGTTCAATTTGCATGGGGCCACTGAGCACCCAGCCAAAAATTGTGTTGTAAGCAGATGCATTACCACATATATTCTTTTTAATACCTTCTAGGTTTATCTTTCAGAATCATTGCCCAAATAAGATCTATTTGGGACGACTTGTTAAAGGAATGATCAGCTGGATCGATATCTTCCAAATCTTGAGGATTAGCGACTTCAAATGTAATAGAAGGAAGCGATTTAGCGAATTTGGGTAACACAATAGCCGTAATTGGGCGACAATAACTAACTCACATTCTTTTTCGGAAGTTTGTTTCTGTCCTCCAACGCCAGTAATTTCGAAATAACCATTAGAGGTGGGAATTTGCAATAAGTTTCGAACTCTTTCTGAAATGAAAGTTCTTTGTGATCCTGGATCAATTAGAGTTCTCAATGTGAATAATTCACCTATGTGTTCGATTTGAACTAGAGCTGTTAGCAGAAGAATTGTGTTGCTGTCTGCACAGAAATTGGCTTGAACTTGAGAAGAGCGTTTGAATTTTGAAGTTGACGGAGCTTCAGGAGTAGCAGAGTAATTTGGCTTATAAAACTTTTTGTTTGAGGCATGATGACTGATGATGATGATTGTATTCTTAGAGAAGTTTTCTGAAGAAGATTTGTTTATGTGAAGAAGTGTGTGATGATCTTTGTGGCACAACAAACAAGTATTATTACTTTTGCAATTTTGCTTCATGTGACCTGCCGATAAGCAGTTAAGACATATGTTATTTTTGAAAACAAAATCTAAACGTTGCTGCACTGGCAATTTTCGATATTCTTAACATGACCTGATCTGATGATTCGTCTTGCAATAGGAACACTTGAAATCAAATTTTTCTTGAGAAGCACTTTGTTGATTTTTAGGAAAGTTGCGAGAAGATTGATTGTCGTTTGTATGCCGAATGCTTGATATTCGTTCAACTACTTCGAACCTTTTTATGAGAAATTGGTCTAATTGAGCCCAGGATGGCAAATCTCGATGGGATTTGAGTGATTGCTCCAAAGAGACAGAGTTTCATCAGGCAATTTAGCGGAGACTAAGTATATAAGTATTGGATAATGGATTAGTGTACAAAGACAGTCACTGACTGTAAAATGAATTTTTTGAATAGACTCGCTATTATCCACCTTAGCCGCAGGAATATTGAACAAAATTTTGAGCTGATTATCAACAAGGACCCTTCTATTTTCATATCGACATTTGAGAGCATCACACGCTAACTCAAAGTTGTCATCACAGAGAGAAAATCATTTTACTATGGGCCCCGCATGTCCTCTTGTCTTTTTCAGCAAATAAAAAAGTTTTTGAGCCTGGGACAATTGTTTGTGATTGGCATAGACTGCTGTAAACATGTCACGAAAAGATGGTCATTCTTCATAACTCCCTGAAAATATCTCTGTCACATGGAGGAAGCTTTATTCAAATATTTGAAGTATCAGGAGATGACTGAGGCAAACTAGCTGGAGGAACGCTTTGTCTAGTATTTTGCTGATTGTGAGCCCCTGATATCCTTAAAAAATCCTCAATCTGCGACTTGACTGTGTAATATGCTTCAGAAGTAGCATTAAAATTGATTTTAGAATTTTCTTTAAAATCTTTGACATTAGCGGATTTAGGAGACAACATAATATTCCAATATTGTTTACGCAAAGGGCTGAATTAGTATTGGAAATGCACTCGAACTTCAGTGCGCTGATGGACAAACCACTCTTTCGTGCAAAACGAATGCAAGAAAATAAAACCATAGAAGAATGTTTGAACTTCTGTTTATTCCTTGTGTATTAAATCGAAGACTTATAGTTATATTACTTGTAACTAGAATAGTTCTTGAATTGAATAAATTAGAAATCAACTGGATGCCTTCGTGGTATAATGATAATAGGAAAAAAAAGAAAAAAAAAAGGAAATGTAGCTTGCAATATGGCCGTTTTAGTGATGGCCGATAACTAAATTAAGAGCCATAAATAACATAGAATAGGTATCTCGATTACTTTTAACAATTTTGCGATACCAGTGATGAGTTAAGACCAAATGCTGAGGACTAAATTAAAAGGTTTACGATTTGACGTAAACATTCCGCCCCCTATGCAGTGTTACTGTATTTGGAAATAAGAGAGACTCATATCGCAAGCATACAGATCGATCTACTTAAATTATAAGGGGTTTGCTATTACTTCATATGATGACAGTATAATTGGAATTCATCGGGTTTAGTTCATGATCTTCTAGGTATACTCTGGGGTAAAATAAGATTCATATAAGGTGGATACAAAGTACATACATTTCTAAAGTACATTTTGTTGTTCTTAATAAGCAATTCAGATAAATAATTAGTAGTTTGTATTCTGTAAATATGAAATATAGTTCAGATATTATAAGTTAGTAAAGACTATTGGGGGTTGTTTTGAAGAAGCTTAGGTCAAAAATATACCATAAAGAACTATGCCAAAAACGGTGCTTTGGGCAGTGGGAAGGCCGTGTCGAATAAATAGGCCATCTGAAATAATTTTGGAATAAACATCAACTCCGATAACAATGTCAATTCCTGCAGCTTGGTAGAAACGACTATCCGCCGAAACGAGATGTTGGAGATTGCTCCTAGCCGATTCTGGTAAGGATTCCTTTGGGGTCGTAATGCCCATTCTGTTTCTCACCCGCAGAGTAGCTTCAATTTTGACGGTAGACGGGAAACAGGGTCTCATGGTAACCGGACACATGACTTCGTCTTCAAGTTCAAGGGTGGATAAACCCATGTAGTCTACAAATCGTCTGGAAATACAGCTCGTCGGAGCTGCTGAGTCCAATAGACACCGAGCAGTATGGTTACTATTTTTTCCAGAGATTCTCACTAAGGCGGTAGGAAGAAGGAGTATGGCATTATTCCGAAGAAGTGCTGATAAGGACGTGGTACTAGAAGATGTTGGTAATTTTTGTCTGGAGTTGGATTCTGCTGCAGGAGCTTTAGATGGAACGCGTGTGGAAGTTAAGGAGGTAGCTTTAGATATCGGTGCTGTATGGTTCTTTTCTAGTCGTGGATGTTGATGCAACAAGGAATGGTGCCTTTTATGGCAATATCCACATCCCGATGTTGTAAAACACGTTCCCTGAGAGTGTGTGTGTGCGCCAAACAGTTCGTGCAGTAGCCATATTTTTTGACAGCAGCCATTCTTTCAACGGAGTTCATAGCTCTAAATTTCCAGCATGACTTCAATGGATGCTTCTTCCGACACAACCTACAAACATATTTTGGGCGAAGAGTCGACTGATCTGCCATGATATTGTGGTAAGTGCTGAAATAAAGGTAAGGAATTAGTGAATGAAATGATAAAATGGAGTATGGAGATAGGATTAAAAAATGGAATGTTAGAAGAAATTGCTAGACGCTGTTACTTGGTAAAATAACGAGCTTGGTAACAGGGCGAGTGATATTTCCTTTCTGCGTCAGTATATCTGCCACACGTACTCTATGGTCACTGCCTTTATAGACACGGATTATCCTTCCAAGTCGCCAGCAGTTTGGTGGCATATTTTCGTCTTTGATGACGACCAGCATATCCTCTTTTACGTCATTTTCGGATTTTTTCCACTTAGTCCTTTTTGGAGTTCTTTAAGATATTCGCTTTTCCACCGATTACAAAAATTGTGATATAATGCGCGAATTCGTTGCCAGCGATTTTGAATAGATATCGGTGATTGGTTTATCTCGGGTTCTAATGGAGCTAAGAGGGGCGAGCCGATTAAAAAATGTCCAGGAGTCAATGCGTTGAGATCGGATGGACTTTGCGATGATGGAGAAATAGGTCTGGAGTTTAGGCACGCTTCAATTTTTGCCAATAGGGTTTGAAATTCCTCGAACGTGTATTTGGTGGATCCAGCTATTCTCTTGAAATGTTGCTTGAAACTTTTTACCCCGGCCTCCCACAGTCCTCCCATATGAGGAGCTCCGGGGGGTATGAAGTGCCAAGTGAGATTCTGATGGGAGTAATTGGATGCCAATGCTTGATGGGAGGTTTCGAAAAAGTTCCTGGATATAATTTTGGACGCACCGACAAATGTAGTACCATTGTCAGAGTGCAGAAGTCCAGACCGGTGTGAGTGAATGGACGGGATATTTCACACCGTTCTGGTGGCAATGCAGCCATTAGCTGTTTCTGACATCTTCTTTTATAGATAACGCAGATTTTGCAATTTCTTAAAACACTCTTTATGAGGTTTTGTACCCTTGGAATCCAATGTTGTGAGCGAATCAAACGAAGGACAAGTTGATTGCCACCATGAAGACTAATCTGGTGTACAAACTGGACCAAAAGTCTCGCATATGGAGAATAGTATGGGATAATAATAGGGTGTTTCTCCTCGAATGATAATTCTGCACATGACTCTAATGTACCACAGATTCTCATTAGACCCTCAGAGTCTAAAAATGGGTTCAAATTGAGCAGCTTACTGGAATTGGAAATTGGTTTTTAGTACTCAAAAACAAGTATTCGTTTGGGTAAAATCGTTTTTGGTAGATGATGATTAATTTTGTACGGACATGAACGATTTCGGAAGCCGTTATGGTCTTACTACTCCTGCGATAATTAGATCTATGCTGTGGATGAGTGCTATAAAGGAAGCGGTAAATGTATGCCATGATCCTTAAAGCTCTTGGGAAAGAGGAATATCTTTCTAAATAATCCTCGAAGTTGTCAAAATACGCAAAATGAGTTTTTATGTACTTTTTCTCTAGTGCAATCTCAGGGATATCGGGAAATGAATCAAATTTGTGGGTTGAATCCGAAAGCCATGATGGACCTTTCCACCAAAGGTCATTTTATGTAAGTCCTGCGGGTATACTCCTCGGCTCGCTAGATCTGCAGGATTCAGCTCGGATTCAACATGATGCCATTTTGGAGGATCGACAATTTGGACGATTTTTGACACCCTGTTTGCCACAAACGTGTTCCAGTGACATGGAGGTTTAGAAAGCCACGATAGTACAATTGTGGAGTCCGTCCAGCAGTATAATGAATATTGAGGAACATCGAATTGTGGAAGTAAGTTATCAATCAATTCAGCAAGTAGTACGGCAGCACAGAGCTCTAACCTTGGGATGGATAAGGTTTTAATCGGAGCAACTTTGGTTTTGGAGGAAATTAAATGTGAGCAAATGTTATCTCGATGCAGGATTCGAATATAGATTGCTGCAGCGTACGCTTTTTCGGATGCGTCTGAAAATCCATGAAATTCTATCTTGCTGTTTGGAACAAATTCAATCCATCTCGGAACTCGGATGTCGTTGATGGCTGTAAAAGAGGATTGGAACGATTTCCATAAATTAAGGGAGTCTGGTGAAATTTCTTCGTCCCATTCGGTTCGTTCTAGCCAGATTTTTTGCATAATTATCTTCGCAAGGACTATAACCAGCATATCCTCTTTTACGTCATTTTCGGATTTTTTTCCACTTAGTCCTTTTGTGGAGTTCTTTAAGATATTCGCTTTTCCACCGATTACAAAAATTGTGATATAATGCGCGAATTCGTTGCCAGCGATTTTGAATAGATATCGGTGATTGGTTTATCTCGGGTTCTAATGGAGCTAAGAGGGGCGAGCCGATCAAAAAATGTCCGGGAGTCAATGCGTTGAGATCGGATGGACTTTGCGATGATGGAGAAATATGTCTGGAGTTTAGGCACGCTTCAATTTTTGCCAATAGGGTTTGAAATTCCTCGAACGTGTATTTGGTGGATCCAGCTATTCTCTTGAAATGTTGCTTGAAACTTTTTACCCCGGCCTCCCACAGTCCTCCCATATGAGGAGCTCCGGGGGGTATGAAGTGCCAAGTGAGATTCTGATGGGAGTAATTGGATGCCAATGCTTGATGGGAGGTTTCGAAAAAGTTCCTGGATATAATTTTGGACGCACCGACAAATGTAGTACCATTGTCAGAGTGCAGATGGAGAGGACAACCATGACGCGAAACAAAGCGACTAAATGCTGCCAAAAAGGTGGATGTGGATAAATCGGATGTTGCCTCTAGGTGTATTGCCTTGGTGGAAAAACAGACAAATACGCACACGTATCCTTTTGTGATGCGGCAATATCGTCCAGTATAGCTTTTAACATCAAAAGGTCCTGTAAAGTCCAGACCGGTGTGAGTGAATGGACGGGATATTTCACATCGTTCTGGTGGCAATGCAGCCATTAGCTGTTTCTGACATCTTCTTTTATAGATAACGCAGATTTTGCAATTTCTTAAAACACTCTTTATGAGGTTTTGTACCCTTGGAATCCAATGTTGTGAGCGAATCAAACGAAGGACAAGTTGATTGCCACCATGAAGACTAATCTGGTGTACAAACTGGACCAAAAGTCTCGCATATGGAGAATAGTATGGGATAATAATAGGGTGTTTCTCCTCGAATGATAATTCTGCACATGACTCTAATGTACCACAGACTCTCATTAGACCCTCAGAGTCTAAAAATGGGTTCAAATTGAGCAGCTTACTGGAATTGGAAATTGGTTTTTAGTACTCAAACACAAGTATTCGTTTGGGTAAAATCGTTTTTGGTAGATGATGATTAATTTTGTACGGACATGGACGATTTCGGAAGCCGTTATGGTCTTACTACTCTTGCGATAATTAGATCTATGTTGTGGATGAGTGCTATAAAGGAAGCGGTAAATGTATGCCATGATCCTTAAAGCTCTTGGGAAAGAGGAATATCTTTCTAAATAATCCTCGAAGTTGTCAAAATACGCAAAATGAGTTTTTATGTACTTTTTCTCTAGTGCAATCTCAGGGATATCGGGAAATGAATCAAATTTGTGGGTTGAATCCGAAAGCCATGATGGACCTTTCCACCAAAGGTCATTTTTATGTAAGTCCTGCGGGTATACTCCTCGGCTCGCTAGATCTGCAGGATTCAGCTCGGATTCAACATGATGCCATTTTGGAGGATCGACAATTTGGACGATTTTTGACACCCTGTTTGCCACAAACGTGTTCCAGTGACATGGAGGTTTAGAAAGCCACGATAGTACAATTGTGGAGTCCGTCCAGCAGTATAATGAATATTGAGGAACATTGAATTGTGGAAGTAAGTTATCAATCAATTCAGGAAGTAGTACGGCAGCACAGAGCTCTAACCTTGGGATGGATAAGGTTTTAATCGGAGCAACTTTGGTTTTGGAGGAAATTAAATGTGAGCAAATGTTATCTCGATGCAGGATTCGAATATAGATTGCTGCAGCGTACGCTTTTTCGGATGCGTCTGAAAATCCATGAAATTCTATCTTGCTGTTTGGAACAAATTCAATCCATCTCGGAACTCGGATGTCGTTGATGGCTGTAAAAGAGGATTGGAACGATTTCCATAAATTAAGGGAGTCTGGTGAAATTTCTTCGTCCCATTCGGTTCGTTCTAGCCAGATTTTTTGCATAATTATCTTCGCAAGGACTATAACCAGCATATCCTCTTTTACGTCATTTTCGGATTTTTTCCACTTAGTCCTTTTGTGGAGTTCTTTAAGATATTCGCTTTTCCACCGATTACAAAAATTGTGATATAATGCGCGAATTCGTTGCCAGCGATTTTGAATAGATATCGGTGATTGGTTTATCTCGGGTTCTAATGGAGCTAAGAGGGGCGAGCCGATTAAAAAATGTCCGGGAGTCAATGCGTTGAGATCGGATGGACTTTGCGATGATGGAGAAATATGTCTGGAGTTTAGGCACGCTTCAATTTTTGCCAATAGGGTTTGAAATTCCTCGAACGTGTATTTGGTGGATCCAGCTATTCTCTTGAAATGTTGCTTGAAACTTTTTACCCCGGCCTCCCACAGTCCTCCCATATGAGGAGCTCCGGGGGGTATGAAGTGCCAAGTGAGATTCTGATGGGAGTAATTGGATGCCAATGCTTGATGGGAGGTTTCGAAAAAGTTCCTGGATATAATTTTGGACGCACCGACAAATGTAGTACCATTGTCAGAGTGCAGATGGAGAGGACAACCATGACGCGAAACAAAGCGACTAAATGCTGCCAAAAAGGTGGATGTGGATAAATCGGATGTTGCCTCTAGGTGTATTGCCTTGGTGGAAAAACAGACAAATACGCACACGTATCCTTTTGTGATGCGGCAATGCCGTCCAGTATAGCTTTTAACATCAAAAGGTCCTGTAAAGTCCAGACCGGTGTGAGTGAAATTTCTTCGTCCCATTCGGTTCGTTCTAGCCAGATTTTTTGCATAATTATCTTCGCAAGGACTATAACAGGAGAAATCCATCCTGCGGGATCGAATAATTTAGCTATCTGCGACAGAACCTCTCTTTTTGTGTATGAAGATTCGGAAGGGAGTGAGCTAACGGAGAAGTAGAATTCATCAGTGTAGGCATTCCAGCGGACGCCTAGCATTTTAGCAGCACATTGGTCGCTAATGTCTAAAAAGCCCTCATTTAAAAGATCCTCTGGTGGCAGGTTTGCCAAGATTTCTCCGGAATTGGATGTCCATTTTCTCATGTTGAAGCCTCCTGACTTCAATGCTAGAACTACCTGATCTAGGGATGAGATTGCTGTCTGGATATCGTGTGCCCCTGCTAGAGCATCGTCGACATACATACAATTTTTCAGAACCTCACTTGCCAATGGATAGACTATTTGGACGTCGTTGGCAAGCTGAATCATTGTACGGATAGCAAGATATGGTGCGCAGTTTACACCGAATGTTACCGTGTTTAACTCGTAGTCTTTAATTGGTTCAGTTGGATATGGACGGAATAGGATTCTCTGGAATTTAGTGTGAAAAGGGGAAACGAGGATCTGGCGATACATTTTCTCAATGTCCCCACTGAAGACATAGCGGAAAAAACGCCATTTAAGGATAAGGATGGTCAAATCGGATTGTAGGGCTGGACCAGTATATAAAATATCATTTAAACTGGTACCATTGGAAGTAGGTGAAGACGCGTTGAATACCACACGAACTTTCGTTGTAGAACGGTCTGGTTTCACAACAGCATGATGTGGCAAATAGTAATGGTGTGGAAATTCAGAAGGAGAAGGAGGAGCCACGGGAAACATATGGCCTAGTGTAACATATTTCTGTATATTGCAGTCATAATCTCTCTTCAGTTCAGGATTTTTGAGAAGGCGACTTTCGTTTCGAAGGAGTTGTGCTATGGAACCTTTCCTCGATTGACCTAAACATAAAGAATCAGGATATCCTTCTTTAAATGGAAGCGAAACTAAATACCTTCCGGTTTCATTCCTGGTTGTAGTTTTTTGGTACAACTCTTCACAGTATTGATCAGTTTTGGACATTATGCGTTGTTGTGATTCTCCACCTCCCAAAATCGCGAAATTGCATTTTCTAAGGATATTTCGCAAAAATAGGACACACAAGTAGAATAAGACTTTACATTATTCGTCGGAACAGGACCAGTAAGGATCCAGCCGAAGACGGTCTCCTGGGCCATTAAAGATCCGCAAATGGACCGTTGGCACCCGGATAACATGATGGATGGGAGAAGATCTGCACCAAGCAAGATGTCAATTTTGGAGCTCTTATAAAAGTAAGGATCGGCTAAATTCAGCGGAGGTAACGCCGAAACAATATCATAGTCTATGGTTCTGAATGGCAGGCTATTTGAAAGGTATGGTACGATTAAGGCGGAAACATCAACCTCGAAGGCCTCATCTGCGTATGAACCCAAAAGAAATTGACATTGTTTCTGCACTGATGCCGAGACCGTATTATTAAGTCCAGATATGATCGCCGACGCAGGTTTGCATGGAAGTCTTAGAGACTTAACAATATTTTGAGAGATAAAAGTGCCCTCAGACCCTGAATCAATCAAGGCCCTTGCTATGTAATCGACACCTAAATGGGTTATCTTCATCACAGCGGTCCCAAGCAAAACACCCTTGGAATTGACAGCAAAACAATTTTGGATGACATCATTCGAGGAATGAGTGGACTGTATGGAAGAGTTTGAGGATGGTTGGAATGTAAATGATGTCGACTGTATGCTAGAATTGGGTGTTCTTGTTTGGGAGGTGGAAGGAGAAGGGGTATTCGACATATTTGGTTGGTCTGAGTCCTTATGGAGCAAGGTGTTATGGCGTTTTTGACATTTGTAGCACGTGTTTTTGCTCTTACAATTTTTCAGAGCATGAGAGCTAGAAAAGCAATTCAAACAAAGATTGCTGCTCTTTATTTCGGCTAATCTCTGGGAATAGTTGAATTGCAGGAAACGAGGACATATTCTAAAGATATGGAACTCGTTTGGGCATAATTTACATTTAGTCCTCGAGACTTTGGCTTGAAATGTATTAACCCTAGTATTGGGTTTTTTTGAAGATGAAAGTTTGGATATTTTTGAGTTGGGTTTGGATTCAGCTGAACTTCTCATTTCAGAGACTGATTCCAAAGTTCGATAACGATTAGTAAGGAAAGCGTCCAGTTCGGCCCACTTAGGAATGCTTGTCCTATCAGCAAGTGTTTGTTCCCATAAGGTGAGCGTGGAATCTGGGAGTCGATTCGAACAGACAAACACGAAAATCGGATTCAAGCTCTCTACATCGATTTCATAAAGTTTCAGAGTAGATATACAGGAGTTCATATCTCTCTGGAGTCTCTGGATTGAGTTTGCGGTTTCAGTTTGAATGGAAGGAAGAGAAACTGGCCGTTAATTAGCACTCGTTTGTTTTCGAACCGCAAACACAGATTGTTCCATGCGGATTTGAAACCAGAATTGGTTAAAGGGCTCTTTTTGACTATATCGTGCGCCTCACCTTTAGTTTTTTTGAGTTAAGTAGAAAAGCTTTTTTACTGAACTAAGCCTGGAGTTTTTTATACAAATGGCCGTGAACAGGTCGCGGAATGTTGGCCAAGATTTGTAGTCCCCTAGAACGTGGCTAATTCTATTGGAGGTAAAGTGAACGAGTTGTTGGAGCCTGAGTTTTGACCTGGACTGGATGGTGCTAGAGAGAGGACTTCGAAGGCTTCGTTTAGCTTTGAGATGCACCGACAGTAAGTAGAATATGAGTTCTTATATTTTTCCTTGGCGGTTGCAGCCTCATTGGCTTCCTTTCCTTCGGGAACCTCTTCGTCATCATCCTCTTCCTCGTTCTCTAAGTCTGCTAGACACTGCTCATAAGCCAACTTCAATCGTGACCATGTAGACTTTACCTCCTCATTATGGGTTTCAACAAGACAGCGAGTGCTGAGGCAGAGTTCATTGGCATTAAGAGCAGCTTCAAACTCGACAAGACTGTCGGCAATGCGGATAAACTTGTCGAGTGACATGATTCCGAAGTGAAGTGGACCAGAGAAAGGAGGGTTAGATGCGAAGAAAATAGAAAAAGCTCAAAATATCCGCTCTAGTATGGCACGTTATCCGTTAGTTACCACTTATCGTAACTAGGTGTGTAAATGGTAGATGTACCAGACGATAAGGCACCTTACACCAAGTTGTAATGAAATGAAATGGCAGAATGAGGAAAAAGATTTAGCTTTGCGTTGACAAAGAAATGCTTAAGTAGCTCCTGGAAACCGCCGTACGAAATGAGAATTGTATGCTCTCCAAGGAAATACGCATGGATATATAACTTTGCAAGGCACACGGTACGCACAAGTTAGTACGAATCTGGAACAATGGTTGAGGTTACTGTGCCAACTAGACCGACAAATCATAGACGTATAGAACCTCGCACGAAATTGGGAAGAAGTTAGTTTCAAAATAAAGGAAAGTGGTGGCTGGGAGTGTAATCAATAGGGATGGTTGAAATTTGTTTTTCTCTTATGGAAGATATATACAACACGTAATGTAAGTCGTTACTTTATAATGTGGGTATGATCGGTTGGTAACAGATTAGTATTATAGGGTAAGTACTCCTAACACCGACATGTATTAATAGTCGTAATTGAATTTAGATAACTCAAACTTACTGCAACAAAATATGGAAATAATCCGAAAACAGGTTCAGCAATACCTAACTAACTAACTATGTGTAAAAAGTCATTGAGTTAAGACCATTTATTATATCTGAATTTAACGTTTTGTTAGTGAGCGTTTTTCACCTTACTTACTTACTTAGTTGGCCCATTACAGAACATTTGTTCCATAGACCGAACTAAGAAAAGATCTCCATTCCTCTCTGTTTTTCGCTTGACTTTTTGGAATACCGCGCCTTTCCATTTCTTCATCCACTTGTATGCTCCATCGAAGCTTAGGCCTACTGATTCTGCGTGCACCGCCATGTGGCATGTATTCATACGCCTTTTTAGCGGGTTCATCATCGCTCATTCTCATGATATGGCCTAGCCAACGCAATCGTTGCATCTCGATACGTTTAACTATATGCATGTCTTTGTATAGCTTATATAGCTCGTGGTTCATACGACGTCGATATTCACCGTCAACGCAAATCGGCCCGTAGATCTTTCGAAGAATTTTCCTCTCAAACACACCAAGCACTGCCTTATCTGCTTGCGCAAGTACCCATGCTTCGGAGCCATACATTAGCACGGGTAGTATCAGCGTTTTGTATAGTGTTATTTTTGTTTGACGAGATGTGGCTTTGTTTTTAAATTGCTTACTTAGACCATAGTAGCATCTGTTGGCCAATACAATTCTTCTTCTTATTTCACAACTGATGTTGTTTGTTGTGTTTATTGCAGTGCCGAGGTAGACGAAGTCTTTAACTACCTCAAAATTGTAGGTACCAACTTCCACAGTTGGCCCGAGTTCTATGGACGCTTTGCGCGTCGACACCATCAATTTGGTCTTTTCGCCGTTTACCGCCAGACCCACTTTCGCAGATTCTGCTTCGACCTTCCTAAAGGTATCAGTTACTTCCTTTACTGACCGTCCCATGATGTCTATGTCATCAGCATAGGCAAGTAACATGTGGCTATTGGTGTAAATTGTGCCATTTCTTTTGACATTTGCATCTCGTATTACCTTTTCCAGCAAAATGTTGAATAGGTCACACGAAAGGCTGTCTCCTTGTCTGAAACCTCTTTTGGTACAAAATTCTTCGGAGAGGTTCTTTGCAATTTTAACTGAGGACCTAGTATCAGTTAAAGTCATCTTACAAAGCCGGATGAGCTTTGCGGGGATACCAAATTCAGACATTGCGTGGAATACCTTTGATCGGAGGGGACTGTCGCATGCTGCTTTATAATCGACAAAAAGGTGAAATGTGTCGATCTGCATCTCTTGGGTCTTCGTTTTTCACCACAACCGAAAATACATACATATATCGTAAGAAAAAATTAGTGGAGAAATATTAGTCTACATAGTAATTTCTGTAATTCTGTTAAAATAAGGAAAATTCAACAAAATTTTTGTTGTGTTGGTGGAGAATAGTCAAAAGAACATTTTAGAAAAATATATTATTAAAAAGTTATAGTAATTCTGCCGTTTCTGCTGATGTCGACCTTAGAGACAACAACATTTAAAGTTTGTCAGAAGTCGGCATTTAGTTTGTATATAAAACAATCACAAAATATATTTTTTAAATATATTGTATATGATAGATGAAATATATTATCGATCTGAACCACTGTACAGATGTATCCAGCTATAAATCGTTTCTTTGAAATGCATGGAAGGAAGATGCGTATACAAATCAACAAATGTGCAGTGGAGATAGCAAAACATATGTTCACTCAGAGTTCATTGAACTAAGGGCCTGTTCATGTATATCGATAAGAAAATGAATGCGCAAGAAAAACTACCAAATTTGAGTGTGTTTTTCAAATTTGTTTTTTGTTTTGAAGGAAAAGCAAAGGCAATAATATTTCCAAAACTAAAGTTTGGGTGTGTTTCATGCGCACACATTTTCGTTTCGAAATACATACATAGAGCCAATGGAAATTATTTGGAATATTAATTTGAAACATATCTCTGAGCAAATAACTCCCAATATATTCATATTGTATGTATGTCAATTTGAACCAACATGGAGAAAAGAAACCAAATGTAAGAAATAGAGTGTTGACCGATCAGACTCTCCTACCACTACGAAAGCACGACGAAAACCTGAGGCAATAAGAGTTAAAAAAGTCAGTCTCTTTTCCTTGATGAACTTATAACTACAGTTGCAATACAAATGAATGAGTACAAGAGAGCAGCAATATAGTGTTCTCAGTAGACATGCGCATAAGGACATAAGGAATGTAAGAGATTATGCGAGATCAGTAACGGAGCCAATTGAGAAACAAATATGAGTGGTAATGAGTCTGTTCTCACTGATCATGCGCACTCAAAATACAATACGGAGAAATTCAGAAACAGAAGATATCATCAAGGTATCACATACGAGAGACATACATACATATCACTCAATTGACATGAGCAGTTTTAGTAGAGATTATGAGTGATGAGTTAGGAATTATTCCTACAAATTGAGATAACTCACTGTAAAAAAACGTTAACCAGTGTTTGTGGAATAAAAGTTATAACAATGTTGTTATGTTTGTTATAGCAATTGCAAAGTGTAGAATTAATGTTACAACAATGTTATCAACATACTGCTACAGAACACGTTTTGGTTTGTTTTAGCGACATTGTGACTTTAACATGTCGTTAACAGACAAAGTGATATGCACATGATTGTCGAGGGTTACCATAGGTTTACCCACAAATTCCCTTGAAGCAATGATTCACACGTTTCTCTAATATTTTTGAGCACTGCTTTTCACACACAAACTTTCTGAAAAATAATTACAATACAGCATAGGATAATCACTTACAGGTTTTTTGTAGATTCGTATATCAAATTTTGATGTTTAAGTAATTGACGCTGAGGTACACACTGTTTCGTCTTGGGCAATTTCCTTCGTCCAACGAAGTATTAAATATTTTTCGCAGCAAATTTGGATTTTAGCTGTCTTAATTTTTGAGTTTTCCTTTTTTTCGCAATTTTGTTGTGTATTCTTTGGAATATACCTAATAGATCTCCAATAGATCTCCAATTATGTTGCTAGAGTATTGCAGGTATTTTCATATGTGCAGAATACAGGTTATTTAATTATTCACATGGCATCATGAACTGCACTGAACCATGAAGCAAAGAAGAAAAGCACAATACCTGCTAGCAATAAACAGAAATGCCACTGAGAACTCGAGAGAGCGCCTTGTCGATCCGGTTCGACGTGGACCAAATGTTTACGCAAAGGGCTGAATTAGTATTGGAAATGCACTCGAACTTCAGTGCGCTGATGGACAAACCACTCTTTCGTGCAAAACGAATGCAAGAAAATAAAACCATAGAAGAATGTTTGAACTTCTGTTTATTCCTTGTGTATTAAATCGAAGACTTATAGTTATATTACTTGTAACTAGAATAGTTCTTGAATTGAATAAATTAGAAATCAACTGGATCAAAAAAAGGAAATGTAGCTTGCAATATGGCCGTTTTAGTGATGGCCGATAACTAAATTAAGAGCCATAAATAACATAGAATAGGTATCTCGATTACTTTTAACACTTTTGCGATACCAGTGATGAGTTAAGATTACGATTTGACGTAAACAAATATGCTTTTTGTAAATCCCTATGTCCCATCTTTGCTCCAAATCATTTAACTTGACTTGTAAAACTGAGTCAGTCTGATCCGTAATGTCACTTTGATCAAATTGCTGACAGAAGTTGACTAAATGATCGCATTCAAACAGAAATACATCATGTTCTGGAGATGTTTGCATTTCACCATCACCGGAAACAGTTCTGGACGATGTCCAAGCTTTCATTGAATCAGTGGCAACGTTCTCAGAGACGGACATGTTAACTTTAAGTGATCCAATCCAATCCAATCCTTTCCAAATATCTTTGATGTGGTGAGTGAAACTCTGCTTGTATCAATTATTATTATATTATTAAATATCACTATAAATGACCTTCGCCTTAATAAGGCAAAAATAAAAAAGCGTTTTAAAGTTTAATAAAAGTCGTTGAGATGAGCAAATGTATGTTGAAAACGACAAATTTCTGAAGACAAAGTAGCAGTTCAAACAAGGCAATTTCGCCAAAAAATCCGGAAAAAATATTCCATAAATTGAAGAAAATAACACTCACATACTGACATGAGCGTTTTTCACCGAAAAAAATTGTGTGTAAAAATTCAAAATATTTACAGAGATGAGCACTGTAGGTTGAAAACAACAAATTTTAGCAGCAACTTGCTTCAATTTCCAAAAATTTCTCAAATAGGGATTCCCACACGGACAAATTAAAAAAAAATCAAAAAATTGAATAAATATCACTCAAAACAAAGTTATGAGCGTATTTCCACAGAAAAATTGTTTAAAATTCAGAAACATTTTATAGAGATGAGCACTGTAGCTTTGAGAATGGCACACTTGAGACGAACAAATTATTAAATTGCTTTAAATAATATGAGTCTTTCACTTGTTTAATAATTTGAATTAAAATATTTGAAAATTTTCCAAAAAAGAATTCAAAATTTCAAAATTTTCCAAAAAATGTCACCAACAATTTTTATTTTCAAATTATTTAGATAACTTTTCCAAGCAAAGCACTTATTTTCCACAAAAATTATTATTATTAGCTTTATTTATTCACTTGCACATTCTTAAAGCACAATCTCTTTTTTTTTTTGCTGAAAAAAATATATTATTTTTTATTAATTTTCTCGTTTAGAGTTACAGATGGACCCATTTGTGGGTATTTACTATATTGAATCGCTAATACAACATCTTAGACCCTTTTTCTGGGTTTAGGTTATGAAATCGATTCAAAATGGATAGTTTTACAATACTTTAAACCAAACCCGTTCGTTGGTATTGATATGGTTTGGTTAGGTTAAAGGACGCGCAGCTGTCGTGTTGGACATCCACTCCACTCGGAGACCTTATGGTCCATTGTGTTCATCCTATAGTAAGGGTAGGAGAAAAGAAAAGAAATAATAGCATAGGAGGTATCGAGTTTAGAAGTAAGAAAAAGGAATAATTAAGTAAATTAGAAGATAGTTGAGAATGATTAAGTAAGTGCTACGGATTGAGAAATTATGTGTAAAGAGAGAGAGAGCGAGTAACGAGGTTTGCCGTATTAAGATGCTGTAGTTTGTTCGTGTTGAAGCCACTTCAGACCCTTGGCGAGAAGAAGCAGTGTTGTAGGCTCGGCTTGGCAGAATGTTGTCAGAGATGATAACGTATGTTCACCCATTGTTTGAATTCTCCTGGTCCTGAGCATTGGACAACGGCATAATAAGTGCTCAATCGTCTCTGTTTCTTCTTCGTCTTCGCATAATCTGCAGTAGTCCGTGGGGTCATCTCTATCCCATTTGCAGGTCATTGATCTTATCCTGCAGTGTCCCGTGATAACTCCAATCATTAGTTTTAGGTCGGGTTTTCTCATAGAGAGTAGGGAAGTGGTCTTCCGTTTGGAGAGGTTGGGCCAGATTGCCTTTGATACCTTGCAGCCAGGTTCGTTATTCCAAATCTGACCAGCCTTCTCCCTGTATGTTTGTTCTAGGAGCCGCATGAAGTGACACAGGGGTGGCCTGATTGAGTTATCGATTTCGATGTCGTTTGACTCAGATCCGCGACGTGCCAGTTCATCCGCCTTTTCATTTCCCTCGATGTCGCAATGCCCCGGGACCCAGCACAAGGTAACGATTGATCGTAGGGCCTCCAAAGCTTTCCTGCAGTGCAAGACCGCAGCAGATTTGATTGAATGGGATCTAAGTTATTTTAGGGCCGCTTGGAGAGATGCCGCTCTTTGAACGACATTAATCTTATGGAAAAGGGATGTCTTACTCAGTGCATTCCACCATACCAATGAACCATAAGTCAGAATGGGGCGAACTATGGCCGTAAAAATCCAGTGTATGACCTGTGGTTTCAAACCCCAACTCTTACCAATAGAGTTCTTGCAAGAATAAAGGGCTATAAGTCCTCTCTTGGCACGTTCTTCGACATTCCTTTTCCACGTTAGTTGGTGGTCCAGGATAATGCCAAGGTACTTGGCCTCTAGGGAGAGCTTTAGGACCACTCCATCCAGCGTTGGTAGGGTGAATGGTTTGACTTTTCTCTTGTTCGTAAAAATTGATATGGTTACGAAGTTTTTCGGCAAATCACACACACGCGACCCGAACGCAAAGTAAGAGAGCAAATGTTTTGATTTTTTTACTTCAGTCTTGTACTGAATGTCATGCAAGCAGGTTGCCGCTTTATTTGTTTTTTTTTTTTTTTTTTTTTGGGTACACTGAAAAGATTTTGCAGTTGTACAGCAAATATGTGGAGGGAAGAATTTGAAAATGATTTTTTGTTTTGTATTAATATTTTTAATGACTCAGAATGCCTCGTCTGCAATGCAACAATAAAAAATGTATGTATGCTTAGAAAGTCTTAAAAAATTATTTTTATATACAATTTGTTTTTTCTCTCAAAAAATTAACATATGAAGAAAAATACTTTTCAAATTATGAAGTTATTTATATTATTTTTAATTTAAGTCATACAAAGCGAACGCGCCAACAATATATTTTTCATTTCACACTCAATATGAAAATCATCACCCTGTTCTGTCAGTGTAATTTTACCCACACATAAACAATTTAAGCGCTCGCTCTTCTTGGTCGGCTATGCTTTAAACAAGTGGGTATTTACCCAAGTGTTGGGTAAAAACTCATTAACTGCCGAACCACTTGACGTAGGCTGACAAAATTTGGCTCAAATCATACTTATACCAAGAGAATATCTAGCATTGAAAATGGGGTCTCTGGGTCCATGTTTTGATATTGCCCCCATATATCCGTACCTCCCGATTTAAGGTATTTTTTTACTTATTAGCCTCATTGTACAATCATATTGGCTGAAATTTGGCATAGTGAGTTCTCAATATGTAGAAAATATCTTTGCAAAAATTTGTCAACATGGGTCCACGTTTTCTAATAGCCCCCATATAGGAGTACCCCGATTTCAAGTATTTACCCAAAGGTTGGGTAAAAACTCTTTAACTGCCGAACCACTTAACGTAGGCTGACAAAACTTGGCACAAATCTTTCTTATGTCAAAAGAACTTCTGGTACTGAACATGGGGTCTCTGGGTCCATGTTTTGATATAGCCCCCATATATCCGTACCACCCGATTTAAGGTATTTTTTACGTATTAGCTTCATTGTACAATCATATTGGCTGAAATTTGGCATAGTGAGTTCTCAATATGTAGAAAATTTCCTTGCAAAAACTTGTCAACATAGGTCCACGTTTTCTAATAGCCCCCATATAGGGGTACCCCGATTTCGAGTATTTACCCAAATGTTGGGTAAAAACTCTTTAACTGCCGAACCACTTGACGTAGGCAGGTCGAAGTGACCCTATTTGGAATTTTATTTTTATACCCTCCACCATAGGATGGGGGTATATTAAGTTTGTCACTACGTTTGTAACTACTCGAAATAATCATTGTAGACCCCACAAAGTATATATATTCTTGATCAGCGTGCAATTCTACATCGATATAGCCATGTCCGTCCGTCTGTCCGTCTGTGGAAATCACTCTAGCGTCCGAACGGATTGACGTAGGTTGATGAAATTTTGGGAAAGTATGTTATATTTACGTAGGACTTTTGGTATTGAAAGCGGGCTATGTAGGTCCACGCTTTCGTATAGCCCCCATACAAAATGACGCGTGACGCGTCGTCGTTTTAAGGAATTTTTAAGATATTTGGCCCATTTTACCACCGAATTGGTTGTAATTTGGTACTTTGTGTCTCCAGAGGCCAAAAAATATTCCTACCAAAGTTGGGTTATATAGGTCCACGTTTTGGTATAGCCCCCATATAAGGCCCCATATAAAGTACGCGTCATTTTAATATATTTTGAATGTATTAGACCCATTTAACCACAGAATTGGTTGTAATTTGGTATTTTGTGTCTTCAGAGGCCAGAAAACATTCCTACCAAAGTTGGGTTATATAGGTCCACGATTTGGTATAGCCCCCATATAAGGCCCCATATAAAGTACGCGTCATTTTAATATATTTTGAATGTATTAGACCCATTTGACCACAGAATTGGTTGTAACTTTGTATTTTGTGTTTCCAGAGGCTAAGAAACATTTCTACCATAAAATTTTTATATAGGTCCACGTGTTGATATAGCCCCCATAATACAATATCTCCTGATTTTCGATATTTTGAACGTTTTAGCCTCATTATCACACCGAGATGGCTGAAATTTGGTATTTAGTCTTCTTTAGGCGTATAAAACTTTCCCCCAGAAATTTGTAGGTATAGGTCCAAGCCATCATATAGCCCCATCGAACGGTACCTTCCGAATTTTGAAGGTTGTGGCCGCATTAATCCACCGAAATGGCTGAAATTTGTGGTGGAGGGTATAAAAAGTTCGGTCCGACCGAACTTAACGCTTTTCTTACTTGTTTTTTAATATTTAAGTTGTTTATAAATCTATGATAATATGCAAAATAAACAACGGTTATTAAATATTTTCTTTTTGTAATTGTAATGAAAGGTATGTGAAACGTATTTAAGATGTTCAGTGTCGCCAATGAATTGTGCGTTCTTTAATAATTGATGTCCGTACTTGTTATTTTTTTTTTTCAAGATCAATTTTCACAATAAATTATGAAAATAGTTGTAAGTAAGATCGAGTTGGGCCGTGTAATTTATCATTTCATAAAAAAGGAAGGGTTTTTTACCAATTTCCATCGAAACATCCTGCACATATTTGCACTTTTCGTTTTTATGTGATATTTTGTCTTGCAGGTATATACAGATTTTCTTTCATTCAGAATGTCAGAATATAGTATAGGGTCACTTTCTGGCGATTGGGCATAATTTAGAGTATTGATATATTTTAAGACCTATAGCAAAATTTTATGGCGAACAAATATTTTGGTCTGATCTGACCACATTTTATAGGAGATTTTAAAGATTTGAAAAAGGGACCAAAAGGACCCCTTTTTATGACTCGCACGAGTGTTAATTTTTTTAAGACAAATATTCCTTGCATTCTTGTCAGTAAAGTTGCCAAAGACATTATACACCTAAAGTGCAATTATTCCAAGTGATCTTAACTCAAATATTTCCAAAACTGTAGAAATTGTGGAAGCTTGATATTGAAATTGATTCCGATATTTCCTTGGTATGTAATGCAAATAGAGATTTCATTTCTTTGGTGACTTATAGTGAAATTTACCTGAGAACATTTTTGTCTTTGGCGCCATTCTTCTAAAATGATGCTTTGTATGACAATTTTGCCAAAACTTTGATGAAGTACGACATTATCCCTAAAATGTTTTTCTAATTTGCATATTTCTGGAGTTAAGGTAAGATATAGAGTTTTGGTGTATTCTAGGACCTATAGTAAAAATTGATGGCGAAGGCATTGTTACGTGTGCCTTAGGGGACTGCATCCAATGGCCACTGGCTAGCTCGTTCGCCTCTCCCGGGTGTGGTCCCGACCTTTAGTCCCGATTCCTGACACGCGACGATAAACTCAATGAACTATTTCACACAAACTACCTTACAAAACATATCACTCCCAATTTCCACCCACAACCTGCTGGCCCATAAAATGCCCACCCTACCATGGTTACTCATTCCTTTTATTAACATCCAGTAACCCCGCACACCGCCCACATCACATCACTTACCTCGTTACCAAGCCATCCTAAATTATGTCTAACACAATGTCTTTTTCATAATTGTATACATTCAGGTCATATTTATTTACTTCTAGGATCCTAATATAAATTTAATACTAACAAAAATCTCCTCCTTATTTATTCTATTGAAAAGGGTTAAATTGTATATAATAAATAATAAAATAAAAAAATTTAAAATAAAACAAGTATTTAAAAAAACTATCTTGTAATTATCGTTTCTGATATCCTAATAGGAATTTGAATTTTCACGGCTGTTGCCAATACAAAAAAAAATCACACATAAAACAAATGTTAAACGACAGGTCTTAGACCAAACAAAAATAAAAAACAACTATTTGTTTCCTTCTTATTATGAGTTGAATGCCAAATTATTCGGCCGCAGCCTTCCCAAAAGCACACTAAAAGCAATTATCATTCATAAACTACCCCACCCTAATGTCCACTAAAAAGAGCTCTTTTTCTCTGGAAAAATCTTAAGGGGGATTTTCTTATTAGATTGCTCACTATTATACTTTGAGAAAGCAAAAAAACTGAGAAGAAGGTAACAGATAGCTTCGAAATACAACTAATCATAAAGTTAATATTAATACAGATACTAAAGTAATAAATACTAATAATAATAGATAGGATATATATTAATGGTCACTCAATCAAAATTTAAAAATATACTTTGATAATTTTCACCTTCAGGTTAGAACATCAATTTTGGCCACGTTAAAGTGACGGTTACATACAATGTCTGCCTCGAAAAGATTTACCCAGCATCATCGATTTACCCAGTTCTCTATTTGCAAATGCACTGGATTTGAGGGCCTGCATTCTCATTCGCCCAATAACCACACCGTCTTACGTTACGGCCAATTCAATTAAAGACCGTAGATTGGTGTCTTGGAAAAAATGTCGGGCAAATTTGGCTGGTGCTGAACCTTGGAAAAGGGGTGAGCTCGATACTGTTGGTACTGCCCAATAGATGACGATAGGACAGATCTTTATCAAATTGCAGTTTCCTGCCTTGTCGTTACGTGGCGTTGTTCCACAACAGATAGTACGGAATTATTCCAACTGATATCGTTTTGGCGTCGATATCACAGTGCATCCAAATTCGGCTGGCCTAACCACAAAAGGCAAATATTTTATTATTTTTAAAATTACGGGCTATTTTCACTCTAAAGCATTTACCTTTTGTACATGCGCCGATTTATTCTTTTTTCTTTAATGCTAGCTGTTTTTAAATGTTCTCCAACTTCACCTATTTAAATAATACTGATATTATTTCACTGTTTTTCTACTCGGTTGTTCCCCGTTTTTTAAATACCTTTATTTTAAATGTAAAAATGTTCACTATATTGGCTGTTATCGTTTATTTTTAAGAAAAAAATGTACTTTTCACAAAAACTTAAAAATGTTGCACAATACAGAGGTTTTCTGGTTCAGCACCACAAGACAAACTGGTTATTTCTCTTATCCAGTACTCTCTTTTATAACCTTTGTATTGCGCAAAAGCAACCTTCCATTGGTAGACATTTTGTCATAGAACCTCCGTCTATCCTTCTTTAATACAAGGTAAATTTGTCCCTTTCTTCAAGAATTCGAGAAAATTCGGGTTTTCTCCTAAATAAAAAGAGGTCTCTGTTCTCACCCCCACATTTAAGAGAAACCAGCCACTGTGCCGATGATAGTGTTTCTTTTAAAACTACTAGGTTGGCAACGCCCTATTTTTCTAGCTGTCAAATTGACGAACATAAAGAACATAGGAAAATAAACAAGAAGACAACATTGATAACAGCAGCTGGTGGTATTTTGTATCGCTTAGTATTGTTTTGTTTTCTTTTCCATTTATTTTGTTTTAACGCTAATTAATATTATTTTCTTCTTTTATTCCAGGTAATTATCCATGGGACGGTGTGTTGGATTACCCTCGAATAGTCATCGGATTCAAATTTCTTCCTTTGGGATGATATTTCAATTCGATGGAGAATCTTGGCCATTTCAGCCCTCCGTCCATGTGGAAGCTTTGGAGCAAAGGGTTTGGGTTCTTAGCATACAACCCAGCCCTTATAAACTTATGAATGTGTTGCATTGCACACATTCCATCATTTTAACAAAACCATATAAAAAACTGCAACACTTTTTTTCACCCCGCCAACATGTGACAAATGTTTGCCACCACATCCTGGAGCATGGACACCACGCCAATGTGTCGTTACCCCCTAAAGAATGCTCCAGGATGGTGGATTTCCGCATATCCTCGAACTTTCCCACGGCCTTTTATGGGAATTACCCTGAGGACCCCCCACGCAGAAATTTTTTTTTTGGGTCTGTACTGGTGCGGACTCTGATCATAGGGGGCCCGCAACAACATTTGTAGAATATTTTAATCCGATAAGATCACATTTTATAGGAGGAGGGACAAAAAGACCCCTTAAATGACCGCCTGAGGGTTAAATAATATCAAAAATGTAATCAGCGGCCCGAAGAACATAAGAACCAAAGGTTAGGTCAAAATCCATTCATTTTTTAGAGTTTTGGCCAGGTTTTTCGAAAAACCGGACACTGTGCTATGCACAGTTTTGCTCTTTGGTCTAAAAAACTTTTGAAAGTCTGCTCAATTGATACCATTGACTCTTAATTCATGAAAGATTTGAAAGCTAAAACTAAACAATCATTGCTTAAACGCTTTGTACCAACAATGACACATCTAATAGGGACGTTTTCATTTCCGTCTTTTAAGAAAATTATTTTTTATTAGCTAATGTAAAAGCAATGTTACTTGATATACAAAGTGAGAACATACGATGCAGGAAATTACAATGCCACATTAACACGAATTACACTGTGCAACAAAATGGATATGAAAGTCTGGGACACGGAAAATTCCTCTTGGGGAAGAAAGGCATTGATGAGTATATTAAGAACTCCGAAGAACAGATCCGCCTTGAATCGAACTTCCGCGTTATGGCGTGATGAAGTTTTTGCTAGAAAACCTGTAAGCCGTCAGGAATTAGCGTTATATCTTTGTTCACTGTTGATCTAGCTTATTTTTGAGATGACATGTCTTCAGTCGAATCGAATGAGGATTATTTTCGTAGATTTTCGAAGTGACCTTCTAACTCGCTTTCGTCAATGTCCTATTCGTCCTTTATTTTAAGAACCGCTATAAAAATACCACTAGATGACGTTTTTCAGCTTCAAATGTTCTGCAAAAATGTCGCTCATGTGTTTTTGTATGTTCTGTAACGAATATACATATGAATATTTTTTAAAAACAAATAAATGTACACCTATGTCGATTTCTCCTTTTTTGTAATTTAGTGCGTGAGTGCGCGTGTTCGTTCCTTCTCGAAAATCGCTGTGTTTGTGCGTGAATGTGCATAAAAATTTTGGTCCGTGTTCGTGCCTAATTTTTTAGGCACGCGCCCATCTCTAATTTCGAATTTCTTTGAAAGTCATCACCAGGGATTTTCACTTTATAAAAGAAAAAACAAATAACAAAATTTGTATAAATATATAAACACCAAAACATAAATTATTAAACGATAATTACATTTAATTTTATCTTTCTGCACAACAAGCTGTCCGACACATCTCCTTTCTGACTTGAGTATTTTCCAACTAAAGTTTTTTATTGTATTTTTCTATTGTATTTCTGTAAATTTGTGCACAGTGTTCTGTGTCCATCTTATAATTTATTCTCTTCTCTACTGACACGTTGATAATATGGAGCATTTCAAGCGTTTATAATTTTGTTCTTGTGTTAAAATTTGTACATCCTTGAAATTTGGAGTATGCCCCGTAGTTGTACAATGTGCTGCAAGAGCAGTTTTCTGTTCCAAAGGTTTGTGTTTAGCTTTTTGGTCAGACTTATGACCACTCATCCTAGTTTTTTGGCTTCGTCTTAGTTGTGCCAACATATACCTTGGGGCATAAGTTGGTCGAGTCAGCATTACATTTGATTTTGTATACAACGTTTGATCTGTTCCTGAGAATCGTAAAATTTTGCATAAAGGACAACAGGTACTTCAAATATGAAGACAAATTTTACAAACAAAAAGTAGGATTACCCATGGGATCTCCAGTATCTCCCATAATTGCGGATATAGTTATGGAATCGTTATTGAATACCTGTATACAATCATTAAAATCCAAACCAAAAATATTGGCATATATTTTGATTGCCTCATATCTAAGAAATAGAAAACAGTATGTATACGTTAATGGTGTTGCTTCCAGTGTACTCCCTGTAAAAAGTGGTGTGCCCCAAGGTTCGGTGATTGGGCCATTACTGTCTATGCTGTATATCAATGATCTCTTTTCCTCATTGAACCTTTATTGCTCACCATATCTGTTTACGGATGATGTTCAAATTTTATTCACGAGTAACATAGACACGCCTGATCTTTTACAAGCAAAGATTAATTATACTCTTTCTTCGGTTGAGCAATGGATGGGCCTTAACAAACTATCGGTTAACCCTTCCAAAACCAAAGCAATGCTCTTTTCCTCGCACACTTTCTCTTTAGATGTGAAATACAAGGGTATATCAATTGATTTTGTAGACAGAATGGAATGTCTCGGTGTCATTTTGGACAATAAGTTGGACTTCGCTTATCACATTGATCGAGTAGTCTCACGTACTAACTTTGCTTTACGCCAACTTTACAATTGCGACTTGGTTTTACCTCGTGACATTAAAAAGACTTTAATTCACGCTTTAGTCATGCCTAACATACTTTATTGTCTTGAGCTGTATTCCGAAACTACCTCATCCAGACTGAAACTTGTTAAAAAAGACTTCAACAGTGCTATGCGTTATCTATATTCCACCAAACGCTTTTCACATATAACGCCTTTTCCAATAGATTTTTTAGGATGCACTTTTGAAGATCTGATTAATCTTCGGTGCCTCCTTCTTTTTTATAAAATTTGTAAATTCCAGTGTCCTTGTTTCCTTGCGACTTCCTTTACATTTTCTCGTTTTACACGAATTACTAGCCTCAAAATCCCTCGCTTGGATGGACGAGTGGATAAATCGTTTCAAGCTAGAGTTTCTCGTCTCTTCAATTCCCTTCCCAATAATCTAAAAATGTTCAATTTCTCTATTTCTACTTTTGGAAAGCGCTTTCTTATATACATTAGATCAACATATGAGAATATCTCACCTATCCTGTTGTATTAATGTGTTATATTAAATAAAAAGGCAAAACATTTACATATTTATAACTTTAAATTATAGTTTTAGCTTTATGAATTTAGCTTATAAATAACTTGTATTTATATATGAATTTGTATACACTATTTATATTACTATATTTTGGAGTAGGAACTCTTCTTATGAATATTGTAAAACTTATTGGCCTTCAGGCTTACTTTACAAAATGTTTCAATAAATAAATAAATAAAAATACTTTGACGAGTTGTTTTTAATAATAAAGGAAGATGCTATACAAGAAACTCTGACGAAATTGAATAGTTTTAACAAAAACATAAAATTTACTTTGGAGGAAGAAAGAGACGGAAAAATCCCTTATTTGGACACCTTAGTTATACGGAATCCGGATAAAGAGATATATAATAACTGGTATCAGAAGCCCACTGCTTCAGGAAGATTAATAAATTATTTCTCAAAATACAAAAAACGCATAATCATCAATACGGCAAAAAACCTAATAAACAGAGTACTAAATATTAGCGTCGAAAACAAACTCAAAATCAAAGACATTCTAACAAAAAACAATTTCCCATTACACCTAACAAACTCAATAATAAAGTAATATAAACCTACAAATACAGAATCAACGAGAACTAAGACAAAAAACATATAAAAAACGCTGATATATCTACCAGATATATCAGAACGATTAGGAAAATCTGATATATACGACAGAACAAAATACACAATTGCACATAGCTCTTACAATACAACAAAATCTATATATAGCCAAGTAAAATGGAAAATTCCAAAAATGGACCAACATAATGTAGTTTACGAGATTGAATGTGGTGGAAACGAGGAAGAAAGTTGCGGAAAATTATACGTTGGCACAACAAAAAACAAATTAAAAACACGGATGTCAGCACACAAATCGGACATCAAAGTAAGAAATAATAACATAATACAAAAAACTGCTTTAGCCGAACACTGTTAACACAACAGTAATACTCCCAATATCAACGAGGTGAGAGTGTTACAAACGGAGCATAACTACAACAAAAGATTGACAATAGAGATGCTCCACATTAATAACCAGCCAACAACAAAACGGATAAACTGCAAGACACGGACAACACAGCCTACTGCTACAGGCATCTAATACGAAGGTTGTGCAGTAGATAATTACCAGTCCAATAATAACACTTGATGGAGGCAGTCACACTGCGCTATCAAAGTTTTATACGATTTATAAATATAAATCGAAAACTCCGAAAGGAGTATAAATTGGGTTGTCAACTCTTTGAGGTTGCAGGTAATTAAATGTGTACTAATATCCTTATACATCGTTATCAAATTCCTTTGTCTTTATTAGACATTATTTCACCAACTGCCTTATTTATATACTTTGGGTGTATACTTTGGTGTAATAGAATTCCAATTGCAATCAGCACACCTCCAATTTTGCTGTTTCATTGATATGAAATACAGAGGTGGTAAAACACTTGGAACTTCGAAGAATTGGTTTTTGCACTGCGTTCACAAAAACATATCACGAGCAAAGAAATCCAAGTGCTTGACATTGATTAACAAACAAAATTTCATCTCCTGTAACAAGTCCCATAGTGTAATTTCTTCGTCTCTCGTATTTACTCTGCATAGATTTGTCCAGTATAGAAGGGCAATACCATAAAAGGAATACCAGCCAAAGAGCATTTCTATGATTGCAGACTACCGAAAAAGAGGATGACAAGATAAGAACAGAAATACTGTACATCTGCAAACTCAACAAGCAGTTATCAATCAGACCTCAACGATCTTCATCGAACACAAATAACAGTCAATGATTAAAAATGGAAATTTCCATAATTATTTCCTCGAACTTAAAAATAGTAGTATTAAAGTCGTTAACAAAAGGAAAAAAATGTGAAAAGAAGTGAAAGTGCGCGGAAAATAATTACTTCAGTTCTGTGCAATAATATAAGAGCTGATACATTGCATAAATTTGCTAAATAGTTCTTAAAATTTTCGTGAAACAATATTAATCTTCCCTGCCGTTCGTGATGCTTCAAAATTATCATAGCGATTATGAATCTTCACGTAGGGAGCTACTCACAAGTGAGTTGCAGTTCACTTTCACCTGCTCGAGCTATTACGATTGGGCAGGGAGGAGCACAAAAAGTGAACAAGGGTTGACAAGTCGGAAAATGGAAAATAATGGCGCGACTTGTGAACCCTTGAAATAATAATTTGTGTTACCATACCGTCATTTTTTGCACAAATAACTTTGGGATTATTAAATTCTTATTTTTTGCATAAAAAGTAAATAAATTTTCAAATTAATAAACATTTCTAGCAAGAAAAATGTCGGTTATTAAAAATCCACTGTAAAAGAACATGAATATTGGTAAAAGAAAATACAACATTGAAACAACATGGCAACATCTGTAACAGCTGTTCTTTTGTTTTGACAGATATGTGAAAATTGTTTATTTACACTGAAGAATTCGTGAAATTTATTGGAAAATCGTAAAAAAGTGAACAACAGTAAAAACGTCATTAAATGGCTACAATAAGTAAATGTTTAATGTTGCATTTTGGGTGATAACAGAAATGGCAAGTTCTGAGGAATACCAAGGAAATGGAGTGGAAGCTGTACCAGCGATGTTAGGACATCACAGGAGATCAATGAATGGTTCAAATGAGGTTCAGCATTTAGCCAATTCCAAGAATTGTAAATACAATTCGTGAAACATCCGATATTTTCTCCAGTATAAGAACCAATTCTATGAATGCTAAGTATAATTCCTAATGCTTTCTTCAACACTTAAACCAATTTAATGAATTTTAAATACAATTTCAATAAATTTCAATTGTAATTCCAATTTTTTTTTGTTCATGGCATATAACAACCGGTACTTAAAATACTATTCCAGGAAATTGCTTGGTGTAGATACCATTCCACTGGGTTATCGACGATGACGTGATTAAGATCTCAAAATGGTTTGGATCTTTTTGGGGCAACGGTCTGGACTTATATTCCATCAAAATATTTGATTCTATTCAAGCTTGAGGGCAAGTGATTGGACATGTCATCTTTTTAGCACCAGCACCCATTTTTTCCAAGACTGCGACCCCAAAAGTTCCAAATCGTGTACATTACTCTCTCTAGGAACAACAATCGCAGACATGGGTTGCTGCAGATTGGGTCCTTGTATATTTGTGAACCGCTTTATACAGTATGCACCTTTTTGATCTGTCCATACCTGAAAACGGGGAACGCTTTAGTTACAGTACTTGCTTGGGCGTTACCGTGAGAGCCATCCCAATCACCATCTAGTAGGTTGGCCCGACACACTAGGTCCATCAAGAATGATCTTCACTTTCTAGAGAGGAAAGCCCAACGATACAGGAGAGAACCCCTTGCTCAACAAGCATTTCAAGCAGGTTTGTATAGCTTTCACATAGTCGCAGTTTCTAATGTAAACAAATATAGTGTGAATAAAGTCCACCACAAACCAGAGTAGTTTTTGCTCAACTATACTCGGGATATTGCAGTCGTCTAAATTCTTATAGGGCAAATGTTGATAGCACCATGCATAGCACTCTTCGTCTTTTAAAGGTGCGATGCCAAACCTAGTCATTTAACTTCAGTGGATAGTTACATCCCATTCTTGGAACTGAAGTTAGACCCAATTTTGTACCAAATTCTGAAAGAATTCAGAGATTCAGACCGAATTCGTAAAGAACTCTGAAAAAATGTTAGCGGTAAATGTCCTAATATTTGTTTTTGTCGAAAACATATTGCGATTAAAAATATAAAGAAACTCTTATCACAATAAGGTAGAATCTATTCCATTTCCAATATTTCAACCATCTTTGATGGTCATCCTCAGGGATTGGCTTTCAAAAACAAGAACATTTGTTTTATGCAACTATAAACAATATGGTAGAAATTTATAATAACAATGATATTTCTTTCTTTTTATAAGAATAAAAACAAAAAAAATTTAATTCTTAAGTTGACCTCAAGCCAAAATTAAAACCAAAGAAAAAAGCGTCCAAAGGTCAACAATAACCTCAAAACATAAAAAATTTCTAATTATTTTTTGTTGCTTTCAACCTAAAATACAATTAATTATCATTACAGATACAAAATATTCGTTTTTTTTAAAATAAATGACCACACTTAAATTTTTTTGTTCAACTCACTTTGATTTCGGTAGTGAGAAATTTCAGCACAAATTTGCCTCTTTTTCTCACTTTTTTTACATTTGTAATAGCTAATTTTTTCACGAACGTGAGTTTTGCTGTTTATAATAAGGGAAGAGTGAGAACATAACAGCACTCACGGCGATATGATGTTTATAATAGGGGAGGAGGCGAGAAAGAGAAAACTCACGGTGAGATGCCGTTCATAATTGGGCTGAAAATTCTTTTAACATTTATTTGTTTTTATTTGCTGTGAGGCATTAATAGAATCAACCATGACTCTTTTTCTCGTATTTCAATACATAAAAAAACAAATGCTCTTTTTAACCAAAGAAATCCGTCCTCGGAATGATGAAGTTGTTTCTTGCGATATTTTATGGATTTAAGACGCTTAAAATTACAACAATTGTCGTAGTATATAATATTCCATCATATAAGAATATGCAAAATCCGAAGTCTACTAATGACATATTTTACGTACATTTTGTATGCTTTTATTAAGCAAACACATGCCGATTATAAATATTTGCATAAAAATATGAAATTTCTTGAAACTTTTTTTCAAACTCCCACGCTAGTAAAGCTCGAAATTATTTAACTTAGTTATTATAATTAATTTAATAACAAGCGAATACGAAGATCTTCAACTTATTTGCATGTAAAGATCACTCAGCAACAATTTTGTTAACTTTTTTGAAAAAAAAAAACCTATTAAAAATACTTTTTAAAAAGAAATGTTTGAGAAAGTTTTTTTTTCATTTTTGTGAAAATGTGTACATGCGGAACGCTAGGAAAAAAAGTAGAAAACGAGAGGGATGCGATGGAAAAGAAACTGATGGCCATGGAATACAAAGCAAAGAAGAAGGCTCGGAAAAAGCCGAACACCAGAAAGATTTGATGAAAAAGAAATTTTTTGTCCTGGAAAGGAAACGAAATTCCGTAAATGTAGAAGAGAATACCAAAAGAACTCGACTTTCTCGTCTAGAAGTTCGTTCTTTTGTTTTCGTCTGTTTCGTAAACAATCAAAAGAACAAAGCGCAAATACTCTCACACGCATGTGTATTCGTTGATGTACCAACGAAGACCGCTATGTTTTTCATTGTTTATGGTAAATTTTAAAAGTCCTAAAAAAGCTTCCGAAAGTTCTTTTCACGTGAAATACAGAAACGGTATTGCATTCACTGGGGACTTCCAGAACATTCCCGCGTATTTTAGCTTTTTGGTACAAATACATTCATAATACCAATTAGTCGTTACGACACGTCCATTTCCAATTTTAGATACGACAACACCAACCCTAATAATGGTGATTATTTGTAGATTATCCTGCTTCCTCAGGATAATCTTCATGAAAATTGCGAAATATCGATAATGAATAAATAAATGTACAACTCAAAAACATGACCTCAACCTTGAATTAATTCATCAAATAACAAATAAATCTAAAAGGTCGAAAAAAAACTCAAAAAAAAAAAAAGCTTCAGAGCTAATTTATTTATTTATTTAATTTAACTTTATTTTTGCTAACATGAATTTAAAAAATACATGCATGATATATCAATCATCGTAGATCTTAATGTCTTGAATATAATTCTAATTTTATTTGAATTTCAATCTTTAATTGAACTCACAAAAAGTTTACGAAAACATATCCTGGAAATCGATGAACATAGATTTATACTTATAATAAACTTAGTCTCTACAGTATAAATTTAATATTATGCAACTGTTGATGCAGACAATTTCGAAGAAAGCTTTTTTGGTAAACGACTTGGAACCAAAGATAAGTTCAAACGCTTTGTTCGCAAGTTTTGGGGTTTTACGGATGAATTTTTTGCCATCCCAGTTGTTGATGGTGAGTTGGATGCAGAATTATTCTTCTCATGGTGTTGTCTAACGGGAATGCGGCTTTTAAACACCTGTGGTCTGTGTACAGGACTGAGCAAGCCAAGATTTTCTTGAGAATATCGTTTCCTCGTTATAATCATTTTCGAAATAAGCTGTTTCTTAGCAGAATTTCTTGTTGTCACGGCAGGGCCTTGTTTCAAATTCTCGGCTGTATTAATCGCCGTTTTGTCTTCTTTTTTCTTCCGAGGGGTTTTATTTTCAACGTTTGATCTTAATTGCACATCATTTGTTTTGTTTTCTTTGTCTGATACTGGACTTACGCCGACATCAGTACTTGTTTCATTTTCCACATTTCGTTGGTTGGATATAGATTTTCGTTTAGAGTTAGTTTTTGGCGATTCCGTCTCATTCTGTTTCGGAACATTGGTAGCAGTCTGCGAGTCTTTAAAAAAAAGAAAGAAATGTATAATAAAAGTAATAGACACCAAATTTTTTAAATATTGTTAAGGCAAATGAAGCAAAGAGCAGCCGAGGATAATAAAGTTTAATGCCTTTACCTAATTAATTGCGTGTTTCAATTTGACATAGGTAATGACCTAAAATTTATATACCGTCAAACTTCTCCATAACGTAACACTTAGGGACCGATTAACTACTACATTATAGAGAAAATTCGTTATAGAGAGACTTTTTTGTAAGGGAATTCCCATTTGTACAAAAAAAAATAAGCTCGTTATAGAAAAGTATACGTTACAGGGAAGTTCCGAAAAATCGAATATTGGGATAGCTTATCTATTGTCTAATCGATGAGAAATTTTAACCAGTTCATTGCTGTGGCTAGAAGACAAATCCTACAAAAATTTATAAAAATCGGGTAAGATTTTGATATTCCAATAATATATTTAGTATAGCCACATATATTAAAATCCAGCCGATTTTCACGATTTTTGTAGGATTACTTGTTTAGTCACAGAAATGAACTGGTAAAAATGTCTCATCGATTGGACAATAAATGTGGCCTTTAGAGCAATATCGTGAAAATTCACCTTTGGCCCCATACAAATTACTATGGAATCTTTGAGACCCGTGAGTGACACGTGGTAACATATTCCAAGTGAGGGTTGGGGTCGTGTTGTACTCAATAAGCCGTCAAAAATATATGATGTACCGATCATCATACCTATAATGAAAACGGCTTAAAAAAACTGTGTTTCGTAGGTGGTAATTTGGGTCCTTTTCTATTAAATCTAAGACTGTTCATTGGGGCTATAACCAAAAAATACCACTCCCGTATCGTGTGTGGAATGTTGTCCTGATAACGAAACGACTTTTTCCCTTTCCCGTCCCCACCCGTTGAGGGAGGAAATGAGACAATTGATGAAGTCACCAAGACGTGGTTCACAGTTAAGTTGTTCTTGTCTGACAAACAATTCATAATGTTTGGTGCTCATGAGATTGTATTTCTCCAATACTTATCTTTCATAGATGCTGCAGCCCTGTAAGATATTGCAGGAGCCTCAAATGCCTATTAGGCGGATCATCCTAAACTAATTAAGTTCAACTAATACTTGTTTCCATCCTTCATCGTTTGTTCTATCCACTCACCTCCTTTTCTGTCCATTTTTGTCTATCACTCTCCCTCCTCTCCTCTTTTACAATTGCGATATATTTTAGCGATAAGGTGGGCCACAGACAAGTAAGTCAATTTTATGATCTTAATATTGGCTGATCATTTTGAAAAAATTAGTATTATTATTTCCTCGTAACCTTACTCCCATATTAAAGATCGTCGCAATGGACCTATAATTGTGACTCCAGAGTGTTTAAGGTACACTACAAACAATCGCTGACCACAATCATCAATATAATTGAAAGGAAATGTCAATAGATACTCTTCCATATACAAGTTTTATTGCCGGAATGTGTCCTCTTGAAATAAGTATGTATTTAGGCCTTAAAATATATATTATGATATTTTTTGGTGAAGTAAAGAGCTCGGTTTTCACCAAAAATATCATATCATTTATTTATTTTCTTATTTTATGATCATACAAAAAACCTAGTCCATAGGGCCATGATCGGTTTCAAAAACCGCCTTACATTTAATACTCTCAAATATATAAAAAAATAAAACTGAAAAAAACTAAGTGAACATTCCATTCGCCGGGATGAAATCATGATATTGGTAGAGTCCTAGTCCATAGGGCCATGATCGGTTTCAAAAACCTCCATACATTAATACTCTCAAATAAAAAAAAAACTGAAAAAACCAAGTAAACATTCCATTCGCCGGGATGAAATCATGATATTGGTAGAGAGTAGTATGAAGTTAAGTCATTAGGGGAATATTGCAAACTTAAGCAATCATTTTACATTTTTGTTAAGATATGGTCCATTTCACCCCCAAATATTGTTTGATCTTCTAAAAAATTTTAGGCTATTCTATGTTACAAATTTTGTTTTGTTTGACCTCCCGTGGACAAGAAACTTCTGCTGAGGATGCTTGAGCTCCAGAACCCAGGTCTCCTTACTAAGGACTGGACTGTCATAAGTCTAACCCCTTGTTAAGAGAAGGAGGGATGGACGTAAACTGAATTTTGGTACAGGATAGGTTCGGTTTCGACTGAGTCCACCTCGCGAAGCTCAGTAGGAGTAGGTAGGCGGCAGGTGCTACGCATTTGCAGATTAATCTGCACCATTGTAAAGCAGCTGCCGCCGAACTACTCCTGTCCCTCACGAACTCAGAGGTGGACATTGTTCTAGTCCAGGAACCTTATATATACAAAAATAAGGTCTCTGGACTGAACAATGCCAACTTCGAGGTCTTCGCATGGCCCGAGGGGACAAGGTGAGATCCTGTTTAGTAGGTAGGAAGAACCTTAATCTAATCTTTCTATCTAATTATAGCAATGGAGACATGTGCACGGTGCGACTGGAGAACGGCAGAGAGAAGGCCACTCTCCTGTCCTCAATCTACATGCCATATGAGGACCCTGAACCACCAAATCAGGGGGGTACACAGGCTGCTGAAGGAGAACCTGGATGTTTGTAACGCAATCCTTGGATGTGATGCCAACGCCCACCATTTCCACTGGGGCAGTAAGGATACAAACACTAGAGGTGAGTCAATTTTCAATTGTATATTATCTTACAATCTAAGAATATGTAATAAAGGAAATGACCGTACCTTTAAAATTAGAGACAGGGAGGAGGTCATTGATCTAACTCTGTCAAATTTAGATGATTCTGTCGCCAAGAACTGGAGAGTATCCAACAAATGCTCCTTTCCGGATCATATGAGGATATACTTCAAATCCAAAAATCCAAAATCCTTATAGGAACCCGAGAAGGACGGACAGGGGCAGATTCACTGACCTGACGAACCATCAACTGACACTCACCGGAAGGATAGTAACAGTTGCTGAGCTTAACAGTAAAGTGTCCAACCTAACAGAAACCCTTCTTCGCAGCCATAAGGATGCCTGTCCATTAACTTATCCTGGGAAGAAATCCCAACCGGTGTGGTGGAACAAGCGTAACTACTTCTCTGACAGTTTTCTGCCATCACCAAATAAACCATCCTCCTTTTTTATTACATTTTCATCTTTAATAATCCATTTATTATTACTATCCCAACCCCACGCTCTTTTTCTTAATTTTTCTCTCGTTGCTCTTCTTTGGCTTTTCAGGTACTTCTGAACTTCTTTTTCTGATTTATGGATGATCACAATGGACCGAAAGGTCACCGAGTGGCGTAGTCAATATATCGTCCCAATAAATGCCGGAAGACGTAACCTACATGAAAATCGAAAATCGTTTTTGATGGAATCTGATACATAAAGCTAAAATACATGCCCTGGCAAAATTTCAAAGTTCTACGTTTAAAAATTGCGATCCTATTCAATAAATGCCAAAAGACGTAACAGCATAATGTAATTTTCATAAAACACAAAAGGCGTAACCCTCATTATTTGAAAATTAAACAGCAGTACAAACAATTTAGTCTTTGATTTTTGCAGCAATTATAATGCCATAGAGAGGGTATATTGAGCTGATTACTGAAATTTATAATTTCCTTTGGGACGGATCCGGTTATTTGACCCGAAAGTACAGATTCAAAAACCGGGTTAGACCCGGTTCTACTGAACCTGAACAAAGTGGGTGTCGTTTGGAAGCTTATAAAAATACCTATCACATGGCGTGGTTATTTTAACAGGCTCGCCTCTTATGCGGCTTATTTCTCCATATGTTTAATTTGACTCTCAGATGACGATACATCATGAATGGTGATTCCGTTTAAAAAATTATAAAGACCATTCTTGTTGCTAATTTTTAAATCTACAACTTTTACTTTAGGCGGTTTTTGTAACCCGAATAACTTTTTTGCACCAAAAATCAGATTTGTGGGAATTTTTCGTATTTCCCCTTATACGCATGGCATAGCCAAAACCCAGGTTTGATTAAATGTCGAAAGTTTTAATAAAAAAGTGATTGAAGTGTCTAATTGATGATGATGTCTAAAGACCGACCTATGCCATGATTTAAATAAACCTCCCAAGAACAACAAAAAACATGAAAACAATATAAAGTAAACGGACAAAAGTAAGTGGTTATTTTGAAGACAAATGGCAACAAAAGCTTATGTACGTGACAAGTCTTATGAGACGTTGACCCGTAAACGTGTATATGCTCAAAATTCTCGTCGGTCTAACACAAAGATGTTTTTAAAGACAACTACGATCATAGTGTAAGTTTGCCGAAAAATGTTCTTATCAACTCGTGGTATAACATATATAAAGACTTGAGATGGGAAAAATTCAACTGATTTTAATGATATTCAAATAGGTCCAGAGAAAAACGCAACTTTTCTGTATTGTTTACTAATGCAAATAGACAGGAGATCCAATAAACTTCAAACATTGATCCTGAGATTTTGGGGCATTGGTTCCTCCTTAGATGTACGCAAAGAAGCTGAAAGTTTCAAAAAAGAAATTTCAGCACCTGCTAGACCTAAAACACTTAATTTCAAGTGATTGTCATTACATTTTTTGCAACATGCCTTATGATAATTAAAAGTTACATTTAAATTGTTACACGTCACATAATTTATATTAACTATATTTTGTCAATAAATTGACTTAAATACCACAATAATGGGTCGATTCCGTATTGCGAGGCGAGTCATGTCGCGTCGTCTATCGTCTCTGTGACAAAATTTAAAAAATGCACCACGTAAAGCGATAGAAAATAATCGTCGATAACAAGTTATCGGTGATGTAGCGGAGCGTTTTTTGTTTTGATTTCAATAAATTAGAAAAAATATCAGAACAAGTTGTAGAGTACTTCATATGGTTAAAGTAACCATTACCCAGTCCTGGTGGCATAACACTGTGTTAACACCAACAGACTTGACGATAGTTGTATGAAGTACAAAAAAGAAAACAACTTGTACATAAATGTTATAGTTTTCTAAAATGATAAGCTCAGTGGAACTATTTTTTGATGATAATGAAGAAGATATAGTTAACGCAGCATCTATCAGACGACACTTAATAGATAAATCTAATCCTTTAGAATTGCCATCAGTATTGTGAGTTTGTTTGGTTTCCAACATTCATCAAAATAATTGTTAATTTTTTAGGTTTAAAGCCTATTTTCGGCTTCCAAAAGACGCTGTTATTTATATTGTAGAGGCATTAAAAATGACTTAAAAAAACCTACAGATCAACAGCAAATACTGCCACTCCTTAAAGTGTGTGCTGCTTTAAGTTTTTTTTGCAGAAGGAAGCTTTCAAAAATCCCATGGCAATGACTTAACCTCGGGATGGCTTAAGCCACATTGTCAAAGGTATTAAGTGAAGTTCTTTAGTTAATAGAGGCAAAACTGTGTAAAATTTGGATTGTTTCCAAATTAACAAAAGAAAGTGGCTTTACTTTCACCAAAAAGCCTGACTCCACGAGCTACGTTTGGGTGGGCTTCCATTTTTTCAACCAGCATTTCAAATTGCTATCTTGTAGTAATTTTCACCATTATAAGTACTAAAACACCAAAAACGTATATAATATTAAATTAATTCACTTAAAAAAATGAAAATGTTACTTATGTTTCAATTTTTCGTTTTTATTCGTTAGTAAAAATGTACGGCGACAGCTAATTTGTTGTCGCCGGGAAATGAACATTACGGCGACAAAATTTGACGGCGTCAGGCGATGCCGTACGGAATCGAAAAATTGCATTTGGCAACGCGACACGACTCGCAATACGGAATCGACCCATAAATATAATATTTTGGATCTTGTGTTTAAAAATCGTCTAATACACTTGAAATTATAAGTAATTGTAGTGCTGGTTGGAATAGACAGTTCAACTAATTGTGGTCCATTGAAATATCACTGTTAAGACTGGGAATTGAACCCAATACATTCAGATTGCTAGTTTAAAATTCGTTTAACCGCGTAAGACAATAAGTCAGTTCTAATTTGATTATAATTTTTCATTTATACTAGTTTCTTTACATGTATACTCAATAAATTGTGGGTTGCATCTATTGACATTTCAAAAAAATACAATACCAAAAGACGTAACCCACACAGCTTCTGAAATTCTGAAAAAAAAATAATTTTTTCCAAAAATAGATTTCTTCTCTGTCTTAAAACACCAAACTAAAAATTTTCGATATTTTATAACACCGTTTTCATTTTATAACGTTTTTTGCTTCTCCTGTAAAGTTTTAGTTTTGTGGGTTACGTCTTCCGGCATTTATGGTGACGATATATTGGCTACACATCCCCAAACCTAACCTATTTTTTGTTAAATATCGAAATGTCGACTTTGACAATCCACCCCCCTTTTGCAATGTGTTTTTAAAGCCCTCGTTTAAAGGCTACATTATTAGATAATAATACCCCGTTTATATATAAACGGATTTAACAAACCGACTGGGTTTTAAATATCAATTCCATTGCTTATATTTCAAACAAATCCTCATAAAGAAGGTTAACTCTGCAAAAAGCTCTAATATAAACAGCATATAAGCTCACAAAAGTATAAGATATACAGTGGCTCCAAGCGAAAGTCGTACACCTAATGACATTTTTTTAATTGACTTATATCTCCGATACAAAAAGGGATATGAAGAAAGTATTTACGCAGCTTTATAGTGCATTTAGTCGACAATTTAGAAACACGATATAATAAAATAATCAGCCCGTTTACATTGTTATAAAATTAAAATATCTATAATACTAAGAATTTTAGCACCAAGCGAAAGTCGTACAGCAATTATAAAGTCCAAATATTTATTAATATAAATAATCCTTCCGCATATTTCTGGTTTCAGTTGAATTCTGCAATCGATTTAGAATATTTTTGACCAGTTTTGAACAGCTGAAGTGTAAAATATGTCGCCGCTTGTTTTGAAAATCTCTCCTATAATGATGTCTGGAAGTATAAGTCGTCTGGAGACATTTTCCATTTATAGAACCACTATAGTCCATTTATTGTTCAAGCAATCCCACGGCAGCGGGTTCTTTCGTACCGGATTGACCCGGAACAACACAAAACCAATGATCCGGCCAGCGGCTGCCACCTCAGTGTGTACATGTTTGTATTTGTTTCGTTGTATTGGGAGCAGCATATCCCGGAATGCCTGCTCCGAATTCTATTGGTCCGAGCCGGGACGGAGGAGTCCCCCGCAGTCCCCTCGACAACAACCGCACACGCAGCCTTTAACACCAATCCCCGAAAATTCAGCCTTTTTGCAATTGAATTGCAATGGACTCCGAGGTAAGATCGAGGAGATAGTAGATTTTATGAGTCGGAAGAAAATCAAGGTCGCGGCGGTGCAGGAAACCAGGCTGAACAACAACCACAGCTTAGAGCATTGTGATGGTTACAATGTTCTGAGGAAAGATCGCACCAGAAGTGGAGGTGGGGGATTGGCTTTCCTATTGCACCAGTCTGTCCAATACAGACCTATCTCGCTTGAGCCTGTCTCTAATGACCCGTACATGGAATGTATGGGGGTAGCAGTCAGGTGTGGAGCTGCCGAGATAGAGTTGCTGAATGTATACATCCCGCCGAGAAATAGCTGTATCCCTTATTATAGGCCTGACATTAGCCCGCTCTTGCAAGGTCATAATCGTCTGGTCCTGGGGGATTTTAATCCGCATCATGAGATGTGGCATTCGGCCCTCGGAAACGACCAGAGAGGTACAGCGCCGGCTGAGCAGATTGATAGCTCTACGTTTTGCACGGTCAGAATTAGAGGAGAGTGTCACAGTTCGCCTGACATAACCATCATGTCACCTGGTCTGACAAATGACGTTACCTGGCAACCCGTCATTTCCCTTGGATCAGACCATCTCCCCATAATTGTCTCCATTAGCAGACCACCCGACTTCATCACCTCTGAACGCCGCACGTTCGTCAATCATAAAAAAGCTGATTGGCCGAGTTTCAGAGAGTTCACCAATCACCGCTTCAGAGAATTGCCCAATCCTTTTGATGTTCGGGTAGCGGAAAGGACGTTCCGGGACATCATCACTGCTGCAGCCGCTCGCCATATCCCTGCTGGTCGAATACCCGAAGTAAGACCAAATTTCCCAGCAGAGGCGACGGGATTAGCAAATGAGCGTGATGAGCTTCGTCGTATCAACCCCAATGACCCCAGAGTCAGGGAGCTGACACTGGAAGTTAACAGGCTGGTCGGCGAGCATAAGCGGAACAAATGGTTAAATCATCTGAAGAGCTGCAACATTGGAGCCGGTATAGGTGAATTGTGGGCAACGGTTAAGTCACTCTCGAACCCTGGAAGAAGGGAAGATAGGACCTCAGTCACGTTTGGCGACGTTACGTTGACTGACCCGAAGAGGTGCGCAAGTAATTTCAATCGACAGTTTGTCGAGCATCGCGAGAGTGACAGGGCGAAGAGAAGAGTATTACGTCGCATCAGATCTCTTCCTGCCGAGGATGAACCACCATAATTTACAATGGATGATGTTGCCAATGCCATCAGGAACGCTAAATCATCCAAAGCGTTGGGTCCTGATGGAATCTCCATGGTAATGTTGAAGCAGCTGGATGAGCCGGGAGTCGAGTATCTCACCAAAGTCTTCAACTTGTCGCTAGCCACCCTCGTTGTTCCCGAAGTCTGGAAAATGGGCAGGGTGGTTCCACTACGGAAAACAGGCAAGGATGCCAGCAAAAGTGAATAGTACAGACCGATTTCGCTTTTGTCGCCCGTAGCAAAGACACTTGAGGCCTTGCTCCTCCCCAGTATCAGAAATAGCTATCAAGTTGCCGATCATCAGCATGGATTCCGTAAGCAGCACAGCACTACAACAGCGCTGCACGCCATTACCACATATATCTGTAAAGGACTCAACCAGAGACGGCCGTGCGATAGAACAGTGATGGTGGCGCTTGACTTATCAAAAGCCTTTGATACAGTCAGGCACTCCACGCTGTTTGAGGACATTGAGCAACTATATGTGTGGACGCCAATCGTACGTGGAATTCAGGAATAAGAAGTCCAAACCCCGTAGAGTGAAACAGGGAGTTCCCCAAGGTGGGGTGATATCTCCGGAACTGTTTAACCTCTACCTCTCCTGTATTCCACCCCCTCCAGACGGCATTGAGATCGTGACGTATGCGGATGATTGCACGATCCTGGCGTCGGGTACCTATCCTGATGATATCTGTGAGAGACTGAACAACTATTTAACCGATCTTACCACCTTTTTCCATTCGAGGAATATGCAGATTTCCGCCACAAAATCTACAGCCACTCTGTTCACCACATGGACAGCGCAGTTTGGACGTGAGTTGAATGTCGTGGTCGACGGTAGAAGAATTCCGACCACAAACTGCCTTAAAATTTTAGGGGTCACATTCGACACTACATTCACGTCGTGCGCACACGCCACAGCTATCTGCGACAAGTAGAAAAGTAGGAACAAGGTCCTCAAGTCCCTGGCCGGCAGCACTTGGGGTGCAGATAAAGAAACCTTGTTGGCCACGTATAACGCGATAGGTCGGTCTGTGGTAAGCTATGCGGCTCCAGTCTGGTCCCCGAGATTGTGTGATACGAACTGGAAAAAGATTCAAACTTGCCAGAATGCAGAGAACAGCGACAGGGTGCCTTCTCAAATCTTCAGTGGACCATCTACATGAGGAGGCAAAAATTCTTCCTGTAAAGCAACACAATGAGATGCTTTCGTTGCAGTACCTGCTTGGATGTTATCGTGTGAGCCATCCCAATCACCATCTTGTTGGTAGGCCCGGCCCATTCAAGGAGATCAGGAAGGATATCCATGCTCTAGAGGGAGAGGTCCAACGATACAGGAGAGAACCCCTAGATCAACAAGCATATGAAGCAGGATTGAATACCATTCACACGGACGCAGTTGCCAAGGCCTTATGCAATTATAGTGTGAATAAAGTATTCGGAGTACATCCTCCATCTATCGCAGCTGAGGAGCGTCAGCTGCCACGACAAACCAACTACGCTCGGGATATTGCAGTCGCCTAAATTTGTATTGGGCGGAAATCGATCGCGCCGTGCAAGACATATGCCCAGTATGCGGCATGGGCCCGCACGACACACAACACCTTTTAACTGCCCCGCCAACATACCCATCTAACTCCAGTGGATCTGTGGCTACATCCCATCGAAGCAGCCATTTTTCTGGAACTGGAGTTAGACCCAGAGCCAGATTGAACAGAAAAACGAACATATAGGGGGTTATCATGAACGGCAATTCCCCGTGAATTTTTTCACTTTCTCCCTTAAGTTGCAACGGCGGAAAGACGAAACTCACGGGGAAATTTCATTCATGATACCCCCAATAAACATAATAAAAACACTGTAAAACAACAACAACATTGTTCAAGCTTGGACTACAGTCCAGCCAACCCATGTTATTGAAACAATTTTTTAATACCAGTGGTCGCAAATAATAAGCTTTTATGCTTGAAGTCAGCGTTTTGGCAGAAAGAACAACGCTTACATTGACCAATACATTATTCACCAGGTAGTGAGAACTCATTTTAATTATAAAACCTCACAGTTCGATTCCCAATGACTTCAAAAAAATTATAAAACAAAGATTCAAATCTGAAAGATAAGCCCCACACACTCACTGATGCGTTATATTCTATTATTCGTGTATTAGACATGAAGCAATTTGTGGGATTTTTCACAATGTAATGTCCGGTTTCGCACAGAACTTGTTGCGTCTATGAAAAATACACTCGTTTAAGAAAATTTATAGATTCATCGCTATTGTTTTGATATTCTAAACATCGCTCTTGGATAAATTTATGTATAGCTTTTTTATGCCTTTTTTATCACCAATTGACAAGGTATTTATGTTGTTAAATTTGACTGCACATTGGAAAAATAAACTTCCAAATATTTTTCTCAATCGATTAGAGTGTCGGGAAACTAAAAATCAACTCATTTTGCACTTCGTGTATTAAACTATCCAAAAGAAAATATTATTTATTTAATGTTTGAGTTATTTTAAAATATTTCATATGTGTTTTTTCTTATTAGTAGACATCAAAGATTGAATAGCTTTGCAGTTTTAATTTTCGATACCTGCTGAATCGAGAAAAATTGTTTTTCAATAAATCATTTTCTCATGTCGTTTCATAAAAAAAATTATTTCATTTTTACACTTCTTTCCCATTTAACCTGATACAAGTTTCCAGAATTGACCCTCTCAGTTGCAAAGAAGCACTGATGTTACACTAAATCGATCGTAGGATTTAACAAAAAACAGGAACATGTACTAGAATTAATTATATTAACAAATACTTTATCTTTATAATTACTGTACGACTTTCGTTTGGTGCTAAACTTATTAGTATTTTAGCTAATTTAATTTTTCAACAATGTAAACGGGTTGATTATTTTATTATATCGTGTTTATAAATTGTCGACTAAATGCACTAAAAGGCTGCCTAAATACTTTATTCATATCCCTTTTTGTGCCGGAGATATAAGTCAATTAAAAAATTTCATTAGCTGTACGACTTTCGCTTGGAGCCACTGTATATTGGACAACGGAAAACGCTGTTGTCGCTGCTCGAATTAATCGTAATTTGTTTTTCCTATAGCCTCCATATTTGGAAGATGTTATCTACATCTAATTTAGAATTTAGGGTTCAAAGTAGTCAACAATTATGGACATAGGTCATAAGTAGACAGCGGAATCCTATGCAAATGCATATATGGTTAGGATGGTCGTATCTGATTAGACAGAAACTCGTTTTATCACAGAATGAAACTAATTAGGCCCAGCAATTTGTGCATATTTTACATGTCGTGTATATTTTTACATACTTGCATAAAATGAGCATATGCAAAAGTATATACAAGGATTTGTGGGGGTATGAAACTTTACACCTGAAATTTGTTCTTCTTATACCCCCATAGAACGGTACCTCTGGATTTTTTTTTTATTTTATTATTTTTTTTTATTTCTGGTATTTTGAAGGTTGTGACCTCAATATCCCTCCGAAATGGCTGAAATTTGGTATTAAGTCTTCCTTGGGAGTATAAAACTTCCCACCTGAAATTTCTCGGTATAGGTCCACGTCTTCATATAGCCCCCATAGAACGGTACCTCCGGATTTCTGGTTTTTTTAAGGTTGTAGCCTCAATATCCCTCCGAAATGGCTGAAATTTGGCATAAAGTCTTCCTTGGGAGTATAAAACTTCCCACCTGAAATTTCTCGGTATAGGTCCACGTCTTCATATAGCCCCCATAGAACGGTACCTCCGGATTTCTGGTATTTTGAAGGTTGTGGCCTCAATATCCCTCCGAAATGGCTGAAATTTGGTATTAAGTCTTCCTTGGGAGTATAAAACTAGTATAAAACTTCCCACCTGAAATTTCTCGGTATAGGTCCACGTCTTCATATAGCCCCCATAGAACGGTACCTCCGGATTTCTGGTATTTTGAAGGTTGTGGCCTCAATATCCTTCCGAAATGGCTGAAATTTGGCATAAAGTCTTCCTTGGTACAAGAAATGGTGGGTAATTTTGGTCGACGTTTGGCATCATACAATTTAACTGTATCGGAATTAACTGGAGATCATGAATTGACAAGGGAACAAATTGCTGCAACCCAAGTTATTGTTTGTACACCTGAAAAGTGAGATATTCACCCTTATTACGGTTGGCGTAGTCGTAGATGTTCAAGTGACGTAGACGTTGTCGTAGGCGTAGACGTAGGCGTAGTCGTAAGATACATTTTTATATGATGAAAAATTATATACAACGAAATTTTTTGTCTTTTATAGCATTTTATATCCTAAAAAATCTAAAGAAATACATTTGTAATTCCCAAAACTAATTTCTTGGTTTAAATACATTTTTTTTTTTTTTTTTTGATACGACAAATCGGTATTATGTTTGGCGTATCACGACAAATTGGTATTACGTATGTCGTTGCAGTACGAGGAAAGAGTCGTGACCGATTTTGTAAACGACAGCATATAAAAATAAAAACAAATTAATTTCAAAAGAATTTTTTGGCAATGGTTATTGAAATATATTGGAAAATAACTAAATTAAATACAAATTTTACTACTTTGATTCATTTTCATAAGATAAATTTCGTGTCTTTATCAGATGACAAACTTTCTATTGAAAATCTGTTAGAGTCCTCATACAACGATTGATGCAATGTAAATTTCTTAGTTCTTGCCCAAAAGATGATTTCAAACGAATTGTTTTACAATTAAAAATATATATATTTTTTAAATTTTGTATGAGAAAAAAATTGTCGTTGTCGTAAATGTTACGTGGTACCAAAAAATATCCCTACGACAACGATTACGCCAACAACCACAAAAACGTCTACGCCAAACACTTATTTTGATTGTAAAAACTGTAGGGTTAGTTTTTCTTCTGAATTAAAAGTTTAAAAATGATCTACTAATAATTCTAATAATGCTAGTTACCAAAAGAATTCTTTAAAAATTGAAATTTTTGCTTTTTTGTACAAAAACATACATAATACCAATTAGACGTTACGACACGTCAGCTTGCAATTTTGGATACGACAACGCCAACCGTAATAAGGGTGATTATTACGCGAAAGGGTGGTGAAAAGACATTCACGTCTCTGGTCTGTTTGGTAATTATTGATGAAATCCACTTGTTGCATGATGAACGTGGACCTGTATTGGAGGCATTGGTGGCTCGTACTATATGCAATATTGAAGTGACCCAGGAGGATGTACGTTTGGTGGTTTGTCTGCTACACTGCCTAATTATCAGGATGTGTCAACATTTTTGCGTGTTAAACCTGATAAAGGACTTTTCTATTTCGATAACAGCTATCGTCCAGTAGCATTGGAACAGCAGTATATTGGTGTTACGGAGAAGAAGGCATTGAAACGATTCCAAGTTATGAATGAAATCGTCTATGAAAAGACAATGGAACATGCGGGACGTAACCAAGTGTTGGTGTTTGTCCATTCGCGTAAAGAAACTGGAAAAACGGCTCGGGCCGTAAGAGATATGTGTTTGGAAAAGAATACCTTGGTCAGCTAGCTTCTTAAGGGAAGGATCTGCCAGTATGGAGGTATTGAGAACTGAAGCAGAACGAGTTATAAATACTGAACTCAAGGAATTGCTACCCTATGGACTTGCCATACATCATGCTGGTATGTCTAGAGTGGATCGTACTTTGGTGGAAGATTTGTTTGCCGATCGTCATATACAAGTGTTGGTTTCCACTGCCACATTGGCTTGGGGTGTAAATACGATAGTGGTAAGTGTTAATTTTTTATGGGTTGATAATGGAGAGAGAAGAGCTTTTTATCTTAGAACTGTCCCAAATCATGCATCTTCTTTCGAGACAAATTTCAATATATGAAGCGTTCCAAATTTAAAGACCAACATACTTTACAGATTTCCCCACACCATTAACCACACCACACACCATAGAAGTGCCCACAGCAATCTCCTGCTCAACCTCCATCTCAACATCAACATCATCTTCAATGGAATTTCCCCTCCACCATAAAATAATTAAAAAAAAAATATTTTGCAAAATGTTGTTGTTGCACGTGTAAATTGGAAAAAAATATTTTGGTAAATTGGAAAAAAAATATTTTGGTAAATGTTGTTGTTGCACGTGTAAATTGGAAAAAAATATTTTGGTAAATTGGAAAAAAATATTTTGGTAAATTGGAATTGGATTTTGAAAGTGAAAAAAGTGAAGGACGTTTTGAAAACATGACGGAAAATATTGTTATGTGTTTATTGGACATTCTGCATCGCTGTATGGAACTTTTAGAACATTCCGAACAAACTAACAAGAAATTGCTGGAGGTTGTATTAAAAGTAATGAAAAAAATGGAAGAAAGGGATGAAAATCAAAATCAACACCATCAGCAGCAGCAACATAACATCAATACATCATCTTCGTTGGAGGTATAAAACTTTACCTAAAATTTGTTGATTTAGGTTCAGGCCCTCATATAGCCCCCATAGAACGATACCTCCCGATTTTCGGTATTTTGAAGGTTGTGACTGTGGTTATACATTTCGCTATTTTAGTGACTTGCCTGAAGAGAATTTTAAACAGAAAAATTTTACACACTAACTTTTTTGTATCTATTATTGAAATGTTTGTTGCATAAAAAATATGTAAAATGCATAAATTTTTGCATATGCACATATAATTTTTTGCAGATGTCATATGTTTCGATTGCAATTTAATCAGAAACCAAAAATATGCCCAGTCCCAGTCTGACATGAATCATACTAAAAATAGGGGTTGCATAAAATTCCGCTGTCTAGTCATAACGCAATAAAAAATACTCTATCCTACGTTCATCTGATTTTCAAGGACCAAACTTTTCATATATACGGGTATGTGATGAAAACCGAATCGACTCGATTTGCAGAATCGAAATGGTATATAATCGGAGCGCCGTTGATGATATATATAGTTTTGCTTCGCAAAAGCCCCTTATTGGAATATTTTTAAAATCCATTTTCAATTTCATTAAAATATTCACCAAAATTAGAGATATACGATTTCGATTTATGGCAAAACGAGTCGAATCGTTTTCCATCACATACCTGATTGTTTTTAAACAATATTACGAGATTCTGGAAACTATATTTAATTGAATTATAGACTGGAGTAGTAAATGTGTTATGGTTACTGCAACCGTTCATGGCCCAGTGGGTTGGTTCTCATTTATGAAAATTAATTCATTAAATTAAAAAATTAGACTGCTATATCAAGTAAACTCCATTATGATTTTGCATTCGATTGAGTTCTTTTTTCATAGTAGCTTTAGTTTGACCCATTAAAAAATGAAGCTTATCATTTATTTAATAATATTAATTTCAAGTTAAAAAAGGATTCTACACAACATTTTGCGAAATATTCAATTGGGCTTCTTTAGTTTTGGCCACCAGAGTGTGTCCTGGAGAATCTATTGTTTTTCGAAATTTGTATTACTTATCCTATGTAAATTTGAAAAAATTTACTAGTTTTTTTGTATGAGAAATAGAGCATTCCTCTTACTATTTTATAGGAAAATAAAAAATTACCTATTTTTATGCAGGCCTGTTTTCGTAGAGGCGACGATACGCTCACCGAAGATGTAGGTGACTTTCGTAAGATCCTTTTACGGCCATTTCGCAGCGGTGTTGAATCCATGACCTAATAAAAAACAATAAGAGTATTTTGGTGTTAAAAAAAACGTATTAAAATATTATCCCCCAAGAAAAAATCAAATAACAGATTTAGTTTCCCTCCTCTTGTGTGCCTCTCGCTCCTAAGCTTTGTTTACTCTTAAATACACGTATGTATATGTAGGATGTGTATAAAGCCCATTGTGAATAAAAAATGATACACAGTTTTTGTTTTTTGTAAATTAATATTTTAGTTAAGAATTATTGCCACAATTACAAAATAATGGATATCGGAAAAAAATTCAGAACTGGGACTGACATCTGACAAAAGGAGGCAAACTACATCAATATTTGGAAAGATTAAGTAAGAAGTCAAACAAAATGACATATTGTGTCATTACAGATGAAGTCTTCTACTTCTCGTTGTTGGTGTCGTACTCACTTTTCCAATATTTTGTGAAACATCGCGGTTAGTACGACTGCGCATCGAGCGGACCGAATCTGATGCTCGTAAACGCATTGTTTTTTCTAAAGGTGCTGCAGTCGGCGAAGCGGGTATGATGTCAGATGCATCCAACTAATATATTATAAAAGATACAATGATTTAAATTCGATAATATAAGTGTTATAATACTTACGTCTTCTGACGATTCGATTGCTGGAACATGTGCTACATCATTCGCTTCTTTATTACGTGTTTGCCTAGTTGTACTTATTGCTACTGATGTGGTGACCTCGACCGCTTCACCTGCTATTTCTTTGTTCTTAGTATGTGATTGCGTAGTTGTTATTGATGCAATTGCAGTTGAATTCACTGTTGAAAAACTCTTCTCAAAGCCCTTGCTTGTTTCATTTTGCTTACTTGTAGATTGCCCTTCCTCTCCAGATACAGTTTTTCGATTGCTTGCTGAAGTGTCTCCAAGTGGTGATGTAATTTTTGTCACCGATTGCTGCTTAGTAGGACTTGTCAAAATCATCTCTATAATAGTTTCCGGTTCTTTTTCTTTGTTAGCATTGTCAGTTTTGTTGTAACGGAGATTTCGACGAACTCGAGAACTCGGGCGGGCTGGTTTTTTGGACGACGATTCTTCAACCTTTTTATCGGAATCAATTCGTGCTTCAATACGAATTTTGCTCGGTCTTCCCGTACTATCACTGTTTACTATTTGAGTACTATCTATTGAATCAGTACGCGACAATGTTGATCGTCTTCGCAATAGGTTATGTACGGTTCGATTTTCGCTTCCAAATGTAGTGGTAATATTAGCTGCTGAGGGTGAAACAGGTATCGTGGTTATATTTGGAACCAACGTGCTATCATTTGGACCACTATCACAATTGGCTTGGAACGATTTCAGGGTATTATCTTCATCCTGCGATTGATTTTCCATGCAACCCTCCACCGTTGTTTCACTGTTGTGTTGCTTTTCTGAACTGTTGTCATTACCACACAATTCGACTGTGGCATCGTCTTCTTCATCGGAACCTAAATCATCCAATCGTTTTGGTGGAGGATTAAACACGCCGTCTAAAAGGTCCTTGAAATCAATAACATTCTTAACGGTCCTGGGATCAAATTTGTTCTGCAATCAATATATTCATCAGTAATATGGTGAAAAGAGAAGGTTTTTAATGCTTACCTGTATAATTTTATCAGCTAACTCCTTCATTTCAGTTTTTAGTTGTTCATCGTTTGTTAAATTTACTTCGAGGCTCAACAGATCTTTAGCTAGTAACTTGCAAAGTTCCTTGTTGTTAGGATTATTGACCATTTCAGTCAAGAATATCAACGCTAAAGAATTATGCGAGTTTTCCTTGTTCGGTCCTGCTGCAAGTGCTTCAGGACGAGTGGCATCTATGATGAAATGAGTAACTGTTTCAGGCCGTATATCATGTAGAGGACTGTCGTATGGAGCAGTTAGTACTGAATTTACTGTTGCCATTAGACATGGTTGCAACAAACGCTGTTTTCTATTCTGAATGAGATTCTCAAGAAAAACGCTAAGTATTTGATTGATTTCAGGTTCTAGAAAATAGAAAAGATTTTAAATGTATTTTGAACTATTTAATCTTTATTTCTCTACTGAATGCACTCACCTGTGGCAGGATTAAAGTAGCGTAGCAACAATTTTTCTATAATGTCGCGATTATCAATATGTCCATGTAATACTAATCTGCAGAAGCCGTCAATAATAGCCCTTACTATGCACATATCATCGCAAGTTTCCAAAAAATGGGACATCATGTAAATCACGCCAACACCTTGACCCAAAGTACTCGAGTGTGCGGTATCTTCATCAGCATCTATGAACTCCAGAGTGTTGTATAACTGCCTACCAGTTTTCTTCGATTTATTTTGTTCTTCCTGAACCACAAAACTGTCTACACCATAACGGTCTAGTAATTCAAATATGCAAGAAATTGCCGTTTCCCATATGCGAATATTATGATTCTTGAAAAACTGAGCATAGAGTTCATCAAAAACATCCTTGGCAAGAGGTTCGTAAAGCATACTGAAAGCAGCACCACACTTCAAAGCCCAGTCGCGTATTGCTATTTGATTTGATGCAATATTCCTAAATATAAAATCCTAGAAACAAAAAAAAAACGTAATTCCTGAACTTCCTAAACGAAGTGTTGTTTTATGCATACATTATACAAACGGCAGGTAGCATGACCTAAGGATTTGACACGCTTCGAAACTACCATGTAGTAGGTAATTTGTAAGCCACGCAAAATACATTCGTGTTTTACCACTCTTGAAAACTGTGGCTGGACTTCGTTGCCAGATTCGCTATTGCGCTTATCCAGTAAGGGCCGCAGTAAATTTGTGAACTCTTCGGTAACTGTATTTTTTAGTTCAATAATTTGTTGCGCCCGCACGTAGTCCTTCATTTGAACATAATTCATTTCCTGTTCCTCTAAATCTAATATTTTCACCTTTAACGATGATAGCTTAAGATTCAAAGCAGAGTCTGTAGAGTTGGCCAGCAACTCGCTTATAAGGTTTCTGTCGTGTACCAAATCTTGTTGTTTAGCATTTAATCCACATAGGTCATTAATGATATCTAAAAAGAACTGTGAAAATTTTTTAGAATAAGGTATATAACTAATATGATAAGAGATTACGAATTACCTGATGCCGACTATCTTGATTTGTCATGAGGTTTTCTGCACATTTTATTATAACCTCGACTACTTTCTCGTCTAGACTGTAGTTCTTCAAGAGAGTTTCCAATAGGTTCTGCAAGTTGCCCCGACCAATTTCGTCGCCCAAATCAAACATATAAAGAATTTCCATTAAAGATAGCAAGATATACTGGAATTCCATGGCTTCGAATTTATCCATTTCACGCTTTCGACTTTGACAGTAGGAGTTCACATAAGAACAAAAAACGCTTAACTCTGGTATTATCAAATCTAACTCTTCTGCCATTTCACTTTGAAGGTGTTCCGTCAGGCACTGCCAGTAGAAGGCTGTCTCAATATTAAGGTTGTTCTGTGGAACACAGCGATAAAATTCACCTTCTACTTCTAAGGGAAGGCATGCTACTAGCTCCTCTTTGCTTTGTCTCCTATTACAAAAGTGTTGAATATTAATTATTTACTTCCTTTAAGGAGTTACTAACTGTAGGTATTCTTACTTGAAAATTTCTCTTAGGGCTTGTCTTCCAATTTTGCGAAAACGATTTAACTCATTCTCATTTGAATCTAATTTCAGAGCACCAATTAATCCCACGATGTCTTTTTGATAGGACTCAATCCACTGCTGCAACATAATAGAAGTAACTACTTTTCGCACAGACTCATTACGATCATTTAAGCCCTGTTCAAGTAACATCAAACGTTGTGAGACCTTATATGAACGGACAGGAAAGCTGCTCATATGTAAATAAGTATGTCTTCTGACTTTTTCGTCAATGTCCCATAGACGATCCAAAATATACGGAATTGTATGATAATTTCTTCCCATGCATGTGATAACTGCTTGTCTAACGCGAGGTGAAGGATCCGAGCACAAGTGGTACTGATATGAGCGCAGTACTGGATCATCTGGATTGTCAGGAACTTGCAACCGTTGCATAGCCAGTATGGCCTGAACTCGCACACTGGCGGCCACGTCTACCAATCGACCAACCATATATTCCAATATATTGTCACAAATAACATCATCTAATGTGGCTTCCTGACCCAATGCATTTAGAATCATATTCACAAACTGACACAATCGAAAGCGTACGTGCGGATTATTGGATATTGTCTGAAACACGCAATACATTGTAGTAGCCTTAACAAAACAGCAAAACTTATTTCAACACTTACAGTTAGTAACCAGCGGCATGTGTCAGCCATCAGAGGATGAGTTTCGTCTCCCTCAAAAGAACCAACAAATTTTGCACAGAACAAGAGAGTTGTATGGGCAAATTCATTAGTTTCATCAGCCACCATGGCCGATTTGATCATTTTAATAAATGTGTAAATGAACGCATCATGATCCATCTAATCGCAAATGGAAAGACAACCCATGTACAATATAACATAACAAATGATATCAACACTTACCTTTTCATAAATTTGTTTCAGCTCTTTAATATATTTTTTATGATATGTTTCATTTAGCTGTATCTTGGACATAATTGTGTATATTGGCCCATTGCTAATGTGCGATGTGTTACTTGTGGATATGCTATTGTTGTGGAGCTCATCCTCATTTTCCTTCTCCTCACTGGCAGCTACGGGTACCTTGCGCTTTCTTCCCATTTTCACACAAAGCTAATTACAATTTTTGGGTTTAAAGTTGTCACGAAGAGAGATGAGAGCACTTCTTAGGGTTTTTTGGGAGCAATATCAATCGCCACAACAATAATTAAAATTTATTATTATGAGTAGAAACTGATTTTCAAAAAATAAAACAACCCAAGCCAAGCCAAAGTGACGCTAGGAATACAAAAAATCGATAATGGTTAATCGATCGATTAATCGTTAGAGCTGGCAAAAAATCTATGGCACTATCGACAATATCGATTAAAATAATGAAATTTAATACCGATAGATAGTTTTGTCTATCTATTGCTCTGTTCCAGAACCTGCAAGAAGCTACAATTTTTTACTACGATAACATTTTTTCCTTTATGTTATCGAAAAAAATAGTAAAAATTAGTAGATTCTTGCAGTTCTGGAACAGACCATATATTATCGGATTAAAAACCCCTAATAGCCCGTTTCCACGATACGTCGTTCGTTCTCTATTCGTCGTTCGACCCTCAAATACGAATAAATTACTTGATTCCCCATACAAAATTCTGAGAACGAACGAAGATTTTTCTATGTTGTTCAAATAGAAATACTCTCCGAACAACGATAAAATATGTCCCATCCCTAACAAATGAGAGAATTTATCGAAAAAAATAATTATGACATGTCTAAATTCAAATTTGAAAAATTTGTTGAAAACACAACAACTTTTAGAAAAAAGGAAAAAGATGAATGAAAATTAATCAACTAAACATTTTATATAGATGCAGAAGGAAGATGTTTGTGTTTCCTTCTTAATTCCACACACATTTCTTGTCCTTTAGTTCAAAATCGCGTAAAAAATCAGAAACAAAAAGGTAACAAATAACTGAAAGTCTGTATACACAAACATTATTTTGACATGTCTCTCTCTCTCTTTAATTTTGAAAATAGAAACATATTAAAGTATATTGAAAATATAAAAATATTCAAAATTTATGGAAAAAATGAATGAAATGTGTGTAGTTAAATATAGAAGATACATTTGAAGGAAAGTCTATTGCTTTCCCTATTCATTTAATGTATATTTTATGTGTTTTCGGTTCAAATTTTCGTGAAAACAGGGAAACGAAAATGAAGGAAATTTTGTTTATGTTTCTGTTAATTACGAATGGTGTCGTGGAAACGGGTTAATTCGTGTACGTCGTTCGACAGGTGAACAACGTAATTGAAACGCTCGTGTGAACATGACATAAAGCTGGGTACACATTTGGTCTGTTCCAGTACTACACATTTTTACTCCGATAGCCGATTTTTCCTTTATGTTATCGAAAAAAATAGTAAAAATGTGTAGAAATGTGCAGTACTGGAACAGACCAATTGTCAGTTTTGAATGACAGCTTTGTTGTTGCTTGCTAGTGGAAAAAACTAGTGAACCCTATAAGAAAGTAGACGTGCTGATTTTAGCTGTATAAAACAAATTGAAATATTTGTGATTTTGAAATCAATTGGCTGTGCTAACAGGCATCGCAATCGCACTCATCTGCAATGGAGATGCCTGAAAGTCTTCCTGACATGGATTTTGACGTGTCAGAAGTTATTGCATCAACTTCTGATCCTCCACTACCGGCGTTAGCAACAACAAATAAACCGATCAAAACAAACATACCAAATGAGCGCAAAAGGCAAAGGCTTGAAAGCGCGTTATCACCAATTAATATTGACATTTCAGATCTGAATGAACGACTGGCAAGTCATAATACACATGATCAAAATAGATTTGGGATCTTAGGTGCTTTAGCAGATGTTGATTTTGGCGATTCAACACCTGCCAGCAACCCTAAGGATTCAAAGCCACAGAACAACAAAGAGGGCGAACATAAGGCAAAGGCTAAATGGTGTCCCCCAATCTTTGTGTTTAACGTAAATATTGATGCGCTAGTGGAGACGTTAAAGAAATCTATTCCAGAGACATCATTTCAAATAAGAAATGTAATTGGTATGTTCCAGTACTGCACATTTCTACACATTTTTACTCCGATAACCGATTTTTCCATTATGTTATCGAAAAAAATAGTAAAAATGTGCAGTACTGGAACATACCAATTATCGGATTAAAAACCCCTAAAGCTGGGTACACATTGTCAGTTTTGAATGACAGCTTTGTTGTTGCTTGCTAGTGTGGCCGTTCATTTCTGTCATTCATCATACAACCACAAAATATTTTGTGGTTGTATGATGAATGACAGAAATGAACGGCCACACTAGCAAGCAACAACAAAGCTGTCATTCAAAACTGACAATGTGTACCCAGCTTAAAGCGGGGTACACACGATCAGTTTTGACTGTCAGTTTTGCTCAAATAATCGGTTGCTTGTCAGTGTGGCCATTCACTTGTGTCAGTCATCAGGCAACGACAAAATATTTTGTGGTTGCTGGGCGGTTGGACAGTTATCGATAATTCCGAAAAATCGACAGTCAAAACTGATCGTATGTACCCCGCTTAAAACTGGGTACCAGGGACGTACGCAGGATTTCATTTCGGGGGGGGCCCAACTTGACCAAAAATCATGAAAAATTCAAATTTTGTGTAGCGTTACGTAAAGCTATTTTAATGAGTTATGGCCACCCATAAGAATAAGAAAAGCCATTTTCATGCATTTTTACAAGAGGATCCTTGAGAAACCTCCATTTTTTTTATATATCTTTCTGGCTAATACCAACCTATAAAGAACTGTTTTTACTAAAGCATTTTGCGGAACCCACTGTAGTTTGAAAAAGAGTAAACCGATCAGCATATATTTTTGTGGGATCATTACGAACCTAAAAAAATAATTGAACTATTCTATTCTACATGCACTTTAAAATGAGCCAAAAAATTTAGATTTTTCGAAATTTATATGAAATATTGGTACATAGTATATAAATTCAATAGAAAGAATTCATAATATTTAGGATACAATTTTAAATATTTACAGAGTAGAATTTTTAGTACTGAAAATAGACAATATCGAGCCACTTTAGTAAAGTTTTTAATCATACAGGTCCACGTTATGGTTTATCGCAGAATCTTACAACCACAAAGAATTGCCGTAGTCGTTGCTATAGCAAGAATTTCATTATTTCGATGATCTTAGCTTAATTTTTAAGAATATCGTCTGTCGTTGTTATGTTTCTAAATGAACACATTCGGGTATGTGATGAAAACCGAATCGACTCGATTTGCAGAATCGAAATGGTTTATAATCGGAGTGCCGTTGATGATATATATAGTTTTGCTTCGCAAAAGCCCCTTTTTTGAATAATATTTTTAAAATCCATTTTCAATTTCATTAAAATATTCACAAAAATTAGAGATATACGATTTCGATTTATGGCAAACGAGTCGAATCGTTTTCCATCACATACCGGATTAAGAAAAATTTAACAGTTTTGGAGATATGGTGCGAAATGTATACAAAATATGGAATTTTTAGATATATTATAACTAGACAGCGGAATCCTATGCAAATGCATATATGGTTAGGATGGTCGTAGAGAAAATCTGATTAGACAGAAACTCGTTTCATCACAAAATAAAACGAATTAGGCCCAGAAATGTTTGCATATCGTGCATATTTTTACATATTTGCATAAAATGAGCATATGCACAAATATATACAAGGATTGGTGGTCTAAAAATCCCACCGAAATGGCTGAACTGTGGTATTAAGTCTTCGTTAGGGGTATAAAACTTTACACCTGAAATTTGTCCGCATGGGTCCACGTTTTCATATAGCCCCTATAGAACGGTACCTCCCGATTTTCGGTATTTTGAAGTTTGAGGCTGAAATTTTATAAATTTCTCTATTTTATTGATTAGTCTGAAAAGAATTTTAAGCAGAAAAATTGTACATACAAACATTTTTGTACCTATTATTGAATTATTTGTTGCATAAGAAAATATGTAAAATGCATAAATTTTGCATATGCAAACATTTATGCATTTTGCATATGTCATATATTTCGATTGCAATTTAATCAGAAGCCAAAAATATGCACAGTCCCAAAATTTGACATGAATCGGACCATAAATAGGGGTTGCATAAAATTCCACTGTCTAATTATAACATTTGAGGCAATAAATGTAGTTTTTCCAGTTCATTATTTCTCCAAATATTTTATTCTGGCCTTTATCTACAAATTTGCTTCAGAGGTCAGAAGAAGATTTGCTTTGGTTTCAGAGATATAGCCCTGAGTTGCTTTAAAAAGTCAATATTTAACAATGTTTAAATGAGGTCATAAAATCCAAGCTGGGTCTGACTCAACAAAACGCAACTAGGGCTGTTGTATTTTGGGTCTGTACTTTCACAAAATCCTCACTTCGAATTGTTTGCACAAGAATATCTTAAAAATGTTGCACAGTGTTATTTACCGGAAAATTATTTTTACTTTTAATATAATGTTACAAAAGAAACGTTATAATTTTGTTCTTAATTGTACGATTAGATGTTTTTGGACTCGATGACAAACACTTTGATGGACTTAGTTCTGTATAGTTTTGACAAATAACAATCGATCCTTATTGAACCCCACATAATTATTCGCTAATAATAAGCTAATTAAGTTTGGAAATGAAACTTATTTTGAGAGACACTCCTCTCGATAGTTATCGCGCCCATAAGTTATTTTAGTTGATCACCGTAGTATTTAGAGCTTTGTCAGGAAGCATGAATTTGTCCACGAAAAATAGGATATCGCTGTAAACAAGACTACACAATGTCCAAAGGATCCTCGAACAATCTTTAAACTGCAGTTAAGTTAGACTTGTACGAGGGACCTGAAGATGTTGTCCAAACATATACTCTTGGAACTTGATCTACTTTTGGAAGGAATGGAAGAGTGGACCGAGATAGCCCATATTAGGTTCGATTTTAGACTGAATCGGTTAGTCCCTTCGACCATTTTAGGGAATATTTTTTAACTTTTATGGCAGAGGTACTGATAGGACTTAAATTTAATTTGGACAAAACATTACGAGAGCCTTGAGAGCTCTATATAGTTCGATTATGACATAAACTTGGAGTTTATTCATTATGGAATTCGCATTTGATATGACATGAAGAAGTAATTCAGATTTCATTGGAAGTTTCTCTCAAAAACAGCATACAAACAAAATTTTTAAAATATTTTCTTACAAAACTTGTTAATGATGAACATTTTCTGTTCAGAAACGTAAGAAAAGTATAAGTTTTAATTGGAAATCTTCAAACATACAAACATTTTTATAAGAAAAAATATAATAACTAGTTACAGTAGCTTAACAAATTTTGTTCGACCAAACCATTTCGGGGGGGGCCCGGGCCCCCTGTGCCCCCCCCCCCCCCCCCTGCGTACGTCCCTGCTGGGTACACATTGTCAGTTTTGAATTACAGCTTTGTTGGTGCTTGCTAGTGTGGCCATTCACTTTTGTCAGTCATCAGGCAACGACAAAAGCTCTGTTCCTTTACCTGCCTGAGGTTACCATTTCTTACCATTTTTAACCTGCAAAGCGTTCCTTTAATTTAACAATCATACAATTTTTATGATAGCAGTTCACCATTTTTACCATTTTTGCCACTGTTAACATTTTGTAAAGTAAAGGAACAGACCAAAAATGTTTTGTGGTTGCTGGACGGTTGGACAGTTATCGATCACTGCGAAATATCGACATTCAAAACTGACAATGTGTACTGCTCTTAAGTGGGGTACACATGATCAGTTTTGACTGTCAGTTTTGCTCAAATAATCGGTTGCTCGCCAGTGTGGCCGTTCATTTTTGTCAGTCATCAGGCAACCACAAAATATTTTGTGGTTGCTGGACAGTTTGACATTTATCGATATTTCCGAAAAATCGACAGTCAAAACTGATCGTGTGTACCCCGCTTTAACCTAAAATTCATTGAAATTAATAGAAATTCGCGCCTTTTCGGTTTTGTGGATGTAAGAAAGTAAGTTGGTAGTCACACGTACAAATTTTTCGAAAAAGTAAAATGTATTTTTATAAAATAAAAGCAATTAGTTTTTCTTCTTTTTGATTTCTGTGAACTATTTTTGCAAAATGTCAACAAAAGCGTAGACATTTCCGCCATTTTTCTTCCCAAATTAATGGCGGTGACAAATTAACGATAATATCGATCGCAATCGATTTTTTAAACTATTATATCGAAATATGTTATCGTAGTAAAAAATGTTGGGAATATCGATGGTTTGCCAGCTCTAATTCTGTATCTCATTTTTGCTGTTATCGACAAAAATCGGTAAAATTAAATCGCAATTTCACAGAAATGGATCAATTACTTTATTTTATAAAAATATTAAAAAAAATGCATTTTACTTTTCCGATAAATGTGTACGTGTAACTACGGACTTACTTTCTCACACACACAAAACTGAAAAGCAGCGAAATTTCTATTTATTTCAATGAATTTTAGGTTGCGGATTTTTGTTCCGATAATATCGATAGGCAAAACTATCTATCGATATTTAGTTTTTAAAAAATAATCGATTTTATCGATAGTTAATCTCTAGTTAGTTAATTCGTGTACGTCGTTCGACAGGCGAACTACCCCAGCAAAAAGTTTGCATCCGCGGATGCAGTTAAATCACTAGAACAATTGCCGCTGGAGTACATCATTTTCTATGAATTCACCTATGAATTTTACAAGAGAGCGCGCAGCTAGGATGCACTCCATTTTGCTTCCACGGCACACAGCTAGGATGCACTCCATTTTCGATCCAAATCACAGCCTTTGGTGTAGTGTTTTGGATTGAATTTAAATGCAGGCTAAAGATGCTATAAAATTCAAGCCATTGCAAATATCCCAAAATAAATTAAATTCATTGCTTACTCGTGTAAACAAGAATATTAACTTTATTACACAAATACAAATTATAAAAACTCTCCATTAAATTTGATCATAACCGATTTTACTTCCTCTGCTCTGCATTTTGTGACACCGCAACTGGGGGGTTACTCTGTATTGCGATGCCTTTGCGTTTGGTATTTTGTTAGCGCAAGATATTTGCGTTAACGCACGATTTTGACATATGCTTTTGTATACAAGAACTCATTTATGCACATAGAGGCAGATAAATGTTTTCTATAAGCATAAGTGCTGTGTGGAAGAATGTTGTTTTCATCCAGAAATTGTTGTAATCTTTCCTTGATCATCAGGTTAATTAGCTTCATAAAAACAGTAATGAGTGCTATGGGTCTAAAATTTGTGAAAACATCCATGTCCTTATCCTTTTTAGATGTGGGAACAATTTTTATCTTGTAACGATCAAAAGTCGTTGCCTCGTTTTTGATTACAAGATTTTTTTATTTATTTCTTAATTCCATTGAAATAAATAAATTTCAAATTATAAATTTAAATTAACAGACGCCCAAGAGGTATAGGGCGAAAGTAATCAACGGAAAGACAACGAAATGACCACTGGCGGCCAATAGTATAACTAAACGACGACACCATACTATCAGCTGGGCAAACAACATCACCATACAATCAGCTGGCTTAGCTGTGTCGGTGTGATGGTCGGCCAACCAACGGGTATAAAAGGAGGTTGCAAACAGACAATCTGGGCAGTCGTCTGTTGATGACTGATGTGCTAAGTGGGGTTTATAACGTTCCCTTGGCATAGTGGAAGTAGTGTAGCATTAGTCTGTTGTGTTGAGTGGGGGATTGCCGTGCCCTCAGCGAAACAGAAATTAGTTTGTGTTATGTGTTTATAGTCATGAGGGGTGTTTGGAGTCAAGTGGGGGATTACCGTGTCCTTGGCCCCAGACATATTTATGAACGTGTGAGTGTGTGTTTAGAGTCAGGAGGGGGATTGCCGTGTCCCTGGCTTTAGACATCTGTGTGTGTGTTCGAAGTCAAGTGGGGGATTGCCGTGCCCTTGGCTTTAGACATATTATTTGTGGAGTGTTTGGAGTCAAGTGGGGGATTGCCGTGCCCTTGGTCCCAGACATATTTGTGGAACGTGTGTCTGCGTTTAGAGTCAGGAGGGGGATTGCCGTGCCCCTGGCGTTAGACCTATTTGTGTAGTGTGTGTGTGTTTGAAGTCCCCCCACTTGACGTGCCCTTGGCTTCCGACATATACATAACGGTAGTTCCGTGTCATCGTTCATTGTCTTCTGCTGTGCCAAAAAGGTTACCAACAATTCTACCGCCAGTATTCATCGGGACGCTGCTGTGCTGAAGCCGCTGCCAATTATTCTGCCATCAACATTGATCGGACCGCTACCGTGCCAAAGCCATCGCCAACTATTATTCTACCGTCAGCATTCATCGGGCCGCTGCCGCTGCCGTGCCAAAGCCGCTGCCAACTATTCTGCCATCAACATTTATCGAGCCGCTACCGTACCAAATCGCTGCCAACTATTCATCGTCATAATAATGCTCAATACAGTGTTGTGTAAATTGTATTTTTTTAATAAAAAATAAAGGATTGTTTATAACGTTTTAAAGAAAAATCAACTGTGTGCCTTTCCTCTCTCTAATGCCCTATAACAAATAAATTCTTGTGACGACCCTGGCCCCGCTGAACTTACCCCAGCTTTAAAGTGAAATTACGTCGTCACAATGGCGCCCGAGCAGGGACACTAAAAATGAGAGAAAGGTGAAAAAAATCATAAAAAATATAAAAATCTCGCAGACAACTGATAAAAATGTGGTGACAAATATTCCTTTTAAAAATACCATAAACATATAACCGTATGAGTGATTGTTAAAACTTATTGTCACAGCAACCGGAAAATAAAAAATTAAAGACATTAATGAACCTTATTTGTGTATAGGAAAAAAAAACGGAAATATGTTGCGAGTGTTGTGGCGTATCTTCGTATATCTTACGGAATTTTTACCGGATCCAACGGGAAAATTGGACGACTTGCGTAAGCGATGGGCAAGATTGTTAAACATTGATCGTGGAGAAGAAATATTAAAAAAATGTGAGAAATCACAACTTAAACCGGCGAAGCTCACGGTAGCTTCAAACAATTCAATAGAGTTATCACCTGTAAAAACAGAAGGAATACATTATTCAGTGTCTACCGCTGTGAGTTTCACCAAGGGATATAACGAACGAACTCCAAATCAAGCGCAGCCGTCAAGAAACGGGTGTGTGGATGTGATTCAGTATTCACAACAAATTCTGGATCTAATACATAGATGGAACATTAAGTTCGACTGGGGTAAGGATACTATCGAGTTTGTGGAACGTCTGGAAGAACTTGCACGCATGTACAACGTGGATTTAAATCAACTAATAAAGTTTATGCCCGAACTACTACAAGGCAAGGCATTGATCTGGCTAAGGAATAATAATAGTCATTGGAACTCATGACAGATATTTAAAAACGATTTTCTGAATTTCCTCTTCCCTTAAGGTATTTTCAAAAACTGGATGCTGAAATTAGAAAGAGGATCCAGAGACCACGAGAACCTTTTAAAGAGTACGTCTTGGAAATGCAAAGTCTAATGCACCATGCTGAAATGACCGAAGAACAAAAGTTAGAACGTATTTATCGAAATTCACACCCAGATTACCGGTGGTATATACGGCGCAAGGATTTTACGTCATTGACCGAACTGCACCAGCTAGCAGATGACTTGGAGAGTATACAGAATTCAGCACGAGATGCACCGAGTAGTCCTCAGAAAAGCTTCAGCAGAAGTGTAGACCATCCTAAAACAATGTTTTATCGTACAGAAAGCTGTGATGAGGCACAAAAACAAAACAAAAATCTGTGTGAACAATCAGCGAAAAATAATGGAACATCGATTACTTGTGAGGAACATCGCCTAGTCGCAACAGTACTCATTGAAGCTCGTCAAATCAAGCCCACGATAGACACAGGAGCTACCCACTGTTTTATTAAAAAGGAATATGCGGAGAGATTGAAAAAGAATCTGACCTACATGCGGCAGAAACAGATGTTACGCTAGCTGATGGTTGCATTTGGAAACCACTGCACCGATGTACCGTTTTTAATTGTGCCAAAATCCAAGGATGAGATAATTCTGGGATTGGAGATCCTGGATAAATTTTCTACTACGTTGACATGTGCCGGACTCACCGTTATGTTACCGAAACCCAGGCAGCAAATCGAGCATTGTACAATGGCTACGGAAGATCAGGCAGTGGTAAGGAAATCGACTACAGATGAAACATAATGCAACGTGATTTGTGATAAATTAAGTCCAGAGGAAAGAAGACTTGTGAAAAATTTTCTGGATAGTGAACTACCATTATTCAAAAACATCCAAGGGCTCTCTAACATTGCTGAACACAAAATCGTTATGACGGATGAACGACCAATCGTTATGACGGATGAACGACCCCTCGAAGTCCCGCCATGCCAGCGATTATAGATACCTAGGTAAACAAACTGATAGACCGAGGATGTGTGGAGCCATCCAAAAGTCCGTACAGCTTCCCTATAACGCTAGTGCGAAAGAAAAATGGAGATTGGCGCACTTGTATGGACTTTCGTCAATTAAATAAAAGATCAGTGCCGTATGCATATCCCTTGCCGCGCGTCTGTAGCTGCCAGGGGTGACGATTTGAAATCAATGCTGGCTATGATGATGCTGGAAATGAATAAGAAAAATGAAGAAACTTCCAGACTTATGGCGGAAATGAAATCTGACAACTGTAAGATGTTGGAAGAGATGTCCAGAAAGAGTGAAGAAAATTCCAGAAAATTGGAGGAAAGATTTGCCAAATTCGACGACAAATTAGAGGAAAAGTTAGAAGAGAACTCTAGAAAAATCGCTAAGGGCATGGAAGAGAAATTAGAGGTAAATTCTAGAACAATTAACGAGAAACTCGGAAACATCACGATGGTGATTGAAAAGAGAGTAGAAAACGTGGAGGTACAAATTAAAGAGTTGGATAAAAAGATTTTGTCTGTTGACGAGAAATTTCTGGCTCAAGATGAGAAGATTCTGGGCATAGAAAGGAAAATGTCGGAACTGGAAATTAAAGGCGGTCCAGTGAGAGCTATCCATAACGCGTTAAAAATTAAGCCTCCAGAGTTCGACGGCTCTACCTCTTTCAATGTGTTCAAATTACAGTTCGAGACAGTGGCTGCTAGAGATTCTTGGAACGACAACGAAAAGGCGGTATCACTCCTTATGGCATTGAAGGGTGATGCTGCTGACGTATTACAGAGTATTCCCACCGCTTCTAGAAACAACTATGGAGATATAATGGCTGCTCTTGAGCGTAGGTACGGTAGTGAACACAATCAAGTGTGGGGAACTAATTAAAATGCCTGGCAACCCTCCTATGCCTATGTCCGAAAGGGTTGAGGATGAAGATGAGAGAGAGTTAGTTGTTGTCTAGCAGCCGACGAGAATGATCGATTAACCGCCGCGCCGAGTGATTGTCATACATTAAACTATTTAATCTATTACACCTTTTCATTTGTTTTACTTAATAACTATTTAAATGAATTAATAAATGTTTTATTTTATTATTATTAAAATGTAAGAGGCTAATGTGTTTAATTTCATCCTGACAGTTTAAGATGCACAAACGAGAGACGGCAACGTAAACACAATTTGCTATTTCTTATAGTTCAGAAGTGGAATGTAATTTGCCCAATAAAAGAAGTGAAATTTAAAAACGAAAAAGAATGTAAGAAACGTTATAATTTTGTTCTTAATTGTACGATTAGATGTTTTTGGACTCGATGACAAACACTTTGATGGACTTAGTTCTGTATAGTTTTGACAAATAACAATCGATCCTTATTGAACCCCACATAATTATTCGCTAATAATAAGCTAATTAATTTTGGAAATGAAACTTATTTTGAGAGACACTCCTCTCGATAGTTATCGCGCCCATAAGTTATTTTAGTTGATCACCGTAGTATTTAGAGCTTTGTCAGGAAGCATGAATTTGTCCACGAAAAATAGGATATCGCTGTAAACAAGACTACACAATGTCCAAAGGATCCTCGAACAATCTTTAAACTGCAGTTAAGTTAGACTTGTACGAGGGACCTGAAGATGTTGTCCAAACATATACTCTTGGAACTTGATCTACTTTTGGAAGGAATGGAAGAGTGGACCGAGATAGCCCATATTAGGTTCGATTTTAGACTGAATCGGTTAGTCCCTTCGACCATTTTAGGGAATATTTTTTAACTTTTATGGCAGAGGTACTGATAGGACTTAAATTTAATTTGGACAAAACATTACGAGAGCCTTGAGAGCTCTATATAGTTCGATTATGACATAAACTTGGAGTTTATTCATTATGGAATTCGCATTTGATATGACATGAAGAAGTAATTCAGATTTCATTGGAAGTTTCTCTCAAAAACAGCATACAAACAAAATTTTTAAAATATTTTCTTACAAAACTTGTTAATGATGAACATTTTCTGTTCAGAAACGTAAGAAAAGTATAAGTTTTAATTGGAAATCTTCAAACATACAAACATTTTTATAAGAAAAAATATAATAACTAGTTACAGTAGCTTAACAAATTTTGTTCGACCAAACCATTTCGGGGGGGGCCCGGGCCCCCTGTGACCCCCCCCCCCCCTGCGTACGTCCCTGCTGGGTACACATTGTCAGTTTTGAATTACAGCTTTGTTGGTGCTTGCTAGTGTGGCCATTCACTTTTGTCAGTCATCAGGCAACGACAAAAGCTCTGTTCCTTTACCTGCCTGAGGTTACCATTTCTTACCATTTTTAACCTGCAAAGCGTTCCTTTAATTTAACAATCATACAATTTTTATGATAGCAGTTCACCATTTTTACCATTTTTGCCACTGTTAACATTTTGTAAAGTAAAGGAACAGACCAAAAATGTTTTGTGGTTGCTGGACGGTTGGACAGTTATCGATCACTGCGAAATATCGACATTCAAAACTGACAATGTGTACTGCTCTTAAGTGGGGTACACATGATCAGTTTTGACTGTCAGTTTTGCTCAAATAATCGGTTGCTCGCCAGTGTGGCCGTTCATTTTTGTCAGTCATCAGGCAACCACAAAATATTTTGTGGTTGCTGGACAGTTTGACATTTATCGATATTTCCGAAAAATCGACAGTCAAAACTGATCGTGTGTACCCCGCTTTAACCTAAAATTCATTGAAATTAATAGAAATTCGCGCCTTTTCGGTTTTGTGGATGTAAGAAAGTAAGTTGGTAGTCACACGTACAAATTTTTCGAAAAAGTAAAATGTATTTTTATAAAATAAAAGCAATTAGTTTTTCTTCTTTTTGATTTCTGTGAACTATTTTTGCAAAATGTCAACAAAAGCGTAGACATTTCCGCCATTTTTCTTCCCAAATTAATGGCGGTGACAAATTAACGATAATATCGATCGCAATCGATTTTTTAAACTATTATATCGAAATATGTTATCGTAGTAAAAAATGTTGGGAATATCGATGGTTTGCCAGCTCTAATTCTGTATCTCATTTTTGCTGTTATCGACAAAAATCGGTAAAATTAAATCGCAATTTCACAGAAATGGATCAATTACTTTATTTTATAAAAATATTAAAAAAATGCATTTTACTTTTCCGATAAATGTGTACGTGTAACTACGGACTTACTTTCTCACACACACAAAACTGAAAAGCAGCGAAATTTCTATTTATTTCAATGAATTTTAGGTTGCGGATTTTTGTTCCGATAATATCGATAGGCAAAACTATCTATCGATATTTAGTTTTTAAAAAATAATCGATTTTATCGATAGTTAATCTCTAGTTAGTTAATTCGTGTACGTCGTTCGACAGGCGAACTACCCCAGCAAAAAGTTTGCATCCGCGGATGCAGTTAAATCACTAGAACAATTGCCGCTGGAGTACATCATTTTCTATGAATTCACCTATGAATTTTACAAGAGAGCGCGCAGCTAGGATGCACTCCATTTTGCTTCCACGGCACACAGCTAGGATGCACTCCATTTTCGATCCAAATCACAGCCTTTGGTGTAGTGTTTTGGATTGAATTTAAATGCAGGCTAAAGATGCTATAAAATTCAAGCCATTGCAAATATCCCAAAATAAATTAAATTCATTGCTTACTCATGTAAACAAGAATATTAACTTTATTACACAAATACAAATTATAAAAACTCTCCATTAAATTTGATCATAACCGATTTTACTTCCTCTGCTCTGCATTTTGTGACACCGCAACTGGGGGGTTACTCTGTATTGCGATGCCTTTGCGTTTGGTATTTTGTTAGCGCAAGATATTTGCGTTAACGCACGATTTTGACATATGCTTTTGTATACAAGAACTCATTTATGCACATAGAGGCAGATAAATGTTTTCTATAAGCATAAGTGCTGTGTGGAAGAATGTTGTTTTCATCCAGAAATTGTTGTAATCTTTCCTTGATCATCAGGTTAATTAGCTTCATAAAAACAGTAATGAGTGCTATGGGTCTAAAATTTGTGAAAACATCCATGTCCTTATCCTTTTTAGATGTGGGAACAATTTTTATCTTGTAACGATCAAAAGTCGTTGCCTCGTTTTTGATTACAAGATTTTTTTATTTATTTCTTAATTCCATTGAAATAAATAAATTTCAAATTATAAATTTAAATTAACAGACGCCCAAGAGGTATAGGGCGAAAGTAATCAACGGAAAGACAACGAAATGACCACTGGCGGCCAATAGTATAACTAAACGACGACACCATACTATCAGCTGGGCAAACAACATCACCATACAATCAGCTGGCTTAGCTGTGTCGGTGTGATGGTCGGCCAACCAACGGGTATAAAAGGAGGTTGCAAACAGACAATCTGGGCAGTCGTCTGTTGATGACTGATGTGCTAAGTGGGGTTTATAACGTTCCCTTGGCATAGTGGAAGTAGTGTAGCATTAGTCTGTTGTGTTGAGTGGGGGATTGCCGTGCCCTCAGCGAAACAGAAATTAGTTTGTGTTATGTGTTTATAGTCATGAGGGGTGTTTGGAGTCAAGTGGGGGATTACCGTGTCCTTGGCCCCAGACATATTTATGAACGTGTGAGTGTGTGTTTAGAGTCAGGAGGGGGATTGCCGTGTCCCTGGCTTTAGACATCTGTGTGTGTGTTCGAAGTCAAGTGGGGGATTGCCGTGCCCTTGGCTTTAGACATATTATTTGTGGAGTGTTTGGAGTCAAGTGGGGGATTGCCGTGCCCTTGGCCCCAGACATATTTGTGGAACGTGTGTCTGCGTTTAGAGTCAGGAGGGGGATTGCCGTGCCCCTGGCGTTAGACCTATTTGTGTAGTGTGTGTGTGTTTGAAGTCCCCCCACTTGACGTGCCCTTGGCTTCCGACATATACATAACGGTAGTTCCGTGTCATCGTTCATTGTCTTCTGCTGTGCCAAAAAGGTTACCAACAATTCTACCGCCAGTATTCATCGGGACGCTGCTGTGCCAAAGCCGCTGCCAATTATTCTGCCATCAACATTGATCGGACCGCTACCGTGCCAAAGCCATCGCCAACTATTATTCTACCGTCAGCATTCATCGGGCCGCTGCCGCTGCCGTGCCAAAGCCGCTGCCAACTATTCTGCCATCAACATTTATCGAGCCGCTACCGTACCAAATCGCTGCCAACTATTCATCGTCATAATAATGCTCAATACAGTGTTGTGTAAATTGTATTTTTTTAATAAAAAATAAAGGGTTGTTTATAACGTTTTAAAGAAAAATCAACTGTGTGCCTTTCCTCTCTCTAATGCCCTATAACAAATAAATTCTTGTGACGACCCTGGCCCCGCTGAACTTACCCCAGCTTTAAAGTGAAATTACGTCGTCACAATGGCGCCCGAGCAGGGACACTAAAAATGAGAGAAAGGTGAAAAAAATCATAAAAAATATAAAAATCTCGCAGACAACTGATAAAAATGTGGTGACAAATATTCCTTTTAAAAATACCATAAACATATAACCGTATGAGTGATTGTTAAAACTTATTGTCACAGCAACCGGAAAATAAAAAATTAAAGACATTAATGAACCTTATTTGTGTATAGGAAAAAAAAACGGAAATATGTTGCGAGTGTTGTGGCGTATCTTCGTATATCTTACGGAATTTTTACCGGATCCAACGGGAAAATTGGACGACTTGCGTAAGCGATGGGCAAGATTGTTAAACATTGATCGTGGAGAAGAAATATTAAAAAAATGTGAGAAATCACAACTTAAACCGGCGAAGCTCACGGCAGCTTCAAACAATTCAATAGAGTTATCACCTGTAAAAACAGAAGGAATACATTATTCAGTGTCTACCGCTGTGAGTTTCACCAAGGGATATAACGAACGAACTCCAAATCAAGCGCAGCCGTCAAGAAACGGGTGTGTGGATGTGATTCAGTATTCACAACAAATTCTGGATCTAATACATAGATGGAACATTAAGTTCGACTGGGGTAAGGATACTATCGAGTTTGTGGAACGTCTGGAAGAACTTGCACGCATGTACAACGTGGATTTAAATCAACTAATAAAGTTTATGCCCGAACTACTACAAGGCAAGGCATTGATCTGGCTAAGGAATAATAATAGTCATTGGAACTCATGACAGATATTTAAAAACGATTTTCTGAATTTCCTCTTTCCTTAAGGTATTTTCAAAAACTGGATGCTGAAATTAGAAAGAGGATCCAGAGACCACGAGAACCTTTTAAAGAGTACGTCTTGGAAATGCAAAGTCTAATGCACCATGCTGAAATGACCGAAGAACAAAAGTTAGAACGTATTTATCGAAATTCACACCCAGATTACCGGTGGTATATACGGCGCAAGGATTTTACGTCATTGACCGAACTGCACCAGCTAGCAGATGACTTGGAGAGTATACAGAATTCAGCACGAGATGCACCGAGTAGTCCTCAGAAAAGCTTCAGCAGAAGTGTAGACCATCCTAAAACAATGTTTTATCGTACAGAAAGCTGTGATGAGGCACAAAAACAAAACAAAAATCTGTGTGAACAATCAGCGAAAAATAATGGAACATCGATTACTTGTGAGGAACATCGCCTAGTCGCAACAGTACTCATTGAAGCTCGTCAAATCAAGCCCACGATAGACACAGGAGCTACCCACTGTTTTATTAAAAAGGAATATGCGGAGAGATTGAAAAAGAATCTGACCTACATGCGGCAGAAACAGATGTTACGCTAGCTGATGGTTGCATTTGGAAACCACTGCACCGATGTACCGTTTTTAATTGTGCCAAAATCCAAGGATGAGATAATTCTGGGATTGGAGATCCTGGATAAATTTTCTACTACGTTGACATGTGCCGGACTCACCGTTATGTTACCGAAACCCAGGCAGCAAATCGAGCATTGTACAATGGCTACGGAAGATCAGGCAGTGGTAAGGAAATCGACTACAGATGAAACAGAATGCAACGTGATTTGTGATAAATTAAGTCCAGAGGAAAGAAGACTTGTGAAAAATTTTCTGGATAGTGAACTACCATTATTCAAAAACATCCAAGGGCTCTCTAACATTGCTGAACACAAAATCGTTATGACGGATGAACGACCAATCGTTATGACGGATGAACGACCCCTCGAAGTCCCGCCATGCAAGCGATTATAGATACCTAGGTAAACAAACTGATAGACCGAGGATGTGTGGAGCCATCCAAAAGTCCGTACAGCTTCCCTATAACGCTAGTGCGAAAGAAAAATGGAGATTGGCGCACTTGTATGGACTTTCGTCAATTAAATAAAAGATCAGTGCCGTATGCATATCCCTTGCCGCGCGTCTGTAGCTGCCATGGGTGACGATTTGAAATCAATGCTGGCTATGATGATGCTGGAAATGAATAAGAAAAATGAAGAAACTTCCAGACTTATGGCGGAAATGAAATCTGACAACTGTAAGATTTTGGAAGAGATGTCCAGAAAGAGTGAAGAAAATTCCAGAAAATTGGAGGAAAGATTTGCCAAATTCGACGACAAATTAGAGGAAAAGTTAGAAGAGAACTCTAGAAAAATCGCTAAGGGCATGGAAGAGAAATTAGAGGTAAATTCTAGAACAATTAACGAGAAACTCGGAAACATCACGATGGTGATTGAAAAGAGAGTAGAAAACGTGGAGGTACAAATTAAAGAGTTGGATAAAAAGATTTTGTCTGTTGACGAGAAATTTCTGGCTCAAGATGAGAAGATTCTGGGCATAGAAAAGAAAATGTCGGAACTGGAAATTAAAGGCGGTCCAGTGAGAGCTATCCATAACGCGTTAAAAATTAAGCCTCCAGAGTTCGACGGCTCTACCTCTTTCAATGTGTTCAAATTACAGTTCGAGACAGTGGCTGCTAGAGATTCTTGGAACGACAACGAAAAGGCGGTATCACTCCTTATGGCATTGAAGGGTGATGCTGCTGACGTATTACAGAGTATTCCCGCCGCTTCTAGAAACAACTATGGAGATATAATGGCTGCTCTTGAGCGTAGGTACGGTAGTGAACACAATCAAGTGTGGGGAACTAATTAAAATGCCTGGCAACCCTCCTATGCCTATGTCCGAAAGGGTTGAGGATGAAGATGAGAGAGAGTTAGTTGTTGTCTAGCAGCCGACGAGAATGATCGATTAACCGCCGCGCCGAGTGATTGTCATACATTAAACTATTTAATCTATTACACCTTTTCATTTGTTTTACTTAATAACTATTTAAATGAATTAATAAATGTTTTGTTTTATTATTATTAAAATGTAAGAGGCAAATGTGTTTAATTTCATCCTGACAGTTTAAGATGCACAAACGAGAGACGGCAACGTAAACACAATTTGCTATTTCTTATAGTTCAGAAGTGGAATGTAATTTGCCCAATAAAAGAAGTGAAATTTAAAAACGAAAAAGAATGTAATGTGTGTTTAAAATTGCTACCGTTTAAGCAAGCGCAAATGAAAGAACAAAAACTTAATGATGAGCATAAACTCATAATGTGATAATCGCGAAATCATAATCATTTAACGATGAAAAAATGCAAACACGCGTAATGAACAACGAGTGGCGTTAATATGTATGTCAACATGATTAAATATGTGCTTCTTTCTAATGACCATTCCTCAATAAATTAAGTTGTGCGCGAGAACTTAATTAACGCATGTAACGATCATTAACACGCATAATCAAAGTAAACGGCAAACGATGAAGAAAACGAAGTTCTTCAAATATGACCATATATGGTAATGCAAAATAACTTCGATGGGCTAACAACAACTCAAAACGAAAGGGCACCACCTAAACCACCACCACAAACGCGAGTTCTAAAAAGAGAGTAGACAATAGAAGTGAGAATAGTTACAGAGAAAATACTCAGATCGGTCGGGTGGATGAGTGAAGACAAGACAAAACAATAAAAAAATGTAACGTATATTCGGTGCTTAGAAAAATAGAAAAACTTTGTGTTGTGCTATGTCTCAGTTAAAAATGTTAACAGTGGATATGTGGATTAGTGGTGTGAAACGTAAACTTAACGTAATAGAACGTATGTAAATATAACGATAAATGAATGTGAAAATAACTTGTTGCAAAGTTAAGACGAGAGTTAGAGCCATTAGCATCTAAAACGAAAAACAAACGAAATTTAATTTAATAAATTCAAAACGATATCGATCTTTGATGAATTTCAACGGTCAAAACGAAAAATGATATTTTAATAACAAAACGTTAATCTGTTATTGAAAACAAAACGAAATATATAAACGGTCTGCTATGACAAATGAAATGAAAAAGTGATCTTTCAATAACAAACGTAAACGGTTATTGAAGATAAAACGAAAAGCTATCTTTTAGATAAAACGATATAAACGATTTGCAGTGAAGAATGAAAACGATGTTTTAATAACAAAACGATATACGGTTATTATAACAACACGATTATAACAAATGGTCTTAATGACAAAACGATAAACGGTCTTATTAAAGACAAACGTAATAAACGGTCTATAAAGACAAAACGAACAGTGCTAAAGATAAACGTGTAAACGGATAAAACGATAATTAAACTGATTCGTGTTCGAATCAAGGTAAACGTATTAACGAATTTAAACAATCTAAACGTGACATAACGAAAAGATTTCAAAATGAGAAAAATAGAAACACTAAAAGTGAAAACCCTTAAATTACTTTTGGGTGCTCGAAAATTATCAACGGCAGGAAATAAACCAGAACTTGTAAAACGCCTTGTTGACGCAATGGCTAGTGACGAAATTGATTACGAAAGTGATAGTGAAGATAATGTAAACCTTCTTCAACAACAAATTGACCAACTACGTAGTTTAATGGAAAGTGTTTTACACAGTATTCAAAACAAAACGGTTAACGAAAGTACTACGGATGAACAACAAAAATTGACACTAGCTGAATGTCCGGTAGTGCAGCAAAATACAGATAATAGATATAAACCAACGCATAGTGTAAGAGAAATCGCAGATACTTTACCCGTTTATGATCCGATTAAAGATTCGAGTTTTAGCGTGGAACAATTTATTGATCGTGTAAACAAGACAATGCTCGCGTATGAATGGGATGATAAATTTGTATTATTAGCGGTGTATAGTAAACTTAAAGGTCCGGCTAAATCATGGATAGACGCATCTTCAGAATCTTTTACAACGTGGAAATCGTTATCTGACGCTTTAACACAAGAATTTGGTACAGAACTAGATGAAGCGAACGTACATTATAAAATGGCCAAATCTATTAGACTTACGGGTGAAACAGTGAGTGAATATTGTTTCAGAATGGCGGCATTAGGTCGAAGATATAAACTGAGTGAATCGTCAATTATTAAATATACTCGTGAAGGTTTAAAACATAACGAACTACAAAGAGCAATCGCGGCATTAAAGTTCCAAAACATGAAAGAAATGCGAGAAGTAATGGAAGATTATCTCACGAACACTGCCAGCACGTCCAATAGACAACCATTATTTAAACCAAACACTCAAACCCATGGTAAAACCGTAAGTAAACCTAATTTTGATTAACAACCGAGTATCATATGTTTTAATTGTAACGAGACGGGACACAAATCTAATACTTGTCCAAAACGACCAAGATGTAAAGATTGTCAACGGGTACATCCAAAAGGATCACCAGAAAACTGCAGTAAAACGGATAGTCGAAAAACGAATTCAGTACAAAAAGACACCAGCGATAAGATAGTACACATCGAGGATCATCAGTTTTACGCACTTATAGATACAGGAAGTCAATGTAGTATGATACGAAAATCGAAAGCGTCTAAGTTAACGAAAGAAAGGAAGCAATGTTGTCTAAGAATAAACGGTGTATGTGGAGGCTCATGTATTTTAAAGGAAATGATATCTACAAAACTCATTGTTGATGAGTTGGAATTAGATATCGATCTTTATATTGCTGACGACGATATATTTACATCAGATATTATAATCGGTAACGACATCTTTGTCAATAATAAAATACGATTAGTAGTAGAAGGTGACCAACAACATTTCGAATTAATTAACACAACCGTTGCGAACGTTAACAGCCAAAAACCAATTAATACAGAAGATATTGTATGCGGAACCGATGACGATGGAACTAAAATGGAATTAACGAAATTAATAAATCAATATAGAGACGTATTCGGTAATGAAATTAACGAAATAGGATTGACAAACGCACTGGAAATGAAAATAACGCTAACATCAAACGAACCGATAGTTTCAAAACCATATAGACTCCCAGAACCGAAGAAAGCTATTGTGAGCAAAACAATCAAGGATCTATTAGATAACGACATTATACAGAAATCATCGTCAGAATATGCAAGCCCAATAGTCCTGGTTAAAAAGAAAAATGGTAATGATAGGTTATGTGTTGATTATAGACGTTTAAACCAACATATGGTAAAAGAGATTTTTCCAACGCCAAACATAGAGGAACGATTACAGGATATTAAACAATTTTCCTATTTTTCCGTACTGGATTTAAATAGCGGTTATTATCAAATCCCAATAGAAGAAAACAGTCGTAAATACACAGCTTTTGTAACGCGCGACGGACTCTATGAATTTAAACGTATGCCTTTCGGTTTAAAGAACGCTCCAGCTGTATTCCAGAGGTTAATGGCGATAGTACGTGAAAAGACATGGGATGGAGACATGCTTCATTATATGGATGACATAGTAATCGGAAGTAATGACGTCAACGAAATGCTTCAAAAATTAGAACGAGTTTTCAAAGCATTACAAAGCTTGAATCTCACGATAAATTTAAAGAAATGTGAATTTATGAAACAGACAGTTGAGTTTCTAGGCCACCAATTACATCCAGCAGGTATTAGTCCAGGAAAAGTCAAAACGGCAGCTATAGAAGAATTTCCTACACCGAAGAACGTGACCGAAGTACGACAATTTTTAGGATTGAGTAATTATTTTAGAAAATTTGTACCCGGATATGCCTTTATTTCCGAACCATTACGATACTTACTACGAAAAGATGCCAAATTTAAATGGGAAAACGAACAGGAAGAAGCTTTCCGACAACTTAAGAAGTGTTTAACGACAAGTCCAGTAATAGTTGGTTACAGAACTTCAGCGGAACATCAAATTCATACTGATGCAAGCTCAGTTGGATTAGCAGGTGCTTTACTGCAAAAAGAAGAAGACGATTCGTGGAAACCAATAGCATTCTATAGTAGGTCGACAACTAAAGAGGAAAAGAATTATCACAGCTATGAATTGGAAACACCAGCGGTTGTGGAATCTTTAGAAAGGTTTAAGTACTACGTGTATGGGAAAGAGATCACAGTTGTTACGGACTGTAACGCAATCCAAACTACGATGAAAAAGAAAGAACTTATTCCGAGGATAGCTCGATGGTGGTTAATAATTCAGGATTACGAAGTTAATATTATTCATCGATCAGGTCAACGTATGCAACATGTTGATGCATTAAGCAGAGCTCCTTACGAAAAACCTCGTGAAACTGATATGGCATCAATGCGAATATTTAGAGTTGGCGTGAATGAAAATGACTGGTTATTTGCTATGCAACTACAAGATGAGAATATTAAGACGATAGTTGAAAAACTAGTAGCAGGAGACAAAACCATTTGCGACGAATACGAGGTAGAAAAAGGAAGACTATTCAGGAAAGTCCAAGGAAAACTATTATGGGTTGTACCTAAATCGTTAAGATGGAAAATTGTTCAGGGTCAACATGATAACGCAGGTCACCTAGGAGTGGAGAAAGTATTAAATGGACTACAAAAACATTTTTGGTTCCCTCGTATGAGAAACTACGTCAAATCATATATCAAATCTTGTTTAGAATGCGCATATAATAAATCTGGAACGTGTAAAAAGGAAGGAGAATACCATTACGACAATATCAATCCAGTGCCATTCCATACGATACATATGGATCATTTGGGACCATTTCCGAAAAGTACAAAACGGAACGAACATATATTAGTTATTGCTGATGCATTCACCAAATTTACGATATTAAGAGCAGTCAAAGGTACAGCGACAAAACATGTAGTTTCAGTACTTAACGAAATGTCTGACTATTTTGGCATTCCAACGAGGATAGTCACAGACAGAGGAAGCGCGTTTACCTCCCATGAATTCAAGAATTATTGTAAATCGAACGATATTAAACATATATTGAATGCGGTTAGAACACCAAGAGCCAATGGACATGCAGAACGAACAAATAGAACAATCTTGAGTATGATCCAAACGTCAACGGAAAACGATAGAAAATGGGACGATCAGTTGAGAAAAATACAATGGTCAATCAACGCAATGGTTAACAAAACAACAGGCAAAACACCTCAAGAGCTGTTATATGGATACAAACCACGAGATATTCTACAAAATAAACTTGTTTTAGCCATACATGATTACGAACTGATCAACGAAGAAGATCTAAGACGGATAAGCAACGAAACGGCAGAACGAATTAGCGCACAACGGGAATATGCGAAGCAGAAATACGACGAACGACACAAGCGACCAACACGATACCAAATCGGAGATTTAATACTTGTCGAAAATGAACCAGCAGCCACCGGAACGTCAAAGAAGCTCGAACCTTTGTATAAGGGTCCGTTTATTGTAACGAAGATACTTGATAAAGATAGATACGTCGTAGAAGATATACCAGACTCAACGAGAACACAACGCCATTATACATCTGTTTATGCTTCCGATTACGATGATGAAAGCCATGATATCCGAAATGCACTCGAGGACGACCGCAGCGACAGGATGGCCGACTGTGGGGAACTAATTAAAATACCTGGCAACCCTCCTATGCCTATGTCCGAAAGGGTTGAGGATGAAGATGAGAGAGAGTTAGTTGTTGTCTAGCAGCCGACGAGAATGATCGATTAACCGCCGCGCCGAGTGATTGTCATACATTAAACTATTTAATCTATTACACCTTTTCATTTGTTTTACTTAATAACTATTTAAATGAATTAATAAATGTTTTGTTTTATTATTATTAAAATGTAAGAGGCAAATGTGTTTAATTTCATCCTGACAGTTTAAGATGCACAAACGAGAGACGGCAACGTAAACACAATTTGCTATTTCTTATACAAGAGATCTACCGAATGGAACTGAGGGGAAGAGTCCAGAAGCCAAATGAGACTTTACAAGACTTTGCGGCTGATATTGAGCGGTTGGCGCAGTTGGCATATCCAGGAGAGACACATCCATTGGTGGACCGCATAAAGATTGAGACATTTGCAAGTGGTATTCGTGATCCAGAGATAAAATTTGCGACGTATGCGGCACCGATGGGAACATTTGCAGAAACCGTGTCATTTGCCCTGGCCCAAGAAACTGCGAAGATGCTGGTGAAACCTAAAGCTTACAACGTGCGGAGGCTGGAAGTTGAGGACAACAATTCCCAGACTGTTGTCGACCTGCTGAAAGATGCATTAATGCATGTGAAACGAGGGGCTCCTAGAACGAAAAAGACTTGTTATAACTGTCGGAAAACTGGACACTTGGCCCGAGAATGCAGACTGAGACAAGCAAGGCCCAGATCCACCTCACCGCCTTTAAAAAGCGACGACCAACCGGTTGCCAAGAATCTGGAAATAGAGACATCAGGTGAATCAAATAAAGTGAATTCCGTCAATCACGAGACGCCGCTGGCAGAGGATGAAAATGATGGTCCCACAATCTCTATAGCCATAGTCCAGCAGAGGAATCACAACTTAACGGTTAAAGGCTTCGTCAATGGTGTATTGCGTACCTTGACATTGGACACCGGTGCAACAAAGTCCATTATTAGACCGGATTTGGTAAAAGGGAAGGTATTGCCATTAAATGGAGTCAAATTGCGGACGGCCACAGGCGATACTACAACGGTGCATGGAAAGGCCTACCAGGCTAAGTATGGGTAGGAAATCGGTAAATTTCGATTTTATAGTGGCCGATATTGTGGACGAAGTTATACTTGGTGTAGACTTCATGATTGCCTTCGATATCAACCTGGACATAAAGCACCGTGTGATGACATGGTCCAATGTGGAAATACCGATAAGTGTGGGCTACAACGAGAAAAGCAAACATCGCCCTAAGGCAGAATCCGGCGAGATCGCTGTCGATGTCCGTACGCTGAAGGTGGAAGCGGCCGACAAATGGCCCGCAGGAAAGTGGAAAAATCTCGCAACGAGGAGGAAAAAGCAAAGATGTGCGTCGAGGAAAGGTCCATCGAAAAACGGCCGTACGACAAGAAAGGACAAGTCCGAGGAAGACTAGGTGGCACTTAGGAGGGTGACCACAAAGAAAGAAGGTATAGCGTCACTATTCCTGGAGAGAAAGCAACGTCGTCCAGTAGAGCAAAAGTCCAAAGCTGACGCAGTAGAGGTTACATCTAAATTAGTTGCCACCACTATAGAACGAGAACTGCGTCTAGTCAAGAGGAACAGGCTTAAGCGGGAGGCAGTGTTACCAATGCCCATACCACAGAGAGGGAACTGTGCCTATTCGGGACGAACAGGCTTAAGCGGGAGGCAATGTTACGAATGTAACGATAGGTTTAAGTTAATTTAGTTTAATTTCCGTTAATTTAAAAATTTGAATTGTAACGTAACGTTTTATTACGCAGTTATTTTATTTAAGCAACAACAACTACCATGTAGTCGTTACATTACCTTTTGTTAATGTTCTTTTGTTTGTTTTGCCAAAATCATGTAATTATCGTTTAGTTTTTTACTTCTTTTCTTGCATTTATTTGTTGTTGTAATTACGTCATTGATCATCCCCCATGTATGTGAGTCTGGTTGTTCGCTTAGTGCGAATGTGCGTCTGTGTGTTCGTTGTACATATTCGAGGAGTTGCCAGACATTTTCTAGAGGACTCTCGAACAGGGAGACTTTGGGATATAAATACAGGGGAACTGGCAATGACGAGTGAGTTGTGTTTTAAGCGTTGAACTGAACAGATCGGTTAAATAAGAGCTGCGTGCTAACTAGAGACTTGCTGTGTGCTTTGTAATTAAAGTCGGTTCTGAATAAGTGTAATAAAGTAAATAAAGCATTGTAGAAACGTAATCTAAAACGAACCCTGTTTTATTTGGTACAAATCGTACTGGGGAATAAAACAACGTCTACACGGAGATTAGTTAAATCTAATTCCGTAACAATACTTTGTATAATTTCTCTTAACAACATATTTGAATTTACTGTTATTTATAATTTTCATTTCCTGTTCAAGCATTTTTTCTATTTTGTCAATTTTGAATTTGCCTTTCATCTGGATTTCATTTGACGTTTAACCTATGGATTTGAAAGTTGAAAACGAGTGGATTTCGTAAATGTAAACCAAGCATAAGTTGTTCTATAAAACAATTATAATTTGAATTCCAAAAAATATTCAATTTCAATAAAAGATACAAAACGAATTATAAAGGATATTTATTATTGTATTGACCATCAATTACATTACTGGCGCAGTCTGTAGGATCCTTTATTTTTAAGAAGCTGAAGCTTTCAAAAAAGAAAGAACGAATCTGCAATTGAAAAGCTTTAAAGGATAAAAGAAACAAATCTATTGTAGAATTTTGGAGGGAAAACGATCTAATCAATCTTATGAACCGTTAATTCAAGAAGCTCAATCTTACATAAATAAAAGGGACGTAGGTTAGGTTAGGTTAGGTTGAAAAGAGGGGCGAATATAAGAATCGCCACATGCCCGTATGGGGCATACACTTAAGCCAGAATAGGCCTGTTGTGCGCTCTAATTTCGGAAGCCTAAGGGGAATAAATTTTTTATTGCTTAATTTATTGAAAAGAAAATAAATTTATCAGTTAAGAAATTCTGTGCCATTGACATAATCTCTTAAGTTTTTGAACTCGCTTGCCCTAATTTGGTGGAGTTCTGGTATAGTGTTATTTCCTAGAAATTGGTTTCTTAGCGTCGCGAAGGCTGGGCAATGACAGAGATAGTGTTCCAACGTTTCGTCGTCCTCTCCGCATGCTCTGCATTCGCTGCTTTCTGCACAACCGATTTTGTGCAGGTGTGCTTGTAGCCCTAGGTGTCCTGTAAAGATGCCTGTCAGTCTACTAATGCCTTTTTTACTCATTTGAAGGAGTTCCTTTGTTTTATCCTGGTCTGGGTTTCCCCATCGGATTTTTGTATTTTTCCCTTTCTCTTCAGTATTCCAGAGGGATGTATGGGCGTTTTCTGCCCATGCTTTTAACTCTAGACGCGCCGCTTTTAAGGGCTTAGCATTATCTAGGCTTATCGTAGCTTGCTCTCTGGCTTGCCTTGCCAAGGAGTTGGCTATCTCGTTACCCCTAATCCCTTTATGTCCTGGTACCCATATAATGTTAACAGAACCATGGTGGGAGTAGTCGTTGATTGATTTTTTACACTGCAGGACAGTTTTTGATTTCACCGTCTTGCTTGTTATTGCTTTAATTGCTGCTTTACTGTCCGTTAGGATGTTTACAGTGATTGGCCTTGTGTTAGCTTTAAACCAGTTCAGACACTCTGTGATCGCTCGGATTTCGGCCTGTAGGATCGTATTATGATCCGGCAGTCGAAGGGAGATTCTAGTTTCCTGGTCTTCGATATATAGACCCAGACCCGTTCTCCCCCCTAGAACGGCCCCGTCTGTGAACCCACAGCTTCCAGTTGGCATCCGTTCTAGGGTTCCATCGATCCACATGTCCCTGTCTGGTATTAAAATTTCACACAAGGCGGATTCAATTGTTTCAGGTATACGGTCTGATACAATATGATCTATTGACTCACCCGTTGTAACCTGTAATATGTTTTGGTGGTATGTTTGGTGGTCTCTTACGATCCACTCGCTCATCGACTTAAGTCTTATAGCTGCGATGGCTGCCTCATACCTTACCTGAATTTCAATTGGGTGGACAAATAAAATTGTCTCTAAAGCCCTAGTTGGTGTAGTCCTCATTGCCCCGCTAATACTTAAGCAGCACGTTCTTTGGACTTTTTGCAGTACTTTTACGTTGCATTTCTTGTCCGTAGCTGTCCACCATACCACAGAAGCGTAAGTTAGAATCGGTCTAATTACGCTTCTGTATAACCAGTGTGTCATCCTAGGATTGAAACCCCATTTTGAGCCTATAGCTCTTCTGCAGGTTGACCAACATCTGTGGGCTTTATTAGCCCTTTCCTGAATATGGTCTCTCCATTTAAGTTTCCTGTCTAGAATTACTCCCAGGTACTTAATTGTTGGAGAAATGTTTATCATCTTATCTAGGAAAACGGGTTCTTCGTAAGCTCCTATTTTCGTTTTCCTAGTGAATAGACATAATTCTGTTTTTTCCGGGTTGACATTTAGACCTCTCGGTCTAGCCCAGTTGTATGCTATTTTTAGAGCCGTTTCGGCCCTTCTACAGAGTATATTTGGATTCTTTCCCCTAAGAAGTATTATAACGTCGTCTGCATAGCAGATGGGTTCAAATCCTTCGTCGGTTAAGTTCCTTAGTAGACTATTTATGGTGGTAACCCATAGGAGAGGTGATAGTATTCCTCCCTGTGGCGTCCCCTGACCAACTTTGTCTCTTTTTGTTACGTCTTGTAGCGCGCAGCTTATCCATCTATTCCTTAGCATGTGGTCTATCCAGTGCCTCAAGGCCCGGTTTACCTGAAACTCGTCTAAGGAGTGGATTAGCGTTTCGGTGCTGACGTTGTTGAACGCTCCTTCGATGTCGATGCAAACTGCGAGAGTATACAATTTCATCTCGAAGGTTCTCTCTATGTGGTGTACTACCTCATGTAATGCGGTTTCCACTGATCTACCTTTTACGTATGCATGTTGTTTGTACTTGAGCATATCGTTAGGGATGTTACTCTTTATCATGGTGTCGACCGTCCGTTCCATTGTTTTGAGTAAGAATGAAGTTAAACTTATCGGACGATAAGATTTTGGTATTGCATAACTTGACTTGCCGGGCTTGGGAATGAATACTACCTTTGCCTCTTGCCAGGCCAATGGAGTATACGCAAAGTTTAAGCAAGCATTGAAAATCTCGACCAGATTGGACGAAATATAGTCCACTTCCCTTTGAAGTAAGGCTGGGAAAATCTGGTCTGGTCCCGCTGCTTTGTATGGTGAGAAGCTCATTATTGCTTCTTTAATCATCAAGTTGTTGATTTTTGGTGCTTCTTCTGATGCATAAGCTATCTCCATCGGTGACACTGTATGTGCCGTAGTACTCGACGGGAAGTGCGTTCTCATCAGAAGGCTTAGAGTTTCCTCGGCTGTTTCCATCTTTTTACCCGTCTCATCAACCAGAAGCTCGGGTTGTGAGTGAGTTTTAGATAGAAACTTTTTAATTTTAGAGACGTCATTCACGCTATCTACCTGTTCACAAAAAAGCTTCCAGGAGTTCCGTTTGGCGTTTCTTGTCATTTTGTTGTATTCTTTTAGTTTTGTTTGGTAGTTGTCCCAGAATACAGCTGCTTTTTTACGTTTTGCCCTATTGTAAAGTCTTCGGACCTCTTTGCCTTTATTACGAATTTCCCCTGTCATCCAGGGTTTTTCGTAGGCAGATTTCCTCTCTCGAAGTGGACAACTTTCTTCGAAAGACCTTACTAGAGCCTCTGTTAGTTTATTGACATTCCTATCAATATCTTCTTTGCTTAGGCAAACCTCAACTTCTTGCCCTAGTCTATCTTTAACTTGTTTTCCGAATTTAGCCCAATTAGTTTTGGATTTATTTCGGAAAGTTATCGGATTCGGCGGTGGCCTTGATAATTTAAACCTAATATACCTATGGTCAGAGAAGGAGTGTTCCTTTGAAACTCTCCACTCATGTACCTCGTTTATTAGATTTTCTGAACATATTGTTACATCTAATACTTCCTCCCTAACTCTGTTAACAAAGGTTGGTGTATTTCCTATGTTAAGGGTTATCAGGTCGTTAGTATTCAAAAATTCTAGAAGGGCTTGACCCCTCTTGTTAGTATTAGTACTACCCCACGAAATGTGGTGAGAGTTAGCATCGCTACCTACTAGTACTTCGTTACCTGTTTGCTTGATTTTCCTCACCAGTTGCTGTAGCTCCGACGAAGGTGGTAATGTCGGCGAGTCGAACGGCAGGTAGATTGATGCGAGGTATATATTACCATTCCCTTGCTTCAACACTGTGGCGTCCGAGGTTGACAACTCTGGGGAGAAAAGAAAGCATAAGTTTTTATGGCATATAATACAGGTCCTCGGTCGGTTTCCTGTATTAGCGTAAAAGAGTTGGTAATTAATGTGGTTTAGTCCGGAAACCTTGTTCTTTACGGTCCAAGGTTCCTGGATTAAACCGATGTGTATTTTACCTTTGTTTATTTTATCCATCAGGGCTTGAGTTGCCGTTTCGCTCCGATGGAGGTTTATCTGGATGACCTCAATCATGAGTCATCCAGTAAGCGTGCTTCTTGGGAGTCGCTGATGGCTTCGACCCCCTCTTCGGAATTGCTCGGTGGTTTGTCCTCCTTGCTGGTTTGGTGGGCATCCTCTTCTTCTTCCCCGACTCGTGCCCTTCCAACTTTAAAGGTGACTGCATTACAGATGTAGTACGCCTTACCCTTTGTCTTTGTAAGACTGGATAGTGAGAGGTCGTCAATTCCAACCACAAGGAGAGTGCCATCCTCTTTCTCCTCCCTGTGGAAGACTTCCCACCTCTTCACTTCCAAGGTCTCATTTTGCTTGCCAAAGACCTCGAGCATGCGTTCTGTCTCGAACTTGCAGCCATACCCTTTGACGTAAACCGTCGCTTTAGTCAGATGAGGTATCTCGTCCTTCCTCACCAGCTTCAATTTTCCGCCTTCCCAAGGAGTTGTCACACTGTTGATGACTTCCTCGAGAGCGGCCGGGTTCGCGTGCGGTCCCAAGTGGTATACTAAGAGGTCCCCTTTGAGCTCGCTGCTGACTATTTTTATTGGCCCACTCTTTAGAATGTGTTCCAGTATTTTATCGCTGACCATATTTTCGATGGCCTGCTGGTGTTCTTTAGGTAATCTGCCGGACCCTCTACTGGTATCGATCACTGCATAGCACCTCTCGTCCCTGTAGTTCTTCCTGGCCACCTTGGCGTAAGTAGATGGCGGCTCCGAGCCAGTCTCTGCGCCCATCTTCCTCTTCTGGAAGGCCCTGGGCTTCCTATCAGAGCCCTTGGTACTTCCAGAGGATTCCGCGGTCGCGCTCACCTTCTTCGTGCCCGAGCACTCCTTTTCGCCCTCCGTCGAAGGGTTCTTTGGGCAGTCTCCTTCGCGTGGGTTTTGAGAGGAATTGCTTGGGGCATTTGATGGTGGGAAGCTCATTTTCTTCTTACTTGGTTTGGCGGTATTTTCTTCCTCTGGAGATCTAATCCTCTTCGCCGCTTCCGAGGAAGTGGAGGGATTGTTGATCTCTTTTGGTGCGGCCCGCTGTTTTTTGTTTAGCTGTGCCTGGATCCTCTGGTACCTACGTCTCTGGGCTCCAGTCCACCGAACTTTTTTCTCCGTTGTAAGTTTAGATATGCTTTCGCTTACCTCTTCTACCATCTTGTGGACCTCCTCGTTAACGGGCTTCTCCACAACGGTGGTGTTGATTTTGCAACTGCTGTCTGATTCGGAGTCAGGGTCGCTCCCATCCTCGGATGGCTGGGTCCAGATTAAACTCTCCCTTCGCTTCCCTTTCTCCTCATCTTTTTTACCTTTCGGTTGCGTGCTTGTAGCAGTACCGTCGACCACAGATGCCAAGGCACCCACATCTGTGGGAGATGTTTGCTCACGATCGCTTGATGACGACGAGGTGTGACTCGCAGGCAGATCACTATTCCCCGCCGGTACTGGGTTATTTAGGCCCTGCACCGTAACTTTTATTCCTTCTTTGTCCTCCATGTTTGTTTTTTGTTTTAGGGGAACACCCCCGTAGTCAGTTTTTTGTCCGCGGGAACCTCAGAGGTTCCAGAGGTAGGTGGTCGTGCCACTCCACCCTAGACGGGTCATGTCACAAGTGATTTCCCTCGTAAATGATAGAGTAGCCCGACCATCCACCTCCCCCTATACGCCGGTGGGGACGCGCCCGGTAGGAGAACTGACAAACACCCTCGGGAAAGGGACGTATATTTAATTCAATAATCCCAAATTTTATTAAAAATCATTATATTTTCAGTTTTTAATATCTGTTTTGGAGGGAAAACTAATTTACCAAAGAAAAAAATTGATCAATTTTCAAATTTTTGGAGGGAAAACGAATTCAAATAGCAAAGAAAGAATTAATCAATTTCAATTATTCAATTATCAATTTTTGAAGGGAAAACGAAAGAATCAATCTATTTTTACAAGTTTGAGGCAAAAGGAATAAATACAGCAAGAAGCGAATCTATCAATTTTCAAATTTTTAATTTTTGATGGAAAAGGAAGTAGTTATAAAAAAATGGAACCATCAAACAACAATATCAACGACCATATCTCGTCCTATCAATAAATGACGTCCTCAAGGATGATCAATGAATTTATAGGTGATACCAATTATGCTTTAACATCGTTTATACGAGAAGTTGATACCGTGCTTTCGTTGGTTCAAACGAATGTTGAAGCAAGCAATTATATATTCAATAGGATTATTCTAAATAAAATTCACGAAGAGGCTCTCCATGTATTGCGATCTTTGGGGCCAAATCCAGTTTGGAGTGAAACAAAAAAGGTGTTAATTCAAAATTTTGGGATAATAGAATCATACCATCAATTATATCAAGAAGCGTTTGGAGCAAAGAATTATGGTATTATAAATTATTATAAGCACTTATTATCTATTTTATGCAAGATAAATGAAAAGTTTGAATACGATAGTGAGAAGCCTATAGAATTTAGTCCCGAAAACGCAGAAAAAATAATTTTAAGAACCTTCATTAATAATATAGATGTAAATTTGGCTTCCGTTGTGATAAATAGAAACGTATATAAATTAAGAGATGCGTACAGTTTACTTGAGCAGCAAGGTCTTATTAGAAACAATTTTCAAAAGCAGATAAACACTAATCAGAATACAAATTATAGAAGCAGGGCACAACATATACCCATAAACTTTAATCATAATGGTCAGAGCAGTAGCAATGCGAAAACACTGCGATTAGATTTTAATTATAACAACCGAAATTAAAATAGACCAACAGATACAAATTTTTCGAATAGGAATTATACAAATTATAATAATAATCAACATCAATATAGTCAAAACCGTAATTTTCAAACTAATATGCAAAATTTTCCAAATAATAACAATAATCATAGCAGCCAAACAAAAAATTTTAACGTTCAAAATAATTCTCAGTTCTATAATAGTAATAGTGGCAGGTACAAACAGGCAAAAAAAATAGCTCTTGAAAATATTATTGACTCTAACAGTGATCTAATATACACTGAAGATCAAATATTGGGTAATACGGAAGTCATACAGCATGCCATTCAAACAATAACTGATAAACCAGTATATACTAAAATGTATCGTTACCCGTACATATATGAACAAGAAATTTATAATCAGATAGATTACATCCATATAATAGCCCTTTGTGGATAGTTCCTAAGAAAGTAGATTTTTCCGGAGAAAAGAAGTTTCGTTTAGTCATAGATTATCGCAAATTAAATGAAATTACGGTAGATGATAAATTCCCAATACCAAATATAGAAAATATTTTAGACAAATTGGGCAGAGCTCAATATTTTTCTACCATCGATTTGGCAAAGGATTTCCATCAAATATTAGTTAAGCCGGAAGATAGATGTAAAACTGCCTTTTCTACGCCTAATGGACATTATGAATTTATAAGAATGCCGTTTGGTCTAAAAAATGCGCCGGCAACCTTTCAACGTTTAATTAATAATGTTCTCCGAGAATTTATAAATAAGATTTGTGTTGTATATTTAGACGATATTCTCGTATTCTCTACTATCCTTCAGGAACATATAACAAACATAAATTTGATATTTCAAAAATTAAGAGAAACGAATTAACAACGGACGGCGTAAAGCCAAACCCATTAAAAATTGATACTATTTTAGAACTTCAATTACCCAAAAATATAAAAGGAATAAAGTCATTTCTAAGTATGGCTGGCTATTACAGGAAATTTATTAAAGACTTTTCCAAAGTAGCTTTTCCTATGATTAGGTATCTTAGAAAATGAGTAAAACTTGATATAAACGATCCCAACTACATCAATGCATTTCAAAAATTAAAAAATATACTAACTCAAGCAACGGTGCTTAATTATCCGGACTTTGAGAAGCCTTTTCAATTATCGACAGATGCCAGCAATTACGCGATTGGTGTTGTATTACAACAAAATGGACACCCAATCTGCTATGCCAGTAGAACATTAAACCAGCACGAACTTAATTATTCAGCTACTGAAAAAGAGCTTTTGGCGATCGTTTGGGCTACGAAATATTTTCGTCCTTATCTTTATGGTGTAAAGTTCGAAGTCCTTTCAGATCATCAGCCCTTAAGGTGGCTCTTTGTTAAAGCACAAAGTAGGGATTTAAATTCACGACTTTTCAGATGGATGTTGAAACTCAGCGAGTTCAACATAAATGTTAATTACATAACAGGGAGGGATAATAACGTTGCGGATTTTCTTAGCGGGATTAATAGCAATACTGGTGAAATAAATCATCTTGATGATGATGACAGCTCAATGTACAACAATAATGATTCTAATACAGAGACAGTACACTCACAACTAGAAGGCGAGTCAGATTATATCGGTCGTTAATCGTTTTAAACTCCAAATTATTTTAACAGATAATAAACCTAACAACATTGAAACAACACACATAAATGTATTTATATATCTTCTAATGATCTAGTGAACAATATTGAAACAATTCTAAATGCAAATATTGATAAAGGGAAAGTGGGAATTCATACTGAGTTAGATGATCATAAATATAATATTTTGCAGAAAAAATTAAAGGAATTGTTTAAAGGGAATAATTCTATTAAATTTTTCAGATGTGCCTACTTTGCAAAGGATTTAAAGTCTGAAGATGAAACATATCAGCAAATCCATCACTATCACAGACATGAAACAGGGCATACATACTGGAATTACTGAAAACTATGAGGGCCTTAAAAGAAAAATATATTTTCCCAACTTGAAAACATTTATTCAAAAGTATATAAACAACTGTGATATTTGTAATCAATCAAAATTTGATAGAAAGCCTATTAAAGAAAAATTTAAGTTCACGGAAACCCCAACAGATATAGGAAGAACCTAAATTCAGATTCAGTGATTTAAATAATTTTCACAATAATAATATTAAACGGGAAGCCAAATATAATGGATTGGTAAAACCATCTCAATATGTCCAATAATTATATTGTAATTTATGATAAATAATCGCAAGGTTCATATTGTACATAGTTTATATTGTATGTATTAATTTGTAATACAAGTACAATACACATTTTTTGAAAAACACAAAGTTATCGGAAACAATTGTAACATATAATGCTATCTAATGGGAGAAGTAACGATTTTATATTTTCATTTTAATCCTAATTATTATAATCCTTAATTTACCATAATTTGTTATAAAAAAATCTAGATCATATTTATTTATATAATTAACATTTTTCATTGTACTATTTATTCTAACTTGTCTATCACTACTGCGAATACTATTATTATTGTTTATCTCATTTACTTATTATTGTTATCAGATTTTCTTCACTTAATTCTAAATAACTAACCTTATATACAAATGTTTTTAAACTCAATTTAATACTCTAAACCTAAAAACAACAACATTACATTATTGTTTAGTGGGGAGAAAGGAATTGTTTAAAGGGAATAATTCTATTAAATTTGTCAAATGTGCCTACTTTGCAAAGGATTTAAACTCTGAAGATGAAACATATCAGCAAATCCATCACTATCACAGATATGAAACAGGGCATACTGGAATTACTGAAAACTATGAGGGCCTTAAAAGAAAAATATATTTTCCCAACTTGAAAACATTTATTCAAAAGTATATAAACAACTGTGATATTTGCAATCAATCAAAATTTGATAGAAAGCCTATTAAAGAAAAATTTAAGTTCACGGAAACTCCAACAGATATAGGTCAAATAATACATATGGACATTTATACAAATTCAAAGTCAAACTTTTTAACATTCATAGACAGATTTTCCAAATTCGCAACAGCCTATTACTTAGAAGATAGAGCAAATCAAACTATAATAGAAAAAATAAGACAGTATAAGTCTCAAAAAGGATTTATTAAAAAACTGATAACGGATAATGAGTTCAAAAGTGTGAACATTAAAGAATTCTTGAAAGACGAAGGCATAGAATTGCATTTTGTCTGTGTTTAGACACACAAATTTCTCGGGAAAGTAAATTGAGTTTTTGGGAGAGAGCGGAGAGGAAAGAGCTCCTCAATACTCTTTCCTACCCCCTGTTGCCTAAAAACTGAATTTACTTTCCCGTGTGTGTAAACACGGACTTAGTTAAATCAAATACACATACAGGAAATGGCGACATGGAACGTTTACATAACACTCTTTCCGAAAAAATTAGGGTGTTATATTTAGAAGAAAAATCGTTAACCATAAAAGACAAAATGAGTAAAGTAATAGAATATTACAATAAGAGCTTTCACTCAGTCACTAAAGACCAGCCTTTTGCAATTGAATTTGGACAGTGTAATAAAAAAGATATCTATAAAAATATTTTAAAATATAAGAAAAATAATATTGAGAAGAAAAACGTAACGTATAACGAAAAACGAGAAATGGGATTCATAAAAAATTATAAATCTAACAGACATAAGGAAGAACCTAAATTCAGATTCAGTGATTTAAATAATTTTCACAATGATTGTCTAAGTCTGGAGTTTCCCCCATTGGCTTAACTTCATCACTTTCCTCTTTGCAGAGAAAAATGTTTACAAAACGCACTGACAGCTTGCAAAATTTACTGATCGCTACCAATATCATGATTTCATCCCGGCGAAGGGAATTATCAATTGGCTTTTCAGTTTTTGAAATGATGATTTTTTAGTGAAAACCTGAACTCTTTAAGCATCGAGTATTCTCATGTTAATGAGAATGATGCTCACTTTTCGGCTTTCCCAAAAAACACCAGAACAAAATATTTGCAAGCTGACAGCACGATTCAACTAAGAAATCATCGATTTCTGTTAAGTTGAAATAACATCAACACAGTTACCTGTGAGTATGTCGTTGGAATCTTATTTACAAAATTCCGTTTTGCGCGAGCCTTCGCTGTTTTTTGTTTGTTTTGTTTTAGTTGAAGATTCAATCATATGATTGTCTAAGTCTGGAGTTTCCCCCATTGGCTTAACTTCATCACTTTCCTCTTTGCAGAGAAAAATGTTTACAAAACGCACTGACAGCTTGCAAAATTTACAAAATTTAAAGAGTTCAGGTTTTCACTAAAAAATCATCATTTCAAAAACTGAATAGCCAATTGATAATTCCCTTCGCCGGGATGAAATCATGATATTGGTAGCGATCAGTAAATTTTGCAAGCTGTCAGTGCGTTTTGTAAACATTTTTCTCTGCAAAGAGGAAAGTGATGAAGTTAAGCCAATGGGGGAAACTCCAGACTTAGACAATCATATGATTGAATCTTCAACTAAAACAAAACAAACAAAAAAAAAAAAAATAATTTTCACAATAATAATATTAAACGGGAAGCCAACTACAATGGATTAGTAAAACCATATCAATATGTCCAATAATTATATTGTACTTTATGATAAATAATCGCAAGGTTCATATTGTACATAGTTTATATTGTATGTATTAATTTGTAATGCAAGTACAATACCAATTTTATGAAAAACACAAAGTTATCGGAAATAATTGTAACATATAATGCTATCTAATGGGAGAAGTAACGATTTTATATTTTCATTTTAATCCTAATTATTATAATCCTTAAATTACCATAATTTGTTATAAAAAACTCTAGATCATTCCTTCTCGCCATTATTTATTTATATAATTAACATTTTTCATTGTACTATTTATTCTAACTTGTCTATCACTACTGCGAATACTATTATTATTGTTACTCTCATTTACTTATTATTGTTATCAGATGTTCTTCACTTAATTCTAAATAACTAACCTTATAGACAAATGTTTTTTATACCCTCCACCATATGGAGGGTATAATTAAATTTGTCATTCCGTTTGTAACACATCGAAATATTCGTCGGAGACCCTATAAAGTATATATATTATTGATCAGCATAAAATTCTATGTCGATTTGACCATGTCCGTCTGTCCGTCCGTCCGTCAGTCCGTCCGTCTGTCTGTCTGTTGAAATCAAGATACAGCTCGCAATTTTAAAGATAGAGAGTCAAAATTTGGTACAGAAGTTTTTATTACTTGCAGGATGGTTGGTATTGAAAATGGGATATATCGGTCCACGTTTTGATATAGCCCCCATAGAACGGTACCTCCCGATTTTCGGTATTTTTAGGGTTTTAGCTTCATTATCCCACCAAAATGGCTGAAATTTGGTACGTAGTCTTCTTTAGTGGTATAAAACATTCCCCTAGAATTTTGTCGGTATCGGTCCACGTTTTGATATAGCCCCCATAGAACGGTACCTTCCGATTTTCGGTATTTTTAAGGTTTTAGCTTCATTATCCTACCAAAATGGCTGAAATTTGGTTTGTAGTCTTCTTTAGGGGTATAAAACATTCCCCCAGAATTTTGTCGGTATCGGTCCACACCTTCATATAGCCCCCATAGAACGGTACCTTCCGATTTTCGGTATTTTTAAGGTTTTAGCTTCATTATCCTACCACAATGGCTGAAATATGATACGTAGTCTTCTTTAGGGGTATAAAATATTTCCCCAGAATTTTGTCGGTATCGGTCCACACCTTCATATAGCCCCCATAGAACGGTACCTCCCGATTTTCGGTATTTTTGGGGTTTTAGCTTCATTATCCTACCAAAATGGCTGAAATTTGGTACGTAGTCTTCTTTAGGAGTATAAAACTTTCCTCCAGAATTTTGTCGGTATCGGTCCACACCTTCATATAGCCCCCATAGAATGGTACCTCCCGATTTTCGGTATTTTTAAGGTTTTATCTTCATTATCCTTCCAAAATGGCTGAAATTTGGTACGTAGTCTTCTTTAGGGGTATAAAACTTTCCCCCAGAATTTTGTCGGTATCGGTCCACACCTTCATTAGCCCCTATAGAACGGTACCTCCCGATTTTCGGTATTTTGAACGTTGTGGCCTCAATATTCCACCGAAATGGCTGAAATTTGGTATTTAGACATCGTTGGGGTACTCAAACTTCCCCTTTAAATTTGTCGGTATAGGCCCACGCCTTCATATAGCCCCCATGGAAAGGCACCTCCCGATTTTTCGTATTTTGAAGGTTGTGTCTTCAATATTCCACCAAAATTGCTGACTAAAATTCGTCGGTATAGGTCCACATTTCGATATAGCCCCCATAGAACGGTACCTCCCGATTTTAGTAATACTGATGATTGTGACGTCAATATCCAACCGAAATGGCTGTAATTCGTTATTTCGTCTTCCAAGAGTTATAAAATATTCCAGAAGAGTGTTATCAGTATAGGTCCACGTCTTCCTATATCCCCATTGAAGCGTACTTCTTGATTTTCGATATTTTTTAAGTTTTAGCCCCACTCTCTTACCGAAATATAGGAAATTTGGTATTTAGTCTTCTTTGAGCCTAAAAACTTTCCGTCAGAAATTTGTCGGTATAGATCGACGTTTTGAAATAGCCCCCATAGAATGGTGCCTCACATTGTTTTACCGAAATTGCTGAAATTTAGTATTAAGTCTTCTTCATACACGAAAGGAAACTAATTATTCCATTTTACTTCAATACAACTTGTGGTGGAGGGTATAACAAGTTCGGCCCGGCCGAACTTAACGCCGTTCTTACTTGTTTTAAACTCAATTTAATACTGTAAACCTAAAAACAACAACATTACATTATTGTTTAGTGGGGGAGAAGTAATGATAGTATTATCATTACCAATATAACAATATAATATATTATCTTAGAATTTTTATTAGCTAAAATATCATTCCCTCTTCCCCATTTCCTCAATTTATTCAATATTTATTTATATTAGCTTAACACATATTTTGTATTAAATTGATTAATTTACGATTTTTTTCCTCATTATTATAATATTAATACTTTGTATAATTTCTCTTAACAACATATTTGAATTTACTGTTATTTATAATTTTCATTTCCTGTTCAAACATTTTTTCTATTTTGTCAATTTTGAATTTGCCTTTGAATAAATAAGTTGTTCTATAAAACAATTATAATTTGAATTCCAAAAAATATTCAATTTCAATAAAAGATACAAAACGAATTATAAAGGATTTTTATTATTGGATTGACCATCAATTACATTACTGGCGCAGTCGGTAGGATCCTTTATTTCAAGAAGCTGAAGCTTTCGAGAAAAAAAGAACGAATCTGCAATTGAAAAGCTTTAAAGGATAAAAGAAACAAATCTATTGTATAATTTTGGAGGGAAAACGATCTAATCAATCTTATGAACCGTTAATTCAAGAAGCTTCCATACATAAAAGGGACGTACATATATTTAATTCAATAATCCCAAACTTTATTAAAAATCATTATATTTTCAGTTTTTAATATCTGTTTGGGAGGTAAAACTAATTTACCAAAGAAAAAAATTGATCAATTTTTAAATTTTTTGGAGGGAAAACGAATTCAAATAGCAAAGAAAGAATTAATCAATTTCAATTCTTCAATTATCAATTTTTGAAGGGAAACGAAAGAATCAATCTATTTTTACTATTTTGAGGCAAAACAAATAAATAAAGCAAGAAGCGAAACTATCAATTTTCAAATTTTTGAGGGAAAAGGAAGTAGTTATAGAAAAATGGAACCATCAAACAACAATATCAACGACCAACCATCTCTCGTCCTATCAATAAATGACGTCCTCAAGGATGCTCAGCGGATTAATGAATTTAGAGGTGATACCAATTATGCTTTAACATCGTTTATACGAGAAGTTGATACCGTGCTTTCGTTGGTTCAAACGAATGTTGAAGCAAGCAATTATATATTCAATAGGATTATTCTAAATAAAATTCAAGGAGTGGCTCTCCATGTATTGCGATCTTTGTGGCCAAATACAGTTTGGAGTGAAACAAAAAAGGTGTTAATTCAAAATTTTGGGATAAAAGAATCATACCATCAATTATATCAAGAAGCGTTTGGAGCAAAGAATTATGGTATTATAAATTATTATATGCACTTATTATCTATTTTATGCAAGATAAATGAAAAGTTTGAATACGATAGTGAGAAGCCTATAGAATTTAGTCCCGAAAACGCAGAAAAAATAATTTTAAGAACCTTCATTAATAATATAGATGTAAATTTGGCTTCCGTTGTGATAAATAGAAACGTATCTAAAACGTATCTAAATTAAGAGATGCGTACAGTTTACTTGAGCAGCAAGGTCTTATTAGAAACTTAAAAATATACTAACTCAAGCAACGGTGCTTAAGTATCCGGACTTTGAGAAGCCTTTTCAATTATCGACAGATGCTAGCAATTACGCGATTGGTGCTGTATTACAACAAAATGGACACCCAATCTGCTATGCCAGTAGAACATTAAACCAGCACGAACTTTATTATTAAGCTACTGATAAAGAGCTTTTGGCGATCGTTTGGGCTACGAAATATTTTCGTCCTTATCTTTATGGTGTAAAGTTCGAAGTCCTTTCAGATCATCAGCCCTTAAGGTGGCTCTTTGTTAAAGCACAAAGTAGGGATTTAAATCCACGACTTTTCAGATGGATGTTGAAACTCAGCGATTCAACATAAATGTTAATTACATAACAGGGAGTTATAATAACCTTGCGGATTTCCTTAGCGGGATTAATAGCAATACTGGTGAAATAAATCATCTTGATGATGATGCCAGCTCAATGTACAACAATAATGATTCTAATTCAGAGACAGTACACTCACAACTAGAAGGCGAGTCAGATTATATCGGTCGTTAATCGTTTTAAACTCCAAATTATTTTAACAGATAATAAACCTAACAACATTGAAACAACACGTGGTAATAAATGTTTTTATATATCTTCTAATGATCTAGTGAACAATATTGAAACAATTTTAAATGCAAATATTGATAAAGGGAAATTGGGAATTTATACTGAGTTAGATAATCATAAATATAATATTTTGCAGAAAAAATTAAAGGAATTGTTTAAAGGGAATAATTCTATTAAATTTCTCAGATGTGCCTACTTTGCAAAGGATTTAAACTCTGAAGATGAAACATATCAGCAAATCCATCACTATCACAGACATGAAACAGGGCATACTGGAATAACTGAAAACTATGAGGGCCTTAAAAGAAAAATATATTTTCCCAACTTGAAAACATTTATTCAAAAGTATATAAACAACTGTGATATTTGTAATCAATCAACATTTGATAGAAAGCCTATTAAAGAAAAATTTAAGTTCACGGAAACCCCAACAGATATAGGAAGAACCTAAATTCAGATTCATGAGGAAGAACCTAAATTCAGATTCAGTGATTTAAATAATTTTCACAATAATAATATTAAACGGGAAGCCAAATATAATGGATTGGTAAAACCATCTCAATATGTCCAATAATTATATTGTAATTTATGATAAATAATCGCAAGGTTCATATTGTACATAGTTTATATTGTATGTATTAATTTGTAATACAAGTACAATACACATTTTTTGAAAAACACAAAGTTATCGGAAATAATTGTAACATATAATGCTATCTAATGGGAGAAGTAACGATTTTATATTTTCATTTTAATCCTAATTATTATAATCCTTAAATTACCATAATTTGTTATAAAAAAGTCTAGATCATTCCTTCTCGCCATTATTTATTTATATAATTAACATTTTTCATTGTACTATTTATTCTAACTTGTCTATCACTACTGCGAATACTATTATTATTGTTATTATCATTTACTTATTATTGTTATCAGATTTTCTTCACTTAATTCTAAATAACTAACCTTATGCTTGGTTTACATTTACGAAATCCACTCGATTTCAGCTGTCAAATCCATAGGTTAAACGTCAAATGAAATCAAGATGAGATTTCATTTAACGTTTGAGCAATGGAATTGACAGTTGAATTCGAGTGGATTTCGTAAATGTAAACTTATTATAGACAAATGTTTTTAAACTCAATTTAATACTGTAAACCTAAAAACAACCATTACATTATTGTTTAGTGGGGAGAAAGGAATTGTTTAAAGGGAATAATTCTATTAAATTTGTCAAATGTGCCTACTTTGCAAAGGATTTAAACTCTGAAGATGAAACATATCAGCAAATCCATCATTATCACAGACATGAAACAGGGCATACTGGAATTACTGAAAACTATGAGGGCCTTAAAAGAAAAATATATTTTCCCAACTTGAAAACATTTATTCAAAAGTATATAAACAACTGTGATATTTGTAATCAATCAAAATTTGATAGAAAGCCTATTAAAGAAAAATTTAAGTTCACGGAAACTCCAACAGATATAGGTCAAATAATACATATGGGCATTTATACAAATTCAAAGTCAAACTTTTTTAAAAAACTGATAACGGATAATGAGTTCAAAAGTGTGAACATTAAAGAATTCTTGAAAGACGAAGGCATAGAATTGCATTTAGTTAAATCAAATACACATACAGGAAATGGCGACATAGAACGATTACATAACACTCTTTCCGAAAAAAATAGGGTGTTATATTTAGAAGAAAAATCGTTAACCATAAAAGACAAAATGAGTAAAGTAATAGAATATTACAATAAGAGCTTTCACTCAGTCACTAAAGACCAGCCTTTTGCAATTGAATTTGGACAGTGTAATAAAAAAGATATCTATAAAAATATTTTAAAATATAAGAAAAATAATATTGAGAAGAAAAACATAACGTATAACGAAAAACGAGAAATGGGATTCATAAGAAATTATAAATCTAACAGACATAAGGAAGAACCAAAATTCAGATTCAGTGATTTAAATAATTTTCACAATAATAATATTAAACGGGAAGCCAAATATAATGGATTAGTAAAACCATCTCAATATGTCCAATAATTATATTGTACTTTATGATAAATAATCGCAAGGTTCATATTGTACATAGTTTATATTGTATGTATTAATTTGTAATAAAAGTACAATACCAATTTTTTGAAAAACACAAAGTTATCGGAAATAATTGTAACATATACTGCTATCTAATGGGAGAAGTAACGATTTTATATTTTCATTTTAATCCTAATTATTATAATCCTTAAATTACCATTATTTGTTATAAAAAACTCTAGATCATTCCTTCTCGCCATTATTTATTTATATAATTAACATTTTCATTGTACAATTTATTCTAACTTGTCTATCACTACTGCGAATACTATTATTATTGTTACTCTCATTTACTTATTATTGTTATCAGATGTTCTTCACTTAATTCTAAATAACTAACCTTATAGACAAATGTTTTTAATCTCAATTTAATACTGTAAACCTAAAAACAACAACATTACATTATTGTTTAGTGGGGGAGAAGTAATGATAGTATTATCATTACCAATATAACAATATAATATATTATCTTAGAATTTTTATTAGCTAAAATATCATTCCCTCTTCCCCATTTCCTCAATTTATTCAATATTTATTTATATTAGCTTAACACATATTTTGTATTAAATTGATTAATTTACGATTTGTTTTCCTCATTATTATAATATTAATACTTTGTATAATTTCTCTTAACAACATATTTGAATTTACTGTTATTTATAATTTTCATTTCCTGTTCAAAAATTTTTTCTATTTTGTCAATTTTGAATTTGCCTTTGAATAAATAAGTTGTTCTATAAAACAATTATAATTTGAATTCCAAAAAATATTCAATTTCAATAAAAGATACAAAACGAATTATAAAGGATTTTTATTATTGGATTGACCATCAATTACATTACTGGCGCAGTCGGTAGGATCCTTTATTTCAAGAAGCTGAAGCTTTCAAGAAAAAAAGAACGAACCTTCAATTGAAAAGCTTTAAAGGATAAAAGAAACAAATCTATTGTTGAATTTTGGAGGGAAAACGATCTAATCAATCTTATATGTATAATATAATTGTTCCACATACATCCCAGATGGGACAAGGGAGACTTCTCTCACATCAATGAGTGCACGCCGATTCATATTGGCTCAATGATATGGGACCTACTTTTTATTGCCGAGTCCGAACGGCGTGTCTTACGACACCACTTGTAGAGAAGTTTTTCATGGCTTATATACTCAGGAAATGTCGCCAGCATTACTGAGGGGGAATTTCTAATCAATCTTATGAACCGTTAATTCAAGAAGCTGAAGCTTCCATACATAAAAGGGACGTATATTTAATTCAATAATCCCAAACTTTATTAAAAATCATTATATTTTCAGTTTTTAATATCTGTTTGGGAGGGAAAACTAATTTACCAAAGAAAAAAATTGATCAATTTTCAAATTTTTTGGAGGGAAAACGAATTCAAATAGCAAAGAAAGAATTAATCAATTTCAATTATTCAATTATCAATTTTTGAAGGGAAAACGAAAGAATCAATCTATTTTTACTATTTTGAGGCAAAACGAATAAATATAGAAAGAAGCGAATCTATCAATATTCAAATTATTAAATTTTTGAGGGAAAAGGAAGTAGTTATAGAAAAATGGAACCATCAAACAACAATATCAACGACCAACCATCTCTCGTCCTATCAATAAATGACGTCCTCAAGGATGCTCAGCGGAATAATGCAGTGGTTCATTATCCAGAAGAGGGAGAAGATAATTTAAATTTTCATTTAACTGTCTCAAAAAGGCACTTCCAGTAGTTATATTAACAATAGGTAAAAACAAAATTAAAGCCTTAATAGATACGGGGTCCACAACATCATTATTAGATGAGAGGAAATTATTAGAATATAAGAGAAAACTTCTAAAAGAAAAAATATTCTTCTCATCATTAAATTGTAAAACTGATATATTACATGAAATTATAACAGAATTGCCCAAAGAATTTGGAGAAGATGCAACTATGTCATGGAAATTAACAAATTTCGGTGATAAATATTTTGATTGATATCATTGGCCAAAATATTTTACAACCATTAGCAGCTAAAATAGATTTAGAAAACGAAACGATGACTATTAATGGAAGGACATTAAATTTTTTCAAATATTGTCCATATAAGGTAGAGGAAATTTATCTGTTAGAACATATAAATATTGACAAGAATGTAAAGAAACATTTATTTTCCAATTTGAATAAAGAGGAAAAATTAGCTCTTGAAAATATTATTGACTCTTACAGTGATCTAATATACACTGAAGATCAAATATTGGGTAATGCGGAAGTCATACAGCATGACATTAAAACAATAACTGATAAACCAGTATATACTAAAATGTATCGTTACCCGTACATATATGAACAAGAAATTTATAATCAGATAGATTACATCCATATAATAGCCCTTTGTGGATAGTACCAAAGAAAGTAGATTTTTCCGGAGAAAAGAAGTTTCGTTTAGTCATAGATTATCGCAAATTAAATGAAATTACGGTAGATGATAAATTCCCAATACCAAATATAGAAAATATTTTAGACAAATTGGGCAGAGGTCAATATTTTTCTACCATCGATTTGGCAAAGGATTTCCATCAAATATTAGTTAAGCCGGAAGATAGATGTAAAACTGCCTTTTCTACGCCTAATGGACATTATGAATTTATAAGAATGCCGTTTGGTCTAAAAAATGCGCCGGCAACCTTTCAACGTTTAATTAATAATGTTCTCCGAGAATTTATAAATAAGATTTGTGTTGTATATTTAGACGATATTCTCGTATTCTCTACTTGCTTTCAGGAACATATAACAAACATAAATTTGATATTTCAAAAATTAAGAGAAGCGAATCTGAAGATTGAAATAAATAAATGTAAATTTTTCTCCAAATAGACGATGTATTTGGGACATTTATTAACAACGGACGGCGTAAAGCCAAACCCATTAAAAATTGATACTATTTTAGAACTTCAATTACCCCAAAATATAAAAGGAATAAAGTCATTTCTAAGTATGGCTGGCTATTACAGGAAATTTATTAAAGACTTTTCAAAGTAGCTTTTCCTATGATTAGGTATCTTAGAAAAGGAGTAAAACTTGATATAAACGATCCCAACTACATCAATGCATTTGAAAAATTAAAAAATAAACTAACTCAAGCACCGGTGCTTAAGTATCCGGACTTTGAGAAGACTTTTCAATTATCGAGAGATGCTAGCAATTACGCGATTGGTGCTGTATTACAACAAAATGGACACCCAATCTGCTATGCCAGTAGAACATTAAACCAGCACGAACTTAATTATTCAGCTACTGAAAAAGAGCTTTAGGCGATCGTTTGGGCTACGAAATATTTTCGTCGTTATCTTTATGGTGTAAAGTTCGAAGTCCTTTCAGATCATCAGCCCTTAAGGTGGCTCCTAACAACATTGAAACAACACATGGTAATAAATGTATTTATATATCTTCTAATGATCTAGTGAACAATATTGAAACAATCTTAAATGCAAATATTGATAAAGGGAAAGTGGGAATTTATACTGAGTTAGATGATCATAAATATAATATTTTGCAGAAAAAATTAAAGCAATTGTTTAAAGGGAATAATTCTATTAAATTTCTCAGATGTGCCTACTTTGCAAAGGATTTAAACTCAGAAGATGAAACATATCAGCAAATCCATCACTACCACAGACATGAAACAGGGCATGCTGGAATTACTGAAAACTATAAGGGCCTTAAAAGAAAAATATATTTTCCCAACTTGAAAACATTTATTCAAAAGTATATAAACAACTGTGATATTTGTAATCAATCAAAATTTGATAGAAAGCCTATTAAAGAAAAATTTAAGTTCACGGAAACCCCAACAGATATAGGTCAAATAATACATATTGACATTTATACAAATTCAAAGTCAAATTTTTAACATTCATAGACAGATTTTCCAAATTCGCAACAGCCTATTACTTAGAAGATAGAGCAAATCAAACTATAATAGAAAAAATAAGACAGCATAAGTCTCAAAAAGGATTTATTAAAAAACTGATAACGGATAATGAGTTCAAAACTGTGAACATTAAAGAATTCTTGAAAGACGAAGGCATAGAATTGCATTTAGTTAAATCAAATACACATACAGGAAATGGCGACATAGAACGTTTACATAACACTCTTTCCGAAAAAATTAGGGTCTTATATTTAGAAGAAAAATCGTTAACCATAAAAGACAAAATGAGTAAAGCAATAGAATATTACAATAAGAGCTTTCACTCAGTCACTAAAGACCAGCCATTTGCAATTGAATTTGGACAGTGTAATAAAAAAGATATCTATAAAAATATTTTAAAATATAAGAAAAATAATATTGAGAAGAAAAACGTAAACAGGGAAATTTATAACGAAAAACGTGAAATGGGATTCAATATAATATAAGAACCTAAATTCAGATTCAGTGATTTAAATAATGTTCACATAAATAATATTAAACGGGAAGCCAAATATAAAACCATCTCAATATGTCCAATAATTATATTGTAATTTATGATAAATAATCGCAAGGTTCATATTGTACATAGTTTATATTGTATGTATTAATTTGTAATACAAGTACAATACCAATTTTTTGAAAAACACAAAGTTATCGGAAATAATTGTAACCTATAATGCTATCTAATGGGAGAAGTAACGATTTTATATTTTCATTTTAATCCTAATTATTATAATCCTTAAATTACCATAATTTGTTATAAAAAACTTTAGATCATTCCTTCTCGCCATTATTTATTTATATAATTAACCCTTTCGGTGATTCTATGCCATATGGCATAACCAGTTTTTGAAGCCCGTTTTAAGACAAAATACTTATGGGCACTCTTTTTTTAATAATTTTGTATTTTTCCCTGAAGTGATATCTAAAAATAATTCGACAAAAATTTTTGATTGGTGGACCCTATACATTGTTATGTCTCAAAGAGCAAGCGCTCCTCGTTCGATTTAAAATTTGCATGAAAATACCATCTTATAATTTTATATATTTTATTAACAAAAATATTTGTTTTGTTAACTTTTTGTATTTAATTTAGTAGATAATCATTACCTTAATAATTAAAACGAAAAAAAGATCCGAAATATAGTTCAATGGAGCTGCCACATTTTTTATATTTCATACTATGCCATATGGCATAGATTTTTCCCAACGGAAATGTTTCACTTTGTTTGACTCCCAGATCTTCTATTGTAAAACCCCTAGATCTTCTATAAGAAGACCTCCAGATCGTGTATAAACAGACCTCCAGGTCTTCTATAAGAAGACCTCCAGATCTTGTATAAGTAGACCTCCAAGTCTTCTATAAGGAAACCTCCAGATCCACCATAGGTAAACCTCCAGATGATCTATAACAATTCTTGCAGATTTTCTAAAATAACTCCTCCAGATATTATATAAGATGGCCCCCACGTCTTCTACAAGCTGACCTCCAGCCCTTCTATAGAATGACATTCAGGTGTTCTATAAGAAGTCCTTCAGATCTGCTATATGAAGACATTCAGGTCTTCTATAAGAAGTCCTCCAGTTTTTCTATAAGAAGGCCTCAAATCTTCCATAAGAAGACCCTAGGTTTTCTATAAGAAGACCCTAGCTATTCTATAAGAAGACCCTAGGTTTTCTATAAGAAGGCCCTAGGTATTCTATAAGAGGCTTTAAATGTTCTAAAAGAAGACCTCCAGATATTCTATAAGAAGACCTTCTATGTGAAGGCCCCCAAATCTTCTAATAGTAGACCTCCAGATATTCTATGAAAAACCGTCATGTCTTCTATAAGTAGACCTCCTGGTCTTCAATGAAAAGATCTTATGCTTTTCTATAAGAAGGGCCCCTGCTCTTCTATGAGAAGACCTCCTGCTCTTATATAAGAAGACCTCCTTCTCTTCTATAAGACTACCTCCTGCCCTTCTATATGCAAACGTCCTTCTCTTCTACGAGAAGACGTCCTGCTCTTCTATGAGCAGACCTCCTGCTCTTATATAAGAAGACCTCCTTCTCTTCTATAAGAATACCTCCCGCCTTCTATATGCAAAAGTCCTGCTCTTCTATGAAAAGACTTCCTGCTCTTCTATGAGCAGACCTCCTGCTCTTATATAAGAAGACCTCCTTTTCTTCTATAAGAATACCTCCTGCCCTTCTATATGCAAACGTCCTTCTCTTCTACGAGAAGACGCCCTGCTCTTCTATGAGCAGACCTCCTGCTCTTGAATATGAAGTCCTCCTTCTCTTCTATAAGAAGACCTCCTGCCCTTCTATATGCAAACGTCCTGCTCTTATATGAAAAGACGTCCTGTTCTTCTATCAGAAGACGTCCTGCCCTTCTATATGCAAACGTCATGCTCTTCTATGAAAAGACGTCCTGCTCTTCAAGAAGAGGACCTCCTGCTCTTCAAGGAGAGGACCTCTTGCTTTACTATAAGAAGACCTTCTGATCTTCTATAAGAAGACCTCCTGCCCTTCTATATGCAAACGTCCTGCTCTTCTATGTGAAAACATCCTGTCCTTCTTTGAGACGACCTTTTGCTTTTCCAGGAGAAGACATCCTGCGCTTCTATGAGAGGACCTTCTGCTCTTTTATGAGAAGACGTCCTGCTCTTTTATATGAAGACCTCTTCCTCTTCTGTAAGGCCTCCTGGTCTTCTCAAAGATGAAATTTAATTAAAAACTTGAATATTTTAGGTTTGTTTTTTTTTTCCTTTAAATACATTCTATGCCATATGGCATAGTGTCCAAAAACCACTTTTCCAAACAAAATGTTAAAAAATTAGTTTTGATTATTTATATAGTGGGCTTAAGTATATATAAAATTGGAAAAATATATTTTTCAGATCAAAAACAAAAAAGAAGCACCGAAAGGGTTAACATTTTTCATTGTACTATTTATTCTAACTTGTCTATCACTACTGCGAATACTATTATTATTGTTACTCTCATTTACTTATTATTGTTATCAGATGTTCTTCACTTAATTCTAAATAACTAACCTTATACTATGTTTACATTTACGAAATCCACTCGATTTCATCTGTCAATTCCTTTGTGTATACGTCAAATGAAAACTCATCTGAAATCGATTGGATTTCATTTGACGTTTGAGCAATGGAATTGACAGTTGAAATCGAGTGGATTTCGTAAATGTAAACATAGTATTATAGACAAATGTTTTTAAACTCAATTTAATACTGTAAACCTAAAAACAACAACATTACATTATTGTTTAGTGGGGAGAAGTAATGATAGTATTATCATTACCAATATAACAATATAATATATTATCTTAGAAGTTTTATTAGCTAAAATATCATTCCCTCTTCCCCATTTCCTCCATTTATTCAATATTTATTTATATTAGCTTAACACATATTTTGTATTAAATTGATTAATTTACGATTTGTTTTCCTCATTATTATAATATTAATACTTTGTATAATTTCTCTTAACAACATATTTGAATTTACTGTTATTTATAATTTTCATTTCCTGTTCAAACATTTTTTTCTATTTTGTCAATTTTGAATTTGGCTTTGAATAAGTAACTTGTTCTATAAAACAAGTATAATTTGAATTCCAAAAAATATTCAATTTCAATAAAAGATACAAAACGAATTATAAAGGATTTTTATTATTGGATTGACCATCAATTACATTAGTCGCGTGGCAAGACATAATCGTCATCGGGAGAACATTCGAGGAACATGTGGATAACTTGCGGGAGGTTTTCAGGAGACTGCGGGCAGCAAAACTTAAAATAAACGTGGATAAATGCGAATTCTTCAAAAACGAAACAAAGTATTTAGGCCACGTTGTAAGCAGTAAGGGTACTAAAACAGATCCCGATAAAGTTGCAGCCATCGCCGAAATGAAGCCCCCAACTACGGTCAAAGAAGTGCATCGATTCCTAGGAGTAGCCTCGTGGTACAGAAGATTTGTCGCACAGTTTGCAACCATCTCTCAGCCGTTAACGAGCATGCTCAAAAAGGGCAAACATTTTAAATGGGGACAACCAACATGAGGCATTTGTCCAACTGAAAACCCGTCTAACCGAGGCACCCGTACTTGCATGTCCGGATTTCAGTGTAACATTCACTCTTCAGACTGACGCGAGCGCTTACGGGTTGGGCGCGGTTCTCACACAGGAATTAGAATGCGAGGAACGGGTAGTAGCTTATGCCAGCAGACACCCGAACGGCGTTGAAAAAAACTATTCGGTAACCGAAAAGGAGTGCCTAGCCATTATTTAGGGCATTCGGCAAATGCGACCGTTCATAGAAGGATACCAATTCACGGTAATAACAGACCACCTCGCCCTCAAGTGGCTAAACTCAATAGAGAGTCCGTCTGGAAGGTTAGCACGTTGGGCCCTTGGGTTACAACAATATAATTTCATCGCAACATATCGCAAAGGAAAGCATAACGTTGTAGCGGACGCTCTCTCGAGACAGCCGCTGGAGATCTTGGAGTTAGTGACCGTGGAGAACAAAGAAAAGAACGAATGATACAAAAATTTAAAGAAGGCATTGAGAAGAATCCCCAAAAGTATCCGGATTATACCATTGTCGCCGAACACGTGTATAGACATTTGGCGCAACAAGTGAACGACGATAATTGTACGCCCTGGAAATTGTGTGTGCCAATTACATCCAGAGAAAAGGTTCTAAACGAAAACCACGATAGTTTGGCAGGCGGTCATCTCGGAGTACGGAAAACGAGTCTCAGGGTGGCGAACCGCTATTTTTGGCCAGGAATGTTCCAGGAATAAAATGATATGTGAAAAAATCCGACTTGTGCGAACTTATCGCACTCCGAAAGGCCACCACGGACGGTCTAATAAAAGGTTGTAGAGAGAGGATAATATCTAGATATGGTGTTCCAAGCAGTTTGAGAATTTTTTGCTCGAAATGGGTATAGAGCACCAACTCACAGCACCCTATACACCCCAAGAAAACCCAACTGAAAGGACGAATCGCACCGTAAAGACCATGTTGCGCAGGTATCGCAACGACAGCACAATAAATGGGACGATGCATTTCCGGAAATTATGTTGGCTATTAACACAAGCCTTCTTAACTCAGGGAAGAGAACCCAGATTGCCACAAGCGTTGTACGACCAAGTCACGAAAGGTACCGGAGCACGACTAGTCCAACCAGAAGAGCGAGCGCAAGAATTAAAGGACATTTTCTCGATCGTCCGACGCAACCTAGCCAAAGCGGCACAAAACCAAAAACGGCATTATGATTTACGCCGTCGGATATGGAAGACAAAAGTTGGGGAAAAAGTTCTTCTGAGATTACATCCCCAATCAATAGCTGTTGACAATTTTGCTTCAAAACTAGCACCGAAATATGGAGGACCCTTTATCGTTGAAAGGTACAAATCTCCAGTGATCTTAGTACTATGGGTGAACAAAAACGATACGCTGGTGGCACATATTAGTAGCCTTAAAAATATGTAGAATAACTTGATTGGCCATAATAGTAATTATAAGAGAGACTACCAGTTCCGGCATCATCATGTCAGCTTTAATATCATCAAGTTCAGAGTCATCATGAACGGAAAAAAATAGAATAGCACCGCTTCAGCATCCCATTAACCATACCAAAAACCAACCCCACTGAAAAGAAAAATAATTGACACGCGGAGAAATAATAATTGGCACATCGAACAGCAACGTTATGGTCTTCCTTCAATACTCTGCAATATCTCTGACATTTCTCCCAATTCGCCTCAGCCGAAATGAAGCAGTAATTGTAGAGGCGAGAATCGAATAGAAGTTTATTCCGGCTTCCTGCGTTAAAGTACTAACAGCAAAAAGATAGCCACATTGGAAAAAAAATCAGAGGGAAAACGGGAGGCACTGTAACGATCAAAAGTCGTTGCCTCGTTTTTGATTACAATTTTTTTTATTTATTTCTTAATTGCATTGAAATAAATAAATTTAAAATTATAAATTTAAATTAACGGACGCCCAAGAGGTATAGGGCGAAAGTTATCAACGGAAAGATAAAGAAATGCCCCTGGCGGCCAATAGTATAACTAAACGACGACACCATACTATCAGCTGGGCAAACAACATCACCATACAATCAGCTGGCTTAGCTGTGTCGGTGTGATGGCCGGCCAACCAACGGGTATAAAAGGAGGTTGCAAACAGACAATCTGGGCAGTCGTCTGTTGATGGCTGATGTGCTAAGTGGGGTTTATAACGTTCCCTTGGCATAGTGGAAGTAGTGTAGCATTAGTCTGTTGAGTGGGGGATTGCCGTGCCCTCAGCGAAAGAGAAATTAGTTTGTGTTGTGTGTTTATAGTCAGGAGGGGGATTGCCGTGCCCCTGGCTGTAGACATATTTGTGTGTGTTTGGAGTGAAGTGGGGGATTACCGTGCCCTTGGCCCCAGACATATTTGTGAACGTGTGAGTGTGTGTTTAGAGTCAGGAGGGGGATTGCCGTGTCCCTGGCTTTAGACATCTGTGTGTGTGTGTGTGTGTTCGAAGTCAAGTGGGGGATTGCCGTGCCCTTGGCTTTAGACATATTATTTGTGGAGTGTTTGTGTGTTTGGAGTCAAGTGGGGGATATCCGTGCCCTTGGCCCCAGACATATTTGTGGAACGTGTGTCTGCGTTTAGAGTCAAGAGGGGGATTGCCGTGCCCCTGGCTTTAGACCTATTTTTGTAGTGTGTATGTTTGAAATCAAGTGGGGGATTGCCGTGCCCTTGGCTTCCGACATATACATAACGGTAGTTCCGTGTCAACGTTCTTTGTCTTCTGCTGTGCCAAAAAGGTTACCAACAATTCTACCGCCAGTATTCATCGGGACGCTGCCGTGCCAAAGCCGCTGCCAACTATTCTGTCATCAACATTGATCGGACCGCTACCGTGCCAAAGCCATCGCAAACTATTATTCCACCGTCAGCATTCATCGGGCCGCTGCCGTGCCAAAGCGGCTGCCAACTATTCATCGTCATAATAATGCTCAATACAGTGTTGTGTAAATTGTATTTTTTTAATAATAAATAAAGGATTGTTTATAACGTTTTAAAGAAAAATCACCTGTGTGCCTTTCCTCTCTCTAATGCCCTATAACAAATAAATTCTTGTGACTACCCTGGCCCCGCTGAACCTACCCCAGCTTCAAAGTGAAATGACGTCGTCACAATCTTACGCCAGTCGTGCCGAATTTTACAATCTTTCCAAGCCGAGTTTATCGCTTCGAAGAGAGTTGTTTTCGCGACCGGTGACAGATGGTTCACCATATCATAAGTGACTCCATCTAAGCCTGCCGCTGAAGGTTTTTTCTTTTTTCCAAGGACAGAAGAAAATGCATCCATAGTAAGATCCATAGATTTAGAAGATTTACGTGTAAAGTTTAAAGTATATACTGTGGAATTGACATTAGAAATCGAGTGGATTTATGTATATGTCTAAACGTACTATTATTCCACCATGGCCATGGCTATAGGGTTGTATTTTTCAGCGATTTTCATACCTGGCCTACCTGTACTTTATTATACCATGCAGATTATTACCCAATAAGGAATATAACTAGAGCTGGCAAACTATGGATATTCCCAACATTAGATATTTTCGATATTTCGTTTCAAAAATCGATAGCTATCGATACTATCACCACTACCCCTCATCACGTTTAAACACCACAAAAATTGACGTAAAACTCGGGCATTTTCGCACTTGTCCTTTCATGCTTATAAAGCTTCATTTGGCCTATGCATTTCCACACAATAGGCTTAAAACGCAAGCAAATCAAAAAATCGACTTTTTTGTAATTTTCGAACTCATAAATATTACTTTCATATAATGCCATTTTCATACCAGCATTTGAATCACGTTGTTCGCTCTCATAATTATGTACACGAATACATTTTATTTACTGAATTTAAAGAAAGTTTCAGCCAAAAGACGAGTAAAGTTAATTGACATAAACTGAAAAAATATTTGTCCTTCTCTCAGATATCTATTTAATATAACATAATATTATTTTCATTCATCTTTTCTATTTTTTCCTCACAATTTTGGTGTTTTCAGCACATTTTTTTAATTTTTCTATTTTCAAAATTATCGAGAGAGAGACCTGCCAAAATAACTTTTTGGTATACAGATTTTCTGGCAGGCATTTGATTTTTGTATCTAAATTTGTACGCGAATTTAAAACGATGGACAAGAAATGCAGCTGTAGTAAAAGAGAACAGAAAATTTGCTATAATTTGAATGCATACTGGTCGTTAAACCGCTTACTTTTCATTCACGTTTTGCAGTTTTTCTAAAAATATTTGGGTTCTTAATAAATTTTTAAATTTTTTATTTTTTCTGTCATAATTTATTTCGGATAAATTCTCTTATTTGTTAGAGATGGGACATATTTTATCGTAGTTGTGAGAATAATTTAAATTGAACAATGTACAAAAATCGTTGTTCGTTCTCAAAATTTTGTAGGGAAATGAAGTAATTATATCGTAATTTGGGTTCGAATAACGAATGGAGAGAGAATTAGCCTTATGTCTAATTTACATTAGCAACTTTTTCGTCATTTAGAGCTGTTTCGTCATTTATTTGCTAAAACAGGTACATTTTGCGTCATTTACCATACAAAAATAAATGACGATAGCTACGTCATTTATTCTAAACAACGCACGAAAACACCATACTTTTATACGCAACCCTGCTTTTTCGTCATAAACTACCAAAAAATGCAACTGTTTTATGATGTCTTTGTTTGTTTGTGTGTGTTGTAGAAAAACAAAAATACTCAAACGATGACAAAAGTGAAAATAAATGGTTAAAAAACTTGCAAAAATTATGTTTTTTTGTTTTTGGAATTAATTTAAGTTATTTGATACACATTTGTGTTGTGAAATTCCTATTTTTCTTTTTTTTTTTTTGGATTCCTTCAAAGCGACTTTCCAGATATAGAGACGACAAAGATTTGACGATCCTCAGGATACACTAAGCCAGGGTATATTCAAATCAAGTATAGCGGTTGTACTCCAAATGGCTTCGACGATAGCAACATATAAACAAAACGAAAATAGAAAACGACAGTACTTTAGTACAAAGTTAAAGACATTGCATTAACATATAACAATTTCTTATTTTCAAACAATTAAATATTAACTCACGAACTCCCGGTTGAGAAAGAGCATCAACAGTGTAATAAGCATTAAAATCGATCTCTGCCTTACTTCTTGTGACAGGAATAAACAAGGATCTCTCCAACAGCAGCAAAATATTCAATATACGAAGGGACAAGAGTCCATATATGATCCAAGACAGCTCCAGTTCTTCTGAAGAGAAAGAAAAATCAAAAGGGCAAATGGGGTGAAAGGGATTGGAGAGTTTAATGAGTAAAATTCCAAAACAAAGAGTAACTTAAAAAATAGTATCACAGATAAGGTATCACAGGGTGTGGTAGGGTAGGAAAAGCTTATAGGTTAATTTTAGCCTCCTTTATAAAACCAAAGACATCTCTAAAGAGACATACATCCTTGGACCGGAGGAGGGTCGTCAGTCTATGGTGTTGGGAGAAGAGTTGAGGATATTTTTTTCTAAGGATATTATATCTCATACAATTGAAAATCAAGTGCTCGGCACTTTCAGGCACATCACATACCTCACATCTATTGTCATCACATTTTCCAATTCGTTGAAGGTATACTTTATAATACGTGTGTCCAGCTAAAATGCGATTGAATAGCTTCATATCCACCGGATCCAAATTCATTTTTTTGAACCAGGGTTTCTCGTATATGTTGTTTAAGATCTCAAAGAAGAATCGTCCTTTATTTTGCGACAAAAGTACAAATTCATCATTCCAACTTTCCTTGATTCTGCTTTCAATTTGATTTAAGGCCTCAGCTGGTGAAAGCCAGGGTTCTAGGGGTGCTCCAGTATCGACCGCTTGTCTCGCCAACCAATCAACTTCCTCATTAAAGCTTATGCCACTATGTCCAGGGGTCCAGACTATATGACATCTCTCAAAATGACTCTCTCTTACTATGTTATGACATTCTGCAACCAAAAAGTTGTAAGTTTCCACAGCGCCCAAAGCCTTACAGGCCGCAAGGCTGTCTGTAAAAATGACACATTTAACATAGCCGTCTTCAGCCGAAATTTCAAGCGCTTTCTTTATAGAATAAAGTTCACCAAATGTCGACGAAGAACTGAAGTTGATATTGAAGAGAAATTTCTGACATCTTGAGATATTAAAAACACCACATCCCGTGGCCTCCACCCCAACAGACGCATCCGTAGCAAAGATGGTAAAGTTATTTTCCTTGTAGAAGTTGATTTCGCATCTATAAATTGAAGCAATCATTTCTGGAGACGTTTTTCTTTGAAACAGGTAGAAGATTTGTTCTGATCTTCAGATTATCTTCCGGAGTGTGAGGGATCAGACGAATTTTTTTGAAAAATATCGGAGAATTCATGGTATATGGCACTGAGACTGGATTTCACCAATGGGTTATCAGCTATAATGTCATATAAACGTTCATTGTTCACAGCATTTCTAATGATTTCCTTTGCTGTTAAGAATTTTGCCCGAAACTTAGGAGGTAATTCTCCTGCCAGAACATAACGAACATGAACAGGTGTTGACTTGGTGACTCCCAGGGACCTTCTTATCATCTCATTTTGTAACCTCTCAATTCTTTTATTAACATAATCAGGAGCATTAGCAGTCGTTGTCCGACTGTATTCAACTTTAGATCTTATGAAACTTTTATATACATTAATAGCAACCTTAGGGTGCAGCCCGTTTCTGATAGATGTCAAACATTTCAAAAGATTGACCCTGTTTTTGACTTCTTTTCCTATGTATTCATAATGATCTCTAACTGTCATCGAATTGGTTATAATCCTTCCCAGGAACTTGAGTTTCCGGACCTGCTCAATTTGTCTTCCATCCACATTAAGACTTATTTGTTTTATGCTGTTCTTGGCAAAGTATACAAAATTGGATTTCTCAGGATTAAAAGATAAATTTAAACTGCCACATCGTCTTTGGAATTCTCTAACTTTCCTCTGCAGATGTTCATTCGCCATGTCAAAGTCTCTATCATACACCATGATTAAAAAATCGTCCGCATACTGAAACATCATTGTTCTATTATCTTCTAGCTGATGGAGTCTAGCAGTGTACATATTAAAAAGGATTGGTGATAAACAGCTCCCTAGAGGAATTCCATTGGTGACTACTACTTCTTTCTCTCCCAATTTTAAAATCCTTTTGGATAAAAAATTTGTTATCCAACTGGATATTTGTCCATTTACGCCATATTCAATCATCATTTTCGCCATGACAAGCCTTTCCTATAGGCAAAACTCCTGGGAGGAATGATGTTGTTATTATCAAAGAATTCAGTCAACATATCTTTAATCACGAGATTAATACACTTGATGTACACCGAAATGAGGGATATGGGCCGATAATTCGTGATCGTGCTAAGATCCCTGTTCGCCTTAGGGATAGGGACAACCTTAATAATCCTCCAACTATCCTTTATAGAGTTTTCAATAAACGAGTTGTATAAAGCGGTTAGTACCGCCCTTTTTGAAATGCCTGGGAGAGCTTTTAACATTTCGTAAGTAATTCTGTCTTCTCCACCAGCCGATCCTTTTCTTTTGTTGGCCAGGATCCTTTCAAAATGATCAAAATCAAAAATAACGACCCCATTTTCAACCTCAAAGTCAAGCTCCTCTGTTTCGTCCTCATCATCACCTGGAACCTGTTCCTTCAAGTGTTGCAGGAAGGCCATGTTATTATCATTGTTCCACATTCTACAAACTTCCATATCTCTTTTGCGAACGTTATTGAGAAACTTCCATGCATCGCGCACATTAGCATTTTTGTTGACTTCATCTATTTTCTTGAGAAAACTTTCATTTTTGGCCCTTTGAACCGACTCCTTCCATTTTTCGACCACCAATCTGGCATTTTCAAGGTTGATGTAACTTGGATATTTTCTGGCCTTCTTGACCGCAGCCAATTGACGCCTATACATAGTCGCCAGTTCCTCATTCCACCAGCTCTTAAGCACTCTGCAAGCAACTTCCCAGCGCCTTTATCGATTTTCTTTTGTACAGAAATTTGCCATTTTTCCTTTTTCCCATATCTAGCTCCAAAGAAATCGGAAGGTGATGACTACCTCCAAAATTTCCTTCCACAGTGTCCCATTTTGCATTTAATCCAACACTAGCAAATGAAAGGTCTGGAACCGAGCCCTGGGAGTCCCAACTTCTCCTAAAGGTCTCCTTTCCATTATTAACACATACTAGACCAGTTTCCATCACGAGCATTTCCAATTCTTTGCCTTTTTTCGAAGTAGTGTGGTCACCCCAAGACCGATTTCTTGCGTTGAAATCCACACAGACTACTACGTTTTCCAAGTTATCAAGAAATCCAAAGAGTCTTGAGACCTCATTCTTGAAGTCATCAAAAGTAGTTGACGGCGGAAAATAAACAGAAACAAGAGTAAAATTGCGTCGAAGATTCGTTGTTTTGACAATGACAATATCCTGCTCAGTTTCATAGGTAATTTTGTTGAATTTAATGCATTTTTTCAGCCCAATAGCCACTCCACCGTAGCCATCAGCTCTGATTAAAGTTTAAGAGTTTGTTTTTGCCTTTCCTGTCAGTAGGGTAGAAGTGTAGGTTTGATATCAAGTTGACAGATTTATGGGCCTATTTGCTCATTTAAGCCTGTAATAAAAGTTTTGGTAATTAAAACTAATTAGGTCACAGCTTAAAACATTGGGGGAATGAACATTGGGAGCAATGAACTGAAGGTCATGATGTTTTTTGATTTTTGTTGCATCTCGTTACTAGACAAAAATGAGAGAGGGGGTGAAATGTTACTAATCAGTAAAATATTCATGTAAGTGTGTCTAAAATTTTGGTGATATGTTTTGATTTTTTTGTTGCATCTCGAGGGTGAATTTTTAAGATTAAAGTGTGTAGTCTCTTGTGTGTCTATCACACTTCACAAAATGTACATATTTTAAATGTGAATATGAATATTTTTGGGCGATGAGTGTCATTGGTTATTTATAAAGCTAGTGACGACAATCAAACAATTGGATCAAAGCTTCCAACTTTAGGGGAGGGGGAATGAATATTAGGAACAAAGAACTCTAAAGATCATGTTTTGGTTCTTGTGTTTAAGATGTTCTTGTTATTGTTGTAAGTATGGCTTGTACTAATCAGCTAAATATTCATGTGAGTATATTTCAATGTTAGTGATATGATTGGTTCTTGTTGCATCTCGTTTCTGGACAAAAATAAGAGGAGGCATTTTACTAATCAGATAATTTGTAAAATGTGGAATGTTTTTGTTACCTGTTACATCTCGTTACTAGGCAGCCATATGATGGAGGGAATGACTAAGAATCAATTGTGCAATGTTTCAAAAAAAAAAAAAACCTAGCGACGACAATATTACATTTGAATCATAGGTTAAAACTTTGGGGGGAATGAGCATTGGGATCAATGAACTGAAGATCATGGTTTAATTCTTGTTGCTTAGATGCAGTTGTCATTGTTGACCACGAATCAATTGTATGTGTGTGTGCATTTGTTGTAAGTGTGGTTTGTACAAAGCAGCTAAATGCCCTTGTTGTTATTGTAAAGTATGTTTTGTACTAAGAAGCTAAATTCCCATGTAAGATCACACTTCATAAAAAAATATACATATTTGAAATGTGAATGTGTCTAAATATTTTGGGTGGTGATTGTCATTGACTGACTTATGAAATACACTTGTTGTTGTTGTTTTCTGTTACATGTTTTGTAAGAAAACGGTCAAAGAATTCATCAATCGATTCGTCTTCAATGCATTCGTGGCCATTGTGTGATGTTTGTTGTTTTTTATTTAATTATTTAAAAATTACATGTAATTATAGGGAATAGTTGCTAAGAAGGGAAAATTCTATTGCTAAGATGCTATTGGTATTTCATGTGTTGTTGTTGGTTTGTATAAGATTGTTATTGCATATTATAAAAAATGCTATAGTTTAAATTTGATGTATACATTTCTGGTTTCTGATATTTTTTTAATCAATTGAATAAAGCAAAATCGTACTGTTCGTCTGTGTTTAGACGTACTTGTTATTATTGTAAACTGTGACTTGTTAGTATGTTTCTAAATACCCGTGTTAGATCACTCCAAATGAAATTTAATGATTTGAAAATCATTTTCTGTTCTTTGATATCATCAATCGATTTGACTTACAATATATTTGTGGGCATTGTACATCACCATAAGTTGAAGACGAGCTCAATGCTGTTGTTATAACGTATTGTAGTCCGAGAAACACATTTTTAGTTACAAAACATTGTTAGAATTTTGAACTCGAAAATATTGAGATAAAAGTTTTTCATAATCATACTATTAGATATTATAAATACCACTTTCAGTTGAGACTTCTAACAAATATTTTAAACTTGTCTGATAAAAGAGTTTTACTTTAATCTTGTAACATGGTATTTATGTATTTCATAACTTTTGCCAGCGGTTCCACATATAAAAATATATGGAATTCTCGAAATGTTTATATCCATTCACCAAAAACGAAAATCGTATTTATAAAGTAAATCATAGATTTAAATTCTTAGGGAAATTATTTTTGGGTTAAATGAAATGTGAAGGTAGAAGGGTTGACTAAAATCAATTTAGTTTGCGGTTTGATACTAATACCTTTATCATTCATTGAGTATGGAATATCTTGTCACTAAGCAGCTTTGATCCCATGAACTACAAATTATAAGATTTGAAAAGAAGGGTGATGATTGTTACAGTATATAATACATTGTGTAAGAATTTGTCAAAGAAACCGCCAACAGATCCATCTCTAATGCTATATATAATGATTTATTTAGTGAATTGCATATTAGGCAGTGGTTGGGAAGAAGAAGTAAAATATACTATTATTACTGAATTACTTACAAATCTAAATATACAAATCATCTATGTTGTTTTTAACTTTTACAACATTATAATTAAATACTGTCAAGTATTTTCTTGTACATTCATATGCATTTAAAAATTTGTTGATGTTTATGACATTGAATTGAACTTGTTTTTTCTCTTTTGAGAAGGTGAATGATCGGAATATTTTACATATGAAAATAACACGACATGTTTGGTGATGGGGCTCATCAAGTGTATTAAGTTGAGACGTCTGGCTCTATATTTCCTTAATTTGTGCTGTATATACATATATCGAAGTTATTGATAAATTTTAATAGCGAATTAGGTGTATTTAGAATATTAAGATTTGTTAGACGAGAAACACTATTTTATTAAAAAACTATCAACTTTTGTTTATACATATTTTTTATATATAATTATAATTTTATAACTAATCAATCAACATTTGCGTAGGGGGGTAAATAGAAGTTGTATTTGTTGTTAAGTTATCATTGCTAAGAAGAACACTTGAGGGAAGTGGTGACTAATAGTGTGTCTCTTTAGATCATATAGTTTGTGCAGCAACGTAGCGACGTTGATAACAAACGAGGTTTTTATTTTCCCTTAAATCGTATTTATGAGTAATTTTGATAAAGTAGCTCCTAGTATCAAATGAATTTAAAACATTCGAAACAAAGTGTGGTTGTATTATTTGGTGTTGGATTTCAATGATTTTCTTAAAGCATGCTCTTCTTGTTGTGCCTAAGAAAACAAATCAAATCATCCAAAGATAAAGCCAAGCTAAATGGGCATGCATTTTATGTTTAGTGAACTACTTCTTGAGTAGAAAAAATATTGATCTACATTGCTGTTATTGACTAGTAAAAATCATTATTTTAGCATATTATTCAGTTTGGCGTACTTAAATTATGTTTTTTAGACAAGAAACAAAAAATGTATTATAAACTATATAAGTCGTCATTGTTGGAATTTGGCATTAAAAATTGAATTGAATACAGACAAATACTGCACAGGTTTGTTTAGTAAAATACATCTCTAGGGTAGGGAATGTGGAAGCAAAAAAAATAATATGATTATCATATAATTTTAAGTTGGTTGCTGATTTTTTTTACTTGTTGACTCTAGTCATGTTTCATCTACTCTTTTTTATTTTCTTTCTTTTGAATTTGTTTAGCGAAAATTAATATTTTCTTTTGGTGGGAAAGAATATACAGTAATTTCTGGTTACCTGCATCATTCATAACTGTATTTTGGCGTTTCCTGACCAAAAATAATTTTTAAGGCATCTATTCTCTAGATTCCTTTTAATATATTTTGTTTTAGTGCACATTCTATAGCTGCAGTTTAGACATAGCTACATCAACATTTTGGGGATTTTACTTAGATTTGGTAGTAAAATTTGTATATATCTGCACAAAAAAATTAAGTTTTTTATGAACTCAAAACAAGAACAAAAATCAGCCACTCCGTTTTTTGTATTCATATAAAGTGTACAAAATAAAGGCAACATATGAAAAGAGAACGCAAAGAAAAAATGATCATGTTTTTCTCCAGAACTTGTAATGACCTTAACATTGCTTTTTGTTTCACATCATATACGCGTATGTTATATTGAAGATATCTGCTTTGTTGTACAGGTAAGCGAATTTAAGCTTCCTGCATTTTGGACATTCCTGCACAATAAGTCGTGCAGTTTCTGAATATGCAGGTAAGCAAAAAATACTGTAATCAGTAATATAGCAAAAATTCCTTAAATTTATTATACATCTACTAAAAACAATTGCAGAACAGTATCATTTTAGGAATATCACATTTAAACTCAAGTTCCAAAGCAGCATGAAAATTAAAAATTATTAGATTGATTAATTTTTTTATATTTTCTTTTCTTTGTTTCACTTCATACATATTTTTTTGGTGCATAAAAAAGTAAATACCGTTATATTCATAGTCTTAAAAGAGTTAAATGTCAGTTTCCATACTAGCAAAACATTACATATTATTTAGTTTACGGTATGTAAATTAAATTTTGTAGACAAGAAATATGTGTATTAGAATATATATTTGTCATCAACTATCAAAGGTTTGTTCTAGAACATTTAAAAGCTACTAGTCTTGCAAATTTTACAATATGTTGCTCACCACTTTTTAACACACTACTCAATGTATACAGATTGTCGTAGAATTTTTCCAAAAACTGAATTTTGTGGGTCGCATTTGCCTTTTGGATAGTATGAAGTAAATACCATTACCAATATTCTCATACAAAAAAATTATATTTGTAATAATATTTGTAATTTATTTCAAATTTTTAAAAATGTGTATTGCGGTTAGCAGATACATATACTTTTTTTTAGGTCCCAACGCCAAACTTGTATATAGCTTCTTTATTATAACCTTTTTAAACTACCCCCAGTTAACCGAGCGGTTTCTTCTTGAACCGCCCCAGTTAACCGACCGGTTTCTTTTTGAACCGCCCCAGTTAACCCAGCGATTTCTTCTTGAACCGCACCAGTTAACCGACCGGTTTATTCTTGAACAGCCCCAGTTAACCGAGCGGTTTCATCTTCAACAGCCCCAGTTAACAGAGCGGGTTCTTTTTGAACCGGCCCAGTTAACCGACCGGTTTCTTCTTGAACAGCCCCAGTTAACCGACCGGTTTCTTCTTGAACAGCCCCAGTTAACAGAGCGGTTTCTTTTTGAACCGCCCCAGTTAACCGACCGGTTTCTTCTTGAACAGCCCCAGTTAACAGAGCGGTTTCTTTTTGAACCGCCCCAGTTAACCGACCGGTTTCTTCTTGAACAGCCCCAGTTAACCGACCGGTTTCTTCTTTAACAGCCCCAGTTAACCGACCGGTTTCTTCTTGAACAGCCCCAGTTAATGACCTGTTTGTTTTTCAGTAAACCGACGGACCCAATTAACCTATCGGTTTGTTTTTAAACCACCGAGAATATTATTACATATCCTCCGACAACCTACATAATTTAATAGGAATCAGTACAGCCTTGTCATACATCTATTATATAAATCACCACAGTAAAAGTCACATAAATCACAGCCAAAAATGTTGATTTCCTCATCAAAGGTAATTTTATATTAATAAATTATAATTATGAGATATATTAAATTTGTAAAATTATATTGAATATTCAAATTTAATCTAGAACTTAAACAAGTATGAAATGACTTTAGTCGGACAGCGCCGACGGAAGTTTTTTTCGTGAATCGTACAAAGAAACAATCTATATATATAAATGAGCTTGGTGATAAGTGATTGACTGACTGACTGACTCATCATCAACGCCCAGCCAAAACGGCTAAAGCTAGGAGCTTGAAATTTTACCAGTGGGTCACTGTTGATGCAAATGTGCGAGATAAGGTCGGGTTTTAGAAAATTCGTCCTAGAACCACAAAAAATAACAACAACAAAAATCCTTATTTTTCATTACTATTACGTACTTATTCACTTAGTTGGCCCTCTGCAAGACATGTGTAAAATTAACAATGCCATAACTTCTTGATATCGTAAGAGATCACACATAATTTCAAATTTTGTAGTTTACTTCTAGGCGCACTTATTTTATCGTAAACCACTAAATAATAGAAAGACAAGACATTTGTTATCTTCCATTGCAACAGATGTCGCAGTTGGTGATAATGGTGTATAAACATCAATTACGCAAATGAACAAATGAGTTGCTGTTGAAGACAACATTAGGGGAATAAATTCAGAAATCGGCCAGAAATAACAACAACTAAAAACTGTATGGACCTGACTTTTTGGTAATAACTAAATGTTTGCAAATCAATGAAAGTGCAATAGAATTGTGCATATTACCACGATTTATTTGCAATTAAGAATTTTATCGTATATGGAGATGTACAGTCATAACTATTCAATTTTCAATTTCAATATCTGTAATTTGAATGAAATCAATAATAGGCCCCAGGAATATAGGAATTTAATATGGAAATCAAGGTTGGGAAGTGGTGCTTCTAAAAGGAAATGGTTTGGAAAATTACCAATCATGTGTACGAAAAGTACTAAATTTAGTACAATTTAGATTTGGGTGAACGTAAAGAGCTGGAAACCTGAAATTTGGAATTAAGGTTACTGTTGTAGTGTAGGATTGAGATATGAGGGTAGTTTTGGAAATTCGTGCTTATGTGTACGAAAAGTACTAAATGGTACTAAATTTGATACAATGGGGATTTGGGTGAACGGATAATAGCTGGAATCTCGAAATTTGGAATTGAGATTACTGGTGGGGTGTAGGATTGAGGTAGTTTTGAAAATTCGTACTTATGGGTACGAAAAGTACTAAATGGTGCTAAATTTAGTACAATATGGATTTGAATGAACGGATAGAGCTGGAAACCTGAAATTTGGAATTAATATTACTGTTGAAGTGTAGGATTGAGATATGAAGGTGGTTTTGGAAATTAGTACTTATGTGTACGGAAAGTACTAAATGGAACTAAATTTTGTATAATGGGGATTTGGGTGAACGGATAGCGCTGGAATCTCTAAATTTGGAACTGAGATTACTGGTGGAGTTTAATATTGTGGAAGTTTTGGAAATTCGTACATAGGGTACGAAAAATACTAAATAGCACTAAATTTGGTACAGTTTCGATTTGGGTGAACGGATAGGGCTTGATTCCTCAAATTTGGACTGAGGATCACTGATGAAGAGTAAGAAAGATGCACCAAAGGGTTTTTGTAAACTTGAGTGTACGAAAAGTAATAATTGGTACTAAATTTAGTACAATTTGGATTTGAGTGAACGGATAGAGCTGGATTCCTGAAATTTGGAATTGATATTACTGTTGGAGTGTAGGACTGGGGAAGTTTTGGAAATTCTTACTTATGTGAATGAAAAGTACTAAATGGTACTAAATTTGGGACAATGGGGATTTGGGTGAACGGATATAGTTGGAATCTCGAAATTTGGAATTGAGATTACTGGTGGGGTGTAGAATTGAGGTAGTTTTGAAAATTCGTACTTATGGGTACGAAAAGTACTAAATGGTACTAAATTTAGTACAATTTGGATTTGGGTGAATGTATGTATGTAGCTGGAAACCTGAAATTTGGAATTAAGATTACTGTGAAGTGTAGGACTGAGATATGAGGGTGGTTTTGGAAATTCGTACTTATGTGTTCGAAAAGTACTACATTTGGTACAATAGGGATTCGAGTGAACGGACAGAGCTGGAATCCTGAAATTTGAAATTGAGATTACTGTTGGATCATAGGATTGGGGAAATTTTGGAAATTCGTATTTATGTGTACGAAAAGTACTAAATGGTACTAAATTTATTACAATTTGGATTTGGGTGAACGGATAGAACTGGAATCCTGAATTTTAAGTATCAAGGTTGGGAAATGGCGTTGAAATAAGGAAATGGTTTTGGAAGTTCGTATTTATGATTACGAGCAGTACTAAATTTGGATTTGGGTGAACGGATAGAGCTGGAATCCTAAAGTTTTGAATTAAGATTACTGTAGGGGCGTAGGATTGAGATAGTTTTAGAAATTCGTACCTTTGAGTACGAAAAGTACTAAATGGTACTAAATTTGGTACAATTTGGATTTGGATGAACGGATAAAGCTGGAATTCTGAAATTTGGAACTAAGATTACTGTCGGACAGTAGAATTGAGGTAGTTTTGGAAATTCGTACTTATGGGTACAGAAAGCACTAAATTCGGTACAATTTGAATTTTAGTAAACGGATAGTGTTGGAATTAGGAATTAAGATTACTGTAGGAGTGTAGTATTGAGGAAATTTTTAAAAGTCGTACGTGTGCGTACGAGAAGTACTAAATAGTACTAAATATGGTACAATGTGGATTTGGGTGAACTGTAGAGCTGGAATCCTGAAATTTTTGTTTGGGAAAGAAATGGTACTAAATTTGATACAATTTGGATTCGGGTGAATTAATAGAGCTGGAATCCTGAAATTTGGAATTACGATTACAGTCGAAGAGTAGGATTCAGGTTGTTTTGAAAAAGCAAACTTATGGTTACGAAAAGCACTAAATGGTACTAAATTTAGTACAATTTGTATGTAGGTGAACGGATAGCGGTGGAATCCTGCAATTTGAAAGTATGATTATTGTAGCCCTGTTGCGTTGAGGAAGTTTTGAAAATTGGTACGAAAATTCTAAATTGTTCTATATTTAGTGCAATTTTAATTTGGTTTAACGGATAGAGTTTGAATCCTGAAATTTGGAAGTAAGATTACTACTAAAGTGAAGGATTGAGGTAGTTTTGGAAAATCTTTCTTATGGGTACGAAGAGTTCGACTTGATACTAAGTTTGGTACAATTTGGAATTGGACGAACGGATACAGCTGGAATCTTGAGATTTGGAATTACTGTAATTATTATGGAATTTACTGTAATTATTTTGTATTAATGTCCGTGTATGGCTGAGATATGTCGTCGAAATACGTACCATAAGTATACGAAAATTACTTAATGGTACTCAATTTGTTTTTGGGTGTAGGGACAGTGCTGGAATTTTTATTTTTTGGAGTTAGGGTGTGTATTGGTGTGCAACGTTGATCTCGCTGTTAATGTGTAAGGGTGAGATACGGCTGATCTTTTTTAAAAACGAACTTAAGGTGTACGTACAGTACTAAGATAAAAATAAATATTGATTAAAATTGGTATTAGTGCGACCAAATTTTCAGTGTTTGTCATTTCCATATTATATATTGTTTATTTGTTTTTTTTATATCCTTTCCGCATACGAAGTAGCGGGCATTTTGCTAGTTTATCAATATATCGAAGTACTTTAAGTTTTACACTTAAACTTCAAGATGCATTGTAATTTTTAAAACTAGGATTTTCTCTAACAATATAATAACTATAATAACTAAAAATTCTTTACCATAATTGCGACAATTTATAGAATGGGAGAAACATGTAATTTTTTTATACACAAACAAATAAAATAATAAAGAAACTTATGGCCTGTTCCCGTACTTTATAAAGTGGTAAAAGTCGTAAAAGTTGTAAAAGTCGTAAACGATTTTCATACAAATTTTGTGTACGGGAACGCAAAATGTGTAAAAGTGGTAAAAATTGTAAAAACTTTTTAGTTCTGGAACAGAGCTTTATTTATATATTAGATGTTAACATCGCTATCTAAACGCTACATTATTGTAATTTCCATTAAGGGAAAGTTCAAGAGTTCTTTTTCCATAAATGAGCTACTTTGCCAGTATTTATTCTTCAGAAATTCAAATACGAAGCCGAATTATAATTTGATATTGTAACACAATTGTTCTGTTCCAGAACTGCAAGAATCTACTAATTTTTACTATTTTTCCCGATAACATAAAGGAAAAAATGTTATCGTAGTAAAAAATTGTAGCTTCTTGCAGGTTCTGGAACAGAGCAAATATCAAATTTTATTCCACTTAATACTGTCCAATCTTCATGCAAAATTTGTAGCATCTAGTTTGATCTAAAATATATGCCGAGCAAATTTTTGAAAACTTTGAACTATAATTGCAACATTTAGTCTGATTATGGTTGCTCTACAAGCCAATAAACCTGTGAGATTCTTATATATGTATATTAGGTTGTAATTTTGATATGTCTGTCAGCATAATTTAAATTTTTTTGGATGTGTCTTCCTGGAATAAATATATAGGTTGCATATTAAAACGATTTTCCAACAAATGTGTTGATCCGCTTGACCAGATCAATTTAATCTGATCATGATCGTACAGGATACAGAGTATCTACAAAATTTCATGAAGACGATGTTCTGGTCCATTTTATCCCCTAAATATTAAGATTACCGCCAATAAATGTAGGTGCTTAAAAACCATCCTATTTTAAACTTCTTAAAACATAATATTATAAATCAGCGCCCAACCTTCACATTTAAGCCAATCGATTTATTTCAAACAGTACAGGTTAGCCATACTGGTTTATTATAAACTGTCCCAGTAATTACCGGTAAATCTTCTGTTTTCAAAATGGGTGAAAACAATCAAATAAATTGGTTTTTCTCATCAAATATAATTTTTTAATTTGTACAACTTCTCCTTAGTGGCGGTAGAGAATTTTTGTTAGGATTGTCGAATTTAATCAATACATAAATGTCTCTCTTTTCACGAAACATAAGCCGAAAATATAACAATATTTAAAATTATTTTATTTATTTATTTATTTCAAATATTTATTATAATAAAAAATTACAATAACATTATATAAAAAAATCTAAGCAAAATCTAGCATCTAAGGCTCATAATTCGAAATAGCAACCAGAACATTCTGGTGACAATTTGTTGTACCTTGAAGTGGTGTAATTTTCAGGGTTATTGTTACTAAATTACTTGAGAAATTGTATATATCTTATATGCCAATATAAGAGATACAATTACATTAAAATACTTTTACATTGACGTTGTTTGCAGTCAATAATTTAGCTATTTCAATAAAATTGTCAATGAAAATGAAGATATGTTATATGTACATATATGCGTATACTTTTATAACCATTTCATTGAATTCATACTTAATGCATCGATTTTATAAAATTTTTGAAAAAGATAAGAAGTGTTGAAATGGCTTCTTCTTTGATTATTCTACATTTCACTTGTTTACATCTATACTCATCTAAATTTTAAGTAACAAATTTTTTTGTTGAAAGCTGATTATGCGGAATATATCTATACTACACCACTCTTTTCAAATTCATACTTATATACTAATATCTTGTAATGACATATTTTTAATAAGATCATATTTTTAATATGACATTATCATCATTATACCCTTCACGACATCCGTCCATCCATTATAAAATTTAATGAAATTCCAATTCGCAATTATGGCCATATTATGACGAAATTACGTATGGTGTTTAGGTTTGGTTAGATTTCTATCAGAATAGACTCTTTCCTATATTTATTAGAACAGAACATCGTTTTCATAAAATTTTGTTGCTACTCTGTAGGTTGCAATAATAGGAATTTGTTTATGACAAAAAAAAAATACAATTTACGGTAATGATCAGATTAAATTTAGCTGGTCAAGTGGAAAATCATGTTGGAAAATCGTTTTAATATGCAACTTATATATTTATTCCAGGAAGACACATCCAAAAAATTTAAATTATGCTTGTAGAGTAACCATAATCAGGCTAAATGTTGCAATTATAGTTCAAAGTTTTCAAAAATTTGCTCGGCATATATTTTAGATCAAACTAGATGCTACAAATTTTGCATGATGATTGGACAGTATTAAGTGGAATAAAATTTGATATTGTGTTACAATATCAAATTATAATTCGGCTTCGTATCTGAATTTCTGAAGAATAAATACTGGCAAAGTAGCTCATTTATGGAAAAAGAACTCTTGAACATTCCCTTAATGGAAATTACAATAATGTAGCGTTTAGATAGCGATGTTAACATCTAATATATAAATAAGTTTCTTTATTATTTTATTTGTTTGTGTATAAAAAAATTACATGTTTCTCCCATTCTATAAATTGTCGCAATTATGGTAAAGAATTTTTAGTTATTATAGTTATTATATTGTTAGAGAAAATCCTAGTTTTAAAAATTACAATGCATCTTGAAGTTTAAGTGTAAAACTTAAAGTACTTCGATATATTGATAAATTGTTTCTTTGTACGATTCACGAAAAAAACTTCCGTCGGCGCTGTCCGACTAAAGTCATTTCATACTTGTTTAAGTTCTAGATTAAATTTGAATATTCAATATAATTTTACAAATTTAATATATCTCATAATTATAATTTATTAATATAAAATTACCTTTGATGAGGAAATCAACATTTTTGGCTGTGATTTATGTGACTTTTACTGTGGTGATTTATATAATAGATGTATGACAAGGCTGTACTGATTCCTATAAAATTATGTAGGTTGTCGGAGGATATGTAATAATATTCTCGGTGGTTTAAAAACAAACCGATAGGTTAATTGGGTCCGTCGGTTTACTGAAAAACAAACAGGTCATTAACCTGGGCTGTTCAAGAAGAAACCGGTCGGTTAACTGGGGCTGTTCAAGAAGAAACCGGTCGGTTAACTGGGGCTGTTGAAGATGAAACCGCTCGGTTAACTGGGGCTGTTCAAGAATAAACCGGTCGGTTAACTGGGGCGGTTCAAGAAGAAATCGCTCGGTTAACTGGGACTGTTCAAGAAGAAACCGGTCGGTTAACTGGGGCTGTTCAAGAAGAAACCGGTCGGTTAACTGGGGCGGTTCAAAAAGAAACCGGTCGGTTAACTGGGGGCAGTTTAAAAAGGTTATAATAAGGAAGCTATATACAAGTTTGGCGTTGGGACCTAAAAAAAAGTATATGTATTTGCTAACCGCAATACACATTTTTAAAAATTTGAAATAAATTACAAATATTATTACAAATATATTTTTTTTGTATGAGAATATTGGTAATGGTATTTACTTCATACTATCCAAAAGGCAAATGCGACCCACAAAATTCAGTTTTTGGAAAAATTCTACGACAATCTGTATACATTGAGTAGTGTGTTAAAAAGTGGTGAGCAACATATTGTAAAATTTGCAAGACTAGTAGCTTTTAAATGTTCTAGAACAAACCTTTGATAGTTGATGACAAATATATATTTTAATACACATATTTCTTGTCTAGAAAATTTAATTTACATACCGTAAACTAAATAATATGTAATGTTTTGCTAGTATGGAAACTGACATTTAACTCTTTTAAGACTATGAATATAACAGTATTTACTTTTTTATGCACCAAAAAAATATGTATGAAGTGAAACAAAGAAAAGAAAATATAAAAAAATTAATCAATCTAATAATTTTTAATTTTCATGCTGCTTTGGAACTTGAGTTTAAATGTGATATTCCTAAAATGATACTGTTCTGCAATTGTTTTTAGTAGATGTATAATAAATTTAAGGAATTTTTGCTATATTACTGATTACAGTATTTTTTGCTTACCTGCATATTCAGAAACTGCACGACTTATTGTGCAGGAATGTCCAAAATGCAGGAAGCTTAAATTCGCTTACCTGTACAACAAAGCAGATATCTTCAATATAACATACGCGTATATGATGTGAAACAAAAAGCAATGTTAAGGTCATTACAAGTTCTGGAGAAAAACATGATCATTTTCTCTTTTCATATGTTGCCTTTATTTTGTACACTTTATATGAATACAAAAAACGGAGTGGCTGATTTTTGTTCTTGTTTTGAGTTCATAAAAAACTTAATTTTTTTGTGCAGATATATACAAATTTTTCTACCAAATCTAAGTAAAATCCCCAAAATGTTGATGTAGCTATGTCTAAACTGCAGCTATAGAATGTGCACTAAAACAAAATATATTAAAAGGAATCTAGAGAATAGATGCCTTAAAAATTATTTTTGGTCAGGAAACGCCAAAATACAGTTATGAATGATGCAGGTAACCAGAAATTACTGTATATTCTTTCCCACCAAAAGAAAATATTAATTTTCGCTAAACAAAATCAAAAGAAAAAAATAAAAAAGAGTAGATGAAACATGACTAGAGTCAACAAGTAAAAAAAGTCAGCAACCAACTTAAAATTATATGATAATCATATTATTTTTTTTGCTTCCACATTCCCTACCCTAGAGATGTATTTTACTAAACAAACCTGTGCAGTATTTGTCTGTATTCAATTCAATTTTTAATGCCAAATTCCAACAATGACGACTTATATAGTTTATAATACATTTTTTGTTTCTTGTCTAAAAAACATAATTTAAGTACGCCAAACTGAATAATATGCTAAAATAATGATTTTTACTAGTCAATAACAGCAATGTAGATCAATATTTTTTCTACTCAAGAAGTAGTTCACTAAACATAAAATGCATGCCCATTTAGCTTGGCTTTATCTTTGGATGATTTGATTTGGTTTCTTAGGCACAACAAGAAGAGCATGCTTTAAGAAAATCATTGAAATCCAACACCAAATAATACAACCACACTTTGTTTCGAATGTTTTAAATTCATTTGATACTAGGAGCTACTTTATCAAAATTACTCATAAATACGATTTAAGGGAAAATAAAAACCTCGTTTGTTATCAACGTCGCTACGTTGCTGCACAAACTATATGATCTAAAGAGACACACTATTAGTCACCACTTCCCTCAAGTGTTCTTCTTAGCAATGATAACTTAACAACAAATACAACTTCTATTTACCCCCCTACGCAAATGTTGATTATTAGTTATAAAATTATAATTATATATAAAAAATATGTATAAACAAAAGTTGATAGTTTTTTAATAAAATAGTGTTTCTCGTCTAACAAATCTTAATATTCTAAATACACCTAATTCGCTATTAAAATTTATCAATAACTTCGATATATGTATATACAGCACAAATTAAGGAAATATAGAGCCAGACGTCTCAACTTAATACACTTGATGAGCCCCATCACCAAACATGTCGTGTTATTTTCATATGTAAAATATTCCGATCATTCACCTTCTCAAAAGAGAAAAAAACAAGTTCAATTCAATGTCATAAACATCAACAAATTTTTAAATGCATATGAATGTACAAGAAAATACTTGACAGTATTTAATGATAATGTTGTAAAAGTTAAAAACAACATAGATGATTTGTATATTTAGATTTGTAAGTAATTCAGTAATAATAGTATATTTTACTTCTTCTTCCCAACCACTGCCTAATATGCAATTCACTAAATAAATCATTATATATAGCATTAGAGATGGATCTGTTGGCGGTTTCTTTGACAAATTCTTACACAATGTATTATATACTGTAACAATCATCACCCTTCTTTTCAAATCTTATAATTTGTAGTTCATGGGATCAAAGCTGCTTAGTGACAAGATATTCCATACTCAATGAATGATAAAGGTATTAGTATCAAACCGCAAACTAAATTGATTTTAGTCAACCCTTCTACCTTCACATTTCATTTAACCCAAAAATAATTTCCCTAAGAATTTAAATCTATGATTTACTTTATAAATACGATTTTCGTTTTTGGTAAATGGATATAAACATTTCGAGATTTCCATATATTTTTATATGTGGAACCGCTGGCAAAAGTTATGAAATACATAAATACCATGTTACAAGATTAAAGTAAAACTCTTTTATCAGACAAGTTTAAAATATTTGTTCGAAGTCTCAACTGAAAGTGGTATTTATAATATCTAATAGTATGATTATGAAAAACTTTTATCTCAATATTTTCGAGTTCAAAATTCTAACAATGTTTTGTAACTAAAAATGTGTTTCTCGGACTACAATACGTTATAACAACAGCATTGAGCTCGTCTTCAACTTATGGTGATGTACAATGCCCACAAATATATTTAAGTCAAATCGATTGATGATATCAAAGAACAGAAAATGATTTTCAAATCATTAAATTTCATTTGGAGTGATCTAACACGGGTATTTAGAAACATACTAACAAGTCACAGTTTACAATAATAACAAGTACGTCTAAACACAGACGAACAGTACGATTTTGCTTTATTCAATTGATTAAAAAAATATCAGAAACCAGAAATGTATACATCAAATTTAAACTATAGCATTTTTTATAATATGCAATAACAATCTTATACAAACCAACAACAACACATGAAATACCAATAGCATCTTAGCAATAGAATTTTCCCTTCTTAGCAACTATTCCCTATAATTACATGTAATTTTTAAATAATTAAATAAAAAACAACAAACATCACACAATGGCCACGAATGCATTGAAGACGAATCGATTGATGAATTCTTTGACCGTTTTCTTACAAAACATGTAACAGAAAACAACAACAACAAGTGTATTTCATAAGTCAGTCAATGACAATCACCACCCAAAATATTTAGACACATTCACATTTCAAATATGTATATTTTTTTATGAAGTGTGATCTTACATGGGAATTTAGCTTCTTAGTACAAAACATACTTTACAATAACAACAAGGGCATTTAGCTGCTTTGTACAAACCACACTTACAACAAATGCACACACACATACAATTGATTCGTGGTCAACAATGACAACTGCATCTAAGCAACAAGAATTAAACCATGATCTTCAGTTCATTGATCCCAATGCTCATTCCCCCCAAAGTTTTAACCTATGATTCAAATGTAATATTGTCGTCGCTAGGTTTTTTTTTTTTTTGAAACATTGCACAATTGTTTCTTAGTCATTCCCTCCATCATATGGCTGCCTAGTAACGAGATGTAACAGGTAACAAAAACATTCCACACTTTACAAATTATCTGATTAGTAAAATGCCCCCTCTTATTTTTGTCCAGAAACGAGATGCAACAAGAACCAATCATATCACTAACATTGAAATATACTCACATGAATATTTAGCTGATTAGTACAAGCCATACTTACAACAATAACAAGAACATCTTAAACACAAGAACCAAAACATGATCTTTAGAGTTCTTTGTTCCTAATATTCATTCCCCCTCCCCTAAAGTTGGAAGCTTTGATCCAATTGTTTGATTGTCGTCACTAGCTTTATAAATAACCAATGACACTCATCGCCAAAAAATATTCATATTCACATTTAAAATATGTACATTTTGTGAAGTGTGATAGACACACAAGAGACTACACACTTTAATCTTAAAAATTCCCCCTCTTATTATTTTGTCTAGTAACGAGATGCAACAAAAAAATCAAAACATATCACCAAAATTTTAGACACACTTACATGAATATTTTACTGATTAGTAACATTTCACCCCCTCTCTCATTTTTGTCTAGTAACGAGATGCAACAAAAATCAAAAAACATCATGACCTTCAGTTCATTGCTCCCAATGTTCATTCCCCCAAAGTTTTAAGCTGTGACCTAATTAGTTTTAATTACCAAAACTTTTATTACAGGCTTAAATGATCAAATAGGCCCATAAATCTGTCAACTTGATATCAAACCTACACTTCTACCCTACTCCTGTCCTCTGCGAAAATTTCAGAAAGAATAACAATATCATAACCAAATTTGTTCACAAAAAATTCAAGAAAATTTTTGTTACGTTTAAAAGACTGGATGTTAAACTGAAGTACCTTTAGAGACTCCATTATTATTATTTTTGGTTTCTCCAACTGACTCCTCATCTAAAGAAATGCAATATTTTTCAAATCTCTTGTGAAAATGATTGATTGCATCAACAGCATGCTGATTTTGTTCCATTTTGACAAAGTCCATCATGAACTTTAAAAGTTCTTTTGTAATTTTCTCAAGTTCTGACGTTTTTTGATCATCTCTGGGATATACAGGAGCAGACGGAGCAACTCCTGGGAACATTCTGTCCTGCATCTGTACCCCAGGCTTATGTACATACGGCTTCTTAGGTTTCTTGGCAACCGAGTTGAATATATATGGTGTCATCATCCTATTAATATCATCTTCTATGCTCCTATTACATCCATGTTTGTCCCCGTTTGTTTTTTCTTTATGACCTGTGGGAAGAGAAGGAAAATTAGCCTCGTCCCAACGAATCTTAAAGCGGTTTTGATTATAGTACATATCCCGCACCTCCCTCTTCGACAAATTCTTCATGGTCATAATCTTATTTATCTCCACCTCCTTTTCCCATGTTGGACACTTTTTCATGTCCTTACATGTATGATCTTTTCCTTTACATAGGATGCACATTTTGGCATTGCAGGTATTGTCGCACTCATTTTCCCCGCACTTCAAACACCTGGGCTTTGACCTGCAGCCCAACTTTGTGTGTCCAAGCCGTCCACAATCATGACATTGCCTTATTGCCGGAAAAAACGTCTCAACAATCAAAACTGTATAATTAAAGACAACCCATGATGGGTGGTCATCCCCATAGAACCCCACTTTGACTGTTTCCGTAGGCCTGGGCTAAGCCTCGTCATCAGATCGTCTTACAAATCTTCTCACTGACGCCACTTTTCGATCAGAGACAATACCCTTCAAAAGCTCATCTTCAGAGAAGGATACGGGTACATTCCGGATTACACCAAACGTCTCTACGAAATTCCTGGGTATAAAAGCCCTCATTTTCCTTTGTTTCAGATCTTCATTTTCGACAAAACGATTAGCAGAGGCCATGTCCTCAAATGTCACCTTATAAAGAGTAACCCCAATCGCTTCCACACGCACTATTTTCTTTAGCTCATCAGCACTTATATCCTTTATTTTTTCAATAAAATACAAGCCGTTCTTTACGCGCTTGTTATTAATGTTATCAACTTCGCATGTGTCTACCAACACCATAAACTTACCCTTATATTCTGGTGTATATAAAACCACCTCGTCATTGAATCTTCTTTTTTTTTTGCATCTTGCTTGCCATCAGCCATCGTCTTCTGGTTGCTTGCCTTAACCAACTTATCACGTCCACCATTTTCTTTTAGCATTCTTTTGCCGACCAGCGTATCTCTCATAGCAACTTGATTTACACTACCACCATCACCATTTACAGCATTCCCCTTTCCACACACGCCATCTTTCTCGCTCGCTTTATTATAATCAGCTTCTCTCATAACGGCATCTTCAACACCAGCAACAAATGCCTGAAGTACAGACGCCATATTTGTGGCACTTGTAACCTTAAAAAATGTTGAACGCCAAAAACTTCAATATTCCAGAAAAAATCTTCTTCAGGCACAAAACATAAGTTTGCCAATTAATTCCAAAAAAATTTCGCTTCACAGCAATTGGCCTTTGCAAGGTTTAACCACAATCCAAAAAAAAATGCACAATTGCAATTAATTACCACGTTCTAAACGGCTTAACAAATTCCTTGTCGCTTCACTTATTCTCTGTTGTTATGCTTATGCTTATACACTTTGATACGTCAGCTCTCTACGAAATCTCAACCAGGAATGTCCTATTTTTCTGAATAAATATATTGTGTGCGTGTGTTTGTGTTATTGTATAAGTGTGTATGTGCGATTGTGTGCGTAAGCAAATGACGCAAAAAAAAACAGATATAAATACACTTCATTTGATTCTAGGATTTCGTAAAACGAAATCATTTAATATGCATATGTAAATTGGACTTTAGTATGAACAAGGCATAAAGTCAGGGCTTTTTTATTAAGCTAGGTACACATTGCCATTTTTGAATGACAGCTTTGCTCAAATAATCGGTTGCTTGCCAGTGTGACCGTTCATTTTTGTCATTCATCATGCAACCACAAAAAATTTTGTGGTTGTTGGACAGTCAGGTGTTGGTTGTATGATGGTATGATAGTGTGAACCCAAAACGTCATTCAAGGAATAAATTTGCCGTGTAAATATCAAATAAAAATGAATAATTCGCGTATTTTTATTAAATTTGGAGAATTCCTATTGGAATTAGCGATAATAACACAGACATAACAAAAGAAATTTGACGATACAGTGAATGGAGTGAATGGGATAACAAGGAAAAAAGCAAATGGGCAAATGGTTGTGTGGATGACGACAAAACAAAAAGGAAAAAATAAATTCGTGTATTGTGCCAATGGAAAAATGTGCTCAATATCTTCCAGTGTCTAAATTGATTGTGCTATACTAATAAATGTGCTGTATTAATAAATAAATGCTTGTAGTTTTGCAAATTCATTATATGTGTATTTTTTATAGTAATGGAAAGTCATGGGTCGCTGAGTAGGGATTTTCATGTACAACATTCCCAAGTGAATAGAAAATAGCCATATATTTATTAATAAACATCATTTTATTGTTTTTTTTTTTTTTTTTTAAAATTAATTTGTGGTTGCCAGCGCCCATATTTATTGAGCAAATTTTATAATTTGACTGACGGCTTGGCATCCAACATGAATGATAGCGTGGCCGCTCCGTAAAACCTAACAAAACCGAAGCAATCGATATTTTCGAAAAATCGTCAGTCAAAACTGACAATGTGTACGGCACTTTAGGAATGTTGTAAGAGTAAGAGTACCCTGTAGGAAGCATGGGGACATGTGTCGACATGTCACCACTTTATCTACCATTATGGTGACAAAATCAACACTTTGTCAACAATTGATACTTTTACCTTAATAAGAAGAAGCATTGTTTATATTGAATACTGATAGCCCAACGAAGCATCTTCTTATTTTTTCTTCATTTTCTTAATTGTTTGGCGTAAAATAATGTTGGCGGTTCGTTAAAAAAGTGTTTTTGTGAAAAATGAATAAAATATATAATTTTAATAACAACAAGTATGAGCAAAGAAAATTAGGAAAGGAAAATAACAGACAAGTGAAAAAATAGACAATTCTACATCAAAATACAAATTCTGAGGCGGCAGACAACATTTGTGGTGAAACTTCGAAAACTAGACATTTTATGGAATCTTTAGAGAATATTGTGGAGCCTGACGAATATATTGTCCCGTCTCGCTGGAAATGATGAACGCAACTTACATCTGATATTTGGACACGGCATAATAATGAGTTAAAATGTTGAAGGGTTTTTTTGACAAAAATCGATTGCAAGATTTTTCCAATGTTTATACAAATGTAATGTGTAAGCAAATTTAAGGACATTTGGTTTATTTATGCTTATTTATAAATGTTTATTCTTTTCAATTCCTAGATGTTATATCAATATTCTGCGAATCGCCTAATAAAACGTTAGGTGCAGCAGAAGAAGAAATATTTTTAGCAGATAATTCACACCAATCCTTATGAAGAAGAAAATAAAAAGGCGATGATATTTCTGACAATGAAAAAAATTTTTTATTATTGGTTAGGCACCCTTTAAAACATGGGCTTTATTTACCAATTTTGTGCTTATGTGGAATCTTGGGCTTAGCCCTTTATAAGGATAAAGACTGTAATACGAAATTTGTACTTGTTTAGTAATTTCATAATTATATTGTTATAGAATTAGATTTAACTAATCTCCGTGTAGACGTTGTTTTATTCCCCAGAACGATTTATACTAAATAAAACAGGGTTCGTTTTAGATAACGTTTCTACAATGCTTTATTTACTTTATTACACTTATTCGGAGCCGACTTTAATTACTAAGCACACAGCCTGTCTCTAGTTAGCACGCAGCAATTCTTTTCAACGCTTAAAACACAACTAACTCAATTTTGCCTTTCCTACCGCTATTTATACCCCAAAATCTCCTTGGCCGAGAATTATCCAGAACATCTGGCAACACCTCCAATCGGTGCAACGAACACACAGTCGCACTAAGCGAACAACCATAGTCACATGCATACATGGGGGGAATACAAGTGTACGACAAGCACAGTAATGACGTAATTACAACAACAAACAAATGCAAGAAAGATGTAGCAAATAAACGATAATTACATGACTATGGCAAAACAAACAAAAGCACATTAATAAAAGGTAAAGTAAGAGCTAGAATGATGAAGACAATTCTACATGGTAGTTGTTGTTGCTTAAATAAAGTATACGCAGTTACTTTACGTTACAAGTCAAATTTTTAAATTAACGGAAATTAAACTAAATTAACCTAAACCTATCAGTTACATTCGTAACAATATGTTTTTCTTTAATAAAATATACTATTTAAACAAAAGTATAAGTTCATCGTCTTATACTTTGTTTACATTTACGAAATTCACTCGATTTCATCTGTCAATTCCTTTATGTATACGTAAAATGAAAACTCATGTGAAATCGATTGGATTTCATTTAACGTTTGAGCAATATAATTGACAGTTGAAATCGAGTGGATTTCGTAAATGTAAACATAGTATTATTAAGCACATTATATGGCTTTATAATCTATAAAAAGTTCCAAATAGGCCAAAAAACTTAATAGTGAAAAATTTGGTACCAATGTCTCCATATGACCCTTTATGTTCTATGGACTCACTACCTCTAATGTCTCTATTGACGCACTACTTCCAATGTCTCTACTGACTTACTACCTCCAATGTCTATACTGACTCACTACCTCCAATGTCAACACACGGTTCCTCAGCAACTACTGACATACTAGTTCCAATGTCAGTACTGACTTTCGAATGACACGTTCATACAAAATGTCTATAGGAAATTACATGAGTTGTCTACAGTTTGTCAGTTGTACTGTTCACAATATGTGTGTTCGTTTACTCAAAATTTGTACACATTGTTACTGGATGTTGTTCGTTTACTCTACAGTACAATGCAAAAGACCTTAGCCGATTACAAGAAGTTACTGAACTTGTACAAATTTGGACAAATTGTTTAGTAAACGAACCCACCTATTGTCAGTAGGAAGTCAGTATAGATTCACTATTGACATTTCCTACAGGGTATTTTCTGTTAGCAGTCAGATAGCTTTCCGAATAAAAGACAAGTTGTTTTAAAGAGTAATATGATCTTTACTATTCAAAGGTAAATTAGAAGTAATTCAATGATACAATTTATGATAGGATGAGACCTAACATATGACAACTTTAGTAAACAAGGTTCTCAAAACATAACAGGGTGAATCTTCACTTATATTTTGCATACCCTACCTCAACCCATGTACTATTTTCAAAAACAAACAATTTAATCAATGTAACTCAAAAGTAACAATTTCGAAAAATTTAACATTTAGTAAGAAGAACCGCTATGTTTTTATCCGTTGGAACATATTCCAAAATAACATGCTTATTTTCAAACTGCTCACGTATGTAATGATATCTAATATCTATATGCTTGCTCCTTTTGTGGGCTACTGGGTTTTCAACCATAATCTGAGCACTTTGTAGTCGGCGACTCAATAAACTCCTGAAATCAAATTTCTGTTAGTTAGCATCTGATGTAAACCACTTCTTTCGTGCCTTGACACATCGAAATGTACTCCGCTTGCATTGAACTGAGGGCGACTATCTTCTGCTTCTTCGATTCCTAAGTTATTGGATCTCCAGCAAGAAAAATGACAAATTCACTAAACGATTTCCGGTCCACGACGTTTGAGCCCCAATCAGCATCTGTATAACATACCAAACCATTAGTAGAATTATATGACAACATACCTTTTGGATTTTGTTTCAGGTATCTCATTCCTTATGTGGGTGACTATTAAACTGCGAGAGCTTCGAAACAACATGTGATATGTCTGGACGGGAGGCCACAGCTAAATATGTTAGCGATCCAATTAATGACTGATATTTCTTCACATCAAATCCGTTACAATGTTCTTCTTTACAATTACCAAACCCGTTCCAGCAACAAAGGGGGTAAACGAAGGTTTACATTGTTCCATATTTGAAAACGCCAATTGTGGGTGTTCTCACTAGAAAGAAGGGCGGTTGGTTTTTTGCCGTGAGCCTCGAAAATATTTCAATTGTGGAAATATTTTCCTCAAGATTCATCCACCAAGGAATAAAGAAATGGAAAAAAGGAAAAGAAAATGCAATGTAGGGTTGCCAGTTGGGGAAATCCGGCGTAAACATCCCGGGCCCCTTGCAGTACCACTGCAATAAAACATGCCTTGACTGTACCGTGTACTCTCTCATTGCTTTTAATGTGTATTAAAAAATGAAATAACTATTAAATGAATAATGAATTATTAAAATATTGAACATAAAACTAAATTATTTGAAGTTGGAATGGTCTGCCATGGTGCTTCCAAGTTGAGGAAATGAATTGCAGCGTCGATTGGCAGCTCTCCTTCGGAATATTGCATATGTCGGAATCTGAAAAGGAAGTTTGTGCTTTGTAGGGAGGAAAATACAGTAGTGCTTACTACGTATTGGAAGAAGTGATAGTATTTTGGAATAGAAATTCAAAAGTATAGAAAATGCTTCCTGGAAATATAATTTTTGAATTGTACTACGAAAATTGTACGATGATATGGAAAATATCTCTTGGATGTGGAATTGTTGAGTTGTACTTCGGATATAGTACACCAAAGAGTAAGAATGGAATTCGGATGGAAATAATGCATGAATCGTCTTCGGAATGAACAATGGTTCCACTGAAGCAACACTTTCTTTGGAATAACCCTGGTGAGTGGCTTCGGACGTACACAAAGCTATTCGCATATGAATGAACGAGGTTCTCGCGCCTTGGCAGAGGCCGTAGAACTGAACATAAGTGGATGGAGAATAACCATAACAGTAGTCAGGAAATTTGACATAGTCTGGAGCTAGATGGTATTCGCGCAAAGTTGACGGTTATATGAGAGTAGTATATTGTACGAATAGAATTTCAGCCTCATCCGAATGTGTATTGCAAAGTACATCACACGGAGTTCTGCTGTCATAGGATATTATAATTGGAAAATTATCTGATAATTGGAAGAAAGTACGAATAGCCAAGCACGGGTTACCAACGACAAATAATGTGTGGGTTAGTAACAGAAATTCATGAATTGCGTCACCTGGGTGGTTGCTATAATGAATTATCTGGGATGGAGTATGATTGGAGTGACGAAATATGGGTATATGAGTAACGAAGTTGCTTCGGATGAAACTCAATTTTGGAGGATAGTTTGGCAACTTTGAAACCTGCAATAGACTCAACTTTGGAGTCTTATTGCCGAAAATAATCAAATTCAGCTTTGGAGTTAGTTGGAATATATTGAGTGAAATATTAGCATTTGTAACGACATTCATTAAGGAGTAATTCTTCTTAGAAGAGAGAGGCATAGTTGGAAAGGCCTCTGTCAATCGAATAAACTTTGGAATTACTTTATCATATTCCGTATAGTGTGGAATATGAAACTTATCTTCGGAATAGATGACTATTGGATCGGATTTAGAATCCCCTTGGAATGGAATTTTGTCTTGTGAACCAATGTATTTTGGAATGGATTTATCATACTCCATCATGCCAGAAAAATGTATGTTCAGGAACGGAATAATGGATTCACTAGGAGACCCCTCTGAAATGGAGGGCTCCTCTGGATTAGAACCATTAAGTACAGGAACTGGATGAGTACCACCAGAAGGAAACTCATCCTGGAATGGAGCAATGGGTGCACAAGAAGATCTCTCGGAAGCGGAGGGCTCCTCTGGATCGGAATCACTAAGTACATGAACTGAATGAGCAACACAAGCAGGAAACTCATCCTGGAATGAATGAATTGATGTACCAGGAGACCTCTCGGAAATAGAGGGCTGAACTGTACAGAGGAATTGGAACATTGAATGGAGTCGACATTCAAACCAGGATTGGAAGTTGTGGTAGGTGACTGAGTCGGTGAACAGGTACTATCAAAATCATCGTGGAGCAGAGCATGATGTCGCTTTTGGCAATGGACACATGTACTTTTTGATGGACAATTTTTCACTCGATGCGTTTTGGAGAAACAATTGCGACAAAGACTGAATTGTTTGATCTTTAATGAACGCTGCTGTGGATCCATAGAAACGAAGGAAGGACACTTTCGGATTGAATGCACAGATGATAAACATAGTCGGCAATTTTGAGTAGAACTTGTGCTCTTAGTAGGAATTGAAACCTTCGAAGTGCAAGGAGTAGCTTCTTCTGGAATGTATAAGGCAGATGATATGTCTGGATTCTCGAACTGGATCATTACTCGTTTCAATGTCGCCAAACATGTGGAGTAAATTATTGAGGCATTCCGGAATTTCTCTTGAAGTCTAGGCACATTCAGAGAAAGATCGGAGTTCGTACTGGTATACTCTTGAATACAACGATTATAAGCTGATTTTACTTCAGACCATGTGATTTCTATTTCGCTTATATGAATTTTAACCAGCTGTATTGTATGGATTGGAATAGTGACACTAGTCATGCCAGAACTGAATTGTTCAAGGCGACTGAGTGAACTCGCAAACGTATATGCCATTTTGTGTATGTTAAGGAATCGTTCAACTAGAATAAATAAACGAAACGCGAACGCTTAGGATTCCCAATCCATCCTAAGCGTTCGCGTTTGGGCTGAGAACACTTGAAATCGTATCGAAGGAAGGAAGCTCAGTGAGACGAAGTCGAGAAATGGTACTGAGAAAAAACAATGTTCTCGGTACACAATGGAAACTTTAAAACAGCAATCGAAAATATTAATTGCTTCTTCGGAAATAGGAAAATTTATCGTTTGAGTGTGGAAAAAAGGAACTTCGGGAAAGATTCGCACATAAATATTTATTTACTTTCCAGAAAATAGTTTTAAATCTGGAATAACTCAAAAGAATACTGAAGAAACGACGGCTTTATAAATATGTGTAGATATTTCAACGTCTTCTAGCGGTTACTGCATGCAATATAAGTGTGGAAAAGTGCAGAAATCCAAAAAAAAACTCGAAGAAGAAGGAGGGATTCGCCTATAAGTGGAATAATTGAAGTTTTGAACTTTTCCTACCTATTTTGTTTTTTCCAAATAGTCTGGCTTAATTTCCTACTTATACAGCGACCCCTAGCGGATGAAAGGCATGCTATAAATCAAGGAACAGCTAGAATATTTGAAAATGATGAAGACAGTGCCAATAAAATAACGAACATCCGGAAAAGTTTGGAAAAATACGAATTTTCGGCTATTTTAGTTATATGCGGAGCGGCACCTAGCGGTCGTGCACGACACTACGTACTCGAAACGGTAAGCCAAGCCAATAATATTAAGGAATTTCCCGAAGAATTAGTAAAAAACTCGAAAAAGGAGGAAAAATCGTGGAGAAAAAAGGCTTTTGAGGTATTTGCTATTTACAGGGCGACACCTTGCGGCAGATAAATACACTATAGGTGACGGCAGGTTGTTTGATGGATAACTACCCCAAGGGATCCGGAATAATAGCAAAAAATCCACAAGAAAATCGGAAAATATTGAAAAAGTAAGATTTTTCTGTGGATTTTGTATTTTTAACAGCGCCCCCTATCGGCAATATGGTATACTATAAGCAGGCAGGAATGAAGTACCTCGATACTCCACCCCTATATATAGGTTAATATACAATAATATATACTTGTCGCAAACAAGTTATAGTGCGACCATATAAACGGGCTTGCTGTATACTGAAGAGCGTATACTGAAGAGCACAACGAGGAGAATATCAATGAAGAGATCGATCACTGTTGAGTGAAACCACCAACAAGCACTGTGTTGGCTGAACGGACCAACGACTCAACAGCAACCAACGAGAAATAATGGAACGAATGTTTGTGTGGGTGTTTATATGAAAAAACAGTGCTGCTGGTAAAGGGACTGCAATGCTGGTTGGGTCTCTAACAACAACAACTACTGCTGTAACTATTGAACGATTATGGATAGAAATAAACACACCAACAAATTAATAGAAAAGGAGTAGAAAAAATGCAATATGCAAACGAAATATTCTCTCGACAAAGTGGACGGAAAAACTGCAAAGCAGAGAAAACACTGCAGCGAGTCGAAAAAATAAATTGAATATTTGAATTGCACTCAAATAAAAAGGAAAATAGAAATGAAATATAAGAAAATTATTGCTTCAATAGAAAAGAATAAAAATCTTCGAACCAATTAAAATGAAATTGTTAATTAGAGATTGGATGAATAATTAAATTTTTAGAATTTAATTACACGAAACAGAAAACTTTTTAGAGAAATTTGGAAGTAGAATTCGGAACACTGTGCGCGAAATAAAATTGAAATAACAAATTGCCGACGGCAAAACGCACTTGAACTTTGGACTTGAATATCACTTCTTGTATGCACTATTGTTTCGCTTTAGGGAATCGAATATACAAAGCACAAACTTACCTTTTTATCAATGAAATATGAAGATGAAAATGAATGGAGATGAAAGTAAGGATGAACTTGATGAAATCTCAGCAACAAAACCTCGCAATCCGGCTCGAAGGACCAAAATGAAAACGCAAATTGTGGGTGTTCTCACTAGAAAGAAGGGCGGTTGTTTTTTTGCCGTGAGCCTCGAAAATATTTCAATTGTGGATATATTTTCCTTAAGATTCATCCAACAAGGAATAAAGAAATGGAAAAAAAGGAAAAGAAAATGCAATGTTTTAGAATCTGGAAATAAGAACAGTAATGGATCTTTTTAATTGAATTCAGTGAAACAGAACGACTTCTTACCAAGGACAACAGTACTGGTTGATGCTTAGTTTACAAGTCTCATTGCTAGTCTCCATTCGTTTGCACTGGAAGATTACATCGCCTCCTCAACCGTACTCGGATCATTTGTTATTTCTGCTACCTTGTTGACAATATGAGTTGGTTCCACAACAAACAATTTTTTCAGACGTCCTCTTCGCCCTGTTCTCGCTATTTTCGGTCTTCCTCTTTTTCTTTTCTCACCAGCTTGTTGTGTCACTGATTCATCCATTGAGATTTCACTTCCGCTCTCGTCGTATCAGCAACAATGTTTACACCAATTCCTCCTTTGGGTTGACATTCGTTATCGGGCTGAGCATTAAACTCCACATAAAACCAATCACCATTATTCTTTTTGATCCATCATAATTTTGTTTGAATCTCTTTTGGACAGTTACATAACATCCATTTTGGAAAAATATGTGATTTGTGCTCGGGCTCATATATTGATAAAATTGGAATGTTGTCCCAAATCCAATTTTTTCAGCGCCTGAATTTCAAATTATCGTTTCAGAATGTTTAAATAATACATCTTATCCTTAATTCCTTCGATAAAGACACGATTTCCTATACCGGAAGCACTCATAAAACGTCATACCACAACAGAGTCTCCTCTGTGCTTTACTGTTGAAATTGTGTGTTTAGGGTCCATGGCGGTATTTGCCCTATGACATACCTTAATTGGTCCATATGACCAAAACAGGTTAAAGTTGTCTTCATTGCTTTCATTGGCAGCCTGTTTTGGTCATATGGACCAATTAAGGCATGTCATAGGGCAAATACCGCCTTGGACCCTAAACACACACAACAGTAAAGCACAGAGGAGACTCTGTTGTGGTATGGCGTTGTATGAGTGCTTCCGGTGTGGGTAATCGTGTCTTTACCGAAGGAATTAAGGATAAGATGTATTATTTAAACATTCTGAAACGATAATTTGAAATTTAGGCGCTGAAAAATGGGATTTGGGACAAAATTCCAATTTTATCAATGTATGATCCCGAGCACAAATCACATATTTTTCCAAACTGGATGCTATGTAACTGTCCAAAAGTGATTTAAACACCTCCCCGATCCCCGGACTTGAATCCTATAGATAATTTATGGAGTATTTTGGAGACAAATATAAAAAATCGTAACATCTAAAGTATAGGAACCCTGAAATATGCCTTGCAAGAAGAATGGGGAAAAATATATATCTTGCCCCGAAAACTTAGTTAAGTCTTTGCCAAAAAGACTAAAAGCTGTAAAGGATAACAAAGAATGTCATACCAAGGGCTGAAACCCTAAAAAATCCTTTTTGTTTCGTGAAACTTTTAGAGTGCATACTTTTCGCTGTGAGGTAGAAATCGATGTTGTTTAACAATTTTTATTAATTTTTTTTCTAAACTTAACTTAATTTTGTTAATTTTATTGTATAATATTTAAGTTAAGACACTAATGTAAAAATATAAAAAAGAATGAAATCACTATCATTAATTAACTCTAACAAATCGCAGTTTTAATGAAAGAAAGTGAAGTGGATACTTTTGACTGTGATTCACTGTATGTAGCCGTATTTACTGCTTCGGACCACAAATAATGAAGCAGGTTAGAATCCAGTAACATGCACCGAGCCATTTCCACTACGGTTCTGTTTAACCTTTCCGCAACTCCGTTCTGCTGATGTTTTATGCCTGCAGACGATAAAAACAGTTGAAATTGATTAGACAAATACTCACTCCCGTTATCACTGCGGAGGACTTTCAATTTACAACCAGTCTGCATTTCTGCCACCTAGCAAAAATCTTTGAAAACTTGAAGCGCCTCTGATTTTGTCTTTAGAAAATATATTGAAGCATAACGTGAATAGCCGTCAATAAAAGATATGAAATTTCGGGAACCACCTTCACTTGTCACACGCATTGGGCCGCATATATCAGAATGCACCACATCCAATGGCTTCTTACTAAAACGTTCAACATAACTCACAAACGGATTGACTGTCATCTTGCACATAGCACACGTCACACAATCGATTTCTGCTTTTGGATCTATTGCCAAACCTCTCACCATTTCCAAATTCCTCAACTTTGCCATGTCATTACAATTTAAGTTGCCTAATCGACGATGGCACAGCGCATTATCACTTTTCTCGTTCATCATCATCAATTCCTCTTTCAGATGGAATGTTGTGATCATATGATTATTTTTGTCTTTTGCATACACCTTCTCTTTCGTAAATCGCATGTTGTGTCCATGCTCAATTATGTTGTGGACAGACAAAAAAATTTGCATTTAACTTTGGCACGAAGAGTGCATTGCATAGAGTAGTGTCGGTAAACTCCGATTTTAAATTTACATTGCCTATGCCTTCTGCAAATACACAGTCACCTGATGCCAGCATAACCTTCTGTTTGAATTCTCTTAGTGAAGAGAACAAACATTTATTTCCACTCATGTGTGATGATGCGCCACTATCGACAATCCACTCATTATCATTTGAGTTAAAATTGTTACACTCACTAACGGTCATTATCATTGCTCTGTTATTGCAATTCGCCTTGATATGGCCTCTCTTACCGCATGAGTAACAACGTATGTTTCTGTGTCGTAGTTGCTCACCACTCTCTTTTTCTGTTTTGCCTTTCTTCTTGTTCGGTCGTCTAGAATTCGCCGCAAACACGTGTTCATCATCCATTACTGTTTTTTCGCCACGACGTTGATGCTCTTCCAGCAATTTGACCTTCAAATGATCCCAACTAGGCAAAATGTCTCTGCTCTTCACCGCTATTATAAAACTTTCGTACTCATCGGGGAGACTACACAACAACAACAAACTTACAAAATCCTCTGGTAATGAAACATCAATTTCCATTTCCACCATTGAGCTAAACTCATTTAATTGTTGTTGGTATCCAATGGAATCTTGCATTTTAAAGCGTACCAGCTTTTTGAATAAATTTACCATTCTGGCTGGAGTTTTGCCAACAAACGTACACAATTATTCCAAGCGTCCTTAGCACTTTTGCATGACTTCACATGTATTAATTCTGATGGCTTTATACAAAGCGTGATTGTCGCCAGCGCCTTTGAATCAATCACCTTACAAGCAGCCTTTTCCTCGGGTTACTGTTACTGAACATGTTCCATCAATAACAATCCAATAATCCAAAGTGATTAACAGGCTTTTCATCTGGACCGACCAACTTGCATAGTTATCTCCACTTAGCTTTTCGATTTACGCTACACTTGCCATAATATTCAATTATAATACAATCCGCGAATTAATACAAAAACACATGGGCGGTGACTGGGCCCATATCCTATGTTAGCAGTCAGATAGCTTTCCGAATAAAAGACAAGTTGTTTTAAAGAGTAATATGATCTTTACTATTCAAAGGTAAAATTAGAAGTAATTCAATGATACAATGAATAATATGATGAGACCTAACATATGACAACTTTAGTAAGCAATTACTAAAAATATAAACTAGTAAATGGGTTGTCAAAACATAACAGGGTTAATCTTCACTTATATTTTACATTTTCTCAATCAAAAAAACAAGGGGTTTGTATGTAATGCTTGGTTTACATTTACGAAATCCACTCGATTTCAACTGTCAATTCCTTTGCGTATACGTCAAATGAAAACTCATCCGAATACCATTGGATTTCATTTGACGTTTATGCAATGGAACTGACAGTTGAAATCCAGTGGATTTCGTAAATGTAAACCAAGCATAAGACTAAACCAATATTCCCCTTCAAAGTTTTCGGAACTTTTAAAAGAAGGCCCCATTGCAGGAAAACTATACGTTTTAGAGAAAAAAGTTATTTGATAAAAAATGCTTAAAATTCTCAAAAATATAATTTTTATATAAAATTTCAAGTCTTCTCCAAACAAGATTCTCGGTGCTAAGTGGGTTAATTTGGAAATAAAGATGGCGGAAATGTCTGTGCTTTCGTTGACATTTTGCACAAGTACATCACACATGGTTTAAATAGAAAGGTTATAAGCCATTTATGCCAAGTTTACACTTACGATCCAAAATCCACTGGATTTCACGAAATCCTGAAATACACAGCGGTGTTTACTCTTATGCCTGATTTAGACTTTGCTGGATTTAGCAAATTCAGTGGATTTAAGTTGTCATTTTCATACAACATATGTCACATAAAGCCAGATAATTGCTAAATCCAGCGTAGTCTAAATAAACTTTTATTTTTTCGTTGATTTCCAACATATCACAATAATCAAGGTAGATGTATATGCTCAGCTGATCGAACATGAATTTTCAAAACAAACTGCTGTAAATTGAATTAGTCATAAAAAACGACAATATAAAACATACTAACAAATAAAAAAATAAAAAAAATTTATCGTTAAGACATCCCCAGCAAAATTTTATGGAAGTGGTTCCATGAGATGCCATGATTTCACTGGATCTTTTGCATTGGTTCAAATGAAGTCGTGAAAGATCCGATCTTTTCATCAGCATTTGAACCCATTCGAAGGAAGTCGTGAAAGATCCGATCGTTTCATCAGCATTTGAACCAATTCAAAGGAAGTCGTGATAGATCCGATCTTTTCCTTAGCATTTGAACCCATTCCATAGATCCAATAGAGATGAATTTTGTGTTTTTATTTTTACACATGTATACATTCTTTTATTTATCTAAATATGTACGTTTAAAGCAATGTAAGATTTATTATGCTAGGAAGTCCGTCCCTATCATTGAGCTAAAAGTAGAGTCGGACTGCACTCTTTGGTATTAGTCGTGTTCCTTTACGTGCCTGAGGTTACCAGTTTTTACCCGCAAAGTGTTTCGTTACTTTTAAAAGCATACAATTTATATGAGAGCAGTTCACCACTTTTACCATTTTTGCAACAATTACCATTTTTAAAAGTAAAGGAACAGACCAATTATAAAAGTTTCCTTGCCTGCTCTAGAGAACCCTGCTCAACAAGTCGATTTGTAGATCCCTAAACGTTGTAAAATAAAATTCACGAAATAGTAATCTGCAGTTGGAGTAAAATCCTTTTGTAAGATGAATCAAAACCTGTTGCGGAGGAAGGAAACTCTGTTGCGTGCAGCGGCAGGGACGGCCGGAAGTCAAGTTTCTCACTTAAATTTACAACCTGTCGCTTGCCAAACACATCGTTCCCGAAGTCTGGAAAATAGGCCAGCTACTGAAGCCCGAAAAGGATGCCAGCAAATGTGAATCTTACAAACCTATTTCGCTTTTGTCGCCCGTAGCAAGGACCATTGTGGCTATAGTTCTTCCAGCATCAGAAATAACTTTCCAGTAGCCGATCATTAGCATAGGATCCGTAAGCAGCACAACAACTGCGCTGAAGGCCATCTCCATATTAGCAGAGGACTAACTCAGAGCAAGCCGTGCTCATAATCTATAAAGGGAAGTCTAACGTTACAAGAGAGAACCTCTAGATCAACAAGCCTTTCAACCAGGTTTAAGTAGCATTCACACGAATGCAGTCGCAGATGCAGTAAACGGTTATCGTGTGAGTAGTTTTGGGTAAATACGCTCGGGATGATGCAGCCGTCAAAATTCCTATAGGGCAAGTACTGATGACACCGTGGAAAACACAGCACAGGCCCCCACGACACACTGCTCCTTTTCAAATGCCCTACCAATCCTGAGTAGAAACTTACGTTTGCAGCTTTGTGGTTACAAACCATATAAATAGCGAAATAGCCACATTCTTACGACTGATAGACCCAGAGTCAGATTAAGCAGAAAAATGAGAATACAAACATATTAACTACTGTTACAACAACGAGAACAAACTGCAATTATGGATGTAAACTTTATGATGATAAATAAATTATAGTTATTGCTTTAATTCCTTTGAATTAATAAAATAAAAAAATGAAAATCATTTTTCAATACAGCATTTTCCATTTTCCGAACAAGACGTGAAAATTACATGCCAAAGGGTTGGTGAAAATGACATGCCAAAGTTTAGTGAAAATGCTATTCTTGGGAATTGGTTAAGATGGCATGCCAAAGGATTGGTATAGATGCCATGCCAACGCCAACAACAATAATAGGCATCAGCACGGCCTTGTTGACCAATGCGTAATGCAAAAACAACTTTCTTGTTGTTTTTACCCCCGCTTATTGAAGCAACATTCCTATGTTCGTATTCTTTGCGAAGCAAAGACGACATAAAAACAGTGGTGGATATGAAATTCTTTAGTTCGACTCAAATTGTAGGGTAAACAGCTTTAGGGTCATACAGCAAATTTCTCATTTTATTTAATTTGCTAGATGGCTTTATTGACCTGTTTATCGATACAGAGTCGGCGAAAAAGGGAACTGATGAAGCTGTTTGGTGACAACTGAAACTATAGTATTCCCTACCCTTCGCCCGCAACTAATCAATTTCATATCCACTTTAAAATATTTTGTTGTTATTCAAACAATTGAATTGAAATGTTTCTAAAATTGACAGTTGCATAAAGGAAAAGTCGCTGAAAATGTGTTTCAGCAACATTTAATACGATTATCGAGTACGAGGACAATTTGATAGATAAAAGTTGTGTTCAGAACCTGCAGTAGTTTTCCCGTTTAGTGCTACAAATACGTTCCCGTACTCCGACATCTAGCAACACTTGCACTTCTCTTTAAACAACAATAGCGCTGAATAACAAACACCCCGTCTCCTCCAAATTTGGCATAGTAGAAACTAGCAGCATGTTTATTGATATCTGAATATGGTAGCTAATACGTTGATTTTGATATTTCTCCTGGAGTTTTTGCAATTTACGTCATTTGTATGGAAAAGCAATTTTTGACAATTCGCTGTTTTTTCTAACTAACAACAACTTAACGGGAACACAATGGAAAATATCTTGTAACAGAGTAATATAATATTTTTCACATTGTTTACACATTTTGATACTAAATTTTTTTGTTGCAGCAATTGACCATCTACCTTATTTATTGTGTTACGTGAAAAGTGTGGCAACTTTTGGGACTTTTTTAGGCAAAAACAGGGTTGTATACTGTGATTTCCATTTCGCTGAAATCATGAAATGAGATGATTTCATTTTTGTATGCGAAATCGTGATAAATTGTGCTTGATTCCGCGCGAAATCACGAAATGCCTTCGAAATCACGAAACGACACCGAATGTAAACCAAGCATTAGATATGACCTCATTAAGGCCTGGGTACATAAGCTGCCTCGCCTGCTTGCCTTGCTTTCCTGCTTCATGTATGACATAAGAAAAATAAAAGAATAAATAAGGCCGAGCCAGTTTCGAAATAGGTTGCCCCATGCATGGTTTAATAAGAAAGGTTAGCTAAAGCTTTCTGTCATTTTAACAATCGAATTCAATGATTTTTGTTTTTAGAACATTTGTATGGAAGAAATTTATCAGCTTCGCATTGAAACAAACATTTTATCATATCCAAAACTCGATTATGTGGAAAAACCTTATTTATAAAATGCTAAAAAATGGTATTGTAAACAAGAGCAACTAGTGGGCTCTTGTGTTTACTAATTTTGAAGTTTTAGGCATGGTATAAGTAAAGAGGTAGATTTAAATGAAAACAATCTATAGAACCCTCGTTTTTCCTTAATTCCTAAAACGTCAAAATTAGTAAACTCAAATGCAACAAGTGGGTTTGTTTACGATACCATTTTTGAGCATTTTATAAAAAACGCGAAAAATGAATGAAGTGTCAAGGTTTCTCTACATAATCAGTTGTGGATATTATAAAATGTGTGTTTCAATGCAAAGCTAACGAATTTCTTCCATACAAATGTTCTAAACACAATTTTAAAAACCATTGAATTCGATTGTTTTTAAAATTGTTTGGCATATTTTTCAAACAGCACACACACATACACAGATTGTGTATTTTGTTTTGACGTTTTAGGAACGGTCGAAAGAAAAAAATTAAATTCACAGAAAGCTTTAGCTAACCTTTATTATTAAACCATGGTTTTAGGAATTCAGGAAAAACAAGGGTTCTATAGATTGTTTTTATTTAAATCTACCTCTTTACTTATACCATGGCCCCATGGTATAAGTAAAGTGGTAGATTTAAATGAGGTAGATTTAAATGATTTAAATGAAAACAATCTATAGAACCCTTGTCTTTACTGAATTCCTAAAACGTCAAAATTAGTAATTCCAAAAGCAACAAGTGGGTTTGTTTACAATGCCATTTTTGAGCATTTTATAAAAAACGCGAAAAATGAATGAAGTGTCAAGATTTCTCCACACAATCGAGTTGTGGATATGATAAAATGTTTGTTTCAATGCAAAGCTGACGAATTTCTTCCATACACATGTTCTAAAAACAAAAATCATTGAATTCGATTGTTTTTAAAATTGTTTGGCATATTATTCAAACAGCACACACACATACACAGATTGCGTATATTGTTTTGACGTTTTAGGAACAGTCGAAAGAAAAAATTTAAATTGACAGTAAGCTTTAGCTAACCTTTCTTATTAAACCATGGGTTGCCCTTTTCTTTTTTTATTCTTTTAGCAGAAGCAACCAAGGCAAGCTGGCGAGGCAGTTTATGTACCCAGGCCTTTAAGGTGAGAACACAGTCAAGGCCTACGTACATAAGCTGCCTCGCCTGGTTGCCTTGCTTGCTTCTGATAAAAGAATAAAAAGAAAAGGGCAACCCAGTTCGAAATTGGCTCGGCCTCCTTTATTCTTTTATTTTTATTATGTCACAAATGAAGCAGGAAAGCAAGGCAAAGCAGCTTATGTAGGCAGGCCTTCAGCTCTTCGCTTAATTTTTCAGCTTATTTCTTCACGAGGGGCTAAATTCTCTTTCTATGAAAACATGAAATGAAAAATTGTATAAAGGAAATAAATGTCAAATGAAAAATATTGTAAGGAAAATATTTTTCATTTAAAATTTTCATAGAACAAGAATCCAGCCCCAGGCCGCTTATTTCTTGGTATCACACATCGAAGCGTAAAATTCATGGGCGCTATAAACAAAATTATTTAAATTTATTAAATAAAATTCAATTTTTTATATGAATTGTTCGCAAATAATTAGTTCTGAGCATGAAAATTATAGCCAAAAGTCCAATTTACATATGCACATTAAATGATTTCGTTTTACGAAATCCTAGAAACAAATGAAGTGTATTTACATCTGTTTTTTGCGTCATTTGCTTACGCACACAATCGCACATTCACACTTATACAATAACACATACACTCGCGCAGAATAATTTTAATTAACCCAGCAAACCATTTCTATCGCCTAAGAATAATACGCGATTTTCCTGGGCGAATAATTTTTCGCAGGCGATATCGCCTAAAAATCTTCTGTGTAACACCAACCTAAAGTATGTGTTTATGGAATGCGAATCGCGACCAAGATTCGCTGACGAATCATTAAGAAGAATCATTAAGAAGATCTTAAGAAGAAGAAAATATAAACAAAAAATTAAAGAAAATTTATTTTTCATTTTTTGTCTTTGATTTTTATACTTTTTGTTTTATTTTCTGATTTGTTTAATTTTTTATCATTCCTTATGACATAGTGGTTTATACTGCTTCTCGGGCCTTTCTTAAGGCAAAACCCAGACATGTACTATGTTTGTCAATACTCATAATATAATACGTGTCATTTATACCAAAGTTATGCAGAATGTGTATATGAGAATTATAAGCAACCAAATCAAAAATTTTAGTAACAATCGCGTGATCCGGGTTCGGAAATATAATATATTATTCGCCTGCTCTAACAATAGCGGAACATAACACAATTTCGCGGAAAGATCGCCGAGAAGCATAACAGGTAATTTGTCGTAGCGATTGATTATAAACAATAATTTTTGAGAATCGTCTACGAATGGCAAATTACTCGCATGGGTGAATTTTATATAAAAATTCGCTAAAAGATCACCGGGAAGAAGCGTTGAAGAAAAATCTGATGGAAAAATCGTCCAACAATCTTCCAATGGTTTGCAGGGAAGAAAAATAAGAATTTCACAACACTAATGTTTACCAACTAACTTGACTTATGCTTGGTTTACATTTACGAAATCCACTCGATTTCAACTGTCAAATCCATAGGTCCCGGTCCACACTAGTATGAATTTCATTAAAAAATTCACGAATTTAGGCGTTCTTAGCTCGAATTCCCCACTACAGCATTTTTATGATTTTACTCTACAACGGAACTCGATCTAGAGACGCATAATTTCGTGTCAAAATTTCAGTGAAATTACTGTAGTGTGGCCCGGGACTAGGTTAAACGTCAAATGAAATCCAGATGAGATTGACGTTTGAGCTATGGAATTGACAGTTGAAATCGAGTGGATTTCGTAAATGTAAACTTAGCATTAATTCAAAATTTAAAAAAAAAGATAATTTTTGCAAGTTTTTTAACCATTTATTTTCACTTTCGCCATCCTTTGAGTATTAATGTTTTATTCTTTCTACAACACACACAAACAAACAAAGACATCATAAAATAGTTGCATTTTTTGGTAGTTTATGACAAAAAACAGGGCTCCTTTTAATAGTATGGCGTTTTCGTGCGTTGTTTAGAATAAATGACGCAGCTATCGTCATTTATCTTGTATGGTAAATGACGCAAAATGTTGCCTGCTTTAGCAAATAAATGACGAAACAGCCCTAAAACCTGCTTTTCGTGCTAATGTAAAAAGCAAAAAACTCTCTTTTTCAGAATGAACACGTGCTTACGACAAATTGAATGTCGAACCCAAATGTCATATATGAAGCCAGGCGAAGAATTCAAAACTTGAACAAATTTTAATTTTGTCGCCTGAAGCCATGCTTCGTTGCGGTCTGTCATATTGAAAATCACACAAGTGCACTTTCGCGCATTGAGGCGAGGCGTAAAAAATAAGCAACAAAAATCCATTGTGTTCTCGCCTTTACCCCGATTTAGCGCCTTATCATGACTTAGTGAGGAAGTGAGATTACGATCATCCTACAATGAAGTTTAAGGATCTACGAGTGGAAGACTTGAAGAAGGAGCTAAGTAAGTTGGAGTTGTGTTCTACTGGCAACAAGGCCGAACTACAAAACGCTTGTTGGAAGAGTTCGAGCGCCGTGGAATGAACATCGATGAATATGAGTTCGACGGTAAGGAGGAAGTCGAGTTACCGGCAAAGGGTGAATCCACTGTTGAGGAAGTTTCATCGGTAGCTGCCAGGGGTGACGATTTGAAATCAATGCTGGCTATGATTATGCAGGAAATGAATAAGAAAAGTGAAGAAAATTCCAAAATGATGGAGAAATTAGATGCTAAAATGGAAGAAAATTCCAGAAAATTGGAGGAAAAGATAGAAGAGAACTCTAGAAAAATCGCTAAGGGCATGGAAGAGAAATTAGAGGTAAATTCTAGAACAATTAACGAGAAACTCGAAAACATCACGATGGTGATTGAAAAGAGAGTAGAAAACGTGGAGGTACAAATTAAAGAGTTGGATAAAAAGATTTTGTCTGTTGACGAGAAATTTCTCGCTCAAGATGAGAAGATTCTGGGCATAGAAAAGAAAATGTCGGAACTGGAAATTAAAGGCGGTCCAGTGAGAGCTATCCATAACGCGTTAAAAATTAAGCCTCCAGTGTTTGACGGTTCTACCTCTTTCAATGTGTTCAAATTACAGTTCGAGACATTGGCTGCTAGAGATTCTTGGAACGACAACGACAAGGCGGTATCACTCCTTATGGCATTGAAGGGTGATGCTGCTGACGTATTACAGAGTATTCCCGCCGCTTCTAGGAACAACTATGGAGATATAATGACTGCTCTTGAACGTAAGTACGGTAGTGAACACAAGCAAGAGATCTACCGAATGGAACTGAGGGGAAGAGTCCAGAAGCCAAATGAGACCTTACAAGACTTTGCGGCTGATATAGAGCGATTGGCGCAGCTGGCATATCCAGGAGAGACACATCCATTGGTGGACCGCATAAAGATTGAAACATTTGCTAGTGGTATTCGTGATCCAGAGATAAAATTTGCGACGTATGCGGCACCGATGGGAACATTTGCAGAAACCGTGTCATTTGCCCTGGCCCAAGAAACCGCGAAGATGCTGGTGAAACCTAAAGCTTACAACGTGCGGAGGCTGCAAGTTGAGGACAACAATTCCCAGACCGTTGTCGACCTGCTGAAGGATGCACTGATGCGTGTGAAACGAGGGGCTGCTAGAACGAAAAAGACTTGTTATAATTGTCGGAAAATTGGACACATGGCCCAAGAATGCAGATTGCAACAAGCAAGGCCCAGATCAGCCTCATCGCCTTCAAAAAGTGACGACCAACCGGTGGCCAAGAATCTGGAAAGAGAGACATCAGGTGAATCAAATAAAGTGAATTCCGTCAATCACGAGACGCCGCTGGCAGAGGATGAAAATGATGGTCCCACAATCTCTATAGCCATAGTCCAGCAGAGGAATCACAACTTAACGGTTAAAGGCTTCGTCAATGGTGTATTGCGTACCTTGACATTGGACACCGGTGCAACAAAGTCCATTATTAGACCGGATTTGGTAAAAGGGAAGGTATTGCCGTTAAATGGAGTCAAATTGCGGACGGCCACAGGCGAGACTACAACGGTGCATGGAAAGGCCTACCAAAGGCTGAGCATGGGTAGAAAATCTGTAAATTTCGATTTTGTAGTGGCCGATATTATGGACGAAGTTATACTTGGTGTAGACTTCATGATTGCCTTCGATATAAACCTGGACATAAAGCACCGTGTGATGACTTGGTCCAATGTGGAAATACCGATAAGTGTGGGCTACAACGAGAAAAGCAAACATCGCCCTAAGGCAGAATCCGGCGAGATCGCTGTCGATGTCCGTACGCTGAAGGTGGAAGCGGCCGACAAATGGCCCGCAGGAAAGTGGAAAAATCTCGCAACGAGGAGGAAAAAGCAAAGATGTGCGTCGAGGAAAGGTCCATCGAAAAACGGCCGTACGACAAGAAAGGACAAGTCCGAGGAAGACCAGGTGGCACTTAGGAGCGTGACCACAAAGAACGAAGGTATAGCGTCACTATTCCTGGAGAGAAAGCAACGTCGTCCAGTAGAGCAAAAGTCCAAAGCTGACGCAGTAGAGGTTACATCTAAATTAGTTGCCACCACTATAGAACAAGAACTGCGTCTAGTCAAGAGGAACAGGCTTAAGCGGGAGGCAGTGTTACCAATGCCCATACCACAGAGAGGGAACTGTGCCTATTCGGGACGAACAGGCTTAAGCGGGAGGCAATGTTACGAATGTAACTGATAGGTTTAAGTTAATTTAGTTTAATTTCCGTTAATTTAAAAATTTGAATTGTAACGTAACGTTTTATTACACAGTTATTTTATTTAAGCAACAACAACTACCATGTCATCATTCTAGTCGTTACATTACCTTTTGTTAATGTTCTTTTGTTTGTTTTGCCATAATCATGTAATTATCGTTTAGTTTGTTACTTCTTTTCTTGCATTTATTTGTTGTTGTAATTACGTCATTGATCATCCCCCATGTATGTGAGTCTGGTTGTTCGCTTAGTGCGAATGTGCGTCTGTGTGTTCGTTGTACATATTCGAGGAGTTGCCAGACATTTTCTAGAGGACTCTCGAACAGGGAGACTTTGGGATATAAATACAGGGGAACTGGCAATGACGAGTTAGTTGTGTTTTAAGCGTTGAACTGAACAGATCGGTAAAAGAGTAGCTGCGTGCTAACTAGAGACTTGCTGTGTGCTTAGTAATTAAAGTCGGTTCTGAATAAGTGTAATAAAGTAAATAAAGCATTGTAGAAACGTAATCTAAAACGAACCCTGTTTTATTTGGTACAAATCGTATCGGGGAATAAAACAACGTCTACACGGACATTAGTTAAATCTAATTCCGTAACGATATGTAGGATATGGATCAGCAAATTGGATGTGTCGAAGACTAAATTTAATGAATTTTCTTTGAATCTTTTCCAGCCTCGAGCAATGTACCTTATAACCTTCCATATTAACGTTCCATATCGTTGAAGTCTGTCCTAAGTTCACACAATCTGCTCTCGAATTAATTCAGAATCCTGTTCTCCGTCTCCTTCAACATACCTTTAAACTCTTCCAAAAGACGATCACTTAATTTGTAGATGCGAGCATCTAGCATCTGTAGCAAGCGAAAAGGCGAATCAGATAGTCGAGGAGTTTTGGTTAAGTTTCCGACAGAAAGTTGTATAAGACTCTCCCTATCACGTTTGGGAGCTCTGGTATTACGACGATCACTGTCATTCTCAAAAGGTAAATTAACCTGTGTAACATCGCCTTGATTTTCTTCGAACATGGTTGTGTAATAGCCCGTTTCCACGGTACGTCGTTCGTTCTCTATTCGTTGTTCGACCCATAACTACGAATAAATTACTTATTTCCCCACACAAAATTCTATGAACGAACCATGGTACAATAATACAGGTAGCATTATCAAGCCAGCTGATGGTAACATAATGTGTCAATTGCATTCAATTGATGTCAAATTATGACATCTTATGTTACCAACAATTGCCGATGCGGCTACCTGTGTATTTGTACCATGGAACGAACGACGATTTTTCTACGTTGTTCGATTAGAAATACACTCTGAACTAGAGCTGGCAAACCATCGATATTCCCAACATTAGATATTTTCGATATATTATTTTAAAATATCGATTGCTATCGATATTATCGTTAAGCTGTCAACACAATTAATTTGAAGATGAAAATGGCGGAAATGTCAATGATTTTCTTGACATTTTACACAAGTAGTTCACAGAAATGTAAAGGAAAATAAACAATTGCTTTTACTTTATAAAAATATTAAAAAATACATTTTACTGTTGTAAAATAATTCAGCCAAATCTCGGGTTTTGTTGTTTTTAAATTTTAAAACAACAAGTTTTATTTAATGTGGGATGTAGTTAAAATTGATTTATTTTTTATTTTTGCCTTATTAAGGCGAAGGCCATTTATAGTGATATTTAATTAATTCTCTTTCGAGTTGAGCTGTAAGGCCTTTAGAGATACATTAAAAAATTAGGAGTCTACCGAAGTCCCACGCATCCAACCATTACACTACGTTTCACGGGTGGTAAAGCCGATCTTCAGGTGTATTAGGATGTTGTTGTTGTGGCAGACGAAGGCAAAGCTTGGAAACTAGTATATATATCGTACTTAATTTTTAATTTTTTTCCCATTTTTCAATGTTCACAAATACTACGGTAAGTTTTATTCCTACATCATTAGTAATTGCTCTTCTATATCAGAAGATTTTATTTTTGGATTTGATCATCAATTATTGTCTTCTAAAGTTTTGAAAAGTTGATGGTGGCTTAGAACGCTAAGACGCCGGCAACCTTGACACTCAGTTGTCGGAGACCCAGGTTCGAATCCCAGCCTGGCTCATGCTGAAATTATTTTTTATTTTTGCCTTATTAAGGCGAAGGCCATTTATAGTGATATTTAATTAATTCTCTTTCGAGTTGAGCTGTAAGGCCTTTAGAGATACATTGAAAAATTAGGAGTCTACCGAAGTCCCACGCATCCAACCATTACACTACGTTTCACGGGTGGTAAAGCCGATCTTCAGGTATATTAGGATGTTGTTGTTGTGGCAGACGAAGGCAAAGCTTGGAAACTAGTATATATATCGCACTTCATTAGATAAATGTATATGCGAAACTATGTCAGTTAATTGAAACTCCAAACTTTTCCTATAGTCTTGCTTGGTAATCCCATTTCTCAATGTTCACAAATACTACAGTAAGTTTTATTCCTGCATCATTAGTAATTGCTCATCTATATCAGAAGATTTTATTTTTGGATTTGATCATCAATTATTATAATAGATTCACTTTTGGTTTACATATGCGGCTACGAGATTTTTTAAATGTTTCTGATGAATTCGCATTTAATAGCCCGTTTCCACGGTACGTCGTTCGTTCTCTATTCGTTGTTCGACCCATAACTACGAATAAATTACTTATTTCCCCACACAAAATTCTATGAACGAACGACGATTTTTCTACGTTGTTCGATTAGAAATACTCTCTGAACGACGAATAAGTATGTCCCATCCCTAACAAATGAAACAATTTATCGAAAGAATTAATTATATGACATGTCTAAATTCAAAATTGAAAAACTTGTTGAAAACACAAAAATTTTTAGAAAAAAGGAAAAAGATGAATGAAAATTAATGAACTAAACATTTTATATAGATGCAGAAGGAAGATGGATGTGTTTCCTTCTTAATTCCACACACATTTCAGTAAGTTTTATTCCTGCATCATTAGTAATTGCTCATCTATATCAGAAGATTTTATTTTTGGATTTGATCATCAATTATTATAATAGATTCACTTTTGGTTTACATATGCGGCTACGAGATTTTTTAAATGTTTCTGATGAATTCGCATTTAATAGCCCGTTTCCACGGTACGTCGTTCGTTCTCTATTCGTTGTTCGACCCATAACTACGAATAAATTACTTATTTCCCCACACAAAATTCTATGAACGAACGACGATTTTTCTACGTTGTTCGATTAGAAATACTCTCTGAACGACGAATAAGTATGTCCCATCCCTAACAAATGAAACAATTTATCGAAAGAATTAATTATATGACATGTCTAAATTCAAAATTGAAAAACTTGTTGAAAACACAAAAATTTTTAGAAAAAAGGAAAAAGATGAATGAAAATTAATGAACTAAACATTTTATATAGATGCAGAAGGAAGATGGATGTGTTTCCTTCTTAATTCCACACACATTTCTTGTCCATTAGTTCAAAATCGCGTAAAAAATCATAAACAAAAAGGAAACAAATACCTGAAAGTCTGTATACACAAATATTGTTTTGACATGTCTCTCTCTCTTTAAAATAGAAACATATAAAAATATATTGAAAATACAAAATTATTCAGAATTTATGAATTTATTTAAAGTGGGATGTAGTTAAAATTGATTTATTTTTTATTTTTGCCTTATTAAGGCAAAGGCCATTTATAGTGATATTTAATTAATTCTCTTTCGAGTTGAGCTGTAAGGCCTTTAGAGATACATTGAAAAATTAGGAGTCTACCGAAGTCTGTAATGGCGTTATTTTTATTCATAGCATCTTTGATTGTCATTTTTGTTAATCCCTACTAAACGAGGTGAAAACAACCAAACATTTTATCATACATGATTGCATCCTACTTTTGTTATCAACTGTATCATTACCAGTGGCCAAACCACTTCAATTGTTATTTCATTTATTCATTCATTCATTTGGTAATTTTAGTACACGTTACTATAGAGAGAGTAATTACACCCTCTACTTTTTCTCTTTGCAATTGATACATGGTTTTGGCATTGTTGCTTTGCTCTTTCATTCTCGTTAGTCCAACCATAGGCAGTCTCAAATCACACAAGCAACGTGTAATCCTTCACTGAAGAAAGAATAATTAAATTATGTTTAAATTATTTAAATTGTGTCAGAAAAATTACAGAAAAAATAAACATAATTTAAAACAAATAATAAACTATTAAGTTTTTTTTAAATAAATAAAAATTGTTAACTATAAAGACAATCCGGGTTTAAACCCGAGAACCGGTTCGGCATACCAAAACCTGTGAAATCAAGTTGTCTAAATACTACATCTAAATTGGCAACGACGCTCTAAAAAGACAAGCCATAATTATCGACATAAAAGTTAGAAAATCTAGGTTTCTAATATACCTAACCAACTTCTACTCTTCCTGTTTGCTGTCATCTTTGGAAGTATTAAGAACTTAAAATTTCAACTTAATAATTTAAATTATCTTGGTAATCAGTGAAATTACTATTTGCTTGTGATATCAGTGCAGAAAAATCTTTAAGAGCAGGTAATGTGAACAAATTCTTACTTGTGTATCAAATCAGTGATAAAAGTTCGCATTTCTATAGTGGAAAATTCCATCAACCATTTGCTGTGCCTTATTTTTCCAATTCTTCTTCGAGATTTCAACCACACTTTGCAAGAAGTGCGCTACCCACAGGGTAAGCGCACATCTGCCCATAACCAATCCTCAACAAAAGAAACTCCAATATTGGATGGTAAGATCAGATCAATTAAATACTAATCAATTAGTTTGTGACTGACATGTGTTTTCATAGGTGACACGTCCTCAAGATTCCCACAGGTTTCTTGATATCAGATTTTTATGTCGAATTTAGTGGGAAGCAACTCTCCATAAATCCTGTCTAAGGCATCAGAGCACAAATTTTATTTCATCAATGACTGATTTTGACTGATGAAAATACCAACGATAACCCATTGTGGCATTGTGCCTCTAAACCTAACCTATAATAACAACAACAAAGAAGGTTATCTCCCATGTGTGATCACATAATATGATGAACCCCAGTATCAAATAACGTTAGAAAAATTTAACGCATACGATGTTTAACCACCAAATTGTGGTTTGACGTCATAACTTCCAATCATCACCCATCTCCAAATATCATTACGGAATCGTATCTTCAGTGCCAAAACCTTAAAGTAATCGGATGTATAAGGTTTCTTTATTGGAATACGTAATATCTTTTGGAATAATCGAAATTTACCACCGATCTAAACGCTGCTACGACGTCGAATCTGCTGCACTGAATTAAAGACGATTTAAATGGACATAGTTTTACCTCAACTGCCTAATGGTACCATCAACTAGCAGAATATATCATTCAAAGCCAAAATGTTGTCTGACCAAAATATGAAAGTGCACAATTGCCAGGCTAAAGAAAACATAATTTACTAATGAGGCGATCATACACCCATCAATATCTGCATAATTTCTATTTACACGAAAATGAGCCAAAATATAGGCCTAATGCATAAGTATCATAAATTACTTTAATCACATTACGTTAGTACTATTACTATTAAATCATAATTAAGTTACAGACGCATGTACTTCATTCAGAAATCAATGCAAATATCACCATCATTACACGTTAACTAAATCATTATCACATAGAAACAAAATCCAGCACAACGTCTGCAGAAGGCCTTCTACAAGATACGTAGTGTGTGGGGTAAGTCATTTACAACGAATTTATTTGTTTTTGCATTGATTCAGTATAGTGGATCGTAGACAATGAGAGAGATCATATTAAATTGTTATTATTGCTTAGGTTCCACCACCTGCTTGTTTTACGTTCTATGAGAACCAATTGGAACACATTCATTGATAAATTCTATCATTGTCCACTACATCCAATATTTCATTCATAAAATTTTATGAGTTCTAAATTATATTGAATGATAATTTGTATTAACCCCTTAAGGGCCAACGTACATTTTACCTATTTGCATTATTTTATTATATGTAATACATATCATTTTCCTCTTTTTGCACTTAAATAATATGTGAACTCCTCCAAATATCAATTAGGTATAAATAGCCTTAATCAATATATTCCTAAAACACAACCTTATTCCACATTTATGAATTTGGGTAATAAATTTGTCATTATGAATAATTAATTGCCTTTAACAGTTTTCTTGTCTTGCCAATGAAGTAGAGTAGGGCTTGGGGTTCTATACAACTTTACACGCCGCATAGAACGACGGTTGGAGAGGGTTTTGAGGCATCTCTAACTACATCATTAGAGATTTAATGCCCTTGTTTTCCACTTAGATACCCTATTCACATATAGTTTTTTTTCCTTCCTTTTTTTATTCGAGATTATATTGGGGATGTTGTTTTGTATAATCCGACTTAGCCATATAGATTTCAAAGCTTATACTACAGGGAGTCTATAATATGATTTGTAATGAAAATCTGATTTATTTAGATGAGGATCCGTACTCACCCCAACCGGCTGTCAGCTAGTCAAATAAAGGCTCCCACTGTCCTTTAATCTAAATAAATTTAATGATGACAACTTCATGGAGTTATTTTACATCGAAATGCATCAAACCCATTTTGGTCATTACAATAATAATTGGCGCCCAACGTGGGGCCGAGATACCGTTGTCTTTTGCCTCTAGAAATGTTTTTTTTTTTGTATATAGCAATAGTCTAGATTTCATAATATATCATAGTTTAATGATTTTTTTGGGATTGTGAATATACTGTACGAATACTTTTCAGCATTTAATTGGATTTTTAGATACTTGAGGTTTAAAAAGGATCGAGTACTCTAACCTTTAACATTCTGAAAAGATTTTTCCTCAGTTTATGATCGTCCCAATTGCGTCTATAAACTATGTTGCCTATATTTGTATAATAAAAGTTTCGTTTTTAGGATTTAGTTATCAGCACCTACTGATTAATTTGGTACTTCGTTATTTTGGCGAAGACTGAAGTAACGACCATTAACCAGTAGATGACAATACTGTTCTTTAAAATAATATATGCTGGTTTATTCAAAATTGAAACAATTTAATACTACATTAGGTGCCATAGCCCAGTTTTTTTATCTAGGTATCTTTAGGAATACATAATTGTACTCTACTTCATGGCAGCATTAACAAGAAAACTAAAACTTCTATGAATTTATCCTTATACTTTACCAGTTTTTGAACGAATATCGTACCAGATATATTCTGTTTATAAAATATATAAATTTTTACATTAAAATTCGACATGTCTTTGGAAAGAACACCTCCAAATTCTTTGCAATCCCTCGTGGTATCTGAACAGGTTAGCATAGCTCCTTCTGCATGCCAATCATGCAACGAAACTATGAATGAAGGAGATGACTGTCTCATTATAAATGACTGTTCCCATCCGTTTCATCGCAATTGTATTGAAACTTGCCTTTCAACTACATCTGAATGCCCGGTCTGTCACAGACCATGTGAACTTAAAGAACTCAAAAAACTAATAATAGCTCCAAAACCTCCTATTCAGTATAAGCCAAATCCAGGTAGAGGTAGGGTGCTATCGCAAAGCAATATATCACCCGTAGTTATTCACGTAACCTACAATTTCCTACAAATCCGAACGCTAACTTACCAGAAAATTTTCTGACTCCCATTAAAGATTGTGCAAATCAATCCGAAAATCTATATTTTGTTCAAACACCTCCACCCGGACATTCTGCTCCTACTGGAAGCACTCTTGCTATAGATTATGGTGAGATAAATAAAATGATAGAGATTAATGTAACTAGGATACTTCAAAAAATGAACTTTCAACCCAAGAATACTAAGAGTAATAAAAAAATATTTACTCAGAAAACAGTAGTGTACAAAATAATGTCCAAACCCATAATGCTAACATAAAGGCTACGGATTCCCATCTCAATTCTAAATCAAATTTCGAGAATGCGTTTAACCAGAACAATGTCAAATCCAATAATTCCAATTCAGAAAATGCCAATTCTCAAAACAATAGTAATAATAATAGAAGTGATTTTGGAAATGCGAATACTCAAAACAACAATAATAACAATAGGAGTGGTTTTGATAACTTGAATGGCCAGAATGGTCCTAATATTCCATTAAACATGTCATCAAGTACTGACTATAATACACATGTGACTAATATTCCGTGTGATAAAAATTACGTCAATAATACAGAACTGGAACTTAAAATTCGACGGTTCCTCCACGGGTCTCAATGTGGACGAATTTATATATCGTGTTAGATCTTTAACGCAGGATCACTTTCAAGGAGACTTTAGAGTCATATGTAAAAATCTTAACATCTTGTTGGTTGGCAAAGCCAGAGAGTGGTTCTGGCGATACCACAAGAGAGTAACCACTGTCGTATGGGACAACTTTTGCGATGAAATTCGTAGCCAATACAAGGAATTTAAATCGCCTTTTGATATTAAAGAGGAGATTCGAGGTCGGAAACAAAAGGTTGGTGAAACTTTTGATTCCTTTTTAGATTCTATAACTACAATGATGGATAAATTACCAACACCAATTCCCGATTATGAACTAGTTGAGATTCTCACTAGGAATTTACGACCAGATGTCAGGCAGGAGTTGCTCTATGTGCAAATTAATTCATTGTCACATCTTCGCAAACTTGTTCAGATGCGTGAACACTTTTTGAATGACGAATATGTTCGTCGATCTTTGGCTGTTCGTAACCCAAATGTTCAGAATATGTCAAGACGAAACATATCGGAAATTGAAGCACTTGATGATAAACCTAACGTCATTGTAGAAGATTCTGACAAATTTATTGATGCATTTCACAAAGCTGACAACTTGACTTGTTGGAATTGTGATAACATCGGTCATCACTGGCATGACTGCATGGCAGAACGATCCATTTTTTGTTATGGATGTGGGTTAAAAGAAACCTATAAACCAAATTGCCCAAAATGTAGTCTTAAGAAACTTACTATGTCAAAAAACTACAAGCCTCCGGGTCCGACAAAGGACCAACCATAAAATCTGAAACATTTTCGGAAAATTATACTAATAATTGTAACCACTTACCCAATAATGACATTTCGAACCCGGACTTTCAACCTAATCATATATTAAAGCGTTTAGACATGCATGATGTACCCACTCCGGATGATTCCTCTAAGATTTTATATCCTCGATTACCGTACCACAGGCGATGGGAACTCTATTTGCAAAAACGCGATGAAATTTTTAACATCTCATCGATTGCACCTCCTAAAAAGATTAAACGATCCACATTAAGACTTCGAAAGTATTTCAAAATGAGAAAGGTTTGTAATAATTTGCGAATTTTTTCGATTATTTCAAATCCAGATGATTTGAGGTATTATGCTCAAGTGTCTTTTTTAAATTTCCATGAATATGGTCTCCTTGACACGGGAGCGAACGTCAGCTGCATTGGTGGAGAACTCGCCACCAACGACTTTTCAAATCTTCCCAATTTTTTTAGATGTAAAACTGGCGTAAAAACCGCTGATGGTAATACTCAGATCGTACGTGGTTGGATAGATACCGACATCTCGTTCAAAGGGAAAACAGGAAATATTCGTTTGTTCATTATACCATCCATTGCCCAAAAACTTATACTCGGGATAGATTTTTGGCGGATTTTCAACCTCTTACCTAGCGTAGTCAACTCTTCAGATATAATAAGCTCCAATTCTTCCACACAACCAGAACCGTTTTCGAAATGTGACTCTTTAAAGATAGATGTAGACCAGGATAGCAATCAGTTTCCTCTCTCCGAACAACAACGAAAACAATTAGACTCCATAATTGATCTTTTTCCTAATTTTCAAACACAAGGCCTAGGCAGAACATCCCTTATTAAGCATGCAATAGATGTTGGCGACGTTACCCCTATTAAACAGAGGTTCTACCCAGTTTCTCCTGCGGTAGAGAAACTCATGTTTAAAGAAATAGACCGCATGTTGGAACTCGGGGTAATCGAACCTTCATCTTCTGCATGGAGTTCACCCATGAGGTTGGTGATAAAACCTAATAAGGTGAGGTTGTGTTTAGATGCCAGAAAACTTAACTCGGTAACTAAAAAAGACGCATACCCGCTGCCCAATATCGAGGGAATTTTTGCCCGGCTTCCGAAGGCTAATATAATATCCAAATTGGACTTAAAAGATGCCTTCTGGCAAATTCCCTTGGAAGATAAATCCAAAGAATTAACGGCTTTCACCATACCAGGCAGACCATTGTACCAATTTGTGGTAATGCCATTCGGGCTCTGCAATGCACCCCAAACAATGTGTCGCCTTATGGATGAAATTATTCCAGCGGATTTAAGGTATTGTGTTTTTGGTTACCTTGATGACCTTGTTGTTGTATCAGATGACTTTTACACCCATCTGGAGGTCCTTAACAGAATTGCTTCTCAATTTCGTAAAGCCAATCTGACGCTGAACGTGTCGAAAAGTAACTTTTGCGTGACAAAAGTTAATTATCTTGGTTACGTCTTAGGAAACGGGGGCATTACAACAGACACGAGAAGATATCTTCCATTACCAACTGGCCTATCCCGAAAACTCTAAAGCAAGTTAGAGGTTTTCTGGGATTAGCTGGTTGGTATAGACGATTCATCCAAAATTATTCGTCGGAAGTTTCACCTATAACCGATGTTCAATCTACGAAGAAGAAATTCACCTGGTCGGAACAAGCCCAAACGGCTTTTACCAAGATAAAATCCTTGTTGACCTCAGCACCTATTTTGACGAACCCGGACTTCGCAAAGAAGTTTTATCTGCATTGCGATGCAAGTGATACGGGTATAGGGGCGGTTCTGGTCCAGCTGGACGAAAATGGGGATGAAAAACCCATAGCTTTTATGAGCAAAAAACTTAATTCCGCACAACGCAACTACAGCGTAACCGAGCGTGAATGCTTGGCCGCTGTAGAAGCAATAAAGAAGTTTCGCTGTTATCTTGAACTTCAAGATTTTGAAGTGATAACGGATCATTCTAGCCTCCTGTGGCTTATGAAGCAACCAGACCTAAGCGGTAGGTTAGCGAGATGGGTTTTTAAACTCCAACCTTATAAATTCTCCATAAGCCACAGGAAAGGTCGAGAAAACGTTGTCCCGGATGCGTTATCCCGAATACCCTCCGATGATATTTCATCCTTAGAAATTATTGAACCTGAAGTTGACTTGACCTCCGAATGTTTTAATGACAATGATTATAAAGATTTAAAGGAAAAGGTTTTGAACAACGCCAGTAAGTTCCCTGATATAAAAATCGTGGATAAGTTCGTTTATTACCGAACAGATCACTATTCCGGCGATGAGGTCCAAGAGAGGCTAAGTTGGAAGTTGTGGATACCTCGAAGACTTCGTCACGAGGTTATCAAAAGAGCTCATGATACTCCTGTTTCAGCTCATGGAGGCATGTTTAAAACCATCAAGCTACTAAGAAGGAACTTTTATTGGCCAGGTATTGTGCGTGACGTCAGAGATTATGTGCGCAGATGCGAAATTTGCAAATGTACCAAAGCTCCCAACAAAATACTTAAACCTCCAATGGGAAAGCAAATAATCTCTATACGTCCGTTTCAGCGTCTGTACATAGACATCTTAGGGCCGTATCCAAGGAGCAAAGCAGGATATATTGGCATCCTAATAGTACTAGACCACCTCACTAAGTTCCATTGGCTATGTCCGCTAAAAAAGTTCACTTCCTCAGGTATCCAAAACTTCCTCTTAAAAGACATTTTTCATATCTATGGCATTCCAGAAACTATTGTCAGTGACAACGGAAGCCAGTTCCGAGCTAATGATTTAAATGCCTTTTTCACCTCGTACGGCATAAAACATACATATACAGCCCTATACTCGCCTCAGGCCAACGCCTCTGAAAGGGTTAACAGATCCCTTATTGCGGGAATAAGGGCATATTTGAAAAAGGACCATCGTCAATGGGACCAAAAATTATCCTTTATCAGTTGTGCACTTCGTAATTCGTGCCACCAGGCAATCCAATGTTCGCCATACCGTGCAGTTTTTGGTTTTGACATGGTAACCCATGCCTCATCGTACGATCTAATGAGAACTTTTTCTCTTTTGGATGAGCCAACAGTGAAACTATCTCGAGATGACCAGCTTCAATTAATCAGAAAAAATTTACGAAAATGCATCAATGACGCGTTCAAGAAAAATGAAAATCAATACAATTTGCGAGTTAGATATGATGTTTTTCAAGTTGGCGATGAAGTCCTTAGAAGGAATTTTGCCCAAAGCAATTTGGAACGAGGCTTCAACTCAAAACTGTCCCCATTGTTCATTAAATGTCGCGTGAAAGAAAAGTTAGGGAGTCATTATTACGTCCTAGAGGATCTAGAAGGAAAGATGATCGGTACTTTCCACGCTAAAGATATTAGGAAATAACGCTTTTTCCTCCTAATTCTTGTTCAAACTTTGAACAGAATTATGCGGTTTGTAATGGCGTTATTTTTATTCATAGCATCTTTGATTGTCATTTTTGTTAATCCCTACTAAACGAGGTGAAAACAACCAAACATTTTATCATACATGATTGCATCCTACTTTTGTTATCAACTGTATCATTACCAGTGGCCAAACCACTTCAATTGTTATTTCATTTATTCATTCATTCATTTGGTAATTTTAGTACACGTTACTATAGAGAGAGTAATTACACCCTCTACTTTTTCTCTTTGCAATTGATACATGGTTTTGGCATTGTTGCTTTGCTCTTTCATTCTCGTTAGTCCAACCATAGGCAGTCTCAAATCACACAAGCAACGTGTAATCCTTCACTGAAGAAAGAATAATTAAATTATGTTTAAATTATTTAAATTGTGTCAGAAAAATTACAGAAAAAATAAACATAATTTAAAACAAATAATAAACTATTAAGTTTTTTTTAAATAAATAAAAATTGTTAACTATAAAAACAATCCGGGTTTAAACCCGAGAACCGGTTCGGCATACCAAAACCTGTGAAATCAAGTTGTCTAAATACTACATCTAAATTGGCAACGACGCTCTAAAAAGACAAGCCATAATTATCGACATAAAAGTTAGAAAATCTAGGTTTCTAATATACCTAACCAACTTCTACTCTTCCTGTTTGCTGTCATCTTTGGAAGTATTAAGAACTTAAAATTTCAACTTAATAATTTAAATTATCTTGGTAATCAGTGAAATTACTATTTGCTTGTGATATCAGTGCAGAAAAATCTTTAAGAGCAGGTAATGTGAACAAATTCTTACTTGTGTATCAAATCAGTGATAAAAGTTCGCATTTCTATAGTGGAAAATTCCATCAACCATTTGCTGTGCCTTATTTTTCCAATTCTTCTTCGAGATTTCAACCACACTTTGCAAGAAGTGCGCTACCCACAGGGTAAGCGCACATCTGCCCATAACCAATCCTCAACAAAAGAAACTCCAATATTGGATGGTAAGATCAGATCAATTAAATACTAATCAATTAGTTTGTGACTGACATGTGTTTTCATAGGTGACACGTCCTCAAGATTCCCACAGGTTTCTTGATATCAGATTTTTATGTCGAATTTAGTGGGAAGCAACTCTCCATAAATCCTGTCTAAGGCATCAGAGCACAAATTTTATTTCATCAATGACTGATTTTGACTGATGAAAATACCAACGATAACCCATTGTGGCATTGTGCCTCTAAACCTAACCTATAATAACAACAACAAAGAAGGTTATCTCCCATGTGTGATCACATAATATGATGAACCCCAGTATCAAATAACGTTAGAAAAATTTAACGCATACGATGTTTAACCACCAAATTATGGTTTGACGTCATAACTTCCAATCATCACCCATCTCCAAATATCATTACGGAATCGTATCTTCAGTGCCAAAACCTTAAAGTAATTGGATGTATAAGGTTTCTTTATTGGAATACGTAATATCTTTTGGAATAATCGAAATTTACCACCGATCTAAACGCTGCTACGACGTCGAATCTGCTGCACTGAATTAAAGACGATTTAAATGGACATAGTTTTACCTCAACTGCCTAATGGTACCATCAACTAGCAGAATATATCATTCAAAGCCAAAATGTTGTCTGACCAAAATATGAAAGTGCACAATTGCCAGGCTAAAGAAAACATAATTTACTAATGAGGCGATCATACACCCATCAATATCTGCATAATTTCTATTTACACGTAAATGAGCCAAAATATAGGCCTAATGCATAAGTATCATAAATTACTTTAATCACATTACGTTAGTACTATTACTATTAAATCATAATTAAGTTACAGACGCATGTACTTCATTCAGAAATCAATGCAAATATCACCATCATTACACGTTAACTAAATCATTATCACATAGAAACAAAATCCAGCACAACGTCTGCAGAAGGCCTTCTACAAGATACGTAGTGTGTGGGGTAAGTCATTTACAACGAATTTATTTGTTTTTGCATTGATTCAGTATAGTGGATCGTAGACAATGAGAGAGATCATATTAAATTGTTATTATTGCTTAGGTTCCACCACCTGCTTGTTTTACGTTCTATGAGAACCAATTGGAACACATTCATTGATAAATTCTCTCATTGTCCACTACATCCAATATTTCATTCATAAAATTTTATGAGTTCTAAATTATATTGAATGATAATTTGTATTAACCCCATAAGGGCCAACGTACATTTTACCTATTTGCATTATTTTATTATATGTAATACATATCATTTCCCTCTTTTTGCACTTAAATAATATGTGAACTCCTCCAAATATCAATTAGGTATAAATAGCCTTAATCAATATATTCCTAAAACACAACCTTATTCCACATTTATGAATTTGGGTAATAAATTTGTCATTATGAATAATTAATTGCCTTTAACAGTTTTCTTGTCTTGCCAATGAAGTAGAGTAGGGCTTGGGGTTCTATACAACTTTACATGCCGCATAGAACGACGGTTGGAGAGGGTTTTGAGGCATCTCTAACTACATCATTAGAGATTTAATGCCCTTGTTTTCCACTTAGATACCCTATTCACATATAGTTTTTTTTCCTTCCTTTTTTTATTCGAGATTATATTGGGGATGTTGTTTTGTATAATCCGACTTAGCCATATAGATTTCAAAGCTTATACTACAGGGAGTCTATAATATGATTTGTAATGAAAATCTGATTTATTTAGATGAGGATCCGTACTCACCCCAACCGGCTGCCAGCTAGTCAAATAAAGGCTCCCACTGTCCTTTAATCTAAATAAATTTAATGATGACAACTTCATGGAGTTATTTTACATCGAAATGCATCAAACCCATTCTGGTCATTACAAGTCCCACGCATCCAACCATTACACTACGTTTCACGAGTGGTAAAGCCGATCTTCAGATGTATTAGGATGTTGTTGTTGTGGCAGACGAAGGCAAAGCTTGGAAACTAGTATATATATCGCACTTCATTAGATAAATGTATATGCGAAATTATGTCAGTTAATTGAAACTCCAAACTTTTCCTATAGTCTTGCTTGGTAATCCCATTTCTCAATGTTCACAAATACTACAGTAAGTTTTATTCCTGCATCATTAGTAATTGCTCTTCTATATCAGAAGATTTTATTTTTGGATTTGATCATCATTGATCATTATTATAATAGATTCACTTTTGGTTTACATATGCGGCTACGAGATTTTTTAAATGTTTCTGATGAATTCGCATTTAATAGCCCGTTTCCACGGTACGTCGTTCGTTCTCTATTCGTTGTTCGACCCATAACTACGAATAAATTACTTATTTCCCCACACAAAATTCTATGAACGAACGACGATTTTTCTACGTTGTTCGATTAGAAATACTCTCTGAACGACGAATAAGTATGTCCCATCCCTAACAAATGAAACAATTTATCGAAAAAATTAATTATATGACATGTCTAAATTCAAAATTGAAAAATTTGTTGAAAACACAAAAATTTTTAGAAAAAAGATGAATGAAAATTAATGAACTAAACATTTTATATAGATGCAGAAGGAAGATGGATGTGTTTCCTTCTTAATTCCACACACATTTCTTGTCCATTAGTTCAAAATCGCGTAAAAAATCATAAACAAAAAGGAAACAAATACCTGAAAGTCTGTATACACAAATATTGTTTTGACATGTCTCTCTCTCTCTTTAATTTTGAAAATAGAAACATATAAAAATATATTGAAAATACAAAATTGTTCAGAATTTATGAAAAAATGAATGAAATGTGTGTAGTTAAATATAGAGGACACATTTGAAGGAAAATCTATTGATTTTCCTATCCATTTAATGTATATTTTATGTGTTTTCGGTTCAAATATCCGTGAAAACAAGGAAACAAAATGTAGGCAATTTTGTTTATGTTTCTGTTATTTACGAATGGTGTCGTGGAAACGGGTTAATTCGTGTACGTCGTTCGACAGGCGAACAACGTAATTGAAACGCTCGTGTGAACATGACATAAACGAATTCATCGGTTACGTTTATTCTTGAGCTCTGGTCGTCATAAAATTGGGGATGAGTTCTTTGTTTCAATACAAAGAACTGATGAGTCCAAGTGGCGTTGGACGAAACTAGTATTCTTTGCCTTTCCCGAAATTAAATCAATTTTAACTACATCCCACTTTAAATAAAAATTGTTGTTTTAAAATTTAAAAACAACAAAACCCGAGATTTAGCTGAATTATTTTACAACAATAAAATAATACACATCTCAACAAAACTGCCAAAAGTGAATCTAAAAATACATTTTACTTTTCCGAAAAATGTGTTCGTGTGACTACGGACTTAGTTTTTCACACACACAAAACCGAAAAACGGCGAAATTTCTATTTATTTCAATGAATTTTAGTTTGGGGGTTTTTGTTCCGATAATATCGATAGGCAAAACTATCAATAGATATTTAATTTTTAAAAAACAATCGATTTTATCGTAGTGCCATCGATTTTTTGCCAGCTCTACTCTGAACGACAAATAAGTTTGTCCCATCCCTAACAAATGAGAGAATTTTTCAAAAAAAAAATATAATTATGACATGTCTAAATTCAAAATTGAAAAATTTGTTGAGAATACAAACATTTTTAGAAAAAAAGAAAAAGATGAATGAACGTTAATGAACAAAACATTTTATACAGATGCAGAAGGAAAAAGGTTGTGTTTCCTTCTTAATTCCACACACATTTCTTGTCCATTAGTTCTAAATCGCGTAAAAAATCAGAAACAAAAAGGAAACAAATAACTGAAAGTCTGTATACAAACAATATTGTTTTGACATGTCTCTCTATCTTTAATTTTGAAAATAGAAACATATAAAAATATATTGAGAATACAAAATTATTCTGAATTTATGGAAAATATGAATGAAATGTGTGTAGTTAAATATAGAAGATACATTTGAAGGAAAGTCTATTGCTTTTTCTATTCATTTAATGTATACTAGCAAAATGCCCGCTACTTCGTATGCGGAAAGGATATAAAAAAAAAACAAATAAACAATATATAATATGGAAATGACAAACACTGAAAATTTGGTCGCACTAATACCAATTTTAATCAATATTTATTTTTATCTTAGTACTGTACGTACCCCTTAAGTTCGATTTTCAAAAAGATCAGCCGTATCTCACCCTTACACATTAACAGCGAGATCAACGTTGCACACCAATACACACCCTAACTCCAAAAAATAAAAATTCCAGCACTGTCCCTACACCCAAAAACAAATTGAGTACCATTAAGTAATTTTCGTATACTTATGGTACGTATTTCGACGACATATCTCAGCCATACACGAACATTAATACAAAATAATTACAGTAAATTCCATAATAATTACAGTAATTCCAAATCTCAAGATTCCAGCTGTATCCGTTCGTCCAATTCCAAATTGTACCAAACTTAGTATCAAGTCGAACTCTTCGTACCCATAAGTAAGATTTTCCAAAACTACCTCAATCCTTCACTTTAGTAGTAATCTTACTTCCAAATTTCAGGATTCAAACTCTATCCGTTAAACCAAATTAAAATTGTACTAAATTTAGAACAATTTAGAATTTTCGTACCAATTTTCCAAACTTCCTCAACCCAACAGGGCTACAATAATCATACTGTACCCATAAGTACGAATTTCCAAAACTACCTCAATTCTACTGTCCGGCAGTAATCTTAGTTCCAAATTTCAGAATTCCAGCTCTATCCGTTCATCCAAATCAAAATTGTACCAAATTTAGTACCATTTAGTACTTTTCGTACCCAAAGGTGCGAATTTCCAAAACTATCTCAATCCTACACCCCTACAGTAATCTTAATTCAAAACTTTAGGATTCTAGCTCTATCCGTTCAACCAAATCCAAATTTATTACTGCTCGTAATCATAAATACGAACTTCCAAAACCATTTCCTTATTTCAACGCCATTTCCCAACCTGATTCCCATACCAAATTTGAAGATTCTAGCTTTATCCATTAAAAATATGCAATTGGCTCCAAATTTAGAAACTTTTAGTACTTTTGGTACACTTATAGGTCGAGTTTCTAAATACCCTTTGGTACATCTTCCTAACTCTCCATCAATGACCACTCGTTCAAAATTTTATAATTTTTCCTAATACAATGGATTCCATATTTAGTACACTTTAGCACTTTTCGTACCTTTCTACGACGAATTTCCAAAAACCCCTTTACACAAAAACAAATTGTACCAAATTCTGTACAATTCGATTTTCCAAAACAACCTTAATCCTTCACTTCAACAGTAACCATAATTCCAAATAACAGGATTCCAGCGCTATCCGTGCACTCAAATCCAAGTTGTACCATTTGGTACATTTTGTACCCATAAGTACGAATTTCAAAAACTACTTTCATCTCAATCCTATACTCCAACAGCAGTCTGACCAAATTCCAGGATTCCAGCTCTATCCGTTCCCCCAAAATCCAAATTGTACCACAGGTAGTACCACTTAGTAATTTCCGTACCCTTACTACCTCAGTCCTACACTCCAATAGTAATCCTAATTTCAAATTTCAGGACTCAAACACTATCCGTCACCCAAATCCAAATTCTACCTCTATAGCCTGCCGCGAACGGGTTGCAAATTCTAACTCTTTCCGTTTACTAAAATTCATACTTTAAATTAAAATAAATAAAATTAAAATACTTAAAATTCAGGATTCCAGTTCTATCCGTTCACCCAAATCCAAATTGTAATAAATTTAGTACCATTTAGTACTTTTCGTACACATAAATACGAATTTCCAAAATTTCCCCAATCCTATGCTCCAACAATAATCTCAATTTCAAATTTCAGGATTCCAGCTCTGTCCGTTCACTCGAATCCCTATTGTACCAAATTTAGTACTTTTCGAACACATAAGTACGAATTTCCAAAACCACCCTCATATCTCAGTCCTACACTTCACAGTAATCTTAATTCCAAATTTCAGGTTTCCAGCTGCATACATACGTTCACCCAAATCCAAATTGTACTAAATTTAGTACCATTTAGTACATTTCGTACCCATAAGTACGAATTTTCAAAACTACCTCAATTCTACACCCCACCAGTAATCTCAATTCCAAATTTCGAGATTCCAACTATATCCGTTCACCCAAATCCCCATTGTCCCAAATTTAGTACCATTTAGTACTTTTCATTCACATAAGTAAGAATTTCCAAAACTTCCCCAGTCCTACACTCCAACAGTAATATCAATTCCAAATTTCAGGAATCCAGCTCTATCCGTTCACCCAAATCCAAATTGTACAAATTTAATGAATCAAGCTCTATCCGTTCACCCAAATCAAAACTGTACCAAATTTAGTGCTATTTAGTATTTTTCGTAGCCTATGTACGAATATCCAAAACTTCCACAATTCTAAACTCCACCAGTAATCTCAGTTCCAAATTTCGAGATTCCAGCGCTATCCGTTCACCCAAATCCCCATTATACAAAATTTAGTTCCATTTAGTACTTTCCGTACACATAAGTACTAATTTCCAAAACCACCCTCATATCTCAATCCTACACTTCAACAGTAATATTAATTCCAAATTTCAGGTTTCCAGCTCTATCCGTTCATTCAAATCCAAATTGTACTAAATTTAGTACCATTTAGTACTTTTCGTAACCATAAGTACGAATTTTCAAAACTACCTCAATCCTACACCCCACCAGTAATCTCAATTCCAAGTTTCGAGATTCCAGCTATTATCCGTTCACCCAAATCCCTATTGTACCAAATTTAGTACTATTTAGTACTTTTCGTACACATAAGCACGAATTTCCAAAACTACCCTCATATCTCAGTCCTACACTACAACAGTAACCTTACTAGGCGTTTACACCAGACAGTTTGTCTTCAAATACAACTCTGATTTACTAACACATACATACATTTGTTGGTTGTCTTCCAGCTGGCCATCATTTTTTCACAGACAGTCGGTTTAACAAATTTTTGACACTTTTGTGAAAAAGAAGTGAGATGATAATTCAATTGTGCTGAAAACAAAAGAATATGTACAAAAAATAATATGTGAACGGAAAACGAAAAGAAATCGATGATTTTCATTCATCATTTTACAATTGTTTTTGTAGTTGTCTGGACGCCTACGTCACACAGGCAAGTTTTGGGTTTTTGACAATCAATACATGAGCTCAACTGTCCTGTCATATGTAAACGCAGGGTTAATTCCAAATTTCAGGTTTCCAGCTCTTTACGTTCAACCAAATCTAAATTGTACTAAATTTAGTACTTTTCGTACACATGATTGGTAATTTTCCAAACCATTTCCTTTTAGAAGCACCACTTCCCAACCTTGATTTCCATACCAAATTCCTATATTCCTGGGGCCTATTATTGATTTTATTAATTATTTAGCGATTTCTTCAAATTACAGATTTTGAAATTGAATAGTTATGACTGTACATCTCCATATACGATAAAATTCTTAATTGCAAATAAATCGTGGTAATATGCACAATTTTATTGCACTTTCATTGATTTGCAAACATTTAGTTATTACCAAAAAGTGAGGTCCATACAGTTTTTAGTTGTTGTTATTTCTGGCCGATTTCTGAATTTATTCCCCTAATGTTGTCTTCAACAGCAACTCATTTGTTCAACAAACCCAACATCATTTATTGAAAGAATTTTTGTTTTAATTTTAAAATGAAAATCAAAATTTTTACAAATGCATAATTTGGGTGACGTAGGGGATGAATGATACCAAGTAACGGTCTTGACCGGCTTTAACATGGCAAAGCCCAGGATTTATCTTGGTCCCTCTTTCATCTCAAGTGGACACTGACCTCCTCGTGGTGTCACCTGGGGAACTGCCTTTAACACCCGTTAAAGGTAGTGAGCTAACATGTGCCGCGCGTTCACCCATAAGAACGTTAAAAACTTGGGTTTGGGCGTCGGGTTAGTAACCCTCCCCTAGAAAAAACATCCTACTATGAAAAAACGAAAGAAAAGAAAAGCAAACCCCTCTAAAGTTGACGAACCCCGCAAACGTTTTAAGGACCATGATCTGCGAATCTGCACCTGGAATGTTCGCACTCTTTATAGAGAAGGTGCAGTCTTCGCATTGGCAGACGTACTTGAAAAGTACAAGGTCGATATTACTGCCATACAGGAAATACGATGGATTGGGAAAGGCGTCACAACAACACCTAAAGGTGACGCACTGTATTATAGCTGCCATGACGTAAAGCATGAGTTTGGTTGCGGATTCGTAGTTAGTCGGAGACTAAAACATCTGGTATCCAGCTTCACCCCAGTGAATGAAAGACTTGCTGCAATTCGAATAAAAGCTAAATTCTTCAACATCAGCTTTATTTGTGCTCATGCTCCCACTGAAGAAAAGGACGAACAGACCAAAGATGTATTTTACGAGCGCTTAGAAGAAACATATGACCGTTGCCCTGCCCATGACATTAAAATCATTCTAGGCGATTTTAATGCCAAAATTGGAAAGGAGAATATCTTTGACCCAACAGTTGGGAAATTCAGTCTCCATAGTGAAACATCTGACAATGGTATGAGGCTGATAGACTTTGCAGCTGCAAAAAACATGGTAGTTAGCAGTACCAGATTTAATCATCTCGATATTCATAAGGGCACCTGGCTGTCTCCAGATCAAAGAACAAGTAATCAAATTGATCATGTTGTAATAGATGGAAGACATTCATCCAGCGTGTTGGATGTACGATCGTTCCGAGGCGCAAACATTGATTCGGACCACTACCTTGTTGCAGCAAAGGTACGTACCCGTCTAAACGTTGCAAATAAAGCACGAACAGACTCAACACGGAAGTTGGACATCGATAGGCTGCATACACAACAGATAGCCACAGCATATTCCACTCAACTAGCCCAATTGCTTAACGCGAGCACTCCTTGTCCTGATAACATAACAACACAATGGCAACATATTGCCCACTCCATGCAAACAGCCGCAAAATCCATACTTGGATTCCAGAGACCTCCACAAAGGAATTCATGGTATGACCAGGAGTGTCGCGCTGCTACCGAAGAGAAAAATGCGGCATATAGAGCTACTTTGCAATCAGTAGCAACGCGTAGCGCGCGAGAGAGATATCGGGAGAAAAGGAGAGAAGAGAAACGTCTTTTCCGCAAGAAAAAGAGAGAAATGGAAAAGCGGGAGTGTGAAAAAATCGAGATGTACAGGAGCCAGAATGAAGTCCGAAAATTCTACCAAAGAGTGAAACATCAAACAGATGGCTTTGGTACAGGCACATCCTCCTGTAGAGACCAGCAAGGTAATCTGGTAACAGATACAGATAGCGTGCTCAGGATATGGAAGGAACATTTCTCCAATCTGCTGGTATCCAATAGTAGCGAAGACGATGATACCACAGGTCCAATCCCAGAAGATGGTATAGAATGTATACCGCCCGGCCAAGATGAGGTAAGGACAGCAATAAACCGGCTGAAGAATAATAAAGCAGCAGGAGCCGATGGCTTACCAGCCGAGCTGTTTAAAACCGGAGGCGACGCGCTGATAAGGTGTATGCATCAGCTAGTTAGCACCATCTGGCAGGAAGAACGCATACCCGACGATTGGAACCTGAGCATCCTATGTCCCGTCCACAAGAGAGGAGATAAGACTGTATGCTCAAACTATAGGGGCATAAGTCTTCTCCCTATTGCCTATAAGATAGTGTCAGGGATATTGTGCGAACGACTAAAGCCAATGGTCAACGAAATAATTGGACCATACCAATGTGGCTTTAGACCTGGCAAGTCCACCATTGACCAGATATTTACCCTGCGGCAAATCCTAGAGAAGACCCAAGAGATGCAGATCGACATATTTCACCTTTTTGTCGATTATAAAGCAGCATTCGACAGTCCCCTCCGATCAAAGGTATTCCACGCAATGTCTGAATTTGGTATCCCCGCAAAGCTCATCCGGCTTTGTAAGATGACTTTAACTGATACTAGGTCCTCAGTTAAAATTGGAAAGAACCTCTCCGAAGAATTTTGTACCAAAAGAGGTTTCAGACAAGGAGACAGCCTTTCGTGTGACCTATTCAACATTTTGCTGGAAAAGGTAATACGAGATGCAAATGTCAAAAGAAATGGCACAATTTACACCAATAGCCACATGTTACTTGCCTATGCTGATGACATAGACATCATGGGACGATCAGTAAAGGAAGTAACTGATACCTTTAGGAAGGTCGAAGCAGAATCTGCGAAAGTGGGTCTGGCGGTAAACGGCGACAAGACCAAATTGATGGTGTCGACGCGCAAAGCGTCCATAGAGCTCGGACCAACTGTGGATGTTGGTACCTACAATTTTGAGGTAGTTAAAGACTTATTTATTATGGTTTTTATTGTTGACCTTTGAAATCTAAGTTTTTCTTTTTATCTTTGTTCGGCTTCAGGTCCTTGTAATAAAACAAACATTTATTTTGTTTTATAATTGCATTTATTTCCGATATTTCGATTGTCTTCGACAATCATCATCAGGGAGATTTTTCTTTAAATAGAGAAAACAACAAACGACATTTACTTATATGTAAATATAAACAAAAATATTTTAACAGATATGTAATAATTACATTGTTACAAATCAATCGATGACCACTTCAACCTTCTTTCTTAACAACTGACTTCTAACTAAAGCTTTTTTACATTTTTATGTTTTTCTATGACGTTTCTATATATTTGCGCGCAATTTTCGGTGTCCATTTTAAAATTCATCCGTTTTTCCGTCGGCACATTAATAATGTGGAGCATTTCAAGCATATATCTCCTTTTGTAATTGCTTTCTTGTGTCAAAATCTGCACTTCCTTAAAATTAGGTGTATGACCAGTTGAAGCGCAGTGTGCTGTAAGTGCAGTTTTTTGTTCTGGCAGTTTGTTTTTGACCTTTTGGTCGGATTTGTGTGTTTTTGTAGTACCAATGTATACCTTTTGGCATACATTGGACTTGTCTCCATTGCATCCAATTTTATAAACGACATTGGACTTGTCGTCATTCGCTATTTTAGCTTTAGTCTTGCTGAAAAAGGTTTGGTTTGTGTTGTAGCTTTTTAATGCCAATTGGTAATTATCCTTATTGTATAAGTTCGACCTGTAAAATCTTTCTGAAAACCCTGGTATATATGAAGATCTTTTATATACCTTCGGTTCTCGATCATGGCTATCAGGTTTATTGGTTTTGGTTTGTTTTAATAATTCATTAATGGTTCTAACAGGAAAATCATTCTTTTTTAAAATGCCTCTTACTTTCTTTTCATTCTTCGCGTGGAAGATGCTGTCGCTAATATTGAAAACCCTATGTATGAAGTTTTTCGCAGTATTCATTTTTATTTGCCAGGGTTGCTTCGAATGAAAGTTCACGATTCTTCCCGACGCACATTGGGGCAAGATTCCAAAAAACGGAGATTAATTCAGGGAAGCATTTGGGTGATAAAATGTTAATATTTTTCGAATGTTTACACCTCAATCAATATAACGGAACAGAGGTTTGGTGCAATTTAAGGGATTGGAGATGTATATTCGAAGCCCTCATAAATGGGTACCATAAAAACTATGAAGTGTTTTTACGGTTTTGTCTACATTTCTTATTTGATTAATCTAAAATCTTCCAATAATATTAATTATTGGTTAAGCTAATATTTAGCAAAAAATTATAAAGTTAGGTCAATATTTTCGTGTAGCTCCCATACAAGGGTATATTCCGATTTTATGTATTTCGAGGGTCTTGACCACATCTTTTAGTATATTTATCTGTAAATTAGGATTTATAGTTCTGAATGCCTAAGAATTCATCGTGCGAAAATCTGTTAATATAGGTCAAAGTTGTGGAAACCCCCCATATGGAGGTACATTCAAATTTGGGGTTTTTCGAAATTTTTAGGCATATATTGTAACTAAACTGGCTCAGATTGTGAATTGTGCATTTTGAAGGGATTGAAAATATTTGTATCAAACATCATCTCCATATATTCTCGTTTTGGGATAACCTCCATATAAAATATTCCGCTACTTTTATAACTCTAAATACTTTTCAAAAATAGGGAAAAATAAATACATTTTAAATTAATTTTAATATGTTTCTAAATTTTTTTGCCATAAATATATTTTTCCAAGACAAATGATATCTATCTGAAGTTGACGATTCCATTCTAAAATGGCCACTTTTAATGCGTAAAAAAATATTACACTTTATACACAAAAAAATTTTAATTTTTTATGTTGCTCTTCAAATTATTAAAAATTCTTTAGCTTTAGCACAGTGTAACTGTAGAAGTAAACAATATCTAATCTTGGCATTTTGGTTAGAGACTTAGAATTTTATACCATATTACCATGTAACGACAGTTATACCAAAAACCGAATTTAATTTTTTTATTACTCTCAATTTTTTGCGTTTTCACCCCTTGTGCATCGCCATGATTTCATATAAATCATTATATATAGTACCTATAACATAATGGTGGACGCGAACACGTTGTCTTATGTAGGGTGAATACAGACATTAAGCCAAAACACGAGATACTGTACAACAATAACAGAGAAAATGAAGACAAAAACCCCAAAATCCAAAAATTTGACCCAAGGATATTTCCACCATTTTTGGCATAACTCAAAATATGCAAGAAAGGAGCAAGTTTTGTTTGCGCAATATCAAAGACAACAATCAAGAGAAAAATACAAAAAAATTTCTCACGACCTTCTCGACACTCTTTTTTGTTATACTCCAATACATTTCAAAATTATGCAAAATCTGGACAAATTTTGACGAATTTTTTAAACACATTTCAACAAGACTTTTTCAGAACAATTTTCACGTAAAATATTAAGAATTATCTCTGTTTGAAATATCCATTTTGAAAATGCCAAGCTTATGTAGCAAAAACTTCGTTATGGCGATTTAAAAGGAGCAAAATTTAATATTTTTCACCTGTTTCTTAAATTTTAAAAATATGTTCAACTTTAACACTGTGCTACACGAAAAGTAAACAACATACGACTTTGCCATTTTGGCTAGTGAGGTAGAATTTTGTACTCTTTAACCCTGTCAAGACAGATTATCAAAAATTTGTGTTTCATTTTATCAATTAAGACCCGTTTTTTTTAATGTTGCCCCAACGTGCGACGCCGTGGGCTTTTGGTACCAGTCTAGTAAGATTGAGTTTTCTTTTTTGTGAATTATTGCATCTAGATATGGAAGCTGGTTGTTCGATTCACACTCCATTGTGAATCTCAATTGGCTATTGAACTGATTTAATACTTTCAATGTATTCTCGACTTCATTTCTCTTTACAACACAAAATATGTCATCTACATATTTGGTTAACATTCTTGGTTGGATTTTTAAGTTTTGCATTGTTGTGTCAAGAAGTTCTTCCATGACTATATCTGCAATTATGGGGGAGATAGGGGATCCCATTGGCATACCTTTTTGCTGTTCATATATTCTATCGTTATACACAAAATATCGGGAATCTTTGATGCATATTTTTAAAATATCAATAAATAAATCCATTGGGATTTTTGTATTTTCTTTAATGGAAGTCCACTTGTTCTTAATCGTGTTAATCGCTAAATTTACTGGCACACTAGGAAATAATGAGACTACATCGAAGGATACTAGTAGTTCATCATCGTCAATATTTTGTTTGTTGACTCTAGTTTTAAAGTCAACTGCATCCTTAATGTTGTATTTAGAATCTTTAGTTAGGGTTTTCAAAATGTTTGCCATGTATTTGGATAATTCATATGTTGGAGAATGAATACATGAACAGATCGGACGTAAGGGGATACCTTCCTTGTGTATTTTAGGAAGTCCATATATACGAGGAGCAACAGAAGTTTTGTTTATCAATTTATTCTTTTCAAATTCATTGATTAATTTTAATTCAAACAGTCGCATAACCAGCTTATTGTTTTTCTCTTGTAATCCAAATGTTGGATCCTTCTTTAACCGTCTGTATGTGCACCAGTCCATGAGAATATCATTCATTTTTAGGTCATAATCTGATTTTGTCATCGCTACAGTTTTTCCGCCTTTATCAGCATTTAGAATAAGAATATGTTTATTATTTTTCAGGACATTGGTTGTTTGTCCCATTGTGTCTAATATAAATTTATCTCTTTTACTCGTCTTAGTATTCCGCATATGATCATTTATAAGAGTGACGAAATTAATCCTTGCATTTTCTTGTTTCTCTTTACTCTCCAACGTCTGAATACAGTCCTCTCCCTCTGCTACAATATTGAACAAAGGAAACGTTTTATTTGTTGTAGGCAAAGAAAACTTCGGTCCGAGTGATAGTAAAAAAAAAGGTAGTTAAAGACTTCGTCTACCTCGGCACTGCCATAAACACAACAAACAACATCAGTTGTGAAATAAGAAGAAGAATTGTATTGGCCAACAGATGCTACTATGGTCTAAGTAAGCAATTTAAAAACAAAGCCACATCTCGTCAAACAAAAATAACACTATACAAAACGCTGATACTACCCGTGCTAATGTATGGCTCCGAAGCATGGGTACTTGCACAAGCAGATAAGGCAGTGCTTGGTGTGTTTGAGAGAAAAATTCTTCGAAAGATCTACGGGCCGATTTGCGTTGACGGTGAATATCGACGTCGTATGAACCACGAGCTCTATCAGCTATACAAAGACATGAATATAGTTAAACGTATCGAGATGCAACGATTGCGTTGGCTAGGCCATATCATGAGAATGAGCGATGATGAACCCGCTAAAAAGGCGTATGAATACATGCCACATGGCGGTGCACGCAGAATCGGCAGGCCTAAGCTTCGATGGAGCAAACAAGTGGATGAAGAAATGGAAAGGCGCGGTATTCCAAAAAGTCAAGCGAAAAACAGAGAGGAATGGAGATCTTTTCTTAGTTCGGTCTATGGAACAAATGTTCTGTAATGGGCCAACAAAGTAAGTAAGTAATTTGTAATAATCTTTTCTAACTGTATTTTAACGAATGAAAATCTTTTGTGCGACACCTGTTATGTGAAAACTAAATCAGGATCGGTTTGTATTTTTCGCGTAATTGATGTTTATACCATTATCACCAACTGTGACATCTGGAAGAAAAAAAATGTCTTGCCTTTCTATTATTTAGTGGTTTACGATAAAATAAGTGCGCCTAGAAGTAAACTACAAAATTTGAAATTATATGTGATCGTTTACGGTATCATTAAGTTATAGCATTGTTAATTTGACACATGTCTTGCAGAGGGCCAACTAAGTGAATAAGTACGTAATAATAATGAAAAATAAGGATTTTTGTTGTTGTTATTTTTTGTGTTTCCAGGACGAATTTTCTAAAACCCGGCCTTATCTCGCACATTTGCATCAACAGTGACCCGCTGGTAAAATTTCAAGCTCCTAGCTTTAGCCGTTTTGGCTGGGCGTTGATGATGAGTCAGTCAGTCAGTACCTTATCACCAAGCTCATTTATATATATATAAGATTTTATGTGTTTTCGGCAGTGTTTGAATTTGCTACCAGCACATCACTGAAATCACTAAAAATATGCTATTGCTATGCTGTGCTGTTTTCAAAAACAAAATCGAAAACTGTTGCTGTGCTATGCTGCGAACATAAAAGTAGCACAGCACATGATCTATGCTGTGCTTCTGAAATCTTCACAGCACATAGTATAGCATAGTCATCCAAAAAAAAAAAAAAAAAAAAATGCATTTTAAAGAAGAAAAGTTCGAGGACATCGAAGCCGCTCCACATCCGATATGTCTGAGGAGACTTTACCAAAGTCGAAACATGCATGTCACATAGTGGTGGGTGTGTGGGTTCGAATCGTCGTCGGCTTCCTTTTTCACTTGCATTATTCATTGATCATCAAGCTCGATTCCAATGAGAAATTCATTAAAAATTAATACTAAAAAATGATCTTCGCCTAAAAAAAAGGCAAAATTTTCAAATAAAAAAAAAAAAAAAAAAAAAACGAAAACTGTTGCTGTGCTATGCTGCGACCATAAAAGTAGCATAGCACATGGTCTATGCTGTGCTTCTGAAATCTGCGAAGCGCATAGCATAGTCATCAAAACCAAAAAACGAATGCTATTGCTATGCTGTGCTGCAGACATTTTAACAGCATAGTAAACAGCCGCAGTCAAGAAAACAAAAACGAAAACTATTACTGTACTGTGCTATGAACAAAATCAACAGCATAGCATCAAACATAACCCAGAAAAATGTTTGATGGCAAAGAAGTATGTATTTGAAATATAACAGAATTTGCTATTGAGCTGTGAAACCATGACTAATTGCACATTTCGGTATTTTTAACACACTATTATTATTGCTCTGTTCCAGAACCTGCAACAGCCTACTATTTTTGAAATGTTGACATTTTTCCTTTATAAAGCGAATTTCGAGTTTCTAAATGCATGTTATTGCCACTTGTACCTTTTTATACCCTACACCACCATGTGGTAAGGGGTATTATGTATTTGTGCATTAGTTTGTAACATGCAAAAGGAAACGAGATAGACCCATAGTTCCTTTTAGGGATATAAATAGAATCACTTTCTGAGTCGATTTACGCATGTCCGTCTGTCTGTCCGTCTGTCCATGTACATATTTTTGTAAACAAAGTACAGGTCGCATTTATTGTCCGATTCGCATGAAAATTGGGGAAGATAGTTTTTTTTGGTAAAAATCGGTTCAGATTTGGATATAGCCCCCGTATATATCTTCGCCCGATTTAAGGCATTTGGTGCACGAAACACGCTATATATGTCCGATTTCAATGAAATTTGGAATGTGCGACGGTGTTTAGTCTAGAAATAAGTGTGCCAAATTATATAGAAATCGGTTTATATTTGGCTATAGCTCCTATATATATTCTCGGCCGATTTTAGGTATTTGATGCACGGAACGCGCTATATATGTCCGATTTCAATGAAATATGGAATGTGCGACGGAATTTAGTCTAGAAATAAGTGTGCCATATTATATAGAAATCGGTTCAAATTTGGATATAGCTCCCATATATATTCTCGGCCGATTTTAGGTATTTGATGCACGAAACCCGTTATATAAGACCGATTTCAATAAAATTTGGATTGTTTGCCGGGATTTAGTCTAGAAATAATTGTGGCAAATCATATCGAAATCGGTTGAGATTTGGATATAGCTCTCACATATATTTTAGGCAGATTTGAGGTATTTGATACACGAAACAAGCTATATATGTCCAATTTTGATGAAATTTGGACTATGTGACGGAATTTGGTCTACAAATAAATGTGAAAAATTATATCAAAATCTGTTCTGATTTGGATTTAGCTCCCATATATTTTTTACATATTCACAGTGGTGGTATTATATAGTCGGCCCCGCCCGACTTTGATCCTTTCCTTACTGGTTTAATATATGTACTAGAGTGGTTTTAAAAATCGATGTCGGATTTTTTATGCGGCACCCTCCTAAAACTTTTAGTTTTGTTAAAAATTAAGATTGTCAGAGTTTGAGCTCAACACGTGCCACTGGGGCCTCAAAGTTTCCATGGGCCCTTTATATAGCCAAAATTAAAATCTGACCCGATTTTCAAAAATGTTTGTGGGATAACTTGTTTAGCAACTTGTAAACTGTTTTCATCGATTGGACAATAAATGTGATCTGTAAAGTGATTTTGTGAAAATTTGCCAATACAAATTAAAATGGTCCCCATTTTATAGGGCCAAAGGCGAATTTGCACAAAATCACTCTATTGACCACATTTATTTTCCAATCGATGAAAAAAGTACCATGTATGTACCTTGTAAGCAATAAACTACACTGAACAACTCATAAGGCCATTATTATAAGTTCTATTTTACTATTGGATGTATTTGAAAACGCAAAATAAATGAATTTGAAGACATTAAAAATACAATTTTCTCATTATAAGTTAATGCCAAGAAAGTTCTCCTTGAAATTGAATGATCCCTTTTAATATTATTTTAACCAGAACGCTAAAAAATCTGATCGAAAAATCCAAACTATAACCATGGAAGGCTTTATAATAATGGGGGTTAGTGATTTTGCTAGGTTAACATTAATTATGCTATGCTATGTAGAAATGTTTACAGCATAGCAGAGCACAGCAGTCGTTTTTCGATTTCATGACTATGCTATGTGCTATGCTACTTTTTGCTCTGTTCCAGAACCTGCAAAAAACTACTATTTTTTACTACGATAACACTTTTTCCTTTATGTTATCGGAAAAAATAGTAAAAATTAGTAGATTCTTGCAGTACTGGAGCACACCATTTACGTTCGTAGCATAGCACAGCAACAGTTTTCGTTTTTGTTTTTGAAAACAGCACAGCATAGCAATAGCATTCGTTTTTGATTTTGATGACTATGCTATGCTATGTGCTGTGAAGATTTCAGAAGCACAGCATAGATCTTGTGCTATGCTACGTTTATGTTCGCAGCATAGCACAGCAACAGTTTTCGATTTTGTTTTTGAAAACAGCACAGCATAGCAATAGCACTCGTTTTTATTTTTGATGCTGTGGCTATGTGCTATGCTGCGTCACTTTCACAGCACCAGCATAGACCTTGTGCTGTGCTGAGAAAAACTAGTAGCAAATTCAAACACTGGTTTTCGGTTCAAATTTTCGTGAAAACAAGGAAACAAAAGTGAAGGAAATTTTGCTTATATTTCTGTTAATTACGAATGGTGTCGTGGAAACGGGTTAATTTGTGTACGTCGTTCGACAGGTGAACAACGTAATTGAAACATCGATCAAAAAAGCTCAAAATCTGGGAAGATTGGACAAGGGAGTACTCAAATATAGCCCTAGAAAGCAACTCGCATTACTATAAAATTTTTCCTGAGCCGAATAGAACAACTTGGTTCAAAAAATCCAAGCTTCACCCTAGTGATCAAAAAACAGTCAACCGCATTCTCAGCAACCACTCTTTTAGTAAAAGCACACTATACAAATTGCACGTAGTCCCATCGGGTGATTGCGATACTTGTAATTCAGAGGACACTGTTTCGCACATCTTGTTTGAATGCACCAAATATAGCAACAAGAGGCAACTACCCCACCTTTAATGAAATCCTCACAGTCGAGGACTTCATGGTTAAACATAAGGGAGAACATTTGTATGATCTAGTCAAATTTCTAAGAGAAACCAAGACTGAAATATAATTTTAAGGCACATAGACCAAATCTATACAATTTGTTTTGGCCCCATACATGGCATTGCTTGGCAAGCCCTTGGACCATTTACACCTTTCTCTATAGCATAAATATAGACAAAGGCATTGGAGAGCAAAAAAAAAATGGTTAAAAAATTTGCAAAAGTTATATTTTGAATTAAGTCAAGTTTAGTCCGGTCAAAGTAGACATTGAAATAGCAAAAATTCCCACAAAGCTGAATTTTGGTGGAGAGCTAGGGTTTGCCATTAGAAGCAACGTCCTAAAAGTCCCCATCGATCCCTTGTGTGCAAAAAAAATTATTCGGGGTCAAAGGTCAAAATTTAAGGGTTTTATTTTTTGAAAAGTGACTAAAGTAAATATTGTAGACAGAAAAATTATCTACAAGTTTGACCCTTATAATTTTTTCTTATATTTATTCAGACGAACCGGCTAAAATAAGTGAAGTAATCGGGTCTGTCCCCCAAAAAATACATATTTTCTTGAAGAGCGAAATTATTGCTATCTTCTAAAAAAAATTCCAACAAAATCGGAGTGTGTTTAGTAGAGTTATTCAATGTTAGAGTAATTTTATGCAAAAATAGCCCATTTAACCCACATGTATAATCGAAAGCCCAACGGGAACGACCCCAACGAAAACTCTCCGATTTTTTTTCAAGTTTTGTCCGAAGGTAGGGTTTGTTGCGCTGATTACGGAAATGTATAATTTTCAACGGTTTCGGATCCGGTTCGCCGGTTATTAGACCCGAAAGGCCAAATTTTAAAACCGGGTTATACCCGGTTCTACTGAACCGATTACTGCAAAGTGGATATCGTTTGAAAGCTTACGGAAGTATCTAACACATAGTGTCGTTACTTTAACCGGTTCATCTCATAATGTACTTACTCGGCTAATTTTTTATTTGACTTTTAGATAGAGATATCTTGAAAATGGTAAGTCTTTTTTAAGAATCATAATGACCAATCTTTTAGAAAATTATTGAATCTACAACTTTTACTTTAGCGGGCATTTGCTAAGTATTACCGTTTTTGAGAAAAATTAAAAAAACTGAATAATGCCTCCAAAAATGACCTTTGACCCCGAATAACTTGTTTTGCACACATGGGATCGATGGGGACTTTTAGGACGTTGCTTCTAATGGCCATCCCTAGCTCTCCACCAAAATTCAGCTTTGTGGGAATTTTTGCTATTTCCCCCTTATACGCATGTCTATTTTGACCGGACTAAGTTAGTTGGTAAACATTAGTGTTGTGAAATTCTTATTTTTCGGAATTAAAATTATTGTGTGCGTGTGTATGTGTTATTGTATCCGTGTGTATGTGCTATTGTGTGCGTAAGCAAATGACGCAAAAAAAAAACAGATGAAAATACACTTCATTTGTTTCTAGGATTTCGTAAAACGAAATCATTTAATGTGCATATGTAAATTGGACTTTAGTCCCGGCCGTTTTCGACCCTGTGCGTTACCTATGGATTGAAATTATGAAATGTTGCTTACACGGGGGATATACATATATGAACTCATAGATAACTACGCGTAGAAATTACGGGCTTGAGCAAATAAGGAATAATTTTATCGTTTAGACATCGTAAAAATTAGTCGTTAGAGTGTCGTGAGTGGACGTGTTTTAATTAGCTCCAATAAAACTTTGTTTATTTCACCATAAAGACATACAAATTGAGCTAGAAGTACCTGAAAACATAAATCTGTGTACTGAGAATCCAACACAAGAGAGAGAATTGTGACAAATCTGAGGGAAATTAAAAACGAGTTAATGGTTTTTAATTTCCCTCGGATTTGTCACAATTCTCAAATAATTTTGTGCATTGAAAAACATAAACAACGCATGTAACATAAAAAGTGGCAAACACAACACACGAAGAAAAAAATAAGTAAGATAAAGAAATAAACTATTGAGGCTAGTGTCAAACACTGAGCTTTTTTGATCGATGTTTCAATTACGTTGTTCACCTGTCGAACGACGTACACAAATTAACCCGTTTCCACGACACCATTCGTAATTAACAGAAATATAAGCAAAATTTCCTTCACTTTTGTTTCCTTGTTTTCACGAAAATTTGAACCGAAAACCAGTGTTTGAATTTGCTACTAGTTTTTCTCAGCACAGCACAAGGTCTATGCTGGTGCTGTGAAAGTGACGCAGCATAGCACAGCAACAGTTTTCGATTTTGTTTTTGAAAACAGCACAGCATAGCAATAGCACTCGTTTTTATTTTTGATGCTGTGGCTATGTGCTATGCTGCGTCACTTTCACAGCACCAGCATAGACCTTGTGCTGTGCTGAGAAAAACTAGTAGCAAATTCAAACACTGGTTTTCGGTTCAAATTTTCGTGAAAACAAGGAAACAAAAGTGAAGGAAATTTTGCTTATATTTCTGTTAATTACGAATGGTGTCGTGGAAACGGGTTAATTTGTGTACGTCGTTCGACAGGTGAACAACGTAATTGAAACATCGATCAAAAAAGCTCAGTGTTTGACACTAGCCTCAATAGTTTATTTCTTTATCTTACTTATTTTTTTCTTCGTGTGTTGTGTTTGCCACTTTTTATGTTACATGCGTTGTTTATGTTTTTCAATGCACAAAATTATTTGAGAATTGTGACAAATCCGAGGGAAATTAAAAACCATTAACTCGTTTTTAATTTCCCTCAGATTTGTCACAATTCTCTCTCTTGTGTTGGATTCTCAGTACACAGATTTATGTTTTCAGGTACTTCTAGCTCAATTTGTATGTCTTTATGGTGAAATAAACAAAGTTTTATTGGAGCTAATTAAAACACGTCCACTCACGACACTCTAACGACTAATTTTTACGATGTCTAAACGATAAAATTATTCCTTATTTGCTCAAGCCCGTAATTTCTACGCGTAGTTATCTATGAGTTCATATATGTATATCCCCCGTGTAAGCAACATTTCATAATTTCAATCCATAGGTAACGCACAGGGTCGAAAACGGCCGGGACTAAAGTCCAATTTACATATGCACATTAAATGATTTCGTTTTACGAAATCCTAGAAACAAATGAAGTGTATTTTCATCTGTTTTTTTTTGCGTCATTTGCTTACGCACACAATAGCACATACACACGGATACAATAACACATACACACGCACACAATAATTTTAATTCCGAAAAATAAGAATTTCACAACACTAATGTTTACCAACTAACTTAGTCCGGTCAAAATAGACATGCGTATAAGGGGGAAATAGCAAAAATTCCCACAAAGCTGAATTTTGGTGGAGAGCTAGGGATGGCCATTAGAAGCAACGTCCTAAAAGTCCCCATCGATCCCATGTGTGCAAAACAAGTTATTCGGGGTCAAAGGTCATTTTTGGAGGCATTATTCAGTTTTTTTAATTTTTCTCAAAAACGGTAATACTTAGCAAATGCCCGCTAAAGTAAAAGTTGTAGATTCAATAATTTTCTAAAAGATTGGTCATTATGATTCTTAAAAAAGACTTACCATTTTCAAGATATCTCTATCTAAAAGTCAAATAAAAAATTAGCCGAGTAAGTACATTATGAGATGAACCGGTTAAAGTAACGACACTATGTGTTAGATACTTCCGTAAGCTTTCAAACGATATCCACTTTGCAGTAATCGGTTCAGTAGAACCGGGTATAACCCGGTTTTAAAATTTGGCCTTTCGGGTCTAATAACCGGCGAACCGGATCCGAAACCGTTGAAAATTATACATTTCCGTAATCAGCGCAACAAACCCTACCTTCGGACAAAACTTGAAAAAAAATCGGAGAGTTTTCGTTGGGGTCGTTCCCGTTGGGCTTTCGATTATACATGTGGGTTAAATGGGCTATTTTTGCATAAAATTACTCTAACATTGAATAACTCTACTAAACACACTCCGATTTTGTTGGAATTTTTTTTAGAAGATAGCAATAATTTCGCTCTTCAAGAAAATATGTATTTTTTGGGGGACAGACCCGATTACTTCACTTATTTTAGCCGGTTCGTCTGAATAAATATAAGAAAAAATTATAAGGGTCAAACTTGTAGATAATTTTTCTGTCTACAATATTTACTTTAGTCACTTTTTGATTAGATCAACCGTTTTCAAAAAATAAAACCCTTAAATTTTGACCTTTGACCCCGAATAATTTTTTTTGCACACAAGGGATCGATGGGGACTTTTAGGACGTTGCTTCTAATGGCAAACCCTAGCTCTCCACCAAAATTCAGCTTTGTGGGAATTTTTGCTATTTCAATGTCTACTTTGACCGGACTAAACTTGACTTAATTCAAAATATAACTTTTGCAAATTTTTTAACCATTTTTTTTTTTTGCTCTCCAATGCCTTTGTCTATATTTATGCTATAGAGAAAGGTGTAAATGGTCCAAGGGCTTGCCAAGCAATGCCATGTATGGGGCCAAAACAAATTGTATAGATTTGGTCTATGTGCCTTAAAATTATATTTCAGTCTTGGTTTCTCTTAGAAATTTGACTAGATCATACAAATGTTCTCCCTTATGTTTAACCATGAAGTCCTCGACTGTGAGGATTTCATTAAAGGTGGGGTAGTTGCCTCTTGTTGCTATATTTGGTGCATTCAAACAAGATGTGCGAAACAGTGTCCTCTGAATTACAAGTATCGCAATCACCCGATGGGACTACGTGCAATTTGTATAGTGTGCTTTTACTAAAAGAGTGGTTGCTGAGAATGCGGTTGACTGTTTTTTGATCACTAGGGTGAAGCTTGGATTTTTTGAACCAAGTTGTTCTATTCGGCTCAGGAAAAATTTTATAGTAATGCGAGTTGCTTTCTAGGGCTATATTTGAGTACTCCCTTGTCCAATCTTCCCAGATTTTGTCTTGGATTACGGATATGGCATCGTTGATAGGCCAGTTGATGTCCAAGAATGTGCCGTTTCTACTGGCATCCTTTGCTGCATGATCCACTTGCTCGTTTGGAGCTATATTAGCATGCCCAGGTATGAAATGCATTTCTACTACCATTGTTGCTGAGTTCAGCTTCCTGAGGAGCTCGTCGATGAGAAAATTTTTGTGTTGTTTTGCATTTATAGCTAAGATCCCACTGAGACTGTCTGATAATATTGCTATTTTTGGGAAATTTCTGTTTTGCGCAAAAAGAACAGTTTGCAGGAAAGCTAAAACCTCTACTGACATTGATGTGAGTTTTTTGTTCGTGTAAAATGACTCAATAGTGTTACTATTTATGTGTAGTAGTGCTGCACCAGATGAATTATTGGAAACGGATCCGTCTGTGAAGAAAACTTCAAAGCCTTGTTGTTACAGGTTACTGATCTTCTCGTTTACAAGTTGAGTAATGATTTCATTGTTTGCCTCTCTCTTTCTGGTTACAAGACCTTGGAAGAAGTCAGTAAAGATGGTTACATTATTTGGAGACAAGGGTATTACATTTGTTTCCGCAACGTTGTTTATTATATCTTCAAATTGTTTAAGCAATTGTGCATAACTAGTGTTGAGTGTTGACATTTGTCTGGCGTTGTAGATGTTGGGAAGCCCGTAGGCCTTAGCTTTGACTAACTCCTTGGCTGTAGCAAATTGAAATCTGTAACGAGGTGGCAATTCTGCTGCTAAGTGGTAAATAATTGGCGTAGGTGTCGACCTTATGAGCCCTAAGGCTTTGCGAAGGAAGCTCTGGACACATGTTTTTATTCTTTTCTCTGAGCTTAGTCAGGTTTGAAATTGCTCTAGCGAACACCTTATAAAAGTTAAGTGCTTTTGACGGAGATACACCAAATCTACAACCACTCAGGATTCTGAGGAAGTTGCAAACCTGATCGACCTTCGCCACTGCATTTTCAACATGTACTTTGGCAGAGCCACTGGCGGAGATGTGAACGCCCAGATATTTAATACTATTTGTTTGGTTAAGTTCCTTAACATTTACTCTGATTTTCAGCGGTTTTTGTCTACGACAAAAAAATGAATGGTGTTTACCTTTTCCATGTTGATGCTTAGATCCAAATTGGCTGTTGTAGAATCTCTGGAGTTCTCCTTCCAGGCGATCTCTCGCTTTTTGATGAACTTTATCGTGGCATAAGATAAAAAAAATCATCGGCAAATTGAAAGATTGCTACGTTGTCCGAAGTGGTCCTATGCAATTGAATGGTGTAAATACCCTGTAGGAAGTGTGGGGTCATGTGTTGACATGTCGCCACTTTGTCTACTAATATGGTGACAAAGTCAACACTTTGTCAACTATTGATACCTTTTCCTTAATAAGAAGAAGCATTGTGTATATTGACAGATGATAGCCCAACGAAGCATCTTTTTTTAATTTTCTTAATTGTTTGGCGTAAAATAATTTTTACGGTTGGTGAAAAAATGTTTTCGTAAAAATCAATAAAATATCGTGAAAACTTAAAGCATATAATTTCAATAACAAGTATGAGCAAAAGAAAATATAAAAGACATGTGGAAAATAAACAATTCTATAGCAAAGTACGAATTCTGAGGCGACTAACAACATTTGTGGTGAAATTTCGACAATTAGACAGTATGTGGAACCTTTAGAGAAGATTGTGGAGCCTGATGTATATATTGTCCCGTCTCGCTGGAAATGCTGAATGCAACTAAACATAATAATGAATTACAATGTTGAAGAATTATTTGGCAAAAATCAATTGTGAGATTTTTCCAATGATATACAGCTGTAATAGGCAAGCAAATTTAAGGACATATTTTTTATTTATGTTTATTTATACATGTTTATTCTTTTCAATTCCTAGATGTTATGTATATCAACATTCAGCCTACACAGCCAATCGCCTGATAAAACGTTAAGTGCAACAGAAGAAGAACTATTTTAAGCAGACAAGTCATTGGTGCGACTTGGCCAAGAAAATAAAACGAAAACGTTTTTTATTAATGATATGTTAAAATGAAAACATTGTCTTTATTTACTAATTTTTACTTATGTGGAATCTTTGGCTTAGCCATTTAAAAATATAAAAATACTGTAATGCTTGGTTTACATTTACGAAATCCACTCGATTTCAACTGTCAAATCCATAGGTTAAACGTCAAATGAAATCCAGATGAGATTTCATTTGACGTTTGAGCTATGGAATTGACAGTTGAAATCGAGTGAATTTCGTAAATGTAAACTTAGCAAATTACGCAATTTGTAAATTTTTAGCATTTTCAATATTATTTGTTTTATTCATTAATGAAATATAGTATTTAAACAATTGTGTAGCCTCATCTTCTTATTAAACGTACTATATAACTGTTTTATCTATGAAAAGTTCCAAATAAGCTAAAAAATTTAGTATTGAAAATCTGGTACTATTGACCCACTACCTCCAATGTCTATACTGACTCACTACCTCCATTGTCTATACTGACTCACTACCTCCAATGTCAACACGTGGTTCCTCAGGAACTACTGACTTACTATTGACATACTAGTTCCATTGTCAGTACTGACTTTCGAATGACACGTTCATACAAAATGTCTATAGGAAATTACATTAGTTGTCTACAGTTTGTCAGTAGTACTGTTGACAATGTCAGTAGTAAGTCAGTATAGATTCACTATTGACATTTCCTACAGGGTATTAGAAAGGATAGGCCTTAGCCCACTGCCCTGGGGAAGTCCATTTGTCACGATCTTTGAATTTTTGCCACATTCGAGGTGCCTACATTTCATGCCATCTACAATCCATTTAATTACATGTGAGTTGAGACCTTTTTCGAATAAAATTCTTGCAAGCTTGGCAATGTTGGTGTTGTCAAACGCCTTCTTCACGTCAACACACGCACCCATAACATGATTTCCGGATCATTTTAGTATTTCAATTGACTTTATGACGTCATTGATACAACTTGTAGTACATCTACCTGGTCGGAATGCATATGACCTGCTTGGTAAAACTTTCTCATCTTCCGTAAAACGCAGGATAATCTCTTTGATGGCACTTTCAAGAATTTTTTGTGAAGTACACATTAATGCAATGGGTCGATAGCTTTGGATGTCAGACGGATCCTTTCCTTTTTTGGGAATGGGTCCTCTGGGTAATCTCCTGTGTTCCATATGTCTAATAAAATTTTCGGTGGAATTACCGAAAGTGCTATTCTGTTACTCAATGTTATCGATACAAAAATTTTAGCGACGAATATCGGTAGAATGACGGAATTTAAAAGAAGATGCACGTCATTTCAAAATGAAAAGCGTATACGATGTATATAAATTATTCTAATTTTTAAAAGTTTCTTGTTTTTTTAGAAGAAATAGGAAAAATCACACCTTAAACGAAATAATGCTCATTAAAAGTTAACATAATTCAAATTTCTAATGAAATTTTTTAAATCACTACTGTATATAAAATAAGTATGTTTCAAATTACATGTAGAAAAATTCAACTTTAGGACATGTTTATATTATAGCCTTTTGCAGGGTTAAGCTTCTCTATGAAGATTTATTTGAAATATAAGCAATGGAATTGACATTTGAAACCCAGTGGGTTTATTAAATATTAAAAATCGTACTTAAAACTACTTTTACATACATATAACTATATTTCATTTTTTCATCCGGTGGATTTTAATTGTCAAATTCATTGGATATACGTATAAATTCTCATAACCCGGCAAGTTCTAATGTAAACATGGTGTAATATTCGACAAATTGGTTGAATTGTTTGAAATGGAAGATTTAAAATCCTAAAGCTGGGTACACATTGTCAGTTTTGAATGACATCTTTGTTGTTGCTTGCTAGTGTGGCCGTTCATTTTTGTCATTCATCATGCAACCACAAAAAACTTTGTGGTTGTTGGACAGTCAAATGGTATGATAGTGTGAACCAAAAATGTCATTCAAGGAATAAATTTGCAGTGTAATTATCAAATAAAAATGAAGAATTCGTGTGTTTTATTAAATTTGGAGAATTACTATTGGAATTGGCGATACACGCGATCATAACAAAAGAAATTTGACGATACAGTGAACGGGATAACAAGGAAAAAAGCAAATGGGCAAATGGTTCTGTGGATGGCAACAAAACAAAAAGGAAAAAAATAAATTTCTGCATTGTGCTGTTGAAAAAATATAAAAATCTCCCGGAGGTTGAATTGTGTGTGCGGTATTAGTAGATGTGGAAATAGCTATACATAAAACCAAATTGTGAAAGGAGTGAATATTATAAAAAGAAAAACGAGATGGTTCTGTGGATGGCGCCAAAGCAAAAAGAAACAAACAGATTCGGGTATTGTGCCAATGGAAAAATGTGCTCAATATCTTCCAGTGTCTAAATTGAATGTGTTATATTAAAAAATGTGCTGTATTATTAAATAAATGCTTGTGGTTTTCCAAATTCATTATATGTGTATTTTTAATTTAGTGAGAAGTCATGAGTCGCTGAGTAGGGATTTTCATGGACAACATTCACAAGTAAATAGAAAATAGCCATATATTTGTTAATATGCATCATTTTATTGTTTTTTTTTTTTTTATTAGTTTGTGGTTTCCAGCGCCCATATTTATTGAGCAAATTTTACAATTTGGCTGACGGCTTGGCATCAACATGAATGATAGTGTGACCGCTCCGTAAAACCCAACAAAACTGAAGCAATCAATATTTTCGAAAAATCGTCACTCAAAACTGACAATGTGTACGGCACTTAACATTTAATATGTATATTTTGAACAGGAATATTTAAATTGTGTATATTGATCTCTTATATCAGAATTACGTATTATCAGGGAATATGACGACCATGGCGATATTCTTCTTTCTTTTAATGTTGGTGCTAATCGAAACCACCAATACATTTTAATATGGGTAGCAACTGTTATGGAATAAATCCTTCAAAATATTTTGTTCGTATTGAGAATAGTTATTATTTTCTCAGAGATTTCTCCCGCAATTCTGGAGGTTTCCAAATGACCCCCAATTTCATCCATTATTTTATAAAATAAGCTTCCTATTATTTAGGTTGAAAGGATTCTCCATATGTCGTAGAATTTTCTTTTTTATGCGTAAAGAAATGTATCTCAGCTTATCTTTTTATTTGCCATGAAATATATTCCAAAATCATTTCTTAAAAAATTGATTTTCATTGATATTTTTGTTTAAAATATGAAAATTCTATTATATCGGTAGACTTAACGACTCCTTTTTTTCGTCGGTAACTGACCGATGATTTTCGATAATTACCGGCATAAAAATCGATAAAATTTGTATACAGAATAGCACTTACCGACAAATATCGTTAACTATCGACATTTGTCGTTAATTCCATCGGTAGAGAGTTACAGAATCGCACTACTGGCCCAGGTGCCGAAACAGTACTTCTGCTTTTTAAGAAATTTTCAAATGTGTTTGGATCGAGCGCAGGACGATCACTAAGGATATTTCCAAAAATGGGTGGCGTTGAGTTTGAGTTGCCATTATATTGTTGCACAATAAAATCTAGATATTCCTTCTTTTGTTGTTCGTTCCAGATGTTGTTTATTGGTTTTTCCTTGTTATACTTTTTGACGTTTTTAATCATGTTCCACATGTCCTTACTTGAAGTCGGGTTATTTAATTGACTTTGAAACTGTTTAAAACATCTTCTTTTTCTCCTTAGTATTTTTTTGTACAACCTCCTTTCAGCTTCGCCCAGCGCCAGGCAATCTTCCCATGATTTGGTTCTTTGATATTTTCTTCTAGCCCTCATTCTGATTTGATATAACTCTTTTATTTCGTCATCCCACCAAGGCTTTGGTGTATGTTTATTGTTGGGGTCAATAGAGATGGTGTTGTTCTGTATAATTGTCTTCATATTTGAGGTGAACTCAGAAAGGTTGCTGCCAACTTTCATGTTATTTATATCTGAATATACTCTGTTAAATTGAATATAGTTCCGGTTTCTGGGCTTATTGTTTGCGAAGATATTTATTATTATCGGGTAGTGATTACTGCTGGTTAGCTTTGTTGAGTGAACATTCCAAGTTATGTGGTGGTCTGATGTATTTATAAAAGTGAGATCTATAGCTGACCATGAATTGTTAACTGAAAATGTTGGCTCACCATTGTTGAGACAAATGAAGTCGTGATCATTTACTTGGTTGAGAAGTAAATCCCCTTGTGCATCAGTTATTTGATTGCCTCATGAGACGGCTATAGAATTGAAATCTCCTGCTATTAAGGTTGTACCTTGAAGTTTTGTTGCTGCTTCGAAGATTGTTTTGACTATGTTTCTGTATTCGTTTCTTCTAAGGTTTGGTGGGATGTAGACCGCTATGATATTTAGGTTTTTACGCAAGTTTTGCGTCGTAATGCCAATGATCTCATAATTGGAATTGAAGCTTATGATGCTATACGAAATATTTCGTCGAATGGCGAGCCCTACGCCACCGTATCCATCGGCTCTGGCCTTACTGACAAAGTTATAGTCGAGTAGGCTTATGCTTGAGTTATCTTTAACCCAAGTTTCCGATAGGATAGCTATGTCGACGTTTTCTTCGTGTAAGAACAGTTCGAGGAGATTTTTATTTTCTGGTTTATTGATGCTTTGTATATCTCATCTGGATTTCATTTGTCGTTTAACCTATGGATTTGACAGTTGAAATCGAGTGGATTTCGTAAATGTAAACTTAGCATTATATTGAAGTATAATCATATTGATGAGTAAAGAGGTATAAGATATAAATTAAATTTATATAATTGAAAAAGGTAAGATTTATAATAAGCAAAATCACAAAGTTTCTCTGCTGTTTTTCAGCTCCTCCGTACGTTTCCTTATTTCATAAGTATCTATATCAACTATTTGTCCATCGATCTTCTGTTTTACATTAACCAAATAGCGAGAAAACTCGCTTGGGATATTTTTGTTTTCGCCTTGGCTGACGGTTTGTATTTCATTAGCAATTTTACACAAAAAGTCTTGAATCTCTTTAACTTTTTCCAGACTCTTAAGAGCTACGCCGTTTCCTGAGTTGTAGGTTTCTCCCTCTTCTAGAACTCTTTTGTGCTCCAACATTGTTTTTGCAGCGTTTTCTGCTTCTCTTTGACGGTTTTTGTTTACCTTGGTTACCTTTGCGTAAGAATTTCTTGCGTGTATGAACTTAGCCGACTCGGCTGTGTTATTTAAGACATCTGGTTTGGATTTTATTTTATTGCGTGAACTGTTAGCTAAGGGGAATTCCGATTCTATGTTTTCACTAAGTATATCAAATCTGTTTGAGAACGCAGGGGAGTATTTTTTACGCGCCTCCTTGTATGTGACATTTTCAATGGTCATTATCCTCTTAATTTGATATGCTTCCTCTCGTACAGGGCAATTCTTATGAGTAGGGCATGACTACCCTCACAATTGGAACAGGCTACAGATAGCTTACAATCCTCATCCTCTTCGTGGGCTTTGAAACAAGTACGGCATAAGGCTACTTTTTCCTTGCAGTGGTCGGCGAAGTGATTAAAACGGAAACATCTGTAGCATTGAGAGAATGATACAAAATGTTTGACGTCTCGTTTTGTGTAATCAAAAATTTTAACAGTCTTAGGCAAGTTGGATCCTTTAAACAGGATTTTAATTCTTGGCGTAGATACTCGTACTCCTTTGTCCATTCTCGTAAGTCTTGTTACACTCAGAATAGGAACGTCAGACTTAATTGACGCTTGAACTTCTTCGATGGGTATTTCGGTGGGAACTCCGAATATGATACCGGCCTTTGAAACAAAATGTGCAAGAATCTTACCTTGATATCCTTTTTAATTTAGTTGTACATTTCTTACTAAAAGGTTAGTGGCTTGGGCACTTCTGCAATAGACTTTTGCTCTACCATATCCAATTTTAAAGGTATCCAGCAAGGCGAATTTAACAAGGTGATCCAATAGTTGACGTTAGGTTGAAGTCTTCATTTGCTGTCAAATTTTTTTTGCGCGAAATATCCACGAAAGTTAGAAGAAAACGTTAAAATATTATTCGCGAAGCATAAACAAAGATGTTGTACACATATATTTTTTATAGAAGCGAAATATATGTTATTTATTTTTGATTAAAAATATGTTTTGACAGCAAATGAAGACATAGGTTGCTATTATTGTATCACCTTCTTTCTTACACCATGGTATCCTGTATTCCTGGGATGTAAAGCGTTTTGAAGAGCCTTGACAAGGAGATTGTATTGATAGGGATAATATTGCCACTGGAGTCTACTCTGTCTATGTAGACAATAAATGGACCCTGGTGATCGACATCATACAAAAATTCTTTTTTGCTATGTTCATTTTTGTTGTCATTGGCAACTTGTGAAATTTGAAGATCACTTGACACTTGCATTGCTTGGGGTTCATTTACGTCACCGATTGAATCATTTCTAGACTTTTCTAGCACATCACAACGCGGTTTTTTGTGCACCGTATCTCGCGTACGACTTCGGCTTCTATCGCGGTTAGGACTATTGTTCTTTTCACTGCTTTCTATTCTAGGTTTTTTAGTTTCAATAATTTTTTGAGAATGCCTGGTTTCAGGCCTAGACAGTCTAGTGGGGAGGATACACCCTCCGCCATGGCTAACTAGTTATAAAAAAGTTTGGAATGTAATATTATTTTACACTATCTAGATCAGGGTCGCGCTGTCTTTGCAAAGAAGTATAGCCCTGACACTGAGTTGTTTTTGCATTTGCTTCTCTCTCACGTACAGTGTACGTGTAAATAAACAAACGATGAATATCATGTGGTTGTTGTTTTTTTCACCCATGCATACACATATGCTGTAGTATTGATGGAAATATTATGGGCGACGCTGATCTAGATCGTTAGAGAGGTATCTTGTAAGTCCTAGAAAATAACTGTTCTTTAACGTATGCACACACACTAACACAGCACCAGAAATTTCTGGTAACTGTTCTGTAGGAAATGTCAATAGTGAATCTATACTGACTTACTACTGACATTGTCAACAGTACTACTGACAAACTGTAGACAACTAATGTAATTTCCTATAGACATTTTGTATGAACGTGTCATTCGAAAGTCAGTACTGACAATGGAACTAGTATGTCAATAGTAAGTCAGTAGTTCCTGAGGAACCATGTGTTGACATTAGAGGTAGTGAGTCAGTATAGACATTGGAGGTAGTAAGTCAGTATAGACATTGGAGGTAGTAAGTCAGTATAGACAATGGAGGTAGTGAGTCAGTATAGACATTGGAGGTAGTGAGTCAATAGTACCAGATTTTCAATACTAAATTTTTTAGCTTATTTGGAACTTTTCATAGATAAAACAGCTATATAGTACGTTTAATAAGGAGATGAAGCTACACATTTGTTTAAATACTATTTTTCATTAAAGACTAAAACTAATAATATTGAAAATGCTAAAAATGTACAAATTGCGTATTACAGTATTTTTATCTTTTTAAATGGCTAAGCCAAAGATTCCACATAAGTAAAAATTAGTAAATAAAGACAATGTTTTCAAGGCTGCTTAAACATTTTAACATATAAATAATAAAAAATGTTTTCGTTTTATTTTCTTGGCCAAGTCGCACCAATGATTTGTCTGCTTAAAATAGTTCTTCTTCTGTTGCACTTAACGTTTTATCAGGCGATTCGCTGAATGTTGATATAACATCTAGGAATTGGAAAGAACAAAGATGTATAAATAAACATAAATAAAAAATATGTCCTTAAATTTGCTTGCCTATTACAGCTGTATAACATTGGCAAAATCTCACAATCGATTTTTGCCAAATAATTCTTCAACATTGTAATTCATTATTATGTTTAGTTGCATTCAGTATTTCCAGCGAGACGGGACAATATATACATCAGGCTCCACAATCTTCTCTAAAGGTTCCACATAATGTCTAATTGTTGAAATTTCACCACAAATGTTGTTAGTCGCCTCAGAATTCGTGCTATAGAATTGTTAAATTTTCACATGTCTTTTATATTTTCTTTTGCTCATACTTGTTATTGAAATTATATGCTTTAAGTTTTCACGATATTTTATTGATTTTTACAAAAACACTTTTTTCACCAACCGCAAAAATTATTTTACGCCAAACAATTAAGAAAATTAAAAAAAGATGCTTCGTTGGGCTATCATCGGTCAATATACACTATGCTTCTTCTTATTAAGGTAAAGGTATCAATAGTTGACAACCTGGTGACAAAGTGTTGACTTTGTCACCATATTAGTAGACAAAGTGGCGACATGTCAACACATGACCCCACACTTCCTACAGGGTGAGGATGCAAAAGAAAGGCACTTTGCACTGTTTATAAAAAGCACCAGCAGCAGAGGTTTATTAAAAAATAACACACAACACCATATAAGAATTCTTATTGGCACAGGAGTAAATTATTTTAATTCTGAAAATTGGCCCTTTAACTTTTGTTTTGGTGGTTTTGCTTGGTTTTTTTCCGCACGGGAGATCTATCTGTACTCTATGACGCTTACAAAAAGAATGTTTAACCATTTATTTACACTTTTGTCATCGTTTGAGTATTTTTGTTTTTCTACAACACACACAAACAAACAAAGAAAGAATAAAACAGTTGCATTTTTTGGTAGTTTATGACGAAAAAGCAGGGTTGCGTATACTAGTATGGTGTTTTCGTGCGTTGTTCAGAATAAATGACGCAGCTATCGTCATTTATTTTTGTATAGTAAATGACGCAAAATGTTGCCTGTTTTAGCAAATAAATGACGAAACAGTCCTAAAATCTGTTTTTCGTGCTAATGTAAAAAACACATAAGTAGTCCCGATACACACTAGAATGAATTCCATTAAATTAGGCGTTCTTAAATCGAATTCCTCACTACAGCAATTTTATTTCACTCTGCTATGGAAGTCGATCTAGAGACGCATAGTTTCATGCAATTTTTTCATTGAAATCTCTATAGTGTGAACCGGACCAAGGATTTTGCCTGGTTGATCGTTGCCAATGTGTTAAAAATTGTAACAAGCCCACTAGGTTTCAAATGTCAATTCCATTGCTAATATTTCAAATAAATCCTCATAAAGAAGGTTAACCCTGTAAAAGGCTATAATATAAACATGGCCTTATGCCAGTAATTTCTAGCCCTAGGTAACCGGGTAGGTAGCTACCTTTTAGTTATCTTTACCTACGCGTTTGGAAATTTCTACGTGCCATGGTACAATTATTTAGGTAGATGCCTCAGCCCAGCTGATCGAATCTAAAACGTCAAAAAACTAGGAATTCGCTATGAAAAATCAAAACAAAAAACCATATGATTCGGTAAGTAAGAGATAGCATGTGTTCACTTCACCGTACAAACACAAGCGACAAAAAGAGACAACAAGAAACCATTTGGCGAAAAGTTTGACAGTTTACATTACAAAAAAAAGTTGCTTTGTTGTAGCAATTCGCCGATGTTTCTACCTAAGTAATTGTACCATGCTACGTGCCATTTACCGAGGCGTGTAAATTTTGAAAACATGTGGTAACATTGGTGATTTTCATTAATGATTTCTTAAAAACATTGCTACATATAAGTGTTTTAAATTTTTTTTAACACATTGGCAACGACCGGTAACGTTACCTATGGATTGAAATTATGAAATTTTGCTTACACGGGGATATCTATGAACTCATAGATAACTACGCGTAGAAATTACGGGCATTATACGTGGCAATGTTTTTACGTAATCATTAATGAAAATCACCAATGTTACCACATGCTTTCAAAATTTACACGCTACAACAAAGCAACTTTTTTTGTAATGTAAACTGTCAAAATTTTCGCCAAATGGTTTCTTGTTGTCTCTTTTTGTCGCTTACCAATGTTAGCTTTTGCGTTCACACTAGCATACAATTTCATATGACCACAAAATATAAATCACGCAAATAACGCAATTTATATCGTTAAAAACTTTAATCGCACTCACATTTTCGATTTCTTTACCTATTTCCTCCATGGTATAAGTAAAGAGGTAGATTTAAATGAAAAAAATCTATAGAACCCTTGTTTTTCCTGAATTCCTAAAACTTCAAAATTAAGCAACAAGTGGGTTTGTTTACAACACCAATTTTGAGCATTTTATAAAAATCGCGAAAAGTGAATGACGCACCTATGTTTCTCCGCATAATCAAGTTGTGGATATGATAAAATGTTTGTTTCAATGATAACCTGACGAATTATTTCCATACAAATGTTCCAAAAATAATTTTAAAAATCATTGAATTCGATTGTTTTTAAAATTGTTTGACAATAATATGTCAAACACCACACACACATACACAGTTTGTGTATATTGTTTTGAAGTTTTAGGAATACTCGGATGAAAAAATTTAAATTAACATAAAGCTTTGGCTAACCTTTCTAATTAAACCATGATTTCCTCCATTTTTCTCAACTGCATACGAAAATACATGGCTCCCTAAATGAAAAATTTACATATGAGTTGCCACATCATTTTGATAGATGCAAATCTTCTCAGGTAGCAAATTTGACATCTCATATGACATTCATAGATAGTGTAAACACCCCTTTACTAATAGGTAGCTACCTACCCGGTTACCTAGGGCTAGAAATTACAGGTATCATTAGTTAGTCCCAATTTACATTAGGCGAGTTTACTTGCGGCAATTGTCAGTCTGTGGGTGAGAGAGGGTGTTGAGAGGCAAAGGGTTACCATATACCTCACCTCTCTCTCCATCAAATTGACAATTGCCGCAAGTAAACTCGCCTAATGTAAATTGGGACATAGCATTTGCTCTGTTCCAGAACCTGCAAGAAGCTACTATTTTTTACTACGATAACATTTTTTCCTTTATGTTATCGGAAAAAATAGTAATAATTAGTAGATTCTTGCAATTCTGGACCAAACCAATTAGTAGCATAATGTGCTAACATTTTCAATATTAAACAATAAATTTGTAATATGCCATTTGTTTTCTGAAACGAATTCAATTTCTAATTTCCAAATTAAATTTCTTTTGACGTTTCAAATTCGACTAAATGTGCAGATGCATCTATCTTGGTAATTGTGCTATGAACAAAAATCAGCTGACTGTCATTTAAACCCTAAAAATAGGTGTGTACAAATTTGTACAAGTCCAGTAACTTCTTGTAATCGACTAAGGAATTTTACATTGTACTGTAGATTAAACGAACAACATCCAGTAACAATTTGTACAAATTTTGAGTAAACGAACACACAATGTATATATAAATTCATCGAGATTTGTACTGGATTTATTAAACCCAGTTCAGGATTTATGACCAGTCTAAATGAGCTACGTGGTTTGCTTGAATTTTAAGGAAATATTTGGTCCGAAAAAAATTGCGAACGGCAACACTGCCCAATACTGACAACCTTGGTTACTATGGCAACACAGCAAAGTACGTCGATCACCTGACAATCTGTGAACTCTGCTTGGTGACTTGGTTGTCAGTTTCATATTATTTTCGTTCGTGCTTTTCTTTGTTTTTGCTACTAAATATACAAAATAATAATTGAATATAAAATATACTGAAATTTACGTTTTATATTATCATATCGTGTCATAGACGTCTCATTTAGGCACTAAAACGGGTTTGCTTCGGTGTTAAAATTATTTATCTGTCGGCCGTTGTTGTTGTGAAAGTCCATTCTTATACTCTTATTTATATATATAATGTAATGCTGAAATTTAAAGTGTACGGTGGAATGGTTAACCTACAAAAACATTTGCTTTAATAAGAATTTTAGAATTGTCAATGTGTCGGATAAAGGCGGAATTAAAACTAGTACCCAAGATATAAATTTACGACGGCACTGGAAGGAACATAAAAAACTGAAGGTAAACTTTTGTTTGAAAAATGTACAGTTAGACAACTAAATATTTGCAAATGGAGTAATGTACATAAATTCAAAATTATGAGTTTTTATTAAATATCAAATAAAAATGCCTTCACACATCTGTGAGTATGGTGTCCAAAACCGGGTAACTAAAAGTTAGATAAAACAAAGATTGGCATAAATAGAATACTCTCCCACCTGACGGAAAAATCTGATTTTTTTTAAATTGTAAGTTTTTTCTAAGTAGCCGGCCAAAGGCCGGGATTAGAGGCTTTCTCCTATTTACAACAATTTTTTAATTTAAAATTTTTTTCTTAGTCCCAATTTACATTAGGCGAGTTTACTTGCGGCAATTGTCAGTTTGATGGAGAGAGAGGTGAGGTATATGGTAACCCTTTGTCTCCCAACACCCTCTCTCACCCACAAACTGACAATTGCCGCAAGTAAACTCGCCTATTGGGACTTACTTTAACAACGGAATTTTCGGAACTTCAGAGGCTCATATCTCGAGAAGTAACTTTATATTTTTGTACCTGTGGTAACATTTCAGATTTATCGCTGGTAGAGTATTCAATTTATGCCGCTAAATATTTTGAAAGTGCCTTGCAAAATATGTCTTTTCACTATTCAAGATTGACTTAAGCTCTCACGTATAACATGATTATCATTGCTCTGCAAGAAGTTACTATTCAGTCATATCTTAAAACATAAAAAAATTGTTTTCCAATAATTAATATAATTACACTCCTCAACCTTTTCCTCCTCTCCTCCGCCTGTTTTCCAATATTTTTCCGAATTTCCGTATGTCTTCATTAAAAAACTTTTAACTTTCCAAGCTGTTTCATATGGTGTGCTCTATTTATTTATTATACCAATTTATTAAAAAAGGACATCAAGCAAAATATTTCTCAACAAATGATTTAATACTAAAGAAGAATCAAAATAAAAACAAACAAAATTAGTGTTTTGTTTTGTGTCATTGCATTACACTCTGGCTATTACCCAGGACGGAAATTTCCCTTGTACTAGAAGGTATTGCCTTCGAAAAGTCGGCTAATGTAAGGCATTTTTGACGGGACATAGGCGTACGGATTAACCAGTTAAATCCAGTTCTGTTTTCTCGTCCGTTCTTGTATACGGTATCTGGACATGCCGATTCAATTTCAACCATGGTACAATACATTCTTCATGATAGACATGAGAGCAGGGTAATTTTAAACAATTTTAGATTAAAAACAGCAAAAACACAGGCCTCTTAAGTTCCGAAAATTCCCTTGTTAAAGTAAGAAAAAAATTTAAATTAAAAAAATGTTTTCGTGAAAGTCTTAAATCCCCGTCCGAAGGCCGGCTACTCAGGAAAAACTTGCAATTTAAAAAAAAAAAATTTCAAATTTTTTCCGTCAGCTGGTAGAGTTTTCATTTTGTTCCCAAAGATTTCAACATATAAATTCGGATATAACAAACAACGGTTATAAGCAACAAAGTCATTTTCATTAGTTTTCTTATACACAACAAATTGTTGAAAATGATCACGGTACTATGTAACAATTTTGTATATTTTTTAAATATGTATATGTACGTTAATGAAGATGAGTTTAGTACTCCTTTAAACCGTATTAATTACACTGGTCAACAGGACTTTTGTTTCAACCAAAGTTGCGGTTGTTTCTAGATGAAATCGGCGAGTTATTTTCAAATCCGGTCCCCGTTTTTCTCCATCAGCTCTTGTTTTTGAGATATAGCTCAAAATCGGTTTTTACGAGTTTAACCCAGACTTTCGTTATTTACGGATAAAAACAAATATTTTTTGTGGGTTTTTCGACCCTTTTAGAATACGCGACTTGTGGCTCTATATTATACAAATTAAGTATTTTTGGATAAAATGAAATGTTGTTGGACGTGGCAAAAAATATTTGCCTTAAAAGATAATTTGTGTGGAAGCTGTGGCTATATTTATGTTAAAAAATGGGTAAAAATGGGTTGAAGCCACCATGTCTTTTTTTGTTTTCTCTCGATTTGTGAGTAAACCACACATCTCTCGATTTTCCTGTGAAAGTAAAAGTAGAAGCAAACTAAATAAGGATCATCTCACTAATATATTACTTTTCAAAATTTGAACTGCTTCTACCATTAAAAGATGCTGACATTTTGAAGCCAGTTTTACAGTGTTTTTTGACATTTTCTTCTAATTTCATTCCGCAAACAGGTTTTACAGAAAATCGTATATAGGATTGTAGAACTCGCGATTCTGAGTTATTTGGTATATGTGTCGTGAATGTAATCTGCACAGCTTCATAGAAATCTGCATCCAAATAGGAAAATTTTGTGCGAACATTTTTCTAAAAATCATATTTTTCGGGCCTAATTTTTACAATTGTCCTTCGATTTCCTCGTACTTGATTGCACATTTTAGTTTTTTACGTTCCGGATCTAATAAATCATTCCCCGTGAAAATCCATCCACTAAAACGCGAGTTACAAGAAAGTCCAAAGTAGAAAAATCACCTAAAATTGTTTTTGGAAATATCGCGTATTTTATCGCGTTTTCTGCGGTTCGTTCCCACTGCAATGAAACAACTAATACAGCATCTTCGTTTTAGCGAAAATAGAGTTTTGAAAACTTCACTGATAAGGGAGCTACATTCATTTTATCCCAAAAAATAGTGTGTGATGCTACATCCACGGTTCTTAATTGATCGCCTTGATATAGATATATATCGATGTAGATTTTCATGGTGGACATTGAAATCGGATGCGGACAAAAATTGTATGCACTTTGCGCAAATTAGCGATATTTTATAGGTATTTTAATGCTAAGATGCAGCTGAAGCTACATCTTAGCCTCCAAATTAAATTTCGAAAAATATATACAAATTAACAGATATGGTCTTGCTGTACATGAAAATCATTAATATGAATGTCAATAAAGCAAAATCCGTCTATTTTATTGGGAGATTTAAGCAAAAGGAAGGAAGTATTCCTATAGATTTTTACAATATTTTCTACTACATAATGCATGTGAAAAAATATTTTTTCAAACAAAAAATTATTTTTTTGACCAAAATATGAACTTATTTTGGCTGTAACATCGAAACTATAACACCAATCTGTATGATTGTAGTCTCATTTGATTCGCCGTGAAGTTTTGACCCACAACAAATTTTAATGTAATTTTATGACCACTAAATGGACCTTAATTTTGAAAAGAGTTGACTTATATTCAATAATTTATTAATTTTATGTACATTCCGCGAATTCTGTGTAACATTTTGCAGGTATTATGCAATCTACTCGCTAAAGTCACTTCGAGAGAACTTTTTTGTAACAATTGTGCTCATTAATATAATTAGCGTTTTTATAATATTTTCTTTCTTAGAAAGCGAAATAAAAGCGCCATAACTTTTGTCCGCAACTACCAAAAATTGGCTCGCGACCAGATTCGTACAGGGAATTTTTTTCTTAACCTACATATCAGAAATCGTTGATGTAGCGCGAAAAAAATTTATGCTTTTTTTCTGAAATGGAATATGAAATAATTGACAATATTCCTGATATATCAAAAAATATAGAAAATATACGACGGACCTTGTAAAAATTTCATATTTTGAGTACTTTAAGCTGTAATTACGTCATCGGGGGAAGTCATAGGATCTCCATATGGTACTCCGGATATGCTTAGGGTGTCTACTATATAATCCAGTATTTAAATGCATAATATAAAGTTCATAGCCCCCATGATTCGGCCATAAACTAAAAATCGCCATGAAGACTGCTAAAGGGAAATAATTTACCAGTGATATCATTACCACATAAGCCATTTACTTTTCAATGGCAGTCTTCATGATGATTTTTAGGTTATGGCCGAGTCATGGGCGCTATGAACTTTATATTATATATTTGAATATTGGACTGTATAGTAGACACCCTAAGCATATCCGCATTGCCATATGGAGATCCTATGACTTCCCCCGATGACGTAATAACAGCTTAAAGTACTCAAAATATGCAATTTTTACAAGGTCCGTCGTATATTTTCTATATTTTTTTGATACATACTCACCATAACTACTTCAAATACGATTTGTATCGAGCGTACAACATCTCCTTAATATTTTAATGTTGAAAACCCACAAAAAATATTTGTTTGTATCCGAAAATAACGAAAGTCTAGGTTAAACTCGTAAAAACCGATTTTGAGCTATATCTCAAAAACAAGAGCTGATGGAGAAAAACCGGGACCGGATTTGAAAATAACTCGCCGATTTCATCTAGAAACAACTACAACTTCGTCTGAAACATTCAACTTTTTCAATTTTGTTGAGCAGTGTTATTGATATGTAAAAGAGAGATAAAATAAAGCTTTCTACTGCAGCACCGTATTAGAAATACTCGAACATAAAGAAAAAATTGTCGCCATAACTTATTTTACTTGCAATGAAATTGTAGACAAAAATAGGTCTTTACGATAACCCAAAAGATTGTACAAATTTGTACAAACTTTTACAAAATTCTATTGTACAACAAACTTGTTCAGTAAAAGAGAACTTATCGAACAGGCCTAAAGCTGGGTACACATTGTCAATTTTGAATGACATCTTTGTTGTTGTTGCTAGTGTGGCCTTTCATTTTTGTCATTCATCATGTAACCACAAAATATTTTGTGGTTGCTGGACAGTTATCGATAATTGCAAAAAATCGTCATTCAAAACTGACAATGTGTACTGTACTTAATACTTATACCCTACACCACCCTGTGGTAAGGGTATTCTGTGTTATGCTGGGTACACATTGTCAATTTTGAATGACAGCTTTTTTGTTGCTGCTAGTGTGGCCGTTCATTTTTGTCATTCATGGTTGGACAGTTGGACAGTTATCGATAATTGCGAAAAATCGACATTCAAAACTGACAATGTGTACCCAGCTTAACACATAATACCCTTACCACGGGGTGGTGTAGGGTATTAATATTAAGTACAGTACACATTGTCAGTTTTGAAGCGGGGTACACACGATCAGTTTTGATTGTCAGTTTTGCTCAAATAATCGGTTGCTTGCCAGTGTGGCCGTTCACTTTTGTCAGTCATCAGGCAACCACAAAATATTTTGTGGTTGCTGGACGGTTGGACAGTTATCGATAATTCCGAAAAATCGACAGTCAAAACTGATCGTGTGTACCCCGCTTACGGCAAAGAGGTAGACCCATAGTTCCTCCTAGAGATATGCATAGAATCACTTTCTGAGTCGATTTATGCATGTCCGTCCGTTCGCAACGTACAGGTCGCATTTATTGTTCGATTTGGCTGAAAATTGGTCAAGATAATTTGGAACAACTCTAGTTTAGTAAAAACTCTCCGATTTTTTTGAAATTTTTCCAGAGGTAGATTTTGTTGCGCTGATCATGGGAATGTATAATTTTCTTGGGGGACGGGTCCGGTTATCCGGTTTTTGGACCCGAAAGTCCGGGTACAAAACCCGGGTTAGATCCGGCTCTACTGAACGGGCCCATTATGGGGCTCCATTTAAAAGTAAGCCAGATTTTAGCTCGCACTTTAACCTTCCAAAATGGTGCTATATGTTGTAATACCTTCTCTGGATCCAGAGATATGGCCCTTAGAATCTTGAGAATTCGGTTCTGTAGGGCTCATTTCTTTACATTATAGGTGTCTATGGAAAAATTTAAAGTTCTAAATTGAACAAAATGTTCTTTTAAATTGTATTTTTTTCTGAATAGCCGGCCTTCTGCCGGGAATTTAATACTTTTTCCTATGGACAGGCGCAAATCTCGGGAACGGGATCAAAATTTTCTTTAAAATTATAAATTTTTCTTTAAATAGCCGGCCTTCGGCGGGGGATTTAAGACTTTCTCCTATGGACAGGTGCAAATCTAGGGAACGGGAACACATTTTTCTTTTAAATTATAAATGTTGTTCAAAATAGCCGGCCTTTGGCCGGGTATTTAAAACTTTCTCCCATGGACAGGTGCAAATCTCGAGAACGGGAACAAAATGTTCTTTTAAATTATATTTTTTTCTATACATAGCCATTTAGAGAAACTGGGTTGTCGAGATTCTAAGAGCCATATCTCTGGATCCAAGGAAGGTATTACAATATATAGCACAATTTTGGAAAGGTTAAAGTGTGAGCTACAATCTGTTTTACATTCGATGGGACCCATAATGGGCCCATTTTCGACTTTTTGAGGGTTTTATGGAAAAATCCGGGTCCAAAAATCAGTTTTTGGGTTATATCACCTGACCACCTGAAACTAACCCCATCATATTTCAACTTGTTAGATAGGTATTTCCATAACCTTTCCAATGATACACATTTTGTAGCAATCGTTTCAATAAAGCCTAACCCGGGTTTTGTACCCGGACTTTCGGGTCCAATAACCGGGTAACCGGGTCCGTCCCCGAAGAAAATTATGCATTTTCGTGATCAGCGCAACAATATCTACCTCTGGAAAAAATTTCAGGAAAATCGGAGAGTTTTTACTAAACTAGAGTTAAGCCGATAATTTTTTTAGCCTAATGAAGAACGCTATTGCTTTTGGTGAAAATCGGTTCAGATTTGGATATAGCTCCAATATATATTTTCGGCCGATTTGAGGTATTTGACGCACCAAACACTCTGTATCTGTCCAATTTTTTATGAAATTTGGAATCTGTGATAGAATTAGGTCTATAGATAAATGTGCCAAATTATATCGAAATCGGTTCAGAAATAGCTCCCATATATATTTTCTGCCGATTTGAAGTATTTGATGTACCAAACACGCTGTATATGTCCTATTTTGATGGAATTTGGAATGTGTTACGGAATTATATTTACTCAATTAACCCTTTGCAGCATGTCACTCCATTTGTAATTGACTTCTTAGGTTGTACTTTGGACGACTATATTACACTTTGTTCCGTATTGTTATTTTATAAGTGTTATAAAAGACAGTCCCTAATGTTTTTCCTAAATGCATTTTATTTTTCCATATCATTAAGAAACCCAGATAAAAATACCAATGTTAACGCCATTTTTAGAACGATCGTTTCTAGTCAGAGTTGCTCGGGTATATAATATGTTGCCATTGACTTTGAAATATTTTAATCATTCGTTGTTTACTTTTCGAAATAAGCATTTAGAGTACTTTGTGTCAAATTACACTTACAGCCTGTTTCTGTATGTCGAAACGAAAATGTGTGCGAATGAAACACACCCAAACTTTAGTGTTCGAAATATTATTACCTTTGCTGTTTCTGTTTCAAAAACAAGTTTGGAAGCACACACACGGGTTTGGTAGTGTTTCATTTGCACACATTTTCGTTTCGACATACAGAAACTGGCTGTTAGTGTTCTGTATCCATATATACCTTTTGTAAATGAATATACAGTTAGGCAAGAAATGTATTGCAAAAACCAAAATTGTAGAAAATTTCGTATTAATTGTTCGTTTATGGCAACAAATTATGTAAAAACTATACCGTTTTTTGTGCAAATCTCTTGCTATAGGTCCTTACAACAATATTCCGTCAAAATATGCAAAGATTATTTGCGATTTATAACAAATACGGTCAAAAATAAGAATTAACTACTATTTGGGGGTGACAATAAAAGTATTGCAAAAATTAGCAAATCGATGGTTTCTTCGAGAATTACCAAAGGTGTGTTCCTTAATGAGTTGTCTATCCACTTTGGACATTCATTGGAGCATTAATGAGCTTAGTTAAACCAAAAATTAAGGCTCGGTATGTTCCACTCTAAGGATACTTGTTCCCCAATTTTTAGTAAATCTTATATCCGTGTTATTATATCCGTGAACCCAATTTCGCATACTATTTTCCATGGTAAAGAATATAGTACGCAAATATTCGATATTCCAGTTTCTCCAGTAGCGGTTTAATTTCTTAATTTAATTTTTTGGAATTATTATGATAGCAGAGGATAATATCTATCCACTCAGTAAAAATTAAATCATATCAATACCATTGAGAGACGAAATAGTGCTCTGTCGTAGGTCGTTTCAAAATACTACACTGGTGTCAATTTTTTCCATCTACTTTCCAGAGGTATTTCGATGTTCGCAAAGCCTCGGATTGTTTTGCTTTGTTCCATTATCCTACAATACATATTGAGTCAAATATTCATTCTTGGCATACTTGCCTATGGCCGATTCGTCATTGTTTATTGTTAATATGGTCCAATGCGTTTTTACCTGTCTGAAGGCCCTCCATGACCGCTTTTTTTATTACTGAGCTTTATTACATACAATACTGTTAGTCTATTACTAGCCGCAAACGTCATAAAAATGCATAATGACCACAAAAATTTGCAAAAATTTTATGGTTTTATAGTACTGATTTTCCGTTGCAATACTTTTATTGTCAGCCCCAAGTAGTAGTTATTTAATATATTTGAACGTATTTTTTATAAAGCGCAAATAACCTTTGCATATTTTGACGGAATATTGTTGTAAGGACCTATAGCAAGAGATTTGCACAAAAAACCGTATAGTTTTTACATAATTTGTTGCCATAAACGAACAATTAATATGAAATTTTCTACAATTTTGGTTTTTGCAATACATTTCTTGCCTAACTGTATATTCCTCAATTATTGCTCAAATTGTGATGATAATAACAATAAAATTATATGAATAATTAGTTTAACTATACTGTTCCAATCCCTTATGAGTGTCAGTACATTTTTTTATTATTTTTTATTTATACATACTGTGAAATTATATTGCATATGAAATGCGTAAATGAAATTCCCGTACACAAAATTTATATGAAAATCGTTTACGACTTTTACAAGTTTTACGACTTTTACCACTTTATAAAGTTCGGGAACAGGCCAATTGTTACTTTTGTGAGTAGTTCCGATTCTTAGAATACGTTTTGTACAGCTATCAACTGCTTTTTATGTGTAGTTTCAAACCTTTAATAATTTAAAAGATAAATTTTTAGCAAAAATATTATTATTTTAATGTAATTTTTATAAGTAGCAAGCGATCCCTTTTATTTATACTTTATATAAATCATGTTATATAAATCGAATTGTAGTTTACAGCCCTTAGGTCGTAAGACTGGGCATTATTGTTAAATAAGTAAATAAAAATAAATTAGGTGTATAGATAAATGTGCCAAATTATATCAAAATCGGTTCAGAAAGACTCTATATATGTCCGATCTCAATGAAATTTGGAATGTGTGACGGAATTTGGTCTAGAAATAAAATATTATATAGTCGGCCCCGCCCGACTTTGATCCTTTCCTTAGGTTAGGTTAGGTTTGGGGATGTGTAGTCAATATATATATCTATTGACTACGCCACTCGGAGACCTTTCGGTCCATTGTGATCATCCATAAGGAAAAAAGAGGTTCAGAATTACCTGAGAAGACAAGAGAAGAGAAAAGAGAGAAAAATAAAGAAAAAAGGGGTGTGGTTTGGAAAGTAGTAATAAATGAAATAATTATAAAAGAGAATGAAGATATAATAAATAAAGAGAGGGTGGTTTAGTTGGCGATGGTGGAAAAAACTTTTAGAGAAGTAGTTACGCTTATGGGTCGGCGCGACCCAGCCAATTCAGATTTTTGATGATGTTGTTTATGATTGTTGGTTCCATGTTTGAGTAGAAGGTTAAGCTTGGAGGAAAGCGTATTCCTGTTAATCTATATCGCTTTCGAGTTAACATCGGTTTCTGATTTCTGATTTACTCAAACTTAAAAGTGAAGTTGTTCTCTTTGTTGAAAGATTCGGCTAAATGGCCCTTGACACGTTACACCTTGGTTCATTATGCCATAGTTACTTGGCTTGTTCTTCAAAGAACGTCTCCACCTTCCGAAAAACGTGACATATGGGTGGTTTGATGGAATCAGTGATAGCAGTTCATCTGCCTTCTCGTTTCCCACAATGTCACAGTGTCCCGGTACCCAGCAGAGTCGGACAGCGTTAGTGAGGTTCGCCAAAGCAGTTCTACACCCAGCAAAATGTTTGTAGCCAAAGAAGTAGTTGAATCATGAGTGCAAGTGATTTCGGACTACATCTTTCTACGTGAAAGAAGTCATGATTTTTACAAGGGCATGGTGCAGTGAGGATACTGTCTAATTTGCTTCTTAAGCACACTTTTTGCATTAGTTCTTTGTAGTGAATAAATATACATTCCATGGAAAGTATTTTGAATTGATTTTTCGATTCATTTAAAAATTGATTCGCAAGCATGCAATTTGAGGATATGGGAGAAGTTAACATCTATTAAGCGAGGATTTTCACTGATTTGAGACCTCAGGGCCATTTGGAAAAGGTATTTAAAAGAGTTGTGGTAACTTCTAATTAAAAAATTACTACCAAACTCATGTTTTTGTAGAACATTTTTGTTTGAAAAAACAGTAGTTTGATAATAGTTCGATAGTATTAATGAAATTGAAATATAATGAATATAAAACAATGGAATATCTCAAATAAATCATTTTAAAAAGCGACTGAGTGCAAATAAAAATCAAATACTTTTATTCTAGAAAGTTAGCTTTTATTACTCAAAAATACCCAAAAACATCTTAAAACGCTTCTTGCATAGAGTCATGCCAATATGTGATAAATATCTAAAATTGATTGCTGACTTCTTTCACGTAAAAAAGACATAGGGGGTTATCATGAATGAAATTGTTTCGTCCTTCCGCCTTTCCAACTTAAGGGAGAAATTGAAAAAATTCACGGGGAATTGCCGTTCATGATAACTCCAATAGTCACTTGCAATCATGATTCAACTATTTTTTTGGCTACAAACAAATATGCAGTCTGACATTTCTTGCACCTATGACTATCTTTTTGGATACAAACATTTTGCTGAGTAATTAAAATACCATAAAATAAACGTCCTCAGACTTGATATTGGGGGATTTGATGGCCTTAAGAGCCGGCTGACTATCAACGAAGATAGTCACCGGTTCAAAGATTTCAGCATCCAGACTTTTTATCAACTCTGCGGCCATTTTGATCGCGAAGATTTCTGCTTGGAAAACACTACAGTCGCTGTTCAACCTATATGAGTATTCGAGGCAAAGCTTCTCGCAGTAGGCGCCAGCTCCGGTACCTTCTTCCATCTTGGAACCGTCTGTATAGAAAGCCAGACCGTCCAGAGGAGGGTTACTACGGATCCAGTCATCTCTACTAGGGATAACGACCTCAAAATCATCAAATCTATGGATTGGTGATAAGTAGTCGCTGAATTTCCCCTGCTGATTCAAGCTAAGGTTTGGCCCTAGCTCCCGAAGAATGCATGCATTACCATAGGTGCTGTCACGCCAACGATTCAATTCATGTAGCCTTAGGGCACTACGTGCTGCTTGACCTTTGATGCTAAGTCTCGTGGGCAAGAGGTTTAGCATCGCATTCAGAGCTGCTTGTGGTGTACTTCTAAAAGCTCCAGTTATCAGGATCGAGGCTGCCCTTTGCACCTTGTCCATGTTGTCAGAGTTCGACTTATGTCGAAGCGCATGCCACCAGACAAGACATCCATAGGATAGGATGGGTCTCACAACAGTATTATACAACCAGTGTATAATAGCTGGATTTAACCCCCAACTTTTCCCAATCGAATTCTTACATGAATAGAGTGTGATCATACCTCTCTTCGTCCGTTCCTCGACGTTCCTTTTCCATCTCAATTGAGAATCCAGGATTGTACCTAGGTATTTGGCCTCAGGAGATAGATGTAACTGCACTCCATCCAATGTTGGTGGTATGAAGTCGCCGAGCTTACGCTTTCTGGTGAACAATACCAGTTCTGTTTTCGTTGGATTTACACCAAGGCCATTTGTGGTGGCCCAACGGGACAGCTTTGATAAGGCTCTTTGCATAAGCTCCGAAATTGTGGACAAGAATTTGCCAGTTATTAGTATAACTACGTATAGTATGCGTATGCGACAACCTTAATGCCCTGATTGTCGAATTCCGCCAAAATATTCCCAACAAAATGTTTGTAGCCAAAGAAGTAGTTAAATCATGAGTGCAAGTGATTTCGGACTACATCTTTTTACGTGAAAGAAGTCATGATTTTTACAAGGGCATGGTGCAGTGAGTATACTGTCTAATTTACTTCTTAAGCACACATTTTGCATTAGTTCTTTGTAGAGAATAAATCACAAAAACATATGATTCAACTACTTCTTTGGCTACAAACAAAGATGTAGTTCGAAATCACTTTTATTATTTTTTGTATACAAATTACTTTTTATGGATGCAAACATATTGCTGTTATTATAATTAACAAGAAACAAATTATGTTCTTTGTCTTTTTAAGTTTTTTTTTTTGCAAAATTTTGAAATTTCTAAAATGTGAAAATTGTATGAAATAGATTCAAATCGGACATTGTCAAAATGTGAAGAACGGACTGCATTTTTCATGACTCTGCGTGGACTGCTTCAAAAAAAGCTATTCAATCACTACTTCACAAGGAACAACTTCACAAAAATGTTGCTGGGTTGTTTATCACAAGTAGCCACAGCAGCGGTGAGAGTACACCTCTCCCTGGGGAGTACCTCTAGTTACTGTCTTCCTTGTTGTCAACTCCCCAATGCTGGAATTTATGATCCTGCTCTCCAGCATTCTCTTTATCCAGCAGATCAGGGTTTCCGGGGTGTTGACCGCTCTAAGCGAGAGATGAATGGATTCAAGTTTTACGTTGTTGAAGGCTCCTTCTATATCCAGGAAAGCCGCCAAGGTAAAGTTTGAATTCTCCATGTTTCTCTCAATGAAACCCACGACCTCATGAAGAGCAGTTTCGACAGATTTACCTTTCATGTAGGCATGCTGCGAGTTGCTCAGCGAGGCAGTGTCTACAAAGCTCCTAATCTCCAGATCGATCAGTCGTTCGAGTGTCTTGAGGAGAAAGGAGGATAGGCTGATAGGTCTGTAGTCTTTCGGTGCAGAGTGACTGGCTTTCCCCGCCTTGGGTATAAGTCACCTTTACATCTTTCCACAGATCCGGTACACAGGAAAGAAACAAACAGGCCCTAAAGATCTCCTCCAGAATTTGGTATATCTGCGGTGCGGCAAAATGAAGCATCGCAGGAATTACTCCATCTGGACCAGGTGACTTATAGGGTTTGAATGTACTTACTGCCCACTTTATTTTGTTTCTGCTTACAACCTTATCAATGAGGCTCTCGTCCACTGACGCTTGGACTTGGAAGTTATCACATTCATAGTGAAGGATACTGGCGTCCGTGCAGTCAGGGAAGTGGGTCTCAGCTAGAAGGTTTAGAGTCTCAAGACCTGAGTCTGTCCACGTGCCGTCCGGTTTTTTGACACTACCAATGGATTTGGGGTCCTTCGAGAGTATCTTACGGAATCTGGCAGCGTCATTTACCCCTTCTACAGACTCACAGAAATAAACCCATGACTTCTTTTTGGCGCGCTTGATTTCACTCTTGTATTTGGTGAAACTCGCTTTATACGATTCCCAGTCACTGTCAAGTTTCGTCGAGTGCGCCCTGTTGTACAGTTTTTTGGTGTTTTTCCGCAGATCGCCAAGATCCTTGTTCCACCACACCGGTTGGGATTTCTTCCCGGGATAAGTTAATGGACAGGCATCCTTATGGCAGCGGAGAAGGACTTCTGTTAGGTTGGACACCTTACTGTTAAGCTCAGCAACTGTTTCTTTCCTTCCGGAGAGTGACAGTTGATGGTTCGTCAGATCAGTGAACCTGCCCCAGTCCGTCCTTCTCGGGTTCCTATAAGGATTTTGGCGGACTCCGTCGAAAGAGATTTCAAAGTATATCCTCATATGATCCGAAAAGGAACATTTGTTGGATACCCAGGGACGTACGCAGGATTTCATTTCTTGACCAAAAATCATGAAAAATTCAAATGTTGTGTAGCATTACGTAAAGCTATTTTAAGGGGTTATGGCCACTTTTAAGCATGAGAAAAGCCATTTTCATGCATTTTTTATAAAAAATCTATTAAACCTTAAGTTACCTTCTATTTTTTTTTTTTTTGAAAAATCTTACATTCAAATGCCCGCTTATAAAGCACTGTTTTTACTAAAGCAGTTTGCGGTACCCACTGTAGTTTGAAAAAGAATACACCGATCAGCATATATTTTTGTGGGATCATTACGAACCTAATAATCTTGTCCATTATCGAAAAGGAATTAAAAAAATCAATTTTTAAAAATTTTGAACAGTTAAAATCAAAATTTCGATTTTAACAAAAACAAAACACCGTACAAAATTGATATTTTTTCTGACTCCGTCAGCAGTTTTTTTAAGACTCTCTCGGTTAAGCACATGATTTACATATGTGTACAATAGTCCCACAAAAACATATAAAGTGCCACTTCGAGAAAAAGACGTTTTTAGTTTCTATGCTACATACAAAACACAATAAATGTTTCCCTTCGAAAGCTCATATCTCGGTAAATTTTTGTCCGATGAACTGGAAATTTTGGCACATATTCTATTCTATATTTTATATGAAATAATGGTACAAAGTATATAAATTCAATAGAAAGAATTCATAATATTTAGTCCCAATTTACATTAGGCGAGTTTACTAGCGGCAAGTCTCAGTTTGTAGGAGAGGCACGTAAGGGGTATGGAAGTGGAAAAAAATTGCTCGTACCGCAATTTTCAGACAATTCCTTTTATATTTTTCGTTTTTGACATTATTTTCATTGTTTTGAAAACAAAACTTGCAGAAACAGAATTGCCTGTATAAACGCAAGAGGCAAGTTTAAAAGAGAACGAGAAAAATTGCCGCAAGAAAAATCGTTTAATGTAAATTGGGACTAAGGATACAATTTTAAATATATACAGAGTAGGATATTTAGAATTGAAAATAGACAATATCGGGCCACGTTCGGTAATGTCGCCATGTAAAATTTATTGAAGTATATTGAAGTTTTTAATCATACAGGCCCACGTAATGGTTTATCGCAGAATTTTACAACAACAAAGAATTGCCGTTGTCTTTGCTATAGCAAGATTTTCACTATTTCGATGATCTTAGCCTAATTTTTAAGAATATCGGCTGTCGTTGTCGTTGATATGTTTCCAAATGAAAACATTAAGAAAAATTTAACAGTTTTGTTAATGGTGCGAGATATGTTTTGAGATATGGTGCGAAATGTATACAAATTATGGAATTTTTAGATATATTATAAAATTTATTTTTTTTTTTTCATTTCTCCAAATATTTTATTTTGGACCTTATCTACAAATTTGCTGCAAAGGTCAGAAGAAGATTTGCATTGTTTTCAGAGATGTAGCCCCGAGTTGTTTAAAAAGTCGATATTTAATAATGTTTAGATGGGGCCATAAAATCCAAGCTGGATCTGACTCAACAAAACGGAACTAGGGCTTTTGTACTTTGGGTCTGTACTTTCAAAAAATCCTCACTTCAAATTATTTGCACAAGATTACCTTAAAAATGTTGCACAGTGTTATTTACCGAAAGAGATAGATTCTGATACCAGGATTATTTTTACTTTTAATATTATGTTACAAAAGAAGCGTTATAATTTGTTTTCTTAATTGTACGGTTAGAAGTTTTTGGACTCGATGACAAACACTTTGATGGACTTAGTTCTATATAGTTTTGACAAATAACAATCGATCCTTATTGAACCCCACATAATTATTCACTAATAATTATTTGAGAGACACTCCTCTCGATAGTTACCGCGCCCATAAGCTTTTTAGTTGGCCACCGTAGTGTTTAGAGCTTTGTCAGGAAGCATAAACTTGTCCACGAAAAGTAGGATATCGCTGTAAACAAGACTACAAAATGTCCAAAGAATCATCGAACCGTCTTTAAACTGCAGTTATGTTAGACTTGTATAAGAGACCTGAAGATGTTGTCCAAACATATTCTCTTGGACCTTGATGTACTTTTGGAAGTAATCTTGCGAACCATATTAGGTTCGATTTTAGACCGAATCGGTTAGTCCCTTCGACCATTTTAGTGAACATTTTTGAACTTTTATGGCGGAGGTGCCGATATGACTTAAATTTAATTTAGACAAAACATTACGAGATCCATAACTTGGACCGAGAGTTATCATGAGTTCCAACCTGCCAGACAAACAGAGATACAGACGGACGGACGGTGGTAAGTACTTCCATCTTGGCTGAAACGAATATCGTCCAAACATATGTGAAGTCTTAAATCATTATTTTGATGAAATCTATACAATCCTAGTGTATACAATCTCGTAATCTAAAGTCTGAGGTTGCAATTATACTTCGGTAATGATAAGTAAAAATCAAGTGACGCACAAAAATTCATTTGTCTTAATTATTTTCTTATACTGTTTAGCAGCAAATTTTTCTAAAACAGAATAACAAAATTTTGGCGATGGCAGTAAAACAAATTTCTAATTGACTTTCAATATGTAGTCCACGAAGGACCGACCCTTCATACATTTTATTCAATAGATTTTTTTTATATACATATTTCCATTCCCACAATACTGAACTCGTTATTTTTGTTATAACCGGATGAGTTTTAAGCCTCGAGAGCTCTATACAGTTCGAATAAATAATAGACATGGGGTATATTCATTAAGGAATTAGCTTTTGATAGTGGTATGATATGACATGAAGAAGTAATTCAGATTTTATTGGAAGTTTCTCTCAAAAACAGCTTACAAACAAAAATTTTTAAAATATTTTCTTACAAAATTTGTTAATGATGTACATTCTCTGTTCAGAAACTTAAGAAAATATAAGTTTTTATTTGAAATCTTCAAATATACAAACATTTTTATGAGAAAAAAATACAATAACTAGTTACAGTAGCTTAAAAAATTTTGTTCGACCAAACCATTTCGGGGGGGCCCGGGCCCCCCGTGCCCCCCCCTGCGTACGTCCCTGTGGATACCCTCCAGTTCTTGACGACAGAATCATCTAAATTTGACAGGGTTAGATCAATGACCTCCTCCCTGTCTCTAATTTTAAAGGTAGGGTCGTTTCCTTTATTACATATTCTTAGATTGTAAGATAATATAAAGTTGAAAATCGACTCACCTCTAGTGTTTGTATCTTTGCTGTCCCAGTGAAAATGGTGGGCGTTGGCGTCACATCCAAGGATTACGTTACAAACGCTCAGGTTCTCCTTTAGCAGCCTGTGTACCCCCTGATTGGATGGATCAGGGTCCTCATATGGCATGTATATTGAGGACAGGAGAGTGGCCTTCTCTTTACCGTTCTCCAGTCGCACCGTGCACATTAGGGCTATAACCAAAAAAATACCACCACATAGCCGTGTAGAGCATGGAAAACTATTATGAAATACGGTGTCAATTTTTCTCAACCGCGAAAAAAGTTTCCGCACCAAATGCATGGAAGTTCAGAAATGCATTTTTTAATTTTATCTGTTATAACAACATATTTGCTTATCATTACAATTTTTATTTTTTTGTAATCTAATTTAAAATCATTATCAAAGCGTTCTGGACCAATTTGTTCTAAAATCGCGCCATTTCGGACCATATTAGAATTTTTTGACACTATTGCAATTTTTGGTTTTTCTTTATAAACTCGCGAATTTTATGTTTATATTTTTTGTACCTATCGGACAAAAGAATATGGGGTCATTTGCAACGAATTCGCGAAAGTTACAGGCTGTTTTTGTTGACCTTGCCTGTGAGAATTGTATTTGTTTTCTTCAAAAATACAACACCAGTATCATGTGGGGAATTTTGTCGTAATAATGAAAACGCGTTTCTAAGATCGATTCGATGGAAAAAGTTTCAGCACCGACCGCAATTACTAAAACCCTTTTGATATTTTTTCTACTTATAATTTTAAATTTGCTTTGTTTGAATAAATATTTATAGACAAAAATACATTTCTCACAGGCAAAGTCATTAAAAACGGTCTGTAACTTACGCGAGTTTGTTGCAAATGACACCATATTCTCTTTTCCGATAGGTACAATAAATATAAACATAAAATTCACGAGTTTATAAAGAAAAACCAAAAACTGCAATAGTGTCAAAAAATCTTAATATGGTCCGAAATGGCGCGATTTGAGAACAAATTGGTCCAGAACGCTTTGATAATGATTTTAAATTAGGTTACAAAAAAATAAAAATTTTAATGAAAAGCAAACATGTTGTTATAACAGATAAAATTAAAAAATGCATTACTGAACTTCAATGCATTTGGTGCGGAAACTTTTTTCGCGATAGAGAAAAAATTACACCTTATTTCATAATAGTTTTTTATGCTCTACACGGGTATGTGGTGGTATTTTCGATATCTGCAAAAAAGTGCAAAAAGTTATATCCCTAGTGCACATGTCTCCATTACTATAATTAGATAGAAAGATTAGATTGAGGTTCTTCCTACCTACTACACAGGTCCTCACCTTGTCCCCTTCGGACGATGCGAAGACCTCGAAATTGGCATTGTTCAGTCCAGAGACCTTATTTTTGTATATATAAGGTTCCTGGACTAGAACAATGTCCACCTCTGAGTTCGTGAGGGACAGGAGTAGTTCGGCGGCAGCTGCTTTACAATGATGCAGATTAATCTGCAAAATGCCAGTTCTCATCAGACGGTTGATGAGCAAACACCGTTTGTTTTCAAACAGCTGATCTTAATCGAGAGCACGTTTTTTCTGATTTTCTTTTTGTCACTTGATTCTCTTTTTGCGCTATTTTTTGTAAATAGTTTTAAATAAAAAGTTTTGTTAATTGACCGGCTTTAAAACTAAATCAAAATGAATGGGGTGTACCCCCCAAATCACAACAGGTACGCTGTCCTGGACCCAGACCGGGATAAACAAAAAAATCCTCGTTCCCAAAAAAGATCACGACTAGATGCTGCTGACTTTGTTCCTCTTCCAACAATAAATCCAAATTACGATGATGTCCCCAGATTTTTAGTTGCTTCCGCAATATCTTTGGACTCCTCAAGTGAAGTTAAGCCATTGGCCTCTTACAATGTTTTCCAGATAGGCCGAGGTATAAAACACATCAGCCGGGAATACTCTGAAATATCTGAGCTGCGCAGTGGTGATTTGTTAATAAAGGCTAACAATGTCAGAGCTTTTAGAAAATTTTTAGCTGCAAAATATATAGATGTTGTTCCTGTAAAAATAGTGTCACATCCTTCACTCAACTACTCGCAAGGCTTAATATTCTCAGACAAAATCAAGACAATACCCGAAGACGACTTACTCAAAGATTTAGCGGAACATCAAGTAATTGGTGTAAGGAAATTCATGAAAATGGACGGAGATACATTGGTTGCTACAGGCGGAGCTGTGATCACATTTGACCGCATACGACCTCCGAATCACATCGACATTGGCTGGAGCACTGTTCCTGTCCGCGACTATATTCCGAACCCACTGAAGTGTAAAAACTGTCAAAAACTTGGACACACCAAGAACCACTGCAAATCCATTGAATTGTGCAAAGAATGTGCTTTCCCACCTCCACATAACACCTGCAGTCGTAAATTCTGTGTAAACTGCAACGTTGACACACACTCTCGTATGATAAAAATTGCGTTTCTTTCCTGACACACAAATCAGTGAACAAAATAAAAATTAAGCAAAGGTGCACAAACCGCGATGCGTGGAAAATATTCAAAAGTGATCCGGACGCCTACCTAATCAAACCCCCAGCTAAAAAGCAGCTATATTCACAAGCAATGGGCAATGATAAAAATAACCAAATGTCTACAGGTTCTCACACAAACACTCTACCATCACCAACAACTGATTCAAATCAGATTCCGTCGTCCTCTCAAAACACACATAAAATATCAACAAACGCAACTTCAGTACAAACATCATCACCAATATCTCGTTCAAACTCTGACACCGCAAATCAAGGAAATAACAAATCATCGCCAAACTCAAATTTAATACAAACATCACCATCAATATCTCACTCAAACTCTGACACTACAAATCAAGACAATAACAAGTCATCAAATTATTCGACAGAAAAAGAAACATTACTGAACAAGTTTTACACACAACTCAACGCAATAAAAGAAAACACTCAAAGTTCGCCAAGATTTTCTCAGATATCAACTGATTCGTCACCAGAAAGTACATCGACAACATCTATGAAACCAGCCAAAATCACCTCTAGGAGACCTGAAATTGAAGACAACGACGACATATCCATGTCATCCTAAACACATCACAACTATCTCTTAATTTCTTAACAATAATTATTTATTTTTTCTCTTTAATTTAATCTAATAATATGGATCTGAATTCGAACATTACAATTTTGCAATGGAACATTCAAGGTTTTATATGCCACAAATTTGCATTAGAAATGATAATTGCTTTGCACAAACCAAGTGTCTTGGTTTTACAAGAGACACACGTCACGGACCAGAATAGGCATTTACTGTATCTTCCAGGATACAATGTGTATCATCACAACAAAACCTGTAACTATTCCAAGTCAGGGATAGCTATTTTTGTCAAGAATAATATTAATGTTACTAATAGTACCATATCTTCTGGAAATCTACTATTTCAGTCTATAACATTAGATTATGGATTTCCTCTACACATTATTAATGTATATAAGGAATATGACATAACTGTATCCTCAGATCTAGTTAATTCCATCAACATACCAACTTCCCATCAAACTCTTTTATTAGGTGATTTGAACGCTCAGAACACCCTATGGGGCTCATCTGGGTCCTCTACCGGAGGTCTCATATGGGAAGAGTTTGCTGAATCGCACGGTTTAGGCATCCTTAACGACGGTTCCCCTACCCTTTTAAGTACTCGTAATACACTTACTTGGCCCCTACACTGTCTTGGGAAACATTACCCATACCAGAAGTAGGAGATCACTTCCCCATTCTCATAACTAACAACATTCCCGTCGCAAAGAAGAAATTCATTTCCCGTTTTCAGGAGACTAAAGCAAACTGGACCCTTTTTCAAAACAAATTGTTACGTTTCAACTCCGATTTCGCTGAATCGGATAATATCAATAAAGAGGCAGCGCAAATAAAAAGACTTTTAAGAAAATCGTCTAATGAGTCAATTCCAGTTAGCCGTCAACCAAAAAATAAAATAAGGCCTATATGGTTTAATAATGAAATCTCAAGGTTAATACGTATTAGGCAAAGAGCATGGAGAACATTCAGAAGAGTTAGGAGTACAGAAAATTGTATGTATTACAGAAAAATGTGTGCTTTAATTAAGCGTGAATGCAAGAGAGCCAAAAGATTAACATGGAGCAGATTTCTTAATTCTCTTGACCCATCTTTGGATGTTCGTTGTCTATGGAATAAGGTAAACAAACTAAGAAATCCCAAATTTGATAGATTTTCAAGCATTCGATTTGACAATGGCCATCTTACCCACCCCGAAGCCATAGCTGACGCTTTCGCGTCCTTTTGGAGCTCCATAAGTTCTGATGCATCATTTGATCTCTCAGTTCGCTCAGTAAAGCATTCGTTTTCCATTAACCATCCTAATGTTGTAAATAGTAACAACATTTTTCTTACAGAACATATCGACCTCCATGAACTCGATGCCACTCTCCAAACCCTCAAAGGTTCCACCCCTTCTATGGACAAGATAACGTATTCAATGATACGCAATGCTCCAGCTTTAGTAAAAAAACGTATATGTAAGTTATACAACAAGATAATACATAACGGTGTCTTCCCACATGATTGGAAATTGGCTATGTTATGCCCAATTCCAAAACAAGGTAAAAATCCAAATTCTTTGGAGGGCTATAGACCGATCTCCTTATTACCCGTTCTTTCGAAGGTTTTTGAAAAACTTCTAGCTAAACGTTTACTACGTTACAGTCAGAACCGTTTTTCCAGAATTCAACACGCTTTTCTCCCTCATCACGGGGTGCACACACTATGTCACAACCTGGAATGTACATTACGTGAAAACATAACCCGTAGAAAACATAGCGTGGTTATCTCAGAGGATTTAGAAAAAGCCTTTGATCGGGTAGTATACACCAGTATTAGGGTGGGGCGATTTGTGTGGAAGGGAAAAAACCTTAATGAGCCCTTCGCGTTTCTGATTCCTGGGATTGAACTGAGCAAAAAAGTCCACTGGACCATATATCTACCGTGAAAATCGAGCCTCCCGATTTTGACTTTAAGTTTTTTATTGACGTTTTTTACATATTTTGGCATATAACAGACAAACCATTGAGATTTTCGATCCAACACAAAGACAAAAGATATGTCTGCTTAAATTTGAAAATGTAAGAAACCTAGATGTTCACTCCTTTTAGTGTTATAAAAATATGAAACGGAGTTTCCCAATCGAAATAAAGGCATTGCCGTTGTCCATGGATCCCAACACGATATAATTTTGCATCCGAACGCTTAAATATTTTTCTGATCAAATTTTGTAGCACAGTGCCATTTATCGCCATTTTTCGAAAAGTTTGCACATTCTTAAGGCCAAAACTGCCTGAAGGAGCGTTCCAATGCTTTTGCGATGTATTAGAGAGTTTTCAATTACTGTCTTGGCTACAATTTTTGTCTTTGTGTTGGATCGAAAATCTCAATGGTTTGGCTGTTATATGCCAAAATATGTAAAAAACGTCAATAAAAAACTTAAAGTCAAAATCGGGAGGCTCGATTTTCACGGTAGATATATGGTCCAGTAGACTTTTTTGCTCAGTTCAATCCCAGGAATCAGAAACGCGAAGGGCTCATTAAGGTTTTCAAATCGCCCCGGCCTAACCAGTATACTAACTGAACTTCACAACTGGGGAGTACAAGGTCAATTTCTATCATTGATGCGATCATTTCTATCATTTCGACGAATGTCAGTCCGAGTCGACGGTTATTTTTCGCACTCTTTGCCTATGGATAATGGGGTACCACAGGGCTCGCCTATCTCAGTTATGCTTTGCAATATATATGTAAACTCGTTATGCAGAGCTTTAGAAAATGTTTCAGGAATTTGCAATATATTATTGCAATATCATCAGGCGATCCACAATTAGTAGAAGAAAATCTAAATAAATTTAATGGTGTGGTACAAAGCTGGGCTAGAGATGTAGGTGCTGTTATCTTCTAATAAAATAGAACTTCTTCATGTTTGTCGTAAGAGAAAATGTCAATGTAATTCAATACGCCTCGGTCAAAATACCATCAACATTCATATATTGGAATATTGGGACTTGTATTCAGCAGAAATTTATTGTGGAATGACCATATAAAAATGTTACAGACAAAGTTAGGCAAAATCAACAATCTACTTCGTTTAATCTGCTCCAAATCAAAAGGTCCCCATATTGATATAGCAATAGACATATGTAAATCATTAGTGTATGGCATAATTGCTCACTGCATTACAATTTATGGATTTACCTCCAAAGCAAATATTTCAAAATTAAATGTTGCCATAAACAAATGTTTTAGAACCGCCACGGGTCTTCTCCGCTCTACACCTCTAGAGTCTCTTTATATAGAGGGAAATTACAGCGACTTCCAAACCCTACTGGAGAAATTTTCTTTTAGTCTAAGCAGCAAAGCTATTACTATATGTGCCCATGGACTCCACAACACATTTTGGAAATACGCTAACTCTAACAACACATCAAATACGACACCCATTGGACATATCTTGACTCTATTTTCGACTTTTCAAATTCCCTTGCCTTCAAAACCTAGCCCAAACCTAACAATCGGAAGTAATTTCGTTTCGATTGATACAAGCTTATCTTCATTTCAAAAAGGTCATACCAGTGAAGTTTGCTATCAACAACTCCTACTCGAAAGAATTTCTTCATTTAACCCGGAAACTATCCTTTATACAGATGGTTCTTTTAATGGCCATTCCACGTCTTTCGCAGTTATCAAACAATTGACAAATAATAGTTTCATAACAATTTCCAAATCTAGATTGCCAAACAGAACAGGAATATTTTCGGCGGAACTGAGTGGTGTAAAATCTGCTATAGACTACGCCAAACAAAACAAAAAAACACTAATCTGTGTTGATAATCTGAGTGTCGCAAGAGCTCTTCAAAACAATAAAGGTGGAATCTTCAGTGACATGATGAAAATTCCATACAACTGTAAAGTTGTCGTGTTATGGATACCCTCACATTCACATATTAAAGGAAATGATTTTGCTGATAAGATGGCAAAAGAAGCATTGAATCTTTCTCAAATTGGAGAAATGCCCTGTTTTTATTTCACCTTAATGCATTTTTACAAAAAGACACAGTACTCTAAAAACTCTATTGCGTGGCAGTCATCATCTACATTTCTTAGACTTGTTAATCCAACAATACCAAGGACTCGCTACAACCCTAATTTTAGTAGATCTGAATGCATTTTTCTGGCCCGACTGAGAGTTGGAAAATGCTTGTTTAATACAAAGCACTACTTCGAAAATGTCATGCCTCCCCGGTGTTCATTCTGTGGAGACTTTATATCAATCGCACACATTCTTGTTGAATGTCATTCTTCTGCAATTAACTTGGGCATCGATAAGATACTTGATTGTTCCACTAAAATATTTCTACCCCAAATCCGCTCTGCCCTTAATATTCATAATATTAGTGATATCTAATTCAGAGCCTTCTTGTATTAAATAATAGAATATACTTTTTATCATAGAAATTTGTATACCTCATATTGTATAAATTAAACACGTGCAATGGTATAACTGTTTATATCAACAAAACAGATATATCATATACATAACAGATATAATATGATATAAATGTGGGAATGAGTGTAACAGTTATGATATTGTTTGGATTGTGTATACTCACAATAACATAACTGTTAGAAACAGTTCTGTGTTGTATATGAACGAGTGAGAACTTTATTTGTTTTTTCGTTCTCAAATATCTGTTGTACAACAGATATTTTTCAAATACTACAGATACCAACAGATACTATAGGTGTAACAGGCATGTGTGAATAAGTTCTAAGGAAAAATTCATAAAAATTTAAATTATTAAACATTTTTATTATTTAGGGGATAAAAAAATATTAAAGACATAAACTCTTACAACTGAAGGCACCAATTTGAATGTTTTTCTGGTTTCAGTGAGTGGAATGTACGAGGGCTACTAGAAAAGTTTCCGACCTAATAATGAAAAATAGTTTTATTAAATTCCAAATATTTATTGCAAATAGTTTTCAGAGAGGTGCAAAAAATGACACCCAATTTTTTCGGAATTAGTTTTTTTTTTGTATTTATTAATTAACTATTAATATTATTATAATTTTTTATTTATTGTACTATGGATATTTATGAAATTAGTCGTATTATGTACATTAATCACAAAAACATTCGATTGTATACAAGTAAATGACTAAAAATTGACTTTGGAAGTGAATGCTATGAAAATGAATCTATAGCATTCACGTCCCCGAACGTGTTAAATTGGTGTGGTACTGATTAAAAAGAGAGGGAGATAGACAGAGTAACATATTTGCTTTCCTATGGTTAGTTTAACAAATACTTACATATTATATGTGCCTACAACATCCCGGAAGGGAGAAGGCATACTTCTTCCATATCAATGAATACACAGCGATTCATATTGGCACAATAATATGGGACCTACTTTTATCGCCGAGCCTGAACGGAGTATCTTACGACACAAATTGTAAATAAGTTTTCATGGCTGAAATACTCAGGCCACCACCGCCGAAAATGTTGTTGTTCTGGTCGGGGATTGACCTTAAGAGAATAATACCTTCAAAAGTCCTTAAAACGACGCGTCACTGTGTAAGGTAGGGGTTGTTCCAAGCTGAATGGACCTACAATACATTTACCGAAGTATTATCCACCTACATACTTCGGACATTAAAGTCTTTTCCACAGAAGTACAGTCATGTGGCTATATCGGTGTACAAGCAGGCTGATAAAGAATATATACACTTTATATGATCTTAAATTATTATTTCGAGGAGTTACAAACAGAATGACAAACATAATATACCCTCCATAACAAATTAAACGATTTTGTTATTCCTAATGGTTTTCATAATGCAGAATTTGTAATTGGTCCATGGAATGATTCTAAAGAAATTCGAAATTCACATTTTTGATTTGGTTTGTAGTACTCGGTCCAGTAGCACCATGTCTAACCAGATTTTGTATCCTGACTTTCGGGTCAAATAAGTTATAGGTGCTTTATATGTGCATATCATTATTATTTGACTTTTAGGAACGCGATATCTTATAGAGAGTTTTACGGTCGTTGTCTATTGCTTTAGTCACTTTTTGGTAAGGCTCACAGTTTTTGAGATATATATGTAAAAAACCAAAAATATGACCTATGACCATGAATAAGTTTCTTCGCGCGCTTGTTATCAACGGAGATTTTTAGGACCTCATTTGTAATGACAAATCCTACTTTTCCACCAAAATTCAGCTCTGTGGGAATTTTTCTATTTCAATTCCTATTTTGTTTGGGCTACATACAATAAATACTTATTGTATCACACCAATATCCATTTATATCAGTTTGTACAAACCAGATATAAACAAATATGTTCCTTTTTTCTGTCTATACCAACTCATATCATACCTGTTTGAAAAAGTATCAGTATCAACTTGTAACTGAAACTACATTCTACATATCCATACTCACTCAATGTTGAAAAATGTCGGAACTGATATATTCAGTTGTATCCATGCAGGTGTTTAGTATAAATTTGTATTCCTCACATTGAATTAAACATAACCCTTGATTATTACTCGTGCGCATAAGGTCTTAGTTACCCGGCGCCTTTTTTCTATATTTTATAAATTTATTTTATAAAGTATTTTGTAAATAAATAAATAAATAAATCTGCAAAATGCGTAGCACCTGCCGCCTACCTACTCCTACTGACTTTCGCGAGGTGGAATCAGTCGGAACCGAACCCATCCTGAACCAAAGTTCAGTTTTCCCTCACGAACCTTAAGGTACTCCTCTCCTGAGGAGTCTATCGCCATCTTGACATCCATCCCCCCATTCTCCTTACAAGGGGTTAGACTCATTACAGTCCAGTCCTTAGTAAGGAGACCTGGGTTCTGGAGCTCCAGCATCCTCAGCAGAAGTTCCTTATCCACGGTAGGTGGGGGAACCCATGCTGGGAATACCTTCCTAGACGGAATCTCCGTTATGGACACCGCAGCAATTTTTGCCCCCTCCCAAAGTTCATCAAAGCCATTAACGGTCTTCTTAAGGTACTCTTGCGAGCTCCTGTTGAGACATTTAATGACTTTAACTCCCTTATGAAGGAAGGCGCCACCAAACTGGCGGTCACCCTGGTTCGCCTCACTGGACACAATGGCTAAACGAAGCCGAGTCTCGAAGAGCAACCAGTGACTTTCGCTGATTTTCCCGAAGGGGTCAGCTCGGTCGATGATTGCAACTAGGAGCTCGTCATCGTTTGCCACCGTGGCCGTTTTGGCGTAGGGTTTCCTACGTCCTCGATCACGGGCCTTGGTAGAAGCTTTTTCTGAGGAGGTGGACGCCTTCTCAGTACTGGTGCTACTTCCCTTGGCTTTGTGAGCAAGGACACCAGCATAAGAGTCCGCCGTGTTGACCGTCTGGGAGATCATCGTCTTCTTTGGCGAAGGCTGTGGGCCTTCTGAAGAGCGAACCCGCTTCACAGTCTTTGACTGCGAGGGCTTGTACGTCTTCTCCGAAGTCGATGGTGTCCCAGTCGATCCACCCGTCGTTGCTCCCGATTGGCTTGTGCAGGTCTTGGACACCTTCTTTCGTCCGCTTTACCCTCGTCAGTTGGGGTAGGATCCGGATTTGGGACAGTCACCTTCTCCAGTTGACTACTCTTACGAGAATCATTTGGTGTCGGATTATGCCCCTTATCCTTTTCCAGTCCTTTCTGGCTCGGGTTCGGCTTCGGAACAGTTTTAGGTTCCACCTTGCTGCCAGAAGCAACAGGCTTCACCTCCACCTTTTTGCTAGTCGCCGCAGTCTCTTTTGAGTCTTTGGCTGAAGCAGGGTTCGGGAGGAAGATTTTGTCCACCAAGAGCTCGCATCTGGGTGCATTTGGATAGGTTCTTTCGAACTTCCGTATGTACTTGAGCTTGCTCTTGATGAACACCGTCGATGAGGTGTCCTTGGATATCCCAACGCAGGCCGGAGACTCAGAGTCAGTGGCGATTGTTGTAGTTTCCGTTGATTCCCCCTCGATGGTCATCGACTTAGAGTCAGTGACTGTTGGTGGATCATCTTTAGATTCTCCATCAACATCCATTGACTCCGTGGCAATCTGCCTTTGAAGCTTAGTATCGGCTGGTGCCGATACAGGACCAGACTGGTTGCGACCTGTCTGTGGTTGCGAACATAGGTTCACAACCTCTTCGACCACATCACCGTCAGTGGACATGTCATCATCAGACCTTCTTGTTGACTCAGCTGGGATCACCGTAATGTCCAGTTCATCGTCAGTGAGGGTGAGATTGTTGAGCATGTCCTCTGGTGGTATGGTCGGAACAAGTCAAGGAGTTCCCTACTCTGTCTCTCAAGACTGTCTCCAATCACTTTGAGGTGTAGGTCGTCCACGCCCAAAACTCCAGTCCTGTTAGCCGTGGACTGATTAGTACCAGATTTGGCTAAAGCATTATCCTTTTGAAAATCCGGTTCGTCAACAATAGTTCGGGTTGTATTTTCTGCACTTGTAGCAGTTACGGCTGTAGGTGCCAAGGCATCCACACCTGAGACAGCCGGATCACAATCGCTTGATCTCGACGGCACGTGGCTTGTGATCTCACCAACGCTTACCGCCGGTACTGGGTTATTAACTCCCTGCACCGTAACTTTACTCCTTTTTTTCCTTTTACCCATCTTAGTTGATTTATTTAAGGGAACTACCCCGATCCAATTTTGGTCCACGGGGGGTTTGAAAGAAAAACAAACCCCCAGGGTCTCTGAGATATGTGGAGACAGAAACACCTTCAGTTTCCCTCGGGCGTTGCTGGCCCCGCATATCTCAGAAACCCCCTTCCCATCCGCCACCCGGGAAGACGCGCCCAGTAGAAGATTGGCAACTCCCGTGGGTTGATCCTTTCCTTACTGGTTTTTGTATTTATGTATTATTTATTTTCACAAACCAAACTTCCACAAATTTAATAGTTTTTATTGAGAAGTAACTTAACATAATCTGATAAATATAAAAATACCTAAATATAAAAACCTAGTAAGCGAATGTTATATGAGCATTTTAATAGCAGTGTAATATAAAATGCATGGTTTCTTATGTTAATTTGTTATCAAACTATAATTGCATGTCTGGTTTAGACTTTTGCTTTTACATTGTACTCACTTGTTAGATTTATTATTTTAAGAATCAAAACATTGTTAAATTTAAGTTTTTGAGAGTACTAAATGCATAGTGGCTTTTGGAACCGATCGTGGTCCCATGGGCTAGGTTTTTACATGAACATAAATAAATAAAAAACAAGTGAGAAAAGGCTATAGTCGGTACGGGGCCGACTATGTGATACCCTACACCACTAACTCTGTGAATAATCTTTTCACACGAAAACATTTCTTTTATGGAGATACCAAAGTTTTCCCCTATCTGGCTTTTATACCAAATGACTTAAGGCGAACTGAACCAAAATAATTAATATTAAATTTTATATCTGACATCACCAAAATCAATAGGCTTCTATCTCTGTGATCGTGATGATCCGTGTGTGACACCGTGTGTAGTGGTTGGAGCGCAAGATAACTCTTGACCGAATCTGCCGATTCAGTCCAAAATGTGACCTTCGTAATATTTTGTGCAAACTTAGTTTAAGTTTGAAAATAAGCCCTACCGGTCCACTCCTTCAGGTACCTCCCCCACAAAAGTTCAAAAATGTTCGGAAAAATTTTTCGCACTATAACCTTTGATGGGAGTGACCGATTTGATCCATACTTTACACATTCTCATAATATCTACCAGATATAGATCAGGTTCGAATATGGACTATATTTGTCCAATCCATCCCGTACCTCCCACACAAAATTTTGGATAAGTTCACTTTAAGACCTGCTATTGAATCACTTTGATTTTTGTTGAAGCAACTTACATTCGCTGCCTTAATTGCGATGGTAAAAGTTGTTTCAGGGGCAAGTCCATACTTCTTGCGAAAACAGCCCGAAGGGTGTAAAAACCCCCTATGGCACCCCCATGATCTATGTCGGTCCATTCCTTTAAGTACCTTTTCCGCAAAATTTTTGAACTTTAATCCTAATCAACATTTTTGTCGGTTCATACAAAAGTTCGAAAATGTTCGGAAAATTTGTGCGTACGATAACTCTTGAAGGGAGTAACCGATTTGGTCTATACTTTGCACATTTTGAAATTTCTACCAGACTTAGATGAGGTTCCAATATGGACTCAATCGGTAAACTCCTTCCAGTACCTCCCACACAATATTTCGGAAAAGTTCAGTTTAGGACCTGCTCTCGAATCGCCTTGGTTTTTGCTGTAACATCTTGTATTCACTGTCCCCTATACGACGGTACAAGTTTCATCAAGGGCAAGTCCATACTTCCTGAGAAAATAGCCTGAAAGTTGCAAAAGGCCCCTATGACACCGTATGTAGAGGTTGGAGCGCAAGATAACTCTCGAAGGGATCTGCCGATTCGGTCCAAAATTTTGCCTTCGCAATATTTTGTCCAAACATAGTTTAAATTCGAAGATAAGCCATATCTGTGCACTCCTTCAGGTACCTCCACCACAAAAGTTCAAAAATGTTCGGAAAAACTGTGCGCAAGATAACTCTTGAAGGGAGTGACCGATGTAATCCACACTTTGCACATCCTAATATATCTACCAGATATAGATCAGGTTCGAATATGGACTATATTTGTCTACACCTTCTAGTACCTCTCACACAAAATTTCGGATAAGTTCACTTTAAGACCTGCTCTCGAATCACTTTGATTTTTGTTGAAGCGATTTGCATTCTCTACCTCCATTACGACGGTAAAAGTTTTTTTAGGAGCAAGTCCATATTTCTTGGGAAAACAAAAAGGTGTAAAAAACCCCTATGTCACCATATGTGGCGGTCGGGGAGCACGATAACTCTCGAACTGTTCAACAGGCTTGGTCCAACATTTGGTCTTCGTCATATTATATCCAAACTTAGTTTCATGGGGCAATTTAGTTTAACTTCTTAAATGGCCCATATCGTTCCTCCCTAAGAGTACCTCCCCGACAAAGGTTCAACATTTGTGTCTTAGTGCAGTTAATTCCTAATCCAAAATATTTTGAAGAGACCTTAAATACATTCGATCTGTCCGAAGGTGAAAATTTCACTCCACATTGGCTGAGGGTATATATCGGTCGGCAAAGCCGACTGACACTTTTTTACTTGTTAATATGTGACAACAATGTGTTTCAGCAGATGTTTGCTCTTGTTTGCTCTTACAAACAAATTGTAAGACCAAATAAATGTTTGTCAAAAAAGGAGGAAACTATTTGCTGAACGGTGTTCACATTAAATGCAATTTGGTTAAATTTTTGTTTGCTTCCAAATAGTTTTGTTTTCCCAAAATCAGCTGTTTTCTTGTTTGCTTTGAAAAATATTTGCTGGTCAAATTGTGGCAAACAAATATTTGTCACTTTTGAGCAAATATTTGCCTAATGTGACCTTACCTTTAGAATACGTTTTGTACAGCTATCAACTGCTTTTTATGTGTAGTTTCAAACCTTTAATAATTTAAAAGATAAATTTTTAGCAAAAATATTATTATATTAATGTAATTTTGTATAAGTAGCAAGCGATCCCTTTTATTTATACTTTATATAAATCATGTTATATAAATCGTATTGTAGTTTACAGCCCTTAGGTCGTAAGACTGGGCATTATTGTTAAATAAGTAAATAAAAATAAATTAGGTCTTTAGATAAATGTGCCAAATTTGATCAAAATCTGTTCAGAAAGACGAAAGACGCTATATACATATGTCCGATCTCAATGAAATTTGGAATGTGTGACGGAATTTGGTCTAGAAATAAAATATTATATAGTCGGCCCCGCCCGACTTTGATCCTTTCCTTACTGGTTTTTGTATTTATGTATTATTTATTTTCACAAACCAAACTTCCACAAATTTAAGAGTTTTTATTGAGAAGTAACTTAACATAAGCTGATAAATATAAAAATACCTAAATATAAAAACCTAGTAAGCGAATGTTATATGAGCATTTTAATAGCAGTGTAATATAAAATGCATGGTTTCTTATGTTAATTTGTTATCAAACTATAATTGCATGTCTGGTTTAGACTTTTGCTTTTACATTGTACTCACTTGTTAGATTTATTATTTTAAGAATCAAAACATTGTTAAATTTAAGTTTTTGAGAGTACTAAATGCATAGTGGCTTTTGGAACCGATCGTGGTCCCATGGGCTAGGTTTTTACATGAACATAAATAAATAAAAAACAAGTGAGAAAAGGCTATAGTCGGTACGGGGCCGACTATGTGATACCCTACACCACTAACTCTGTGAATAATCTTTTCACACGAAAACATTTCTTTTATGGAGATACCAAAGTTTTCCCCTATCTGGCTTTTATACCAAATGACTTAAGGCGAACTGAACCAAAATAATTAATATTAAATTTTATATCTGACATCACCAAAATCAATAGGCTTCTATCTCTGTGATCGTGATGATCCGATCAAAATTCCGACCTGTAGTGTGATTGCAGAAAAAGTGGAAAAAAGGGATGCATTAACGACTATTGCGATATCTCTATTATTTGACTACCTACACCAACCTACTTTGCATAATTTCAAAGATGGGATTTTCTACTTTCTTAGTCAGGCTGGTGTGATATCCGTCATTATTATTAAAATCGCAAAAATGAGAAGTTGGGTTTTATTAGCGACTATTGCGATATCTTCGATGTTAGGCCACCTACGACAACCTACGTTACATTGTTGTAAAGGTGATATTTTATACTTTCATTGCCAAGTTTTGCTTTTTGTAGACCCCTTATAGACGCTGAGATATTTGCTTTGGAATAAAATGTTGACTTTTTCTCCTAATAAAGTTTTTGCTCATTCCGAACCCTAAATATTATCAGACCATCATCAAAATCAATAGGCTTCTTGCTCTGTGAGACCCTCATTAACTCTCGAAATTTCGTGACGATCCGATCAAAATTGCGCCCAGTAGCGTGATCTCCAAAAAAAAATGGGAAATGGGATGTATTATCGAATATTGCAATATCTCCGTTATTTGGTCACCTACGCCGACCTAGTTTGCATATTGTAAAGATCGGATCTTCTACTTTCATAGTAAGGCTTTGCTTTTGGAAAGTATCCAACCAAAGCTGTGATATTCGTCATTATAACTTAAATCGCAAAAATGAAAATTTCGGTTTAATTTGCGACTATTGTGATATCTTCGTTGTTTGATCACCCACGAGAACCTACTTTACATCGTTAGAAAGGTGATATTTTCTGCTTTCATTGTCTTTGGTTTTGCTTTTGGTATAGCCCTCATAGAAACTGAGATATTAGCTTTGGAAAAAAACGTTGTCTTTTTATCCAAATAAGTTTTTTGCCCATTCCGACCCCTAAATATTATTCGACCCTCACCAAAATCAATAGGCTGCTTCCTCTTCGAGATCCCCATTAACTCTCAAAATTTCGTGACGATCCGATCAAAATTGCGGCCTGTAGCGTGATTTCCCAAAAAATGGAAAAATGGGATGAATTACCGACTATTGTGATATCTCCGCTATTTGGTCACCTACACCGACCTAGTTTAAATCATTGTAAAGGTGGAATCTTCTACTTTCATAGTCAGGCTTTGCTTTTGGAAAGTCCCCAGCCAAAGCTGTGATATTCGTCATTATAACTAAAATCACAAGCATGAAGATTTGGGGTTTATTTGCGACTATTGTGATATCATCGTTGTTTGATCACCTACAAGAACCTACTTTACATCATTAGAAAGGTGATATTTTCTACTTTCATTGTCAGGTTTTGCTTTTGGTATACCCCATATAGAAGCTGAGATATTCGCTTTGGAAAAAAACGTTGTATTTTTATCCACATAAGTTTTTTGCCCATTCCGACCCCTAAATATTATCCGACCATCATCAAAATCAATAGGCTTCTTCCCCTCCGGGACCCCCATCAACACCCAAAATTTCGTGACGATCCGATCAAAATTGCGACCTGTAGCGTGATTACAAGATTTAGATGGACAGACGGACAGACGGACGGACGGACTGACGGACGGACAAACATAGCCAGATCGACTCAACTCGTCGAGACATTCATTTTGATATATATAAGTATGGGTCTACGACCATTATTTCGATGCGTTACAAACCTTTTGGCCAAAACCAACTTATAATACCCTCCCCACATAGTGGTGTAGGGTATAATAAATGGAACAACTCTAGTTTAGTAAAAAATCTCCGATTTTTTGAAAAATTTTCCAGATGTAGATATTGTTGCGCTGATCATGGGAATGTATAATTTTCTTGGGTGCGGGTTTTTTCAAGCTTTATCGTATTTTTGCGGGCATTGATTGCGTTGTGTAACATTCTTAGTTCGGATGAAAATCAGTGTATTTACCCTAAAACTGATATTTTACATACAGCTGCGTCTAAAAAAATTGACGCTTTCAAACACTTGGTATGGAGTATTATTGTTTGGGATTGAAAATCAACAAAGGGTGTTGAAACTTCTGTTTTTATAAGAGCAGACATTAGCGAGACATTGTCAACAATGTTTCTTAAAACTATTTTTAAAGAAAGGTGCAAACAATTTTGTTCTATATCCCGATTTTTTACTTCTATCAGGGCAACGCCGTTAAAGACTTGTATAATATAGGGCAAGCCTGGCTAGTACAGGACTTTTTATATATCATTAGATTTTTACTCTAGACATGACCCTTAATGATTTTTCAGTCATTTGCTGGAAAATAACTTCAAAAACTAGAAATTTCTAGCCAAATTGCCTACAAAGGGATACTAATTACGATAATGCCACAATTACGTCGGAGCATCATACTTACTCTCGGAATCAATGACAAAACTATTGAAAACGATAGGAAACCAATTATTCCACCATTCTGATTACTAAAATGGCGTAAAAAGCCAGCAACTTGGAAATTATTAATCGATCATTGTGGTGCATCATTTTCAATGCTCAACTTAAAAATACCCATTTTTTATTTTCCGGTTAAATTTTAACATAACGGTGCTGTAAATGAAATATTTTTCAATGCCATCTTAAAGACAGCTTTTCAGCCCACAAAATTTTTAAAAAACTCAACTCGTTTCCAAATTATCGACGTTTACATTTTTTTTATTTCAGGTTGCATCAATTTCAGTGATAGTCACTGTAATCCTCCAAACTTTTCGGCATTTTTAAAGGAAGAAAATCGTGGCGAAGCCGCCTATATTTCGTTACCTTCGCGGCATTACTTCAAGCTCCTCTATACAATTAAAATTTATATGAAATATTCTCACCTTGGTTTTGTTTATATCTATATTTAAATTTATTGCTGTGGCGGAATATCTTCTGTGGAAATTCTCAATAACATAGGATTTTATGTCTTTTTATAGACTTTGTCGCAACTTTATAAATGCAACAAGGCAAGTCACATTGGGGAGTAGTTGACAAATTTGTGCAGTATTACTAATTTGTGTTGCACTGGCAATTGACATTTATGTATTTAGTACTGTTATGCCAACTGAAATTTGCGATCTCAATCTTGCCTGTATGGTCCAAGATTGTAGAACATATTTTGAAATTTCAAATGTCTGCTTACTTGGAAGCGAATAACATGCTGCACGATGCTCAGTGCGGTTTTCGAAGAAATAGAAGCACTACTTCCCTCTTGATTGGTTCGACAGACTGCATCCGTGCGAACTTTGGTGGTAATAAAATGTCTATTCTTGTTGCTTTAGATCTGGAGAAAGCATTTGATCGTGTTGACCACGGACTGTTATTGTTCAAATTAAGAGATATTGATGGGGTTTCCAGTAGTTCTTGCAGGCTTCTTATATCTTATCTTTCCGGTAGAGAGCAAATGGTTTGTGTTGGTTCAAGGTGTAGTGATACTCTTCCTGTGAAGAGTGGTGTTCCCCAAGGTTCGGTGCTTGGGCCACTTTTGTTTATATTATTCGTTAATGACCTGTTTCCAAAGCTGCAAAGTTGGTGTATGCCATTTGCCTTTGTGGACGACATACACTTGCTTTTTGTTTGGTGACGACAGGTATACTTCTGTTCTGCAATTTAAGATTGATCTGATGTCTGTACTGCACTTGTGGATGTCTGACAACAGGTTGAATATAAATCCGTCAAAGAGCCAAGCAATGTGCTTCCAACCACAATTTGATGTTGCGATATGACAGCGCGTATTTGGGTTTTGTTGGCCAGTTGTGTTGTTTGGGTATTTTGTTAGATGACAAACTTACCTTTACCCACCACATTAAAACAGTTGTATCAAAAATCAATCATTCCCTAAGATGTCTCTATGGTAACGATCTTTATTTACCGATACATGTGAGGCAGCGTTTGGCCCAGAGTCTTGTGTTACCTATAGTTACATATGGTTTGGAGTTATACTCTGGTACACCTCAAGGTAATGTAGATGTACTGAGGCTTGATGTAAACAGAGTAGTTCGTTACGTATATGGAGTAATTCGGCGAGTTTATATTTCACCTTATGTGGTAAAGTTTTTTGGTTCAACATTTCCAAATTTTATGAAAGTACGTCTGCTTTTATTTTTTTACAAATTGGTTAGGAACCAATGCCCTCGATTCTTGGTGTCTTCTTTTAATTTTTCTATCTTTACAAGGCGTAATCTATCAAATATTTTGAATGCTGTTCATCTTATGGATACGTCATTTGAAGTAAGAGTAGCTCGAATTTTTAATATCTTGCCCAACGATATGGACGTTTTCAATGTTTCCCCGACAACTTATGCAAAACGTCTTATATGCCACTTAACTTAATTTTTTTATCCTACTTTTAATGAATTTTTATGTGATCGTTAAAAGGTTTTGTCATTTTTACCCCAGATCTCACATTCTATACACATACATAAATTTATTATATTCCTCATTGTATTATTCTGAATTTTAATCAAACAATTGTCAAATAATTTTTTTTAGTAGTGATAACAACATACATTGAATTTTTATAATTTAATTCATCTTTTTCTGGCCCGATGGCTTTGCATTAATGCATTGCATTGACTCTTTAGAAATGCATAAAGCTTTTATGTCTATTAAGTCTAATGCGGCTGGCCTTGATGGTTTATCATTGAAGTTTTGGAAGCGTATTTATACTGCGATCTCGGGGCATTTGCTTCATTTTATTAATGTCATTCTAACGACTTCAACTTTCCCAACGGCATGGAAAGTATCTAAGATTGTTCCTATTGTAAAGAAGGGAGCTGTTCATGACCTCAACAATTTTCGACCTATCTCTATATTGCTAGTTTGCTCCAAAATTGTGGAATACTGTCTCAAATTTCTTGGATACTAATTCTTCCCTTCACGACGCACAATGTGGCTTTCGTAAAAATAGAAGTTCAGCGTCTCTCCTGCTTGGCCAATTTCGTTCGGAGGTACGAAACTCTCTGTCTTGGTTGCTCTTGATCTGGAGAAAGATTTTGATTGTGTCGATCATGCGTTATTGCTAACCAAGCTCAGTGATTTGTATGGTTTCTCAAACAGTGCTTGTAAGCTCCTCATGTCTTACCTAATGGATAAAAAGCAAGTCGTATGTGCAGGTGGGAGGTATAGCGGTATTCTTAGAGTTAAAAGTGGTGTCCCCCAAGGATCGGGTTTGGGCCCGCTTTTGTTTATACTGTACATTAATGATTTATTTCCCAAGACGCTTGCGATTAATAGAGTAGTTCGCTATGTTTACGGTGTGAACAGACGTGTTCACACCACGTCTTATGTCGTTAAATTTCTAGGAGTCTCTTTCCCCAGTTATATCCGACTTCGATTACTTTTTCTGTCCTAAATTTGTTAACTCTTTGTTCAATTTCTCCTCCTTTACTAGAAGAAATCAATTGAATATCTCTAGTGCTGCTTATCTAATGGTTAGATCATTCCAAGTAAGAGTAGCGCGTCTTTATAATGTTTTGTCCAACAATTTAAAGGTATTCAATATATCACCGGCAACTTTCTCAAGACATCTTATGCATCACTTAGAGTGATTAGATTTTCCGTCGTTTGATGAACGTCAGATTGGAATGTTTTCTTTTTGTTTTAAATGATCTCGTTTTTAAGTGTCAGTTAATCTTTATATGATTATAGTATATTATTTTTTATAGTTTATTATGTTTTATTCTGCTACATTTTTTAAGTACTTTGCCCTATGACTTCAAGTACTTTCGTAACTATAGGACTACTTCATATATATAAAGTTTCATATGCACACAGAGTAGTGATAACATACATATATGCAATATAATGTAATTCATTTTAATTGGCCCGATGGCTTAAAATTACTGTAAAGTTGATTAATAAATAAATAAATAATGTTCGGTTGTTAAATAAATAAATAAATAAAATCAGAAAAGTACATAAAATATAAAATGTTTGTACGTTTGATTGTTTGTTTGTGCCTTATAGACTCAAAAATCGCTGAACCGATCATCCTGAAATTTTCAGGGTACATTGCTACAACGCCTGGAATGAAAATAGGCTATAAAATTTTTGGAAATTCTCCGTTGATTTGGTGATATAGCATCAAAACCGGAGGTACCTCTCAAAAATTTAGATTTTGTATGAAAATATCTTTAGAACTGTTACAGATACAATCTCCAAATTTTGTATGTGTGACGGAATTTGATGTAGAAATAAATTTACCAAATTATATCGAAATCGGTTCAGATTTGGATATAGCTCCTATATATATTTTCGGCTCCAAACACGCTATGTATGTCCAATTTCAATGAAATTTGGAATTTGTGACGGAATTTTGTCTAGACATACATGTGCCAAATTATATCGAAATCGGTTCAGATTTGGATATTGCTTATTGTCGGCCGATTTCATGTACTTGATGCACCAAACACGCTATTTATGTCCAATTTCAATAAAATTTGGAATGTGTGACGGAATTTGGTCTACAAATAGGTGTACCAAATTATATTGGAATCAGTTCAGATTTGGATACAGCTCCCGTATATATTTTCGGCCGATTTCATGTATTTTATTCATCAAACACGCTATGCATGTTCAATTTTGCTGAAATTTGCAATGTGTGACTTTAGTCTAGGCATAAATGTGCCAAATTATATCGAAATCGGTTCAGACTTGGATTTGGCCGATTTCCTTTATTCTTTGCCCCAAACACGCTATATATGTATGTCAAATTTGGCTGAAATTTGAAACGTCTGACGGAATTTGTTCTAGAAATGAATCTGCAAAATTATATCGAAATCGGTTCGGATATACATGTTTTCTTCCTATTTCCTGTATTTTATGCACCAAATATGCTATATGTCCAATTTCGCTGAAATTTGGAAGGTGTGACGGAATTTGTTCTAGAAATAAATTGGATAGATTATATAGAAATAGGTTCGGATTTGAATATAGCTCACGTATATATTTTCGGCTGATTTCCTGTATTTTATGCACCAAACACGCTATGTATGTTCAATTGCAATAAAATTTGGAATGTGAGACGGGATTTGGTCCAAAAATAAATGTGCCAAATTTTATCGATATCGGTTCATATCGGAATATAGCTCCCAATATATTTTCGGTCGATTTCATGTTTATGTTACGCAATTTCAATTTCAATGAAATTGACCTTGACCAAAAATCATGAAATTTTAAAATGTTGGGTAGGGTAGCGCTATTTTAAAGGCTGTCAGTTGAGTTTTTATTAATTATTGAGACAAATTATACATTGAGACAATATACATTCAATAGAGAAAGAGTTCACAATAATTAATTTTGAAATTTGGTACAGAGCAATATATATTATGCGCTACTTCTTTGATGTTTTGAATTGAAAATGAACCATATAAAACCACGTTTGGTATTGTTATCCGTATTTTTAAGTGATTAACCACATATGCTCAACCACATTATGGTACATCCACATTCGCTCTTAATTAGCATTTTGGTTTCTAATTTCTGCTGAGAATTGCCGCTGTTTCGCAAGATTTTCAGTAACCGAAGATCTTACCTTATTTTCTAAAAATATCGGCAGTTATAAGGATTTTAGGATTCCTTTGGTGGGAGAACCTCCATGCTGAAAGTGACTATAATAGATCCACGTTTTAATGCTTAGCGATATATCGCCCTTAAATTTCAGTCCCATGTTTCAAAAAGTTTTTAGTTGGATAAATCTTTGACCATCATAAATAACATCTTATAAACCTTTTAATTGGATTTTGGTATACTGTAATATGTCAAGGTATTTTATTGTCTCTTTTAAATTATTATGAATTAAATATCTCCAAAAAGAAGAATAACTCGCATCGGCGAGTACATATTGGAATTGCATCGAATAATTCCAATCTAGCAGTGTCGATAAACTAAGACAATATTTTTTATGTCAGAAAATGCAAAAGCTTTTCTTCTTCAACCGAAGTGATTTTTTTTTATTCCTTTATTTGAAATTATTTGATTTAATGTCTTATACTACGAACAATAGTTTAAAACAAGAAAAAAGAATAATTCAAAAGTTCATACTGAACATAGGGCGTCAACAAACTCTCTCCATCTTGGTCGGTCATTTGCTAGGACCTTTATTTGGTTCCATGTCATGTTACGAGATTGACATTCGTTTGTAACCCATGTGTTTCTAGGCCTGCCAGATTTTCTGTGACCCTGGGGATTCCATTCAAGGGCTTGTCTGGCTATGTCATTGGGTGGTCTTCTCAGTATATGGCCGATCCATTGCCATTTGCGCCTACAGATATCATTTTCGATGGGCTTGCGGTTTGCTAGTGTAAGTAGCTGGATATTTGTTACCCAATTTGGCCAGAGTATGCGAAGGATTTGCTTTAAGCATTTATTATGAAATGTTTGCAGTCTCTTTCTGGAATTTTGGGTGGAGCTCCAGGTGGTGCAGCCATACAATAGTACCGATTTTACACTGCAGTCGAAGATTTTGAGTTTCGTTTTGGTTGAGATGTTGTTTGACCGCCAAATTCTGTGCAAGGAGTGAAACGCATTGCGGGCTTTATTAATACGCTCCGTTATATCTTCATGGGATCCACCTTCTTTGCAAATAGTACTTCCCAGATTGGAGAAGACTGCAACATCCTCGATAGTCTGTTCTCCAAAGGTTAGTACTGTGGTGTTGTTAGTAGCAATTCGCATTAGCTTGGTTTTCTTTGCGTTAATTTTCAGTCCCACTTTGTTGGCGTTATTTGAGAGGGCGTATAATTTTTTTCTCTATATCTTCAAAACGGTGCGCAAACAGGCAGATATCGTCAGCGTAATCGATGTCATAAAGCAGCTCATTTATGTTCCAGCGGATACCGTATGGCGCCTCCTTATTTGTTTCCTGCAGCACGCAATCCAGGAGAAATAAAAATAGCGTGGGGGATAAGACACAGAAAAGGTCTCAAAGGGTTCACTCTCTTGTCCTTTGTAGCGAACTCTGCATTTTGCACCATTGTATAGGTCACGTATCAGGCGTATAATTTTCTGAGGAATCCCTTTTATATTTAGCGCATCTCACAAAGCAGGTCGGGACACAGTATCAAACGCGCGTTCAAAGTCCACAAACAGGAGATAGAGACTGCTGTTATATTCAATAGACTGTTTTATTAGGATTCGAACAGTGTTTATATTGTCTCCAGCAAGATAATTGCTCCTTTGTGGATGAAATTTCATTTCCATCTTGGTCTATTATCACGTCAGTAGTGCGTGTGTTCTTGCCTCCAAGCTGTTTAATGGCGTTATACACGCCCCGCATATTTCCTACCGATGCTGATTTTTCCGCTTCTACTGATATATTACAATAGAAGGCTTCACGGTGTTTTCGGGCTAATAGTTTAACTCTTGAAGCCGACTGCCGATATTCTGCTTTTGCTCTGGTTTTGGTCTCTGTTGTTTTAGAGTGGTTTAATTTATTTTTTAATCTCTTCCTCTTGGCTATTTCTCGAAGAGTTTCGTCGGAAATCCACGGCTTGTGGGTTCTTTTCTGAATGCCAACAATATGCGCTGCACTATGGTGGCAGGTGTTTTGAATGGTGGACCAAGAAGTGTGTGCATGTGTGTTCAGCTGGTCCGCTATGTAGTTCTTATATTGCCTGGCAACATTGTTGACCTGGAGCTTGTAGGTATTGTACTTGGGAGGTTTATTTTTAGTGTGCACCGCAGCGGGACGCAGTTTGAAGCTGCCAATTAACAGGTTGTGGTCGCTATCAATATCAGCACCTCTGCGTGTCTTCACATCCAGTAGACAACCAAGGAATAATTTACTAATTATTATATGCTCAATCTGGTTGCGAGTACGATGATCAGGGGATGTCTTTGTGTATGAATTTGGTGCCGCCAATGTAGAGGTGGTGCCTTGCACACATGTCGATTAATCTATCACCGTTATCATTTTTTACTGTGCCCAGACCATGTTTTCCCATTACTGATTTCATGTTGTTGTTATCGTTGCCGAATTTAGCACTGAAGTCACCAATCAGGATTTTAATGTCACCACTGTGTATTGAACAGAGATGGGCTTCAAGTTGTTCATAGAAGCATGATTTTGCTTCTTCATCATCTGGTTCCGTGGGTGCGTAGCATTGTTTCGAAATTTAGATCTGAACCGTGCAGATATTATACGCTCAGAAATTTCTCCACTCTTTTGCCATCTCACCTCACTAAGGCCAAGTATATCGATATTGGATGTTGTCATCTCGTTGCGTACTTGGTTGAGTCTACAAGTTTCCGAGAGAGTTCGAACGTTCCATGTACCAATCATAATCCGTTGTTTGAAGCCATAGGTTGTCGACGTAGAGGGGGTTGTTATTTCATTTGTTGACGTTTCATTAATATACTTTTTTTATGAGATTGGATTATTAGCCCAAAGCTCAACCTTCTTGAGGGCGAGGGACCCATATAAAACCGATGTTTCAGATCCTACTTCCCAAGACGCTGACAGCTGACATCCGGTTGGGGGTCTCGGTTTTCCCTCCTCCTTTATCCGGGATTGGGACCGGCAAGCTAGGTGCACATGGCACATAACCAGGCGAAGTGAGTAAATCCGTGCAATCCAAAAAAAAACATTAAAAAAAGAAATCGTTTGCAATTTTGGCCATTAAGAACCGTTTCTACAGAGTTCGTATGTTCTAAGAAGTTGTTTATTTAGATCTAAGGTACAATTTTGTAGTTAATTGTTTGCTTCAATTTTGATTGGTTTGATATGTGTAGACCAAAATTCGAGTAAAAATTATAACGGAAATTTGTCCTTGAAGATGAGGTTGATGGTTGAGCGGTTTAGTGGATATAGTCCTTTGGAGGACTAGACACTTGTCAGAATACACTTGTCAGAATATGGTTAATAATTTTCTTGTCGCGTAGTTTTATGTTTTGGAAAGCAAGTAAATCGTACAAGTTGGCTTTACCGCCTCTGTGGATTGAGACGTTTATCTATCTTCAGATCGAAATTCGGCTTCACAGAAAATATATTTTTTCCCAAAATTTTTATTCAGTGAATTTTTAGAATTTTGTGGCCTTTTTTAACGATTGTGGACATTCCAAATAAATGCTTACGTTTTTCTAATAAAATGAATTTGGATTTAAGCGCAAAAGGGTTAAACTTTTGCGGAGAATGTTTCTAATGCAATGTGCTTAGTTAGTCCATTAAACAAGTAGATTTTATTATGAGAGTTATTCCTTCCAATAGTAATCGCGCCCACCAGCCATATTAGTTGGTCAATGTAGAAGATGGCCAAATTGGATATTTGCACACAATTTTAGCGAAAAATGTTTAGCTTTTGTGGTGTACATTTTCCAAAATTGGGCCAAATCTGTTAATCCGTTTGAGACAGAGAGGAAGACTGGGATAAATGACTGCCGATTGTCTGACCCGGATTTCGTCCAAACTTATGTAAGGTTAAAATTATACAAATACAATAGGAAAAAAATCAAGTGGATATGCTACATATATCAGATTTTAGAAGATATTGAATTATTTTGTTAATTTTTCTGTATTACTTTCAAACTGAGGCTGTGAACAATAAATAGTTACAAACGGGGCTTATAATAACGCATACAAGTAATTAAATCCCCAACGATTTTTTTTACGAAAAGTGAAATATATGAAGCAATTTACAAATCAAATAGTGACAAATTGCCAATGTCGACAGAAATAGAAAAGATACACATTTTTTTACGGAAGTTCATTGAAATATTTCATTAATCTGAAAACGTTTTTATATTAGGAGGCAACGAGTTACACAATCTGGCAATTCGATTGGAAAAGGATTTCTAGCAAATAATTGTGGTAAAGAGATTTATTTCTATCTGCGAGTTTATAGAAGACGATAAAAACTGGAATCAAATTAAAAGAGGAACATGTGCATCGGATTTCAAGAAACCGATCAAATGAAAAACCTAAAAACTGAAGGGAAAACTGTGAATAATAATTTCTGCAACGTCTGCATTACAAAAATACTAATATTTTTCTAAAGCAGGACATAACTTTGTTTATATTATTCCCGGTGGTACAACAAATTTGTCGAAATAAATTTCTAATTGGTTTTCGAGTTAGAGTCAATGAAAACACCTTAATATAGGTACATTTTGTCCAATAGATATTTAATTTCATGTAATATATTTTTGATCAGTAGTGCGATTCTTTAACACATTTTTTGAGTTACCGACAAAAATCGGTAACATTAAAACGCAAAATTATGAATGAAAAGTTCAAATAAAAGTTGACAACACTCTTGCTATCGGTAGAACTTTGCGACTGCTTTTTATTCGTCGCCAACTTACCGAAAAACATCGGTAATTACCGAAACTATAAGCATTTAAATTTTACCGACAATTATCGGTAACTCAAAAAATGAGCTAGAGAATCGCACTACAGGTTCCATAAACCTCGAAAATGACCTAGTAAATATGTAGTATATAAATTATGGAGTTCGTTTATTTTTTGAGTTCGTTTATTTTTTGATACTGGAAGGATATGGCATAAAGAAAAATTTGAAAATTTTAAACAAAAAAATTGAAAACTTCAAACAAAAAATTTGAAAATATTTCTTACAAAACTTTTAAATGAAGTATGTATGTTTTCATTACATAAACTTCAAAACTACATTTCAATTAAAATCTCAAAAAAAAATTATATTTACAAAAATGTAATAATTTGGTATAGTAGCTCAGCAAATTTTGTTCGACCAAACCGTTTTTCGTATGCCGGCGGGCATAGGAAATTTGTTCTTCGTGGCCATCACTGCTCTAGTAGCACACAGCTTTCCTTTACTTCTTCTTTAACCGACTGGTCAGTTTGGCGTCTAAACGCAACTAATTCACTGTCTCGCCACTATCCTGTATTTATCCAAATCGCCTCCTGTTCCTGATGTCTCACTCGCACTAGGCGCACAGCAACACACACATATACAGGCGGGAGGGTGACAAAAGAATCGAATGATTTGCAATGACGTCATTCAATTATGTGGTGTTTTACATTTAAACGATTGCTCTTACGAGATTTTGTCTCCTCTTTGTAGTGGTTATTCTTGTTAAGCAGAGTTGCAAAACATAGTAAGAGAAATTAAACAAAATTTAGTTTTGCAATGAATTTGTGCATAAAAAATTATTTAACGCATAAAATGATTATTTTTTATGAGCATTTTAAAATTTTTATGAAATATTTATATAAAATACGTTCTTTTTACATTAAATATTTTTAACAAAATGTACGCTTGGTACCGTGTTACAAAAAAATTCAACCCTGTGTGTGAAATTTACGAATATGATTAAAGAGGAGACAAAATCTCGTACGAGCAATCGTTTAGAAGCCGTGAAAGTCGCCGAACAAAGAGGACGTGCAAATTTTTTCAGCGAAGAAAATTGAGAAAATAAATCTCAAACATTTATTTGATTAAATCCTTTTTTGCTCATTAATAACTTAGTGGTAAAAAATATACCAACTATAGAAGCGAATATGTAGCGATTTTGCAGGGATTTTCCAAAAATAAAAGTATTCCGATAATGAAGATCTCCGATGAATTGCACGGAAAATATGATAACTAAGGGGTAGTTTACACTATATGTAAATGTCATATGACATGAAAATTTCCATCGTTATATATTCGCTAATATGTGTAATGTTGGAGATTTTCCTTACGCCATTTACTCTGTGCGTCCACACCAGCAAAATGTAAAAAACTACGTCTCCACATTGCCTGCGTGAGTAAATATGGAATGTATTTATTTCGTGTCATATGACATTGATAGATAGTGTAAACTACCTCTAAGAAACTCATTTTGTAACCAAACGCAAAATGAAAATAGTTTGCAAAGACCGTGATACAATCAACCAACTTGTGGACAATGATGACATTCGGAAAAAACATACCATCTTCATACCAGCTGAATTGTGTGAAGTCAAAGCCGTAGTGCAAATTCCAGCCGATCCAGAATTTTCTGAACAATACTTGTTCGAGAACCTGATCATTAAACACAAGCCTGAGTATGGACCTACATATGTATGATAACATCACAATAACCGAGGTAAAACGTTTTACCAGACCTGACTCCATTAGAGATGGTAAAAGAATTGACTCCGATGCGGTTATGCTCTCCTTTGATAGTGACAAATTGCCTTCTCATATAAGCCTACATAAGGTTTTATTCCCCGTAAAACCATTTATCGAGAGAATTCTGCTGTGTAAGAAATGCTGGAGATATGGACACTCCACCAAAGTATGCAGTCGTACCCATGAACTTTGTCTGCGGGGCTGCGCATATTGGTGTCTGCTCATTGATACCCAAGCGTATCAGTTGCGATGGTCGTCACGATGCCAGATCTAATAAGTGCGGAATACGGGTAGAACTTCGAAACAAAGCAAAAACAGAAGCATACCAAGAAATGCTGGAGATATGGACACTCCACCAAAGTATGCAGTCGTACCCATGAACTTTGTCTGCGGGGCTGCGCATATTGGTGTCTGCTCATTGATACCCAAGCGTATCAGTTGCGATGGTCGTCACGATGCCAGATCTAATAAGTGCGGAATACGGGTAGAACTTCGAAACAAAGCAAAAACAGAAGCATACCAAGAAATGCTGGAGATATGGACACTCCACCAAAGTATGCAGTCGTACCCATGAACTTTGTCTGCGGGGCTGCGCATATTGGTGTCTGCTCATTGATACCCAAGCGTATCAGTTGCGATGGTCGTCACGATGCCAGATCTAATAAGTGCGGAATACGGGTAGAACTTCGAAACAAAGCAAAAACAGAAGCATACCAAGAAATCCTGGAGATATGGACACTCCACCAAAGTATGCAGTCGTACCCATGAAATTGTCTGCGGGGCTGCGCATATTGGTGTCTGCTCATTGATACCCAAGCGTATCAGTTGCGATGGTCGTCACGATGCCAGATCTAATAAGTGCGGAATACGGGTAGAACTTCGAAACAAACCAAAAACAGAAGCATACCAAAAAAACACCAAAATAGATAAACATAGAAGAAACTATTCTTCAAACTAATTTTACAAATTGAAGTCGGCTCAAAGAGGCCAAAGTTGAAAACTAGACCTAAAGGTGGTACAAAACATAAAATCATAAATTACGCAGATACTTTTACCGAGCAAACTCCTCATTCAAATGACATTAATACCTCAATTATGTCCACCTAGGGCACCCAGGAAACACCCCATTCAAAAACTTCTGAAGACATTTCAGCTAACACTGAAACTTCAACAACCCAACCAATCTCAATAATTCCTTTGTCTGATTCTTTGGAGAAGGCAGCCAGCATTGAATTCAACATGAATGCACTGTGCAACTCCACAGACTTTGAGACCAACAAATCAAATGTTGAAGGAAATCAACTAAAACAACAACCCAATCAGTTAAAAAACAATTTTTCAAAAAATCAAAAAACCATTCAGTCATCCTCATCGACCGACAGCAATATCAACACACCCCTTCATCTTTTTGAATCGTTTCAAAAAGAAAATATGAATGCTCTTCTTAATGAAGATTCTACAAATTAACTTGAGAAGTATACGCAACAAAAAGCCGCAATTGTCTCAATTCCTGAGGGATTCAGAAATAGACATTGCTAGCATATCGGAAACATACTTGGATAGTTTGGATGACTTTTATATACCTGGATATGACATTCTAAGAAAAGATCGATCTACAAATGGTGACGGAGTTGCCATGTTAATTAGAAATAAAATCAACTTCAACAGTTTTAATATTAATGTTTCGAATCAAAATATAGAAACAGTTGCTTGCAGTGTAAACAGTGACGCTGGTCCAATTATCATAATTTCTACCTACATCCCACCGAATGTGACACTTAGTAACAAGGATCTTATGAGCATGACATCATGTATACCCCAAAATGCAAAAATTATATTATGCGGAGATTTCAATTGTCACCACCAGATTTGGGGTTGTAACAACACTGATCTTCGCGGACAAAACATGCTTCAGTTTATAGAGGATAAAGACCTTGTCCTCCTTAACGACGGTTCAAAAACTTATTTCGACATTGGATTTATTCATCTGCAGTCCAGCAATTGCACTGATTACGACTTGGTACACTCTGAACGAGTGTTTCGGATCGGATCATTGCGCAATAATTATCGAGATCGACTTACACACAAATTGCCGTAAAATTGCCTACGGTGTGCCAAGAAATATAGCGCAAGGTCGGATAAACAACAGCATAATTGATATAATGAACGACGAACAACTTTCGTAGAGTTCATGAGAATATTTTTGATTCGTATTCGAATATTATTGTTTGTGGTGACTTCAATTATAATTTGTTTAAGGTATCGAATGCAGCGTCGTTGCGTAACTTTTGTCGATCTCTGGGATTGTCTATTGTCCACAATTGCAAGCCAATGCACTTTGATCTTGCTCATGGTTCCTCCTCGTTGATCGATTTTTGCCTCGTCAGTAATGCCTTAAGTGTAGGGTTTTCCTCTCAGGGGCAGTGTCCTGGAGTTTCTCATCATGCTTTAATCTTTGGTATGATTGAAATTCCAGTTGTTGTTGAAGAGAAGGTAATTGAGTTCCTGGATTTTAATAGAGCTGATTGGCTGTGAATTGGAAACTTGTTGTGTAATTTCGATTTTAGCCCTCTGTATAACACAAGTGATGTTGATCATCAGCTTGCTCTTATTGATCTGTTGTTCCAAAATTTGTTCTCTTTTGTGCCTGTTGTGTCTCGTCGAGTTAATCCCAAAAATGATGCATGGTTGGATTTGGATGTGGTGAAGTCGTCTCGTTCTATGAGAGACTTAGCTTATTTTGAATGGCGCAGACGACCTACTGATGGTAATAGGCGAATCTATTGTATGTATCGTAATCGATGCAAAGCTGTAATGCGTAATGAGAGGAGAAAATTTTATGAAACAATGTTTGGTCGTATGAATGATACTCAATTGTGGAAATCGCTTAAATCCTTTGGTTGTCTAGATGATGGTGATGAGGTTCCTTTTATTGATGTTAATGCGGTTAATGATTATTTTTGTGGTGTGAGCAACTCGAGTTTGATGGTTAATAGGAGAGTTGATGAGACCAATGTTGAGGATTCCTTTAGGTTTTACTGTGTGTATATTGAAGATGTTGTGAGTGCTTTGCGTAAGGTTAAGTCTGGAGCTGTTGGTGTTGATGGGTTGCCTATTAAGTTTTTTTGGGTGTGTCTTTCCTTATATATGTGGTCACTTTTTGCATTTTATTAACACTATTTTTATGACGTCGACGTTTCCGCAAGCCTGGAAGGTAGCTCGTGTTGTGCCTGTGCCAAAGAAAGGGGGTTCGTATAATCACACGAATCTTCGCCCAATAAGCATATTGCAGTCGATGTCGAAGATTGTTGAACACATTGTTAAGAATGCTATTGTAGAGTTTATTGATGACCGTAAGTGTTTGAGTAGTTCCCAGTATGGGTTTCGACATGGCCATAGTAGTACTTTGCATTTGTTATGCCTCACTGATCTTATTCGCGATGTTTTCAATGGTTCTGATGTTGGTTTACTTGTTGGTCTTGATTTGTCCAAGGCCTTTGATTCCGTTGATCATGGCCTTCTGCTCCACAAGTTGAGGCATAAGTTTGGTTTTTCTCTTTCTGCGTGTAGGTTGATTTCTTCATATCTAGTGGGTAGGTACCAGTTTGTGGAGCATAGGGGTGTTCGGTCTGATGTTAGTGATGTTCGGCGTGGTGTCCCGCAGGGTTCGGTGCTTGGGCCCCTTTTGTTTATAATGTTTATCGATGACATTGTGGATTCAATTGCAGGTTCTGGCTGTAGTATTTTTATGTATGCGGATGACATCCATGTTTTCTTCAGGAGTGTAAATCTCTTGAATCTGGAGAATTTAGCAAATTCTGTGCTACAATCGCTATCACTTTGGATCTCCTCTAATGGTTTGGCTATCAACTGGGATAAAACTGAAGCTGTTGTTTTTAATACGCCTGTTAATTCTGTAATTCCTAATATCTGTGTGAGTTCTTCTGTTGTTAGTGTTGTTGGTGAGATTCGGTGCTTGGGTGTAGTCATCGATTCTAAGCTTAGTTTTGTAACGCATATTGATGTTCTGTTGTCTCGTGTTCGCTTTCAGCTTAGGAGGCTTTATAGTCTCCAAGTATATTTACCCCTTAATGTTAGGCGGAATGTTGCTATGTCGTTGATGATGTCTCATGTAAACTACTGTTTGGAGGTTGTTTCTGGAGCTAGTTCTTCTCAAATGCTGCGTGTTCATAAGATTGTTAATTCTATTGTGCGATATGTGTTTGGTTTGCGACGTGGCGACCATGTTTCGCAATTTGTTGTTAAATTCCTGGGCTTGTCCTTTGACAAGTATGTTGAATATCGCCTTCTTTTATGCCACTATAGGATAATGAAGGACGTCAACTCTCCCCTCTTTAATAAGTTTGTGTTTAATCGATACTTTAGGAATCCTCAATTGTCATTTCCTATATTTTCGTCGTGGATAGGAGAGCATTCTTTTGTTGTTAGGGTTGCAAGATTTTGGAATCGGTTACCTCTTGACCTACATAATTTTGCTTTCTCCGCCTTTGTTTTTAAGAGAAGGTGTTTTGAGCATCTCTCTAACAGATTAATGTAGATTAATGTTTGTTTACTAGTCACTAGTTACAGGGTATACATATATACTTGTGATTTTTGTGGCTGGGGAGCCATATTTATATTGTTTGTTTTTTTTTTTTGTACTTTTTTATGGATTTGGTTCCTGTAGACCTTCTATGTTCACTCTAGTGATTGAGTGAAACATAGCATTTATTGTGTAGGGACGTCCCTTGCTCATCTCCCCTCCACTTTTCTTAACATTTGTTAAGTGAAGTGCAGTGGTTAGTGGCTATTAATAGGGAGTCTATTTATATTTGTATTTCAATGAATTCCTTTGATAGTCATTAATCATAGTATGCATAGTATTTATGTATATATTTTATTTATGTATTTACATATATATTTAATTTTAATTATTTACTTCTAAGTTCTTGGTGTTTGGATATTGTAGTAAGATAATATAAGTTATTGGCCATGTTGGCTTTTTTATATTACAATTGATGAATAAATGAAATGAAATATATAGACTGCCCGGAGAGCAGCAAATTCGATCATCTTTCTCAAAAATTTTATAGTACGTTCAAAACATCTGTAAGCAAGAAAATGTATCCAGACAACAGTTGGTGGAATCTGAGAAGTAAGCGAGTCAAAGCGGCCTTAATCAGAGCTCTTGCTCGCTATAAAAAAGTTCTGAACAGAGTAAACAACGAAAAGTTAAAAGCATGCCAAAAAGATTATTTTTATACACTCAGGGAAGAAAAGCGGAAAGGCTGGCAAAATATGTGTGAAGACATAAGTGCCGATATCACCCCAACACAACTTTGGAATACTGTGAACAAATTCAGAGGAAGAGGCTCAAATAAACAAAAAAACAATGCCCGAAGAATGCTTGGATACATTTTATGATATATTATCCGGACCCATAGGACCTGTCAATGCTCCTCCTACAGTGGATAATTTTCCACGAGACTGCGATTTTATCATGGATGAATTAAATGCAGCTATAGATGCTTCCAATGATTCAAGTTCGGGCCTTGACGGCATTCGCACGGTCACATGAAAACATTCAACAGTGAGGTAAGGCATAAAATATTAGCTTTATACAACCATGTATGGCGTTCTGGAGACATCCCGAGCTCATGGATGGAGTACAAAATATGTCCAATACATAAAAAGGGTAAACTGCCTGAAGACCCTTATTCATATAGATCCATTGCTATGATATCATGTTGGAGAAAGATATTCGAAAGAATGATCTTTAGAAGAATTAACCATCAACTGGAATCGTATGACTCTCTATATAATGCGCAATCTGGATTTCGAAAGAAAAGATCTACACGAGACAATGTAACCTGCATATGGTCTGCAGCACACCTAGCCAAGAGAGAAGGCAAATTTCTAGTGGCAACTTTTCGTTGTTGGCGTTTTTTATTGTTGGACTGCAGAATTTTACATCTTTGTGTTTATTTCAGCTTTAGTCCATATTTTGTTGTATTCAAGTATTTGAATATTTTCTTGTATTCAAGTATTTTCTTGATATTAAAAGTGCTTTTGAAAACGTCAATGTGGACATTCTAATCCGAAAATATAAACGACTTGGTGTAAGTGAACATGTATGTTCAATCGTACATAGTCTCTTTCAATTCAAAGAACTTGTCTTCGATTCGGAAAACTACGTTACTCGAAGGTCCTTTGCAACGTCTATATCAATGATATCTTTAATGACCAGCATGTAGAAATTTTGGGATATGCAGATGACTTAGTCATATTTTGTGCAGATGACGATTTAAATACAGCAAAACAAAAAGTTCAAAATGCCCTAAACACCATTGTTACTCGTTTGGACGAAATACAATTGGAACTTTCCCCTCAGAAATCAAAAGGTATGATTTCCAAACCATCTTATTGTCGCGCCATTCACGTCCAACCGGATCTGTACATCAAGGGTGAGAGTATAGAATTTGTAAACAATTTCAACTTTTTTGGGTTTTATACTGGACTCTAAACTAAGTCTTGTGCTGCATCTGGACCACATTCATAAAACCACATTCCAATTTATTAATATTATCCGGGCGTTATGTGGAGTTTCCTGGGGAGGCAACCCACAACAACATATTCGGCTATATATTGGCGTAGTTACGCACAAAATTGAATATATGGGTCATCTCCTACTTGACTGTCCACTAAGTAAAATTCTCAAAATACAAAGGATTCAGTTCCGAGCATTGAGAACCTCTCTCGGAGCCATGATTTCCACACACACTCAATCGCTAGAAATGGAAGCAAACGTCATGCCATTACCGGAAAGATTTAAATTCTTGGCAAACAACTATATTAACAACATCTTAGCCGATTGCAGAAACCCAGCCAACAAGTTTATTTTAAAGTACAACGAAATGTTTTATGACAGACCTACTCTCTTCTAAATGTACGAATATAAAAGAACAACAACGAACTTAATAAAACTACAAAAGTATTGAATACCATTTTCCACTGAATGCTAACCTGCTAGCTCCCAAAACGACATATTTAAACGTTTGTAAAAGCCAGTCATCGGCAGCCTACATCATCAACTTATACAACACAACGGTGGAAGCAGAATTCAGTGATTACATAAGAGTCTTCACCGATGGCTCAAAAACACATGACAAGACACATGACATGTGCTATATGGATGCCTTCTTTAGACATTGAAGCCTCCTTCTCACTTGATAACTCGTGTACTATATACCCCGCTGAAGCGCATGCCATTCATGAAGCTCTAATGCTGATAAGAACCTGTGAAACTGGAAAATACCTCATCATTACAGACAGCAAGTCAGTCCTTATGGCCATCAGTTCCCAAAACAGTAAAAACACCCATCACTCTATTTACAAAATAAATCATGAGGTGTATGAAATGTCAAGGGAGGCCTTCTCCGTGCACTTTCTATGGGTGCCAAGCCTTTGTGGCATTGATGGAAACGAGTACGTGGACTCTCTTGCCACCAATCACAGCCCTAATGATTCTTACCCAGAAATATGTCCATCGGACTTAAAACGGCAAGATAGATCCGCTGCCATTATATCATGGCAAGAAAAATGGAATAATAGTGTATTTATTTATTTATTCAAATCCGTTCTAGTAATACCAGGCCTACAAGACCATATAAATTATCTGCGGATTTCTTATTGAATGTGAAAACGTAAAACTTGCATATAGGAACGTAGGTTTTCCAGACTTAATAATATTGTAAAAGGTTAAGAGGATACTTAGAGATACAAAGTCAGCAAAAGAACACCCCAGAAAACGTTTCACGTACACAGAAACTCACCCGAAGAGACATATATAGATTGGAAGCATATATCCTTCTTAGCAAAGACCAAATTCTTCCAGATAAAGCATCAATATGTTGTTTAAATGATAGTTCATTGTCAACTACAACACCTAAAATTTTGTGGTGCGTAACAAAATCGATATAGTTATTATGCAAACATATGTTCATATCAGGAGCTGCGTTCTTAGTCCTACCAAAGTTCTAGAAGAATTTATAGTATGATGGTTGGAGGTTGCCCAAAACAAAAATTGCTGAAGACATTCATTTATAGAGTTTTCGAACGATAGCAAATGACCTGTAAAAATCATAGGCAAATTGAAATGTCCTGCAAAACTCAAAATCTATGGCATCACGCAGGTTATTAACATAAAGAATGAACAACAATGGTCCCAAAACAGAACCTTGAGGTATACCTATGAAGCGAAACGGTGTCGGACTGACAGCCGTTAGCAACAACAAACTTACATCTGTTTCTTATGTATGAGTAAATAAGCTTGCAGGCGGTGAAAGAAAAGTTAAATTGTCTCTTAGTTTTGTAATCATATGAAAAAAGTTTATAGAATTGAAAGCTTTCGATAGATCAAGAGATACTAAAACACTTAACTTTCCTTCATTTATATTCTGACGAATGAAATCAGTGGCTTTCAAGAGCAAATGTGCTGTGTTGTGTCCCTGACGGAACGCATACTGGGTATCTGAAATCAAATTAGATGTGTATTCCAAAATCTGATCTTTCAAAATGACTTCCACAACTTTTGAAATAGCTGGGAGGATAGATATCGGGCGTAGGTCATCAGGACTACGAACATGTTTTGTTTTTGGAATAGGAACCACTCGGGCATTTTTCCAAGCTAACGGAAAAGTTGAAGATGTTAAAATATAGTTCACCAAATGCAAAATATATTCTGAAATATAGGGGTAGACAAGTTTTAGGAAGTGTAAAGGAATTTCATCAACACCCACTGACTTAGATTTAATTTTAGTTATAGCATCAAAAATCTCCACTACAAAAACACATCTAAATGAAAAAGAGGAAGTATTGTCACTGAATTGGGTAAGATGCAAATCATTATTTGATGTTAGATTGCCTTGCGCAGAAAAAGTATTTATGTCATTTACATCGATATCAAACTCAGGGTTGTCATGCTGTACACATCCCGAGTTTTTGAGTTGTCTCCACATATCAACAGAACTCATGCTACCAAAAAGCTTTGAAAAATATCTACGTTTCGCCCTGCGAATAACCGTCCTTGCTTTGTTACGATACCTACAGTACTTTAACCAATTGTCCTGAGTCCGAATAGACTGGAAAGCTGAATATGCCAGATCTCTTACTGACCTTGCAAACGTTACATCACTTGCTTCAAACCAATACCACTATCAAAACAAACATAAAGGGTACAACAAATGCAAACAAATACAACATATAGCAAACTAAGCGATAATTGCATGATTATGGCAAAACAAGTGGAAACAAAAGCACATCAATAACATGTAAGGTTAGGTTAGGTTAGGTTAAAGGACGCGCAGCTGTCGTGTTGGACAGCCACTCCACTCGGAGACCTTATGGTCCATTGTGTTCATCCTATAGTAAGGGTAGGAGAAAAGAAAAGAAATAATAGCATAGGAGGTATCGAGTTTAGAAGTAAGAAAAAGGAATAATTAAGTAAATTAGAAGATAGTTGAGAATGATTAAGTAAGTGCTACGGATTGAGAAATTATTTGTAAAGAGAGAGAGAGCGAGTAAGGAGGTTTGCCGTATTAAGATGCTGTAGTTTGTTCGTGTTGAAGCCACTTCAGACCCTTGGCGAGAAGAAGCAGTGTTGTCGGCTCGGCTTGGCAGAATGTTGTCAGAGATGATAACGTATGTTCACCCATTGTTTGAATTCTCCTGGTCCTGAGCATTGGACAACGGCATAATAAGTGCTCAATCGTCTCTGTTTCTTCTTCGTCTTCGCATAATTTGCAGTAGTCCGTGGGGTCATCTCTATCCCATTTGCAGGTCATTGATCTTATCCTGCAGTGTCCCGTGATAACTCCAATCATTAGTTTTAGGTCGGGTTTTCTCATAGAGAGTAGGGAAGTGGTCTTCCGTTTGGAGAGGTTGGGCCAGATTGCCTTTGATACCTTGCAGCCAGGTTTGTTATTCCAAATCTGACCAGCCTTCTCCCTGTATGTTTGTTCTAGGAGCCGCATGAAGTGACACAGGGGTGGCCTGATTGAGTTATCGATTTCGATGTCGTTTGACTCAGATCCGCGACGTGCCAGTTCATCCGCCTTTTCATTTCCCTCGATGTCGCAATGCCCCGGGACCCAGCACAAGGTAACGATTGATCGTAGGGCCTCCAAAGCTTTCCTGCAGTGCAAGACCGCAGCAGATTTGATTGAATGGGATCTAAGTGATTTTAGGGCCGCTTGGCTATCCACATAGATAGTCACCGGTCCGGCTATATCCCCTTCCATGTTTTTAATCAATTCTGCTGCTTTCGTGACCGCAAAGATTTCGGCTTGGAAGACGCTACAATTTTCGCTTAGCTTGTACGAGATCCGTAAGTTGAGGGTATCGCTGTAGACGCCCGCTCCTGTTCCCTTTTCCATCTTGGATCCGTCGGTATAAATCTCTATACCGGGTAGAGGTAGGGAGTTGTGGGTCCAGGCTTCTCTGTCAGGTATCCAAACTTCAATGTCGTCGAAGTGTAATTGTGGTGATATACAGTCACTGATTACCTCCAAACCCACTGATAGTCCAGATTGTCGTAAGGTAGCAGCATGGCCGTAGTCGAAGTTACGCCATGAATTTAAGTCCTTGAGTCGGAGAGCACTCTTTGCTGCCAACTCCTGCACCACGAGATTCATCGGATGAAGATCCAGTAATACATTGAGAGCAGCCTGTGGAGTGCTTTTCATGGCACCGGTAATTAGGAGAGATGCCGCTCTTTGAACGACATTAATAATAATAATAATCAATAACATGTAAAGTAAGGACTAGAAAGAATAAGAAAATTCTACATGGTAGTTGATGTTTAAATAGAGTAACTGCGTAATAGAACTTTACGTTACAGTACAAATTTTTAATTTAACGGAAATTCAAATAAATTTACTTAAACCTATCAGTTACATTCGTAACATTGTCCCGCTTAAGCCTGTTTCTCCTGACTAGGCACAGTTCTCGTTCCGTAGTGGTGTCAGCCGTTGTAGCTGTACTACGCCTTCAGCTTTGACCTTGGACTTCCGCTCCTCTAGACGACGTTGCTTCCTTCGTGACGTTATTCCTTCTTTCTCGTGGTCACCCTACTTCTAAGTGGCACCTGGTCTTCATCGGACCTGTCCTTCCTTGCATTTCCAGGGGACCTCTCCTAGATCTTTGCTTTGTCTTCCCTCTTGCGTGTTCTTTTCGCTTCCTTACCGACCAATTATCAGCAGCTTCCACCTTCAGCGCACGGACATCTACGGCGATTTCGTCAGATTCTGCACTCGGGCGATGCCTGCTTTTCTTTTCGTTATAGCCCACATTTATCGGTATTTCCACATTGGACCAAGTCATCAACGGTGTTTTATATCCAGGTTGATGTCGAAGACAATCATGAAGTCTACATCAAGTATAACTTCGTCCATTATATCGGCAACTATAAAATCGAAATTTAACGATTTTCTACTCATTCTCGGCCTTTGGTAGGCCTTTCCATTTACTGTTGTAGTCTCGCCTGTGGCCGTCCGCAATTTGACTCCATTTAATGGCAATACCTTCCCTTTTAACAAATCCCTTCTAATAATGGACTTTGTTGCACCAGTATTCAATGTCAAGGTACGTAATACACCATTGATGAAGCCTTTAACCGTTAAGTTGTGATTCTTCTGCTGGACTATGGTTATAGAGATTGTGGGACCATCGTTTTCTTCATCTACTAGCGGTCTTTCGTAATTGGCGAAATTTACTTTATTTGCTTCACCTGATGTCTCTCTTTCCAGATTCTTGGCCACCTGTTGGTCGTAGCTTTTTGAAGGCGGTGAGTTGGATCTGGGCCTTGGTCGTCGCAATCTGCATTCCCGTGCAATGTGTCCAGCTTTCCGACAGTTATAGCAAGCCTTTTTCATTCTGCCAGGCCCTCGTTTCACTTTATCTATTACCTGCATTAGTGCATCCTTCATCAGGTCGACAATGTTCTGGGGATTGTTGTCCTCAATTTCTAGCCTCCGCACGTTGTAAGCTTGAGGTTTCACCATAATCCTCGCGGGCCAGCACAAATGAAACGGTTTCTACAAATGTTCCCATCGGTTTTATCTCTGGATCAGGAATACCACTAGCAAATGATGAAGCAAAATACAATGTAAATATTGCATTTATGAAGTCAACCGTAATACAATACAACAACTAACAAATTCACAGAAACAACATTGTTGTTATTGAAAATTTAATGTCAAAGAAAATATAAAATAATAGGGTCGTTCTAAAAATGTTCTCAGGAAAAATATAAATACACTTTGGAAATCCTCTAAAATAGAACAAATTTGAATCAATATGTAAATATGAAGTATTCAGACAGGTCATTTTTATTACACGTTTAGGATAAAAAAAGTATTTTATGGTAGCAAATTTCAAAATTTCAAATTTCATAAGTAGACCCTATTACATTTTGAAAACCAAATTTACAAAAAAAGGGAAAAAATACAACTGATTGCTTCTACCTTCTATAAATGTGCCTTGTAACAAAAAAAAAAAAAAAGGATAAGTTAAAACTATAAAGTATTGTTTCAATTTTAATGAATTTTGTATGTTAACAATCTGACATAATGACAAAGTGGTAAATATATGTATATTGTGAATGACAATAATTGGGATAAATATGCGTTTTCTCGGCATATGTATTGTCTAGTAGAGCGTTGTCTACGATTAGGGTTCTTAAAACTAAAATACTTTAAACTTAATAACTTAAAAATATTATTATATTTATTAATAAAAAATATGCAAATATGAAAAATCCGATGTCACATAAGTGGGCGCCTTTATCGCTTTGGTTTGTTTATAAATACCCAGCAAACCAATCGTACCGATATCGTAACGAAATCGGAACAAAATTCGGACGTTACGTCCGATATCTGATCCGAAATCGTAACGATATCTTAACGAAAGTTGTATGAAGTGGTTGACATAATTTCGGAACGAAATGTCGGATCGAAATCGGATCGATTTCGATCAGAATTCGCTACGAAATCGGAAGAAAATCCTTGGGAAATTCGGAATTCGAATTTTTTCCTCCGAATTTTCGTACAGATTTCTGAACGATTTCGGAATAATGTCGTATGAAAATCTGAGGTAACTTCCGAACTTTCGTAAAGATTTCTGAACGATTTTGGGATAATTTCGTATGATTATCGAAGGAAAAAATTTTTCTCTAATGCCTCTTTTTATTGATAAATTTGCTTTGTTATGTTTTTTATTGGAAGATTATAATTTCAAAGATATGTAATGATTTTGACTGTTGTTATCATTTTGTACTTATAGTAGAACAATGCAAACTTTGTGTACGAATATGTTGAGTCTATCAGCACTAACTTGAATTATTATATGTTGCATTTATATTTAAAATATTTAAAAAATGTATATGCGAATTTTATAACCAACAATTTTGTTTTTCGACAACAAACTAAAATGTTGCTTGTTAGATATATACAAAAGGTGGTTGTTGTGCGAAGGGAAATTTGTTTCCGACATATCGGAACGAAATCTGAACGAATTCCCCTACGAAAAATCGTATAGAAATCGATACGAAATCTGAACGATTTTGTTTCCGAAATTGTTCCGATATGTCGGACATCCGACATTTGGTTTGCTGCGTACATACATATTTAAACACAAACATACTAATACCTTAAAGCATGATACTCCCGCACGATGGCACGTTTTTCGGCCTTTTGCCCCATTTTATGCACTTTCGCGGTTACCATGTTGTCAGGCTTACATCTTTAAACCGTTCTTCTTCTTCTTTATTTGCCAATCCGTATTCGGACGTTGGCGATCATACAATTACAATTTAGTGTTACCACATTTAACTTAACTAATTGTTAATATTATTATACAATTAAATGACATGTTTTATTCAATTATCAAAAGGCTTCGGTTTCTGGCGGCACTCAGAAGACTTCGTACTTCTTGCAGACCCGTCCATTCTTTAATGTTATTAATCCATGTTGTTTCTTTCCTTCCTCTGGGTCTTTTTCCTTCGAAACCGTTAAGAATTTTAATTTATTCTCGTTGAGAATTTTTAGATCTTTTCATAAAGAAGGAAAATTGTGAAGGTCAAATTTCTTCTATAATATGTATTTTCTCGGGTTTTTGGGTCTGTAAATATCAGACCGTTAAAAATTCGCGAAACAAACAATTAAAAAATGTAACTAAGATCTCAGTAAAAAAACATTCTAAAACATAGAAATAATAAATAATTTAACTTAAGAGGAATTTTCCTTTTTTTCAGTATCCGGCTGATTTGGTTCTGTGCGATCGGTAAAATGGTCATGGATTTAACACTGTCCATTTCAAATATTCATCGAAGTAACATGAGCATAAATAGTGGTTCTGCGGAGTCACCTTTTTCACCAATTGAATGTGATGCAATTAGTTTCCAAGGTGTCCCATTATCGGAACTAAGTAAAAGCTCTAGGAAAAAACTGTCCCGCCTTCTGAATTCAAAAAAAATATTGCGTTCTGAAGAAGGCTATGAACGTGACTGGCGAGGTCTGGCAGTTTTGACAAAACAAAAAAGTTTGTGTGATGAAAACGGTATCAGTGGTGATGACCCAATGAGTAAAGTTATTCAACTTTGGTGTAAAAACAGCCCGAATACTGCTACATTTGCACATTTGGAGACATATTTAGGCATCATTGATCGCTGGGATGTCTGCGATGACATATATGAGGACTTGGGTAGGTATATTTGAAAATTTATAACATATGTTAATCTATAGTGCTACGTTCGGACGATCGTGATTAGCTTTTTATTGTTTGAAACATAGTCTTTTTTTGAGAAACCGGTATTTTTTTTATTTCAATTCATATTTGCCTAGTAGGGCGGGGCGATTTGTATGGAAGGAAAAAAACCTTAATGGGCCCTTCGCGTTTCTGATTCCTGGGATTGAACTGAGCAAAAAAGTCCACTAGACCATAGGTCTACCGCGAAAATCGAGCCTCCCGATTTTGACTAAGTTTTTTATCCACGTTTTTTGGACATTTTAGCATATAACGGCCAAACCATTGAGATTTTCGATCCAATACATACAAAATTGTAGCCAAGACAGTGATTAATAGACATCGGATTTTGCATATTTGCATATTTTTTATTAATAAAGATACGAAAATTCTGATTGGACCAAAATTCGTTTTGAAGAAAACTGAATGCAATGACAGGCTCATATTTTTTATTTTTTTTTGCATATTTGCATATTTTGCATATGCACAAAATATGCAAAAAATATGCAAAATATGCAAAAAATATGCAATATATGCAACTAATTTTTTTGACGAAAATCGTCAAATTAAATTTGGAAAGTCATCAAAAAGTGTTCTAAATTAAGTTTATTGTCGTTAAACGTCGATTTCTTAGCAGATTATTATGTTATTAATTATTATTCCGCCACAGCAATAAATCTGGACTAAAACACTTAGAAAATTTCATATAACCCAGCCTTCTTATTACAACATAAGTTGCTTTCTAATACAAATTTGTTCAAAAACTCAATCAGAAATGTCAAAATGAACGTATCCAAATATGTTGATAGTTTCTGCTCGGCCAAATTGTCTGACAGAATAACAAATGAGCTAGAAATTAAGACTAAGACAATATTGAATATTACATAAAATCTTTCATATTTTACTAAAAACATATAACATATAAAAACATATACAGGGCAATCATGAATATTTCCCTCCGAATTTTCCGCACGGAAAATAATTTTAGAAAGTGAAACTCTTTTAAAATCAATATTTGTTAAAAGTTGAAAGCTACTAGATTCGCTTCATGATGGCATATTCTAGTCGAATCGACAAAAATATTCCCTTTTTGGGTATAAATATGGAAAAAAAATTGTGAATTTTGGGAAAGGAAATATAATATAATTGTTCCACAAACATCCCAGGCGGGACAGGGGAGACTTCTCTCATATCAATGAGTGCACCATATTAGCTCAATGATATGGGACCTACTGTTTATCGCCGAGTCCGAACGGCGTGTCTAAGACACCACGTGTAGAGAAGTTGTACAAGGCTGAAATACTCAGAAAATGTCGCCAACATTACTAAGGGGTATTTTGCCACCGTTGAAAAGTGTTTGATGTTGACTGGCCGGGGAATCGAACCCACGACCTTTAGCGTGCAAGGCGGGTGTGCATACCATTGCACCACGGTGGCACCCACCGGAATTGCACGGAATTTTTATTCATGATTGCACTGATAACTATATTTTAATACCCTAAGGGTATTATGTCTTAGTGAATGAGTTTGCAACATGCAAAAGGAACAAAATAGACCCACAGTTCCTTTTGATTATCTGCATAGATTCGCACTTATCCAGGTATTTTTGAAAACAAAGTACAGGTCACATTATAGACCAATTCGCATAAAAAATTTTTTTTTGGCCCTAGGGCGATCCCTTTTTGTTTGAAAATTAAGATTCCTTGAAATCTTTGCCTTTTAGATGTATAGTGCTTTTGGCAATTTTAATGACAATATTGCGGCGAATATTTTTCTTAATATATTTATTTATATCCCAGACAACAAGACTAACGTGTTATAAAAGGTGTTATATCCTGGTAATCGATAATTTTTTCTAAATGTTGCTGAAAAAATTTTTACAGCAACTCCCCCATTAAACAACTGTCCAAATTCGAAACATTTGTAATAATTAGTTCAAATTATCGAGTACACGGTCAGGTATAAGTTAATTGATTGTATAATTTCTTTTCGACTGTGTTATCAAAATTGTTTGTCTGTAGCAGGAATGACAGAACTATATTTTTTAGCATTCCAAATGCTTTTTAGCAGAAATATGTGAGTGGTTTTGCCATGTTAAAGATAATTCCAAGGGTTTGACTTATTTTACCACTACCACGCTATTGTGTGGTCATGTAATTTTGCACTAATCATTTGGTGTTCTTCACATCAATTTTAAGTACATCCCACTTTAAATAAAACTTGTTGTTTTTAAAATTTGAAAACAACAAAACCCGAGATTAAGCTGAAATTATTTTACAACAATAAAATAATACACATCTCAACACAACTACCAAAAGTGAATCTAAAAATAATGCATTACTTTTCGCCGAGGAGTGAACATTTCCCAATTCTGCATTAAGCGGTTGTATGCTTACAATATACATATAAAATTATGTATTTTTAGTGCATTAAACTAAAACCATGTCATCAATATTAAAGCGGCAGTTAGAGCGTTTTTCCAAAGAAGCTTTTTGACCACAAATATAGGACTAAACACTATAAAATATATTCAAATCAAATATGTGGATATTCAAAAAGTATACTTCTAATTATAGTTATATTCCAGAACCTGGAATCGTAAATGGTACTTTAGTACTGTTTCCCATTTTGCGCTAAAAAACGAACCCTTTTTCCAAAAACTAGAAAAAATTGCGCTTTTATCTAAACAAAAATAGCGATGACTAACTCCAGCTCCTTTGTTTTTCTGGTAGACAATTTTAGCCGATTAGAAACTATTATCATATTTGGACATGTTGATTTTGACATTTCTGATTGAGTTTTTGAAATTTTTTCATTATCTATCTACATTTGTATAGGAAGCAAATTATGTTGTATTAGGAATGCTGGGTTATTTGACATTTTGTCACCTTGTGAAAACGGATTTAAGTCTTGTTAGTCTAGATTTATTGCTTTGGCGGAATATCTGGAGAGCCTCAATAACATAATAATCTGCAAAAAACTATGTTAAACGTCAAACAACTTAACTTAGAATGCTTTTTTGATGATTTTTCAAATTTAATTGACGATTTTTGTCAAAAAAAAAAAACACTTGCATATTTAGCATATTTTTTGCATATTTTGCATATTTTTTGCATATATTTTGCATATTTTTTGCATATATTTTGCATATTTTTTGCATATTTTTTGCATATTTTTGATATGACCCCAAATATCGAAAAATTTACCCTCAAAACGCCTAGATCCAAAATTTGAGTCCAATCGGATAAGAAATAAAAAACATGCTAAAATCCGATGTCTAGTGATCAAGAACTCTCTAATACATCGCAAAAGCATTGGAACGCTCCTTCAGGCAGTTTTGGCCTTGAGAAGGTGCAAACTATTCGGAAAATATCGATAAATGACATTGTGCTACAAAAGTTGACCAGAAAAATATTCAAGCGTCCCAATGCAAAATTTTATCGTGTTGGGATCCATGGACAACGTAAGTGCCTATAGTTCGTTTGGGTCACTGCGTTTAGTTTTTTTATAACGGTAAAAGTAGTGAAAATCTGACTTTCTTTCATCTTTAAATTTAAACGGACATATTTTCTTTTTTCACAACGAATATCTATTTGTCCTTCTTCCTTTTAAAGGGGCGAATAATATCTTTCGAACAAGTTATTATTTTTTAATCGGTTAACAAATGGCTAAGTTATAGTGGCTTAAGTCTGAAAACCCCTACAAAAAACTATATTTATGTGAATTTATGTGAAATAAGATTCAAGATTGTCAGAATGCCGCCCTGAGCAACAGGGTGCCTAACAGGTGCCAACGATTCTTCTAGTAAAGCTGTCGTTGCAGTACTTGCTCGAATGTTACCGTGAGAGCCATCCCAATCACCATCTGATGGGTAGGCCCGACATATTCAGGCAAATCAAGGAGAATATCCACGATCTAGAGGCAGGGTCCAACGATACAGGAGAGAACCCCTAGATCAACAGGAATATCAAGCAGGCGTAAATAACATTCACACGGACGCAGTTGCTAAGGTTATAAGCAAATATAGTGCGAATGAAATCCTCGGGGTACATCCTCCATATATCGCAGCTGAGGAGCGTCAGCTGCCACGTCAGCAGTCGCCTAAATTCCTATTGGGCACGTATCGATAGCACCGTGCAAAACATCTGCCCAGTATGCTTCATGTCCTGCACAACACACAGCATATTTTCAACTGCCCGGCCAAACCTACTCATCTAACTCCAGTTGATCTGTGGTTACAACCCATCGAAACAGCCACTTTCATGGAACTGGAGATAGACCCAGAGCCAGATTGAGAAGAAGAACAAACATACAATAATAAAAACTGTTACAACAACAACGAAACTGCGTGGAAGCCTTATAGTACGAATTTCCGAAACCTTTATCACAAGCCTACACTCAATAGGAACCATCATTCATAAGCCGTTTCTCCTTGGCGTCATTAGTAAAAAGCAAAATAGGTTGTCTACACAAACTTTACATGCTGAGGACTTCAAAACATTATTTGATCGAAGAAGAAATGTATTAAATATACTCTTTTTGCTCAGTCCTAACATAAAAGGTTTATGGAAACTGGTTGAAACTTGGCTCAAAATACACCATTTATGGTATGACAATCCCTATATGTTGTTTTTGAAAACCATCTAGAGTTTTAAATAACACCTCTAGTAACTAAATGTTTTGTCTACAAAATTAATAGAAGTGGTCAATAAGTGCTCCATTTATAGAAAAATTGAGGCAAGGACCATTTTTTGGACCACTATAGGACATTTGTTTTCATACAGTTTTCAAATCTATTGGATTCATAATTATAAACTTATATATTAGCAATTTTGGTAAAAACTGATCTAAAACCATTTTTTGTCGAAATTTAAGAGCTAATGCACTCCCTGAACCACCCCATAGGTGTTGACAGTGGTTTCAAGCCACAGGGATAAAAATATTTTTGTTGTTCATTTTCTTAGCACTCGTATTCGTTTTAAGAATTTGTTCAAGCTGGCGTAAACAGTAAACAATTTTAAAAAATTAAAATATCTTTTAAAGTATTAACATTTGAGGTGTCGACAATGGTAAACAAATACATAATAAATCAATATAGAGAAGAATATGTGGCGCCAGTTTCGTCCCCGAATTTATGTGAAATAAGATTCTAGCTTGTCAGAATGCCGCCCAGAGAACAGCAACAGGGTGCCTCCTCAAGTCTGCAGTGGACCATTTACATGAGGAGGCAAAGATTCTTCTAGTAAAGCTGTCGTTGCAGTACTTGCTCGGATGTTACCGTGAGAGCCATCCCAATCACCATCTGGTTGGCAGGCGCGACACATTAAGGCAAATCAAGGAGAATATCCACGATCTAGAGGCACTGTGTTTACCGTTTCCATAGTTTGTGTGGACATAACTCCGTAAAATTACTTTTTCGAAATTCATGTTTGGCAATAGGCCTGTTCGATCCTTCGCAAGTAAAAAGTATTTGCAAGTTCTTGCAAGTACTTGAAATAACTTCTCATTTCTCTTTTATTGAACAAGTTTTTAATCCAGCAGCATTTTGTAAAAGTTTGTACAAATTTGTACTAAGACTAGCGCTTAATACAATAACGGTGGAATACTTTTCACAAATCCTTTTAGTATGTTGCCTCTATCTTATTGCATTTCAAACGTTCCCTCTGCAACAGCTATGAATAAATTTCCATACAAATATGTCAGAAAATATAATTCTATGCAATTTTTCACAATCATGCGTCAGTCCCAATTAATGAAAAAAATCAAGGTATTAAGTTTACCATAAGAAAATCAATTAATTAGCTGGTCGATATGACCTACGTTGTAGCATGTGATTGATAGATCGCATCAGATATTACTTAAAGCAAACAAATTGCTCTACGTTGTCAATGTGAGAAGTATTAGAGCCACATTATGTGCAAACATTTTGTTTATTCAGTTGATATGTACAGAGTAGCTGTTTTCAGCTCAACTAACATTTATTTAATTAATGGAAACAGTAAACATAGAACTAAAGCTATTTAAAGTGTAAAATAAATAGGCCTTTAATTAATAAATTCTTATAGTATTTCAAACAAAGTTGTATTTTAATAGGGATTTTTTACTATGTGTAGTTCTTGTCATATACGTTGTTCCCGCACGCAGATAAAAAAACATGATTGATCCAGTAATATCCGAAGAACGAAATATGTATTGTAAAGATATTTCTAGATTCCGTATGTAGTATTGTGACTCCAACAATCGTTTTTGTTAATTACAACAATTGTTTTTGTCATGTCAGCTATGCTCACCCATATACGTTAACGGATGTACAACAAGAACATATTCTCTCTTCATTCTCATCTGCTGCTGTTTAGCAAAGGAAAGACACTCTTAGAGAGGCCATGGCACAAAATATTTGAGCGCCAATGGTCATATCCAACAATAGTTTTTGTCTGCTGGGCAATATTATTCTCTTTTCTTCGACTTGTTTTTATTTGTTTCTTCTTTCTTATTCTTCTTTGTGTTTTGATAGTTGAATTACACACCACAATTTGAGAAGTGTTTTTGGTCGTAATTTGTGTCTTCTTTTCATATTTGTTATGGTTTTATGCCGGCTTGTTCTGAGACACACTTCATCTCTCACTTCACGCCTCAAGCATTTTGTTCACCCCATTTACGCTTATTTTTCGAGTATTTTGTGGACGGACTAGGGTGCACCACATCTACCTCAAAGGTCAGAAACGGCATCAAGAAACTAATAAATTATCAGAATGTTCGCGGATTTTTGTAAAGCATTTAATAGAGTGAATCACATGCTCCTTTTATATTAACTTTTTTGGTAATGGCTTATTGTCATGAATTTCTTCCTACTTTTGTAACAGATCCCAGTTAGTTCTGTTTGAAAGTTATCAATCAAAGTTGATTAGTGTCCCCTAGTCACCTAGGACCTGTTTTATTTTTATTATTTGTTAATGATTTATGTACACAGAAAAAACAAAAGTATGCATTTTTTACTAATTCCATTCATAATTTTTTTGGTCCATAATTTAAACGCGCCTCTTTTAAAGTGAATGGACAAATTTTTGTATTCATATATACAATACTATTTTTGCAAAAGTATGAATGCTTTCCTAAAATACAAAAATAAATTTTCTAGTTTCCTCTACATTCACCATTATTTTTTTTTTTTTTGCAATAACCGGTTTTTTTGCTTTGCCTTTAAATATGTTGTGGTTTAGCTTCTACTGTTTTTGTCTTTCCTCCCCTCCATTTATTTACGCACATGGACTTCGTGTCAACAAAGCACAACAGCCCAGCAAACACAACGTCGGAGTGCGACGCGTCTGCTCAAAGTCGGAAGTTTTTTCCGACGCATCTGACTGACTTCGGTCCGAACTCTGTCCGGTTAGTCTGACGAACTTTTTTCCCTCTCTCTCTCTCTCTCTGAAGGGATTTTTTCTATTTTCTCTTGTGCTGCTTTGGCAAAATTCATTATAAATAAGCAGCGAGAAAAGAATTGTACATGTTTTGCTCTTGCACATTGTGGACAAATTGTAAATGTGTAATTGTTGATGTGCCGACGTTAATAAAATACGAACGAAAAAATGATTGCTCCGGTTTCAATTTCTGTATCGGAGAACAAATTTGGTTTATGTTTGTTATGCGTGTTGATGCATGATAGTGTTTAAAGATCATTCATAGTGAAAGTAAAGATTTTCTTCGTCAAACTTCAACACTTCCGTGGAAAGTCATATGTTTTATATATGTATATATTGCTAAAGTTAAGTTTCTTAGTACTTTTATATAGTAATAACAATTGCTTTACATATTTCACAGATACTGTATAGATTTCGTTTGTTGTCGGAAAACACTCACTATATCAATAGCATTATTTCACATTGTTCTGATCTACAAGATACATAATTCATTAAGAAAAATCAAGTAGAAGAGAAACGTTTAAAGAACAATAATTACAAAATTAAAAAAAAATACTAATTTCAAAACAAAATAATAAAACTAATTTCAAAATAAATTATTTATTTATTATTAACAATGTAGTAAATACATACAGTCAACCAAAAAAGTCTACATACACCCTATTAATCTCGAGTTTTAAGGGTAAGGAAGCATTTTATGAAAATCCAAGTACATAGTTCTATTTCATATCCCTAATAAAGAATATTACATACAACAAACATATATTCCATAATACGAATAACGGTAAATTCTATAAAAATTAAAAAAATAATAGGGAAAAAGTGTACATACACCCAATGAAATATTAAGATTACCGTAAAATTTATGGAATAAACAATACAAATTTTACATTTTATTGCTTTATCGAATGTCTCTGGTTGTCCATCATATCTTTTAGGCAAAATAGGAACTTTGGGTATAGCTGCGTATAGCTCCTTAAGGCGGACCCTCGCAGATTTCTTTGAGTTTTTCAGTCTGGTAGTTTATGAAACCCCAGGAAATACAGTGGGACTAATTATTTTGAGATCCTAGAGCGTTCTTATGGATAATATATGCTCCTGAGCTTCGCTAAATATGCCATTTCCTGAGTTTTTCATAATTTTTATAGTTTTCACAGCGTTCCAAGGGACAATTTATAAGCAAGAACCTTGGAATTACCTTGTAATAAATTTTTGGACCTTAACTCAATCAGAAATGTACAACATTATTCTACAAACCCGCTCCTAAAGTTACCAAAGCATCAAAGTAAAAGCACCACCAAAGAATGCATGAAATTTGTATGAAATTTACACTGTTAACTAGTATGCTCTCGTATTATGATCGTTAGGGTCACATGAAGCGCTATAAATGTCGGATACTTTTACATTGCTGATTCAATGGATGTTCGAGGTATTACAAGGTAATTCGAAGGCTTCTGCATGTAATTTGCTTCTTGGAATGTTGTGAAAACTATAAAATTTATGAGAAAGCTCAAAAATTCGTATATTTAACGAAGCTCAGGAGCATATATTATCCACAGGAAAAACTTCATAGCGCTCTTGGATCCCGAAAATTATTAGTCCCACTGTATTTTCTTGGGTTTCATAAACTGCTAGACTGAAAAACTCAAAGAAATATGCAAGGGTCCGCATTAACGAGCTATACGCGAAGTCTGACATTAAATAACAGCAATTAATTCACAAATATGTTCCTATTTTGTCTAAAATATGTCATAGACAACCTGAGACATTCGATAAAGCAATAAAATGTAAAATTTGTATTGCTTATTCCACAAATTTTACGGTAATCTTAATATTTCATTGGGTGTATGTACACTTTTTCCCTATTATTTTTTTAATTTTTATAGAATTTACTGTTATTCGTATTATGGAATATACAGTCAGGGACAAAAGTTTACATACACCCCCTAAATCTCGGGTATTAGGGTTAGTAGTGATTTTTATGAAATTCCAAATATGCAGTTTTATTTCTTCTCTCTAATAAACAATATTTAATAGAACAAAAGTATATTCCATAATGCAAATAACGGTAAATTTTACAAAAACCTAAAAATGATGGGGACAAAAGTTTACATACACCCCAAGGAAATGTGGGTATTACCGTGCAATTTATGGAATTAACAGCAAAATTTATACATTTTATTGTTTTGGCGAATGCCTCTGGGTGTCTGAGATATATTTTAGAGAAAAGAAAAGAATGTATCGGACTATATTACAAGGCAATTAAAGGCCTTCTGTATGTAATTTGCGCCAAGAATTCCGTGGAATCTATTCACTTCCTGAGAAATCTGAAGAAAAACGTGCATTTATCGACGTTCGGGAAGGTATATTGTGCACAAGAACAACTTCAAAGCTTTCTCGGGCCTCAAGACTTGCAATCTGACACTAATTTTGTTCTTATTTTAAAGTGCAATACCTAAAAACGCAAAGAATTGAGCAAGGGTAAGCTTTAACAAGCTATACAAGAAGTTTGATCTTAAATAACGGCATTTGACCCCCAAAAATTCTTTTCTTTTCTCTAAAATATATCTCAGACACCTAGAGGCATTCTCCAAAACAATAAAATGCATAAATTTTGCTGTTAATTCCATAAATTGCACGGTAAAACCCACATTTCCTTGGGGTGTATGTAAACTTTTGTCCCCATCATTTTTAGGTTTTTGTAAAATTTACGGTTTTTTTTATTATGGAATATACTTTTGTTCTATTAAATATTGTTTATTAATGAGAAGAAATAAAACTGCATATTTGGAATTTCATAAAAATCACTACTAACCCTAATACCCGAGATTTAGGGGGTGTATGTAAACTTTTGTCCCTGACTGTATGTTTGTTGTATGTAATATTGTTTATTAGCGATATGAAATAGAACTATGTACTTGGATTTTCATAAAATGCTTCCTTACCCTTAAAACTCGAGATTTATAGGGTGTATGTAGACTTTTTTTGGTTGACTGTAGTTAGTAAAGCAAGATTTAGCATTGGCTACTGTGGCCATCAGCTAGAGCTTGCAATAGTTAAAGATTACGATACAATTAGTTTAGATTATAAAATTGGATTTTGATATGAAATTATAAATTGCTTCAATGTTGGCAGGTGTCGGTGATTTCAGGATATCCAGTCCTCGGTTGTTAAGATATGTGTGGTAATGATGGGGAAGTTGGTTGCAATTCTGTAAGATGTGCTCTACTGTACAGATACTTCCGCACTTTGGGCAAGTATTGTTAATGTCCTTGTTAATAAGATGTTGATGCGTGGATATAGTATGTCCCATACGTAGTCTGGAGAATAATCTTATCTTCTTTTGTCCACATATGTGAGATAAATGGGCTTGATACATTTAGGATTGACATGATTGTAATGGTTATGTCTAAATAGAGCTAATTTGTTTGCTCTAATATCAAGGAGCTCAGTTTTAATATGAGCTCTCAAATCCATTTTTTCTGTAATTGTGTCATACACTAGAGGCGCTGTACATCCATTCTTAGCCGCTTCATCCGCTTAACCATTTCCTTTAATGCCACCATGCCCAGGCGTCCAATATAATTTAATGTTGTTATTTTCAGATAATACATCTCTAATTGTATTAACTGAAGTCCATTTAATATTTGATAGATTAGAAACTTATTTTATTATTAATGCAGCCTCAGCTGTGAAGATGGATGCAAAGTCTATGACTTTTTTGGTTTTTAAAACGTTGCCTTCAGCATCAACTACGGCATGTGATGATACTGTGTTTGTTTTCGATTCGTCAGTGTATAGGAACTGCCAATCAGAATGTAGAGAAGAAAAATTTAGAAAATGTTGAGAGTGTGTTTCATTTTGAGTTGTACTCTTGCCTAGAGTACTGAGGGATATGTTGCAAGCTTTGTCTGGAAAAGACCAAGTGGGACTTTTTATTTTGTTACAAGACAGCTTATCTTTGAAATTGAGTACGTTGTTTGTAAGAGAGTGATAAATGGCTGATGGTGTTTTAGATTTTCTTTTCGCCTTCATAATTTTTGATACATCAGCGTCGACAAGCGAGGATTTGGAAGACAGAATTTTCGGCAATAACAGATTTATAGACTCTTGGTATCTGTCTTCGAGAGAGGGTAACCCAGATTCTATAAGCAATGTAGTTATGGGTGTCGTTCTGTATGCGTACAAACTTGCTCTGATGCTGTCATGGTATACAGATTTTATTTTTTTTAGTGTTGAATTGGGGCTATTGCCGAATAAATACAAACCGTAGTCGATTTTACTTAAAACCAATGTCATTACTAAGTATATCAGAGTATTTACGTGGACAAAACTTTTTGATGAAAGGTATTTGATGATGTTGGACCTCGGTATTAGATCTTTCTTCAATTTTAGGATGTGTTCATACCACCGATATTTTTTTTTTTTGAAATACAATGCCCAGAATTTTGAGTTTATTGACGTAAGATATACTAGATCCATTTCCCGATATGTCTGTGGGAAAACAATTGTGCTTTCAATAAATGTGAAGAATTGAAGACTTTGAGAAACATATTTTGGCACCGGATGTCTTGGACCATGTGTTGATGTCAGTTATTATGTTGGAGAACAGATTGTTGTAGTGGTATTATCCTTCTTAGAATTTAAAATGTATAAGTCATCGGCGTAAAGACAATGATATATTTTTGGATGTTGGTTGATGATATTACTTATTTGGTTAGAGGTTATTTGGAATAGCATTACAGATAGTGGAGATCCCTGTGGGATCCCGCTTGCAACGAAAATTCCAATTGTCGCAATTGAAGTAGTCCAGAACTAGTTCTAATCCGTACTAGTACAAAGGGGAGGGAACCAATTGACACCTTTTTATCCCCAAGTAAACGAGGAGGCGTCGGTTGCGACTAAATTAACTTAACAAAAACGACGAGTTGTATAAATAGCTCACATTTACATTTTCTTAATAACTTAAATATAAAAGCAGCATCCAATAACAGAAGCAAGTGTTGATGAACTGAACATATTCGTACATATTATTCATATTGTTCTGGTATAATAAAGGAATACGAAGGAAATATGCAAATTGCACCCTCTTCTTCTCTCTACCCGCCAGCAATTCCAATTGTCGCTATTTAAATAGTTCTAAACTAGAGTTAAGGGGTACTAGTACAAAACTGACCCCTAAGTAATGCGAAGGGAACCAATTGACAACTTTTTATCCCCGAGTAAACGACGAGGCGCAAGTTGCGACTATTTACTCTTAAATAAAATCTACCACTTTTTTAATTGTAGTGGTATATGACTGTAAACTTGGAACTAGTACAATACCACCAACAGGTAATGCATAGAGGGTCAATTGGTTACCTCCTATGACATCCCCATGTTAAAGTTTACAGTTGATTGCACTGTGAGGGGTCTGAGGTAGAACTACCCAGCAAAATGTTCGATGCCAAAGATGACATTCAATCATGGGTGCAAGTGATCTAGCATGTCATCTTTTTAGCATCTTCATCGATGAATTTTATATGAGCGTGGACCCCAAAAGATGACGTTCTTTTCTGGATCCTAAGCATGTCATTTTAACCAATGCTTTGGCATGTCATTTCCACCAATGATTTGACATGTCATTTTCACCAATGCTTTGACACGTCATTTTCACCCATGCTTTGACATGTCATTTTAACCAATGCTTTGGCATGTCACTTTCACCAACCCCTTGGCATGAAATTTTCATGTCTTGTTTGGAAAATGGAAATGCTGTATTAAAATATGGTTTTCATGAAAAACAAAACTCTTTATTAATTCAAACGAGTTAATGAAATAGCTACAATTAATTTATCAGTTTAGTTTTTCAAAAGTTTACATCCAAAATTGCAATGTAATCACCACCGCTGCAACGCAAAAGATTACTTCCTCCGTTCTCCGCAACTGATATTCTTTCATCTTACAAAAGGGTTTTTCAATTATCTTCCCATCACCAGTTCAGATTTCAACATGGACTCCAAATGCACTCCTTTAAGTATTTTTATTTCGTAAATTACTTTTATTTTATAATTTTGTTATTTTATAACAACATTTTGGTAATTTATACTCTTTTGTTTAGTGACGGAAATATGTAGGGATCTACAACCCGGCTTGCTTTAGGGATCTCTAAGAACAAAATGTAACGAACGGGGAGGAGAGAATTTTTATGGAAAATACCATTTATGCTTAATTAATTTATTTTTAATTGTTTCTTTCCAAAAGTAGTTTCTTCTTTATTTTCAGATTCTTGTTCCTTTTCGTTTCGGACTTTTTTTCAAATTCCAAGAAGCGAGATTTGATTGATTTCATTCTATGTCAGATTTAGAACAGACAAGGGAACTTTTAAAATAGCAATGTGTGCAGTCCGATTCTATTTTTAGCTCGATGGTTGGGACTTCATATAATACCAATTGTTTAGAAGTTTTAGTTGTTTGATATGCAGGAAATGTGAGACAACATCACGACGACAGTTCTAACAACTTTGGTCTGTTCCAGAAACTGCAAGAATCTACTTGTTTTTACTACGATAACAATTTTTCCTTTATGTTATCGGAAAAAATAGTAAAAATTAGTAGATTTTTGCAGTACTGGAACATACCAAAATGAAAATAAACAGGTGTGTAAATAAAAACACAAACATCATCTCTATTGGATCGATGGAATGGGTACAAATGCTGATGAAAAGATCGGATCTTTCACGACTTCCTTTGCATTGGTTCAAATCCTAATGAAAAGATCGGATCTTTCACGACTTCCTTTGAACCAATGCAAAAGATGACATGAAATCACGTCATCGCAAAGAACCCCTTCCGTCAAATTTTGCTGGGTAGTTACTTTAACCCAGAGAATCGACGAGTTTCCGATGCCGAACTAGTCCATCTTGCAGGCGGGATACCAATATCCATTGTGTATTGCTCAGAAAAGAAATTGTTAATTCTAACTGGAAAATGACGTCCAATTACCAAACATTTATAGATTTCGTTTGTTGTCGGAAAACACTGACTATATCAATAGCATCATTTCGCATATACAATTTTTGAATTTCTTTAATATAAATGCAACATCTAATAACTCAAGCTAGTGCTGATGGACTCAAAATGTATGTACATATGGTTCACATTGTTCTGATTTACAGATACATAACTCGTTAGGAAAAATCAATTAGAAGAGAAACGTTTAAAGAACAATAATCACAAAATTAAATAAAAAAAACTAATTTCAAAATAAAATAAAAACAAGATTTTTATAGAAAAAATAAATTGTTTGTTTTGTTTATTGTTGAAGATTCAATCTCATTTGATTGCTTGAGTAGGAGTATTCCCCTAATAGCTCAACTTCATTTATTACCCTCTATTACAGAGAGTAATGTTTTTCAAAACGAACTGACAGCGTTGCAAAATTTTACTGATCGCTAACAATATCATGATTTCATCCCGGCGAAGGGTATTATTAATTGGCTTCTCAGTTTTTGAAATGATGCCTTTTTAGCGAAAAACAGAACTCTTTAAGTGTCTAGTATTCCCATATCAATGAGAATCAGACTCACTTTTCGGCTTTTCCAAAGAAACACCAAAATCAAAATATTCTGCAACATGTCAGCACGTATCAACTAAGAATTCATCGAATTCTGTGAGTTGAAAAGAACATCAACACAGTTGCCTGTGAGGTTGTTGTTGGAATTTTGTTTTTAACAAAGTTCCCCTGCGCGTGCCTCCGCTGTTTTTTGTTTGTTTTGTGCTTTTTGTTGAAGATTCAATCTCATTTGATTGCATGAGTTGGAGTATTCCCCCAATGGGTCAACTTCATTTATTACCCACTGTTACAGAGAGTAATGTTTTTCAAAACGAACTGACAGTGTTGCAAAATTTTACTGATCGCTGCAAAATTTTACTGATCGCAATATCATGATTTCATCCCGGCGAAGGGAATTATCAATTGGCTTCTCAGTTTTTGAAATTATGCCTTTTCAGCGAAAAACCGAACTCTTTAAGTGTCTAGTATTCCCATATGAATGAGAATCACACTCACTTTTCGGCTTTTCCAAAGAAACACCAAAATCAAAATATTCTGCAACATGTCAGCACGTATCAACTAAGAATTCATCGAATTCTGTGAGTTGAAAAGAACATCAACACAGTTGCCTGTGAGGTTGTTGTTGGAATTTTGTTTTTAACAAAGTTCCATGCGCGTGCATCCGCTGTTTTTGTTTGTTTTGTTTATTGTTGAAGATTCAATCTCATTTGATTGCTTAAGTTGGAGTATTTCCCCAATGGCTCAAGTTCTTTTATTACACTCTATTACACAGAGTAATGTTTTTCAAAACGAACTGACAGTGTTGCAAAATTTCACTGATCGCTACCAATATCATGATTTCATCCCGGCGAAGGGAATTATCAATTGGCTTCTCAGTTTTTGAAATGATGCCTTTTTAGCGAAAAACCGAACTCTTTAAGTGTCTAGTATTCCCATATGAATGAGAATCACACTCACTTTTCGGCTTTTCCAAAAAAATACTGAATACTCCAACTCAAGCGAAAAAATAAATTTATAAAAAATTTAAACACAGTTTTGAATATAAGTAACTTTTTCTTGCTTTGAAGACGATTATTTTGTAATGAATGAATTGGTTCATATTTTGCAAAAGAGAATATACATATATCCCATGTTTATGTTTCATTGAAAAAAGAAACCAGTATTTATTGCTTTATGAATTAGGTTCATATAATGTAAAAATCTGAACATTAGAGACAATTTTTGAACGCTATTCATAAATTGAATGAATTTGTTTTTTTTTTCTGTGTATACAGATAATGTCAAAATTTTGATTAAACAACATTTAAATCTAAAAACATAAACACAAAAACATGTAAACATATGTGCTTTACCAGGAATTCTCAATTGTCAGGGAATTATAACATTGACGGGGCAGTTTTGATGTCCGTAGTATCGTTTATTGATCTCGGTATTTTAATGGATCCAAAATTAAATTTTAATATTCACATTATATCAATGGCGAATAAAGCAAATGGTGTATTAGGTTTTATGAAAAGACGGGCTAAGGAATTTTCAGACCCATATGTCACTAAGCAATTATTTGTTTCTCTTGTTAGATATGTAATATTAGAATATGGATCGGTAATATGGAATCCTCACTATGCAATTTATGTCGATAAAATAGAATCCCTTCAAAAACAGTTTCACTTTTTGCCTTGAGAAGTTTTCATTGGAATAGGACTTTGTTTTTCCCTCATATACGCAATCTAAAGTTGATTCGATTACCAACATTAAAAATCAGACGCATAATGTTGAACACTATTTTTGTTTTAAAGATTATCATTGTACAAATTATTTATCATGTGAACCTGTCGGTAGGATGTGTAATGGTTTCAATTCTTTGTATGATAATATAGACTTTGATATGAACATAATAATAATAATTGTTCCACAAACATCCCAGGCGGGACAGGGGAGACTTCTCTCATATCAATGAGTGCACCATATTAGCTCAATGATATGGGACCTACTGTTTATCGCCGAGTCCGAACGGCGTGTCTAAGACACCACTTGTAGAGAAGTTGTACAAGGCTGAAATACTCAGAAAATGTCGCCAACATTACTGAGGGGTATTTTGCCACCGTTGAAAAGTGTTTGATGTTGACTGGCCGGGGAATCGAACCCACAACCTTTAGCGTGCAAGGCGGGTGTGCATACCATTGCACCACGGTGGCATTAGAAGTCTCAATTACTCCTAGGATGTTTGGTATTGAAAATGGGTTGAAATTGTCGGTATTTTAAAGGTTTTGCCTGATTATGCCATCGTAATGACTGAAATTAGGTATTTTGTATTCGATATGGGTGTACAACATTCCTATAGAGAATTGTGGGTATGCGTATTTCTCACACCGTTTGGGATATTTATATACACTAAGTGAGTGTCGGTAGGCAGATTTCAGAAGATATATTTTTGGTCGTATAAAATACCGTTAAATGTCAAACGAATTGAGATCTTGATCAAATAAAATAAAAATTCAAACATACAATTTACAGTTTCATTCAGTAGTTATAATTTTTTGAAATTTGGAAGTTGCGTGTGGGCAACATTGGGCCATTGTGGTAATAAAGTGGTTACATTAGTGAAAGTCGAAAATGTTGGTAAGTGGTATTCAAATAAATACAAAGGATCATTGGGACATTCGGGCTTGTGAAAAATGTTGTATTTATATTATTATTCGAAGATTGGACTTGAATTAAGAGAAAATTGACAATTTTTTGGTGAATATTCATATTAAATATTAGAAATTTGTAAGATATCAAGCGAATATCTGTTTAAATATCGACGATGATAATTGTTTGTATTGGATTAAGAGTAATATTATCAGGTTTAGAGTCTGCATTCAAAATAGAAAATATTTTCCAAACGCTTCTATTCTGAAAAATGTCAATTTGAGCATTTCAAATTATATGAACACCACCATATACATCAAAATTGGCTAATTTGTGAAAATATAACCCAAATTTCTATTTCATTTCCATAAATTTCCCTCTAGAATTAAGAAAATCTCATCAGCTTATGCTTTTCCACATCATGAATAATAAAAATACAACGATAATTTTTTTTTATCGAACGTTCCCAACGCCACACTTTCCCACCCCTTCCGAACCGTGGGGGCGACCTCCCCATTACGTAGGGATGGCCCAATGTTGTCCACAGGCAACATTTGTAACTCCCTAACCACGAGGAATTTTTAAGAACTTTTTTTGCAGAGGACATATTTTTGCGACAACGAATCATAATAAATATAAAAAATATTTTTATCTCTACGGAAAAAGTTCGGGGTTCAAAGGATTAATTAGTTTCGGCGTTTATTTATTTTATTTTGTTTAGTGGCGACTTTTTCTTGTTTAATTTTCATTTGCTTTTATGTTGTATTTTTATACCCTACACCACTATGTGGAAAGGGTATTATAAGTTTGTTTTGGTAAAAATTCATGTAACACCGCGAAATATTCGTCGGAGACCCCCCAATGTGGTATACCAAGCTTCATATCTCGGCGAGATAAAGCGATTTTGGAATGTGTGTCCGTCCGTCCGTGTGTCCGTCTGTCCATTATAAATTGTAATCAAACTCCAGGCCGCAATTATGGACCGATCGTCACGAAATTTGGTATGGAGGTCGGTTTCACATCAGAATATATCGCTATTTTAATTGGTGATGATCGTGAAATATTTAGCGGGTGAAATGGACCAAAACATAATTTTTATCCGATTTTGTAGCTGCTCTGTAGGTCGCAATAATATTCCGATCGCCTCGAAATTTTAAATAAGGTAAGAGTATATGACAAGGAAGAAGCATGCAATTTGAGATGACGATCAGAATATATTTAGAGTGTTAAATGGACCACAACTTTTGTGTGAAAATTGTGAAAATTTTTAATATACAGCTTATATCTGTTTTCCTGGAAGAGACATTTCGGGTAAGTAAGCTATACTTGGAAGAGGAACCCTCGACCTTTCTATTGATTTCAATTGTGTTGGTGTACATGATAAGATAACAGAGTTACTTACAGCCCAATGTACCCAATTATTCGTTTGTAGTGTTATCATAAACACGCTAGAGTTCGCAATTATAGCTCAATAATCACAAACTTTTGCACGAGGTAAAAGTTTAGGTAGAAGAAGATGCTTACAATTTTGTATGATGATCTGATATTATTTAGCGGATGAAATAGACCATTACTTTTGTATGAAAAATACAAAAAATATTTTTGGTCTATATTTTATTTCCTGGAGGGCATATGCCGGCAGTTTTTGCATTGTTGCAAATTACATGATGCCCTAACGTTTTAATTGTCCAGTTGGATTTTTATACATATGTACATTGCGGCATGGCTTTGCCACCTTTTTGCAAAACGATTCCCCAACCAGGCAAAATCAAATTTTCAACTTTGGCAAAATATCCTTCAGTAAGGTTTGCGACATTTTTTGAGTATTTCAGCCGTATCATTGAGCGAATATGAATCGGGGTACACTCACTCATTGATATGAGAGGAGTCTCCCTTGTCCCTCCTGAGATGTTTGTGAAACAATTATTATATTATTATTTAAGCTTGGTGTGATACGGTACCAGAATCCACAAAGTTATTTCTTACAATAAGTTTATTTGTTCCATAAATAAATTTTGATTTGTGAAAAGCTAATTCCCAGTGGTAAAGGTGTAGGGTATCACATGGTCGGCCCCGTCCGACTATAGCCTTGGCTTACTTGTTATTTGTTCAATAACGTTCGTTACTTCTTTCAAATTATTCGCTCAGATATTTCTTTTTCCTTTAATTATATTATATATAATATTCGCGAGTTTATAAAGAAACAAGTAAAAAAGCATTAAGTTTCATACCCTCCACCATAAAATATTCATTCCTGTCCCCAACTTTAAGTGAGTACGTTAAAATGTCAGATAATGTACAAAAAATGCTTCATTCGGGAGGCCCTTTTTTATGGTGCCTATATCTTACTGTTGACAATTTTTGGTGGGCTAGAAATTGGGAGGTACTGTTATATAGGGGTTATAATAAAACATGGGTCTATGTTGAGAGTTTTTGATGGGAGCCTTTAATGTCAAATAACTCCTAATTCGGTTAAAAAATTTAGCTAGAATCCTTAAAATATCGAAAATCGGTACATAACGTGGGAACTTCAAATGTCATTAACAGCTAGTTCGGAGGTATCTGGGCTATACGAAAATATGAACTTAAATGAACAATTTTTGTTGCAGAATTTTTGTTGACTTTTAAATTTCAAATTACAAAAAGTTCGTCCAAAAATAAAGCTAAGGTACGGAAAATCGGGAGGTTTGTTTTGGGGCTATACAAAAACATGGACCTACGTTCGGTTAAACATTTTAAGTAAAATCCTCAAAGTACCGAAAATCGGGAAGTATCGTTATATTGGGGCTATGTTGACAATTTTTGATGGAGAGGTGTTGTGACCACTAAGAACTTCAAATGTCAAATTACTGCTAGTTCGGTTTAATATTGTAGCTAAAATCATCAAATTACTGAAAATCGGGAGGTACCGTTATATGGGGGCTTTCTTGACAATTTTTGGTGGAGAGGTGTGGTGACCACTAAGAATTTCAAATGTTCAAATTACAGATAATTCGGTTAAAATTTGTTGGTAAAATTCTCAAAATACCTGAAATCGGGCGGTAACGTTATATGGGGGCTATTCCAAAACATGGACCTATGTCCACTAGTTATATAAGTTTATTGACATTTAAGAACCCTATATGTCAATTGATAGCTAAATCGGTCTGAAAATGTAGATAAAAACGTCAAAATGTCGTAAATCGCGGGTACCGTTATATGGGGGCTATACCAAAACGTGGACCTAGGTCCACAACTTTTGTTATATAAATTTAGTTACACTTAAGAACCCTAAATGTCAAATTATAGCTATATCGGTCTGAAAATGTAGCTAAAAACGTCAAAATACCGTAAATCGGGGGGTACCGTTATATGGGGGCTATACCAAAACGTGGACCTATGTCCACAAGTTTTGTCACATAAGTTTAATGACACTTAAGAACAATAAATGTCAAATTATACCTATGTAAACTAATTATATGTGCAAACTAATATTGTGATATTTATTATCGAAAACAAAATATATTTCCAATATTATTTTTACATTGTAGTTAGTGCTTACGATTGCTTTTAAAATATAAAAGAAAATTTCGTTCTTATTAATTTCATATTAGAGAAAAATAATTTATAAAGAATTTGTCATAGAAAATAATTATATGTGCAATAACGAACATTTTTAAAAAATTCATAATAATGAACAAAATTTTTGTACATTTAACATTATATTGTATTGTCCTTGTGGATTAGGACTTGTTGTAGCCTTCGTCTCATAGAACCGACTAGGTTTCTTAAGGTGTTAGTGGTGATATACTCCCATTCCGCCAATAATGCACATTTCAATTATTTCAGCGTCGTGCACTCCTTTGACTTCGCAAAAACTTTGGCGGATAGTATCCCCCGAAGGTCTTCAATGGGTTTGTGGCCATGAGTTATAGCTGGCCACTCCAATAACCGTACATTTCGTGCCTTTAAAAACTCCTTTGTAGGTGCAACATGGTGATTCGGGGCAATGTCCTGCAGGAAAGTCCAATTTTATCCGTACAGTTCTCCGGCAAAATCTATTATGTTGTTCTCTAACAACTAAATTTATGTTTCGGCACTCATTTTTGTCGGAACAAAACTTAAATTAGGCTTTCGTCCAGCTCTGAATGCAGCGCATACCATAAGAGATCCTCCTCGAAAACTTCCCAATTCTCAAATAAATTCTAACTGTATTAAATTTCAATTTTTTCTACATTTTGCTTATGTCCTCTCACTTTTTGCTTAGTGGTAATACCTTAATTGGATTTAATTTGTAATCCCGTCAGTTGAGACATTCGATTTTAATTTACAAACCAATAAAAAATAATTATATGAGAATTATAAAACATTCGCGTCTGTCACGTCATAAAGGGAACACTTAACATCGACGAAAGTCTACTTTAGGTTTTGTTCCGACAAAAATGAGTGCCGAAACATAAATTTAGTTGTTAGAGAACAACTTAATAGATTTTGCTGGAGAACTCTACGGATAAAATTGGACTTTCCAGCAGGATATTGCCCCGAATCACCCTGTTGGACCTACAAAGGAGTTTTTAAAGGCACGAAATGTACGGTTATTGGAGTGGCCAGCTATAACTCATGTCCACATACCCATCGAAGCCCTTCGGGGCATACTATCCGCCAAAGTTTTCCCGAAGTCAAAGGAGTGCACGACGCTGAAAAAATTGAAATGTGCATTATTGGCGGAATGGGAGTATATCGCCACTAACACCTTAAGAAACCTACTCGGTTCTATGAGACGAAGGCTACAGCAAGTCCTAATCCACAAGGACAATGCAATATCATGTTAAATGTACAACAATTTTGTTCATTATTATGAATTTTTTTAAAAATTTTCGTTATTGCACATATAATTATTTTCTATGACAAATTTTTTATAAATTATTTTTCTCTAATATGAAATTAATAAGAACGCAATTTTCTTTTATATTTTAAAAGCAATCGTAAGCACTAACCACCATGTAAAAATAATATTGGAAATGTATTTTGTTTTCGACGATAAATATCACAATATTAGTTTGCACATATAATTATTTTACGTAGGTAGCTACAAACGTCAAAATACCGCAAATCGGGGGTACCGTTATATGGGGGCTATACCAAAACTTGGACCTATGTCCACAACTTTTGTTATATAAGTTTATTGACATTTAAGAACCCTAAATGTCAAATTATAGCTACATCGGTCTGAAAATGTAGCTAAAAACGTCAAAATACCGCAAATCGGGGAGTACCGTTATATGGGGGCTATACCAAAACGTGGACCTATGTCCACAACTTTTATTATATAAGTTTATTAACACTTAAGAACCCTAAATGTCAAATTATAGCTACATCGGTCTGATAATGTAGCTAAAAACGTCAAAATACCGTATATCGGGAGGTACCGTTATATGGGGGCTATACCAAACCGTGGACTTATGTCCACAACTTTTGTCATATATGTTTATTGATACTTAAGAACCCTAAATGTCAAATTATAGCTAAATCGGTCTAAAAATGTAGCTAAAAACGTCAAAATACCGCAAATCGGGGGGTACCGTTATATGGGGGCTATACCAAAACGTGGACCTATGTCCACAAGTTTTGTTACATATGTTTATTGATACTTAAGAACCCTAACTGTCAAATTCTAGCCAAATCGGTCTGAAAATGTAGCTAAAAACGTCAAAACACCGTAAATCGGGGGTACCGTTATATGGGGGCTATACCAAAACGTGGACCGATATAGCCCATCATCGAACTTGACCTGCCTGCAAACAAAAGACGCAATTTCCCAAAATTTCAGCGTCCTATCTCCATTTTTGTGGATGCTAGAGTGATTACCACAGACGGACGGACGGACGGACGGGCGTGCTCAGATCGACTTAGAATTTTACCCTGATCAAGAATATATATACTTTATAGGGTCGCAAATGAGTATTTCAATGCGTTACAAACGGAAAAACAAACTTAATATACCCTCCATACTATGGTGGAGGGTATAAAAACAAAAATTGCAATAGTATCAAAAATTCCTAAAATGCTCCGAAATGGCGCGATTTGAGAACAAATTGGTCCAGAACCCTTTGATAATGATTTTAAATTAGATTACAAAAAAATAAAAATTTTAATTAAAAGCAAATATGTTGTCATTACAGTTAAAATTAAAAAATGCATTACTGAACTTCAATGCATTTGGTGCGGAAACTTTTTTCGCGATTGAGAAAATTTACGCCGTATTTCATAATAGTTTTCCATGCTCTACACGGCTATGTGGTGGTATTTTTGATATTTGCAAAAAAAGTGCAAAAAGTTATATCCCTAATGTACATAAATTAATGTTCATTAGCTTTTTTAGGTTATTGAAACACACAAATAATGTTGTTGTTGTTTTAAATTTCTCCTCGTAGTAAACATATGTATGTATGAAAATGATGCAACATGAAATAAAAAATGTAAAGGTTGATATCTTGGAAATGAGCAGATATTTTTTAACAGTGCAGTTTTCAGTAGTTTTGTAATTGATTCCGATAGAAAAAAAAAAAATGATATTCCTGACGTAATTTTGGCATGACTGTAATTAATGCCCCTTTGTGGGCAATTGGCTTGAAATTTCTAATTTTTGAAGTTATTTTCCAAAAAATGACTATGAAAAAGCATTAGGGGTTATTAAATTCAGAGTACCTACAAACAATCTAATGTTGTTTTGAAAGTCCTGTATCAGCTATCCTTGCCCCATACTAGTCTTTAACGGCATTGCCCTTATAGAGGAAAAAATCAGGGCATAGAACAAAAGTTTTCGCACTTTTCTTTGAAAATAGCTTTCAGCCTACAACATTGTTTTTTGAATTGTTAAAAAATCCCAACTCGTTTCCACGTTCTTAACGTTTACTTTTTATTTCAGGTTGCTTCATTTTCAGTGAGTCACTGTACAAGTAAACATGTATCTAATTCAAGCATGGTCACATTTGGCACGGCGGTGCCGATGATTTTCGGGAATTTACAATTCACACACACACGACCCGAATGCACAAAAAGTGCGTACCATGGTACAATTGTAATTGTACCATGGAGCGCATTGAATTAGGCATGACCAAAAAGAGAACGAGAAAATGTGAATGTATTCAAAATATAGGCAACTTAAAACAGTGTGTTAGTAAGTTTGTATTCACGCAAGCTATAAAACAATAACAAATCAAAACATTTGTTCTCTTTTCTACGCTCTTTCTGTGCATTCGGGTCGTGTGCGTGTAAATTGCCGAAAATCATCGGCACCGCCGTGCCAAATGTGACCATGTTTGCTCTATATAAGTCAAGCGCCACATTACTGTTCTGCCACACGGCGGTCTCGGGTTGAGTCCTCGACAAATATGTGTGGAGATGGCGTGCAGCGCTGTTGTCGTGCTGTGCTTATAGTTTGGGAATTCCCGACTTTTTTCCATTCCCGGGAAATCGGGAATAAAAATTTCTCATTCCCGGGAACCCGGGAATTCGCGGGACTATGAGAAATCGAGTTCGTGGGGCATAGACGTGACAGAGAGCAAACATAAAGGAAATAAATACTCCTTATATTTATAGTTGTATCATTAGTTATATCTTTGGATCAATATTAAAGACGATGCGTCAAAATTTTGAAAGTACTAATACATCTTATATGGCAGCTGGTCAAGCCAACCAATTCTTCCTGACTAATTTGCGGAGATTGTTCTTTTCCACGACCATCCTCGCAAAGGCTTCCTTCACATCAAACATTGCTGTGCGACTCTATTTTTTAGGTCAATGATATGGGAATTTTTTTTACTTTATACAGTTTTTACAATAATTTTGGAGAAAACAACGATTCGAATCGATCACAGAATTTATATCTTAGCAAATTAATATACTTCAAGAATGCCATTAATAAAAATATGGACTAGAACAACAAGGAAATGACTCCAAAAAGTTCAGATTTGAGTGATTTTATTCAGACTTCGAATTCCAGAAAAAAACAATAATTATTGAGAGGACCAAAATGTATGTATTTTACACGAATTACCGAGATTTTTACTATGGACCCTAAATTTGTTACAAATTATCCGGAATTACGAATTATCGGGGCATGAATAATCGCTATTCCACTATATTTTTAACATCAAATAACTATAAGACAAATTAGATAAGACTTATATATGAAAAATACAAATACCCGTATTCCCGGGAATTTCAAAAAAAATTTCCCGGGAAATCCCGTTCGAACAAAATCGAGAATTCCCGGGAATTCCCGACCAGAAACTCTAGCTGTGCTGCTTACGGAATCCAAGCTGTTGATCGGCTACTGGATAGCTATTTCTGACGCTGGCTAGGACTAAGGCCTCAAGAGTCTTTGCCTCGGGCGACAAAAGCGAAATCGGCCTGTACGATTCACCTTTTCTACCCATTTTCCAGAACTTTAGTTAGATACTCAACTCCCGGCTCATCCAGCTGTTTCAGCATTTACCATGGAGATTCCACCAGGGTCCAACGCGGTGGATGACTTAGCGTTCTCCATGGCATTCTCAACATCATCCATTCTAAACTGTGGTGGTTCATCCTCGGCAGGAGGAGATCTAATGTGACGTAGTACTCTTCTCTTCGCCCTGTCTCTCCTGGGGTGCTCTTTGGGTCAGTCAACATAACGTCGCCAAACGCGACTGAGGTCCTATCTTCTTTCCAGGGTTCGAGAGTGATTTGACCGTTGCCCATAATTTATTTATTTATTTATTTATTTATCAACTTTACAATAATTCTAAGCCATCGGGCCAATTTATACCGGCTCCGAAGTTGCAACTCTTAAGATGATTTAACCATTTGTTCCGCTTTTGCTTCCCGACCAACCTGTTAACTTCCAGTGTCACTGGGCACGACGAAGGTCATCACGCTCATTTGCTAATCCCGTCGCCTCTGCTGGGAAGTTTGGTCTCACTTCGGGTATTCGGTTGAATATGGTATATGGCAACCGGCTGCAGCAGTGATGATGTCTCGGAACGTCCTTTCCGCTACCCGAACATCAGAAGGATTGGGCAGATATATGAAACGGGGATTGGTAAACTCTTTGACGAAAGTGCGGCATTTAGTGGTGATGAATTCGGGCGGTCTGCTAATGTAGAGAATTATGGGGAGATTTTCTGATCTAAGAGAAATTACGGGTGACGTCATTTGTCAGTCCAGGGAGGTTATGTCTGGCGAACTCATTGACCGAGCAAAACGGAGAGTTATCAATCTGCTCAGCCAGCGTTGTACCCATCTGGTCGTTTCCGAGGACCCCAAGACCAGACGGTTATGACTTTCCAGAAGTGGGATATTTTTCGGCCGGATGTATACGTTCAGCAACTCTACCTTGGCAGTTCCACATCTGACTGCTACCCACATACAATCCATGTACGAGTCATTAGAGTCAGACTCAAGCGAGATAGGTCTGTATTGAACAGACTGGTGCAGTAGGAAAGCTAATCCCCCACCTCCACTTCTAGTGCGATCCTTCCTCAGTACGTTGAAACCATCACAACACTGTAAGCTGCTGTTGTTCTTGAGCTTGGTTTCATACACCGTCGCGACCTTGATCTTTTTTCGACTCATTAAGTCCGATATTTCCTCGATCTTATCTCGGAGTCCACTGCAATGAAATTGCAGAAAGGATGTATTTTCTGGAATTGGAACAACAACGATTGGAACGTGTGCGGTTGCTGCGGGGGAGTTTCGTAATCTGACGACTTATTGGGGGCTGTGTTCACGCAGCATGCTTCAACGTAGTCCCTGTTGAAGTCCCTCACTTGGACAAGTCCAGGCAACCCCTTATATGCACCCACTCCTGACATCAATGGCATCTCACTGTATGTTGGATATAGGTGATGATGCGGACGTGACAAACCGAGCACAAATATATTGGTACCCTCGTCCGCTTTGTTTCATGGACATAACTCCCAACGAATTTTGGGAGATATGTCCGCAAAGCGCAGCGGACACAACGCCCAAAATCATGTTGGGAGTTATCTCCGTGGGAGTTATGTCTGGGCACCTATTAATATATGTATATTTTGCCACTATCGATCACTTTCATCTGATTTTAATTTCCATTTTAACAATTACGTTTGCAAGTAAACAATTATTCGGGTTATTGAAAATTTGAAAATTTATTGCTATTTGAAAATTTATTGTACGGGTACTTTTGAATTTATTTGGACTCATGAAAATATTATGACAAAGATCGGATCTTTCACGTCTTCAATTGCACTGATGAAAATTCGATGAAAAAGATCGGATCTCTCATGACTTCAATTACACTCATAAAAATTCCATGAAAAATATCCGATCTTTCACGACTCCATTTGAACTCATGATAATTCGATGAATAAGATCAGATCTTTCATGACTTCATTTGAACTCATGCAAAAGAACCAGTGAAATCATGATTTCACATGGAATCACTTCCATTTAATTTTTAATAAGGGAAACTGAAGAACAAAACATTCATTTCATTTCATTTATTTATTCATAATCATTAAGCCATATGGCCAATTTAATTACAAAGCAGAATCAATTAATGGCATGCAATATAACCAAAATCATACTACTATACTATATAATATAATATATCTATATTAAAGAAAAACAGTAAAACCATTATCAATAGAGAAAAAGTAATATTTTTAAAATCATAATTGAGAGATAATCCCATTTATTGACTATTGTTAACAATTAACTTTTACTTTCTATATTTATTAGTGATTAGGTTTGTTCTAAGGTTAAATGACGCAAACATATCCTTATGATCGGCCGTGGCAGCAGACCAAAAAAATTGAACAATTATTTATTATTAATTAATGTCTTGGCTTAACTAATTGATTTAATTTATTTTTTAGTTCAAGATACAAAAGTCTACCAAAGCAAAATTCAACAAAATGAACATTTCGCAGATATAGACAACTATGTCGACAATAATGATGATTTTGGTCATGGATCAGACCCAAATATTCTAACTACAGACGATGTAATGTGTGCAAAACAGGGAAAGCCCCCACAGAGATATGATGCATTTGTTCTTTATGCTGATGCAGATTTACCTTATGTTACCGAAATGTTAACAAAATTGGAAGATAATTCTGAATACAAATTTAAGGTAATTATTATAAAAAGTTAAAGAATGACATTAATATTATTTTTTTAATTAGTTGTGTGTGAAAGATCGCTTACTTGCCGGCGTTGCGTTCCAGCACATTGCTTTGACAAAATTGATCGTAGAACGGTGCAGCTACCTTATTGTTTTACTTACAAATGCATTTTTAAAAAGTGCCGAAAATAAATTCTTGGTGGATTTTACGCAAGCACTACAAATCGGTGAGTAAACAGAACAAATTTGTATGAAAAAGGGTAGCCACTCCACAACATTATTTAAGAAATGCTTATCGCCTATATTATTGAAACATTATTATTATTATTACACAATAAGTCGATTAGTGCGGTAATCAAATTAATGGTAAAAGTGGTGAACTGCTCTCATATAAATTGTATGCTTTTTAAAATAAAAATGGTAAGAAATGGTAACTTCAGGTACGTAGAGGAACAGAACATTGCTGTTTTTAAGAGTATGTTGGTTATTGGACTTTTTTGGTCAGATTTTGTTTTTAATGAAAATAACATATACTTAATACAATAAAAAATAAATATTTAAACAAATAAAATCACAATTAAACTTAAGCTACTTCTATCAAAGAACCGTTTCTACATTATCGCAATCGAATACTGATGCTTATAGCACGTTTAGACTTAGAGCGTTTTCAGACGATAAGGTTTGACTGCTCAAAAACGTGATTTCCGTTTTTACTCTCATTCGTAATTTCCACATCTAGTGTTGCGTTTTTGAGGTCAGTTTATACAAGCGTACTTTTTGAACAAAAAGAAGTACGGTTTTACATAAGTGTACCAAAAAGGTTTGTGTGTATTGTACATGAACATTTAAAAAAAGTAATTCTTGTGAATCCCATAAAATTGGGTAAAATGTATGGGTTGCTAAAGTTTTTGCCTCATATCGCATAGTCCGGTCAAAATAGACATGCGTATAAGGGGGAAATAGCAAAAATTCCCACAAAGCTGAGTTTTGGTGGAGAGCTAGGGTTGGCCATTAGAAGCAACGTCCTAAAAGTCCCCATCGATCCCATGTGTGCAAAACAAGTTATTCGGGGTCAAAGGTCATTTTTGGAGGCATTATTCAGTTTTTTTAATTTTTCTCAAAAACGGTAATATTTAGCAAAAGCCCGCTAAAGTAAAAGTTGTAGATTCAATAATTGTCTACAAGATTGGTCTTTATGATTCTTAAAAAAGACTTACCATTTTCGAGATATCTCGATCTAAAGGTCAAATAAAAAATTAGCCGCGTAAGTACATTATGAGGCGAACCGGTTAATGTAACGACACTGTGTGTTAGATACTTCCGTAAGCTTTCAAACGATATCCACTTTACAGTAATCGGTTTAGTATAACCGGGTCTAACCCGGTTTTTATATTTGGCCTTTCGGGTCTAATAACCGGCGAACCGGATCCGCAACCGTTGAAAATTATACATTTCCGTAATCAACGCAACAAACCCTACCTTCGGACAAAACTTGAAAAAAATCGGAGAGTTTTCGTTGGGGTCGTTCCCGTTGGGCTTTCGATTATACATGTGGGTTAAATGGTCATTGAATAACTCTACTAAACACACTCCGATTTTGTTGGAATTTTTTAGAAGATAACTATAATTTCGCTCTTCAAGAAAATATATATTTTTTGGGGGACAGACCCGATTACTTCGCTTATTTTAGCCGGTTCGTCTGAATATGTGCATATTTCCCTTATAAGTGCATAAAAATCATGTGTTTTTTAGAACAGCTATATCTAAAGAATGGTTCCTTCTAAGAAAAAAATTGTAAGGGTCAAACTTGTAGATAATTTTTCTGTCTACAATATTTACTTTAGTCACTTTTTGATTAGATCAACCGTTTTCAAAAAACAAATCCGAAAACCTAAAAACCCTTAAATTTTGACCTTTGACCCCGAATAATTTGTTTTGCACACATGGGATCGATGGGGACTTTTAGGACGTTGCTTCTAATGGCAAACCCTAGCTCTCCACCAAAATTCAGCTTTGTGGGAATTTTTGCTATTTCAATGTCTATTTTGACCGGACTAGCATGTCATGTAAAAAATAAAGTAATAATTCTTAGGTAAGATGATAATTTGGTTGCCGAACTTTGTATAGGTTTTCGTGTTTTTGATATTTATTAATTAAAATCTCTATTAAATTTTTATCCCACATGTCACTTCTTACAGCATTTAACACAAAAATGTTTATTTGCTTACATTTTTATTCCTACACATTTCGCACACACATTCACACATTCTTCATTTTATAAAAATATGTGAGGAAACAGTTATTACTTATACCATGATGATATTTACATTAGGAAATTTTTTTTTCTTCTTTTATACAAACAATTCTGTTCGAACATTTTTTTATTTCAAAACATTTAAAATAATCTCAATTACAAAAACTATATAAGAAATTAATTAAAAAATAATAACATGTCCTTGAAGTAATGTTTGTATAATATAAAATAAATAAAAAAATATTTCATGAACGAATTTATCAAAGAAAGTACTATATGTACGTTTTCGTTCACTTACTTCCACATTTTGTTTCAACACTGGCACAATTTGCGAATGATAACCAAAAAGGACAACACGTTTTTGAGCAGTCACACCCTATCGTCTGAAAACGCACTTATAAATCAAATAAATCCTATATACATATGTCGGCTTTCACACAGTGTACTTTCGTCACGGAGACGACGTCATTTCTTGTTCTCCGTTTTCGCTTCATTCGTATTTTTTGTAAGCAGGGTTGCATGTACCGAATGTTCAAAAATGTTTTAATGAAAGATGTTGAAATAGAGATTACAAAATACAGTGAGTGTCAAAAATATTCGGTTTTAAATTTCACCAATAATAACACCTCAGTATTTTAGAAGCCCATACCGAATATTCAAAAAACCAAATACTTAAAAAAATGTTGGTCCTGTGGCAATTAAAACCAGTAAGGAAAGGATCATAGTCGGGCGGGGCCGACTATATGATACCCTACACCACTGTGAATACGTAAAATATAGGAGATATGTATCAATTTGAACTGATTTATATACATATACATATATACACATCCCAAATTTCATCAAAATTAGACAGAGCGGGCGAAAATATACATAGGAGCTATATCCAAATCTGAACCGATTTCGATATAAGTTGTTACACTTATTTCTAGACTAAATTCAGTCACACATTCCAAATTTCATCAAAATTGCACGTAAATAGCGTGTTTTCAGCAAATACGTCAAATCGGCCGAAAATATATTTGGGAGCTATATCCAAATATGAACCGATTTCGATGTAGTTTGGGACATTTATTTTGAGACCGAATTCAGTTACACATTCAAAATTTCATCAAAATCGGACGTATATAGCGTGTTTGGTGCAGCAAATACGCCAAATCGGCGGAAAAATATATGGGAGCTATATCCAAATCTGAACCGATTTCGATATAATTTGGTACATTTATTTATAGACCTAATAAATTTAAATGTCAAATTATAGCTACATCGGTCTGAAAATGTAGCTACAAACGTCAAAACACCGCAAATCGGGGGTACCGTTATATGGGGGCTATACCAAAACGTGGACCTATGTCCACAAGTTTGGTTATATAAGTTTATTGACACTTAAGAACCCTAAGTGTCAAAATATAGCTAAATCGGTCTGAAAATGTAGCTAAAACTGTCAAAATACCGTAAATCGGGGGGTACCGTTATATGGGGGCTATACCGAAACGTGGACCTATGTCCACAACTTTTGTTATATAAGTTTATTGACATTTAAGAACACTAAATGTCAAATTATAGCTACATCGGTCTGAAAATGTAGCTAAAAACGTCAAAATACCGCAAATCGGAGGGTACTGTTATATGGGGGCTATACCAAAACGTGGACCTATGTCCACAACTTTTGTTATATAAGTTTATTGACACTTAAGAACCCTAAATGTCAAATTATAGCTATATCGGTCTGAAAATGTAGATAAAAACATCAAAACACCGTAAATCGGGGGGCACCGTTATATGGGGGCTATACCAAAACGGGGACCTATGTCCACAACTTTTGTTATATAAGTTTATTGAAACTTAAGAACCCTAAATGTTAAATTATAGCTACATCGGTCTGAAAATGTAGCTAAAAACGTCAAAATACCGTAAATTGGGGGGTACCGTTATATGGGGGCTATACCAAAACGTGGACCTATGTCCACAACTTTTGTTATATAAGTTTATTGATACTTAAGAACCCTAAATGTCAAGTTATAGCTAAATCGGTCTGAAAATGTAGCTAAAAACGTAAAAATACCGCAAATCGGGGGGTACCGTTATATGGGGGCTATAGCAAAACGTGGACCTATGTCCACAAGTTTTGCTATATATGTTTATTGACACTTAAGAACCCTAAATGTCAAATTATAGCCAAATCGGTCTGAAAATGTAGCTAAAACTGTCAAAATACCGTAAATCTCGGGGTACCGTTATATGGGGGCTATACCGAAACGTGGACCTATGTCCACAACTTTTGTTATATAAGTTTATTGACATTTAAGAACAGTAAATGTCAAATTATAGCTACATCGGTCTGAAAATGTAGCTAAAAACGTCAAAATACCGCAAATCGGGGGGTACCGTTATATGGGGGCTATACCAAAACGTGGACCTATGTCCACAAGTTTTGTTATATATGTTTATTGACACTTAAGAACCCTAAATGTCAAATTATAGCCAAATCGGTCTGAAAATGTAGCTGAAAACGTCAAAATACCGTAAATCGGGGGGTACCGTTATATGGGGGCTATACCAAAACGTGGACCGATATATCCCATCTTCGAACTTGATCTTCCGACGGCTAAAAAAATGGTATTCCCCAATTTTCAGCGAAATCGGTCAACAAATGCGACCTGTATGTTGCGAACGGACGGACGGACGGACGGACGGACGGACGGACGGACGGACGGACGGACGGACATGCATAAATCGACTCAGAAAGTGATTCTATGTATATCCCTAGAAGGAACTATGGGTCTATCTCGCTTCCTTTTGTATGTTACATACAAATGCACTAACACATAATACCCCTTACCACATAGTGGTGTAGGGTATAAAATGTAGGTAACATGGATCCGTGGCAACCCTATAAGCGAGAATAACAAAGAAGAAGTTGTTAACCCTGTTTTCTATGCGTCAAAAATATTCGGTTTTTGTAACTTTTGTTAAATATTTTGGCAAAATACCGGTCAATATCGAACTTTTTCTGCAATATTAGTATAAATTTCAATAATTGAGAATAGAATCTTTGTTTCTGTGCGCAGAAATATCATATTTCATAGCAAATTATCAAAATTTAGGGCTAAGGAAAAACGCTATCCTAGAAAAGAGAAAACTGTTTATATTTCATTATAAAAACGGCAGAAATAAAGGGAATTTTTGCTTATTTTTGAATATTTAGTCGAATATAGTTGAAAAAATTTGGAAAAGTCACGAAAACACAGAAATAATCGATTTCGTGAAACACTTAAGCCAGCCAAACCAAGGACTGGGAGGGAAGGTAGAGGTATCTCCTGAAAAATTACGGCTAAACCGCCCTTAATTTTCTTGAAATTAGTCACCGAGCACTAAATGACTTTCAGAAGATAGAAAATATGCACTTACTTTCCAAAAAAAACCGTAAGTGTAAAGCCTTTCATGGCCTGCTAACACATCATAAGTCATTGATAAATACATGCCTCCCAGAAGCTCCTTCGTACTTTTTGTGTCGGAGTACACAGAAAGGCCGAAAACTTGGTGGTATACTGTTTTTCCAGCTTAGACATTCAAAACAAACTCCTTTTCACCAAGTTTCTGATGTACATCAAGTTTTGAAGGTACATCAAGGCGAAATTTATACTAGATTATTGGTTATGTAAGTAAGCCGATGGTGTGTGATCTGTTACAAGGCCATGAAAGGCTTTACCCTTACGATTTTTTTGGAAAGTAAGTGCATATTTTCTATCTTCTGAAAGTCATTTAGGGCTCGGTGACTAATTTCAAGAAAATTAAGGGCGGTTTAGCCGTAATTTTTCAGGAGATACCTCTACCTTCCCTCCCAGTCCTTGGTTTGGCTGGGTTAAGTGTTTCACGAAATCGATTATTCCTGTGTTTTCGTGACTTTTCCACATTATTTCAACTATATTCGACTAAATATTCAAAAATAAGCAAAAATTCCCTTTATTTCTGCCGTTTTTATAATGAAATATAAATAGTTTTCTCTTTTCTAGGATAGCGTTTTTCCTTAGCCCTAAATTTTGATAATTTGCTATGAAATATGATATTTCTGCACACAGAAACAAAGATTCTATTCTCAATTATTGAAATTTATACTAATATTGCAGAAAAAGTTCGATACTGACCGGTATTTTGCCAAAATATTTAACAAAAGTTACAAAAACCGAATATTTTTGACGCATAGAAAACAGGGTTAACAACTTCTTCTTTGTTATTCTCGCTTATAGGGTTGCCACGGATCCATGTTACCTACATTTTTTAATAGCCACAGGACCAACATTTTTTTAAGTATTTGGTTTTTTGAATATTCGGTATGGGCTTCTAAAATACAGAGGTGTTATTATTGGTGAAACTTAAAACCGAATATTTTTGACACTCACTGTATGTGTATAGATTGATTCTGATGAAAAACAGTGCAGGTAAGAAAGATAATAAATGAGTACAATAAAATAATTATATTGTGTATGAACTCACATCAATAGTACTTTTTCGTAAGTTTTCATCTTTGCCACTACATTTTCCCAGCCTGACAACATCTACGAATGAACATCAAAACGGAAACTGCGAAATGGCGTCGTCAAAACGACACTGTATAAAAGCCATGGTACAATTACAAAGGTAGATGCCTCAGCCCAGCTGATCGAATCTAAAACGTCAAAAAACTAGGAATTCGCCACATGGCCCAATAATAGGTCCTCCATCAAGCGAATTCAAAGAAAACGAAGATTTTAAATGTCAAAATTCATAAACAGAGGCGAAAAAATTTTTGAGGCGAATTTCTTTTCTGTCAATTCAGGTAGATACATACATAACATTTTCCGAGAAAAAGTTGTTACCGTAGTTATTTTTGTTTGACGAAACAGAAAATACCAGCTGCTCGAACTTGAACTGCTAAAATAAGTTATTGTAAATTAAATTCTCATACAAACACAACAAATGTTGACATTTTACGCGTACAACATTAAGTTTAATTGTTTTCTTTTTTCGAGATACATCTACCTGTTTCTATACAGTTCGACATTTCAATACCTCACAGCGAATTCAAATGACAAATATGAATTTTGACAGCTCAAATCGAAATCATTTGATTTTGCCGGAGGACCTATAATTGGGCCATGATTCGCCATGAAAAATCAAAACAAAATACCATTGTACAATTACTTAGGTAGAAACATCGGCGAATTGCTACAACAAAGCAACTTTTTTTGTAATGTAAACTGTCAAAATGTTCGCCAAATGGTTTCTTGTTGTCTCTTTTTATCGCTTGTGTTTGTACAGTGAAGTGAACACATGCTATCTCTTACTTACCGAATCATATGGTTTTTTGTTTTGATTTTTCATTGCGAATTCCTAGTTTTTGACGTTTTAAATTCGATCAGCTGGGCTGAGGCATCTACCTAAGTAATTGTACCATGCTAAATACCATATGATTCGGTAAGTAAGAGATAGCATGTCTACACTTTAAAGCGAAACACAAGCGACGAAAAGAGACAACAAGAGACCACTTTGCGAAAATTTTGACAGCTTACATTACAAAAAAAGTTGCTTTGTTGTAGCAATTCGCCGATGCATCTACCTTTGTAATTGTACCATGATAAAAGCCGACCATGGTACAATTACAAAGGTAGATGCTTCGGCGAATTGCTACAACAAAGCAACTTTCATGGCCCAATTATAGGTCCTCCGGCAAAATCAGATGATTTCGATTTGAGCTGTCAAAATTCATGTTTGTCAATTGAATTCGCTGTGAGGTATTGAAATGTCGAACTGTATAGAAACAGGTAGATGTATGTCGAAAAAAGAAAACAAATAAACTTAATGTTGTACACGTAAAATGTCAACATTTGTTGTGTTTGTATGAGAATTTAATTTGCAATAACTTATTTTAGCAGTTCAAGTTCGACCAGCCGGTATTTTCTGTTTCGTCAAACAAAAATAACTACGGAAACAACTTTTTCTCGGAAAATGTTTTGTATGTATCTACCCATGGTACAATTAGAAAGGTAGATGCATCGGCGAATTGCTACAACAAAGCAACTTTTTTTGTAATGTAAACTGTCAAAATTTTTGCCAAATGGTCTCTTGTTGTCTCTTTTTATCGCTTGTGTTTGTCTACAAAGTGTAGACAAGCTATCTCTTACTTACCGAATCATATGGTTTTTTGTTTTGATTTTTCATGGCGAATTCATAGTTTTTTTGACGTTTTAGATTCGATCAGCTGGGCTGAGGCATCTACCTTTCTAATTGTACCATGTCTGAGGCATCTACCTTTCTAATTGTACCATGTATCTACCTGAATTGACAGAAAAGAAATTCGCCTCAACAATTTTTTCGCCTCTGTCATGGTACAATTAGAAAGGTAGATGCCTCAGCCCAGCTGATCGAATCTAAAACGTCAAAAAACTAGCAATTCGCCATGAAAAATCAAAACAAAAAACCATGGTAGAATAAGAAAGGTAGATGCATCGGCGAATTGCTACAACAAAGTCGGCTTTCACACAGTGTCGTTTTGACGACACCATTTCACAGTTTCCGTTTTGATGTTCATTCGTAGACGTTGTCAGGGTGGGAAAATGTAGTGAAAAAGACGTACGAAAAAGTACTGTTGATGTAAATTCATACACAAAATAATTATTTTATTGCACTAAGTTATTATGTTTCTTACCTGCAATGATGTTTTTCATCAGAATCAATATATACACATATTTTGTAATCTCTATTTCAACATATTTCATTAAAACATTTTTGTACATTCGGTACATAAATAGTACGCTTAGGTAAAGATGTACGATTGGCACAAAAATCCCGCAAAAATGCAACCCTCCATACAAAAAAATACGAATGAGACGAAAACGGAGAGCAAGAAATGACGTCGTCTCCGTGACGAAAGTACACTGTGTGAAAGCCGACAAAGCAACTTTTTTTGTAATGTAAACTGTCAAATTTTTTAGAAAGGTAGATGCCTCAACAGGTAGCCCAGCTGATCGAATCTAAAACGTCAAAAAAACTATAAATTCGCCATGAAAAATCAAAACAAAAAAACCATATGATTCGGTAAGTAAGAGATAGCATGTCTAAACTTTATAGACAAACCATGGTACAATTAAGAAGGTAGATGCCTCAGCCCAGCTGATCGAATCTAAAACGTCAAAAAACTAGGAATTCGCCATGAAAAATCAAAACAAAAAACCATATGATTCGGTAAGTAAGGGATAGCATGTGTTCACTTTATAGACAAACACAAGCGATAAAAAGAGACAACAAGAGATCATTTGGCGAAAATTTTGACATTTTACATTACAAAAAAAAGTTGCTTTGTTGTAGCAATTCGCCGTTGTTTCTACCTTTTTAATTGTACCATGAGACAAACACAAGCGATAAAAAGAGATAACAAGAGACCATTTGGCGAAAATTTTGACAGTTTACATTACAAAAAAAAGTTGCTTTGTTGTAGCAATTCGCCGATGCATCTACCTTTCTTAGTCGGCTTTCACACAGTGTCGTTTTGACGACACCATTTCGCAGATTCCGTTTTGATATTCATTCGTAGATGTTGTCAGGGTGGGAAAATGTTGTGGCAAAGATAGGAAGAAAACGTTCGAAAAAGTACTATTGATGTGAATTCATACACATTATACTTATTTTATTGTACTCATTTATTATCTTTCTTACCTGCAATGATGTTTTTCATCAGAATCAATCTATACACATATTTTGTAATATCTATTTCAACATATTTCATTAAAACATTTTTGTACATTCGGTACATGAGCGGGATTTTTGTACCAATCGTACATCTTAAAGGTAGAAACAACGGCGAATTGCTACAACAAAGCAACTTTTTTTGTAATGTAAACTGTCAAAATTTTCGCCAAATGGTCTCTTGTTGTCTCTTTTTATCGATTGTGTTTGTCTATAAAAGTGTAGACATGCTATCTCTTTCTTACCGAATCATATGGTTTTTTGTTTTGATTTTTCATGGCGAATTGCTAGTTTTTTGACGTTTTAGATTCGATCAGCTGGGCTGAGGCATCTACCTTTCTAATTGTACCATGCAAGAAATGACGTCGTCTCCGTGACGAAAGTACACTGTGTGAAAGCCGACTTATTGTACCATGGGCCATGGCAACTTTTTTTGTAATGTAAAATGTCTAATTTTTCGCCAAATGGTCTCTTGTTGTCGCCTGTGTTTGTCTATAAAGCGAACACATGATATCTCTTACTTACCGAATCATATGGTTTTTTGTTTTTTTGGTAATTGTACCATGATCGTGATACAATTAAATAGGTAGAAACAACGGCGAATTGCAACAACAAAGCAATATTTTTTGTAATGTAAACTGTCAAAATTTTCGAAATTTTTCAAAATTTATTGATGTGAATTTATACACAAAAAGTAACTCTTTTATTGCATTCATTTGGTATGTTCCAGTACTGCAAGAATCTACTAATTTTTACTATTTTTCCGATAACATAAAGGAAAATATGTTATCGTAGTAAAAAATAGTAGCTTCTTGCAGGTTCTGGAACAGAGCTATTTATTGTCTTTCTTATCTGCAATGATGTTTTTCATCAGAATCAATCTGTAAACATATTTTGTAATCTCTATTTCAACATATTTCATTAAAACCTTTTTGTACATTCGGTACACTGTGTGAAAGCCGACATAATGTGTTTTTAAAGAGAGTGTCATTCAGCGCCATTTTTATTTAAAGAGAAATAAACATTTTATAACTTTTTTGTGTACGGGAACGGGGTTTCCGGTAAAATATGTAAAGTGGTAAAAATTGTAAAAACTTTTTATTTCTGGAACAAAGCTATAGTTTCCATACAAAATTTTGTGAGCGAACAATCATTTCTACCCAGCAAAAAGTTTGCATCCGCGGATGCAGTTAAATCACTAGAACAATTGCTGCTGGAGTACATCTTTTCCTATGAATTCACCTATGAATTTTACAAGAGAGCGCGCAGCTAGGATGCACTCCATTTTGCTTCCACGGCACAAAGCTAGGATGCACTCTATTTTCGATCAAAATCACAGCCTTTGATGTAGTGTTTTGGATTGAATTTAAATGCAGTCTAAAGATGCTATAAAATGCAAGCCATTGAAAATATCCCAAAATAAATAAAATACATTGCTTATTCGTGTAAACAAGAATATTAACTTTATTACACTAATACAAATTACAAAAACTCTCCATTAAATTTGATCATAATTTAGTTTACTTCCTCTGCTCTGCTTTTTGTGACACCGCAACTGATATTGCTTCATCATCCAAATGGTTGTTCATTTTTCCTCCAACTCCAGTTCAGATTTCCAAAAAAACTCTAACTCCACTTCAAAAATAATTTGCGTCTCGTGAATTACAGCAATGTTCGTATCTTTAGTTTGTATTTCTTTATTTTTTTTTAACAAATTCTTATAATTTTAGACACTCTTTCTTGTGTTCAGAAAAAAAACTGCGACTGTAGGGATCAAAAAATTGGCTTGCATGGCTAGGGATCTATAAGCGAGTGCTTCTAAAATGTATCGAGCGGAGTGCATTTTTCATAACTCCGTGTTGACTGCATCGAAAGATGTATTGAAATCATAACTCTTCATTGCACTATATCCCAACTTTTTTGCTGGGTATACATTGTTCATTTCAAATTACTCTTCAAGCGACGATAAAATATGTCCCATCTCTCACAAAAAAGTATTTATCGAAATAAATTAATTATGATGGGCAAAATACAAAATTAGAAAATGTATAAAAAGCACAAGCATTTTTAGAAAAACTGCAAAACATGAATGAAATGTAGACGGTTCAACTGTTATTATACAGTGACTGTAACTAAAAGTGATGCAACCTGAATAGAGTTGGGCAATCTAGTTCCTGGTGCGGATCGATCTTTCTAGATCCTTTTGCCAAAGGGAACTAGTTCCTTAATATCGTTCCATAGTTCCAAATAGTTCCGAGAGCGATATAGTTCAATGAATCTTTCTCTTCCATTGTTCTTTCTATTTCCTTCGTTCCAAATAGTTTCGAGACCGATATAGTTCAATGAATCTTTCTCTTTCGTCGTTCTTTTTATTTCCTTCGTTCCAAATAGTTCCGAGAGTGAAGTAGTTTAACGAATCTTTCTCTTTGTTTTCATCTTTTGATGGATGAATTGATATCAAAATAAATAATTGATGTGATTTACGTTTATTTAACAATGTGGCCGCATCTGAATGATGAAGGAGTGTGGAATTAAATAAAGAAAATGAATTATACAAATGAAAGGAATTATATGCACGGCTGGAACTATATGAACTAAAGGAACTATATAAAAGAGCCGGATATAGTTCCAATAGTTCCTTGTCCGGAATAGTTCCTTGGAACTAGTTCGTTCCGGGACTACACGACTCTAAACCTGAAATAAAAAATGTAAACGTTGATAAATTGGAAACGAGTTTAAATGTTTTAACAATTCAAAAAACTGTAGATTTTTGTTTTTTATTTTATTTATTTTCCAATATTTCGATCATCGTCGATGATCATCATCAGGGATTTTCTTTAAATTTTAAAAGAAAAACAAATAACATTTTTTATATAAAAGTATAAACAAAAACATGTTTTTAATAATTACATTTTATATAATATGGGTTAATACCTCGACATCCTTGAAATTCGGTGTATGTCCAGTTTCTGCACAATGTGCTGCAAGGGCTGTTTTTTGTTCCAACGTCTTATTTTTAGTCTTTTGGTCCGATTTATGGCCACTTAATCTCGTTTTTAATTTATTTTTCGTTGTGCCAACATATACTTTTTGGCATGCGCTCGACGAGTCACCATTGCATTTTACTCAGTACACAACATTAGCTTTTTCTTCAACAGGCGTTTTAGTCTTTGTCCGACTAAAAAAGTTATTATTCGTATTGTTGCTCCTTAACGCCAATTGGTATCGTTCTTTGTCATAAAGATTTGAGCATGAAAATCGTTCGGAGAAACCGGGTATATATGTAAATCTTTTAAATATCTTTTCTTCTTTTTGTTCATTGTTATTAATGTTATTTGATGTTACATGTTTAATCAGTTGATTGATCGTTTTGTTGGGAAAATCGTTCATTTTGAGGATTTGTTTTATCCTGGTTTTGTTTTTGGAATGAAATACTTGGTCACTGATATTTAAGACCCGCCGTATAAAATTTGTTGCTGTATTTATTTTAACTCTCCTATGGTGTTTGGAATGGTAATTGATTAGTCGACCTGATGATGTTGGCTTTTGGTACCAATCAAGTAACAGTTTTTTGTCTTTTCTATATATGATTGAATCTAGGTATGGTAGTTGGTCGTTGGATTCACACTCCATTGTGAACCGTAACTGTTTATTATATGAGTTTAACGCTTTTATTGTATTGTCAACCTGATCTCTCCTTACTATACAAAATATGTCGTCAACATATTTTGTTAAAAGCCTTGGTTTTGTGGGTAGTGTTAGGGACACATCCCACAATAACAATATGGCATCGCATATTGCAACACTAGTGGAGTGGCATCACGTCTTACAACACTGTCAATATGGCAACACTCTTAATCAACCGCCACTTCATTCTCAGTAATCACTCTCAGTAGTCTTGTAATTTCATCATATTTTCTAAGTTAGTAGCTGTGAACGCTCATCATCCAATAAATCATTTAAACCTTTAGTATTATTAAATATTGTCTTTTATTTAACAACAATAAAAGTACAACAAAAGTGGCGACGAGGATAGTGGAAAATTGATCAATAATTGCACACACAACAGTTTGCCAAAATGTCTCAAGAAACAATTGTGAAATTGTTAGCAGAGCAACAACAAGCTATGTTGCAACAAACGCAATTACTTCAACAAATGGCTGAACTTCTTCAAACGCAAGGAGCATCAAGTTCATCACAATCTCCACAAACATCGAATTCGTCCAAAGCAGCACTAATGGAATCACTGGCACAATCAATGACAGCATTCGAGTACGAGCCAGAGAGCGGTCTCATATTTCAAGCGTGGTACAACAGGTTCGTGCATGTTTTCGAAAAAGAAGCAAGCTCACTCGAAGACCATGATAAAGTGGCTCTCTTATGGAGAAAAATGTCAAACCAAGTACACGAGAGATTTGCCAACTACGTTTTACCAACAAAACCAGAAGACATGACTCTTAAGCAAACAGTCGAGAAACTTAAGAAACTCTTCGGTAAGACAGAAACACAGGTTTCACAAAGGTACAAATGCCTACAGCTAGCAAAAAGTGACAACGAAGACTTCAGAGAATACGCAAGCAGAGTAAACCTACAATGCGAACTTTTCAAAATGCAAGATCTGAAAATCGATCAGTTCAAGTGTCTTATTTTCGTGCTAGGACTCAAGTCAGCAAAAGATAACGACATAAGAATACGCTTACTAAAGGTACTGGATGATGAAAACACTACACTAGATGACCTAGTGGACGAAACACAACGTATTCTCGACCTCAAAGCGGACAACAGCCTCATTGAGCATCAATCAAAAACAGTCTGTTCACTCAACAAACACTCAGAAAGTTCCAAGAAACACAAAATACCCAAATCACCTTGCTGGTATTGCGGAGACCTCCACTATGTAAAATTTTGCACTTTTCAGAAACACAAGTGCGCAACATGTCACCAAGTGGGTCACAAAGACAACTTCTGCAACATCGCCAAATCTGGTAAGAATTTCAAGTCATCGTCAGACAACAATCGAAACAAATTCAAAAACTTCAACAAAGCGAAGAAAGCTTTCAACACAAAGGCAGTTCACAAAACGAACAACATTAATTTCCGTGATCTCAGAAAATACACAACAGTCAGGATCAACGACAATCCAGTCAAACTTCAAATTGATACTGCATCGGACATATCAATAATTTCAGTCAACATATGGAAAGCCATAGGTAAGCCGGAAGCGTACATAACAGAAGACAGCGCTAGCGACGCAAATGCAAACTCAATCAAGCTTCTAGCAGAATTTGAATGTGACGTCACAATCGACGACACAACAAAAACACTGAAATGCTATATATCAGATATAGATAAACTCAACATCATGGGAATCGACTGGATTCAAGCATTCAATTTATGGCAAAAACCAATAACTTCATGGTGCCATCAAATAAAATTTGATAACGACATTGCACAATTAAAAAGTAAATATCAATCCGTATTTGACAACAGCACCCCAGGTCTGTGCAAAACAAAAGTCAACGTACAATTACTGCCAAACGCGAAAGAAGTATTCGTTCCTAAACGACCAGTCCCTTTCGCCGCAAGAACCGAAATTGAAGCAGAACTTCAAAGATTGGAAAATTCAGGCATCATAACACCGGTAAATTCATCAAGATATGCAGCACCAATAGTGGTCAGCAAACGTAATGGGAAAATACGAATATGTGCAGACTATTCAACAGGTCTTAACTCAATGGTAGAACCAAATCAATATCCATTACCCACACCGGAAGAAATCCTTTCAGATTGTCATAACCGTGTAATTTTTAGTCACTTAGATTTGTCAGACGCATACCTACAAGTCGAGGTCGACGACGAAAGTAAAGAATTACTCACCATCAATACACACAAAGGATTGTATAAATTCAACCGTTTAACCCCAGGTATAAAATCAGCTCCTGGAGCATTCCAAAGGATTATGGATGAACTATGCGCAGGCATAGACGGAGCAAACGCATATATAGACGACATTATGCTAGCAAGTGCCTCTATTTCAGAACATAAATCCAACTTAAATAAACTTCTTCAAAGGATTCAAGATCATGGGTTCAAACTAAAATTTGAAAAATGCCAATTTTTTCAAAAACAAATCAAATATCTAGGACAAATTATAAATAAAGATGGAATCAAACCAGATCCAAACAAAATTGCAGTCATTCAAAATCTGAAAATTCCAGAAAACGTTTCAGAGGTAAGATCATTACTAGGCTCTATTAATCATTACGGGAAATTTGTCAACAACATGAGATCTTTACGAAAACCTCTTGACGATCTACTAAAGAAGGACACCAAGTTCGAGTGGACGTCACAGTGTCAAAAATCCTTAGACGATTTCAAAAACATTTTGACATCGGATTTACTTTTAACACATTATAACCCAAACCTGCCCATACACGTAGCAGCAGATGCATCATCACACGGAATAGGAGCAGTTATATATCATATGTTTCCAGACAACACTATGAAAGCAATACATCATGTATCAAGATCCCTCACACCAGCTGAAAAGAACTATAGCCAAATTGAAAAAGAAGGCTTAGCCCTTATATTTGCAGTTCAGCGGTTTCACAAAATGTTATTCGGACGCAAATTCACTTTGCACACCGATCACAAACCATTACTGGCAATATTCGGATCAAAGAAAGGTATTCCAGTATACACAGCGAATCGTTTACAACGATGGGCTCTCATTTTACTCGCTTACGACTTCGAAATCAAATACACAAACACAAAGGACTTTGGTCACGCAGACGTTTTATCAAGATTAGTCAACAATCACGAAAAACCACCAGACGACTTTATAGTGGCTTCAATATCATTCGAAGAAGACATACGTAACGACGTAAACGAAGCTATATCAGTCCTACCAGTCTCATTCAAAATGATCGTGGATGCAACAGCAAAAGACACCGATCTACAAATGGTAACCAAATACATACACACTGGCTGGCCAGAAAGCAACAAAAACGTTAACGCATCAATCATTCAATTTTACAATCGCAAAGAAAATCTTTCAATCATCGATGGATGTATTCTATTCAACAATCGAGTAGTAATCCCTCAGGCGCATCAAAAGAAGATTCTACAACAACTTCACAGAGGACACATATCGGCAGAACGCAGCAAAACCATTGCCCGAAGCTATGTTTATTGGCCTAACATCGACAAACAAATCGAGGACTATGCTCGAAAATGTCAAAAATGTCAACATGCGGCAAAGAGTCCAGTAAAAACAAATCTTTGTCCATGGCCATTAACCACACACCCTCTTGAAAGGATCCATATAGACTATGCAGGTCCAGTAAAAGGTAAATATTATCTCCTTATCATCGATTCATACTCGAAATACCCAGTTATTTACGAGACGTCAACTACAACCACACATGCAACATTAAAAATGCTGAACGAATATTGTGCTCTCTTCGGAAATCCAGAACAATTAGTTTCAGACAACGGATCACAATTCTGTTCAGAACAGTTCGAAAAGTGGTGCAGCAAAAAAGCCAGAACTGTACGTTTCCATCCAAGTTCAAACGGACAAGCAGAACGTTTCGTTGATACACTTAAACGTGCATTAAAAAAACTCGAAGGGGAGGAAACGCCTACGGAAGCTCTTCAGACATTCCTGGAAGTCTACAGATCTACACCAAATCCAAATTCACCAGAAGGTAAGACTCCAGCAGAATCTTTCATCGGAAGAAAAATGAGGACAGTTTTCGACGCCTTAATAAAACCACAACCAACTGAGCGCAACATCAATCACAAAATGGAACAGCAGTACAACACCAAACACGGTACCAAAAACCGAGAGTTCAATAACGGAGACTTAGTTTATGCAAGAAACTTCAAAGGAAACAAAATTTATTGGACTACAGGCGAAATCATCGAACGCAAAGGTAAAGTCATTTACAACGCTCTAATTGACGTTGGAGATAGAAAAATTCTCGTACGCGCTCATACCGATCAACTAAGACACAGAGACGCAGATTCTCCAAGCAGCGAAGAACCTTCAAAATTGCCATTGGACTTCCTACTTGAAGAATTCGAAATCGATCTACCAACACAACAACAAGAACACTTTGCAACTCCAACAGGTTCACCACATTGGTCTCCCAAAAGGATCACATGTCGCAGACAACCTGTTGAAACTATTTCAAGATCACCCATTTCATCTTAAGGAGGGAGATGTTAGGGACACATCCCACAATAACAATATGGCATCGCATATTGCAACACTAGTGGAGTGGCATCACGTCTTACAACACTGTCAATATGGCAACACTCTTAATAAACCGCCACTTCATTCTCAGTAATCACTCTCAGTAGTCTTGTAATTTCATCATATTTTCTAAGTTAGTAGCTGTGAACGCTCATCATCCAATAAATCATTTAAACCTTTAGTATTATTAAATATTGTCTTTTATTTAACAACAATAAAAGTACAACAGGTAGTTTTTCTATTGTTTCATCAAGGAGTTTTTCCATGACAATGTCTGCAATGATTGGGGATATCGGCGAGCCCATAGGCATTCCCTTCAATTGTTCGAATAATTTGTCATTGTAAAGAAAATATCTCGAGTCTTTGATACATATGCTTAGAATTTCTATGAAAAGATTCTGTGGAATGTTTGTATGCTCCTGAATTATGTTCCTTTATGGTGTTAATCGCCAGGTTTATTGGGACACTGGGAAACAAGGATATCACGTCAAAAGATATTAAAAGTTCGTCGTCGTCAATGTATTGTTTACTGACTCTAGATTTAAATTCAATCGCATCTTTGATATTGTATTTTGATTCCTTTGTTAGGACTTTTAAAATTGTTCCTATGTATTTGGAGAGTGTATATGTTGGTGAGTTTACAAAGGAGCATATAGGACGCAACGGGATGTCATCCTTATGGATTTTAGGAAGACCGTATATTTTTGGGGGTACTGATGTTCTATTTATACGTTTGTTCCTGTCAATTTCGTCAATTGAAACTACCCACAAAACCAAGGCTTTTAACAAAATATGTTGACGACATATTTTGTATAGTAAGGAGAGATCAGGTTGACAATACAATAAAAGCGTTAAACTCATATAATAAACAGTTACGGTTCACAATGGAGTGTGAATCCAACGACCAACTACCATACCTAGATTCAATCATATATAGAAAAGACAAAAAACTGTTACTTGATTGGTACCAAAAGCCAACATCATCAGGTCGACTAATCACTTACCATTCCAAACATCATAGGAGAGTTAAAATAAATACAGCAACAAATTTTATACGGCGGGTCTTAAATATCAGTGACCAAGTATTTCATTCCAAAAACAAAACCAGGATAAAACAAATCCTCAAAATGAACGATTTTCCCAACAAAACGATCAATCAACTGATTAAACATGTAACATCAAATAACATTAATAACAATGAACAAAAAGAAGAGAAGATATTTAAAAGATTTACATACATACCCGGTTTTTCCGAACGATTTTCATGCTCAAATCTTTATGACAAAGAACGATACCAATTGGCGTTAAGGAGCAACAATACGAATAATAACTTTTTTAGTCGGACAAAGGCTAAAACGCCTGTTGAAGAAAAAGCTAATGTTGTGTACAGAGTAAAATGCAATGGTGACTCGTCGAGCGCATGCCAAAAAGTATATGTTGGCACAACGAAAAATAAATTAAAAACGAGATTAAGTGGCCATAAATCGGACCAAAAGACTAAAAATAAGACGTTGGAACAAAAAACAGCCCTTGCAGCACATTGTGCAGAAACTGGACATACACCGAATTTCAAGGATGTCGAGGTATTAACCCAAGAAATGAATGGCAAGCGGAGATACATGCTCGAAATGCTCCACATAATAAATGTACCAGTGGAAAACCGAATGAACTAAAAAATGGACACAGAACACTGTGCCCAGATATACAGGAACATTATTGAAAAACACAAAAACTTTCGTTAGTTGGAAATCAGTTGCGATCTAGTGAGAACGTGTAGTGGCAAGTTGCAAATAGAAAAATATAAAATGTAATTATTAAAAACATGTTTTTGTTTATACTTTTATATAAAAAAATGTTATTTGTTTTTCTTTTAAAATTTAAAGAAAATCCCTGATGATGATCATCGACGATGATCGAAATATTGGAAAATAAATAAAATAAAAAACAAAAATCTACAGTTTTTTAATTTCTGACCTGAAAACCAAACAAAAACTCCAAGAAATATAAGTCCAAAGGTCAACTATTATTACACCAAAAATTCAAAAAACAATTTTGTTGGCTGAAAAGTTGTCTTTAAGATGGCATAAAAAGATTCCGTTTACAGTATCGTTATACTAAAATTTTGCGGAAAACAAAAAAGGGCTATTTTAAATTGAGCATTGACTCCGGCCAAGAGAGGGTGCTAAGAATCCCCGGAGGTAAAACCAAACAAAAATTAACAATTGGGACATGGAATGTCCGAAGTCTTTATGAAACTGGAAAACTGAACAACACCATCAGTGAAATGAATCGTCTTAAAATAGACATATTAGGTGTTAGCGAAACATGGTGGAAGGACAGTTGTGACTTTAGATCAGAAAATGTTACTGTTTACCACTCAGGAAATCAGCGCGGCCTTCATAGAAATGGAGTGTGTATCATTGTAAAAAACCACATAGCCCCATGCGTAACTGGGTATGTTCCACTGTCAGATAGAGTCATCCTACTCAAAATAATGCCAAAACCAATAAACATCAACATAATACAAATTTATGCTCCCACATGCGATGCAAATGCCAATGACATCGAGGAATTCTATAACAACATTGCGCAACTATTAAGAATGACAAAAAATCATGAAATAAATATTATACTAGGTGATTTTAATGCGAAGGTTGGTAACGATGAAGTTAAAGACCTCACTGGGAAATATGGTCTTGGAGACAGAAACGAAAGAGTTGACCGACTTATCCAATCTGCCAAGAAAATAATATGAAGATCATGAGATTATACACATGGAAATCACCGCAAGACAACCATGGACATATAGTAAGAAATCAAATAGACTATATATTGATAAACAAAAGATATAACTCCTGTGTTTCCAAGTGTACAACATATCCGGGTGCAGATGTTCCAACAGACCACAATCTATTGGTCTCAAAACTGCGCCTCAAACTCGCGCTTATACGGAAAAAGAAATCCCATCCAAAAATCGATATCGGAAAACTTAGCGATCCTACCATAAAAAACGAACTGCAACATCAAATCAACGGAGAATTAGAAAACATCAAGGAAGACAATCAGGATCTACTGTGGAACAACCTAAAAACTACTATAAATACAGTAACTAAAAGCATCCTAGGAAACCGATCAATGGCAAGAACTGAAGACTGGATAACAGACGAAATTCGAAAACTTTGGGAAGAAAGAAGTAGACATAAAAATAAAAATTATGAAAGGTACTGGGAAATAAACAAAGAAATAAGATCGGCAATCCGCGCAGCAAAAAATGACCAACTAAATAGAAAATGTCAAGAAATTGAATTTCTACAGTCCATACATGACGACTTTAACCTACATAAAAATATAATGGAATCTGCGGGGACGTATGGAAGAAAGACAAGTGCAATTATATTTAATGATAATAAAGAAGCAGTGTTTGATATGGAGGGAAGAAAGACTATATGGAAAGATTATATAGAAAAACTTTTCACGGATGAGCAGCGAGCACCTCTTCAGAATAATATAAGCATTACATTACAATTCAACGTGTACTCGGAAAAAATATTTGAAGAAACGCTAGATGGAGGAAATATTGTAATAAAAATAAATGGACATAAAAATTAATATGACAAAAACTAAATACATGATCGTAAGCAGAAAAAACGACCATTACAACGTGAAGCTTATCAAGTGCTATGCTTGGTCAGTCCTCTTATATGATTCCGAAGTCTGGACACTTAAAATGTCCGATGAAAGAAAATTGACAGCTTTTGAAGCGTGGACATTCCGACGAGTACTGAAAATACCCTGGACTTCAAAAATATCAAATGACGAAGTACTAAGAAGGATGAATGTGAACCGACAGCTAATCTCAACAATAAAAAAAGCGTAAAGTCTCATACCTTGGACACATACTTAGAAATAACAAATACAAGATTCTACAAACAATCCTTAAGGAAAAATCGACGAAAAGCGCAGAAGAGGTAGAAAACAAACAACCTGGCTCAAAAATATCCAGACATGGACCGGCTATAATGATTTTTTTTTTTTTTTTTTTTTTGTACTTTTAGTTTTATTATTGAATCTTTCAATGTATTGAAAATAACAATATGTGATCAAATCTTAACCTAGTGTAACTAATGAGATTTAGCCGATGCAAACATCCCATGTGATTTCTCAAGTGACGTTGTTTGTTATCAAGTTGTATATGGTTTTAGCAATAGCTAACTTAAGGTAAGAGTTTCTCGTCTACTTAAGCGAATATGACCTTCGAATCTTAGTAGTTGGCGAGCCAGGTTGTTTGGATGAGCGGTTAGCTTGTTTATGTAAGTTTGGCAGTATCTCTTAATTTCATCTACAACGGTTGGCATGTTTAGATCCTTGTGAATATTCGAGTTTCTTATATACCAAGGCGCACCTAAAATTGAACGAAGTATGCATGATTGTCTTCTTTGTAACCTGCTAATATTTGAAGAACTTGCAGTACCCCAAAGTTGGATACCATATGTCCAAATTGGTTTTATCACGCATTTATATAAAAGAACTTTATACTCGAGACAAAGTGCAGATCGTTGACCGATGAGCCATTGTAGTTGGCTAGTTTTCAGTTTGATTTGCGTTAGCTTGGAGTCAATATGATGTCGCCATGTTAATCTACGATCTAGATGAATCCCAAGGTATTTTACGTGGTCTTTTTGTGGTACATGATCGTTGAATATTTTTATTGACGGACAATATTCACTCCGAAGGGTAAATGTTACGTGTGTGCACTTGCTTGCATTTACTGAAATTCTCCATTTGTTGAGCCAGGTTTCTAACAAATTTATATGACTCTGCAGTTGATTAGATGCAACTGTTGAATTTTTGTGAACACTAATGAATGCAGTGTCGTCAGCAAAAGTGGACGTTACCGTGTCGTTGGTAGTGGGCATGTCTGCTGTGAATATGACATATAGGATGGGTCCCAATATGCTACCCTGTGGGACTCCTGCGGTTATTTTCATCGATGAAGAATATACCCCATTACATTTAACGACGAACGAACGGTCTACCAAGTAACTGTGCAGAATTTTATGTGTATTATTTGGCAAAACACCGCATATTTTGTATAAGAGGCCTTGGTGCCAAACTTTGTCGAATGCCTGGGATATGTCAATGAATAAAGCAGAACAAAATTCCCTTTTCTCAAAAGCTGTTCTTATATTTGTGACAATACGATGTACTTGTTCGATAGTGCTATGACGTTTGCGAAAACCAAATTGGTGGTCAGGAATAATATTGTGCGCAACAATGTGAGGTGTTATTTTTGATAATAAGATTGACTCAAACATTTTGGAGAGTATGGAGAGCAAACTTATTGGACGGTAAGATTTGACTAGAGTTGGATCTTTTCCTGGTTTGGGAATCATGACGATTTCTGACGATTTCCATGCTGTTGGGAAGTAACCAAGTCGAAGCATACTATTGAAAATAAATAAGATAATTTTTAAAGCTGAATATGGTAGTTCTTTAAGCATTTTTGGAGTGATACTGTCTTTCCCAGGAGATTTTTTTACTTTTAGTTTTTTAATAGAGTTTTGAACGTCTTTTACATTACAGTGTATTGGGTTGTGAATATCGTCGCATATCTCTGGTTGATGAATCGTAGAGACCCCATCGTTTGGGGTAAATACGGATTCTAGATGCCTCGCAAATGCCTGTACTTTTTCTTCTGTTGTTTTCGCCCAACTTCCATTTTCGAGGCGAATTGGAGAATTATGTGCAATGGGACTTTTCATATTTTTTGTTGCTTTCCAGAGGCTATAGTCAGATTTTTCAGAAGGGTCTAGGTTTTGCAGGAAATTATTGAGATTTTGTTCTTCTATAGCTCTCAATGCTTTTTTCAACTTACTTTCACAGATTTTCAGTCTACTCTTTAGTGCAGGGGATCGATATTTTTGCCATTCTCTACGAACGTGTCGCTTCTCCTTTACAAGAGATTCAATATGTGATGAGTAATACGACCTATTTTCCCTTTTAATAAGTTCCTGAGGAGTCGCGACTTTGACGCCTCTGTTTACCACATCTGTGAAAGTTTCAACTGCGAAGTCAATTTCTTCAGTCGATTTTAGCGAAAAGCCCCCGGAAAGGTGAGTACTGACATATTTTTTGTATTTGAACCAGTTTGTGTGTCGATTCGGTAATGTGACGGAATTGCATTCTAATTTTGTATTGAATACTTTGAGAATTGTTGGAGAGTGATCGGACGATAAATCAAATTTCGGCAAGACGGATATCTGCTCTCGTTTTATGTTTTTCATTATGGCAAAGTCAATTAGATCTGGTGTTTTCTTCAGGTCAGAAGGCCAATAAGTGGGTTGACCACCTGATATAACGTTCAATTTATCTGACATTATGGCGCCGTATAATTGTCTTCCTCTTGGTGTTATAAGTCTAGAACCCCAAAACGTATGTTTTGCATTGAAGTCCCCCGCTGCTATGAATGTGTGTCCAAGTGTGGAGAAAAAGTCACTGAATTGGTGTTTAGCAATACTGTGTCTAGGAGGACAGTATATAGCTGATATAACTAAATTTATATGTTCTATTACTATAGAAGTCGCCTGTATGTGGTCGCTCCTATACTCTGGCATGGGATAATGTTTTATTATGTTTTTGATTAACACGGCCGTTCCACCGCAAGCTCTCTCAGACGGGTGTTTGGTGTCATAGGTTGCGTAACCAGAAATTCTAAAACAATTCCTGGTTGTGAAGTGTGTTTCTGATACTAAAAGTATGTCGATATCGTTTGTAGTAAGGAAGTTTTGTATTTCGTGTTTATGTTGGCTTAAGCCGTTTGCATTCCAAAAACAAATTGATAGCGGACCTATTTTTGTTTTAGAAGTACCTGCATGAGCATGCTTTGGTTCCTCATCATATCTTGCATCATGTTTTGCATATTTGTCATAAAATTGTTCATAGTATCTACTAACTTTTCAATAGAGTCTTCAATGCAAGGTTTTTTGGACGTACTATCGGTTGATCTTAGTGCAGATGCATAATTCGTGTTTATGGGGGCATGGTTATTGATATTGCTAGTGTTTACTAGACTTGGAAATGTAGGCGGGATATAGTGAGATTGCTGTTGAACATTGTATGAGGTCCTCATTGAGGTTGATTTTTTAATATGCTTATATACGGGACAACCCCTGTAGTTTGCAGTATGGTTCTCTCCACAGTTGCTGCACTTTTTGACACTTGGGTCGTTTTTCGGATGGGGGCATTGGTCAGTCTTATGAACATCAGCGCATCTTACACAAACTGAAGGGAGTTTACAATATGTTTTTGTATGCCCAAATTCTTGACAATTGGTGCATTGTGGTGGATCCCTTCGTTTGAGCGGTTCCTCCACTCTTATTTTTCGACCACATACGTATCTCAGATCATAATGATGAATACACTCTTTTACAAGCCGCTAAGAACAGGGAGCTGAACATCATTGTGTAACAACAAATAATTATAAATATATACTTAATATCATATATGTATCATTGAAATATTATTGTACGATCACCAATATCCGAATAACGGATGGAGTAGCTATGATGTAATGAAGAATTTTTTCTAGCTTTAACCAGTTTTTATCACTGCGCGAAAACTTATTATCATTTGCATACCACATCATACATCTCTTAATGATCATTTCATAATTTAACTAATAACTTATACGATATACTTATTAATCTGTTGCTTTAAAATTGGAGTAGCTATGACGTAATGAAGAATTTAAAAAAAATTAAAGAATATAATTGTAACCAAAATAATTAGATCTCCAATTTCTAGATTTAAGATGAATTATATATATGAAATTGTTTTTAGAGTAGCTATGATATTTAGGTGTATTCTTTGTAATTATATAAATTGGCCTCAAAATTGGCTTCAATTGCAAAGCAAGTAAATAAAATAAAAATAAATAAAAATAAAGAAGAAGAAAGAATTGAAAATTACCACCACAAAAATCGATTAATAATTTCCAAATTGTTCGCTTTTTATGCCATTTTAGTAATCAGAATGGTGGAATAATTGGTTCCCTATCGTTTTCAGTAGTTTTGTCATTGATTCCGATAGAAAAAAAATTATGTTCCTGACGTAATTTTGGCATGATTGTAATTAATGTCCTTTGTAGGCAATTTGGCTAGAAATTTCAAGTTTTTGAAGTTATTTTCCAAAAAATGACTATGAAAAATCATTAAGGGTTATGTCTAGAGTACGTACAATCTGTATTAGCCAGACTTGCCCTATAGGGTAAGTGCACCAATAGTCGGCACTTTAATGCTTTGCCTAACTTCAATCATTCACCATTCCGAGTAAATTTGTCCAATTGCTATAAACTAAAGCTTATTGGCTTCGAAATTTTGTTTACTTTTCGAGAAAATTGAGAAAAAATCGAATTTAGTGAAACAGTGGTTTTTTGCTAGTTGTCGGCACCATTTCCCAATAGTCGGCATGTTCCAGTAGTCGGCATGTCGTATTTTAGTAAAGAAATGTTATGAGTTGATGGTTTCTTTTATTTTAAACAACAAAAAATGAATTTTTTGCTTTAAAAAATTAAATAATTTTAAGATTTCTTTAATATTTGGAATTCAGTATAAATTTCTTTTTTTAGGTTTTTATAACATAAACTTAATTATTTGAAAAGCCAATAGTTTTTTACATTTTTCATTCACATTCCAATTAAGTTGCATCAAGAAGAAAATATAAATATGTTGCTTCTTATGAATATTGTAAAACTAATTGGCCTTCAAGCTTACTTTACAAAATGTTTCAATAAATAAATAAAAAAAATAGTTATTGTGTATAGCTGGTAACTATAACCTAATTATAGCCGGTAACTATAACCTAATTGTTGGCATGCCACAAACGCACGCACTTCAAACTAGGCCTAATATAGCCTAAAATCGCATAACAACTAATTTTTATTAAATATACTTTGAAGTATTTATTTAACATATTTTTACAATTTCGAGCTAAAAATAATTGACAAAGAGCAACTTTTTCATCCCATGCCGACTTCTGGCAAACATTACATTTTGATCTCCCTAAAGTAGGCATCAGCTTATATGACAGAATTACAATAATTTTTTAATAATTTCATTTTCTTATGTGTTCTTTTGAATATTATCTACATTCACAACAAAATGGTATTATTTGTTCATTTTAGCTGTGTTCCTTTACTTACCTGAGGTTACCATTTGTTACCATTTTTAACCTGCAAAGCGTTCCTTAACTGATTTTTCGACTTTTGTTTGACGATTATTTCACAATGAAGAAAAAAATGGACGAAAAACAGAAGAAAAAGTCGAACGCTGACAAAACTAAATTAAAAACTGTGAAAGACGAAATTTGATTTTTATGTTTCTTTTTGACATTGCTACCAGATCTACAATTTTTCCGTTCCTTTACTTTTCTGGTAAAAATGTTCATGAGAGGGCAATTTTGACACTTTTCTCTTTTACCACGTTTACCATTAAAAAAAGTAAAGGAACAAAGCTTTTAATATAATTACAGACACTATTTTTTTCTTAAGCGACATGCATTTTCGGTTGTGGTGAAAACACTTACTAACAAGAAGTTAAATTCCGATATAATAAATGGTCTAAGCTCAATGAAATTTTGCACAAAGTTAGATGACAATATTATTGAAGTATTTTTAAAATCATTTTCATATTTTGTTATAGTAATTTTTAGTTATTTGTGTTCAAATACAAAAGATGCCGACTACTGGTACATGCCGGGCTTAGGAGCACTTACCCTATCACAGTTTATACAGTTGGACACTAATTGTTATGTTTGTTGTCAAAATCATTATTGTGATTTAAAATACAAAGAAACTCAAATAACAATAATATAAAATCTATTACGTTTGTTGTCAAAAGTTGTTAACAGAACTCTGAATGGCCGACCATCTATAGGCCTTGCCTACTACTGGTACATGCCGGACTTAGGAGCACTTACCCTATCACAGTTTATACAGTTGGACACTAAGCCCACCTGATTGTTATGTTTGTTGTCAACAACATTGTTGTGATTTAAAATACAAAGAAACTCAAATAACAATAATATAAAATCTATTATGTTTGTTGTCAAAAGTTGTTAACAGAACTCTGAATGGCCGACCTTCTATAGGCCTTGCCCTATATTATACTAGACTTTCACGGCGTTGGCCTGGTAGAGGTAAAAATCAGGGCATAGAACAATTTTTTCTCACTTTTCATTGAAAACAGTTTTCAGAAATATTGTTTACAATAGCGGTATTCACTCATGGTGTTTACAACTCTTGCTAATGTACTATATGTACCAGGGTTTTTTACAACAAAGTGTGAATGTATTTTTTGTGAATATCGTAAACAAATCAAAACATCTTAACGTCGTCGTAAGTCTACCTTTTAGTTTTAGTTTTATTATACTTTTTTCATAAAAAAATGTTTTTTTCTTGGCCTCCATTCTTTTATTCTTTTTATTTTCCCATTTTTCTGCCAAAAAAACAAAACTCCGACATAAAATAAAACTCACAACAAAGTGATGGCACAACAATCAGCTGTTCTACACACTTGTAAAAGTACAATGGAATGTTTACAATACTTTTAGGTCGAGTAAATTAACAACCATGTGGTAAATTAAACTTTCATGTATTTTGTTGGTGTGGTATTGTAAACAGTTGTAGATCTACAATATTAACAAGATGTACAATATCTACAATACCACTTTACCACCATGAGTGAATACCGCTAATGTTTTGAACATGTTCGCATTTATAAAAATAAAAATGTCAACACCCTTTGTTGCTATTCAAGCCCAAACAATAACACTTCTTATGAAGCGTTTTGATAGCGACAGTTTACTTGGGTGTGCGTTGGCTTCTTCCACAAGTAAAACATCGTTTTTACGCCAGATATGCTGATTTTCATCCGAACTATGAATTTTATACCACACAAAGCCCGCGAAAATACGACATAACATGAAAAAAAACGCACCAAAAAAGAATTGGAGTGATTCTATGAAACTCATCGAAGGGAGTAGTATTGTTTGGCTTGAACGGCAACAATGGGTGTTGAAATTTTTGTTTTTATAAAAGCAACATGATCACGACATTGCTAACAATGTTTCTAAAAACTATTTTCAAAGAAAAGTGCAAAAAACGTTGTTCTATGCTCCGATTTTTTTCTCTATCAGGACAATGCCTTTAAAGGCTAGCCTAATATGTGGCAAGACTGGCTGATACAGGACTTTCCAAATATCATAAAATTATTTATACGTACTCTAGACATAATCTTTAATGATTTTTCAGTCTTTTTGGAAAATAACTTCAAAAACTAGAAATTTCCAGACAAATTGCCTAAAAAAGGGACATTAATTAAAATCAAATGCCTGCATGAAAATCTGTGTACCAAAAACTTATTTTGGCAAGTCTCTCCCTCTCATTAATTTTAGCATTTAAAAAAAAAAAATGGAAAACATGATTAAAAAGAATAAAAATACTAAATTTTATTCTTTTTAATCATGTTTTCCATTTTATGTCTGAAGGAAGGACAATATTGTTTTCAGTTCATATTAATTAATTTTACATTTGTTTTGTATGTATTTTTCTTTAAAATTAGTAAACAAAAGATATGCAAACATGAGTTATGTTGCTGTGAACTATGTAGAGTGTCATGTGAACGGGTTAATTCGTGTACGTAATTGTACGAGCGAACAACGTAATTAAAGCACTGGTATGAACATGGCATTAAGCAACACAGTCGCTACTCAAACTTGGGGCCTAATTATGTGATTCGATATCGAGTTGTTTCGACCCGAGTACTCAAAGTTGGGATGACTATATTCGTTATCGAGTAAAATTATCGAGTAATTGAGCATAAACTTGCGAGTAATTTCTCCTAGCCAAATTGCCTATAGTAAACAAATAAAATGAAAGATTTCTTATTGTCTTTTTGTTAAAATGTAAAAATTGTTGTTTGATGTCGGTTTATAGAATAAAAACGATATTAGTAAATAATTGTCATCATTTTTTACACAAAATAACAACCCAGCAAACCAAAATCGGAAGAGAAATCCGAGTTCGGACCGAATTCGGTCCGAAAGTCGGAAGAAATATCCGAGTTCGGATGCGAGTTTGGGCCGAACTCTGATCGAAAGTCATATGGAGTGGTTGACGTGTTCTCTGACCGAAATTCGGATGAAAATCGGAAGTTTCTGCAGACTTTCGGTCCGAATTCTAATAAACTATCGTATGAATTTCTGATTTATTTACCAGCATTCGAACAGAATTTATTTTTATTATTTAAAAGTGTTAAATGTACACAGTTAATTCATGAAAAATTAAAATCCTTATATTTAAATGTGTGTTCACCTACTATAAACATTTGAAAGGTTTTAATATTATCTTATATTATAGATTTTTGCCGGGTTAACCTTCTTTATGAGGACTTATTTTACATATACCTAACGGAATTGACATTTGAAACCCAGTGGGTTTGTTAAATCCGTACAATTAGGTAGAAAAAACAAACAGTGGGGAACAAAAAATTCATCAACAGTATTTGTGAAATATGTAAAACAATTTTTATTAATATATGAAAAAATACATGTCTTCACATACAAAAGTTGATAAACATGAATGTATTAAGAGTCTTAGCTTTGGCAATATTTATAAAACATATGACTTTCCACGGCGAAGAAAATCTTTACTTTCATTAACTTTATAAAAATAAACAAATTTGTATACAACGATTCACTATGAATGATCTTTAAACACTATCATGCATCAACACGCATAACAAAAATAAACCAAATTTGTTCTTCGTCACAGAAATTAAAACCCGAGGACGCATTTTTTCGCTCGCACTTCATCAACGTCGGCACATGGTACAATTAGAAAGGTAGATGGCTCAGCCCAGCTGATCGAATCTAAAACGTCAAAAAACTAGCAATTCGCCATGAAAAATCAAAACAAAAAACCATATGATTCGGTAAGAAAGAGATAGCATGTCTACACTTTTATAGACAAACACAAGCGATAAAAAGAGACAACAAGAGACCATTTGGCGAAAATTTTGACAGTTTACATTACAAAAAAAGTTGCTTTGTTGTAGCAATTCGCCGATGCATCTACCTTTCTAATTGTACCATGGGTAGATGTATTAGCAATCTGTTACAACAATGTCAAAAAGATTTTGCAAATATTGATAATTTTCTTATTTTCTTAGCACAACTTCATTCCGAAATTATTATTCAATGTATTGTTCAATAAATTCCACAGATATTTACATTCTCATTCATAATATTGTTTTTTGTTCTTGCTTTCAAATAAACATTTTTTTACATCTACCTTCATAATATTCCCTGATCAACACATAGGTTTTCATAGTTCGATTACCGGTTACTCTCGAAACATTCGATCAACGATTTCGATCGAATCTTGTCATGCCGCTTTGTTATCGTGTTGAAATCTTTTTCAGGAGCAACTACTCGATATAATCGAATGACGTAATTAGGCCCCTGGTTGATATGTATTAGTGGTGTTTTACATTTAAACGATTGCTAGTACGAGATTTTGTCTCCTCTTTGTGGTGGTTATTCTTGTTAAGCAGAGTTGCAAAACATAGTAAGAGAAATTGAAACGAAATGCAATTTTGCAATGAATTTGTGCATAAAAAATTATTTGGCCCATAAAATGATTATTTTTTAGGCTTAACTTTACTTTACCCTTAAGACTCGGATAACGCTGAAATTTTTGTTATAGATAGATCTTGTCTTCCTGATTACGGCAATATATATTTTTCGGCTGGGACGTACCCGGTTATCCGGTTATTTGATCCGTAAATTTGAATTAAAAACCCACCGTATAACCGGTTATTTTGAACCGATATACTTGACATGGGTATCATATGAAAGCTTATGAAAATGCCTATCGAATGGTATACGGGTTTATACCCTTCATTTAATCGGTTCGACAGATATATCCAAAAAACCGGTTATTTTATAAAAAAAATTTAAAAACATTAAAAATAACCGATTATGAAGTACATCACATAGTTTGTAGCCTGCACTGTAACCTTTCCAACGCGATACTATTCGCAGCGGTACCATATATGGAGCCGGAGATATTGGTCTTCAACTATTTACATTATTCTTTCTATAAAAATCTAAATTTTTACAATAGAATACCATGTTAATGTAATGAAATAAAATTAATTTAGTAAAACTTTGGATCGCGTAGCCGGTTTTTGGCATACACCAGAGGTGAATATCTTAAGCCCCGGCCGAAAGCCGGCTGCCCAGAAAAATTTTAAAATATAGGAAAAACTTGGATGTAGGAAAACTTTGGATCGCGTAGCCGGTTTTTGGACATACCCCAGGGGTGGAAATCTTAAGCCCCGGCCGAAGGCCGGCAGTCTAGAAAAACTTTAAAATATAGGAAAAACTTGGATGTAGGAAAACTTTGGATCGCGTAGCCGGTTTTTGGACATACCCCAGGGGTGAAAATCTTAAGCCCCGGCCGAAGGCCGGCAGTCTAGAAAAACTTTAAAATATAGGAAAAACTTGGATGTAGGAAAACTTTGGATCGCGTAGCCGGTTTTTGGACATAGCCCAGGGGTGAAAATCTTAAGCCCCGGCCGAAGGCCGGCAGTCTAGAAAAACTTTAAAATATAGGAAAAACTTGGATGTAGGAAAACTTTGGATTGCGTAGCCGGTTTTTGGACATACCCCAGGGATGAAAATCTTAAGCCCCGGCCGAAGGCCGTCTGTCTAGGAAAACTTTAAAATACAGGAAAAACTTGGTTATTTTTAACGATTTAACATTTTTATAAAATAACCGGTTTTAAAAACGGTTTTTTGGATATATCTGTCGAACTGGTTATATGACGGGTATAAACCCGTATACCATTCGATAGGCATTTCCATAAGCTTTCATATGATACCCATATCAAGTAAAGTCGGTTCAAAATAACCGGTTCTACGGGTGGGTTTTTTATTCAAACTTACGGATCAAATAACCGGATAACCGGGTGCGTCCCAGCCAAAAAATATATATTGCCGTAATCAGGAAGACAAGATCTATCGAAATATTTTTTTCCAAAAAAATCCGAGGTTTCAGGGTAAAGTAAAGTTGTTCCATTTTTTATAAGTATTTTAAATAATTTAAATTTTTTATAAAATACCTTCTTTTTACATGAAGTATTTTTAACAAAATGTACGCTTGGTGCTATGTTACAAAAAATGCAACCCTGTGAGTGAAATTTACGAATATGATCAAAGAGGAGACAAAATCTCGTACGAGCAATCGTATAAATGTAAAACACCACTTAGTCCTCTCTCTTCGACTGCGTATGAGCTCATTTACACGAGGAAACAATGTTCGCTTGTTCGCTCTAAAACGTGTGTTCCGCTTTGATTCTCATTCGCAAAATTGGTCAGTGTTGGGAACAAATGTAGAAATGATTGTACAAAAACGTACAAAAGGCACTTTTGGATGGATATGTGCAAGAAATAAATAATAATTTCATAATAATTTATTTATTTTGTGTTGTAAAAAAATGTTTCTTGTAATTGTTATACAGTTTTTAATTTCAGTGTGTAAACACTGATATCAACAAAGACATATGGTTCTCTATGAGAGAATTGTTGTAATTGTAAGAGAAACATGGTGTAAGTAAAGTATGTAATTTTATTGACCTGTTTTTGACATAGGGTAAGGTATTTCCCTACTTCATGAATTGATACCCATTTTTTAATAATTTACGACAGGTAATACAGGTATTTTTTTACCCTCATGTGTCAATACTTTTTACGGAATTTTTCATGAATGGTTATTTATATTATTAACCCTTTCTTTTACCTGTTTTTGTAGTTTTCCAAAGAATTGTTTTTTGAATATTCATGTACAATAGGTAGATAATCATTTTTGGTAACTTTATGTAAAAACGTACGTCTACCGTTCAAAAGGTACGCTTGTTAAACAGCGCAACCCTGAAAATGCAATTACGAATGAGAATCAAAACGGAACGCACGTTTTAGAGCGAACATTGTTGTCTCGTGTAAATGAGCTCTATGTATTACAGTTGTATAGTTCACGAACGAAATAGTTCAATTGAACGATTCATTGAAAAGAGCGTATGAACTAGATCAGTCGATATAGTTCAATAGTTCACTGAACTATAATCAGAGTCGGTGACCGTACGATCAACGAACGGTTCACAATCTAGTTCAACATGTCGTTCACAAATGCATAAAATGACGCCGTCGTCTGTGTTAAGTGATGCCTTCGTTATGGGATGGGTTTGTTTACGTTTTGGATCAAGGTACATGGAATAGATGTTCGAAAATTAAGATTTCTACAAAAACATAACATATTCCAATATGCCGAATCCATTACCTATTGAATGTGCCTTGTTTTGGATAGAAAAAGGAACAAATAAAAGAATCACACACACACAAAGCATAACATTTTTTGCCAGCCAACTAAATGAAGGATGTATTTTCTTAAATTTATACCAACTTTTATGAGTGGAATGAAGCTATGCAAATGTAATATTTTTGTTCTGGAGTAGTTAAATTATATTATTCTATTGTTTGTTTCTATTTGGTGTATGTATGTATGTGTTTTCATCCAACGAACGATTAAGAGCCGGTGAAGGATTCTGATCCGAAAGATTGTACTAGATAGTGAACTATGAACTAGATTACTGAACTAGTTCAGTTAAAAGAGCTGAACTATTGAACTAGATCTTTCAAATGAACTAGATTATACAACTCTACTATGTATGCTGTTTAGCAAACAACAACAAATACAGTTTGGCAAGGAAATGTTTTCAAACTAAGAAAACGAACACTTTTCAGGCATTAATTAGTGAAAAATGACAAACAATTGGGATACAATAAATGGGACCACCTATGCCCATAATCAGGTCTGAAAAGTGGTTTATTTAACCGAAATCAAATTGAGGGAGAATAACATTCTCTAAAACAAACCGAAATATACAAAAATCAAAAAGTACAAAAATCACTTAGAAATGTATATGGAAGATATTGCCAGCATATTCTGACTTTGTTGTAGACATCCTATTTTAACTTTTAACAGCCAGATTGAGGTCTTCTCTAAGTTTTTTTTTCTTTTATGGTATATCATGCATAATTTCCCCGTCACTTAGAAAATTATGCCACTGTACTACTCCAGAGTACACAAAGTGTCGCCAGTAGGTGGTAGTAAGCATTTTTGAAAATTGTAGAAATCTGTACCCACACATTCCTGAGGAATATTAGTCTCCAAATCTGCTATTTTCGACTGTTTCATGAAGTATTCTTATCTCTTAATTAATTTTGAGTTAAATAAAACACTCGTAGGCCCTGGTTGTGGGCCTAGTTGGTCCCATTTACTGTTAATAAGACCTAGTACTTTTTTAGTCGATCTGGAAACCCTCCTGATCGAGTTATTCTGTAGGCAATATTTATTGTAATTGGTGGTAGTCCATCCTGGTGAATTAAAAAACTCATAAAACTTCTTAGTTTTCAGATTTTCCCGGTCTGAGACCTATAGGACATTGTTTACATGTAATACCATCTGGTACATATGGTAACCCCCTTAGTAGGAATATTATATACCAAATATTGTTGCTACTTGTTAGTAGTTAATTCATATTAAGAATAAAAATAATAACATGTCATAATTTTTAAGTATTTACCGAAAAAATTGGATATTTTGAAACATTCATTACCTTTTTAAAACATTTGTTTGCCACCTTGTATAACATGTTAATTATTTGTTTTAGTTGTTCAGCCCTATTCTGAACGCATGGGAGTTGGGAATTTTTTCCCATTCCCATTCTGAATAAAATTTTGTGGGAGTTTTTTCCCATTTCCCATCTCCCCTCATTCTGAATGAAGTTCGAATTGGGAATTTGTTCCCATGGGAAAAAAGTATACATTCTCTATCTTGAATTGTGGGAGAATTTTGTGTCTTTTTGTGGGAAAAATCTCTCCAGCAAACAGTGTGGGAGTTTGAAAAAAAATTTCAAGAAATTTCATATTTTTATGTAATTTCATATTTTAAGACATCTACACGAGAAAATTATTGCAAATATTTATAATCGCCATGTGTTTGCTTAATAAAAGCATACAAAATGTACTGTAAAATATGTCATTAGACGACTTCGGATTTTGCATATTCTTATATGATACAAAAACCTGCAAGAATCTAACATGTTTTACACCGATAAAAAAATTTTCCTTTATGTTATCGAACAAAAAAAAAAAAAAAAGTAGTAAACATACCATATGTATTGAAATACGAGAAAAAGAGTCATGGTTGATGGTGAAATTTTTGGCAATAACTATTAAAATATATTGGAAAATAACCATAATATATACAATCTTTACAACTTTTATTCATTTTCGTAAAATAACCTTCGGGTTTTTTAAATCAGACGACTAACGTTCTATTGAAAACGTGTTAGTCTCCTCAACGACACTACAACGATCACACAAACGTACATACATATATGCTAAATTATTGCAATGCTATTCCGTTTTCCGAAATGCCTTTTCTTAAATAGGATCGTTATTTTTGAACGTAGAAGCTTGAAATTTTGCAAGGGCATGTGTTTTAGTTTTAGATTCAATCAAAAACGTATTTTATTTATTTATTATTATTATTTTTTTTTTTTTTTGAGATACGTCTTCTGAAATATGTATGAAATAATCGAGAAAAATATCCGAATTTATCTTTTTCATTTTTTTTTTAAATATGCAAAATACGTGTTCTAGCGATCATTAGGAATAAGTAAAACTAGCGATATACGCGTTAAACCCCTAACTAAAATTATTCCGAATCAACATACAATTTTTAAATTCGTTGCAAACTTAAAAAGTTCCTATTACTTTATACACAAAAATTATGTTTGCCTACTAATTAAAAAAATGCGTACACCAATTCGCACATTCTGAAGAAAATGTGCTTATTAGAACAACATCACACATCGTTGACTCCATTCACTTAAAAAATCCATAAATGAATGCACGGTTGTTGAATTAAGTGAGTTGTGCTTTGCTAATCTAATTAAAAAACCGCGAATTCAATGCAGATAGGCATTTTGTATTACAAAACATAATTACAGCCCCCAAAAGTATGCTATAATAATTTGGTGTAACTGATTTCGAATTTCGAAATTTCAGCTCCCATCTTTTGTTGTTCCCACGTCGTTGAGAATATGGAAAACATGGGAATGGGAAATTTCGTTCCCATGGGAATGTTCAGAATAGGGCTGATGGAAAACATGGGAATGGGAAATTTCGTTCCCATGGGAAACAGTTCCCATGGGAATGTTCAGAATAGGGCTGGTTATTTTTGAACGTGGGTTACTTTTTTATTTATGCATTCAATCTGTCTTAAACAAGCCGACCGACCAATTTTTGCAAAAAACCCGACATTTTTATCCCAACTGTTTGTCATTTTCACCAATTAATGCATGAAAAAGTATCATTTTTCTTAGTTTGAAAACAATTCCTTGCCAAACTGTATAAAAATTTACAAAAGGATATTGTAATATCTTAAAATGTGTTACGCTCCTCCCCTTCCTGGGGATTCAAATAAAAGGCCGCCAATTTTATCCAGTGATAAAATATCCTTCTAAACAAATTATGGCATGTCAAATAATAATAAATCTTTCCAATTCTTAGCTGCAGTGCCTTTGCAACCTGATCCATTGGCAACTCAACACTGTTATGTTCTTACGGAGGTGGTCGATTGAATGAAAGACGATGTTTAAACATAACAATCAATTCATTTATTGAATAAAACTTTAAGTTGTTTTATGAGTTGAAATAAAGTGTTAATTATGAAGAACAATGAAATATGACGAAATATGTACAGATGAGATGTCTATTAATTGGTGGTTGCAAAGTAACTGACTGACTGTGTACTGACAATGAGTAGAGAGAGATAATAACTTAAAACTACTGATGCATGCAACACTGCTATGATGCTGCCAGATTGTTGCATTTTATGTGGTAGTACTAGGGTTACCCTAATATCTCCCCTTTTAAGTTTGAACCTGGGTTCTGGATATTACTTCAACTGGTTGTCTTCTGTGGATGATTCAGGTTGATATGCTGTAGAATCTGTATACGGCAATTTAATGTTGAATTCTCGAAGTAATATGTCCAAAGGTGATAATTTGTTTGATGAAGCAGAAGTATCGCCTATTTTTGTTTGAAGTTGATCTGCATGTACCTTGATGCGACTTCCGTGTTTGGAATTATACTGACTTTCCTTTTTCTGATTTCTGTCCATAACTGATGAACATAGATTTTTATGAACGTTGAATACGTTGTGAGTTTTTCTTCTTGAAGATGCTTTTGCGGTCGCTCCTTCCTCTTCCCTTTTTTTGAGTGCTGTTTTGACTTGTCTTTTTGGGCTGGGATGAAAGTGAGCATTGAGTACTTGATAAACATTGTTCAATGACTTAGTTCCTGTGAACTTGATCTGATGACACCATTTTGCTATTGGAATATCCCATAGATTAAATTTCTCAATCCAATCTATGCCTAGGACATTTAATGATTCCAAATTTGAAATGTAACAATCCACAATTTTTGATTTTCCTGCAACTGACACTTCTATTGGAAAAAGTTTTGCAAAAAATGTGAGTTTATTGCCACCTGCATCTTCGGCGGTGTCTGTGGTTTCAAATGCATCCGGCTTTCCGATTCTTTTCCACGTTGATTTAGAAATTATGGTAATGTCTGATGCCTTGTCCAACTGTAGTTTCACTTGCTTTGAATTAATACTCACTGTAGCATATTTTCTTGCCTGCTTGATTTTGACTGGATCTGTTGTAGATACTGTTTTTGTGCTGAATTTTGTTTTGTTGTTGTTAAAATTCTGTTGACCCACATTGTTCTGTTCTGAGTTTTGATCATGATTGGTTTTGCTCTGTTGAGGTTTGTTGTTGTTGTGATTTGGTTTGCTCTGCCTGTGCATGCTGTTGCAAAAACCATCTTTGTGACCAATCTGTTGACACTTGGTACACTTGTGCTTGGAGTAGGGACAATGTTTTGCATAATGCATATCTCCACAATACCAACATGCTGTTTTTGGTATCTTTTGTTTTTGTTGAGGCTTACCAATTTTGTTGCACTGTTTTTGGCTTCCCTAAATTAGTGCTGTGTCACTTTTCAAATCCAAAATGCTTTGTGTTTCATCAACTAGCTTTTCTAAGTTGACTACTTCCTTACTTTCATTGAGATGCCTTAATAAACGGATTCTGATGTCACTGTCTTGTGATGATTTAAGACCAAGTATGAAAATTAAACACTTGAACTGGTCTATAGTTAAGTCATCCAGTTTAAAAAGTTCACACTGAAGATTGACACGACTAGCGTATTCTTTAAAATCTTCATTTTCCATCTTTGTAATTTGGAGACACTTGTAGACTTACTTGTGTTTCTGTTCGGCCAAATAGCTTTGTAAGATGTTTGATTGTGTCTGCCAATGAAAGTTCTTGGGGTTGTTTTGGTAGAACAAAATTCTTGAAACGCTCATGAATGTGGTTGGACATTTTTCTTCACAAAAGTCCTACTTTGTCTGCATTGTCCAGTGCACTTGCTTCCCTTTCGAAGATGTGTTTGAAACGATTGTACCACGATTCAAATAATAAACCACTGTCAGGCTCATAGTGAAAATCCGTCATGGAATTAGCTAAAGATTCCATGAGGTGGGCTTTTGCCACTGATGATTCTCCTGGATTTGATGAAGAAACTGTGTTTGCACCTTGTTGTTGTCCAGCGATGAATTGTGTGAGTTTATTTAGCAACAGGAAATGCGTCGCAATTTGTGCTTGCTGTAGTGCAAGTAATTTCACAATATTCGCTTGTTCCGACATGTCTAGATTTTTCTAGTGTCTGTGTTTTCAGCCGTTACAATTTTGTTAGAGACGCTGCCGTCGTATGTCTGTATGTGTGCGCTGCAAAAATGATGAAATTCCCAACGTGGTAATGGTGTGTGTGTTGAGCTGAAAAAAATTTCTGTATATGTATGTGAGACTGCAAATTGTTGTTTGTGTGAGTGTTGATCGCTGAAGATTTCTTGAAAATTCTTGTTAGAATATTCCTGATGAACTTGCGCCTGTGCCTTTTGATGTTTTCCTTGAAAATCTTCCTGCCACAACTTTTATTGTGTGCGATGTCTTGATGTTATTACGCAGCCTTGTTGAAAGTTCTGATGAAATTGTGAAATTCCTTTTGTTACTGAGTACTGTATTCAATTCACAATCCTCGTCGCCAAATTGTTAGCGAGAATGATACATCTTTGTTCCAAAATCCTCGTCGCCAAATTGTTAGCGAGAATGATACATATTGTTCCAAAATCCTCGTCGCCAAATTGTTAGCGAGAATGATACATCTTTGATCCAAAATCCTCGTCGCCAAATTGTTATGTTCTTACGGAGGTGGTCGATTGAATGAAAGACGATGTTTAAACATAACAATCAACTCATTTATTGAATAAAACTTTAAGTTGTTTTATGAGTTGAAATAAAGTGTTAATTATGAAGAACAATGAAATATGACGAAATATGTACAGATGAGAAGTCTATTAATTGGTGGTTGCAAAGTAACTGACTGACTGTGTACTGACAATGAGTAGAGAGAGATAATAACCAATGGGGGAATACTCCACTCAAACAATCGAAAAAAAAGAGAGATAATAACTTAAAACTACTGATGCATGCAACACTGCTATGATGCTGCCAGATTGTTGCATTTTATGTGGTAGTACTAGGGTTACCCTAATAAACACAATGCTTCCACACCAACCTTTCCACCATCAATTCTTGCTCCACTGATAACTTCACGGTTAACACCAGCTTCATATCTTATGCCATCATATGGTTCCAACCAGAACCCAATTGAATATAATCAACCGCTATCGATCATAGACATTCCGCAACTCTTAACAGCAGCTGAACAAGAACCTTCATCAGCTCCAGAAGCAACAAAATGTAATAGCCCAAATCCAGATCTCTATAACTTCAATGCACAAAGTTGTTGTGTTTATTATTGTATGTTTGTGTGTTCGTTCTTCTGCTCAATCTGACTCTGCTTCTACCTCCAGTTCCAGGAAAGTGGCTGCTACAACGGCATGTAACCACAGATCCACTGGAGTAGGTTTGGCGGAGCAGTTGAAAAGGTGCAGTGTGTCGAGCGGGCCCATGCCGCATACTGGGCAGATGTCTTGCACGGCGCGATCGATTTCCCCCCAATAAGAATTTAGGCGACTGCAATATCTCGAGCATAGTTGAGCCAAAACTACTCTGGTTTGTCGTGGTAGCTGACGCTACTCAGCTGCGATAGATGGGGGGATGTACTCCGAGGACTTTATTCACACTATATTTGCTTATGGCCTTAGCAACTGCGTCCATGTGAATGCTATATAAACCTGCTTGATATGCCTGTTGATCAAGGGGTTCTCTCCTGTATCGTTGGACCTCTCCCTCTAGAGCATAGATATCCTTCCTGATCTGCCTGAATGTGACAGGCCTACCCACCAGATGGTGATTGGGATGGCTCTCACGGTAACACCCGAGCAAGTACTGCAACGAAAGCATCTTATTGTGTTGCTGTACTGGAAAAATCTTTGCCTTCTCATGTAAATGGTCCACTGAAGGCTTGAGGAGGCAACCTGTTGCTGATCTCAGGGCGGCATTCTGACAGGTTTCAATCTTTTTCCAATTCGTATCACATAATCCCGGGGAGCAAACTGGAGCAGCATAGCTTACCACAAACCGACCTATCGCGTTATATGTGGTCAACAAGGTTTCTTTATCTACACCCCAAGTGCTGCCGGCTAGGGACTTGAGGACTTTGTGGTACTCTGTTTAGATTTTGTGGCGGAAATCTGCATATTCCTCCCGTGGAAAAAGGTGATAAAATCGGTTAAATAGGAATTCAGTTTTTTCGTGAAATTTTCAGGAATGTACCGTGATGAAAATAGGCTATATGTTTGTTGGTGGATTTCGGTGGCCCATATGGTTTTAAAATCGCTATATTTGCTAAACTTGTGAACGCATCGGCTTGCAATTTAATTTGCGAAGCAATATTGGAGCCAGAAATCCCGGCCACGATAAATTTTAAATATGTTTTATCACGAAAACTAAACAAACGATTTTCAAGAGTTTTTTTCTTTTTTTTTTTTTTTTTTTTTTTGAATGTGCCACGGTACACTTTTCTTTATTAAGAAAAGCGGTATATTTGCACATTGCCTTAAATGGAGACGTTCAACGGTGCAAAAAGAGTAGATCTGCCCATCGGCAACGAAACTGAAAACATTTATGTCTCAAAAAACTGAAGAATTCGACAATTTTTTATTTATTATTTTTTTATTTATTTATTGAAAGATTTTGTAAAGTAAGCCTTAAGGCCGATAAGTTTTACAATATTCATATTTTTTGTTTCTAAATAAATCGCGTTAGGATAAAGACAGGGATGATTATCAATTCTTAACCCACTTAGCGCCGAGAATTTTTTTGCGATAAAACTTAAAATTGTTTATGAAAATTATATATTTGAGACTTTTTAAGCATTTTTTAAAAAATAACATTTTTTCTAAAACGTATAGTTTTCCTGCAATCGGGCCTTCTTTTAAAAGTGCCAAAAACTTTGGAGTATAAAATTGGTGTATCCTTACATGCCAATGCCTTGGTTTTTGGTTGAGAAAATACTCTTACTATATTCCTAACAAATCCCTGACTTCATATGATTCCAACATTTGTGATTAAATTTTTATCGCATATTTAAATTTTTCATCAAAAGTCGAAAATTACAAAAAAGTCGATTTTTTTGAATAGCTTGGGTTTTAGGCCAATTGCGTGGAAATAGGTAGGTCAAATGAAGCGTTATAAGCGTGAAATGACAGACAACAGACAATACTATAACAAAATGCAAAAAACCGCACAAAAATATTCGTGCAGAGCTTTACGTCAATTTTTGCAACCATTTTTTGTGGCGTTTAAACGACCAGTGGCTTTATCTGGGTTAACAGAACCATAGTGCCAAAAAAGTCCGTTAAAGAAAGGGAAGATTATAGATTAAATTGGTAGATAAATACCAATGGAACCGAAAAAATGAGGTCGGAAATACCCATTTTTGAATTGTGAAGTAAAAAAGACATCAAAAGTCGCCATTAAAAAAACGGTGGGCCAGCAAAGTGAACCCAGTTCTGCTAGTTTATAATATATATTTTGAAATATTAATGTAAATCTGCGTTTTTTAACACAACCCAAATGTTTTCATAGAAATATATACAATATTTTGTTTTGATAATTATTATCATCTTAATTATTATAAATTACCATTCATTTTATTTAAAAATATACATATGAATATATAAGTTGTTATTTTTCATTAACGCATTTTTTTGTCATTACAGAACAAAGAACGCGGAGAATTATCCCTCTTTTGTACGAGAATATTGAGATACCAAGGACTTTAAATATATATACCCATTTACGTTACAGTACAAGCGGATTTTGTGATTACTGGGCGAAGTTGGCTAATTCTATTCGTAACGTAAATATGGTTTCGGAGAATACAGTTAAAACACCTGTTTCCAGGAAAGATGTGGAGAGGTAATACCTTTATGTTAAAACGTTTGCCGTATACCAAAAATTTGATGACGATTATACCCTACACCACTATGTGGGGAGGGTATTATAAGTTGGTTTTGGTCAAACAACGGAGATATCGCAATAATCGATAATACTTCCCATTTTTATTTTTTTTTTAATCACGCTACAGGTCGCAATTTTCTTCGGAACGTCACGAAGTTTTGGGGGCTAATGGGGGTTCCACATAGGAAGAATTCTATAATGATCAGACTTATTGCAAATTTATTTTTATAATAAAGTTTGCCATTCCGTTTGTAACTCATCGAAATAATCATTTTAGATCCACCAAAGTATAATTGTCTTGATCAGCGTAAAATTCTAAGTCGATTTAGCCATGTCCGCCCGTCTGTTGTAATCACGCTAAAGGCCTAGGTACATAAGAAGCCTCGCCTGCTTGCCTTGCTTCTTTCTGATAAAAGAATAAAAAATAAAAGGGCAACCTAGTGCGAAAATTGCCTCGGCCTTCTTAATTCTTTTATCAGAAGCAAGCAGGCGAGGCAGCTTATGTATTTAGGTCTTAACTTCCGAATGAATTTAGAGCGCTGAAATTTTGTGCACATGTGTCTTTGGTCTGACCTTAGATCAAGTTCAATATTTGGCTATATCGGTTCACGTTTTTGTATATCCCCCATAGTCCTTGGCCACACTAGAGTGTTTTTCATTGAACCAATTTCATGAAATCAAGGGTTCCTAGATCGAGTTCCAGATGCATTTTTCAAAAACATGTAATAATAGTTCCGAATGTTGGTTATAGATGGCTAAACAATTTACTGAAATGGTTAACAGCAATGTTAATCGCTTTTGTTAAAAAAAAAAAAAAAAAAATTAATGCCGAGTTTAAATCAAGCATGGTCACATTTGGCACGGGTGTGCCGATGATTTTCGGCAATTTACACGCACACGACCCGAATGCACAGAAAGAGCGTACAAAAGAGAACAAATGTTTTGATTTGTTATTGTTTTATAGCTTGTGTGAATGCAAACTTACTTACACACTGTTATAAGTTGCCAATATTTTGAATACATTCACATTTTCTCCGTTCTCTTTTTGGTCATGCCTGGTTTAAATTTGTTTTTTTTTTTTTGTCAACATTCCATTGCATTTTAGAGAATAACGGTTTTCGTACACTCTCTACTTAACAGAATGTTGTTATGATATCGTAACAACAGAGGTTAACTCCATCTATTAATAATTTTTCACAATTGAGTTTTACATCTTTGATAAATGTACCGCCAGACTTCAGATAATTTTACGTTTTTAGCTACATTAGCTATAATTTTTCATTTAGAGTTCCCAGGGGTCAAGAATCTTCTCCACCAAAAATTATGAAGTAGCCTCCATATGTATAACGGTACCACATGATTTCAGATATTTTCAAGTTTTTAGCTGATCGAAAAAACTGAAATTAGATATTTAGGGTTTCCAGTGGTCAAAGATCTTTTAAATATGTAAATGTCGTATTTGTTTTTATGAGAATATTTCTGCATAAATCGTTAACAGCATTCCCTATTTATTCGTAAGATATTTAAATATTTACTAAATTTATATATTTGTTTGTTATTGTATATCATGGTAAATGAGTGACTACGGACGTAGTAAATTAATTGCAAGTGATCATCACTGGTCATATGCTGTATGCAAAACATTAACATGTTTATAATGTTGATAACATTGATTATTGTAGTCTCTCATTCTCTTGTAATTTATCCAACTGAAATAAAGTGAATTGTAACCTAAGAAGTTAAACTAATTCGATCCTCTTTCAATAACTTTTGGGAACAGCGAGAACTATTTGGGATATTTCCATCAGGTTATGGGCCCATTGCTCGTTGGAGAAGAATATTAAATTCAATAGCAAGCGGCAGGAAATATTTCATACAAGATGAGTTCGTCGTTGTACCAAATTGAGAAATTGGACGAGACAAATTATGAGTCTTGGAGCGTCCATATGAAGAGTGTGCTGAAATATTGGAAATATGTTAATGGTCAATGTGTGAAGGATCCAAACAGGACAGCAGAAAAGATACTGGAATGGGAAGATGACGACGAAAAAGCTTTGGCCACAATTGCATTGGGCCTTAAGTCATCTCAACTCAACTATGTTAAACACAGTAAATCCTCCAAAGAAGCTTGGGATAAGCTGAGGGATGTCTATAAGCCAAAGGGACCCCTACAAAAGGTGACACTGTACAAGAAGTTGCTGAACCTGAACATGAAGGAATACAAGAACATGACCGACTATTTGTGTGATTTTACCGAAATTACTGAAAAGCTGATGGATGTTGGCATTGAAATTCAAAAGGAGCTGCTGGTAATTGTTTTACTTTCAATTTTGGAGAAGGAATACGAAAACTTCGTCGTCGCAATCGAAACAAGAGACAAATTGCCAGAGTTGTCTGCATTAAAGGTGAAACTTTAGGAAGAGTACGAGCGAAGGAATCAAAGTAAGGGTGATGAAGCTACACCGAGTCAAAAAGCGTTTGGAGTAATGACAGGCAAGATTAAAAGATATGCGAACAAATGCAGATCAAGAAATGGAGATCACAAATCATATTCTATGGTGGCAATGGTTGAAACCGTTAGAAATGTGCCAAACGCCAAGTGGATAATGGACAGTGGAGCCACGTGCCATATGAGTTCGAATCGCTCATTTTTTACGACTTTTGAAGAATGCGAAGAAAAAATTATGTTGGCTGACAGAAAATCGATCACGGCAAAAGGACGAGGAATTGTGACGGTTTATGTAAATGGATTTGAGATCAGGTTTAAGGATGTTTTATACTCTCCGGAATTAAATGGTAATTTTGGATCGATTTGCAAATTAATTGAAAATGGCTGTAAAGTAAAATTTGATAACAACGGAGCGGTAGTAAACTCGTGCTGAAAGTCAAGAAAGAGAATAATTTATTTGTATTTGAAGCTAACGATGTCCAACAAAAATTATGCGCTGCAAATGGTGATGACAACCTATGTCACCGCAGATTTGGTCATCTCAATTACCAAGGCTTAAAAGACCTCTTTGATAAAGATATGGTGAGTGGTATGAAATTGAGTCAGTCGATTGTTGCTGAGCCCTGTAAGATTGCATGGTTGGAAAGATTCATGCTGCATCTTTTCCAAGACACGAAGAGGACAAATCTATGGATGTGTTAGACTTGATTCATTTAGACGTGTGCGGGGACCCATCGAGGTGGAATCTCTTGGTCGTTCCAAATATTTTGTCACATTTAAAGATGATAAATCTCGACGCATTTTTGTCTATTTTATGAAAAAGAAAAGTGAGGTGTTCGATAAATTCCAAACCTTTAAGAGCATGGTGGAGCGCCAAACGGGCAAAGTTATAAAAATATTGAGAAACGATAACGGTGGGGAATATGTTAGTGGTGAATTTAACAAGTATTTGGAAGAAAATGGAATCATACACCAACTAACTGTCCCTTATACGCCCCAACAAAACGGCATAGCAGAACGTGCAAATCGTACGATAGTTGAAATGGCTAGGTGTTTACTAATCGACTCGGGTTTGGATAAAAATTTGTGGGCTGAAGCTGTAGCAACGGCAGTGTATTTAAGAAATCGTTGTCCGACAAAAATTTTGGATGGAAAACACCACATGAGGTTTGGAGTGGTCAAAAGCCCAAAGTTAACCACCTTAAAGTGTTTGGTTCTCAGGCTGTGGCATTAAATAAAATGAGAAAAGGCAAGTTTGAAGAAAAAGGCTCTAGTTTGATTATGGCGGGATACTCTTTAGTTGCAAAGGCGTACAGATTGTATGATAGTAGTGCCCAAAAAGTTATCAAACGGCGTGACGTCATATTCTATGAAAATATAATGCATGGTGGTGGATTCAATAAGAAAGACAAGGAATTTATTTGTTTTGAGAATTGTCATAACCCAAGACATGTCGAGAATGGTAATCCAGAAGAAATTAGTATAGACGAAGATGCCGACGAAGACGTGCAACAGGAAGAAAATGATAACGGTGCGGATAATGAAATTGAGAATAGCCCTTCAGATAGTGATAGTTTGTATGATGCTGAAGAATTTCGTGGATTTACGCCAAGTGAGGAGGAGCAATCGTCAGAAGTTAGTACTCCAAGACGCGGTCCTGGAAGGCCAAGAGTTGTAAGAAGTGGAAGACCTGGTCGTCCAAGAAGAGTACCACCAAACTCGCTGAATAATGTGGTGGAGGAAAATGTACCACAAAATTATGAAGAGGCAAGATCCAGCAAGTCAAGTCTTAAATGGAAAGAAGCAATGGAGAAAGAGATGAAGTCGTTGAAGGAAAAGAGAACGTGCATTATACAAGATCTCCCAGCTGGTCATAAAGCCATTAAATGTAAGTGGGTATATGCGTTAAAGAGAAATCAGAAAGGAGAAGTACTTCGTCATATTCTTCATTCTGTTTCTAAGCTCTCTCAAAGGAATTCAGAACCTCACGTAGAACATTTTAAGGCTGCAAAGCAGATTCGGTAGAATTCACTTTTTCAATACAAACTCCTTAGGAAAATAATTTTGTTCCGAGTTTTTGGTTGTAATTGCAATAGAGAGTTGAGCAAAAGAAAAGCGTCTGAAGGGTTCTCCAAAAATTTCAAGAACTGTTACAGATGAGAATATTATATCACTGTGCGACAGGAAAATTATTAACCATATTCTGACAACGCAGCGGGATAGAAGAAATAAGAAGACACGTGTCCCGTCCTTTTTCCTTATCATTTCAACTTTTGCGGTAATGGCCCCAAAGACCTGAGGCCTTGATGTCACAGGCACTTATCTTCTAAACCGTTAAAAATTTGGTTTACTCGTAGAAGAAAAGTTGTAGCTCTCGTCTTAAAGAATAATAATTGTGAACACATAAAATCCATTCAACCTCATCTTCAAGGTCAAAATCGTCAAGGCCAATTTATCTTTTAATTTTTTCTCGGATTTTAGTCTACAGGTATCAAACCGATCAAAATTTAAGCAAACAACCAACTAGAAAAATGTTCCTCAGATCTTAGTAAACAACTTTTTGGAACATACGAAGTCTGTAGAAATGGTTCTTAATGGTCAAAATAGCAAATCAAATGCGATTTTTATCCTCTTTTCTCGGTCCCTGCTCGATAGATACTAATACGTTCAAAATTAAGGAAAACAATGGACCGCAATAATGTTGCAAAGATATCAGCAAACAACTTTTTGGAACATACTAAATGTCTATGACCGGTTCTTAAACGTGAAAATAGCTGAAAACTTTTGAAAATAATCGATTTTTATATTTTTTCTCCGTTTCCGGTCCACAGATACCGAACCGCCCAAAAATTAACGGGTCTTATGACACCACTTGTAGATAAGTTTTTGAATTATTTGGGATAAGTCGCCAATATTTCGCTGAGAGGTATTTGTGCATGAAATCAAACCCGGGTATAAAGTGTGCAAAGCGGGATGCTTACCATTGCACTACGGTTGCACGGTGTTATATTTTCCCTGCAAATTACGCCGCACTTATCCAGAGAAAGTAACTTTTACACCTTATTGTCTATAGAAATAAATGATTCCGATGATGTCATTGTTTGCAGACTTCAAATAGTCAAAATCTTAATATATTTTCAAATTCTATTTTTTGATAACTTATGCATTTAATTTATTTAAGAACTCCTTTATGTTAAATCAAATGTTTTTATTGAATAAGTTTTAAATTAATTTATCATTAAAATACAAAAATATGTGTTTTTTGTAGCTACTCGGTAATCCGGACAATTCGATATTCCGGACACCGCCGAAACATGTGGAGTCCGGATTATCGAGGTTATACTGTATTTGGGAGTTCTCCAACTATTTCGCTAAAATCCCGTACAATAACACTGTGCTACAGTGAAAATTTGCAGGGGTTCTGGTGTTGTATTGTGGGAGTCCATGGAAGACGAAAATACCTTTGTTGAAATTAGTTTTCGACCTTTTTATTTTCTATATAAATGTTTAAGACTTTATCGTATTGGGCTTTAAGGTCTCTTACCTTTGGTTTCTTTGGGTCACTTCGTTTTTTTATTTTATAACGGTAAATGTAGTGAAAAACGGGGGTTCTTGGATTTTCAACTTCGCGCGAATTTTTAACTTGATACCAATACACGTCCTTTTTCCCCCAAACAACTACTTTCATACATCACAAAAGAATTTGCGTTCACAATCACATTTCCCTATGCTTTTAGTTCCACATATTCCTTTCTCATTCTAATGACTATGCTTCATATTTCTTTATACTGCAAATGCAGGTGTTGTATATACATAATTTTTGGAACATATAATACCTCCGAACTTTTTTTATCAGCGGCAATAATTTTGAATTCCATACTGATCAGTAGACGCTCTTTAACAAACTAATTGAAAAACAATAACTACATGAGAAAACACCGACTCGCGCAGTATGTCTGACGGGATTTTTCTATTAGTTTCTGATTAATATGCAATTTTAGAGAAATGAAGTTTCTGATTAATATGCAATTTTAGAGAAATGAAATAAAACCCTAAATTTATTTGTGGGGATTCATTTCATTTCCAAAGGAATTATTTCATAATGAAATATGTCCCAAAAATTTCATATGAAATAAATCCCCAGAAATATGAAATAAATCCCCAAAAATTAAAATTATTGTTGTTGTTTTGTGTATAAAATTTTGGGGACTTATTTCATTTTCAGTTTGGGGATTTATTTCGTTGGGGACTTATTTCGTAACGCCACCCAAAGATACCTAAGGTATTTTCGTTTTCCATGGACTCCTACAAAACTGAAAATATGCATCAGAAACCCTGCAAAAAATTTTTGTCAACTTTTGTAGCACAGTGTAATTAATGTACTCTGCTAAACTTCATCAAGAAATATGGTTAACCATCGCGAAAGCTTAGTTACTTAATGGGATAACTTATAAGGATAGCAAATTGAGAGTAATATTAAAATTACAATCATTAAAAAAAATATTAAAATCAAAAAGCCTTTTATTCGCGAATTATTTAAAATCAGTTGATGCGCATCCGATTTTGGATACAGCGAATCAATCTCTTTCATTATCTACAATGCATATTTCGATGTTTCACTCAGCGGCCAAAGTGTGCTGTCAGTTGCATCACACAATGCAGAAAAAAACCTTACAGTGGGTAAAAGTCACGCAATATGCATTTGATTTTGGTGCTCATCCGATTTCAGTAGCACCCATTAAAAAATGCGTCAATATACATCTATTTCAACTAGATTCTTCAAGAACCGCGGATTTGCCTCCACATTATATTTTGGGTAAAATACCTATATTACTCGCGTATCTCTGTAATTTATGACACACGTTTTCGCAAATATAATAATCGCGTATAAAGGATTCAATTTATGTAAAAATGTTTAAAGAAAATCGCGGTTTACGAAGGTCACTCGCAAACCTTCTGGTATAGGTAACTTGCAGTGTCGCCAGGTGTCATTTGACATTTTTTTGGACAGTTTGACAGTTTTTAGCCTAAGCGTACTCAGGTCAGTTTGACATGTTGCAAAAATGGAATTTACTTGTACACATTTTCTTCCGATAATTTTTTCATAATTTTCGACGTGGGTAATCACGGCAAGAGTGCATCGATCAAACTAAATCTTTGTATGTCGATAAAGGGCCATCCTATAGGACTATGAAAACTGATTTAGTAAATTCAATCGTGGCGGACACTCGCTAAAAAAAGAAGGTCGTGAGGGTCGTTCAAAAACGGCCTTTGTGCAGGAAAACAATTAAGCCGTGCGTGAACGGATTATCCAAGATCGCCATGTTAAATACCTTGAGATAGAGACATCCTTGGGCATTTATTCCACCAACTAACATTCGATATTTCATGAACACTTGGCGGCAAAAATGGGGTTTTTTCTCGTTGGATCCCGTGTTGATCGGTCCAAGAAATTTCGAAAAAGTACGATTGCGGTGCTTCGAAAGGCATTTATAGGATGGATACAGGTGACGAATCATGGAACTATGCGTACGAACCCGAAAAATAGCAGCAATCGCCAGAAGATTCTGCAAATCGTTCAAAACCCATGTTTTGGGGGTGTCACAATCAAGCCAATGTAAACAACCCAACATATGGTCGTATGTCCAACTATCCTGAGTACGCTTAGGCTAAAAACTGTCAAACTTTCCAAAAATTTTCAAATGACACCTGGCGACCTGCGTATTGCCTAGGCCAGAAGGTTTTCAAGTGACCCTCGTAGTACGCGGAAAATATATTCAATATATCTATATCCAGCTTTTTAGTGGATGGATCCGAACCCGCATGGGTTCATTAGATCCGTTGCGCAGAAAACTAAATTCACGCGGGGGTCAAAGAAAACTGAATAACACTTGTAAATTTTACACCCAAAAATAGATTTTTAAGAAAATGTACCCATTAAATTTTGGCCTTTGGACTTCAATTACTAGGATGCTATACGGAGCACACTCATGAGATATTCATTAAATGACGTAAAATCAAGAGTTCTGTAATCCTAATACTAGTATTGAATTTTATTTTGTTGCGCATCTGGATTATTAAAAACTTCAAAAAACCCGAAATTCAGGCATCAAAATGTCTGCATTAATTTCAGGTAGATATGTATATCGAATTCATTTTTTGTTTCTACCTTATTCCATATATATGTATATATGGTAAAAAAACAAAAAAAAAAAGTTTTCCAATCGATGAGTCCGAGTTTAAAATACATTTTTTCAATTTTCTTTTATATAAATTCGAACAAGTTTTTGAAATTAAACAAGGGATTTTTGGCAGCGATGTTTTGAAAAATATTCGCATTCTCGAATCCATTCGAAATACCAATTTTGGTTAATATGCATGTAGTTTAGTGTTCATAAACTGTATGGCGCTTATAATTTACAGAAGGTGCATACACTTTTTATGCGCATCCTATTTTCCTATCAACCATGAACAAATGCATCGATCTAAACCCATTTAAATACAATCAATCCATCAAGAACCCTGGATGGATGTACATTCGCAATCTGTTTTTGGGATAAATCCGATACAGCTCCCATTTCGCTAAATATTTTAGGCCTCTGGTTACGCAAAAGAGCGACAGAAAACGCGATTGAACCCGTGACTAAAAAAATCCCATTTCAAAGTATGTAGTTGTTTCCTCTGTTTGGTGGATTTTCACAATATGTGATCTGGACCATGAAAATAAGAAACTAAAATATCTTGGGGTCACACTATCACAATTAAAATTATATTGTATATACTGTACCCAAAAAATAGGCTTTTTAGAAAGAATATCGTTCAAAATTGTGGTCTTTGGAAGTAGATTACTGTGATGCTATGTGGGCTACATAGTCAATATACATACCAAATTATGCGTAATCGCTTTACTTTAAACCTATGAATGCTTTTTAGAAATGCCTGAATGCATGTCGCAAGTAGATCAAAAATAATAAAAAGAAACACAGGCAAGCATTTGCAATAGTATTAGTAAATTTGAAATTTGAAGTATTTGAGAAAGTAAGTAAATATTTCAAGCAGTATGAAAATCAAAACAATTTTGATTTTAAAAATGAAACCTAGGCAATCAACAAACAAATTTTCAAATAACGTCCGTATTAAACACGTGCAATGGTATAACTGTTTGTATCAACAAAACAGATATATCATATACATAACAGATATAATATGATATAAATGTGGGAATGAGTGTAACAGTTATGATATTGTTTGGGTTGTGTATACTCACAATAACATAACTGTTAGAAACAGTTCTGGGTTGTATATGAACGAGTGAGAACTTTATTTGTTTTTTCGTTCTCAAGTATCTGTTGTACAACAGATATTTTTAAAATACTACAGATACCAACAGATACTATAGGTCTAACAGGCTTGTGTGAATAACTTCTAAGGAAAATTTCATAAAAATGACATTTTTCCACATTTTTTTATTTAGGGGATAAATATATTACAGACGTGAACTGTTACAACTGAACGCACCAATTTTAATGTTTTTCTGGTTTCAGTGGGTGGAATGTACGAGGGCTACTAGAAAAATTTCCGACCTAATAATGAAAACGCGAATATTTATCAAAAACAGTTGTATTATATTCCAAATATTTATCATAAATAGTTTTGTTATATTCCAAAACTTTCTTCAGCTAGATTTATACACTTTTCACGCGCATAAACCAATTGTTGAAGCGTTTTTGTGTGGTTATTTAAAAACTAGATTTAAAATACCTTTAAACCAATTTATTTCCCGCAGGGAAGAGTTAGCTTGTTACATTTTTAAATTGGTGTGGTGGTGATTAAAGAGAGAGGGAGATAGAGAGAGTAACATATTTACTTTCCTATGGTTCGTTTAAACATATTAAATGTGCGTACAACATCCCGGAAGGGAGAAGGGATACTTCTTCCATATCAATGAGTGCACAGCGATTCATATTGGCACAATAATATTAGTCCTATTTTTATCGCCGAGTCCGGAAGAAGTATCTTACGACACAACTTGTAAATAAGTTTTCATGGCTGAAATACTCAGGCCGCCGAAAATGTTGGTGTTCTCGTCGGGGATTGACCTTAGGAGAATAATAACTTCAAAAGCCCTCAAAACGACGCGTCACTTTGTAAGGTAGGGGTTGTTGAAGCTGAATGGACCTACAATACATTTACCAAAGTATTATCCACCTACATACTTCGGACATTAAGGTGATTTCCGCAGAATGATAGACATGGCTATATCGATGACAACATAACATAATGACAAGCTTAATATACCCTCCATTACAAATTTAACGATTTTGTTATTCCTAATGGTTTTCATCATGTAGAATTTGTTATTGGTCCATGGAATGATTTTGAAGAAATTCGAAATTCACATTTTTGATTTGATTTGTAGTACTCGGTCCAGTAGCACCAGGTCTAACCAGATTTTGCATTCTGACTTTCGGGTCAAATAAGTTATAGGTACTTTATATGTGCATATCATTATTATGTGAATTTTAGGAACGCGATATCATATAGAGAATTTTACGGTCGTTGTCTTTTGCTTTAGTCACTTTTTGGTAAGGCTCACAGTTTTTGAGATATATATAAAAAACCAAAAATATGACCTAGGACCATGAATAAGCTTCTTTGCACGCATGGGATCGACAGAGATTTTTAGGACCTCATTTGTAATGACAAATCCTACATTTCCACCAAAATTCAGCTCTGTGGGAATTTTTCTATTTCAATTCTAATTTTGTTTGGGCTACATACAATAAGTACTTATTGTATCACACCAGTATCCATTTATATCAGTTTGTACAAACCAGATATAAACAAATATGTTCCTTTTTTTCTGTCTATACCAACTCATATCATACCTGTTTGAAAAACTATCAGTATCAACTTGTAACTGAAACTACATTCTACATATCCATACTCACTCAATTTTGAAAAATGTCGGAACTGATATATTCAGTTGTATCCATGCAGGTGTTTAGTCCGTATGGCCCAAATCGTTTTCACCACAAAAGTAGAACACATGTATTCTTATGAATACTACCGAAATACGTCGTGTATATACAATTTTATGTTGAATAAATTCAACTTTGACGGAACGTATAATATCCCTGCAGCGACCACCTTTATGGGTACTTCACACGATGTGTTTTTACATATGGGTTGTCACTTTTTATATACAATATGTATATGCAAAGTGACAACACATATCGCTCATTTACTCAAAGAGTGGCATAACTCATAACTCTGAGTTAGCATTTTCTGTTTTTTCTACGGCTTCTACTTTATCTTGTGTCCAATTTCATGCTGATATCTCTAAAACTCGACGAGTTACAGCTCTTTTACTACGAGCTTCGCATAATTCAACACAACAGTTTTTTGAGTTTATGAAGCACTGAAACACATCAAATCATGCTTGATCTTGCACATAAATTTAGCACTTATATATGGCTAACTGTTTGGAAAATATGGTCCAAATAGTTATTTTAGTTTTTGTGTAACAATCGTTTTAAGTTGGGAAGTCAAATTTCAATCGCCAACTTAAAACGCGTTTTTCTCGAAACTGCGTTTTTTGAGAGATATCACAAAGCTACATATCCCAGATTGGGAAAATACAGCAGTAAACAGAGAGGATTGGAGATTTTTTCTTAGTTCGGCTTATGGAACAAATGTTCTGTAAAAGGCCAGCTAAGTAAGTAAGTAAGTCACTCTTTGAGAAAATGAGCGATATGTAAAATAGCATATCGTGTAAAGTACCCATTAGTAAAATCCCAGCCAGCATTTTTTGAAATTTTTAATCAAATTGGAGTCTTTTTTGATCCTACTGCACGATTTAAAATCTGGAATATGAGCTCATTTTCTGATCATAAATGACTCCTTTGTCGGGAGGAAAACGTAACCTTAGGCGACTCTTCTAAACAAATCACAAATGAGTATTCCTCTGCATTAGTTTCGAGTAATTTTTGCCCATTTTTTGATGGTATATAAAGTCTTTTTCAAGTCGTATTTTAATCATTTATTGGTGATTTGTTGATTTATTTAGGACTCTTTTTCGAGTCTTTTTTTTGTCATGTTTATAATCGTTTATGAGTCTTTAGGGAGTTATTTATGAGTCTTTTTATTAGACGAAAATTAAAAGAATTTTCTTTTTATTCTTCTTTGCTTTTTCTTTCTTTCATTTGTTTTGTTGTCTTTTCTGCTTTGTTATGACTTTTAATTATCCTTTATGTTGCGCGGTGGTTAGTATACTGCTTCTTCATTTCCCTTGGCAAAACCTGAACATGTGTTATGTTTGTGTTTACTCTTAATATTATATCAAAGCTTTGAAGAAAGTTTATATGATAATTATTTACAACCAAACCATAATGCTTAGACAAATAAAACAAAACAATTAGTTTTTAATCACCTAACTGTTCAAAATATGATCAGAAGGTACATAATTATAATCACTTTTCAAACACCTGCATGACACTTTTTGGATTAAGCATTTTTCAATCTTCCGATGATCAAAATGTGACAATCAATAACGAAAAAAATAGTCACATTTTAAAGGCCCAATGATTTATTTATGGTTGCTACACATTTGTTGTTGTATTTTAAATTGAACTCTTTTTAATCATTACAGGGAGTCACTTTCGAGTCACTTTCTGAACATACAAGCGACATATCAGTTTTTGATCACCAAAAGGACTCAAAAAAGACTCCGGAATGTGATTTTTGAAAAACAATCTTCCAAATGCTAGGTGGGATTGTAGTGTTTTACTAGTGACATTGTCACCAGTACTACTTACTGACAAAGTGTACCCCAATCAATGTAATTGCCTCTCGACATTTTGTCCAAATGAAAATGTATGTGACACCAAAACTTTAGTTTTCGAAATATTATTTCCTTTGCTTCAAAACAAAAAAACAAATTTGAAAAACGCACGACATGCATAAGCACGCTGTTAATGTATTTATTAAATAACAAAAAATAATGGGACTATCTTGTATTGCCACTAAACTTGAGTTGCGTTGTCAGTTGTCTGCGCGACTGAGACGAAATGTTGTACCATTAATGTCAACTCAACTGGGTGGTCGATAAACATGTTATCGATCAGTGTTTTTCAAACTTGTGACCTCTATTCGCAAAAAAAAAAAAAAAAAAAAAAAAAAACATTTTAAAAATAATTGAGCTTTGGATAACTCTTTTGTGTATTCTGGACAATATTTTAATATTTTGGCTGAGTTTTCGAGCAAATTTGGAAAAAACCCAAGATTGGAATATAACCTGCCCATTGAATCTTCGGATCGTCAAGTTTTATATGCTGTCCTAAAAAATGATAAGTTCGGTGGAATTATTTTTTGATGATGAAGAAAATGTACAGGACATTGCATCTATTAGAAGAAATTTGAGGGACAAGTCGAATCCATTGGAATTGCCATCTGCCCTGTAAGCTGATGATCATGTGGAAAGATCTGTATAATCAGTAAATTATTTCAGGTTTAAGGCGTATTTTCGATTGCCAAAGGATGCCGTAGTTTACGTTGTGGAAACGTTAAAGGATGACTTCAAAGTAAGTTACAGATCAACAGCAATACCCCCACTTTTAAAAGTGTGTGCAGCGTTGCGATTCTTTGAGGACGGAAGTTTCCAAAAGTCCCATGGCAATGATTTCAACAATTGCATGGCTCAATCTACATTGTCGAGAGTATTGAAGGAAGTTGTCCCCTTGATAGAGGACAAATTGTGTGTTTCGAAGTTGACAGAGCAGGAAAAAAGGCAAAATAAAAACCATTTTTATTCAAAAACGAAATTCCCTGGTGTAGTTGGCTATATAGATGGAGCACATGTGCACATTGTGGGGGTCCAATGGAGGATGTTCGTCATTTGTACTTAAACTGAACCTACTGTATTTGTCAACAAATTCATTTGCAAAAGATTTGCTGCTGTCCGCTCCAAAAGCGATAAATTCACTTATTGTGATGGACCACCACCAGTGTCGTTGAAGTTTATTTTATTTTGAGGCATTTTCTTTTTCAACTTTGCTTTAAAGTGAATCCAGACTCACTTTTCAGGTGTTCGTTTTGGAGGTTCATGGCTGTTTAAACTGTCCGAAATGGACCTCCACGCTTCATCCGCTGTGGCTTTGGTTTCACCAAAACTCCCGAACTCCTCGGGCTAAGTTTGGATTTTCACTCAGTTTATCAATTAATATTTCGAACTGTGGCTTTGTCGTTATTTTCACCATATTGATACACAAAATTAATTAATGATGCAAAGAATCAATAATTGTTAACAAAATGTTTATTTTTCCTTCTATTTTACTTCTTGTTTCTTCGAAAATGTTCACTGCAAAATTGGTGGTTGCTGAAAAACAGCCGCTTCGTCAACTGAGATTCGCAACTTCAGTTGAGAGTTGCCATACGTGGATCAATTTTGACAACTGGCAACGCCACTCAACGATAATTGTTATCGATGATCGACCCCTAAATCATAAATCACAATCTATGAATGAAAAGTTTAAATAAAAGTTGACTGCACTGTTGCTATCGGTAGAACTTTACGACTACTTTTTAATAGTTGGTAACTTACCGAACAATATCGTTAATTACCGAAATTATTATTTTAATTTTATCGGTAAATCAAGAAATGAGTTAGAGAATCCCACTAAAGGGGTCCTATTCAGTAAATTTTTAACAACTTTACTGTCAGCAAATAAAAAAAATTGTTCCCTTGAAAACCCAACCTCCCCCTCGATTATTTTTTTTTTTGAAACCTATATTTTTGGGATACTTTTTAAATTAATTTTAAAAAATTATAAAAAAATTAAATTAAAAAAGTTATCATGGGGATTATTGCCAATATATGTAGCCGTTTCACAAAATACAGAGAACACGATTTACATGCGCAAGCGCGTGAAATAAATCAATAAAACGGCAAATAAATCAATTTTATTTTGCTTCTATACACGCAAAAAAAATCGGCCTCTCTAACATATGTCCCAAACATATTTTGCAGCAAACATATATATGTTTGCAACAGTCCCAAACATAATATATGTTTGGGTCTGCAAACAAATATTTGTTTGGGTGGAAACAAATATATGTTTGGGTGCAAACATATATATGTTTGGGTGCAAAAATATTTATGTTTGGGCGCAAACAATTTTATGTTTGGGTGGAAACAATTTTATGTTTGGGTGCAAACATTTTATATGTTTGGGTGCAAAAAAATACAAACCCCAAAGGCACAAAAAAAAACAAACACATGCACCAGTGAGCGCTTACTAAGAGCAAGGGAGAGTAAAATTAAATGTAAAACACTTTAAAATGTGTGCTCACTTGCTCTCAGTAAAAACTCACTGGCTATCTCCATAGTATACACACAAATGTTGAGGTTGTTTATTGGAAGGCAAAAGAACAACAAACACATAGGTACATACAAAATTCCAAAGAAATACATAACACAATTTATTAAAAGAAAAACTGATTGAAATAATTTGTAAATAGTCACACTTTTAAAAAGTTTCTATATATTTTTTATAGAAACGTAGTTGAACGCTTCTCCTTTGTTGTGAAATAAAACAAATTGTCCTCATAGTTGAAATCATCAGCGGGGAATCGGCATCTAGAATCAAATGAATATGTAATGTAATAAATAAATATGGATATGCCATATTTCAGATACACATAAGTATGTATGTAATTACCAATATTAAATGCGATTCCTTCCTTGTCCAATAAAATAATTCCATTCAACTTTCCGATTCAATTATAAAATGTATTGGGCATTTAATTTACTAAAAAGCACAATTTCTTTAAGAAAACACAAAACACTGATTTATTCACTCACTTTACCGTCTTGACTCTACAAAGGCATCTAAAACACTGAAGAAAGAAATAAAATATAATTCATATAATTTCTTCTTTTCTTCTTCTCCTCCTAAGTTGGTTAACAACAACAAAACAAGAAACACACGAGTTTGTCGCATACACGCCACCAAAGCAAAGCCCCTTTCTTCGCTTCTACGTCTTCTATTATACAATACACACAACTCTTCATTATAAAACAGCAATCCACAGCCGCGAGAGCACTGTTATTACTCTCGTTGACAAACATCCTCTCTCCACCCATGAAAAAAATGTTCTAACATTAAAAATATGTTGGTACCCAAACATATCAAATTGAGATATGTTACAAAATGTTGCAAACATATATTTGTTTGGACCCAAACATATTATGTTTGGATCCAAACATTAATTTGTTTGCAACTGGTCCCAAACATATATTTGTTTGGATCCAAACATATTTCTAACATAAATTTTTCTGCGTGTACATATAGCTTAAGCGCCAGTGTTCGAAATTGCGAACACCACTTTCCGGGAAAACGAAAAATCGGAAACATTTTTTGAGTTGATTTTTGACATCAGTGGGTCCTAATTACCCTAAAAAGTGCTTTGTTTTTAAAAAATAAATAAAAAATTTGTCTCGGTACGATATGGGTTAAAATTTACTGAATTCCTACACAGGTCTCATTTTTATACCCTCCCCATATCATGGGGGGTATATTAAGTTTGTCATTCCTTTCGTAACTCCTCAAAATAACTCACAAAGTATATATATTCTGGATCAGCGCGCAATTCTACATCGATTTAGCCATGTCCGTACGTCTGCCTGACCGTCGCACGGTGGTCGAAAGCACTGATCTAGCGGCGCGAAATTATTAACTTGCAAACGAATTGAGATACGTCAATGAAATTTTGCACAAACTCAACTTGTACCTATGGGTAATAATGGGCCAAATATGAACAATATCGGCTAATGTTTTGGTATAGTCCCCATATAACGATACCTTCCGATTTTCGGTATTTTGAGGATTTAAGCCACAATTTCGTAGCAAATTAGCTGTAATTTGGTACTTAGGGTTCCTAGTGGTCACAAAATATCTCCACCAAAAATTATGGACATAGGTACGTTTTGATATAGCCCCCATGTAACGGTACTTCCCAATTTAAGGTATTTTGAATATCATGACTACATTTTTAAGCCAACATGGCTGTAAATTTGTATTCCGTGTTCTCACTGCATATAAAATCTTCTCACAAAACATTTTCAATACGGATTTATGTTTCGATGTAGCCCCTTTTATGGTACCCCCGATTCGTTGAATTTTTACCTGTTATCCCATATTTAATAACATATGGTATTATAGTGTCTCCGGGGGTAGAACTCCTCCTTCCAAACATTTTCAAGATAGGTCCATATTTTGATTTAGCTCCCATATAAATGCACAGCTAAATTTGTATGAACTTTAGGCAAAATCCCTTATTTTAAAAGTGCAATTATCAAAAGATTTGCAAATATTTGCAGCCATAATGTGGTTATTCCGTATCCAGAGAGTCCAATTTCATTCCCCGAAAAATAATCGAAACCAAGTTCGGCCAAGTTTACAAGGTGCACTCTATGGAACAAGCGTTTACAACCCATAAAAACGCTAAAAAATTTAATTTTTTGAAAATTTATTGCTATATGACTAAATACCTCCAGACCCCAACCTAATTTTTATAATTTAAATCATACCCTCAGTTATTTATTAAAAATAAATCTTGTCCAGTTTCACTACGAATTTATTTAAAATTTAAACAAATATGAAGATAATTTTTTTGTTACAATTTTTTTTAAAATCTTATGCAACAAAAACTCTTGTATTTGATAGTGAATAACTGAATGAATATTTACAACAACAAAAATGAAAAAAAAAAACAAAATCTTTGCCTACAAAGTTTCTGTAATCGATACAATGGAAAATATTTCGCAATTTTATAGTTCGATTTTTTTACTTTCGACCAGTGTGCGTCGGTGGAAATCACTGTAGCATCCGAACGGATTGAAGTAGTTACATACAATTTTGGTAAAATGGGCTATATAGGTCCATGTTTTAGTGTAGCCCCCATACAACCTGACGCGTGACGCGTCGACGTTTTAAGGTATTAGTCCCAGTAGTATTAGTTGGTTGTAATTTGGTATTTTGTGTTCCTAGAGGCTAAAAAACATTTTTACCAAATATTATTTACATACATATATGTCCACGTTTTGGTATAGCCCTCATATAACGCCCCGTATAAAGTACGCGTCATTTTAATGAATTTTAAAGGTATTAGACCCATTTGAATTGGTTGCAGTTTTGTATTTTGTTTTTTCAGAGGCTAAAAGAAATTTCCAGCAGAATATGTTTATATGGGTCCACGTTTCGATATAGCCCCCATGGAACGGTACCGCCCGATTTTCGTAATTTTCAAGGTTTTAGCCACATTATAAAACCGAAATGGATAAAATTTAGTATGTAGTCTTCATTGGTGGTATGAAACACTTTTGGAAGATTTTCGGTATTTTGAAGGTTTCAGCCTTATTTTCTTACAAAAATAGCTGAAATTTGGTATTCTTTGGGGCTACAAAAATTTCCCCTAGAAATTTGTCAGTGTAAGTCCACGTATCGATATAGGCCCCACATCTTTCAAAAATTGTGTATACGACTATGTTCTGGTATAGCCCCCATATAACGGTACCGCCTGATTTTAGGTATTTGGAAATTATTATCTACATTTTCGACCTAAATTGACTGTAATTTAGCATTTACTATTTCGAATGGTCAACAAACTTATCCGCCGAAAGTTTTGGTCATAGGCCCTCGTTGTGGCGTATCCCCAATGAATCACAAAAAACGGTACCCCCCGATTTCAGGTATTTTCAATTTTTTAGCTGACCGAATTAGATAAAATTAGGTATTTGGGGTTTCCAGTAGTCAAAAAACTTCTTCCCGTAAAATTGTGGACATTCGTACTTTCGTTGAGAAAGAAATCTAATTATTCCATTTGGTTCAGAATATTTCATGGTGGAGGGTATAAACAGTTCGATCCGGCAGAACTTAAAGCTTTTTTACTTGTTTCACAATAAAATCACAAAACTAATTAATTGCTCAGAGCACATGCTTCTCTGACGCGGTCTACAAAACAAATGACATAAAAATGTGTACCTATTGACAGCAAAAAATGTACAGCATAAAGACAAAACATAAAGACAACCGTGCCTCAAACCAAACTCTACTCGCAAATAATAAGCAAATTGTCTGCGTTTTTACTAATACATTTGTCTACAGAAAAAAGTAGTAACACAGAGAAACTTCCCAGCTACAATTTTTTTCCGAATTAGTTTCGAATTCGGACAGAAGGAAATTCTAAAAAAGTACTAGACTTTCGCAACGAATTCGGTCCGAATTCGGAGGTAAGTTCTTGGAAAATTTGGAGAACAAATCAGATTTTCTGGCAGAATTCGTCGGAATTCGGAAAATTTTTTTAGAAAATTCGGTGGAAAATTTAGATTTCCTTAAGAAAATCGGTCCTAATTCGGAAAGAAATTCTAAAAAAATTCGGAGAAAAGTTTAGATTTTCTGAAAAAATTCTTGGGCGCTGACGCCTTTGATATTGACACAACACACAACAAACTCCACTCAGAGACAATTTTCTTCTAATGCGCTATTTATGGAAGATTCTAATTTCAAACGATCTAATGATTTTTCATGTTATCATTTTGTGATTAATAGTAGAACAATGTGCACGTGTATCTTGAAGCTATCAACACTAGCTTCAATTATTTATGTTGCATTTATATTATTAAGAGGTAGTTTACACTATATATCAATGTCATATGACACGAAATAAAAACATTCCATACCTACCCACGGAGGCAATGTGGAGACGTATTTTTTATATTTTTGTTGGGGTGGACGCACAGAATAAATGACGTAAGGAAAATCTCCAATATTCCACATATTAGTGAATATTTAACGATGGAAAATTTCATGTCATATGACATATACATATAGAGAAATAGTAATAAAATTAGAATACAAAAAAAAATATATATATATATATATATATATATACAAATTTATGCATTCATTAGAAAAAAATTACTGTTTGCAGTCTTTAAAAATTATTTAAAAAAGTAAGCATTTCCGCAAACAAATTTTAATATTAATATCCTTTTTTATAGGTGAACAACATTTAATAGAATGCGTCCGCCGTTGTTTACCAAAAGAAAGGCTCTCTCAGAGAGGCTAAGCAAAAACCCACCAAATTCTCTCTCTTTTATTTTGAGAGAGAACTATTAAGGTAGATGTATTAGCAATCTGTTACAAAAATCGGAAATCAGAGCAATCAGAAAAAAATGTTAGCTGGGGCCTAATTATGTGATACGATATCGAGTTGTTTCGAACCGAGTACTCAAAGTTGGGATGACAACTTTCGTTATCGAGTAAAATTATCAAGTTATTGAGCATAAATTTGCGAGAAATTACTCGAAGCTAAATTGCCTATCGTAAACCAACAAAATGAAAGACATCTTAATGTGTTTTGTAGAAAATGTAAAAATTGTTGTTTGTTGTCGGTTTGTAGAAGATAAATAGAATTAGTAAAATATCTCAGCATATTTTTTAACACAAAATAACAAGAAATATTGAGAAAATTCCTATGCACTCATTTGAGAAATAGTAATAAAATTAGAATACAAAAAAATATATATGTACAAATTTATGCATTCATTAGACAAAATTTACTGTTTGCAGTCTTTAAAAATTATTTAAAAAAGTAAGCATTTCCGCAAACAAATTTTAATATTAATATCCTTTTTTATAGGTGAACAACATTTAATAGAATGCGTCCGCCGTTGTTTACCAAAAGAAAGGCTCTCTCAGAGAGGCTAAGCAAAAACCCACCAAATTCTCTCTCTTTTATTTTGAGAGAGAACTATTAAGGTAGATGTATTAGCAATCTGTTACAAAAATCGGAAATCAGAGCAATCAGAAAAAAATGTTAGCTGGGGCCTAATTATGTGATACGATATCGAGTTGTTTCGAACCGAGTACTCAAAGTTGGGATGACAACTTTCGTTATCGAGTAAAATTATCAAGTTATTGAGCATAAATTTGCGAGAAATTACTCGAAGCTAAATTGCCTATCGTAAACCAACAAAATGAAAGACTTCTTAATGTGTTTTGTAGAAAATGTAAAAATTGTTGTTTGTTGTCGGTTTGTAGAAGATAAATAGAATTAGTAAAATATCTCAGCATATTTTTTAACACAAAATAACAAGAAATATTGAGAAAATTCCTATGCACTCATTTGAGAAATAGTAATAAAATTAGAATACAAAAAAATATATATGTACAAATTTATGCATTCATTAGACAAAATTTACTGTTTGCAGTCTTTAAAAATTATTTAAAAAAGTAAGCATTTCCGCAAACAAATTTTAATATTAATATCCTTTTTTATAGGTGAACAACATTTAAAAGAATGCGTCCGCCGTTGTTTACCAAAAGAAAGGCTCTCTCAGAGAGGCTAAGCAAAAACCCACCAAATTCTCTCTCTTTTATTTTGAGAGAGAACTATTAAGGTAGATGTATTAGCAATCTGTTACAAAAATCGGAAATCAGAGCAATCGGAAAAAATTGTTAGCTGGGGCCTAATTATGTGATTCGATATCGAGTTGTTTCGAACCGAGTACTCAAAGTTGGGTTGACAACTTTCGTTATCGAGTAAAATTATCGAGTTATTGAGCATAAATTTGCTAAAAATTACTAGAAGCTAAATTGCCTATCGTAAACCAACAAAATGAAAGACTTCTTAATGTCTTTTGTAGAAAATGTAAAAATTGTTGTTTGTTGTCGGTTTGTAGAAGAAAAATAAAATTAGTAAAAAATCTCAGCATATTTTTTAACACAAAATAACAAGAAAAATTGAGAAAAGTCCTTTGCACTCGTTTGAGAAATAGTAATAAAATTAGAATAAAAAAATATATACAAATTTATGCATTCATTAGACAAAATTTACTGTTTGCAGTCTTTAAAAATTATTTTAAAAAAGTAAGCATTTCCGCAAAGAAATTTTAATATTAATATCCTTTTTTGTAGGTGAACAACATTTAATAGAATACGTCCGCCGTTGTTTACCAAAAGAAAGGCTCTCTCAGAGAGGCTAAGCAAAAAACCACCAAGTTCTCTCTCTTTTATTTTGAGGGAGATCTATTATGTATGTATTAGCAATCTGTTACAACAATGCCAAAAAGGTTTTGTAAACATAGATCGTTTTATTATTTTCTTAGCACTACTTCATTCCGAAATTATTATTCAATGTATTATTCAACAAATTCCACAAATATTTAAATTTTTTTTTAATTTTGGTTTTTAGTTTTTGTTTTAAAAAAATCAAATTTTTTGGCGTCTACCTTCATTTTAGATTACCTGTAGGCCTATTTTGTAACTTTTATCGATTGAAAAGTTGTTAAAATTTCTTTTGCTTTTGTAACGACTACAAAACAAACAAATGAAATTGTTGTAAAATAAACAAGTAGTAAAGGGGGCCTATTCTGTAACTTTTAACAACTATCGATATTGTTAAAATTTCTTTTGTTATTGTAACAGAAATAAAAGAAACAAATGAAATTGTTGTAAAACGATTACCGGTTACTATCGAAAAAATCGATAACATTGCTTGAACGTTTTCGATCGAGTTTTGTCATGCCGTTTTTATCGTGTCGAAAACTTATTCACGAGCAAATTCTCCATCGAATCAAATCACGTAAATAGGCCCCTGGGTTTATTCTTTGCTCGCGGCAGGATTTTTTTTTTGTATATATGTATGTATATGTTACAAAACCATAGACAAATAAATGTATAGGCGAAGAAAAACTCATGTTATGGCTATATTGCACAATATTCTTTTTCACATGTATGTTGTCACTTTGGGCACTTTGGATATATGAATATGCAGACCAGGGGCTCAATTCTGTTTCTATGAAAATGTGAAATGAAAACTTTTATAAAGGAGAAAACTGTCAAATGAAAAAAAATTATAAAGGAAATATTTTTCATTTCAAATTTTCATAGAACAAGAATGCAGCCCCTGCTGATGTCATACATGTGAAAAATATATGGTGTAATATAGCCATTATGCTCGGCGTTGTGACTCAACCCAAATAACTCAACATTTTTCGAAGACAATTTTTGCGGGTTAATTGCAAGATGTTGCTCTATATTTTTATATGAGATCCGGCCAAAGACTACCCAATTATTGTATTTTACCAGAATAAATAGTTTAAAACTTTATAGTTATTGCCATTTTAAAAATTGAGTGCATATTAAACATACTCACTGAGAGGATTTCTTCGCCTATACATTTATTTGTCTATGACAAAAAATAAATATACATATGTTTTATAGAAGGAAATTATTTGCTTCTACGAATAAAAAAGATGTCATATGTTTTCATCGCAGTTTTTCTGGTTAATCACACGAGTACACAGGAGTTCATCGTAGAGCTGACAAACTATCGACATTCCCAACATATGATATTTTCGATATTTAATTTATAAAAATCGATAGGTATCGATAGTTTTGTTAATTCGTAATCACCATTAGTTTGAAAATAAAACGCAGTAAATTACAATAAAGTAAAAAGGCAGCTAATTGTCACTTCTATTATATGCCTTGGACATAAATATAGAAAGATGAAACATTTCATTGTTATTATACCTCGTTAGGTGGCGTTGGAATTTAACATAACCTTATGTCGCGATATTGGAACAAAACATTATGCTTTTCTTAACAAAGTACACATTTTAAACCTTTTTTAGTCAGATTTTATCGATATTGCATTTATTTAATGGTCGCTTATAACTTCAAGATATTCCAAAGTCTACAAAACTGTTTACATTTAATTCGTTTTATTTTTGCAGCAGTACACCGCTAACATCAAATCGACCGGTATTAACAGGACCTCAGGAAGTCCGCAGATTGCCTTCCCCACCAACGGTTATACCAAGTATTAGTATCAACGGAGAAGTAACTTTAAATGCAGATAGCAATCTAAGTGCAAAGAAACAAGAACGACCTAAATCTCGGGCATTTACGCTGCGTCACAAGAAAAGTACTAACTTATTGAATGAATCTTCGAAATTACGCAACGCCCATTCAACTGGACAATTACATACGACATATGACCATAATAATACCGCCAGTATGTCCAACATATCTACATCTAGCGAAAAGAAAAAAAAGGGAAAGATGAAAAAAATTCTAAAAGTATTTTCATTCAGCAATTCAAAGCTGTCGCAACAAACCACTTAACATAATACGGATCATTATATATTTCGCTTAAACCTAATTGTTGTTGTTAAACTTGTAGTATTAAAAATGTCTATTTCTTATTCTTCTTTGTTATGTCCACTTTGCGAATTTATTCGAAAGTGTTCAATATTGATGTTTTTATGTATATTTTAACACTTTTTAGTTATAGTTAAGGTTTTAAACTATTAAAAGACATTTTGTCAAATTAATTTTTCTATAAATTTTCAAAAAATGTTTTAGCTGAATAAAATTATTAGAAAATATATTTCGTTTTTTTATTTATTACTAGCAAAGTGCCCGCTACTTCGTATGCGGAAAGGATATAAAACACAAATAAATATATAATAATAATTGTTCCACAAACATCCCTGAAGCGACAAGGGAGACTTCTCTCATATCAATGAGTGCACCCCGATTCAAATTAGCTCAATGATATGGGACCTACTGTTTATCGCCGAGTTCGAACGGCGTGTCTTAAGACACCTCTTTGTAGAGAATTTTTACATGGCTGATATACTCAGGAAATGTCGCCAACATTACTGGGGGGATTTTGCCACCGCTAAAAAATGTTTGATGTTGCCTGGCCGGGGAATCGAACACAGACCTTCAGCGTGCAAGGCGGGCGTGCATACCATTGCACCACGGTGGCACCCAGAAACACAAAAAAACAATATATTACATGGAAATGGCGAACACTGAAAATTTTGTTGCACTAATACCAGTTTTAATCAATATTTATTTTTATTTTAGTACTGTTCGTACTCCTTTAGTTCGGTTTTCAAAAATATCAGCCGTATATCACCCTTACACATTAACAGCGAGACCGTTGCACACCAATACTCACCTTAAATCCAAAAAATACAGATTCCCGCACTGTCCCTACACCCAACAACAAATTAAGTATCATTAAGTACTGTTCGTATACTTATGGTACGTATTTCGACGACATATCTCAACCCTACACTGACATTAATACAAAATGATAACAGTAATCGTAATTCCAAATCTCAAGATTCCAGCTGTATCCGTTCGTGCAATTCCAAATTGTACCAAACTTAGTACCATTTCGTACCCATATGTAAGGTTTTCGAAAACTACCTTAATCCTTCACTTTAACAGTAATCTTAATTCCGAATTTCAGGACTCCAGCCCTATCCGTTAAACCAAATCCAAATTGTACCAAATTTTCCTTCCTCAATTCAACAGGCCTACAATAATCATAATTTCAAATTGCAGGATTCTACCGCTATCCGTTCACCTAAATCCATATTGCAGCAAAATTAGTACTTTTCGTAACCATAAGTATGATTTTTCAAAACTACCTGAATCCTAACCTTCGACTGTAATCGTAATTCCAAATTTCAGGATGCCAGCTCTATTAATTCACCCCAATCCAAATTGTATGACTTTCCAAAACTACCTGAATCCTACACTTCTAGAGTAATATTAATTAACGAACTCAACTGAAATATTGGAATAAAAATAAAAATTTAAAACTAAACATAAACAACATCTCTTCACTGACCTTTAGGCGAAATATACATCAAATATAAATTACCATATAACAGGTCAACAATAAATCACAACAACATTAATTCCAAATTTCAGGATTCTACCTCTATCCGTTCACCCCAAATCCATATTGTACCATATTTAGTACCATTTAGTACTTCTCTTACCCATAAGTACGAATTTCCAAAACTTCCTCAATCCTACACTCCAACAGTAATCTTAATTCCAACTCTATCCGTTTACTAAAATCCAAATTGTACCAAAGTATGCATTTCCACAACTCCCTCAGTCATACAAACACTTCAACAGTGAACTTAATTCCGAATTTCAGGAGTCCAGCTCTATCTATTCACTTAAATCCAAATTGTACCCAACCAAATTTAGTACCATTTTGTACTCTTTGTTCCCATAAACACAAATTTCCAAAACTACCATTCATTCCTATTCTCCAACAGTAATTGTAATATCAAATTTCAGGATTCCAGCTCTATATGTTAACCCAAATCTCAACTGTACCAAATTTAGTACCGTTTAGTACGAATTTCCAAAACTACCTCAATCCTACACTCCAACAGTAATCTTTTTTCCAAATTTGAGGATTCCAGCTCCATCCATTTTCCGAAATCAGAATTGTACCAAATTTAGTACGTTTCGTACACATAAACACGAATTTCCAAAGCCACCTCAATTCTACTCTCCAACAATAATCTTAATTCCAAATTTCACAATTCCAACTCTTCCTGTTCGTCCAAATCCAAATTGTACTAAATATAGTACTATTTAGTACTTTTACCACCCATAAGTACGAATTTCCAAACTTATCTCAATCTTACACTCCAACATGATTCTTAATTCGAAAATTGAAGATTCCAGCTCTTTTCTTTCACCCAAATCCCCATTGTACCAAATTTAGTACCATTTAGTAGTTTTCATATACATAAGTACGAATTTCCGAAACTTCCCCAATCCTACACTCCAACTGTAATCTCAATTCCACATTTCAGGTTTCCAGCTCGATCCGTTCACCCAAATCCCTATTGTACCAAATTTAGTACCACTCATTACGTTTTGTACCCACAAGTACGAATTTAGTACCTTTCCTTGCCATAAGTACGAATTTCCAAAAGTATCCCAATCCCACACGCCAATAGTAATCTTAATTCCAAATTTCACTATTCCAGCTCAATCCGATCACTTAAATTTATATTGTACCAAATTTGGTACCATTTAGTACTTTTCGTACCCAAAAGTATGAATTTCCAAAATACCTCTATCCTACACTCCAACAGCAATCCTAATTCTAAATTTCAGGATTCCAGCTCCATCTGTGCCCCCAAATCCAAATTGGACCTTATTTGGTACTATTTAGTACCTTTCGTATCCATATGTACGAATTTCGAAAACTACCTCCATATCTCAAACCTACACATCAACAGTAATAGTAATTCCAAATTTCAGAATTCCAACTTTATCGGTTCGCCCAAATTCAAATTGTACCAAATTTAGTACCATTTACGAATGGTACGTACACATGAGTACACATTTCCAAAACCACCTCCTTATATCAACCCATCTTCTAAACCTTGATTTTCATTCCAAATTTCAAGATTTTAGCTCTATCCGTTCACATAATACCAAATGGTACAAAATTTAGTAACTTTTAGTACTTTTCGTACACTTTTAGTTCGAATTTCCAAAAACCCTTTGGTACACCTTTCTAGCTCTCCATCAGTGACCCTCATTCCAAATTTCGGAATTCTAGCTCTTCGCGTTTGTCTAATACAAAGGGTACCATATTTAGTACCTTTTAGTACTTTTCGTACCGTTCTAGTTCGAATTTCCAAAAATCCAGCCTTATCTGACACCTTCGGACCAAGAGTGACCCTCACCCAAAATTTCAAGATTCTAGCTTTGGCCGTTTAGTCTGGGCGTTGATTATCAGTCAGTGAGTCAGTCAGTCATCATTACTCAACTCTTTTATAAGTACACTAGCAAATGCCCGCTACTTCGTATGCGGAATGGGAACAAAATATATATAAACAATATTTAATACGGGAATGGTACTAAGACCTATTTTTATTACCAATATTTTTTCGATTGTATTCAGAATTAAAAAAAATCTGCCGTATCGCATCCCTACACAGCTACCATATTTTTTATAACTACGTATCATATTGCAAATTTCAGATTTGACTCCTGGTTTTACCCCTTCACTAACACAGCATTCCCTTCCAGTACGAATTTCCAAACACTAAAATTTATCTCACCACTTCACAACAACAATAACGCACATTCACAATTCAAGGTTCTAGCTTTAGCGGTTTCGCCCAGAACCCGAATATGTCCTTTAAATTTTCGGCATTCAATATGGCCATAAAAATAAACGTTTTCGTATATCCCCATATAATGGTACCTCTCGACTTAGTGTATTTTAAAAGAAGAACAAATCTATATTTTCTTTAAATATGGACCTTGAATACTCAGAGGATATAAAAATTTAATTTAAAAAATGTCCACTTCAATCCACGTTTATTTTGAAGATTAAGAGTATTTTGAAGATCTTCTGCACATTTTCCAACCGAAATTCGAAATTTGTGGCATGAAAGGTTAGAAATTGTTTTTACAAAAAATTGTACTTAATGTGCACGGGTATGTCAACCGTATATAACGGAAAATTTTTTGGAGGCATTTCAATTTAGGCTTTTTTATTATCAGGGGGTAAATAACTTCTAGTTAACAAAATTGTCACATTGGACCACGTTTTCAAATTAACATACCAAAGCAGTAAGAACAAAAAACATTATTTGAAAAGATACTTAACGTTTGACTACTTAATTTCAGTATATTATTTAGAACCGCCTTGGCGTTAACATCAAATCATTGGAACAATATTCAGTACAATTTTTCAAACTCAGAACATTGTCTCAAATTTTAGAGTGATCTTCATAACAAATACTTTTCCATATCGTATTTTTTGTACAAATAGCGTATTTCCAAATTATATAATCCCAGCTTTGTTCCTACACCCAACACCAAATTATGTACCTTAACTGTTTACCCAATACCAAAATGGTTTTGGTACCAACATGTTACCCAACTTTTCGTACACATAGGTATACGTTTCAAAAAATTGCTTCCTTGTATTCAACATATATCCTAACCCCAATTCACTTTTCCAGCTTTATCTGTTTCCCAGAAACCCATTATAGTACTATTTAGTACTTTTTGTATAAATAAGTACGAATTTTCAAAACCTCCTCTCTACCTCCACTCAAAACACTAATTGCTAATCTAATACCGAATTTTAAAATTCCAGTTCTAACCTTTACAAAATCACAAATTGTACAAAATTCTATACCATATAGCAAATACCAAAAGGTACCAAATTTTGTACCATTTAGCACTTTTCGTACACGATTTTCCAAAATGTCCTTTTTATCTTAGCTCTATCCGTTGACCTAAACCCAAATTATAGCCAATGTAGTTCCATTTAGCACTTTTCCATAAGTACGAATTTCCAAAACTACCTCAATCCTATACTCCAACAGTAATCTGTTCACGCAAATACAAATTTTAGCGAATTCCGTACCATTTAGTACTGCTTCGTGCCCATTAGTACGATTTTCCAAAGCTACCCCCATATCTCCAACAGTAATCTTAATTCCAAATTTCAGGATTCCAGCTCTTCAAATCCAAATCATTCTAAACTCACTACCATTTAGGACTTTTCGACCTTTGGTACATCTTTCTTACTCTTCATCAGTGACCCCCATTCCACATTTCAGGATTCCGGCCCTATTCGTTAACCCATATCCAAATTGTACTATATTTAGTACCATTTAGTACTTTTCGTATACTTTTAATTCGAATTTCCAAAAACCTTTCTTTTTTACTCTCCATCAGTGACCTTCATTCCAAATTTCAGCTCTATTCGTTCACCCAAACCCAAATTGTAAAAAATTTAGTACCATTTAATACTTTTCGTACACTTATATTTCAAATTCCAAAAACCTTTCATTTTTACTCTTCATCAGTGATCCTCATTCCAAATTTCAGGATTCCAGCTCTATCCGTTCACCCAAATCCAAATTGTACTAAATTTAGTACAATTTAGTACTTTTCGTCCACGTATAGTTCGAATTTCAAAAAACTTTTCTTTGTTACTCTCCATCAGTGACCCCCATTACAAATTTCAGTATTCCAGCTCAATCCGTTCACCCAAATCCATATTGTACTAAATTTAGTACCATTTAGTACTTTTTGTGCACTTATAGCTCGAATTTATAAAAACCTTTTATTGTTACTCTTCATCAGTGACCCTCATTCCAAATGTCTGTATTCCAGCTCAATCCGTTCACCCAAATCAAAATTGTACTAAATTTAGTACCATTTAGTACTTTTCGTACCCTTATAGTTCGAATTTCCAAAAACCTTTCATTGTTACTCTTCATCAGTGACCCTCATTCCAAATGTTTGTATTCCAGCTCTATCCGTTCACCCAAATCCAAATTGTACTAAATTTAGTACCATTTAGTACTCTTCGTGCACTTATAGTTCGAGTTTCCAAAAACCTTTCTTTGTTACTCTCCACAATTGACCCTAATTTCAAATTTCAGGATTCCGGCTCTATCCTTTCACACAAATCCAAATTGTACTAAATTGAGTACCATTTAGTACACATAAGTTCCCATTTCCAAAACTATTTCCATATCTCAATCCTACACTCCAAAAGTAATCATAGTTCTAAATTTAACGATTCCAGCTCTATTCGTTCACTCAAATCCAAATTTAGTACCATTTAGTACTTTTCGTACACATAAGTACGATTTTCCAAAACTGCCTCCATATTCCAATCCTAAACTCCAACAATAATCTTAATTCCATATTTCAGGATTCCAGCTCCATTCGTTCACCTAAAATCCAAATTGTACTAAATTTAGTACCATTTAGTACACATAAGTATCCATTTCCAAAAGTATCTCCATATCTCAAGACTACATTCCTGCAGTAATCTTAAATTCCAGTTTCATGATTCCAGCTTTATTCGTACACCCACAATCGAAATTGTACCAAATTTAGTACCATTTAGTACATTTCGTACACATGAGTTCACAACCAGAAAACAACTCCTTATATAATCGTTAGTTCGCAACCTTAATTATCATTCCAAATTTCAAGCTTTTAGCTCTATCCGTTCACATGATACCTAATGGTACCAAAATTAGTACATTTCAGTACTTTTCGTACGCTTATAGTACGATTTTCCAAAAACCCTTTGGTGCATCTATCGTACACATAAATAGGGACCCACGTTCGAAATTTCAGAGTTCTAGCTCTACGCGTTCGCGTAATACAAAGGGTACCATATTTAGTACCTTTTGGTACTTTTCGTACCCTTCCAGCTCGAATTTCGAAAAATCCAGCGTTATCTCACCTCTACACACCAACAGCAACCCACACTAAAAATTTCAAGTTTCAAGCTTCAGCCGTTTCGTCTGGGCGTTGATGAATCAGTCAATCAGTCAGTCAGTCACTCTCCTCACTACTATATATATAGATATAGATATTGTACCATGGGTTACCACGAACATGTCTACTATAATTTTTGAACGTTCACAACGACACCCTCCCCAACTTAGGGATAGGTCATCCATCGTGGGAATCGCGTACACATCACGATCCGGTACATGAGCTTCTTCGCAGTCCTTTTTAATATAAAATAGCTAAAGAGCAAATTGTCAATAATGGGTTTCACACATGGTAGAACAAATACAAGGTAAAGTTAATACTACAACAAATACAACTCGAACAACAACCACAAAGGAATTTGTTTTTGTTTGTAAACCTTAGTGTCAACGTAAATGTAAACAAAACAAGGAAATGTCTATAAATTATTGGAATTTAAAAAACTAATAATTTTTCACATTTGATTGAATATTTTGGAAAACATGAATGAAAACTCGTTAGATTTTCAATTTGAATGTTTCCATATCATTCCACTAAATGCATAATTTCTCGCAGAAAGTAGAATACTTGCAAAAATGTTTCGGGTCGCTGGTAATTCATTGAAAAAAGAGAAGATGTTTCAATCATTTGCTTTTGAAAACAAAAAAGCACATGTTTATTAGGGCTTCATTCTTTTCAAGTTTAAGAAAATACCACACATATTAACAAATATTGTACCGCCTCTATAAGCGGTGTTTTAGTGTGCGGCATGTCGTTCGGACCTGGAGGAGGTTACATGTCAATGATATGAAGCCGTCTTTATGGGAAATAGTTTTTTTTCTGATGAATAAATTTGTTCTTCAAAAATATATATCCCTAATATACATCGAACATAGAAATAAATACATAAAATGTCGAATGGAATTTGACACTAACACTACAACCCAGTTCAGTCAGCTGGGTATTGCTGCTACCTTTTCTTGTTCTACCATGGGTTTCACATATGCATTTGTTCAAAAATTACGGGAAATGAAAAATGGCAGAAACGTCAACAAATCTGTAAGAAATGTCAAAATCAACGTATCAGCCAATCGGAAGCCAGCAATCATGTTGGTTCTAGAGTTGTATAGTTCACGAACGAACTAGTTCAATTGAACGATTCATTGAATAGAGCGTATGAACTAGATCAATCGATATAGTTCATTATAGTTCAATAGTTCACTGAACTATAATCAGTCGGCGACCGTACGATCAACGAACGAGCGATTCACAATCTAGTTCAACATGTCGTTCACATATGCATAAAGTTACGCCGTCGTCAGTGTTAATGGGTACTTTACACGATATGTATCTTACATATGGGTTGTCCCTTTTTATATACAAAATGTATACGCAAAGTGACAACCCATATGTAAAATACATATCGTGTAAAGTACCCATAAGTGATGCCTTCGTAATGTGATGAGTTTGTTTACGTTTTGGATCAAGGTACAATGAATAGCTGTTCGAAAGTGAAGATTTCTTCAAAAACACAACAAATTCCACATATTTCCATATTGTATGTGCCTTGTTCTGGATAGAAAAAATAAATAAAAAGAAAACACGCGCAAAGCTTTTTCGCATTGACAGTTTCTACACACACACAACATAAGATTTTTGCCAGCCACCTAATGAAGGACGTGTTTTCTTAAATTAATACCAACTTAATCTTTCTTTATAAATGGTGATGGTCGGGACCGGAGGCATTACGGATAATCGATTTTCACGGATAATGGAGTCAACGCGTTTTATGCGGCTTTTGAACACATTTCTTAGTAAAAATGGAATAATATCGTACACATTTGCACAATAATATTTAACTGTGCTATTTTTATTATATTGGTTTAAGGAAAGAAATGAAATAAAATTAAGAATACAAGAATTTATTACATCTGCATAAAAATCTTTCAATTTATGCTTGTCTTGCTTACTTGTTTTTGTGATCGCATAAATACACAAATTGTGTAAAACAGGAGAATTTCTTAATCAAATTAATTGAAAGGTGTGCCTTTAATCCCCGATAATGGAGTTAATAATGGATAATAGAGGCAATCGAAACAACGACATTTCTATTCTATCCCGAATAATGGAGGTTCCCGGATAATCGATTCACGGATAATCGAGGTTCGACTGTATTTGGTGTATGTGTGCGTTTGATTGACCGATTATGATCCGAATGAACTGGATAGTGAACTATGAACTAGATTACTGAACTAGTTCAGTTAAAAGAGCTGAACTATTGAACTAGATCTTTCAAATGAACTAGATTGTACAACTCTAGTTGGTTCTTTTCACTCGCCTAAATTTGTCGTCGGTTTACCTTCAGCTCACGCAGTGAACGGTAAACACTTCTATCTACACAACACAAAAATCTAATTTTCAAATCCCAGTCAAATAACACACACAGTTCTTCTAACGCGTTGATACGCGTGCATCCATAATGAAGTTATAGCTCTTTAAATATGATAAATAATTCCCATGTAATCTAAAGCGATAATCATATGAAAATTAGACGACATTTAAAATAACATTTTCTGAAAAGTTTGTTGATAATTGTTGGCGTTTTTTATTGTTGGACTGCAGAATTTTACATCTTTGTGTTTATTTCAGCTCTAGTCCATATTTTGTTGTATTCAAGTATTTGAATAACAACAAAATGTTTTACAGTGGATATGAAATTGATTAGTTGCGGGCGGAGGGTGAGGAATACTATAGTTTCAGTTGTCACCAAACAACTTCATCAGTTCCCTTTTCCGCCGACTCTGTATCGATAAACAGGTCAATAAGCCCATCCAGCAAATTAAACAAAATGAGAAAATTGCTGTATGGCCCTAAAGCTGATTACCCTACAATTTGAGTCGAACTAAAGAATTTCATATCCACCACTGTTTTTATGTCGTCTTTGCTTTGCAAAGAATGCGAACATATGAGTGTTGCTTCAATAAGCGGGGTAAAACAACGAGAAAGTTGTTGTTTTTGCATTACGCATTGATCAACAAGGCCGTGCTGATGCCTATTATTGTTGTTGGCGTTTTTTATTGTTGGACTGCAGAATTTTACATCTTTGTGTTTATTTCAGCTCTAGTCCATATTTTGTTGTATTCAAGTATTTGAATAACAACAAAATGTTTTACAGTGGATATGAAATTTTATGAAATTTATGAAACTTTAGTTCGACTCAAATTGTAGGGTAATCAGCTTTAGGGCCATACAGCAATTTTCTCATTTTGTTTAATTTGCTGGATGGGCTTATTGACCTGTTTATCGATACAGAGTCGGCGGAAAAGGGAACTGATGAAGTTGTTTGGTGACAACTGAAACTATAGTATTCCTCACCCTCCGCCCGCAACTAATCAATTTCATATCCACTGTAAAACATTTTGTTGTTATTCAAATACTTGAATACAACAAAATATGGACTAGAGCTGAAATAAACACAAAGATGTAAAATTCTGCAGTCCAACAATAAAAAACGCCAACAACAATAATAGGCATCAGCACGGCCTTGTTGATCAATGCGTAATGCAAAAACAACAACTTTCTCGTTGTTTTACCCCGCTTATTGAAGCAACACTCATATGTTCGCATTCTTTGCAAAGCAAAGACGACATAAAAACAGTGGTGGATATGAAATTCTTTAGTTCGACTCAAATTGTAGGGTAATCAGCTTTAGGGCCATACAGCAATTTTCTCATTTTGTTTAATTTGCTGGATGGGCTTATTGACCTGTTTATCGATACAGAGTCGGCGGAAAAGGGAACTGATGAAGTTGTTTGGTGACAACTGAAACTATAGTATTCCTCACCCTCCGCCCGCAACTAATCAATTTCATATCCACTGTAAAACATTTTGTTGTTATTCAAATACTTGAATACAACAAAATATGGACTAGAGCTGAAATAAACACAAAGATGTAAAATTCTGCAGTCCAACAATAAAAAACGCCAACAACAATAATAGGCATCAGCACGGCCTTGTTGATCAATGCGTAATGCAAAAACAACAACTTTCTCGTTGTTTTACCCCGCTTATTGAAGCAACACTCATATGTTCGCATTCTTTGCAAAGCAAAGACGACATAAAAACAGTGGTGGATATGAAATTCTTTAGTTCGACTCAAATTGTAGGGTAATCAGCTTTAGGGCCATACAGCAATTTTCTCATTTTGTTTAATTTGCTGGATGGGCTTATTGACCTGTTTATCGATACAGAGTCGGCGGAAAAGGGAACTGATGAAGTTGTTTGGTGACAACTGAAACTATAGTATTCCTCACCCTCCGCCCGCAACTAATCAATTTCATATCCACTGTAAAACATTTTGTTGTTATTCAAATACTTGAATACAACAAAATATGGACTAGAGCTGAAATAAACACAAAGAAGTTTGTTGATAATATTAAAAGTTTTCAAAGACATAAATACAACTAAAGGCCTGCGTACATAAGCTGCTTTGCCTGATTGCCTTGCTTACCTGCTTCATTTCTGACGTAATAAAAATAATAGAATAAAGACGAAATTTCGAACTGGGTTGCCATCAGTTGGAAATTGGGTCGGCCTTCTTTGTTCTTTTATTTTTTTATTGAAGCAGCAAAGCAAGGCAATCAGGCAAAGCAGCTTATGTACGCAGGCCTTAAAGGCCTCGCTACATAAGCTGCTTTGCCTGATTGCCTTGCTTACCTGCTTCATTTCTGACGTAATAAAAATAATAGAATAAAGACGAAATTTCGAACTGGGTTGCCATCAGTTAGAAATTGGGTCGGCCTTCTTTGTTCTTTTATTTTTTATTGAAGCAGCAAAGCAAGGCAATCAGGCAGAGCAGCTTATGTACGCAGGCCTTAAGACTAGACAAAATGCATGCAACAAAAAATGTTTACGAAACTTTGTATACAAAACATTACCCTTAACAGGTTGCAGTTAATTCAAAATCGCAACCAAGGAGGAACATTTCATGTAATGGTATCAGACACGAATTTATGAAGGATCTATTCAAGAATAATTCCATTTCAATTGGATCGGTAATTCTGATAAATACGTAAAAATGTATAAAAGAAAAAAATGTTATATCACCATATCGTAATACAACATTATGTTAAATTCAAAAGCCATTCACTGAAGAATGATAGCAAAAAAAATGTCTGATCTTGTTGTATTTATGTCTTTGAAGTTTTGGATGGGGATTTGATGGTGTGACGTGTAAACGCCGTAATACACAGCGTACAACGTATGACCAACGGCGGCAAGAAAATTATGGCGGCGGCCAAACGATATGGCAACGACACATCGATCAATCAAAAATGCAACACTGAATGGGAGGAGCTTAAATAAAATAGACAAAATTATAACGGTATCCTTCAAAAAGGAATACCAAACAACAGCAGCTATAAAAGCGGCAAAATCCCAAGCTCGCTCTCTCTTTGAATTCAGTTTTTTGGACGCGTAACGAGGTAAGGTGGTGGTGATGAATAAGGAAAAAGTTGGTGTACGTGAAAAAAAAAGAAAGAACAGTGCTAACAAAGTTAAAATATCAAAGTGAATTTATTAGAAGAATATATTAACTATAAATGAAAATTCAAGAAAAAGCAGGAAAAATAATTAAAACCTGAAAGAAAAAAAATTAAAATAAATCTAAATAAGAAAATAAATTAAACCGGCAAAGAATAATTAGTCAATGTTAACCTGTAAAAGAAAATAAATAAAACCTGAAAAGGAAACATAGAAAAACCTGAAAGAAAAAAATAATATAACCTGAAAAGAAGAAACAAATATCATTCGCTGAAATGAGTGGAAAAATGCTAAAATTCTAGAAAAATCTAAGAAAGGTTGTAAAAAGTGTAATTCGCAAAAGAAAGGAAACAGAAAAATACAAATACTTACGCAAAAATATACTTACCGTTTGTCAATATTAAACCATGTAGTAAAATCTGCAAGAAAGAAAGAGATAAAAATATTTCGAAAAGAAAAAAAAGTCAATCACCGTTTCGTCAGTGGTAAACGCGCCAAATATCCTGAAAAGAAAGAAAAAAGTATTAAATCATAAATACCAGTTTATGACCTACTAAATGGCAAAGAAAAAGTTAAATTTTGTGAGAAAGTTCAAGAAACTTACACCGATTTGTGTTTCATTAATATGATATCGATTTGTACTCTGAAAGAAGAAAAAAAAACATACCGTTCGCATACATTAATCGAAAAGAAAAGATTGATGGAAAAGTCACAACTACATTTTAAATTATTAAAGTTAAATTACATTTTAAAGTATGTTGCCTTCAGCCATATATTCCAAAAATAATTGTTATTAAATCGGTGATAATATACAAACAAAACAGTGATAAAAAGTGTGCTGGGTTACGCAGGCTTTACATGTAAAGTGTGGTCAGTTGCTCTACACACACATATCTTACACCGAATCAATACATCCCAGCAAACATGTGGTGAAAAGTTCAAAAACAGAACGAAACAGAGAAAAAGTAAAGGAAAAAATTGTGTAAACTGGAATGAGACAAAAAAAAATTACATAGCCTGAAAAGAGAAAAGGTAAAAAAATGTTGCATAACATAAAAAGGAAAAAAATTCACATAACCTAAAAAGAAAAAAAGTAAAAATTTGCATAACCTGAAAAGAGAAAAGTAAAACTTTGGCATAACCTAAAAAGTAAAAACTTACATAACCTGAAAAGAGAAAAAGTAAAAATTTTGCATAACCTAAAAAAGTAAAAAAATGCATTTAACGTGAAAAAAGTTAACATAACCTGAAAAGGAAAGTTCTCATAACCTGAAAAGAAAAGATAAAACTCACCTAATCTAAAAGAAAAACACAAAAGGATAGAACACATAACTTAAAAGAAGTTTAACCTAAAGTGTTTAGTGTAAAGAGATAAAAAGATAACTTACCTGAAAAGAGAGAAATACTTGAAGAAAGTGGAGTGAGACAATTATTACCTTATAAACCATTAAATGAAAATCATAAACATTAAACAAACAAAAATAAGTCCAATACAAACCTAATGCACCAAAAATCACCCAAAGCCACCTCGCGTCAGAAATTAATCACCAAAAACTTATCTACTTCATCCGTCTTGCCAAAACATTATCCTGCTCATCATGCCGAGAAACGAATCTGCAGCACAAAGCATCAAACCATACTGCTGACAACATTAAGGAACCGAACAAGGCCAGATCTTTACATTCTTAATTATATTTATTAGATCTAGAACCATTATTAAAACTTTTCTTTTATTATTGAATGGATTTTCTTGAGTAGGTTTATTTTGCCTTTTAGTTATCCTAATGTTTAAAGCAATCTTTGCAATCTTTGCATTTGGATCATAAATATTTAATGAGCAAGTTGAAAATTTAAAGGAAGTTATTTTACCTTCTATAAAAATCCATTTTATAACCAAAGAAAATATTTAATAATGGAATTTAACTATAAATACTAACATTTACTTAAGATCCTGAATAGATTATTCCTCTTTTTGATAACTGTACAGCAATCAATTTGATTTTGCTTGTGAATTGTAAATAAATTGCATAAATATTGTATAAATTGCATACCCTACGAGAAAAGTCGATCGATTTTTTTTATTTCCATCCATGATAAGGATTAATTTCGCTTGAACAATGATTAAATATCCCGTCAATATGATTGCTAAAGATAGGAAAGTTGATCATATCATACTTACATAAAGAAAAACTTACTTTTAATTTATATAAACTTACCTTCGATTTATATAAACTTGCCCTTAATTTATCCAAACTTACCTATGATCTATTCAAACTTACCTTCGATTTATACTTACCTGAAAGAGAACATAATAAGCCTGAAAGAAAAGAAAACAAAAGTTACTTACCTTAGTTTAAATCAATTACCTTATCTTAAAACATATTTTGAACTTAATGTTGTCGAATATAACATTCTAACATACTAACTTTATTGTATTTTTTTATTTTCATTTATATTTCTTTAATTTTTTTTCTCGCTCAATTTGCGACATGTAAATAACCTTTTTATTTCAGTTAATTTCCAATCTCAAATAGTTGTTTTTATTTTCTTATTTAGTTTTTTCCTCTAAACCTTCTTTAGATTTAGTTTTCCAAATTTTAATTCACACTGTGCTAGGCTAGCTTAAGAATACATGAATAAAGGAATGAATTATAACGTTTTCCAAAAATAGATAGTGTTTTCAGTAAACATGGAATAGAGAGAATTCCGGGTAAGTGAGTGGGTGAAAAACCGTCAGTGTAGTCGATTAGGGGTATCCTTAAAATGGTCTAAGAGATACCATGGTTGGGGAGGGTGACCAGGAACTTATCCATCTATCGTTCCTAGGGAAAACAAATAGAGTCTCAGACACAACAGTCAGTTGGATTTATCATTTGGTGGTGCTCCGTTTAACTTCTAAATATTCCTAGTTCAACCCAAGTTCGTTTCAGCCAGGTTTCAGTTTTAGCTTCTAGCTTTTGTTTTTATTTTTTTTTTTGCTAACAGCCGTGTCACATTCATAGTATCTAGAACTTAACGCCATCTACCGACAGCCGAGCAAAACATCAAAAAAAATCCGGTGGTACTTGAATGATGACGGTGGACACACAGGCGGTTATTACAAAAATGGCGCCCAACAATGGGGGCCCGAGAATACGGGTTCTTCCACTTCAGTTTTTTTTTGAGAATTTGTTTTGTTTTAAATTATTAAAAACTTTCAGTGAGTCCCGGTAGAGAGATCAATCAAGGTCAATATCGCGTGCAACGTTAGGATTTAATACATTTATTTCAAAGCTGTTTTCAGAAGTAAAGGTTACTTAATTAATCTGCCCATAAGTCGTGTTTATAAAGTCAATCAAGATAGTAAATACTTGCGATGGAAGTAGTTTGGTTAGGTAGCTCATGCAATAGTTTAGAATTCAATAGCCAAAGAGAAATAGTTATTTTGTAGTTGATAGTCTTTCTGTAGAAGTCGTTCATGGCTGGAAGAAATTGCGTATTAAATACATATAGCTATTCTCGAATATATCTAAAGGAATACTTAGAAAGAAGATGGGGATTACTGATGTAGAAATTTGTCTATATTTATTTTCGACTCATATGTTTTCAATACACTGACGGCATTATCACATCACTCACACCCAAAATTTTAGTTAGAGATTTGAAAAAAAATTAGCAGAAAATTTGTTTAATAGTTTTCCTTAAAGTTTATTTTTGGGTTTTGAAATCATTTTAGTAGTTTACAATGTTAGGAACTAGATCGAAAAGTAGGAACATGCAGTCTGCTACACTCACTACTACGACTCACACCGAAACCTCGACTACGACGGTCAACGTTATACCAGGGCAAGGAATTCCGCCAGGTATTGTGACTACAGTAACTGAAACAAGAACAACTGCTCAAGAAGTACCTTCTAGGCAAAACAATTCAAATGCAGCTCTTGATCCGTTTTATGATTCGAACACTTCGATTACTCCTCCATCATTTTCCAGCATTACTCAACAAAACATGAGAGATGAAATTCAACAACTTAATGAAGAAATTATGCAGGGTGCAAATACAATGGGACAAGAAGACACTAATGTGGTTAACGCTACTCAAGGTTTGCAACAAATCCAGATGTTACGAACAATGGAACAGAGGCTTCAGTTAATGGTACCACGTTTGGTAGCTGAAATTATCCGGTCGATTGCAGCAAGCTCACAAAGGTCTCAGGTGCAAGGAGGCATGGCGAGAGTTGATGCATGGGGTGGAGCACTGGCGCAAGCAGAAAGGGAAGCAGCACAAAGGTCTAACCAACGACCATCATCACGTCCAATTTTGGGAGTAAATCAAAACAGACCCAGTGCATACCTAGGTCGAGCACAGTCAGCACAACAGCACGTCCATTCTCAAAGTGGACAATGTGATTTACCAACATGTCCAGTATTTCTAGCACAGGCAGCCCGTCAGCAGCAATCAGCAGCGCAGCGTGCATACCAGTCTCAACAGAATCTCATGACACAACACCCACCAAATTATAATCCATTTCCAGTTCAAAGCCCAGTTAAAAGACTTGAAGTGGAGAAATGGGGGATTAATTTCGATGGAACAGATAAGACAATGAATGTTGAGGATTTCATTTTTAGAGTTGAGCGTTTACGTGAGGATTACCAATGCAGTTGGCTAGAGTTACTACGTGATATTCATACTCTTCTTACTGGTGAAGCAAGGATGTGGTATTGGGCACATAGAAGACTTCAAGATTTTGGTTCATGGCAAGATTTGCGTGATGCCATTACAAACAGGTTCCGAAGATTTGAGAGCGATTTTGAGATACAACAAAAGATAGTGAGCCGAAGGCAGTTACCGCATGAGAGGTTTGAGGAATTTTATAGTGCTATAGTCCGATTGTGGAATCAACAAGGCAACCCAATGTCTGAAGGTAATCTAGTTGGAGTAATTAAAGCAAATCTTAAACCTCAACTTGCACAATTGGTGTTTCCGATCGATTTCTGTGGACTTAGTCATCTTCAACAAGAGTGTAGAAAAGCTGAAAATCTACTCATGAGTCATAGGCAGTTATATCCAGCGATAAGGGGACCTCCAGCTCAGAAATTTCATGAGCTAGAATACAATGATCCTCCTTTAGACGATGTTAATATCGATGCAGTGACAGCCACTAACAAGTATATATGCTGGAATTGTAAGACCCAGGGGCATCCATTTATGGATTGTCCAAATCCAATTACCAGAGTTTTCTGTTTTCGATGTGGTTTAGATGATTTTACCTCTCCGAATTGTCCTCGATGCCGGGGAAACCAGAAGACGGACACGCCACGGACTGGGGAAGCGCGCCCGATAGTCAACAAACCCCAGTAAACATTCACAACAATACCTTGAAGCTTGAAGTTGAAGTGCAGAGTCATGATATTAGTAGAGAGTTCAAGATACTGCAAAATAGCAATAGGAGAATTATTCAGAAGGATAGTGGTAGAGTAGTGAGAGAAATTAAGCCGTTACATCTAAGGATGAAGGAATATTCTGAGGCCAGAGATCGGATTTTTGGGAAACAAACTAAAATTGAGAAGGCAAGGGAGAGATATCGCATTCGTAGACAAACACGTAGGGAGATTTCAATGGTTTCCTTGTATGAAGGTCAAGACAATAGGCTGTACACTAGAGTTTCTTTTAATGGTCATGAAATAGAAGGATTGCTTGACAGTGGTGCAACAGTGTCAGTACTTGGTGAAGGTTGTTTGGAGTTTGTTGATAAGGCAGGCATACCAGTCCATAGGTTCACAGCGAATGTTAGGACTGCAGATGGAAGATCGCACAGTGTCGTGGGTAGATTTCGTCATAAAATCAAATATAATCGACTAGAAAAAGAGATTGAATTTTATTTAGTGCCGACTCTTAAGCGAGCTTTGTTTTTGGGAATCGATTTTATGAAGGCTTTTAAGTTAATAGTAAACGTAGAGAGTTTGAGTACAGAGGGAATACTCTTGGGAGAAGAAGTTGCCAAGGATGGAGTTAACCCGAAGATGCATAGCCTGGAAGTAGACCAGATGCACAGGTTACAGTCAGTAGTCAAGAAGTTTCCATCATTTGCTGAGAAGGTCTTAGGGAAGACAAGTTTAGAAGTCCATGTAATAGACACAGGGGAATCGGAACCAGTAAAGCAACGTCACTATCCAGTTTCTCCGGCAGTACAACAACTCATGTATGCGGGGTTGGATAGGATGTTGGCGATGGGAGTGATTGAGCTCAGTGAAAGTCCATGGAACAATCCAGTAACTTTGGTGCGAAAAGGAACAAAGAATCGTTTATGCTTAGATGCGAGAAAGCTCAATTCACTTACCATCAAAGACGCCTATCCACTCCCACACATTGAGGGGTTGCTGAGCCGTTTGGGAGATACACACTATATATCTAGTGTGGATCTCAAAGATGCTTTTTGGCAAATCCCTTTGGATAAAGATAGTCGGCCCAAGACAGCTTTTACTGTACCCGGACGCCCCCTATATCAATTTACCGTAATGCCATTCGGTTTATGCAATGCTGCTCAGAGGCAATGTCGGCTGATGGATAAGGTTATACCTTCTGAACTCAGGGATAGAGTATTTGTGTATTTAGATGATTTGTTAGTTGTCTCTCCTGACTTTGAAACTCACATTCAGTTATTGCAAAGGGTTGCAGAAGCTTTAAATCGTGCAGGCCTAACAATAAATGTGGAAAAATCTAAATTTTGTTTCAATGAACTCAGATATTTGAGATATATAGTAGGAGAAGGGAAGTTAAAGCCAGACCCAGAGAAAGTTGAAGCGATTGTAAAGTTTAAATATCCAAAGACGCCGAAGCAAGTGAGAGGTTTTATGGGCACAACTGGTTGGTATAGGAGATTCATAAAAGATTATGCGACGATTGCAGCTCCAATATTTGAAACACTTAAGAAAGGGAAAAGTTTTTCGTTTCCGAAACCAGCCGAAGAAGCATTCGACAAACTCAAACAACAGTTGACTAGCTCTCCTATTTTAGTGCATCCCGATTTTTCCAAAAGATTTTATGTACAATGTGATGCTTCAGATGTTGGGATAGGAGCGGTACTATTTCAGAGAGGTGAGGATTTAGCCGAACACCCAGTTGCTTTCTTCTCACAGAAACTTAATAGTGCACAAAGAAATTATTCAGTAACAGAAAGAGAATGTCTAGCGGTAGTATTGGCTGTGAAACGTTTTAGGCCTTACATCGAGTTAATGCCATTTACGGTTATTACAGATCATTCCAGCCTTAAATGGTTGATGTCTAATAAAGATCTTAGTGGGAGGTTAGCTCGGTGGAGTTTAGTATTACAGACTTACACTTTTGAGATTGAACATCGTAAAGGTTTACAAAATATTGTTCCCGATACTTTATCTCGTTATGACATTGAAGCTATCACTACAGAAATAAACGCATTAATAGATCTAGACTCTGAACACTTTAAGGATGAAGAATACCAAGGCATAGTTAAAACAGTTGAAGATAATAAGGATCAATTACCAGATCTTATGGTGATAGATGGTTTGGTTTATAAACGTACAGCGGTTTATAATGGTGACAATGTTTGCCAAAATTTAGCATGGAAGATTTGGGTACCCAATGCGTTAGTGAAAGACGTAATAGCTAGAGCACATAATCCACCGACAGTTAGTCATGGAGGTTTTCATAAAACGTTAGCAAGAATTCGAGAATATTTCTATTGGCCACGTATGACAACTGATGTCAGGAATTTTGTACGCGAATGTCAGACATGCAAAGAATGCAAACCATATAATCAAATTAGCAAGCCAGTAATAGGAAAAGAAATGAAATTTGTGAGGCCTTTTCAAAAAGTATACATAGATTTCTTAGGACCATATACTCGATCCAAGTCTGGCAATTCGTTCATCTTCATCGTTCTAGATCATTTTTCAAAATTTGTTTTGCTTAAGGCAATGTCCAAAGCTAACTCAAAGAATGTTTGTCGGTTTTTAGTTTCTGAGGGTTTTCACAAATTCGGGGTTCCTGAGATCATATTCTCAGACAATGGTCAACAATTTATATCCAAAGAGTTTTCTGAAATGGTTTCTTCCTTTGGTATCAGACATATGAAGACTGCCATATATGCACCACAGGCTAATTCTTCCGAAAGGGTTAACCAATCGATATTAGCTGCCATTAGAGCATATTTAGATGAAGATCATCGCGATTGGGATGTTCATCTTTCTGAAATAGAATGCGCACTTAGATCCTCAGTTCACGCATCTACTGGTATGACACCATATTTTGCCTTATTTGGACAGAATATGATTACACATGGTAGTGCATATCAGTTGATCCGCCGACTACAGGCACTAGAAGGTTCTGATATACAAGTCGTTACTCAGGAAGATCGCAGAAATCTGATCAGTGATACCATTGCCAAGAACATGACTCAAGCTTATGAGAGAAGGGCACTTAATTATAATAAAAGAGCTAGAGAAATCAAATTTATTCAAGGACAAGAAGTATATCAACGGAATTTTCAGCATAGTGATTTTAGGAATCTTGAAAACGCTAAACTTTGTAAGAAGTACCTTAAATGCAGAATTCGTCAGCCCGTAGGCAATTGTATGTACGAAATAGAGGACCTTCAAGGAAAATTTATTGGAATTTACCATGCGAAAGATCTGAAACCATAATACAGTTTGTTGAATGAATGGCCGATGATGATTATTCTAGTTTCTTGTCTGAAGCTACGGTTATAATTGATCTCACACTATCGCTCAGCGTTCTGTCTCCGATAATACAACTAGCTTAAGAGAATAAGAGTATAACAATAGGACATAGGTTCCTCCCCATCCTTTGACAGGGTTGTCGGCAGGATGGTAAGGTTTGTGACGTGTAAACGCCGTAATACACAGCGTACAACGTATGACCAACGGCGGCAAGAAAATTATGGCGGCGGCCAAACGATATGGCAACGACACATCGATCAATCAAAAATGCAACACTGAATGGGAGGGGCTTAAATAAAATAGACAAAATTATAACGGTATCCTTCAAAAAGGAATACCAAACAACAGCAGCTATAAAAGCGGCAAAATCCCAAGCTCGCTCTCTCTTTGAATTCAGTTTTTTGGACGCGTAACGAGGTAAGGTGGTGGTGATGAATAAGGAAAAAGTTGGTGTACGTGAAAAAAAAGAAAGAACAGTGCTAACAAAGTTAAAATATCAAAGTGAATTTATTAGAAGAATATATTAACTATAAATAAATGAAAATTCAAGAAAAAGCAGGAAAAATAATTAAAACCTGAAAGAAAAAAAATTAAAATAAATCTAAATAAGAAAATAAATTAAACCGGCAAAGAATAATTAGTCAATAAATAAAATAAATAAAACCTGAAAAGGAAACATAAAAAAACCTGAAAGAAAAAAATAATATAACCTGAAAAGAAGAAACAAATTCGCTGAAATGAGTGGAAAAATGCTAAAATTCTAGAAAAATCTAAGAAAGGTTGTAAAAAGTGTAATTCGCAAAAGAAAGGAAACAGAAAAATACAAATACTTACGCAAAAATATACTTACCGTTTGTCAATGTTAAACCATGTAGTAAAATCTGCAAGAAAGAAAGAGATAAAAATATTTCGAAAAGAAAAAAAGTCAATCACCGTTTCGTCAGTGGTAAACGCGCCAAATATCCTGAAAAGAAAGAAAAAAGTATTAAATCATAAATACCAGTTTATGACCTACTAAATGACAAAGAAAAAGTTAAATTTTGTGAGAAAGTTCAAGAAACTTACACCGATTTGTGTTTCATTTATATGATATCGATTTGTACTCTGAAAGAAGAAAAAAAACATACCGTTCGCATACATTAATCGAAAAGAAAAGATTGATGGAAAAGTCACAACTACATTTTAAATTATTAAAGTTAAATTACATTTTAAAGTATGTTGCCTTCAGCCATATATTCCAAAAATAATTGTTATTAAATCGGTGATAATATACAAACAAAACAGTGATAAAAAGTGTGCTGGGTTACGCAGGCTTTACATGTAAAGTGTGGTCAGTTGCTCTACACACACATATCTTACACCGAATCAATACATCCCAGCAAACATGTGGTGAAAAGTTCAAAAACAGAACGAAACAGAGAAAAAGTAAATGAAAAAATTGTGTAAACTGGAATGAGACAAAAAAAAATTACATAGCCTGAAAAGAGAAAAGGTAAAAAAATGTTGCATAACATAAAAAGGAAAAAAATTCACATAACCTAAAAAGAAAAAAAGTAAAAATTTGCATAACCTGAAAAGAGAAAAGTAAAACTTTGGCATAACCTAAAAAGTAAAAACTTACATAACCTGAAAAGAGAAAAAGTAAAAATTTTGCATAACCTAAAAAAGTAAAAAAATGCATTTAACGTGAAAAAAGTTAACATAACCTGAAAAGGAAAGTTCTCATAACCTGAAAAGAAAAGATAAAACTCACCTAATCTAAAAGAAAAACACAAAAGGATAGAACACATAACTTAAAAGAAGTTTAACCTAAAGTGTTTAGTGTAAAGAGATAAAAAGATAACTTACCTGAAAAGAGAGAAATACTTAAAGAAAGTGGAGTGAGACAATTATTACCTTATCAACCATTAAATGAAAATCATAAACATTAAACAAACAAAAATAAGTCCAATACAAACCTAATGCACCAAAAATCACCCAAAGCCACCTCGCGAAATTAATCACCAAAAACTTATCTACTTCATCCGTCTTGCCAAAACATAATCCTGTCAACACATTATCCTGCTCATCATGCCGAGAAACGAATCTGCAGCACAAAGCATCAAACCATACTGCTGACAACATTAAGGAACCGAACAAGGCCAGATCTTTACATTCTTAATTATATTTATTAGATCTAGAACCATTATTAAAACTTTTCTTTTATTATTGAATGGATTTTCTTGAGTAGGTTTATTTTGCCTTTTAGTTATCCTAATGTTTAAAGCAATCTTTGCAATTAAGGAGAGCATTTGGATCATAAATATTTAATGAGCAAGTTGAAAATTTAAAGGAAGTTATTTTACCTTCTATAAAAAATCCATTTTATAACCAAAGAAAATATTTAATAATGGAATTTAACTATAAATACTAACATTTACTTAAGATCCTGAATAGATTATTCCTCTTTTTGATAACTGTACAGCAATCAATTTGATTTTGCTTGTGAATTCTAAATAAATTGCATAAATATTGTATAAATTGCATACCCTACGAGAAAAGTCGATCGATTTTTTTTATTTCCATCCATGATAAGGATTAATTTCGCTTGAACAAAGATTAAATATCCCGTCAATATGATTGCTAAAGATAGGAAAGTTGATCATATCATACTTACATAAAGAAAAACTTACTTTTGATTTATATAAACTTACCTTCGATTTATATAAACTTGCCCTTAATTTATCCAAACTTACCATTAATTTATCCAAACTTACCTATGATTTATTCAAACTTACCTTCGATTTATACTTACCTGAAAGAGAACATAATAAGCCTGAAAGAAAAGAAAACAAAAGTTACTTACCTTAATTTAAATCAATTGAATCTAAAAAGAAATTAAAAAAAAAATTACCTTATCTTAAAACATATTTTGAACTTAATGTTGTCGAATATAACATTCTAACATACTAACTTTATTGTATTTTTTTTATTTTCATTTATATTGCTTTAATTTTTTTTCTCGCTCAATTTGCGACATGTAAATAACCTTTTTATTTCAGTTAATTTCCAATGTCAAATAGTTGTTTTTATTTTCTTATTTAGTTTTTTCCTCTAAACCTTCTTTAGATTTAGTTTTCCAAATTTTAATTCACACTGTGCTAGGCTAGCTTAAGAATACATGAATAAAGAAATGAATTATAACGTTTTCCAAAAATAGATAGTGTTTTCAGTAAACATGGAATAGAGAGAATTACGGGTAAGTGAGTGGGTGAAAAACCGTCAGTGTAGTCGATTAGGGGTATCCTTAAAATGGTCTAAGAGATACCATGGTTGGGGAGGGTGACCAGGAACTTATCCATCTATCGTTCCTAGGGAAAACAAATAGAGTCTCAGACACAACAGTCAGTTGGATTTATCATTTGGTGGTGCTCCGTTTAACTTCTAAATATTCCTAGTTCAACCCAAGTTCGTTTCAGCCAGGTTTCAGTTTTAGCTTCTAGCTTTTGTTTTTATTTTTTTTGCTAACAGCCGTGTCACATTCATAGTATCTAGAACTTAACGCCATCTACCGACAGCCGAGCAAAACATCAAAAAAATCCGGTGGTACTTGAATGATGACGGTGGACACACAGGCGGTTGCTACAATGGATGGGCTATAAATATAAAATTTTAGCACAAAAAGTTGACATAAAATGCACATTAGGGTTATAACTTTTTCACTTTTTTGCAAATATCAAAAATACCACCACATAGCCGTGTAGAGCATGGAAAATATTAAGAAATGCGTTGTCAATTTTTCACTTCGGTTAAAAGTTTCCGCACCAAATTCATTGAAGTTCAATAATGCATTTTTTTAATTTTATCTGTTATAACAACATATTTGCTTTTCATTAAAATTTTTATTTTTTTGTAATCTAATTCAAAATCATTATCAAACCGTTCTGGTCCAATTTGTTCTCAAATCCCGCCATTTCGGAGCATATTAGGAACTTTTGACACTATTGCAATTTTTGGTTTTTCTTTATAAACTCGTGAATTTTTTGTTTATATTTTTTGTACCTATCGGACAAGAGAATATGGGGTCATTTGCAACGAATTCGCGAAAGTTAATGTTAAATAGAAAAAATATGAAAAGGGCTTTAGTAATCGCAGTCGGTGCGGAAACTTTTTTCACCGAATCGAGTTGCGATTACTAAAGCCCTTTTTATATTTTTTCTATTTTAAATTTTTAATTTGCTTTGTCTGAAAAATATTTATAGAAAACAAATACGATTCTCACAGGCAAAGTCAACAAAAACAGCCTGTAACTTTCGCGAATTCGTTGCAAATGACCCGTTATTCTCTTGTCCGATAGGTACAAAAAATATAAACATAAAATTCACGAGTTTATAAAGATAAACCAAAAATTGCAATAGTTTCAAAAGTTCCTAATATGCTCCGAAATGGCGCGATTTGAGAATTAATTGGACATTTCTTCCGAAGCGAAATGTGTTAAAACGTTCTGCCCATCCCTGCAACCTTCTGAGATATATCCGTTCAGATTTTATATAGCCCCCAGATATATCTTTTCCCTATTTTGCTACAACTTGTTCAATATTGATCGAATAGCCTTCCAATTTAATTTGTGTTATTTTCTTAGGCCCCTGAACAGATTCACCCATTTTCGTAAAAATCGGTTCAGATCTGGATATAGCCCCCATATATCTATCCCCGATTTTGCTATAATTCGCTCAATTTTTGATGAATAGTCTTCAAATTTAACATGGGATGTTCCCCAGGCCCCTGTTCAGTTTTACCGTTACCTTGGTTGATGAATGTTTGCACAAGTACTTATGAGGGCCAGGAATGAAAAATATCAAATTTGGTCCAAATCGGTTCAGGTTTGAATATGGCTTCCATATATAATTTCGCCCGAGGTCACTCAATTACGGATAATTACGTCATATTTTCCTAATTTAATCAATATCTCTCATTGCGTGCATCGAATATATAAAATCGGGCGAAAATATATGTGAGAACTATATCCGAATATAAACCGATTTTTGTCAAAAGCGGTGAAACTGAATAAGAAAACATCCCATGTTAAATTTGAAGGCTATTTTTCAAAAATGGACCGATTTATATTAAAATCGGTGAAAGGTATATGGAATCTATATCCAAATCTGTACCGATTTTTGCGAAATCAAATCTAAGTCGTTGAAACTGAACAGTGGCCTGAGGAAACATCCCATGTTTAATTTGAAGGCTATTCATTAAAAATTGAGTGATTTATAGCAAAATCCGGGAAAGACATATATGGGAGCTATATCCAAATCTGAACTGATTTTTACGAAAATGGGTGAATCTATTCATGGGCCTAAGAAAATATCACATATAAAATTTGAAGGCCATTCGATTAAAATTGACCGAGTTATAGCAAAATCGGGGATAGATATATATGGGGGCTATATCCAAATCTGAACCGGTATGGACCAAAGTTGAAAATTTTCATTCCTATGCTCTTATAAGTAGTTGTGCAAAAATTACTCAACCTAGGTCAATTCCTTCTATTTTTGTCCACTTGTGTATGTAAGCGGCAACACTGTGCATCGTAACGAAATCGGAACAAAATACGGACGCTACGTCCGATGTCGGATCCGAAATCGTAACGATATCATAACGAAAGTTGTATGAATTGGTTGACATAATTTCGGAACGAAATGTCGGATAGATTTCGGTCAGGGTTCGGGACGCAATCGGAAGTAAATCCTTGGGAAATTCGGATCTGATTTTTTCTTCCGAACTTTCATAAATAATATGTTGAGTCTATCAGCACTAGCTTGAATTGTTATATGTTGCAATTATATTTAAAAAATGTATATGCGAATTTTATAGCCAACCATTTTGGTTTTCGACAACAAACTAAAATGAAACCTGTTGGATATATACAAAAGGTGGTTGGGAAATTTGTTTCCGACATATCGATCCGAATTCGTACCGAAATCGAAAGAAAAACATTGCTATATTCGAAGGGAAATTTACTTCCGAGATTCTCTTCGAAATCGGAATGAAATCTGTACGAATTCCCATACGTAAAATCGTATAGAAATCGGAACGAAATCTGAACGATTTTGCTTCCGAAATTGTTCTGATGTGTCGGACATCCCTGGAAATATTTTTCATTTCAAATTTTCATAGAACAAGAATCCAGCACCTGGAAATAGATACACAAGATATTGAGTTGATGATTTTGGGAGAGAATCCTAGTTCCCAGGAACTTTTGCTTTTCTGAGGGATTCATATGTATAACTTTAAGATTATTCAGTGGAATATGAATATTGATTTTCAATATTTAAAAAAGGGTTGTAATCCGGATTTTTATCCACTCAAAAAACTCGTATACCATATAATGGGAATCCAATTGCAACATCCACTTTTACCTGTTAGTAAGTAAATTCCGATTGTTTCCAATAACTTTTGTTCCGCCAAATGAAGAACTCCATCAAGATTTTCTAATTATGCTTCAAACATGCAGCCACAATTGTCCCAATACTTAAACCAAACAAAACAGAAACTGATTTCTCCGCATATCCACCAATATCTCTGGTATCTTGCACCTCAAAACTGTTAGAACGCATAATCCCCAATCGAGTATAATAGTTCCTAAGAGGTAGTTTACACTATCTATCAACGTCATATGACACGAAATAAAAACATTCCATATCTACTCACACAGGCAATGTGGAGGCGTAATTTTATTACAATTTTGCTGGTGTGGACGCACAAAGTAAATGGCGTAAGGAAAATCCCCAATATTGCACATATTAGCGACTATATAATGATGGAAAATTTCATGTCATATGACATTTACATATAGTGTAAACTACCCTTAAGTGCGCACAAACTAATTGCAATTAACCAAGTTGCTTACAAATCTCCACAGGGCTGCACAGACGTAAAAAACCATGCAAGCGTATTGTCAATAGATTTTGAAAAAAAAACAACATTTAATCGCATAGGAATGATTGTTATTCTAGAATCCTTAATATCCTGAGGAGTTTTCTACAAATTCTTAAACTTTATCGAATCATTTTTTACATTCCATTTTCGAGACAGAATTAATAATTTCTTCTCAGGGCAATACCAATGCATAATGGCAAAAGGACTTTCTGTGATGATGTTCCAAACAGCATTTAACCAAATAAGTGCTATCATCAACCAAAATCAAACAATTTATTAGTGCTTTTACGCGGACGATTTATATATTTTAAATTCTCAAAAGAACAATACCATTACCAATCTTTTCTCCAGCATCCTAGCTGACATCAACACATGCGCCAAAACTTCTAGTGTCAAAATATCTTCCTCAAAGTCCTCAATTCTCACATTTGTCGAAAACACAATTGTTATCCCACGGATATATCGGCCAACGGATATAGTATATGCTGCGTCAATAAACTCAAAACTCTGAGCATTGCATTCCAAAAAAAAAAAAAAAATTATCCTAAATTTCAAGAAAGATCTAATACCGAGGTCCAACATCATCAAATAAATACCTTTAATCAAGATGTTTCGTCCACGTGAATACTCTTACATACTTAGTAAAAACTCTATTTTTAAGTAAAATCTACTATGGATTGTATTTATTCGGCAATATCCCTAATTAAACATTAAAAGCAAATCAAAAATAGTTAGGCAACAAATGTATTACAAAAACCAAAATTTTAGAAAATGTCATATGAATTCATCGTTTATGGCAACAAATTATGTAAAACCTACACGGTTTTTTGTGCAAATCTCTTGTTATTAGTTCTCAAAACAATATTACGTCAAAATATGCAAAGTTTATTTGCAATTTATAATAAATACAGTCAAAAATAAGAATTACCTACTACATGGGGGTGACAATAAAAGAATTGCAAAAATTACGAAATCTATGGTTTCTTGGAGACTTATCAAAGTTGTGTTCCTTAATGAGTTGTCTATCCCCTTTGGATATTCATTGGAGCTTTAATGAGCTTAGTTAACCCAACATTAAGGCTCGGCATGTTACACTCTAAGGGTACTGTTTCCCAATTTTTAAGTAAATCTTGATCTTACGTTTGAATATATTTTTAGACCTTTTTTTAATGGACACAAATATTTTATAGGGATTGATATCAGGATTTTGGCCCGAGGTATTTATCAGTTTAGTGTTGTTATATTACATCATCAATTTACTTAAATAAGACTAATATATGTATAATGATCTGGCCTTTGGAATGGTGGCAGTTGAACGTTTTTGAGCTTTCTTGGTCCCTTTTTCTGACTTTCTGACTAATTACTATTAAATGATTCTTAATGATGTTAGTAGGGATGATAAAATTTGATTGGGAACATATTTTGCTTGGTAAAGAATATAGTACGCAAAAATTCGGTACACCAGTTTCTCCAGTAATGGTTTAATTTCCATATTTGATGGGTTTTATTGGCACATTTTTCGAGATTTATTATGATAGTTGAGGATAATATTTATCCATTTAGTAAAAATGAAGTCATTCCAATATTATTGAGAGAGGAAATAGTGTTCCGTTATATATAAATAGTGCTCTATTGTAGGTCATTTCAAAATACTGCATTGCGGGTCAATTTTCCCTTTACTTTCCACAGTTATTTGAAGTTGTCAAAGCGAAAATCAGACTGTTGTCCATTCTCCAAAAATGCATACTGAGTTAAATATTCATTCTTTGCATACTTGTCTATAGTAGAGATGGGCGCGTGCCTAAAAATTAGGCACGAACATGCACGAACACGGACCAAAATTTTATGCATATACACGCACAAACACTGCGTTCTTCGAGAAGGCACCAACACGCACGAAATTACAAAACCAGTAAGGAAAGGATCGAAGTCGGGCGGGGCCGACTATATAATACCCTACACCATTTGATGAGGTCGACTCCTCAACCTCATCACTAAAAATGCAGCCCAAGAAAAACTAAGGAAAAAACCCAAGAATAGAAAACACGCCTGTGTGATGTTGTCTGTTTGACGGTTTTAGAGAGACTCTTTATTTCCTACAAAACATTTAAACCTAAATCTTACAAATATAATAATAACACACATACACATACAGTCAACCAAAAAAGTCTACATACACCCTATAAATCACGGGTTTTAAGGGTAAGGAATCATTTTTATGAAAATCCAAGTACATAGTTCTATCTCATATCCCTAATAAACAATATTACGTACAAAAGAAATATATTCCATAATACGAATAACGGTAAATTCTATAATAATTAAAAAAATAATAGGGAAAAAGTGTACATACACCCAATGAAATATTAAGATTACCGTAAAATTTATGGAATAAGCAATACAAAATTTACATTTTATGGCTTTATCGAATGTCTCTGGTTGTCTATGATATATTTTAGACAAAATAGGAACATATTTGTGGATTAATTGCCGTTATTTAATGTCAGACTTCGCGTATAGCTCGTTAAGGCGGCCCTTGCAGATTTCTTTGAGTTTTTCAGTCTATTAGTTTATGAAACCCCAGAAAATACAGTGGGACTAATAATTTTGGGATGCAAGAGCGCTATTAATTTTTTGTTGTGGATAATATATGCTTCTGAGCTTCGCTAAATATACGAATTCCTGAGGTTTCTCATAAATTTTATAGTTTTCACAACATTCCAAGGGGCAAATTACATGCAGAAGCCTTCGAATTACCTCGTAATAAGGTCTGGTACAATCCTCGAGCATTCATTGAATAAGCAATGTAAAAGTATCCAACATTTATAGCGCTTCAAGTGACCCTAACGTTCATAATACGAGAGCATACTAGTTAACAGTGTAAATTTCATACAAATTGCATGCATTCTTTGGTGGTGCTTTTATTTTGATACTTTGGAAACTTTAGGAGATGGTTTGTATAATAATGTTGTACATTTCTGATTGAGTTAAGGTTCAAAAATGTATTACAAGGTAATTCCAAGGTTCTTGCTTGTAATATGACCCTTGGAATGCTGTGAAAACAATCAAATTTATGAAAAACTCAGGAATTCGCATGTTTAGCGAAGCTCAGGAGCATATATTATCCATAATAACAACTTCAAAGCGCTGTAGGATCTCAAAATAATTAGTCCCACTGTATTTCCTGGGGTTTCATAAACTCCCAGACTGAAAAACTTAAAGATATCTGCAAGGGTCCTCCTTAACGAGCTATACGCGAAGTCTGACCTTAAATAACGTCAATTAAAGCACAAATATGTTCCTATTTTGTCTAAAATATATCATAGACAACCAGAGACATTCGATAAAGCAATAAAATGTAAAATTTGTATTACTCATTCCATACATTTTACGGTAATATTAATATTTCATTGGGTGTATGTACACTTTTTCCCTATTAATTTTTTAATTTTTATAGAATTTACCGTTATTCGTATTATGGAATATATTTTTGTTGTACAGTGCTGCTCAAAACATTTGCAACTCAAATGCCTATGTCATATTCAAACTATTCTTTCGGATATTTTGTGTTTTCAAACATATTTATTTTTTCAATTTGATTCTTTATTGATACTACTTTCAAGATTTAAAAATGATTATTCAGTTTTTAACACTTAAGTTACTGAAATGTGTGAAATATCGGAGGATGACGTATTTCAGCCTGCTCAAAACATATGCAACTCAGTGGTTCGAATATTTATTACCTAATTTTTGTTGAGTTTTTTATATTGATTGGTATAAAAAGGGTTTTAATCAGAAGAAGGGGACAAAAAGCTTTCATCAGGAATAAATTTTATCCCGAATATGTTTAATTTTGACAGACAAGTATGCCGAAAACAAGACATATCTGATTTTTTAAGAAAAACAAAAGTTATTGCCTGAAGTTAGTATCAAAGATTTGTAAAAATGTTTATTTCTGAAAATTGTGGATCCAACGTAGACCATAACTAAGTATAGAAACAGTACAATATTTAAAATTGAGCTGTATACAGCGTAAAAAGTACCAAAATCGTCATGAGATGGGAAGGAGGTGAATGTACAACTATAACTACTGTAGAGGATAATAAAATAATGATGCGATTTATTAAGCAGATCTCCCAGAGGATACTGGTGTATCAATATAAGCAAAATTTAAGAAAACAGTAATTTCCAGGAAAATTTAATTTTTTATATAAATTTTGCAAAAAATGTTTGGAATTGTTTTTGGAGTTGTAAAATATAGTACATTTTACCGACCTAAATCAATATTTGAGTTATATGACTTGAAAAAATGTACTTGATTACCAGGTCGAATGATAATCGAATTTGTCCCCTTATACAAAAAAGTTGACCCAAAACGAAGATGGTGTTTTATATTGACCTGGAGGTATTTTTATGGACAGAGATGGTATTGGAGGAATGACGTCAAGATATTTATTGGATTTAGAAACTAACCGAACATATAATATGTCGAAATCGCACAACGCACATACCACAGATGTCGTATAAGAGGGTGTTTCGGCATAATACCACCACTAAACGTATATATAACCACTTAAAACTAGTATTTTTTGCAAATATTTGTTGTGTTCTTAACGAATCCTTTCGGCTTAAGTGATCTAAGTTCATATAAGAGGTTCCGGGGTCCTAAAATGGAATCTACACCATTAAATATCGAGTAAAACCTTGGTATTTTACATTTATCCTTAGAGACAGGATTCCAAAGGATATATTAATTTATTTAGATAACTGAACACCTTTATGATGTGTCCAGATAATGAATAAAATGTTTAATCCACAATATATTATCAAAACAAAAATTATTTCTTCAGATTTTGAATCAAATTTTCTCAGTTGCAAATGTTTTGAGCAGAACCAAAAGTGAGTTCGAGCTTTGTTTTCTATATTTTTTGTAAAATAAGAGCAATTTTTCCAAATTAATTAATTAAAGGACCCAATAAACAATTAACCTACAAAAATATTTCCATTACAAATCCATAAATTACTTCAGAACTATATAAAAAGTGAACTGGTCATTCCTGTTGCAAATGTTTTGAGCAGCACTGTATGTAATATTGTTTATTAGGGGTATGAAATAGAACTATGTACTTGGATTTTCATTAAAATGCTTCCTTATAGGCCGTTTACATATAACCGGATTAACCCAGTGGGTCTGGGTTTCAAATGCCATTTCCATTGTGTATACTTCAAATAAATCCTCATAAAGAAGGTTAACCCCGCAAAAAAACTATAATATAAACGCCGTATTACCCTTAAAACTCGAGATTTATAGGGTGTATGTAGACTTTTTTGGTTGACTGTACATTTGGTTTACACGCACATTAGAAATGCACGCTGTGTCTATCAATACATCATGCACACCATGCACACACACGTTGCGCTGATAATGGAAAATACATCTTTTATTATAGACCCTTTCTTAACTTTACTATTTTGTAGAGATGGACAGTGGGTAAATACCCAATGAGGTAAATACCCGGTAAATTGGGTAAATACCGGGTAAATACCCATTTGTGGGTATTTATTTGGGTATTTACTATATTGAATCGCTAATACAACATCTTAGACCCTATTTCAGGGTTTAGGTTATGAAATCGATTCAAAATGGATAGTTTTACAATACTTTATACAAGTGGGTAAATACCCGAGTATTTACCCAAGTGTTGGGTAAAAACTCATTAACTGCCGAACCACTTGACGTAGGCTGACGAAATTTGGCTCAAATCTTAGTTATGTCAAGAGAATATCTAGCATTGAAAATGGGGTCTATGGGCCCATGTTTTGATATAGCCCCCATATATTCGTACCTCCCGATTTAAGGCATTTTTTACCTATTAGCCTCATTGTACAATCATATAAGCTGAAATTTGGCATAGTGAGTTCTCAATATGTAGAAAATACCCTTGCAAAAACTTGTCAACATAGGTCCACGTTTTCTAATAGCCCTCATATAAGGGTACCCCGATTTCGAGTATTTACACAAATTTTGGGTAAAAACTCTTTAACTGCCGAACCACTTGACGTAGGCTGACAAAACTTGGCATAAATCTTTCTTATGTCAAAAGAACTTCTGGTACTGAACATGGGGTCTGGGTCCATGTTTTGATATAGCCCCCATATAGCCGTACCTCCCGATTTAATGTATTTTTCATCTATTAGCCACATTTTAGAACCAAATTGGCTGTAATTTGGCACGGTGAGTCCTCAATGAGAATAAAACATCCTTGCAAACATTTGTCAACGTAGGTCCACGCTTTCTTATAGCCCCCATATATGGGTATCCCGATTTCAAATATTTACCCAAATATTGGGTAAAAACTCTTTATCTGCCGAACCATTGGCGTAGGATCACAAAATTTGGCTAAAAACTTTCTTATATCAATAGTATTAAAGGTATTGAAAATGGAGTCCCTGGGTCCACTTTTTGATATAGCCGTACCTCCCGATTTCAGAAACCCATATTGGGGCTACAAGAAAACGTGGACCTACGTCGAAAATTTTTTGCAAGGATATTTTATACATATTGGGAACTCACTGTACCAAATTACAGTCAGTATGATTGTAAAATGTGGCTAATAGTTATGAATACCTTAAATCGGGAGGTACGGCTATATGGGGGCTATATCAAAACATGAACCCAGGGACTCCATTTTCAATACCTTTATTACAATTGATATAAAAAGGTTTTGAGCCAAATTTTGTCAGCCAACGTCAAGTGGTTCGACAGTTAATGAGTTTTTACCCACTTTTGGGTAAATACTCGAAATCGGGGTACCCTTATATGGGGGCTATTAGAAAACGTGGACCTACATTGACAATTTTTTGCAAGGATATTTTCTACACATTGAGAACTCAATGTGCCAAGCTAAAGCCAATATTATTGTAAAATGTGGCTAATAGACAAAAAATACCTTAAATCGGGAGGTACGGTTATATGGGGGCTATATCAAAACATGGACCCAGAGACCCCATGTTCAGTACCAGAAGTTCTGTTGACATAAGAAAGATGTAAGCCAAATTTTGTCAGCCTACGTCAAGTGGTTCGGCAGTTAATGAGTTTTTACCCAACACTTGGGTAAATACTCGGGTATTTACCCAAGTATTTACCCACTAGTTTAAAGTATTGTAAAACTATCCATTTTGAAACGAATTTACAACCTAAACCCAGGAATAGGTTGTATTGTTGTATTTGCCATTCAATATAGTAAATACCCAAATAAATACCCACAAATGGCTATTTACCCACCGTGTGGGTATTTACTGGGTAAATACCCGGTAAATACCATCTCTACTATTTTGGGCACGACATTTGTTCCATTATTTATGACAGGCAGTTGGTTATTTTTAAACATAGATTCTTAGACCACATGCATTAAAGAGAAATCTACCTGACTCTATTTACACAGAAAAGAGCCTTCTACAAAATTCACCATTCTCCCCGTCTTTTAACAGACATTGAACATGTTGTAGCTTGCTATCTATCTGACTCAATTTACATAAAATAGTCTAGATACAAAACTAAACACTCTTCTGGTCTTAGTGTATTCTAATCTTTTAACAATAATGTATGAATGTTATTTTTATACCCTCAGCCTTTAGGCTAAAGAGGGTATTTACACTTTGATACGACCAAAAATGTGCCTCATCGAAATAATGGTTTTAGACCAAACCCGTTCGTAGGTATTGATATGGTTACGAAGTTTTTCGGCAAATCACACACACGCGACCCGAACGCAAAGTAAGAGAGCAAATGTTTTGATTTTTTTACTTCAGTCTTGTACTGAATGTCATGCAAGCAGGTTGACGCCGCTTTATTTGTTTTTTTTTTTGGGTACACTGAAAAGATTTTGCAGTTGTACAGCAAATATGTGGAGGGAAGAATTTGAAAATGATTTTTTGTTTTGTATTAATATTTTTAATGACGCAGAATGCCTCGTCTGCAATGCAACAATAAAAAATGTATATAAACAAAGGAGAGGATTCGAAATGCGGTATATGTATCTGTTTGCTTTGATGAAAGCACTGATATAAGGGACACAAGTCAAATGCTAATTTATATTAGAACCGTAGACAATTTGTTCAATGCATTTGAAGAAATTTTAAAGTTGAAATCGCTATCATTAATTAACTCTTAGCAATCGCAGTTTTAATAAAAGAAACTGAAGTGGATACTTTTGACTGTGATTCACTGTATATTATTTTTAATTTTAGTCATACAAAGCGAACACGCCAACAATATATTTTTGAAAATTTTGCCTTTTTAGGCGAAGATCATTTTTAGTATTATTTTTTTTTTTAATTTGTTAATCGAGCTTTTTTATGATCTATAATGCAAATGAAAAAGGAAAGCCGACGATTCGAACCCACACACCCACCACTATGTTTGGCTCTGAACGCTAACACGCCGTGACAACTTTTTTCCTGTGTTTTTCATTTCATACTCAATATGAAAATCATCACCCTGTTCTGTCAGTGTAATTTTACCCACACATAAACAATTTAAGCGCTCGCTCTTCTTGGTCGGCTATGTTTTAGACCCCAAGTATGTTTGTACGATATCCGTTTCAGACAATTTTGAGTAGATCTAGCAATGTCCGTCCGTCTGTCTGTCTGTCCGTCTGTCTGTCTGTCTGGCTGGCTGGTGCGCACGATAACTCTCGAACGGATCAATCGATTCGGTTCAAATTTTGGGTATCGAAATATTTTGTCCAGATTCGATTTAAGTTCGAAGATGGCCAATATAGGTCCACTCCTTCATGTACCTCCCCCCCCCAAATGTTCAAAAATTGTCGCAAAACTTGTGCGCACGATAACTCTTGTAGGGAATAACCGATTTGGTCCATACTTTGCACATCGTGTAATTTCTACCGAACTTAGGTGAGGTTCCAATATGGACTCAATCGGTCCACTCCTTCGGGTATCTCCCACACAAAATTTCGGAAAAGTTCAGTTTAGGACCTGGTCTCGTATCGCTTTGATTTTTGTTTACGCAAGTTGTATTTGCTGTCCTCTATACGACGCTGTAAGTTTCATTAGGGGCAAGTCCATACTTCCTGAGAAAATGGGCCTGAAAGTTACAAAAAACCCTAAGACACAGTGTTAGTGGTTGGAGTTAGGGGTTTTCATCGGGAATTCCCGGGATGGGAATTCCCGTATTTCCCGCTCATTTTCCACTCCCGCAATCCCGCTGCTAATCCCGGGAATTCCCGGGAAATTTTATATACTAAAAACGGCCTGTAAAAAGAATATATTCAAAAATAAATTGCAAATATTTTTCAATATTTATTTAATTTTTTGTCTTTAAATTAAAATTATTAAATTCTTTACAGTTCTATTAAAAAATTTCAAGAAGTTCCACTTCGAAGTATCTGAAGTTATTACAGGTTTGAAGTTAAAACATATACATACTATAATACTGCTACTTAGATAGTAAACTTGATAGATCTTACATTATCAGTTATTATAGTAGTCATCTGGGCTTACTGTCCGACCGTATATAGACATTGTTTTCAACATTTCGAAACCGGAGTAGATTCAATCCGGACACATACATACCAAAAAAGGCTTAGAATCTCGTGTTTTTTTCTTGTTTACATTAGTCCTTACTAGAGGTTGCTTTGATAACAATTGTGTGGAATACGGGAAGACTTTTGACATTTTGTGTATAACACTGTGCAACTCTGAAAATGCAAACTACTTCTAGTAAGCATTTTTTGAAAGTATATATTGAGACTACAAAAACCACACTAGGATTTTGTCCTGTCAGTTCCAGTTCGGATTTTATGGCCTCATCTAAACCTGGCTAAAACTGCAATTTCTTGCATTTATCTGACCATTAACTCAGAAACAATTAGGAACTTAGCCATGCTGTCTTTGGCAATATTGTAGCCCTAAACTAGTAGAACTTATATGAGCAGACAACATAAGAAAAACTCCATCTAGGGCATCAAAATCGATAAAATATAGAAAATTGTACATAACTTCTGAAATTCTGGTCAGTATCAGCTAAACTATTGGCAGCTGAACCAAGTAACCTTTTGCAAAAATATTCCAAATAAAGTTCTCAGCAATTCTTCAGAACATTCGGAAACTCTAAAATGCTTACTTCATGTTGTTTCAGCGGTATTTTGCATCATATCTTTTACAATACGTATTTAAAACACAATTCACACCAACAGTTTATTCTCGCATTTCGGATTTCACCACATTATTGACTTCTTTATTAAATGGTCGTTGAGAAATATACTGAAAACAACGTGATAGAGGCATTTTACAACAATGGCATGTGTTGCCTCAAATTTTATAAAATATCGAAAATTTCCATAATTTGTATACATTTCGCACCATATCTCCAAAAGCGTTAATTTTTTCTTTATATTTTCTTTCGGAAAAATATTCTCTGGAATGTAATACACAACTCTGAAGAGTTAGACATAAACAGTAAGCTAATTAAAGAACTATAATTTACTAAGGTATATTCGATAATACCTTTTTATTGCCTTTATACTGCGATTTATCATTATAGTATATTTGAGCGGGAATTCCCGGGAATTCCCGGGATTGAAAAATATTTCCCGATTTCCCGGAGATTGAAAAAGTCCGGGAAAAGAAAATCCCTAGTTGGAGTGCAAGATAACTCTCGAACGGATCTGCCGATTCGGTCCAAAATTTGGCTTTCGTAATATTTTGTCCAAACTTAGTTTAAGTTCGAAGATGGGCTATATCGATCCACTCCTTCCTGTACCTCCCCCACAAAAGTTCGAAAATGTTCGGAAAATTTGAGCGCACGATAACTCTTGAAGGAAGTAACCGATTTGATCCATACTTTGCACATCGTGAAATTTCTACTAAACTTAGATGAAATTCCAAAATGGACTCAATCGGTCCACTCCTTCGGGTACCTCCCACACAAAATTTCAGATAAGTTCAGATTAGGACCTGCTCTCGAATCGCTTTGATTTTTGTTGCAACAACTTGTATTCGTTGCCCACCATACGGCGGTACAAGTTTAATCAGGGGTAAGTCCATTCTTCTTGAGAAAATAGCCTGAAAGATGCAAAAAGCCCCTATAACACCGTGTGTAGTGGATGGAGCGCAAGATAACTCTCGAACGGATGTGCCGATTCGGTCCAAATTTTGGCCTCCGTAATATTGTGTCCAAACATAGTTTAAGTTCGAAAAAGTTCAAAAATGTTCGGAAAAATTGTGCGCACGATAACTCTTAAGGGGAGTGACCGATGTAATCCATACTTTGCACATCCTAATATATCTACCGGATATAGATCAGGTTTGAATATGGACTATATTTGTCTACTCCTTCTGGTACCTCTCACACACAATTTCGGATAAGTTCACTTTCATTTTTGTTTAAGCGATTTGCATTCGCTTCCTCCATTACGACGGTAAAAGTTTTTTCAGGGGCATGTCCATATTTCTTAGGAAAACAGCCCGAAAGGTTACAAAAATCCTTATAACTCTCGAACTGTTCAACCGATTTGGTCCAACATTTGGTCTTCGTCATATTATATCCAAACTTAGTTTCATGGGGCAATACCGGTCCACAACTTCTAGGACGATATCACTTGAATGGGGCAATCAATTTGGTCTACAATTTGGATCTCCTAATATTTTGTCAAAATTTAATTTAACTTCTAAAATGGCCCATTTCGGTCCTCCATAAAGGTACCTCCCCCACAAAGGTTCAACATTTGTGTCTTAGTGCAGTTAACTACTAATCCACATTTTTGTCGGCAAGTTCAAATGTCGCAAAAGGGCCACAAAATTCTGAAGAGACCTTAAATACATACATGAAAGTTTAACTTCACATTGGCTGAGGGTATATATCTGTCGGCAAAGCCGACTGACTCTTTTTTACTTGTTTACTAAATAGGAATATTATCATCATCATTATCATAATGTAATATTTTTCATTACTTATTTTCTAAGTTAATAATAAACAACATAAAGACTTATAATGACTTAATTCTAGGTGATGGCACCCAACACCTTAAGCAACCAGTATGGATGAGGACTTCTTTTCCCTCGATAAAAGACGTGGTATATCCAATTTCTTCGTAAAGGATATTTCTCACCACTAAAACTTCCTTCGTTAATTATACGATGACGGTGCACGATCTGCACCGGCAACTTCTTCATTGGCATTATATATCGTTGTCCTTATGTTTTCTACACTTTTCCATTTTCGTGGCTTCATCATTATTTTTGTTGGTGGTTCTTGTGCTGTATCCGTTACAAACCTTTGAGATACGGTAGCACCGCCATCGATTTGCACTTCATTGGTACTTTTCTGTTGTACCCTTGCCTTAGGATCACCTTTGGAAATTTCGATGTCATCCTCTCTGCTGGTTACAACCCATTCCGTTTGGCTACTATCTTCTTCGCCACACAGTAGTTTGTCGTAGGCAGAACTTTCTTGTAGCTGCTGTGCCATTTCATCACGGCACCTTTGTAGTTCAGCTTCCATATTGGCGAAATCCGTAACATGCCGTGCACGTTCATTGTCGAGCAATTTTCTAAATCATAATTTCGGGCATTCACTGCAGCATTTGTAGATTCCAATGCAACAATTCGGCTCTTCATGATATTAATTCCAGCACGACTAGAACTCATTTGTCCTTCGAATTGCGCACGCAACTCTTGCAATGTGGCTTCATACTGTGCAGAAAGACGAGTGCGCAATTCATTAATTTATTCTGAATGAATTTGGTCCTTGAAAGTAAGTTCGTTACGCAGACGTTGTATGTTGCCTTCCAACTCAATACGTGCCCGTGCCTCATCTTGCAAACGTTTATGAGCCTCCTTCATTTGTTTGCGTAGAAGCACCAATTCTGCATGCACCTCACAGAGTTCATCACCGGCTTCCTTGGTATAAGCATTCACAGCATCGTATTTGGCGTTAAGGTCAGCAGCTCGTGACTCGTACATACGAGCCTTCTTCTCAGCAATTTGCCAGTCCGTGGTTCTTTGCTCCAATCTGGCCTTCAACTGCTCATTTTTCTCACGCAGTTGGTTGACTTCAAACTTTAATTTCCGCGAAACATCAACGCGAACGTTTTCATTCTGAGTTTCCGTAGTTTCCGAGTCCCTAACAACTTCCTGTGTAGACCCTACACTACCTGAAAACTGTACATCATTATTTATGTTCACCTTTTTTGGTGGTATTCTTGAAATGCTCCCACTTCGCACTAAGTGGTCACAAATCTTTAAAAAATGGTAATGACTTGTGTAGTCATCCTCTTTCCCTACTACCTCCAAATATCGCACGTAATGTGACGATAATGACTGATAACTTTTTTCGAAATTTTCTGTTCTTGAGAAAAGCGCTCTCCTAATCTCCCCCAAAAACTCAAAAGAGGCATCTACTAAGTTAATTGTTTCCCTAATATTTGGCGGGTCTGTATGGAGCAGTACGGATTTCTTTCCAAACTGTTCCGATGAACTTAAGCTGTTCACCTCAGCTAGACGTGGCACTTCTATGGGCACAAACAAACCCATAGCTTCCATGCCTTCCTCTATTCTTTTTACCGCATATTGCACTCCCACAGCGAATATGCAATGATCGTATGGTACTTTTTCCATACGTCGGAGCTCCCTTTCGTTACCTAAAAAATCCTTTCTTGCTTCCGTGAAAGAACTAACCATTTTTTAACACTTTTCCCTAGTTTCTCTTACTACACTTTTTTGAGCAATTTTGCTCATTCCTAAATATAGCGACACAATATATTCGCCCAACATATTTTGATGTTGAATGAATTCTCCAAAATTCATCTTGACGAAATAATATATTGTGCGCTTGAAGAAAACAAATTTAACTTTTTTGTGTTTCTTAAATACACATGTTAGAAACCTAACGTAGTCACTTTTCTTCGTTTCACTACGTGTCACTAACACTATTGATTGGCCTAACACGGTCTTTTCTTCGACTGTGCGCCTTTTAACTTAGCAGACGGATAAACTAACGAGGTATCTTTTTAACCTACGCGCCTATCACGTCACTAAAATAGCGGATAAATCCAACGCAGTAACTTTTTACTACGCGCTTATTGCGCTACTAACTTACGGATAGACTACAGCACTTTTCTTTTTTTTTTTTTAAATGTGAGCCTACCACGTCACTACACTAAACACGGATAGGCCTAACGAGTTATTTTCCACTACGCGCCTATCACGTCTCTATACTACACGTGAAACTATCTCGTGTCTTTACTATTCACGAAACAATCACGTCGGGATCACCAAAATGATGAGGTCGACTCCTCAACCTCATCACTAAAAATGCAGCCCAACGAAAACTAAGGAAAAAACCCAAGAATAGAAAACACGCGGTCTGATGTTGTCTGTTTGACGGTTTTAGAGAGACTCTTTATTTATTTATTATTATAAAATATTGAAACCTAAATCTTACAAATCTAATAATAACACACATACACATACATTTGGTTTACACGCACAATAGAAATGCACGCTGTGTCTATAAATACATCATGCACAACATGCACACACACGTTGCGCTGATAATGGAAAATACATCTTTTATTATAGACCCTTTCTTAACTTTACTATTTTGGGCACGACATTTGTTCTATTATTTATGACAGACAGTTGGTTATTTTTAAACATAGATTCTTAGACCACATGCAATAAAGAGAAATCTACCTGACTCTATTTACACAGAAAAGAGCCTTCTAAAAAATTCACCACCATTTGTAGACAAAATTCCGTCACATAGTCCAAATTTCATCAAAATCGGACAAATATAGCGTGTTTCGTGCATCAAATACCTCAAATCTGCTAAAATATATATGAGAGCTATATTCAAATCTGAACCGATTTCGAAATAAATTGGCACACTTGACACACTAGGCCAAATCCTGGCAAACATTCCAAATTTCATTGAAATCGGACATATATCAGGAAAAATGTCTAAAATTGTCTTTTCCATTTCAAAAAAATCAAAAAAATTTTTTGATACTACATCAATGATTTTTGGTACATAGATTAAGAAAAAAATCAGCATTCCAAATCTGTTTTCGTTACTAATTTTGATCGTTGCGCGCAAAAGATATGACCGTTTTAATTATGATAATTAGAAAAAATTCTAAAAAAATCGCGGCTTAAGATAGTTAGCTGTTATATCCTATTATCGTTAACTGAATTCGTACCCTTTGCGATGATGCAAAAAATAATCGCAAAGTCTCAATAGATTCGCGAAAAATAAAATTTGTTACATAATTTCACGTATTTACAAACATATTTTTGAAACAATAGCGCCCATACTTACGAAAAATATATAAAAAAAATTATAACAGCATCCAGACATTTTGAGGAATAAAATGAAACCTAAGTCGTGAAGTTTGGAGCTATAGTATTCAAGTTATTTGCAAAAATACGAAGAAAATATTACGAAAAAATTAAAATCATATTATTCTAATTTTATTTTTTTATGGTTTTATAGGAAAAGTTGGAGAAGAAATGTTTGAGTTCTTCGGCATTTTCGTCAAAATTTCACGCAATAATGATGATATTCCGTTGTAACAAATTTTTTGCTTATAGTTTTCCTATTGGATAATATTATTAGAACCTTATATTAAATCACAAGGAATTAAAATTATGGCATAACGTTAAAATAATGTTATATTGAATATTACAACATTTGAGACGCATATAAACCGCGTAATTACGAAAATGACATGATGCGCATCCGATTTTCCAACACAGCGAATCAATCCCTTTTATTTGATGTACAGTTTGTCAAATTCTATTTGGCGGCCACGATGTAGCATCCGCTGCATATTAGGGTGCAAAATACAGTAAAATGGTCATAATTTCCGCGAAGTTCATTTACATTTTATGCGCATCCGATTTCAATAATCACCATTAAAAAATACATCATTCTACGCCGTTTCAATGCGATCCATCAAGAACCGTGGATGTAGCATGGCACTAAATTTTTAGAAAAAATCTAGTATATCTCTGGATTTACGAGAGTTTTTAAATATCCGTTTTCGCGCAGTTTAAACACGCGTATCGATCTATTTATTTATGTAGAACTGACACAACCAAAACGCGTTTTAATATGCGATATTTTCAAAATAATTTTTTGCAAATTTTCGAAATTTGAGGGGTATCATATCCGCCGATCTAGTGGGTGGATTTTTACGCGTCGTGGCTTGTTAGATTCAGAACGTAAAAAAACTAAATTTACGCGGGTTTCCACGGAAATCGAACGACGTTTGTAAATTTCAAACCAAAAAAATAGGTTTTTGAGAAAAATTTACGCACAAAAATTTCGTGTTTGGGCGCAGATTACTGTGATCCTGTGAGGGCTACACCCTCATGTTATACATTAAAAAATGCGAAATCGCGAGTACTACAATCAGATAATAAGCTTTTAGGGAAAACCAGCTGCGCGTCCCGATTAAAGCAAAAATTCAAAAAACCCCATTTTTCAGGTTTCAAAATGTCAGCATCCGTTTAAGGCAGATACAGTGGATATATTAAAAAATCATACATTAGAAACTTCAACTCTGAAGTGTGCTCTTTAACTTCTCCTTTGAGCATTAAGCTCTACATTGTGTTGTAAAACCACAAATTGGGCAATAACATAATGAAACTCGTTTATTTCAACGATTTTTTCCGATTTTTTTACCTTGGTACGACCACAGCTTCCGCTCAAATTATTATTTTAAGAAACCCCTCTGTGAATCGGGCTAAAACAGTTTATTTTACCGAAATGCGGTCAAAAGTTATCGTATAGTAAAACTGATCGCGAGTTACAATACCCCATACCTCAGTTTCAACATAAGTTAATTTTCTACAAAAAGCTTGATATAGCATTTTTCTTGCACCAAATGCCTTAAATCGGGCGAAGATATATATGGGGGCTATATCCAAATCTGAACCGATTTTTACCAAAATAAATAGCGTTCGTCCTTTTACCAAAAAAAAAACTATCTTCCCCAATTTTCATGCGAATCGGACAATAAATGCGACCTGTACTTTGTTTACAAAAATACATGGACAGACGGACATGCGTAAATCGACTCAGAAAGTGATTCTATGTATATCCCTAAAAGGAACTATGGGTCTATCTCGTTTCCTTTTACATGTTACAAACGAATGCACAAAGACATAATACCTCTTACCACAAGGTGTAGGGTATAAAAAGGAGAAATCGATATAAGTGGACGTTTATTTGTTTTTAAAAAATATTCATGTGTGCTTCTAATTTTTCTGACTTCATTAGCCGGATTTAGTGCATTATCAGGTTTTATTTGCTAAATCCGGTCAAAGTCTACCAGATTTCCCATATAAAAAATAAATCCTGGTATTGGGTGGATTTATTTTAAATCCGGCATAAATCCTCGTATACAATTCTGTTTGCTAGAAACAACATTGGCCTGTTCCCGTACTTTGTAAAGTGGTAAAAGTCGTAAAAGTTGTAAAAGTCGTAAACGATTTTCATATAAATTTTGTGTACGGGAACGCAAAATGTGTAAAAGTGGTAAAAATTGTAAAAACTAGCTAGAAAATACAAAAAGTTGCAAGCTGGGACAAGAAACAAGGTAGATGCATAAATAATTAAAAAATGTCAAAATTTGTAAACGATACGAAAAAATAAATTTGATTTGATATACAAATTTTATTTGATACCAAGACAAATATTTGCAATGTTTAAACGATAAAATAATTCTTTATTTGCTCATTAGTTAGCATAATAAGCTAACATTTTGAATATTAAACAATCAATTCGTAATTTTCCGTATGTTTTTGAGACGAGTTCAATTTACAACAACTTCTTCTGACGTTTCAAATTCGATCGGATGGGCTGGTGCATATACCTTGGTAATTGTGCTATGAACAAAAATCAGCTGATTGAAATTTAAATCCTCGAAAAGGTATATCTAAATGCAATGAAATTTGTACTGGATTTATTAAATCCAGATGAGGATTTATGGCTAGTATAAATTAGCTATTAAACGGCTGAAATAAAAACGTCCCTATAAGATGTGTCATTGTTGGTACAAGGCGTTTAAGCAATGATTGTTTAGTTTTAGCTTTCAAATCTTTCATGAATTGAGAGTCAATGGTATCAATTGAGCAGACTTTCAAAAGTTTTTTAAGCCAAAGGGCAAAAATGTGAGAGAATATTTTATGAAAACCCAATAGAAGTTCTAGCAATGAAAACTTTAAGTCAGATATACGATCCAACTCATTCTTTTGCACCACCCGTTTAAAATATCTTACAACGTTTTTTGAGCAGTCAATCAGTTTTCTCAATTCGGGAAGAGGATGTTTTTCAATAACATCATCCATAACAAATAATACAGTCAGATAAACATCTGATTTGTAAAGAGAGTATATTGCGTTAACCCTCATAGTAGTTTTTGTATTTGCTTCTCTCATGAACAAACAAACATCATCTTTTCCACTCATACTCTGGCCTCTCCATAACAAAACGGCAATAAGTACCAGACTACAAAAACGAAGCAAATAATTTCAGGAATATTTTGGTCCGTGTCCTGTTCGATGTTAGTGTTTAGTAAGGTATCTTGCACGACTTCTAAAGGGAGACCAAAAAAACACGATCACGCACGGCCAAAAATGCATTCCGGCACGACACGCACAAACACGGCGTTTTTCGAGAAGGCACGAACACGCCCACCTCTAGTCTATGGCCGATTCGTCATTGTTTATTGTTAATGTGGCCTCATGCGTTGTTTATCTCCATAACGGGTTTTTATCAGTGAACTGTATCACATTCAATACTGTTATACTATTTTTAGCCCCCAAAGTCATAAAAATGCATAACTACAAAAATTTGTAAACATGATTAGTTTTATAGTACTGTTTTTTCCGTTACAATATATTTATTGTCACTTTAAAGTAGTAGGTAGTTTTTATTTTAGTCTGTATTTGTTATAAATCGAAAATAAACTTTGTATATTTTGACGAAATATTGTTTTGAGGGCCAATAGCAAGAGATTTGCACAAAAACCCGTATAGTTTTAACATAATTTTTTGCGAACAATTAATATGAAAAACACGCTTACGGATTTCGAAAATCAAAAAGTTTATAGATAAACATCAATTAAACATCATCTCACCGTGAGTTTTCTCATTCTCGCCTCCCTTATTATAAACATCATATCGCCGTGAGCTCTCTCAGGTTCTCACTCTTCCTTTACTATAGACCGGCCAAGATCATCCATATACGTTAACGTATGTGAGAATAACAATCAGTCGTTGAGCAGCCGACAAGTAAACATGTGCATGGATGTACGCATGATTTTAGTGGGGACACTGAACAAAACCGCACACACCCGCCACATGTTTACTGGTCACAGGTCTAGCAACCACTGAATGCTGATACAAACTTTCTTGTGATTCTCTCACTACTTTACTCTCTTTTTTATTTTGAGCATCAATGCTATAGACCAGAGCGGTGATGCTCAAAATATTTTCTGCATTAGTCTCTCTGAGCGAGTCTTTCCTTTGCTAAACCATGAGAGATTGAGAATAAAGAGAACATATGTTGTTGTTGCAGTCACGTTAACGTATATTGGTGATCTTGGCTGGTGTAGATCATTGGTGCTCAAAATAGTTTGTGCATTATTCTCTCTGAGAGACTATTTCCATTGCTAAACCACGGTAGATAAGAATAGGGAGAACGTAAGTTGTTGTTGTAGTCACGTTAACGTATATGGGTGATCTTGGCTGGTGTAGATCAGCCATGCACGCGTCTTTACGAAAATAGCAATCTCTTCTTGTGCACCATTGGTGTAGATGCTAACACGTTGTGAGCATCAACAAATTTACGCTCATTGAGAGCACAAGGGAAAAAATTTCTCTGCCTCACTCTGGTCCAGCCAAGATCACCAATATACGTTAACGTGACTGCAACAACAACATATGTTCTCTTTATTCTCAATCTCTCATGGTCTAGCAAAGGAAAGACTCGCTCAGAGAGACTAATGCAGAAAATATTTTGAGCACCAATGATCTACACAGGCTGTGAGCGATAACAAATTTACGCTCACTTAGTGCAAATGGTCTCTCTTGTGAGTCACAATGCCTTCCACTGCTATAGATCCAGGTCAGGCACCATACTTTTCTATTGCATACTTTACGGGGCGTCATTGTGTGAGTGCATGCTTTTTCAATGGGTTGAATTGTGTGTGTGGAGAGAGCAACGCTAAATGAGCGCACACGGGCGACTAATTGCCTGACCTGGCTATAGATACGGTGACCAACCGTACTCTATTATAGAGTACAGTACTCTACTTAAGACGTCCGTACTATATTTTTTAACGTACTCTATTTGTCCTCTATTTTTAATTTGTTTTGTGACTACATATGTACGTAATCCAATCCGAAATTAAACAAAACGATCGAAAACGAATAAACCGATCAGCATATTTGTTGTGGCCTCAATAAGAAGTTAATAATTAGGGGTCTCCCGGGTATTACTTCTTTTATATGCTACATACATATGTACATACAGCCCGTTTTTAGTATATAACATTTCCCGAGAAATAGATATGACAGACAAATGTGAAAATTCCAGAGATGGGGATTCCCAATGAAAAACTCTTCTAATAATCTTGTATTTAAATAGGTAGTTTTTGCTATAAATTCGTCAAAAAATTTAAAAAGTCTAGATTTTCATATGATCGTATATGAAGATCCGATCATCTGTTTTCGAACTACATATGGCAACGCCAAACAAAATCCATTTTTTTAAATTTGCAAGTCTTAAAATTAGTTGAATTTTTTGTTGAAGTATTACAAAATTCCCGTCCTCTGTTTTGGCCTGCAACTTTTCTTCAATTTTCATCCAAAAATATTGGTCACCGTAGCTATAGACAACAAAAGCTATCATAAACGTCAATAAAGTGAGAATGTGAGACAATTTTCTCTCATTACAGAAATCAAAGTGAGTTGAACAAAAAATGTAACTACCCAGCAAACCAAAATCGGATGAAACATCAGAGTTCGGACCGAATTCGGTCCGAAAGTCGGATGAAACGTCCGAGTTCGGATCCGAATTCGGTCCGAACTCTGACCGAAAGTCATATGGCGTGGTTGACGTGTTCTCTGACCGAAATTCGGCTGAAAATCGGATGTTTTAGCCGACTTTCGGACCGAATTCGGTCCGAAGTCAGATGAACTATCGTATGAACTTCTGATTCATTTACCAGCATTCGACCAGAATTTGTTTTTATTATTAAAATATGTTGAAAATACACATACATGAAATATCCAAATCTTATAAAAGTTTATCTACTATAAACATATTAAAGGTTTTAATATCATATTATGCTGTGTTAAATGCGCGACTTGGTGGAAAAACAAACTGTGGAGAACAACAAATTCGTCAACACAATCTGTGAAATATGTAAAACAATTGTTATTAATATATGAAAAAATACATGTCTTCACATGCAAAAAATTTTGATACACATAAAAGTGTTAAGAAACTTAACTTTGGCCATATACAAATATAAAACATATGACTTTCCACGGAATAGTGTTGAAGTTTGACGAAGAAAATCCTTTCTTTCAGTAACTTCATAAAAATAAAGAAATATGTATGCAACCGATCACTATGAATAACATTTAAACACTATCATGCATCAACACGCATAACAAAAACAAACCAAATTTGTTCTCCGATACAGAAATTAAAACCCGAGCACTCAATTTTTCGTTCGTACTGCATCAACGTCGGCATATCAACAATTACACATTTACAATGTGCGAGCGAAACATGTACAATTCTTTTCTCTCTGCTTATTTACAATTAATTTTGCCAAAGCACCACAAGGGAAAATAGAAAAATTCCCTTCAGAGAGGGAGAGAGAGACGGGAAAAAGTTCGTCAGACTAGTCGGACAGAGTTCGGACCGAAGTCGGTCAGACGCGTCGGAAAAAACTTCCGACTTTGAGCAGACGCGTCGGACGTCCGACATTGTGTTTGCTGGGTATGGACGTTTTTCATAAGAAAACGAATATTTTGTATCTGTAATGATAATTAATTGTGTTTGTGTTTTAGGTTGAAAGTAACAAATAAACAACAATTAGAAATTCTTTTAGTCCTTGGTCACACTAGATGGTTTCATTGAAACAATTTCATGAAATCCAGTGTTCCTAGGTCGATGTCCATACTAGAGTAAAATCATGAAGTTGCTGTTGTGGGGAACACGATTTAAGAATCCCTAAAAGTTTCAATGAAACCACTCTAGTGTGACCTTCGACTTAACAACTATACATCCGTCATCCGTATATCAAATACCGTCATCCGCGAATCAAAGAAGACCTCAATCGAGTTTGGTTTAATTCGGCCAACATTTTTCAAGTATGACAAGCGGTTCAGAATCATAGGATGGCAACCAATTTCTGCAATTGTTGTTCCTCGATAGAATAATGTGCATACTACTTAACGTACATATATACTTACAGATCTTAAGTATCAATAACCCAGTGGAATGGTACCTTAACCATCTATACCAACCCTTTGCCTAATGTAATCTTACCTTTACGCTTTTGCATGTCATATACCATGAACAAGAAGAAGCCAAGAAGGAAGGATTAGATTCTTACATTAAAATATGGAATAACAATTGGATATTTATCAAATCTCTATTATACACCTGCACAGATACAAATGAATATATCAGTTCCGACATTTTTCAACATTCAGTGAGTATATACCCAGCAAACCAAAATCGAAAGAAACATCAGAGTTCGGACCGAATTCGGTCCGAAAGTCGGATGAAACTTCCGAATTCGGTCCGAACTCTGACCGAAAGTCATATGGCGTGGTTGACGTGTTCTCGGACCGAAATTCGGATGTTTTAGCCGACTTTCGGACCGAACTCTGATGAACTATCGTATAAATTTCTGATTAATTTACCGACCTTCGGACAGATATCGGTCAGAATTCGGAAGTAAAATCTTATGAAATTCGAAAGTGTTTGCCGAATTTCGGACCCAATTTTTTCCGAAGTCAGATGAACTATCGTATGAACTTCTAATTTATTTACCAGCATTCGACCAGAATTTGTTTTTATTATTTAAATATGTTGAAAATACGCAGTTAGTTCATGAAATATCCAAAACCTATAAAAGTTTATCTACTATAAACATATAAAAGGTATGAAAAATACATGCCTTCACATGCAAAAAATTTTGCTACACATAAAAGTGTTAAGAAACCTAACTTTGGCCCAAGGCATATCGACCAGGTAGTGACATATTTGTAATATGTTATTTCAAATTTTTCTTTATGCTGTTGGGGAAATTACAACAAAAATAATTTTTTTATAAAGGGATTTGACACTTCATATTCGAACAGCTAGTGTGGTACTACCTTGGTAATGTTGCCATGCTTTGGCCATATACAAATATAAAACGTACGACTTTCCACGGAATAGTGTTGAAGTTTGACGAAGAAAATCTTTACTTTCATTAACTTTATAAAATTAAAGAAATATATATCGTCTGCTCCGTCTGAAAAGGTCGTAAGTCCACTTTTTTTGGAAATCGCGTTTTTGTTACAGGATGATAGTACAAGTCAAAACACGTCGTATGATACAAAGAAAATGGTAGTATGTCGCGTTTTTCTATATGTTTTGCCCTTGTCGGAAAAGGTCGTAAGTCCACAAAACGTACAAATTTGAGTACGAAAAGGTCGTAAGTCCACAAGAAAATGTATACTTTAAAAGAATACTGCAGCTAATGTAGTTCAGATATAATGTTTAACGTCATCCATGGTTGGGGTACAATGTAAAGAACTCGTCTACACCTTTGGATCATAATCGGATGATATTTGGCGGAGCCTGTGGACCAAACTTTTGAACAAAAATGTGATAAATTCTATATTGCAACGAAAATTTACATTTGAAATCTATTTTCCCCTATAAGCGAACTGATTATGAAAGATTGACTTCTGGCCTTTTCATTTATACAAATTGGGATGCTGTATGTGTTCAAATACCTCATATATTGAAAAATTTGTAAAAAAAAAATAAAAAATTTTACTGTTTTTACTGTCGTATATCTTACTTAACTTTATCAACTCTTAATTTGTGGTTTCTCTAGGGACATTTATTCACATTCAATAAAGTAATACCTTCTAACGGACGGGTAAATGCAATGTTTATATTATTAAATGATTCTAAAATAATAATTGATTGAAATGTTATTAAACTAAGAAGACATAATGGTTTTTGCTAACAAAGAACAGTATGAATTTGGAATGGAATTAGACGATGGTGTCATAGGTCTAGTTCCCTATGGTTTTCACGGTGATTCTGAAAGCTCTGATGATAAACTTCCTAAACGCAGGAAGACATTACATGCTGAAGATTCTACATGGTTTGCAGACAAAAACAAAAGATGCAGGGAGTTGGGGCAAAAATACTTGGGAAGACAAAAAGAACACTATTTGGGATTACAATGTAGCTAAGAAACCATGTACATTAACGAAATTAATCATGAAATTTAATTGAAGGGAAAGGTCGTAAGGCAAAAATACAAGGTCGTAAGTACAACGTGTCATGTTATATATCAAATATTAGCCGAGCCGGTCCACGTTACTGGTCCTTGAAACAGTTTAAGTTACCTTTTCCTATGTCAATTATATTTTTTTGCATCGCAAATTAGTTGGGATATGCAAGTGACTATCAATAACAAGTAAGAACGTCGTTAAATTCGGCCAGGCCGAACTTGTTATACCCTCCTCCATGAGTTGTATTAAATTTTACTTCAATTAGTTTCCTTTCGTTTATGAAGTAGACTAAATACCAAATTTCAGCAATTTAGGTAAAACAATGTGGCTAACCTTCAAAATACCGAAATTCGGGGGCACCGTTCTATAGGGCTATATGAGGGCGTGGACGAATATAGACAAATTTATATGAGGTAGTCATGGTTATACCGACTTAGAATTTTACTCTGATCAAGAATATATATAATTTATAGGGTCTCCGCTGAATATATCGATATGTAACAAACTGAATGACAAATTTAATTATACCCTCCATATTATGGCGGAGGGTATAAAAATCTTCAGAAATGTTGGTGTCGATATGCAATTTTAACATACCGCCAAATAACTGATGACTTAAGGCATGCCGACTGTGTCCACCTTTTTATAAAGTATCTTATATAACTGGTGAAACTATAGCTATCGATATGTTGCCTTCTAATTTAAACACTTGCTTTCCAATAAGACAAAAGCATCGTTATGCATAACATCTGGTATTTCTATTGATTTGTAACATATTTCAGAAAGGGGGAGTGGTCGGGTCTCATTGCTTAAATATGTACCCAGGATTGGGGAAACGGAATCGTTTGTAAGTTTTATATATATAGTGCATTTAAAAATAGGGCACAGGTGTAACCCGCTCCTCCGAAATTCATCAAAATATATAGCCTACTTCCAACAAGGGACATCCCTGTGCATAATCTGAAAATTAGATGGAACAGGTACTAAGGGTCGGAGATTCAACAACCGTTGCTTCTTAAATTATTTTCTGACCGATACTTTCATAACTTTTGCAAAAAAGCGTTTTTAAAAAAATAGGGCTTGCCCCCGCCCCCTCCGAAATTTAAAAAAAAATATAAAGCCTATTTTCACCTCGGTTGGTCCTTGTACATTCTCTGAAATTTTCAAAAAAAATAGGTTCAGACGTTTTTGAGTCTATGCGGAACATACAAACATTCACACATTGTTTTTTATATGTAAGATTTCACCCAAAAGTTTTGGTCCATTAAACCCGCTAATAATTATCTCATCACCATGCTTATTCTTTGTCTTAAACTCAAATAATTTTTAAAATGTCGCTCCGATCGGAATATTACTGCGATTTACAGGACAGCTTCAAAGTCGAGAAAAAATTGTGGATTTGGTCCATTTCACACCTTTCGATCATAACCAACATCTAATGGGGTCACTTCTGGTCGGAACCCGACCTCTCCACAAAATTTCGTGACGATCGGCCAAAATTGAGGCCTGGAGTTTTATTACAATTGTAAATGTATGGACGGACGCACATAGCTAGATCGCTTTATCTCGTCAGGATATGAAAAAATGGCAAGTGGAGGGGTCTACGACGAATACTTCGCGAGTTATAATACCCTTTCCACATTGTTTTGTAAAGTATACATATTTTATTTTAAAAACGCCCGTAAATTGTAGGAAAAGGTTGTAAGTCCCTACAAAAATACAAAACTGTACAAGGAAAAGGTCGTAAGTCCAAAGACATCCAATTATCTCCCAAACGCGACGGAATTTTATCAAACAAAGTACAGGTGTTGAAGCGGAATAAATAACCGAAGAATTCTGCCTTTACCACCATAATAAAATCTTTAATACAGAAAGCGCTGGAATGTTTTTTCTTCCTCCTGAAAAATTTATTGAGAGGGACTTACGACCTTTTCCGACGGAGCAGACGATATGCAACCGATCACTATGAATAACATTTAAACACTATCATGCATCAACACGCATTTTTCGTTCGTACTGCATCAACGTCGGCACATCAACAATTACACATTTACAATGTGCGAGCGAAACAAGTCTTTTCTCTCTGCTTATTTACACTTAATTTTGCCAATGCAGCACAAGAGAAAATAGAAAAATTCCCTTCAGAGAGGGAGAGAGAGGACGCGTCGGAAAAACTTCCGACTTTGAGCAGACGCGTCGGACGTCCGACATTGTGTTCGCTGGGTAGATATGTAGAATATAGTTTCAGTTACAAGTTGTTATTGATACTTTTTCAAACAGTTATGGTGTGAGTTGGTATAGACAGAAAAAGCAGAGTCCGAACGGATTGACGTAGGGGGATGAAATTTTGGGAAAATCTATTATATGTACGTAGGACTTTTGGTATTGAAAGCGGGCTATATAGGTCCCCGTTTTCGTATAGCCCCCATACAAAATGACGCGTGAAGAGTCGTCGTTTAAAAGGGCTCGGCGCGTTGAGCGTCGTGCTACAACAACCACATGAAAACTTCAAGAACAAACTTGGCATCACTTACACATTTTTCATGTGGTTGTTGTTTTCAACGCGCAACGCGTCGCACAACGGACCGTATGTATTTGGCCCATAAGGAATTTTTAAGATATTTGTCCTATTTTACCACCGAATTGGTTGGTTTATACAGGTCCACGTTTTGGTATAGCCCTCATATAACGCCCCATATAAAGTACGCGTCATTTTTAAATATTTTGAATGTATTAGTCCCATTTGACAACAGAATCGGTTGTAACTTTGTATTTGTGTTTACAGAGGCTAAGAAACATTTCTACCATAAAATGTTTATATAGGTCCACGTTTTGATATAGCCCCCATAGGACGATATCTCCCGATTTTCAGTATTTTGAAGGTTTTGGCCTCATTATCTCACCGAGATGGCTGAAATTTGGTATTTAGTCTTCGTTGGGGGTATAAAACTTTCCCCCAGAAATTTGTAGGTATACATAGGTCCACGCCATCATATAGCCCCCATAGAACGATACCTTCGATTTTCGGTATTTTGAAGGTTGTGGCCACATTAATCCACCGAAATGGCTGAAATTTGTGGTGGAGGGTATAAAAAGTTCGGCCCGACCGAACTTAACGCTTTTCTCACTTGTTTTATATATCTAAAAAACGTTACCCAAAAGTGACTAAAGCAAAAGACAAAAAACCTAAAATTCTCTAAAAGATATCGCGTTCCTAAAAGGCACCCGAAAGTCAGGATACAAAAACCTTGTTAGACCTGGTTCTACTGGACCGATTACTCCAAATCAAATCAAAAATGTTAATTTCGAATTTCTTCAGAATCATTCAATGGACAATTTCTGCATGATGAAAACCATTAGGAGTAACAAAATCGTTAAATTTGTAATGAAGGGTATATTCAGTTTGTCATTCTGTTTGTAACTCCTCGAAATGATTAAAGATCATATAAAATGTATATTTTTTTGATAAGTGCGTTTCTGCACCAATATTGGCATGCCTATCTGTCTGTGGAAATCACTTTAATTTCAGAAGTATGTAGGTGGATATTACTTTGGTAAATATGTTGTAGGTTCATACAGCTTGGACCAACCCCCACCATACAAAATGACGCGTCGTTTTAAGGCATTTTGAAGGAATTATCTCAATTTTACAACTGAATATGCAACCTATATCCAAATATGCAAGTGCAACATTTTCGGTGCTGGTGGCCTGAGTATTTCTGCCATGAAAAACTTCTTTACATGTTGTGTCGTAAGACACTCCGTTCGGACTCGGCGATAAATGTTTGTCCAATATCATTGCGCCAATATGAATCGGTGTGCACTCATTGATATGAGAGAAGTCTCCCTTTAATCACCCTCTCTTTAATCACCACATCACACCCCGCCTCAACTTCATAAACTTCCCACCAACACTATACAAATTTTTTTCCACAAATATATCAACTCATTTTTACTCGATTTTACTCTTCGAGTAAACTCGAACTCCCGCTCGAACTCGCGAGTAGAATTCGAGCGAGCACTGTTCACAGTTTATACAGTTGGACAGTAAGTCCACCTGATTGTTGTGTTTGTTGTTGTATAAGTTGGATACGTTGGCCTTCAACTTCCCGAGCCCAGTCGATCACGGTTGCTGATTGACAGCTCGGGTATCACCTCTACAAGTTCCCTCTGCGAAGACCGGAGAGTGTAGATACCAACGGGTGACGGTTGTTGTTGGTACGCTCATTTTGATACATAGGAGAGACTGTTCTCCCACTGGAATAATTGCAGTTGTAATAAACGAAGATCCTCTGCGATCCACGTGAACCTCTGCGTTCACTTTTGGTTATCTCTAGAGAGTGAAAACATCAAGGCCTCTGCGCCAACCTAAGATTACAAAGGTAATCTCTTTGTTGTTAGAAAAGAAATAAACATCACAATAAACAGCAATCACATTTATATTAAGAATTAATACTGGTTGTTTTTATTTCACTTGTTCTTTTCTCCCTCCACTGCTCATCATATACGGTAACTGAGAAATATAACCTATGGATCACCCCTCCCTCACCTAAATATTTCATCCAATTAGGGATGCGTAAAATCGAGTTCGGTTAATCGGTTATTAGCCGTAAAATTTCTAAAAGTCGTAGTCGACTATTGAATGCGCGAAAAACGGATAATCGATTATTCTAAGTCGACCTTCGGAAGACGGAGTCAACTATTATTCGTAGTCAACCATCAGTCGTATTCTATTATTATTCGTAATATAGTATTAAACGAAGTCAACTATAAGTCGTAGTTGACTATTGTGTGTGCTAAAACCTATAAAACATATAACCACCACGGATTGCATCAACGAAAATGGTCGATTATATTCGATTATAATCGGTTTTCGGCGGCTAACGATTAATCGAATGACGACTTTTTCAACACTGTCGAATAATCGACTAACCGAAAATCGAGGTTTAGTTTTTTCACAAAAACCGAATGATCGAAAAACCGATTATAGCATTTCACTGTGTATCCCTACATCCAATCGAACTGGAGAATTTGTTGTTGCCCAACTAAACATTTGGTCGCATCGAGCCGGATAGAAGCCAGCCTTTTTGTTGTCGCTGCTCCAGTCGCCTATTCCCCCTCTCTTGTATTGTGATACAATGAGATTTGAAGCCTTTGTTGTTGTCTTAGCACGGAAAAATATTGGATAAATTTGCATCATCTCTAAACAACAAATCACCATACTAACACCAGGTCAGTGTCAAAAAACAAAAAATCTTGTGGTCGAATTTCAATTACCCTACGCGTGTGAATTCAATTCGTTGCACAATTTCACCTACCATACAGTCCACACACAAATTGTTGAAATCGCTGTTGTACTGTTCATCCGACGCCGCGTTGGTCATACAAATCATAATCCGTGTTGTTGTTATTTCGTTCCAATAGCTCTAAATGATTAGTTCTCACCATAACAACGAACACACTCCTTCCAATCGCCTTATATTGTTGTTAAAAAAATCATATTGGTCGACTCATATTAGCACTTCTCGTTTTAACACTTGCTTTCCCCACTACCTTCTTAGTTGTCGTTGTACTGATCACCCTACGTCGCGTTGATCATATAGAGTATTCGGTGTTGTTACATTGTAAAATTCTAATTGTGGATCTTCTCATTCTAACTGAGAACTTGCAAATATATTTGTAATATTTGCAATAACAACATCCCAAACTTCCAATCACTCTTGCTCTCGTGTTGTAAAATTATTACTCGCACTGTTCTATCTCTCATTACACTTACAGTTAGTCAATTATATTATTTCAAACGATGCATTTTTAAAAATTTAGATGTTTAGTTAGGATTTACTACTAGAAATTCTTTCAATAATATTGGGCTTTTTGTAAATATCTGTTGATTTACCTGTTAGTAACAACATCAAGCCAATAAATCCAGAAATCGGTTGGAAATAACAAAAACAACGGACAAAAAGGATAGGTACCTCGTTTTTGTGGTGTCAACTAAATAATTTAATTTCAACTAAATAATTTCAAATTACCCTACGCGTGTGAATTAAATTCGTTGCACAATTTCGCCTACCCCAGTCAGCATTTTTTGAAAATTTTAATCAAATTCGAGTCTTTTTTGATCCGACTGCACGATTAAAAAGCTAGAATATGAGCTCATTTTCTGATCATAAATGACTCCTTTGTCGGTAGGAAAACATAACCTCAGGCGACTCTTCTAAACAAATCACAAATGAGTCTTTTTCGAGTCGTATTTCAATCATTTATTGGTGTTTTGTTGATTAATTTCGGACCCTTTTTCGAGTATTTTTAGAGTCATGTTTATAATCATTTATGAGTCTTTAGGGAGTCATTTATGAGTCTTTTTGTTAGACGAAATAAATTAAAAAAAAATTCTTTTTATTCTTCTTTGTTTCTTTCCTTTGTTTTATAGTCTTTTCTGCTTTGTTATGTCTTTTAATTATCCTTTATGTTGCTTGGTGGTTAGTATACTGCTTCTTCATTTCCGAACTTGGCAAAACCTGTTGTGTTGTGTTTGTCTGTACCTTTAATATTATACGTTACATTTATATCAAAATTTTGTAGAAAGTGTATATGAGAATTTTATTTTTTTATTTACAACCAAATAAAAATAAAACAAAGCAATCAGTTTTTAATCACCTAACTGTTCAAAATATGATCAGAGTATACATAATTATAATCACTTTTCAAACACCTGTATGACCCTTTTTTGATTAAGCATTTTTCAATCTTCCAGATGATCAAAATATGACAATAAATAACAAAAAATTGTCAGATTTTAAACACCTCAATGATTTATTTGTGATTGCTACACATTTGTTGTTGTATTTTAAATTGAACTCTTTTTAATCATTACAGGGAGTCACTTTCGAGTCCATTTCTGATCACACAAGCGACTTAATCAATTTTTGATCACCAAAAGGACTCTAAAAAGACTCCTCAATGTGATTTTTGAAAAAACAGTCTTCTAAATGCTATCTGGGCATACAGTCCACACACAAATTGTTGAAATCGCTGTTGTACTGATCATCCGACGCCGCGTTGGTCATACAAATCATAATCCGTGTTGTTGTTATTTCGTTCGATTTGCTCTAAATGATTAGTTCTCACCATAACAATGAACACACTCCTTCCAATCGCCTTATATTGTTGTTAAAAAAATCATATTGGTCGACTCATATTAGCAGTTCTCGTTTTAACACTTGCTTTCCCCACTACCTTCTTAGTTGTCGTTGTACTGATCACCCTACGACGCGTTGATCATATAGAGTATTCGGTGTTGTTACATTGTAAAATTCTAATTGTGGATCTTCTCATTCTAACTGAGAACTTGCAAATATATTTGTAATATTTGCAATAACAACATCCTAAACTTCCAATCACTCTTGCTCTCGTGTTGTTAAATTATTACTCGCACTGATCTATCTCTCATTACACTTACAGTTAGTCAATTATATTATTTCAAACGATGCATTTTTAAAAATTTAGATGTTTAGTTAGGATTTACTACTAGAAATTCTTTCAATAATATTGGGCTTTTGTAAATATCTGTTGATTTACCTGTTAGTGACAACATCAAGCCAATAAATCGAGAAATCGGTTGGAAATAACAAAAACAACGGGCAAAAAGGATGGGTACCTCGTTTTTGCGGTGTCAACTAAATAATTTCAAAATGAATTAATGTGCAATAAAATCGTGGGGTTTCCCCCTCGATTTTTTTCATTTAAGGATTTTAAAGACTTTTATGGTATGTGGACATGTAGATCCATCATTTTTGATCATAAATTAATTTGTGTGTGTGTGTGTAACATAGACGGTATCTTCAGAAAAAGAGAAAGTCAGGGAAACGGTTTCGGGGAATATGCTACATTTGGTCTATTCCAATTATTATAATGGTAAATCCGAAAGAGAAATCCCTAAAATCACTTCTCGTAAGCTGAGAAGTGTATAGAACATCATATACCGCACCGAGAAAGAAGGCTCAAACTGAGGGCGTTACATGGCAGATCCAAAATAGTAACCACACGAGTTGACGAATGATTCGAGAAATTAACGAAATAGCCCAAATCAGAACCAGAAAATAGCTTTTTGAGTAATTTGTCACATGGAAAAGTCAGAAAAGTGCTACATAATAACAGGCACTCATTACGAATGACTAGGTAAAAACCATTACCCTCCAATCACAATATATAGAAACTATTCAGACTTGTTATAGACAACTTTTCACGCCATCTTTAGTATTGGGATGGCGTTATATTTTCTGATGAGACTAAAATTATGTTGTACTATCACAATGGACCTCAAAAAGTATTGGGAAAACCCTTGAAAGCCATGGAAAACAAAAAATTAATACATGCCGTAATTTTCGGAAAACTGTCAGTTTTGGTGGTATGTGGTTGTATACCAAGCAGAGACGTTGGTAAAATGCTGATTTTGGAAGAAACAATGACATAGGAGGTTTATTTAGATGTTTTAAGAAAAGATTTAACCAAAAGCGTCAAGAAATTTGGGCCTGTTGGCCCTGAAAATTCAAACAAATTGCAATATGAGTACTACCAAGACAACGACCCTAAGCATAAATCTAATTTATGTAGGACTTGGTTGTTATACAACTGTACCAAAGTCATTCACACCCCATTCCAGTGTCTAGATATTAACCCAATCGAAAATTCCTAGGTACACCTGAAGGAAAAAGTCGGAAATAGGTCGCCAACTAACCTGGGGGACTAAATACGAAATAAATGGGCATACGAGATATTAGAACCAACTTTTCGAAAAATAGCGTGAAAGACTGAAAAGTTGTGAATTTTGCAATTCTTTAGTTGACAGTGCGAATAATGAGTTGTACTAATTTTTGTTAATTTTAAGAAAATTTTTAGTGAAATTTAGCTACTTTTTATTTTATTATATCAATAAACGTGTGTAAGAATTGTATTGTTAACAAAAATATTAATAATGACATTTATTTATACCAATAAAATTATGTTTTATTTAAAATTTTGTAATAATTTTGCTTTTGCAATAATTAAGTTTGCTAACTGTATCTGTCTGAGTGTTGATCATTTGAAATTTATTTGTTATTGTTGCTATTCCCCAAGGTTCTTTTCTAACAAAGACCTTTTCTTGAAAATTTGCATTGGCAAATTTAACAACAAAACACATTGTCGTTTGGTTTTAGTTGTTGGTACGATCCTCTCCATCCAAAAAATATTTGGCGTTGTTACTCCCCCTCGGTTTCCATAAAACCCTTTGACAATTTGCACAGCCAAATTTACAATACACTACAACGCACCATCCAAATTCACGCTACATTTGATTTCTTTGTTGTATAGATCCTCCATCACCAACCAAACACATTCGTTTTTCTATTCTCCTACCTTTTGTCTAATAGGTAATTATACTAATTTGAGAAATTACATGGTAATTGTACCAACAACTTTCCCGCCTTTTTAAGCGTCCCTTAAAAAACTCTGCTGATCCTCTGCACTCACTTGCTTGGTCGTTTGCAACGCTTGTTGTTCAGTGGGAGCTTCACTGTCCACACATAGCCATTTCTCTGCTAGCGCCAAGTGTGTTGTCGATTCCTCTTTTTGCTATATCCGTTTATGGGTTAGCACAGTGGGGTAAAACAGCACAATTGAAAATTATTTTGCGATAGTTTTTTGAAACATAATTAATTGGCAGTAGTGATTTTGGAATTTTTGGACAAATTCACCCTACACTCTGCATTCATTGCACATATTTAGAGCAGGGAATATATGTGAAAAATATTTATTATTTGACGTTTTTATATTGTTTTTGGAGTTTTACTTAAAAATTTTGGAAAATTTTTTGACTCTCCGTAGGGGTTTCGGTATTTTTGGATAAATACACCCTACTTTTGGCATATTTTGCACAGTACTTGTCAACCGAACAAGACATATTTCAGACAAATTAGTTGATTTGCGTTGATTTTCTGGTGCAAACTTTAATATTTTCATATTAATAGCTTATTTGTCGCTGGATTTTGGACAACTACACCCTACCATTGGCCTATCTCACCGTTTCATACACCCTACACTTGTAGCATTCTTGTATATTTGAGACTTTTTTTATTATCATTTTTGGCCAAATTAAAGTAGTTTTCGTTTGCTAAGAGGAAGTTTCTTTAAATTTTCTCTTATTTCGCCCTACTTTAATTTCAAATATCATCACAGGAGGAGGTTTTTGTGGAGATTTCTTATTTCCTTTGAACTGTAGCAATTTGTGCTCCAATTAAATCTCTTTTCCCGCCATTCTTTTGTTGTTTGTTGCAAATTTAATTGCAGATTTAACTTACAAAATGTCTGTCACCCCGCTTACTTGGTTTATTAGAGCTTCAACCATCGTTTTGAAACGTGTGGCTTCCTTTGAACAGAAACGTGAAACCAACTATATAATGTAGAAATCCACAATTCTGAGCTTCGAAAGTTGTGGAACAAAGTTCTCTGCACTTACGAGGAGTGCAAAAACTGCCTCACGACATCCGAGACTGCACAGACTGATGGTATTGATGTCGGTGAGGAAAAGTACGCCACATCCTATATTGCTTACCTTCGGTGCATTAGCACAATTAGTCGGCATCTTGAGCGCCTTAAAACTCCTGGTAGTGAAACTCCTTCACCTGCTATAGGCCACAAAATGATTTGTTGAACGTTTCAAAAGAAACGCAATCTCCTGGTTTGCTTCCGAAAAAGTCTCTAGTTTCGGCTTTTGTGTCGTCTAATCACCCCTATTGTGAAAGCATACAATTAGAAATTCTTTAAATCTTCCTGAAGTATCACCGCCATGAAATTTGTCATTGAACGATTCTTTCTCGTCGGTTTCCTTGCAGTCTGCTTCGTCCTCCGTACCCGCTCCACCAGAAGCTTCTTCCAACACCACAACAACCTCTAGTGGCCCTGTTGATAACTCCACATCACCTGTCGGTACCCACAGTTTTTTGTTGCAACCCCTTGATATCGAAGTCTTTAGTGGAGACTTCGTTTTTTGGCCCACCTTTAGGGATCTTTTCACCACACTTTTTGTTAAAAATTCGCGACTTTCAAACATTGAACGCCTGTGCTACTTAGTGCAGACAACCACCGGTGATGCTCGGGAAATTGTATCGAAATTTCCACTCACCGATCATAGTAGCGAAAGGGATTTCGCGTTGAAAGCTTTGTCCGATACGTACGAAAATAAGCGTTCACTAGAACAGCCACATAAAACAATTGTTTGATCTCCCATCATTTGAAAAAATTGTTGCCCGTACATGAATGCAAAAATGTATCACCTCCTCGATCCATTTATTACCCAATTTGTCCTAATCAGAGCCATGTTCTGCGTCTCTGCCCCCCAATTCGCTAAACTGTCATTTGAGGACAAATTCTCGTTGGTAAAAAAGTATAAGTATGTATTGTATAAATTGCTTATCGCGTGGCCATGTAGTTAAATCTTGCCAAAGCAAACATAGTTGCAACTGGTGTAACCAAAGGCATCATAGTCTTCTCCACCGGCCACAAGTTAGAAGATTAATTGCTCCGGACACTTCAAAACTGTCTCCCTCTTTTACTGATGTCAAAAGAGGAGATCCCAGTTATGTTTTCTCGCAGCCCAGACACCCTACTGGCAGTTCTTCTTTGCCATGCACTTCTCCGACTTTTACAAATGTCAAAAGTCGAGAGTCTAAGTGTAATATATCGACCCGCTCTTCTAATAAATGCTAAAACAATCTTCCAGATACTAATACTTTGCAAATTAGAAAAGTTGTAGCTTCTTCAACGAAGACAACTCCGGCTTTTAATGATGTCAAAAATCGAGAACATAATTCCACTTTTTCGCACCCAAACCACTCTCCGGCTTTTACAAAGGTCAAAATTCGAGTATTTAGTCCTTCTTTGTCGCGCTCAAATACATCTCCGGCTTTTACCAAGGTCAAAAGTCGAGTATTTAGTGCTTCCATGTTGCGTCCATCTCCCTCTCCGGCTTTTAATGATATCAAAAGTCGAGAAGCTCGTTTGTTGGATCGGTCTTGGAGCAACATTAAACTCAATACGGTTCCTAACTCTTCCTTAGATAATAGTGTGCTTTGGGAACCGCAAAGTTAGACATAGTTAATAATGGTAAATATCATAGAGTCTGTGCCATTATTGATCTATCGTCAAATGTTTCAATTGTTTCTTTCAAAGAGACTTAAGAAAGCTGTTGAGCTTTCTTCTTGTCCTGATATATCTTGTTCATATAAATCGAAATCTGGTACAGCAAGAGAAACTTGTTCTCTTACATTGTCTATTTTCGAGAGTCTAAGTGTAGTATATCGACCCGCTCTTCTAATAAATGCTAAAACAATCTTCCAGATACTAATACTTTGCAAATTAGAAAAGTTGTAGCTTCTTCAACGAAGATAACTCCGACTTTTAATGATGTCAAAAATCGAGAACATAATTCCACTTTTTCGCACCCAAACCACTCTCCGGCTTTTACAAATGTCAAAAGTCGAGTATTTAGTCCTTCTTTGTCGCGCTCAAATACATCTCCGGCTTTTACCAAGGTCAAAAGTCGAGTATTTAGTGCTTCCATGTTGCGTCCATCTCCCTCTCCGGCTTTTACTGATATCAAAAGTCGAGAAGCTCGTTTGTTGGATCGGTCTTGGAACAACATTAAACTCAATACGATTCCTAACTCTTCCTTAGATAATAGTGTGCTTTGGGAACCGCAAAGTTAGACATAGTTAATAATGGTAAATATCATAGAGTCTGTGCCATTATTGATCTATCGTCAAATGTTTCAATTGTTTCTTTCTAAGAGACTTAAGAAAGCTGTTGAGCTTTCTTCTTGCCCTGATATATCTTGTTCATATAAATCGAAATCTGGTACACCAAGAGAAACTTGTTCTCTTACATTGTCTATTTTCGGGTACCTTCTTACCGGTTCGGTTCCTGCGACCACTTGTTCATAATCTCGTATTTTAAATTGAAATCGACCACTGAGTACTGCTAACAAATTATTGAAACAAATTGCTTGTACTACATCCTCAAATGTGTATTGAATCGCTCGCAACTTCTCTTGAAAATCTCCAAATTGAATCATAGCTCACTTTGCAATCTGAATTTACGTTCATTCTTTTTGCAATTATTTCTAGTTTTAATTGTTGACACACGCTTACGTGTATCAAGGTGGGCGGAAATGTATAAGTTGGATACGTTGGCCTTCAAATTCCCGAGCCCAGTCGATCACGGTTGCTGATTGACAGCTCGGGTATCACCTCTACAAGTTCCCTCTGCGAAGTCCGGAGAGTGTAGATACCAACGGGCGACGGTTGTTTTTGGTATGCTCATTTTGATACATAGGAGAGACTGTTCTCTCACTGGAATATTTGTAGTTGTAGTATTAATAAACGAAGATCCTCTGCGATCACTGAGATCCTCTGCGACCCACGTGAACCTCTGCGTTCACTTTTGGTTTATCTCTAGAAGTGAAAACATCAAGGTCTCTGCGCCAACCTAAGATTACAAAGGTAATCTCTTTGTTGTTAGAAAAGAAATAAACATCACAATAAACAGAAATCATATTTATATTAAAAGTTAATACTGGTTGTTTTTATTTCACTTGTTCTTTTCTCCCTCCACTGCTCATCATATACGGTAACTGAGAAATATAACCTATGGATCACCCCTCCCTCACCTAAACATTGCATCCAATCGAACTGGAGAAGTTGTTGTTGCCCAACTAAACAGTTGTCAAAAACATTATTGTGATTTAAAATACAAAGAAAATCAAATCACAATAATATAAAATCTATTATGTTTGTTGTCAAAAGTTGTTAACAGAACTCTGAATGGCCGACCTTCTATAGGCCTTGCTATCATTTATAAGATATTTGTCTTGTTGTGCAGACATATACAGAAAATAAATAAAATAAATATCTGTATGGACATACACTTTATATATATCTATCTATATATATAAATGAGCTTGGTGATAAGTGATTGACTGACTGACTGACTCATCATCAACGCCCAGCCAAAACGGCTAAAGCTAGGAGCTTGAAATTTTACCAGTGGGTCACTGTTGATGCAAATGTGCGAGATAAGGCCTGGTTTTAGAAAATTCGTCCTGGAACCACAAAAAATAACAACAACAAAAATCCTTATTTTTCATTACTATTACGTACTTATTCACTTAGTTGGCCCTCTGCAAGACATGTGTCAAATTAACAATGCTATAACTTCATGATACCGTAAACGATCACACATAATTTCAAATTTTGTAGTTTACTTCTAGGCGCACTTATTTTATCGTAAACCACTAAATAATAGAAAGACAAGACATTTGTTATCTTCCATTGCAACAGATGTCGCAGTTGGTGATAATGGTTTAAACATAAATTACGCGAAAAATACAAACCGATCCTGATTTAGTTTTTACATAACAGGTGTCGCACAAAAGATTTTCATTCGTTAAAATACAGTTAGAAAAGATGATTACAAACGATGCATTTGTAAAAATTTTGATTTTCAATTTAAAATTAAAACAAAAATTCTTTCAATAAATGATGTTGGGTTTGTTGAACAAATGAGTTGCTGTTGAAGACAACATTAGGGGAATAAATTCAGAAATCGGCCAGAAATAACAACAACTAAAAACTGTATGGACCTCACTTTTTGGTAATAACTAAATGTTTGCAAATCAATGAAAGTGCAATAAAATTGTGCATATTACCACGATTTATTTGCAATTAAGAATTTTATCGTATATTGATATGTACAGTCATAACTATTCAATTTCAAAATCTGTAATTTGAAGAAATCGCTAAATAATTAATGAAATCAATAATAGGCCCCAGGAATATAGGAATTTGGTATGGAAATCAAGGTTGGGAAGTGGTGCTTCTAAAAGGAAATGGTTTGGAAAATTACCAATCATGTGTACGAAAAGTACTAAATGGTACTAAATTTAGTACAATTTAGATTTGGGTGAACGTAAAGAGCTGGAAACCTGGAATTTGGAATTAAGGTTACTGTTGTAGTGTAGGATTGAGATATGAGGGTAGTTTTGGAAATTCGTGCTTATGTGTACGAAAAGTACTAAATAGTACTAAATTTGGTACAATAGGGATTTGGGTGAACGGATAGAGCTGGAATCCTGATATTTGGAATTGAGGTTACTGTTGGAGTGTAGGATTGAAGAACTTTTGGAAATTCGTACTTATGTGTATGAAAAGTACTAAATGGTACTAAATTTGATACAATGGGGATTTGGGTGAACGGATAATAACTGGAATCTCGAAATTTGGAATTGAGATTACTGGTGGGGTGTAGGATTGAGGTAGTTTTGAATATTCGTACTTATGGGTACGAAAAGTACTAAATCGTACTAAATTTAGTACAATTTGGATTTGAATGAACGGATAGAGCTGGAAACCTGAAATTTGGAATTAATATTACTGTTGAAGTGTAGGATTGAGATATGAGGGTGGTTTTGGAAATTAGTACTTATGTGTACGGAAAGTAATAAATGGAACTAAATTTTGTATAATGGGGATTTGGGTGAACGGATAGCGCTGGAATCTCTAAATTTGGAACTGAGATTACTGGTGGAGTTTAGTATTGTGGAAGTTTTGGAAATTCGTACATAGGGTACGAAAAATACTAAATAGCACTAAATTGGTACAGTTTCAATTTAAAATTAAAACAAAAATTCTTTCAATAAATGATGTTGGGTTTGTTGAACAAATGAGTTGCTGTTGAAGACAACATTAGGGGAATAAATTCAGAAATCGGCCAGAAATAACAACAACTAAAAACTGTATGGACCTCACTTTTTGGTAATAACTAAATGTTTGCAAATCAATGAAAGTGCAATAAAATTGTGCATATTACCACGATTTATTTGCAATTAAGAATTTTATCGTATATGGATATGTACAGTCATAACTATTCAATTTCAAAATCTGTAATTTGAAGAAATCGCTAAATAATTAATGAAATCAATAATAGGCCCCAGGAATATAGGAATATAGGAATTTGGTATGGAAATCAAGGTTGGGAAGTGGTGCTTCTAAAAGGAAATGGTTTGGAAAATTACCAAACATGTGTACGAAAAGTACTAAATTTAGTACAATTTACATTTGGGTGAACGTAAAGAGCTGGAAACCTGGAATTTGGAATTAAGGTTACTGTTGTAGTGTAGGATTGAGATATGAGGGTAGTTTTGGAAATTCGTGCTTATGTGTACGAAAAGTACTAAATAGTACTAAATTTGGTACAATAGGGATTTGGGTGAACGGATAGAGCTGGAATCCTGATATTTGGAATTGAGGTTACTGTTGGAGTGTAGGATTGCAGAACTTTTGGAAATTCGTACTTATGTGTATGAAAAGTACTAAATGGTACTAAATTTGATACAATGGGGATTTGGGTGAAGGGATAATAACTGGAATCTCGAAATTTGGAATTGAGATTACTGGTGGGGTGTAGGATTGAGGTAGTTTTGAATATTCGTACTTATGGGTACGAAAAGTACTAAATCGTACTAAATTTAGTACAATTTGGATTTGAATGAACGGATAGAGCTGGAAACCTGAAATTTGGAATTAATATTACTGTTGAAGTGTAGGATTGAGATATGAGGGTGGTTTTGGAAATTAGTACTTATGTGTACGGAAAGTACTAAATGGAACTAAATTTTGTATAATGGGGATTTGGGTGAACGGATAGCGCTGGAATCTCTAAATTTGGAACTGAGATTACTGGTGGAGTTTAGTATTGTGGAAGTTTTGGAAATTCGTACATAGGGTACGAAAAATACTAAATAGCACTAAATTTGGTACAGTTTCGATTTGGGTGAACGGATAGAGCTTGATTCCTCAAATTTGGACTGAGGATCACTGATGAAGAGTAAGAAAGATGCACCAAAGGGTTTTTGGAAACTTGAATGTACGAAAAGTACTAAATGGTACTAAATTTAGTACAGTTTGGATTTGGGTGAACGGATAGAGCTGGATTCCTGAAATTTGGAATTGATATTACTGTTGGAGTGTAGGACTGGGGAAGTTTTGGAAATTCTTACTTATGTGAATGAAAAGTACTAAATGGTACTAAATTTGGGACAATGGGGATTTGGGTGAACGGATATAGTTGGAATCTCGAAATTTGGAATTGAGATTACTGGTGGGGTGTAGAATTGAGGTAGTTTTGAAAATTCGTACTTATGGGTACGAAAAGTACTAAATGGTACTAAATTTAGTACAATTTGGATTTGGGTGAACGTATGTATGTAGCTGGAAACCTGAAATTTGGAATTAAGATTACTGTGAAGTGTAGGACTGAGATATGAGGGTGGTTTTGGAAATTCGTACTTATGTGTTCGAAAACTACTAAATTTGGTACAATAGGGATTCGAGTGAACGGACAGAGCTGGAATCCTGAAATTTGAAATTGAGATTACTGTTGGAGCATAGGATTGGGGAAATTTTGGAAATTCGTATTTATGTGTACGAAAAGTACTAAATGGTACTAAATTTTTTACAATTTGGATTTGGGTGAACGGATAGAACTGGAATCCTGAATTTTAAGTATTTTAATTTTATTTATTTTAATTTAAAGTATGAATTTTAGTAAACGGAAAAAGTTAGAATTTGCAACTCGTTCGCGGTAGGCTATAGAGGTAGAATTTGGATTTGGGTGACGGATAGTGTTTGAGTCCTGAAATTTGAAATTAGGATTACTATTGGAGTGTAGGACTGAGGTAGTAAGGGTACGAAAAGTACTAAGTGGTACTACCTGTGGTACAATTTGGATTTGGGAGAACGGATAGAGCTGGAATCCTGGAATTTGATCAGACTGCTGTTGGAGTATAGGATTGAGATGGAAGTAGTTTTTGAAATTCGTACTTATAGGTACGAAATGTACCAAATGGTACAACTTGGATTTGAGTGCACGGATAGCGCTGGAATCCTGTTATTTGGAATTATGGTTACTGTTGAAGTGAAGGATTAAGGTTGTTTTGGAAAATCGAATTGTACAGAATTTGGTACAATTTGTTTATGTGTAAAGTGCTAAAGTGTACTAAATATGGAATCCATTGTATTAGGCAAACGCGAAGAGCTAGAAATCTAAAATTTTGATGGAGAGTTAGGAAGATGTACCAAAGGGTATTTTGAAACTCGAACTATAAGCGTACGAAAAGTACTAAAAGTTTCTAAATTTGGTACCAATTGCATATTTTTAATGGATAAAGCTAGAATCTTCAAATTTGGTATGGGAATCAAGGTTGGGAAATGGCGTTGAAATAAGGAAATGGTTTTGGAAGTTCGTATTTATGATTACGAGCAGTACTAAATTTGGATTTGGGTGAACGGATAGAGCTGGAATCCTAAAGTTTTGAATTATGATTACTGTAGGGGTGTAGGATTGAGATAGTTTTGGAAATTCGTACCTTTGGGTACGAAAAGTACTAAATAGTACTAAATTTGGTACAATTTGGATTTGGATGAACGAATAGAGCTGGAATTCTGAAATTTGGAACTAAGATTACTGCCGGACAGTAGAATTGAGGTAGTTTTGGAAATTCGTACTTATGGGTACAGAAAGCACTAAATTTGGTACAATTTGAATTTTAGTAAACGGATAGTGTTGGAATTAGGAATTAAGATTACTGTAGGAGTGTAGTATTGAGGAAATTTTGAAAAGTCGTACGTATGGGTACGAGAAGTACTAAATAGTACTAAATTTGGTACAATAGGGATTTGGGTGAACGGATAGAGCTGGAATCCTGATATTTGGAATTGAGATTACTGTTGGAGTGTAGGATTGAAGAACTTTTGGAAATTCGTACTTATGTGTATGAAAAGTACTAAATGGTACTAAATTTGATACAATGGGGATTTGGGTGAACGGATAATAGCTGGAATCTCTAAATTTGGAACTGAGATTACTGGTGGAGTTTAATATTGTGGAAGTTTTGGAAATTCGTACATAGGGTACGAAAAATACTAAATAGCACTAAATTTGGTACCGTTTCGATTTGGGTGAACGGATAGGGCTTGATTCCTCAAATTTGGACTGAGGATCACTGATGAAGAGTAAGAAAGATGCACCAAAGGGTTTTTGGAAACTTGAGTGTACGAAAAGTAATAATTGGTACTAAATTTAGTACAATTTGGATTTGAGTGAACGGATAGAGCTGGATTCCTGAAATTTGGAATTGATATTACTGTTGGAGTGTAGGACTGGGGAAGTTTTGTGAATGAAAAGTACTAAATGGTACTAAATTTGGGACAATGGGGATTTGGGTGAACGGATATAGTTGGAATCTCGAAATTTGGAATTGAGATTACTGGTGGGGTGTAGAATTGAGGTAGTTTTGAAAATTCGTACTTATGGGTACGAAAAGCACAAAATGGTACTAAATTTAGTACAATTTGGATTTGGGTGAACGTATGTATGTAGCTGGAAACCTGAAATTTGGAATTAAGATTACTGTGAAGTGTAGGACTGAGATATGAGGGTGGTTTTGGAAATTCGTACTTATGTGTTCGAAAAGTACTAAATTTGGTACAATAGGGATTCGAGTGAACGGACAGAGCTGGAATCCTGAAATTTGAAATTGAGATTACTGTTGGATCATAGGATTGGGGAAATTTTGGAAATTCGTATTTATGTGTACGAAAAGTACTAAATGGTACTAAATTTATTACAATTTGGATTTGGGTGAACGGATAGAACTGGAATCCTGAATTTTAAGTATCAAGGTTGGGAAATGGCGTTGAAATAAGGAAATGGTTTTGGAAGTTCGTATTTATGATTACGAGCAGTACTAAATTTGGATTTGGGTGAACGGATAGAGCTGGAATCCTAAAGTTTTGAATTAAGATTACTGTAGGGGTGTAGGATTGAGATAGTTTTAGAAATTCGTACCTTTGGGTACGAAAAGTACTAAATGGTACTAAATTTGGTACAATTTGGATTTGGATGAACGGATAAAGCTGGAATTCTGAAATTTGGAACTAAGATTACTGTCGGACAGTAGAATTGAGGTAGTTTTGGAAATTCGTACTTATGGGTACAGAAAGCACTAAATTCGGTACAATTTGAATTTTAGTAAACGGATAGTGTTGGAATTAGGAATTAAGATTACTGTAGGAGTGTAGTATTGAGGAAATTTTGAAAAGTCGTACGTGTGCGTACGAGAAGTACTAAATGGTACTAAATATGGTACAATGTGGATTTGGGTGAACGGGTAGAGCTGGAATCCTGAAATTTTTGTTTGGGAAAGAAATGGTACTAAATTTGATACAATTTGGATTCGGGTGAATTAATAGAGCTGGAATCCTGAAATTTGGAATTACGATTACAGTCGAAGAGTAGGATTCAGGTTTTTTTGAAAAAGCAAACTTATGGTTACGAAAAGCACTAAATGGTACTAAATTTAGTACAATTTGTATGTAGGTGAACGGATAGCGGTGGAATCCTGCAATTTGAAAGTATGATTATTGTAGCCCTGTTGCGTTGAGGAAGTTTTGAAAATTGGTACGAAAATTCTAAATTGTTCTAAATTTAGTACAATTTTAATTTGGTTTAACGGATAGAGTTTGAATCCTGAAATTTGGAAGTAAGATTACTACTAAAGTGAAGGATTGAGGTAGTTTTGGAAAATCTTTCTTATGGGTACGAAGAGTTCGACTTGATACTAAGTTTGGTACAATTTGGAATTGGACGAACGGATACAGCTGGAATCTTGAGATTTGGAATTACTGTAATTATTATGGAATTTACTGTAATTATTTTGTATTAATGTCCGTGTATGGCTGAGATATGTCGTCGAAATACGTACCATAAGTATACGAAAATTACTTAATGGTACTCAATTTGTTTTTGGGTGTAGGGACAGTGCTGGAATTTTTATTTTTTGGAGTTAGGGTGTATATTGGTGTGCAACGTTGATCTCGCTGTTAATGTGTAAGGGTGAGATACGGCTGATCTTTTTTAAAAACGAACTTAAGGGGTACGTACAGTACTAAGATAAAAATAAATATTGATTAAAATTGGTATTAGTGCGACCAAATTTTCAGTGTTTGTCATTTCCATATTATATATTGTTTATTTGTTTTTTTTTATATCCTTTCCGCATACGAAGTAGCGGGCATTTTGCTAGTATATATATAAATGAGCTTGGTGATAAGTGATTGACTGACTGACTGACTGACTCATCATCAACGCCCAGCCAAAACGGCTAAAGGTAGGAGCTTGAAATTTTACCAGTGGGTCACTGTTGATGCAAATGTGCGAGATAAGGCCGGGTTTTAGAAAATTCGTCCTGGAACCACAAAAAATAACAACAACAAAAATTCTTATTTTACATTATTATTACGTACTTATTCACTTAGTTGGCCCTCTGCAAGACATGTGTCAAATTAACAATGCTATAACTTCATGATACCGTAAACGATCACACATAATTTCAAATTTTGTAGTTTACTTCTAGGCGCACTTATTTTATCGTAAACCACTAAATAATAGAAAGACAAGACATTTGTTGTCTTCCATTGCAACAGATGTCGCAGTTGGTGATAATGGTAAAAACATCAATTACGCGAAAAATACAAACCGATCCTGATTTAGTTTTCACATAACAGGTGTCGCACAAAAGATTTTCATTCGTTAAAATACAGTTAGAAAAGGTGATTACAAACGATGCATTTTAATTTTCAATTTAAAATTAAAACAAAAATTCTTTCAATAAATGATGTTGGGTTTGTTGAACAAATGAGTTGCTGTTGAAGACAACATTAGGGGAATAAATTCAGAAATCGGACAGAAATAACAACAACTAAAAACTGTATGGACCTCACTTTTTGGTAATAACTAAATGTTTGCAAATCAATGAAAGTGCAATAAAATTGCGCATATTACCATGATTTATTTGCTATTAAGAATTTTATCGTATATGGAGATGTACAGTCATAACTATTCAATTTCAAAATCTGTAATTTGAAGAAATCGCTAAATAATTAATGAAATCAATAATAGGCCTCAGGAATATAGGAATTTGGTATGGAAATCAAGGTTGGGAAGTGGTGCTTCTAAAAGGAAATGGTTTGGAAAATTACCAATCATGTACTAAATGGTACAATTGGTACAATACTAAATTTAGTACAATTTAGATTTGGGTGAACGTAAAGAGCTGGAAACCTGAAATTTGGAATTAAGGTTACTGTTGTAGTGTAGGATTGAGATATGAGGGTAGTTTTGGAAATTCGTGCTTATGTGTACGAAAAGTACTAAATAGTACTAAATTTGGTACAATAGGGATTTGGGTGAACGGATAGAGCTGGAATCCTGATATTTGGAATTGAGATTACTGTTGGAGTGTAGGATTGAGATAGTTTTGAAAATTCGTACTTATGGGTACGAAAAGTACTAAATGGTACTAAATTTAGTACAATTTGGATTTGAATGAACGGATAGAGCTGGAAACCTGAAATTTGGAATTAATATTACTGTTGAAGTGTAGGATTGAGATATGAGGGTGGTTTTGGAAATTCGTACTTATGTGTACGGAAAGTACTAAATGGAACTAAATTTTGTATAATGGGGATTTGGGTGAACGGATAGCTCTGGAATCTCGAAATTTGGAACTGAGATTACTGGTGGAGTTTGGTATTGTGGAAGTTTTTGAAATTCGTACATAGGGTACGAAAAATACTAAATAGCACTAAATTTGGTACAGTTTCGATTTGGGTGAACGGATAGAGCTTGATTCCTCAAATTTGGACTGAGGATCACTGATGAAGAGTAAGAAAGATGCACCAAAGGGTTTTTGGAAACTTGAGTGTACGAAAAGTACTAAATGGTACTAAATTTAGTACAATTTGGATTTGGGTGAACGGATAGAGCTGGATTCCTGAAATTTGGAACTAAGATTACTGCCGGACAGTAGAATTGAGGTAGTTTTGGAAATTCGTACTTATGGGTACAGAAAGCACTAAATTTGGTACAATTTGAATTTTAGTACACGGATAGTGTTGGAATTGGGAATTAAGATTACTGTAGGAGTGTAGTATTGAGGAAATTTTGAAAAGTCGTACGTATGGGTACGAGAAGTACTAAATGGTACTAAATATGGATTTGGGTGAACGGGTAGAGCTGGAATCCTGAAATGTTTGTTTGGGAAAGAAATGGTACTAAATTTGATACAATTTGGATTCGGGTGAATTAATAGAGCTGGAATCCTGAAATTTGGAATTACGATTACAGTCGAAGAGTAGGATTCAGGTTGTTTTGAAAAGCAAACTTATGGTTACGAAAAACACTAAATGGTACTAAATTTAGTACAAATTGTATGTAGGTGAACGGATAGCGGTGGAATCCTGCAATTTGAAAGTATGATTATTGTAGCCCTGTTGCGTTGAGGAAGTTTTGAAAATTGGTTCGAAAATTCTAAATTGTTCTAAATTTAGTACAATTTTAATTTGTTTTAAGGGATAGAGTTTGAATCCTGAAATTTTGAAGTAAGATTACTACTACAGTGAAGGATTGAGGTAGTTTTGGAAAATCTTACTTATGGGTACGAAGAGTTCGACTTGATACTAAGTTTGGTACAATTTGGAATTGGACGAACGGATACAGCTGGAATCTTGAGATTTGGAATTACTGTAATTATTATGGAATTTACTGTAATTATTTTGTATTAATGTCCGTGTATGGCTGAGATATGTCGTCGAAATACGTACCATAAGTATACGAAAATTATTTAATGGTACTCAATTTGTTTTTGGGTGTAGGGACAGTGCTGAAATTTTTATTTTTTGGAGTTAGGGTGTGTATTGGTGTGCAACGTTGATCTCGCTGTTAATGTGTAAGGGTGAGATACGGCTGATCTTTTTGAAAATCGAACTTAAGGGGTACGTACAGTACTAAGATAAAAATAAATATTGATTTAAATTGGTATTAGTGCGACCAAATTTTCAGTGTTTGTCATTTCCATATTATATATTGTTTATTTGTTTTTTATATCCTTTCCGCATACGAAGTAGCGGGCATTTTGCTAGTCTATATAGCAGTCAGGTGAGGTATTCACTGACTGACTGACTGACTGATTCATCAGCGCCCAGACGAAACCGCTGAAGCTAGAAAGTTGAAATTTTGGGTGTAGGTTGCTGTTGGTGTGTAGGGGTGAGATAAGGCTGGGTTTTTGGAAATTCGACCTAGAAGTGTACGAAAAGTACTAAAAGGTACTAAATATGGTACCCTTTGTATTAGGCAAACGGGAATAGTTTGAATTCTGAAATTTAGCATGAGGGTCACTGATGGAAAGTTAGAAAGATGTACCAAAGGGTTTTTGGAAATTCGACGTCTAAGTGTACTAAAAGTTACCAAATTTAGTACCAATTGTATATTTTGATCGGGTATAGCTAGAATCTTGAAATTTGGTATGGAAAACAAGATTGGAAAGTGTTGTTTAAAAACGGAAATGGTTTGGGAAATACGCACTCGTACGAAAAGTACTAAATGGTAATAAATTTAGTACAATTTGTATTTGGGTGAACGGATAGAGCTGGAAACCTGAAATTTGGAATTCAGCCTACTGATGAAAACGATAGTGGATAGTTTTGGAAAATCGTACTTATGTGTACGAAAAGTACTAAATGGTACTAAATATGGTACCCTTTGTATCAGGCAAACGGTAAGAGCTAGAATTCTGAAATTTGGAATGAGGGTAACAGATGGAGACATAGAAAGGTGTACCAAAGGGTTTTTGGAAATTCGAACTACAAGTGTACGAAAGGTACTAAAATTTACTAAATTTAGTACCAATTGTATATTTTGAATGGATACAGCTAGAATCTTGAAATTTGGTATGGGAATCAAGGTTGGGTGGTGGTGTTGATATAAGGAAATGGTTTAGGAAATTCGTACTTATGTGTACGAAAAGTACTAAATGGTACTAAGCTGGGTACAATTTGGATTTGGGTGGACAGAGACAGGTGGAATACTGAAATTTGGAATTAAGATTACTGTTGGATTGTAGGATAAATTAAGTTTTAGACATTAGTACTTATGGGTACTAAATGGTACTAAATTTGGCACAATTTATATTTGGGTGAACGGAGACACGTGGAATGCAGAAATTTAGAATTAAGATTACTGTTGGATTGTAGGATAGAGGAAATTTTGTATATTCGTACTTATGGGTAGAAAAAGTACGAAATGCTACTAAATTTGGTACAATTTGGATTTTGGTGAACGGAGGCACGTGGAATGCAGAAATTTAGAATTAAGATTACTGTTGGATTGTAGGATAGAGGAAGTTTTGGATAATTGTACTTACGGGTACGAAAAATACTAAATGGTACTATATTTAGAACAACTTGGATTTGAGTGAAAGGATAGAGTAGGATCCCTGAAATTTGTGATCAGGTTACTGTTGGAGTGTAGGATTAAAATATGGAGGTTTGGGAACTCGTACTAATGTGTACTAAATGGTACTAAATTTAGTAAAAAGTGGATTTGGGCGAACGGATAGAGCTGGAATTCTGAAATTTGGAGTTAGGGTCATTGATGAAGAATAACAAAGAATTACCGTAGGGTTTTTGAAAATTCGAACTATAAGTGTACGAAAGGTACTAAATTTAGTACAATTTGGATTTGGGTGAACGAATAGCCGGAACCGTGAAATTTGTAATAAGGGTCACTCCTGAAGAGTAACAAGGATGGACCAAAGGTCGAAAAGTACTAATTTTAGTACAATTTGGATTTGGGTGAACGGATAGAGCTGGAGTCCTGAATTTTAAATGAGGGCCTCTGATGGAGAGAAACTACGATAGACCAAAAGTCGAAAGTACTAAATGGTACTAAATGTTGTACAATTTGGATTTGGGTGATCGGATAGAGGTGGAATCCTGAAATTTGGAATGCGCTCAGTGATGAAAAGTAACAAAGATGGGCCAAAGGTCGAAAAGTACTAAATGGTACTAAATTTAGTACAATTTGGATTTGGGTGATAGAATAGAGCTGAAATCCTGAAATTTGGAATGAGAGTCACTGATGAAGATTAACAAAGATGGACCAAAGTCGAAAATTACTAAATAGTACTAAATTTAGTACAATTTGGATTTGGGTTAACGGATAGAGTTGTTAGTTAGTAGTTTTTGATTTTTATTTATACGAGAAGTTCTAAATAGTTCAATAATTTGTTTTAGGGGAACAGATAAAGCTCGAATAGTAAAGTGCGATTGGGATATAAATAGGTTCTTTTTTGAAACTTAAACCTATGTGTAGGAAAAGTATTACATTGGGTTCCACTTTGGTATTGTATAAACGGATTGGATTTGAATTCCAAATTTTTGTATAAGGGTCAATGTTTTTGTTTAGGTAAATAGTTTTTAAATGCGTACAAAATCTGAAATTATGTAAGGACGTCGCTGAGATAAAGTCCTGAGTTTGAAAAATGAATATTGTTCCATTGATTTTATGTTCACCGAAGGCGGTTTCTAAATAATGTACTGAAATCAAGTAGTCAAACGTGAAGTATCTTTTCAACAAAAAGTTTTTTGTTTTAAACGTTTTAGGAAGTTAATTCAAGGACCACGTCTATGCGACAATTTTATGTTGTCAGGGGAAACAAAGGGGCCTAAAAAATACATAAAAAATTACAGTCATTTAGGTATATGTCAAGGCATGCACATTAAGCAAATTTTTTTAAACAAGTTTTCTAAACTTTCCATTTGCAAATACCGAAAATACAACTACTTTGCATGGAAAATATGCATAAAATCTTCAAAATGCTCTAAATCATCAAAATGTCCGTCCTAATAAATGTCAGAGAATTCAAGGTCAAAATTTAAAACATAAAGGTAGACGTGAGATAACCATAAAGCCATAAGGCTGATTCAACCAAACCTATGTAAATCAATGCATTCGATTAGTAGTAACTATTGGGTTTTGGTTTTCTATGGTTATGGCTATGTCACGTCTAATTCTACCTTAAAAATGGGACACTATAGGTATTTTATATTTCTAAAATTCCCCAAGTCGGTATGTAGATATAGAAAACGTGGATTTCTATGGCCATTTTGAATACCGAAAATTTTACAGGCCTATTCGCGTTCGAAACCGTTGAAAGTATAAACTTGAACTTTGAATGTACGCTATTGTTGTGAAAGGTTAAGATAAAATTTCCATTTTGAAATATTTTTTTCATATAAAATATTATTTATATTTTATTCCCTTTCCGCATACGAAGTAGCGGGTATTTGCTAGCCTAAATATATATTTATCTTAAATATATAAAAGAGCTTAGTGATGACTGAGTGAGTGACATGTATATCATTGCCCAGAGGAAACCGTTGAAGCTAGAAACTTGAAATTTTGACTGTGGATTGCTTCTGGTGTGTAGGGGTAAGATAAGGCTTGGTTTTTAAAAAATCGAACTAGAAGGATATGAAAAGCAGTAAAAGGTACTAAATATGGTACCCTTTGTATTAGGTAAACGGGAAGAGCTAGAATTCTGAAATTTGGAATGAGGGTCACTGATGTAGAGTTAGAAAGATGGAAATTCTCCCTATAAGTGTACGAAAAGTACTAAAAGTTACTACATTTTGTATCAATTGCATATTTTTAACGGATTTAGGTAAAATCTTGAAATTTGGTATGGGAGTCAACGTTGGGAAGTAGTTTTGATGTAAAGAAATGGTTTTGGAAAGTCGTACTTATGTGTACGAAAAGTAATAAATGGTACTAAATTTAGTAGAATTTGGATTGTGGTGAACGGATAGAGCTGGAAACCAGAAATTTTAAAAGGTACTAAATTTGATACTATTTGGATTTGATTGCACGGATAGAGATGGAATTCAAAAATTTTGAAATAAAATTACTGTTGGAGTATAGGATTGAGATAGTTTTTGAAATTCGTAATTATTGCGTACGAAAAGTACTAAATGGGATGCTGAAATTTCGAATTACGATTACTGATGGAGTGTAGAATTAAGATAGTTTTTTGAATTTCGTACGTATGTGTACGAAAAGTACTAAATTGTACTAATGTGTACAAAAAGTACTAATTGGTACTAAATTAAGATTACTTTTGGAGTGGAGGATTGAGATAGTTATTGACTTGGTATATGAATAAAGGGTGGAATTCTGAAGTTTTATATTATAGTCGCTGTTGGTGTGTAGGGTTGAGATATGAATGTGGTTGTAGATATATGTACAATAAGTGAACAAAAATTACTAAATTCCACACAATTTTGGTTCAAATTGAATAAGTATCGCGGTTGGGATATTGTTTTGATTATAGCGATTTAATTTTTGAAACTTATACATATTATAAGTACTAAATTTAATACCGTTTTGATGTTGCATTAATTGATAAAGCTGGAATTCCGATTTTTTATTAGAGTCTATGTTGGTGTTCAGATAAGGAGTTTTTGAAATGCTTACAAATTCTAAAATTAGCTATGGAGGTCGCTAAGCACTGAATTATTAAGTTGGTATTGGAAATACGAAAAGTACAAAATAGTACTAAATTTGGTGTTGGGTGAAGCTGGAATTATGTATATAGTTAGTGTGCGAAAAGTACGAAAGTTCAATAAAGTTGGTATTGGGGTAAGCAATAGAAGTGGAATTATGATTTATTATTTATTTGTTAGGTTCACTGTTAGAGGAGGTAATAAAATAAGTGTACTAGAAGTATTAAATAGCACTAAATATTGAAGCACTGGTATTAAGAAAGTTTATGAAAATCCGCCTTTAAAAATGTATGATATGTTTCTACGTATAATACCATGGATTTTAAAAATTGTACTGAATATTCTACTATTGCTTTCATGATAACGCGAAGGCTGTTTCTAAATAATCCACTGAGATCAAAAAGTCAAACAAATCTTTTGAACAAGTACATGTAGATATATGTTTTGCAAGAAGGTTTTTATCCTCTGAGTTTTCTACATTTTGTTATTATAAATGCCGAAATTACAGATACTCTGGTTGCAAAAAGTGGATAAAATCTTAAAAATACCCGTACCGTCCTATAAAACGTGAACTGAAATTTAAAATGTGGATCGCTGTTGATGTGTAGGGGTGTGATAGAGTCTTTTTTCGATATTCGAATTAAAGGTATACGAACAGTACTTAAACGAGTATATCAACATTTTCAGTGTCCACAATTTTCATATTAAATATTGTTTCTTGATCAGGGACGTAGCCAGGATTTCATTTCGGGGGGGGGCCCACCCGACGAAAATTTTGAAAGTTCATGTTAGAGAAAAATTTTTATTTTTTGTTTTTTCAAAATAGTCTGGCTTAATCCCATTGTTGTTGTTTTAATATTTTAAAACAACTATTTTATTAGTGGAAAAGATTTGGCATTGTTCGCCAAGGGGTAAGGCAGGGAATACTATAGTTTCGATCCACGCCACTGGATCTCATCAGTTCCCTTGTTTCTTGTTTGTGGATATTCTCCACCGAAGTTATTTTTCAATAACTTCTTCAACAAGAAACTTTTTATACCCAAACATCAATCGTCAGCTCGAAGTATAAAGGTAAGCAAAGAAAAAAGTTCAATGAGAAGTTTTTCCTTGGCAACCTCATACAACTCCGACGAAAGTGTCTGCGAAAACAATTCAAACCTCTTCCACTTGTGTGTGTCGTCGAATTTCGACAAATGCACACACCAAAATTTTTTTGGTCTGCTTTACAGCAAAAACAACACACGTCGTGCCAGTGTCTTCAATTTGAAGCATTGTGGCGTTTTTTTATTGGGATAGCGTTTGCAATTTTGTTTTTTCAAAATAGTCTGGCTTAATCCCATTGTTGTTGTTTTAATATTTTAAAACAACTATTTTATTAGTGGAAAAGATTTGGCATTGTTCGCCAAGGGGTAAGGCAGGGAATACTATAGTTTCGATCCACGCCACTGGATCTCATCAGTTCCCTTGTTTCTTGTTTGTGGATATTCTCCACCGAAGTTATTTTTCAATAACTTCTTCAACAAGAAACTTTTTATACCCAAACATCAATCGTCAGCTCGAAGTATAAAGGTAAGCAAAGAAAAAAGTTCAATGAGAAGTTTTGCCTTGGCAACCTCATACAACTCCGACGAAAGTGGCTGCGAAAACAATTCAAACCTCTTCCACTTGTGTGTGTCGTCGAATTTCGACAAATGCACACACCAAAATTTGGTTGGTCTGCTTTACAGCAAAAACAACACACGTCGTGCCAGTGTCTTCAATTGGAGAATATCCACAAACAAGAAACAAGGGAACTGATGAGATCCAGTGGCGTGGATCGAAACTATAGTATTCCCTGCCTTACCCCTTGGCGAACAATGCCAAATCTTTTCCACTAATAAAATAGTTGTTTTAAAATATTAAAACAACAACAATGGGATTAAGCCAGACTATTTTGAAAAAACAAAATTGCAAACGCTATCCCAATAAAAAAAACGCCACAATGCTTCAAATTGAAGACACTGGCACGACGTGTGTTGTTTTTGCTGTAAAGCAGACCAACCAAATTTTGGTGTGTGCATTTGTCGAAATTCGACGACACACACAAGTGGAAGAGGTTTGAATTGTTTTCGCAGCCACTTTCGTCGGAGTTGTATGAGGTTGCCAAGGAAAAACTTCTCATTGAACTTTTTTCTTTGCTTACCTTTATACTTCGAGCTGACGATTGATGTTTGGGTATAAAAAGTTTCTTGTTGAAGAAGTTATTGAAAAATAACTTCGGTGGAGAATATCCACAAACAAGAAACAAGGGAACTGATGAGATCCAGTGGCGTGGATCGAAACTATAATATTCCCTGCCTTACCCCTTGGCGAACAATGCCAAATCTTTTCCACTAATAAAATAGTTGTTTTAAAATATTAAAACAACAACAATGGGATTAAGCCAGACTATTTTGAAAAAACAAAATTGCAAACGCTATCCCAATAAAAAAACGCCACAATGCTTCAAAAATTTTTATTTAGCAATGATGTAAATCTTATTTTAGACTTATATTACTGATTAAATAATTTTCATTACTATTTATAATTAAAATGACGTAAGACTTCTTGCCCAATTTCCCCTTGTTTTCAGAACTTTTTTGATAATATATCAGAGTTAATAAATGTTCAAAACAATGGATATATTAATAATCGCATATATTTTTGGGTGTACCATTTATCAAATAACTCACAACCACAGTGAATGTTATGTAATTCCGTGATATCACTTCGGTAAGACCAAGGAAAGAGTATACAATCGGAAACCCTTAGAAATTTCTTAACAAAAAACTCCAAAACACTTTCCTTTTTTTTGTTATTTTATCACGCTGCGGTGTCAGAATATGGTACATTTTTCAATTTCGGAAATTCAGGTGTCCAATCGTTGTTATTGCCATAAAGAAGCCAATTGTAGTTATCTGCCTAAAGATATTTTGGTGCCCAATCGTATATCTTATCACAAAGAATTTCTGAAGGCTAATAGTGGTTTTCTTGATAGAGAACTAATGCTAAGCAATAGTGAGTCTATACATCATGAAATTCTAGAGGGTATTTAAATGTCAAATTCTGTCGCCAATCGTGCATAAATAGACTAATTTTCCAATCCAATAGTCGAACTTCACTTATAGAAATTCTGGTTTCCTATAGTGGATCTTCTCGTAAATTGATCAGGAACAAGGAAAACTCTGGCAACCAAGCTTGAATTCGTTTAAAATGAAATTCTGGCGTCCAATCCAATGTATACATAGGCATACATTACTTTAGTAAAAATCCATAAACACATTTTTTCCCAATCTACATTTTTTATACTTTCAGCCTTTAGTCAAAATGTGCCTCATCGAAATAATTATTTTAGGGCCAAAGTGTGTTTCAGAAAACTTGGAGTCGACTTAGCTATGTTCGTCCGTCTGGATGGCTGCCTAGAGAGCACGATAATTCTCGAAGAGATCAACCGATTCGGCCCAAAATATGGCCTTCGTAACATTTTGTCCAAATTTAGGTCAACTTCGAAGATGGACCATATCGGTCCACTCTTTCGGTAACCTTCCACTGAGTATTTCCAAAATTTTCGGAGAAGTGTAGTTTAAGGCCTATCTGGATAATTAGTAAATATATCTGTATAAGCTTAAGACATTATAATAATTTAGTTAAAAGTAAAAATATGAAATAAATAAATTAATAAATAAAACAAGTAAGCAAAGGCTATAGTCGGAAAGGGCAGACCATACGATACCCTACACCACTACCCTGCGAGTTAGCTTTCAGCAAATCAAAGTTTCTTTTGGACAAATAAACTTATTGTAAGAAATAACTTTTTGGAGTCTGCAACCTTATCACATTAAGTTTAAATAACAATATAATAATTGTACCACAAACATTTGATTACATTACAAGCAAAACACTGGATATATTAGGCTGTAAATCTGTTATCTGATCACATAAATCAACATAATTGGCAGTAATTGAAAGGGCAAATATCATTTATGTGGGCGGAATGTGTGGTCCAGGAATAAGGATATTACCGGTATATTAAAAATTTTCACAATTTTCACACAAAAGTTGTGGTACATTTAACCCTCTAAACATCATCCGATCACCATCTCAAATTGCAAGCTTCTTCTTTGTCATATAATCTTATATTATTTAAAATTTCGAGGCGATCGGACTATAATTGCGACATACAGAGCCGCTACAAAATTGGATAAAAATTTTGTTTTTGGTCCATTTAACCCGCTAAATATTTCTCGATCATCACCAATAAGAATAGGGATATATTCTGGCCTGAACCCGACCTCCATACAAAATTTCGTGACGATCGGTCCATAATTGCGGCCTGGAGCGTGTTTACAATTTATAATGGACAGACGGACGGACGGACACACATCTCAAAATCGCTTTATATCGTCGAGATATGAAGATTGGTATACCACATTGGGGGTCTCCGACGAATATTTCGCGGTGTTACATGAATTTTTCCCAAAACAAACTTATAATACCCTTTCCACATTGTGGTGTAGGGTATAAATACCTCCCTGGAAACGCTTTCCTTTTTTGCAACAAGTGTTCTCGGGATCCCTATTACTACAGTACAAGTTTTTTCAGGGGCAAGTCCATACTTCCAGAGAAAATGGCCCAAAACCTGTAAAGAACACCTACTGCTATCATGTGTAGTAGCTGATGTGCACGACAAATTTCGAACCGGATACTGCGTTGGTCCAAACTTGGTTTATCACAATACTTCTGCGAGCCTTATATAAAGTTCGATGATGGTGCTTTTTGGTCTACTCCTTCTGGTATTTTCCCCAAAATTTCAAGAATTTTACCTAAAGTGGTATGCGCGATTTTCTTGAACGGAGCAACAGATTTGGTCCAAACTTTGGATTTAGTAATATTTTGCCCAAACTTAGTTTTAGCTCAAAATATGGACCATACTGGGGTACCTCCCTCACAAACCTTCAAAATAGTTGTTTAATGCAGTTTAAGGTCTGTTCGAAGATCCTTAGAAATTTTTACTGAAAGTATTCCTTGTGTTTAGAGCGATATTATGTTTTTCGTGGGAAAGTCCATATATCTTGAAAAAAGCTGAAAATTATACTGTGACGAACTGAAATGACTTTTAAAAGATGAAACTCAATATAATTTTAAAATATTGGAAATAATACGCAATAAATAAAATATAAACATTGACCTTAATAATCTTGATTTTATTAACATTCGAAAAGTTCGAGCAAAACATAAAAATACGACACATTTTTTTGTCCAATAGGCATTTACTAATTTGTAGCAAGGCACCAGTTTCAAATAAGCACAACGACGACACTGCGGTTGAACAGAAATTATATCATAAAAAATGGTTGATATAGATTTTTTTGCGTGAATTTGTAATTGTTATGATTTTTAAAATAGTTTATTACAAAAACGTCTTAAAGAATATATAAAAATTACATATATATACAAAAATATACAAAATTTTAAAACCACAAAGATTAAGCAACAATTTTATATTTTATTCTTGAATTGCTCTTATCAAAAATTTTAAAAACAAAAGATCGCAAGAATGTTTTTCTAGATGTAGTTTATGAGCCAAAGTATTGGACGTAATATGCTACAAACGTTCAATAAATACAAATGAACGTATTGTTCTGAACTCAGTAACACTCACAGTCAGCCTAAAATTACGATTAAACGCTTAAATAACGCCTTAAAACTTAACAGCAACTAACAAAAAGCCTAACTTTTTCACTATTTTTATATTTTTAAATATATTGGACAATAAATACACCAATGTAGTTAAATAATTCTCTGTAATACTTCCTCCAAATACTTTACATATTTCTTGAAAAATGTAAAACAGTTTAAAATTTTACTCAAAACTTAAAAAATGTGTAACATAATAATATCCTAAAGGAACGAAAATCATTTCGGCCTACGTCGGTGTTCTTGATATATTATTCCCTTTCCGCATACGAAGTAGGGGGCATTTTGCTATATATACAGTGGCGGACAGCTAATTAGGGACAATAAATTCAGTTTAATAGATTACTCGATTTCATTTAAAAATGTGAAGATTTTGATGAAATAAATTTTGCATATAAGGTATTGGAATAAGCACTATCGAGTGAACTCAAAACGTGAGGAGATTCCCCACACGTGGGGGAAATACAACCCATTTTTCTAAAAATGTTCCATATTAACCTGGCCAGCTAATTAGGGACATTAGTAGTAAAATTAACTTTAAGGTTAATTGATGCATATTTTTATACAATAACTAGCAAAATGCCCGCTACTTCGTATGCGGAAAGGATATAAAAAAAACAAATAAACAATATATAATATGGAAATGACAAACACTGAAAATTTGGTCGCACTAATACCAATTTTAATCAATATTTATTTTTATCTTAGTACTGTACGTACACCTTAAGTTCGTTTTTAAAAAAGATCAGCCGTATCTCACCCTTACACATTAACAGCGAGATCAACGTTGCACACCAATACACACCCTAACTCCAAAAAATAAAAATTCCAGCACTGTCCCTACACCCAAAAACAAATTGAGTACCATTAAGTAATTTTCGTATACTTATGGTACGTATTTCGACGACATATCTCAGCCATACACGGACATTAATACAAAATAATTACAGTAAATTCCATAATAATTACAGTAATTCCAAATCTCAAGATTCCAGCTGTATCCGTTCGTCCAATTCCAAATTGTACCAAACTTAGTATCAAGTCGAACTCTTCGTACCCATAAGAAAGATTTTCCAAAACTACCTCAATCCTTCACTTTAGTAGTAATCTTACTTCCAAATTTCAGGATTCAAACTCTATCCGTTAAACCAAATTAAAATTGCACTAAATATAGAACAATTTAGAATTTTCGTACCAATTTTCAAAACTTCCTCAACGCAACAGGGCTACAATAATCATACTTTCAAATTGCAGGATTCCACCGCTATCCGTTCACCTACATACAAATTGTACTAAATTTAGTACCATTTAGTGCTTTTCGTAACCATAAGTTTGCTTTTTCAAAACAACCTGAATCCTACTCTTCGACTGTAATCGTAATTCCAAATTTCAGGATTCCAGCTCTATTAATTCACCCGAATCCAAATTGTATCAAATTTAGTACCATTTCTTTCCCAAACAAAAATTTCAGGATTCCAGCTCTACAGTTCACCCAAATCCACATTGTACCATATTTAGTACTATTTAGTACTTCTCGTACGCACACGTACGACTTTTAAAAATTTCCTCAATACTACACTCCTACAGTAATCTTAATTCCTAATTCCAACACTATCCGTTTACTAAAATTCAAATTGTACCGAATTTAGTGCTTTCTGTACCCATAAGTACGAATTTCCAAAACTACCTCAATTCTACTGTCCGACAGTAATCTTAGTTCCAAATTTCAGAATTCCAGCTTTATCCGTTCATCCAAATCCAAATTGTACCAAATTTAGTACCATTTAGTACTTTTCGTACTCAAAGGTACGAATTTCTAAAACTATCTCAATCCTACGCCCCTACAGTAATCTTAATTCAAAACTTTAGGATTCCAGCTCTATCCGTTCACCCAAATCCAAATTTAGTACTGCTCGTAATCATAAATACGAACTTCCAAAACCATTTCCTTATTTCAACGCCATTTCCCAACCTTGATACTTAAAATTCAGGATTCCAGTTCTATCCGTTCACCCAAATCCAAATTGTAATAAATTTAGTACCATTTAGTACTTTTCGTACACATAAATACGAATTTCCAAAATTTCCCCAATCCTATGATCCAACAGTAATCTCAATTTCAAATTTCAGGATTCCAGCTCTGTCCGTTCACTCGAATCCCTATTGTACCAAATGTAGTACTTTTCGAACACATAAGTACGAATTTCCAAAACCACCCTCATATCTCAGTCCTACACTTCACAGTAATCTTAATTCCAAATTTCAGGTTTCCAGCTACATACATACATTCACCCAAATCCAAATTGTACTAAATTTAGTACCATTTAGTACTTTTCGTACCCATAAGTACGAATTTTCAAAACTACCTCAATTCTACACCCCACCAGTAATCTCAATTCCAAATTTCGAGATTCCAACTATATCCGTTCACCCAAATCCCCATTGTCCCAAATTTAGTACCATTTAGTACTTTTCATTCACATAAGTAAGAATTTCCAAAACTTCCCCAGTCCTACACTCCAACAGTAATATCAATTCCAAATTTCAGGAATCCAGCTCTATCCGTTCACTCAAATCCAAATTGTACTAAATTTAGTACCAATTATTACTTTTCGTACACTCAAGTTTCCAAAAACCCTTTGGTGCATCTTTCTTACTCTTCATCAGTGATCCTCAGTCCAAATTTGAGGAATCAAGCCCTATCCGTTCACCCAAATCGAAACTGTACCAAATTTAGTGCTATTTAGTATTTTTCGTACCCTATGTACGAATTTCCAAAACTTCCACAATATTAAACTCCACCAGTAATCTCAGTTCCAAATTTAGAGATTCCAGCGCTATCCGTTCACCCAAATCCCCATTATACAAAATTTAGTTCCATTTAGTACTTTCCGTACACATAAGTACTAATTTCCAAAACCACCTTCATATCTCAATCCTACACTTCAACAGTAATATTAATTCCAAATTTCAGGTTTCCAGCTCTATCCGTTCATTCAAATCCATATTGTACTAAATTTAGCACCATTTAGTACTTTTCGTACCCATAAGTACGAATTTTCAAAACTACCTCAATCCTACACCCCACCAGTAATCTCAATTCCAAATTTCGAGATTCCAGCTATTATCCGTTCACCCAAATCCCCATTGTATCAAATTTAGTACCATTTAGTACTTTTCGTACACATAAGCACGAATTTCCAAAACTACCCTCATATCTCAATCCTACACTACAACAGTAACCTTAATTCCAAATTTCAGGTTTCCAGCTCTTTACGTTCACCCAAATCTAAATTGTACTAAATTTAGTACTTTTCGTACACATGATTGGTAATTTTCCAAACCATTTCCTTTTAGAAGCACCACTTCCCAACCTTGATTTCCATATTAAATTCCTATATTCCTGGGGCCTATTATTGATTTCATTCAAATTACAGATATTGAAATTGAAAATTGAATAGTTATGACTGTACATCTCCATATACGATAAAATTCTTAATTGCAAATAAATCGTGGTAATATGCACAATTCTATTGCACTTTCATTGATTTGCAAACATTTAGTTATTACCAAAAAGTCAGGTCCATACAGTTTTTAGTTGTTGTTATTTCTGGCCGATTTCTGAATTTATTCCCCTAATGTTGTCTTCAACAGCAACTCATTTGTTCATTTGCGTAATTGATGTTTATACACCATTATCACCAACTGCGACATCTGTTGCAATGGAAGATAACAAATGTCTTGTCTTTCTATTATTTAGTGGTTTACGATAAAATAAGTGCGCCTAGAAGTAAACTACAAAATTTGAAATTATGTGTGATCTCTTACGATATCAAGAAGTTATGGCATTGTTAATTTTACACATGTCTTGCAGAGGGCCAACTAAGTGAATAAGTACGTAATAGTAATGAAAAATAAGGATTTTTGTTGTTGTTATTTTTTGTGGTTCTAGGACGAATTTTCTAAAACCCGACCTTATCTCGCACATTTGCATCAACAGTGACCCACTGGTAAAATTTCAAGCTCCTAGCTTTAGCCGTTTTGGCTGGGCGTTGATGATGAGTCAGTCAGTCAGTCAATCACTTATCACCAAGCTCATTTATATATATAGATTGCTCGTATTAGTTAGTTTATAGTGTATTCAACTGATTTCATGCTTTACCACCGCCAAAAGTCCTTTAAGTGGCCGAAGTATTACTATAATCCCTAATTAGGTGCTTTAGGCAAAAATATGCATATTTTTTGGCACTTTATAACAAAAGCTAGGTTTTTAGTAACCTCAGACATCATTTTCGAACCATACTCTACAAGTACCGCTCCATACTGTGTGTACATTTATCCTTAAATTACTTATTAACCAATTTGGTTGACTCATTAAGGTGAAAATCTTATTTGTAAGATTAATTATGGGGCATTTTTTAATCAACAAAATGTGGTAATCTGGTCATTAGTATGCCGACATAATGTAAAAAAATTATTTTGCCGCTATCTTTAAAATTGAGCAAAATTTAGATTAGAGATTATTTACATACACAATTTTTAAAAATCCAGAAAAAACACCCAACATTAATAACAGCCCTATGGATCTCTATGGAAATCAATCGATACTACTAAATTTTTAGGGAAAATAAGTTTAAATTGCTGCAAAAATTATCCGGTGCATATAATCAAACAGATGGTATAATTTGAATAGTTTAAAAAAGGGTATACACAAATTTTATTCCATGCCGAAAAGCTCCAGTTGTTGAAGTAAGTGCAAAATGATTTTAACACATTATGTCAGAATGCTGATGACCAGATTACCACATTTTGTTGATTAAAAAATGCCTCATAATTAATTTTACAAATTAGATTTTCACCTTAATGACTCAACCAAATTGGTTAATAAGTAATTTAAGGATAAATGTACACCCAGTATGGAGCGGTACTTGTAGTGTATGGTTCGGAATGATGTCTGGGGTTACTACAAATATAGTTTTTGCAAAGTGCAAAAATATGCATATTTTTGGCGCATTAGCGGAAAATAAGGCCTAAAGAAACTTATTAGGGATTATAGTAATACTTCGGTACCTTAAAGGACTTTCGGCGGGGGTAAAGCATGAAATCAGTTGAATACACTATAAACTAACTAATACGAGCAATTATTGTATAAAAATATGCATCAATTAACCTTAAAGTTAAGTTTACTACTAATGTCCCTAATTCGCTGGCCAGGCTAATATGGACCATTTTTAGAAAGTGGGTTGTACTTCCCCCATATATGTGGAATCTCAGAACGTTTTGACATTACTCGATAGTGCTTATACCAATACATATATATATACATATATATATATATATATATATATATATATATATATATATATATATATATATATATATATATATGTCGTCAAGCAGCACATATTGCGTACAGATGCTGATGCAAAATTCACAAAATCAGTATTACGGAAACCATGAAATGTAAAAGCTTTCCCGAAATAGACGAATGCTTTTAGATAATAACGAAATCGTAAGATTTTACAAGAACCAAATTTTAAACGTATACGTCTCATCTAAAAGCTTTCGTTTATTTCGCAAAAGCTTTTATAATTCAGGGATTCCGTAATGGTTATTTTGTGAATTTTGCATCTGCATTTGTGCGCACAATTATTACTTGATGGCAACCCCGATAAGCAGGTAACAAACAACCATGGTAGAACCAACAAGGTAAAGTAAATTGTAATTGTTCCACAAACATCCCTGAAGGGACAAGGGAGACTTCTCTCATATCAATGAGTGCATCCCGATTCATATTAGCTCAATGATATGCGACCTACTGTTTATCGCCGAGTCCGAACGGCGTGTCTTAAGACACCACTTGTAGAGAAGTTTTACATGGCTGAAATACTCAGGAAATGTCGCCAACATTGCTGAGGGATTTTTTGCCACCGTTGAAAATTTTTGATGTTGCCTGGCCGTGAAATCTGTCCCACGACCTTTGGCGTGCAAGGCGGGAGTGCATACCATTGCACCACGGTGGCACCCAAAGTAAAGTAAATACTACAACAAATACAAGTCAACAACAGCCACGTAGAAAATAGTTTTTGTTTGTAATGTTAGTGTCACTGGTATATGTAAACAAAAGAAGGAAATGTCTACAAATTATTGGAATTAAAAAAACTAATACTTTTTCATATTACATTAAATATTTTGAAAAACATCAATGAAAATGCATTATATTTTCAATTTGAATCGATAATGTCTCGCAAAAATTAGAATTCTTGCAATAATGTTTGGGATCGCTGGAAATTCATTGAAAAAGGAGAAGCTATTTCAGTCTTTTGTTTTTGAAATCAAATGGTCATGTTTATTGGGGTTTTATTTTTTTAATTTTTTTTTTCAAATACCATACATATTAACAAATATTGTACCGCCTACACATGCGGTGTTTTACGACGACTTCCTGAATCGCAGTGTGCAAAAAGCTCACATCCGTAAAGTAGACCCATGGTACAATAAGGAAGGTAGAACAGGTTCCAAAAAATCATAGAAAATCAACCCTACACGTATGGCCGCTTTCTTTCAAAATTGCCTATGGTGGTGGTGGTCTCCGAATACAGCATACACACTGTACCATTGTACACCCTGCGCAACTGCACCAGTGTGCATGCTATATGATAGGCTCTTTGATATAGAGGTTGTCGTGAAGATCTCTCTTGTTATGCCTGGGCGAGGGAAGCTTAGATAGGGGAATGATGCTCAAGGCTATAACACCCAAGCAGGTACTGCATCGACAGCATTTTGGTGTGCTGATGCAACGGTAAAATCTTCGTCTCTTATGAAGTTCTTAAAACGGCATTCTGGCAGGTTTGAATATTCTTCTACTGTGTACCGCTAACATTTGCATACCAAGCTGACGCCGCATAGCTTACCACAGATCGACCTATTGCTTTGTAAGAGGTCAACAAGGTTTTTCTGTTCTGCCGGCCAGCGATTTGAGGACAGTTTTCCTGCTTCTGACCTGTGACATGCTTGGACGACTTAAACAAGCTATCGAATTTCAAACCCAATATCTGGGTGTTAGTGGTCGAAATTAGGACGCCATCGACCAATATGGTTAGGTGTTATTGTTGTAGCGACATAGGAACCTACGTAGAAGCATAAGGTTGATGCTGTGTCGGCAGCCGGAACACTATGGTTTCGCGTCGATCGGGAACGAAAAAAAAAACTGCTAAATCCGACCATGGGTTTGGGTGGTGAACAACGGATTTAGCGGCTGATATTTGCATATCCCTCAGATGAAAGAACTGCACTAAGTCAGCTAGTCATCCGCGTACATTACAGCCTCAATACCGTCTGGGTGTGTCGTATTTCGTAAACTGTTCCGTCAAATGTCTATTTTCTTCCGAATTCTTATTTTAGAATTCCATAAAAGACTGGCGTTGATTATCCAACGTTGATTATATGTCCTTGAACAGCTTGAGGCCCTTAATAGGTCAAGAGCCACCATAACTTTTCGGTCGTCTAGCCAGTTCTGGTCCAGTCCTCGTCTGTTATACATATGTATGTGGATATGGCATGCGAACGGATTGTTACGACCAAACTCGGCGATATGAAAAAAATAACGTACATTTTTTTGAAACATGCATTCTCATTAATATTTAATTTTCGAATCATGTATCCGCATTTATACTCTAAATGCGTTTTCATCGTAAATTTTCTCTCGACATTCAACAACTTAATTTTTTTTTGTAGGTGCTGCTGGGTACTTTTTGTATTTCCTGTATCATTCGGCATTTCGGTATGTCTAGCTAAATAAAACAGTTTAAAAGAGATAAATTAGATTCTTGTGTAGAATACGTTTTTAAAAGGTTTTATTTAGCTCACCCCGTTTGTTTTATTTATTCATTATTCTTGGGTCAAATTTAGTAATTCAAATTTCACCCTCTTCCTGTCAACCGATTAATCTGAAATTTTGTATACACTTTGGATTTTGGTGACAATACAATTATGTTTATTCATTATCATTATAAATTCAAGATGGCGGCCGCTACAAAATGGCGGATAACGTAGGTTTTATCAATCCCATCAATATGGGTATCAAATGAAAGGGCTCAACAAGCAGAATACAATATACTATAAAAAATTGAAATCCAAGATGGCGGCCGCTACAAAATGGCGGATAACGTAGGTTTTATCAATCCCATCAATATGGGTAACAAATGAAAGGGCTCAACAAGCAGAATACAAACTACTATAAAAAATTTAAATCCAAGATGGCGGCCGCTATAAAATGGCGGATAACGTAGGTTTTATCAATCCCATCAATATGGGTATCAAATGAAAGGGCTCAACAAGCAGAATACAATATACTATAAAAAATTGAAATCCAAGATGGCGGCCGCTACAAAATGGCGGTTAACGTAGGTTTTATCAATCCCATCAATATGGGTATCAAATGAAAGGGCTCAACAAGCAGAATACAATATACTATAAAAAATTGAAATCCATGATGGCGGCCGCTAAAAAATTGCGGTTAACGTAGGTTTTATCAATCCCATCAATATGGGTATCAAATGAAAGGGCTCAACAAGCAGAATACAATATACTATAAAAAATTGAAATCCAAGATGGCGGCCGCTACAAAATGGCGGATAACGTAGGTTTTATCAATCCCATCAATATGGGTATCAAATAAAAGTGCTCAACCAGTAGAATACAATGTACTATGTAAAATTAAAATCCAAGATGGCGGCCTCTACAAAATGGCGGATAACTTAGGTTTTATCAATCCCATCAACATGGGTATCAAATGAAAGGTCTCAACAAGTAGAATACAATTTACTATGCAAAATTGAAATCTAAGATGGCCGCCGCTACCAAATGGCTGACAACAATTTTTTATCAATCCCTCCAATATGGGTATCAAATAAAAGGGCTTGACACGAAGAATACAGTGCACTATACAGTACATTTTATACACCCGAAAGCCATACAGTTTCTAGCTAAGTACAATTACGGGACGGCTGAAAGAAGAATGTTGCCTTTAATACTATCATGGGCTTCTACAATACATAAAATGCAGGACAGCACTGTGGATCACGCAGTCGTATACTTAGGTGCAAAACTGTTTGAAGAAGGTCAAGCCTACGTGGCTCTTAGTAGAGTAAGATCTTTGCAGGGACTACATATAGAGGAGTTGGACTGCAATAAACTAACGGGCAAGAAACCTTGCAATAATGAAGCACTAAATGAATTAAACAGAATGCGAAATAAAAACTAAAAACTAGAAAATAAAAATAGGTAAAAAAAACTTTTTAAGTTAAACGGTTTTATGTTAAACATACATTGCAATGTTTAAGATAAATGTACTAAAAACCAAAAAATAATAAAATAGATACAGTCGTGGGAATTATAAACATATGCATAGACAAGACTAAAATAAAACCGAGGGGCACGTCAATTGTCTACAAATTATCGACTTAATGTGCGATAGAAGAATCGTTTAATTCGTCGTTAGGCAGTTGGCCCGCAGACGCTGAGGAAATTACTTACTATTTTCTTGCTCATGGAAATTCCAATAGTTATACACTCCATGTAAATAAAAGAGATGTTTCAACTAGTTTATCGTTGGACATTCACGCTGCTGCCTGGCGAGGAAGCGTTTCACTGCTCGTAGTTTGTCTTTAATCGACAAAGTACTACTCGCTCACCACTATGAAACCTTAAAACTCGCTTATAATCGAGCTTGCTAGCTTGTTTCCACATTCTAGCCCTACTTATCACACGTCCATCGTTGTCGGTTGAACAACTGCCTAATTATAGCGTAACATTACAAAACAAACATTTTAATCAACGATTGTAGACAATTGACGTGCCCCACGGTTTTAGTTTAGTCTAGTCTATGCATATGTTTATAATTCCCACGACTGTATCTATTTTATTATTTTTTGGTTTTTAGTACATTTATCTTAAACATTGCAATGTATGTTTAACATAAAACCGTTTAACTTAAAAAGTTTTTTTACCTATTTTTATTATACATATGTACATACCAAGGATATATGTATTTTCTCATTCTGTACATAACCAATCAGTTTTTCGCACACGCGACGGATTCTCTTTTTTAATTATAACGGCTATTGTTTTAAAATTTGTCATAATTAAACTTTAAAAGCAAAACATATCAAAATTAGATAGACAGAAGTCGTTCACCAAAGAAAAAACAAAAAAATAGTCATCAGCTGTTAGCTCTGCCATACCTTTCTTATTACACCATGAGTAGACCCGGGACCAAAAATGTTTTTGCGAGGAGGTAACGTATGTTAAGGTGTATATGGGTGCGTTAACCCCGGTTTTTGGCGCTGGAAAATAAGGCAACTTTCTCAACGTTTGCAAGTATTTCAATATTTTGTTGAGCAAGCTTTTTATTTTTGTGTATTGTTAGACATTTTGAATTCATTCGATTAAGACTTCGCTTTGGCCCATTTACATACATTAGACAAGTCTACGTTTATTATGTGTGCTATGTGTGCACTGGTCTATATCATTTAGATGGCTGCTCAAATATATTTGAACGTCATCGGCATACATGTGTATCCGTCTATATCAGTGTTAATCACCAGTGGGCTCGCGAGCCGTGTCTGTGTGAACACACACAATCTAAATTGTGGTGGGTTTCAACGTTACTCTCACCACCGATTATCTTCTTTGTTTTAGCAATGAATTAACGCACACGATGTTTATCTAGAGAGGGATAGATAATCTCGTGTGTGTGCCCAACACAAACGGAGCTGTTGCATTTGTAGTTGTTGGTGAACACTGGTCTATATGTTTATTAAAGTGGAAGATAATTGGCATACATAGAGAATAGTAATGCCTTTCTCAACCCGCAATGGCTTGGACTTTATGTTGCCTAGGTAGACTGATTGAGACCTACTTGTTAAGTAGGACATTATTACGTTTGTAGAGGTAATAGAGAAATAGAAAATACGTCTAAGTTTAGAAACCAAATTTCAGTGATCTACGGCGTCAAAGGCTTCAGAGTGGTTAAGTAGTACTAAGAAGCACACCTGGGCCCTATTCCACGAAACAACTTATCAACTTTTCATTTTGCACTTAGCAATTTTTTTGACAACTCCCAAATGTGTGTGTTACACAGAATCGTTATTTTTGATAAGCGATAAGTTGCTAATTATAATGTTCTCTTCTGCTAAGTGAAAAGATGTAACTGCAACGTGTTTTTTGCTAAGAATTTTCAAAAAATTGTGCTCTTTCGTTCCACAGAAAGTTTTCCATTTTGTTTTTGCAGAGCAAATTTTGATAAGTCTGCCTAGAATTTGCGTGGTAGACGATCTCTTTGCCAATTTATATTTTTAAAGCAAGTTAAGCATTCAGAATGTTACGGCGGGAGATTTTGTTCGCTGCTGAAGGAGCTTTTAATCGTTACCACCAAAAAATTCAACGCATAATTGAAAATAGCATTGGTATTCTTAAAGAACGATTCCCGTGTCTAAACTATATGAGACTTCAACCTAGATTTGCTGGAAAGGTAGTAATTATTTGCGTAATTTTGCATAATATTGCCTGTAGTATTAGAACAAGTGAAAGAAACAATAACCATCCTGAAGACAGGGACAGTGAATTCGGGGTAAAGTATGTGGAAATAAATGAAGAAGAAAACAGTATTATAAGAAACGGAAATCATTCGAATGAAAGGCTTTCTTCTTTGCTACAATATCTTTCTTAACGTCAATGTAAATTCTTGAAGTATTATTATTGTTTCCTTTTTTTTTATTTATTATTGTTTATTATTGTTTTCTTTTTAGTTTTATCAAAGTACAATTGTGTTTTAGCTTCAGTTAATATTATAAATAATAAAATCCATTTAATACTCTATTCTAATTCATTTATTCGTTTTTTTATTAAAACCAAAAAAAAAAATACTTATGTTACTACTCATCTAAACAAGTAATATTCGATGAGTCAGAAATAGTTAAAGTTTCTGTCACATTAATTTCACGAGTTATGTCTGATGTTGGCAAGTTTAGCTTTTTCTCCAATTCAAAGCATTGCAGTTTTCTATAGTAAACTTCAACCTGTAGGAGTTCTAAACGAAGTATCGTGTCTCTATCCATAGTTTTTCTTGGAAGCCTTGTAGAGTTCTTTTTGTTAGAGGTTCACTTGGCTGCTTGGTAGAGCTTCTTCTCTTCCTCGGATTTGGAATAGGGGTAGGAGGTATTTCGTCTGTCGGCGATGCTATACAATCATTCAGGATTGATTGTAGATTTTCAGAATTCCCATAGTTTTCCGGTAAATTCAGGCCATCTTCAACAACGGAATCCGATCCTATAATATCAAGTATAGCCAAATATACTTCGTTTAGAGCGTTGTCCACCGTGGTGCAATGGTATGCACACCCGCCTTGCACGTTGAAGGTCATGGGTTCGATTCCGACATACAAAATTGTTGCACAACAATTATTGAAAAACACTGGATAAAAGCATATTTTTAATTATTTTAATCCAGAATTCGTATTTTTTCAATTTTTGCCATTATTTAATTAACACATTCATGATAGTGGCAGTTCCATAGCACAATGGAGTCAATTGCACTGTCTTCTTAGAAATTTCCAGTCACATCGGATGTTTTTCATAATTAGTAACATCTTCTGAATGTCTTTGATGTATAAAAGTGTAATTTATTTGATTAAATTTGTTGATTTTGTCTAAAAACACAAACACTTAGAAATTTCGCTTTCTTTTTACAACAATTAGGGCACACAAGGTGTGAAAAAGACCCTTCAGTGCTGCCAAATTCAATCACATTGTTCATTATAGGAGGATGTTCTCTCGAGAAAAATCTATTCCGCGAGAGTTGTATTTTCTCCAATTCAAAGCATTGCAGTTTTCTATAGTAAACTTCAACCTGTAGGAGTTCTAAACGAAGTATCGTGTCTCTATCTGCTTGGTAGAGCTTCTTCTCTTCCTCGGATTTGGATTTTCAGAATTCCCATAGTTTTCCGGTAAATTCAGGCCATCTTCAACAACGGAATCCGATCCTATAATATCAAGTATAGCCAAATATACTTCGTTTAGAGCGTTGTCCACCGTGGTGCAATGGTATGCACACCCGCCTTGCACGTTGAAGGTCGTGGGTTCGATTCCCCGGCCAAACAACATCAAACAATTTTCAACGGTGGCAAAATACCCCTCAGTAATGTTGGCGACATATCCTAAGTATTTCAGCCTTGAAAAACTTCTCCACAAGTGGTGTCTTAAGACACGCCGTTCGGACTCGTCGATAAACAGTTGGCTCCATATCATTGAGCTAATCAGCCCAATCATGAATGAAAATTCCGTGCGGAATTTCTCTCTTTTCCCTTCTTTGCTATCACAAACAAAAAATCCGCATGGAAAAAAATTCGGATGGAGAAAAAGTAGGTATCATGAACGCTCTCAAACATGTGTTTTCCTCCAAAAAAATCTCCCTTGCAAAACTGAAGGGAGTTTACAAAAAATCTTAGTATTTCCCACAAACTTTGTACAAAACATGCAAAATAAACACTTTTGTTGGGATGTTATACTAAAATCTTTTACTTGTTGTTGGAAATTTTTTAAAAATTGAACAAATTTTACAAAATAACACACTTTGCAAACTCAGTCACTCTCTACTTTTTGTACCGATCAACGATGGGATGAGAGAATTTTGGACATACAAAATTGTTGCACAACAATTATTGAAAAACACTGGATAAAAGCATATTTTTAATTATTTTAATCCAGAATTCGTATTTTTTTTTCAATTTTTGCCATTATTTAATTAAAAACACTCGTTTCTAACACATTCATGATAGTGGCAGTTCCATAGCACAATGGAGTCAATTGCACTGTCTTCTTAGAAATTTCCAATCACATCGGATGTTTTTCATAATTAGTAACATCTTCTGAATGTCTTTGATGTATAAAAGTGTAATTTATTTGATTAAATTTGTTGATTTTGTCGAAAAACACAAACACTTAGAAATTTCGCTTTCTTTTTACAACAATTAGGGCACACAAGGTGTGAAAAAGACCCTTCAGTGCTGCCAAATTCAATCACATTGTTCATTATAGGAGGAATGTTCTCTCGAGAAAAATCTATTCCGCGAGAGTTGTATTCCGCAAGAATATTCATGATTGGGCTGATAATGAATCGGGGTGCACTCATTGATATGAGAGAAGTCTCCCTTGTCCCATCTGGGATGTTTGTGGAACAATTATTATCCTTTCCACCAGCAGTCCCCGTTTTTCGAGCGTTGTCTCTTTTAGCCTATAATTACGAAAATTCAGTTTACTGGTAAAATTTTGACAACTGCAAGGTCACTTTGTAAACCGGCTTTCCAATTATTTAGCAAAAAACCTGTTTACAAACATGTTGTTTATTTATGATTAGAAGGTGTTCCATCAATCATACCAAACGTCAGCAATTGTTAACAATAATATCTTAACTTACTTAGCTGGCCTTTTACAGAACCATAAGCCGAACTAAGAAAAAATCTCCAATCCTCTCTGTTTGCTGCCGTATTTTCCCAATCTGGGATATGTAGCTTTCTGATACCTCGTTTGACTTGTTCGATCCAACGAAGCTTTGGCCTTCCAGATCTGCGAGAACCTCCATGCGGCCCGTATTTATACGCCTTTTTAGCGAGTTCATCATCACTCATTCTTATAACATGGCCTAGCCATCGCAATCGTTGTATCTCGATTCGTTCAACAACATTGATGTCATTGTATAGTTGATATAGCTCGTTGTTCATACGACGCCGATATTCGCCGTCAACACAGATTGGCCTTATCTGCTTGAGCAAGTACCCATGCTTCGGAACCATACATTAGCACGTTTAGTATCAGTGTTTTCTAAAGTAAAATGAACGAATTTGTTCATTATTGCAATGAAACTTCTTCATTGATGCAATGAAATCTCTTCATTAATGCAATGAAACTTCTTCATTGATGCAATGAAATATCTTCATTAATGAAATGAAACTTTTTCATTGATGCAATGAAACCTTTTCATTAGTGCAATGAAACTTCTTCATTGATGCAATGAAACTTCTTCATTATTGCAATGAAATACTTTCATTAATATAATGAAATTCTTTCATTAATACAATGAAATACTTTCATTAATGCAATGAAATATTTTCATTAGTGTAATGAAATACTTTCATTAATGTAAAGAAATACTTTCATTAATGCAATGAAGCCTTACGTTGGCTCAAAATCAATGATACATTTCATTGATGTAACGTAAGATTTCATTTATTTTATGAAGTCATTTCATACTCACATAATGCATAAAAATTAAGTCAACGCTAAATATGTTTAATTCATTTTATTGCAATTAGTTTTGACCATAGATACAATACGTCATTTTTGATTTCTTAGTTATTAACTAAATACATTAATGATACCATTGGTCGTTGTCATCTGTAAGTAAAATTGAAAGAATAAACAATTTGTTACTGAAAAACTGGTTTTCTACACAATAACTTACCTTCATATTTTGCCGCTCAGTCATCCCCTGTGTACTTCCATGATGTTGGGATACAGCATACAAAGTTCACATAAAACAACTGTACATATAAAAACTGCATGAAAGAGTTTTAGTTTAATATTTGTATTTTCTTTTCACATTAAACACTTCATACCTACTTTCAACGAAGTTTATGATCCTATTGAGCGTTGTCACCATAAGGTAAAATTGAAAATCATAAAAACTGTTAGTAATTTATTTGTCTTTATTTGTCGCTGGACACCAAACTCTTGGCATTTTCTCCGTCATTCCATTCTTCTTTAGATTTTCTATTGCTTGCATCTATTACAAAGAGAAAAACCAAATAAATGTAAATTCACTTATATAAACAAATGAATACATAAAACTTAACAGAAATAGTTTGTCCAATATTTACATACTTACTTTTCTAAGTTAAAAACACGAATCGTAAAATTTTTATTCATCCGCACTTGGCGGCGTTATAATGTCAACTAAAACAATGTTGTTGACAATTTGCTGATCAACTTTTTGGCAGACAGGGTTGTTTTGCTTAATCTTGTTTTCTGCTTGTTAAACGCACACACGCACATTCACACCGCACAGCTGGAATTTACTTCATAACAACAATGAAATACATAACAAGGAACGACAGAGAATAACATACCGAGAGAATAAGCCTTGATACCCAAGTAGAAAAAATGAGACAAACATTTTAATGAGAATGAATATGTATGTATATCAAAGCCAATCGCTAGTAAAGCAAGTAAGGAATTTTTGTACAGTTACGCTTTTAGAGACGTATGTATATATGTATATTTGATGTATGTGATTCTATACACACATACAGTTAGTCAACTAAATTATTGCAAAACCAAAATTATTACAAAATTTTAAATAAAACATCATGTTATTGGTATAAATAAATATCATTATTAATACTTTTGTTAACAATACAATTCTTACACATGTTTATTAATATAATAAAATAAAAAGTAGCTAAATTTCACTAAACATTTTCTTAAAATTAACAAAAATGAGTACAACTCATTATTTGCACTGTCAACTAAAGAATTGCAAAATTCACAACTTTTCAGTTTTTCACGGTATTTTTCGAAAAGTTGGTTCTAATATTTCGTATGCCCAACTTTGACATCAAAATACGCTTGTAAACGTATCTGAATTTAATAAATAAGTTTCGGAATGTCATATTCCAATGGTATTTTTAGCCATTCTTCTTTATTGCATTTTATTTAGTCCCCCAGGTTAGTGGGCGACCTATTCCCGACTTTTTTCTTCAGGTGTACCCATGAATTGTCGATATTGGGTTAATATTTAGGCTCTGGACTGGGGTGTCAATGACTTTGGTGCAGTTGTATAACAACCAAGTCCTACATAAATACGATTTATGCGTGGGGTCGTTGTCTTGGTAGTATTCATATTGCAATTTTTTGCATTTTCAGGGTCAAGAGGTCCAAATTGCTTGACGTTTTTGGTTAAATAATGTTTAAAACACGTAAATAAACGTACTCTGTCATTGTTTCCTTCAAAATCTGGATGTCACCAACGTCACTGCTTGGTATACAACCCAAGACCATAATTGACAGTTTTCCGAACTTTGCGGTATGTATTAAATTCTTGTTTTCCATGGCTATAAAGGGGTTTCGCAGTACTTTTTGAGGCCCATCGTGATAGTACAACATAATTTTAGTCTTATCAGAAAATATAACGTCATCCCAATACTTAAGATGGCATGAAAAGTTGTCTGTAACAAGTCTGAGTTGTTTCTATATGTTGTGCTGGGAGGGCAACAGTTTTTACCTAGTCACTCATGATGAAGACTTGTTATTAAGTAGCACTTTTCTGACTTTTCCATGTGAAACACTTACTCCAAATTCTATTTTGATAACAAAAAGCAATTATCTGGTGCTGCTTTGGGTTCTTTCGTCAATTTCTTTAATCAGTCTCCTGCCAATTCGTGGATTTACTACTTTTGGCCTTCAATGTGACGTCTTTAGTTTGAACCCGCCTTCTCTCTCGGTGCGGTATATGATGTTGCATATAGTTATCAGCTTATGTGAGGTGATTTTAGCGATTTCTCTGGCGGATTTACCATTATTATAATTGGAGTATGCCAAATGAAGCAAATATTTTCCGAAATCCGTTTACCTGAGTTTCTCTTTTTCTGAATATACCGCCTATGTTACACACATAACAATTAATTTATGATCAAAAATTATGGGCTTACATGTCCACATACCATAAAATCATAAAAATCCTTAATTGAAAAAAATTGCTGGGAAAATCCCACGATTTTATTGCACATTCATTCGTTTTGCAATTATTTAGTTGACACCACAAAAACCAGGTACCTATACTTTTTGCCCGCTGTTTTTGTAATTTACGACCGATTTCTGAATTTTTTGGCTGGATGTTGTCATTAACAGGTAAATCAACAGATATGTACAAAAAACCCAACATTATTGAAAGAAATTCTTGTAGTAGTTCCTAATTAAAAATCTAAATGTTTAACAATTCATCGTTTGCAATAATATAGTTGACTAACTGTATGTATGTACATGGCAGATTTATAAATGTGTTCTGTTTATGATTGTGGAAAATTTAAAACATTTGTTTAATAAAGAAAAATAATTAGAATAAAAATGATAATATAAGGGTCATAATATAGATAAGATTTCAGACCCTTTTTTCATTCCGCAAAATAGTATTGGGAACTTCAGTTTCAATTATTTAATGAAACTCTTGCATTTATTTAATGAAAATGTTTCATTTATTCAATGAAACTGTTTCATTTATTTAATGAAACTATTTCATTCATTTAATGAAACTATATCATTAATTTTTGGAGCCAACTAAAAACATCAAATATATCCAATTTTCCTCCATTTTCTTAAAATATGTTTGAATACTAGTTTTTTGAAGCACATACTATTTAGTATAGTTTCAATACTCACATATTTTTTAAAATTTAAAGAAATTAGAAGTTTCATTACAATAATGAAATACGTTTCATTTATTCAATGAAACCAAAAATCATTAAATTTTAGTTAACGTAAGGTTTCATAGCATTAACTAAACATTTCATTGTATTAATGTAACATTTCGCAGCATCAATGAAAAATAACCAATGACACCCGTTCATTGATACAACGAAGCATTTTTCTTTCAGTATACTCAGCCCAAAGTAGCATCTGTTAGCCAACACTATTCTTCTTCGTATTTCACAACTGATGTTATTTGTTGTGTTTATGGTGGTGCCGAGGTAGACGAAGTCCTTTACTACCTCAAAATTGTAGGTACCAACATTCACAGATGGTGCGGGGTTAGTGGACATATTACGCGTCGATACCATCAACTTGGTTTTTTCGCCGTTTACTGCCAGACCAACTTTAGCAGATTCTATTTCGACTTCTGCAAAAGTGTCAGTTACTTCCTTTACCGATCGACCCATGATGTCAATGTCGTCGGCATAAGCCAGTAACATATGGCTGTTCGTGTATATCGTTCCGTTTCTTTCCTTCCTTCCTTCGCGTCTTGTATGACCTTTTCCAGCAGGATGTTGAATAGATTAAACGACAGGCCGTCTCCTTGTCTGAAACTTCTTTTGGTAATAAACTCTTCGGAGAGGTTCTTTCCTATTTTAACTGAGGATCTCGTCTCAGTTAACGTCATTCTACAATGCCGAATGAGCTTTGCAGGAATACCAAAATCAGACATGGCTTGGAACACCTTTGAACGTATAGGGCTGTCGAATGCTGCTTTATAATCGACGAAAAGATGGAAGGTGTCGATCTGCATTTCTTGGGTCTTTTCCAGGATTTGTCTCAAGGTAAATATCTTGTCAATGGTGGATTTGCCCGGTCTAAAGCCGCACTGATAGGGTCCAATAATTTCATTGACCATAGGCTTTAGTCTCTCACACAATATGCCAGATACTATCTTATATGCAATAGGGAGCAGACTTATGCCCCTGTAATTGGAGCACACAGTCTTATCACCCTTCTTGTGGACTGGACATAGGATGCTCACGTTCCAATCGTCGGGTACGCGTTCTTCCTGCCAGATGGTGCTAACTAGCTGATGCATACACCTTATCAGCGTGTCGCCTCCGGTTTTGAACAGCTCGGCTGGTAGGCCATCTGCTCCTGCCGCCTTATTATTCTTCAGCCGGTCTATTGCTGTCCTAACCTCATCCTGGCTGGGCGGTATACATTCAATACCATCTTCTGGGATTGGATCTGTGGTATCTTCGCCATCTTCACTGCTATCGGATACCAACAGTTTGGAAAAATGTTCTTTCCATAACCTGAGCACACTATCTGTATCAGTTACCAAATTACCTTGTTGGTCTCTACAGGAGGATATAGGATATACTAGAAGTATCCCCTATCCCTTGTTTATATAAATTTTAATTGAAGAATTAAGGTTTACTATCCAAAGTGGTTATTTTTGTATTTAGAGGAACTGTTGAGTTGAATATGCCAAAAATATGTTTTTGCAGTGAATAAAGTTGTTGATCAACGGAGTATAAACTATAAAGTTCACTCCAGTTAATTTGGAGAAATTTATCCTCTAAAATGTGGATATGCTGCTTGTCAAGGTTCAAATTTCTGCATTTCATGAAAGGCTTTCAAAACGCAAAAACACTGGGCTCTATTCCACGAAACAACTAATCAACTTTTCATTTTGCACTTAGCAATATTTTTGACAATTCGCAAATTTTTGCGTTCCACAGACCCTTTTTTTTGATAAGTGATAAGTTGCTAAAGATAAGTTGAGTTTTGCTAAGTTTTCAAAAAATTACTGTTTTTTTTTTTTTTTTTTGATTTCTGTTCCACAAACGTCCTCTCCTACTAAGTGAAAAGTTGTAACTGCAAACTGTATTTTGCTAAGATTTTGCAAAAAGTTTTACTCCTTCGTTCCACAGAAAACTTTGCATTTTGTTTTTACAGACCAAATGATAAAACAAATAAAGTTTTTAAAACGTTACGATGGTAGATTTTGTTAGGAAATATTGAAAACACGGTAATGTCAAGAATTTATAAGGATCGTATTAGTTTTTCCGAACTTCCACCCTCCGAACCACCTCCACTTCCACCCTAAGAACCATCGCCCTCAGAACTTCCACCCTGCGAACCACACAGTTCTGAACTTTCATCCTGCAAACCACGCACATCTGAACTTCCACCCTCCGAACATCGACCCTGCGAACCACCCCATTTCGAACTTCCAACCTCCAAACCACCCCATTCCGAACTTCCAGCCTCCGAACAAACCCCTCCGAATCACCCCTCAAATCGATGTTTCTCGTTTTTACACTAAGACTATACCATCTTTCAGAATTTTTTTATTTTATTTTTTATGTTTTATTCATACAAAGAGAAACTGAAAAGAAATTTGTAGAACAAAAAAAGATCACTTTTCAAAATAGCTACATTTTGATAAGTGCAAAGTGAAAAGCGATAAGTTGTTTTGTGGAATAGGGCCCCGGTTTCTACTGAGAGATTGAAAAAAAAAACAATTTTGGCGAGTTGTTTTGTTTTTATTGGCTAACCAACCATCACCAACCAAACCAGAGAAAAGTTTTGCTGCTTTTTACAAGGCTTTTATTTTGTATTATTGTATTTTACCGTTGCTTCTAATGATTTTCTATGTAGTTGTTATCGTCTTGTGAGCAAAGCAGAACCATATGTACATACATGTTGAGTCGATCAGCATTAGGTTAAGATATTAGAGAAGAAATATGAGAGCAAATAATGGTAATGTAGGGAAAAATAGGAGAGTGATTTTACTTCTCATGAAAATCTTACATATTTTTGAAAAAATTTTGGATATAAGAAACTGCAAATGTATCTTATGTGGGGTACCTATGCAGTATGAAAAAAACTACATTATGAAGGAACATATGTAAAAAATCATGAAATATTTTTTCTGTGTATATTATATATACAATAGGCCGGGGCGATTTGAAAACCTTAATGTGCCCTTCGCGTTTCTGATTCCTGGGATTGAACTGAGCAAAAAAGTCTACTGGACCATATGTCTCCGATGAAAATCGAGCCTCCCGATTTTGACTTTAAGTTTTTTATCTACTTTTTTGACATCTTGGCATATAACAGCCCAACCATTGAGATTTTCGAGCCAACACAAAGACAAAAATTGCAGCCAAGGCAGTAATTAAGAACTATCTAATACATCGCAAAAACATTGGAACGCTTTTCAGGCACTTTTGGTGTTGAGAACGTGCAAACTTTTCTGAAAATGTCGATAAATGACATTGTGCTACAAAAGCTGACCAGAAAAATATTCAAGCGTTCTGATGCAAAATTCCATCGTGTTGGATTCATGGAGAACGAAAATGCCTTTAGTTCGTTTGGGTCGCTTCGTTTTATTTTTTTTATAACGGTAAAAGTATTGAAAATCTGGGTTTCTTATATTTTCAAATTCAAACGGGTATATCTTAATTTTTCCACAACGGATTTCTTTTGATCCTTCTTCATTTTAAAGGGGTGAATAATATCTTTTGAATTAGCTATTATTTTTTTAAATCGGGTAACAAATGGCTAAGTTATAGTGGTTTAAGCCTGAAAACCCCCACAAAAAAAACAATAACTGAATTTCTCATAATTTTCAAAAATATAATGTTTTTTTGTTTTGTTCAATATTTATTTTGAAAATTGTGAGAAATTCAGTTATAGTTTTTTTTTGTGGGGGTTTTCAGACTTAAACCACTATAACTTAGCCATTTGTTAACCGATTTAAAACAATAATAGCTTATTCAAAAGATATTATTCACCCCTTTAAAAGGAAGAAGGATCAATAATAGCTTATTCAAAAGATATTATTCACCCCTTCAAAAGGAAGAAGGATCAATAATAGTATATTCAAAAGATATTATTCACCCCTTCAAAAGGAAGAAGGATCAAAAGAAATCCGTTGTGGAAAAATAAAGATATGCCCGTTTCATTTTGAACATATAAGAAACCCAGATTTTCAATACTTTTACCGTTATACAAAAATAAAACGAAGCGATAATGGAGTATACCCTAACATATCCATAGAAACCATATTTTAGAGCAGTTTTAGTCTGCGACCCACCATTTAAAGTCTGGCACTAGATGGCAGCTGATATTCCCGAGGTGAGCACTGGTGTGCATCATGACTAAAACCTTAGGTCAAATTTATGTATATGAACGAATTAGCATTACAAAATACACTAAGAAAACATACATCTAATTGGAATTCCATAACACGTTAAAACAATAATTTAAAAAAAAAATACGCTATTGCCTCCTTCTTCAAAATCCGTTATAATATTATGCAATTCGTATTAATTTTGCGATATTTTGAATATATGTATTTCCCTGCACGTAAATTGTACGTTGTACTCACTGCAAAAAATATTATTATAATGTTTCGACTTTTGGAGCTATTCTTAAGATGAACTTAAAATGAATGAAACAAAAACTATTGTATTTTTAAAAAGGTCCATAACATTGCTGCCAGATGTTATACAAAAAATTTTAAATTCAGTTTATTTTTTATTTTTGGCCTATGGCTTGATCCACTGTGCATTGGATTTTAAAGTATTTAAACAATAACACTGGGATTTTGCCAAACTATCCTGATAACAAAAGTGCAACAGCTATCCAAAAAAAACGCCAACAATGTTTTGATTGATTGGTTCATTGCTGTAATAATATACATCCCAGCAAAAATACTCATTACAAATTGGTCTACTTTCTCATTATTTTAACACGGGCATAGAGAGTAAGTACTTATTTTTTGGCCACTAAAAAGTAGATAAATAAGTAGTTACTCCCTGGTTACTTCAGGTCGTAATTACTTTTTAAGTACTTATTTATTTACTTTTAAGTGCCAAAAATAAGTACTTACTCCCTATGACATGCCCGTGTTAAAATAATGAGAAAGTAGGCCAATTTGTAATGAGTATTTTTGCTGGGATATGTATATAATATACTTGTAATACCTTTAATACGTACTACACTTATTTTGTTTCAAGAGTAGAATGGTCCGACAATATCATTCCGACATTCCGAAGGCATTTACTGTTTGCCTGGTCATCGGAAATGAATGGACTTAGCAGTAAGGTGAGGTCTTGTAGTATACAGCGATCTTTGTTTGAAGAAATTTTTTTACAAGCTATAAATTAACACGATTTATCACCCCAGCCGCAAAATATATGACGCGCTTAATACTATACCATGAACGATATCCCAATGTAATTTCTTTGAGTTATTTTACCGGAATTGCACATAGTTTTAAGGCGTATGTATACTTTTCTGTGTTGTGAAAATTTAAATTCTTTAATTGCAATAAATAAATGGATTATATTAAAATAAATTTGTGTAATTATTGTCATTTTGTTACCAAGGAGCCACATCCGACACAGTCCGATTTTGGCGATGAAGACACTAAAATACCTCTGGAAAGTGTAGGCAAAATAGACTCTCTGGGCAGTATATTGAAACGACATTCAACAGAGCTCTATTTCCTCTCTCAATAATATTGGAATGGCTTAATTATTACTAAATGGATAGATACTATTACTAAATAGGCCAGATCGTGACATATTAATCATCAAACTAATAAATACCTTGGGCCAAAATCCTGATGTCAACCCTTATACAAATATTGGGCCCATTTTAAGAAAAAAAACTCGAAAAAGATCCTTCAAGGAATGATCAAGATTTACTAAAAATCGGGGAACCAGTACCCTTATAGTGGAACATGCCGAGCCTTAATTATGGGTTAACTAAGCTCATTTAAACTCCAATGAATGTCTAAAGTGGATAAATAACTTATTGAGAAATACTACCCAGCAAAAATACTCATTACAAATTGACCTACTTTCTGATTATTTTAACAAGAACATGTCATAGGAAATCAGTACTTATTTCTACTCTCTGGTTACTTCCAGTTGTAAGTACTTATTTAACTACCTATTTATCTACTTTTTAGTGGCGAAAAATAAGTACTGAATTCTTATGACATGCCCTTGTTAAAATAATCAGAAAGTAGGTCAATTTGTAATGAGTATTTTTGCTGGGTACTTTGAAAATTATACAAGAAACCAAAGATTTGGTAATTTTTACAATTCTTTTATTGTCACCCCCAAGTCCGCATTTGTTATAAATCGCAAAAACCTTATGTATAATTTGACGAAATATTCTTTTGAGGGCCAATGGCAAGAGATTTACACAAATAAACCGTATAGTTTTTATACCCTACACAACTATGTGAAAGGATATTATAAGTTTGTTTTGGTAATAATTCATGTAACACTGCGAAATATTCGTCGGAGACCCCCAATGTGGTATACCAATCTTCATATCTCGGCGAGATAAATCGATTTTGAGATATGTGTCCGTCCGTCCGTCTGTCCATTATAAATTGTAATCAAATTCCAGGCCGCAATTATGGACCGATCGTCACGACATTTGGTATGGAGGTCGGTTTTTATAATTTTTATCCGACTTTGTAGCTGCTCTGTAGGTCGGAATAATAGTCCGATCGCCTCGATACTTTAAATAAGGTAAGAGTATATGACAAGGAAGTGTTAAATGGACCACAACTTTTGTATGAAAATTGTGAAAAAATTTAATATACAGCTTATATCTCTTTTCCTGGGAGAGACATTCCGGGCAAGTTAGCTATAGTTGGAAAAGGAACGCTTGACCTTGATTTCAATTGTGTTGGTGTACATGTTAAGATAACAGAGTTACAGACTAATATACCCACTTATTTGTTTGTAGTGTTATCATAAACATGCTAGAGTTCGCAATTATAGCTCAATAATCACGAAATTTTGCACCAGGTAAAAGTTTAGGTAGAAGAAGATGCTTACAATTTTGGATGATGATCTGATATTATTTAGTGGGTGAAATGGACAATAACTTTTGTGGCATATGCCGGCAAAGTAGACTACATATGGAAATAGAACTACTGATCTTCCTCTGATGCAAATTGCAATCACGTATCTGCTAGATAACGTACGCCTACTGCTTAATATATAATGGGGGTTCTCATGAACGGAAATTCCCCGTGATTTTTTTAATTACTCCCTTAAGTTGCAACGGCGGAAAAACAAAACTCTTGGGGAAATTTCATTCATGATAACCCCGAATGTGTTTTGTGTAGAGAACCACATTTTCCTATTCCCAGTTTTGCATTATTGCAAATTATATGGTGCCCTAACGTTTTAATTGTCCAATTGGATTTTTATACATACTGTTACGAATGCAACTAATAGGTTTAAGTTAATTTAGTTTAATTTCCGTGAATTTAAAAATTTGAATTGTAACGTAAAGTTTTTTTATTACGCAGTTACTTTATTTAAGCAACAACAACTACCATGTAGAATTCTCTTCATCATTCTAGTTCTTACTTTACCTTTTATTAATGTGCTTTTGTTTGTTCTCCATAATCATGTAATTATCGTTTAGTTGCCATTTCTTATTTCTTGCATTTGTTTGTTGTTGTAACTACGTCATTAGTGTGCTTGTCCACTTGTAATTATCTTCCCCCATGTATGTGAGTATGGTTGTTCGCTTAGTGCGAATGTGCGTCTGTGTGTTCGTTGCACAGATTCGAGGTGTTGCCAGATGTTCTGGATAATTCTAGACCAAGGAGATTTTGGGAATAAATACAGGTTTGAACGGCAACATTGAGTTAGTTGTGTTTTATGCGTTGAACTGAACAGATCGGTAAAAGAAGTGCTGCGTGCTAACTAGAGACAAGCTGTGTGCTTAGTAGTTAAAGTCGGTTCCGAATAAGTGTAATAAAGTAAATAAAGCATTGTAGAAACGTAATTTAAAACGAACCCTGTTTTATTTGTTACAAATCGTATCGGGGAATAAAACAACGTCTACACGGAGATTAGTTACACCTAATTCCGTAACAATACATTGCAGCATGGGGCGCTTTGCCACTTTTTTGCAGGCAAAATCAACGGTGGTAAAATATCCTTCAGTAAGGTTTGCGACATTTTCTGAGTATTTCAGCCATATTAAACTTCTCTGCAAGTGGTGTCTTAGGGCACTCAGTTCGAAAATAAGCTGTGGGCCCCATATCATTGAGCGAATATGAATCGGGGTACACTCACTCATTGATATGAGAGAAGTCTCCTTTGTCAGTTCTGAGATGTTTGTGAAACAATTATTATATTATCCACAAAGTTATTTCTTACAATAAGTTTATTTGTTCCATAAAGAAATTTTGATTTGTGAGAAGCTACTTCCCAGTGGTAAAGGTGTAGGGTATCACATGGTCGGTCCCGTCCAACTATAGCATTGGCTTACTTGTTTTTTTGCATAATTTGTTGCCATAAACAAACAATTAATATGATTTTTTTTACAATGTTGGCCTTTGCAATACTTTTGTTGTCTAACTGTATATTCCACAAACATCCCAGAAGGGACGAGGGAGATTTCTCTCATCATATCAATTAGTGCACCCCGATTCATATTGGCTCAATGGTATGGGACCTACTTTTTATTGCTAAGACCGAACGGCGTGTCTTAAGACACTACTTGTAGAGAAGTTTTTCATGATTCAAATAGTCAGAAATACTCAGGAAATGTGGCCAACATTACACTGAGGGGTATTTTGCCACCGTTGAAAATGAGATGTTGTCTGACCTAAGAATCGAACCCCGGACCTTTAGCTGGCAAGGCGGGTACGGATAACATTGCACCAAGGTGGCACCACCCATTGCTGTAATAAACAAACAAAACATTTTTGTTATGCTGTCTTCGTTGTATATCAACGACACAAACAAAGAGCAAGGTAACTGATGAGAATCTGAGTGAGATTCGAAACTGCGTTGCCTTTACACCTTGTCGAACAGTGACAAATTGTTCTACACTTATAAATTAGTTGTTTTAAAATAGGTATTATTTTTGTTTTCAAAATAACAAGGGGATTAAGTCAGACTATTTAAAAAAAACATATTTCTCTAGAAATATACGAGTAAATACAAACCAATTCCAAATGCAAATTTTAATACGATTCTTTATTATCTTTTTATTTATTTTGTTTGAGAATCATTCTTAATAATTATTTCCTTAACTTATATTCAGAATTGTAATTCATCTTCAATTTTATTCTTGTTGTTTTATTATTTTTTTATGTTTTAGTCACATTTTTCATCGAGTATTAACAAAAATCATTTAAAACATTCGCTATTTTTCAGTATCCTAATTGATCAAAAATTTCAGTTTTCGCTTTTCTCAGTTTGTTTTTAATGTTTTCTTTATTTATATCGCTTTTGTTAGTTATGGTTTTCTCTCCTTATTTTGTTATTTTTATGTTTATTGATTTATTTATGGTGACAGTTATTATTTTATGGTTTTTGCTTTTCTTTGTATGCAATGTAAGACTAATATATTATATGAATGCTTTTTGTATTAGTTCATGTTGTTTTTTCTCTGATTTTTGTTTTTATTATACTTTATAATATTTTTAGTTATTTTAATTGGTAAACTGGTAAAATTTCTGGGATTTTCCTTGTTCTTCGGCTTTTTGTTTGTTTACATTTTACAACTGATTGCATTTACACCATATTTCAAATTATGTTTTTTGTCTTATCTTTTGCTGTGTTATTTGTTTGTCATGCACATAGGAGTTTTTGGGAGTGTATTTTATTGTATGTATGAGTTTTACGTTGCTGGCGGACTTATATGCAATAAACATCCTGGATGTGTGTTGGATATAGCATTGTTAGTTTTTCCTGCAATTGTTGTCGCGGTTTTGGTGGTGCTTGTTATGCGGTTCCTAGTATATAGTAATAACTAAAATTTCCCAATAAATGCCCTAATCTAACCTATAGCCGTAATAATATAATATACTCTAATAATAATTTTTATTATATGCCAGCGAATCAGTATTCTACAACCGACTCATTTATTTTGTAATATATGTACGTTTATTAATGTTTCGTTTTCCGCCATATCTTTCTTGAACAATGTTACGTTTTATTTGTTATTTCTATTATCGAACATTTTCGCCATTTTCATTTCTAATACAGCGAGATAATTACAATAATTCGACGCTAGGAATGTTGTATGTATTTACATTCGTAAGTGTTGTGTGTCAAATAATTAAAGTCATAACGAATACGTAGCTCAAATAGCATATTAGTCAGTTCTATTTGTTCAGCTCATTTACTACGAGTTTGGCATAATTCAACAAAAAAGTTTTTTGAGTTTAGCTACATATATATCAGTATCTAGCTAGCTATTTGCAAAACATGGTCTAATCATTTATTTTGTTTTTCGTGTAATAATATTTTAAAGTTGGGAAGTCAAATTTCCATCACCAACTTAAACCGCGTTTTTTCGAAACTGGATTTTTTGAGATGTGTCACTCTTTGAGTAAATGAGCGATATGTACAACATCGACATCTGCAATTCTTTATCAAAAGATCAATAGAAAAAGCTTGCCAACTAATTTCTCTTCAATTTCAATCATCTATTGGAATGTTTACATTAGAGCCTTTTGTCGGGTTAATTAAGTTTATTATTAAAATCCATTGGATTTATTAAATTCAGTACAAAGTAAACGTACTATAACAAATCATTTATAAATTATGCAAAAGATAATATCAAAGAATAACACATCTCAAATAATCCAGTTTCCAGAAAAACACGTTTAAAGTTGGCGATTCAAATTTGACTTCCCAACTTAAAAAGATTATTGCACAAAAAATAAAATAACCACTTAGGCAATCTTTTGTAAAGGGCTAGCCAGAAATAAGTGTTAAATTTCTGTGCAAGATCAAGCATGATTTGAAGCATTTTAGTGCTCAATGAACTCAAAAACCTTTTTTGTTGATTTATGCCAAACATTTATTAAATGAGCTGTAACTCCTTGAGTTTTAGAGATATCAGCACGAAAATTTTACACAAGATAAAGTAGAAGTCGTATAAAAAGGTAGAAGTTGCTAACTTAGAAAACGCATTTTTTGAGTTATGCCAGTTGTGTTATCAGTAAATGAGCGATATGTTCTTGCTAGAAGAAATTTCTCCAGTGAAGATCTGTAAATGTGTGTTAACAGACAACTTTCTTTAACAATTTGCACAAATTGTTACAAACTTTTGGGTAACCAGAGAGACCTAGCTAAACCTTTAGCTTACTTGCATCTATAACAAGTACATATTTGGGGCAAATCCGTCATTTAATAGTCATATATTCTATGGAATTAACATCTGAAATGACGCATGTTTTTATACCCTACTCCAAATTTTGGGTGTTGTTGGGGGTCGCGGAGGGGAAGACGCTGCAGGTCGCAACTTTAATCCGATCGTCACCAAAGTTTGGGTGTTGATGAAGGTCCCGGAGAGGCAGAAGCCTATTGATTTTGGTGATGGTCGGATAATATTCAGAGGTCGGAATGGGCCAAAAACTTATTTGGAGAAAAAGTTAACGTTTTATTTCAAAGCAAATATCTCCGCTTCTATAAAAGGTATATCAAAAGCAAAACCCGCTAATGAAAGTAGAAAATATCATATCATAATAGGTTGTCGTATGTGGTCAAGCAACGAAGATATCGCAATAGCCGCTAATAGAACACAACTTTTCATTTTTGCGATTTTAATAATAATGACGAATATAAAAGCTTTGGTTGGGGACCTTCCAAAAGCAAAGTCTGACTATGATACCCTACACCACTACCCCTGTGCATAAGCTTTTGACTGGTAAAATTCAAAGTATTAAAATTGTGACAGCTTAGCGCCTTTGCTTTGAATGTCTTTATTAATACAGGTCAATTTTGTTGAAACGCATTTAAGTGCATCGTCAGTACAACTCAAATAATATAAAAATGGAAAAGTGGGATGTACGCCAACCATCATTAGGCTTCTTTCTCTGTGAGACCCCCTTCAACCCCCAAAATGTCGTGATGATCCGATCAAAATTCCGACCTGTAGTGTTTTTGCACAAAAAATGGAAAAAGGGATGCATTTAGTGTTGGGCAATCTCGTTCACTGAGAGGATCGTTATTTTTCATTCATTCATCAAAGAGATTAGGATCTTTCACTTCGTTCGTTGGCTCTTTTTCGTTGAATAAACCGTTTCAGTCTATTATTTTCTTGTGAATATCGCCCGTTCTCTGCATCAATAGTCGTTTTATCAGTCTTAAAAATAAATAAAACAAAGTATTCGTATATCCTCTTTTCATTCAATATAGAAAAATTAGATTAGAGATAGACCCATAGTTCCTTCTAGGCATATACATAGAATCACTTTCTGAGTCGATTTATGCATGTCCGTCCATTCCGTCCATTCGTTCGCAACGTACAAGTCGCATTTATTGTCTGATTCTGCTGAAAATTGGGGAATATAATTTATTAGGCATAGGAAAAACGTTATTGATTTTGGTGAAAATCAGTTCAGATTTTGATATAGCTCCCATATATATTGTCGACCGATTTCACGTATTAGCTGCACCGCACACGCTATATATGTCCGATTTAGATGAAATTTGGAATGTGTGACGGAATTTGTTCTAGTAAGAAGTGTACCATATTATATCGATATCAGTTCAGATTTATAAATATCTCCAATACATTTTACATATTCACAGTGGTGTAGGGTATCATATAGTCGGCCCCGCCCGAATTTCATCCTTTCCTTTACTGGTCTCAATTTATACCTATGAACTAAAAAACTCTACACTCCACACACAAGATAATTGTTTTTTTTTTTTAATTCACCTACGCGTAATGATGTTAACAAGAAGAAAACTATATGTTTTCTTCGTAAGAGGAAGATAGATCGAAAGTTGACACTCGCTCAACTTAATGAACAAGAAAAACAAGAGCTATAAGAACGAGAAAAGCAACAAGAACGAGAGATGCAAAAAGAAAGGGATGAGCCGATAATCCAAAAGAATTATATAAACAAATGTGCTGCATATTGCTCCGTTCGTTCCTTTCACCAAATCTTTCTATTGAAGATGTTCGTTCGTTCAGGTCCCAACACTACAGCATTATTTCCTAGGTTTGCATTCCTATGCATTTGTGTTGGTTGGTGGTTGTTTTGCCTCTGCTGAACGATGAACGATATAACCAAATGAGCTGGATACGGATCCATTCTTTTCACGGAGTCGCTCTTTTTAGCCGGTTCGTTCATGAACGACACACTCTAGATGCTTTACCGACTATTGCGACATCTCTGTTGTTTAACCACCTATGACAACCTACTTCACATCGTTGTAAAGGTGATATTTTCTACTTTCCTTGCCAAGTTTTGCTTTCGATATACCTCTTATAGAAGAGAGATATCCGCTTTGAAATAAAACGTTGGCCTTTTCTCCACATAAGTTTTTTTCAAATTCCGACCCCTGAATAATATACGACCATTACCAAAATCAATAGGTTTTTTCCCCTGTGGGACCCCCATTAAAACTCAAAATTGCGTTAGGATCCAATCAAAATTGCGACGTGTAGCGTGATTATAAAAAAATTAAAAAATGGGATGTATTAACTACTATTGCGATATCTCCGTTATTTGGCCACCTACGCCAACTTGCTTTACATCGTTGTAAAGATGGGATTTTCTACTTTCATAGTCAGACTTTGATTTTGGAAGGTCCCCAACCAAAGCTGTGATATTCGTCATTATTATTAAAATCGCAAAAATGAAAAGTTGGGTTCTATTAGCGGCTACTGCGATATCTTTTTGACCACCTACGACAACCTACGTTACATAGCTGCAAAGGTGATATTTTCTACTTTCATTAACAGGATTTGCTTTTGATATACCCCTTATAGAAGCGGAGATATTCGACTTGTAGCGTGATTAAAAGGTTTAGATGGACAGACGGGCGGACGGACGGACACACATAGCCAGATCGACTCAGCTCGTCGATACATTCATTTTGGTATATATGTATGGGTCTACGACCATTATTTCGATGCGTTACAAACTTTTTGGCCAAAACCAACTTATAATAGGGTTTAATAAAACAGCAAAATTATGAATGAAAAGTTGGTGACACTTGCGGTATCGGTAGGGGTTAGCGACAACATTATTTTGGTCGGTCTTGGTTTGTATGCCGATGTCATGGCTAGCCAGAATCTTGTTGAATTTGTAAAATATATCCCTTGCTTTTTCTATACAAGTTGAACTTCTCATCGCTAATTTATGATAACTCCAAATTTGTTGTAGTTTTTGACTATTCCTATTTCGATTTTTTTTGTATTTTAACGCGCTGTTGTTGCACACATTTTTTGGCTCATGGTCACATATTGTTGTCTTTTTGTTGATTTTCAACTCATATGATTCACTTGCACCTGCGAGTTTGTCAATAAGTTTTTGTAAACTGCATATAGTGCTAGTGAATATTGTTGTATCATCTGCGTATCTGATATCATTAATAATCCTCCAATGTAATTGTACTCCTATCCTTTGGTGTTCTATAATCTCTTTAAAAAATATACTTTGGGAGTATATATTAAATAACAGCGGCGAGATGATACGACCTTTTCGTATTCCCTTTGAGATTATTACTTCTTCTGTCATTTCTCTATTTATATCAATGTATGCCACGTTGCCTCTTATGTTGATCGTTTTCAAAATTTCTATGAGCCATATCAAAAACTTTTTCGCAGTCAACGAAACATATATATATATATATATATATATATATATATATATATATATATATATGTAAATCCCGTCATTTCCTTCTTTAAATTCGAACTGTTATGTGCCCATTAGGGTTATGCATTTTTTACCTTTTTCTCAAAAATGATTTCCAGTAGAGGGAATGAAAATAGCGTTCATTCCATTTAATTATTAAAAAATGTTCACGCAATATATATATATATATATATATATATTTGTAAATCCCCTCATTTCCTTGTTTAAATTCGAACTGTTATGTGCCCATTAGGGTTATGCATTTTTTACCTTTTCTCAAAAATGATTTCCAGTAGAGGGAATGAAAATAGCGTTCATTCCATTTAATTATTAAAAAAGGTTCCGCACAAATCACATTCAAATAACGTATTTGTGAAAAAAATACTATGAAATGAAAAACAAATTTTCAACAAATTATTTCCTGTTGCACGCACGAATAAGTGACGTTTTGCCTATTATTAACTAAAATAACATTTACTCCATTTAAATATTGACAAAGGTCACGCACAAACCACTTTCAAAGAATGAAATGTTATATGATGAAATATAACATGATATATGTATGTATATGTAATGATATGATGATCAAATTAGTGAGAAACAAACGGTTATGTCATTTTTATTATGCCGTGTTACCCTAAAGTTTGTATTCAGTTGTGTATCTGCTTACAGTGACTTCAATAAATTGTCCAATGTTCTGAAGTTTTTTTTATCGAATCACCTTATAATTTAGATTTTTTGTAATCTTAGGTACAAGCTCATCATAATATACTGGGATATGAGGTTGTAAAAAAGTCATAACTCTGGTGCCTTCACATTGTGGGTGTATTCGGCTATGGATTATTCGTAGAAAAATCAGTCCATATTCTTCACATTTTTTGTATTGTTCTTCTTTGGTATCGGTATGAATTTTGAAGTGTGCCAGTCTGGTGGATATTTCCCCGTGTTATATACATGCATTTTCTTCCCCTATTTTCAATATTTCTGCTGAAATATCGTAGCTTTCCTATCTTTTAGTGTTTTCATTGCCTGTTCTATTCCGTATTTCGTTATTGGGTTTCCAGTCAGATTGTATTCCGTTTCTTCTTAAGGGCTTCTTTCCGTACCAGTGCACAATTTTGTCTCATATTCATTCCTTATTCGTTTTTTCTCTGCTATTTTTAATATAGCAAGTTATACAGAGAAAAGTTTCACTAACAATTCATCAAAGTTCATTTTCCTCCACATACATATATATGTACATACATAAGGAAGGATGGCATAATATGATCACTATTTCGATTGTCGAAAACCCAACTATTTTGTATAAGTACGCATTATAAATATAAATCGGAAATGTATGTCATATATGTACGTCACAGTTTCTGACGGGCCATCTCTGTTCGACGGTCGTATGCGAAAAGCGCTTTTACATCTAAATTCTAAATGCAAGTGTAAAATACATTTAAGAATGAACATAAGTAAGCCTGTTTGACAGATATTCGCGGGAATTTGCAACTTAAATGATGTATGATGTTAGATGTAAATGCGACTTTAAATCCATTGCCATCATAGTGGTTGTCGAACTTCAATTTAAAGTAGTCATTTACAAAGCAGTGCGAAAACCTATGTTACCATCAAACGCAGCTAAAAGCATTGTTTTTGAAATATATTTAAGAAATCTGCAATTTGTACTATTTTACATTTTTAAAACATTCAAATGACCAATTTGAAATATTTAAGAGTAAATGTGTCCAATTCTCTCTGTGCATCCCTACGTTAAAGTCAGTCTATCCTTTTGTTTTGACACACATATGTACATACAAATGTCCATACAAACGAAGAATCCGTACACACACAAAACATATATTAAGATATCTTATATCATGATTTGTTTAACAAAATGATTTATTGGCAGTGTTACTTTCAGAAAAGGTATGAAGGATGTGTTTGATAGGGTATTTATTGGAAAGGGAGAAGAATGATTCAGTGTCAGTTATTATGAAAGGGTTCTTGATATAATAATAATTTCAGAATGGACTAAATAAAGTGACCGTTTTCGGTCAAGATCGACATGACATTAAAAGGATGAAATTTAAATGTTTGAGTTGTTCCATACACTTGATTTGGTTTTATGATATAGGTGGAATGGGCCTGGGAAAAAGAATCGAACCAACGGCAATCAATACATATAATGCGGTTCTGTGGGAGATTGTGTGTACATTGGTATTTCGTTAATTGTCATAATCACTACTATTCTATGTAATAATTTCGAGTTTTACAAAATTATGCGTGTTTTGTTGCTGTTCATATTTTTAAATGCCTAATTTTTACGTTTTGAATTTTTTCATGAACTCTAATGATGGCAGTTTATATATTTTACTTTGATACAAATATTTGGCTGAGCGAGTCAGTGTTCGTGATGTTGTGTGTATTTAAACTAAAAATAAACAATTATAAAATATTGGCCATTATTAATTGCCCGCAATATTGATCACACACCTATATTAGGTCTAACTATTCATACCTGCAACCATCAATCTCATATCTTTTGCAGTTTGTTCACTTCGCTTGAAATTATTTAGCCTACCATTGTATTTTAAACTCTCCGTATATTTATGTAAGTTTGCATATTTATCTATACAAGTATGCAAGTAAATGTATAAAATAAACGCGCAATTTGGGTTTCTAACAAACAGGATTAAACATACGAATTCCGCTTGGCTCGCTCACAGAGAGGATTCACACAATGGCAATATGAGAATCAACAAAAGAAACAGCCAGAGTATCACAAAAATTAACACAATTCTTTTTTAAATCACAATATATTGCTGAGAATGAATTGTAAGATGTAAATTCAATTGATCTGATTGTATTTTCTTATTTCAGGTCGAGGTTTTAACAGATTAGTTCTACATAAATTACATAACTAGAGGCTACCGATTAAAGTAAAAGCGTTTAATGTCCATTTAACTAAAGGGGGAAGGGGTTATGTAGTTTTTTTGAATTTTAGTAGCTGAGCGTTTTCGGAATTGGATTAAACGTTGTGAGCCAGTGCCTAACTTAAAATCTAACAGTAATTTCTGAAATAGTGTAGAGCCTTTGAGATTTTTAGAAGTTTGGAAATGCCTATATATTAGGTTGCTTGAACCAAAGGAGATAAACAGAATATTTGAAGTTAGAGTTTAGATGCGATCTTCTTCGTCCTCTTCGGCTTCTTCTCCGTTCTCCTCTAGTTCCTCTTTGTAGCCAGGGTGTTCGGAAATGGCATAGTAGTTGCCGTTGTAGATTACTCCCAACTCGCGTAAGGCATCTCCACGTATCGTTGCCTTTATCGTCCAGTTGTAACAATCGTCGGATTCCGACTCTCTGTCTAGTCGTTCAACATCCAAAATTTTGGAATTCAGGCGCTCTAAAATAATGCCAATATCCTTAATGCTTAGATGCCGTTTCTGATCTACGGAGAGTTGATCGATGAGTAACAAGAACTTCTCAGTCGTTACCTTGTCGTCCTCCATAACCGTATTTTCTGTTTCACTTTCAGAGCTGTCACGCTCCGGCGCAATATCAAGGAACCGAACATGACCTTTTGTACCGGAAGACCGGCGTTGCATGCTGCCGCCCATCATAGGATCCACAACCGATGACATGGTCAGTGATGTCTGTTGTTGGGGCTGAGGACTTGTAGTACCATCTTGAATGGGGGATGTTGCTACACTTTTGTGAACAGCTATTTTACGACCCTCTTCGTGCAAGGCACAACAATGGAAGTCGCATTCTGTAGTACTTGGACTACCTGCTCGACTAGGTGTATGTGCGTGATGTGCACATTCAGGTGTGTGCACGTGCACCGCGCCAACGGCACTATCAAAGGAACCACCTTGTTTTGAAAGCCTTCTGCTGGTGCCGGGTATCACAATACCCGGTGACACTACCATGCCACCAGGATGATATATGTTTGCAGGACCATCATCACTGATTACTGTTATTTGTGGACTTGTATATCGCTGCTGCGATGATTGCGACGAAACTGATTTGTTGTCCAAAGAACTTTGCGCCGAGAGGCCTTTTTTCGATGGTGAATATTTTTCAGAAGGACCATTACTACTACTCGCCCCACTACTACTAGGTCCCATTCCTCCAGATCCTCCCCCTCCTGCTCCTCCACTGCCACCACCTCCTCCTTGTCGTTGGTCCCAGTGCAGAACAACCGTAACGCGACCCTTGTTATCCATAATTTTCCAAGATGGGGTCTCATCATGTAACTCCAACGCATGAATCGTCTCACAGACGATTTTCGGTATAGCTGATATAGCTGAAAAATACATATACATAAATATTATTACAAACTTATATATGAATAAATTATATTATTTTTTTTATTATTTTCGTTAATGATTTCATTGCCCGTTTAAACATACCAGCTTTTATAACATCGACTCCAGTGGGGTACCAACGTTCTCCCTGCCTCAGTAACAGTAGGACAGTGTTATTTGCTAATGTTCGAAAATATTCTCCATCTTCAATTTGGGTTCCATCGCTCTCCAGAACAAGTCGTACCGGTTCTGAGGCTGGAACCCCCAATTTATCTTTACCTGCAAAATTTGAAGTAGCATCAGTTTGTGTAGGCATGGTATTAGAGATATGTATGTATATGTTTATATATTTTTACAATTTTTGTAAATGTATCAAGATTCCCTAAAAATTAAAGATGAATTTAAGGGGATTAAGTCACAAATAGAGACGCATGAAAACTTGGCCGACTCTTGTTATTTAAGAATAAATGGGATCCCATAATAAGAAAGATTGTACGAAGTATTAAAGATAAAAGCCTCGACGGTACTATTATGCTAAAACTAAAAACTCCATTCAATAAAATATTCGTACTGAAATCATTATCATATTTCCCAAAAACCAATAAATACCAACTTCGGTTCCCTTAGTCATTATGTTACCCATTACAAAGTAATGTAAATAAAAACAACTACTTAGCGTGTGTGTCTAACTACAAATCCGGGGTTTGTGTGTTTAGTTCAAAAAATAGAAAAACATACATGGGTGAATATTGCGAAACGACTGTGCCCCGACGCATTTATGGTTAAAAATATTTAAAAAATTTAAATTCTTAGAAACGGAATAATTAAAACAAAATATCTTTAAACAAGGCTCGAAAATCAAAATAAAATATTCTACATATTTACATGAAAAAAATTGGTCGCAAGGTTCAAATACTCATTAAATTCCCACCTCAACAGTTCTAAAAATAGAAAAATATACATGGGTGAATATTGCGAAAAGGCTGTGTCCCGACACATTTAGCGTTAAAAATATTGAAAAAAAAATTAAATTCTTAAAAGCGGAATAAGTAAAACAAAATATCCTTAAACAAAACTCTAAAATCAAATCAAATATTCTGCATAGTTATTGAAAAAATTGGTCGCAAGGTGCAAATACTCTGTAAAAGCGAGAAGAGAAAAGACAACCTTTCGGTTCGGTTGAGGATTCAATTCTAATTTTATTAAAATAAAATGAAACTTAAGAGCTACTTAAACTAATCTATCTTAGCCTACACGCAGACATACAATCTTTTTAATCTATTTAGCCAGCGCACATCGTTATCTTCGTGTGTGGACTTTATGACATTCTTTCTTATCAGTGCTCACACACATAGATTTACGATGGCTCGGAATTGGTGACACATATTTAAAATAGATTAATAATTGCCGTCTGCGCCAGCGCATAAGAGCGCTGCATTGAAAACATATGGTGTCTTATGACACTGGGAAATTGATAATATGCAATCTTTATTTTTAATGGTTTGATTTTCCCAGTGCCCTAACCTCACCCAAAGATATGTACAAAGTTATTTGTACATTCTCCCGGGCGGCAAAAGTACGATTGTGAAGTGGACTGTATTATGTTTACTTATTAGCTATGAGAATACAAAATTGAAATAATTGTCATATTTGATGATTTAAAAATACATAATTATATAAAAACAATGTGTGCATCGCCGCATTCGCATCACCGTCTACGTTACGGCCCCAACGAATGACATCAGCCATCTCTCTAACCTATATCTCTTGCCAGTTCCTCCACCTTTGTCCGCCGGCTTCATTCCCCACGTCATCAGCATGTTTTTCTTCGACTTCTTCCTCCGGCTTAGCAGAACTTCCTTCGATGGTGGCATGTTGTTTGGCTTGGCTTGCAACTTCTCTATCTTCAGACGTAATATTTGTAGAATTTGTCTCACCACACCTTCCTTATTATCGCAAATCATTCGTTCGGCCTTGTCACGCTTTGAGCTAATTTGTTTTGTTGTTGCTTTCTCAGATACGTCGTTGTTGGACGATGATATATGCGAGTTATCAACAATTTCGCTATTGTCGAAATCTCGTTCTTCTTTTATAAGTCCCGGGCTAGAATCGCCAGTTTCTACTTCGAACGTTTCTTCTTCATCCTCGGCATTAACTTCTAGAACTTCTTCCTTCTTCAGATAATATTCCACCGTCTCATCTGTCTCGTTTAAATCATCATGAAAGGGTTGTTGTTCGCCTACGCCTGGGCTATGTGCTCCAGCGAACTGCTGTGGCAACGCTTCTGCACCATCGGTACCAGTGTTATCTCCAACATCCTTGTTTACGTAGAGATCACCTTCTTCAGTAATTTCTCCCTCATTCTGAGGACTTGCCGGCGGGGACGATTCCTGGGAACTATCAACCGCTTTATTTCTTGTATATAATTGCAGCAATAGTTCCATTTGTCCCTGCCTTTGCTCCATCATTATTCTCTGTCGTTCAAAAAATGCATCCATGCTAAGCCGCATCATCTCCAACATTGTGTTAATTTGTGTCTCCATGGTTGAGTTCTCTTTTTTTATATTTTTATTTGGCTATTTCGCGGCTTTTTCTAATTTTGCCTCATTGGGTCTTTTGAAATTGTTGCCTCTCTGGGTCTTTTTCTATTTATGCCTCTTTGGGTCTTTTCTTTACTTCAGCAATTCCCTTCTTTTCTAGGGAGGAGCTGATTTTAACATTTTTTTTATTTTCATTTTTTTCCTTTGAGTCTCTTACCACTGGTGGGGGAAAACTCAGTTTTTTTATTTTTTCTTTTTACTTTTCGTCGTTAGTTCAAACCTATTCAAAGGCTCGATGGACCAAATGTAAAAGCGAGAAGAGAAAAGACAACCTATCGATTCGGTTGAGGATTCAATTCTAATTTTATTAAAATAAAATGAAACTTAAGAGCTACTTAAACTAATCTATCTTAGCCTACACGCAGACATACAATCTTTTTAATCTATTTAGCCAGCACACATCGTTATCTTCGTGTGTGTGGACTTTATGACATTCTTTCTTATCAGTGCTCACACACATAGATTTACGATGGCTCGGAATTGGTGACACATATTTAAAATAGATTAATAATTGCCGTCTGCGCCAGCGCATAAGAGCGCTGCATTGAAAACATATGGTGTCTTATGACACTGGGAAATTGATAATATGCAATCTTTATTTTTAATAGTTTGATTTTCCCAGTGCCCTAACCTCACCCAAAGATATGTACAAAGTTATTTGTACATACTCATTACCGCGGTGATACACATATATTTGAAAGTCAGTCACTGCAATATGCAAAGCAATTTGGCATGGGATACACATATAGATGACTTGAAAACGAAAATTGCCCCTGCTATAGGGATACTACATAAGTTTAAAACAAATTTACTGTAGAGACTAAACTGCTACTGTATAACCTCTCTAATCCAGAGTCATTTCAATTATTTGGCACTAATATATGCTTATAAGAAAACGAATCACTTGAAACCACTTCAAAGATGCCAAAACAAGGCTCTGAAAATTGTATACAATTTGCCACGTCTATACTCTACAATTGATCTATATAGCAATAGTGCCAAAAACATTTTACCCCTCTACGGAATTTACAAATTACAAACTATTACATATATTTACAAAGCCATAAATAATATTGGCGCCCGATCAATCCAGTTTGATATTAATCAAACTGTAGTTATTACCAGGAACGATTCTAATTTACGAGTCAAAAGATGCCGATTAGAACTATCACAACAGCGGATCGAAAATAATGGTTGCTTGGAATTTAACCATGTTCCCAATAATATAAAGGTTATTTCAAGAATTTCAAATTGTAAAAGAGAATTGAAATCATTTTTGCTTTGAAATATTGATATACTTCTGATGTAATTTATAACTATTTTTCATTTTATAAAAATAAATATTTATGTAAATTTATAAATGATACGTTCGTACACGAAATTGTAAACCAATTAGCCCCTACAGTAGAGGGGTAATGGGCATTCCAAATTAAAAAGCGCCTTTTTTGCCTATTCGGCCCACTGTGCAGGCTATGTGTGTGTGAGAGAGAGTGTGTGTGTGTGAGAGAGCAATACAGAGAGAGATCGCTAGATCGAGAGGGTATTTGAAGAGCAGAGCTCTCAAACAAAGCTTAAATATATACAAAATATTAGGGTGTCCCAAAAATATTACGTCCAAAAATATTAGGGTTGACAACATTTATCGATTAAGTTAAAAAATATTACGTTGAATCGTTAAATATTAGTTCCCCAATGTGATAGTTAGGATAAAGACCAGCCGTAAGAGGCAATTCTTACCCGAACAGGCCTATTGTGCGACAGAGTTTTATTCAAACAAATAATTGAGTGGAGTATATCTAGAGAACCACATTTAACCTGTATATGTGCTGCAGAGAGCGAGACCGAGATTTGAGGAGAGAACCACATTTAACCTGTATATGTGTGGGAGGGAGCCAGACCGAGAAGTTGAAATAGAACCACATTTGATAGCTAATGTTAACAAAATACATTTCAATATACAGTATGCAAAGTTCATATTCGTACAAAATTCAAAAATGAGTAAAATCGTTATTAATTCCATATTTTATATGCAAATATGATACAATTGATGGGGGTTACTATAGCGAAGAAAGATTTAAAAATAACAAAACTAATTTTTAATTTATTCCGTCATTTAGGTATATATGGCGCCTGTGAGGGTGGCAAAGTTCGTATTCGTACACCTATAAGCACTATATATTTGGAGTTTTTAAGGATTTTCAAAGCAAAATACCGCAAATTTCTGTTCTTTTCTTCTTTTGGAATGCCTCTGCTATAGAATTATGTAAAAATAACGGTAATTTTATAAAAATTTTACCTGAACCCAACCTGAATTAAATGCGAACGTAACCTGAATCTATGAATTCAGGAAAACTGGGCACTGTCGATTTTTTCAAACTTGATCTACCTTATTTCTTATTCCAATTGTGTTAATACCAAAAATGTAATGTCAAGCAATATAAATATGAATTTCGCAATCTTTGGGAATTATTTGGATAGGTGGCATGTTTAATCATAACTATGAACAAACATGCCGTTAAACAGAAGATCATTCAATGTTAAGCGCAGACATCAAGCTTAATCATTTGTCCAGTCTTTTTGTCATGAAACTCTGCGTCAAAGCTCCTCAACCCTGTTAACATCAGTGATCCCCTTGCAATGCGCTGAAATGGAGAATATTACTATCAGCGATTTCTTGGAAATACCAAACCAAAACCATTGTAATTTTGTATTTTTATAAGGGTAAATCAGACAAAACAAAGTGCTATTTCTGTGGGGTGGAAATTAGTTTTTTGAACCTCATCGTTGGTCACCTAACTATTGGTATTTTTGCAGTTGTGGTATTTTTGTAGTAAACCATAATTCCAGCTTCCATAACATCTGATATACTACAATATCCACCAGTTTCTGGTTAAATAGACCTTAAGAAACCTTTCTATTTAATATGCAAAATTGGAAAATTTGTATACAAAATTACTAAATCCACGGACATATTTTTGTCCTTTGTCAAGTGTACCTCATCTGTTAGAAAATGATCCATGTGTTGCAAGCCGTTTATTGCTGAAGTTATATGTAGTTTATTTCTCCTAAATCGTAAATACCACCAGTTTTGTTTACATTTGATTAAATGTAACCAAATTGTCTACGTTCTCATTGACAAAAATCCAATTTTTCGTGATTGTATCGATCTCCAACCCACTAACATGGAGTATAGAAAGCATAACAAAGGAGAACATTTATATGAAAAAAGAAATATTCTTGGAGTACTGAATATTACAGATGTGTTTACGGTTGACGGTGTTTAAGGTTGACAAAAATTAAATTTTGGTCAATGTATCGCACTTTGACCCACTAACTATCCTAATATATATATATAGAGAGAGAGAGAGAGAAAATGTATGTACATCAGTCATGCACGCGTCTTTACGAAAAAGTTAACTACAGCTCTATTTCCCATACAAAAACCCAAAATAGCATTCTCTTCTTGTGCACCATTGATGTACATGAACCAACAAATGGCGGCCGTTGAAAATTACTCCTGAGAAAGTCATACAATATCTGAGCCTCTCTCATTCTTATTTATTTTAACCATTGATGTTCAGAAAAGTTGGTGCATTAGTAGTGGTAAGATAAGAAGTAAAGAGATAATACGTGTGGTTTGTTTACACTTTTAAGTATGAGGGCGAGCATCCCTGATTTAAACTAAACTCAAAGTGAGTGATGAAATTTCCAAGCCTATATTTAAACGCTTACATATACATTGACATGTAATCTTGATTACATTAACGTATAAATCTGGGGGACTTTCCCAACTCTCTGTCTATATCTCCTTCTCTCACATATACATATATAAGGTACAGTATGCAACATTGTTTCATATTTTGCTCCCACACATATTGGAGGTAAAATATGCAACTTTGAACCCCCCTCTCCCACCATATTATGGTCAACACTATCGTCACATGCATATTATACTCAAACTGTGTAATACCCACAAAGGGCAAGAATTCCTAAGAACAAAGAAATATTCTTGTAGCATTGAATATTGCAGATTTGTTTACATTTGTAAAATGTAAATAAATTGCCTAAATGCTCGTTGACAAAAATAAAATTTTTGGTCAATGAATCGATCACCAGTCTGCTAACATGGAGTAATCAATGGAAAGAATTTGTACGAATCATTTCATGGTCACTTAATGTTTTCTCTTGGGTTTTTGTTTCAATATGAGAAACTCTGACATTCATAGCGGAGCTATGAAATTCTAAAGACGCTGGCCATCATCAATAATTTCACATTTTTTTAATTTGGAATGCCCATTACCCCTCTACTCCCTACAAAGTCTACAAGACGCTGGGGCAATATTTTTGAATTTTAAACTAATATTTATGAGTAAAATTGAACTAAAAAACCCCATTTTTACACTTTCCCGTTTTCGACCACCAAAACAAGTCTTTTCGCAATATTCACCCACATATCGTCGGTGTCATGCTTAAGTGTTCCATACGCCATTTGCCTGTTTTGAGATAATCGAATTTTAATGTTTTGCGTCACAACTGTGTGGAGGTGGCTAAAGCAAATATTTATATTTTTGACTTGAAATATTAATAATAGTGTATAGAACATATTTGCAAAATTTTAGAGGAATATGTATTGGAATATAAAGGTTATAGAGATTTTTTTTTAAAAAAAGAATTTTTGTCGTTTGTTCCATATCCGCACTTATGACACAAATGTGAAATATTGTAAATCACATGGAACAAAGTGACAAAAAAATTTTGCATCTTTGCCTCAATAAATTAAATACTTCTAAATCGAAAATTTAAATTCTGATTTTTGAAATGTGTTTTCAAACTAGTAAGTTTTTAAAATAATAATTTCATAACTGAAAAAAGTTTAAACTTTCGCGTCGATGCATGGATATCTCGGAAACTAGCGCAGATAGAAGAAAGCTGACTAGAAATTCAAAAAGAGCATACCGGAAAACCCTAGAAACCATCTGTATCTCAAAAAGTCAAAAATGGCGTATGGAACACTTAAGCATGACACCGACGATATGTTTTTATACCCTCAGCCTTTAGGCTATGAAGGGTATATACACTTTCATACGGGTAAAATGTGCCTCACCGAAATAATGGTTTTAGACCCCAAGTATGTTTGGACGAAATGTGTTTCAGACAATTTGGAGTCGGTTGAGCAATGTCCGTCCGTCTGTCTGTCTGTCTGTCTGGCTGGCTGGAGCGCACGATAACTCTCGAAGGGATGAACCGATTCGGTTCAAATTTTGGCTTTCGTAATATTTTGTCCAAACTTAGTTTAAGTTCGAAGATGAGCTATATCGGTCCACTCCTTCCGGTACCTCCCCCACAAAAGTTCGAAAATGTTCGGAAAATTTGTACGCACGATAACTCTTGAAGGGTGTAACCGATTTGGTCCATACTTTGCCCATCGTGGAGCGTGTACCAGACTTAGATCAGGTTTTAATATGGACTCAATCGGTCCACTCCGTCGGGTACCTCCCACACAAAATTTTGGAAAAGTTCAGTTTAGGAACATCTCTCGAATCGCTTTGATTTTTGCTTTAGCAACTTGTATTCACTGCCCTCCATACGACGATATAAGTTTCATCAGGGGCAAGTCCATACTTCCTGAGAAAATAGCCTGAAAGTTGCAAAAAACCCCTATGACACCGTGTGAGGAGGTTGGAGGGCAAAATAACTCTCGAACAGGTCTGCCGATTCGGTCCAAAGTTTGGCCTTAGTAATATTTTGTCCAAACATAGTTTAAGTTCGAAGATAAGCCATATCGGTCCACTCCTTCAGGTACCTCCCCCACAAAAGTTCAAAAATGTTCGGAAAAATTGTGCGTACGATAACTCTTGAAGAGAGTGGCCGAATTGGCCCATACTTTACACATCCTAATATATCTACCAGATATAGATCAGGTTCAAATATGGACTATATTTGTCCACTCCATCCGGTACCTCCCACTCAAAATTTCGGATACATGTTCACTTTAAGACCTGCTTTCGAATCACTTTGATTTTTGTTGAAGCAACTTGCATTGCTGCCTCAATTGCGATGGTAAAAGTTGTTTCAGGGGCAAGTTCATACTTCTTGAGCAAACATCCCTGAAGTTCTAAAAAACCCCTATGGTACCATATGTAGTGGCTGGAGATCCATTCTTTTTAGTATCTCCTCCGCAAAACTTTTGATATTAAATCCTAATCAACATTTTTGTCAGTTCAAACGCCCAAAATTTTTAAAACTCCCTAAATACTTGCGTTTTTTGAAAAAAAAAAAATTGTTTCAATATACACAGGCTGAGGGTATATCTCTGTCGGCAAAGCCGACTGATACTTTTTTTTTGTTTAGCTTATTTTTCTACTTCCAGTGGTCATAAAATAACTATTTATTCTAGTGGTCGTAGAATAACTAGTTATTCAGTGCGACATGCCTTTGTTCAAATAATGTGTTAGTAGGGGTGTTGTAAGTAGTTACGTCAATAAAAACACATGTTGTTTTGAAACCGGTGCTTCATCGCATTTATGCTGTAACCGTAATTTGTTTACGAAGTTTGAGGATCATGAAGAAGAAATCTCTCTAGCTGATGAAACAAGAGTTCAAGCGAAGGGGAAAATTCTAATCAATGAGGGCGACATTGTGCTAAATGATGTTTTGTTTGTGCCGAATTTACAATACAATTTCATATCAATAGGCCAAGTAGCGGTGAAAGATGAAGCGAACTTTGGAAAAAAAATGTGCGTAGATATTAGTTAGACAAACAAAACAATGTGGTGCTGAAAGCAAGGAGCGTGTGGAACTTATTTTTGTACAGCGAGCCGAATAAGAGTTTGTTTATGGTGAAGACAGAAACAAATCCAAATAAGTCCCGTTACGGTCACCATGATGGGAGAGCCCACAGCAACAAGCAGACGATCGAGTGTACGTAGCCAATGTGTTTCGCAGAACAAACAGAAAGACAGGTCAATGGTTGTGGATCCCTTATAAGAGGAATATTATGCAAGAAAAAATAGATTTCTTTCTCGATCTTATGAAAAACCGGTCTTAGTTTAGATGAGTAGTTACCTCTACTCATCTAAACTAAGACCGGTTTTTCATCTTTGTGTGATGCGGAGTCTTAAATTCACAATATCCTCTACTCAACCCTTTTTCTGGAACGCTGAGTGGGGGAGATTGTGACCGACCAAAGGTTATCCACGTAGTGATCTCCTACGAATTAAAGATCCCCTAACGCCGATGTGTCAGACGAACGAGTGCCTATCGGTTTTCTAAACCAAACTACAACTGTATAAGAACGGATCCTCATTAAAAACCTGGGCGTCTCAATGCAGTATAGACTTAGTTGTCAAGTCATTTTCATGGTACAGGAGGGCTACGACATGGTCGACCTCCATTCCCTCTCTAATTCAATAATGTATGGATCTGAATGTTTTTAACAACAAAACAAACACCCCAAAACCCAATGATGACAACAATTCTGCAATGCCCATGGACACTGAATTGTTTACAGCAGCCTACACACAGCCTACGGTCGAAAATACCAAAATTACGGGAGGTGACATACAGGGGTACCCGCCCTAGCAGGTGGCAGTATCACTGAACAAAGTTGACAGTAATTAGACCTTCTGGAACGAACGCTGGCCCTGAATCTCAATCTAGATGTTTTTTCCGTTGAGGCTGAGGTCAGTTCATCGGACGACGAACTCGATACAACAGTCGTTCCAGCGACTGTAGACACAAGTGAACTGGCCTCGGCCTCAGTGGGAACAACCAATCTTGTGGACGCAGGATCAGCGAGTTTCCGGCGGACCATTCATCGGCCGAAGCCGATAAAAAAAGTCTCCAAAAGCAGGTAGCCACTGAGAATGGAGCCTGTAACATAGTCACGGCCGGAAAGGCTCCCACCGCCTCGGACAACACTGTATATCGGCTGACCAACGATAATAGGGAGTATCGTAGGGACATGCACTACCTTAAGAAGTGCATTAGCAGAGATCCCTCAACCACCTCTGTGAGGGAGTTCAATTTGACCTAGATAAATCTCAATGTAGTGAAGCACCGTAGAGAAGTCCTCAGGTTAATAGGCTCTCTCATCCAGATAACCGAGGAAGCTAAGCTGATTTCAGCACAAAAAAAAAACAAAAAGCCAGAGCAGGATCGCTGTTTGACTGAGTCAGTCTCCTGCGGACTCATATCTCCTGACCTCAATGCCTTCTTCAATTGCGAGGGGGTTGATAGCAGAGGTGAATCAACCTTTTATATAAACTGACCCGGCACCGCTCCCTGGATCCCAAGAATATCCTCCCCACCTCATCGAAAAACCCGATGAAGAGGGATAGATGAATGGAGGAACCACACCCGAAGGCCAAGATACCAAACTCAAACCGCGTATCCAAACCCTCTACCTCATCTGCCCGCCACCAAAAGAATGAGATCGGGAAGGATACCACTGTCAAGGCCAACTTGAGCCACAAGGTGTCGACACAATCTCCTCTCACCGGTGAAGGAGCTGTTAATAATACGAGTAGACCATTGATACCGGATGAGCTCCGGTTAGCGGTCATCGATCGATCTGATCCCGATGGCAGGATCAGTGACAATCGATTGCTGCTGATTGAGAACTGTCTGCATGACATTGGAGCCACCCAAACATGCACAGTTCGGAAGTGTTGCTCCATTCAGGGGTATTAAGGTCATCTGCTGTGAAAACAAGGAATCTTTAGATTTTCTTGTCAACACAATAGATGGTCTCGGTGAACTCTGGGAGAAGTGCCAATTGGCGGCTGTAAGTATGAAGGAGCTACCCAGCAGAAGGGTACTATCACGATGGGTGCCACAGCCCGCCGTGGATCCTGCACGCATACTGACAATACTCAATAGACAAAACCCCAATCTCCAGACTAGCTCTTGGAAACTTGTCAGCCACAGTCCGAAGAGTGGGGGTCTTGTCATTAGGGTGTCAATAGACATCCAAGGACAGGAGTATCTACGAACTCGTGAGGGCAAACTGCATTTTGGGTTAGGATGGATAAGGTTCTGTCTAGCTCGAAGGCACCGTAAGCAGCAGCCACTTCGCATTATGCAGATTAACCTGCAATGTGAGAAATGGATATCAATCGTGGGATCGCATCCGAATGCGGTTAAATTATAGGGAATTGGAGTTAATTTTTCACGACTCTAATTGAACTGCATCCGTATGCATGTGAGAAATGGATGTCATTCGTTGGATTGCATCCGAATGCGCATAAAATATGGGGTATGGAGTGTCTTTTTCACGACTCCGTTAGAACTGCATAAAAACATGCCGTGAAAGAACGAGTCTACATTGCAGCTTCCAATTAATTTTTCTGGGAGGTTATCGACATAACCCTCATCAACAAATACAAATCCATAATTAGGGACTGGAGGGTATCCAAAGAGTGTTCCTTTTCTGACAACCGGAAGATACTCTTCCACGTCTCTACTGATGGTATCAGACAACCACCACATAGAAATCCAAGCAAGGCCGGTTGGTGCAAGTTTACTGACTTAGCAACCGCAAAGCTGGACAATGCAGTGAGACTTGTAACGGAGCCTCTGGTGGAGAGCTATTAGGCCTCCTGCCCACTATCATACCCAGGCATGGGTCGAAAGATCTTGCTAATCTTAGGAAGATCAGCAGAATGCTTTACAATAAAGCAAATAAATCAAAGTTGTCCACAGATTGAGAGAAAGTGTCATTCAAAAAGTTCAACAGCGAAATTAAGAAATTCGGAGGGATCAAATTATACGTTAACGGAATTTTTTACATAGACGGTGCCTTTAATAATGTCAGACATGAATCCATCCATAACTCTCTCATAAGCTAAGGTATTTCCTCTTATCAATTGGATTTATGGTATGCTCAGCAGCCCAATAATCAACTCAAGCATAGGTAGGAGTTCCATTCGGAAGTATGTCTTAAGGGGTACACCCCAAGGTGGTGTCTTATTGCCACAACTGTGGCTCCTAGTAATAAACTAAATGCTTAAGGAATTTGACAAACTACGAAATAAAACTATCGCTTATGCTGACGATGTCGTCATCATGTTTAGCGGGAAGTCCCCACAAACTTTGTCGGAACTCAATTCAAATTATCGAGATGGGCGAGCATCAATGGTATTGGAGTGAACCCATCGAAGACTGAGCTCGGTTTGTTCACAAACAAGAGGTAGGTCAGACCATGTAACCTACCGGTGATGGATGGAGTCAACCTTAGTCTCTCTTCGGAAGCCAAGTATCTCGGTACCATCCTGGACTAACATGGAAAAGCAATGTCGAGGAACGTGCAAAGATAGGTCTAATAGTTCTTTACTCCAGCATGAATTCCATTGGAAAAATTTGGGGACTGAGACCAAAGGTTCTCCACTGGAGCGTCTGAAGAGCAGCATCATTATTAATCACTGGTACCTTGAAGAGCACTCCACAGGCGGCTCTAAATGCGCTACTTGATCTCCATCCAGTTAAAGAATGCATTTCGGCTCAAAGAGCTAGGTTCATGGCGCAGAAATTCTACGAAAAGTTGGAATACCAATAGTTTCAGAGAACATCAGTGATTATATATCACCACAAGTGAACTTCGGGACAATCAAAGTACATATACCCCACAGGGATAACTGGATTCCCAATCGCCCACCTCTAGACGGTATAGAAATCTACACCGACGGCTCTAAGATAGAATCAGGCACGGGAACAGGCGTCTACAGCAATTCCCTCAACTTACGACCCTCCTTCAAACTCAACGAAAATTTTAGTGTCTTCCAGGCAGAAGCATTTGCGTCAGGAAATCCGCGGAACTGATAAGCACTATGAAAGGGGACATCGTTGGACCGGTGACTATTTACGTCGATAGTCAAGCGGCCCTCAAATCACTCAGGTTCCACGCCATCAAGCCTGCGGCGATCTTAGACTGTAAGAATGCTTTGAAGGCCCTAAAATCAATCGAAAGTAATGAAAAAGCGGATGATCTGGCATGTTGCGGACCGGAGTCAACAGAAATCGCGGTCTATAACTCCATCATGCCACCCTTGTGCCACTATATGAGGTTGATAGAAAAGGGTATCTGGACAAGGGCTGTTAAAATTGGCAAAACGTACCTGGCTGTAACGTATCTAGAGCAATCTGGCCAGTCCTTTCAACCAAGAATCACTACTCTCAATGATGAAATCCGATCTGAAACTAGCAGTTGTAATTATCACGGGCCACTGCACTATAAGATCAATGACTGGCAAATGGGAAAGAAATGTAATTGCTGAATATTGCAGGTGAAAACGAAGAAGAGAGAGACAATCGAGCACCTACTATACAGTTGTCCAATGCTTATTTCCAGAAGATTGCGCACCAAGGGTGAACGCACGATTCAATCTTTAACAGCCTTCTGCAAAACCGAGCCGACAAGTCTGCTCTTCCTCGCCAAAGGCCTGGGATGGCTCCAACGGGAACGAAACATGGCAAATACGCACTCTACGTTATCGAATAAAGAGTATTGGTCTGTTCCAATACTGCAAAAATCTACTAATTTTTACTAGTTTTTTCGACATCATAAAGGAAAAATTGTTATCGCGGTAAAAAATAGTAGCTTCTTGCAGGTTATGGGGCAGGCATTATATTGGGCAGCGAGTGAAATATTCATACATTTAGATGGCAGATCGTGTTCAAAAATATAGAAAAGAATGGGATTCGATATTTTATTGAAGAAATGGATAAAAACATGAATGCGTTTTTTTTTTTTTTTTTTTTTTTAATTTCTCTTTCTGTGTAACAATTGATAATCTTTGCCATTGTTACACATTTTCGTGGTGTTTTTTATTCTTAGTCAGTAGAGATTTGTGGTGTATTTTAACACAAATTGTCTGTAGCGATTTTTACCTCGGAACAGTTGGCATCACTGAGTATTAGCACCAATATTGTGAGAGACATTATTCAGCATAGAGAGACTCGAATTTACGCGTTCACTCGTCAGGGATGCAAAATTCAGTACATAAGTACTTTTTCAGTTCCATTTCAGTATAAAAAGTACCGACGTACCCCCGCGACCAATTCAGTTATATTTTGCAGACTCTTCTCCAACACTGTGAAACATTGAAATATTTTATGTGAAACTAGAAATGCAAAATTTGCACATTGCTTCCAATATACAAATTCCTAGAAATGTTATTCTGAAAGTAATCTCTACCACCACAGTTGTGGCAAATCGACCTAATTCATTATGCGCAGACATTTATTTATGTAAACTTGGAGTACTTGTGTTACTGCGTTTGAAAGTAGCCAAGTTTATCTTCCGTATAGTAAAATTGTTTTAACACATGCGTTGAATATGCTGAGCTTTGCTCGAAGTGATATTTGGGACGATTTCTTATTGCTTGTGTCTTTTTTATATTAATTTCTAGACCAACTTCTCTAGCGTGAAGAACGAGGCCATTTAATTTGTCTTGCATGTCGTTGAATTTGTAAGACATGAGACAAATGCCGTCAGCATAATCAAGATCTTCCAGATGGCGGTGGAAAGTCCAAACTATTCATCCTTCCTTTGAGCATATTTTATCCATTACCACGTCTAGTACAATTGCAAATAACAGTGGAGACAGGGGACATCCTTGTTTCACCCCCGCGTTCGTTGTGAATGGTTCGCTCAACGTTCCGCGATGTTTTACATGCAGGGTTGTGTTGCTGTACATCGCCTTAATTATTTGTATGATTTTCTGGGGCACGCGTTTCATTTTTAATGCTGACCAAAAGGCATTTCTTTTGATGGAGTCGAATGCTTTACGGAAGTCCACAAATACCAAATATAGTGGAGTTCTCCATTCCAAGGACTGTTCTATAATGACACTTAGAGTGTTCGTCTGGTCTACACAGCTTCGATATGGGCGGAATCCGGCTTGTTTGTCATGTAATGATTTTTCAATGCTCTGCAGCCTATCGTTTATTATAGTCGATATGATTTTATAAACAGTGTTAAGCAAAGTAATTCCGCGCCAGGTATCACAAATCTTTTTTCGGTAACTTTATTATAGTACCTTTCGTCAACGTTTCTGGTAGTGTCTCGTTTTCCCATGCTTCTAGAATATGCGGGTGTATAATTGTTGCTGTTAGCGTAGCATCCACTTGCAACAGTTCTGGTGGTATACCGTCCTCTCCTGGAGCCTTGTTATACCCTCCACCATAGTATGGAGGGTATATTAAGTTTGTTTTTCCGTTTGTAACGCATTGAACTACTCATTTGCATTGAACTATATATATTCTTGATCAGGGTAAAATTCTAAGTCGATCTGAGCACGTCCGTCCGTCCGTCCGTCCGTCCGTCCGTCTGTGGTAATCACTCTAGCATCCACAAAAATGGAGATAGGACGCTGAAATTTTAGGAAAATGCGTCTTTTGTTTGCAGGCAGGTCAAGTTCGATGATGGGCTATATCGGTCCACGTTTTGGTATAGCCCCCATATAACGGTACCCCCCGATTTTCGGTATTTTGACGTTTTTAGCTACATTTTTAGACCGATTTAGCTATAATTTAACATTTAGGGTTCTTAAGTATTAATAAACTTATATAACAAAAGTTGTGGACATAGGTCCACGTTTTGGTATAGCCCCCATATAACGGTACCCCCCGATTTTCGGTATTTTGACGTTTTTAGCTACATTTTTAGACCGATTTAGCTATAATTTAACATTTAGGGTTCTTAAGTATTAATAAACTTATATAACAAAAGTTGTGGACATAGGTCCACGTTTTGGTATAGCCCCCATATAACGGTACCCCCCGATTTGCGGTATTTTGACGTTTTTAGCTACATTTTCAGACCGATGTAGCTATAATTTGACATTTAGGGTTCTTAAGTGTCAATAAACTTATATAACAAAAGTTGTGGACATAGGTCCACGTTTTGGTATAGCCCCCATATAACGGTACCCCCCGATTTACGGTATTTTGACGGTTTTAGCTACATTTTCAGACTGATTTGGCTATAATTTGACATTTATGGTTCTTAAGTGTCAATAAACTTATATATTAGAAGTTGTGGACATAGGTCCACGTTTTGGTATAGCCCCCATATAACGGTACCCCCGATATACGATATTTTGACGTTTTTAGCTACATTATCAGACCGATGTAGCTATAATTTGAAATTTAGGGTTCTTAAGTGTTAATAAACCTATATAGCAAAAGTTGTGGACATAGGTCCACGTTTTGGTATAGCCCCCATATAACGGTACCCCCCGATTTGCGGTATTTTGACGTTTTTAGATACATTTTCAGACCGATGTAGCTATAATTTGACATTTAGGGTTCTTAAGTGTCAATAAACTTATATAACAAAAGTTGTGGACATAGGTCCACGTTTTGGTATAGCCCTATATAACGGTACCCCCCGATTTACGGTATTTTGACGGTTTTAGCTACATTTTCAGACCGATTTAGCTATAATTTGACCTTTAGGGTTCTTAAGTATCAGTAAACTTATATATTAGAAGTTGTGGACATAGGTCCACGTTTTGGTATAGCCCCCATATAAAGGTACCCCCCGATTTACGGTATTTTGACGGTTTTAGCTACATTTTCAGACCGATTTAGCTATAATTTGACATTTAGGGTTCTTAAGTATCAATAAACTTATATATTAGAAGTTGTGGACATAGGTCCACGTTTTGGTATAGCCCCCATATAACGGTCCCCCCCGATTTACGGTATTTTGACGTTTTTATCTACATTTTCAGACCGATATAGCTATAATTTGACATTTAGGGTTCTTAAGTGTAACTAAACTTATATAACAAAAGTTGTGGACCAAGGTCCACGTGTTGGTATAGCCCCCATATAACGGTACCCCCGATTTACTACATTTTGACGTTTTTATCTACATTTTCAGACCGATTTAGCTATCAATTGACATTTAGGGTTCTTAAATGTCAATAAACTTAGATAACTAGTGGACACAGGTCCATGTTTTGGAATAGCCCCCATATAACGTTACCGCCCGATTTCAGGAATTTTGCCAACAAGTTTTAACTGAATTATCTGTAATTTGAACATTTGACATTTGAAATTCTTAGTGGTCACCACACCTCTCCACTAAAAATTGTCAAGAAAGCCCCCATATAACGGTACCTCCCGATTTTCAGTAATTTGATGATTTTAGCTACAATATTAAACCGAACTAGCAGTAATTTGACATTTGAAGTTCTTAGTGGTCACAACACCTCTCCATCAAAAATTGTCAACATAGGTCCATGTTCGGATATAGCTCCCATGTAACGGTACCTCCCAATTTTCTGTAATTTGGCCATTTTAGCTAAAATTTTTAACAAAACTAACTGTAATTTGACATCTGCATCAACAATTTTCAACATAGCCCCAATATAACGATACTTCCCGATTTTCGGTACTTTGAGGATTTTACTTAAAATGTTTAACCGAACGTAGGTCCATGTTTTTGTATAGCCCCTAAACAAACCTCCCGATTTTCCGTACCTTAGCTTTATTTTTGGACGAACTTTCTGTAATTTGAAATTTAAAAGCCAACAAAAATTGTTCATTTAAGTTCATATTTTCGTATAGCCCAGATACCTCCGAACTAGCTGCTAATGACATTTGAAGTTCCCACGTTATGTACCGATTTCTAGCCCACCAAAAATTGTCAACAGTTAGATATAGGCACCATAAAAAAGGGCCTCCCGAATGAAGCATTTTATGTACATTATCTGACATTTTAACGTACTCACTTAAAGTTGGGGACAGGAATGAATATTTTATGGTGGAGGGTATGAAAAGTTCGGCCCGGCCGAACTTAATGCTTTTTTACTTGTTCTTTTTGAGTTTGTTTATCGCTGTTGCAATTTCAGCTATGTTTGGAGTGTCGGCGTCAACAGTTTCATCATGGTTTTGATTTGTTTTCATATTTGATCGCTTTGAACATCGTTTTATTCAAAAATGCTACTGATTGTTTCAAAGTGTTGTTTCCACCGATTTATTTGTTGATCAACATTGGTTAATAGTTTTTTGTCGATGTCTTTTACAGCTTTGGGTTTGATGACTGATTTGTCATGCGACTTATAACTTTATAAAGATCCTTCATGTTATTTGCTCCTGCCGCTACCTCTGCTTCTCGGGCCATTTTCTCCGCATATTGTCTTTTGTCATTATGAGTTGAGCCTTTTGCAAGTTTTGCAATGACTTTATACTGCCCCATATACCACGGATTTTGTGTTGATTTCTGTTTTAAGTCATTCCTTTCTTTGATCAAATTCCAAGTATTGTCGGAAATCCATTCTTTTCGTTCTGTTTTCTCCTCGTATCCTATGTGGTTTTTCGCAATGGATTTGAGGGTACTGCATGCATCTTCCCATGATCTTGTAATGTTGGATTGTGTTTGCATCCTTAATATTTGTGTATTAGTTTGTGTGGAAATAAGGAACCACCTATTACCATTTGAAATGTCTGACAATGTTCTACAAAGCGAACACCGTTATTGTTTCTTATGCCTATGCCGTGCTTTCGAGATTATGAAGCCCACTCCGCTCTCACTCTTGTCCGCTTTCCCACTATAGAGAACCATATTTACATTGGCTGATGTCATTTCTCCATATCCGCACCACCTCATTTCGATTATCCCAAGGATTTTGAGCTCCATATAGCGAGCCGCTTGATGCAAGACCGACGACCGCTGTTAGATCCACAGGCCTCTCCTTATGGAGTACAGACGCTAATTGTAGTGGTGTGGTCTGTTCCTCCGCCGTAGTAGCAGTATCTCGATATTTTTTCTAAATTAATATTAAATAACTAGTTTAAAATAGTTACTAAGAGAAGTCACTGTCTTTTATTTCAACAACACCAAATAAACTATATATCCATAAAAAGCAATTGGCAATCTATGGATTAAAATACACATATTATTTTATAGTACAGTAGGAATATCTAATATAATGTTTATATTGGAATGCATCGTATTATTTATATATGCACTTTTTTAATGTAATTTCTCCTTTCTAGTATTGATAATCATCCCTGTTCCCTATCTTTTTACCAACGCGAAAAATGAATGAAGTCGAATTCTTGCGCTTATTGTGTGTATGTTTTCAGTTTTTCGTTATTGATGGACAGATCTACGCCTTCAGTACCGTTGAACTTCACCATTCAAGGCAATTTGTATCACGACACATTCGAGAAAATTTAATGAAAATTGGTTCGCTGTTTAAAAAGTGGCCGGGACTTCGGGTCATAACTAAGAACAATTGATCGGGGCACAATCGTCGTTGTCTCGCAAATAAATTTATACACCGATGCGTTCGTAAGTGTTGCAAATATAGCGATTTTAAAAAAATATTGTACCCTACGTAATAAATCATATTTTTCATAATCTTTAGGGCAGATGGTATTGCAAGTCTTATTCATTTACGGCTTTTTTATTTGTTTATTTTCGCACAACGCGGTTAATATACTTACCTCTAACTAACAATTCTTCAAATGTGCCAACGACAACACCCTTCCGTACATTCCGCCAACTATCCCAAATTTTTAAAGGCCTCTTGCCACGTGATTCCTGTAAAGACAAAATACAATAAATATACATATGTATGTGTAAGTATGTATTCAAATGCATAGATAGGCAATAAAATGTTTGCAAACGATGAATTTTCACTGTATAGATCTTCAAGTAAAAGCTACAAAAAGTTTCTGGGGCAAAGTTTTATACCCCCAACGAAGACTAAATAAAAAAATATCAGCCATTTCTGAGGAATATTGAGGCCACAACGTTCAAAACACCGAAAATCGGGAGGTACGTTTTATGGGGGCTATTGAAGGCGTGTAACTATACCGGCAACTTTCGTATGGAACGTTTAATACTCCAAATGAAGACCAGATCGGTGGATTATTGTGGCCACAACCTTCAAAATACCGAAAATCGGGAGGTACCGTTCTATGGAGCCTATATGATGGCGTGAACCTATACTTATACCGGTTTTGTACCCGACAACGAAGACTAAGTTTCAAATTTCAGCCATTTCGGTGTGATAATGAGGATAAAACCTTCAAAATACCGAACATCGGGTGGTGCCGTTCTATGGGGGCTATATCAAAACGTATATCGGTCCACCGTGGTGCAATGGTATGCACGCCCGCCTTGCACGCAGAAGGTCGTGGGTTCCATTCCCCGGCCAGGTAACATCAAATTTTTAACGGTGGCAAAATACCCCTCAGTAATGTTGGCGACATTTCTTGAGTATTTCAGCCATGTAAAAGTTCTATACAAGTGGTGTCTTAAGACACGCCGTTTGGACTCGGCAATAAGCAGTAGGTCCCGTATCATTGAGCTAATATGAATCGGGGTGCACTCATTGATATGAGAGGAGTCTCCCTTGTCCCGCCTGGGATGTTTGTGGAACAATTATTATTATATTATTATATCGGTCCACATTTGCAATACCAAACATCCTAGGATAAATATAAACTTTTATACCAAATTGCAAAGCTCTATCTAAAAAATTGTGAGCTGTATCTTGACGGACATTGTTATATCGACTTAGAATTTTACCCTGAACAAGAATACAGTCTGTCGCAAAAGTTAGTATACAACGTTGAAACCAAAATGTATCTTCTCTTCTTCTTTATTACACTGTGCAACAAAATGGATGGGTGACGTAGGGGATGGAAGATACCAAGGAACGGTCCTGACCGGTTTTAACATGGCAAAGCCCAGGATTTATCTTGGTCCCTCTTTCATCTCAAGTGGACACTGACCTCCTCGTGGTGTCACCTGGGGAACTGCCTTTAACACCCGTTAAAGGTAGTGAGCTAACATGTGCCGCGCGTTCACCCATAAGAACGTTAAAAACTTGGGTTTGGGCGTCGGGTTAGTAACCCTCCCCTAGAAAAAAACAGCCTACTATGAAAAAACGAAAGAAAAGAAAAACAAACCCCTCTAAAGTTGACGAACCCCGCAAACGTTTTAAGGACCATGATCTGCGAATCTGCACCTGGAATGTTCGCACTCTTTATAGAGAAGGTGCAGTCTTCGCATTGGCAGACGTACTTGGAAAGTACAAAGCCGATATTACTGCCATACAGGAAATACGATGGACTGGGAAAGATGTCACAACAACACCTAAAGGTGACGCACTGTATTATAGCTGCCATGACACAAAGCATGAGTTTGGTTGCGGTTTTGTAGTTGGTCGGAGGTTAAAACATCTGGTCTCCAGCTTCACCCCAGTGAATGAAAGACTTGCTACAATTCGATTTAAAGCAAAATTCTTCAACATCAGCTTTATCTGCGCTCATGCCCCAACCGAAGACAAGGACGAACAGACCAAAGATATATTCTACGAGAGCTTAGAAGAAACATATGACCGTTGTCCTGCCCATGACATTAAAATTGTTCTAGGCGATTTTAATGCCAAAATTGGAAAGGAGAATATCTTTGGACAAACAGTTGGGAAATTCAGTCTACATAGTGAAACATCAGACAATGGAATGAGGCTGATAGACTTCGCAGCGGCAAAAAACATGGTAGTTAGCAGTACCAGATTTAAGCATCTCGATATTCATAAGGGCACTTGGCTGTCTCCAGACCAAAGAACAATAAATCAAATTGATCACGTTGTGATAGATGGAAGACATTCATCGAGCGTGTTGGATGTACGATCGTTCCGAGGAGCAAACATAGATTCGGACCATTACCTCGTTGCAGCAAAGGTACGTACCCGTCTAAACGTTGCAAATAAAGCACGGACAGACACAACACGAAAGTTGGACATCGCCAAGCTACAAACACAACAGATAGCCACAGCATATTCCACTCAACTGACCCAATTGCTTAATGATAGCGCTTCTCGTCCCGATAACATATCAGCACAATGGCAAAATATTGCCCACTCCATGCAAACAGCCGCAAAATCAGTACTTGGATACCAGAGACCTCCACCAAAGAATCCGTGGTATGACCAGGAGTGCCGTGCTGCTACCGAAGAAAAAAATGCGGCATATAGGGCTACTTTACAATCAGTAGCAACGCGTAGCGCACGAGAGAGGTATCGGGAGAAAAGGAGAGAGGAGAAACGTCTTTTCCGCAGGAAAAAGAGAGAAATGGAAAAGAGGGAGTGTGAACAAATGGAGATGTACAGGAGACAGAACGAAGTCCGAAAATTCTACCAAAGAGTGAAGCATCAAACTGATGGCTTTGGTACAGGAATATCCTCCTGTAGAGATCAACAAGGTAATTTGGTAACTGATACAGATAGTGTGCTCAGGATATGGAAAGAACATTTTTCCAAACTGTTGGTATCCGATAGCAGTGAAGACGGCGAAGATACCACAGATCCAATCCCAGATGATGGTATTGAATGTATACCGCCCAGCCAAGATGAGGTAAGGACAGCAATAAACCGGCTGAAGAATAATAAGGCGGCAGGAGCAGATGGCCTACCAGCCGAGCTGTTCAAAACCGGAGGCGACACGCTGATAAGGTGTATGCATCAGCTAGTTAGCACCATCTGGCAGGAAGAACGCGTACCCGACGATTGGAACGTGAGCATCCTATGTCCAGTCCACAAGAAGGGTGATAAGACTGTGTGCTCCAATTATAGGGGCATAAGTCTGCTCCCTATTGCATATAAGATAGTATCTGGCATATTGTGTGAGAGACTAAAGCCTATGGTCAATGAAATTATTGGACCCTATCAGTGCGGCTTTAGACCTGGCAAATCCACCATTGACCAGATATTTACCTTGAGACAAATCCTGGAAAAGACCCAAGAAATGCAGATCGACACCTTCCATCTTTTCGTCGATTATAAAGCAGCATTCGACAGCCCTATACGTTCAAAGGTGTTCCAAGCCATGTCTGATTTTGGTATTCCTGCAAAGTTAATTCGACTTTGTAGAATGACATTAACTGAGACGAGATCCTCAGTTAAAATTGGAAAGAACCTCTCCGAAGAGTTTACTACCAAAAGAGGTTTCAGACAAGGAGACGGCCTGTCGTGTGATCTATTTAACATCCTACTGGAAAAGGTCATACGAGACGCGAAGGTCAAAAGAAATGGAACAATATACACGAACAGCCACATGTTACTGGCTTATGCCGACGACATTGACATCATGGGTCGATCGGTAAAGGAAGTAACTGACACCTTTACAAAAGTCGAACGAGAATCTGCTAAAGTTGGTCTGGCAGTAAACGGCGTAAAAACCAAGTTGATGGTATCGACGCGTAATATGTCCATAAACACCGCACCATCTGTGAATGTTGGTACCTATAATTTTGAGGTAGTAAAGGACTTCGTCTACCTCGGCACCGCCATAAACACAACAAATAACATCAGTTGTGAAATACGAAGATGAATAGTGTTGGCTAACAGATGCTACTTTGGGCTGAGTAAGCAGTTTAGGAATAAAGCCACCTCTCGTCAAACAAAAATAACACTGTACAAAACACTGATACTACCCGTGCTAATGTATGGTTCCGAAGCATGGGTACTTGCTCAAGCAGATAAGGCAGTGCTTTGTGTGTTTGAGAGAAAAATTCTACGAAAGATCTATGGGCCAATCTGTGTTGACGGCGAATATCGGCGTCGTATGAACATCGAGCTGTATCAACTATACAATGACATCAATATAGTTGAACGAATCGAGATACAACGATTGCGATGGCTAGGCCATGTTATAAGAATGAGTGATGATGAACCCGCTAAAAAGGCGTATAAATACGGGCCGCATGGAGGTTCTCGCAGATCTGGAAGGCCAAAGCTTCGTTGGAGCGAACAAGTGAAACGAGATATCACAAAGCTACATATCCCAGATTGGGAAAATACAGCAGCAAACAGAGAGGATTGGAGATTTTTTCTTAGTTCGGCTTATGGAACAAATGTTCTGTAAAAGGCCAGCTAAGTAAGTAAGTAAGCAACAAAATGGAGCTCAAAGTCTGGGGGGTAGAAAATTCCTATTGAAGATGAAAGCCCCTGGTGAGTACATACAGAACCCCGAAGGACAGATTCGCCGTGAGTCGAACTTTCGCGATATGGCGTGATGAATATTTGGCTGGAGACCCTAAAAGCCATCTGGAATCAGCGTTATATCTTTGTTCGTTGTTGTTTAAGCTTATATTTAAGATGACATGTCTTCAGTCAAATCAAATGAGGATTTTTTTCGTAGAACATTTCGACCTTCTATCATGCTTCCTTCAATGTCCTTTTCGTCCTTTAGGTACGGTTCCCAAAGACATAAAATCGATAAAATCATGTTTAAGCGGTCGTTTTTCACTTTTACCCGAATCTTGCTCAGACAGCCCTATATCTATTTATTTCAATACATTATTGTTAACCTATTGACGTCTAATGCATATTAGTCATATCTGTTTGACAATTTTAATAGCTTTCTAATGATATGCATATACGGTTATTCGGTTCATAAAAACCGGATAAAAATTCGGTTTTAATATCAGAATAACCGGTCCCATAATTCGGATATCCGGATATTTATTCCAAAAAATAATGAAATTAACGTGCAATACAAGATACAACTGTTTTAAAGACTCCGAGAATTCTAGATCATCAATAGGTTAACAATAATGTATTGAAATAAATAGATATAGGGCTGTCTGAGCAAGATTCGGGTAAAAGTGAAAAACGACCGCTTAGAAATGATTTTATGTTTTTGGGAACCGTACCTAAAATCTTCCGAGCGACATTTTTGTAGAATATTCCGAAGCTGAAAAATGTCATCTTGTGCCACTTTTATTGCGGTTCTTGAAATAAAGGACGAAAAGGACATTGAAGGAAGCATGTTAGAAGGTCGAAATGTTCTACGAAAAAAATCCTCATTTGATTTGACTGAAGACATGTCATCTTAAATATAAGCTTAAACAACAGCGAACAAAGATATAACGCTGATTCCAGATGGCTTTTAGGGTCTCCAGCAAAATATTCATCACGCCATATCGCGAAAGTTCGACTCACGGCGAATCTGTCCTTCGGGGTTCTGTATATACTCACCAAGGGCTTTCATCTCCAATAGGAATTTTTCACCCCCTCAAAATTTCGGTTCACAGTGTTATATAAAACTGAAATAACGTTCGTACGTGAATCAACAACTCGACCAATTTACAACCGATTTGCTTCGCGTTTGTCTTAAAATGTTCGTACTTATCCAAGGAAGGATCTGGCATATTTTCAGAGAATATTGCTACATCTCCTGAAAGTAACATTGGCTATATAAATTATTGAAATTCCACGTTGATCTGGAGATATAGCATCGGAATCAGAGGTATCTCCAAAAAATGTAAAAATTGTATGTGAATATCTATAGAACGGTAAAAGATATAGTCTCCAAAATTCAAACTGTGTGACGCAAAATGATTTGGAAATAAGTATGCAAAATTATATTCAAATCGGTTCAGATTTGGATATAGCTCCCATATATATGTTGATTTCATGTATTTGATGCGCGAAACACGCTACGTATGTCCAATTTCATTGAAATTTGAAATGTGTGACGGAATTTGTTGTAGAAGTAAATATGCCATAGCATTTTGAAATCGGTTGATTTCATGTATTTGATGCACCAAACACGCTATGTATGTCCAATTTCAATAAATTTTTTGACGGAATTTTGTGTAGAAATTAGTATGTCAAATTATTGAAATCGTTTCAGAGTTGGATATAGCTCCCATATATATATTTTCGCCGATTTCATGTATTTGATGCAACAAATTTCATTGAAATTTGTAATGTGTGCCATAATTTGATGTGGAAATAAGTATGCCAAATTATATTGAAATCGGTTTAGATTTGTATATAGCCCCCATATATATTTTCGATCCATTTCATGTATTTGATGCACCAAACACGCTACGTATGTATGTCCAACTTCAATGAAATTTCGAATGTGTGGCGGAATTTAGTGTAGAAATTAGTATGCCAAATTATATTGAAATCGGTTGAAATTTGGATATAGCTCCCGAACATATTTTCGGCCGATTTCATTATTTGATGCGCCAAACACGCTACGTATGTCCAATTTCAATGAAATTTCGAATGTGTAGTGGAATTTGGTGTAGAAGTAAGTATGCCATAGTATATTGAAATCGGTTCAGGATATAGCTCCCATTGCTACATAGCCTGAAAGTAACATTGGCTATATGAATCTCTGAAATTCCACGTTGATCTGGAGATACAGCATCGAAATCTGAGTTATATCCAAAAAATGTAAAAGCAGTATGCGAATATCTATAGAACGCTAACAGATATAGTCTCCAAAATTAGAAAGTGACGCAAAATGATTTGGAAATAAGTATGCAAAATTATATTGAAATTGGTTCAGTTTTATTTTATTTAAAGTTTCTCGACCTTTAAGTTTTTATTTATTATGTTTTAAGACTTCGTCTTATCGGGCTATAAGGTCTTCGTTATCAGATTTGGATATAGCTCCCATATATATTTTCGGTTGATTTCATGTATTTGATGCACCAAACACGCTATGTATGGAGCAGGAGGTAACGCTCCTCCTAAATCCTTTCCGACTATAAGCACTACGTAGGTAACATTTACAAATTTCATATACTCTTACACAATTTCGGCAGATTGGATCTCCCCTTTAAAAAAGAGAATTAAATAAGAAAAATACTATGTTTGAATTTATTTTACTCATGCAAGTAATTTTTCCAAGTGCGATACCTTATATTCTGTTGTTAATGTTTACTCCAATAATGATTTAGAAATGTCATAACAAAAATATAGGTAACTGTTTATTTTTCACTCATCCCTCTAAAGAAGCGTGTCGGATATGTAGTATTTAGTATATGTAGCCTTGGTTAATTCCTTTCTGACTATTAGTACACGCGAACTATAATGATGACTTTTACTAACATCAAAATCGCTCCCTTAAATATCGAATCAGAAATTCAATAATTTATTATTATCCCTTATGTATACACGCGTGATATTTTTTAATAAAAGGGCAACCTGAAATCAGAACCGATTTCACAATAATTCTGCACACATTTTACAAATCTTGACAGTTTTCAATATAATTGGGCATACATAGCGTGTTTGATGCATCAAATACATGAAATCGGCCGAAAATATGTTCGGGAGTGGTAATCAAAACTGAAACGATTTCGATATAAATTGGGAAATGTATTTCTAGACCAAATTCTGTCAGACATTCCAAATTTCAATGAAATTGGACATACGTAGCGTGTTTGGTACATCAAATATATGAAATCGGCTGAAAGTATATATGAGAGCAATGTCCAAATCTTAACCGATTTCAATATAATTTGGCAAACTTATTTGTAGACCAAATTCCTTCACACATTCTGAATTTAATTAAAATTGAACATTAGGGTTATGACTTTTTTACAACCTCATATCCCTGTATCATAGCGTGATGAGTTTTGCCATAAGATTACATAAAATTTTAATTATAAGGTGATTCGGTGAAAAAACCTCACGCACAAAATGATTTTAAAATTTGAATTTATCAAAATTATGGAAAATTTCTTGAAGTCACTGAAAACAGATATAGGGCCATTATTACATGTGTTCTTTTACTATCTGATGGATTTGAAAATGCAAAATAAACTAATTTGGAGACATCAAAAATAACATTTTCACATTGAAAGATAATGACAAGAATCATCAATCATCACTTCTAACTTTAAGTTTTAACAAAAAACAAAAGATTTAAAAACAAAAATTTGAAAACAAAGTGACTTTTTTCACGACTTTTTTAATATTTGAATGTAATAAACGTTATTATAGTTATTAGTGGGCTTATATTTATTTATTTGTGCAACAAAAAATAATTTTTTGAAAAAAAAATTTTTTTCATTTCATATATTTTTTCAAAAAATTATTTTTTAAAATCGATTTGTGCGTGAACTTTTTTTATATTTCAATGGAATAAACGATAGCATAGTGATTAATAGGCAAAAGTTCATTCATCCCTGCTACAGGAAATCATTTTTGAGGAAAAATGTCAAAAAGTCATAACCCTATTGAACATACATAGCGTGTTGAAGCATCAAATATATATATTTTTATAATTATCATCATGGAGTAGTTCAATTTGCAATTTAATTGTAATCGGCCATTGGGCTTAAAATTGCATTATATGAAAGAAATAAATAAATAAAAATACATGAAATCGGCAGAAAATATATATGGAAACCATCTTCAAATCTGAGCCGATTTCAATATAATTTGGCATACTTATTTTTTTGGAGATACCTCCGATTCCGATTCTATATTTCCAGAAAAACGTGGAATTTCAAAGATTCATATAGCCAACGTTACTTTCAGGCGATGTAGTAATGGGAGCTATATCCAAATCTGAACCGATTTCAATATTATTTGGAATACTTCTTTCTACACCAAATTCCGTTACACATTCCAAATTTCAATGAATTTGGACATACGTAGCGCGTTTGGCGCATTAAATATATGAAATCGGCCGAAAATATGTTCGGGAGCTATATCCAAATCTCATACGTGAAATCATGTATAAATATATATATATATGTTAACTCATCATTCCCAAAAAATTATTTTGAACAAAGCTCATAAATTTGGTAAAATAATTTAATTTGCGTGGAAGTTATGACCGCGTAAATGAATAAAAATAGGAAAAAACGTTGAAGCTAACGAGGTTTTTTACGTTACTATTTGATTGCTGATTAAACCGTTCAAATGTCGGACATATGTCCAAAGTAAAAGTAGAAGAATACAAAATGAAGATTACACTTTTAATGTATCACTTTTCGAAATTTCCACTGCTTCCACCTTTTATGGATGCTGACATTTTTAAGCCGGGTTGTAGGTGTTTTTCGTATTTTTAATTTAACTGGAATGCGCATTCGAGTATTTGAAAAAACAACTAATAGGATTAAAGTACTCGCAATTACGCATAATTTGATATGTATATTGACTATGTAGCCCACACAGCAGCAGAGTAATCTACTGCCAAAGGCCAAAATTTAGTGCGATATTTTTTCTAGAAAACATATTTTTAGGGTACAGTATTTACAATATCATTTTGAGTGCGCAGGTACCCCGCGATATTTTAGTTTTTCGGCGGTCCGGATCATATAAATAGATCGTGAAAATCCATCCACTAGAACGGCGAAAACAGCAACTGCAAAAACCGAAAAATGTGCGAAAAATGTTTTTGAAAATATCGCGGATTTAGTCGCATTTTCTGTGGGTCGTTTTCTTGTGAATGAAAAAACTGACACATCACTCGCGGTTTTGCGAAAACAGCTGTTTAAAACATTTAGTGGCATGGGAGCTGTATCCGAGTTTTCCCAAAAATAGTGTGTGATGCTACATCCACGGTTCTTGATGGATTTGATCGAAATAGGATTAGATCGATGTATTTTTCCACGGTTGGTAGTGAAATCGGATGCGCATAAAAAGTGTATGCACTGTGTGCAAATTATAAGCGTTATACAGATTGTTGAACACTAAACTGCAGACGACGGTACATCTTAGCGGCCAAAGTAAATCCTGGCAAATGTGTACAAATTAAAAGAGACGAATTCGCCGTATTGATAAACCGCATGCGCATCAAGCGATTTTGAGGATTTCGCGATTTACACGCATTTCAAATGATACAGTTTTATTTGAAGATTATACCCCATTCAAAGGAACCCAACATTTATTTGAACGTACTCGAGAAGTGATTAGAATAAACAAGTAAGAAAAGCGTTAAGTTCGGTCGGGTCGAACTTTTTATACCCTCCACCACAAATTTCAGCCATTTCGGTGGATTAATGTGGCCACAACCTTCAAAATACCGAAATTCGGAAGGTACCGTTCTATGGGGGCTATATGATGGCGTGGACCTATACCTACAATTTTTTGGGGGAAAGTTTTATACGCCTAAAGAAGACTAAATACCAAATTTCAGCCATCTCGGTGTGATAATGAGGCTAAAACGTTCAAAATATCGAAAATCGGGAGATATCGTCCTATGGGGGCTATATCAAAACGTGGACCTATATAATCATTTTATGGTAGAAATGTTTTTTAGCCTCTGGAAACACAAAATACAAAGTTACAACCGATTCTTTGGTCAAATGGGTCTAATACATTCAAACTATATTAAAATGACGCGTACTTTATAAGGGGCCTTATGTGGGGGCTATACCAAAATGTGGACCTATATAACCCAACTTTGGTAGGAATATTTTCTGGCCTCTGAAGACACGAAATAAAAAATTACAACCAATTCTGTGGTCAAATGGGTCTAATGCATTCAAAATATATTAAAATGACGCGTACTTTATATGGGGCCTTATATGGGGGCTATACAAAAACGTGGACCTATATAACCCAACTTTGGTAGGAATATTTTTTGGCCTCTGGAGACACAAAGTACCAAATTACAACCAATTCGGTGGTAAAATGGGCCAAATATCTTAAAAATTCCTTAAAACGACGACGCGTCACGCGTCATTTTGTATGGGGGCTATACGAAAGCGTGGACCTACATAGCCCGCTTTCAATACCAAAAGTCTTACGTAAATATAACATATTTTCCCAAAATTTCATCAACCTACGTCAATCCGTTCGGGCGCTAGAGTGATTTCCACAGACGTACGGACATGGCTATATCGATGTAGAATTGCACGCTGATCAAGAATATATATACTTTGTGGGGTCTACAATGATTATTTCGAGTAGTTACAAACGTAGTGACAAACTTAATTGCGTGCAATTTAACTAAAACAGAAGAATAACTCCGACCTAATATTCTTACATTTTCTTCAACTAACTCACAGAAAAAATTGAAAAATATTTTCTCTTACAAAAATTTTATAACTTCCCTCAATATATATATATTTTTATACCCTCCACCATAGGATGGGGGTATATTAAGTTTGTCACTACGTTTGTAACTACTCGAAATAATCATTGTAGACCCCACAAAGTATATATATTCTTGATCAGCGTGCAATTCTACATCGATATAGCCATGTCCGTCCGTCTGTCCGTCTGTCCGTCTGTCCGTCTGTGGAAATCACTCTAGCGTCCGAACGGATTGACGTAGGTTGAAGAAATTTTGGGAAAATATGTTTTAGTTACGTAGGACTTTTGGTATTGAAAGCGGGCTATGTAGGTCCACGCTTTCGTATAGCCCCCATACAAAATGACGCGTGACGCGTCGTCGTTTTAAGGAATTTTTAAGATATTTGGCCCATTTTACCACCGAATTGGTTGTAATTTGGTACTTTGTGTCTCCAGAGGCCAAAAAATATTCCTACCAAAGTTGGGTTATATAGGTCCACGTTTTGGTATAGCCCCCATATAAGGCCCCATATAAAGTACGCGTCATTTTAATATATTTTGAATGTATTAGACCCATTTGACCACAGAATTGGTTGTAATTTGGTATTTTGTGTCTTCAGAGGCCAGAAAACATTCCTACCAAAGTTGGGTTATATAGGTCCACGTTTTGATATAGCCCCCACATAAGGCCCCTTATAAAGTACGCGTCATTTTAATATATTTTGAATGTATTAGACCCATTTGACCAAAGAATCGGTTGTAACTTTGTATTTTGTGTTTCCAGAGGGTAAGAAACATTTCTGCCATAAAATGTATATATAGGTCCACGTGTTGATATAGCGCCCATAATACAATATCTCCCGATTTTCGATATTTTGAACGTTTTAGCCTCATTATCACACCGAGATGGCTGAAATTTGGTATTTAGTCTTCTTTAGGCGTATAAAACTTTCCCCCAGAAATTTGTAGGTATAGGTCCACACCATCATATAGCCCCAATAGAACGGTACCTTCCGAATTTCGGTATTTTGAAGGTTGTGGCCACATTAATCCACCGAAATGGCTGAAATTTGTGGTGGAGGGTATAAAAAGTTCGGCCCGACCGAACTTAACGCTTTTCTTACTTGTTCTTTTTTTTTTTTTGCTAAAATGTGCAAACCGCTAAACAGATTTCTATATTTTTGGTTCCATTTGAATCGTCGCGATGCTTGGATTACGTACATATTTTTAAAATATTTTTCCGATGCATAAACAGCTTAAATTTTAATAAAACAATTTGCAAGCAAGCAGTTTTTTTAATTCTTTCTTAATTTCCGCTAAAATTTACAACTTTGTCACTAACGTTATGGAACCTCAGTAATCATATAGTACGTAGGAAGCCCTTAATTAACAATGTTTCGCAATATAATGAGTAGCGTTGTTTTAAGATTTATTTCATATTATCAGAATTAAAACCGCCATAACTATTGCGCGCAACAACCAAAATTAGTATCTCGAACAGATTTGAGAATCGGATTTTTTTCCCAATCTATGTACCAAAAATCTTTCATGTAGCTTAACATTTTTTTTTTAATTTTTTTTATGGAAAACTAAAAAATTTTGATATTTCCTCATATATATGTTATCATTCCCACAACACATACCACTGTCGATGACCAACGGTCATCTGACACCGCTCAAACAGTACGACACTTGCCGTTAACAATGCTAAGCAGGCAAAATAAAATAACAGCCTGTTCATGTATGTCGACCGAAAGGTTTTTTGCGCTTCGGAAGTGAAAAAAAAAACATTTTCTGTTCATGAAAACGCCTGCACATAAACGTACACTTTTCCATTAAATATGGGTTTATGTATTTCGAAAGGACTGTCTCTTAGCTGCCGAGTAGAACGTTTTGTAGACACGTTTTAATGGCGGTTTCATTCATTGTTTTGAAGAAATTAATCGTGCATGTTCTGGAATTCACCGTGTATCCATTTCACATCACACATGCACTTCGCCTGTGAAAGCAATTGATGTTCTGTGTTTCACGTGAAAAGAGCTTTCATATTTCACGAAAGAACTTTGGAAAGCTTTATTACAGCTTTCAAACTTTATCATTAACAATGAAAAAATATCAGTCTGCGTTGGCGCATCAACGAATACACATGCGTGTGTGGGTATGTACGCTTTGTTCTTTTGATTGTTTACGAAACAGACGTAAACAAAGAAACCAACTTCTACAAGAGCGCGTACATGTTGAATTTGGTACTTTAGGAAAAAAATACATTTTAAATCATATTTTGTTAAGAAAATTAAATATTTTTTTAAATGCTAATAGAAAACACATTAGATTTTAGTCCTATGCAGTTTTTTTGTAGAAAATTTCAATTAGTTTCTTTAAAAAATAAGGATTCACTCAGCTCTCGCTATCAAAATTACAGTGTGAGGAATACATCCCAACTAGGTGTAAAGTGTGTTGCAGAACAGCTTTAGGTGTGTTCTATACACGTGAGGTGCAGAGGTGAATGCCAGAACATGCCTGAATAAAATAATTCAAAATACCGACACATTTTATTTTTCAAACAAAACAAATCACACTTATGCCAATGCTTGTATGTACAGTATAGTCTCGATAATCCGGACACTCGTTAATCCGGACAACTCGATAATCCGCACACTGAAAATATTTACACTGTAGACTCAGTAATCCGGACACACGGCAATTTTTTTACCTCGATAATCCGGACACTCATTAGTTTTCTTCTACATTAATTCATTTAAGTTACTTATTTTATTGTTTAGAGTAGTAATTGGGTTTTTTATTGATAAAATAGATATTATATTCGTTGTAAGCGAAAGTAATTTATATTTTTTGAAGCTGTGCTCGAAGAGTGGTATTGACAAACGTAAAATAATTCGATGTGCTGAATATGATTTGATTGCAACTGGCTTAAAAGCCAAAAGGAAAATAATTTTTAGTTATTGTTGTCTTATAGGACGAAGGTCATAATTTATGAAAGTTTGTAACTAATTGAATTTTAATCGAGCTAATATGACCTAAGGAGTTTGTATTGAAATGAATCTAGACAAGACACTAGGTTGACTTGGTAAAAAAGGCTTTAAAAATACTTCATATCTGCAAATTTGTAATAATGGTTGTATAAATAGAAGTTATCAAAATCAGCCTTTGTCTTCTAGCCATTCACATCCGATATGCCTTATGAGCTGAATTAAACCACCAGCAAAACGATCTTAGCATATTAGTTGGGTGTGTTGGACTTCGGTAGAATTCACTTTTTCAATACAAACTCCTTAGGAAAATAATTTTGTTCCGAGTTTTTGGTTGTAATTGCAATAGAGAGTTGGGCAAAAGAAAAGCGTCTGAAGGGTTCTCCTGTGCAACCACTTATCCAAAAATTTCAAAATCTGTGCTGTGTTCACACTTGAGTACAAAGGAAAAAGGAACAATGTGGACCCTCACATTGGTTCGTTGACATTTTTCACATTGACAAACGAAGACGTACACATATTCGATTACACTAATGCACAAATTGTGACACTGAACGCGGGAATGACTTTATGACCTTTAAATTGATACATATCATCAATATCGACAAATATCAGTTATTAATTGATAGTATGAAAATGACAGTAGATAAGAATGTTAGTAGCAGCCATCACCTCCGACCTTTCATTATTTACGAATTGACTGAATTACAGGCCTACTTGGACAGACTCAAACCGAGAACCAAAAGATCCCTGAATTTCATAGGAACGGCATGGAAATGGATCGCGGGAAACCCCGATCATGACGACTTTGAGATACTTAAGAAAAAATCTGACGAATTATTGGCCAATAACGATAAACAGATCGTTGTTAATAAGTTGACATCGGATTTTAGCATGTTTTTTATTTCTCATGGGTAAATTTTTCGATATTTGGGGTCATATCAAAAACATGCAAAAAATATGCAAAATATATGCAAAAAATATGAAAAATATATGCAAAAAATATGCTAAATATGCAAGTGTTTTTGACGAAAATAGACAAATAAATTTGGAAAATCAACAAAAAAGCCTTCTAAATTAAGTTTTTTGCAGTTTAACATAGTTTTTTGCAGATTATTATGTTATTGAGACTCTCCAGATATTCCGCCGCAGCAATAAATTTGGACTAATACGACTTAAATCAGTTTTCACAAGGTGAGAAAAATGCCAAATCCAGCAAATTTAAATGGAAGTGATTCCATGTGAAATGATGATTTCACTGGTTTTTTTGCATGAGTGCGAAAGGAATCGTGAAAGATCCGATCCTTTTTATCGAATTTTCATGAGTCCAATTGAAGTCGTGAAAGATCCGATCTTTTTCATCAAATTTTTATGAGTGAAATTAAAGTGGTGAGAGATCCGATATTTGTCATAATATTGTCATGAGTTTAAATAAATTGATAAATACCCGCACAATAAATTAGCAAATACTCATGTACCCGAATAATTGTGTACTTGCAGAAGTAATCGTTAAAATGAAAATAAAAGTCAGATGAAAGTAATCGATAGTGGCTAAATTTATATAGATTGATATAAAACAAAAGAAAAATATATTTTGTGTTTGGAATCCTGTTTCGTTTTGTGGATATTAAAAAGAAGTATAAAAAAGACCCGGTCCATAAACCACGAGCTCCACCAGCCAGCCGAGGGAAGAACAAAACTCCAATGGAAAGACCAAGTTCAATATGATATCACAAAACATGGCATCCAAAATTAGAGAAGATCGGTGCGTTTGGAAATATATTCTTAGTTCGGCTCATGGAACAATATGATCTGTTTCGTTTTGTGGATATAAAAAGAAGTATGAAAGAGACCCGGTCTATAAACCACGAGCTCCACCAGCCGACCAACACCGATATAGTAAAACATATCGAGCTGCAATTATTGGGTTGGCTGGGCCATGTCAACAGGATAGATAAAGATGCCATCGGTATATTAATACGAGCCATTTAACGTTACTCCAGCCGAGGGAAGAACAAAACTCCAATGGAAAGACCAAGTTCAATATGATACCACAAAACAAGGCATCCAAAATTAGAGAAGCAAAGTAGAAGATCGGTAAAATAAGTTTAAAAAAAATAGATTTCCCAAATGATGAGCTTGGTTCATAGATTGACACATAATTTATCGAATATTGGAAAAACGGAACCCCAAGTTAAAAGAAATATCTTGCAGCCATCGGAAGAGATAAATATGATATTGCGGATTAATATAACATATTATTTTGAAAATTACATACAAAATAAAGAAAAATAACATCTGGCGATACAAATAATCTGTACATTGTATTCTTATTAGTTCAACAAATTACATAATTGTATTGCAAATTTTATTTCTGATTGGCGAAAATCCGGATCCAAAGCATTGGTGCAAGAAACCATGACAATGAACTGGTGCAAGAAGCCATGACAATGAACTGGTGCAAGATGTTATGATGATGAACTGGTGCAAGATGCTATGACAATGAACTGGTGCAAAATGCTATGACAATGAATTGGTGAAAGTGTGTGTCACTCCCTTGTAAATGTCATTGGTGATTCACCTAAATTTTCACCCATGACATGTCCCTTGCACCCATGATTCAACTCATGATTTGTCATCGAACATTTCGCTGGGATAACACCGTCCGACAATTTTCAAAAAATTTTGTTACACTTGAACCGGACTATATACGTTTGAAAGTATAGGCAAAATGGAGTATAATGGAATTTTTAATTTTTCGTTTTCTCATCGTTTTGACCTTTTAGAGGTCAAACAAATTTCAAAGGTCAACATTTTAAAAAAAAAAATATTTTAAATACTTGTAATCGTCGTACGATGCTGGTATTAGTGTCATATTGAAGAGGAGGGTATAAGCTTTATATAATAATTATAAAGTATTGCATTCCAGGATAAAAAGGACATCAAAAATATCCTTGAAAAATTAAGTTAAAAGTGAGCATTTTGGCTGGCGCATATCTCCTAAACCGCGAAGAATTTTAATTTGCTCATGGAAGCAAAGTTGTAGCTCTTGTCATAAAGAACATCAATTCTTGACAAATGAAATCCACCAAACCTCATTTTCAAGGTCAAGCCCCTAGAAAAAGTTATAGAAGATGATGAAGATGAGGTTTGGTGGACTTCATGTGTCCAGAATTTATATTCTTTATGACAAGAGCTGCAACTTTGCCTCCATGAACAAATTAAAATTCTTCGCGGTTTAGAAGATATGCGCCTGCCAAAATGCTCACTTTTGACTTAATTTTTCAAGGATATTTAATATGACACCAATACCAGCATCGTACGACGAGTACAAGTATTTAAAATATTTTTTTTGAAAAATGTTGACCTTTGAAATTTGTTTGACCTCTAAAAGGTCAAAACGATGAGAAAACGAACAATTAAGAATACCATTTTACTCCATTTTGCCTATATTTTCAAACGTATATAGTCCGGTTCAAGTGTAATTTTAGCTGTCGGACAGTGTAATCCAGTATTCCTATTACAACATAAGTAGCTTCCTATACAAATGTAGGTAATGGAAAAATTTCAAAAACTCAATCAGAAATGTCAAAGTCAACGTGTCCAAATATGGTGATAGTTTCTACTCGGCCAAAATTGTCTAGCAGAAAAACAAAGGAGCTAGAGTTTAGATAAAAGCGTAATTTCTTCTAGTTTTTGGAAAAAGTGTTCGTTTTTAGCACAAATGGGAAAAAATACTAGAGTACCATTTACGATTCCAGGTTCTGGAATATAACTACAATTTGAAGCATACATTTTGAATATCCACATATTAGATCTGAATATATTTTATAGTGTTTAGTCCTTTATTCAGTATATACAGACATAAATTGGCAATTTTTGTTCTTCGTGGTCAAAAAGCTTCTTTGGAAAAATGCTCTAATATTGCCGCTTTAATATTGATGACATGCTTTTAGTTTATTGCACTAAAATACATAATTTTATAATATCGATCTATATTGTACGCATACAACCGCTTAATGCAGAATTGAGAAATGTTCACTCCTCTTCGAAAAGTAATAGATTATTGTTATACCCATCCACGATGAATAATAAGCAAAATGAAGAACACCCAATGATTAGTGCAAAATGACATCACTTATAAAAACCACAGAATAGCGTGGTAGTAGTAAAATAAGTCAATAACCTTGGAATTATCTTTAACATGGCAAAACCACTCACATATTTCTGCTAGAAAAGCATTTGAAATGCTAAAAAAATATAGTTCTTTCATTCCTGCTACAGGAAAACAATTTTGATAACACAGTCGAAAAGACATAACCCTTTTGTATACACAATCAATTAACTTATACCTGCCCGTGTACTCGATAATTTGTACTAATTATTACAAATGCTTCGAATTTTGACAGTTGTTTAATGGAGAAGTTGCAGTAAAATTTTTTCAGCAACATTTAGTAAAGATTATCGAGTACAAGGATATAACACCTTTTATAACAAACTAGCGGACCCGGCGAACTTCGTCTCGCTATTAAGGAATAAAATTTCATACAAAAATTCAATTTTCGATTTTTCCAATTTTCCGACTTTTCCAGAGAGATTTTCCAAAATTTTCTTCCGTAAAGACCTTCTCCTCGAAAATACGAATAACTGACAAAAAAATTTACAGAAATCGGCCATATTTCTAGCTCTATTTTTAATATCTGATTGGCTTTTCCTCTAATTTGGGAAAATTGAGACTTGTTGCATGGTAAATTGGTAAAAAGTAAGGAAAAGAACAAATACGGACAATGCCAATAAAATGTCTGGATTATCGTGTAGAAAAATCTCACTATTTTTTACACGTACAGCACTTTTTACTTCTTTATTTTATTTAAAAGTTCGGTATTAGCAATTACAATTTAAAAAAGTATTATGATATAACTACCACTAGTGATTTAATCATAGAAAATAATTGATTTTCTTTATTTTTCGTTAATCCACACAATTTGATAATTCGGACACCGCCGAAACCTGCGGTGTTGGGATTATCGAGATTATACTGTATTTATGGGAGCAATATCCAAACCTGAATCGATTCTTACCAAAATAAATAGGGGTCGCCCTAGGGCCAAAAAATCTCCAATTTTTATGCGAATTGGTCTATAAATGTGACCTCTACTTTGTTTTCAAAAAGACATGGCAGATCATCAAAAGGAACTGTGGGTCTATTTCGTTTCCTTTTGCATGTTGCAAACTCATTCACTAAGACATAATACCCTTAGGGTATTAAAATATAGTTATCAGTGCAATCATGAATAAAAATTCCGTGCGGAATTTGTTTCCTTTCCCCAATTTCACAATTTTTTATTTCCATATTTCTGCCCAAAAAGGGAATATCTTTGTCGATTCGACTAGAATACGCCATAATGAAGCGAATCTAGTAGTTTTCAACTTTTAACAAATATTGATTTTAAGAGAATTTCACTTTTTAAAATTATTTTCCGTGCGGAAAATTCTGAGGGAAATATTCATGATTGCCCTGTATATATATTTTATATGCTATATGTTTTTAGTAAAATATGAAAGATTTTATGTAATATTCACTATTATCTTAGTCTTAATTTCTGTTATTCTGTCAGACAATTTTAGTCGAGCAGAAACTATCAACATATTTGGATACGTTCATTTTGAGATTTCTGATTGAGTTTTTGAACAAATTTGTATTAGAAAGCAGCTTATGTTGTAATAAGAAACGCTGGGTTATAGGAAATTTTCTAAGTCTTTTAGTCCAGATTTATTGCTATGGCGGAATAATAATTAATAACATTATAATCTGCTAAGAAATCAACGTTTAAGGGAAATAAACTTTATTTAGAACACTTTTTGATGACTTAATTTGATGATTTTCGTCAAAAACATTACTTGCATATTTTGCATATTTTTTTGCATATTTTGTGCATACGCAAATATGCAAAAAAAATAAAAAATTTGAGCCTGTCATTGCATTCAGTTTTCTTCAAAACGAATTTGGTCCAATCAGAATTTTTGTATCTTTATTAATAAAAAATATGCAAATATGCAAAATCCGATGTCTATTAATAAGCTATCTTTGGCAACAACTAATAAAATTTTGAAAGAGGAAAACCTCAATGAAACGCACAAAAATCAAATGATTGAAACATTTAAAATAAGAATTGACCTCTTAAAAACCGAAATTGTAAATGTTCAATACGCCATACACTGGGCAAAAGTCGGAGTGGTAAACTCATTTATTCGGTCTTCAGATGAAGTGAATATTGTAAAAGACGTAATAAATTATGAACTAATTCCGTTCATGAATATAGACCAAGTTTTCGAATTTGCAGAGATAAAGATTGCTTCAAATAAAAATTCGATTCTTTACATTATTAGTATTCCTACTACAGAAAGTACTCCATGTAACAAACTATTAATAAAACCAGTCAAATTCGGCAAACTAGTTGACAGAATAATTTTCGACAATGTAATAATTTGTAACAAAATAATTTTTGGTATCATAAAAAATTGTAAAACCTGTAATATTATCACGATTTGTAAGAGAACATAATTAGAACAAATTTATGATAACACCTGCTTCGCAAATGTAATAAAGATCAAACAATCTAACTGCAGTGTCGTTGATAATAGAAATATTCCTACAATGGAGGAATTAACACCAGGAGTAATTCTTTTAAATCAATTCAATGGGACAGTTCACGTTAATCAAGAACCTAGAAACCTTTCTGGCACTTATGTATTAAAATTTCACAACTCCACCATTGAAATATTGGATAAAACATATAATTTCTTCGAAACAACACACCTACAACCCTTACCCGCCATTCTACAACCAAGAATATCCGAACACAAGATCGAAGAAACCATATATTTAGAAATGGTAAAGGAACTCCAAGTAATAAATACCAAATCCATTGAACAATTAACTTCAAACCATAAATGGGGCTTTTCAATAAACGTTGGTCTGTCTTCAATAGTCATTGTGATTGCAACTTTTATGATTCTACACAAAATGTTGTGCTCCCAGTACGAGAAAATTGTTATTTCGGCACCCATAATAAAAACAAATGATGCGATGCACGCGTCTCTGCCAGAACTATCTGAAATAAGATCAGCTGGGATAAATAGAATTTCCCATATCCCACATTTTTAACCGAACGAGGACGCTCGGTATTTAGGGGGAGGTGTTAACGCATCATTCCCATAACACATGCCACTGTCGATGACATCATTCAAACAGTTAACTCATCATTCCCATATCACATGCCACTGTCGATGACCAACGGTCATTTGACTCCGCTCAAACAGTACGACACTTGCCGTTAACAATGCTAAGCAGGCAAAATAAAATAAATGTAAAGAATGAATATGAATAACAATATTAATATTAAACTTAAGAAATGTTAATGTAAGCATAATTAAACTTTTGTGAAAACATTTTGGTAAATAAAGAAAGCAGTTTATCATCAAACTCAAAGAAGAACGTTTGCATTTTATTGTGAAACGGTTAACTTATATATTTAAGTTAGATCAGTGTAGAAGTAAGTATGTCAAATTATATATGGGGGATATATCCATATCTAAACCGATTTCAATATAAATTGGCATACTTATTTCCACATAAAACTCCGGCACACATTATAAATTTCAATGAAATTGGATATGAATAGCGTGTTTGGTGCATCAAATACATGATTCCGTCACACATTCCAAATTTTATTGAACTAGAACATACATCGCGTGTTTGATGCATCAACTACATGAAATCAAGCTAAAATATATATGGTAGCTATATCCAAATCTGAACCGATTTCAGTATAAATTGACATACTTCTTTCTACACCAAATTCCGTCACAAATTCCAAATTTCAATGAAATTGGACATATGTACATTAGGGATATAACTTTTTGCACTTTTTTGCAAATATCAAAAATACCACCACATAGCCGTGTAGAGCATGAAAAACTATTATGAAAAAAGGTGTAATTTTTTCTCTATCGCGAAAAAAGTTTCCGCACCAAATGCATTGAAGTTCAGTAATGCATTTTTTAATTTTAGCTGTTATGACAACATATTTGCATTTAATTAAAATTTCTATTTTTTTGTAACCTAATTTAAAATCATTACCAAAGCGTTCTGGACCAATTTGTTCTCAAATCGCGCCATTTCGGAGCATTTTAGGAATTTCTGACACTATTGCAATTTTTGTTTTTTCTTTATAAATTCGTGAATTTTATGTTTATATTTATTGTACCTATCGGACAAGAGAATATGGTGTCATTTGCAACAAATTCGCGAAAGTTACAGACAGTTTTTAATGACTTTGCCTGTGAGAATTGTATTTTTTTCTATGAATATTTATTCAAACAAAGCTAATTTAAAATTATAAGTACAAAAAATAACAAAAGGGGCTTAGTATTTACAAAAGGGGCTTAGTATTTTTTCACCGAATCGATCTTAGAAACGTGTTTTCGTTATTAGGACAAAATTCCCCACGTGGTACTGGTGTTGTATTTTTGTAAAAAACATATACGATTCTCACAGGCAAAGTCAACAAAAACAGCCTGTAACTTTCGCGACTTCGTTGCAAATGACCCCATATTCTTTTGTCCGGTAGGTACAAAAAATATAAACATAAAATTCACGAGTTTATAAAGAAAAACCAAAAATTGCAATAGTATCAAAAGTTCCTAATATGCTCCGAAATGGCGCGATTTGAGAACAAATTGGTCCAGAACGCTTTGATAATAATTTTAAATTAGGTTACAAAAAAATAGAAATTTTAATTAAATGCAAATATGTTGTCATAACAGCTAAAATTAAAAAATGCATTACTGAACTTCAATGCATTTGGTGCGGAAACTTTTTTCGCGATAGAGAAAAATTAACGCCGTATTTCATAATAGTTTTCCATGCTCTACACGGCTATGTGGTGGTATTTTTTTGGTTATAGCCCTAATGTACATATCATGTTTGATGCATCAAATACATGAAATCAATCGAAAATATATATGGGAGCTGTATCGAAATCTGAACCGATTTGAATATAATTTGGGATACTTATTTCTAAATCATTTTCGGTCGCGCATAAAAATTTTGGAGACTATATCTGTTACCGTTATATAGGTATTCACATACAACTTTTAAATTTTTTTGGAGATATCTCTGATTCCGATGCTATATCTCCAGATCAACGTGGAATTTCAAAGATTTATATATATTTATATATACTTTGGTGACGTAGGGGATGGAAGATACCAAGCAACGGTCCTGACCGGTTTTAACATGACAAAGCCCAGGATTTATCTTGGTCCCTCTTTCATCTCAAGTGGACACTGACCTCCCCGTGGTGTCACCTGGGGAACTGCCTTTAACACCCGTTAAAGGTAGTGAGCTAACATGTGCCGCGCATTCGCCCATAAGAATGTTAAAAACTTGGGTTTGGGCGTCGGGTTAGTAACCCTCCCCTAGAAAAAACAGCATACTATGAAAAAACGAAAGAAAAGAAAAACAAACCCCTCTAAAGTTGACGAACCCCGCAAACGTTTTAAGGACCATGATCTGCGAATCTGCACCTGGAATGTTCGCACTCTTTATAGAGAAGGTGCAGTCTTCGCATTGGCAGACGTACTTGAAAAGTACAAGACCGATATTACTGCCATACAGGAAATACGATGGATTGGGAAAGGCGTCACAACAACACCTAAAGGTGACGCTCTGTATTATAGCTGCCACGACGTAAAGCATGAGTTTGGTTGTGGATTCGTAGTTAGTCGGAGACTAAAACATCTGGTATCCAGCTTCACCCCAGTGAATGAAAGACTTGCTGCAATTCGAATAAAAGCTAAATTCTTCAACATCAGCTTTATTTGCGCTCATGCTCCCACTGAAGAAAAGGACGAACAGACCAAAGATATATTTTACGAGAGCTTAGAAGAAACATATGACTGTTGCCCTGCCTATGACATTAAAATCATTCTAGGCGATTTTAATGCCAAAATTGGAAAGGAGAATATCTTTGGCCCAACAGTCGGGAAATTCAGTCTCCACAGTGAAACATCTGACAATGGTATGAGGCTGATAGACTTTGCAGCTGCAAAAAACATGGTAGTTAGCAGTACCAGATTTAATCATCTCGATATTCATAAGGGCACCTGACTGTCTCCAGATCAGAAAACAAGAAACCAAATTGATCATGTTGTGATAGATGGAAGACATTCATCGAGCGTGTTGGATGTACGATCGTTCCGAGGCGCAAACATTGATTCGGACCACTACCTTGTTGCAGCAAAGGTACGCACCCGCTTAAACGTAGCAAACAAAGTACGAACAGACACAACACGAAAGTTAGACATCGGTAAGCTGCAATCACAACAGATAGCCACAGCATATTCCACTCAACTAGCCCAATTGCTTAATCAAAGCACTCCTCATCCCGATAACATATCAGCGCAATGGCAAAGCATTGCCCACTCCATGCAAACAGCCGCAAAATCCATACTTGGATACCAGAGACCTCCACCAAGGAATCCATGGTATGATGAGGAGTGTCGTGCTGCCACCGAAGAGAAAAATGCGGCATATAAGGCTACTTTACAATCCGTAGCAACGCGTAGCGCACGAGAGAGATACAGGGAGAAAAGGAGAGAGGAGAAACGTCTTTTCCGCAGGAAAAAGAGAGAGATGGAAAAGCGGGAGTGTGAAAAAATCGAGATGTACAGGAGCCAGAATGAAGTCCGAAAATTCTACCAAAGAGTCAAGCATCAAACTGATGGCTTTGGTACAGGCACATCCTTCTGTAGAGACCAGCAAAGTAATTTGGTAACTGATACAGATAGTGTACTCAGGATATGGAAAGAACATTTTTCAAATCTGTTGGTATCCAATAGCAGCGAAGACGACGAAGATACCACAGTCCCAATCCCAGAAGATGGTATTGAATGTATACCGCCCAGCCAAGATGAGGTAAAGACAGCAATAAATCGGCTGAAGAATAATAAGGCAGCAGGGGCCGATGGCTTACCAGCCGAGCTGTTCAAAACCGGAGGCGACACGCTGATAAGGTGTATTCATCAGCTAGTTAGCACCATCTGGCTGGAAGAACGAGTACCCGACGATTGGAACCTGAGTATCCTGTGCCCCGTCCACAAGAAGGGAGATAAGACTGTATGCTCTAACTATAGGGGCATAAGTCTACTCCCTATTGCCTACAAGATCGTGTCAGGGATATTGTGCGAACGACTAAAGCCTATGGTCAACGAGATAATTGGACCATACCAATGCGGCTTTAGACCTGGCAAGTCCACCATTGACCAGATATTTACCCTGCGGCAAATCCTGGAGAAGACCCAAGAGGTGCAGATCGACACCTACCACCTTTTTGTCGATTATAAAGCAGCCTTCGACAGCCCGCTGCGTTCAAAGGTATTCCAAGCCATGTCTGAATTTGGTATTCCCGTAAAGCTCATCCGGCTTTGTAAAATGACTTTAACTGACACGAGGTCCTCAGTTAAAATAGGAAAGAACCTCTCCGAAGAGTTTGGTACCAAAAGAGGTTTCAGACAAGGAGACAGCCTTTCGTGTGACCTCTTCAACATCCTGCTAGAGAAGGTTATACGAGAGGCAAACGTCAAAAGAAGTGGCACAATCTACACCAATAGTCACATGTTACTTGCTTATGCTGATGGTATAGACATCATGGGCCGATCAGTAAAAGAAGTAACTGATACCTTTATAAAGGTCGAAGTAGAGTCTGCTAAAGTGGGTCTGGCGGTAAACGGTGAGAAGACCAAGTTGATGGTGTCGACGCGCAATGCGTCCATTGAGCTCGGACCGACTGTGGAAGTTGGTTCCTATAATATTGAGGTAGTAAAAGACTTCGTCTACCTCGGCACCTCCGTAAACACAACAAACGACATCAGTTGTGAAATAAAAAGAAGAATTGTATTGGCCAACAGATGCTACTTTGGTTTAAGTAAGCAGTTTAAAAACAAAGCCACATCTCGTCAAACAAAAATAACGCTCTGCAAAACACTGATACTACCCGTGCTGATGTATGGCTCCGATGCCTGGGTACTTGCGCAAGCAGACATGGAAGTGCTTGGTGTGTTTGAGAGAAAAATTCTTCGAAAGATCTACGGACCAATCTGCGTTGACGGTGAATATCGACGTCGCATGAACCACGAGCTGTATCTGCTATACAACGACATCAATATAGTTAAACGTATCGAGATGCAGCGATTGCGTTGGCTAGGCCATATCGACACCTCCAAATAATAGTATGCTAAGTCTAAAAAGTGAGTTTTGCAGGAGAAGCTCTCAAAGTTTGGAAAATTTTTTGAACTTCAGTACTATGCTAAGTCAATATTTGTTTATAACTTCTGTTCGGATTGACCGATCATTACCAAAATTAAACAGAATATAAGTTAAAGGACGTTCGATACCTCCAAATAATAGTTTGCTAATTCTGAAAAGCGAGTTTTGCAGGACAAGCTCTTAAAGTTTGGAAATTTCTTTGAGCTTCAGTACAATACTAAGGAAATATTTGTTTATAACTTCTGTTCGGATTGTCCGATCATTACCAAAATTTGACAGAATTTAAGTAAAAGGACGTTAAATATAAAAATGTAAAGAACTTGAAAACATGGTAAGTCAACTTAGCATACTATTCTTTGGAGGCGTCGATATCATAAGAATGAGCGATGATGAACCCGCTAAAAAGGCGTATGAATACATGCCACATGGCGGTGCACGCAGAATTGGCAGGCCAAGGAATAGATGGCGCAAACAAGTGGATGATGAGATGAAAAGGCGCGGTATTCCAGCGTGCAAAGCAACAAATAGAGAGGAATGGAGATCTATTCTTAGTTCGGCCTATAGAACAAATGTCCTGTAATGGGCCAGCTAAGTAAGTAAGTAAGTATATATACTTTCAGGCGATGTAGCAATATTCTCTGAAAATCTTTCTTCAAACTATATTTTTGCAAGTTGTCGCGGATTTTTCGCGATATCTAACAAATAAAATATGTCATATCCTTCCTTGGATAAACATGAATATTTAAAGACAAACTCGGAGCAAATCGGTTTTAAATTGGTCCAGTTTTTGATTCACGTACGAACGTCAGTTTCAGTTTTATATAATAGATGACTTTATGTGGCCAATATATTGGGATAAAAGTGAAGGACTACACTGATCTAACTTAGAAATATAAATCATGTAAAATATCCTTTTTAATTTAATTTAAACTCAAAACGTTTCGTGGAAAGATAGTGTCCAGTAGTGGGATTCTGTAACTCATTTTTGCTGTTACCGACAAAAATCGGTAAAATTAAATTATGACTAAAAACATAAAGAAAAGTTGGCATCCCTGCTTGTGTCGGTAGAGGCTAGCGACTACTTTTTATTCATCGTTAACTTACCGAAATTTGCGTTAATTACCGAAATTATAAGCATTTTAATTTTACCTACAATTATCGATAACAGCAAAAATGAGTTACAGAATCCCACTACAGGAGTAGTGGTGTAGGATGTCACATGATAGGCCCCTTCCTACTATTGCTCTCACTTGTTTTGACTAATTTGTTTTTTATAGAAGTCTTACAAGTTTTCTGCTAGAAGTGCTATTGGTCTTCTCATCTTATCTTCTATGAGAGGGCCTATTGGACTACTATGGAAGTCTTTGTGGTCTTCTATGAGAAATCCTACTGATCATCAGCATTAAAACCAACATTTTTATACCTTACACCACTATGTGGGGAGGGTATTATAAGATGGTTTTGGCCAAAAAGTTTGTAACGCATCGAAAGCTGAGTCGATCTGGCTATGTGTTCCGTCCGTCCGTCTGTTCATATAAATCTTGTAATCACGCTACAGGTCGCAATTTTAATCCGATCGTCGGACAATATTCAAGGGTCGGAATGGGCAAAAAACCAATTTGGAGAAAAATCAAAATCTAATTAAAGTAGAAAATATCACCTTTGCAACGATGTAACGTAGATTGTCGTAGGTGGTCAAACAACGAAGATATCGCAATAGCCGCTAATAGAACCCAACTTTTCATTTTTGCGATTTTAGTAATAATGACAAATATCACAGCTTTGGTTGGGGACCTTCCAAAAGCAAAGTCTGACTATGAAAATTAGAAAATTCCATCTTTACAAAATTCCATCCATACAATGATGTAAAGCAGGTTGGCGTAGGTGGCCAAATAACGGAGATATCGCAATAGTCGGTAATACATCCCATTTTTTTAATTTTTTTTGTAATCACGATACACGTCGCAATTTTGATTGGATCGTCACGAAATTTTGGGTTATAATGTGAGTCAAACAGAGAAAAAACCCATTGATTTTGGTAGTGGTCGGATATTATTCAGGGGTCCGAATGTGAAAAAAACTTATTCGTAGAAAAGGCCAAAGTTTTATTTCTCTTCTGCAAGAGGTATATCGAAAGCAAATCCTGGAAAGGAAAGTAGAAAATATCACCTTTGCAACGATGAAACGTAGATTGTCGTAGGTGGTCAAACAACGAAGATATCGCAATAGCCGCTAATAGAACCCAACTTTTCATTTTTGCGATTTTAGTAATAATGACAAATATCACAGCTTTGGTTGGGGACCTTCCAAAAGCAAAGTCTGACTATGAAAATTAGAAAATTCCATCTTTACAAAATTCCATCCATACAATGATGTAAAGCAGGTTGGCGTAGGTGGCCAAATAACGGAGATATCGCAATAGTCGGTAATACATCCCATTTTTTTAATTTTTTTTGTAATCACGATACACGTCGCAATTTTGATTGGATCGTCACGAAATTTTGGGTTATAATGTGAGTCAAACAGAGAAAAAACCCATTGATTTTGGTAGTGGTCGGATATTATTCAGGGGTCCGAATGTGAAAAAAACTTATTCGTAGAAAAGGCCAAAGTTTTATTTCTCTTCTGCAAGAGGTATATCGAAAGCAAATCCTGGAAAGGAAAGTAGAAAGTATCACCTTTGCAACGATGTAACGTAGATTGTCGTTGGTGGTCAAACAACGAAGATATCGCAACAGCCGCTAATAGAACCCAACTTTTCATTTTTGCGATTTTAATAATAATGACGAATATCATAGCTTTGTTTGGGGACCTCCCAAAAACAAAGTCTGACTATAAAAGTAGAAAATTCCATCTTTACAATGATGCAATGTAAGTTGTCATAGGTGGTTAAACAACAGAGATATCGTAATAGTCGGTAATGCATCCCTTTTTCCATTTTTTGTGCAATCACACTTCAGGTCGGAATTTCGATCGGATTCTCACGAAATTTTGGGGGTTGATGGGGGACTCACAGAAAAAGAACCTATTGATTGTTGGCGTACATCCCACTTTCCATTTTTTATTTGAGTTGTACTGACGATGCACTTAAATGCGTTTCAACAAAATTGACCTCTATTAATGAAAACATTAAGAGCAAATGCGCTAAGCTATCCTAATTTTAATATTTTGAATTTTACCAGTCAAAAGCTTATGCACAGGGTTAGCGGTGTAGGGTATCATATAGTCGGCTCCGACCCGACTATAGCCTTGGCTCACTTGTTTCTACATAAGTCCTTTACAATTGCACAAAAGTACAAAATGTCAAGTGCTACAAACTTTGGGTTTGGATTATGTTTGAGACCCGATCTTGGATTGCTTACCCCATGTAGTACTTATAATCCGGATCACACTTACGTAAATTAACATTTTGTCATTTGCATTAAAAAATCCAATGGAGATTTTGTTCTCATATCTTATATTCCCGAACAAAGCTTCCAGGGTCTAAAAGCCAGCATCTAAAAACATTAGCATTAGCTGTACACTTCAACTGCTACACAATATTGACACACACATCTAAATAACTCTTATGTTACACGCTAAAACTTTCATACGAAGCTTTCCCATTATTTTGGCGTTCATAGATCGAGTTCCATACAAAAGTAATTTTATGAAATTACTGTAATGGGGAACTCGACCTAAGAACGCCAAAATAATGGGAAAGTTTCGTATGAAAGTTTTAGCGTGTAACATAAGAGTAAGCAACAGAACGCATATTTATTGTTGTAAATTTTTGCTTATTTCGGTTTTTACGTCTAATCTTTTTTTCGTTAGGCATAATCGACAACCACGCTACATATTTAGCAGTCGGCTGACCATTCGTCGCGGCGAATTAGCAACCGAGGGTGGTTTTTTGATTAGAGTTGCCAACGCAGTATTTTATCATTTAATGTCAAAATGCCTCCATCATATGTTAGAACCTAAAAAATACTAATTATTATTGTTTATAAATAAAAAAATTTATGAAAGGGCTTCACCAAAAATTCACATGTACTTTGAACGAAAAAAGTGGAATTAATTATATCGTGATTTTTAATGCATTACACTGGTAATCCTGATCTCAAAAACAATTGTTCGCTGAAAACCTGGTTAAGCCGTTGAAACTTTGTTGTTTATCCCCTTTTCTGATATGTGTTGATCATGTGTGCTGCAAAATATGAGTATGCGTGTCCGTTGCTATTTTATTATGGCGACAATATCAAATAGCATCAGCATCGCTAGCAATATTTTTGTGAAATTTGTTGCTACATGTTGCCCTTGTTCATTGTTGCTAAACATATTTCGAAGAAATTTTAGCAGACAAATCTGCAAATATTCGGTGCTTTTGCTAATATGGAGTTAGCATTTTAAACCCTGAAGCTTCTTACTTCAGAACCTCTTATACAAGCGTTAAAGTTTTGATATAATATGTATGCAGAGACATGCTTGGACATGGCGATTTCTCCTTGCATGTTAAAGTATCGGCATTGCCTTCATTCACCGTCAACCTTGAAAAAAAATTAAAAATGGTGCATGTTTTATTCATTTTCAGTGGTATGTATATGAAATTACCCCCGGAGTCGTGAAAAAAACTGGCCTGGAGTCAGAGTCGAAGGAAAAATGGCTCTACTCCGAAACCCTGGTTGGGGCCCAAACTTATTAATGTCAACCAAATTGAAGATGCCTATTTTGTTAACCGTAACACGCAAAACAAAACAGCGTCTGTTGTCGTTAAATTCGCCCATAAGAAAACTAAAATGTCGTTTATGATGGAGAAGAAAATTTTGAAAGATGATGCAGAGTTGAGGAATGTTTATGTTAATGATATCCTAAGAGTTTTTTGCTTTTTTTAATGAGTAAAATATCATAATTGTTTTGTAAAATATTAAGAAAAATAAATCATGGCATACTGACTTACCATTTGCCCGCGCCACTCCATTTTTTTATAATGAATCGAAAATATATTTATTAGAAAAAAAATTATGAAACCAAAATGCAACTTGCATTTTTAAGTCGTTTCGCGGAGTAAATCTCCAAACTGAGTATGGGGCTTTTGTAGTGGAGTACTTAGTTAAGGTATTCAATAAAAATTTAATTAATTTTATGTACTTTAAAAATTCCTTAAAGTTCCACTAAACTGCCAATATTTCGCACTGTGCGCCGTCGGAAATCGATAAAAGCTTACTGACCGCTTAAAGAAGGCATTAGTAGGAAGCTAAGAAAGCTGGACTCATAATGTTTTTTTCACAACGAGATAGATATAATTCCTATTTTATCTCGAAAACTTTTCAAGAAAGATTTGCATTTATTAATAATCCTAAACAAACATTTTCAGCTGATGTAATTCGAAGGTGAAGCAAAAGCTATGAAAATATCTGTATTCCAGATATGTGCCTAAATATGTATAGGCAATCCGTCTGGAAATTGCTATAAAACATTAAAACAGATCATAAAATCGAATTTGGAACATTTATTTATTTATTTTATTCATACACAACAAGACAAATGTCTTATAAATTACAGTGTAGAATTATAGTTGTAATCCGACATAAATTATAAAATAGCACAAATTATTAAAAAAAAACAATAAGGAAAACTAAAAATTGAGAATAAAAGAACATATTGTAAATTGATAAATTTCGATGAGGTACAAAATATTATATAAAATTATTTTTAATAAATTAAATTTGGATTAAGTTAATGATAAGAGGAAGAGAATGTTTAGAAGAAGATGATATGATCATATTATACTAAAGAAAGGCATTATGAGATAATACTTGTAAGCCTTTTTTGAACTTTACTATATTGCTGGTACGTGGTAAATTATTAAATTATTCCAGAGTCGTATAGAGCCTGTAAAAAATTGCCATTTGGAGATCAGGCTCCTTCGCCTAAGAGGTTTAATCTTTCTGCCTCTATTGGATCTAGCAAATTGTATTTTCCGAAATAGATATGTGTAAAATCCTCCTTCAAACGAGCGCTGAGTTTTGTAAATCGATCGTCTAACATTTGAAATAGACGAAGGGGTGAGTCGGATAAACGTGGCGTCGGATAAACCAGCGAGCCCTTACTGAGAACAAGTGAGCGTAACTTTCAATGTAAAACACACAGTAATGTATGCTTACTTCCTCTCAGTAAGGGCTCGCTGGTGAACACTGCATTACACTGACTCTCACTATGTTTCTCTTTCAATACGGTTTGTTTACTTTATTGTTGTTATTTTGCAATGATTATGCTCAGATTTTAAGAGAGCTATGTAAAAACACGTCCACACGCGACACTACCACAGGCTGTTTTCCTTAAAGTCTTTCGTGAAATTTTGGTCAAAGTATAGATATCGTCTTTTATTACATGCAATTTTGGCTTACGTGAAAAATCATCATTTTGGACCTTAAAATCGTAAATGGTCATTTTGGGTCAAAAAATCGTCAAAATGACGATCAATAGTCAAATTGGGCAACACTGGTCCGTGGACAACGACAATACTTTATACTTTATTTGCCTGGCATTATCCATTATTCCTATATTTACTATACTATATTCGTCTAAATATTTAAAAATAAGCAAAATTTCCTTTTATTTCTACCATTTTTATAATGAAATATAACCAGTTTTCTCTTTTCTACACAGAAAAAAAGCCACACCGGAAATTTTGATTAAAACTTTTATCACCATATTTTTGTCGAAGGGCGATAAAATATTACGAATATAATGGGAAATGTTTATCAAACAAGAAAGTGTTACTAGAAAGCGATCAATAAACGATTTCAAAAAAAAAATTTATTGAAATTTGTTTATGGTTATTAATAAATTTCTGTAGTTAAAATGGTTTTCAACGTTTGTCGCATGTTCTCGCTCTCAAGAGCGAGAGAAACAACTTTTTTAGGGCATAAAGAGAGCGCTACAACAATGTGCTGTGTTTTTTTTTCTTGAGTAAGTGTTTACGGTAGCATCCGGCAAAAAGGGGCACACGTGCCCTTGATGAGAATAACAACAGAACAACCACCACTCAGTCTTCGTTCAGAAGTCAATAAAGAAGGTTCTGTTGTCGCCTGTTTCAATGATTTTTAATTTTAGCAATGCATTAACACGCACGCTGTTTGTGGAGAGAGCGAGAGAGAGCCGTATGCGTGAGGCCGCAAGGTAGGCTGTTTTCCTTAAAGTCTTTCGTGAAATTTTGGTCAAAGTATAGATATCGTCTTTTATTACATGCTGCATCAAACACGCTACATACAACCGAATTTGATGAAATTTGGATTGTGTAACTGAATTCGGTATAAAAATAAATGTGCCGAATTACAACGAAATCCGTTCAGATTTGGATATAGCTCCCATATATATTTTCGCCCGATTTCACGTATTTGCTGCACCAAACACCCTATATCTGCCAATTTTGATGAACTTTGGAATGTGTGACAGCATTTTGTCTAGTAATTAGACTCAGTTAAAATCGATATACATAAAGCCAAATTTTTCAGAGTTGAGGTCCATTTCGGACTTAATAGGTATGTAAACAAGGAAAGTATCCGCATTAGGTTAAGAACTACCTAAAGAGATTCAAGAGGTGTCACTTTAACAACGGTTAAACAACGGTTCGTGTGGTTATTCCGCTGGTAGAACCATCAGCCCATATTTCTTCAAAAATGATTTCGGTGAGAATATATCCTTTAATGGTGACCATGATAGCCGAATATTTGATGCTTGAAAATGAAGCTCGTGATCTCGGATACATTTTGACCTCAATCAATGGATTTATTAAGAGAACACTTCGATGAGCAGACAATTTCAGGTTTTTTGACGGTCGATTGGCCACCAAGATCGTGTGATATCACACCGTTAGACTTTGTTCTTTGGAGATATTTAAAATCTAAAGTGTATGCGGATAACCCAGCTCCAATTCAGGCCTTGGCGCAAAAAATCACGCGCGTCATTCTTCAGTTACCAGTCGAAATGTTCGAACAATTCAGCGAAAATTGGACTCTACGGACAGACCGTCTAAGACGTAGACGCGGTCAACATTTGATAGATATAAACTAAAAAATTAATGCCGTAGAATGTTCTTTCAAAAATAAATAAATATTTCCCATTTAATTAGAATTTTCTGTGTTTTTTCTTTAAAAAAAATTGGAACCTCTAGTTGGATCACCCTATATGTAAAGGTGACGTGAAAAAACATCATTAATAAAACCTCGGTCATTCTAAAGGCAGATAAATTAAAAGTAATATTGGAAGATGGAGCAATTTTATGTAAAGCTAATGCTAAAGCCACGACTCTAAACGATTTTTTCACTGATTCCGTAAAACAGTCAAGGACCAATTTACAGCAATATTCTGATGATGATATCAATTCTTTTTTACACTTATACCTGAACTGAGTTGTTTCTCTTTACAACCTGTGAATATAGCAACAGTTTCAAGAATTCTGGAATCCTTGAATATTAATAAATGTTATGGGTTTGATCAAATAACTCCAAAAATATTAATTTTTATGCAGCTTCTACACGGTATGTTTTATGCATAACCACTGTCACTTTTTACAAATCTGAATTTTGTACACATTGTGAACCATACAAAAATGTCTATGCATTAAAGTGATATGGGTATAGACCAGGGATGCACTTCTTTGCAAAGACAGTATAGGGAGGGCGCCCACTGAGTTGTTTTTGCATTTGCTTCTCTGTATGTGAATGAATGAAAACAAACAATAAACATCATGTGGTTGTTGTTTTCTTCACTTATACATACACACATACTAAAACAATTATGGAAATTCTTGGGCGACGCTGGTATACACAGAAAAAACAAATTCATTCAATTTATGAATAGTGTTCAAAAATTGTTTATAATGTTCAAATTTTTACATTGTATGAACCTAATTCATAAAGCAATAAATATTGGTTTCTTTTTTGAATGAAACATAAACATGGAATATTTGTCTATTTTTGCAAAATATGAACCAATTCATTCATTTCAAAATAATCTTCTTTAAAGCAAGAAAAAGTTACTTATATTCAAAACTGTGTTTATATTTTTTATAAATTTATTTTTTCTATAAAAATCTTGTTTTTATATTATTTTGAAATTATTTTTTATCTTATTTTGAAATTATTTTTTTATTTAATTTTGTGATTATTGTTCTTTAAACCTTTCTCTTCTAATTGATTTTTCCTAATGAATTATGTATAAATGCACATGTACACAGAAAAAAAGTATGAATTTTTTACTAATTCCATTCATAATTTTTTTGTCCATAATTTGAACGCACTTTTAAAGTGAATGGTCAAATTTTTGTATTCATATACAAAATACTATTTTCGCAAAAGTATGAATGCTTTTCTAAAATACAAAAAAATTTTCTAGTTTCCCCTACATTGCACTGAAGTTCTTTACGACTTGCATACTCTTTTTGTGTTAAATGTTTGTAGCAATAGGCTGCATTTTGGCACTATGCGCCCACGATTTGGCGTAAAAGCAATAAATAATAGGCTGCATTATCGGTGTCACTTTTGTAGTTAATTTTCTTAGTTGTTGGTAGTTTGAAAGAAAATTAGCTACAAAAGCGACACCGATAATGCAGCCTATTGCTACAAACATTTAACACAAAAAGAGTATGCAAGTCGTAAAGAACTTCAGTGCAATATCAACAACAGACAAGGGTAGTAAAGCTACGCTAGTTTATAAGAATAACTTGACATTAATTTTTACGTATTTAATGTAAGCACGAATTTGCAAAATTTTTTTTGGAAAAATGTTGATATATTTATATATTTGTAGATACCCCTGAAGATGCAATTTTAACAATTGCGAAATATTGGGAAAAATAAAATAAAAACAACAATACAGACCTCAAGCTCAAAAAATCTTATCATTTTAAAAGAAAAAAAATTTATAAAAAATATATTTTTTTTTTTCTGTTTATTTATTCTTCATTTTATAATCATACATACAACATACTGTTATAAACACCAGTCAATATAATTAATTACATTATACAACGGTCCTAATAACGGACTCTCAAGTAATATTTTCATGAATAGATTTGCATTTTCAACTTTTGATCCTGTATTTTCCATATTAATACAGATTAAATATAATATTTTGCAATGAAAAAACAGAAGTACAAAAAACATTACTTGTATATTTTAAATTTATAAAAATAGTCAGAAGTAAAAGAAAAAACAAAAATTAATTAATTTGATAGCCACCAAAATTTTGGTGATTTAGGTTTTTGTGCACTATAAAAATCTTTATAAGGTATGGTTTTATCAAACCTGAGATCTAAATTTGTCATAGGTACATCGACTATTGCTTTTACATTAGCTCTTCTATAAATATGGTAAAAAATAGGAATACCGTTTTCGTTTTCTATTCTATTATTTTTATCTAAATAAACAAATGCTTCTGGTGGAACCCATCCTTCACTTATTGTTTTTGAGACATATTCATCGCTTATGTAGTAAGGGGCTAATATTAAATTGTTTGAATAACAGTCGGTGTTTCTATTGTATTGTATTACGTATTAGGTTAATAATGAAAGTGTCTATTCTTGATATATTAGCAGCATTATATAGTTTTTTGTTGGATATATATTTTATGTAATTACTTTGTGGTGATCTAAATAACGATGTGCATGCCCTGAGGCATTTTCTTTCGAATACGCGAATTTTTTCCATGTTTGAAGGAGATATATTAAACCATATGGGACACCCATATGTTATAATGGGTCTAATAAGAGATTGGTACATAATTATTTTAACATTAGTTTTGATGAATTTAGAGTAGAAAAGGGACTTGTACATGAAAAAGGCTTTTCTGGCTTTTTGAAGAGCTTCGTTAACGTGGTTATTAAAATATAAAAATTTATCCAGGTAGACTCCTAGATATTTTACTATTTCTTTATTCGGTATTTTATTATTTGTGCATGATTGAATTGCAAAGTTTTTCCAGTTATTTCTTAAATCATTGTTGCATTTGTTAACAGGAGGTCTAAATAGAATAGTCTCACATTTTTCTACATTAATTTTCATGTTCCAATCCATTGCATATTTTTCTATTTTGTGAAACTTGTCTTGAAGGTTTTTATTAATTTGTTCCACTTTCTTGTCAGGGTAATAGATGATTATATCGTCTGCAAAGGAAATTATGTTATCCACTTTTTGTAAAATGTCCAGAAGATACAAATTGAAAAGTATCGGGGAATTAACTGTTCCTTGTTGTAAACCATTGATTATTTTGAACTTATTTCGACTCACTGAGTCTTGGTGATATACTCTAAAAGTTTTTTCATTTATCATATTATGGATAAGAATAATTTGGTTCAATGGAAATTCATAGACCATTAGCTTGAATATTAAACCCGGAATCCATATGCTATCAAAAGCTTTTTCCATGTCAATTAGATTTTTGGGGTTGCTGCAATCTTTGTCTTTTTTTGGTAATAAAACGACTTTAGCATTTTTCCATTTTTTGGGAAAATAAGAGTTATTTAACATATTGTTAAATAAACAACAATATTCGAAGATGAGTTGTTCAGGTAAGTTTTTTAAAGCAATGTTTGGGATTTCATCTTCTCCTGAAGACAGCTTTGGTTTTAGTTTATGGAATATATATAATATTTTTTCTCTTGTTACAAAGTAATCTCTATTATTGGTCTCGTCTATCGAATCAGCTTTAAAATCACTAGTAAATGTTACTAAGGTGTTTCTGTTTCTTTCAAATGTTTCTTTGATTTCAAGGAATCTCTCAAAAAAATTGTTTACTTGTAAATGTAAATTATTTCTATTATCTAGAGTTTTGTTTGAATGAATATTTTCTAAGCAAGATCCAATTGTATCTAACATTTGTACTGGCTCGCGTATTATATAATTTTGCGAATCATCAATTTCAAACACTTTCTAATGGTATATTCACATTATTGAGAATATGTTCAGAGTTATTTGGTATTTTAATGTATTTTAAATTTAAGGGTTTACATTTTTTGAAATTCTTTTTTATTACTTTAAACATGTTACTAGAATCTTTTGGGTCAATATTTGTTAACTTTTCTTGTACATATTTATTTATGGAGTTTAATAAATTTTCGTGTAAAAGTTTTTTAATTAACTTTAGTTTAGCTTTCAAAAAAATAATAGTAGAATCATGGAGTACGCTCTCTAATCTGTTATGTCTTTTAATAATTGTTACTATTTTGCTTTTCTCGGAATGCAGTTTCTTTATAATAGTATTAGTAAATTTGCCTATACCCTGATCTAGTTTTGTTTTAGGCGTAACCGCTTTTATTGTATCAAATATTATTTTCTCTATCTTATCTGTATGATCATCAATCTCTTGGTTTGTTAAATTTCTATCATTAGGAATCCGCTCGCCTTGATTAATTTTTCTAATTATCTTTTCTTTGAATTTAATCCAGTTTGTTTTCTTATAGTTATATTTGTGTTTTTCATCTACAAGGAAAAAAGTAAACTTTTCTTGAACATTGTCTAAGGACGTATAAATTTCGATTGCGTTATGATCACTGTCATATTCGAGAGTTTGAAGACAATTAACGGTATCATTAAGTTTCGATAGATGTAATCTACAGTCAGCGATACATACGTCTATAAAAGATCCCGTTCTTGGATAAGATGGTAGCTCTGTGGCGTAAAATTTACATCTAAGTTGAATTTCATTATCAGTTAACCATTGCTTCATTTTTGTCCCTTTTATATTATTGGTAGAGTTGCCCCAATCAGAGTGCCTACAGTTCAAGTCTCCCATTATTATGTAGTAATTGTTTAAATTGTGCAAATCCAGTGAATGTAAAAGATTATCTATATCAGGAATAAATTGTGAGTCATTATTACCTGAAGGGTAATATGCTGCAATTACGAAAAGGGCCTTGTTGTGAGCCATTGGAATTTTTATTAAACAAACCTCTAAACACTTTAACGACTCTGTTATTTTGTTTGTATAATGATAATGTTTTATTGTATCTTTTATTAGTATGGCGGTTCCTCCACCACGAATCGCATCCTTTCTATCTTTTCTAACAACTTTGTAGTTAGGGAATTGGAGAACATGCCTAGGGCTAAGCTTGGTCTCATTCAAAAGTGCAATATCAGGGTCATGCTTATTGAGGAATTGTTCTAAGTCGTATCTTCTGTTGAAACGAATTAGTGAGTTTACATTTATGTGTATTATCTTAAGATTTTTGGTAAGAGTATTTCTATTACTGTTTGATGTCATCATTATCCTTCAATCATGGAAAAAACTGCGTCAATTCGCGCAGCCTGCAGTTGTAATTGTTTTTGCATGTTTAGTATTTGTGTGTTAATATTTAACATCATATTTTTTAGCTCTTCAATAAATGAAGTGTTGGGTAAGTTATTAAGATTATTATTGTTGTTTCCATTTAATACATTAGCGAAACTCATGTTTGGGGTTGTAAATGAATTTACATTATTTTTTCTATTACTAGATATAATGTTTTTCTTATTTCTAAGTTTTTGTTGTAACTCCTTATAGCGTTCACATCCTTTATATGAAGCAGGATGTCCATATTTCTGGCAGAGTATGCAGTACAGCTTTTCTCGTTCTTCAATCGGAACATTATTAATTGTGCATTGCCCTTTTTCGTGTTCTTTTCCACATTTGACACATTTTGAAGGCATATAGCAATTTGAGGCACTGTGAAAGAACCCTTGACAGTTACGACATTGGGGTATTTCAGGTCTTCTTATGGTATCCCAGTAGATATTACGATGGAATAGTAATTTAATTGCTTTAAGTTTTTGGACATTACTGTCCGGAGATATTTGCACCATAAATATACGTAAATCATTTTTATGTGCACTATTATTGTTTTTAGTGATGAATGGACTCACTTTAATAATTTTTAATTCATTGTCTTGTAAAGAAGATAGTTCGTTGAAAATGTCTTCAGTACTTAAAGATTTGTCTAAGCATTTTAATAAAAAGGTTTTAGTTTTTATTCCCTTTGGGGTAAAGGTAAAAAAGCTTGCTTTAGTTTTTTCAAGATATGCTTTCACTCTTAAGAAATCATCTAGGGAGTTCATTAATAATGATTTTTTATTTCGGTATTCCTTAATACTGAAATTTTTTATTTGTAATCCATTTTTTATGAATTCAATTAAGTCTTTTGTTTCTATATCTATTATGTTTATTGGTGGAATTTTTTTGTTTTTATTTTTTGCATTATCATTATTGATCATTACATTCTGTTGAGAAGATTTATCATTACAAGTGTTTGTCGTGTTGTTTGATGGTAAGCTAACACTTGGTTGTTGTTGCTTTTCTTTATTTTCTTTTACTTGGTTCTCAAATTTTTTTAATAATTCTTTATCGCACTGCTCATCTTTTTCAATGTCTAACAATGCATAGTAGTTGTTTTTGTGTTGTTTTGCATTTGGCAACGCCATGATTTCTATATCTCTTTTTCTCTTAACTACGGTGTTAAGGGATATTGGTTTTACATTGTTATGTCTCTCTGGGTTATGAGCACTAATGCTCTCCCCAGTGTGTTTAAATTTTTTATCTTCTATTTTGTTGATTTCTCAATATCTGTACAATAACAATTATTATTATTTCGATAGTAAGAAAACGATTGATGTGATCTTCCGCTAAACACGTCCGTACAGTATGACTGTCTAATGAACACTGTTTATAAAAAATATAAACGCAGTTTTAAATATAAGTAACTTCTTGTTTTAAAGAAGATTATTTTGAAATGAATGAATTGGTTCATATTTTGCAAAAAAAAAAATAGACATATATTCCATGTTTATGTTTCATTCGAAAAATCGAAAACAATTTTTGAACTATTCATAAATTGTTATAAATGTCTGGACTTTGGTCATACAGCAGTTAGATGTAAAAACCCGAACGACAACTCAGGTCGCTGCATTTGCTGTGGAGAAGCGGGTCACAAGATTGCTAACTGTAAAACACCCCCCCCCCCAAGTGTATGCTATGCAATGAACCATCAACAGATCATAGCAACATCACTGGGTCGACTGTGTGTCCGAAATTCAAGGAAGCTCTACGCCAACTTAGAGGATCTTAATGAAATTTATACAATTAAATTTAAATCATTGTGAAGCTGCCCAAAATTTGTTAAAACAGACAGTTCGGGAAATAGAGGTCGATCTAGCAATTATCAGCGAGCCCTACAAGCAGCATTAAGCAGATCGTTTCGAACGCCTGAAATATCTGGTTGGAAAAAAGGCTCATTTGATAAAGACATATTTGTGCTATGTATGGAAGACACAGAACTGCAGGGAACCCCCGAAAATATGGCGGAAGAGCTTATTCTTCGAGCAACACAAGCATGCAATGCATCGGTGCAAAAAAGGAAGCGGGGTGTCAACAAAGCCCCAGTATATTGGTGGAACGCTGAAATAGCTGAACTACGTAAATAGTGTCTTCTTGCTAGAAGACGTTTTGTAAGAACTCGTGATAGAGAAGACAATGAAGCGTATAGACAGGTTCTCAAGATGAAGAAGAAAGCGCTCCAAAAAGCCATTCATGCAAGCAAAAGATCGTGTTTTCTCGCTATTTGCGATGATGTAGAATCCCAGCCGTTTGGACTCGCGTACAAGATTGTGACTAAGAAACTGAAATGCTTCGGCTCAAGTACACCTACGGATGCTAAAACATTAGATAACATTGTGAATCACCTTTTTCCTCACCAAGCTGTAACAATATGGGCAACTTTTGACCCTGGGGGACATTTTGCTTACCCCCCGGTTACACCAGCGGAGATAAATATTGCCGTCTCTAAATTCGATGACTCCAAAACGCCTGGTCTCGATGGAATTCCCAACTACGTTCTAAAAGAGATTATAAGTTGCTGTGGAGAACAAATGCTTAAATTACTGAACTCCTGCTTAGAATATGGATCCTTTCCATCGTTATGGAAAAGGCAAAGACTAGTCCTATTGTTCAAAAACGGCAAGCCCTTGGAAAATCCTTCATCATACCGCCCGCTATGTATGTTAGATACATGCGGAAAACTCCTTGAGAGCATTATCCGCGACAGACTTGAAGAGTACATAGAACGTGCAAAAGGCTTATCTGAAAGCCAATTTGGTTTCAGAAAAAAGAGATCTACGATCGATGCAATAAAAATGGTAACAGATATCGCAAGGGAAGCAATAAATGGCCAACGCTGGAAAAAAGAGTATTGTGTTGTCATAACACTAGATGTTAAAAATGCCTTTAAGACAGCTAACTGGGAGAATATTCTAAACTCTCTGAGACGGTTAAACGTCCCGGCATATCTTGTGGCTATACTCCAGGACTACTTCCGCAACAAAATACTAATACACCAAACTGAGGAGGGCTTAAAAGAATACCAAATATCAGGAGGAGTACCACAAGGATCTGTTCTTGGACCTCTTCTGTGGAACGTGATGTATGATGGTGTCTTAAAGCTAAAACTCCCAGAGAAAGCAAATATTATTGGATTTGCAGATGATAATGCGCTAGTTATAGTTGCAAAAACAACCGAAGAAGCAAAAAATGTCTCAGAAGTCAGCATACAGTTGGTTAAATCGTGGCTGTGTTCACAAGGCCTAGCATTAGCCGATCAAAAAACGGAAGCTGCATTAATTGCAAGCCGCAGAACTGTAGAAAGGATAAAAATTAAAGTCGGAGAATGTACAATCACAACAGCGGAAAGCCTGAAATACCTCGGCGTTATTATAGACAATCGTCTATCTTTTAAGGAGCATTTGAATTACGTAAAGGCGAAAGCCGGAAACACTTGTAAAGCGCTATGCCGTATAATGCCAAACACAAGAGGTCCGAGATACTTAAAGAGAAAAATTCTGGCAGGAGTTACCAAAAATATTATTCTTTATGCAGCACCAATATGGGCGAAATCCTTGAGGTATGCCACTTATTACGAAAAGATTGGTACAGTATACAGACTGGCAGCACTACGTGTATGCTGTGCATATAGGACTGCAGCTATCACAGCTATGATTCCCATAGATTTTCTTGCAAGAGAATCAGAATACGTATACAACTCAAGAAGCTCACAGGAAACAGATAATGAATCCGACGTCGCAAGAAGACGTAGCATTACCGAATGGCAAATTAGGTGGTCAGCATCTACAAAAGGCAGATGGACGTATTCTCTGATAAGAAATGTGGACACATGGTCAAATAGGCGACATGGAGATCTAAACTTCTATCTCACCCAATTTCTCTCGGGACATGGCAGTTTCAGGTCCTATTTATACCGTTTTGGACTTGACTCCTCCCCTGATTGTCCCTGCTGCGTGGAACATGTAGAAGACCCATACCACGTTTTCTTTCTGTGCCCGCGATTCACTGAAGAGAGGACAAATTTAGAGCGGCAAGTGGGTAGTGAGATATGTGTAGAAAACATAATCGAAATTATGATGACGTCTCTAAGCAATTGGGAGTATGTATGTGAGTACGTAAAGACAATAATATTGGAATTACGGAGGCAAGACGATATTCGAAGAAGAATAACAAATATAAGTGTTCTATAGAACATTCCCCCTGCGACGAAATGGCTGTACGGCGGTACCGCAGGGATGGTGGATCAGAGTAAAGGGGTTATTTTAGCGTGTTAAAGTCTCGCACACCTGGCGAAATCATAAACCAGGTAGCCAGAGTCTTTCGATGATTTTTTCCCCGACCAAAAAAAAAAATATTGCTAAATCAACTCCAAATTGTGTGAAACGGATTTGGTCCAATCAATTATTTCGATAAGGAAGGCACATTTTGGTCGTATGAAAGTGTATATACCCTCGTCAGGCCAAACGGCTGAGGGTATAAAACGAATACATTCTAAAACCTGGTTTAATATAAGAACCATGTTCCGCACAGGGTTCTGGCAAATTGTGTTCTTATTCTCTTATAGTCCTTATGTACATATATAAATACTAGCAAAATGCCCGCTACTTCGTTAGAGAAAAGTTCACATTAATAGAAAAGAGGATGCAAACAGATTTTTTATTTACCCCGTTCATATTTTGAGCATTGAAAATTTATAAAGTAAAATATGAAAAATTTGTTCAAATTACAAAATTTGATTTCTAACCTGCCTAATACTAATGGTATGAAATTAATACTTTTCGTACACTTATTGCGGGTTTCTGTAAGACTCAAAGGTGACAATTATTCCAAATTTCCAAATTTATAGTACCTATTTAAAAATCAACCTCCTTATATTAACCATACGCACCAGTAGTGACCCTAATATCAGAATTCCAGCTTTATCCTTTCATCCAAGTTGTACCAAATTTAGTACCATTTTTTACTTTCCGTACGCTCATAGTACTTATAGTTCCAAAACGACCTCATTATCTCAACATCACTCACCAATAGTAACCATGTTACCAAATTTCGGAATTCCAAATAATGGAATATATCTGGAATTCCGAAATTGGTAACGTGGTTACTATTGGTGAGTGATGTTGAGTTAATGAGGTCGTTTTGGTACGCTTATAGTTCCTATTTTCTCATCACCTCACCTGTGACCATAATGCAAAATTATCGGATCCCAATTTTATCCCTTCATCTTATACCAAAATTACTCTAAATGTAGTACCATTTAGTATGCATTTACACAATTCAGAAATCCAGAAAGACCCAATACCAAATTTTGTACAATTTATAACTGTTGTACACATTTTCATAACCACCTCCATATCTCAACCCCACAGTGCGAATTTTCAAAACTACTTCCACTCTACACTCCAAGAGTAATCTTAATTTCAAATTTCGGGATACCAGTTTAATTCTTTTACCCAGTACCAACTTGTACCAAATTAAGTACCATTTAGTACAAATGAGTACGATCTTCCAAACCTACCTCCATATCTGAATCCTACACCCAACAGTTATCTTAATTCCAAATTTCAGGATTTCAGCTCTATCCGTTCCTCCAAGTCAAAACTGTACCAAATTGTACAATTTCGTACTTTTCGTACTCATAAGTGCGAATTTTCAAAACTGAAACTACCTCCATATCTCAAAACTACACTCCAACAGTACGAAATTCCAAAACTAACTCCATACATCTATCCTACACTCCAACAGCTATCATAATTCCAAATTTCACGGTTCCAACCCAATTGCACCAAATTTAGTACACATAAGTACGAATTTCTAAACCTACCCCCATATGTCAATCCTGTAGAATAATTATAATTTCAAATTTTAAGATTCCAGCTTTATCCGTTGATCCAAATCAAATTTGTACAAATCTTAGTAATTTTCGTATACATAAGTACGAATTTCCAAAACTACCCCCAAAAACTACAGCTACATCTATCCTACACACCAACAGGGTTTCAGCTTTATTCGTTCATACGGATCCAAATTGTACCAAATGTATTGCCATTTGGTACACTTCGTACCCATAAGTATGAATTTCTAAAACTACTTCAATCCCACACTCTAACAGTATTCTTAATTCCAAATCCCTTGGTTTCCAGCTCTATTCGTTTACGCCAATCCACATTGTACCAAATATGGTACCATTTAGTACTTTTTGTACCCATAAGTACGAATTTCCATAACTACCTCAGTTCTGCACTCCAACAGTAATAGTAATTCCAAATCTCAGGATTCCTGCTCTGTTCGTTCACTCAAATCCAAATTGTACCAAATTTAGTACCATTTAGCAATTTTCGTACCCATATGTACAAATTCCCAAAACTGCTTCCATATCTCGAACCGACACTCCAACAGTAATCTTATGTCCAAATTTCAGGATTCCAACTCTACCGGTTAGCCCAAATCCTAATTGTACGAAATTTAGTACCACTTAGTACTTTTCTTACACATAAGTCCCCCTCCTTGTATTACCTCCTCAACCTTGATTTTCATTCCAAATGTCAAGCTTTAAGCTATATCAGTTGAAATAATACCAAATGTTACCAAATTTAGTACAATTAAGTACTTTTGTACATATAAGTACGAATTTTCAAAACTACATCCATATCTCAATCCTACACTCCAACAGTAATCTTAAATCAACATTTCCGATTTCCAGCTCTACCCGTTCACCCAAATCCGTACTGTACCAAATTTAGTACATTTTAGCACTTTTCGTACACTTAACGAAAACTTTCCAAATCTACACCATATCTCAACAGTAGCCCTAAATCGAAATTTCAGGATTCCAATTCTATCCGTTTGCACAAATCCAAGTTGTGCAAAATTTAGTACCATTTAGTACATTTCGTACACATAAGTACGAATTTCCAAAACTACACCCATATCTCAATTCTACATTCCAAAAGAAATCTTAATTCCAAATTGAGATTTCCAGCTCTATCCGTTCACTCAAATCAAAATTGTACCAAATTTAGTACAATTTAATTTAACCATTTTCTTATATCAGCATCACTTCCCATCCTTTATTCCCATATCAAATTTCAAGATTCTAGCTATATCCGTTGAAAATATATAATTGGTACTCAATTTAGTACTTTTCGTATTCTTATAGGTCGAATTTTTAAAAACACTTTGGTGCATCTTTCTAACTCTCCACCAGTGACCCTCATTCCAAATTACAGAATTCTAGCTCTTCCCGTTTGCCTTATACAATGGGTAACATATTTCGTACCTTTTAGTACTTTTCGTACCCTTCTAGTTCGAATTTCCAAAAACCTAGCCTTATCTGACCCCTTTGAACCAAGAGTGATCCACACACAAAATTTCAAGATTCTAGCTTCAGCCGTTTCGTCTGGGCGTTGATGAATCAATCAGTCAGTAAGTCAGTCAGTCAATCACTTTACTCTTTTATTTTAATATAGATATAATTTATATATTAAAGCATGTGTGTATAAACTCAATTACCGCAGGCGTGGAGTTTGATGATGTGGGTCCTGTAGTGATTGCAGTGCCCTGAGTAGCTGCTGCTACCGCTGCAGCAGCTGCCACTTGTCTGCTGAGGCAATTGCATATTGGTTTCGTGACGCCCAGTGTGCATAAAGCATTGGACCACATTGTTTCACCTTTGCTATCCACGGTTGAATGGTTGTACTATCGATTTAAATTAGGAAATTTTTGTATACCTCGAAAACATAACAAAAAAGGTTGTTTTGTATCGCGTTATATTTATATTGTCGCATTCACAGTTATATGCAAAATTTTGAGCTCATATCAACACAATTTCTATGATAACCGGAACACTGCGATGTTTTATCACACTAAACTAATTCATATCATTATTCTGATCCGAATGCTACGGAGCCACACTTTTACGTTTATAACATTGGTTTTGTAAAGAAATTCGTATTAATTGTTGTAAATGCCTTCTGGATATCAAATTGATTTGAAACCGTACAATATATTTATTTTTACAGACGAGTACTGCTGTTTGTGTCACACCCAACACATTTGTTTTCTTCTACTTCAGAAAAACTGACACAACCAGAGCTTAGGCATAATAATAACAAAAATGTTGTCGTGGAGCATACGACGTACCACATATCTATTATTGTTGTTGTTGCTGTTGTGTTGCAGTAGTTGGTGTCTTATTCGTGCTACGGAGAATGTTGAATTGTTATTATGAAAGCACAGATACTCTCTTAGCATCGTGGGCCATTGTAGTGAATAGAAATACCTGTATGCCCTCTGCTGTTAATGCACTGGTTGTGTATAGTTTGTTATGTCGTCGTATATCATATGTTTGGAGGTGCACACGCGTACCTCAGAAACAATTTCAAGAGAATACAACTTAAACGGTATACGCCTTGCTATGGTACATTCGCACAGTACAAAATAAATTCATTTGGTGTGTTGGGAAATTTTGAACCAAGAAATTGTTTATTCCATTTCAAATGACCTCAGGTTTTTGACAACATCCTTTACATCTTGATTTGAAGACTGAAGATTAATGCCTCTACGTGTGATATGAAACCGATTTAATCTGCCCTACATACGAATGAAGTAATTGGGGCACGAAGACATAACTCGTTCTAATGTTCGTCCTTTCGTTTCTCCGACATATCTTTGCATGTACATACATATGCATATGTATATATACAAGTGCATGTGTGTTATCAATGCACAATCACAACACGAATGCACTCTAGAAAATGTTAACGGAGAGAAAGTAAAAGAGAGAACTGGTTAAAAGGATGCTAAATAGGTTGACTCTGGTGTTTTGTTTGTATACTTTCTGTTGCGGAGATATTTAGTTATTTATTCTTCCTCTTGTATGCTGTTGTATGTATGTGTTAGTCGTTGGAGGTTGATTGCTTTATATTTTACGCTGAACTAATTTCATTTTTTTTGTTTGTCTTGAAATGTTTGGTCATATTACTACTACTCGGAATCTAGTGCTTCGCCAGTTCGATCTCTGCGCATCCTTTGATTATTGGACAATTGGGCAACTTGGACAACATGTTGGGCAACTTGGACAACATGTTGGGCAACTTGGACGATTATGGAGGTAAAAAAGTAAGTAGTTTATTGTTGTTCTTCTTCAATAATTAATGTCTATGGTAATTGGAGCTGAATATGTGGATGTTTCTGCCAGTGTTAGTTTTAGTTGTGGCAGCAGATAATGTACGTTTCTTCAATGTAGGTATCTTGGAAACATCGCCTGTATTATTTCCATAGCAAGCACTCGTGGCATCTTTTCGTTTTTCATTGCATAGCATACAAATGACAAACATACACATCTTTTGAGGAAAACTACTGCAAAAATCTTCGTATACTCTCATCTGTAGCCCATGACACATATACTCGAGCCGTAAATCTTAGAAATTTCACTTTTCATATTTAGCTGTATCTTTTGCATGTGATGGTTACTTCAACGTTGATATCTATGCCCAACCGATTGATGATTTAACGTGATATTTTAGTTTTTCAGATTTATAATATCTGTTGAATATTTTTGTTTTACCAGAGCGAAAAACATATACACGTACAACATTTTAACAACTTTTAGACAAATATTTCCCGTTTGCTTGAGTTTTTTATGACGTTTTTCCAGATTTTAAACTGAGTGCATTAGGGCGTGTTTGAATTGTATAGAGGACTTTCTTCCTTCACTTTTTAGGAAAGACTTTCGAAATAAGACACATCAAGGATATATATTTGACATTTGCACGACCTCACAACCGAGAAATAGGTATTGGATTATTTAGCAAACATTATATTTTTAAGAAGATATAAAAAGCTCTTTTGATTTAAAATAACAATTTTTTGTTATATTTTTGAAATGCAGCTAGGCCCACCAACGCACTGCTTATGCTATACGCCACTCATGACCGAAAGATGAAACGGAACTAAAAAAGTTCAGCTCTAGATTTTACGTTTACTTGGTAGACTCACACATACAATGCAAAAAAGACATTTCTGTTAGACAAATGTTAGTTTACATTTGACCCAGTTCAGACACAGGCTCGCACATGTACATACACATACATTAGCAGGACAATCGACAACCTTACTAACAGACTAATGGGACGAGGACATCCTACTATTTACGTACACATACAATGCAAGTTCTGTGCATTGCTTAAAATATATACATACGTATACAAAACCCCAAACATATGATCCGCTCTTATACTCGTGCCATGCAAAGGCAAGCAGTATGGATGTATTGTACTACAATGGAATGGAAACAATTACTGTCACTCTGAAGCATGTTGATGTTTGGTCGCTTTATGGGAGTGCCATTGTTTGTTTGTCCACTGTGCATACATATGTATGTACCTATGTATGTTTGTACCCAAAGAACTGCATAAATGGCTAAAACACAAAATTTTCCAAAGACGAGATTTTCTATATACATAGATAAACACAAAATGAGATCGCGTAGTAGGGACTTGTACAGGATTTCGCTTCGGAGGGGGTCCCCAGGTATTAAAAATCATGGAAATGCAATATGATCTTTACGCTACAGTATTTTAGAGTTATTTTTGAGATTTCCTTATTATCTATTTTTGACTCAAACAAAAAACCGAAGTAATGTTCCTAGACCAACCTTTTACTTTACATAGCTTAATATTAAAAGAGCTAATACGATATTGAATTGTGTGTACATTAGGGTTATGATTTTTGACCTTTTTTTCTCAAAAATGATTTACTGTAGCGAAAATGAATGCACGTTTGCCTATTAAGGACAAAAATAACATTCATTCCAAATAATTATGAAAAAAGATCACGCACAAACCACTTTGAATTTTTTTTTTTTTGAAAAATACTATGAAATTTAATAATATCTTAAACAATTATTTCCTGTTGCACGAATGAATTACCTTTTGCCTATTAATAACTAAAATAACTTTTATTCCATTTAAATATTGTAAAAGGTCACGCACAAACAAATTTCAATTGATATGATATATGGAAAAAAGTTATACATAATATAAATTGATATATGTATATCGGCCTTTTTGTAGAAAATTTACTTATGTTGAAACTGAGGTATGGGGTATTGTAACTCGCGAATTGTTGTAATATACCATAATGTTGGGACGCATTTAGGTAAAATAATCTGTTTTATCACGATTCAACGATGGATTTCTTAACATTATAATTTGAGCGGAAGCTGTGGTCATATTAATGAAAAAATAGGAAAAAATCGTTGAAGGAAACGACTTTTTTATGTCAATTTTCAATTAGTGGCTTTACAATACAATGTTCAAAGAAGAAGTTAAAGAATACACTTCAGAGATTAAGTTTCTAATGTATAATTTTTTAATATAACCACTGCATCAATCTCAAACGGATGCTGACATTTTGAAGACTGAAAAATTGGGTTTTTTGAATTTTTGCTCTAATCGGGACGCGCAACTGTACTCCTTTAAAAACTGATTATGAGGTTGTAGTACTCGCGATTACGCATTTTTTGATGTAGCCTTGGAAGGTTCACAACAATCTCAGCTTAAAGCCGAAATTTTTGTGCGTAAATTAAAAAAAAAAAACTGTTTTTTTATTCAAAATTTGCAACTGTCATTAAATTGTTGGTGAAACCCGCGTGAACTTAGTTTTTTACGTTCGGAATCTAATAAGCCATGACGCGTCCAAATCCGTCCACTAGATCGGCGGATATGATACCCCTCAAATTTCGAAAAATCTGCAAAAAAATGTTTTTGAAAATTGCGCGCATTGAAACGCGGTTTGGAAGTGTAATTTTTACTGAAATAAATATATGCCTGTTTAAAATGCGCAAAAACATAAATTTCAAACCTATCGCTAATGCGGAGATACAATTGATTTTTTCTAAAAATTAAGTGCGATGCTACATCCACGGTTCTTGATGGATCACAATGAAACGACATCAAATAATGTATTTTTTAAAGGTTATCATCGAAATCGGATACGCATTAAATGTAAATGAACTTCGTGGAAATTATGACCATCTAACTGTATTTTGCGCCTTAATATGCAACAGACGCTACATCGTGGCCGCCAAATAGAGTTTCACAAACTGTACACCAAATAAGAGGGATGGATTCGCTGTGTTGGAAAATCGGATGCGCATCATGTCAATTTCACTATTACGCGGTTTATATGCGTTTCAAATGTTGTAATATTCAATATAACATTATTTTAATGTTATGTCACAATTGGAATTCCTTGTGATTTAATATAATGTTCTAAAAATATTCGCCAATAGGAAAACTATAAGCGAAAAATTTGTTGCAACGGAATATCTTCATTATTGCTTGAAATTTGGACGAAAATGGCGAAGAACTAAAACATTTTTTCTTCAACCTTTCCTATAAAACCATAAAAAAATAAAATAAGAATAACATGATTTTTATTTTCTTCGCCATATTTTCTTTGTATTTTTGCAAATAACATGAATACTATAGCTCCAAACTTCACGACTTAGGTTTAATTTTATTCCTCTGGATGCTGCTATAATTTTTTATATATATTTTTTTGTAAGTATATGCGCTATTGTTTCAAAAATATGTTTGTAAATACGTGAAATTATTTAACAAATTTAATTTTTCGCGAATCCATTGAAACTTTTCGTTTTTTTTTGCATCATCGCAAAGGGTGCGATTTCAGTTAACGAAAATAGGATATAACAGCTTACTATATTAAGCCGCGATTGTTTAGAATTTTTTCTAATTAGCATAATTAAAACGGTCATATCTTTTGCGCGCAACGATCAAAGTTGGTAACGAAAACAGATTTGGAATGCGATTTTTGTCTTAATCTATGTACCAAAAATCATAGATGTAGTATCAAATTTTTTTTTTTTTTTTTTTTGAAATGGAAAGGACGATTTTAGAAATTTTTGCTGATATGTATGTAATGATATGGCGATAAAATTGGTGACAAACAAAAGCTTAAGTCACTTTGGTTATGTCTTGTGGATTTAAAGCCTGTTTTGAGTTATATGTGTATGTGTTTAAAGTGACTCCAAAATTTTCAAGAAAGGTCATATATAAAAACTTTAAAAGATTTTTGGGAGTGAGCTTTTTTATCGAATCACCTTATAATTAAAATTTTATATAATCTTAGGCAAAAGCTCATCAAAATATGGTAAAGGGATATAAGGTTGAAAAAAAGTCATAACCCTCTACATACATATCGGCCATTTTGTAGAAAATTTACTTATGTTGAAACTGAGATATGGGGTATTGTAACTCGCGAATTGTTGTAATATACCATAACTTTTGAACGCATTTAGGTAAAATAAACTGTTTTAGCACGATTCACCGATGGATTTCTAAAAATTATAATTTGAGCGGAAACTTTGGTCATATTAATGTAAAAAAATAGGAAAAAATTGTTGGAGGAAACGAGTTTCATTATGTTATTTTCCAATTAGTGGTTTTACAACACAATGTAGAGCTTAATGCTTAAAGGAGAAGTTAAAGAGTACACTTCACAGTTGAAGTTTCTAATGTATGATTTTTTAATATATCCACTGTATATACCTCAAACGGATGCTGACATTTTGAAGACTGAAAATGGGGTTTTTTGAATTTTTGCTCTAATCGGGACGCGCAACTGTTACGCATTTTTTGGTGCATAACATGAGGGTGTAGCCCTCACAGGATCACAGTAATCTGCGCCCAAACACGAAATTTTTGTGCGTAAATTTTTCTCAAAAATATATTTTTTTGGTATAGAATTTACAAACGTCATTCGATTTCCGTGGAAACCCGCGTGAAATTTAGTTTTTTTACGTTCTGAATCTAACAAGCCACGACGCGTAAAAATCCACCCACTAGATCGGCGGATATGATACCCCTCAAATTTCAAAAATTTGCAAAAAAAAATATTTTGAAAATATCGCATATTAAAACGCGTTTTGGATGTGTCAGTTCTACTTAAATAAATAGATCGATACGTGTGTTTAAACTGCGCGAAAACAGATATTTAAAAACACTCGTAAATCCAGAGATATAATAGATTTTTTCTAACGTTATGCCACAATTGGAATTCCTTGTAATTTAATATAAGGTTCTAATAATATTATCCAATAGGAAAACTATAAGCGAAAAATTTGTTACAACGGAATATCATCATTATTGCGTGAAATTTTGACGAAAATGCCGAAGAACTCAAACATTTTTTCTCCAACTTTTCCTATAAAACCATAAAAAAAATAAAATTAGAATTTTATTTTTGCAAATAACATGAATACTATAGCCCCAACCTTCACAATTTAGGTTTCATTTTATTCCTCAAAATGTCTGGATGCTGTTATAATTTTTTTTATATATTTTTCGTAAGTATTAGCGCTATTGTTTCAAAAATATGTTTGTAAATACGTGAAATTATTTAACAAATTTGATTTTTCGCGAATCCATTGAGACTTTGCGATTATTTTTTGCATCATCGCAAAAGGGTACGAATTCAGTTAACGATAATAGGATATAACAGCTAACTATATTAAGCCGTGATTTTTTTAGAATTTTTTCTAATTATCATAATTAAAACGGTCATATCTTTTGTGCGCAACGATCAAAGTTAGTAACGAAAACAGATTTGGAATTCTGATTTTTTTCTTAATCTATGTACCAAAAATCATAGATGTAGTATCAAATTTTTTTTTTTTTTTTGAAATGGAAAGGACTATTTTAGAAATTTTTGCTGATATGTATGTAATGATATGGCGATAAAATTGGTGACAAACAAAAGCTTAAGTAATTTTGGTTATGTCTTGTGGATTTAAAGCCTGTTTTGAGTTATATGTGTATGTGTTTAAAGTGACTCCAAAATTTTCAAGAAAGTCATATATAAAAACTTTAAAAGCTTGTTGTGAGTGAGCTTTTTTTTATCGAATCACCTTATAATTAAAATTTTATATAATCTTAGGCAAAAGCTCATCAAAATATGGTAAAGGGATATGAGGTTGTAAAAAAGTCATAACCCTACTCTACATACATATATGTGTGTATGTTAGAGTTATAACTTTTCTGTTTTTATACCCTACTAGCGGACCCGGCGAACTTCGTCTCGCTATTAAGGAATAAAATTTCATACAAAAACTCAATTTTCGATTTTTCCAATTTTCCGACTTTTCCAGAGGGATTTTCCAAAATTTTCTTCCGTAAAGACCTTCTCCTCGAAAATGCGAATAACTGACAAAAAATTTTACAGAAATCGGCCTAGCCGTTCTCATTTTATGAATTACTATACATTTTTTACACCATTTTTATATATATAGATACCACAATGTGGAAAAGGGTATTATAAGTTTGTTTTGGTAAAAATTCATGTAACACCGCGAAATATTCGTCGGAGACCCCCAATGTGGTATACCAATCGGCCTAGCCGTTCTCATTTTATGAATTACTATACATTTTTTACACCATTTTTATATATATAGATACCACAATGTGGAAAAGGGTATTATAAGTTTGTTTTGGTAAAAATTCATGTAACACCGCGAAATATTCGTCGGAGACCCCCAATGTGGTATACCAATCTTCATATCTCGACGAGATAAAGCGATTTTGAGATGTGTGTCCGTCCGTCTGTCCATTATAAATTGTAAACACGCTCCAGGCCGCAATTATGGAGCGATCGTCACGAAATTTTGTATGGAGGTCGGGTTCAGATCAGAATAGATCCCTATTCTTATTGGTGATGATAGTGAAATATTTAGCGGGTGAAATGGACCAAAAACATAATATTTATCCAATTTTCTAGCGCCTCTGTAGGTTCCAATAATAGTCCGATCAACGCGTAATTTTAAATAAGGTAAGAGTATATCACAAAGGAGAAGCTTGCAATTTGAGATGGCGATCGGATAATATTTAGAGGGTTAAGTGGACCAAAACTTTTGTGTGAAAATTGTGAACATTTTTAATATACAGCTTATATCTTAATTCCTGGACGTGACATTACGGAAAAGTGAGATATACTTGAAAGTGGAACGCTTGACCTTTCAATTGATGCCAATTATGTTGGTGTTCATGATCAGATAACAGAGTTACAGCCTAATATATTCCGTTATTTGTTTGTAGTGTAATAATAACCTCGCTTGAAGTCGCAATTATACATCAATAGTCACGAAATTTTGCACCGGGTAAGAATATAGGTCGAAAAAGATGCCTACAATTTTGAATGATTATCTGATATTCTTTAGCGGGTGAAATGGACCATTACTTTTGTATGAAAAATATAAAAATTTTATTTTTTGTCGACATTTTAATTCCTTGAGGGGATATATATTTCGCAAAGTAGCCTACATATGGAAAAAACTACTGACCTTTCCTCTGATGTAAATTGCAATAAAGTGTTTGCTAGATAACGGGCCTACTGCCTAATATATAATGGGTTCTGTGTAGAGAACCACATTTTTATCCCATGCTACATATTGTCTCTCCAAAAGTTTATGTAACACCACGAAATATTCGTCCTAGACCCTTAATTTGGTATGCCACAATTCATATCTCGACGAGATAAAGCGATTTAGCGATGTGTGTCCGTCCATTAAAAATTGTAAACAAGCTTAAGGCAGCAATTATGGACCGATTGTAATGAATTTTTTAAGGAGGTTGGGTTCGGGCCAGAATAGAAATAATTAGTTTTTGGTGATGATCGTGAAATGTTCAGGGGATGAAATGGACCAAAAACTAAATTTTAACCAATTTTGGGTCAAAATAATAACCCGCAAAATTTTAAACAAAGCTTGAGTTTATGATGAAGAAGAAGCGTACAAACCAACGTGAAGATCAGATAATACTTAGCGGGTTAAATGGAATGAAACTTTTGTGTGAAATTGGTAAAAATTTCAATAACGTAGCAGTTAAATAACGGATGTAGTAGTACTACATAAGTGGGTTTCATTACATTTTAGTTTGTGTGAACTAAATTTTCCTTTCCTACTACAAAAATGTCTTTGTCATGCTAGATAACTTTTTGGTTTTGGTCATAAGTATTATACATTACCTCTCTGATATTTGATAATTAAATTTTCACAGTCATTGAAAAGAAGTTCCGATTGTCCAGGGATAGTGGTATATGGTCGGCTCCGTCCGACTATACCCTTTTCTTACTTGTTTTTTTTTTTTTTGCAAATATCAAAAATACCACCACATAGCCGTATAGAGCATGGAAAAATATGAAGAAATTCATTGCCACTTTTCCTCTACCGTTAACTTTGCGGTGGGGGAACTTTTTTCACCGAATCGACCTAATAAACACGTTTTCATTATCAGAATTCCAATATTTCCCACATGGCACTGGTGCGGTATTTTTTGTTTAAGGCCCTAATATATATTCCTTTTAATTAGACATCGGATATTGCATATTTTTGTATAATAAAGATACGGAGGTTCTGATTGGACCAAAATTCATTTCAAAGAAAACTGAATTCAATAACAATGTCATATTTTGTATTTTAGTTGCACATTTTGCATATGAACATATGCAAAAAAATTAAAAAATATGCAAACAGTTTTTGGCCGAAAATCGTCATAAAAATCGTAAAATTGTCAATTAATGTTGCAAAAATCATCATAAATCTTCAAAGTGTTCTAAATTAAGATTGTTTGCCGTTTAACGTAGATTTTTTAGGAGATTATTATGTTTTATGGGACCCCTTACGACAGTGTACATTGTAATACCATTTTTACATATTAAACTATGCAAAAATATAAAATTTGTTACATTGTCAAATATTTTATGTAAAATTCAATATTTTCTTTGTCTTAATTTAAAATCGATGTAGGATTTTTAATTCGGCACCCCTCCTTAATTGTTTAGTTTTGTTAGATTTTAAGATTGTCAAAGTTTGAGCACAATTGGAATATGTTAACACGTGCCACTGGGGCGAAAAAACCCACAATTTTCTCCCTATATTATCAATTTTTGGGAATGAAAACAAATGTCTTTTATTTATTATTGTCTTTTTAGGACGAAGGCCATTATTTATGAAAGTGTTTAATTAATTAATTGGATTAATCGAGCTAACATGGCCTAAGGAGTTTTGTATTGAAAAATTAATTCTAGCGAAACACCACACACTCAACCATTACGCTACGATCGTTTTAAGCCAGGCTCATCAGGGGTATTTTGAATGCTAATGGCTAGAAGACAAAGGCTGAAAATTTGCAGATATGAAGTATTTTTAAGCCTTTTTCTTCAACCTAGTGTCCTGTCTAGAATTATTTCTCAATACATACACATGTACAAATCGAAGGAGGATTTCCTTCATAAATTGTTTGATATGATAGATTGGCAGTGGCTTCGACAACTTCGTCGGATTGTTGGAGAGGACTCCGGTTCAAACCTCAGCCGAATAGCTGGGCTCTGCTTTGTCTATTTAATTTTGTTCTTATTTAAATTTATTCAAGGGACTGACATAATGTGGTTTTGGAGCCATCTGGGTACAGATGACTAGTTGGTGATGAACTCGACTCCTTGCTCTGCTATGTCATTCACAACTTTCAAGTTGTTTACCTCCTCCTAGTAATTGATGTTTTGTGACCAAGTTTCACGATCTTTTTCAAGAAATTCGGAGTTTATGTTTAATCTATTGAACAATAAGTAAGTCTCACTTGTTATTACGCCTGGTAGACCTTTATCAAGGAATTTCGGCAGTTGTTCTTTTGTTAGTTTAGTTTGAATATTTAAGGAGAAATTTCAATTTTCTTCTGCTTGCTTTGTCAAGATTTTTGTCAAATTTGACTCTTTACGGTGCTTTGCACTATCAGATCAAACAATGCCATGCCAACAAGTTCGGGACTAAGACACCACAGATGATTTATCATTTTGTTATTTTCTTTATCTGATATTTGTTTGTGAATGTCTTTCGTATTTCAATAAATCTTCAATTCGGTTTAGGTCTTGTTTTGGACCTAAAAAAATATTTTCTGAATATCGTTTTCACTATTTTTTGTATTAAACTCAATTCATTGTCTCTATTTCTTTTCAACCTATTGATTATGTTTACCCAATCTATCCTATATTATATCTACAGCTGCGAAAAAAATAATAGCACCACTTCCTAAAAAAATGGTTTTGAGGCATTTTTATTTTCATGTGAAAATTTTGCTGATTGTTTCATGCGATTTTAGAACAAAACGACTCTAAGGAATATAAAAGTAACAACAATTCATAAATATTATCTTGTTCATTATATGTTTTGCAAAATCAATAGCCAACACTCCCATTTATAACACTCAGTTGTTGTCGTGTGGGCAACAACAAATTCAACCGCTGCGTTTGTGTTGGGCACACACACGAGATTATCTATCCCTCTTTAGATCAAACCCGTTCGTTGGTATTGATATGGTTACGAAGTTATTCGGCAAATCACACACACGCGACCGGAACGCACAGTAAGAGAGCAAATGTTTTGATTTTTTTACTTCAGTCTTGTACTGAATGTCATGCAATAAATAATAATTACAAAAAATTCTTAAACGTCTGAGTTTTGATGAATTAATAAAAGTAAGAGTATTTTACAGCAGCCACCAGTGGATGCCCGTGCACACCTATGATCTATAGCCAGGTCAGGCAATTAGGCGCCCGTGTGCGCTCATTTAGCGTTGCTCTCTCCACACACACAATTCAACCCATTGAAAAAGCATGCACTCACACAATGACGCCCCGTAAAGTATGCAATAGAAAAGTATGGTGCCTGACCTGGCTCTAGATCAGGTATCGGCACCCATACAAATGAAGTATGTGCGGTCACACGCATACGACATCGAGAGCGTAACTTTCGCTCTCTCCACAAACATCGTGTAGGTTATTGCATTGCTAAAATTAAAAATCATTGAAAAAAGCGACGACACAACCTTCTTCGTTGACTTCTGAGTGAAGATTAAATGGTGGTTGGTTTGGTGTTACTCTCATCAAGGGCACGTGTGCCCCTTTTTGCCGGATGGTGCTCTAGATCCAGGTCAGGCAATTAGGCGCTCGTGTGCGCTCATTTAGCGTTGCTCTCTCCACACACACAATTCAACCCATTGAAAAAGCATGCACTCACACAATGACGCCCCGTAAAGTATGCAATAGAAAAGTATGGTGCCTGACGCTGCTCTAGATAAACATCGTTTGCGTTAATTCATTGCTAAAACAAAGAAGATGATCGGTGGTGACAGTAACGTTCAAACTCACCACAACTGAGATTGTGTGTGTTCACACAGACACGGCTCGCGAGCCCAGTGGTGATTAACACTGTTCTAATAAGTCTGTACGCAGGTACAGGAGCTCTCGACCTAACATCTGCTCGAGCCGGTGAGAAACTTTTAATCTAGGCATTCGTTCATTGCTAGGTCTTGTTTCTCCTCTGAGCTACTGTCAGTTTCAGGAACGCCTAGGTTGTTCTTTATACCCATGTGGTACCAGAACAGCAACCCTCTTTTCTGCTCTGCTTTGAGAATACCTAGTAATATTTTTTCATCCAGTGCACGCAAATAGCCTCTTTTTGGGTTACCTTAAGCCTTCCTTGAAGTTGTTGCGTGTAGTTTTCACGGTTTATTCTTTGCTGTTCACGGATAAAGCTTCTAGATCTTGGTTTCCTCTCCGAGAGCTCCTGCTGTAACCAAAATGATACGAGTAAAGTTCCTATAGGACACCTTGCAGGGGTCAAGTAGCAATAACAATGTAATGGTTAGGATTTTCTTGAAGCCACGCTATATTCTTTTCGGGACAAATGGTCCTACAGATTCCACGATGCGTTTTGCATCAAAAAAAGACCTAGACCTCATTGAAAATCTATTGAACTACGAAAACAGTGACAAACAAATATCAGAAAAAGGAAAGTTGTGAACGTCACAGCAGAGCGAGGAGATGAGCTCATCACAGATTACAACCAATTAATTACAAAGGACGAACAACTAACCAAATCGTTCTCCAAGTAGTCAGCTGTACAATATACTCAATTTTCGCCTTAAGACGAATTCAGTAATACTTACGTATTTTATTTTTGAACATAAAATGAACAGAATGCCCTTTAATGTAATGTATAATACGGGCGAATAGCTTTAACCGTTCGTCGCCGATGTCGCCAAATAGACAAAAATCGAGATTTTCATAACTTCGAGGCCCCAGTAGCACGTGTTAACATATTTCAATTGTGCTCAAACTTTGGCAATCTAACAAAGCTAAACAGTTTAGACACTCTCGCCTAGAAAATCGGACATCGATTTGATCCCTATGAGTTAAAACCGGCCTAATGCTACTAATTAAGACAAAGAAAATATTGAATTTTACATAAAATGTTTGATATTTGATCAATTTTTTTTTTATTTTTGCATAGTTTAATAATAAAAATAAAAACGATACCCTACACAACACTGTCGTAATAGGTCTCAATAACATTATAAACTACTAAAAAATCGAATTTAAATGGCCAGCAATCTTAATTTAGAACACATTGAACGTTTTTGATGATTTTTCCAACTTTAATTGACAATTTTACGACTTTTATGACGATTTTCGGTCAAAAACTGTTTTCATATTTTTTGCATATTTTTGCATATTTTTGCATATTTTTTGCATATTTTTGCATATTTTTGCATATTTTTTGCATGTTTTTGATATGACCTCAAATATCAAAAAATGACCCTTAAATCGCCTAGATCCTAAATTTGAGTCCAATCGTATAAGAAATAAAAAACATGTAATAATCCGATGTCTACTTAAAATATTAATGCAGCTACTGTCGCATAGTACGTTAGGATTTACGAAATCTATTCGGTACACGTCAAATAAATTCTCGTCGTAAATCCAGTCGATTTTATTTGACATATACAATCCCAGCAAAAAGTTTGCCCTTTGGCACTGAATTTTAACTAACCCTCTGACATTGCATTTTAACTATCCCTTTGGAATCGCATTTTAACTAAACATGTAGGGCAGAATAGGATGAAGTCCAAATTGCATCCAAAGCACGTGTTTTGATGCTGTGCTTTGGATGGAGTTTAAAGGCACTGTTCGGAATGTGTTTTTATGCAATTCAAAGATGCAATAAAAATGCAAGCCATTGCAAAATATCCCAGAATAAATAAAAAGAATTTATTATTTGTGTAGAACAAAAATATTACGAACTTTATTACATTAACACAAATTATGAAGTTTCTTCATGAAATTCAATCGCATCTGTTGTTGTTGTAACAGTGTTTTGTATTATCTGTTTGTATATTCTTTCTTCTGCTTAATCTGGCTCTGGGTCAATCTCCAGTTCGATGGGATGTAACCACAGATCCACTAGAGTAAGTTGAGTACCGTCGATTCTTGCCCAATAGCAATTCAGGCGGCTGCACCATCCCGAGCGTTGTTGAGCCAAAACTACTCTATTTTTGCGTGGCAGCTGACGCTCTTCCGCTACGATGGATACGGGATGTTCTGTGAGAGCCGCATTTAACTGCTGCCGTATGAATGCTATTCAAACGCGCTTGATATGCTTGTTGATCTAGAGGTTCTCTCTTTTAACGTTGGACCTCATCTTCTAGATCATGAAGATTTCCATGATCTGCCTGAATGGGCGGGGCTTATCCACCATATGGTGATTTGGATGGCTCTCATGGTAACACCCGAGCAGGTACTGCAACGAAAGCATGTGATTGTGTCGCTGCACTGGAATAATATTTGCCTCCTCATGTGGATGGTCCATTGGAGTCATGAGGAGGTACCCTGTTATTGTTCTCAGGACGGCATTCGGAAGTGTACATATGTTTGTACATAGCGCAGTTTGTTTCATCCGCTCTCCATTAAATCGAAGCTGTATTATTCTTGCTTCATATGTTAAAGGCTTTTTATATTGTCTTCCCATCGCCAGTTAAGATTTCGAAATTTTCTCCAACCGCACTCCATTGAAAAATTGTCTTCTCATAAATTACAGCAAAAGTGTTTGCAATTATTTTATTTTATAACAGACCCAGCAAAATAAATTGGAAGTTGTGCAATGTGGACTAGTTCTGTCACTGCATGTTTTGATGCAGTTCAAACGGAGTCGTGAAAAAGGCACTCCAGTCCTCACATTTTAACAGCATCCGGATGCAGTCCAAACGGAGTCGTGAAAAAGGCACTCCGTTCGCTACATTTTATTAGCAGTTGTTGGAGATCCCTACATGCAGGGACGTACGCAGGATTTCATTTCGGGGGGGGGGCCCAACTTGACCAAAAATCATACAAATTAAAAATGTTGTGTGTCGTTACGTTTTAATTGATTTTATGTATATTCAATATTGCCACAAAATATATACATTCAAAAGAGAGAGATCACAATATTTTAGATACAAGATTGAAATTTGGAACTGATTATAATATATTAGTCCTTGGATGAACCATATCAGACCACGTTCGGCATAGTTTCCTTACAAAAGTTTTTAACCAAATTCTCCAACAGAACTGAAGAAATAACTAAAAAATCTTTCAAATTAATATTACCCATATAGATGTACGTTTTGGTGTATCCCAGAATTTTCAACCACATTAGCTCTTATTTGACATTTTGGGTTCTAAATCCCGCAGCGAATAGCTTTCGAAATATTTTCTATATTCGAGGCTATTGGCATAGTTTTTAAAAATATCGTCTGTAATATGGATTTTGGAAATCATTTTGTTGGGAGAATTTCCATGCAAAAAGTGGTGAAAATAGATCCACGTTCGAACGCAGGGATTGCATTCGCGAATATGTCGAATAGATATATACATTTTTTGGAGGATATAAACAGTTCGATCTGAACATAACGCCGTTTCTTCCTTATCACACACTAAATTCAGTCCCATTAAAAAAGTTTTGTATTATTGTATGAAAATGATATTCTTTAAGGTCATAAAAACACCAAAACTTTACTATTTTACCAGAAGTGATAGAGTCCGTGAAAGCCAACTAATAATTCAGAAAATTACATTAATAAAAGAAAAAATATCAAGAGCCGGGCTATGCAATCTACGACTCATAGACTCCGAATCCCACTCGCAGTACTGTTTGAGACTACGCAAACACATGGTCGAAAAAATATCTCTCAAAAGAGATCGGCAACATTTTAGCTAAATCCTGAAAAAATAGCTTAAGACGAAAAACTCCGTCCATTTCTCCATTTCAATCTTAATTGTATGACTAGATGTTTATGGACTCGATGACCTTAAAAACTTTCCAACGACCAATCACTTCTGTCGGTACAGCGGAGACAAACTTATGAAAATTCATAACTTTTGTTTTCTGTAAAAAAAGTAAAAAGTAAGAATCGGGTTTGCCTACATATATACCCTCAGCCTGTGTGAGTTGAGACTTTTATATATAGACAGATCGAATACGGGCAAGATAGCCAATTTTTTCCTATAAATTGTATAGCGAAGAAGTTTAAGAATTTAATATGTACGTTATTTTAGGATGTTTCGGTCAAATCGGATAATTGAAATTTTGTGTTGGAGGTATCTGAAGGATGAATCGATATAATCCACATTCGAACCTACTCTAGGTCTCGAAAAAATCGGATTGGACTTTGCTCAAGATTTTAGGGAAACATTTTGAAGTCCGATGTCCAAAGGAAGGTTGGACAAAATATTGCGAGATCCAAAATTTGGACCAAATCTGTTGATCTGTTCGAGAGTTATAATGGGCACGAGCCAGGCAGACGGACAAACTGGGATAAATCGACTCCAAATTGTTTGACGCGTGTTTCGTCCAAACATATGATTAGTCTAAGAACATTATTACGATGAGGTACATTTTTATCGTTAGCCTAATGGTTGCGGGTTCAATATCACGGTGCTCTTGAACCAACGTTAACTGGGAAGTTTTTGTGGATTCTGAAACAGCAATGTTCATAGATGAGAAAAATCCCAAAACAAGAAAAAATCGATGGATGGAATTTTAAATAAGTTCATATTTTTAGGTTTATTTTAGGTTTTCGCGATTTTGCTGGGAAACCACAACTCCTATCGAAATGGGGCTAAAGAAAATGTTGTAACTTTGAAAATTTGTTTGATTTGTTCCTAGGTTTCACCATTTTCGAGATATAGAAATTCAGGTCACATTTTTAGGGTTTTTTGTTAGGTTTTCACGATTTGCTTCAAAACAGTAAGTCTTGTCGAAATGGGACTACAGAAAATCGTATAGCTGTGAAAATTCTTTACAAGATGGGGATTCGTAACTGTTTTACTCGGTTGTACCATTTTTGAGCTTAAGATGGGAAATTGTAGTCCTGACATTGTTTTATAAGGAGCCGATACAGTCAGTGAATTGTTTAAATTTGAACTTCTATATCTCAGAAATGGTAAAACCTACGAAAATATCATATAAGAACAATATTGTAGAGAATTTTTACTGCTATAACATTTTCTTTAGTTCCATTTTGATAGGGCTTGTGGTTTCCCAGCAAAACCGCCAAAACCTAAAAAACCCTAAAAATGGAATTTTTGTTTTTTGATTTTCTTCTTTCATTTAAAGTTGGTTCAAGAGCACCGTAATATACAATACAAATAACAGCAGATTTTAATACAATACCATATAACGAAAGTTTGAGCATTAATTTCGTTTACGGTAGTTTTCAGCTACAAATTTGTTACTGATAGGAAAAAATTCTGATGGGCACGCTATTTATAGCAAATATTATCAGTTTATTATGCACAGCAATACATTTTTCTCCATTATTTTATCCCACTGTTTAGCAACAAGTTGATATAAAATAAGAATACAACATTTTTATTAAGGCAGTAAAACAATTTTCTAACTGCTTTTCGAGATATACTCCACGGATAACCCTTGATATGTCGTATATATTGTCCAATAGACATTTCATTTTATGTACTTCTAATCCGCACAATACTGAATTTGTAAATATTTTGAATACAAAATGAGTTTATAGCCTCAAGACCTTTATATTTATTACAGAACTCCAAAACACTGGCATGGCAGTTCCAGTTTTACTGGAACTTTCTCTAAAAAGAGTATTCAAACAAAAAAATTTTAAATATTTCTTAGACAACTTGATGACAAAGTACATTTTCAGTACAAAACCTTCAGAAAAATATCAGTTATCACTTGCAATTTTAAAAACAAAATATATTTTAATTCAAAAATGGTAATAATTTGATAAGTAGCTCAAAAAATTGTAGTCGACCGAACCATTTCGGGGGGTTCACGGGCCCCCAGTGCCCCCCCCCTTGCGTACGTCCCTGCCTACATGTACATAAATCAGTTTGTACATCTCTACAGGCATCGGCATACATTTTCCAATAAGAGATAAGCGTGTTAACATTTCCAAACATTTGTTAATACAAACTAAATAATATTTAATTTTTGAACATTTTTCCGGTAACTCACGAGAAGAAAATTTCCGAATGGAGTGCTGTTGGAGTACATGTCGAAATCTTAACTGATGATGGGAAGACAACCAATTTAGCAGATGAAGCAAAAACAGTTCAGCTTGGTTAAATGGAGGGCGGAGGAAACACGCATGTTTGCGATTGAATTCAATGGAGAATTTTCATAATTTGTCTTAATGTGATAAAGTTCTTAATATTTTTGTTTTACACAAATAATAAATGCATTTTATTTGTTCTGGGATATTTTGTAATGGCTTGCACAATTTCCGCAGAATGCCTGTATCAAAACACGTGCTTTGGACTGCCTCCTATTTAACCCCAAAGGGTTACTTAAAATGCAATGCCAAAGGGTCAGTTAAAATGCAGTGCCAAAGGGTGAGTTAAAATGCAGTGCCAAGGGGTCAGTTAAAATGCAGTGCCAAAGGGTCTGCCTCTTTGGAGGCAAACTTTTTGCTGGGGATTTTTGGAAATGTTTACACGTTTTCCCTTTTTTGGAAAAATTGATGCCGACGCGTTTGTAGGTTTATACACGCAGAAAAATTTATGTTAGAAATATGTTTGGTTCAAACCACATATTTGTTTGGGACTGGTTGCAAACAAATATATGTTTGGATCAAAACATAAATGGTTTGTGTCCAAACAAATATATGTTTACAACATTTTGTAACATATCTCACTTTTATTTGTTTGGGTACCAACATATTTTTATGTTAAAACATATTTTTTATGGGTGGAGAGAGGATTTTTGTCAAAGATAGTAACAACAGGGCTCTCGCGGATGCGAAATGCTGTTTTGTAATAAAGAGCTGTGTGTATGGTGTAATAGGAGACGCAGAAGCTTTGGTGCTGTGTATTCGGCCAAACACGCGTGTTTCGTGCTTTGTTGTTGTTAACCAACGTAGCAAGCGAAGAGGAAAAGAAAAAAAATTGTATTAATTATGTTGTTCGTTTTTTCAGTTTTCTAAATACAATCGTTGAGTAAAGACGGTAAAGTGAGTGAATAAATCTGTGTTTTCTTAAAGAAGTGGTGCTTTTTAGTAAATTAAATGCCCAATACATTTTATAATTGGAAATTTTATAGATGAATCAAAAAGGCGAATGGAAATATTTTATGGGACAAAGAAGAAATCGCATTTAATATTGGTACTTACATCAATACATTTTTCATATACATACATACAAACATAGATAGATGTACCTATTTATTACATTATATAATCATTTAATTCCAGATGCCAGATGTAAATGTGTTTTATTTCACTATTAAGGAGAGGCGTTCAACGAAGTTTCTAAATATTTATTTCTTTTTAAAAGTGCGTTTTTTAAAAATTATGTGTTTCATTCCAATGTTCTTTTATTAAAGTCTGTCATGTATTTCTTTGGAATTTTTTATTTACCTATGTGCCTGTTGTTGCTTGTTTCTATGCGTTTCAGTAAACCACCACCATTTATAAATGTGTGTATATGTTAGAGATATCCAGTGAGCGCTTGCTGAGAGCAAAGGAGCATACATTTCAATGTGTTTTACATTGAAATTTACGCTCCCATGCTCTCAGTAAGCGCCTACTGGTGCATGTGTTTGTTTTTTTTTTTTTTGTGGCTTTTGGTTTTGTGTTTGTTTGCACCCAAACATATAATTTGTTTGCAGGACCCAAACATATGTTATGTTTGGTACTGATTGCAAACAAATACATTTATGTTTGCAGCAAAACATATAATTTGTTTGCACCTAAACATATAATTTGTTTGCGCCCAAACATATAATTTGTTTGCATGACCCAAAAATATGTTATGTTTTATGTTTGCAGCAAAATATGTTTGGGACATATTTTAAAGAGGCCTTTATTTCCTCCGTGTACAAACTAACTTATGTACTTGTAGGGACCTCTAACAACTGCTAATAAAATGTAACGAACGGAGTGCCTTCTTCACGACTACGTTGGAACTGCATCCGGATGCTATTAAAATGTGAGAAATGGATGTAAATCATTGGATTGCATCTGAATGCGGTTAAAATGTAAGGAACTGGTGTGCATTTTTCATGACTCTGAACTGCGTCCGGATGCAGTTAAACTGCGAGAAATAGATGTCATTCGTCGGATCGCATCCGAATGCGTGAACTTCATCAAAACATGGCGTGAAAGACCTAGTCTACTTCCAATTAATTTTGCTGGGAATTTATTAATTTTTGTAATATGATTCTTGATTCACCTTATTTTCAAGATTTAAAAATGATTATGTATTTAGGGCCTGTTTCACTATGTCGAAAGAAAATGATTACGAACGAAAAACACTTAAACTTTGGTTTTCATGGCAATATTGACTTTGTGTTTGCTTTAAAACAACTAGAAAATTTAAAAATTATACACGAGTTTAGTTGTTTTTCTTTCGTTTTCATTTTCGTTCGACATAGTGAAACAGGCAGTCAGTTATTGACATTTAGGTTATAAAAATGTGTCAAATAACGAAAAAATATTTGCATATCAATGCCTGGAATTCCTATTTCATTATTTTTGACGATTTTTTTTTTTTTTTGTATTAAGGAGGGGGGTGAAAAATAAACATTCATGAGGAGTACATTTTATCCCACCTATGTTTCCTTTTGACAGACAATTATGCCGAAAACAAGACATGTCGAAATTTTTAAGAAAAAAAATATTGCCAATAATTTATATCAAAGATTTATGTGTAAATGTTTTAATTGTTTATTTTTTTTAAATAGAGGATACATATTGTAGTAAATTATTTATTAGTGTATTACTCTCGAAGTTATCTCTAGCTCAAAAGTTTTTCCGCGAAATATCCACAAAATATAGAAGAAAACGGTAAAATATTCTTCGAGAAGCTTAAATAAAGATATTGTACACTTTGAAGTATTGTGGCGTTTTTTTATTGGGATAGCGTTTGCAATTTTGTTTTTTTCAAAATAGTCTGGCTTAATCCCATTGTTGTTGTTTTAATATTTTAAAACAACTATTTTATTAGTAGAAAAGATTTGGCATTGTTCGCCAAGGGGTAAGGCAGGGAATACTATAGTTTCGACCCACGCCACTGGATCTCATCAGTTCCCTAGTTTCTTGTTTGTGGATATTCTCCACCGAAGTTATTTTTCAATAACTTCTTCAACAAGAAACTTTTTATACCCAAACATCAATCGTCAGCTCGAAGTATAAAGGTAAGCAAAGAAAAAAGTTCAATGAGAAGTTTTTCCTTGGCAACCTCATACAACTCCGACGAAAGTGTCTGCGAAAACAATTCAAACCTCTTCCACTTGTATGTGTCGTCGAATTGTGGGAATATTGTTCACATACAAATCTTGTCATTAAGAGAGTGACTATCCATTTTATAAAATAACAACATGGTTTTATGAGAACCAAATTGTCAATGACAATATTTGAATACTAGGATCGTTCAAAAATAGTTCAGAAAAATTTACAGGGAATAAATGAAAAGATTTTAAATTTAATCGAATTTACTCTATAAATAATGTGATACATTCTACACTTCATATATTTATTATCGGGCGCTGTATAGAACAGATTAGAAATCAATTTTTTAAATATTCTGGGTAGATCCTAATAATTTTTTACATTATTGTTTAAAAAATAAAAACCCGAATGATTATCACATACACCTAGTATTATTATAATTATTACACTATGTTTAAAATCGAAATATTGGGTTTGAAAGTTCGCCATTTTTTAAACATGGATATTTTTTAATTCCATTTCGCTTAAGGACAAGATTATTCAGTTCTTTATGATCCCAGAAAAACATATGTATGCTGATCGATTTATTCGTTTTCGAGATACAGTGGGCACCGTGGGCGGGCATTTGTCAGAGAACTATGCAAGATTTTTTTTCAACAGAACAGATGAACAAAAATCTTCTAAAAAGTTTAGCAGAACTCTTGCAGAAAATTATAAAAAATGCATTTTCATACCCTAATGGATACTTTACACGATATGTTTTTTACATATGAGTTGTCACTTTTTATATACAAAATGTATACGCAAAGTGACAACACATATGTAAAATTACATATCGTGTAAAACACCCATAAGGGGTTTTATGTCTTTGTGTATTTGTATGTAACATCATAAGGAAACGAGATGGCATAACTCATCTATTTGTTAACTGATTTTAGAAAACTTTAGCTTGTTCAAAAGACATTATTCACCCCTTTTAAATAAAAAATATGCTGTAGAAATCATTTGTGAAAAAAAAGTTATGCCCGTTTAAAGTTGAAAATCCAAGAAACTCCGTTTTTCACTATATTTACCCTTATAAAACCAATACACGAAGTGGCCCAAAGAAACCAAACCATGGACTCCATCAAAACCGAATTTGCTTTGGCGTTTTGACAGATTTCTTTATATCTCTTGTTAGACTTTAAATATTTGTCTCTATTTTCTGCGGTTGCATGCTCTCGGAATTTATTTAAATGTTCAAATAATTTTTTCCTTGCTTTAAAACAAGTCAAATTGAACCACTTTTCTGTTTTTGTAAACGGTATTGTTCTGGTATGAATAGCATGGTGTGCATCTTTAATTATATTGGCGATTTCAGAGAACATAAAAGGGGATTGTTGTCTACGAGATGCGATGATTGCGGTAACTCTATTTTGATATTCGGCACAATTGCGGTTATCCCACTTTAGTTTTGGTAGCAGGGTACTATTGTTGGTTGGAATCACGTTAATTTTGAATCTCATTGACAACACAATAGGCATAGGGTCAGACTAAGTTTTATTAATTACTTTAAAAGTATCTATTTTTGATAATATATCTTGGGAAATCATCCAAATGTCATTGACAGACGTCCCAACAGCGCTAAAAAATGTGAATTCACCCATTTCATCTCCTCTTGTCATCCCTTTCGCAATCACCAATCCATGGTCGTAACAAAAGTTTAATAGCTCTCTACCTCTTGTATTTATTTCTGTATCCTTTGAATTCCGTTCTTCACGACCAACACCAAACATTTCCTTAAAGAAATCGTCGATGTTTCTTTGCATACGTCCAACTCTAACGTTTAAGTCGTTTTCTCCAAGGAGAGAATCAAGTTTCATAAAATCTTCCTTCAACTCTCGTATACATAGGAATGATATTTAACTTCAATCCATTTATGTCCATATTTACTATGCTTATTTCACCATATGTTATGTGAATATATAAAAAACCTGTTTTTCGCAAGGTTTTCCTAACGCCTATTAAACATCCTCCGATTCCTCTTCCAAACGATTGTTTCTTACAGCGTGGTGCCAAAATAGTAACGAGCTATAGTTAATATCTAAGGCATTTATTTTTTCTCCATACAACTCCTTCAGTTCATTTTCTGCTTTGTTTCTTCCACACATCAATTCTTCCTTCAAATACCATGTCATCCACTTTGAGCCAACCTTCATTGAATCATTTGTCATTGCGTATATTTTATGTGATTTGTCGATGGCAAGCAATTCCTTTTTTAATTGGAACAATACGTTCTAGTCCTGTCGCTTTTTTTCACATAAATCCTTTTCGATCGCGATATTAGTTCCAGCCAACTTGTTAGCATTTCGAAGTACGTTCCGGGCCATGTCTTCGTCTTGCATTTCAACAATTGCATTTATTTTCGCCTCTGATGAAAATATCACCCGGATTGACACAATTTTAACATCTTTAAGTTTTAGGATGTTAAAAAGTACGTTCTCCACCGATCTTTTTGGTGATCCTTTGTTTTTAACACCCTTGATAAATAAATTTCTCCGTTTACTTTGTCCAATTAATCTATTAAGTTGGTTGTGGTCTTTTGCTCTTTCCGCTCGCATAGCCTCATTTTCCTCTTTAAGTTTTATACATTTATCATCTATATCGGCTATGTGGAATTTATGCATCAGAACCCCTGCAACATTTTTTTGTCGACTTTTGTATCGCAGTGTTATTAGCAATTATTACGCGTTTTCGCCCAAAGTTACAAAAAACGACCGTTGTGTGCGGTCTGAACCAAAACATTGACTTATGTTAACAATTTTTGCTACGAAGGATTCTTATCTTCCAAGAAGTTGAAATACCAAATTTCAGCCGAATCGGTTATAAAATCGGGCGGTGTCGTTATATGGAGGCTATGACAAAAGTTGGACATATTTAAAGAAAAATTTTACAGGCTTGTTTTTCTCAGTATGAACTTTAGAGAAAATCGGCTGAAACATGGAGCTATGACCGATAAACTGGATACTACATACAGTCATAACAGGTACATAAAAAAAAATTCTTCCATCTTAAAACTAAAACGCCTTTTATAAAAGGGTAGCAAAAAGTGGAAAGATATTACTACTGAATTTGTTAGTACAGAACCCCTACTAGCTTCCAAAATCGATTTGGCGATGGTAATATTTTTAAATGTATTTAAAACATTTTTGTAAAAAATAATCTTCAGTATACATAAAATCATTAATTTTTACTATGCTAATTTTAAAAATGTCTTCGTTTTTTAAATATTATGAAAGTACTCACAACCAGCTTCCCAGTTCTTAATAACTTTTGTCTCACTTCTGTATATTTATGCGACGACACAAAATTGTATATTTTACAACACAACATCATTTTATACAAAAAAGTGACAACATTGGCACTGCACCAAATAACGGTGTCTATCGTTGTTTACAAAAACTAATTTTCGGTTGAATTGTGTTTTTTTATTAACTGGGCTTAAATATAAAATTTTGAGTTTTGGCCAAAAATTTTCTGATTGAAACCATAGTGCAACCCCATTAATTTACTATAGCTTTGTTTCAGAACTAAAAAGTTTTTACAATTTGTACGACTTTTACACATTTTAGCCGAAAATCCGTTCCCGTACACAAAAAAGTTGTAAAATGTTCACTTCTCTTTAAACAAAAATGGCGCTGAATTACGCTCTCTTTAAAAACTTTTTACTCAACAAATTTGAGCGTGAAAAAATAGTAACATGGTTGCCGGCGTCTGATTGGCTGGTACGCCGACTTTGTTCCAGTTTTTTTACCTATTTTCCGTTTCCGAACTATTTCAAAAAACTTTTGTGTGAGAACAATTTTTTTACAGTTCTCTCTTTTACGAGTTTTACTATTAAAAAGTACGGGAACGAAGCTTAAGCATAGTACACACCGGCCAACAAAACTGACAGTCATCGAGGTCTATTTTGTTAATGTCAAAGTCTAGCTGAATAATTACTTTCCCAACCTCTAAATAATACTTCACGCATTGTATATCAAACATTATTACCTAAACAAAAGTTTTTATTTGCCAGAAAATTGTAGCAAAAGTTCGTTGACTGTCAGTTTTGACTGATGGTGTGTACTCCGCTTTATGCTTCATAGCAAGGCTGCTCAAAGGGCGCCCATCTGCTGTCGGTGTGTGTCAATTTGCTCACTCACACAATTAAAAAAGACCGCTTTTGTTTTTGAAATGAAAATTTTCAATACACATTTTTTTCCGTTACACAAGACAACCCAACAAACCAACATTACTCGAAAAAACATCATATTTGAATTATAAATTCTTGTGTAGCCACTGGAAAATAAACGAAACTTGATTCTCTTGAAAATAATGAATGTTTATGCTAATTATTAGCTTATCCGTGTAATTGAAGAATGTATTTGTACGAATTATTTGTCGTAAATTTTATAAAATCAGACTGAACGGTATGTTGGGAAACTATCAAAATGTATGTGTTTTAAAACCAACACAATAACAACCCTGTAGGAAATGTCAATAGTGAATCTATACTGACTTACTACTGACATTATCAACACTACTACTGACAATCTGTAGCCAACTCATGTAATTTCCTATAGACATTTTGTATGAACGTATCATGTGTGTTGACATTGGAGGTAGTGAGTCAGTATAGACCTTGGAGGTAATAAGTCAGTAGAGACATTGGAAGTAGAGAGTCAATAGTATATAAAGGGTCATATGGAGACATTGGTACCAGATTTTCACTTTTAAGTTTTTTGGCCTATTTAAAACTTTTTATAGATTAAAAAGGTGTATAATGTGTTCAATAAAAAGATGAAATTACACTTTTGCTTAAATAGTATGTTTTATTAATAGTCCGGTCAAAATAGACATTGAAATAGCAAAAATTCCCACAAAGCTGAATTTTGGTGGAGAGCTAGGGTTTGCCATTAGAAGCAACGTCCTAAAAGTCCCCATCGATCCCATGTGTGCAAAAAAAATTATTCGGGGTCAAAGGTAAAAATTTAAGGGTTTTTAGGTTTTCGGATTTATTTTTTGAAAACGGTTGATCTAATCAAAAAGTGACTAAAGTAAATATTGTAGACAGAAAAATTATCTACAAGCTTGATCCTTATAATTTGTTTCTTAGAAGGAACAATTCTTGAGATATAGCTGTTCTAAAAAACACATGATGTTTATGCACTTATAAGGGAAATATGCACATATTCAGACGAACCGGCTACAATAAGCGAAGTAATCGGGTCTGTCCCCCAAAAAAATATATATTTTCTTGAAGAGCGAAATTATAGCTATCTTCTAAAAAATGCCAACAAAATCGGAGTGTGTTTAGTAGAGTTATTCAATGTTAGAGTCATTTTACGCAAAATAGCCCATTTAACCCACATGTATAATCGAAAGCCCAACGGGAACGACCCCAACGAAAACTCTCCGATTTTTTTCAAGTTTTGTCCGAAGGTAGGGTTTGTTGCGCTGATTACGGAAATGTATAATTTTCAACGATTGCGGATCCGGTTCGCCGGTTATTAGACCCGAAAGTCCAAATTTAAAAACCGGTTTAGACCCGGTTCTACTGACCCGATTACTGCAAAGTGGATATCGTTTGAAAGCTTACGGAAGTATCTAACACATAGTGTCGTTACTTTAACCGGTTCGCCTCATAATGTACTTACGCGGCTAATTTTTTATTTGACCTTTAGATCGAGATATCTCGAAAATGGTAAGTGTTTTTTAAGAATCATAAAGACCAATCTTGTAGACAATTATTGAATCTGCAACTTTTACTTTAGCGGGCTTTTGCTAAGTATTACCATTTTTGAGAAAAATTAAAAAAACTGAATAATTCCTCCGAAAATGACCTTTGACCCCGAATAACTTGTTTTGCACACATGGGATCGATGGGGACTTTTAGGACGTTGCTTCTAATGGCCAACCCTAGCACTCCACCAAGCTTGTAGACAATTATTGAATCTGCAACTTTTACTTTAGCGGGCTTTTGCTAAGTATTACCATTTTTGAGAAAAATTAAAAAAACTGAATAATTCCTCCGAAAATGACCTTTGACCCCGAATAACTTGTTTTGCACACATGGGATCGATGGGGACTTTTAGGACGTTGCTTCTAATGGCCAACCCTAGCACTCCACCAAGCTTTGTGGGAATTTTTGCTATTTCCCCCTTATACGCATGTCTATTTTGACCGGACTATAAAGAATAATCATATAATATTGAAAATGCTAAAAAAGTAAAAATTGCGTCGTATTACAGTCTTTTTTATCTTTAGCCCAAGATTCCACATAAGCACAAAATTAGTAAATAAAGCCAATATTTTCAAGGCTGGCTAAACAATAATAACAAAATCATTTTCATTGTCAGAAATATCATCGCTGTTTTTATTTTCTTGGTCATAGTAATTAGTGCGACTTTCCTGCTTAAAATATTACTTCTTCTCCAGTGTCGACACAATAATTCAATATGTACAGTCAAACCTCGGTGATGGTCGGGACCGGAGGCATCACGGATAATCGATTTTCCCGGATAATGGAGTCATTGTTTTTTTTGTAGCTTTTCTACACATTTTTAAGTAAAAATGGCAAAATATTTTACATATTTTTACAATAAAATTTAACTGTGCTATTTTGTATATTAACGTTTTATCAGGCGATTCTCTGAATGTTGATATAACATCTAGGAATTGAAAAGAAGAAAAATGTATAAATAAATATAAATAAACAAAATGCCCCTAAATTTCCTTACCTATTGCAGCTGTATAAACTTTGGATTTTTGTCAAATAATCTTTCAACATTTCAACTCATTATTATGTCATGTCCAAACATCAGATGTAAGTTGCATTCAGCATTTCCAGCGAGACGGGACAATATTTTCGTCAGGCTCCACTATCGTCGAAGTTTCACCACAAATGTTGTCAGCTGCCTCAGAATTTGTATTTTGATGTAGAATTGTCTATTTTGCACTTGTCTTTTATAATTTCCTTTGCTCATAATTGTTGTTATTAAAACTATCGTTAAATTCACAATATTTTATTGATTTTTCACAAAAACACTTTTTTAACGAACCGCAAAAATTATTTTACACCAAACAATTAGGAAAAAGAAAAATAAATAAGAATATGCTTCGTTGGGCTATCAGCTGTCAATATAAACAATGCCTCTTCTTATTAAGGTAAAAGTATCAATTGTTGACAAAGTGTTGACTTTGTCACCATAATAGTAGACAAAGTGGAGACAAGTCGACACATGACACCATGCTTCCTACAGGGAAAATATGTATGTAGTTGTTTGAGCAGCCCTACTTCCCTGCCAGCAATTGGAAGTGAGAACGTTTTCACACGATAAGGTTTGCCTGCTCAAAAATGCGTTATCCGTTTTGATTGTCATTCGTAAATTGTGTCAGTGTTGAAACAAAATGTGGAAGTTAGTGAACGAAAACGTACATAAACTACCATACATACAACACTAGCATGTAAGATATTATCTACCTGTTTCATCATATTTTTATACCCTATACCACAATGTGGAAAAGGGTATAATAAGTTTGTTTTCCCAAAAATTCATGTAACGCCGCGAAATATTCGTCGTAGACCCCTCATGTGGTATACCAAACTTCATATCTCGACGAGATAAAGCGATTTAGCGATGTGTGTCCGTCCGTCCGTCCGTCCGTCTGTCCGTCCATTAAAAATTGTAATCAAGCTAGAGGCCGCAATTATGGACCGATTGTCACGAAATTTAGTATGGAGGTCGGGTTTGGACCAGAATAGAACTGATTAGTTTTTGGCGATGATCGTGAAATGTTAAAGGGATGAAATGGACCAAAAACAATTTTTTTGCTCGATTTTGTAGCCGCTCTGTAGGTCGCAATAATAGTCCGATCGGCGCGAAATTTTAAACGTAGTTTTGGTTTGAGATGAAGAAGTAGCGTGCAAGTCAACGGTATGATCGGATAATATTTAGCGGGTTAAATTGATCAAAACGTTTGTGTGAAAATTGGTAAAATTTCTAATGCACATCTTATAACAGCTAGCCCGGAAAGCTAGTGCACAGGGATAGTGGTATAGGGTATCACATGGTCGGCCCCGTCCGACTATAGTCTGTTCTTACTTGTTTACAAATAAAGGTGTTCTTCAAAACATGACTTCTATGTACCTGTTAATAACAAAGGTATTTCCCTATTTCATAAAAATCTTTCTTGAAAAATTTACGCTGGTAACGCAGGTATCACCTTACCTTCAGGTGGTAAGAATTATTACATTATTTTTTACATGGCATGCGCGCATGAGGCAACAATTTTAACAACGCATACATTTTACCCAATTTTATGGGATTCACAAGAATTACTTTTTTAATTTTCAAATACAATACACACATAAACCTTTTTGGTACATTTATGTAAAACCGTACTTCTTTTTGTTCAAAAAGTACGCTTGTATACAATGACTTCAAAAACGCAACACTAGATGTGAAAATTACGAATGAGAGTCAAAACGGAAACCACGTTTTTGAGCAGTCAAACCTTATCGTCTGAAAACGTTCTGAGTTTCGCACTCCCTCGCCTAAGAGGTCACTCCGGAGACACGCCAAGGAAGATCGTTGGTGAATTACACAAACAATTTCTATAGCCTTATTGTGATTACGTTTTATCGCGTATGCCGACACTTCGGAGTGACTTCTGAGTGACTTCCAAGGCGATTGTTTACATTTATTTAATGATTCAACACATTTGAACAAATTTAGAACATTTTCTATCTGATGATTACATGAGGCGGTGGTGCAGTGGTAAGCATACTCGCTTTGCACTCTGAAGGTCCGAGTTCGCTTCCCAAGTCAGACAACAAAACATCACATTTTTAAAATGACAAAATTAATGTAGGCGGAAATTGCAAAGAATAATTTCTCTAAAAGAGAAGAAAAATAAATAAACATAAAAAATTAATAAAAATAAATAAAAACAAAAAAAAATTTCAATAAAAATAAATAGAAAAAAATATATATTTTTTAATTTCTAGAACTATCGCGGAAATGATCTTTTAGAAGTGTCGCTGGAGTGACTTCCAAGACGACACGCCGGCGTGGTTCATTTCTTCACAACGGAGGTCACTTCAGGGTGACTTCTGCAACTATCGCCGCGACTGTTTTCATCGCCCTGGGCGACACGTCTAAGTAACTTCCGCGATAGTTTTTACTTGCAGGGTTCATAGTAATGCAGGCCTGCTCATACAAATACAAAAATATTTTGTTACTGTGTTGGTATTGAAACACAAGCATTTTGAAAGTTTCTCAACATACCGTTCAGTCTGATTTTATAAAAATTACGAAAAATAATTTGTTCCACAATTACACGGATAAAATAATAACCCAATAATAAAATTTTAATCAAATTCGAGTCTTTCTTTTATTCGACTGCACGTTTAAAAAGCTGGAATATTAGCACATTTTCTGATCATAAAAGACTCATTTCTCGGGATAAAAACGTAACCTCAGGCGACTCTTCTAAACAAATCACAAATGAGTCTTCCTCTTCATTAGTTTAGAGTCGTATTTTAATTATTTGTTGGTGATTTTTGATTAATTTGAGACTCTTTTTCGAGTCTTTTTTGAATCATGTTTATAATCGTTTATGAGTCTTTTTATCAGACGAAAAAATTAAAGGAATTTTCTTTTTTATACTTCTTTGTTTTTGTCTCTTTCATTTGTTTTCTTTTCTCCTTTGTTATGGCTTTTAATTATCCCTTTATGTTACGATGGTAAGTATGTATACTGTTTCTTCATTTCACTTGGCAAAACCTGGACATGTGTTATGTTGTGTCAATACTGTCAATATTATACGTGCCATTTATTTCAAATTTTTGTGGAAAGTGTATATGTGAATTACATACAACCAAAACAAACAGTTGGTGTTTAATCACCTATTTGTTCAAAATCTGATCAAAAGATACATAATTCGGATCACTTTTCAAAAGTTCAGATGATCAAAATGTGACAATAAATAACGGAAAAATAGTCGCATTTTAAACGCATGGATGATTTATTTTCGACTGCTAAACATTTTTTTTTAATTGAACTCTTTTTAATCATTAGAGGGAGTCACTTTCAAGTCCCTTTCTTATCATGCAAGAGCTTAATCGGTTTTTGATCACCAATGTGATTTGAAAAAAATCTTCCATTAGTCCATATTTATATTAGGCAATTTTCCTTGCGACAATTGTCAGTTTGAAGGAGAGGGAAGTGAATCATATGGTAACCCTTTGCATCTCAACACCCTCTCTCACCAACAAACTGACAATTGCCGCAAGGAAAATTGCCTAATGTAAATATGGACAAATGCTACCTGGGAATTACCATACATATTCATTATTTTCAAGAGAATCAAGTTTCCTTTATTCTCCAGTGTCGACACAATAATTCAATATGTACAGTCAAACCTCGGTGATGGTCGGGACCGGAGGCATCACGGATAATCGATTTTCCCGGATAATGGAGTCATTGTTTTTTTGTAGCTTTTCAAAACATTTTTAAATAAAAATGGAAAAATATTTTACATATTTTTACAATAAAATAGATCTGTGCTATTTTGTATATTTATTAAAGGAATTGAATGATATAAAATTAAAAATTCAATCATTTACATCTGCGTAAAAATATTTCGAGATCATAAAGCAATTTATTAGCGTTTTTCATTCATACATAAACACTACTTAAAAATTTTCTTTTGATTTGATTTTTTCTTATGCATTTTCCTCCCGTTAGTTAATTGATCTTGTTTTGACCCATGAAGTCTAACAATGTACGCATGTATAGCTCATATTAAAGTTATTTTTGGTAGAATTATATAATCGTCATCAGAATTATCTGAATTGACTTTGTCCCAAGGTTTTTGTGACTGTACACCCCAAATTTATTGCTTCATTTACACCTCAAATTTAAGTGAATAGCAAACATTCCTGCAGATAATTATCGGTATAAGTCCACGTTTTGATATAGATCTCATAGAACGGTACCGTCCAATTTTCGGGTTTTTGCTTGTTTTTAACAAAGTGCCTTTTCGTTGAACCCGTTTCAATAAACACTCTAAACATATAAACCTCAGTAATCCATAAAAATGGGTGACACCGTGGTGCAATTGTAAGCACGTCCACCGTGCACTCTGTATGCAACGGCGATTTCTGAATCGATTTTTTTGGAATTTCAAAATATGGAGTTGATCGCGCTATTCCACTTATCGAAACCAGGGGTTATAACTTTTTTGTAGGTACATATATTATCTGAAATAATAGATTTTTGAAATTTTGGCTGACCGATATTTTACTTCACCGATATATGTAAATATAACCACAAGTTAACATTTAAGGCCAAGATTTTTGCCAAAACGTTTAATTTTATCGAAAAACATTTATATGTCAATTGACAAATTAATTCAAGCACGAGGTCATGTTTTTGATTTGTATATTTATTTATTCATAATCATATTTCGCAATTTTCATGAATTGCATCCTCAGGATAATCTTCAAATAATAAATCAATACAATTTTATTGCTTTACCACAGAAGGTTAAAAAAACACGCACAAAAAAGAATATAAAAAGATTCGCAAAAACACGTAAAACATGCATTTATATTTTCTTAGAACTACAGTAGCCTCACTACCATCGTCATCAATTAAAAATATTGCACTGTTGTTTCTTTTCATATTGCGATCTGTTTATATTTTTGGCTTTGCCGATTAAATTTGGAATTCATTCTCTTTGTTGTTGGTATGTTGAGTATATGCAGCATTTCCATCGTGTAACGTTTGTTGTGATGTGATTCACTCTCCAACACTCTAACTCTCTCAAAGTCGGGGTGGTGAGTTTTGCTTGCACAGTGGCTCACAAGTGCAGTTTTGGGTTTGTCATGCTGTTGCCTTAATTTGACATCTGACTTGTGAGCTGATATTCTTGTTTTTAGTTTGTTTTTGATCGTACCAACGTAAACTTCTTGACAAGTTTCTTTGTCGTTTCCACAACATGGTATCTGGTATACAACATTCGTTTTTTCATTTTTGTCTAATCGTGTTTTTGTATTTGTGAACAGTTTTTTCAATGTGTTATTGCACTTATGTGCTATTGTGAATTTATTGTTTATATTTGACTTTTCGAACCTCTCCGATATATTAGGAACATAAACCAACGATTTATAGATTTTCTCGCTTTTGATGTTGCTTTCGTTATTGGTTTTCTTTGTATTGTTATAATCTTTGATTAGTGAATTTATTTTATTTGTTGGAAAATCGTTGTTCTATAATATGTTCTTAATTTTGGTTTAATTTTCTTTGTGAAATTCATCATCGCTCAACGATAGGATTCTAAATATAAGGTTTTTTGCAGTGTTAATGATGATTCTTCTGGATGCTTTGAATAGAAATTGATTATTCTTCCAGAGGCGGTTGGTTTTTGGTACCAATCTACCGCTAAGTGCTCTCCTCTTTTCATGACTAGTGTATCTAAATATGGGAGTCTATTGTTATGTTCCTTTTCTAGGGTGAATTTTACACTTTTATGGTAGCTATTGAGCATATTTAAAGTCTCTTCTATTGCACTGTCATTTGTAATGGCAAACAAATCGTCAACATATTTAGTCAATAAAGCCGGTTTTGTTGTCAGGTTATTCATGCAGGTATCAAGCAGTTTCTCCATGAATATGTCAGCTACGACGCGAGAAGCTGGAGATCTTGTCTTCGAATTTAAAAAATTTATTTTCTTTAATACAAAAGCTTAGAATTTTTAGAAATATACTCTTAGGCATATTTGTAAATTCCTGCAGCTCTTCCATCTGCTATCTATGATACTTATAGCAAGATCCACTGGAATGCTTGGAAAAAGCGACACTACATAGAATGATACGAGCATTTCGTCCTTCTTAATAGTCAAGTCTTTTAGCTTATTCCTAAATTGCACTGAATCTCTTATATTATAATTCGAGTCTTTGGTTAACTTATTTAATATATTGAAAATATATTTGCACATTTCTCTGGATGGCGAGTTTATTGTGGAGCAAATAGGTCTCAGTGGATATCCATCTTTATGAATTTTGGGTAATCCATAAATTCTTGGCGCATTAGCCACGTCAGTTTTCAATCTTTTTCTCTCTGGTGGAGTTATATACACGTTTTTTAAAATCTTTTCCACTATCTCGTTATTCTTCTTTTGCAATGTTGCAGTGGGATCCTTGTTTATCCTTTGGTATGTCATTATATCTCCTAAAATATTCATCATTCTGTCACGGTATTCATTTTTATCCATTGCTACTGTTGCGTTACCTTTATCTGCGTTCACAATAATTATATCTTTATTTCTCTTTAAAAACGTTTGTGTTTGTTCCAGTGTTCGTAGAATAAAAGCATCTCTTGAGTTCTTCTTATTTTTGTTCAGGTGGTGAATTTTGATCGTGCATCCTCTTGTTCCTCTCTCTCTTCGTTTGAGTGTATAATCTCTTCGACATCAACAATAAATTTGAATAGTGGAAATGTTTCTTTTGTTGGAGGTAGTGTAAATTTTGGTCCTAATGAGAGTAACCAATTTATATTTTCTGGAAAGGTTTTGTTGACAAACCAATTCTCATTAGTTTTTATTTTGAGTTCTTCTCTTTGTTTCGTTATAAGTTTCTCAAATTTACGAATATGTACTTGTTTTTGTTAATGTTTCAAAGACTCAATCATAGTTTGTTGTGATTTCTTTAGGGAGCAAAGTTAAATTTCAGTTAAATTTTTTCCTGTTGTTTTTGGTTAGTTCAAGTTGTCATTATTTTAATAGATTGTGTTTGTGTTCAATTATTGTGTTTAGTATTTTCTGATGAAAGTTTTCTATGTGTGTTTTAATTTTGTTGTATACCAGAATTTTTGTGTTCTCCCCTCCATCGATTAAGTTGTATACGTTTTTTGTGGAATTATTGATAAAATCTGGGATTAGTCCCGAATTCCGACAACGGATCAAAAATGTTATTGTCGATCTTATTTTAACATTCTTCTTCCCCAAGTTTTTGTATTTATTTATGCTGTATTTGGTGAATTTGTTCTTTTGTTTTAAATTGATGTAGATCATTTTGTTGGTCAGTTGATTACGGCGTGCTCTCCGTAATTCACCCTAGAAAAGGAACATAACAATAGACACCCATATTTAAATCAGAGTTCACCAGCGAGCTTATCGTAACTTTCAATCCAAAACACACGGTAATGTATGCTCAGTTGCTCTCAGTACGGGCTCGCTGGTGAACACTGATTTAAATACACTAGCCATAAAAAAGGAGAGCACTTAGCGGTGGATTGGTACCAAAAACCAATCGCCTCTGGAAGAATAATCAATTTCTATTCAAAGCATCCAAAAAGAATCATCATTAACACTGCAAAAAACCTCATATTTAGAATCCTATCGTTAAGCGATGATGGATTTCACAAAGAAAATAAAACCAAAATTAAGAACATATTATACAACAACAATTTTCCAACAAATATAATAAATTCACTAATCAAAGATTATAATAATACAATAAAAACCAATAACGAAAGCAACATCAAAAGCGAGAAAATCTATAAATCGATGGTTTATGTTCCTAATATATACAACTAGCAAAATGCCCGCTACTTCGTATGCGGAAAAGGAATAAAATACAAATAAACAATACTTCATATGGAAATGGGAAACACTGACAATTTTGTTGTATTAATAACTATTTTACATGATATTTAATTTCATTTAAGTTGTGTTCATACTACTTTAGTTCGAATTTCCACACCAAAAACCCGCTCTATCCCCTACATGTAGAAACATCTCATACATTTTTAAGGCGGATATTCATAAACATTTCATCTATCGGTTAACTCAATACCAGTGATTCATTGTTTAGTTTAATTTAATACTTATTGTACGATTAAGATTAACAGTGAAACTGACAAATAAATAATAAATCAGAATTCCTCCTCTTTTCATTAGCCCAATATCAAATTAATTGCACTTTAGTACTTTTCGCACACTAATTATATAATTCCAGCTTCATTCCTACCTCCAACACCAATCCCTTTATGCAATACAAAAATGGTACTAAATTTGGTACTTATAGTAGGTACAAGTTTATAAAAATATATTCCAACTCTGATATTCATTTACAGCTCTATATGTTTCCCAAAACCAATTAAAATAGTATTTAGTACTTATCTCCTCTTTAAAGGTCAAGTACAGAATTTCACAATTTTCATCTCTACCTCTTTACGCAAAAACAATTTGGACCAAATTATGCGCCTTTTACATATAAGCACTAAATTCGGAAATCTTCTTTTTATGTCCATTATACATACCAATAGTACACTTAATCCCAAAATTTATAATTCCAGTTTTAGCAAATACCAAAATGTACCAAATTTTGTACCATTTAGCGCTTTAAGTACACATAAGTAAGAATATCTAGAACTACTTTGATATTTCAATTCCACATTAACTCTAATTCTCAGGTATACATCTATACCCATTCACCCAAATCCAAATTGTACCATTTATTACTTTTCGTACAAACAAGTAATGAATTATTAAATAAAAAAAATTAAAAATACTCAAATCAACTCATTCTTCAACTCCAATACATATCTTAATAAAAAATCAAGATCCCTGCTCCTTCCGTTTACCCAAGTACAATTTGTATCACATTTAGATTTAGTACTTTTCGTACACATAAGTACGAATTTCCACAACTGCATCCCTATCTCAATCCTACACTCCAACAGAAAAAGAATATAAAAAGATTCGCACAAACACGTAAAACATGCATTTATATTTTCTTAGAACTACAGTAGCCTCACTACCATCGTCATCAATTAAAAATATTGCACTGTTGTTTCTTTTCATATTGCGATCTGTTTATATTTTTGGCTTTGCCGATTAAATTTGAAATTCATTCTCTTTGTTGTTGGTATGTTGAGTATATGCAGCATTTCCATCGTGTAACGTTTGTTGTGATGTGATTCACTCTCCAACACTCTAACTCTCTCAAAGTCGGGGTGGTGAGTTTTGCTTGCACAGTGGCTCACAAGTGCAGTTTTGGGTTTGTCATGCTGTTGCCTTAATTTGACATCTGACTTGTGAGCTGATATTCTTGTTTTTAGTTTGTTTTTGATCGTACCAACGTAAACTTCTTGACAAGTTTCTTTGTCGTTTCCACAACATGGTATCTGGTATACAACATTCGTTTTTTCATTTTTGTCTAATCGTGTTTTTGTATTTGTGAACAGTTTTTTCAATGTGTTATTGCACTTATGTGCTATTGTGAATTTATTGTTTATATTTGACTTTTCGAACCTCTCCGATATATTAGGAACATAAACCAACGATTTATAGATTTTCTCGCTTTTGATGTTGCTTTCGTTATTGGTTTTCTTTGTATTGTTATAATCTTTGATTAGTGAATTTATTTTATTTGTTGGAAAATCGTTGTTCTATAATATGTTCTTAATTTTGGTTTAATTTTCTTTGTGAAATTCATCATCGCTCAACGATAGGATTCTAAATATAAGGTTTTTTGCAGTGTTAATGATGATTCTTCTGGATGCTTTGAATAGAAATTGATTATTCTTCCAGAGGCGGTTGGTTTTTGGTACCAATCTACCGCTAAGTGCTCTCCTCTTTTCATGACTAGTGTATCTAAATATGGGAGTCTATTGTTATGTTCCTTTTCTAGGGTGAATTTTACACTTTTATGGTAGCTATTGAGCATATTTAAAGTCTCTTCTATTGCACTGTCATTTGTAATGGCAAACAAATCGTCAACATATTTAGTCAATAAAGCCGGTTTTGTTGTCAGGTTATTCATGCAGGTATCAAGCAGTTTCTCCATGAATATGTCAGCTACGACGCGAGAAGCTGGAGATCTTGTCTTCGAATTTAAAAAATTTATTTTCTTTAATACAAAAGCTTAGAATTTTTAGAAATATACTCTTAGGCATATTTGTAAATTCCTGCAGCTCTTCCATCTGCTATCTATGATACTTATAGCAAGATCCACTGGAATGCTTGGAAAAAGCGACACTACATAGAATGATACGAGCATTTCGTCCTTCTTAATAGTCAAGTCTTTTAGCTTATTCCTAAATTGCACTGAATCTCTTATATTATAATTCGAGTCTTTGGTTAACTTATTTAATATATTGAAAATATATTTGCACATTTCTCTGGATGGCGAGTTTATTGTGGAGCAAATAGGTCTCAGTGGATATCCATCTTTATGAATTTTGGGTAATCCATAAATTCTTGGCGCATTAGCCACGTCAGTTTTCAATCTTTTTCTCTCTGGTGGAGTTATATACACGTTTTTTAAAATCTTTTCCACTATCTCGTTATTCTTCTTTTGCAATGTTGCAGTGGGATCCTTGTTTATCCTTTGGTATGTCATTATATCTCCTAAAATATTCATCATTCTGTCACGGTATTCATTTTTATCCATTGCTACTGTTGCGTTACCTTTATCTGCGTTCACAATAATTATATCTTTATTTCTCTTTAAAAACGTTTGTGTTTGTTCCACTGTTCGTAGAATAAAAGCATCTCTTGAGTTCTTCTTATTTTTGTTCAGGTGGTGAATTTTGATCGTGCATCCTCTTGTTCCTCTCTCTCTTCGTTTGAGTGTATAATCTCTTCGACATCAACAATAAATTTGAATAGTGGAAATGTTTCTTTTGTTGGAGGTAGTGTAAATTTTGGTCCTAATGAGAGTAACCAATTTATATTTTCTGGAAAGGTTTTGTTGACAAACCAATTCTCATTAGTTTTTATTTTGAGTTCTTCTCTTTGTTTCGTTATAAGTTTCTCAAATTTACGAATATGTACTTGTTTTTGTTAATGTTTCAAAGACTCAATCATAGTTTGTTGTGATTTCTTTAGGGAGCAAAGTTAAATTTCAGTTAAATTTTTTCCTGTTGTTTTTGGTTAGTTCAAGTTGTCATTATTTTAATAGATTGTGTTTGTGTTCAATTATTGTGTTTAGTATTTTCTGATGAAAGTTTTCTATGTGTGTTTTAATTTTGTTGTATACCAGAATTTTTGTGTTCTCCCCTCCATCGATTAAGTTGTATACGTTTTTTGTGGAATTATTGATAAAATCTGGGATTAGTCCCGAATTCCGACAACGGATCAAAAATGTTATTGTCGATCTTATTTTAACATTCTTCTTCCCCAAGTTTTTGTATTTATTTATGCTGTATTTGGTGAATTTGTTCTTTTGTTTTAAATTGATGTAGATCATTTTGTTGGTCAGTTGATTACGGCGTGCTCTCCGTAATTCACCCTAGAAAAGGAACATAACAATAGACACCCATATTTAAATCAGAGTTCACCAGCGAGCTTATCGTAACTTTCAATCCAAAACACACGGTAATGTATGCTCAGTTGCTCTCAGTACGGGCTCGCTGGTGAACACTGATTTAAATACACTAGCCATAAAAAAGGAGAGCACTTAGCGGTGGATTGGTACCAAAAACCAATCGCCTCTGGGAGAATAATCAATTTCTATTCAAAGCATCCAAAAAGAATCATCATTAACACTGCAAAAAACCTCATATTTAGAATCCTATCGTTAAGCGATGATGGATTTCACAAAGAAAATAAAACCAAAATTAAGAACATATTATACAACAACAATTTTCCAACAAATATAATAAATTCACTAATCAAAGATTATAATAATACAATAAAAACCAATAACGAAAGCAACATCAAAAGCGAGAAAATCTATAAATCGATGGTTTATGTTCCTAATATATACAACTAGCAAAATGCCCGCTACTTCGTATGCGGAAAAGGAATAAAATACAAATAAACAATACTTCATATGGAAATGGGAAACACTGACAATTTTGTTGTATTAATAACTATTTTACATGATATTTAATTTCATTTAAGTTGTGTTCATACTACTTTAGTTCGAATTTCCACACCAAAAACCCGCTCTATCCCCTACATGTAGAAACATCTCATACATTTTTAAGGCGGATATTCATAAACATTTCATCTATCGGTTAACTCAATACCAGTGATTCATTGTTTAGTTTAATTTAATACTTATTGTACGATTAAGATTAACAGTGAAACTGACAAATAAATAATAAATCAGAATTCCTCCTCTTTTCATTAGCCCAATATCAAATTAATTGCACTTTAGTACTTTTCGCACACTAATTATATAATTCCAGCTTCATTCCTACCTCCAACACCAATCCCTTTATGCAATACAAAAATGGTACTAAATTTGGTACTTATAGTAGGTACAAGTTTATAAAAATATATTCCAACTCTGATATTCATTTACAGCTCTATATGTTTCCCAAAACCAATTAAAATAGTATTTAGTACTTATCTCCTCTTTAAAGGTCAAGTACAGAATTTCACAATTTTCATCTCTACCTCTTTACGCAAAAACAATTTGGACCAAATTATGCGCCTTTTACATATAAGCACTAAATTCGGAAATCTTCTTTTTATGTCCATTATACATACCAATAGTACACTTAATCCCAAAATTTATAATTCCAGTTTTAGCAAATACCAAAATGTACCAAATTTTGTACCATTTAGCGCTTTAAGTACACATAAGTAAGAATATCTAGAACTACTTTGATATTTCAATTCCACATTAACTCTAATTCTCAGGTATACATCTATACCCATTCACCCAAATCCCAATTGTACCATTTATTACTTTTCGTACAAACAAGTAATGAATTATTAAATAAAAAAAATTAAAAATACTCAAATCAACTCATTCTTCAACTCCAATACATATCTTAATAAAAAATCAAGATCCCTGCTCCTTCCGTTTACCCAAGTACAATTTGTATCACATTTAGATTTAGTACTTTTCGTACACATAAGTACGAATTTCCACAACTGCATCCCTATCTCAATCCTACACTCCAACAGTAATCTTAAATTTCAGGATTCTGACACTATCAGTTCACCCAAATCCAACTTGTAGAATTTAGTAGCATTTAGTACTTTTCGTACTACAACAGTAATCTTAGATCTAAATTTCAAGATTCAAACTCTTTCTATTCAATTAAATCTAAGTTGTACCAAATATTGTACCATTTAGAACTTTTCGTACATATAAGTACAAATTTCCAAAACTATCCCAATCCTCCACTCCAAGAGTAACCATAATTCCAAATTTAAGGACTCCAGCTCTATCCGTTCACCCAAATCCAAGTTGTACCAAATTTAGTACTTTTCGTACGAACTTCTAAAAGTTCTAAATGTACTTCCATATCTAAATCCTTCCAATCTTTATTTCAAATTTCAGGATTCCATCTCTATCCGTTCACCCAATACAAATGGTACAAAATTTAGTACTAATTAATACTTTTTCTACACACAAGTACGAATTTTCAAAACTTTCTTCATATTTCAATCCTACACTCCAACATTAATCTCAATTCCAAATTTCGGGATGCCAGTTCCCAAATTGTAACAATTTTAGTACCATTAGAGCTTTTCGTTTACATGAGTACCCATTTACAAAACCACCTCCTTGTATAAACCCTACTTCTCAACTCTGATTCTCATTACAAACTTAAAGCTTTTTGCTATATCCGTTCACATAATACCAAATTGTACTAAATTTAGTACATTTTATACGTCAATTCTGTTGGATAATCATAATTCCCAATTTTAGGATTCCAGGTTTATCCGTTCACCCAAATCCCAATTTTACCAAATTTAGCACCATTTAGTACTTTTCGTACACATAAGTACGAATTTCCAAAACTATCTCCATCCTTCACTCCAACAGTAATCATAGTTCCAGATGTTAGGATTCCCGCTCTATCCGTTTACCCAAATCCTAACTGTACCATATTTAGTACCATTTAGTACTTTTCGTACACATAAGAACAAATTTCCAAAACTCCCTCCATATCTCAACCCTACTCTCTAACAGTAATATTAATTCCAAATTTCAAGTTTCCAGCTCTATCCATCCACCCAAAAACCTTATTGTACTAAATTTAGTACCATTTTGTATTTTCCGTACACATAAATAAGAACGAATTTTCAAAACTATCTTCATATCTCAACCCTACTCTCTAACAATAATCTTAATTCCAAATTTCAAGATTCCAACCCTATCCGCTCACCCAAATCCAAATTTAGTACCATTTAGTACTTTTCGTACACACGAGTACGCATTTCCACACCAACTTTCTTATATCGACACCACTTCCCAAGATTCTACCTGTATCCGTTCAAAATATACAATTGGTACCAAATTTAGTACTTTTCGTACACTTATAGTTCGAATTTCCAAAAGCCCTTTGGTACATCTTTCTAACTCCCCATCAGTGACCCTCATATCAAATTTCACAATTCTAGCTCTTCCCGTTTGCCTAATACAAAGGGTACCATATTTAGTACTTTTCGTACCCTTCCAGTTCGAATTTCGAAAAATCCTGCCCACCAACAGCAACCCACACTAAAAATTTCAAGTTTCTAGCTTCAGCCGTTTCGTCTGGGCGTTGATGAATCAGTCAGTCAGTCACTCAACTCACTACTCTTTTATATATAGATAACAATAAATCAGAGTGAGGCAGAGAAAAATTTTGGGCCTCCCTTGTGCTCTCAATGAGCGTAAATTTGTTGATGCTCACAACGTGTTAGCATCTACACAGGTTGTGAGCGATAACCAATTTATGCTCACTTAGAGCACATGGGCTCTCTTGTGAGTCACAATGCCTTCCATTGCAATAAATTCACAATAGCACATAAGTGCAACAGCACGTTGAAAAAACTGTTCACAAATACCAAAACAAGATTAGACAAAAATGAAAAAAACGAATGTTGTATACCAGATACCATGTTGTGGAAACGACAAAGAAACTTGTCAAGAAGTTTACGTTGGTACGACCAAAAACAAACTAAAAACAAGAATATCAGCTCACAAGTCAGATATCAAATTAAGGCAACAGCATGACAAACCCAAAACTGCACTTGTGAGCCACTGTGCAAGCAAAACTCACCACCCCGACTTTGAGAGAGTTAGAGTGTTGGAGAGTGAATCACATCACAACATAGATGGGCAAAATGAAATTGAGAGTATGAGTGAGAGAGAGAAAGAAAATGCACTGAAAGCAATAAAGTGCAAGCATTTTGTGGTCGCTGTCTTAATGATCTGTAAACATGTACAAAATATTGTATGATTTGTGCATTTAAAAATTATATAAGAAAATAATATTATTGTTTTAAATGTTTATATTGTTTAGGAAAAAATTAAAAAAAACTCATTTAAACTATTATATTTTTTTCATGATATAATATCATTTTTTCCATAACATTATGCGTATTTAATTTATGATAATATGCGCAAAAATGTTTTCATAAAACTTGTAAAATAACAAAAATGTATTATGTTGTTATATACATTAACATTTAACAACATAATTCCCTGAAAAATAATTGTAGATTTCGTTGTGTGTACACAAGAAAATCACGCGCGCACCCCACACGTGTGTTCATTCTTGGGCTTCTCAGCAGCAACTGATTCGAAGAGCGTAAGAATGCGTGAGGGTTGACAATCAACGCTGGCGTGTATGAAAGCCCATCATTGCATCACAACAAACGTTACACGATGGAAATGCTGCATATACTCAACGTACCAACAACAAAGACAATGAATTTCAAAACAGACGTCGACAACAGCGCTTTAAGCTACAGAGGTTTAATTGGCAAAGCCAAAAATATAAACAGATCGCAATATGAAAAGAAACAACAGTGCAATATTTTTAACTGATGACGATGGTAGTGAGGCTACTGTAGTTCTAAGAAAATATAAATGTATGTTTTACGTGTTTTTGCGAATCTTTTTATATTCTTTTTTGTGCGTGTTTTTTTAACCTTCTGTGGTAAAGCAATAAAATTGTATTTATTTATTATTTGTAGATTGTCCTGAGAATGCAATTCATGAAAATTGCGAAATATTAATTATGAATAAATAAATATACAAATCAAAAACATGACCTCGAGCTTGAATTAATTTATCAATTGACATAGAAAATTGAAAGGTCGAAAAAACTCCAAATAAAACTTCGAAAAACATTCAATTTGTATAATATACAATCACGATTCGCTGGTTATAAAAGCATTGGCTTCAGCTCTGTTAAGTTTTCAAAAGTATTGCATATTGTTACTAATTTAACCGATAGGTTTAAGTTAATTTAGTTGAATTTCCGTTAATTTAAAAATTTGAATTTCAATTTAAATTAGTTTTACAGCAACAACTATTGAATAGAATTCTCTCAATCTTTACAGTTCTTATTTTCCATGTTTATTTTGTTATTGTTGTACATTTATCCATCATGCAATTATCGCTTAGTTTCCCCTATTGTTGTTCTTGTACATTCTTTCATGTTTGTTTTGATAATTGTGACGTCATTGTTGTACTTGTATTCATCGTTCTCTTGTCGTGTATGTTTTTTGTTGTTGTTCGCCAAGTGCGCCTTAAAAAAGAGAAGCAAAACTAATTCATCAGCGCTTTCGGGACGAAAATTGTTTCAAAAAAATGTCTAGTTGCTCGGAAATTGGACATATAAAGGGAAACATTGTCTTAAAAAGGCTGGGTTTCTTAGTATATAAGATGTTGATATTGAAATACGAAAATACGGTATGAATAGGTATTGAAGATGTTACAATTGAAGACCATGTTTATTGCGATTCTTTAACTAAGATTTACCCGTTTTTTGGAGTCTCGAAACAATGTTCCCGGTCATATTTTTTCTTCCATTGCAAATTGTGAAGACTTTGATAACACTGCTCAACAAAATTGAAAAAGTTGAATGTTTCAGACGAAGTTGCAGTTGTTTCTAGATGAAATCGGCGAGTTATTTTCAGATCCGGTGCCGGCTTTTCTCCATCAGCTCTTGTTTTTGCGATATAGCTCAAAATCGGTTTTTACGAGTTTAACCCAGACTTTCGTTATTTTCGGATACAAACAAATATTTTTTTGTGGGTTTTTCGACATTAATATATTAAGGAGATGTTGTACGCTCGATACAAATCGTTTTTGAAATAGTTATGGTGAGTATATATCAAAAAAATATAGAAAATATACCTTGTAAAAATTGCTTATTTTGAGTACTTTAAGCTATAATTACGTCATCGGGGGAAGTCATAGGATCTTCATATGGCAATGCGGATATGCTTAGGGTGTCTACTATATAGTCCAGTATTCAAATATATAATATAAAGTTCATACCGCCCATGATTCGACCATAACCCAAAAATCATCATGAAGACTGCCATTGAAAAGTAAATGGTTTATGTGGTAATGATATCACTGGTAAATTATTTCCCTTTAGCAGTCTTCATGGCGATTTTTAGGTTATGGCCGAATCATGGGAGCTATGAACTTTATATTATACATTTGAATACTGGATTATATAGTAGACACCCTAAGCATATTCGGAGTACCATATGAAGATCCTATGAATTCCCCCGATGACGTAATTACAGCTTAAAGTACTCAAAATATAAAATTTTTACAAGGTCCGTCGTATAATTTCTATATTTTTTTGATAAATACTCACCATAACTATTTCAACATCGTACAACATCTGCTAAATATATTAATGTCGAAAAACCCACAAAAAATATTTGTTTGTATCCGAAAATAATGAAAGTCTGGGTTGAACTCGTAAAAACCGATTTTGAGCTAAATCTCAAAAACAAGAGCTGATGGAGAAAAACCGGGGCCAGATTTGAAAATAATTCGCCGATTTCATCTAGAAACAACTGCAACTTCGGTTGAAACAAAAGTCCTGTTGACCAGTGTAATCAAAGTGGCAAAATCAAGTAGTTGAAGTTTTTTTTTTAAATTTTGCCTGTTAAGGCGAAGATCATTTTTAATTATTTTTTATTAATTTTCTCGTTTAGAGTTAAGCTTGATGATCGGAAATTATTTGCAAGTGAAAAAGGAAAGCCAAGGACTCGAACCCACATAGTCACCAAATTACGTTACCTGGTTTCACTGGTGGTAAATCAGATCTTCAGACGTATCGACTATGTAATGGCTTCTCTGTCCTTGAATTTTTCGTTTTTCACATGCGAATGTGTTTTTTACATTTACGCGGATATTTGGCCACTGAAATGTATTTTCTTCACGGCAAACGCTTTTTTGCGCTGCCCTTGAAGTTATGAGTTTTGGCTTTTTAATTTTGCTTCATGTGTTTGGCGTAAGCCTAGTCATTCACTTGCATTCAAATCCGATTTATATACGAAATATACAACGAAAGCAAAGTAAAGTCAAAAATTCATTTCCATACATTATTCATATACTCACGTTTGTTTCTTTATTACAATTTTTTTTGGTTTCACTATAACGTAGTAATTCTTCTGAACAGTCCGTTAAAGAAGAATCTGTGTGCTTACTGGAGTAAAGCTGTGTGCTTAGTAAGTAATTAAAGTCGGTTGTGAATAAGTGTAATAAAGTAAATAAAGCATTGTAGAAACGTAATCTAAAACAAACTCTGTTTTATTTTATACAAAGCGTATCGAGGAGATTAATTAAACCTAATTCCGTAAAATTTATTTAGAACCCGCCTTCACGTTAACATGAAAGCACTATTACACTATTCAGTGCATTTTTAAAAATCCATGGTATTACACGTAGAAACATTTCATACATTTTAAAGCCGGATTTTCATAAACATTCTGATCCAATCTCAACAGTGATCCACATAACAAAATTCATTTATCGGTTCACTCAATACCAGTGCTTCAATATTTAGAATATTTAATACTTCTAGTACACTTATTGTACTACCACCTCTAATAGTGAACCTGACAAATAAATAATAAATCGATATTCCATTTGTTTCCTTAGCCCAGTATCAAATTTATTGCAGTTTCACATTTTATATAATTCCGCACAATAATTATATTGCTACGAATGTAACTGATAGGTTTAGGTTAATTTAGTTTAATTTCCATTAATTTAAAAATTTGAATTGTAACGTAAAGTTTTATTAGCCAGTTACCTTATTTAAGCAACAACAACTACCATGTAGAATTCTCTTCATCATTCTAGTTCTTACTTTACCTTTCATTAATGTGGTTTTGTTTGTTTTGACATAATCATGTAATTATCGTTTAGTTTGCTACTTCTTGTATTTCTTGCATTTGTTTGTTGTTGTAATTACGTCATTAGTGCTTGTCCACTTGTATTGATCTTGTTCGCTTAGTGCGAATATGCGCCTGTGTGTTCATTGCACAGATTCGAGGTGTTACCAGATGTTCTGGAGAATACTCGAACAGGGAGATTTTGGGATAAATACAGGTGGAATCAGCAACGGCGAGTTAGTTGTGTTTTAGTAGTTGAATTGTACAGATCGGTTAAAGAATAGCTGCGTGCTAACTAGAGACAAGCTGTGTGCCTAGTAATTAAAGTCGGTTCCGAATATGTGTAATAAAGTAAATAAAGCATTGTAGAAACGTAATCTGAAACGAACCCTGTTTTATTTGGATTCAAATCGTACTAGGGAATAAAACAACGTCTACACGGAGATTAGTTTAATCTAATTCCGTAACAATATAATTCCAGCTTCATCCAACACCAAATTTAGCACCATTTTGTGGTTTTCTTATTTCCAACACCAACTCAATATTTCAATCCTCAGCGACCTCCATACCTAATTTCAGAAGTTGTATCCATTTTAAAAACTCTTTATCTAAATACCAACACAGACCCTAAAACAAAAATTAGAAATACCTGCTATATCTCTTTATGCAACACCAAACGGTACCAAATCAAATTTAGTACTTATAATAGGTATAAGTTTAAAAAATTAGATCCCTATATCCAAAACAATATCCCAACCGCAATACCCATTTACACATCTATCTGTTCTCCTAAAACCAATTATAACAGTATTTAGTACTTTTCGTATACCTAGGTACGAATTTCCGTAACCTCCTCCAAATCTCCACTCTAAACACCAACTGCTATCCTAATAACGAATTTCACAATTTCACCTCTACCCATTTACACAATAACAATTTGAACGAAAATCTGTGGAATTTAGTAATTTTCGTTCATTTATGGTACGTATATCCTCAACCACTTTCAAATATAAAAATTCCACCCCTATTCATATAAAAAATGTAGTACCATTTAGTACTTTTCGTACTTAAATATCAATTTCAATATCTCAATCCTCCACTCCAACAGTAATCTCAGTTCTATATTTCAAGATTTTAGCTCGATGGGTACGAATTTCCAAACCTATATCAATCATACACTTCAACAGTAACCTCAACTCCAAATTTCCAAATTAGTACTTTTCGTACACATAAGTAAGAATTTCCAAAACTACCTCCATTTTTAAATCCTACACTCAAACTATTCACCCAAATCCAAATTGTACCAAATTTAGTACCATTTAGTATTTTTCGTACACATAAGTACGAAATTAAAAAAAAATATATATCTCAATTATACACTGCAACAGAAATCATAATTCTAAATTTCAGAATCCCAGCTCTATCCGTTCACCCAAAACCAGATTGTACCAAATTTAATACCATTTAGTACTTTTCATACGCAATGAGTACGAATATCCTAAACTACCTCAATCCTGTACTCCAACAGCATTAGTATTTCCAAATTTCAGAATTCTATCTCTATCCGTTCAATCAAATTCAGATAGTACCAAATTTTGAAGTACGAATTTCCAAAAATACCTCTGTAGGAAGTTATTGGCCACTTTCTGGCTGTTGGAAAACTTTAAAACTTGGTACAGAGCGAGAGAGTAGGCACGCAATTTTCCAGAGATAGGACAATCTCTACAAAAGCCATCGGAGTGTGGCTAATGATTACCATAGCGGGGATAAACAAGAGAAATACCAAGTAAGTTTTATATTAGTTTTTATTACTTCCCTTAAGCTGAGATGTTGTTCCTTCGGTGGCCGTGAGTAAAAGAGGACGATTTTATTAATTTAGATTTGACGTTTACATTTAAGTGACAGATAGATCAAAGAATAGAGAAATAAGTGTAAAATGAGGCCAAATTTAAAATAAATTTACAGGGTTGGAAATTTTTATACATATAATTGGTCATATTATAAGTTTTAACGTAGTTTAAACAACCTCTATATCTCATTCCTGCACATCAACTCAATTCCAGTTTCCAGCATTTTCCGTTCATCCAAATTGTACCATATTTAGTTCCATTTAGTACACTTCGTACACATAAGTCCATATTTCCAAAGCTGTCTCCATAGCACAATCCTACACTTCAACAGTAATATTAATTCCAAATTTCAGGTTTCCAGCGCTATCTGTTCACCCAAATGCAAATTGTACCAAATTTAGTACCACTTAGTACTTTTTGTACATAAAAGTACGAATTTTCAAAACTACCTTTATATCTCAATCCTCCACTCCGAAAGTAATCATTATTCCAAATTTCAGGATTCCAACTTTATTCATTCACCCAAATCCAAATTGTACCCAATATAGTACTTTTCGTACACATAAGTACGAATTCCCAAAGCTACCTCAATATCTCAATCCTACAATTCAACAGTAATCTTAATTCCAAATTTCAAGTTTCTATCCGTTCACCCAAATCAAAATTGTACCAAATTTTGTACTTTACGTACACAAAATCCTATACTCCAACATTATTCCAAATTTCAGGATTCCACCTCTATTCATTCACCCAAATCCAACTTGTACCAAATTTAGTACTCTTTACTAATTTTGGTACATATAAGTACGAATTTCCCTACCTCAATATCTCAATCCTACACTTCAACAGTAATCCTAATTCCAAATTTCAGGTTTGCAGCTCTATTCATTCATCCAAATCCAAATTTAGTACTGTTCGTACACGTAAGTACGAATTTACAAAACTACCCTCATATCTCAATCTTAAACTTCAAAAGGAATCTTAAATTTTAGAATTCCACCTCTATCCATTCACCCAAATCCAGATTCTACCAAATTTAGTACCATTTAATACTTTTCGTACACATAAGTACGAATTTACAAAACTACCCCCATATATCAATCTTACACTTCAACTGCAATCCTAATTCCAAATTTCAGGTTTCCAGCTCTATCCGTTCACCCAAATCAAAATTGTACCAAATTTTGTACTTTACGTATACAAAATCCTATACTCCAACATTATTCCAAATTTCAGGATTCCACCTCTATTCATTCACCCAAATCCAACTTGTACCAAATTTAGTACTCTTTACTATTTTTGGTACATATAAGTACGAATTTCCCTACCTCAATATCTCAATCCTACACTTCAACAGTAATCCTAATTCCAAATTTTAGGTTTGCAGCTCTATTCATTCATCCAAATCCAAATTTAGTACCATTTAGTACTATTCGTACACGTAAGTACGAATTTACAAAACTACCCCCATATCTCAATCTTAAACTTCAAAAGTAATCTTAAATTTTAGAATTCCACCTCTATCCATTCACCCAAATCCAGATTCTACCAAATTTAGTACGATTTAATACTTTTCGTACACATAAGTACGAATTTACAAAACTACCCCCATATCTCAATCTTACACTTCAACTGCAATCCTAATTCCAAATTTCAGGTTTCCAGCTCTATCCGTTCACCCGAATCCAAATTGTACTAAATTTAGTACTTTACGTATACAAAATCCTATACTCCAACATTATTCCAAATTTCAGGATTCCACCTCTATTCATTCACCCAAATCCAACTTGTACCAAATTTAGTACTCTTTACTATTTTTGGTACATATAAGTACGAATCTCCCTACCTCAATATCTCAATCCTACACTTCAACAGTAATCCTAATTCCAAATTTTAGGTTTGCAGCTCTATTCATTCATCCAAATCCAAATTTAGTACCATTTAGTACTATTCGTACACGTAAGTACGAATTTACAAAACTACCCCCATATCTCAATCTTAAACTTCAAAAGTAATCTTAAATTTTAGAATTCCACCTCTATCCATTCACCCAAATCCAGATTCTACCAAATTTAGTACGATTTAATACTTTTCGTACACATAAGTACGAATTTACAAAACTACCCCCATATCTCAATCTTACACTTCAACTGCAATCCTAATTCCAAATTTCAGGTTTCCAGCTCTATCCGTTCACCCGAATCCAAATTGTACTAAATTTAGTACTTTTCGTACACATCAGTACGAATTTCATACCAAATTCCAAGATTCTAGCTATAGCCGTTCAAAATATACAATTGGTACTAAATTTAATAACTTTTAGTACTTTTCATACACTAATAAGTCGAATTTCCAAAAACTCTTTGGTACATATTTCTAGCTCTCCATTAGTGACCCTCACTCCAAACTTTAGAATTCTAGCTCTTCCCTTTTGCCTAATAAAAAGGGTACCATATTTAGTACCTTTTAGTACTTTTCGTACCCTTCCAGTTCGAATTTGGCCTTATCTCTCGCCTACACACCAACCGCAACCCACACTCAAAATTTCAAGTTTCTAGCTTCAGCCGTTTCGTCTGGGCGATGATATGTCAGTCACTCACTTATGACTAATCTCTTTATGCCCTACACCACTATGTGGGGAGGGTATTACAAGTTGGTTTTGGCCAAAAAGTTTGTAACGCATCGAAATAATCATCGTAAACCCATACATATATGTATATACCAAAATGAATGTCTCAACGAGCTGAGTCGATCTGGCTATGTGTGCCGTCCGTCTACATCTAAACCCTGTAATCACGCTACAGGTCGCAATTTTAATCGGATCGTCATTTTGGGTGGTGATGAAGGTCCCGGAGGGGAAGAAGCCTATTGACTTTGGAGATGGTCGGATAATATTCAGGGGGCGAAACGGGCAAAAAACTTATTTGTAGAAGTAGTCAACATTTTACTTCAAAGCTAATATCTCCGCTTCGATATGGGGTATTTCAAAAGCTAAAGAAGATATCACCTTTGCAAGGATGTAACGTAGGTTCTCGTAGGTGGTCAAACAACGAAGATATGGCAATAGCCGCTAATAGAACCCAACTTTTCATTTTTGCGATTTTAATAATAATGACGAATATCACAGCTTTGGTTGGGGACCTTCTAAAAGCAAAGTCTGACTATGAAAGTAGAAAATCCCGTATTTACAATGACGAAAAGTAGGTTGGCGTAGGTGGCCAAATAACGGAGTTATCGAAATAGTAGGTAATACATCCCATTTTTTTTTTACTTTTTTGTAATCACGCTACACGTCGCAATTTTTATTGAATCGTCACGAAATCTTGGATGTTAATCGGGTCCCACAGAGGAAAAACCCTTTTGATTTCGCTAATGGTCGGATATTATTCAGGGGTCGGAATTTGAAAAAACTGATTTGTAGAAAAGCCCAACGTTTTATTTCAAAGCGAATATCTCTCTTCTGTAAGAGGTATGTCGAAAGTAAAATCTGGCAAGAAAGTAGAAAATATCACCTTTACAACGATGTGAAGTAGTTTGTCGTAGGTGGTCAAACAACAGAGATAATAGTAGGATCCTCACGAAATTTTCGGGGTTGATGGGGGTCTCACAGAGAAAGAAGCCTATTGATGGTTGGCGTACATCCCACTTTTCCATTTTTTTTTTTTGTTTGAGTTGTACTGACGATGCACTTAAATGCGTTTCGACAAAACTGACCTTTATTAATGAAGACATTCAGAGCAAAGGCGCTAAGCTATCAGAATTTTAATATTTTGAATTTTACCAGTCAAAAGCTTATGCACAGGGGTAGTGGTGTAGGGTATCACATAGCCTTGGCTCACTTGTTTATATAATAAGATGGCAAAAACCAAATTTCCTTTGCAATTCCATTTGAAAAAAAATTTAAAAAAATTTTTGAGATCACATCTACAATTTTTAGTATCGATGTTAAGGAAAAATTCTGGTTTCAAATCTCTTCGCGTTCACAAAATTGGCCGATGAGCGCAAATGTTATTGCGGGTTTTATTCTCTTATAAAGAAAAGATATTTTAAAATTTCTTATTTGTTGTATTGAGAAAATGTATGCATAATATCTACCATAATTTCTAAAATATGTTTTTATTTTCGCGGAAAATCAAAAAAGTTAAAAAATATCTGGGAGCAAATCTAAATTATACTACCTCAGAGACCGTATAAACCCCTAAAAAATAAATTTAAAATACGTACAGAATCTAGACAACGCGTAAAAAATTACACATACATATATCCTTTGTTCGATTAGAAAAATTAAAAAAAATAATAATATTTGGGAGTTCTCCAACAATTTCGCTAAAATCCCATACAATAATTAATGTATACTGCTAAAACTTCATCAAGAAATGTTGTTTACCATCTCGAAAGCTTAACTGCTTACTATGATAACTTATAAGAATGGGAAATTAAGAGAAATATTGAAATTACAATCATTCATGTTATTTCTCTAAAATCTGTAAAATGTACGAGTAGAATACTTTTTTGGGTAATAGCATGCTTCGAGATTTAATATTATTATTTGGAATTAGTATGCCTTGAATTTGAATGTAACTAGAAATTATTTTAATATTTTTTCATTGTTGAATTGTATTTCGAATTGAACGGGGTAAATTGTTTCGTAAGTTTTATTTGTCATATATTGAATATGTATACCAATTTTATTGTAAATTTTCTTTTCTTAGAATAAAACGTAGTTTTTTTATGAACGCAAGACCCCGCAGGCCATCAACAATATTGAAGCTGTGTTTTAAGATCCTGTGGACCTGAGTCCGGATATTACTCGAAGGTCGGGATATTTTCAGCTAAAGCGATAAAATATAAGATGCCATCCTATCCAACTACTAAGAGAGGAAGAGGAGGTAAGCAGTTGCTAAACCTAACGTTTGAAGGAACTGATGAACAAATTCAAGAAGAACCAAATCAGTTAAACGAAAATGCAAATCAGTTAAATGCAAATTCCGAGTCACAAATTGATTCTGTGCAGAATGTTCAAGATCCGATTGTAAGTATGACTCAAAACGCGAACGAGAATTTGAACATTAGTTATAAGCAAGATTTGGAAGCAAGACTGGATCTAATGCAACAACAAATGTTGGATATGCAAAATATGATACGAGTATTGTCCCAAATCCAGGCGGTAAGTTTGCACAATTTCCAATGTGTTTAGTCCGGAAATGTTTCAAGCGGTAGGACTGTGGCAGGGAATCTGCCGGTTCAGTCAAGAGTAATAACAACTGATGGTACCGTAAGTGAACAATTCCCAGTGAGCACAAACTAGAGCTGTGCCAAAATCAAAGAAAATTTTTCCATTGCCGGAATTAGTGGCACGCCAGAGGAATTGGCAATCTTCATAGAGGATTTTAAGTGTTCCTCGCAGGAATTTGGCTATTCACCACTGCAGAACCTAATGCGGTTACGTGATTCATTGAAGGGTCGCGCCATGGAAACTGTGGAAGCCCTTTCGACCAATTCGTCGAATGTGGATGACATAATAGATATGTTAGAAGAGACGTTACGTCGTCCGGAGTTGCTGATAAAGAGCCAAATTTGTAATACTAGAAAAATAAGACCAGTTGATGATGGTGATATGGAGGGTTTTGTGATTTTTGCGAACAAGATAATAAATATTGTAACGTTCTTATCACCCAGTTAAGCAAAATAGAAGTGACAATTCCGAGATGCGTAACTGTCACGTTGGACGTGACCGAGGAGCTATTTTATTCCAAGTGGTTCCAGTTATCTTATATGGTAAATAGAAAACAGTACGAACATTTGCGTTTGTGGATGACGGAGCGGATGCTACTATAATCGATAAGGCGCTGGTAAATGAACTTGGCATAAAAGGCGAGAAAGATTCTCTGAACATCCAGTGGTTGAATAAGCAAACTTCGCGTGAGGACTGCGAAAATATCAAATTTAGAATAAGTGGTACTTGTGAAGGAGCAGAAAACTATGAGGTATCAAATGTGTATACCTTGTAGAACCTTTCGCTACCAGAACAAAATTTAGATAAAACTTGGTCGAGTGACAATTCGCATCTTGATCTAATCCCATATGAGAGTTATCGTGCGGCAAAACCCCATATTATTATCAGCCTAAACCACGCATTTCTGACAACTCCTTTAGAAACTCCAGTTACTTCACATAATTCTGGTCTAATAGGAGTGAACACAAGATTGGGATGGATCGTTTATGGACCCAAAAATAAGCCCTCAAATGCATCCTGTAAAAGTGTTTTAATGGCTAATCGATTGGATAAGGTATGAAAAGTAATATGGAAATTTTTGGAGTGAAATCTGATATGAACACGCTTACGTCAGAGGAGGATAGACGTGCTTCGAGTATTCTGAACAGTTATCCAAATGCTGAGAAACGACTGATGTTGGATGATCCAGAATATGCGAAAAATCATTATGAAAAGTTTGAGGGTTGTCCGAAAAAGAGAAAGAAAAGAGATTGGATATCATATACCTATATACCATATGTTGCGAACAGAGCATCTGGTATGATGGAGTCAAGTAGAATTAGAACAATGGAATTGGATACCCGACAAAGAGAATCCTGCGGACGAAACAAGCAGAGCAAAGCTACCGCAAAATACAACCCTGATGGTACAAGGGCGAATGGACCGATAATTTATTATGACGTTGAAGAAAATTGTCGGAAACAGCTTTTTAATAGAAACTCAGGCGAAAAATGTAAAGAGTTTCCGACAAAATATGTGTGTGGCGCTGCAAAAGAAAGGTTACGAAGAAAATCAAAGAAGGCTGGTGGCGACGTTGGGTTCAAGAATGTTTACCGTATTTGACCTAACTGGAATTGGGAATAATTGTCCAAATTTTCACAAAAATAATTCAATTGCAAGATCTGCTAAAGTTAAGATGGCAAGTGGTTTGTTGAAGAGGTCATTGTCTAAATTGGCGATTTTAGATACGAATTAAATTTTAGTAAATCTTATAAGTATATAGCGATTTACGGGGGGTAGGATGTTATTTCTCTAAAACAGAGTGAGGCAGAGAAAATTTTTGGGTCTCTCTTGTGCTCTCAATGAGCGTAAATTTGTTGTTGTTCACAACGTGTTAGCATCTACACAGGCTGTGAGCGATACCAAATTTACGCTCACTTAGAGCACATGGGCTCTCTTGTGAGTCACAATGCCTTCCCCTGCTCTAAAACAGAGTGAGGCAGAGAACATTTTTGGGTCTCTCTTGTGCTCTCAATGAGCGTAAATTTGTTGTTGTTCACAACGTGTTAGCATCTACACAGGCTGTGAGCGATAACAAATTTACGCTCACTTAGAGCACATGGGCTCTCTTGTGAGTCACAATGCCTCCTCCTGCTCTAAAATCTGTAAAATGTACGAGTAGAATACATTTTTGGGTAATAGCATGCTTTAAGATTTAATATTATTATTTGGAATTAGCATGCCTTGAATTTGAATGTAACTAGAAATTATTATAACATTTTTTCATTGTTGAATTGTATTTCAAATTGAACGGGGTAAATTGTTTCGTAAGTTTTATTTGTCATATATTGAATATGTATACCAATTTTATCGTAAATTTTCTTTTCTTAAAATAAAACGTAGTTTTTTTTAACAATAAACTGGAGTTTTATGAAAGCAAGACCCCGCAGGCAATCAACAATTCAAAAAATATGAAAATTAAAAAGTCTGTTATTCGTGAATTAGTTAAAGATGGTTGATGCGTATCCGATTTTGGATACAGCGAATCAATATCTTTCAATATCTGTGCATATTTCGATGTTTCATTGTGTGCCGTCAGTTGCATCTCACAATGTCAAAAACCTTAAAGTGGGTAAAAGTCGCGCAATGTGCATACAATTTTGATGCGCATCCGGTTTTATTAGCGTCCATCAAAAATAAGTCAACATACACTTGATTCAAATAGATTCTTAAAGAACCGCGGATGTGCCTCCACATTCTATTTTGCGTAAAAGACCCATATTAATGGCGTATCTCTGTAATTTATGACACGCGTTTTCGCAAATATTATAATCGCGTATAAAGTATTTCATTTATCTAAACTTTTTTAAAGAAAATCGCGGTTTAGTACGCGGATTTGTCAAAATATATTTTTACCGATTTTCCTATTTCCGTGGTTTTAGTGGATGGATTCGATCGCGGAAGGGCTCATTAGATCCGTCGCATAAAAAACTAAGTTCACGCTGGGTTGAAAGGAAATTTAATGACCTTGTACATTTTAAACGTTAAAAAATAGGTTTTGTTTTTAAAAAATTCACGCATCAAATTTTGACCTTTAGACTCCAATTTCTAGGATACTGTAAGGAGCACACTCATAAGATATACACTAAACGACGTAAAATCACTAGTTCTATGATCCTATAATAAGTTGCTAATATTACACTGTGCAATATTTTTAAGGTGATCTTGTGCAAACAATTCGAACTGAAGATTTATTGAAAGTATGGACCCAAACGACAAGAAACCCTAGTTGGGTTTTGTTGTGTCAGATCCAGCTCGGACTTTATGGCCCCATCTAAACATTGTTAAATATTGAGTTTTTAAAGAAATTCGGGGCTATATCTCTGAAACCAATGCAAATCTTCTTCTGACCTCTGAAGCAAATTTCTAGGTAAGGACAAGAATAAAATATTTGAAGAAATAATGGACTCGAAAAACTAAATTTATTGTTTCAAATTTCAAAATATATGCAAAAATTCAACAATTTTGATACATTTCGCACCGTATCTCCAAAACCGTTAAATTTTTCTGTATATTTCTTTTGGAAAAAAATTCCCTGGAATGTAATACACAACTCTTCAGAACATGTCATTGTTGTAAAATGCCTCTATGTCGTTGTTTTCAGTACCTTTTTTAACGACGATTTAATAAAAATGTCAATAATGTAGTGAAATCCGAAATGCGAGAATAAACTGTTGGTGTGAACTGTGTTTGAAATACGTGTTGTAAAAAGTATGATGCAAAATACCGCTGAAATAACACGAAGTAAGCATTTTAGAGTTTCAGAATGTTCTAAAGAATTGTTGAGAACTTTATTTGGAAGATTTTTGCAAAAGGTTGCTTGGTTCAACTCGCATTAGTTTAGCCGATACTGACCAGAATTTTAGCAATCCTGTAAAATTTTCTATATTTTATAGATTTTGATGTCCTAGATGGAGTTTTTCTTATGTGGTTTTTTCAAAAGATAAGTTCTACTAGTTTAGGGCTACAATATTGTTAAAGACAGCAAGGCCAAATTCCAATTCGTTTCTGAGATAAAGGCCTGATAAATGCAAAAAAGTTTAGATTTAGCCCGGTTTAGATGAGGCCATAAAATCCGAACTGGATCTGACAGGGCAAAACCCTACTAGGGTTTTTATAATCTAAATATGTACTTTCAAAAAATGCATACTAGAAGTTGTTTGCATTTTTAGTGGTGCATAGTGTTATCTTGTTGCGCGTCCGGATTATTAAAAAATTCAAAAAACCCCGAAAATCCGGCTTTAAAATGTCAGCATCAATTTTGGGTAGATGCAGTGGATACATTGAAAAATCATACACTAGCATCATGTTGCCCATGGAGTATTCTGTGATTCTTTCTTTAGGCATAGGTCCATAAAATATAAGGTTAAACCAAAAATCGGAAGGGAACATAAAAAAACTTGTTGGCTTCAACCCATTTTCTACATTCTACAGCTCCCCCGTAAATTAATTTTAATGGTCGACATTATGGTATCCCTCCTAAAACACTTCATTTTAAAGAATTTCAGTTATATTATATAAAATAGTCATACTATATAGAATATCTTAACAGTTCACGAATTCTGAATGGGTGAAACTCGGATTCATCGATTGTAAAACATTTTTTGTTTTTACCATATATACAATGTTACTCAAAAGAAGAAGTGTGATTGAACTTTTGTGTTTTTTGTGCGAGATGTACTTAAATGTACTATAAATTGTACCATTTGAGTTGATTAACAGTCAACGCCGAGGCGCAACGTCTGTTGGAATCTTGAAAATCTGAGTGAGAGTCCTTTTTAAGTATAGGTGCGTGATAAGGTTGGAAAAACGTAACAGCAAAGTACTAAAATGTACTAATTGTACCCTTTGTAATAGGCGAACGAGTAGACCTATAATTCTGGAAGTTGAACACTGAATGCTGGATAGTTTTATTAAAGAGTTTCTCTTAATTCGAACAATACGTTTACCACAGGTACTAAAATGTACTAAATGTGATACCATTTGGTATTATGTGAAAGATTAAAGCTAAAATATTGAACATTGTTATGCTTTTGGCTGGAATATTTTTCTTATGTAAGGAGGTTAGTTGGAAATGTAAAAATCTATACGAAAAGTACTAAATGGTACTACATTTAGTACTATTAGGCATTGAGTGAGCAGAAATTTGATGTCTTAGTTACTGATTGCGTGCACGAAAGTACCAAGAGGTACTAAATTTTGGTACCAGGCGTACGAGCTTGAATTCTTAAATTGGGAGAAGGGATAGGGCTGGAATTGTGAAACTTTGTAATACCCAGTAGGAAATATCAATAATGAATCTATACTGACTTACTACTGACATTGTCGACAGTACTACTGACAAATTTTAGACAACTCGTATAATTTCCTATAGACATTTTGTATGAACGTGTCATTCGAAAGTCACTAGTGACATTGGAATGTAAGTAATGAGGCAGTAGTTGCTGAGGTATATACATTGGAAGTAGTTAGTCAATAGAGGCACTGTATGTAGTGAATCAATAGTTCATGAAGGGTCATATGGAGGCATTAGTACCAGAATTTCAGTATTCGATTTGTTGGTTTATTTGAAGCTTGTTGTTAGATTTGAAAACAGATGCACAACATTTAGAAATTCAGTGGTTTTCACAACACAACACAACGCTTTTGTTTAAATTGTAAATTTTATTAAATACAGTAAAACTAAAGATTGTTGACAAAGTTACCATAATAGTAGACAAAGTGGTGAGATGTCGACACTTGACACCAAGCTTTCTACAGGGTAGGTCACGTTAGTGTGTGGAGATGAGATAAGGAGACGTTTTGTAAATTCATACAAAAAATCTGAAATTTAGTATTAAGGTTACTGTTGGCGTTCGACGGGTGACGTAGGGGATGGAAGATACCAAGGAACGGTCCTGACCGGTTTTAACATGGCAAAGACCAGGATTTATCTTGGTCACTCTTTCGTCTCAAGTGGACACTGACACCCGTTAAAGGTAGTGAGCTAACATGTGCCGCGCGTTCACCCATAAGAACGTTAAAAACTTGGGTAAAAAAAAACAGCCTACTATGAAAAAACGAAAGAAAAGAAAAACAAACCCCTCTAAAGTTGACGAACCCCGCAAACGTTTTAAGGACAATGATCTGCGAATCTGCACCTGGAATGTTCGCACTCTTTATAGAGAAGGTACAGTCTTCGTATTGGCAGACGTACTTGAAAACTACAAGGCCGATATTACTGCCATACAGGAAATACGATGGATTGGGAAAGGCGTCACAACAACACCTAAAGGTGACGCACTGTATTATAGCTGCCATGACGTAAAGCATGAGTTTGGTTGCGGATTCGTAGTTAGTCGGAGGCTAAAACATCTGGTATGAAGCTTCACCCCAGTGAATGAAAGACTTGCTGCAATTCGAATCAAAGCGATGGGAAAACCCTAACGACATATCATTTTTATCCACCCTAATGCCATACAGTTCTCGGCGCGTTTTAACCTTTCACCTTAACTTGGGTGGTGTACCGCTAACGAAGTATCATTTTTAGCCACCCTAACGCCACACAGTCCCCAACACGATAAAAAAATCTTGACTTGGGTGGTGGATTCCGGCTGGATTAATCAGATACCTAAATTACAGATCCAATTTCTAAATTTAAATCTTAATTATACGCCATTTAGTGCTGCGCCCATCTTAAATATTGAAGTTGTATAGTGCACTGTATTCTTCTTGTCAAGCCCTTTTATTTGATACCCATATTGGTGGGATTGATAAAAAAGTTTTATCAGCCATTTGGTAGCGGCGGCCATCTTAGATTTCAATTTTGCATAGTAAATTGTATTCTACTTGTTGGGACCTTTCATTTGATACCCATGTTGATGGGATTGATAAAACCTAAGTTATCCGCCATTTTGTAGCGGCGGCCATCTTGAATTTATAATGATAATGAATAAATTTTGTTTTTCAAAATAGTCAGGCTTAATCCCATAGGCGTTGTTTTAATATTTTATTAAAACAACTTTAATTTATTAGTGGGAAAAATTGGCGATGTTTACCAAGGGGTAAGGCAGGGAATACTATAGTTTCAGATCTCGCCACAGATCTTCATCAGTTTCCTTATTTCTTGTTTTTCAACAAGAAACTTTTTATACCCAAGTGTCAATTGCTAGCTCAAATAGATACGTGCGCAAAGAAAAACTCTGATCGAGAATTTCTTTGGCACTACCTAAACTCTAGCAACTTCACTTGCAAACAAATCCAAATTCTTCCCACTGCTATGCGTTCGTCGATTCTCGACGAAAAAGCACATAACTAATTTGTTGGTATTGCATACTACAGCAATAAACAACATTTTGACGGTGCCCGGTCTCACAATTAGGAGGGTTGGCGTTTTTTGTTTAGGATGACGACTTCTATTTTGTTTTTCAAAATAGTCAGGCTTAATCCCATAGGCGTTGTTTTAATATTTTATTAAAACAACTTTAATTTATTAGTGGGAAAAAATTGGCGATGTTTACAAGAAATAAGGAAACTGATGAAGATCTGTGGCGAGATCTGAAACTATAGTATTCCCTGCCTTACCCCTTGGTAAACATCGCCAATTTTTTCCCACTAATAAATTAAAGTTGTTTTAATAAAATATTAAAACAACGCCTATGGGATTAAGCCTGACTATTTTGAAAAACAAAATAGAAGTCGTCATCCCAAACAAAAAACGCCAACCCTCCTGATAATGAATAAACATAATTGTATTGTCACCAAAATCCAAAGTGTATACAAAATTTCAGATTAATCGGTTGACAGGAAGAGGGTGAAATTTGAATTACTAAATTTGACCCAAGAATAAATAATAAAACAAACGGGGTGAGCTAAATAAAACCATTTAAAAATAGGGTATCAATACGTATAGAAGATGTTACGATTGAAGACCATGTTAATGTCGATTGCAACCCTTTAACTACGAATTATGCCTTTTTGGAGTCTCGAAACAATGTTCCTGATCATATTTTTTCTTCCATTGCAAATTGTGAAGACTTTGATAAATCAAAGTGGCAAAATCAAAAACAAATGAAAATCAATTTTTATTTCAATCCTAAATAAAAATTTAATTTATGATTATTCATATACTTACACGTGTTTCTTTATTAATCATGTATGTAGGTCAAATTAACAATTTTGAATTGGTTTCGTTATAACGAATTTTCTCTATAACATAGTAATTCTTCGGTCCCCATGTGCTACATTATAGAGAATTCCGACTGTATATTAGCTAATAAAAGTACAAAAAATTTCGAGAAATGCCTAAGAAGCTTTCAATGATGGGAATGTGGTTAATATACACAAACTTTGTGAAGATTCCTATATGTTCAGAGGTGTACGACTGTAACGGGGTTCCGATCAGGGACGTACGCAGGGGGGGCACAGGGGGCCCGGAATTTTGTCTTGAGGTTTTAAGCTCATTCTGTATTCCAAAAATTACTAGCTCAGTATCGTAGTAGTAGTAGAGTACAATATATCAAGAATTTTCCGTGGAGTATATCTCGCAAACCAATTTGATTAGATCGTTTTACTGTCTTAATCAAAAATTTATATTTCTATTTTAGATAAATTTGTTTCTAAATAGTAGGAGAAAATAATGGAGAAAACAGTCCTGTTGTGCGTCATAAAATGCTAATATCTGCTATACTCGTATGTAGCATATCCACCTGAATTTTTTCCTATAACCAACAAAGTTGAAAGCAACCGTAAACGAAATTAATGCTGAAATATTGGTTAAATGGTATTAAAATCTGCTGTAATTTTTTTTGGATATTGTACCTTCGGCTTTTAAGCTAACGATAAAACAGTATCGAAAAATCGAAATAATGGTCTTAGACTTCTCATCTGTTTTGACGAAATCCGCTTCAAACAATTTGGAGTCGATTTAGTCCAGTTCGTCCGTCTGTCTGGCACGAGCGCATGGTAACTCTCGAACGGATTTGTTCCAAATTTTAGACCTCGCAATATTTTGTCCAAACTTTATGTCATATCGATCCACCCACAAGACTTCAAAATGTTTCGCTAAAATGGTGTCCACAAAAACTCTCTAAGGTCCAAATCTGTTCACTCCTTCAGGAGTGAACAAAAAAAATGCAAATATCCGATTTCACCGAAACAACCTAAAATTACTTCCAGACGTACATATATTAAGAGGGTCTATATGGGACAACATCTTCAGATACATCCCTCACAAAAGTTCAACATAAGTGCAGTTTAAGGCCTGCTCGAGGATCCATTGAACATTTTGACCAATGGTACTGTTTTCAGTCTTGTTTACAGTCCTTCTATTTTTCGTGGGTAAGTCCACGATTTCTGACCCAAAAGATCTAAATCTTACGGTGACTAACTAAAATGACGCCTTGACATGACAATTACCAAAAAAATGACTTCCAACATTAGGTCCACTTTAAAAATTGTCCATATCGGTCCCTTCTTTCAGGTATCTTCTCCACAAAAGTGCAAAACTTTTGCATTTTTATGTGGCCAGGGCCACAATTGTGAAGTTATATACCCCAAATGTTTCGAAGGCCACGAAATTCTGAAACTTTTAGACTAAAAAATTTTTAGGAAAATTATTTGGTTATGTGTATATCTTTCTCGGCAAACTCGACGGATACATTTTTAGTGGTTTTCAAGAAAATAAAAGTTATTAGAAGAGAAGCCGATATAACTGATAAGCTGCCTAAACCAACAGCGAAACCAGGTCACATAATTTGGTGGTTGTGTGGGTTCGAATCTTCGGGTTTCCTTTATCACTTGCAAAAATCTTCGATAATCAAGCTCAACTCCAACTAGAAAATTTATAAAAATTAATATAATCTTCGCCCTAACAGGTAAAATTTCTAAATAAAACACCAGCTGAGACTGGCTGGGACTGGAACCCACGTCGTCGAAACACACAAAAAAAAATGTTATCAGGATGTGTTAGCTTTATTATCCAAACTCATAACTTCCAAAGGCTGCGCTATAAAGCGTTTGTCATGGAAAACAGGCAGATTGAACGGACAAATATCCGTCTCAACTCCAAGGAGAAAATTAATAAAAATTATGAATTTTTATAAGTTTGCCTCCTCTGTACCGATAAAAGTGATCAATCATTGGGCATATTCCTTGCAAAGGTTTTTAATGTCATCGAGACCATAAACATCAATTATACTACTAAAATAGAAATAAGCCGGAATTACAACCATTGCGGTATTTGATGGAGTTTTTCGACTTATCCTATTTTGTCAGGACTTTTGCCGAGCTTTTTACAGAGGATTTTTTTGACCATGCAAAGCCTAAACATTAGTTTCGTAGTCTCAAACAGTACTGTGAGTAGGATTCGGAGTCTATGAGTCGTAGTTTGTATCGCCCGACTCCTGATAAAAATGTTTTATTTTTTTTCTTAATGTAATAATCTGAATTTTTTAGTTGGCTTGCGCGAACTTTATCACATCTTTTAAAATAGAGTGTTTAGGTGTTTTTCTAACATAAAAGATTATTTGAATTAATTATCTTTAATAAGGCAAAAAGAATATTATTTCCTTACAATATCCAGCTTTGAAAAGAGGAAATATTCGATACAAGTCTAATCTCGTATTCTAGTTATTATTCTTTTAGAGGTATTTATTTTTTTTTTATTTTTTTTTTTATTTTTCTTTATTTTGACAAAGTTCATTGTTACATATATTTATTGCCTCAGCGCCATAAAAGGCATTGTAGAGGCTATTGACAACTTCACGTAACTGTACAAAATTCAAATAATTATTGATTCTATTTTTCATTTTGCTCTTCATAATTGTAATTGTTTATAATATATGAAATTATAATTATTTATGATACATAATAGTACATACATAAATTAGTTATCATACTTGTTTTTTAAATACATTTTACATTGTTGTTTAAATAATGAAATCCGGTCTATATTTTTAATGGAAGGGGGTAGTTCGTTGTATTTTATGCCACCAACATAATCTATTCGTTGCTTTGTTTTTTCGAATCTACATCTTGGTACCCATAGATCAGTTCGATTTCTTGTAGCAAAATTGTTTTGATTCTGTCTGAAATCAATTGTACAATACCCAATTCTGTTAACTGATTTATACACAAACAGAAGAGTTTGATATTCATATAAGTTTTTAATTGGTTGAACATTTTGAGCAATACTCCGATATAATACATTCGTGGGGAAATTTTGCGATAAATTATGAATTATTTTCAATGCTCTGTTTTGCATTGTTTGAAGAGATTTGAAAGCTGAACTATTGGAATTGAATCCGTAAACAATAGTCATATAGTTTATATGAGAATGTATAAGCGAGTTGAAAATGAGGTATTTCGTTTTCTCATCCAATTTTCTTTTCAATTTGTATAACAATCCAATCGCAGGAGCTATTTTCTTTTTTAATTCATTGATATGTAAATCCCACAATAAATTATTTTGCAGAGTTACTCCTAAATATTTTACTGATTCACTTTCTACAATAGAGTTACCATCAATAAAAACACTGAAATCAAAAGTTACTGGGCGACATCTAAACCTGACCATTTTAGTTTTCGACGGATTAAGTTTTAGACCATTCAATCTCGAATATTCAAATAAAAATGAAGCATCCCTTTCAATAACAGTTTTAAGAACCAAGTCATACTTGTATGGATAAAGAAGGCAAATATCATCTGCAAACATATATAGTTGACCGGCTAATCCTAGATTCTGCAAATCATTAATATAAATTGAAAACAACAACGGTCCCAAACCACTCCCTTGGGGCACTCCATACTTTACAGAATCCAAAGTGCTTTTGCATTCATTGATCTGCACGAATTGTTTCCTGTTAGAAAAGTAGCTTTGAATGAGTGACAATTCTGGTCCACGAACGCCATAATGTTGCAATTTTTTTAACATAATTTCATGATCAACCAAATCAAATGCCTTAGTCATATCATAAAATACACCAGCAACACCACTATATCCGTCATCAAGACCTTTACATACACCCTTTAATACATTCAGGATTGCAACAGATGTACTGGACCCTTTTCTAAACCCAAACTGGTTACGATAACACATATTATTGGTTTCAAAATATTTTGAAAGTTTATCATAAATCACTTTTTCAAAAATTTTATCTATAGAAGATAGAACGGATATTGGTCTATATTTATCTTCTTTGGTAGCGTTTATTTGTTTTGGTATAGGTATAATTTTGTGTATTTTAAGCTGATCCGGGTAATCAGAGAAAATTAACATTTTGTTAAAAATTTCAACCAAGCATGGGGCGACAACATCGCAACATTTATTTAGAGTTAGCGGCAAGATATTATCACTACCAGCACATTTGTTTACTTTTAAGTTTTTCGTAATATTTATTATTTCCGGTAAATCTATATTATCCATTTCAAAAACACTATTAGTGTGAGGCATTGTATTAAAAAAATTATAAGTTTCATTGGGCCCAATATTCAGCTGGCTTTTTAACTCATTGATAGAGGATACAAAATAATTATTAAGCAAATTGGCTATTTGTTCCTTACTTTCGACACGATTTTCCTCATTATCTGTGAGAATGACAGCATCTTCTTTAGTTCTTCCTAGGGTTTTATTAATAAAATTCCACGTCTTTTTTGTGTCATTTCCAATTTTTCTCAGACTTTCTTCATAATAGCTATTCCTACATTGCTTATTGGCCAAGCTTATAACTTTACTAATTCTTTTCAGACTATCATTAATTTCAGGTTTATTTTTGAACTTGCGTCTAAATTTCAGTAATTTCTCCTTTTTCAGAATTAGTCCTTGAAGGTCATTATTTATCCATGGGGTCAACATAAATCTACAATCTTTTTTGTATGTTGCGGTCACTGTTGCCTGGTTAGTTGCATAGTTAATACATTCCACTACATGTTTTGTTAAACCTGTGGCAGTATATGGTATTGATTCAGATGGTAACGGTAAATAGCGACGCAATAATGACTTCAGTGTTGAAAAGTTACAAACGTCTTTTTTGTACTCTAAAATGTTTGTAGTTTTGCTCAGCAGTTCTACTTTACAAGACAATAAATTATGATCCGAAATAGAGTTTTCAACTGAATCAATGGAAATGCTATCAGAAATATTGCTAAAAATGTGATCAATGCAGGTTTTACTTTCTGGTCGTGTTATTAACTGATGGGCACTTCTACAATCATAATTAAGAAACAAAGTCAATAGATCTTGATTGTGTATGTTGTTAAATATATCAATATTTGAATCGCCACATACAATCAGAGGTCCTTGAGCATTATTGTTTAAAATAATATCCATCATATTCAAAAACAAAACTTCGGTACATTTCTGAGATCTGTAAAAAGTTATAAGATTAAGTGGTCTATTGTTTTGATTGATTTTATGGTTTTTCAATTTTATGTTTATCATTTCTACATAATCTAATTTCAATTAATTAATTGGTGGTATACTAATAACAATTTTTTGAGATAGATCTTTTTGTCAGAGTCAGTCCTAGTGGTCAAAATTAAGCTCAATTGAAAACTTAATATGGAAAAATAATACAAAACTTTTTAAATGGGGCTGAAGTTAGTGTGTGATATCTGGATATGTAGTTTAAAGAAGAAGCAAAGGCGTAATGTTCGGGACGAACTGTTTATATCCTCCACAACATTAAAACACTGCTCGATCGTGGATCTATTTTGACCATTTTCTGCATGGAGGTTCACCCACCAAATGGATTTTCTAAACCCATATTACAGACGATATTTTTGAAAATTCTAAATACTGAACATCTTTCGATACCGAAAACGTGGACTTATATATTGGCAATTCCCTGCGAAAACAAGAACCCAAAATCCCAAATAAGAGCTAATGTGGTTGAAAATTCCGGGATACACCAAAACGTAAACATATATGGGATATATTCATATGAAAGATTTTTTAGTTATTGCGTCAATTCAGTTAGTGTTAAAAACATCAAAATACCAGACGGAACTTTTATATGGGGACTATATCGAACTTGGTCGATATGGTTCATTTTCAATTCTAAACATCCAAACACTAATATATTATACTCTGTTCCAAATTTCAAAATTGTATCTAAAATATTGTGAACTCTCTCTATTGAATTTATATACTTTGTGTGAATATTGCGTATAAAACCAACTAAAAAACGTTTAAAATATCTTTATCTAAAGCTACACAACATTTTTAACTTTCATGAATTTTTGGTCAAGTTGGGCCCCCCTGGGCCCCCCCCCCCCCCAAATGAAATCCTGCGTACGTCCTTGGTTGCGATAAATGGCTTTTATGGGTTCAGGAATGTTAGAACAATATAGTTAGAACAATGTTATGAATATCGTTTTTATTCACCACTAAATACTTAATAAAAAATAATTTAAAAAAATTAAGAATCAGTGTTTTATTTAGAAATGCACTTAAAACTAGAAAATAATTTGTCGCTTAGCCTCAATAAATATATTCTTTCTCATGATGGAATCTCTCAAATAAAACGCTTGCATTTGAGTTAAAAATTGTGACAATATTGAACGGCAAGCGTTTTATTTGAGAGATTCCATCATGAGAAAGAATATATTTATTGAGGCTAAGCGACAAATTATTTTCTAGTTTTAAGTGCATTTCTAAATAAAACACTGATTCTTAATTTTTTTAAATTATTTTTTATTTTTAACTTTTTAGTAAATACATTTTTTGATCACTGAGAAAAAAGTTATAGTCAATTTTGGCCGTAAATTTAGATAAAAATTTTAAAATGCCTGAAATCGTGTAGTACCGTTAAATAAAGGCTATACCAAAACCAGGACTTATGTCCATAATTTTTTATGGGGAAGTTTCTGTACCATTGGGAACTCCAAATGCCAAGTTACAGCCAATTCGGCCTAAAAATGAAGACAAAATCCTTAAAACACTTGAACTCAGACCATACCGCTATATGGGGGCTATACCAAAACCTGGACCCATGTCAACAATTTTTGGTGGGGAAATGCCTGTATCATTGGAAATCCCAAATGCCAAATAATTCGGGCAAAAATGAAGATAAAATCCTCAAAATACCTGAAATCGGGTGGTACCGCTATATGGGGGCTGTAGGAAAAATTGGGCCCATATTTATGTATTGTCTTCCAAATCTGAAAAGTGTGCAAAGTTTCAGTTCAATTGGTTAACTGCAACTGCGTTAAAAATGAGTTACTAAATTTGAACTAAATCGGGTGGTACCGCTATATGAGGGCTATAGGAAAAGATCGACCCATATTGCATTTGGTTTCACATTCATGTATTGTCCTCAAAATCTGAAAAGTGTGCAAAGTTTCAGTTCTTTTGCTCAACTGCAACTGTGTCAAAATTGAGGTACCACATTTGAAATGTAAGTTAAATAAAACACCGTTAAGACACTGTAAAATGGACCAATATTTGTTTTAATTTTATATTCATGTATTGTCATCCAAATCTGAAAAGTGTCCACAGTTTTAGTCCGATTGGTCAACTGCAACCGTGTCAAAATTGAGTTAACAGATTTGAAATGCAATTTAAGTAAAACACTGTAAAAATGGGCCAATATTGGTTTTGATTTCATATTCATGTATTGTCATCCAAATCTGAAATGTGTGCAAAATTTAATTCGATTGGTCAACTGCAACTGTGTTAAAAATGAGTTACCAGATTTGAAAAGCATGTAAAATTGAGCACTGTGCAACACTGTAAAAATGGACCAATATTGGTTTTGATTTCATATTCATGTATTGTCATCCAAATCTGAAAAGTTTGCAAAGTTTTAGTTCGATTGGTCAATTGCAACTGCGTGAAAAATGAGTTACCAGATTTGAAAAGCAAAATACCGGAAATCGGGTGGTACCGTTATATGGGGGCTATAGGAAAAAACGGACCCATATTGATTTCGGTTTCATATTCACAGTTTTACTTTGATTGGTCAACTGCAACCGTCTTAAAAATCAGTTACCATATTTGAAAAGGGGGTTAAGTTACACACCGTAAAAACACTGTAAGAATGGACCAATATCGGTTTTGATTTCATATTCATGTATTGTCATCCAAATCTGAAATGTGTGCAAATTTTAAGTTCGATTGGTCAACTGCAACTGTGTGAAAAATTAGTTACCAGATTTGAAAAGCAAATTAGATAAAACACTATAAAACAGTGTAAAAATGGACCAATATTGGTTTTGATTTCATATTCGTGTATTGTCATCCAAATCTGAAAAGTGTGCAAAGTTTTAGTTCGATTGGTCAACTGCAACCGTGTTAAAAATGAGTTACCAGATTTGAACTAAACACACACCGAAGCAAGTTAAATAAAACACTGTAAAAATGTTAAATTTATATTTTATATGTAAAATATTCCTATTACGGTGTAATAACGCTTCTGACGCCCACTGTATATTATATTTAATACATTTTATATATCTATTTGGTCTGTTCCTTTACTTTTAACAATGGTAAAGGTGGCAAAAGTAGTAAAATTTGTGAACTGCTCTCATATCAATTGTACGTGTTTTAAAGTAAGGGAACACTTTTCAAGTAAAAAGTGGTAAAACAGAAAGATTCTTGCTCGTAAGGAAACACGCCAAGTGTAAACAATGCTCCAAAACCTGCATCAAGATAACGTTCAAACATTTTTCCAAGTACATCCTTTGCAAGGATTGTTAAAAATTTTAGGATACGTGGATACGACAAAAATAATTTGAGAAACTACAAAGACCCAGAAAGGAAATTTTCGATAAAGTTTTTGAATTATGACGTGGTGAATTTTTTGGTTATCACATACAAATGCTTGAGGAAATGGCTTTATATTCCTGTAAGCGTTATTATAATCTTTTTATTTTACTTTTCTTGTCGTTACATGTAACTTTATATTGAAGAAAATAATATTCATATGACAAAAAAAGGGTGTCAATATGTACAGAAATAATATTGTAGATGTCACGATTGAAGACCATGTTAATATCGATTGCGACACTTTAACTGTGAATTATCCTGTTTTGGAGTCTGGAAACAATGCTCCCGATCAGATTTGTTCTTCCATTGCTCATTGTGAAGACTTTGATAAAGCAAAATCAAAAACAAATGGAAAAAATCAATTCTTTTATGCCTAAATAAAAATTCAATTTATTTTGATTTCTTTATATATATAGGTCAAATTAACCATTTTGCTTTGGTTTCTCTATAAGGCCGTGTTTATATTATAGCCTTTTGCAGGGTTAACCTTCTTAATGAGGATTTATTTGACGTTTATGCAAAGGAATTGGCATTTGAAACCCAGTGGGTTTGTTAAATCGGGATATATATAAACGTACTATAACGTAGTAATTCGTTGGTTCTCAAGTGCTACGTTATAGAGAAGCTCGACTGTATTTCTATTGTCAACAAGGTGTAAGCCTTCCTTTTGTTGGATAAGTATGTCATAATTTGCAGAAAAAATGTAACATCGTGTCAACGTGTTGCAGTTGTAAGCACTCCCGCCTTTCACACATTATGCCCTGGTACGATTTCCAGGTGACACATTTTCAAAAATACAGCTCAGCGTAATGTTGGCGACGTTTCCTGAGTAAGGCCGACTTCCGTAACATCAGTTGTTCTGCAAATGTCTTAAGTATTGTATTTCATAACGCCGTAATACATAAATTTTTATATACTTCAAAATGTCACAATTGCCCATTTTTAACGCAGGAAAAAAGCAAACATGTATAATTTTTATGATGCATGAGTGTGCACCTGAAATATTTTGACGAAGTTTAAAAACTTTTTATTTTTAAAGTAAGACCCAGCTTAATCACAGATTTGTTGTTTTCAAATTTTAAAAACAACTAGTTTTTAAAGTGCTGTAGTTAAAATTGATTTACTTTAGGGAAGGGCAGAGAATACTAGTTTCCTTCAACGCCACTTGGACTCATCAGTTCTCTTAGTTCTTTCCATTGAAGCAAAGAACTCTTCCCCAATTTTATGACGACTCGAGCTCAAGAATAAATGTGACCGACGAATTCGTTTAAATGCGAATTCAACAGAAACATTCAAATACTCTCGTAGCCGCAAATGCAAACCAAATTGAAGTTTAAAAACTGCAAAGCATCTGATGATTCGAAAGTCAGTCTAATTCAAAAACTTTTCTATAAATGGTTTTGAAAGACTCGTTTTCGGACTCTTCTATAAGTACCATATCATTGAGCTAATATAAATCGGAATGAATAAATTAATATTAGAGAAGTATCACTTCGAGGATACCTAAATTTCAAATGATTTTAAACGACAATATTTGTTACCCAGATGTTAAATATGAAAACTGGAAAGTGTTCTTATTTTTATTTTCTTTTATTAGCAAATGCATAATTTTAAATGATGTTCTTGCTATATTATGGTAAATGGTTTGACAGTAGAATCAATTGCACGTTTTTCTCCACAAACTAAACCAACAAAGAATAAATAACAAACTTGACCAGTTTGAAGAAATCTGGATATACACCTGAAATATTTTGACGAAGTTTAAAAACTGCAAAGCATCTGATGATTCGGAAGTCAGTCTAATTCAAAAACTTTTCTATAAATGGTTTTGAAAGACTCGTTTTCGGACTCTTCTATAAGTATCATATAATTGAGCTAATATAAATCGGAATGAATAAATTAATATTAGAGAAGTATCACTTCGGGGATACCTAAATTTCAAATGATTTTAAACTTGAAATTTTTCTTATTTTTATTTTCTTTTATGGGCAAATGCATAATTTTAAATGATGTTCTTGCTATATTACACTGTGCAACATTTTTAAGATAATCTTGTGCAAACAATTCGAACTGAGGACTTTTTGAAAGTACAGACCCAAACGACAAGACACCCTAGTTGGGTTTTTTGGTTCAGATCCAGCTCGGATTTTATGGTCACATCTAAACATGGTTAAATAATGAGTTTTTAAAGTAATTCGGGGCTATACCTCTGAAACCAATGCGAATCTTCTTCTGACCTCTCAAGCAAATTTGTACATAAGGACAAGAATAAAATATTTTTAGAAAGAATGAACTCGAAAAACTACATTCATTGCCTCAAATTTCAAAATACAATATAGTCTCGATAATCCGGACACCACATGTTTCAGCGATGTCCGGATTATCGAATTGTCCGGATTACCGAGTAGTCACAAAACACATCATTTTTTAAGTTAAAATCGTTAATATCGGTCGTTTACTAGATAATAACCTGACATCTAAGGTAAACGAATTCACATTAAGCAAATATCACGGGTTGCGACCATTTTAAGCAGCTTTCCTTGTTATCAAATTTACTTTTTAATTTTACTCCTCCACCGTAATTTAGGTGGCATTTCCAATACACAGGTAGTCTAAAACTTCTCTATATAATTGGTGTATATTTTTTCATACTTTTTTTTCAACGATATCTTCTATATATATAAAAGAGCTTAGTGAGTGAGTGACTGAGAGAGTGGCTGACATATCATCGCCCAGACGAAACCGCTGAAGCCAGAAAGCTGACTGTGGGTTGCTGTCGGTGTGTAGGGGTGAGATAAGGCTGGGTTTTTGGAAATTCGACCTAGAAGGGTACGAAAAGTACTAAAAGGTACTAAATATGGTACCCATTGTATTAGGCAAACGGGAAGAGCTAGAATTCTGAAATTTGGAACGACCGTCACTTATGGAGAGTTCGAGAGATATACCAAAGGGTTTTTGGAAATTTGACCTATAAGTGTACGAAAAGTTACTAAATTTGGTACCAATTGTATATTTTGAGCGGATATAGCTACAATATTCATATTTGGTATGGTTTTGGTATGATTTTGGAAGTTCGTACTTATGTGTACGAGAAGTACTAAATGGTACTAAATTTGGTACAATTTGGATTTGGGTGAACGGATAGAGCTGAAAACCTGAAATTTGGAATACCGTAGAAGTGTGCGATTGAGATATGGGGGTAGTTATGGAAATTCATACTTATGTGTACGAAAAGTACTAAATTTGTTATAATTTGGATTTGGGGGAACGAATAGAGCTGGGATCCAGAAATTTGGAATTAAGATTACTGTTGGACTGTGAGATTGACTTAGTCTTGGAAATTCGTACTTATGGGTACGGAAAGTACTAAATTTGGTACAATTTGCATTTAGATAGACATGGAAACCTGAAATTTGGAATTAAGATTACTGATAGAGTGAAGGATTGAGGTAGTTTTGGAAATTCTTACTTATGGGTACGAAAAGTAGTAAACGGTACTAAATTTGTTACAAATTGGATTTGGGTGAACGGATAGTGCTGGAATCCTGACATTTGAAATTTAATTACTTTTGGAGTTTAGGATTGAGTTAGTCTTGGAAACTCGTACTTATGGGTACGGAAAGTACTAAATGGTACTAAATTTGGTACAATTTAAATTTAGTTGAACGGAAATTTTGATTTAAGATTACTATTGGGGTGTAGGATTGAGCAAGTTTTGGAAAATTCGTACTTAGGGTGTACGAAAAGTACTAAATGGTACGCAATTTGGAATTGGGTGAACGGATAGAGCTGGAGTGTTGAAATTTGGAATTAAGTTTCCTGATGGAGTGTAGGATTGAAGTAGTTTTGGAAATTCATACTTATGGGTACGGAAAGTACTAAATGTACTTAATTTGGTACAATTTATATTTGGTTACTGTTGGAGTGTAGGATTGAGGAAGTTTTGGAAATTCGTACTTATGGTTACGAAAAGTACTAAATTTGTTACAATTTGGATTTGGGGGAACGAATAGAGCTGGGATCCAGAAATTTGGAATTAAGATTACTGTTGGACTGTGAGATTGACTTAGTCTTGGAAATTCGTACTTATGGGTACGGAAAGTACTAAATTTGGTACAATTTAAATTTAGGTGGAGCTGTAATCCTGAAATTTGGAATTAACATTACTTATGGAGTGTAGGATTGAGGTAGATTCGGAAATTCGTACTTATGGGTACGGAAAGTACTAAATGGTACTAAGTTTGGTACATTTTGGATTTGAGTGAACAGATAGAGCTGGAATCCTGAAATTTATAATTAAGATTATTTATGGAGTGTAGGATTGAGGTAGTTTTGGAAATTCGTACTTATGGGTACGGAAAGTACTGAATGGTACTAAATTTGGTACAATTTATATATGGGTGGACGGATACAGCTGGAATCCTGAAATTTCGAGTTAAGGTTACTGTTGGAGTGTAGGATTGACTTAGTCTTGGAAATTCGTACTTATGGGAATGGAAAGTACTAAATAGTACTAAATTTGGTACAATTTAAATTTAGGTGGACGGGTAGAGCTGTAATCCTGAAATTTGGAATTAAGATTACTTATGGAGTGTAGGATTGAGGTAGTTTCGGAAATTCGTACTTAAGGGTACGGAAAGTACTAAATTATACTAAATTTGGTACAATTTATATTTGGGTGAACGAATAGAGCTGGAATCCTGAAATTTCGAGTTAAGGTTACTGTTGGAGTGTGGGATTGAGGAAGTTTTGGAAATTCGTACTTATGGGGACGAAAAGTACTAAATGGTACTAAATTTGGTACGATTTAAATTTGGGCGGACGGATAGCGATGGAATCCTGAAATTCGCAATTACTGTTGGAGATAGTTATTGAAATTCGTACTTTCATACGAAAAGTATTAATGGTATTATGAATGGTGGAATTCGGAAATTTGGTATTATAGCCGCTTTTGGTGTGTAGGGTATAGATATGGATGTGGTTGTAGATATACGTATAATAAGTGTACGAAAATTACTAAATGACACAGAATTTGGTCCAAATTGTTATTGTGTAAAGGGGTAGAGCTGAAATTGTGAAATTCTGTATTAGTATAGCAGTTGACGTTTAGAGTGGAGATAGAGAGGAAGTTTTGGAAATTCGTACTAATGTATACGAAAAATACTAAATCGCGGTTGGGATATAATTTTGGATAAAAGGAAGTAATTTTTGAAACTTATACATACTATAAGTACTAAATTTGGTACAAGTTTGGTGTTGCATGAAGGGATATACATAGGTGGAATTTCGAATTGTTGTTGAGGGATTGTGTTGGTGTTTAGATACGGATTTTTTGAAATGCATACAAATTCTAAAGTTAGGCTGAGGGCTGGATGATTTAGAAATACGAAATGTACTAAATGCTATTAAATTTGACGTTGGGTGTAGCAATGAAAATGGAATTATATCATTAGTGCGTCCTTTAAATGTATGAAAGGTTTCTACATGTAATACCATTGACATTGAGTGAACAAGTAGAACTAAAACTGTAAAGTTTGAGCTAAGGTACTGGATTTTAAAAATTGTACTGAATAATGTACTATTGTTTCTAGGTTAACACGAATTCGGTTTCTAAATAATGTACTGAAATCAGAAAGTCAAACATACCTTTTCAACAAAATTGTTTTTATCTTTGTTGTCTATTCTGAACGTTATAGTAAGTTCATTTGAAAAGGTAGATTTATGCGGCTAATGTTTTACAAGAAGGTTTTTACATCCTGAGAAAAAAGGCATAAAAAAATTGTCTCAAAAATTAACTGTTATATAGGGTAACATCTTCTGAACAATGGTTTTCTACATTTTGATATGTCCCAATTTACATTAGGCGAGTTTACTTGCGGCAATTGTCAGTTTGTGGGTGAGAGAGGGTGTTGAGAGGCAAAGGGTTACCATATACCTCACCTCTCTCTCCGTCAAACTGACAATTGCCGCAAGTAAACTCGCCTAATGTAAATTGGGACTATCACAAATTCCAAAATTCGGTTAGCAAATGTGGATAAAATTTTCAAAATACACATACCGTTCTAATAAAACATGGACTGGAATTTAAAATGTAGACCGCTGTTGAAGTGTAGAGGTCTTTTTTGAAATTCGACCAAAACGTGTACGAGCAGTACTTCAAAGAAATTAAATATCAATTCAAGTAGGTATTAGTACATCAAAATTTTCAGTGTTCTCCATATTAAATATTGTTTATTATTCTTTTTGTATTATTTGTATATTATTTCTTTTTCCGCATACGAAGTATGATTGAATATTTTGAAAACCATGAATGAAAATTCGTTACATTTTCATTTTGAATGTTTCCGTGTTATTCCACTAAATGCATAATTTCCTGCAGAATGTAGAATTCTTGCAAAAATGTGCGGGGTCGCTAAAAATATGTTGAAAACGGAGAAGCTGTTTCAATATTTTTGTTTTGAAATGAAAAAAGCACATGTTTATTACGGCTTCATTATTTTCAAATTTAGCAAAATACCACACATATTAACAAATGTTGTCCCGCCTTCATAAGCGGTGTTGGAGTAGAATACATGTCATCGATATGAAGAGGTCTTTATGGGAAATTGTTTTTTTTTTTCTGAATGATATATTTTTTTCTTTAAAAAATGTATATCCCTAATATACATCGAAACTAGAAATAAATATACAAAATGTCGTACGGAATTTGACACTAACATTACAGCCCAGTTCAGTCAGCTGGGTATTGCTGTTACTATATATTGTTCTATCATGGAAATTTCTATACAAGAAGTGCGATTCTCCAACTCATTTTATGCGTTACCGGAAAAATAGGTAAAATTACAATTTCTGTAATTAACGATATTTTGCAGTAAGTTAGCGACCAAAAAAGTGGTCGTTAAGTGCTGCCTATAGCAAGAGTGCTGTCAAATTTTATTTAAACTTTTTATTATTAATCGCTTTGCTTTTTAATTTTACCGATTTTTGTCGGTAACCCAAAAAAATGACTAGAGAATCTAAAAAATCTAAATCTTAAAACTAAGCTATTAATCCCAACGCTTCAAATGTTTTAAATTTGTTTAAGTAAAATATCATTGGAATACATTAACAGTTCCAAAGGCCTTTCTCACTAATCGGAGGCTTAATAAACGAATTCCTTTAGAGGAAAGGAACACACAACATCAATTTTTAAGTGCTTACCACAGTCAGCCATCGATGGTTAAAATCATTCGATATATTCAAATAGTTACTCGTAGTTCAATATTGACTGTATAACTGGTTCAACAGTGGCTAGCCAGAAGGACGAGGTGTGGGCCGAAAAATTTGAAAAACTTAATTTTTTCTTATTTATACATCAATTGCTATTGCTAAGAACAAAAACGTCAATGAAATAAATAAGAATCTAATGCTCAAGATAGGAAAAAATATAGATGTCCGAATTATCGAGGTACGAAAAATATGAGATGTCCGGATTACCGAGTCTACAATGTAAAAAATTCTAGTGTCCGGATTATCGCGTTGTCCGGATTAACGAGTGTCCGGATTATCGAGACCATATTGTATATGCAAAAATGCCACAATTTTTATACATTTCGCACCGTATCTCCAAACCCGTTATTTTTTCTGATTTTCTGATTTTGGAAAAATATTCCCTGGAATGTAATACACAACTCTTAAGAGCATGTCATTGTTGTAAAATGTCTCTATCTCATTGTTTTGAATACATTTTTCAACAACGATTTAATAAAAATTTTAATAATGTAGTGAAATACGAAATGCGAAAATGTGTTGTAAAAGATATGATGCAAAATACCGCTGAAACAACATGAAGTAAGCATTTTAGAATGTTCTAAAGAATTCTTGAGAACTTTGGAAGATTTTTGCAAAATGTTACTTGGTTCAACACTCAATAGTTTAGCCGATATTGAACAGAATTTCAGCAATTATGTAAAATTTTCTATATTTTATAGATTTTGATGCCCTAGATGGAGTTTTTCTTATGTGGTTCTTTCAAAAGATAAGTTCTACTAGTTTAGGGCTACAATATTGCTAAAGACTGCACGCCCAAATTCCTATGCGTTTCTGAGATAAAGGCCTGATAAATGCAAAAAAGTGTATTTTTAGCCCGGTTTAGATGAGACCATAAAATCCGAACTGGATCAGACAGGACAAAACCCTACTAGGGTTTTTGTAGTCTAAATATGTACTTTCAAAAAATGCATACTAGAAGTAGTTTGCATTTTCTGTGTTATTTAAAAAAAATCGACTAAATATCGCTATTTGGTAAAATTTTGCGGACCAAAAATCTATTTTTTCATGAATGTTTCAAAAAACTACAAAAATTTTTAATAGTTCTTTATTTTATCTGAAAGAGCACATCTTATACTACTTTTGGCATTTTTGTTGTTGAATAATATTACATAGTTTTGTGGTAAATGGCTACTTTTTTTGTAAAGGCGTTTTGCGGAGCCAACGATAGCTCGAAAACGAATCAGCCGATCTTCGTATATGTTTGTGGGCGTTTTAAGAACCTAATAATCTTGTCTTTAAGCGAAACAAAATTAAAAAAATACTGAACTGTCAAAGATAAAATTTAGATTTTAACGAAAAAACTGTATACTACCTGTACTTCAAAATATGTCTTAAAATTTTTTATGATTTTTTGAAAGTGTTAAGTAGATTATTTCAATTTTAATAAAAGAAACGATTTCCTGTCATAATGAAAAAATAAAGGAAATATCTACAAAGGCACTTTGTTCGGAAACGTTAGGGAAAAGTGACAATACATTTTTTAGTATTATTCCTTATCCCACTGGCCATATAATGGTATAATAATATATAAATACTACTAGCAAAATGCCCGCTACTTCGTATGCGGAAAGGATATAAAAAAAAACAAATAAACAATATATAATATGGAAATGACAAACACTGAAAATTTGGTCGCACTAATACCAATTTTAATCAATATTTATTTTTATCTTAGTACTGTACGTACCCCTTAAGTTCGTTTTTAAAAAAGATCAGCCGTATCTCACCCTTACACATTAACAGCGAGATCAACGTTGCACACCAATATACACCCTAACTCCAAAAAATAAAAATTCCAGCACTGTCCCTACACCCAAAAACAAATTGAGTACCATTAAGTAATTTTCGTATACTTATGGTACGTATTTCGACGACATATCTCAGCCATACACGGACATTAATACAAAATAATTACAGTAAATTCCATAATAATTACAGTAATTCCAAATCTCAAGATTCCAGCTGTATCCGTTCGTCCAATTCCAAATTGTACCAAACTTAGTATCAAGTCGAACTCTTCGTACCCATAAGAAAGATTTTCCAAAACTACCTCAATCCTTCACTTTAGTAGTAATCTTACTTCCAAATTTCAGGATTCAAACTCTATCCGTTAAACCAAATTAAAATTGTACTAAATTTAGAACAATTTAGAATTTTCGTACCAATTTTCAAAACTTCCTCAACGCAACAGGGCTACAATAATCATACTTTCAAATTGCAGGATTCCACCGCTATCCGTTCACCTACATACAAATTGTACTAAATTTAGTACCATTTAGTGCTTTTCGTAACCATAAGTTTGCTTTTTCAAAAAAACCTGAATCCTACTCTTCGACTGTAATCGTAATTCCAAATTTCAGGATTCCAGCTCTATTAATTCACCCGAATCCAAATTGTATCAAATTTAGTACCATTTCTTTCCCAAACAAAAATTTCAGGATTCCAGCTCTACCCGTTCACCCAAATCCACATTGTACCATATTTAGTACCATTTAGTACTTCTCGTACGCACACGTACGACTTTTCAAAATTTCCTCAATACTACACTCCTACAGTAATCTTAATTCCTAATTCCAACACTATCCGTTTACTAAAATTCAAATTGTACCGAATTTAGTGCTTTCTGTACCCATAAGTACGAATTTCCAAAACTACCTCAATTCTACTGTCCGACAGTAATCTTAGTTCCAAATTTCAGAATTCCAGCTTTATCCGTTCATCCAAATCCAAATTGTACCAAATTTAGTACCATTTAGTACTTTTCGTACCCAAAGGTACGAATTTCTAAAACTATCTCAATCCTACACCCCTACAGTAATCTTAATTCAAAACTTTAGGATTCCAGCTCTATCCGTTCACCCAAATCCAAATTTAGTACTGCTCGTAATCATAAATACGAACTTCCAAAACCATTTCCTTATTTCAACGCCATTTCCCAACCTTGATACTTAAAATTCAGGATTCCAGTTCTATCCGTTCACCCAAATCCAAATTGTAATAAATTTAGTACCATTTAGTACTTTTCGTACACATAAATACGAATTTCCAAAATTTCCCCAATCCTATGATCCAACAGTAATCTCAATTTCAAATTTCAGGATTCCAGCTCTGTCCGTTCACTCGAATCCCTATTGTACCAAATTTAGTACTTTTCGAACACATAAGTACGAATTTCCAAAACCACCCTCATATCTCAGTCCTACACTTCACAGTAATCTTAATTCCAAATTTCAGGTTTCCAGCTACATACATACGTTCACCCAAATCCAAATTGTACTAAATTTAGTACCATTTTGTGCTTTTCGTACCCATAAGTACGAATTTTCAAAACTACCTCAATTCTACACCCCACCAGTAATCTCAATTCCAAATTTCGAGATTCCAACTATATCCGTTCACCCAAATCCCCATTGTCCCAAATTTAGTACCATTTAGTACTTTTCATTCACAAAACTTCCCCAGTCCTACACTCCAACAGTAATATCAATTCCAAATTTCAGGAATCCAGCTCTATCCGTTCACTCAAATCCAAATTGTACTAAATTTAGTACCAATTATTACTTTTCGTACACTCAAGTTTCCAAAAACCCTTTGGTGCATCTTTCTTACTCTTCATCAGTGATCCTCAGTCCAAATTTGAGGAATCAAGCCCTATCCGTTCACCCAAATCGAAACGGTACCAAATTTAGTGCTATTTAGTATTTTTCGTACCCTATGTACGAATTTCCAAAACTTCCACAATATTAAACTCCACCAGTAATCTCAGTTCCAAATTTAGAGATTCCAGCTATTATCCGTTCACCCAAATCCCCATTGTATCAAATTTAGTACCATTTAGTACTTTTCATACACATAAGTACGAATTTCCAAAAGTTCTTCAATCCTACACTCCAACAGTAATCTCAATTCCAAATATCAGGATTCCAGCTCTATCCGTTCACCCAAATCCCTATTGTACCAAATTTAGTACTATTTAGTACTTTTCGTACACATAAGCACGAATTTCCAAAACTACCCTCATATCTCAATCCTACACTACAACAGTAACCTTAATTCCAAATTTCAGGTTTCCAGCTCTATTCGTTCATCCAAATCCAAATTGTACCATATTTAGTACCATTTAGTACTTCTCGTACCCATACGTACGACTTTTCAAAATTTCCTCAATACTACACTCCTACAGTAATCTTAATTCCTAATTCCAACACTATCCGTTTACTAAAATTCAAATTGTACCAAATTTAGTGCTTTCTGTACCCATAAGTACGAATTTCCAAAACTACCTCAATTCTACTGTCCGGCAGTAATCTTAGTTCCAAATTTCAGAATTCCAGCTCTATTCGTTCATCCAAATCCAAATTGTACCAAATTTAGTACTATTTAGTACTTTTCGTACCCAAAGGTACGAATTTCCAAAACTATCTCAATCCTACACCCCTACAGTAATCATAATTCAAAACTTTAGGATTCCAGCTCTATCCGTTCACCCAAATCCAAATTTAGTACTGCTCGTAATCATAAATACGAACTTCCAAAACCATTTCCTTATTTCAACGCCATTTCCCAACCTTGATTCCCATACCAAATTTGAAGATTCTAGCTTTATCCATTAAAAATATGCAATTGGTACCAAATTTAGAAACTTTTAGTACTTTTCGTACGCTTATAGTTCGAGTTTCAAAATACCCTTTGGTACATCTTCCTAACTCTCCATCAAAATTTCAGATTTCTAGCTCTTCGCGTTTGCCTAATACAATGGATTCCATATTTAGTACACTTTAGCACTTTACACATAAACAAATTGTACCAAATTCTGTACAATTCGATTTTCCAAAACAACCTTAATCCTTCACTTCAACAGTAACCATAATTCCAAATAACAGGATTCCAGCGCTATCCGTGCACTCAAATCCAAGTTGTACCATTTGGTACATTTCGTACCTATAAGTACGAATTTCAAAAACTACTTCCATCTCAATCCTATACTCCAACAGCAGTCTGATCAAATTCCAGGATTCCAGCTCTATCCGTTCTCCCAAATCCAAATTGTACCACAGGTAGTACCACTTAGTACTTTTCGTACCCTTACTACCTCAGTCCTACACTCCAATAGTAATCCTAATTTCAAATTTCAGGACTCAAACACTATCCGTCACCCAAATCCAAATTCTACCTCTATAGCCTACCGCGAACGAGTTGCAAATTCTAACTTTTTCCGTTTACTAAAATTCATACTTTAAATTAAAATAAATAAAATTAAAATACTTAAAATTCAGGATTCCAGTTCTATCCGTTCACCCAAATCCAAATTGTAAAAAATTTAGTACCATTTAGTACTTTTCGTACACATAAATACGAATTTCCAAAATTTCCCCAATCCTATGCTCCAACAGTAATCTCAATTTCAAATTTCAGGATTCCAGCTCTGTCCGTTCACTCGAATCCCTATTGTACCAAATTTAGTAGTTTTCGAACACATAAGTACGAATTTCCAAAACCACCCTCATATCTCAGTCCTACACTTCACAGTAATCTTAATTCCAAATTTCAGGTTTCCAGCTACATACATACGTTCACCCAAATCCAAATTGTACTAAATTTAGTACCATTTAGTACTTTTCGTACCCATAAGTACGAATTTTCAAAACTACCTCAATTCTACACCCCACCAGTAATCTCAATTCCAAATTTCGAGATTCCAACTATATCCGTTCACCCAAATCCCCATTGTCCCAAATTTAGTACCATTTAGTACTTTTCATTCACATAAGTAAGAATTTCCAAAACTTCCCCAGTCCTACACTCCAACAGTAATATCAATTCCAAATTTCAGGAATCCAGCTCTATCCGTTCACCCAAATCCAAACTGTACTAAATTTAGTACCATTTAGTACTTTTCGTACATTCAAGTTTCCAAAAACCCTTTGGTGCATCTTTCTTACTCTTCATCAGTGATCCTCAGTCCAAATTTGAGGAATCAAGCTCTATCCGTTCACCCAAATCGAAACTGTACCAAATTTAGTGCTATTTAGTATTTTTCGTACCCTATGTACGAATTTCCAAAACTTCCACAATACTAAACTCCACCAGTAATCTCAGTTCCAAATTTAGAGATTCCAGCGCTATCCGTTCACCCAAATCCCCATTATACAAAATTTAGTTCCATTTAGTACTTTCCGTACACATAAGTACTAATTTCCAAAACCACCCTCATATCTCAATCCTACACTTCAACAGTAATATTAATTCCAAATTTCAGGTTTCCAGCTCTATCCGTTCATTCAAATCCAAATTGTACTAAATTTAGTACGATTTAGTACTTTTCGTACCCATAAGTACGAATATTCAAAACTACCTCAATCCTACACCCCACCAGTAATCTCAATTCCAAATTTCGAGATTCCAGTTATTATCCCTTCACCCAAATCCCCATTGTATCAAATTTAGTACCATTTAGTACTTTTCATACACATAAGTACGAATTTCCAAAAGTTCTGCAATCCTACACTCCAACAGTAACCTCAATTCCAAATATCAGGATTCCAGCTCTATCCGTTCACCCAAATCCCTATTGTACCAAATTTAGTACTATTTAGTACTTTTCGTACACATAAGCACGAATTTCCAAAACTACCCTCATATCTCAATCCTACACTACAACAGTAACCTTAATTCCAAATTCCAGGTTTCCAGCTCTTTACGTTCACCCAAATGTAAATTGTACTAAATTTAGTACTTTTCGTACACATGTTTGGTAATTTTCCAAACCATTTCCTTTTAGAAGCACCACTTCCCAACCTTGATTTCCATACCAAATTCCTATATTCCTATATTCCTGGGGCCTATTATTGATTTCATTAATTATTTAGCGATTTCTTCAAATTACAGATTTTGAAATTGAATAGTTATGACTGTACATATCCATATACGATAAAATTCTTAATTGCAAATAAATCGTGGTAATATGCACAATTTTATTGCACTTTCATTGATTTGCAAACATTTAGTTATTACCAAAAAGTGAGGTCCATACAGTTTTTAGTTGTTGTTATTTCTGGCCGATTTCTGAATTTATTCCCCTAATGTTGTCTTCAACAGCAACTCATTTGTTCAACAAACCCAACATCATTTATTGAAAGAATTTTTGTTTTAATTTTAAATTGAAACTGTACCAATTTAGTGCTATTTAGTATTTTTCGTACCCTATGTACGAATTTCCAAAACTTCCACAATACTAAACTCCACCAGTAATCTCAGTTCCAAATTTAGAGATTCCAGCGCTATCCGTTCACCCAAATCCCCATTATACAAAATTTAGTTCCATTTATTACTTTCCGTACACATAAGTACTAATTTCCAAAACCACCCTCATATCTCAATCCTACACTTCAACAGTAATATTAATTCCAAATTTCAGGTTTCCAGCTCTATCCGTTCATTCAAATCCAAATTGTACTAAATTTAGTACGATTTAGTACTTTTCGTACCCATAAGTACGAATATTCAAAACTACCTCAATCCTACACCCCACCAGTAATCTCAATTCCAAATTTCGAGATTCCAGTTATTATCCGTTCACCCAAATCCCCATTGTATCAAATTTAGTACCATTTAGTACTTTTCATACACATAAGTACGAATTTCCAAAAGTTCTTCAATCCTACACTCCAACAGTAACCTCAATTCCAAATATCAGGATTCCAGCTCTATCCGTTCACCCAAATCCCTATTGTACCAAATTTAGTACTATTTAGTACTTTTCGTACACATAAGCACGAATTTCCAAAACTACCCTCATATCTCAATCCTACACTACAACAGTAACCTTAATTCCAAATTCCAGGTTTCCAGCTCTTTACGTTCACCCAAATCTAAATTGTACTAAATTTAGTACCATTTAGTACTTTTCGTACACATGATTGGTAATTTTCCAAACCATTTCCTTTTAGAAGCACCACTTCCCAACCTTGATTTCCATACCAAATTCCTATATTCCTGGGGCCTATTATTGATTTCATTAATTATTTAGCGATTTCTTCAAATTACAGATTTTGAAATTGAATAGTTATGACTGTACATATCAATATACGATAAAATTCTTAATTGCAAATAAATCGTGGTAATATGCACAATTTTATTGCACTTTCATTGATTTGCAAACATTTAGTTATTACCAAAAAGTGAGGTCCATACAGTTTTTAGTTGTTGTTATTTCTGGCCGATTTCTGAATTTATTCCCCTAATGTTGTCTTCAACAGCAACTCATTTGTTCAACAAACCCAACATCATTTATTGAAAGAATTTTTGTTTTAATTTTAAATTGAAAATCAAAATTTTTACAAATGCATCGTTTGTAATCATCTTTTCTAACTGTATTTTAACGAATGAAAATCTTTTGTGCGACACCTGTTATGTAAAAACTAAATCAGGATCGGTTTGTATTTTTCGCGTAATTTATGTTTAAACCATTATCACCAACTGCGACATCTGTTGCAATGGAAGATAACAAATGTCTTGTCTTTCTATTATTTAGTGGTTTACGATAAAATAAGTGCGCCTAGAAGTAAACTACAAAATTTGAAATTATGTGTGATCGTTTACGGTATCATGAAGTTATAGCATTGTTAATTTGACACATGTCTTGCAGAGGGCCAACTAAGTGAATAAGTACGTAATAGTAATGAAAAATAAGGATTTTTGTTGTTGTTATTTTTTGTGGTTCCAGGACGAATTTTCTAAAACCAGGCCTTATCTCGCACATTTGCATCAACAGTGACCCACTGGTAAAATTTCAAGCTCCTAGCTTTAGCCGTTTTGGCTGGGCGTTGATGATGAGTCAGTCAGTCAGTCAATCACTTATCACCAAGCTCATTTATATATATAGATATGTAATTATAAATTAATTTAAAATTTATTTTAAAAAAAAAACATATTATTTAACATAAACAATATATATATAATATATGAACTAAATGCATCGTAATCATTTATTTCTATTGTCAACAATGTGACTGGCCATTGTTTTACAAAGGCTGGTTTTTTTAGTACAGCTATAGAAGATGCTGATATTGAAATACAAAACAAGTAAAAAAGTGTCAGTCGGCTTTGCCGACAGATATATACCCTCAGCCAATGTGAAGTGAAACTTTCACCTACGGGCAGATCGATTGTATTTAAGGTCTCTTCAGAATTTTGTGGCCCTTTTTCGATATTTTAACTTGCCGACAAAAATGTGGATTAGGAATTAATTGCTCTAAGACACAAATGTTGAAATATTGTGGGTATGTAGCCTTAGGGAGGATAGATATACGATATTTCAGAGGTTAAACTAAATTTTGAAAAAATATTAGGAGATCCAAAGTTTTGACCAAATTGTTGCCGCATTCAAGAAATGTGGACTTGCCCCTGAAAAACGTCTACCGTCGTAATGGATGTAGCGAATGCAAATCGCTTCAACAAAAATCAAAGTGATTCGAACCTGATCTACATCTGGTAAATATATTAGGATGTGCAAAGTATGGATTACATCGGTCACTCCCTTCAAGAGTTATCGTGCGCACAATTTTTCCGAACATTTTTGAACTTTTGTGGGGGAGGTACCTGAAGGAGTGGACCGATATGGCTTATCTTCGAATTTAAACTTTGTTTGGACAAAATATTGCGAAGGCCAAATTTTGGACCGAATCGGCAGATCCGTTCGTGAGTTATCTTGCGCTCCAACCACTACACACGGTGTCATAGGGGCTTTTGCATCTTTCAGGCTATTTTCTCAGGAAGTATGGACTTGCCCCTGGTGAAACTTGTACCGTCGCATGGGGGTCAGTGAATACAAGTTGTTGCAACAAAAATCAAAGCGATTCGAGAGCAGGTCCTAATCTGAACTTATCCGAAATTTTGTGTGGGAGATACCCGAAGGAGTGGACCGATTGAGTCCATATTGGAACCCCATCTAAGTCTGGTAGAAATTTCACGATGTGCAAAGTATGGATCAAATCGGTTACTTCCTCCAAGAGTTATCGTGCGCACAAATTTTCCGAACGTTTTCGAACTTTTGTGGTACCGGAGGTACCGGAAGGAGTGGACCGATATAGCCCATCTTCGAACTTAAACTAAGTTTGGGCAAAATATTACGAAAGCCAACTTTTGGACCGAATCAGTTGATCCATTCAAGAGTTATAGTGCGCTCCAGCCAGACAGACAGACAGACGGACGGACATTGCTAAATCAACTCCAAATTGTCTTGAACACATTTCGTCCAAACATACTTGGGGTCTAAAATCATTATTTCGATGAGGCACATTTTGCTCGTATGGAAGTGTATATACCCTCGTTAGAATAAATGCTGAGGGTATAAATAGGGTATCAATACGTATTGAAGATTTTACGATTGAAGACCATGTTAATGTCGATTGCAATCCTTTAACTAAGAATTATGCCTTTTTGGAGTCTCGAAACAATGTTCCTGATCATATTTTTTCTTCCATTGCAAATTGTGAAGACTTTGATAAATCAAAATGGCAAAATCAAAAACAAAGGAAATAAATTTTTATTTCAATCCTAAATAAAAATTCAATTTATAATTATTCATATACTCACATGTGTTGGCGACGTTTCCTGAGTAAAGCTGACTTCCGTAACATCAGTTGCTCTGCAAATGTCCAAAAATGTCTTATGTATTGTATTTCATGACGCCGTAATAAATTTTTATATACTTCAAAACGCCGCAAATGCCCATTTTTAACGCAGGTAAAAATCAAACATGTATCATTTTTATTTCTGATGCATTTAGTTGCTTTTTCGAAGAACAATGCATGAGTGTGCACCTGAAATATTTTGACGAAGTTTAAAAACTGCAAAGCATCTGATGATTCGGAAGTCAGCCTAAATCAAAAAATGTTTCTATAAGTGGTGCTGAAAGACTCGTTTTCGGACTCTTCTATAAGTATCATATCATTGAGCTAATATAAATCGGAATGAATAAATTAATATTAGAGAAGTATCACTTCGGGGATACCTAAATTTCAAATGATTTTAAACGACAAAATTTGTTACCCAGATGTTAAATATCATTACTTGAAAATGTTCTTATTTTTATTTTCTTTTATTGGCAAATGCATAATTTTAAATGATGTTCTTGCTATATTACCGTAAGTGGTTGACAGAAGAATCAATCGAAAGTTTTTCTCTACAAACTAAACCAACAAAGCCTAAATAACAAATTTGACCAATTTGAAGAAATCTGGATATACACTGTATCGTGGTGATCGTATATCGTTTGCCGGTGGAGCGTGATATTAGATTGGTTTTAACTCAAAGTGAAAAAGTCGATGTCGGATTTTTTTATGCGGCACCCCCCTAAACTGTTTAGTTTTGTTAGATTTTAAGATTGCCATAGTTAAAGTACAATCGGAATATGTTAACACGTGCCACTGGGGCCTTAAAGTTTACTGGTTCGTTGCAGGAATTTCGACCCATTTCTATTCTGCCCATCTGCTCCAGGATTGTTGAACATATCTTGAAGGCGCAGATAACATAGTCTGCAGGTACACAGATTGCAGTTTTGGTGCGAACCTTATGCATTTACTGATGATGTTCATCGGCTTTTTAAAGGATCTAAGATTGATTGTTTAATGCGAGCGTTGTATGGTTGGATGGTCCATAATTCTCTCTCCATTAATACATCCAAGACAAAGGCATTGTTTTTCGCGTCGTTTACTGTTTGCTGTGTGTCTATCGTTTACAATAATGCGAGAATTGATTTTGTTTGTGTTCCTATACTGTATTAAGGTGTATTCGGGAACTTCTTTGGGTAACCTACATCTGATTCATTTAGTTTTGCGTTTTGTATTTAGGCTGAATCCCCGTGTTCATATGACCAGGGACGTACGCAGGATTTAATTTCGGGGGGGGGGGGCCCAACTTGACCAAAAATCATGAAATTTTAAAATGGTGTGTAGGGTAACGTAAAGCTTTTTTAAGGTTTTGCTGTTGATTTTATATGAAATATTGACACAAAGTATAAAAATTCATTAGAGAAAGATCACAATATTTAGGATACAATTTTAACTTTTTACAGAGTATGAAATATACGCTAAATATAAGATATTTAGAATTGAAATTAAAACCACGTTTGGTATAGTCGCCATATAAAAGTTGCGCCCCGTTTTGCATATGAAAAATAATATGTGCATAGGCAAAATTTATGCATTTTACATATTTTTGTAGGCAACAAATATTTCCAAAATAGGTACCAAAATGTTTGTGTGTACAATTTTTCTGTTTAACATTCTCTTCAGACAAGTCAATAAAATAGAGAAATGTATAATCACAGCCGAAACCTTCAAAATACCGAAAATCGGAAGGTATCGTTCTATGTAGGCCTGAACCTAAACCGACAAATTTTAGGTGGAAAGTTTTTTACCCCCAAGGAAGACTTAATACCAAATTTCAGCCATTTCGGAGGGATGCCACAACCTTCAAAATACCGGAAATCAAGAGGTACCGTTCTATGGGGCAATATGAAGACGTGGACCGATACCGACAAATTTCAAATGGAAAGTTTTATACCCCCAACATAGACTTAATACCAAATTTCAGGCATTTCGGAGGGATATTGAGGGCACAACCTTCAAAATACCAGAGATCCGGAGGTACCGTTCTATGGGGGCTATATGAAGACGTGGACCTATACCGACAAATTTCAGTTGGAAAGTTTGATACCCACAACGAAGACAAAATGCCAAATTTCAGTCATTTCGGTGGGATATTGAGGCCACAACCTTCAAAATACCGATAATCGGGAAAGTTTCATACCCCAACGAAGGCTCAATACCAAATTTCAGTCATTCAAAAAAACAATACTTTATACCAACCATACGTCTTTGGAACTGTCTTCCACCAAACATACATACCATAAGCAACAACCTGCGCTTTAAAAATAATTTAAAAATTATCTTAGTACAAATGATTTATAAACATAACATGTTATTGTTATTAACTTTTAATTTTATTCATTACTTTTTGTTTTATTTATGAAATGTATTCCGTTTCTCATCATGTTATACACCAAGAAACATTCAATATACCACTAGTACAATGTACATAAGAATTGTATTCTAACTGTCCTAGATTTAAAATAAATAAAAATAATATACCGCTAACTAGATCCCTAAAACCATGAACAAAGTTAATATTTAAAAAAGACCACTCTTTTTTAAAATTGCATAAAATTTCTTTTTTATCAATAAAAACCCGTATATAATAGAAATAACTCAGTGTAGAAGAAAACAAATGATGGTTCAAATTGAGGTAAAAATATTGAAGTGTGTTCGGATTACAGAGTCTACAGTGTATATAATTTTAGTGTCCGAATTACCGCATTGTGCGGATTATCGAGGCTGTACTGAATATACATATACATATACATTTAAATGTAAGTTATATGAACCAATGTAACCTTATCAGCCCAGCTGATGGTAATATGAGACGTCAAAACAGGTTTTTAACCTCTACCACAGTATATTATTTTTTCTTTAAAAAGGAAAACTATAAATAATACATATTTGTTTAAATTGAAATTTACAAAATAAAAATGTGTAAACAAATATAAGTGTATTGATTGGCAAACTTATCTTAAAATAGATTGTGAACGAACTTGTACTACAAAAAATGATATAAATCAGCTCATTACCATCTGCTGTCTCATGGACCTTGGGTACTTAGGTTTACAAACTCACCTCTCTTGCCATTACGACATGTCTCAACAGAACCCCCCGCAAAAAGGGTCTGCCATTTGATATGGTTTGTTCTCCCAGATGTCTTCAAAGTTTGCATTAAAAATCCCGCAGCAGAATCATCGAATAAAAAATTGGACTATTGGTATTAGGGTATGGATGAATGATATATGCTGTTTGAACACTTTTTTATTGTGCATATACTGTAATTCCAAAAGAATGTGTTACGAGTTACGACACACAACAGATTATCAATCAGGAAGACTTGTAATACAAAGTATGTATCATAGACATATTTTTATTGCACTTTGTGGAAGCTGTTTCTTAGTTTTTAACTACTATCGAAAATCAAACATTTTTGTTTACTTAGTTTCGACCTACACATTGTTGGTTTGTTTTGTGGTTAATAATTGAAAATACTGTTTTTCATTTTGTTCGTTCATTTGTGGTTCATTCATACAAAACAGCGAAAAATTCGTTCGCCAGAGTACTCGCTAGCACGTAGTATACCGTTTTTGCTTCCGTTCTTTTACACTAACGTTAGAATTTCCAATGTTTTTGATGTGAGCAAATAGCTATGGATTCCTTGAAGGAGAGTGAGGGTGTGTTTTGTGTGTATCAGTGCGAGTGGTCTTGACTGTATTGGTATTCTACCCGTGCTGGCTGTTCTATGCTGTGTTAACACTTTGCGAAGATGAAAAGTTAATTACAGGTTTTATTTCGCTTTTTCATTTTTATGTCGGAATATGTTACTTATCATATTTTTAAAATTTTTAGCCGTAAATAGTATTATTAATGAACATTATCAAAGACGTTCTTGTGTGTAATGCTTCACGTGCAAATGCGTACGAACATACATGTATATTTTTCATGTGCGTGTGTACTCAGAAATGAACTTTTTGTTATACAATATTAAAAAATTAATGATTGTACTTGCTGTTATACCTAATTTAACAACTAGTTCAACAATATTCACGTTTGTAACACTTTAAAACAATCCTTTGTTCCTTTTGGGTTATTACACACGATTTATCTACCACTTTCTGTTGATTAATGCCGTCTACTTATGTTTCGACCATTCATGGGAGTTTTCCACGCAGATTTATACGTTCAATTCACAGAATTTGCACTTTTAACACCGAATAAGTATGTAACCATATCTTTGCATCTATTTTTCGAACGCGTGGGGGTACTTTAATTATTTTTTATTACTTCTATGAAAGCATTACAATATTTTTGTATTTACTTGTAAAATATTAACGAGCAGATTTTCGTTAACCGAAATAAAATGACACCCTTTTTATATCTTCCCCTATCCCTTACTGTTGAATTTTGTGATGAATAGAAAGTGGTGGATGTTGGTTGTGATAAAGAAGTATTCGTAATATGGGTTGTAATGTTGTTGATAATGCAGTGCACTTCGTTGAGTTGTTCTCTCTTTATATGGGATGAATAGAAAGTGGAAAAAGAAGTACTCGTAATACGGGGATTTGTATTTGTAATGATAGTGATAGTGCAGTGTACTCCCAGATGGATCTGTAAATCGAAAAATAAACAGCAGGATGGTTCTGTAGATTGAAAAATAAACGGTCAGAAGTGCGATTCTCTAACTCATTTTTCGATTTACCGACAAAAATCGTACAATTACACTGTGCTACAGTAGTTACTCAACAATTTGTACAAGTCCAGTAACTTCTTGTAAACGGCTAAGATCTTTTACATTGCACTGTAGAGTAAACGAACGAATGAACATTTTTCCTACAACATTTATTGAAATTAAATTCATCAATATTGTGATGAAACAGTCTTTTGAACATATCCAGAATAAGGCAATGAATTTTCGACATTTTTTCTCAAAAATTATTTCCTGTATCACGGATAGCTTTTCCCTATTAATCAATAATTAGACAGCGGAATCCTACACAAATGCATATACATATGGTTAGGATGGTCGTAGAGAAAATCTGATTAGACAGAAACTCATTTTATCACAAAATAAAACAAATTAGGCCCAGAAATTTTTGCATATTTTTACATATTTGCATAAAATGAGCATATGCAAAACCATATGTAGAAATATATACAAGGATTTGTGGTCTAAAAATCCCACCGAAATGGCTGAAATGTGGTATTAAGTCTTCGTTAGGGGTAAGAAACTGAAATTTGTCCGCATGGGTCCACGTCTTCATATAACCCCCATAGAACGGTACCTCCCGACTTTCGTTTTTTGAGGGTTGTGGCCTCAACATCACACTTAAATGGCTGATATTTTGTATAAAATCTTCGTTGGGAGTATAAAACTTTCCACCTGAAATTTCTCGGTATAGGTTCACGTCTTCATATAGCCCCCATAGAACGGGTGTGGCCTCAATATCCCTCCAAAATGGCTGAAATTTGGCATTAAGTCTTCCTTGGGGGTATAAAACTTTCCACCTGAAATTTGTTGGTATAGGTCCACGTCTTCATATAGCCCCCATAGAACGGTACCTCCGCAGTTCTGGTATTTATAAGGTTATCGCCTCAATATCCCTCCGAAATGGGTGAAATTTGGTATTACGTCTTCCTTGGGGGTATAAAACTTTCCACCTGAAATTTGTCGGTATAGGTCCACGTCTTCATATAGCCCCCATAGTACGGTACCTTCCTATTTCAGGTATTTTGAAGGTTGTGGTCGGTGCGGAGTTGTTTTTTTCTCCCATCGGACGCCTCCCCGATCGACATTTATAACCATCCCTAAAAAAGTCACGCTAAATACTGTCACGAGTTCAGACTAAATATTCTTATGAGCCATGCTCTAAAAATATTCCTTAGAATTATTCATTCAAGAATGTATCCTAAATGCGAAAGGGTAATGGGAACGTCTCAGTTCGGCTTCAAAGAAGGCATGGGTACCAGAGAAGCCTAAACACAATGATATAAAAATGTAGAAACGCCCAAAAAGATGTATTCCTATGTTTCGTTAATTATGAAAAGGCCTTCGACAACGTACTACATGATAAACTGATAGACATTCTTAACTCAATAAATATAGATCAGAAAGAAATACAATGTATAAAGAGTCTATACTGGCACCAGACTGCTCAAATTGAGGTAAACGGAGAAATGACGGAGAGTATACCTATATCCAAAGGAGTCAGGCAGGGGTCTATACTGTCTCCATTGTTTTTCAATATTTATTCAGAACAAATATTTCACGAATCGATCAATAGATTGCGAAATGGCATTTATATAGACTGTTCGGTTTTAAACAACATTAGATATGCTGATGACACAACTCTAATGGCACATAACATATCCCAACTTCAGAACCTTGTGGATACACTCGCAACTTGCAGTGAAAAATATGGCTTAAAAATTAATATCCAGAAAACAAAATTTACGATTGTAAGCAAAAAACAAGAACACAATAACGCGATATTAAAAACACACAACTCAAACGTAGAGAGAGTTAAGAGTTTTAAATATCTTGGAGCTACAATTACCGAACAATGGGACTCCTCGAAGGAAATAAGATGTGGAATAGAATTGGCGAGAGATGCATTTTTGAAATACAAGAGAATTTTTACCAGCCATGACGTCAATCTTGAAACGAAGATTCGATTTGTCAAAGCATATGTCTGTCAGTCCTACTGTACGCAATGGAGGAGTGGACAGTGAAATCTGCAGATACATATTAAAAAGTTAGAAGCCTTTGAAATATGGGTGTATCGGCGAATATTAAAAATTCCTTGGACTGCTCATGTTTCAAACGCTGAAGTATTGAGGAAAATGCATTGCGAAAGAGAACTCATCGCAACCATAAAGAGAAGAAAAACTGCGTATTTGGGACATATTATGAGGAATCAAAAATATAAATTATTACAAAATATTACCCACATAAAAATTGAAGGAAACCCCATTAGAGGAACAAAAGAGTTAACATGGCTTGATAACATCACGGAATGGACTGGTATTCGAGATGTCACAAATCTATTAAGCATAGCGAGAGACAGAGAGGGATTTACGGTTTTGATAAATAATTTATAAAAACAAATAATGTATATATGTAAAATGTAATTAAATTGTATTGGTCGCTAATATTCGGAAAAGAAGAAGACGGTTGTGGCCTCAATATCCCGCCTATATGGCTGAAATTTTGGTATTAAGTCTTCCTTAGGGGTAAGCAACTTTCCACCTAAAATTTGTCGGTTCAGGTTCAGGCCTTCATATAGCCCCCATAGAACGATATATCTCGATTTTCGGTATTTTGAAGATTGAGGCTATGGTTATACATATCTCTATTTTATTGACTTGTCTGAAAAGAATCTTAAACAGAATAATTTTATATACAAACATTTTTGTACCTATTACACTATGCGACACGAAATTATTAACCATATTTTGACATCGCAGCGTGATAGAAGACCAAAAATAAGAAGACACGTGTCCCGGCTTTTTTCGCTATCACTTCAACTTTCGCGGTTATGGGCCGCCAAAGACCTGAGGCTTTGATGTCAAAAGGGATCATTTTGTACGGTACCTATCTTCTAAACCGCTTGGCATTTGGGATTACTTGTGGAGGCAAGGTTGTAGCTCTCGTCCTAAGGAATAATAATTGTGAACGCATAAAATCCATTCAACTTCATCTTCAAGGTCAAAATCGTCAAAGTAAAATTTCCATTGTACTATTTTCTCGGAATTTAGTCTGCAGATATCAAACCGATCAAAACTGAAGCAAACAGCCAACTAGAAAAATGTTCCTTAGGGGTACTTTACACGGTATGTTTTTTACATATGAGTTGTCACTTCTGCCATACAAAATGTATATGCAAAGTGACAACTCATATGTAAAAAACATATCGTGTAAAGTACCCCTTAGATCTCAATAAACAGCTTTCTAGAACATACAAACACTGTAGAAACGGTTCTTAATGACCAAAATAGCTAAACAAATGCGATTTGTATCCTCTTTTCTCGGTTTCCCCTCCATAGATACTAAACCGTTCAAAATTCAAGAAAATAATTAACAATAATGTAGCAAAAATATCAGCAAACAACTTTCTGGAATATTCGAAATGTCTATGGACGGTTCTTAAATGCGAAAATAGCCAAAAACTTTTGAAAATATTAGATTTTTATACTTTTTTTCTCCTATTCTGGTCCACAGATACCGAACCGCCCAAAAATTAAGTATACAGTCAACTACAAAAATGTACCTAAGATTTCAATAAATAACTTTCTAGAACATATAAGGATTCTAGGAACGGTTTATCAAGCTCAAAATTCGATTATTTTAAATCATTATTTCCTGTTCAGGTCCGTAAATAACAAACCTTTCAAATTTTCTGTGGACCAGAATAGGAGAAAAAATTATAAAAATCTAATATTTGCTACATTATTGTGATTGATTGCTTTTTTGAATTTTGAACGGTTTAGTATCAATGGAGCGGAAACCAACAAAAGAGGATAAAATTCCCATTTGTTTTGCTATTTTCGACCATTAAGAACCGTTTCTACAGAGTTCGTATGTTCTAGAAAGTTGTTTATTGAGATCTAACGAACATTTTTCTAGTTGGTTGTTTGCTTTAATTTTAATTGGTTTGATATTTACAGACTAAAATCCGAGAAAAAACCACAATGGAAAGTGGACTTTGACGATTTTGACCTAGAAGATGAGATCGAATGGATTTTATGTGTTCACAATTATTATTCTTTAGGACGAGAGATACAACTTTGCCTCCACAAGTAATCCCAAATTCCAAGCGGTTTAGAAGATATGTGCCTGACAAAATGATTCCTTTTGACATAAAAGCCTCAGTTTTCTGTGGGCCCATAATCGCGAAAGTTGAAGTGATAGGGAAAAACGCCGGGACACGTGTCTTCTTATTTTTGGTCGTCTATCACGCTGTGGTGTCAGAATGTGGTTAATAAACCATAAGTAAAAAAATTACACACCGTGTTATTGAAATATTTGTTGCATAAGAAAATATGTAAAATGCATAAATTTTGCATATGCAAAAATTTATGCATTTTGCATAATTTTGCATATGTCATATGTTTCGATTGCAATTTAATCAGAAGCCAAAAATATGCCCAGTCCCAAAATACGACATGAATCGGACTAAAAATTGGGGTTACATAAAATTCCGCTGTCTATTTATTAGGGATATGAAATAGAACTATGTACTTGGATTTTCATAAAAATGCTTCCTTAACCTTAAAACTCGAGATTTACAGGGTGTAGGTAGACTTTTTTGGTTGACTGTATGGCTGACTACGGCGTTATCAAAAGTTTTATGTGTGTTACCAACGCCCAACGTAAATCGACGACGACGGACGATACCAAACTTCAAAACAAAAGTTGGATGCAGGGCTGCCAGTTTTTTTTTTTTTTTTTGACCCAAATCGCCAAATCAAGTATCAAAAATCGCCAAAAACCGCCAAAATGAAAATTTTTCAATTTTTGTTAAAATTTATACTGCATTTAGCTATTTTTTTAATAACTTTTAATTTATTTATTGAAATCAAAATTATATTTACTATAAACTAGTAAGGTACATGTACATTTAAAGATTTATTTGTATCTTAGTTAATTTATATTATCGCTATTTGAGACCAATAGTTACTTTTGGAGGTAGTAAAACTAAGTACACAAATTTATTATATTATATGTATACTTCATTCTCATCTGCATCGTTTTTGTTTTCAGTGTCATACATATTATTTGTATTGAATCTTTCTAACATATCATGCATGAGTTGGTGTGAAAGAATTACAACATATTTTATTTGTATTAAAATGATTTATTACCCTTGTTTTGGTACAATTCATAATTGAGAAACCCCTTTCAACACAGGCATTACTGGTTGGAATAACTAACATATTAAGAACAGCTAGTGATATTTCTTTAAAGTGATATGTACTTGCCGCATCATGGTAATCATAAACTTTTGGCCAAAAGTGGAGTAAATTTGTTGGAATTTCATCTTTAAAACAATACAATTCACCAACAAAATCGCCAACTATTATGTAAACCGCCAAATAATCGCCATGTCGCCAAGTCAAAAAGTAAGTCGCCAAACGTGTTGAAAAATTGCCACGTTTGGCGAGAAATCGTCATACCTGACAGCCCTGGTTGAATGTGTTTAGGGCAGAGACGCCCTTCTTTGCAAATATAGTATAGTGAGGGCGCCCACTGTGTTGATATTGCATCATGTGGTTGTTATTTTCTTCACACATACTAAAACATTGATGGAAATTCTTGGGCGACGCTGGTTTAGGGCTTAACTGCTGATCCATATACAGTCGAAATCGCTTATAACGTCGTCGTTTATAACGTCATATCGGTTATAACGACGATTTCCAAAAGTCCCAAATCTCTGGGGCCCTTTATAGCCCTATTGCTTATAACGACATATCGGTTATAGCGACAAATTCCGTCGGTCCCTTGACCGACGTTATAAGCGATTTCGACTGTACATATAAGCATACATACATATTATTTCTTGTTGGTCGCTGTTGAGTCGTTTGTCCGTTCAGCCAGCATAGTGTATGTTGGTGATTTCATCTAACAGTGATTGATCTTATTGGTATTCTCTTCGTTGTGGTCTTCAATATACGTGCACCTTACAGCAAGCCTGCTTGTATGGTCGGTTTATAGCTTGTATGCGACATATATATCGTCACCATAAATGCCGGAAGACGTAACCGACATGGAAATCGAAATTCGTTTTTTGATAGAATCTGATATATTAAGCTAAAATACATGCTCTTGCAAACTTTCAATCTTCTACGTTTAAAAATATCGATCCTATTCAAGAAATGTCAATAGACGTAACAGCATACTGTAATTTTCATAGAACACAAAAGGCGTTACCCACATTATTTCAAAACTAAACAGCAGTACAAACAATGTATTCTTTGATTTTTGCAGCTTATTTCTCCATATGAGTAATTTCACTCTTAGGTGACGATATCTCAAGAATAGTAGCTTTTTCAAAAATCACAAAGACCACTCTTTTAGTTAATTTTTAGAGCAATAACTTTGACTTTAGACAGTTTTTACTGGTCTTACAGAAAAAAATCATAATTGAAATAATTGAAGATGATGACAGAAGACCTATGCCCTGATTGAAATAAACATCTAAAACGCACATATGGAAAACAATATTGGCTTGTTCCCGTACTTTATAAAGTGGTAAAACTCGTAAAAGTTGTAAAAGTCGTAAACGATTTTCATATAAATTTTGTGTACGTGAACACAAAATGTGTAAAAGTGGTAAAAATTGTAAAAACTTTTTAGTTCTGGAACAGAGCTTATGGTAACCGGACAAAAGGAAGTGGTTATTAGGAAGGCAATGCTCGTCTCGATATTGTTAATTTTTCCAAGAAAAAGAACGAACGGAGATATTCAAAATTTGAGGCATTGATACGAAAACGTGCATATGGTCAAAATTCACGTCGTTCTAGTATAAAGACGTATTCTTTAAAGACGGATACGATTAGGATGTAAGTTTGCAAAAGATGGTCTTCTCAACCAACCCATGGTTTAATAGAGATCAACTGATTGTAGTTATCAAATAGGTCCAGAGAAAAACGCAAATTTTCTGTATTGGTTTACTTATACAAAAAGACAGGAGATCCTACAGTCACTGCGAGCATTGGCTTTTGATCCTAGCAGTATAATCTTTTTTAAAAATGATATCAAAGACGACTACAAGATTCTACCATAGAGAAGCTCCGGAAATTTTGAGGCAGTGGATCCTCCTCAGATGTACACACACAGGCTAAAAGTTTCAAAAAAGAAATTTCAACACCTGCAAGACTTAAAACGCTTAATTCCAAGTGATTGTCATTACTTTTATGACAACATTCCTTATGACAATTAAAAGTTACATTTATTGTTACAGATCACTTAATTTATATGAACTATATTTTGTCCATAAATTGACTTCAATACACAATGAATATAGTATTCCAGATTTAATATCGTCTAATGCAATTGTAATAGTGATGATTGGAATATACAGTTCACCTAATTGTGGTCCATTGAAATATTAACGTAAAGACTGGGAATTGAACCCAACACCGTCAAATTGCTAGTTAAAAGTTCGCTTAACCGCGTAGGCCAATAAACCAGTTCTAATTTGTTGATAATTTTTCATTTATACTAGTTTCTTCAAATGTATACTAAATAAATTGTGTGTTACGGCTTTTAGCATTTCTGAAAAATACAAATACAAAAGACATAACCCACACAGCTTCTAACACTCTGGAAAAATATTTAGTTTTTTTCCAAAAATATATTTCTTCCCTGTCTTAAAACACGATACTAAAAATTTTCGATATTTTATAACACCGTTTTCATTTTATAACGTTTTTTGCTTCTCCTGTAAAGTTTTATTTTTGTGAGTTACGTCTTCCGGCATTTATGGTTACGATATATAAGATTACATATTCATGCATATCCATAAGTGAGGTGTCGAGACACTGCAGTGTAGCCGAATTTTAGTCCATCATATTTCCAAATCTTCCGAGAAGGTCTTCGCTATTGTGGACTTGGTTGTTGTCGCGGATACGTAGTGCGACACACCACCGTTAGAGGATGCTTTACAGTATATAAATTCCTCATAAATTACGATTCTTAACCTAATTTTTCCCAATATCACTGAAGTTTAGCGTCATTTTTGGAATATTTTTCGATATTGCTGAAACTTTGGTGCTGTTTCCTAGTATAGTGCTGCCGATCGCCACCAGTTTTCATCTTTCCTGCAAGCAAATACCAAAAAACTAAGTTTTTCCGTATTTTCTTCGATTTTTTTCGAACTCCAGTGGTATCTTATCTTTTTCGGTTCGAGAATTTCCTGGTTCCAGCTACAGACTAATGACTTAATCTTTCGAGCAGATTTCTTTCGTAAAGTCGATTTTCCTGATTTCACTAAAGCGGGGTACACACGATCAGTTTTGACTATCGATTTTTCGGAATTATCGATTACTGTCAAACAGTCCAGCAACCACAAAATATTTTGTGGTTGCCTGATGACTGACAAAAGTGAACGGACACACTGGCAAGCAAACGATTAATTGAGCAAAACTGACAGTCAAAACTGATCGTGTGTACCCCGCTTAAGAGTTCATCACACAAAAGTTCAATTTTCCGTTGTTCCTTTGCAATTATTTCCAATCCACAATGTCGTTGGATGCATTTATTCGCAACGCTGGCCAGTTGGTTGCATTCAATGCTGGAGTCGCTGACGACACTATTCCGTTAGCCTAAAGATTCAAATTTGCGAATTTATTGTGGGTACGCGTAAAGTCGTTCTTTGATAAATTCATAGCCGAGAGAGCTAGGTAGGAGGGTGAAGAGGAGAATGGTGGTGAAGAGGTAGCGTCAGAGAGGGACACCTTCCAGACTAAGTACAATAGCACGTACTTGACTTATTGTACTTGTATCGCAAAGTAGTCTGAACTTTTGGAAAGTTTTCAGACGCCTTCTGTTCCAAACCCTTCCAAACCCCCATCTTTACCCTCAGTAGTCCCATTCAAGAGGAACAGCGAGATCATGGTCATTCCTTCCGCCGTCCTCCGTGCGACACTACAGTCTTCAACTGAGATTATATGCCATGGCATACATTCTGAGACATGTTCACGGCTGTGTACGTTAAAAACTCCAGTCTCAGTCAGTCGAGCGCTTATTCCACTTAACGCAGCAGACCAAATGTGAAGCCCTTTGACTAATCAAGGTTTCCAATTAGCCTTGCAGAACTTGTGCTCTAGATTCGAAAATAAAAGAATTCTTGTAAATGGTCAGTTCAAATTCTTTTCAATCTTCCTTTTATTAAAGCCGTATCAGCCTTTGCCTTAAAGTCCATGCAGTGAGATATCAATTCCTGTATATCTGCACTTTCATTGTACGATATCGATGTCAAGAGTTGGGATCCGATATTCGTATTCCTTTGTTCCAGCCGCCTTCCAGATTCAACTCTGACGTTGAGTGAGCAAGGTCTGATCGATAAAACGGCTCTTACAAAGTGGGAAGACCTCGATTCATTCCTCACAAACAGGTATCGTACTCTTGAGTCCGTTTTCGAAATGCGCAATAATTAAAAGTCGGAGGACAACAAAGGGAAACCCCATTCCATTCCATCCAATTCCAAACAGAAGAACGAACCTACAAACATAATAATAAACACTGTTACAACAACAACATGCACTGAGAAAAATTTGGCTGAAAATTCTAAAATTTCAATATGTTTTATGGTTTAATAGTACGTTTATATATAACTGGATTTAACAAACCCACTGGGTTTAAAATGTAAACTCCCTTGCGTATACGTCAAATAAATCCTCATTAAGAAGGTTAACCCTGCAAAAGGCTGTAATATAAACATGGCCTAAGTTCCTTAATGCCATGTTCATACCAGCATTTGAATCACGTTGTTCGCTCTCATAATTACGTACACGAATTAACCCGTTCATACGACATGGTACACAATTCATGGCAACATGATTCATATTTTCATACTTTTTATTTACTGATTTTAAATAAAGTTTCAACCAAGAGGCGATTAAATTTAATTTATATGAACTGAAAATATATTTGTCCTTCTTTCAGATATCTATTTGATATTAAATTTAACTAATCTCCGTGTAGACGTTGTTTTATTTCCAAATAAAACAGGGTTCGTTTCAGATTAGGTTTCTACAATGCTTTATTTATTTTATTACACTTATTCGGAACCGACTTTAATTACTAAACACACAGCTTGTCTCTAGTTAGCACGCAGCTACTCTTTAACCGATCTCTTCAGTTAAACGCTTACAGCGTGTTTTTATAAAAAAGTTTTTGCCCATTCGTTCGTCGATTTCATGAACGAAGACACAATTTGGTTTTCATAGTGGTTGACGTTTGTATTCGTGTGATAATCAAATGAAAGCTTTTTATTTTCGTAATTTTTTGGTTTTCGTAACAAAATCAGACGAACGAATACGTCAAAAATAAACGAATGGAAAAGACCCATCGTTTTGAATTAAAATTAAATAATTTGAGTAATAAATTACACAAATCACACTGAAACTGGAAGGGAATGCAATTTTATTTATTTCCATAGAAGCACACGCGTATATGCACATCCGTTTCTTCATATTATCACAATTATTTTTGTACAAATTTGATTACATTTTTTTCTTATTATTTGTTTGTCATCTGTTTATCGGGGTTGCCATCGAGTAACACATTTTACGTGCAGATGCCTATGCAAAATTCGCAAAATATGTACCATGGAAACCCTGAAATATAAAAGCTTTTATGAAATAGACGAAAGCTTTTAGATAAAAACGAATGGTTCGTAAAATTTTACAAGAACCAAATTTTGAACGTATACGTTTTAGTACGAACGGTTCGTGTGACAGGCAAGCATTTTTACAAAAACACGCTGTTAAAACACAACTAACTCGCTGTTGCTGCTTCCACCTGTATTTATCCCCAAAATCTCCCTGTTCGAGAGTTGTCCAGAACATCTGGTAACACCTCGAATCTGTGCAACGAACACACAGACGCACATTCGCACTAATGGGTACTTTACACGATATGTTTTTTACATATGAGTTGTCACTTTGCATATACATTTTGTATGGGAGAAGTGACAACTCATATGTAAAAAACATATCGTGTAAAGTACCCATAAGCGAACAACCATACTCACATACATGGGCGAAGATCAATACAAATGGACAAGCACACTAATGACGTAATTACAACAACAAACAAATGCAAGAATTACAAGGGTAGCAAACTAAACGATAATTACATGATTATGCCAAAACAAACAAAAGCACATTAATAAAAGGTAAAGTAAGAACTAGAATGATGAAGAGAATTCTACATGGTAGTTGTCGCTTAAATAAAGTAACTGCGTAATAAAAACTTTACGTTACAATTCAAATTTTTAAATTAACGGAAATTAAACTAAATTAACTTAAACCTATCAGTTACATTCGTAACAATATTATTTTCATTCATGTTTTCCATTTTTTCTCACAATTTTGCAGTTTTCACTACAATTTTTAATTTTTCTATTTTCAAAATTAATGAGAGAGAGACCTGCCAAAATATCTTTTTGGTATACAGACTTTCTGGCAGGCACTTGATTTTTGTTTCTAGATTTGTACGCGAATTTGAAACGATGGGCAAGAAATGCAACTGCAATGAAAGAGAAGACAAAATTTGCTATGATGTGTGTGTATACTTGTCGTTAAACCGTTTGCTTTTCATTCAAGTTTTGAAGTTTTTCTAAAAATGTTTGGGTTTTAATAATTTTTTTTTTAATTTTTTAGTTTTCCTGTCATAATTAATTTATTTCGATAAATTCTCTCATTTTTTAGAGATGGGACATATTTTATCGTCGTTCTGAGAGTAATTTAAATTGAATAATATACAAAAATCGTTGTTCTTTCTCAAAATGTTGTATTGGAAATGAACTAATTATATCATAATTTGGATTCGAACAACGAATAGAGACCGAATTAGCCTTATAGCCCGTTTCCACGGTACGTCCTTCGTTCTCTATTCGTTGTTCGACCCTCAAAGACAAATAAATTACTTGATTCCCTATACAAAATTCTGAGAACGAACGACGATTTTTCTACGTTGTTCAAGTAGAAATACTTTCCGAACAACGATAAAATATGTCCCATCTATAACAAATGAGAGCATTTATCGAAATTCATTAATTATGACAGACAAAATAAAAAATTTTAAAATGAAGGGCTTTTTTAGAAAAACTGGAAAATATGAATGAAAATTAAAAGGTTCAACGATTAGTATACATTCAAAGCATAGCAAATTTTCTATTCTCTTTGATTGCAGTTAAAATTTTTGCCCATTTTTTTAAAATTCGCGTACAAATCTAGAAACAAAAGTCAAATACCTGTCTGAAAGTCTGTATACACAAATATTGTTTTGACATGTCTCTCTCTCATTAATTTTGAAAATAGAAACATATAAAAATGTACAGAAAATACCAAAATTGTCTGTATTAATGGACAATATGAATGAAAAGTGTGCAATTAAGTGTAAAATATACATTCGCAGGAAAGGTTAGTGTTTTTCCTGCTCATTTAATATATGTTACACCTGTTATGTGTTCAAATTCTCATCAAAACGAGGAAGCAAAAAGTAAGGAAAAATAAATTATGTTTCTCTTAATTACGAATGGTGTCGTGGAAACGGGTTAATTCGTGTACGTATTTCGAGAAGCGAACAACGTACTTCAAACGCTCGTGTGAACATGACATAAGCCTCATACAATTTGAAGTATGTATCTTCGCTACATTAGGTGTGTTCGTTTACCTAACAATTTGTACGGATTTGTACAAGTCCAGTAACTTCTTGTAATCGACTAAGGTCTTTTGCATTGTACTGTAGAGTAATCGAACAACATCCAGCAACAATTTGTAAAAATTTTGAGTAAACGAACACACATATTTTTGAAAATAGTCTACAACTATTGAAACATGAGTGTATATTTTAGAGCTTTTAAGCCTTTTTGCAATTTGTTCGGCAAAAGGATTTAATACTTCTTGATTTTAAATCAAATACCTGACATTACGTGTAATTTTTAAAGTAAGAAGTGAATTTTCGTGCATTTTTGAAGGAAATCATTTATTCTTCGGCTATATTGTATACGAAAGCGGTACCACGAGTCCAATGGGCGATTATTACCGGATTACACCAAAACACTCGTTGATTTATTGTTTGGAGGCTTGAGTGCAATAAAAAGAAAAGAAAAAAGCCAAAATATACCTTTATTTTGTTAAAGAAATAAAAAAATTCTTGCGTTTGAGAAAAGTGTAAACTTTATTCTGACGCGTCAAATTTTGGGTTATTTTAGTAATCTTCATTAAATCCCTAATGAAACGTTGGAAGGGCCTAATATTTTCTGGATTTTAATTCACCACTAAATACTTAGAAAAGCTACATTTATATGTTACACGTATAATATCTCTATGTCAGTGTAATAATGCAATCAAACTAATGTTGAGAGGCATGGTAGAACAAACCAGGTAAAGTAAATACTACAACAAATACAACTCAACAACAACCACATAGAAATTTGTTTTTGTTTGTAAACATTAGGTCTGTACGATAATCCAAAAGTTTGTACAAATTTGCACAAACTTTTACAAAATGCTGTTCGATAACAAACTTGTAAAGTAAAAGAGAGCGAATTTGGAGACAATTGTGAGAGAATTTTGGAGAGTTTTGTTTACAAGTTTTTGCAAGGACAATTTTTCTTGTAACAATTTGCAAGTTTAATCAGCTGATTTAAATTCGAATGCTTTGTGGCAGACTTCTTGACAAGAACATAAACAAACGTTTTGTTATTAAAATAAATAGAAATAAAAAAGGGAAAAATATTAAATAAATTTTGGAAAACGATAATGTAATTAAAATAACTTATTTTGTAGTTTGTGGTGACTATTTTTTTTTTATTATTTATTTTATTTACAGCGTGTTTTTGTAAAAAGTTTTTGCCCATTCGTTCGTCGATTTCATGAACGAAGACACAATTTGGTTTTCATAGCGATTGACGTTTGTATCGTGTGACAAACAAATGAAAGCTTTTTATTTTCGTAATTTTTTTGGTTTTCGTAACAAAATCAGACGAACGAATAAAATAAACGAATGGAAAAGACTCATAGTTTTGAATGAAATAATTTGAGTAATAAATGCCACAAAACACACGAAAACTGGAAGGGAATGCAATTTTATTTATTTCCATAGAAGCACACGAGTATATGTACATCCGTTTCTTCATATTATCACAATTATTTTTGGACAAATTTGATTACATTTTTTCTTATTTTTTGTTTGTCATCTGTTTATCGGGGTTGCCATCAAGTAATACATTTTACGTGCAGATTCCTATGCAAAATTCACAAAATAAGTATCATGGAAACCCTGAAATGTAAAAGCTTTTATGAAATAGACGAAAGCTTTTAGATAAAAACGAATGGTTCGTAAAATTTTACAAGAACCAAATTTTGAACGTATACGTTTTAGTACGAACGGCTCGGGTGACAGGCAAGCATTTTTACAAAAACACGCTGTTAATATTTTCCTGCAACTTCTTCTTCTTGTTTATCAAATCAGCTGACTTCTTCCATGTTATATATTTGACTTAATTCATTTTACATATTACATACAATAAATTACAACTGTGTTATTAGTATGAAAATGACTCTCAACGCGTGCTCATCTCCTTCCTACACCCAAAACATAACAGTGGCGACGAGGATAAACAAACAATTTGTTTGACCGGTCGGTTTGTTTCTTTAGTGCTAGTGCCCTAACAACAAAAATTAATTTTTAACAAAATGCCAAACGATGCGAGTTCAAGTGAAAATTTACAATTGCTAATACAGCAACAGCAAAATTTTGCAAGAAGCCTTTTGGAGCAACAACAAAAGTGGATGCAAAATATGATGGACAAATTTCCATCATGCAACAGCAAAGCAGTACCAGCTTTTCACGCATTTAATAAAGACAGCCAAAATTGGGACTCATATTTGCAGCAGCTAAATCAACATTTTTCTGCTTACAACGTTGATCAGCCCGATCAACAAAAATCATTTTTCTTGTCATGGATTGGTGCGGAATTATTTGAATTGCTAAAGAATTTATTTGGTACATCCAACCTGGACGACAAGAATTTTAGCGAGCTAACGGCAAAGTTAACGGAACATTTTAGAATTTCACATCATGTTACAGCAGCAAGGTATGAATTTTTTAAAAGTGAAATGAAGGTCAACCATACATACAAAGAGTGGATTGCAGATCTTCGTGGTCTTGCGAGAGAATGTAAGTTCGTTTGCAACTCCGAAAATTGCTCTCATAATTACGTCGATGAGATGATACGTGACCACATAATTGTTCATACTCCTCATGATGCAGTTCGCGCAGCAGCTCTACAGAAGCAGCATTCAACTTTAGCAGATGTTCTTTTGTTAGCAGAATCTTACGAAGCAACAACTAAAACAATAGCAGCGATGAAAGAGAATAACAGTGATCATCACATAAACGTCAATTTAGTAAAAAACAAAAACAGTGACAAATCAAAAATAAATAATAAGAATCAAAACAAACTAAAGTCGTGCTCTGGCTGTTATCGTTCGCATACAAGAGAAGAGTGTAAATTCAGAAATGCCACTTGTCATAAGTGTAATAAAAAGGGACATATTTCTCCCGTGTGTTTGTCAACTAGGACAAAACAAACTAAGAACAGTGCAAAAAGAAAACATTATCGTTCATATAATGAAATAGACAATGTTGAAACAAATTATGGAATTAATGGTGGAATTTTGGAAAATAACTCAAAAATGTACATTGAATTAAAAATTTGCAACAAATCAATAAAAGTTAAATTGGATTCTGGTGCTTCAGTGTCAATAATAAATTTAGCCACATATAAACAACTAAACAAACCACCGCTTGTGAAAAGTAAAAGAATTTTACACGGTTTCGGAAAGAAATTAATAATCGTCCTGGGATAATTACATACTAAAGTAAAATACGGACAAAAAGAAGAAGCAGTGACATTGATTGTTGTGAACGTTGAAAATGGAGAAAATCTTTTCGGTATTGATTTATTTAATAAATTCGGATTTCAAATAAAACAAATTAATAGTTTCACAGAAAACCATAAAGCGAAAAGTAAAGACTTGTGTAATAAGTACAAATCAATTTTTGATCCCTCCCTGGGTACCGTAACCAACTTTAAAGCAAATATGCGCCTAAAAGCGGATGCAAAACCGCAGTTTTTTCGAAGTAGACAAATTCCATTCGCTCAAATGCCAAAATTTAAAGAGGAAATCGAAAGACTTATTAAATCAAATATAATTAAACCAGTGAAATATAGCCAGTGGGCATCACCCATTGTAATCGCTCAAAAGCCAAATAACGCAATACGAATTTGTGGAGATTTTAAACTTGCAGTAAACCAACAAATTGAAATCGAACAATATCCTTTACCGACTCGTGAAAGTTTACTACATACAATACGAAATGGAAAATATTTTTCAACCATCGACCTGAAAGATGCTTATCTTCAAATGGAATTAGATGACGAATCTAAGGAAATTATGGTAATAAACACGCCTTTGGGACTTTTTCAATACCAAATATTGCCCTATGGTGTCGCTAGCGCTCCTGCTATTTTTCAAAAATACATAGAACAAGTTTTAATCGGTATCGATGGATGTGCTAATTATATTGACGATATAGTTATTTCTGCTCCCACAATTGAAGAACATTTCGAACGCCTAGAACAAGTGTTAAGCATTCTACAATCCAAGGGGATAAAATGCAAATTGCAAAAATGTCAATTTTTGCCAGACAAGATAACCTATCTTGGTCGACAGATTAGTGCGAGGGGAATATTGCCAGACGAATCAGGTGTCGCAGCAGTTAAGAATATTAAACCGCCTAAAAACATCAAAGAATTGGAAGCGTTTATGGGTAAAGCAAATTATTATCATAATTTCGTGCCTAACTTCTCAAGTATCGATCAACGCCCTTCGAAGAAAAAATACAAAATTTTACTGGGGAACCTCTCAGCAACATGCTTTTGAACAACTCAAACAACATATTATAAACGCCGCTCAATTATCTCATTTTCAAGATGAATTGCCTCTAATACTTGCAACCGACGCTTCACCTTTTGGAATCGGAGCCGTCATTTCCCATCTATATCCTGATGGAAGTGAAAGACCAATAGCCTTTGCATCGAAAACATTGGATAAACATAAAGTCAAGTATAGCCAGATCGAGAAAGAGGGTCTAAGTATAATATTTGGTGTTCAACGTTTTCACCAATATCTCTACGGAAGAAACTTTACTTTAATTACGGATCATAAGCCTCTAGTAAGCATATTCAGCCCGAATAAACATCTACCTACAATGACAGCTCACAGATTGCAACGCTGGGCTATCATTCTGATGGCATATACTTATGATATAAAGTATCGGAAGACTACAGAACATGGTAATGCAGACGCTTTATCACGGTTACCATGTGAAGATCATCAACCTTTTGATCAAGAAGAAGCCTGTTACAACATTACTTTCGATGAATTTCCAATCAATCCTAATGAGATTCGAAAATGTTTAGAAAATGATGCAGTACTCAAACGTGTACGAAATTTTGTGTTACGTGGATGGCCGGAAAAGTTATTGCAGCATCATATTCACCTCAAACCTTACTTCAACAGAAGACACTCATTAACAGTTCAGAATGATTTACTTTGTCTTCAAACTGATTTTGTTCGAGTGGTTATTCCAGATGCCCTTAAACAGCAGACTCTAACACTTCTACATGATGGACATTGGGGTGTAGTGAAAGTGAAGCAACTAGCCAGACAACATGTATGTTGGAACAACATAGACAACGATATCACGCAACTTGCTTCAAAATGTTCAATATGCAAAAACGAAAATGAATCGCCTTCAAAACAATTTAACAGTTGGCCAACAGTAACCAAACCTTGGCAACGTATTCACATCGATTTTGCTGGGCCTATATTCAACTCCATGTGGCTCATATGCAGCAGCCTTATCAGCAATTTTTTCAATTGAAGGAATTCCAGACACACTAGTCAGCGACAATGGTCCTCAACTCACTTCTGATGAATTCAAACAATTTTGCTCCAACCTGGATATAAATCATATTACAACAGCTCCATTTCATCCAGCATCAAATGGATTAGCCGAACGTTTCGTAAGAAGTTTTAAATCAGCAGTTAGAAAGAACTTCGATGACAACTTATCATTGAAACATGCCGTACATAAATATCTTTCTACATATCGTTTTATGCCGAATGAAACTGGTAAATCTCCAGCAGAACTTATTCGTGGAAGACCTGTAAAAACAATTTGGTCTCAACTTTATGAAAAATCGCCAAAATCAACAAAAGCAACAACTTCCAAGTATAACATCAATCAACCTGTATATATTCGCTACTATGGAAGAGGAAGAAAATGGATACCAGGAAGTATCAAACAACAACTTGGTAAAATGTTATTTATCATCAATACTCCTAATGGTCAGTACAAACGTCATATTAATCAGATGAAGCCAAGACATTCAAACGAATTTCGCCAGCAACTACAGAATAGCTTCAGCCCTGATTACTTCTGCTTTTCATCACCATGTCAACAGCCTGTTGTTATTGAATCGCAGCCTGAAATCGCCGAACAGCCTAATCAACATCAACAAACAGCAGAAGAGCCAGTAATCGAAAATCCAACAAGAAGCCGTAGTACTGATGACAATACTGATGGTCCTAGACGATGTACAAGAAGAAGAAAAGAAGTATCTCGTTATTCACCTGAACCTTTTCGTAAATAATATATTCATTTCAAAATATTCTTGCCTTAATTTTCAAATCATTATTTATATATGTATATCTACTTACTACCTTCAACTTTGAATTTTCTGGGGGGAGTAATGTTATATATTTGACTTAATTCATTTTACATATTACATACAATAAATTACAACTGTGTTATTAGTATAAGTGATCTCACATACTTGTAAGCACACCTATGATAGTCATAAGCAATGCATAAATAAAACAGTCTCAAAATAACTCTCAACGCGTGCTCATCTCCTTCCTACACCCAAAACATAACATTCCAAGTGTTAGCAAATTGCTGTTCGATAACAATCTGCAATTTTTTAGGTTCGAGAGAGTAAAATTAGTGGAGAGAGGTTACTGAGAACTTGCTGAGTACTTGCAAGTACTTTTCACTTGCAAAGTTATCGTACAGACCTATTAGTGTCAACGTACATGTAAACAAAATAAGAAAATGTCTATAAATTATTGGAATTTAAAAAACTAATAATTTTTCACATTTGATTGAATATTTTGAAAAACATGAATGAAAACTCGTTAGATTTTCAAATTTGAATCTTTTCATATCATTCCACTAAATACATAAGCTTCGTTCCCGTTCTTTTTAATGGTAAAACTCGTAAAAGAGAGAACTGCAAAAAATTTGTTCTCACACACAAGTTTTTTTAAATAGTTCGGGAACGGAAAAATGGAAATACGTCAAAAAAACTGGAACAAATGTCAAAGTCGGCGTATCAGTCAATCAGACGCCGGCAACCATGTTACTATTTTTTACTAGCCCAAATTTGTTGTGTAAAAAGTTTTTAAAAAGAGCGTCATTCAGCCGCTTTTTTTTTAAAGAGAAATGCACATTTTACAACTTTTTTGTGTACGGGAACACTTTTTCGAGTAAAATGTGTAAAAGTCGTAAAAATTGTAAAAGCTTTTTAGTTCTGGAACACAGCTATAATTTCTCGCAGAAAGAAGAATTCTTCAAAAATGTTTGTGGTCGCTGGTAATTCATTGGAAAAAGAGTAGCTGTTTCAATCGTTTGCTTTTGAAAACAAAAAAGCACATGTTTATTAGGGCTTTATTCTTTTCAAGTTTAACAAAATACCACACATATTAACAATTATTGTACCGCCTCTATAAGCGGTGTTTTAGTGTGAGGCATGTCATTCGGACCTGGAGGAGGTTACATGTCAATGATATGAAGGAGCCTTTATGGGAAATAGTTTTTTTCTGATGAATAAATTTGTTCTTTAAAAAATATGTATCCCTAATATACATCGAACATAGAAATAAATATATGTATAAAATGTCGTATGGAATTTGACACTAACATAACAGCCCAGTTCAGTCAACTGGTGGAATTTTTATTTTGATGCTCACTGTAAGTGTTTTGTGAATTGTTTTGTTTCAAATCAATTTGGACAAAATTGCAACAACAAAATAAAACGGCAGCTGGGGAGCAAAATTGGAGCCAACAAAAGATAGGAAAAAAGGCACAACACAAAAATAAAACAATGCAATTTTCGAATTACGCAATGATTACACATGCAAGTAACGTGCAGACAGTCGTGGTGGAGGGTATAACACTGCCACACCAACTAACAACCTCACTGCCGATAAAATTTCCTTGTCAGTAATCAATGTAACTGCTTTGAAAGCATGATGAAATAATAAGGTGGCGTAAAACGACCAGCTGACTGGTTTCAATCTGTCAAATTTTTTGTTATTGTGAATGAATTGTATGAAAACGTAAACAAACATTTTGACATATTGAAGAATTTTCAGCCAAAAAGAAGTTGTTGTTGTGCTACTTACGTGACCTGTTAAATAGATCTTGTTTGAAAGTAAATTAAATTTTTTCCGAAAGTTTACACATGCAAGTGTCAGTTCGAAAAAAATATAGTTTCGACTATAATATGTATACATTGGGTAAACAATTGAAGAATATACGAATTTAATTATTTAATCAAGAGCACCTTCGCGCTAAAAGACCAAGATCAACTCTAGTTATAAATTGCATTACAACAACAACAAAATATGGCCAGTGACATCTTCAAAAATGTTACCAGATCGGTCTCCCCGCCCGCTCATCCGGAATTAACGGGGTTTCACGAACGTGAACATGAATGTTTTATCGTCCATTAATAGAAAGCTAGGGGTACTTCGGACTCCGTCTAAGTCACCTCCATTCACTTCTCCAAAATCTCATATAGATAAACACAGTACCACGTACCAGCGTACGTAAAAATACTTTAAATAGCATTTCCAATCGTTTCGTATTTTCCATAGGAACAATACAAAACGAAACATAACCCACGTTGGCCGAGCTCGCTGTTTAATTTTGTTTTGTTTACATTCGTGAATGCGAACAAAACGAAAAGCAAAAAGTACTCAACTCCACAAAAGCAGATAGAAAACGGAATAGTACTAAACACATATGAATAAATTAAAAACGTTTCGTGGTTCATAAAATTCACTGTGGTATGCTGATGCTAACTTATAGGGTCCCAGCAAACCAAGCGTACCGATATCGTAACGAAATCGGAACAAATATCGGACGTTACGTCCGATATCTGTTATTGACGATGCGTGTGTTTGTGTGTATGTGAAGGGTTTTGCGTTTACCTACGTCATGTGTAGGAAAATATAATAGATTTTCAACATAAAAAGTGTGTGTTCCCGTAAAAAAATGCAAAGATTGTAAAATGGCAAAGGAGTAAGAAAACTTAAAGAGCTGGGAGCAGATCATAAATTGCCTCACATATCATTAATATTATTCCGAGGTGAAAACTTCTCTCTATCAATTACAAAAATTTACAAATATTTGATACTAGTCTTTAATAAAGCGCGCATAAATTCTATAAAATAAAAAATATAAAAATGTGTTTTTATTTGTTTAACATTAAAAGAACGGCGGAGTTTTACACAAAATGATATTTGAACGAACGATTCATCCAAAGGAGCGGTTTAAATAAAAAGAACATTTGAGTTAAATACCAAACGAACGAAGAAACTATATGGAACGAAGGAACGATATTAAGGAACTAGTTCCTTTTGATAAAAGGAACGAGAAAGATCGAACCGTTCAGTGAACTAGATTACCCAACTCTAAAATGTAGTGGTATGCTGATGCTAACTTATAGGGTCCCAGCAAACCAATCGTACCGATATCGTAACGAAATCGGAACAAATATCGGACGTTACGTCCGATATCTGATCCGAAATCGTAACGATATCTTAACGAAAGTTGTATGAAGTGGTTGACATAATTTCGGAACGAAATGTCGGAGCGAAATCGGATCGATTTCGATCAGAATTCGCAACGAAATCGGAAGAAAATCCATGGGAAATTCGGAATTCGATTTTTTTCCTCCGAATTTTCGTACAGATTTCTGAACGATTTCGGAATAATGTCGTAGGAAAATCTGAGGTACCTTCCGAACTTTCGTAAAGATTTCTGAACGATTTTGGATTAATTTCGTATGATTATCGAAGGAAAAATTTTTCTCTAACGCCTCTTTTTTATTGATAAATTTTCTTTGTTACGTTTTTTATTGGAAGATTATAATTTCAATGATATCTAATGATTTTCACTGTTGTTATCATTTAGTAGTTATAGTAGAACAATGCAAACTTTGTGTACGAATATGTTGAGTCTATCAGCACTAGCTTGAATTATTATATGTTGCATTTATATGTAAAATATTTAAAAATGTATATGCGAATTTTATAACCAACCATTTTGTTTTTCGACAACAAACTAAAATGTTGCTTGTTAGATATATACAAAAGGTGGTTGTTGTGCGAAGGGAAATTTGTTTCCGACATATCGATCCGAAATCGGAACGAAATCTGAACGAATTCCCCTACGAAAAATCGTATAGAAATCGATACGAAATCTGAACGATTTTGCTTCCGAAATTGTTCCGATATGTCGGACATCCGACATTTGGTTTGCTGGGGTTGTTAAGCAATCACATGTGTGTGTGCCTGAGTGTGTCATTGACAATACGCACGGCAAGCGTTTCCCAAAAATACTTGTCGTTTCGGTGGTGAATGAAACAACTCGGCAAAGCATAGCCGAAGTTACATTTCAGCAATCGTACGGTTTCCATCTTTTTACATTGAAAAGTTTGTGTTTTTGTTTTGGTTGTGAGAATGAAACGATTCAGAGAAGCTGAAAAGTTTGTGGCTTTGTGTGATTGGTACGGGAATCGTTTTGTTTGTTTCCGTTCATTGCCACGTACTGAAGATACGGTAACCATTTCTGGTGTTTCGCATCGATTGACTATTTCAAATAACTCATCCTCCACATCCTGTGAAGATGTTAATACGGTTACTGACTTAATTTACCACCCTGTGACATAGAAGTGTTTGATGGCGATTTTCACTCCTGGGGCTGGATTCCTGTTCTATGAAAATTTTAAATGAAAAATATTTTCTTTAATAAATGTTTCATTTGACATTTATTCCCTTTACAAAAGTTTTCATTTCAACTTTTCATAGAACAAGAATTGAGCCTTTGGCCTACGTTCAGGGATTTATTTTCTGCCGTTTATATTAGCAACAGCGGCATAAGTGATATTGAACGTTATGTCACTTAAAGAACAAGTAAGAACGGCGTTAAGCTCGGCCGGGCCGAAATTGTTATACCCTCCACCACGAGTTGTATTGAAGTAAAATGGAACAATTTCCCTTCGCTTATGAAGAAGACTAAATTCCAAATTTCAACAATTTCTGTAAAACAATATGGCTAACTCTCAAAATAACGAAAATCAGGAGGTACCGTTCTAGGGGGGCTATATAAAGTCGGGGACCTACACCGACAAATTTCTGGGGGAAAATTGTATACCTCCAACGAAGAATAACTACCAAACTATATGAAGTCGTGGACCTATACCGACAAATTTCTGGTGGAAAGTTTTATACCCCCAACAAGAATAAGTACCAAATTTCAGCTATTTCGGTGGATTATAGTAGCCACAACCTTCAAAACACCGAAAATCGGGAGGTACCGTTCTATGGGGGCTATATGAAGGCGTGGACCTTTACCGACAAATTTCTGGGAGAAAGTTGTATACTCCGAACGAAGACTAAGTACCAAATTTCAACCTTCAAAATACCGAAAATCGGGAGGTACCGTTCGATGTGTTACAAACGGAATGACAAATTTAATTATACCCTCCATATTATAGTGGAGGGTATAAAAAGACCAGTGGCAATGCCAATGAAATACTAGGTAATTTTTTGCTTACCGACACCAATTTTAGTCTGGTGTGGAACGAATTATAACAAACTTATGACAATCCATGTATTTTGGCGAACCAAAAACTTAAAAGCCTGTTTGACCTGCGCGACAATAGTGGCATAGACTACGTCCAACCTCTAAATAACAACAAAGGACTTTCCAATTCCACGAATGGTGAAATCATTGGCGTGTCCACGCCACAAAGTACACCTCCTTCTTCACGGTATTTTCGTACACCCTCGCCTAAGTCACGTGCTCTTTATTCACGACAAATACATAATCTTAAGGTTTCTCAAAAATTCTTTAGACTTTCAGTTCCCGAAAGGTTAAGTATAGTTAGAAGCATTACTGTTATCTTAACTGTTTGTCGCACGGACATAGAGCTTCAAAATGTAGTAGAGTTGTGTAGTACCGGAACGAACTAGTTCATTGGAACTATTCCGAGACTGGAACGATCGCAACGATATCCGAATCGTTCGTTTATATAGTTCCTTTCGTTCATCTCGTTCCTTTTGACCATCTCGTTCAATTCGCTCATCTCTTTCTATTTGTTCAACGCTTTACATACACACAAACACACGCGTCGTCAATAACAAACAAAATAGAAACACAATAGAAAAGAACGTATGAATTTATTTTCTATTCTGTTTCTATTCTGTTTGTTATTGACGATGCGTGTGTTTGTGTGTATGTGAAGGGTTTTGCGTTTACCTACGTCATGTGTAGGAAAATATAATAGATTTTCAACATAAAAAGTGTGTGTTCCCGTCAAAAAATGCAAAGATTGTAAAATGGCAAAGGAGTAAGAAAACTTAAAGAGCTGGGAGCAGATCATAAATTGCCTCACATATCATTAATATTATTCCGAGGTGAAAACTTCTCTCTATCAATTACAAAAATTTACAAATATTTGATACTAGTCTTTAATAAAGCGCGCATAAATTCTATAAAATAAAAAATATAAAAATGTGTTTTTATTTGTTTAACATTAAAAGAACGGCGGAGTTTTACACAAAATGATATTTGAACGAACGATTCATCCAAAGGAGCGGTTTAAATAAAAAGAACATTTGAGTTAAATGCCAAACGAACGAAGAAACTATATGGAACGAAGGAACGATATTAAGGAACTAGTTCCTTTTGATAAAAGGAACGAGAAAGATCGAACCGTTCAGTGAACTAGATTACCCAACTCTAAAATGTAGTAGTGTACATAATTGTAGCCTATGTAATAACGGGCATCACACCCTGTTACAAACCACTTCATACCAAAGACATAAATACAACTAAGTCGATGGTCAGACTAGCAAGGTTTCTTGAAACCAGTTTCGTTAAAATTTCTTTTCAAATTTCGTTAGTGTCCACACACGTTAACGTAAAATTTAATATTTTTGCATGTCCTCTTTATTTTACCATTCGCGTTTATAAAGACGAAAATAGAAACAAAATTACCAAAAACCAACCAAAATAAACCAAAACTGAAAAATTTATTAAAAAAGCAAACAATATTGTATAAAAATGGACGAAAGGGAGAAATTAATAATAATTAATGTACTTATGGAGTTATTCCAGGAAGCCGTTGCTGCGGACGCAGACGAGAGAATTTTAATAGGTGAGTAATATTGGATTGTTTTGTTTGATATAATCTATTTGTAAATGTATAGCATGTTCGGTCTTCTGATTCATATGACCCTGAATTAATCTTGGTATAGGAATATGTAACAGTACATTAAGCTTCTGCAATAAGTTCAGTAGATTTAGGAGCTCGTATAATGAGGTGTAGGTTGTTGTGTAGATCTTTTGCGACAACTGGACCGCCCATAGTGGTTGTTTTGTAGGAAATTATAGTTCATTATAATTAACTAACACGTCTTCTATTTGATCATTTGTTATATAGGCCTAATTGATTTATGCCATAATGCCACGTATCTGCCTACTACTGGTAAAAGAAGAAAGTATTGGATAAAACCATGGAGAGAAGGCAGATCACAACGTGGATCTTTTGCGTTTGTGACCAAAGAGCTGTTAGTACATGATGAATGGTCATTTTGTAATTATTTGAGGATGTCAAAAAGTCAATTTGATTGCCTTTTGAACCTCATACATAATGATATTTCCGGCTGCAACACTATAATGAGGGAAGCCATTGATCCAGCCCAGAAATTGGCTATAACATTGAGATTTCTTGCCACTGGTATGTTGTAAATTAAGATTTCAATGAACAATTAATTATATTGTCATTAAATGTCTATATTTTGCAGGAGAGAGCTTTCGAAGCATTGACTACCAAAGCAGAGTGTCAAAGGCATCTATATGTACAATCGTTCCACAAGTTTGCGAAGCACTTTGGAAACGACTGAAGGGCACATATTTAAAGGTAATGTATACATTTAAACATGTTGGAAAAAGTAAGGTGGCAGCATGAGTAACAACAATTTATATTTTTTGTTCTAGTTCCCCAGTTGTCCCTCAGAATGGGATGCCATATCCAAAGAATTTGCTGTCAAATGGCAATTCCCCAATTGTATTGGGGCTTTGGATGGCAAACACATAACTTTTCGTCCATTGCGGAAGGATGGAGCCTTTTTTCATAATTATAAGGGGACGAATAGCATAGTGCTATTGGCATTAGTCGATGCTAATTGCAAATTTATTTTTGTGGATGTTGGCTGCAATGGTCGCAACAACGATGCGGGAGTGTATCTCCAAAGCCACTTAAGCACAGTTCTAATGGATGAAAGAGGTCTGCCGCATGATTCAGTAGTTGGCAACGGTCGCATTCTTCCGTATGTTGTGGTTGGGGATAATGCCTTCCCGCTGCAGAGGCACCTGATGAAGCCATATCCTTTCCATTCGAATACAAGGGAAAAACAGGTATTCAATGCAAGGATATCTAGAGCTCGTCATGTTGTGGAACACTCTTTTGGAATGTTGTCCAACAAATTTCGAGTATTTTTGGCGCCAATTCAGCTAAGTGTAGAGAAGGTTGAAAAAATAACCCTCGCATGTGTTGCACTCCACAATTTTTTACTACAACACGATGAAGGATATACATCAAATTTAACCCAATCATCGAATATTCCGAATAACTCAGAAAACGTGGAAAGTGCATACTACAATCCACGGAGAGGTGAAGCCGAATCTGTACGGCAAACATTTATGGAATATTTCAACAATGAAGGCAAGCTTGATTGGTTGCAATGGTAAGCTATAATTTATAATTATTATTTTTATTGCTTACATCGAGAAATATATATTATATTACGTTTTTTACAGATCTGTGGATGAAATTTTGCTTGAAGATGTCCAATATTGAATATACATGTACAGCTGAAACAACGTTCTAAATATTTAATTATTTGTATTAATTATTATCAATAATATAGGATTATCACTATGCGTTTAACATAAATAACTATGATTAAAATAAAAAGACATGCTGTGCATGCATACAGAATATAAAAATATTTTGTGGTAATTTAGTTGGAATGGTAAGTGCATTATATTGGTACAGGAAGTTTTAGGGTTAATGTCGGACTTCATCTGAGTTTATTCAAAATTGTCCCACAAAACATAAATTTAGATAGATGATGTCAAAAATATTCTTCGTCAAATTTCACTATGGGTCACCAAAGAAATGAAATGTCTACGTTTAATAGCATGAAAATATCAGTAGCAATTATGCTGAAAAAAACATGAAAATATTTCCTAATATTTTTGATGAAATTGGTTTCCTTCTCATGTATTTTCACATACAAAATAAGCAACCAATACCTTATCCTAACTACAGAATTCCATAGATTATCTGTCAAATAAATGACGTAAATTCCCAAACAAATGTTTTAAGTGCAAGAGTTATATTGCTCTAAAGCTTATACCCCGTTTATATATAACCGGATTTAACAAACCGACTGGGTTTTAAATGTCAATTCCATTGCTTATATTTCAAACAAATCCTCTCAAAGAAGGTTAACCCTGCAAAAAGCTCTAATATAAACAGCATATTAGTTTACATTTCCGAAATCCATTCGATTTCAACTGTCAATTCCATTGCTCAAATCTCAAATGAAATCGAATGAAGATTTCATTTGACTTATGGAAATGTAAATCAAGCGGAAAAGTGTTTTACAAACTGTCTAACAATGGCAACAATTTACTCCTTAAAAATAATGACACACATATATGTAAATTTATTACAAGCATTTGTTTTATTTCAATACTTCTTTAAGTAATTTGGACAAAAATTCCTGTTTAAATTAAAAAATATTCTCTGTTAATTTTAATTTCATTCCAGGTGATCGATCACACATTTAGTATATATCTATATTTTTATATACATACATTTATAGCTCCTTTAGTTAAATTATTATATTCATATATGACTTAAAAAATAATATAAAGAGGCGAACAATACAAAAAAAAAATTTGGCATTTTATACCAATTAGGAACACAACATAGGTACTTCACGGAATAATATATCAATGGACTTTACGGAAACTACATCTTTTTGGCGTTGTCGTTGACACCGTTGAATGTTTTTCTCGCAGCTTTCTAAAATTATGTTTACATTTACGAAATCATGTGGATTTCAACTGTCAATACCTTTGGCTATACGTCAAATGAAAACTCCATTCGATTTCATTTGCGCAATGGAATTGTCAGTTGAAATCAAGTGGATTTTATAAATGTAAACCAAACATTAGTAAAATGGAATTGGCAATTAATATCCAATGGATTTGTAAATGTAAACGTACCATAAGATATCTATTTCAAAACTTTAATATTGATATTAGTATAGCCAAACATCGACATATGTCTTCGGGCATTATATCTATCAAGACAACGTCGAGTCACTTTGCAGTTTCCGTTGGACAAAATCATTAATAACTAATTAAAGCTTGACTTCTTCTTTAAAAATTGTCTTTTATTCTGAAATGGTAGAAAATAAAAGTTATTAGCATATGAATAATTTTTAAAAAATATATGTATGTTACCTAATTAAAATAAGACATGCCTTCATCTTCAATGATGTCTTCTTCTCCAAGGATTTCTACCTCATCAATGATGTTCTCATCTTCAATGCTGCCTTCCTCCTCAAATATACCTTGCATAGAAAGATCCAAAATATTTTTGGATGATGAAGAGCATGCTCGTTTAGATGGTCTTGTTAGTTTCCGCATTAGACATTGGATTTGCCAAGCGGCATCGTTTTGATTTTCGGGATCTATATTTTCCATTTGCGCTGCTACTAGGTTTCCTAACCATGCAAACTTAAGTTCTTTTCTTCCGGTGATCAAGTTTTTCATATCCTTTAAGTCGTTTCTGATATCTTTCTGTTGTATAAAAAGAGTGCTGTTATAACTTAATATACAAAACAGAGCAAAACTTACAATTTGTTTCTTTTTTGAATAATTGTCATTATTGTTGTTGTAGACTTCATTCCGCAGGGCGTTGAATTTCTAAAATGCGAGAACATGTTAATATGTTTATAAAGGGTGATGAGATATGAATGTCTTACCTGACTTTCCCTTAGTGCGTCATATTTTTCGGCATCATTGTCATTTCGTGACCTTTTTCTGGAAGGACCCTGGCCATTGTTATCATCCATGTCATCACAGGACGTATTATTTGAATATTGTATTTGGCTAATGTCACTCTCTTCCACGGAACACACAGATTCATTTTCTGCATTCATATCCTAAAAATGTAAAACATAGAAACAATATGAAAATATAGAATAACTTATTACCGGATTACCTACCTCTATGTTGTCTTTGCTAGACCTCATAGCAATGTGAGGCACCAGAAATTGCAATTGGTCGTAATACCATATCTTAGGAATATAAATGTCTGAGACCCCAGCTCCACTTTTCTTCGAGCTCGATAATCTGCGCTGTTCTTTCATAAATTGAATCCGCAGGTTCCTCCATTGCTTTTAACTTTTAACTTCCTCCACATTTAGCAAAGGATCCGATACTCGCAGGTCCTCTAGAATCATTCGCCAAACACTGGATTTTTTTATCCGATCTATATAGTCCGGTGACCGAGCATTGTATAAACAGGGGTACTGCTGAACAGAAACTATAAGTTGTTCGACCATTTCTTTTCTCCATTTAGAAGTCATCCTTATTTTCTTTACATAACATATGCTTATATTTTAGTTTTTCACTCTGGTTTTGTTTCTGGTATCCAATGTTTTTGTTCAATTTATATTTTTGTTAAGGATATTTCCCTTATTTTGTGTTTTTTTTAACGTTGCTCGTAAAATTTTCACTTTTTCATTTATTTCAACCTTTAAATGATTTATTTTCACTTCAAACGTTTGCTAAAATGAGAAAATGAAATGAAAGAAAATGGGAGAAAAAAACTTGCAGCCAACTTCAGTTTTATCGATACGAAAAACAAGAAGAGGCAACACCACAAACACAGTAAACCGTGTACATGGGTTTCACTACTTCATACCCCTCGCCTATAAACTTGACGTCGCCATATTGAAATCGTGCTAGTCTGACCATCGACTAAGGGGTAGTTTACACTATATGTAAATGTCATATGACATGAAATTTTCCATCGTTAAATATTCACTAATATGTGGAATATTAGAGATTTTCCTTACGCCATTTATTCTGTGCGTCCACCCCAACAAAAACATAATAAAATTACGTCTCCACATTTTCTCCGTGGGTAGATATGGAATGTTTTTATTTCGTGTCATATGAAATTGATAGATAGTGTAAACTGCCTCTAAGACTAGACAAAATGCATGCAACAAAAAAATGTTTACGAAACTTTGTATCTTAACATGTTGCAGTTAATTCAAAATCGCAACCAAGGAGGAACATTTCATCTAATGGCATCAGAAACGAAATTTATGAATTCAAGGATCTATTCAAGAATAATTCTATGTCAATTGGATCGGTAAATTCGGTTAAATACGTAAACATGTATAAAAGAAAAAATGTTATATCACTATATCGTAATAGCTCATTTAGACTAGCCATAAATCCTCGACTGGATTTAATAAATACAGTACAAATCTCATTGCATTTAGATATACATTTTGGAGGATTTAAATGGCAGTCAGCTGATTTTTGTTCATAGCACAATTACCAAGGTAGATTCATCAGCCCATCTGATCGAATTTAAAACGTCAAAAGAAGTTTTTGTAAATTGAATTCATCTCAAAAAACATACGTCAAATTACAAATTTATTGTTTAATACCGAAAATGTTAGCACATTATGCTACTAATGCTAACTAAAGAGCAAATAAAGAATAATTTTATCGTTTAGACATCATAAATATTAGTCTTGGTTGACTAATTGGAGCTGAATCATTGGAGCTGAATGTTTCATTCAGTTTGCTACACATAGCGAAAAAAGATTAGATTCTTCAAAAGATCAAGGTCTTCCTGAGAAGATCATTGGGTTCTCCATAAGAGGGGTTTATAGTTTATAGTTATGCCACGGTCCTACCTCTATAAGAAGACTTTATGGTCTTTAAATAGAAGCCCTGACCTTCCCATTGGTCTTCTTTACAAAGGCCGCCTTGTCTTCTACAAAAAGACCTTTTTGGTTTGCTGGGATTTGTAATCATCCCTTATATGGACCCACACACTCACACATATACAGATAGACTTTAGGCGAAAAATGCAAACAGAGTTCGTCAACAATGGTCGAAAAATATTTTTCTGTTTGATATGGTCAGGTTAATTCCTTTTGGGTGTTTATTCACGTAACATTTATGAAGAAGTGATGTGTGCCTGCGCGTACTCGCGGTGGGCTAGATATAAATGTTGACATGCTGGAAAATTGGTTTCCTTATGAAAATAAAATTTAAAAACGCACACACACAAACACTCGATAATGGGAATGTATGAATGTGACCATATTTCCCACATAAATTAATAATTCGTTTCAATTACATTGCAATTATCTAAAAATAATATTGTGATGACCCACAGAACAGATGTATAATTACGTATGGGTATGAAATTTGTGTTAATAAAATAAAACAAAATAGTTTTAGTCCTTCAAAATTGATTATGAAACCTAAAAAATTTTTTAATATTTTCAAAAGGGTTCCGAGTAAAGTTGGGTAACTAACTAGATTACTCTTGTTCCTTGTAATAGTTCCAAAACGTATGAGTAACATCATGAAATGTAACGTGTGATATTAAGTATACGCAGTTTGTTCAAAGAAAAAATATGGAACAACCCTAGTTCCGAGACTCGTTAAATGAAATTTAATCTAATATTCCATAAATTTCTAGTTCCCACAGAACCTGTGCTTATGCAAAATTTATTTATTCCTTCAATAAAAACCAAATCACTAATATTCACTTCAATTTTTTTCTTGGGAATTTTTTAATCTGATAGTTCTTTATATAGGTGTCTGTTATATGTGATTGATGAATACTTTCCAATTCACCATCTGTCAGTCAGATAGGTATTGATGTACAATTTTCGGTTGGTTTGTTTGTCACATCGATTGAATTGCCGTAGTCATCACATATCATATTTTGTTTGTGATAGTTGAACTTTTGACCTTGTCTCAAATGGAAGGTTGGAGGAGAACTTACTTAGCATGCCACAGAGTACCATGAGAACGTGTGTTTGAACAAAATATTGCAATAGAGTGTTGTGTACATACCTGATAATGAGAAAAAAAAAACAAAGTAATTAAAAATGGAAAATTCAATTAAAAATTGTTTACAAATAAATTATTAGGCATTTTAAATTTAAACGATTTTCAAATTAAAATGTATTATTTTTGTTGAGATGATGAGTTGCTTCTGCAGACAATTTACAAAGCGACCTTTGATCTTCATATCGAAGACCTGTGGTCTTCACTATGAGAACCTAAGGTCTTCTCTATGAAGACCTAAGGTCTTCTTTATGAAGGTCTTCCTAAGGTCTTTTCAGTGAAGACTTAAGGTCTACTCTATGAAGACTTATGGTCTTCTCTATGAAGACTTATGGTCTTCTCTATGAAGACCTAAGGTCTTCTCTATGAAGACATAAGGTCTTTTCCATGAAGACCTAAGGTCTTCTCCATGAAGACCTAAGGTCTTCTCCATGAAGACCTAAGGTCTTCTCCATGAAGACCTAAGGTCTTCTCCATGAAGGCCTAAGGTCTTCTCTATGAAGACCTAAGGTTTTCTCTATGAAGACCTAAGGTTTTCTCTAGGAAGACCTAAGGTCTTCTCTATGAAGACTTAAGATCTTCTCTATGAAGAATTAAGCTCTTCTCTATGAAGACCTAAGGTCTTCTCTATGAAGGCCTAACGTATTCTCTATGAAGACCTAAGGTCTCCTCTATGAAGACCTAAGGTCTCCTCTATGGAGACCTAAGGTCTCCTCTATGAAAACCTAAGGTCTTCTCTATGAAGTCCTAAGGTCTTCTCTATGAAAACCTAAGGTCTTCTCTATGAAAACCTAAGGTCTTCTCTATGAAGTCCTAAGGTCTTCTCTATGAAGACCTAAGGTCTTCTCTATGAAGACCTAAGGTCTTCTTTATGTAGGTCTTCCTAAGGTCTTTTCTATGAAGATCTAAGGTATTCTCTATGAAGACCTAAGGTCTTCTCTATGAAGACCTTCTCCATGAAGAAAACCTAAAGTCTTCTCTATGAAGAAGACCTAAGGTCTTCTTTATGAAGACGACCTAATGTCTTCTTTATGAAGAAGACCTAAGGTCTTCTCTATGAAGAAGACCTAAAGTCTTCTCTATGAAGAAGACCTAATGTCTTCTTTATGAAGAAAACCTAAGGTCTTCTCTATGAAGAAAACCTAAGGTCATCTCTATTAAGAAAACCTAAGGTCATCTCTATGAAAGAGACCTAAGGTCTTCTCAGTGTCTAAGGTATTCTTTATGAAGAAGACCAAAGGTCTTCTCTACGAAGAAGGCCTAAGGTCTTCTCTATGAAGAAGACCTAAAGTCTTCTCTCTGAAGAAGACCTAAAGTCTTCTCTATGAAGAAGACTTAAGAACTTCCCTATGAAGATGACCTAAGGTCTTTTCTATGAAGAAGACCTAGGTCTTCTCCATGAAGACATAAGGTCTTCTCCATGAAGACTTAAGGTTTTCTCTATGAAGAAGACCTAAGGTCTTCTCTATTAAGAATACCTAACGTCTTCTCTATTAAGAAGACCTAAGGTCTTCTCTATTACGAAGACCAAATGTCTTCTCAGTATCTAAGGTCTTCTTTATGAAGAAGACCAAAGGTCTTCTCTACGAAGAAGACCTAAGGTCTTCTCTATGAAGAAGACCTAAAGTCTTCTCTATGAAGAAGACCTAAAGTCTTCTCTATGAAGAAGACCTAAGAACTTCTCTAAGAAGAAGACCTAAGGTCTTCTCAGTGTCTAAGGTATTCTTTATGAAGAAGACCAAAGGTCTTCTCTACGAAGAAGACCCAAGGTCTTCTCTGTGAAGAAGACCTAAAGTCTTCTCTATGATGAAGACCTAAGAACTTCTCTAAGAAGAAGACCTAAGGTCTTTTCTATGAAGAAGACCTAGGTCTTCTCCAAGAAGACATGTATTCATAAGGTCTTCTCCATGAAGACTTAAGGTTTTCTCTATGAAGAAGACCTAAGGTCTTCTCTGTGAAGGCCTGTGGTCTTCTGTATGAAGACCTGTGGTCTTCTGTATGAAGACCTGTGGTCTTCTGTATGAAGACCTGTGATCTTCTCTATGAAGACCTATGGGTTCTCTATGAAGACCTGTGGTCTCCTCTATGAAAACCTCTGGTAATTTTATTAAGACCTCTGGTCATCTGTGAAGACCTCTGGACATCCATGAAGACCACTGGTCATCTATGAATAGCTCTTGTCTTCTCTATGAAGACATGTGGTATTTTCTACGAAGACCTCTGGTCTTCTCTCTACGAAGACCTGTAGTCTTCTTTATGAAAAGCTGTGAAGACCAAGGGTATACTCGATGGAAATATCGATATTATCGATACTTATTATTTTACGCCAATACCAATGAATAATTTTTTTTATTTCGATACTATCGAAAATTTTGACATCACTAAATAAGAGCCGTAGAAGCAACAGCCAGGATTTTTTTTTAACAAATTGTTAGGCCTCAGTCCACACAAGAGTGATTTCATAGAAAAAATTTCATGACATTATGGGTCCCTGGATCGAGTTCCATATTCCCGGTCCACACTAAAGAACAAATTCATGAAATTATGCTTTTCTAGATCGAGTTCCACAGTCCCGGTCCACACTAAAGCGAATTCGTTGAAAAAATCATGAAATAAGGCGTTCCTAGATCGAGTTCCCCACTAGAGCAATTTCACGATGTTACCTTACAATGGAACTCGATCTAGGGACGCATAATTTAATGAAATTTTTCAATGAAATCACTCTTGTGTGGACCGGGACACAGTAGAGTAAAATCATGAACTTGCTGTAGTGAGGAATTCGCTCAAAGAACGCCTAATTTCATGAATTTTTTTAATGAAATTCACTCTAGTGTGAACCGGGACTAAAATACGCAATTGATTATACAAGCTTTTTGTGTAAACGAATAAAACGAATTCATGACATGTTTTAGAAGCTGCAAGAAAATGGCGCAGATTGAACCGGTGATTGGTGAGAAGACCTTCCACACATAGGTTTCGCAAATGTTGCAATAATTCATCCAAAAGTAACAAAATCAAACCGACGGCAAATAAAATGTTGATCTACAACAAGCAAACATCAACACCTATTTAAGATCAATCACCATACATTGCAGTCATGACATAAACAATGGCTTGACCAATGATAATAACCATACCAAAGAGTTTTTGCGCACAATTGAACAAAGCACGATCCTTGGGAGTGTCACCAACTTCAATGGTTTTTATACCAGTCAACAATTGCACAATCAAACCAGATGTAACATTGGGAGACAAACCCAATTCCATAAGTATCTCTTATGTTACACGCTGAAACTTTCATAAGAAACTTTCCCATTATTTTGGCGTTCTTAGGTCGAGTTCCCCATTACAGTAATTTCATAAAATTACGTTTGTATGGAACTCGATCTATGAACGCAAAATAATGGGAAAGTTTCGTATGAAAGTTTTAGCGTGTAACATAAGAGTATGCAAGAAATGTTCAGCAGAGTCGGAACACATGATACCTGAACACAGCATACCAAGTAGATGAAGAGCGTTATGACGGTCCATAGCACTTTCTCCCTGAATTGGATTTTGCGTTCGAGATGGCTATTTCTAGTAGTATACTGCAAAGTCTTAATGACTTCGAGGAATTTAATTCCCATGATTAATTTGTGTTTTGTAATAAAACTGTTTTTCAACATTTTTTAACATTCTCCGCACTCGGCCAACGAGTCAGTACCCGCTACCCATCACAGTGCAATCAACTGTAAACATTTAAAAGGAATGTCTGCGAAAGTAACCAATTGACTCTCTATGCATTACCCGTAGATGGTACTGTACTAATTCGAAGTTTACTGTCATATACCAGTTGATTTACCAGCTCTCAGTTCTGTTGTTTAAAAAAGTGGTGGATTTCACAATTGACGTCTCGTCGTTGACTTGGGGTCAATTGTGTGCCAGTATCGCTTAGAAATAGTTCTGGGGCTGAAACTTATTTGTATGAAAATGTGAAATGAAAACTTTTATTAAGGAGAAAACTGTCAAATGAAAAAAATTAAAGGAAACCTCGAGAGCACGAAAACGTAACGTACCGACGTTTTAAAATTGAATTTTACAACGGTATTTCAATGGCATACGAAATGTAAACAAAAATCGTTTGTTGGCCATTTTGGCTTCTAAATAAATATGGGTGACAAATCTACGATAGTATCGATTTTATCGATAGTTTGAAACGGAAATATCGAAAAAATCGAATGGGACAGATATCGATAGTTTGCCAGCTCTATCTCCGACGTCACCTGATTCCAGTAGAGGGATTCTGTAATAGAGCTGGCAAATCATCGATATACCCAACATTAGATATTTTCGATATAATGTTTTAAAATATCGATTGCTATCGATATTATCGTTAAGTTGTCATCGCCATTAATTTGGGGATGAAAATGGCGGAAATGTCAATGATTTTCTTGAAATTATGCAAAAGTAGTTCAAAGAAATGTAAAGTAGAATAAACAACTGCTTTTATTTTATAAAATTGTAAAAAAATACATTTTATATTACCGAAAAGTGTGTACGTGTGACTACGGACTTACTTTTTTACTGACACATAACCGAAAAGCAGCGAAATTTCTATTTATTTCAATGGATTTCAGGTTAGGGGTTTTTATTCCGATAATATCGAAAGGCAAAACTATCTATCGATATTGAATTTTTAAATAATAATCGATATTATCGATAGTGCCATCGATTTTTTGTCAGCTCTATTCTGTAACTCATTTTTGCTGTTATCGATAATTGCCGGTAAAATTAAAATGCTTATAATTTCGATAATTAAAGAAATTTTTCGGTAAGTTAACGATGAATAAAAAGTAGTCGCTAGCCTCTACCGACACAAACAGTGATGCCAACTTTTCTTTATGTGTTTAGTCATAATTTTGCGATTTAATTTTACCGATTCTTGTCGGAAACAGCAAAAATGAGTTACAGAATCCCACTACAGGAGTTTAGTTGCAGTAAACTCCCCTTCTACCTCTACAGTTCTTTCATCTGTGTCTACTACTAGACAGGTATTTCGTGCTACTCAGAATAGGAAAATATTTTTAGGCAAGACTATGGTCCACATTGTGCAACAAGGCACTACGTACCCAGCCAGCGCTTTAATTGACCCTGCTTCTGAATCATCTTTCATTTTTAAAAATATGCAGAGTTGAATATCGTTTTTTATTTTTCTTGCTGCGAGAGTATTTCGCTTAATTTCTATTGGTTTTTGTGTTTATACCTCTTATCCATCACAGTTTTATTCCACTGCAGTTGTTGTTAGAGAAAGATCCACTGCCGACTAGTCTCTCCAACAACATAAAGCTGTAAACACATCAAACGTATGGGTAAAATTTTGCGTTTGGCATTGACGTCCGAAAATTTCTCTTGTTCTAATTCTCTTTGTGGTGCACACATTGCTCAGTTTTGGGCTTCAAAGTCAAAAAATTTTGATTTGCCAAAACTGGCACCGGCGTTGTTATTCACTTTTCATTGTTTACATGTTATACAAACAAATTGACTCATTTTTGAAGTTATTCTTGTTTTTCTTTTTTCAAAATAGTCTGGCTTAATCCCATTGTTGTTGTTTTAATATTTTAAAACAACTATTTTATTAGTGGAAAAGATTTGGCATTGTTCGCCAAGGGGTAAGGCAGGGAATACTATAGTTTCGATCCACGCCACTGGATCTCATCAGTTCCCTTGTTTCTTGTTTGTGGATATTCTCCACCGAAGTTATTTTTCAATAACTTCTTCAACAAGAATTTTTTTATACCCAAACATCAATCGTCAGCTCGAAGTATAAAGGTAAGCAAAGAAAAAAGTTCAATGAGAAGTTTTTCCTTGGCAACCTCATACAACTCCGACGAAAGTGTCTGCGAAAACAATTCAAACCTCTTCCACTTGTGTGTGTCGTCGAATTTCGACAAATGCACACACCAAAATTTGGTTTTTCTGCTTTACAGCAAAAACAACACACGTCGTGCCAGTGTCTTCAATTTGAAGCATTGTGGCGTTTTTTATTGGGATAGCGTTTGCAATTTTGTTTTTTCAAAATAGTCTGGCTTAATCCCATTGTTGTTGTTTTAATATTTTAAAACAACTATTTTATTAGTGGAAAAGATTTGGCATTGTTTGCCAAGGGGTAAGGCAGGGAATACTATAGTTTCGATCCACGCCACTGGATCTCATCAGTTCCCTTGTTTCTTGTTTGTGGATATTCTCCACCGAAGTTATTTTTCAATAACTTCTTCAACAAGAAACTTTTTATACCCAAACATCAATTGTCAGCTCGAAGTATAAAGGTAAGCAAAGAAAAAAGTTCAATGAGAAGTTTTTCCTTGGCAACCTCATACAACTCCGACGAAAGTGTCTGCGAAAACAATTCAAACCTCTTCCACTTGTGTGTGTCGTCGAATTTCGACAAATGCACACACCAAAATTTGGTTTTTCTGCTTTACAGCAAAAACAACACACGTCGTGCCAGTGTCTTCAATTTGAAGCATTGTGGCGTTTTTTTTATTGGGATAGCGTTTGCAATTTTGTTTTTTCAAAATAGTCTGGCTTAATCCCATTGTTGTTGTTTTAATATTTTAAAACAACTATATTATTAGTGGAAAAGATTTGGCATTGTTCGCCAAGGGGTAAGGCAGGGAATACTATAGTTTCGATCCACGCCACTGGATCTCATCAGTTCCCTTGTTTCTTGTTTGTGGATATTCTCCACCGAAGTTATTTTTCAATAACTTCTTCAACAAGAAACTTTTTATACCCAAACATCAATCGTCAGCTCGAAGTATAAAGGTAAGCAAAGAAAAAAGTTCAATGAGAAGTTTTTCCTTGGCAACCTCATACAACTCCGACGAAAGTGTCTGCGAAAACAATTCAAACCTCTTCCACTTGTGTGTGTCGTCGAATTTCGACAAATGCCTTACCCCTTGGCGAACAATGCCAAATCTTTTCCACTAATAAAATAGTTGTTTTAAAATATTAAAACAACAACAATGGGATTAAGCCAGACTATTTTGAAAAAACAAAATTGCAAACGCTATCCCAATAAAAAAACGCCACAATGCTTCAAATTGAAGACACTGGCACGACGTTATTCTTGTTTTTTTTTTTTTGTTTATTTGTTTCTCCTTTTATAATAAAAAGAATATAATTACAATGTTTGGGGAGAAATATTATATATTTAGACTTCTTAAATGTTGATCGCCGAACATATCGCTCATTTACTCAAAGAGTGGCATAACTCAAAAAATGCGTTTTCTGAGTTAGCAATTTCTATTTTTTGTAGGACTTCTCCTTTATCTTGTGTCATAATTCAACCAAACAGATTTTTGAGTTTATGAAGCACTAAAACACTTCAAAGCGTGCTTGATCTTGCACAGAAATTTAGCACTGATATCTGGCTAGTGATTTGCCAAATATGGTCCAAGTGGTTATTCTACACCTCTTTCAGATGTAATTCGAATCATTTTAGTTGTAATTCGAGAATTCCATTTGTAATCCGTAACATTTTATTTGTAATTCGAGAATTCCAATTGTAATTCGAAACATTTCAATTGTAATTCGAATTATTCCATTTGTAATTCGAATGATTCTATTTGTAATTCGAATTATTCCATTTGTAATTCGAATTATTCCATTTGAAATTCGAATTATTTCATTTGTAATTCGAATTATTCCATTTGAAATTCGAATTATTCTATTTGTAATTCGAATTATTCTATTTGTAATTCGAATTATTTTATTTGTAATTCGAATTGTTTTATTTGTAATTCGAATTATTCCAGTTGTAATTCGAATTATTCTATTTGTAATTTCAATTGGAGTAATTCGAATTACAAATGGAATAATTCGAATTACAAATAAAACAATTCGAATTACAAAAAAAAATAATTCGAATTACAAATAGAATAATTCGAATTACAAATAGAATAATTCGAATTTCAAATGGAATAATTCGAATTACAAATGAAATAATTCGAATTTCAAATGGAATAATTCGAATTACAAATGGAATAATTCGAATTACAAATAGAATAATCCGAATTACAAATGGAATAATTCGAATTACAAATGGAATAATTCGAATTACAAATGGAATTCTCGAATTACAAATAAAATGTTACGAATTACATATAGAATAATCGAATTACAAATTAAATGTTACGAATTACAACTGGAATGTTTCGAATTACATGTGAAAAAGGTGTATATTTTGTGTACATAATAATATTTTTAAGTTAGGAAGTCAAATTTGAATCACCAACTTAAAACGGGTTTTTCTCGAAACTTGATTTTTTGAAATGTGTCACTCTTTGAGGAAATGAGCGATATGTTGTTGTTTATATAAAACATATGGCTGACTATGGCGTTATCAAAAGTTTTATGTGTGTTAACAACGGCCAACGTAAATCGACGACGACGGACGATACCAAACTTCAAAACAAAAGTTGGATGTGTTTAGGGCAGAGACGGCATCTTTGCAAAGACAGTATAGTGAGTTGTTTTTGCATTCGCTTCTCTCTCTCTCTCTCACCTACAGTGTAAGTGAATGTAAACCAGGGACGAGTTTCTTTGCTTAGATCGTATAGTGAGGGCGCCCACTGAGTTGTTTTTGCATTTGCTTCTCTCTCTCACGTACAGTGTAAATGAATGGAAACAAACAAAAACATAATGTGGTTGTTGCTTTTTTCACTCATACGTTCATACATGTCTTCGCTTTGGTTGTATTTCTGTGGTCGTCGCTGATGTAAACAAACAATAAACATCATGTGGTTGTTGTCACAATGGTTCAGGAATCGATTTTCCTGGCCAAAAATCAAAATTTTGTTTTGTAACAGATATTTAATTTCTATATGGGATTCGATAGTAAACATATTGAAACTAAGGAAACCAAAAAATTAGGTCAAAATATTGGAAGGTGCGGGCGTGGGTTGCCCCTAAAGACGAACATTTTTCCAATTTTTGAGAAATACGTAATTTTTGAAAACTTCTGGAGAAAGAAATAGCTATTTCTCGGAAACTATAACATAAATTGCGTTCGCTGTTTTTTTGTTAGGTAGGTAGGATTGTGGCCTTTAAAAATAAATTAAACAAATTACCGTGGTGTTTACACAAAATGTACTATTTTATTCTTCCTCAGGTACTAAATTTTATGAAAATCCAAATTTAGTGGACTAGAACTTTTGTGGAACAACATGGAACAATGTTCTGTTTCCACAGAAATATGCCCGAAAGTCCCCTCTTTTAGCCCATATATACTTTTGTTCCCGTCCCGTTCCGTCCGTTTAACACTTTTTTAAATTTATTGAAATTACATGGGTAAAAATGTGTGTTTTTCCATACCAATTCCCATATCAATTACAGCTTTTTTACACAAATTAAAATTTTTTGGTGTATATGAGTTTTCATATGAGTTATATAAGTTTTATGAACACCCAAGGAGCATTTTATTTTAATTTTTGAAAAGATTTAAATTTTTTGAATTTTTTAATGTGAAAAATTTGTGAAAATTTTTTTTTTAATTTTTTTTTTCGAACAATTTTTTTAATTTTTTTGCATTTTTTTAGTTTATTTATTGGCGTTTGACCATCTTTAATATATAAGAAGATATAAAAACACAAAAGCACTGATATTTTGATGAAAAATAGTAAAAAAAATTCAAAAGTTTAACTTTGACATTGAATTCCTCTGCAACTACCAGACCGAAGTTGACCGCTTATAATTCACCAGAAAGCTGATTGTGTTATCTGTCTAAGAAAAAAGAATTGTGAAAATATCTCTATCCGTTCAAAAGTTACAGAATTTTGACCAGGAAAAAACGATTCTGAACCACTGTGCGCTGACCAGTTGGTTGCATTCAATGCTGGAGTCGCTGATTACACTATTCCGTTAGCCTACGCCCAGTTGCTAAAGATTCAAATTTCCAAATTTATTGGGGGAACGCGTAAAGTCGTTGATAAATTCATAGCCGAGAGAGCTAGGTAGGAGGGTGAAGAGGAGAATGGTGGTAAAGAGGTAGAGTCAGAGAGGGACACCTTCCAGACTAAGTACAAAAGCACGGACGTGACTTATTGTACTTGTCTCGCAAAGTTGTCTGAACTTTTGGAAAGTTTTCAGACACCTTCTGTTCCAAACCCTTCCGAATCCCCATCTCTACCCTCAGTAGTCCCGTTCAAGAGGAACAACGAGATCACGAACATTCCTTCCGCCTTCCTCCGTGCGACACTACAGTCTTCAACGGAGATTATATGCCATGGCATACATTCCGAGACATGTTCACGGCTGTGTACGTTAAAAACTCCAGTCGAGCGCTTATTCCACTTAACGCAGCAGACAAGAGGTGAAACCGTTTGACTAATCAAGGTTTCCAATTAGCCTGGCAGAACTTGTGCGCTAGATTCGAAAATAAAAGAATTCTTGTGAATTGTCAGTTCAAAGTTCTTTTCAATCTTCCTTTTATTAAAGCGTATCAGCCTCTGCCTTAAAGTTCATGCAGCGAGATATCAATTCCTGTATATCTGCGCTTTCATTGTACGATATCGATGTCAAGAGTTGGGATCCGATATTCGTATTCCTTTTTTCCAACCGCCTTCCAGATTCAACTCTGAGCAAGGTCAGATCGATAAAACGGCTCTTCCAAAGTGGGAAGACCTCGATTCCTTTCTCACAAACAGGTATCGTACTCTTGAGTCCGTTTTCGAGATGCGCAATAATTCAAAGTCGGAGGACAACAAAGGGAAACCCCATTCCAATCCCAAATCTTCGAAGTTTAATTCATTTCAGACTAAAGTTTCTCCTCCAAAATGTCCTCTGTGCGCCATTTTCGCGCATATCCTCCGAAAATGTCCAAAGTTCATCGCAATGGACATGAAATAACGCTCATCTAAGGTTAAGAAGCAAGGCCTCTGCCTGAATTTCATTTCTAAGACGTATCATGTGTGTAGTTGTTCCAGCAAGAACAATTGTTTGGAGAGTCAAAAGAGACACAACTCTATGCTCCATGATAGTTCCGCGAATAGTCATCCCTCCAATTTTTCTTCCAAGTCAATTCTGAGTGCTAGCTCTGTTCCCTTCACTCTTATTCCGTACAGTCCACTAGTTTGGGGAACGGAGTGATCCAATCCTGCTTCAGAACAAGCTCAAGAGGAGTTTTTTCCGCAATTATCTGGAAATCTCCCTTCGCAGACTCTGCCGACGTCTTTGTTCTCTCGTCTTCCTAACATCAAGCTAGCAAATCCGCATTTCATTAGAGTTCCACTATTGATCTGCTAGTTGGAGGTGATTTTATTCCTGAAATCATGCGATCCGGGGTAATGCATAATTTTTTTTTATCCCTAATGGGCCAAGAGACCATATTTGGATAGAATCTCACAGGTCCAATTCCTATTTCTTCTCCATCGTCCACGGAAGTCTCCAACTTTTGCTAGATTTCCCTAAATAAGGAAATATGTCGTTTCTGGAAGGTGGAGAACGGCCCAAGCAAGATGTTCACTTCTAATTCTGATAAATCCTGCGAAGAGTTTTTGTTTCAACTAAAAGAAAGATGGCAGGTTGTTGTTCGACTTGCCTTCAAGGAAGGTTTTCCAAATGAAATTTTCTTAGGACAATCCCGTCCAAGCGCGGTCTCTCAGTTCCTTCGCAATGAGAGCCGTCTAATCCAAACTCCAAATTAGAGTATGATCAGGTGCTGGACGAGTACGTTCTACTGAAGCACATGATTCCAATTCAAACACCGAGTTTCAATTGTAATCCAGGCCACTACTATATGCCTCATCATTCCGTTGTTAAACCCGGGAGATCAACCACAAAGGTTCGTGTGGTTTTCAATGCATCTGCTGCTTCATCCAATGGTCAAAGCCTGAACAACATTTTGCATACTGGTCCAGTGTTGCAGAATGACTTGACCACGCTAATTCTCAAATGGCGATTGTTCGTTCATTCTGATCATACTCCGTTCCAAAGAATTGTCTTCCGCAACCACCCAGGTGACAACATTCAAGATTTCGAGCTGCAAGCGGTCACATTCGGTGTCAATTGTGCTCCATACTTGGGTATTCGCACACTCCTGCAACTAGCTGATGATGTCCAATGTAACTCTCCGGTGCACATTCACTTTCCGAAGCAATTCAGTCCAAAAATGAGCTTAAATCCGCCCTAGCATCAGCTGGTTTCTCCCTTCGAAAATGGACAGCGGATCTCCAAACTTTTTGATCCTGCAGGCTGGCTTGTATGTATCGTCGAGGCAAAAATTATAATGCAGAAAATATGGTCCGATGGTACATGTTGGGACGAAATTATAAGTCCGACCACCTTATCTCAGTGGAAGATTCCAAGATGGCTCCATTATAATCCTTCCGCTGAAGTCTGGTTTCATAGTTTCTTACGCAGCTGCTTTATATGTACGAATAGCTCCACATGGTGTATTCCAAGACAAGAACTAGAACTATGTGGGGCTGTTCTGCTAGAATAAGTGATTGATACACTGCTTCCTTCTCTCGATATTCCTAATTATTGCTTGCATTGTCTAACATTTGTAGCCAATAGAGTTTCCTCTATAGTACAGGTGATTAATCCTTCCAAATTCCATCATGTTCCTTCCCAATCCAACCCGGCAGATTTAGCAAGTCGCGGTCTTCTACCTTCGGATATCACCGAAAATGATCTCTGGTGGTCCGGACCGACTTGGCTTCGTGACTCTGCCGATCGACAGCCGGACAGTATTCCTATTCAGGACACAAGCGCAGAACGCAACCCCATTAAGGTCAATTTTTCCTATTTCGAGGATTCCGTTGATATTCTTGAAAACTTCTCGTATCCTCGATCGCTCAGGATGTTTGCTTACGTCCATCGGTTTTTCAGACGGACCCATCCGATACTCCGTTCCGATTTCAATTACGAGTCACACTTGGTTTCCAGTTCCGAAATCCTTGTTGCTCGAAATCTGCTGGTAAAATGGTACCTGAAGTTCCATGTTCCTAATGAATACAAGGTGTTATCCTGCAAACAGCTAATTTCTTCATCCAGTTCTAATTTTAAATCCATTCTTAGATTCCGATGGCTTAATCCGTTCCTGTGGTCGCTTAAATTCCGCTCCATGCATCCTGTACGACAAGAAACGTCCTATTATCCTTCCTTACAGCTGCCACTTTTCTTGGCAATGTGTTGATTTTGTCCATAAATCACTATCTGTACAAAAACAGACGTCAAAGACAAATCATAGCTGTGCTACCTTCTGAGCGTACCGAATTTGCTCGTGCTTTCTTCCGCACGGGCCTCGACTTCGCAGGTCCCTTTGACATCCGATTTTTCCACATTCTCGTTCTTGGCAGCTTTCCACAGATTCGTCTCTCGGCGAGGATGCCCCGCACATTTGTATTCTGACAATTTCCGATAACAAAGCTTGTCGTCCTGTCATCTAAATAAATTCAAAATTTCTTCTTCCTTTTCGTCCTGTGTTGTTGCGTACGTCCCTTCATGCCCAAACCTTCCTCCCACAACAACAAACGCGATCATTCCAAGTCCGCTCCGTATGGAAAGGGACAGTTGTTGTGCCTCCACTGCCAGCGTCCTCATGCGTTACGACGATGCTATAAGTTCCTAGACATGGACTAATGGATGAAGGTGGTTCGGGAGCACAAGTATTGTGTCAACTGTTTGGCTCTAGACAATTCTGAAGGGTCGTGTTTGAGTGACACCGGATGGCGTCACTGCCACAAATTTCATCACACACTGCTTCACGTTGATCCCAAGTTGCGGGACCAAATCGTTCCACCCTCTCCGAAGTCACGCTCAGAGTCCCCGCCCAACTCACCACGACCGTCCACCTCCAAGTCAGCGCGACCCCAACCGAGGCCTCAAGCATCCGCGCCAGTATCGCGTAACGCAAAAATGTCTCTCGCGTCCTTGATCCGACAGAAGCGAATGATTCTGCTGCCTACCGTCCTCGTTAGGGTGGAAGCGAAGAATGTAGCTCGATGCCTCCTGCATTCTGCATCACCGGTAACTTGGGTTTCGAGAGCGTGGCCGACTTCCGCATTGTTGTTGCTTTGTATTCGTCATGGTGGAATAAGAAGGTGTTACATCAAATCATATCAAACGTCAAATTTGGTCACAATAATGTATTATTGTGAATTGCTTGTTTACATTTTTTATGTGTTTTTATTCACAATAATGAATTTTGACAACTAGTGTGATAACCAGCTGTTTTTGTCGCTGTACCTGTATTATTGTGCCATGGTATCACTGTGCAACATTTTTAAGGTGATCCTGTGCAAACAAATCGAACTGAGGATTTTTTGAAAGTACAGACCCAAACGACAAGAAACCCTAGTTTGGTTTTGTTGTGTCAGATCCAGCTCGGATTTTATGGCCCCATCTAAACACGGTTAAATATTGAGTATTTAAAGAAATTCGGGGCTATATCTCTGAAACCAATGCGAATCTTCTTCTGACCTCTGAAGCAAATTTGTAGATAAGTACAAGAATAAAATATCTGGAGAAATAATGAACTCGAAAAACTACATGTATTGCCTCAAATTTCAAAATATATGCAAAAATTCCTCAATTTTTATACATTTCGCACCGTATCTCCAAACCCGTTAATTTTTTCTGAATATTTTCTTTTGGAAAAATATTCTCTGGAATGTAATACACAACTCTTCAGAACATGTCATTGTTGTAAAATGCCTCTATGCCGTTGTTTTCAGTACATTTTTCAGCGACGATTTAATAAAAATGTCAATAATGTAGTGAAATCCGTAATGCGAGAATAAACTGTTGGTGTGAACTGTGTTGATACGTGTTGTAAAAGATATGATGCAAAATACCGCTGAAACAACATGAAATAAGCATTTTAGAGCTACAGAATGTTCTAAAGAATTGTTGAGAACTTTATTTGGAAGATTTTTGCAATAGGTTACTTGGTTCAACTCCCAATAGTTTAGCCGATACTGACCAAAATTTCAGCAATTATGTAAAATTTTCTATATTTTATGGATTTTGATGCCCTAGATGGAGTTTTTCTTATGTGGTTTTTTTAAAAGATAAGTTCTACTGGTTTAGGGCTACAATATTGCCAAAGACAACAAGGCCAAATTCCTAATCGTTTCTGAGATAAATGCCCTATAAATGCAAAAAACTTTAGTTTTAGCCCGGTTTAGATGAGGTCATAAAATCCGAACTGGACCTGACAGGACAAAACCCTACTAGGGTTGTTGTAGTCTAAATATGTGCTTTCAAAAAATGCATACTAGAAGTTGTTTGCATTTTCAGTGTTGCATAGTGTATTCATGCATGAAACTAGAGGTTCTTAAATCGATTTCCCCACTACTGCAATTTCATAAAATTACTCTAGTATGGAACTCGATTTAAGAACCCCTAGTTTCATGCACGAATATAAAGGAACTTACAATTCGGAAGTCAGTCCATTTGTGGAGAAGAACCAGTTAAACACCCTGACATTGAGAGAGGAGACGACACTAGCTGACACTATTCTTCCGTTTTGATTCGAAAGTAAAAATTGAGGGGACTTTCCGAGTCTACAACCGGATCACGACGAAAACGCCAGCTGAATCTCTGCCTGAGGAGTTCAAACAAAGCATTGCTCATCTCTTCTTTGCGGACCCAATTTTATCTATCTTCAGGCATCGATATCGTGATTGGGGTAGGTACTTACCCAAAGGTCGTCACGGAAGGAGTATATTCCAGAAGCGGGCTGCCAACAGCTCATAGTACAGTGTTCGACTGGACCATTTATGGCGTATGTTCCTGATGCGTTCGTTCCCCATCCAAACTTTACAGTTTATATATTCATTCATTGTTGATTAATGTATTGTAAAGAGTCGCGACACACGTGCAATTCTCCTTTTTTCATTGCAGTCGTACTGCAAGGGGCCCGATTTTGTTAATGCGACATTTTCCTATCAGGGCAAACTAATTCACAATCCTAAGTTTATTTTTTTCCTTTCAATAAATGCTATTCACTTGTTACCAAACCGTCAACCACTATTGTTGTCAAATTCGATAAGCGCTATTATTCAAATCTCCAAATTTGAATGAATAAGCAAATAAAGAACCAATACATAGGTTCGTCTTTTATTTTTTTTTTTCTGTCATAACTGCCGATTGTTCCTCGATGATTGCCGTACCGGTTGACTCAACCTCCGCCCCCCAATGATATTAAGGAGCCAGGTGCCGCTCCTTAAGCTTGATTTTGGTATTTTATTTGTGCCCCACCTTTCGGCAAGAGCGCCCCCAATTAAGATCAACCAATCTGATTTCAGTAAATCTGATGCACAGACATTTTTGCTTGATATTTCCATATTTTTACAAAATATAACATTTATTCTAAATGGAAGATGTAATAACAAATCCCTGGTAATGTAAACTTTATTCCTTCCTAGGTACATAAAGCATAGTACACACTGACCAACAAAACTGACAGTCATCAAGGTCTATTTTGTTAATATCAAACTCTAGCTGAATAATTACTTTCCTAATATGTAAATAACACTTTACATATTGCATTTCATATATTTTTAGCTAAAGAAATGCTTTTATTTGCGAGAAAATTGTACTAAAAGTCAATTTTGACTGTCGGTGTGTACCCCACTTAAGAAGCCTCGCCTGCTTCTGATAAAAGAATAAAGGTGTGAACAGAATGAAATACGCCGCTTTCTTCACGCTCAGTTTCATGTAAAAGATTAAAGGCATTCATTTCATTTGAATTAGGTAGTACTTTGCCTTTAGTCTTTTACATGAAACTGAACGTGAAAAAAGCGGCGTATTTCATTGTGTTTCTACCTTTAAGGCCTGGGTACATAAGCCGCTCGACTTTCTTACTTACACTATATCAAAAGCTGTGATTTGGATCGAAAATGGAGTGCATCCTAGCTGCGCGCTCCCTTGTAAAATTCATAAATGAATTCATATAAAAAAGATGTACTCCAACGCACTTGTACTGTACACTTGTAGTGATTCAACTGCATCCGCGGATGCAAACTTTTTGCTGGGTAACTATTCCTATTAAAAACTCTCGGGCAAGAGCGAAAACACACACCATAAATTTTTATATTAATGTATATACACATATGCAAACATATATGTAGGATTACACTATGCAACACTGAAAATGCAAACATCTTTTAGTATGCATTTTTTGAAAGTACATATTTAGACTACAAAAACCCTAGTAGGGTTTTGTTCTGTCAGATCCAGTTCGGATTTTATGGCCTCATCTAAACAGGACTATATCTACACTTTTTTGCATTTATCAGGCCTTTATATCAGAAACGAATAGGAATTTGGACTTGCTGTCTTTAGCAATATTGTAGCCCTAAACTAGTAGAACTTTTTTTTTTTTTGAAAAGACCACATAAGAAAAACTCCATCTAGGGCATCAAAATCTATAAAATATAGAAAATTTTGCATAATTGCTGAAATTCTGGTCAGTATCGGCTAAACTATTGGGAGTTGTACCAAGTAACCTTTTGTAAAAATATTCCAAATAAAGTTCTCAACAATTCTTTAGAACATTCCGAAACTCTAAAATGCTTACTTCATGTTGTTTCAGCGGTATTTTGCATCATATCTTTTACAACACGTATCAACACAGTTCACACCAACAGTTTATTCTCGCATTACGGATTTCACTACATTATTGACATTTTTATTAAATCGTCGCTGAAAAATGTACTGAAAACAACGGCATAGAGGCATTTTACAACAATGACATGTTCTGAAGAGTTGTGTATTACATTCCAGAGAATATTTTTCCAAAAGAAAATATTCAGAAAAAATTAACGGGTTTGGAGATACGGTGCGAAATGTATAAAAATTGAGGAATTTTTGCATATATTTTGAAATTTGAGGCAATACATGTAGTTTTTCGAGTTCATTATTTATCCATATATTTTATTCTTGTTTTTATCTACAAATTTGCTTCAGAGGTCAGAAGAAGATTCGCATTGGTTTCAGAGATATAGCCCCGAATTTCTTTAAAAACTCAATATTTAACCATGTTTAGATGGGGCCATAAAATCCGAGCTGGATCTGACACAACAAAACCCAACTAGGGTTTCTTGTCCTTTGGGTCTGTACTTTCAAAAAATCTTCAGTTCGAATTGTTTGCACAAGATCACCTTAAAAATGTTGCACAGTGTTATATTAAAACACATGTAATACTATTAGTGAATTATTTAAACATTGCTTTATTTATTATAAAATCCTAACAATTAGTTTTCGGAATTGATGTTCCTTGCTTTGCTTATTTAACAATGGAAACTATTGTAGATGCCAAAAAGTGACAAAGACAAATGTCGATTGCAAAGTGATTAAATTTGAGATTCACTCTATTTAAGTACAACTCATGATATATTAAATATATTTTACAGTGTTGCATTTCGTCAGTTAAAGTTTAAATTTTATGATCAATCACAATATTAAAAGTTATACATTCACAATGAAAAAAAAAATACAAAAGCTTCCAAATTGTTAAAATTAAAATATAGAGGGCAGGCTTACATTTTATATTTTACATGTAGAGTTGTATTTTAATATTATACCACTATGTGTAGTAACCCAGCAAAAACTTTTGGAAGTTGTGCAATTGGAGTCATGATTTCACAACATCTTTTGATGTAGTTCAACAGAGATATGAAAAATGCACTCCGTAACATACATTTTATAAGCAGTTGCTGTAGAGATCCCTACAGAAAAAAACCAGTTGGTTGATCCCTACACATTTCTTCAAAAGACAAACAAGAGTGTATACATTTCGAAAGAAATAAAAACTGAAGTTGCGAACATTTTTGTTGTAATTCACGAGACGGAAATTGTTAATGGAGTGAAGTTAAGTTGGAGTCCATGTCGAAAGCTGAACTAGTGATGGGAAGTCAACATAAAAAACCTTTAGTATGATGAAGCAAAATCAGATGCGCTTGGATTAATTGGAGAACGGAGAAAGTAAACTCAAATGTGATTGAATTTAATGGAAACTTTTTTAATTTGTATTTAATAAAGTTCTTTGTGTTCATGTTTTACACAAATAAATGCATTTTATTTATTCTGGCATATTTCGCAATAGCTTGCATTTTTACTGCATCTTTGGATTGATTAAAAACACAATCCGAAGAGTGCATTTAAATTCAATCCAAAATACTACATAAAAAGTTGTGATTTGGATCGAAAACGGAGTGCATCCTAGCTGTGTGCTGTGGAAGCAAATTGGAGTGCATCCTAGCTGCGCGCTCTCTTGTAAAATTCATAAGTGAATTCATAGGAAAAAATGTACTCCAACGGCAACTGTACTGTACACTTGTAGTAATTCAACTGCATCCGCGGATGCAAACTTTTTGCTGGGAAGTATATTATACCCAGTTCCCACATTCGGCCATCCTGATGATTCATTCGACCCGAATGACGTGCTCCACCACTTCAAGTACTCAGCCTCAGTATTACCCTTCCCAGTCCCTCACATTCACCGATCATCTCTAGTTCGTATCTCTGACGGTTTAATTCTCTGAACTTTTTAATTTTTTTATGCTTTTGTATAAACGCTTAATGGCGTCCAGTCCAACTGGCTTGTACTCACTTGTCTTTATTTTGACTAAATCTTTTCCTTCACGTTTGCCTAACCTATCTGTCCCATGCCTTTCGAAACCTGGTCGAACCTGTGTATGCTTAATGGCGACAAATTCACCTGGTTTAGGCACTTCCGGCTTTTCTCTGTCAAAATGTTTCATTCTCTTCTTGGCTTTGGCTCGATCAATTCTTAAACTATTCTTCTCAATTAATCGAAACTCTCAAACTGTAACATTAACATTGGTTCTTGCCTGCACTAAACTTTTAAAGTTTGTTTATCATTGACCGGAACTTTTAATTTTTCAAACCTTAGCGAGTTTTCAAATTTAAAAAGCTTGGTCTTTTTCCAAACCTAAAAGCTTTTATATTTAATAAAACTTTTCTACTTAGCTTAAAGTTCTGCAACACATCTGCATTTACTCCGCAATTTGATCTCGTACACACAATTTCTATCTCGTTCTGCAACTCACAGGTTCTCCCTCGGCATAAAGTCAGGGTTATTTCCACACAATGCCTTGTTGTTGTTTTATGCACTTGGCAACTGGATGTAGTTATCGTTGTTTAGGCACTTGACAACGAATTCTTATTTTTTATTGTTTGTATGTGTGTTAGCTACCACGAACTGATGCTTGACTTAATGGTCATTACATAGATCATGTGGCGTTTTTTATTACTCACAATAATAATTGTCTTTGTGCACTGAAGTTTGTGCTGTTATGCTGCCTTTATTTTTCTTTCGAAAAGCTTTGATACACATCGTCTTTATAACACAATTTATTTTGCACTATTTTATTTTCTGTTCAGTTTTTTGTTCTGGTCTTTCAGCCTTTTTCCAAAATTTTGTAACACAGTTTTTTTGTCTCACACACAAATTAGCTTTTTCGACAGTTTTTTCAGTTTTTTGCAGGTTATCTCTTAAACAGTTTATTTTCTCTTAACCACTCAGGTTATTTTTATGAACATTCTCTAATGATCATTATTTTTCGTGCCACTCAGGTATTTTCAAGTTCATGACCATTCTCCAATGATCTTTTTCTCGTACCACTCAGGTATTTTTCAAGAATATTCTCTATTCACAGTTCACATTTTCTCACAAACACTTTTCTCCAGTGGCTTAGCTCCGGTACGAGCCCCCAAAATGTAGGATTTTAGTAAAACACATGTAATAATTTTAGTGAATTATTTAAACATTGCTTTATTTATTATAAAATCCTAAGAATTAGTTTTCGGAATTGATGTTCCTTGCTTTGCTTATTCAACAATGGAAACCATGTAGCTGCCAAAAATTTATTTTACAAGAATGGACGAGACTACAAGTGGCTCAAATGCCGATTGCAAAGTGATTAAATTTGAGATTCACTCTATTTAAGTACAACTCATGAGAATCCTCTAGAATCACATGATTTAATTAGTACTTTACAGTTGCTTAAACTAGTAGTATTAAATATATTTTATAATGTTGCATTTCGTCAGTTAAAGTTTAAATTTTATGATCAATCACAATATTAAAAGTTATAAATTCACTATGACAAATAAAAAAAAAGTTTTCAAATTGTTAACATTAAAATATAGAGTGCGGGCTTACATTTTATATTTTACATGTAGAGTTGTATTTTAATGTTATACCACTATGTGTAGTAAGTATATTATACCCAGTTCCCACATATATGTGCATCTCTGTCATTATATTTTAACAGGATATTATGGTCAGATTAAGAAAACTGGCTCAAGATCAGTAACTACCCAGCAAAAAGTTTGCATCCGCGGATGCAGTTGAATCACTACAAGTGTACAGTACAAGTGCCGTTGGGGTACATCATTTTCTATGAATTCACTTATGAATTTTACAAGGGAGCGCGCAGCTAGGATGCACTCCATCTTGCTTCCACAGCACACAGCTCGGATGCACTCCATTTTCGATCCAAATCACAGCTTTTGATGTAGTGTTTTGAATTGAATTTAAAGGCCCTCTTCGGATTGCATTTTTAGTCAGTCTAAAGATGCAATAAAAATGCAAGCTATTGCGAAATATCCCAGAATAAATAAAATGCATTTATTATTTGTGTAAAACAATAATACAAAGAACTTTATAATATAAACACAAATTTAAAAAAGTTTCCATTAAATTAAATCACATTTGAGTTTACTTCCTCCGTTCTCCATTTAATCCAAGCGCATCTGATTTTGCTTTATCATCCTAAAGGCTTTTTATGTTGCCTTCCCAGCACTAGTTCAGCTGTCGTCATGGACTCCACTCCATTAAAAATTTCCGTCTCGTAAATTACGCAAAAATGTTCGCGACTTAAGTTTTTATTTCTTTATTTTATAACAAATTCCTAGAAATGCCCAGCAAAAAGTTTGCATCCGTGGATGCAGTTTAATCAGTACAAGTGTACAGTACAATTGTCGTTGGAGTACATTTTTTCCTATGAATTTTACAAGAGAGCGCGCAGCTAGGATGCACTCCATTTTGCTTCCACAGCACACAGGTAGGATGCACTCCATTTTCGATCCAAATCACAGCTTAAGATGCAGTGCTTTGGATTGAATTTATATTCATTCTTCGGATTGCATTTTTAATCAGTCTAAAGATGCAATAAAAATGCAAGCCATTGCGAAATATCCCAAAATAAATAAAATGCATTTATTATTTCTGTAAAACAAGAACTCAAAGAACTTTACTACATTTATTATATTAACTCAAAATTGTTATATAAAAACAAATTTAAAAAAAGTTTCCATTAAATTCAATCACATTTGAGCTTACTTCCTCCGTTCTCAATTTAATCCAAGCGCATCTGATTTTGCTTCATCATCCAAAAGGTTTTTTATGTTGCCTTCCCATCACTAGTTCAGCTTTCGAAATGGACTCCAACCCCGCTCCATTAAAAATTTCCGTCTCGTGAATTGCCGCAAAAATGTTCGCAACTTAAGTTTTTATTTCTTTATTTTATAACAAATTCTCCGAAATGTATACACTCTTGTTTTCCTTTTGAAGAAATGTGTAGGGATCAACCAACTGGTTTTTTCTGTAGGGATCTCTACAGCATCTGCTTATAAAATGTATGTTACGGAGTGCATTTTTCATATCTCTGTTGGACTACATCAAAAGATGTTGTGAAATCATGACTCCAATTGCACAACTTCCAAAAGTTTTTGCTGGGTGTATACACTCTCTCTTAATGGATGAGTACATAAGGTGCCTTGCCTGCTTACCTTGCTTGCTTCTGATAAAAGAATAAAAAAGAAAGGGGCAAACCAGTTCAAAATTTGCTCGGCCTTCTTTATTCTTTTATTTTTATTATGTCAAAAGTGAAGCAGGAAAGCAAGGCAATCAGGCAAGGCAGCTGATGTACGCAGACCTTTAAGGCCTGCGTACATAAGCTGCTTTGCCTGATTGCCTTGCTTTGCTGCTTCAATAAAAAAATAAAAGAACAAAGAAGGCCGACCCAATTTCCAACTGATGGCAACCCAGTTCGAAATTTCGTCTTTATTCTATTATTTTTATTACGTCAGAAATGAAGCAGGTAAGCAAGGCAATCAGGCAAAGCAGCTTATGTACGCAGGCCTTTAAGGCCTCCGTACATAAGCTGCCTCGCCTGCTTACCTTGCTTTCCTGCTTCATTTCTGACATAACAAAACTAAAAGAATAAAGCAGGCCGAGCAAATTTCGAACTGGTTTACCCTTTTCTTTTTTATTCTTTTATCTGAAGCAAGCAAGGCAATCAGGCGAGGCAGCTTATGTACGCAGGCCTTTATTTTTAGAATAAATGATTACGCCAGCGGCGAGTAGGGAACAACCAACTGTTTTTGTTTGTAGGGATTCCTAAAGCAACTGCTTATAAATTGTATCCAACGGAGTGCATTTTTCATAACTTCGTGTGGACTGCATCGAAGGATGTTGTGAAACCATAACTCCACGTGCACAACTTCCAAAATTTTTTTACAACTTGACCAATATAAACGGACAAATGCCACTATCAGTGAGTACACCTACCAAAAAGTGAATTGTACCAAATTTCAAAAGAATCGCAATATTGGCGGCGCAGGAAATATAATTTGCAACATTTGTCACATGACACATTCACATATTTCTGTAAAGTGTCTCATTTTTTTGGCAAATCAAGAAAATTTATATCCTAGCCTAATCTAAGACGCTAAACAAATTTACCCACGTATAACAGTTTAAATGGTTAGAACTATAAAGGTCTGATTATTTCTGATAATTCAAAAGATATACCATTACCGATGTTACGTCACTTAACATGTGCTTTTTATATATGTATCCTATCATGTACTTTTCAATATTTGAAAATGAAATTCATCATTCACTAAAAAAAAATTTGAAACGTTTTAATTTCTTTTATTAGAAATGATTTAGCTTTTCGTGTAGCTTATTTTAAGGCGCAAACTAAATTTGAATTAAAAAAATACTTATGAAAACTAGAAATTCCATTATTACAAAATATATTAAAAAACACATACATGATAATACATTTTATGTTCAACCAATCCCAGCAAAAAATTTTGGAAGTTGTGCAATTGGAGTTATGATTTCACAACATCTTTTAAATTCAATCCAAAACACTACATCAAAAGCTGTGATTTGGATCGAAAATGGAGTGCATCCTAGCTGTGTGCTGTGGGAGCAAAATGGAGTGCATCCTAGCTGCGCGCTCTCTTGTAAAATTCATTCGATTAAAATCACAGCTGTTGATGTAGTCGTTTGGATTGAATTTAAAGGTACTCTTCGGATTGTGTTTTTAATCAACCTTAGGATGCAGTAAAAATGCAAGCTATTGCGTAATATCGCAGAATAAATAAAATGCATTTATTATTTGTGTAAAACAAAAATACAAAGAACTTTATAATATAAACACAAATTAAAAAAGTTTCCATTAAATTCAATCACAATTGAGTGTACTTCCTCCGTTCTCCATTTAATCCAAGCGCCACTGATTTTGCTTCGTCATCCTAAACGTTTTTTATGTTGCCTTCCCATCACTAGTTCAGCTTTCGACTCCAACTCCACTCCATTAAAAATTTCCCTCTCGTAAATTACCACAAAAATGTTCGCAACTTTAGTTCGTATTTTTATTTTATAACAAAGTCTTCGAAATATATTCACACTTGTTTCTCTTTTGAAGAAATTATGTCGGCAGCGACGGGTAGGGATCAACCAATTGTTTTTGTTTTGTAGGGATCTCTAAAGCAACTGCTTATAAAATGTATCGGAGTGCATTTTTCATAACTCTGCTGGACTACATCGAGAGATGTTGTGAAATCATAACTCCAATAGCACGACTTCCATTTTTTTTTTTGCTGGGTAACTATAATATTATTATTCAATCCTATACAATTTGTTCCAAATTTATAAAAATGCATTATTTGTTAAAAGTACTGTTCAGAAAATGTATCTTCCTTTTCTGATTCTACCCAGCAAAACATTTTGGAAGTTGTGCAATTGGAGTTATGATTTCACAACATCTTTCGATGTAGACCAACAGAGTTATGAAAAATGCACTCCGTTCGATACATTTTATAAGCAGTTGCTGTAGAGATCCCTACAGAAAAAAACAGTTGGTTGATCCCTGCACATTTCTTCAAAAGATAAACAAGAGTGTATACATTTCGAAGAATTTGTTATAAAATAAAGAAATAACAACTTAAGTTGCGAAAATTTTTGCGGTAATTCACGAGACGGAAATTTTTAATGAAGTGGATTTGGAGTCCATGTCGAAAGCTGAACTAGTGATGGGAAGGCAACATAAAAAATTTAGGATGATGAAAGAAAATCAGATGCGCTTGGATTAAATCGGGAACGGAGGAAGTAAGCTCATATGTGATTGAATTCAATGGAAACTTTTTTAATTTGTGTTTATATAATAAAGTTCTTTGTGTTTTACACAAATAATAAATGCATTTCATTTATTCTGGGATATTTCGCAATATCTTGCATTTTTACTGCATATTTAGATTGATTAAAAACACAATCCGAAGAGTGCCTTTAAATTCAATCCAAACGACTACATCGAAAGCTGTGATTTGGATCGAAAACGGAGTGTATCCCAGCTGCGTGCTGTGGAAGCAAAATAGGGTGCATCCTAGCTGCGCGCTCTCTTGTAAAATTCATAAGTGAATTCATAGGAAAAGATGTACTCCAACGGCAAATGTACTGTACACTTGTAGTGATTCAACTGCATCCGCGGATGCAAACTTTTTGCTGGGTATATTTCATGTAAAATTTTCTTTGCCATTATTTAAGATAAAAAATTACTAGCGTAGGTTAAGATATATACCATTGTATTAATCTTATATAATGCATTTTAATATATTGGAATATTATTGAAAATCTATACACTCAAAAAAATGTTTCTGGATTAAATACCAATATGGATGAGTAAGTAGTGTTGTAGGAAGCAAGATTGGTTTTAAGGGAGATCCCATAAAGAAATAAAATTGAGAAATGGAATCTCATAGGATGGTCTATAAGGATAATGTAGAGGGCGGGCAGGCCAGCTCAGGGCCATCTGGTTCCTTACCACAACATCAATTTGATATCCACTAAAAATATTCTCTAATTTGAACTGGTACTGTCTGTCGAAATGTGTATCGTACAATTAATGTTAACTTATTAAAATAAAAATATAGTATACACTTGGCACTAAACATGTAATGAACTGGAAGGAATAACCGGCGAGCTCAAGCCGCTGCCAAAAACATAGAGTGCTACCACTTTGTTCACCACCTATCCGTTAAATTTGGCGCCCATAGTTCGAGCATTTTAAATGCCGATTATTATTGTAAGTCCCAGAAAGCTATTCTGTAATGCTATGTCTGAGTTGCTACAACTCATGATTAGTTTTTGAAACATTATAGAACAGTATGAAAATGTGATTGTTACTGGAGATTAAAGTAAGTCGTGATCTGTTGGATCATGAGTCAGAAATCACATGTTGCATTACTATCCGCTAACAAGAACAATCTAATGATGTTCACTATTTGTTTGTGTTCTGTCCATTCCGAGTATCACTTCCAAAATAGAGCCAAAGAAAAAGTATATACTTACATCACAACCATAAATAATAATTTATTATTGTTTTTTTGGATACAATAATTTTATATATTTAAAAAATATATATATATAAAAAATAATACATAAAATAGCTTCCAATATTTTTTTTTCTTAACTAATTAAATTTAGTTGAAATACAAAACTTTATTTTGGTAGAAAAGCTATTAGATGTTGTGTTTTTTCTCCTTTGCTTCCAACACAGTGCTACGAAACTCATCCCCAATGAAAAGAAAGATAAGAGAAAATTCAAAGAAATTAATATTACATCTAGAAAAAGAACAAAACATAAACTTCTATACAAAGTTCAAATTTTCTATATTGCTCCATTTGATCCTTCAAACTATTTTTGCGACTGTTTTTACTCTTAATATCATTTTACATAAATGGAATATTTAAATAAAATGTAATTAAGATTGATGTCTAGTAGAAACGATTCCATGGATTCGACTTCTAATTCTACACCTTCTGCTACAACAACCTCCAACACAAATATATCAACAACAAATACAACTATAGACACGGCAACAATTAGATTAGATGAAAGTATACCTTCTGCAGAGTATGGTAGCATTATAGCGATAGGTATTAGGAAAGATTTTCAGACCAATAGGGAACAAACACAGAGCACAAGTTGAGTTAGGAATGCTAACCCCGTAGTATACAATAGCGGACTGTCTCTTAGGGAATACGTCAACGCATCTGTAAGAGCTGCACAGGCTAGAGCTATGAGTTGGTTCATGGACAGTGTTGCCGTTCGAAAAATTTTTTTCGGTCCGAAATTTTCCTAAAAACGGCCCAAAACGACCTCAAACGGCCCAAAATTAAAAATTAAAACAAAAATATATATTTCTCATAGATACCTTTTATTACTATTAGAAAAATCGAAAAAAATATTGTCTATTTTTACGTAAAGGTAGTATGTCGCAAAAAATTGTCTGAGATATAATGATTGGAAGGCAACAATTTATTGTGATTTGAATGTAGCATATAAACTTTAAGTGCGGGTTTCTCGAAACGGCGTTTTTGAAGTCGGTGCCAACGATAGCTCTAAAATGAATTGACCGATCTTCATAGGACCTTATTATATTATTCATGTGAGCTTATTCAATACATAAAAAGCTTGCCTTTAAGCGAGACATATTAAAAAAATTATTTTTACCAATTTTTTGACAAAAACAGTCAATTTCTTTCGTTAGAATCGAAATTTTGACTTTGACAGCTCAACATTTTTTTAAAAATATTTTTTTTTTAATTCTGTTTTATTAGGTTCCTAAAACGCTTACAAAAATCGTTGGCACCGCAAAACGCTTTTATAAAAAGATGGTTTCGCAGATAGTCATTTACCTCAAGAATATGCACTATTTTTGAACAACAAAAATTCCAAAGGTATTATAAGATGTGGGCTTTGAGATGAAAGAAAGTATAGTTTCACCGAGTCGTAGCAAATTCCAATCTGTTACTATTAAATCGGGGTAACATTCTACAAATCTGGGAAAATGTAATACCTGGTTCATAACAGGCAAAACTTCGATTCAGGTTACCTTATATGGAGTTATTGTATTAAGTAGTTAAAGGGTACATTAGTACATTAGTACATCCTTTCTTTTACTATTGGATGGATTTGAAAACGATGCATTAAAAGTGTAATTTTCACACTAAACGTTAATACAAAGAAGGCCCTCCTTCAATTTTAATCATTACTTTCAACTTTAAGTTAGCCGAAACGCTATAAATCTGCACACAAAATCCAAACTATAACAAAAGAAGAGTTGTAATAAAGGGGGTATTTGGGTCACTTTTATAGTCTATTCTCTTATTATTTTGATCTAGTAATTTAATATAAAACTCCAAAACAGCAAATTTTATTTCAAACTTTTCATTTTCATAAATAAATTTGTATAAATGTAATTGTCTGCTTTTGTGCCTACAAATATTTATGAAGTTTCGTGCTGGTACGATTTATTTTTGTAGTCAATGTCAATATATTGATGCTCTTTTTTATTTTTTTTTTTATTTATTATACCCTACACCACACTGTGGTAAGTGATAGACCCATAGTTCCTTCTGAATCGATTTATGCATGTCCGTCCGTCCTTTCGCAACGTACAGGTCGCATTTGTTGTCCGGTTTGGCTGAAAATTGGGCCAGATCATTTTTTTATCCGTCGGAAGAACGTTATTGCTTTTGGTGAAAATCGGTTTAGATTTTCGTCCGATTTGAGGTATTTGATGCACCAAACACGCTATATCTGTCCAATTTTGATGAAATTTGGAATTTATGATGGAATGAGGTCTATAAATAAATGTTGCAAATTATATCGAAATCGGTTCAGATTTGGATATAGCTCCCATATATATTTTCGTCCGATTTGACGTGTTTCCTGCACCAAACACGCTATTTACGTCCGATTTTGATGAAATTTTGAATGTGTACCTGAATTCGGTCTTAAAATGAATGTGCCAAACTACATTGAAATCGGTTCAGATTTGGATATAGCTCCCATATATATTTTCGGCCGATTTGACAAACACTCTATTTACGTCCAATTTTGATGAAATTTGGAATGTGTGACTGAATTTGGTCCAGAAATTAGTGTACCAACATATATCGAAATCGGTTCAGATTTGGATATAGCTCCTATGTATATTTTCGTCCGATTTGTCCAATTTTGATGAAATTTGGAATGTGTGACGGAATTTTCTCTAGTAATAAGAAAATATAGAAATCATTTCAAATTGATATATATCTCCTATATTTTACATATTCACAGTGGTGTAGGGTATCATATAGTCGGCCCCGTCCGACTGTGATCCTTTCCTTACTGGTTTTTTTTTTATAAAAAAAGCAATGAACGTAAACAAACAAAACGATTCCCGTACCAATCACACAAAGACAGAAACTTTTCAGCTTCTCTGAATCGTTTCATTCTCATAACCAAAACAAAACCACAAACTTTTTGGGAAACGTTTGCCGTGCGTTATGGTCAATGACACACTCAGGCACACACATGTGATTGCTTAACAACCCTATAAACTAACATCAACATACGACAGTGAATATTTTATCAACCACCAAACGTTTTTGATTTATTCACATGTGTTTAGTACTATTTAGTTTTCTATCTGCCCTTGTGGAGTTGAGTACTTTATTTCACGAATGTAAACAAAACGAAACTAAAAAGGGAACTACGCCAGCGTGGGTTATGTTTCGTTTTGTATTGTTCCTATAGAAAATACGAAACGAAACGATTGGAAATGTTATTTAAGGTAATTTTACGTACGCTGAAAAAAAGACAATTTGAGTTGACACTCGGATATAAATAGGATAAACCTGAACTATCTGTTTGAACATCTAGCTTGGAATGATTCCGTTGCCACCAAATTATTATGAACTTTTTTTTATTTATGAACACAATGCATGAATCTTTACCAAATACGTAAGTCGCATGGGAAATATATTTCAAAACCCGGGTAACTAAAAGTTAAAAGTGATTATTAAACTACTAGGAGGACCTTCTTGGCATTAAGTTTTAATGTGAAAATTATATTTTTAATGCCACCAAATTGCTTTATTTTACGTTTTCAAATCCATCCAATAGTAAAAGTAAGCATGTAATAAATAATATCCCAAAGACTAATATTTGATATTTTAAAAAATATTGTTTAAAATTATTAGCATGAAAACGGCCCAAAATGGATTTGGGCCGCCCATAGGCCCAAAATTAAATATTATTTTTTATTCGGCCCAAATTTGGGCCGAAATGCCCAAAACGGCAACACTGTTCATGGAAGTCTCGAGAGAACCATACCTGAGATAATCAGAGAAGTATTGTCAGAGACACAACTATTAAACAACCAACAAAGACAACAACAACCAAACTTCCAAGAAAGTTATCCTTCACATTCGGGAAGAAATGTATAACAACAACGTTTGTTACAACAACAACGAGTGTTGCAACAACAAAAATTTGCATCTCAACAACAACGATTGTTACATCTACAATATGCGCAACAACAACAATTCGTTGAATCCCAGCAACCAACATATGCTAGAGGCCAACAACCATATCAATTTCCATCAAATAATACCAATATACCCATATATGACCACAATTATCATCATCGCTCATTCTTATGATATGGCCTAGCCAACGCAATCGCTGCATCTCGATACGTTTAACAATATTAATGTCATTGTATAGCAGATACAGCTCGTGGTTCATGCGACGTCGATATTCACTGTCAACGCAGATTGGTCCGTAGATCTTTCGAATAATTTTTCTCAAACACACCAAGCACTGCCATGTCTGCTTGCGCAAATACCCAGGCGTTATTTTTGTTTGACGAGATATGGCTTTGTTTTTAGACTGCTTACTTAAACAAAAGTAGCATCTGTTGGCCAATACAATTCTTCTTTTTATTTCAGAACTGATGTCGTTTGTTGTGTTTACGGAGGTGCCGTGGTAGACGAAGTCTTTTACTACCTCAATATTATAAGAACCAACTTCCACAGTCGGTCCGAGCTCAATGGACGCATTGCGCGTCCACACCATCCACTTGGTCTTCTCACCGTTTACCGCCAGACCCACTTTAGCAGATTCTTCTTTGACCTTCATAAAGGTATCAGTTACTTCTTTTACTGATCGGCCCATGATGTCTATATCATCAGCATAAGCAAGTAACATGTGACTATTGGTGTAGATTGTGCCACTCCTCCTGACGTTTGCCTCTCGTATAATCTTTTCCAGCAGGATGTTGAAGAGATTACACGAAAGGCTGTCTCCTTGTCTGAAACCTCTTTTGGTACCAAACTCTTCGGAGAGGTTCTTTCCTATTTTAACTGAGGACCTCGTGTCAGTTAAAGTCATTTTACAAAGCCGGATGAGCTTTGCGGGGATACCAAATTCAGACATGACTTGGAATACCTTTGAACGCAGCGGGCTGTCGAAGGCTGCTTTATAATCAACAAAAAGGTGGTAGGTGTCGATCTGCATCTCTTGGGTCTTCTCCAGGATTTGCCGCAGGGTAAATACCTGGTCAATGGTGGACTTGCCAGGTCTAAAGCCGCATTGGTATGGTCCAATTATCTCGTTGACCATAGGCTTTAGTCGTTCGCACAATATCCCTGACACGATCTTGTAAGCAATAGGGAGTAGACTTATGCCCCTATAGTTAGAGCATACGGTCTTATCTCCCTTCTTGTGGACGGGGCACAGGATACTCAGGTTCCAATCGTCGGGTACTCGTTCTTCCTGCCAGATGGTGTTAACTAGCTGATGAATACACCTTATCAGCGCGTCGCCTCCGGTTTTGAACAGCTCGGCTGGTAAGCCATCGGCCCCTGCTGTCTTATTATTCTTCAGCCGATCTATTGTTGGATTGTACCAACTGATTTTCCCAATGTACGTATTCAATATGGACTATCTTCTAGAGGAATGCAGACGTGCTGAAAGAAATTTGTCTAAACGAAATATGCATAGACAACAGCAACAACAACTACAACCTCGCCGACTTAATGAATTAGAATATTCAACAGACTCCTATCCAGAACCAAATTCACAACCACTAACTCCAGAATATCAGCTTGAAGCGCTTAGAATGAATATCCAGCCATCAAAACAATTGATTTGTTGGAACTGTAAGCGACCAGGACACTCATTTATAGAGTGTGAATTCAACGAAAGAGCAATATTTTGGTTCTATGTACCGGATTGACCCGAGGAATCATCTTCTCGGCCAGGGGCCGTCACCTCAGCAACTACTTGTTCGTGTTCGTCTTTATTTTTATTTTGGTAGCGGCATGTCCCGGAATGTCTGGTCCGGATTCTTTTGGTCCGTGCCGGGATTGAAAGTAACCCCGGACCATGGTTTTGCACCGTTTGTCAACGTCTCCTCCACCATAGCTCGGTGTCAATGAGATGCAACGGGTGCCTAGGATGGGTGCATTTCAGGAAATGTTCAGACCTGACCTTTCTGAGGGAGTATTACGACAGGGTTTATATTGCTTCGTGCTGCACCAACATGAACCCCAGTGAGTCTTCAACGTCAGCATCATCGGATTATGAAACTCCCCCGCAATCTCCCCGACAGCAGTATCAGCCGCAGCCATTAACACCGCGTATTGCTGTCCCAGTTCCTAATGATGTGACATTCCTGCAGTTTAACTGCGATGGTCTTCGGACCAAGATCAATGAGATCGTGAACTTTATGAGTCGGAGAAATATTATGGTCGCGGCGAGCCAGGAAACGAAGCTGAGCAACAACAGTAGTCTTCGGAGTTGTGATGGATCGTACGAAAAGTGGGGGTGGAGGGCAACAGTCTGTCCAGTACAGACCTATCTCGCCTGAGCTAGACTCTAGGGACCCATACTTGGAGAGTAAGGGGGTAGCGGTAAGGTGTGGAACCGCCGAGATAGAACTGCTCAATGTGTATATCCCGCCGGTCAATAGCTGTGCCCCGCGTTATTTGCCTAACATCAGATCTCTGTTGCGAGGTGATAACCGGCTGGTTCTAGGGGACTTCAATGCGCATCATGAGTTATGGTATTCAGCTTTAGGGAATGACCAGAGAGGTACAGATCTGGCTGAGCAAATAGATAGCTCTACATTCTGCACTGCGAACGAGGACGCACCCACCAGGATTAGAGGAGACTGCCACAGTTCGCCTGACATATCCATCGTGTCACCCGGTCTGACGAATGACGTGACATGGCAACCCGTTATTTCCCTTGGGTCGGACCATCTCCCAATCCTCATCACCATAAACAGACCACCAGACTTCATAACCTCTGAACGCCGCACTTTCATTAATCATGGGAAAGCGGATTGGCAAGGTTTCAGAGAGTTCACTAATCAACGCTTCAGAGAACTGTCCAATCCCTCTGATGCTGCAGCCGCTCGCTTTATTCCTACTGGTCGAATACCTGAAATAAGACCCAATTTCCCAGCAGAGGCAACGGGATTAGCTAATGAGCGTGATGAGCTTCGCCGCACGAACCCTAACGATCCCAGAGTCAGGGAACTGACAATGGAAGTCAATAGATTAGTCGGTGAACACAAGCGGAAAAAGTGGCTAGAACATCTGAAGTGCTGCAACATTGGAGCCGGGTGTAATAAATTGTGGACAACGGTTAAGGCGCTATAGAACCCTAGTAGGAGAGACGATCGGACATCTGTCATGTTTAACGGAGTGGCTGTGACAGATCCGAAGAGGTGCGCTGGCTATTTCTTCCGACAATTTATCGAGCACCCCGATAGCGACCAGGCGAAGAGAAGTGTTTTGCGTCGTTTGCGATCTCTTCCAGCCGAGGAAGAACCGCCACAAAGGCACAAAGTCATCTAAAGCGCTTGGGCCTGACGGAATTTCTATGGTGATGCTAAAACAGTTGGATGACCCAGGAGCCGAGTATTTAAGCAAGGTCCCAACATCGGTAATGTTTGTGAACTTGTAGAGTTTTTCCACGCGAGGAATATGAAAATATCCACCACTAAGTCAACAGCCACACTGTTCACCACATGAATGTGCAGGTCGACGGTGCAATTATTCCGACCACAAACTACCCCACAGTCTTAGGGGTCACATTCGATAGCATGTATAAGTCGTCCCAGCATACTACAGTTATCTGCGATAAGCTGAGAAACAAGAACAAGGTCCTCAAGTCCCTATCCGGCAGTACTTGGGGTGCGGATAAAGAAACCTTCTTAACCACATACAACGCGATAGGTTGGTGTATGGTAAGCTATGCGGCGCCAGCGTGGTTTGCTAACGTAAGTGATACGCAATGGGATAAACTACAAATCTGCCAGAATGCTGCCCTGAGAACAGCTACAGGGTGTCACCTCATGTCTTCAGTGGACCATTTACATGAGGAGACCAAGATCCTTCCTGTGCGTCGACACAACAGGATGTTGACGATGCAGTACTTGCTTGGATGCTATAGGCAAGACCACCGAAATCACCATCTGGTGGATATGCCTGAACCCCCCAGGCAAGTTAGGGAGGATTATCGAGATCTGGAGGGAGAGGTCCAAAGATATAAAAGAGAACATCTAGATCAACGTGCATACCAGGCAGGTTTAAGGGACATTCACACTGATGCGGTTGCAGAGGCTCTGGCAGCCTACAGTGCGAATATCGTCCTCGACTATCATCCACCACCAAGACAAACGAGAGTCGTGTTGGCACAACTTAGATCTGGTTGGTGCAGCCGCCTCAATTCTTACTGGACCAAGATTTATGGCACGCGGAATATCTGCCCAACATGTGGCACCGGTCCGCATACTACGCAGCACCTGTTTAACTGCCCAGCAAACCTGACTAACTTAACTCCATTCTCACTTTGGACGAATCCTATTCAGGTGGCGTCCTTTCTGAACTTGGAGCTGGAGGCAGAGCCGAATCAATAAAGTAAAGATTTACATGTACTTGTAGAAGCTTATACAACAACAACATCAGCAACAAACACAAGTGATTTATAAAGACAATGATTCCAATTCAACAAAATATGTACAAAAACACAAAGTTATAAGCACATGTGAAGAAAGACTTCCAAAGGATTAATGGATAGTGGAGCCTCAGTATCCTGTTTCGGAAGAAACTGCTTCGAAAATTCACAGAAGATCAAATGTGAGATCTACAACTTCTTCTCAATCATAAAAACAGCTGACGGTAAAGGTCAACATATTGTTGGAAAAGTCAGAACTACAGTCCGCTGTAACAATCAATAAAAAGAAATTAAATTTTATTTGGTACCAACCAGGGTTTCGGAGTCGGAGTCGAGCAATTTTGCTGGAGTCAGAGTCTGAGTCGAAAAAAATAACTCGACTCCGGGCAAAATTTTTTTCCACGTTATAGAAATATAACATTTAATTTGGAACAGGAATTGTTTGTAAATCATTATTTATTTTAAAAGAAAGGTATAAGAAAACATATAGGCAAACGGTATATTATACTAAGTTAAAGGACCATTCACAGGATATTTACTATCCTCTGAAGTGTAGTCTATTCATTCCTATTTTGTTGATCCAATTGATTCTTTACATTTTTTACAAACAAAAGTAAAGTTCTATGATAATAGAATTAAGATTGGACCTTTAACCCCTTTCGTCAGAAGTCTTACTGGTCTATTGGTATTCTCATCTTCTTTTTTTAAGAAGTGATCCTTGTCTTCTATTAAGTCCCCATCGATCCCATGTGTGCAAAACAAGTTATTCGGGGTCAAAGGTCATTTTTGGAGGCATTATTCAGTTTTTTTATTTTTTCTCAAAAACGGTAAGACTTAGCAAAAGCCGGCTAAAATAAAAGTTGTAGATTTAATAATTGTCTACAAGAGTGGTATTAATGATTCTTAAAAAAGACTTACCATTTTCGAGATATCGCGATCTAAAGGTCAAATAAAAAATTAGCCGCGTAAGTACATTATGAGGCGAACCGGTTAAAGTAATGACACTATGTGTTAGATACTTTCATAAGCTTTCAAACGATATCCACTTTGGTTCAGTAGAACCGGCTCTAACCCGGTTTTTAAATTTGGCCTTTCTGGTCGAATAACCGGCGAACCGGATCCGCAACCGTTGAAAATTATACATTTCCGTAATCAGCGCAACAATCCCTACCTTCGGACAAAACTTGAAAAAAAAATCGGAGAGTTTTCGTTGGGGTCGTTCCCGTTGGGCTTTCGATTATACATGTGGGTTAAATGGGCTATTTTTGCAGAAAATGACTCTAACATTGAATCACTCTACTAAACACGCTCCGATTTTGTTGGATTTTTTTTAAAATATAGCTATAATTTCGCTATTCAAGAAAATATATATTTTTTGGGGGACAGACCCGGTTACTTCGCTTATTTTAGCCGGTTCGTCTGAATATGTGCATATTTCCCTTATAAGTGCATAAAAATCATGTGTTTTTTAGAACAGCTATATCTCAAGAATGGTCCCTTCTAGGAAAAAAATTATATAAATGTCATAGAATGAGGAACCTTTCTGTCGAATATGATGTCCTTCTAGCTCAGTTCTTTCCACGTCCTTTTTGTTCTTGAACTCAAAAAGTAAAACAAAATGATATTTTCTACAAAAACGTTCAAAAAACGTATTTTTATGTATTTCGGTAAATTTCGCCAAATCTATTTACTATTGGTTTGTTCCAGAACTGCAAGAATATGTATATATATGAAATTCGGATGGTTACGCTTCTGAATTAGGACATCATAAATTCGTTGTTGGTCAACGACAGATTCATCTCGCCATAACTCAGAAGTCTGACAGACGGCGAATCTTTCTTCTAGGATTCATTATATACTCATTGAGGACTTTAGATGTAGATAATCATAGAGTTTTCGTAAGAAAGGATAGGGTAAAAGTGATAAAGGGCAATGAAAACATGACAATATCGATTTCTCGTCCTAGTGAAACGACCCTACATAAAATTTTCCTAGCAACATTTTTGTACAATATTTTCATGCACGAAATCTCATCGTGTGCTAATTTTTCAGTTCCAGAAAACATCCATCTGCCTACGTGCTGGGTGGTGTACACAATATATCTCAAATATTTCTCGAGCTAGAATTGGCACCGCAAAGTGCTTTAATAAAAACAGGGTTTCGTAGACGGCCACAAAACTTCGTAATATTTTTCTCCTTCAGATAAAGAAAAAAAATCTGCCAAAATGTTACGTAGTTTTCTCGAAAAAAAATCATGAAAAATTACTTTTATTGAGCTTTACAATTGGGGGGTCTCCTTTTAAGGCTAAGCACACTAAAATTTTGGCTAACATCCAGTCTGAAACTTGGTCATGAATTGCTTATAATTTTTATTGCATGTAGTCCTTATGATTTGTATTGCCCCTTCATTTTCACATACACATAGCCCAGAAAGTCTGCGTTCACCTTACTACTTTTCAAAAACTATTCTAAAACATGAATAAATAGGTAAATGAGATCAGTTTTTCTTTCATAAATATGTTATTGGCACTCTTTACTACCAGCATAAAAAGAAAAATTCCAGAAAATATAATATTATTACGAAGATAACGGTAAAAAAAGTGTTACAACTGCTAAATTAGAGCCCCAAAAAGTCTGCGTTCACTTTGTATGTAGCAATAATACCGTTATTTTTTTTTTAATTTTTTTTTTGCAGTTTTCTCCCATATTTAATCAAAATTGTCACAACTGGTCATTCTGTGAGATCGTTTGAACACTTAACATAAAAAGTAAAGTATTTCAAGAATGGAAAACAAGGGCAAAGAAATTGGCATAGATATGGGTTTTGACGTAAAAATTCCGGTTTGTTTGTAGTTAATTATCACTCTATGTATAGACTAATATGCTCTACCTACAGTTTCGGCAATATTTCGATAGCTTTTTCCATAGTTTATCTAGAATTTTCCTTTTACCGATGCCAATTTCTTTGCCCTTGTTTTCCATTCTTGAAATAACTTACTTTTTTAAGATAAGTGTGCAAGCGACCTCACAGAATGACCAGTTGTGACAATATTGATTAAAAATGGGAGAAAACTTCATAAAAAATTAAAAAAAAACTTACGGTATTATTGCAACATACAAAGTGAACGCAGACTTTTTGGGGCTCTAATTTAGCAGTTGTAACACTTCTTTACCGGTATCTTCGCAATAATATAATTTCTGGAATTTTTCTTTTTATTCTGGTACTAAAGAGTGCCAATAACATATTTTTTATTAAAGTTTTAGCATCATTTTTAAAAAGTAGTAAAGTGAACGCAGACTTTCTGGGCTATATGTATTTTAAAAGCCTAAATATTTTCTCACGCGGAAGAATTCCGTCCAGAATATACTCGTGCAAAAAAAGGAAAACCGACAAAACCAACATTCGGCAGATACAATATTGATATCGTCGAATATATTCCAATGAATGCCCTTTCCAATGAATATGTAAGGAAAAACTAACACTTTATAGGACAAAATATAGGACAATTTTAAAAATTTGAGAACATTTTATTAATTTTTAGTGGTATAGGAATTCACACTCGGAGTCCACCCGGAGTCGGAGTCGTGAAAAAAACTCGTCTGGAGTCGAGCCAAAAATATCTCGACTCCGAAACCCTGGTACCAACATTGTCACAGGAGTTAATCCTTGGATATGATTTTTGGACCCATATACATACATATCCTTCTATAATATATCCATTGAAGAAGTTTCTAAGCCCCTGATGACGATCCCAACATCCATAACCTGACTTACGAACAACAAATAATCCTTGAAAATGCCAAATTAGAATTTAAATGCTTTAGCTTTAGGAAAGACGACTTTGGAAACCCATGTCATAAACACAGGTAATGCTGAGCCACGAAAGATGCGATACTTCCCTGTATCTCCAGCGATACAAAAGTTGATATATGCCGAAATTGATCGAATGTTAGCCCTTGACGTCATTGAGCCAATAACAGAAGCAGCCTGGAACAACATGGTGACATTGGTTATAAACCAGGGAAAAACAGGCTATGCCTAGATGCAATAGAGCTGAACAAGGTGACTACGAAAGACGCCTATCCATTACCCAACATAGACGGTCTTTTAAGCAGACTCGGGGAAACGTTTTTTATATCTGCCATTGATTTGAAAGATGCGTTTTGGCAAATTCCCCTAGAGGAATCCAGCAGGCCAAAAACAGCTTTCACAGTCCAAGGGAGACCTCATAACCAGTTCAAGGTTATGCCCTTCAGACTGTGTAATGCTGCACAACGTATATGTAGATTAATGGATAAGGAATACCATCTGACCTCAAGGATAGAATTTTTGTCTAACTTGATGATTTACTTGTCGTGTCATCAGATTTTTCATGACATATTGAGATGTTAAAGACAGTCGGAAAACGCCTAACTGCTGCTGGTCTAACAATCAACATGCAGGAACCCATATCATACCTGATTATTAGACATCGGATTTTAGCATGTTTTTTATTTCTTATCCGATTGGACTCAAATTTTGGATCTAGGCGTTTTGAGGGTCAATTTTTCGATATTTGGGGTCATATCAAAAATATGCAAAAAATATGCAAAATATATGCAAAAAATATGCAAAATATGCTAAATATGCAACTGTTTTTTTGACAAAAATCTTCAATAAAATTTGGAAAATCATCAAAAAAGCATTCTAAATTAAGTTTTTTGACGTTTAACATAGTTTTTTGCATATTATTATGTTATTTAGACTCTCCAGATATTCCGCCACAGCAATAAATGTAGACTAACAAGACTTAAATCAATTTTCACAAAGTGAGAAAATGTCAAATAACCCAGCATTCCTATTAAAACATAAGTTGCTTCCTATACAAATGTAGGTAATGGAAAAATTTCAAAAACTCAATCATAAATTTCAAAATCAACGTTTCCAAATATGGTGATAGTTTCTACTCAGCCAAATTTGTCTAGTAGAAAAACAAAGGAGCTAGAGTTAGTCATCGCAATTTTTGTTTAGATAAAACGCAATTTTTTCTATTTTTTGGAAAAAGGGTTCGTTTTTTAGTGCAAAATGGGTAGAAGTACTAAAGTACCATTTACGATTCCAGGTTCTGGAATATAGCTATAATTAGAAGTATACTTTTTGAATATCCACATATTAGATTTGAATATATTTTATAGTGTTTAGTCCTTTATTCAGTATATACAGACATAAATTGACAATTTTTGTTCTTTATGGTCAAAAAGCTTCTTTGGAAAAATGCTCTAACTGCCGCTTTAATATTGATGACATGGTTTTAGTGCCACCGTGGTGCAATGGTATGCACGCCCGCCTTGCACGCAGAAGGTCGGGGGTTCGATTCCCCGGCCAAGCAACATCAAACATTTTTCAACGGTGGCAAAATACCCCTCAGTAATGTTGGCGACATTTCCTGAGTATTTCAGCCTTGAAAAACTTCTCCACAAGTGGTGTCTTAAGACACGCCGTTCGGACTCGGCGATAAACAGTAGGTCCCATATCATTGAGCTAAATAGGAATCGGGGTGCACTCATTGATATGAGAGAAGTCTCCCTTGTCCCGTATGGGATGTTGTGGAACAATGTTTTTTGTTTTGTTGGTTTTAGTTGGATGCACTAAAAATACATAGTTTAATAATATCGATCTATATTGTACGCATACAACCGCTTAATGCAGAATTGGAAAATGTTCACTCCTCGGCGAATAGTAATGCATTATTGTTATACCCATCCACGATGAATAATAAGCAAAATGAAGAACGTCCAATGATTAGTGCAAAATGACATCACTTAGAAAAACCACACAATAGAGTGGTAGTGGTAAAATAAGTCAAAAACCTTGGAATTGTCTTTAAAATGGCAAAACCACTCACATATATCTGCTAGAAATGTATTTGGAATGCAAAGAAATATAGTTCATTCATTCCTGCTACAGGAAAACAATTTTGATAACACAGTCGAAAAGTCATAACCCTTTTGTATACACAATTGTTTAATTTATACCGTGTACTCGATAATTTGTTCTAATTATTACCAATGCTTCGAATTTTGACATTTGTTTTATGGAGAAGTTAGTAAAAAAATTGTTTCAGCAACATTTAGTAAAAATTATCGAGTACAAGGACAAACCTTTTATGACACATTAGTCTTGTTGTATAGGATATAAATAAATATATTACGAAAAATATTCGCTCAATATTGTCATCAAAGTTGCCAAATGCACTATACACCTAAAAGGCAAAGATTTTAAGGAATATTAATTTACAAAACGATGAAATTCCACATTTGTCTGTAGGTTTGCTTACATCCTGATGTAAACTTTAAAAACGCCATATTTCTAGCACTACTTTCACAATCTGATTGGCTTTTTCTTTTTCCGGATTGTCGAGTAGAAAAATCTCACTATTTTTTACACGTAGAGCACTTTTATTTAAGTGTTCGTTATTAGCAATTGCAATTTAAAAAAGTATTATTATGTAACTTCTACGAGTGATTTAATCATATAAAATAATTTATTTTCCTTACAATTCGTTAATCCGAATAATTTGATAATTCGGATACCGCCGAAACCTGTGGTGTAGGGATTATCGCGAATGTACTGTATATATGGGAGCAATATCCAAATCTGAATCGATTATTACCAAAATATTGATCGCCCTAGGTCCAAAAAATCCCAAATTTTTATGCGAAGTGATCTATAAATGTGACCTGTGCTTTGTTTTCAAAAAGACATGGCGAGATGGATAAGTGCGAATCTATGCAAATCATCAAAAGGAACTGTGGGTCTATTTCGTTTCATTTTGCATGTTGCAAACTCATTCAATAAGACATAATACCCTTAGAGTATTAAAATATAGTTATCAATGCAATCATGAATAAAAATTCCGTGAAGAATTTGTTTCCTTTCCCCAATTTCACAATTTTTTATTTCCGTACTTATGCCCAAAAAGGGAATATTTTTGTCGATTCGACTAGAATACGCCATAATGAAGCGAATCTAGTAGTTTTCAACTTTTAACAAATATTTATGGTCTGTTCCAGTACTGCAAGAATCTACTCATTTTTAAATTTTTTTTTCGATAACATAAAGGAAAAATATTTATCGTAGTAAAAAGTAGTAGCTTCTTGCAGTTTCTGGAACAGAGCACCTGATTTTAAAAGAATTTCAGTTTAAAAATTAATTTCCGTGTGGAAAATTCAGAGCGAAATATTCAAGATGGTACCGTATATATTTTGTATATGTTTTAATAAAATATGAAAGATTTTATGTAATATTCAATATTTTCTTAGTCTTAATTTCTAGCTCATTTGTTATTCTGTCAGACAATTTTGGCCGAGCAGAAACTATCAACATATTTGGATACATACATTTTGACATTTCTGATTGAGTTTTTGAACAAATTTGTATTATGCCTTGTTCAGACTGACCCTAATTCGCTCTCTATTCGTTGTTCGACCCCAAATTACGATTTAATTACTTCATTTCCCATACAAAATTTTGAGAACGAACAACGATTTTTATACATTGTTCAATTTAAATTACTCTCAGAACGACGATAAAATATGTCCCATCTCTAAAGCTGGGTACACATTGTCAGTTTTGAATGACAGCTTTGTTGTTGCTTGCTAGTGTGGCCGTTCATTTTGTCATTCATCATGCAACCACAAAATGTTTTGTGTTTGCTGGACGGTTTGACAGTTATCGATAATTGCGAAATATCGACATTCAAAACTGACAATTGGTCTGTTCCAATACTACACATTTCTACACATTTTTACTCCGATAACCGATTTTTCCTTTATGTTATCGAAAAAAATAGTAAAAATGTGTAGAAATGTGCAGTACTGGAACATACCAAATGTGTACTGCACTTAACAAATGAGAGAATTTATCGAAATAAATTAATTATGACAGAAAAAATATAAAATTTAAAAATTTATTAAAAACCCAAATATTTTTAGATAAACTTTAAATCGTGAATGAAAAGTAAACGGTTTAACGAGTAGTATACATTCAAATCATAGCAAATTTTCTCTTCTCTTTTACTACAGCTGCATTTCTTGTCCATCTTTTTAAATTCGCGTACAAATTTATGTATACCAAAAAGTTGTTTTGGCAGGTCTCTCTCTCGATAATTTTGAAAATAGAAAAATTAAAAAATGTGCTGAAAACACCAAAATTGTGAGAAAAAATAGAAAGGATGAATGAAAATAATATTATTTAATATTAAATAGATATCTGAAAGAAGGACAAATATTTTTTCAGTTTATATCAACTAATTTTAGTCGTCTTTTGGCTGAAACTTTCTTTAAATTCAGTAAATAAAAAATATGAAAATATGAATCATGTTGCTATGAATTGTGTACCATGTCGTATGAACGGGTTAATTCGTGTACATAATTATGAGAACGAACGACGTTATTCAAATGCTGGTCTGAACATGGCATAAGAAAGCAACTTATGTTGTAATAAGAAGGCTGGGTTATAGGAAATTTTCTAAGTCTTTCAGTCCAGATTTATTGCTGTGGCGGAATAATAATTAATAACATGATAATCTGCTAAGAAATCGACGTTTAACGGCAATAAACTTAATTTAGAACACTTTTTGATGACTTTCCAAATTTAATTTGATGATTTTTGTCAAAAAAAATTACTTGCATATTTTTTGTATATGTTGCATATTTTTGCATATTTTGCATATTTTGTGCATATGCAAAATATGCAAATATGCAAAAAAATAAAAAATATGAGCCTGTCATTGCATTCAGTTTTCTTCAAAACGAATTTTGATCCAATCAGAATTTTCGTATCTTTATTAATAAAAAATATGCAAAATCCGATGTCTACTGATTATACCACCTTAACATCACCAATAACCGACACACTAACCCCCAGTTTATGTATTTCGAAACGAAAATGTGTGCGCATGAAACACACCCAAACTTTAGTTTTTGAAATTTTATTGCCTTTGCTTTTACTTCAAAACAAAAAACAAATTTGAAAAACACACTCAAATTTGGTAGTCTTTCTTGCGCATTCATTTTCTTATCGACATACATGAACAGGCTGTAAAAAAGTCGACAAAATTCAACTTCACAACCGAAGCTACAGAAGCCTTTGAGGTCCTCAAGAAAAAATTAATATCCAGCCCTGTATTATGCAGTCAAACTTAGGCGTGGTAGCAGTTCTGTTTTCAAAAAGATTCCGAAGGAAATGAGCATCCTATCGAATATTTTTCAAAAAAACTTAATCCTGCTCAAAAGAACTACTCAACTACCGAAAAAGAATGCCTCGCTGTAGTCATAGCTATCGAAAAGTTTATGCAATACATCGAGTTTAAAATGGTTGATGAAACAACAAGAGCTGAATGGCAGATTAGCTCGATGGAGATGGATTCAATATCGAGCATAGAAAAGGTTAGAAAAATATCGTTCCAGACATGCTCTCAAGGTTAGATATGGAAGATAACATAGAAGAGTTGAGTGTAAAGATAGTAGAAGGAATCGTTTATAAACGTAACAAATTCAATAGAGGCGATATTGAAGTATTTCATAAATTTGAAGTGTTTCTACACTCAGATAATGGTAAGCAGTTCACCAATGATAGCTTCAAAGAACTCATGGACATGTATGGAAATCGACATATGAAGACAGCAATTTATTCTCCCCACTCCAATGCTAGTGAACGAGTTAATCAGTCGATTTTAAGTAGCATTCGATCACTTCTACAAAAAGATCAAAACAGATGGGATGAAAACCTATCCCAAATCGAATGTTCACTTCGATCTACCGTTCATGATCACACATGCTCAGGCCTATCAGATCCTTAAGAAGGTAGGTGCTATTTCTGACAGAGATATGTATATACTACCAAAAGCCACAAAATTGCAGCTTATACAAGCAATAATTTCTGAAAAACTACATGATGCATACGTGAAAAATGTAAAAACATATAATAAAAGAGCCAAGAATTTTATACAAAGTAATTTTCAAAAAGAATAAATTCCAAATTGTGTAATCAGTGGCTAAGATGTCGCATCAGAAAAGCCATTGGCAAAAAAATGCATAAAGTTGAAGCCCTAAAAGGTCAATTTATAGGAGTCATACATGCTCAACACTTGAAGTTTTAAATTTGTCTTAGGTTTTTGATAGTCACACATGCAATTTACAGAGCTCATATTTGCTTAGCTCAAGATGACGTATGCATAATAATATAATAAGATAATACAACCCCAATCAGAATTAAAAACTGCAACTTCAATCCGTAATTTATTCTGTCTGTTTCCATTCATAAAGATATCAAGGACAAATGTCTAAACCATACCTCCCTTTGAAATATAAAATAACCATGATATGGTATCATTTAGTTGAATACCTACAGTTGTCAGCCAATAGGATGGATGTGAAACTCATATTGTAGTATTCTCCTTTCTAAACCACTATAAGATTTGCTCTACCAATATGCATTATCATGAAATGTAATATTGACACTTACCCCCATTATTATATGTATTCTTTTGTTATAGTTTGGATTTACCGAACTGATTTATAGCGTTCCGGTTAACTTAAAGTTATAAGTGATGATTGTATTTCAAGAAGGAGCTTCTTGGCATTAACTTTCGATATAAAAATTATATTTTTAATGCCTTCAAATTGGTCTATTTTGCGTTTTCAAATCCATCAGATAGTAAAAGAACACATGTAATAATGGCCCTTAAACTCATAAAACACATTTAAACTTTAAAACTTCTTAGAACCCTCATTGAATATTAGCCACATCAAGCAATCCTCCTTTGTTTATAAACGAAATTTGATAGTTATCTTAATCGAGTTATACCAAGCATTGAAATCTTTTATGTTCAAGATCTCTTAATTTAGTAATTGGGACTACAAAAACCTACTAAATTTTAAAATCTTGACCTGTAATTATAAAGTATTCAAAAATTGAACGCGATCGCGGTATTCTACTTCCAAACCATCAATTAATGATGGAGGTCACAATTACTATTGTATTGTATACGAATACCTCAAATGATCTCTGAACCTAAAACCCATTTTCGGTATAAAAACTACCTTACGATCTATTCTAAGACCTAAAGAATCTACAGTCAAAATTTTATCAAATTCGGTCCAGTCATTTCCGAGGATTTATATTTCGAACATCATGGCAGACCTGAATAATATTCTATATATATGTACCTGAACCGATCAGAACCAAATTTTCTGGACGTGATTCTTAATTGACCAGGATGTACATCAAATTTTAAAGTCATCGGATGCAAATTGTGACCTTAGTGCGGCTTAAATATAAAATCGGATAAAAACGGTTGAAACATATATACGAAAGCTATATCTATATCTGAACCGATTCCTTCTAAATTTGGCAGATATATTTTTATGCTCACTATAAACATCAGGACGAAATTTGAAAGGTCCAGCAGCTTCCAGTGACTTGTTGCCTCAAAAACCTATCATTGGGCCCATAGTGTGGTAAAAATTTCAAAGAACGACAAAATAATGGGAATGATTCAGCGTGTGGCTTTAGAGTTAGAGTAAAATGTCAAATTGTCTATTGCTGTCTCTTTTTGTCGCTTATGTTTGTCTATAAAGCGAACACATTCTATCTCTTACTTACCAAATCATATGGGTTTTGTTTTGATTTTTTATTGCAAATTCCTAGTTTTTTTGAGGTTTTAGATTCGATCAGCTGGGCTGAGGCATCTACCTAAGTAATTGTATTATGACCAAAACTTTCACTTTTGAAGGTCAACGACCTCATTGTTTCCATTTTTATGGGCAAATGCCTTTTGTCTTCCAATTTCGTCGTGCAAATTTCTGGAAAGAAAAGAAAACGTTATTATTTTATGGCGAGAGCAAATAAATTACATATATTTACCTGAATGCATGGTACAATTATAATTGTCTATAGACACACACATGCGATAAAAAGAGACAAGAGACCATTTGGCGAAAATTTTTACATTACAAAAAAAGTTGCTTTGTTGTAGCAAGTCGCTGATGCATCTACCTAAGTAATTGTACCATGCCTGAATGCTAACGATTATTTTTTTTGATTTGCTTTTCGCTTGTAGCGAGGTTGGTCGACTACCCGAAGTAATCATAGACCACTACTGTTTTGGTACATAGCCTGGTACTTGGTAACTTGTATTCTCTATGATTTGTTTTGATTCCTTCTTTATGCATATATGCTGCGTTCCAGAACCTACAAGAAGCTACTACTTTTTACTATGATAACAAATTTTCCTTTATGTTATCGAAAAAAATAGTAAGAATTAGCAGATTCTTGCTGTACTGGAACAGACCACTATTTTGATGTGATGAATGAATTGATAGAGTTGTTTAAAGACATTTTTGTCACATTTTTGAAGAAGTGTTTGCAGATTTTGATATGAGGAAAAGAAGTCGTAGTTTTTCCCGCATAGGTTCGATGGTATAATTTTCATTTTGTGCATGTATGTTTTTCGTATGTATGGCCATAGAAGAGCCTGTTAAAGGATTTGATTTCGTCGGCAGTGAGATTTAAACAATCGTATCATTGCTTCTTTGGTGGTGATTGGAAAAATGTGTAAAAGTAGTTGCCCTTGTATTGCCCTTGTGTTGCGATGTTTCTTTGTATAATATTTCCCATTCATTCCAGAGTTTATTGTAGATTAGTGTGTATGCGTCTTTGATGGGGTAATTGGTTCGAATTACGCAGCCCACCTCCGCAGCGTGTTTTGCATAGTAGTCTACTTGCTCATTGGCTGGTATTCCAATATGAGATGGAGTCCAGATGATTGTGATTGATTTTCCGTATGATATCATTAGCCAGATAGTTGTTGGCATTGCTAAACACGCGTTCTTGCTGTCTGTCAGAATTGCAGCCCTTTTCGTGCCGTCTTCAATTATAAGATCTATTGCCTTACTTATGGCGTGAAGCTCCCCCATAAGGGAGGATGTGTTTTCGTTGATTTTGAAATGAAAGTTCTCACCTGACGAGACATTGCAGGCGGCACATCCTGTTCTGTTTTGCATGACAGAAGCGTCAGTGGCCCAGATAGATGATCCTATTGTTTTTAATTCTTGTATTTTAGTTGTAGTGTTTTCCTGAAGTACTCGTTCGGGAGGCGGTTCTTTTTTAAATTGAAGATGTCCAGCATGATTTCAATTTTCATTGTGGGAGTTTCTATTTTGTTAATGATGACGTTGTCGAATATGTGTTTAATCTTGTTGTAAATGAAGCCTAAACTGGTCTTCGAAATTTTGTTATATATGACAGGTTGGGAGATTTTGAACTTTATTAGTTCTTTTGCCGCAAGGTATTGTGAACGTTTTTCTTGAGGTAGAATCATAGAGAGAGCATAGATGATATGGTTAGGTGTAGAAGGTTTGAGACCCAGATTCTTTCTTAAAATTTGGTTTTGGAATGCTGTTATCTTCTTGTTCACATATGAAGGCATGTGTGACATAGACGAAATCGAATATTCTGTTTTTGAGAAGAGTAGGGATTTGGAGAGATTAACTGCTGTTTTGGGGTGAAGACCAAACCTCACAGAGTTGATCATTTTTAGGGCATTGAGTGTGTTCATTGACGATTTTAATGTTTCTTCATAGTGGTCTTTCACTGTCAGACTGTTTTTAATATGTCTGCCCAGGAACTTGATACACTGTACAACATTTACTACGTTCCCCTGAATTTTGATGTTTGGAGCTTTGCGTGCCCCCTTGGCCACATACATGACAGATGTTTTTTCGTGATTATGTCTAAGATTTGAACCGGTCTTTGAAATTGCAGAAAAGAAAGATATCTGGTAAGAATATATCCAAACACTATTTAAGGATGATAACAGATCAAGCTACGTTAACAACGCATCAGATTATATGACAGGAAACAGCATCACAAATAATGAAGTAGAATCAGCAATAAAATCCCTTCGAGATGGAAAAGCTACAGGGCCTGATGAAATTCCAATTGAATTATTAAAAATGCTAAATAACAGCAACATTGATCTACTGACAAAACTGTTTAACTACATCTACGATACTGGTATATACCCATAGGATTGGCTAAAATCCACCTTCATAACAATACCAAAAAAACCCCATGCCAAAAAATGCAATGACTATCGTCTCATTAGTTTAATGAGTCATGCTCTTAAAATTTTTCTTAAAATTATCCAGAAGAGAATATATGAGAAATGTGAAAAGGAAATGGGAGAAACTCAATTTGGTTTTAAGGAAGGAAATGGAACCCGTGAGGCTTTATTCTGCATACAAATACTCGTTCAAAAATGTAGAAATGTCCACAAAGACGTATTTTTATGCTTTATAGATTTTGAAAAAGCATTCGACACTGTGGAGCTTGATAAGCTCATGGAAATTCTCACAGCAATTGGAATCGATGAGAAAGAGATAAGGTGTATTAAAAGCTTGTACTGGCACCAGACTGCCCAAGTCAACATAAATGGAGATTTAACTGAAGATGTAGCAATATCTAAAGGAGTTCGACAAGGATGCATTTTATCTCCACTACTCTTCAACATTTACTCCCAAAAAATTTTTCACGAAGCAGTAGATGGCATCCAAGAAGGTATATTGATAAACAACAATTACCTAAATAATATCAGATATGCTGATGACACTACTTTAAAATCCGACAGAATATCAGGCCTACAAAATCTTGTTGATAGACTAACATCAAGTAGTGAGTTGTATGGGCTAAAAATAAACACCCTCAAAACAAAATTTATGATAATAAGTAAGAACAACGCTCATAACGAGTTGATTTTAAAAATACAAAATTTCCATATTGAGAGGGTACAAAGATTCAAATACCTGGGAGTTTTGGTAAATGATCAATGGGACTACTCAAAAGAAATCAAATGTCGCATAGAAATGGCAAGAGATGCATTTCATAAATATAAAAAAGTCCTAATAAGCCATGATATAAATGTTGCAACAAAATCTCGTTTCATAAAAGCGTATATATGGCCAGTCTTGTTATATTCAGTCGAAGTGTGGACGTTAAAAGCGGCAGATATCAAACGACTCGAAGCATTTGAGATGTGGGTGTACCGTCGAGCAGTAAAAATACCATGGGTCCTGCATGTACCAAATATTGAAGTATTGCGAAGAATGAATACAACAAGAGAATTATTAAACAACATAAAGAAACGGAAAACAGCATATCTAGGGCACATTATGCGAAACCGTAAATACACCATTCTCCAGGAAATACTGCAAGCAAATATAGAAGGAAGACGTACCAGAGGAAGAAAAGAGATGTCATGGATTCAAAATATCCAGCAATGGACAGAATTCCAGAACGCCGAAAATTTAATAAGCATAGCGAGAAATAGAGATATATTTTCCTATTTTGTTAATAATTTATAAAAACATAAATATGTAATTTTTTGACAATTGTAATATGATCGCTAACATTCGAAAATCGAATACGCAATAAAGAAGAAGATGTCTAAGATTTAGTGATGATAGAATATGGTGGAAGCTGTTTATTTTTACTTGAAGATTATTATTAGCGATGTCAAAATCCTTATTTACAGAAAGAATGATGAAGTCATCAGCGAATTGAAATGTGTAGGTGTTTTGATCAATAATTCCATCAATAAGTTGAAGAGAGTGGGGCTCAAGCAACTGCCTTGTGGTAGGCCATTATAAATTCCTGGCTTTTTTACCCATGATAAGAGTTCTAACTTTGTATCAATTCATTTGGAAAGTTCAACTCTAATAATATCTTGTACATAGTTTCAATCTTGACACAGTCATATGCCTGCGACACATCGAGTGAGAGCAAAAGAACTTTGTCCCCTCTTTCCTTATGGACATTTATGGTAAATAGGAGGTCATTAATGCACATTGAACCTGATAAATGTTTCCTGTATGCATAGGTATTTTGTTGTTGTTGTTGTAGAAACGCATATATGTTTGTTCGTGTATTATTTCAGTTATCAAGTTCCTCTGCATCCAGACTCAATAATTCTGCAACCTGGACTGGTTGCGTCCATAAAGAATGAGAAGACAGGTGAGTGAGGTTAGCTGGGCAGTTGAATAAATGCAGAGTATCGTGTGGTCCCAATCCACATGCTGGGCATATGTTGGGTATCGTGGCTTCAATTCTGGCCCAATACGAATTGAAGCGGCTGCATGGTGAGGATCTTAACTGAGCTAAAACCACTCGTGTTTGCCTTGGCAGCTGGGTTCTTCTGCTGCGATGGATGGGGGATGGTCTCCAAGTACGGCATTCACACTGTATCTTCGTACTGCTTGCGCAACCATGTTGGTGTGAATGCGATTCAAGCCTGCCTGATAGGCTCGTTGATCTAGCGGTTCTCTTTTATACCTTTGGACCTCTCTCTAGATCATGAAGGTCTCTCCTGACGTGCCTGGGTGGGGGGAGCCTGTCCATTAAATCGTGACAGGGATGCTCACTGCGGTAACACCCAAGCAGGTACTGCATCGACAACATCTTATTGTGCTGACGCACTGGTGTCATGAGGAGGCACCCTGTTACAGTTCTCAGGGCGGCATTCTGGCAGGTTTGTATCTTCTTCCACTGCGATGCGCTAACCTTTGCAGACCACGCTGGCGCCGCATCGCATTGTAGGTGGTCAACAAGGTTTCTTTATCAGCACCCCAAGTGCTGCCGGCCAGCGACTTAAGAACCTTGTTCCTACTTCTGATCTTATTGCAAATAGCTGTGGCATGCGCGGACGACATGAACATGCTATCGAACGTTACATCCAGTATTTTAGGGTAGTTAGTGGTCGGAATCAGTGCACCATCGACCAATATGTTCAGTGGGAGCCTCATCTCAGCCGTCCATGTGGTGAACAGCGTGGCTGAGGATTTAGCGGTGGATATTTTCATATTCCTTAGATGGAAGAACTGCACTAGGTCAGCTATGTACACATTTAACCTATCACATATGTCATCGACTATAGCACCCGACGCAAAGATCGTACAATCATCCGCATACATCACGATCTCTATGTGGAATTTCAGAAAGGTAGAGGTTAAACAGTTCCGGAGATATCACCCCTCCTTGGGGAACTCCCTGTTTCACTCTACGGGTTTTGGACTTCTTGTTTCGGAATTCTACAAACGACTGGCGTCCACACATATAGTTGATTACCCAACATTTCAAACATGGCTGGAGATTAGTTTTCTCTATATCTTCGAACAGCTTGGCATGGTTGACGGTATCGAAGGCCTTCGATAGGTCAAGAGCCACCATGACTGTTCGGTCGCACGGCCTTTTCTGGTTCAGTCCTCTACTGATATGTGTGGATATGGCGTCTAATGCTGTTGTAGTACTATGCATTTTCCGAAATCCATGTTGATGTTGGGCAACTAGAAAACACCTTATTATCGTGGGGAGGAGTAGCGCCTCTAGAATCTTTTCTACTGACGACAGGAGTGAAATCGGCCTGTACGATTCACCTCTGCTGGTATCCTTGCCAGGCTTCAGTATTGGGACCACCCTGCCAACTTTCCAGGCATCTGGTACAACATGGGTGGCTAACGATAGGTTGAGAACACTTGTTAAATACTCAACTCCAGGTTCATCCAGCTGCTTAAGCTTCACCATCGATATTCGGTGCGGGCCCAACGCTTTGGATGATTTAGCGTTTCGGATGGTATCTGAAACATCGCTCATCGTAAATTGTGGTGGTACCTCCTCGGCTGGAAGAGCTCACACTTTTCTTCGCCCTATCACTCTCGGGGTGCTCTATGAACTGCCGGTTAAAATAACACGCGCACCTCTTTGGGTCAGTTACTGTCACGCCGTTGAAAGTAACAGCCGTTCTGTCATCCTTTTTTCCCGGACTCGAATGTGATTTAACCATTGCCCACAATTTACTTATTCCTGCACCAATGTTGCATTGCTTCAGTTGGTCTAGCCACTTTTTCCGCTTATGTTCGCCTACTAGCCTGTTGACTTCAAGAGTAAGTTCTCTAACTCTTGGGTCTTCGGGGTTCGTACGACGAAGCTCATCACGTTCATTTGCTAGTCCCGTCGCCTCTGCTGGGAAATTTAGTCTTATTTCGGGTATTCGACAATCAGGTGTGTAGCGAGCGGCTGCTTTAGTGATGATGTCTCGGAAAGTTCTCTCAGCTACCTGAGGATCTGATGGGGTGGGCAATTGTCTGAAGCGGTGTTTGGTAAATTCTCTGAAATCTTGCCAATCAGCTTTCCCATGGTTCAGGAAAGTTCGGCGTTCAGAGGTTATGAAGTCGGTGGTCTGTTTACGGAGACGATGATAGGGACGTGGTCCGAACTAAGGGGAATGACGGATTGGCAGTTTCCTCTAATCCTCGTAGAAGCGTCTTCATTCAAAACGTGGAGCTATCGATTTGCTCTGCCAGCGCTGTACCGCTCTGGTCATTACCTAGGACGGAATGCCAAAGCTCATGATGAGCATTGAAGTCCCCTAGCACCAGACGGTTATCGCCTTCTAAAAGCAAACCAATATTGGGCACATAACGCCGGGCACAGCTATTCATCGGCGGTATGTACACATTAAGCAGCTCTACCTCGGCAGTACCACACTTTACTGCTACCCCCATACACTCCATGTATGGGTCACTAGAGCCAAGCTCAAGCGAGATAGGTCTGTACTGGACAGACTGGTGTATTAGGATGGCAAGTCCTCCTCCTCCGCTTCTTGTGCGATCCTTCCGCAAAACGTTGTAACCATCACAACGTAAGCTGCAGGTGGCGGTGACCTTTGTTTCCTGGATCGCGGCGACTTTGATGTTTTTCCGACTCATAAAGTCCACAATTTCACTGACCTTATTGTGGATACCGTTGCAATTGAATTGCAGGAATGATGCATTTCCGGGCCGTTGAACAACATCATGTGGTGTTAGATGCTGCATTGTTGTTGTTGGGGAGACTGCGGGGCCGACGACGAAGAGTCAGACGACGACGTAGAAGACGCACTGGGTGATGTGCTGACGCAGCAAGCAGCAACATACCTGTCGCTGTAATCCCGGGTGCTACTAAGGCCAGAGCACCGACGAAAATGCACCCATTCCATACATCCATTACATCTCACGGATCTGGCAAACGGAACAGATACATACTGGCCCGGGGTTCATTTCTATTATGGCACGGACCAGAAGAGCTCGCCTGGTCGAAGATTCCTCCGAGTCAATCCGGTGCATAGAACGGGCCGTCGCGGGATTGTATTTTGTGGCAAAATAGAGTTATTATCAATAATTTTTTAGAGCCTTTCTTTTACCAAAAGATTTATTAGCTTTACGAATACTGAAATTAAGGCAATTGGCCTGTAGTTAGTGAAAATTTCAAGATTTTTACCTCTTTTTGGTATAGGCACAATTTTGATATATGTATCTCCATTCTTCTCTGATGTTGCATTTTATCCACTCCGAGTTAATAGCTTCAAGTGGGCTACTTTTTGAGGACTTAGAAAGACGACTGATCATTTCGTAGGTTACTCCATCAACCCCTGCAGCTGAAGGCTTTTTTTCTCCAATACGCATGAGAATTCTTGTTCGGTAAATATGGATATTGACGCTGTTGTTTCAGGTTCGAAGGTTATCGGCGAATTATCAGGGACTTGATCCCTGAGGTGAGCCAGGAATTTTCCATTGTTGTCGTCTGCCCACTTTGTTTTATCAACAGTTGATAGCGATGACTTAAGGCCAGAACAGAATCAATCGTCGTTTGCTTTGCTTTCTTCCAAAAAATGTCAAACAAAGTGGGTTTGTTTTTTAGCTTTTGGAGCCGCTCTTGGCCCTATGGGCTAGGTTCCCATTTTTGAAAATAAATTGGATTGAAAATAAACGACCAGCGTTAGGTAAGACTAGCATCAACGACTGCTAGTGATTATTCTTACAATTAGGGATGCGTAAAATCGATTTCGGTTATTCGATTATTAACCGTAAAATTTCCAAAAGTCGTAGTCGACTATTGACTGTGCGAAAACCGGATAATCGCTTATCTTAGTCGACTTTCGGAAGACGGAGTCAACTATTATTCGCAGTCAACCATTAAGCTGAAAACAGAACAGATTTGATTAAGGTTTTGCGTTGGGCGTCGAGAAAAAAAACAACAACAACAGGGCGACGACGATACCAAAGTCCAGCGTTTATCTGTTTGTCGGCATATATTTCAAATGAATTTGAATTTTTCGGCATCATGCCCAACAGTGTAAAAACGGCCAAAACGACACAAAACTTTACCCAAATGTTGTATGTGTTTTCAGCTTTATGGGTACTTTTTTTAAATACAAAATGTATAAGCAAAGTGACAACCCATATGTAAAAAACATATCGTGTAAAGTACCCATTAGTCGTAGTCTATAATTATTCGTAGTCGGCTATTAATCGACTATTAGCCGTAGTTGACTATTGGGTGTACTAAAACCGCGTAATCGACGGTACTTTTTTATACATATAATGGATACATTACACGATATGTTTTTTACATATGGGTTGTCACTTTTTATATACAAAATGTATATGCAAAGTCTGTAAATATGTAAAATAACAAATCGTGTTTTAAATACAAAATGTATATGCAAAGTATGTAAATATGTAAAATAACAAATCGTGTAAAGTCCCCATAACCATCAAAGACCGCATCAACGAAAATGGTCGATTATATTCCGTTTACGGCTGTTAACGATTAATCGAAAGTCGACTTTTAAGCTGAGTACACATTGACAGTTTTGAATAACAGCTTTGTTGGTGCTTGCTAGTGTGTCCGTTCATTTTTGTCATTCATCATGCAACCACAAAATATTTTGTGGTTGCTGGACGGTTGGACAGTTATCGATAATTGCAAAAAATCGTCATTCAAAACTGACAATGTGTACTGCTCTTAAAGTACAGTAAACAGTGTCAGTTTTGAATGACGATTTTTTGCAATTATCGATAACTGTCCAACCGTCCAGCAACCACAAAATATTTTGTGGTTTCATGACAAACAACAACAAAGCTGTCATTCAAAACTGACAATGTGTACCCAGCTTTAGAACACTCTCAAATAATCGACTAACCGAAAATCAAGTTTTTCACGAAAACCGAATAATCGAAAAACCGATTATTGCAATTCACTGCGTATCCCTACTTACAATAGGTGTGTCTTTTTACGTGATAATTTGTAATAATTATTACGAAATGTTACTAAATGCTGTCTTTTTATCGAAAAGTTCAGTAAAAGAGAGCGAAGTGAGAGAACAATTTTGACAGTTGTTTGCTGAGAAATTGCTAAAAGTAGCTGAATGAATTTTTCCCAGCAACATTTAGCAAGTTCGATCAGCTGTTTTTTAATCATCTGCTAATGGTCAGCTGCACAATGTTTATCTTATTTTTGTGAAAAAAATACTATAAATATTACGATTCAGCTATAATTATTGATTGTTTTATTAATATATTAATTATTTTTTATTTATTTTGCTTAAAATTGAAGAACTTTTTCATTGCTTTGGAGTTAGTTTTTCTTTCATGCATTGACGCCAATGTTTTTGTTTTGGTTATCAACTGTTATCTAGCTAAAGTTTACTAAATGCTGTCTTTTTACTTTTTTCTCTATTTTCGTATCAAAGAATAAAATCTCTCTTACTCTCTGAAAAGAAGTTACTGAATAATTATTACTTAAAAAGTAAGAAGACACAACTAATTTCATCAATCTTTGATAAACTTCAAGATTTGACACTTCTTCATTCACTTTAGAATGATAGCTCACATATCGAACAAGAACCTGCCTAATTCAAAAGCGTGTCACTATAGGCATAATGAGCGAGGCCGACTTCGTGATTCCCAAATTTTAGTTCGACATGGCTTTTGAAGATAAAATTTGGCTTTGTGACGGCCTCTCCAAAACGCCGTCTATTGGGAAAATACCACAATGACATTTGAAGTTATTACCATATGATAACAGCTGCAAGGATTTGTGGCAAATTTAACAAAACTAATGCTTGGTTTACATTTACGAAATCCACTCGATTTCAACTGTCAAATCCATAGGTTAAACGTCAAATGAAATCCAGATGAGATTTCATTTGACGTTTGAGCTATGGAATTGACAGTTGAAACTCTCGGTAAGAGCGAAATCTTTATGGTAATACACCATAAATTGTTATATTAAGCTGTGTTCCTTTACTTACCTGAGGTTACCATTTTTAACCCTTTCGGTGATTCTATGCCATATGGCATAACCAGTTTTTGAAGCCCGTTTTAAGGCAAAATACTTATGGGCATTCTTTTTTAATAATTTTGTATTTTTCCCTGAAGTGTTATCTAAAAATAATTCGACAAAAATTTTTGATTGGTGGACCCTATACATTGTTATGTCTCAAAGAGCAAGCGCTCCTCGTTCGATTTAAAATTTGCATGAAAATACCATCTTATAATTTTATATATTTTATTAACAAAAATATTTTTTTGTTAACTTTTTGTATTTAATTTAGTAGATAATCATTGCCTTAATAATTAAAACGAAAAAAGATCCGAAATATAGTTCAATGGAGCTGCCAGATTTTTTATATTTCATACTATGCCATATGGCATAGATTTTTCCCAACGGAAATGTTTCACTTTGTTTGACTCCCAGATCTCCTATTGTAAAACCCCTAGATCTTCTATAAGATGACCTCCCGATCTCCAGTTCTTCTATAAGAACCCCCAGATCTTGTATAAGTAGACCTCCAGGTCTTCTATACGAAGACTTCCAGGTCTTCTATAAGGAAACCTCCAGATCCACCATAGGAAAACCTCCAGATGATGTATAACAATTCTTGCAGATTTTCTAAAATAACTCATCCATATATTATATAAGATGGCCCCCACGTCTTCTACAAGCTGACCTCCAGCCCTTCTATAGGATGACATTCAGGTGTTCTATAAGAAGTCCTTCAGATCTGCTATATGAAGACATTCAGGTCTTCTATAAGAAGTCCTCCAGTTTTTCTATAAGAAGGCAAAAAATCTTCCATAAGAAGACCCTAGGTTTTCTATAAGAAGACCCTAGGTCTTCTATAAGAGGCTTTAAATGTTCTAAAAAAAAAGACCTCCAGATATTCAATAAGAAGACCTTCTATGTGAAGAGCCCCAAATCTTCTAATAGTAGACCTCCAGATATTCTATGAAAAACCTTCATGTTTTCTATAAGTAGACCTCCTGGTCTTCAATGAGAAGATCTTATGCTTTTCTATAAGAAGGGCCCCTGCTCTTCTATGAGAAGACCATCTGGTTTTTTATAAGAAGGTCTCCTGCTCTTCTATGAGAAGACGTCCTGCTCTTCTATGAGCAGACCTCCTGCTCTTATATAAGAAGACCTCCTTCTCTTCTATAAGAATACCTCCTGCCCTTCTATATGCAAACGTCCTTCTCTTCTACGAGAAGACGCCCTGCTCTTCTATGAGCAGACCTCCTGCTCTTGTAGTATTAGAAGTCCTCCTTCTCTTCTATAAGAAGACCTCCGCCCTTCCTGCAAACGCAAACGTCCTGCTCTTATATGAAAAGACGTCCTGCTCTTCTATCAGAAGACGTCCTGCCCTTCTATATGCAAACGTCCTGCTCTTCAAGAAGAGGACCTCCTGCTCTTCTATAAGAAGACCTCTTGCTCTACTTCTATAAGAAGACCTCCTGCCCTTCTATATGCAAACATCCTGTCCTTCTATGAGAGGACCTTTTGCTCTTTTATGAGAAGACGTCCTGCTCTTATATAAGAAGACCTCTTCTATAAGGCCTCCTGGTCTTCTATAAGATGAAATTTAATTAAAAACTTGAATATTTTAGTTTCGTTTTTTTTTTCCTGTTGATGAGAGTATTGTTTGCCTTGTTAATACGATTTTTGTTGTTGAGAATTTTTTGGCTGTAGGCTTTCCTTTAAATACATTCTATGCCATATGGCATAGTGTCCAAAAACCACTTTTCCAAACAAAATGTTAAAAAATTAGTTTTGATTATTCATATAGTGGGCTTAAGTATATATAAAATTGGAAAAATATATTTTTCAGATCAAAAACAAAAAAGAAGCACCGAAAGGGTTAACCTGCAAAGCGTTCCTTAACCCCGAAAAGTGGCAAAACTGGAAGCAATTTTTAAGAGAGTGAGAGGGGAGAGAGAGCGAATATGGCTTTCTCTTCTACCACAGGCTACCAGCAAAATTTATGCAGGTAGAAAATGGCAGAACTGATTTTCGACTTTTGTTTGACGATTGACCGAAGAAAAAGTCGAACACTGACAACACTAAATTAAAAACTGTGAAATAAAAGACCAAAATCGATTTTTTATGTTTTTTTCTGACATTGCTGCCGGATCTACCATTTTTCCGTTCCTTTACTTTTCTGGTAAAAATGTTCATGAGAGAGCAATTTTGAACAATTTTGACACTTTTCTCTTTTACCACTCTTACCATTAAAAAAGTAAAGGAACAAAGCTTTAATGTACATACACACATATGCAAACATATATGTACATCTCTGTCTTTATATTTTAACAGGATATTATGGTCACATTAAGGGAACTGGCTCAAGATCAGTAACTATCTACCCGAGAACATACAACTTGACCAATATCCCGAGACGTTTTCATTGTGAATTTGATTACAAACGGACAAATGCCACTATCAGTGAGTACACCTACCAAAAATTGAATTGTACTAAATTTCAAAAGAATCGCAGTATGGGCAGCACAGAAAATATAATTTGCAACATTTGTCACATGACACATTCACATATTTCTGTAAATTGACAAATTTTTTTGCAAATCAAGAAAATGTACATCCTTGCCTAATCTAATGCTTGGTTTACATTTACGAAATCCACTCGATTTCAACTGTCAATTCCATTGCTTAAACGTCAAATGAAATCGAATGGATTTCAGCTGAGTTTTCATTTGACGTATACGCAAAGGAATTGACAGTTGAAATCGAGTGGATTTCGTAAATGTAAACATAGTTTAATGCTAAGTTTACATTTACGAAATCCACTCGATTTCAACTGTCAATTCCATAGCTCAAACGTCAAATGAAATCTCATCTGGATTTCATTTGACGTTTAACCTATGGATTTGACAGTTGAAATCGAGTGGATTTCGTAAATGTAAACCAAGCATTAGACGCTAAACAAATTTACCCACGTATAACAGTTTAAATGATTAGAACTATAAAGGTCTGATTATTTCTGGCAATTCAAAAGATATACCATTACCGATGTTACGTCACTTAAAACGTGCTTTTTGTATATGTAGCCTATGATGTACTTTTCAATATTTGAAAATGAAATTCATCATTCACTAAAAAAACTTGAAACGTTTTAATAATTTAATTGGAGAAAAGGAAAATTAGAATTTTTTTCAAGACTGCGAATGGGACATAAAGTTTCAACACACTTGCACCTACTGAACAGGAATTTCGATGATTATTTATTATTATTTATTTATTATTTATTAATAGATTACAATTATTAAAACATAATGGAATACTATATAATGGGTACTTTACACGATATGTTTTTTACATATGAGTTGTCACTTTAAATATACATTATGTATGGGAGAAGTGACAACTCATATGTAAAAACATACCGTGTAAAGTACCCATAAGTAACAATCGATCTATAATATACTTGGCTAGCAGTATGCTGTAAGCCATAAAAAAGGTAATAACATAAAATTATGTAAATTATTTGAGTTTACACTAGGTTGTATTAATGTTTAAGTTATATATATTCATTTAATATTAAATTTCTGTACTTAATAGAACTTTCTAGATATTTATAAAGGGATTCAAAATTCGAGCCATTTAATATTCTACAAACTTCATTTAAGGCAAGAACAGCCTTATTAAAGTAAGCAATCCTATATTCTCTATATATAGGAAAAATACCGATAAAATGAAATGTATTTTCTGGCACGTTCATGCTGCATATAGTACAAACGCTATCAGTACCGTTTTTAAAACATCTTGCATTTAGATCTAGCAGACCACCTCTAGCTTTAACAATTAGACTAGTCGCACGAGTTGAAAGTTGAGCTGTTTTAATAGGAGTGTCGTCATAATTCAATTGACAGTACAAATCGTGGTGCTGAGAGTTTGAAGCTGCAAAACAGAAATTTTGGTGTTCTTTATAGATTAGTAATTTTATTATTTCTTTCGAGTAACGACAGATGGGAACATTATCGTCCGGCGGATGATATTGGAGAGAAGAGCAAAGACTAGACCATTCTGCGGCCCAACTGATGTTTTGGTTGAGAATCTCTTCCGCTAATATACGGGGTAATCTATGTTGGTCGAAACGTAAAATCTTATTCACATAATCAAGATGTAATTTCAATGAGTTTGCATAAACTGTGTTCCATCCAGTTTCTATGTGAAGCATATACGTGGGTGTATTTTCCGGCAGAAATAGGATTCTTTTTATGAAAAAACGAAAAAGTTTCTCAACATAGTCATACATTTTATACCCCCAAACTTGGGCTGCATAAAGCATTATTGACTTAGAACATGCATCAAATATTTTTATTTTATGGCTATTTTTGATGCGGAGAGCTTATGTTTTAAATGTCTGCTAAATGACAGATTGTAAGTTAAGTCAACACCAAGATATTTGTAAGAATTCACAATTTCTATGATTTCATCGCCGAAATGCCAGTTTAAATCTCGAGAAATGCGTGTACCTTTACGAAAAACCATTGCTTTCGATTTTGTAAGATAGACAGTTAGACTCCACGTTAAACAATAATCACGTAGGACGTTAATCATGTCTTGCAGCTCATGAGGAGAGTTCGACAATAAGACAATGTCATCAGCATACAGTAAAATTTTTATATTTGTATTTGCTACATTAACGCCTCCGGGGAGAATAGTTGGTAGATCATTTAAATATAAGGAAAACAGTAGTGGGCTGAGTATACAACCCTGCCTTACCCCAGTTTGAACTGGGAATGAAGTAGAAAAGTGATTACCATCCCAAATCTTACTTTCCGCTTTGTAGAACATTGCATGTAAAACTCTTATTATTTTAGAGGATAATCCCATGCTTGAAAGTTTATAAAACAAACTATTTCTGGGAATAAAGTCAAACGCTGACGAGAAATCGACAAAAAATGCATAGGTATATTTATTTTTATGAAGATTGAGTGTAACTGTGTTGACAAGATTAAAGATGTTATCTACCGTAGAATAATTTTTTCTGAAACCGGCTTGAAACTCGTTTAGGATGTTGTTGCGATTAACCCAATTTATTAGCCGATTTTGCAAAACGTTGCAGAATATCTTACATATAGTGTTTATTAACGATAAACCTCTATAATTGGAGGCAACACTTTGGTCACCTTTTTTAAATAGGGGTATGAGAACTGATGTCTTGAAAGACTTAGGAATTTCTTCATGGAGAAATATTTTATTAAAAAATGTTAACATGAAATGATGTACGTTATCTGTTGCATATTTGTAGAATTCGTACGGAATTCCGTCTTCACCGGGAGACTTGTTCGCTTTGAGCTTACTTAAGACATTTTTAATTCCACAAAGTTCAAAAGGCGAATCTAGAATAGGATCAATCCAATATGGGATACACCAATTAATTCCTCTTGTGTTCTCGTTTTCCAAGAGCATTGGACCAAAGTATAGTAAAAAATCATCTGCACATAGACCGCCTCTAGTATTGCCATCACGGATTTTTAAATAATTAGACAGATTCCACCAGTCTTTGCTACAGGTAACTGAATCTAATTTTTTCAAGTTATTGTTGTAGTAATCTAACTTTTTTTGTCCACATATTTTTAGGAAATTCGATCTTGAGGCATAATACCGCGTTTTGTTTACCGGACAATGATTTTTTTGATAATCTTTTAAATATTTACGCATAGTTGATCTAAGGCGAAAACATTGCCAGTCGAACCATTTTTGTTTTGGTTCAAAAAACTTTCTGTTAGGCGTTATAACACTTGCACGTTTAATGTTATTAGTTACCATATTAAATAACTCATCTACTGACGTGAAATCCTGAAATGGTTGGTTAGGCCGCCATCAGACCATCTGCTTTTTCACATGTATGTTGTCACTTTGGGTATACTAACTTACAGAACAGCTGATGTCATACATGTGAAAAAGCAGATGGTCTGATGGCGGCCTTAGTGAAAAGGGAGTTAAGATTTTGTTTGTATTGACTACACAGATTGTTTTTCCAGTAGAGTCTCTGAAGGACATTTTCGGGATTTTTATTACTCATCAAAGAAGAAACCTTGATATCTAGACATAGTGGCATGTGGTCAGAAAACGGTTCAGTAGCAATGTGGAAATTATTGATGTAGCTTAAGAAGTTTACTGAACAAAAACAATAATCGATTACTGATCTACCCATAACACCGCAGAAACTATATTCCCCATTTTCATCACCTGCCATTCTGCCATTTACAACGATCCCACCAACATCCTCTATAATATTTAATAGTTTTCTTCCTTGGAAGTTTACAGTTTTATCCTTAGAAGTTCTGATTTCTTTTACATGCGGTATATCACGCAAGATATTTGTATCTAGTAATTGTTCTTCTCCAATACGTGCATTAAAATCGCCAATAACACAGAAATTCGTGGGCCCGAGATTATGTAAAAAACGCTCAAATTTTTCAGCATCACTTTACCAACTTGTACAATTAATGTATGAAGGGATAAAATAGAATATGTTTCCATTCAAAACGGCCGATAATACAGTGTATTCATAAATGTTGATAAATTTCAGACTAAATTTATGACGAATCTCTTTCTTAACCCAGATAAAGCCACTGGTCGTTTAAACGCCACAAAAAATGGTTGCAAAAATTGACGTAAAACTCTGTTTTTTCGAATATTTTTGTCGGGTTTTTTTGCATTTTGTTATAGTATTGTCTGTTATCTGTAATTTCACGCTGATAACGATTCATTTGACCTACGCATTTCCACGCAATTGGCCAAAAACCCAAGCTATTCAAAAACTTTTTTGTAATCTTCGACTTTTGATGAAAAATTTAAATATGCAATAAAAATTTAATCGTAAATGTTAGAATCGTATAAAGTGAGGGATTTGTTAGGAATATAGTAAGAGTATTTTCTCAATCAAAAACCAAGGGATTGGCATGTAAGGATACACCTATATTACCCTCCAAAGTTTTTGGAACTTTTAAAAGAAGGCCCAAATGCAGGAAAACTATACGTTTTAGAGAAAAAAGTTATTTTTTAAAAAATGCTTACAAAATCGCAGAAATATAATTTTCATAAAAAATTTTAAGTTTTCTCGCAAAAAAAATTCTCGGCGCTAAGTGGGTTAAAACTATAAAGACAGCCGCCTCGGGCGCGACCAGCTCTATGCACTTTAATGGCATCAACCCACTGAATGCAATAATTTGAAAAAAGTGAATTGAAATTAGACTGCTTTTTTCGAACAACATGAGTTTCAAATAGGAAGAAAATATCAAAATTGTTTAAATATTTTACAAAATTTCCAAATTTTAATGAGCTTTCGAGATTTGCGACATTGTAGGACAATAAATGGCATAGTTCAAACTGCTATTGGTTGTTACTATTGCTAACTATATGTGTGTTCGTTTACTCAAAATTTGTACAAATTGTTACTGAATGTTGTTCGTTTACTCTACAGTACAATGCAAAAGATCTTGGCCGATTACAAGAAGTTACTGAACTTGTAAAAATTTGTACAAATTGTTGAGTAAACGAACACACCTATTATGATTCTTAGTACTAGTGTTGTTTAAAACCTCGTAGGTGCAGCCGCATTCAAACACGATGTCTGATAAGAATTTGGCATCATATTCTGATTGAGCCATTATTTTACCATTAAGCCATGTATATTTTTTATCATTAATATATATACAGAATTCTCCTTGGCGGATTTTCAATTCTCTTTTATTTGATAACGATTTCACGATCTGTCTTAGGTTGTATCGAGTAGTTTGTTCGTCGTATGTGTAATCTTTGTGAATAAAAATTCGATGCTCGTTCAGTTTGCCTTTAGCGGATAAAATAGCTTGAACTTGACTAAATGAGTCCAGAGTGAATATAACAGTTTTTCCTCCAGATAGCATTCTGCTACATCCTTCAACTTGTCATCCAATACTTCGCACAATTTGTTCCAAGAGAATACGTCTTGTTGATTACTGGTTTGCGACATTAGGTGTGTTCGTTTACACAACAATTTGTACAATTTTGTACAAGTCCAGTGACTTCTTGTAAACGACTACAGTCTTTTGCATTGTACTGGAAAGTAAACGAACAACATCCAGTAACAATTTGTACAAATTTTGAGTAAACGAACACACCTATTTTTTGGCAGGATAAATTTTTTTTCGGTGTACCAACAATTTCCTCTGGAGATGTCGATAATAGTGTTCTCTTAAAACTCATTAGCTTTGAAATGTAGGATAGTGTAAACTATTCGATAAATAATCGATATTGGTTTGATGGTTATCGATTCGACAATCAGCTGTTGTTCGTTAGAACAGTACAGATGGTTTGTTTATTTTGGTTTAGTGTGTTAGTAGATTTGGATTGCTTTCCAGTAAATTTCTTGTGATTAAGCGAAAATAAACTTTTAAATTGTTGAAAAAAACAGCTCACCACGAACTTTTGGATGCCAAACTTCATATACAGTGTGTGCAGCAAGTTGAGAGCGATGAGTCGACAACAAAATATGAACTGGGAAGTGGCTATTTTAATATTTATTCACCGAAGAATTTGGAGGTCTTCACTAACACAATAAATGTACAAAATGTAATGATAAATGTACAAAATGTAATAATATTTGCACCGTCCGTCACATCCTTTCTGAATGCCCGTCTCTACATCAAGAACACAACCTAATACTACACAACAAAGGATTGGATATTCTTAAAACTCCTATAAATTGAAAATGTCAACACAGTTTTTGAATTTATATTATATTGTAAAATACACATTTAATATGTACTATAATCATTATACCAAAAAATACTCTGTAACTAAATTTGGATAGCTGATGGCCTAAGCTGCTAATGTTATTCTCCAAATTTATCTTATATTTATATAAGAATTTGCTGAATTTTCATCTTCTATTGGAAATAATTACTCGACATTGAATGAAGACATCCAGAGCCAGATGCATGGCAGAATAAGAAGGTAATCTCATTTGAAAAAACCGTCCTTGAGCTGCCAAATACAACCCTACATTCCAAACAATATGAAAGTTGTTGTTGTTGTATGTCAATGACAACAATAACAAAATATTGTTTGTTTACATTTTATCTAGTATATAATTTTTTGGAACAAATACATCTCAATTATTAATTTATTTAAATTAGCCAAGCGATGTAACATCATCTTTGGCACTATTGCGAGAGATAGTGTGTTCCTTTCCGTGAACCATTTGATTAGTGTAATTCTGGACTGCAGATACAATAACTGCGAAAAATTGTCAAGAAAGATGGCAAGCAATATGCCTCAAGACACCAAATTTAATTGATGAATTGTGAAACACAACGTGGAAAATGTACTAACTTGGATGTTTTTTTACTGTTATTTGTGTTATTGCAGATATTAGCTGGTACCTCTGGTCTCGTATATTGAGAAAAGGATGAATCAAGGAAAAGAGGGTTTGCTTGCCAGTAGTGTTTAAGTAAGTCATTTCCTTGATGTCGTCAACGATATTCATCAATTGATGACCGTAACTAGCGTATAACTTTTTTCGTTGTCAGCGAAAAGCTGGTAAGTAATTGAATTGGAGCGCTGATAGATGGAATTATATTTTTATATATAGAATGTGTGTTGCTTGTTACAGGTCACCAAAACAGCCGAATCACAGTGTTCTAGTCGTGCTGTTGCTTGTATTCCTCGTGTCCGTCGTGGTTGTTGTTGTTGTAGTCATCGCTCTTGTCAGTTGCTTGTTATGTTAACCTTATATAACAACGGCGTAAGCCGCTGCGTATACGACGTCGTGATTGTGTGCATTACAGCACACAGTCATCGTGTGTTCCTCTTCACACAATTTTTGTTTTTCTTTTTTGTCGATGTGGCATCACTGATAATTGCAAATGTCAGGCACCAAAGACAACGACAAATTGCATCATTCTAATAAAATTGTGGTGCCGGCAACATCCCTGAAAAGGAAAAAAAAATTAACAAAGTGTAATTCGTGAATATTGGGAAGTAAATCCCAACCTCACTCAATTCGCATAACGAATAAGTAATTTCCCAATTGGAAAATTATTTCATAGCCCCAAGCAAGGGTAAAACCATAAGAAACGGTGAGTTTAGTGGAAAAGAAAATTTGTTGAATTCAATTATAAAGAATTCGTGTGTTTTCCTGATTGCAGTTGTGAAATTCATAATTACACGTGTTGCCGCATTCGTGCACTACAACCACCGGCAGATAACCTCGTTTAATTAGTGCAACGGCGAACAAATTAGTTGAGGAAAACCAACCATCGTTTTAGCCCGCTTTATGGAACAATTAAACAATTTGCAATAAAAAAGGAAAATTAAATCCGCCACCACAGCCTAGAATTTTTTTTTGTCGGCCATTATCCACGTTGTGTAACTAACGTTACATTAAGCCACCACAACCACCTCGAAAAATAGAACTTTCTGGAACTTTTTGCCAGCATTCCCGTTTGCGACACAATAGAAGGAAGCCACAACTCACAGAACCACCTTCACACAAAAGCATCCATTAACAACATTGTGATTGCCGCCATTTTATACACAATTTCAATCTGCATTAGAGAGGAGATGTTAATCCAAATTAAGGGTAATGCCTACCCTCCAACTGTAAGTACGCAATATAACACACAGATATAGTCGGTGCAACCATCCTGCTCCTTCCTGGTAACCCATACCAACCAGTTACAGACCGGGAGGTGTGGGACCAGTCTTTTTTGCTGTTTTCCTCGACGGTGAAGCCGAGTAGTCATCTTTATATTTTGGAAACCAGTTCCTACATCCAGCCCTCGACGTCAGCAGAGCAAATTATTTATTTCTTTCTCTTTTTAAGTATTCTCTTGGCATTGCACTTTGTATGCACACATACATAGCCATAGCCCTGTATGTATGTGTATAAGAAATTAATGTTGTTGTTGGACCTGTAACGGTTCGTCTCCGCGTGCAAAAAGAAGATGAAGATAATCATGAAAGCTTTGCAATAACGGTTTAACAGAAACGTTTTAGTGTACGTTGTTGTTGTATTGTTCTCATTTCCATTTTCGAATAAGAAATTTACAACAACAACATCTTTCTGTTTCTTTCTATCAACGATAAATCCAACTCACTTTAGTGAGAGAAAACAAATTCTTGCTCTCTTTGATGATTTTTTTTATCTCTTTTTTTTTTTTGGGAAAGAGAAATAGTCGGCTAAACCTACAACAGATTTCTCCTATCTTTGGAAACTTCATTTAAAACTCCGCGCCTTCTGATAAAAAGCATTTAAGAAATTTTTATACGTCGAGACTACGTTGCAGGTCGACAGATTGTGATTATCGTATACCGTACAAATTTATTGGATGTTTTTATTGAATTTCGATCTTTAAGAATATTATGTTTACGATCCATAAACATCATCTTTATTTATAAATCATATCAATCGCATACCTCGGTTAAAATATACGCATATATAGACATATGTATACCCAATTTTAAGAATCTTTTCGACGTTAAATTGACCTGTGGTCAACCAAAATAGTAAATGATACTTTTTTTTTGTTGATGCGGACATTTCCGATTTTTTTTGTTTTGTACTGCATATGGTATATATATGCATATGCTCTAATTGATAATTTTACCTGATAATTATATAATGTCAATCCCATTATTTATGATCTCCGTCCATCTATCCTTATTGGATATTCACCTTCAGCATTTTATCCAGTGAGCTCATTTGGTAGAAAAATTGAGGGTAGTATTAAATATTTTGGTGCACAGTGGCACGAATGGGAATGACATGCAAAAACAAATTTGAATTTTGTATACATTTCTGAACTGAATATAAATTGAATTGTTTTTTTTACTGATTTTGGGAACTTAATATCAGTTAGATAATAATCAAATAGTGATTAATTATAAAATTACCTCTAAGCATTTATTGATTGTTCTAATTATAACGAATAGTTATAAATAAACATGTTTTGAATTCTGAAATTAATCATCATGAGGTTCTAATTGAGCAATATAAGGTAAGGTAAAGGTAAGGGTCAGCCAAGCCAAATTCTTGGGAGTCATCATTATCGATGAGACTCATTGGGGATTTTGTAGAAAATCCATTGGGAGGGCATGGTATCCCAACAAACACCTTGGGTACCCATATCAACAACAACAACATCATATCATTTTTTTGAAATAAAGCATCCTGTTTGTGATTGTGAATTAATAATGAATCAATTTTGTTTATGGCTAGTCAGGAGTGGCCACTGAGCTAGACCGAATTTCTTCAATGGCAAGTGTATACCAGCGACATCTTGGTATGCCTCATTCCCCTTTACACTCCAAACTAGTTACATAACATGCTCTGTGACCGCCACGCATGTTCGCCCCTACTAAGACTTCCCCATGTAAACCAACCATGCCTGACCGTCGTCGCATTGCCTGCTCTGGACCCTTCATCGTATATTGCGTAGACGAATCCTTGTGTCGTGCTTTCCGTAACATTCCCCGAAATTGAAACACAAGTGTTGACAAGCGGAACTTGTTGAAATTTGCTCATGGTGGCTTTGTTGGTCGTTTTGTCATCTGGGAATCGTTTTGTCCTCGAAGGAATACAACTTTAGTCAACCCAAGATGGCTAATACCTATTTGTCTCGCCTTAATAAACTGAAGCAATCAGCAAGCATGTCCATGATCCACGCATCAAGGTCTTCCCTCACATCCGCCGTCTCAAGATCTCAATGAGAACAACGTTGAATTGGTTAAGAACCACTTTTCTGTTGTTCCCACCAAGCTATTATCCATTATTTGTAATATAGACTGAATTCTGTAACGTCAGATTCTTGGCAAATGACTGCAAATGTCTGAAGTATTGTGTTTCATAATGCCGTAATACTTAACAAATGCGAAGCTATGTAGTTCAGAACGTCACAATTGCGCAATTTATAACGCAGGTAAAAACCAAACATGTATCATTTATATTTCTGATGCATTTATTGAAATATGTTGACGAAGTTTAAAAACAACATAGCATCTGACGATACGGAAGTCAGCCCTAGTCTTCTGCTTTTTCATTAGAATCTCTTCGACGGCTGTACACAAAATAATAAAGACTGACATAATAAAAAATAAAAAAAAAAAAGCATTTTATGCGTTTGTGGGCTAGGTAAATAAATATTGTGTCATTTCGGGTCCATATCTCAGAATGTGTTAATTTTCCCAAGCACGAAATAATATGTTTTAGCCTTGATAACTTTCCAATTTTTTTATTATTAAACATCAATGATGCAAAAATGCATATCATCTACTATTCATATCATCTAAATAAGACAAATTTATACATACATTAACAAATGCTGTAGTCATGCTTACGAATACGCGCTATAAAATTTTCGGCACGCCTTAGTCCATCTTGCAACTTGATCTATTTTTTGGAGTCATTTCTCTCGATAGTTATCGTGCCAACAAACATTTTTGTTGGTTACCGTACGATTTTTTGAGCTTTGGCTCATGTCAGGAAGCAAGGACTTGCTCATGTTTGAGAGAAATATTACGTTGTGCAAAAGTTGGTCCCATCTCACTCCTTTCAACTATTGGGACCACTAGTAGGAATTCTTGAAGCTTTTGAACCAATATGTCTGGAAACAAAGAAACAAATTATATCGCTCTAAACAAGACCACAAGGAATACCTTTGGGAAAAATGTCAAATAGATCCTCTAACATTTTTGTTCTTTGATTTGTTGTACTTTTGGAAGAACTTTTTTGATGTGCAAATTTCGGACAAAGCGAAAGTATGTACTTGCCCACGAAAAATCATGCATGCTGCAAAATATATCATGACGTGCGTCAAAACTGTATTTATGCCAACAATTTTCTGTGGACACACCCAAGGGATGAGACCGATACAGTCGATCTATCATCTATATCAAGAAGAAATATTACGATGTGCAAATTATGGACCAAACTGGTTACTTACCCGTACGCACCATATCAGCGAAAATATTGAACTTTTTCGGGGGTTGTACACAAGTTATACTCCAGCCGGACGAACAAACAGGAATAATCGACTCCAAATTATAGGAAAATTTTAAATTTAATTTTAAATAATAAAATTGGGTTTGAAATTTAAAATGTAAACATAACTGACATATGTATATTTTAACATATACATACAAAGTTTGTCAAAATCATTTTGCCAATGAAGGGACGGCAAAGCGAATACAACTCTGTGAGCTCTGAGCGTGAGGTTACCTTGTATCATTGTATCATGAGCCAGATGCAGTAAAAACAGAACTTATAGCCAGTTTCTGTATGTCGAAAGAAGAATGTGTGCGAAAGAAACACGTCCAAACTCTTGTGTGTTTTTCAAATTTGTTTTTTGTTTTGAAGCAAAAGCAAAGGTAAAACTATTTCGAAAACTAAAGTTCGGGCGTGTTTCATTCGCACACATTCTTCTTTCGACATACAGAAACTGGCTGTTAATATTAAAATACGTAAAATTGAGGAAGATGTTAAAAATTGTTTTGCCGTTGGTAAACAATTTGAAGCAATGTATGCAAGAAAAATTCAAGATTTGGAAATCCAAAATTATATACAGCGTAGAAGACTGAATAGGGCTGATATTGTGATAAATGGACTGCCGAATGCCATACATGACTTAAGAGAGCCTGTTATTAAAATTGCGGAGTTATGTAACATGAATCTGAATCCGTCAGATATACATCGCACTTGTTATATGTCACAGGGGAAATCAGTCCCAGTTAAATTTATTTCCGTTTATACCAGAGACTCAATTATGGCAAACTACAACAAGGGATGTCACTTAACACTGTCGGACATTCTTGTTGGTGAGGTGCGAAATAAAGTATACCTAAATGATCACTTGCATCAAGCGGCCTCCAAGCTTCTGTTCTTATGTCGTACATTGAGAAGAGAAAACAAAATTCTGAAATATAAACTTTACATCCCATATAAACTTTACATACATTTAGACATCCCAAAAGTGTTTGTGACATTCCCTAATGGTACCAATGGTACTCTCGACGTGGGGCAGTGTGCCTACCACTTTCAGCCCTATTTGAATTGGGTTTTCGAATGTTACAGAGTAGTATTACTTATATGCTTATTAAATTTTCTCAATGATAGATTTTTTTCATTATCATCTTTGCTTTTGTTTTCCTTGTCCTTAAAATTTTTTAGAGCTACATGTTAAATTTCTTTTAGGTAATCATAGCCATGAACTTAAACAATATTGGATACATTATCTACGATAATCAGTTTTTTCGATCGAATTTGATAAATCTGCAGCAGAACTTAAATGTAATGCATTTTAATTCTCAAAGTTTAAACATTAATCTTAATTTATAAAAACTATCGGAAATTAAAAGTATTGTTGATGACAGTAACTTGGACGTTGTTGGTATTTCTGAAACGTGGTTAACGCCGTCTATTCCCTCAGAGATGGTGAATGTCTGTGGGTATTCTTTCTGCAGAAATGATAGGCCCGATCGCAGAGGGGGTGGTGTTGGCTTTTTGATTTCCTCGAAATTAAAATATAAAGTTATTTGCGCTGGCAATAAATTTGGCTGTGTCGAATGCTTATTTATAGAAGTTACAGCGAAAACTGTAGTGCGGTTCTGTAACTCCTTAACGACAGAATTAACGACGAATGGCGGTAGTTAACGATAATTTTCGGTAAGTGCTATTCTGTATACCAATTTTAACGATTTTTGTCGGTAAATTTTGTCGTTAATTACCGAAAATTATTGTTAAGTTAACAACCAAAAAAAAGTAGTTGTTAAGTCTTAACGACAGTACATTATTGCAATATTTTGCTAAATTCTTTTATCAACGGCGTTTTATATGAACATATGCTATGTCAATAAAGACGGTACACAAGGTAAATTCCGCCTTATTGAGAAAAATCTTCTTAAGGCATTTACATAAGGGTTAACTATGTAGGATAACAGGGGAAAGCTTCGCCACTGTTGTGCTTTCGGCTGCGCCGAAGAGGGGACGATATCTCATGCGAGAAATTGTAAAAGTGTTAAACACGACTTTATTAGTTATTTTGTATGTATACGTAAACAAACATCAGCTGACAGTTTATATCCTCGAAAAGCTAAGTGTAACCAGCAAAGATTAACGCACTGGATCTATTAAACCCAGTGGGTTAACCTTCAATAGTGTAACCGGGGTATTATAGATTTAAACTCAGCAACACTAATAATAAGAATGCTAAAAATGTCGTATATGTTCGGATTTCCGTACTTTTTATACACTACGCTATGAGAAATTCCATTTGATGTGGGCGTGAATTGAATATGTGAATATATAAACTCAAATGACGGTAACGTGGATCCACGTACATCATTGTAGGGGTTTAAGTCATGTCAAATTTCAAAGCTAAATATTCATATGGCAAAAATAACTCTTCTTTTTATTGCGGTGTTAAAAATTTATTTATCTGTACATTCATAAAAATACAATTAACTTCAAAGTGACCTTTTGACCAATGATTCTGATTACACTGTCCTGCCCACTTCTAACTTATAATGCCTTGCCGAGCTAACACGTGGATGCGAATGACACGTTTATTCATATCCTGGAATAAAACCACGAAAATCTATGAGATTTATTTACCTCCTAGAAGTACATACATACACACTTGACGCTTTAGAAGTTGAAAGTAGACTTGTGTTACGCATTGTTGGAATACTTGCAGATACTTATGTTAGCCGCATTTCTTCAAAAAGCGTACCTTTCTTCCTCCCTTACGCGTTTTTTTGCCTGATATTATATCAAAATATAATATTTGACAATTTGTCTTTCGATCGATATTCGTCGGTATGTGCTAACGATTTCTACAATCGTAAACATAAAGTTACAGAATAGCACATTCGTTAACTCAACCGAATATTTTTGTTAACTACCGATGTCGGTTCGTTATTAAAAAAAGTTACAGAATCGCACTACTTTTAATAGGCGTAGTATATTTACCTAATGGTAACTTCCAAACTTTTGAAAATGAAGTTTGTGACCTCCTATTATGCTACAGTAACTTCGTTTTAATGGGTGACTTTAATAATAATCTCTTTGACCCTTCATGGTCTTACGCTGTGCGACAATCCTGTTTAAGAAAGAATATTAAAATTATACATAATAACTGTCCGACACACTATGACACTTTTCACCAATCAACATCTCTGATTGATTATTTCGTAGTACCTCAATATGACTCTGTTCAGCATTCAGGTCAAGCTATATGTCCGAATATATCCAAACACGCATTGATTTTTTTTTCGATGAGCTATCCTCCTAGGCGTACTGAATCCTTTTATGAATATGTTGCCTACAATGATTCCTGTATTGAAGAGTTAGAAGAAAAGGCAGCAAATGCAGGTTTGGAACGAATTTTTGCTATTCCACATGTTGACGGCCAGTTGAACATATTAATGGAAGGTCTAACTTTTGTGCACAATGTTTTTAAAAGGAAAAAGAAAAGTAAATTACAGCAGTGATAATTGGATACGTTCCCCTCATATTCGTTACAATGAATCTTTGTCTGATTTGGCGTATAAAGCCTATCTCGAGGCCAAGTCTGAGGACAAATGGAGGGTATACTGCAAATTACGAAATAGAACAAAAAATATTAAAAGGAAGTTCAAAAGAAAAGCGCATTCACAGTTATTCGAAACTTGCAGTAGTCCAAAGGAAATGCGGAACGTAATTAGAAATCATGGCTTAATTAACAAAGACAATTATTGCTCCAATGATGATGGCTTGGCTGCTAATGAGATGAATTCATTATTTGTTAATAACCAGTTAGATCCTCAAGGTCGAGTTGATGATTGGCTAAGTTTTACTGACCATGAACATGGGTTCTCATTCTCTGGTATAACCTAAAATGAAATGATGGAGGCTTTTTCCAAAGTAAAATCTAACGTTGCGGGCAATGACTGTTTTCCAAAAAAGTTTTTTAGGTTGGTCTTTCAGTACATTTCAAGATTTTTTACACCTCATCAATACCATTATATTGACTTCTACTTTTCCTTGTGGCTGGAAGACTGCAAAACTCAACCCCATCAGAAAGAAAAATCATGGTGCCCCTAGTTGTGAATATCATCCGATTCATGGTTTAATAAGAAAGGTTAGCCAAAGCTTCCTGTCAATTTAAATTTTTTCTTTCGACTATTCCTAAAACGTCAAAACAATATACACAATCCTTGTATGTGTGTGTGCTGTTTGAATAATATGCCAAACAATTTTAAAAACAATCGAATTCAATGGTTTTTAAATTCGTGTTTAGAATATTAGAATGGAAGAAATTTGTCAGCTTATCATTGAAACAAACATTTTATCACATCCGAAACTCGATTATGTGGAGAAACCTTGGACCTTCATTCATTTTTCGTGTTTTTTATAAAATGCTCAAAATTGGTATTGTAAACAAACCCACTTGTTGCTTTTTTGTTTACCTCTTTATTATACCATGATCCGATTATTTTATTGCCAGTTCTTTCAAAAGTAGTTAAATATTTGCTGGGTGGTCAAATAATTGCATACATTGAAAGCAAGAGTATGCTTAATGATTGCCAGTGTGGATTTCGAAATGGCAGAGGAACATCCATGTTGCTATCTGGTTTAACGGATACTACGAGAAGATACCTTGCCCAACACTTGGTTGATTGTTATCACTTGGTTAAAAAACTTAGCAGTATTTATAATTTCAATAGGACCGCTTGCAAATTGTTATATATACTCCTATCTTTGTGATAGGAAACAATTTGTATATGTTAAAAACTGTTCTTCTAATGTTCTTGTTCTATATTTAAACGACTTATATACGTATTTGGATAGCTGGTGTACTCCTTATGCTTTTTGCGGGTGATTACAAATACATTAATGTACTGCAATCGAAAGTTGATCTTGTTTTAAAAAAGCTTAGTGATTGGATGTTAAATAATCATCTTCGTGTAAACCCTTCTAAAACTACAGCAATGTTATTCTCAAACAGAGACCTTCCTAGCTTGCAATTAAAATATAGGGGAGTGAATATAGAATTTGTACATCATATGAAATGTTTAGGGGTAGTATTGGATGACAAACTTACGTTTGAATACCACATAGACACAGTGGTTGCGCATACGAATTTTGCCCTTCGGCAGTTGTACAATACAGGGGCCTAATTATGAGATTCGATATCGAGTTGTTTCGAATCGAGCACTCGAATTTGGTATGATAGCATTCGATATCGCGCAAAATTATCGATTTATCGGTAAAATATTTGCGAGACTTTACTCGTAGCTAAATTACCTACGAGACAAACAAAAGGAACAAAAAAAAAAAGAAGTGAAATGTGCAAATTGGTCGTTGCTTTCGTTTTATAGAACAAAAGATAAATTGGCAAATAAATGTGAAAGAAAAAAATTAAATTAAATGAATTATGTCATGTTAACACCGGCATTTGGATTACGTTGTTCGCTCACACAATTACGTACACGAACTAACCCCGTTCATACTACACGATACATACATAATTCATAGTAACAAAGTTATTTTTTTATTATTTTTGTTAACTGTTTTAAATGGAAATTTTACACAAAAACAACGTAATATGATTTGAAATCAACAGGAAAAAGAATTACCTTTCCTCCAAATATTTATTCTGTATGAACCTGCACAACTTTCATTCATGTTTTCTATTTTTTCTTCCAATTGTTGGTATAAAATAACTCCTTACAAGCACTCGATTGTTCCGGAGAAAATTGGATGTGTTGTGGGCATAGCTTTTGCTCCATTTGCTTCACAACATGCTACGGTGTGTTGGAAACCGCGCCACTTCCCAAAAGAGACGGCGTTGCTGCCAGCTGCAATGTTGGTGGGACAGATGATAAAATTGTTCCCTGAAATTGCAAACACGAAAGGACATAATTGAAAGCCTCCTTCGTCAGCCTGAATCTCTGTCGAAGTCTGCAAAGAAATATTTTTATCAGGGTTTAAAAGCCAGCATCTAAAAACATTAGCATTAGCTGTACACTTCAACTTCTACACAATATTGAAACACACGGCTAAATAAGCAACCGAACGCATATTTATTTTTGTACATTTTTGCTTATTTCGTTTTTTACGCCTAATCTTTTTTGTGTTAGGCATAATCGACAACCACGCTACATACATATTAAGCAGTCGCCTGACCATTCGTAAGAACGAATTAGCATCCCAGGGTGGTTTTTTGATTAGACTTGCCAACGAAGTAATAAAAAATATCATTTAATTTAAAGAATACTAATTATTATTGTTTAAAAATAAAAAATATATATATTGAACAGCTTCACCAAAAATTCACATGTCCTTTAAATGAAAAAGTGGAATTAATTATATCGTGATTTTTAATGCATTACACAGGTAACCCTGATCTCAAAAACAATTGTTTGCTGAAAACCTGGCTAAGCAGTTGAAACTTTGTTGCTTATTCTCTTTTCTGATATGTGTTGATCATATGTGCTGCAAAATATGAGTATGCGTGTCCGATGCTTTTTTATTAAAGGGACAATAACAAAATAGCATCAGCATCGCTAGCAATATTTTTGTGAAATTTGTTGCTACATGTTGCCGTTGTTCATTGTTGCTAAACATATTTCGAAGAAATTTTAGCAGACAAAGCTGCAAATATTCGGTGCTTTTGCTAATATGGCGTTAGCATTTTAAACCCTGATTTTTATACAATTTAAATTAATACATTTTTATATTTCATACTTCAAAATACTTACACAGCTTCTGGTAAAGACAAAGGTTCACTTTGTGTACGGATTTGTTTTCTAATTAAATTAACATTTGTTTCATCTTCTTCATCAGAAGATGATAATAAAAAAAACACAGAGGGTTCCATTTTATTTATTTTTTCTTAAAATATCGCGCCAACCATCAATTGTTTTTTAATATTTCTATTTGACACAAACCACCGTACATTTATTAAGGTAGATGCATCAGCAATCAGTTATAACAATGTCAAAAAGATTTTGCAATAATAATTTCGTACATTTTCGTAGCACAACTTCATTCCGAAAATATTGTTCAATGTGTTATTCAAACAATTCGATAGATATTCAATACTTTTCATTCATAATTTTGTTTTTTTTTTTAATTTTCGTTTTAAGTTATATATATTGTTACGAATGTAACTGATAGGTTTAAGTTAATTTAGTTTAATTTCCGTTAATTTAAAAATTTGAATTGTAACGTAACGTTTTATTACGCAGTTATTTTATTTAAGCAACAACAACTACCATGTAGAACTCTCTTCATCATTCTAGTCGTTACATTACCTTTTGTTAATGTTCTTTTGTTTGTTTTGCCATAATCATGTAATTATTGTTTAGTTTGTTACTTCTTTATTGCACTTGTTTGTTGTTGTAGTTACGTCATTACTGTGCTTGTCGTCCAATTGTATTCCCCCATGTATGTATGTGAGTATGGTTGTTCGCTTAGTGCGAATGTGCGTCTGTGTGTTCGCTGCACAGATTCGAGATGTTGCCATATGTGTTCTGGAGGACTCTAGAACAGGGAGACTTTGGGGTATAAATACCGGGGAAATGGCAATGACGGAGTAGTTGTGTTTTAAGCGTTGAACTGAACAGATCGGTTAAAGAAGTGCTGCGTGCTAACTAGATACAAGCTGTGTGCTTAGTAATTAAAGTCGGTTCCGAATAAGTGTAATAAAGTAAATAAAGCATTGTAAAAACGTAATCTAAAACGAACCCTGTTTTATTTGGTACAAATCGTATCGGGGAATAAAACAACGTCTACACGGAGATTATTTAAATCTAATTCCGTAACAATTGGTGTCAGCAGTGCGATTACGATCATCCTACAATGAAGTTTAAGGATCTACGAGTGGAAGACTTGAAGAAGGAGCTAAGTAAGTTGGAGTTGTGTTCTACTGGCAACAAGGCCGAACTACAAAAACGCTTGTTGGAAGAGTTCGAGCGCCGTGGAATGAACATCGACGAATATGAGTTTGATATTAGAGATGAAACTTCAGACGCGGTTCCGAGTTATACGGAGGTTGCAAAAGTTATTGCAGTAACGTTGGCGAAGGAATTTAATAAGAGAATGGAAGAGGAATCTATTGCAATAAATGAAAGCTTCAAATGTCTGACGGAGGAATTCGACGAAAAATTGGAAGAATTAGAGGCAAAAATCAGCGAAAGACTCGAGAATATTACGCAAGTTATTGGAAAGCGCTTCGAGGTTGTGGAAAACCATTTAAAGAAATTGGATAGGCAATTTCTGGCCCACGACGAGAAGATTGTGAATCTGGAAAAGAAAATGTCTGAACTGGAAATCAAAGGAGGACCAGTGCGAGTTATTGATAACACTCTGAAATTCAAGCCTCCGGAATTCGACGGATCTACATCGTTTGATGTCTTCAAATTACAATTTGAGACGGTTGCTTCGAGAAATTCGTGGAACGATAACGACAAGGCGGTTCGACTACTTATGGCATTGAAGGGCGGTGCTGCTGACGTATTACAGAATATTCCCGCCGCTTCTAGAAACAGTTATGGAGATATAATGGCTGCTCTTGAACTTAAGTACGGTGGCGGACATAAGCAAGAGACAATGGTGAAACCTCAGGCTTGCAATGTGCAGAGGCTGGAAGTTGAGGACAACAATCCTCAGACCGTTGTCGAACTAATGAAAGATGCACTAATGCAGGTAATAGGTAAAGTGAAACGAAGGGCTGGCAAAACGAGAAGGACTTGCTACAACTGTCGGAAAGCTGGACACATTGCACGAGAATGCAGATTGCAACGACCAAGGACCAGATCCGCCTCACCGCCTTTGAAAAGCGAAGACCAACTTGTGGCTAAGAATCCGAAAAATGAGACATCAGGTGAATCAAAAAAGTAAATTCCGTCAATCACGAAGCGCCGCTGGCAGATGATGAAAACGATGGTCCCACAATCTCTATAGCCATAGTCCAGCAGGAGAATCACAACTTAACAGCTAAAGGCTTTATCAATGGTGCATTACGTACCTTGACATTGGACACCGGTGCAACAAAGTCCATTATTAGACCGGATTTGGTAAAAGGGAAGGTATTGCCGTTAAATGGAGTCAAATTGCGGACGGCCACAGGCGAGACTACAACGGTGCATGGAAAGGCCTACCAAAGGCTGAGCATGGGTAGAAAATCTGTAAATTTCGATTTTGTAGTGGCCGATATTATGGACGAAGTTATACTTGGTGTAGACTTCATGATTGCCTTCGATATAAACCTGGACATAAAGCACCGTGTGATGACTTGGTCCAATGTGGAAATACCGATTAATGTGGGCTACAAAGAGAAGAAAAGCATGGGTCGTCCTAGCGCAGAATCTGACGAAATCGCTGTAGATGTTCGTACGCTGAAGGTGGAATCCGCCGAAAAATGGCCAGTACGAAAGCGGAAAAATCTCGCAACGAGGAGGAAAAAGCGAAGATGTACGTCGAGGAAACGTCCATCGAAAAGCGGCCGTACAACAAGGAAGGACAAGTCCGATGAAGACCAGGTGGCACATAGGAAGGTGACCACAAAGAAAGAAGGTATAACGTCAAGATTCCTGGAGAGAAAGCAACGTCCAGAAGAGCAGAAGTCCAAAGCTGACGCAGTAGAGGGTACATCTAAATCGGTTGCCACCACTACGGAACGAGAACTGCGTCTAGGCAAGAGGAACAGGCTTAAGCGGGAGGCAGTGTTACCAATGCCCATACCACAGAGAGGGAACTGTGCCTATTCGGGACGAACAGGCTTAAGCGGGAGGCAATGTTACGAATGTAACTGATAGGTTTAAGTTAGCTTAGTTTAATTTCCGTTAATTTAAAAATTTGAATTGTAACGTAAAGTTTTTATTACGCAGTTACTTTATTTAAGCAACAACAACTACCATGTAGAACTCTCTTCATTATTCTAGATGTTACTTTACCTTTCTTTAATGTGCTTTTATTTTGTTTTGCCATAATCATGTAATTATTGTTTAGTTTGTTACTTCTTTGCACTTGTTTGTTGTTGTTACGTCATTACTGTGCTTGTCGTCCAATTGTATTCCCCCATGTATGTATGTGAGTATGGTTGTTCGCTTATGGGTACTTTACACGATATGTTTTTTGCATATGAGTTGTCACTTCTCCCATACAAAATGTGTATGCAAAGTGACTACTCATATGTAAAAAACATATCGTGTAAAGTACCCATTAGTGCGAATGTGCGTCTGTGTGTTCGCTGCACAGATTCGAGATGTTGCCATATGTGTTCTGGAGGACTCTAGAACAGGGAGACTTTGGGGTATAAATACCGGGGAAATGGCAATAACAGAGTAGTTGTGTTTTAAGCGTTGAACTGAACAGATCGGTTAAAGAAGTGCTGCGTGCTAACTAGAGACAAGCTGTGTGCTTAGTAATTAAAGTCGGTTCCGAATAAGTGTAATAAAGTAAATAAAGCATCTAAAACGAACCCTGTTTTATTTGGTACAAATCGTACTGGGGAATAAAACAACGTCTACACGGACATTAGTTAAACCTAATTCCGTAACAATATTTATATCTAAATCAAAGTCTACAATAAAATATAAGGAATTAAAATCATCGCACATTCTGCAGACTGGTTCTCCAGATGCATAATTTGTGCGATGAGCATTAATATGACAGAAACGATAGTATCTACTAGGTCTGGCAGGAATATTTATTCTAATAGATGAAATAAGGAAATCTGAAGATATATCGCCATTCAAAATTGTTTGTACCATAATTGTATTAAACATTACACGTCTGCTTTTTAATGTTGGTAATCTAATTAGCTGCTGGTATAAGATGGCAAGACAAAATCACTATTCCAATAAAAGCCTCTTAAAGCAAAAAGCAAGAATTGTTTTTGGACAGATTCAATTTTATCGGAGTATTTCGTGTAATATATGGATGAGTAAGTAGTGTTGTAGGAAAAAAATTGAGCAATGGAATCTCATAGGATGGTCTATAAGGATCATGTAGAGGGCGGGCAGCTCAGGGCCAATAACTGGTTCTGGTTCCTTACCACAACATCAATTGGATATCCACTAAAAATAACCTCTAATTTGAACTGGTACTGTGTGTCCGCATGTTTTAATATTCAAATCTTCATCCAAATGTGTATCGTACAATTAATGTTAACTTATTAGAATAAAAATATAGTATACACCTGGCACTAAACATGTAATGTAACTGGAAGGAAGCGGAAAGAATGCCCCATAACCGGCGAGCTCAAGCCGCTGCCAAAAACATAGAGTGTCATCACTTTGTTCACCACATATCCGTTACACAATAATTTTTGATACCTTTATGTAAAACCGCAGATTTATTTGTTCAAAAAGTACACTTGTTCCGAATGAGAATCAAAACGGAACACACGTTTTTGGGCGAACATTGTTCGCTCGTGTAAAAACAAAAATGGACTTTAAAGGCATGATGTAAGAAAGGGCATTATAGAAATATAGAGATAATTGAAATTATTTGATTTTGACAATGTTTTAATACAATTGTTTAGTAAAACTTTACAGATCTATTTTACAAAAGTGTCATAAAGATACATTAATCAAATCTATTTGGCTTCGTACGGCTTCATAAGATTTTCGGAGAATTTCTTTATATTTTCTACCCCTCGTACTTCCTTCTCCAATAAGGGTAATTTTGTTACATGAAAATCTTCGTAGAGGTCTGCAATTTGGTCCAAATACTTTTCTTGGATCTATAAAGTAAATAAAAATTCAATGAGCAACACATTTTCATGAAAAGAGCAATACAACATATGTATTTAGCTTTTACTTTGCATACCTTGTATCTGGAAGCGCACATCGCACATGGTTGTTGGTTTTGTTTCATAAACAACAATTGATTGACTATTATGTTATGGGTATCAATGCCACACTTTGTTAGTTCTTGGACCAGTCTCTCCGTTTCGTACAACGATAAAAATTCCGCAATACAAACACATACGAATGTTGTTTGGTCCTAAATAATTAAATTGTCCATTACTAAATGCGCGAAATGACAGTTTTAATTACACTTACAGGATCACGAAATTGTTCATTAACCTGTCTTATAACATTTAGCATTTCATCAAGCTTCTGTGTAAGTGAATCAGCATTGACCGCCGGCATACCCAACAAACTTCCAAATTGGGTTATGAAGGGATTTATTTTCAATTTTAGCCTCTGCATTTTGCCCAAGCCCTTTTCCACTACTTGAGGAAATGACAATAATCGCAACGTGTGACCAGTAGGTGCGGTGTCGAAAATAACCACTGAAAAGTTCATTGCTTTAACAAGTCTTATAAAATAATCATTATTAGTATCGGGAAGTGTTGTTTATAATACACGTACTTCATAACTTCAGCATAACTCATTGCTTCATCAATTCCGGGAAGTGCTCCAACTACTTCATGAAGGAAGCCTTTGCTGAGACGCAAAGCCTCATTATCACCCTCAAAGTATTCGTCTGGCAGTTCGTTGAGACCAGCGTTCGGGTCAATTTCCATTGCAAACAGATTGGTAAATCCATTTACCTTTTGGCAATAATAAATAAATTATAATATCGTATATTATGTACAGTGGTGGGTCACACGGGAAGTAAACCACCTTTTTGGCAAAAAGGTTTTGCTTTAATAACCCAGCAAAATGTTTGCCTCCAAAGATGCAGTTAAATGATATGTACAAGTGATCTGGATGTGCATCAAATTATGCATTTTCACTGATGATTTTTACAAGAGCGTGACTACTGAAAGATGCACTCCAAAGCACTGCATTTTAACTAACCCTTTGGAAGTAGTTTTAAAAATTCGTACTTATAGGTACGACAAGTACTAAATGGTACTAAATTGGGTACAATTTGGATTTAGGTTGAACGGATAGAGCTCGAATCCTGATATTTTGAATTAAGGCTACAGTTGGAGGGTAGAATGGAAGTAGTTTTGAAAATTCGTACTTATGGGTACGAAAAGTTCTAAATGGTACTAAATTTCGTACAATTACGATTTGTACGATACTAAGGCTACTGTTGGAGAGTAGAACGGAAGTAGTACGAAAAGTACTAAATGATACTAAATTGGGTACATTTATGATTTAGGCGAACGGATGGAGCTGGAATCCTGAAATTTGAATAAAGGCTGGTGTTAGAGAGTAGTATTGAAGTAGTTTTGAAAATTCGTACTTATTTTTGATTTTTTAAAATAGTCTGGCTTAATCCCTTTTGTTGTTTTAATATTTAAAACAACAAGTTTATTAGTGGAGAAAGTTTGGCATTGTTCGCCAAGGGGTAAGGCAAGGAAGACTAGTTTCGATCCACGCCACTGGATCTCATCAGTTCCCTTTGTTCTTGTTTGTGGATATTCTCCACCGAAGTTATTTTTCAATAACTTCTTCAACAAGAAACTTTTTATACCCAAACATCAATCGTCAGCTCGAAGTATAAACGTAAACAAAGAAAAACCTTCAATGAGAAGTTTTTCTTTGGTAACCTAACACAACTCCGACGAAAGTGTTTACGAAACAAAGCAAACCTTCTTCCACTCGTATGTGTCGTTGATTTTTCAACAAATGCACATACCCAAATGCTGTTTGGTAGCTTATATACCAACAACACACAAAACCGTGCCAGTGTTTCTCAAATAGAACATTGGTGGCGTTTATTTAATTGGGATAGCTGTTACAATTTTGATTTTTCAAAATAGTCTGGCTTAATCCCTTTTGTTGTTTTAATATTTAAAACAACAAGTTTATTAGTGGAGAAGGTTTGGCATTGTTCGCCAAGGGGTAAGGCAAGGAAGACTAGTTTCGATCCACGCCACTGGATCTCATCAGTTCCCTTTGTTCTTGTTTGTGGATATTCTCCACCGAAGTTATTTTTCAATAACTTCTTCAACAAGAAACTTTTTATACCCAAACATCAATCGTCAGCTCGAAGTATAAACGTAAACAAAGAAAAACCTTCAATGAGAAGTTTTTCTTTGGTAACCTAACACAACTCCGACGAAAGTGTTTACGAAACAAAGCAAACCTTCTTCCACTCGTATGTGTCGTTGATTTTTCAACAAATGCACATACCCAAATGCTGTTTGGTAGCTTATATACCAACAACACACAAAACCGTGCCAGTGTTTCTCAAATAGAACATTGGTGGCGTTTATTTAATTGGGATAGCTGTTACAATTTTGATTTTTCAAAATAGTCTGGCTTAATCCCTTTTGTTGTTTTAATATTTAAAACAAGTTTATTAGTGGAGAAGGTTTGGCATTGTTCGCCAAGGGGTAAGGCAAGGAAGACTAGTTTCGATCCACGCCACTGGATCTCATCAGTTCCCTTTGTTCTTGTTTGTGGATATTCTCCACCGAAGTTATTTTTCAATAACTTCTTCAACAAGAAACTTTTTATACCCAAACATCAATCGTCAGCTCGAAGTATAAACGTAAACAAAGAAAAACCTTCAATAACAAGTTTTTCTTTGGTAACCTAACACAACTCCGACGAAAGTGTTTACGAAACAAAGCAAACCTTCTTCCACTCGTATGTGTCGTTGATTTTTCAACAAATGCACATACCCAAATGCTGTTTGGTAGCGTATATACCAACAACACACAAAACCGTGCCAGTGTTTCTCAAATAGAACATTGGTGGTGTTTATTTAATTGGGATAGCTGTTACAATTTTGATTTTTCAAAATAGTCTGGCTTAATCCCTTTTGTTGTTTTAATATTTAAAACAACAAGTTTATTAGTGGAGAAGGTTTGGCATTGTTCGCCAAGGGGTAAGGCAAGGAAGACTAGTTTCGATCCACGCCACTGGATCTCATCAGTTCCCTTTGTTCTTGTTTGTGGATATTCTCCACCGAAGTTATTTTTCAATAACTTCTTCAACAAGAAACTTTTCATACCCAAACATCAATCGTCAGCTCGAAGTATAAAGGTAAGCAAAGAAAAAAGTTCAATGAGAAGTTTTTCCTTGACAACCTCACACAACTCCGACGAAAGTGTCTGCGAAAACAATTCAAATCTCTTCCACTAGTATGTGTCGTCGAATTTTAACGAATGCACACACCAAAATTTGGTTGGTCTGCTTTACAGCAAAAACAACACACGTCGTGCCAGTGTCTTCAATTTGAAGCATTGTGGCGTTTTTTTTATTGGGATAGCGTTTGCAATTTTGTTTTTTTTTTTCAAAATAGTCTGGCTTAATCCCATTGTTGTTGTTTTAATATTTTAAAACAACTAGTTTATTAGTGGAAAAGATTTGGCATTGTTCGCCAAGGGGTAAGGCAGGGAATACTATAGTTTCGATCCACGCCACTGGATCTCATCAGTTCCCTTGTTTCTTGTTTGTGGATATTCTCCACCGAAGTTATTTTTCAATAACTTCTTCAACAAGAAACTTTTCATACCCAAACATCAATCGTCAGCTCGAAGTATAAAGGTAAGCAAAGAAAAAAGTTCAATGAGAAGTTTTTCCTTGGCAACCTCACACAACTCCGACGAAAGTGTCTGCGAAAACAATTCAAATCTCTTCCACTAGTATGTGTCGTCGAATTTTAACGAATGCACACACCAAAATTTGGTTGGTCTGCTTTACAGCAAAAACAACACACGTCTTCAATTTTAAGCATTGTGGCGTTTTTTTTTTTTTTTTTTTTTTTATTTGGATAGCGTTTGCAATTTTGTTTTTTTCAAAATAGTCTGGCTTAATCCCATTGTTGTTGTTTTAATATTTTAAAACAACTAGTTTATTAGTGGAAAAGATTTGGCATTGTTCGCCAAGGGGTAAGGCAGGGAATACTATAGTTTCGATCCACGCCACTGGATCTCATCGGTTCCCTTGTTTCTTGTTTGTGGATATTCTCCACCGAAGTTATTTTTCAATAACTTCTTCAACAAGAAACTTTTCATACCCAAACATCAATCGTCAGCTCGAAGTATAAAGGTAAGCAAAGAAAAAAGTTCAATGAGAAGTTTTTCCTTGGCAACCTCACACAACTCCGACGAAAGTGTCTGCGAAAACAATTCAAATCTCTTCCACTAGTATGTGTCGTCGAATTTTAACGAATGCACACACCAAATTTGGTTGGTCTGCTTTACAGCAAAAACAACACACGTCGTGCCAGTGTCTTCAATTTGAAGCATTGTGGCGTTTTTTTTATTGGGATAGCGTTTGCAATTTTGTTTTTTTTTTTTTCAAAATAGTCTGGCTTAATCCCATTGTTGTTGTTTTAATATTTTAAAACAACTAGTTTATTAGTGGAAAAGATTTGGCATTGTTCGCCAAGGGGTAAGGCAGGGAATACTATAGTTTCGATCCACGCCACTGGATCTCATCAGTTCCCTTGTTTCTTGTTTGTGGATATTCTCCACCGAAGTTATTTTTCAATAACTTCTTCAACAAGAAACTTTTCATACCCAAACATCAATCGTCAGCTCGAAGTATAAAGGTAAGCAAAGAAAAAAGTTCAATGAGAAGTTTTTCCTTGGCAACCTCACACAACTCCGACGAAAGTGTCTGCGAAAACAATTCAAATCTCTTCCACTAGTATGTGTCGTCGAATTTTAACGAATGCACACACCAAAATTTGGTTGGTCTGCTTTACAGCAAAAACAACACACGTCTTCAATTTTAAGCATTGTGGCGTTTTTTTTTTTTTTTATTTATTTGGATAGCGTTTGCAATTTTGTTTTTTTCAAAATAGTCTGGCTTAATCCCATTGTTGTTGTTTTAATATTTTAAAACAACTAGTTTATTAGTGGAAAAGATTTGGCATTGTTCGCCAAGGGGTAAGGCAGGGAATACTATAGTTTCGATCCACGCCACTGGATCTCATCGGTTCCCTTGTTTCTTGTTTGTGGATATTCTCCACCGAAGTTATTTTTCAATAACTTCTTCAACAAGAAACTTTTCATACCCAAACATCAATCGTCAGCTCGAAGTATAAAGGTAAGCAAAGAAAAAAGTTCAATGAGAAGTTTTTCCTTGGCAACCTCACACAACTCCGACGAAAGTGTCTGCGAAAACAATTCAAATCTCTTCCACTAGTATGTGTCGTCGAATTTTAACGAATGCACACACCAAATTTGGTTGGTCTGCTTTACAGCAAAAACAACACACGTCGTGCCAGTGTCTTCAATTTGAAGCATTGTGGCGTTTTTTTTATTGGGATAGCGTTTGCAATTTTGTTTTTTTTTTTTCAAAATAGTCTGGCTTAATCCCATTGTTGTTGTTTTAATATTTTAAAACAACTAGTTTATTAGTGGAAAAGATTTGGCATTGTTCGCCAAGGGGTAAGGCAGGGAATACTATAGTTTCGATCCACGCCACTGGATCTCATCAGTTCCCTTGTTTCTTGTTTGTGGATATTCTCCACCGAAGTTATTTTTCAATAACTTCTTCAACAAGAAACTTTTCATACCCAAACATCAATCGTCAGCTCGAAGTATAAAGGTAAGCAAAGAAAAAAGTTCAATGAGAAGTTTTTCCTTGGCAACCTCACACAACTCCGACGAAAGTGTCTGCGAAACAATTCAAATCTCTTCCACTAGTATGTGTCGTCGAATTTTAACGAATGCACACACCAAAATTTGGTTGGTCTGCTTTACAGCAAAAACAACACACGTCGTGCCAGTGTCTTCAATTTGAAGCATTGTGGCGTTTTTTTTTTTTTTTTTTTTTTTTTATTGGGATAGCGTTTGCAATTTTTTTTAAATAGTCTGGCTTAATACCATTGTTGTTGTTTTAATATTTTAAAACAACTAGTTTATTAGTGGAAAAGATTTGGCATTGTTCGCCAAGGGGAAAGGCAGGGAATACTATAGTTTCGATCCACGCCACTGGATCTCATCAGTTCCCTTGTTTCTTGTTTGTGGATATTCTCCACCGAAGTTATTTTTCAATAACTTCTTCAACAAGAAACTTTTCATACCCAAAGTTATATATTTATTTTTGGGGTCTACCTTTATGAATGTTAATGATATCATATAGTCGATTACCGGTTATTTTTCGAATTTATCGATAACAACGATTTTTTCTTCTCGACCGAGTCCCATCATACCAATATTCTTCCGTGTGGACATTTTATTCACGAGTAAATTCTCGATCGAATCGAATCTCATAATTAGGCCCCAGATTTAGTGTTGCCCCGTACGAAAAGGAAGAGACTAATTCATGTCCTTATTATGCCTAACATTCTGTACTGTCTAGAAGTATTTTCGGGTACGCATGCAAGGCAGCTGTCAAAACTGCAACTTGCTTTTAATAGAGTTAATAGAGTAGTGCGATATCTATATTCTCGACGTCTTTTTTACCACATTTCCCCCTGTGTTAATTCTTTTTTAGGCTGTTCCTTTCAATCATTTGTAAACTATAGACTTTTGTTACTGTTTTACAAGATATGTATACAAACAACAACATCCACAGTTTATAACAAACTACTTTAATTTCTTTAATTCGGTTCGAGTAAATCAACTAATCATACCCATAGTTGGACCTTATATGAATGAATCTTTTGCAGTTAGAGTAGCTAGGCTGTTTAATATACATATCGTCGGTGTCATGCTTAAGTGTTCCATACGCCATTTTTGACTTTTTGAGATACAGGTGGTTTCTAGGATTTTCCGGTATACTCTTTCTGAATTTTTAGTCGGCTTTCTCCTATCTGCTCTAGTTTCCGAGATATCCACACCTCGACCGGAAAGCATAAAGTTTTTTTCAGTTATGAAATTAATATTTTAAAAAGTTACAAGTTTAAAAACACATTTCAAAAATCAGAATTTCAATTTTCGATTTAGAAGTATTTAATTTATTGAGGCAAAGATTGAAAATTTTTTTGTCACTTTGTTCCATGTGATTTACAATATTTCACATTTGTGTCATAAGTGCGGATATGGAACAAATCGACAAAAATTCTTTTTTTAAAAAAATCTCTATAACTTTTATATTCCAATACATATTCCTCTAAATTTTTGCAAATATGTTCTATACACTATAATTAATATTTCAAGTCAAAAATATAAATATTTGCTTTAGCCAGCTCCACACAGTTGTGACGCAAAACATTAAAATGCGATTATCTTAAAACAGGCAAATGGCGTATGGAACACTTAAGCATGACACCGACGATATGTACTTCCGTATAGTCTTAAAGTTTTTTGCTACGCGTACTCTACTTATAAAAGAAAGCTTCTTCAATATTTTGCTGAAATTGAATTGAATAATTGATGTTTCATTTGTAGCATATTTTCCTTTCGTCACGTCGACTAAACTGATTATCTGTATATTATGTGCTTCTTTTTTGCGAAAATTATTATAAATATTTTTCACTATGAGTAGGCAATAAACCGAGTAACTATGAAATAATAGGTCTGTTCCTTTACTTTTGAAAATGGAAAAACCGGTAATAGTAGTAAAAGTTGTAAACTGTTCCCATATGAATTGCATGGTGTCAGAAGTAAAGGAACGCTTTTCGAGTAAAAAGTGGTAAAACTTGAAGATTCTTGCACGTAAAGGAACAGAACTAATGTAATGCTAGACGTTTCAAACAAAAACTATTGGTCTGTTCCAGAACTGCAAGAATCTACTAATTTTTATTTTTTTCCGATAACATAAAGGAAAAAATGCTATCGTAGTAAAAAGTAGTAGCTTCTTGCAGGTTCTGGAACAAAGCATATATTATTAAAATTATTCAGACATTATAAATAATACTTCTTTTCTATAAGTAGGCTATATTGCCGAGTAGCTATGAAATAATGTTATGCTAGTTATTCTAAACCAATTCGAATTAATTCTTTAAAATCATCAATGTATATTACTTGTTAAAATTATTAAAATATATGTAATTACTTAATTATACTTTCGAGTAGCTATGATATTCATGTGGATTCTTTGTAATTATATTTAAATTGACCATAGAATTGTAAACTGGCTTCAATTGTAAAATAAATAAATAAATACATAATAAAAAAATCCTTATGAAAACTAGAAATTCTATCACTACAAAATATATTAAAACAAGTGAGCAAAGGCTATAGTCGGGACGGGGCCGACCATGTGATACCCTACACCACTACCCCTGTGCATAAGCTTTTCACTGGTAAACATTTATTTTAGGGAAAATAAACCAACTGCCACCAAAAATAATATGCCTCTTTGTCTCTGGGACCCCCATAAGCAACCAAAATTTCGTGACCATCCAATCAAAATTACGACCTGTAGCTTCATTGCAAAAAATGGAAGAATTGGATGCATTACCGACTATTGTGGTACCTCCCTTGTTTGACCACCTTCGCCAACCTGCTTTACACCAATGTAAAGGTAATATTTTCTTCTTCCATTGACAGGCTTTGTCGTTGGAATACCCCTACTAGAAGCCAATATATTCACAAAGAATAAAACTTTGAATTTGTCTCCAAATGAGTTTTTCCCCATTCCGCCCCTAAATATTATCCGACTATCACCAAAATCAATAGGCTTCTTCCTATGTGGGACCCGCATCAACTCCCAAAAAATTCGTGACAATTCGATCAAAATTGCGACCTGTAGCGTGATTACAAACAAATCGGGAAATGGGATGCAGTCCTATTGCGATATCTCTGTTGTTTGAGCAGCTAAGACAACCTCCTTTACATCGTTGTAAAGGTGATATTTTCTACTTTCCTTGCCAGGTTTTGCTTTTGATATACCTCTTAAAGAAACAGAGATATTGGCTTTGAAATAAAACGTAGACCTTTTCTCCAAATAAGTTTTTGCCCATTCCGACCCCTGAATATTATCCGACCATCATTAAAATCAGTAGGCTTCTTCCTCTGTGGGACCCCCATTAACCCCTAAAATTTCGTGACGATCCGATCAAAATTGCGACCTGTGGCGTGATTACAAAAAAATCGGAAAATGGGATGCATTATCGACTATTGCCATATCTCTGCTATTTGACCACCTACGACAACCTACTTTACATCGTTGTAAAGGTGATATTTTCTACTTTCCTTGCCAGATTTTGCTTTTGATATACCTCTTAAAGAAACAGAGATATTTGCTTAGAAATAAAATGTTGACTTTTCTCCAAATAAGTGTTTGCCCATTCCGACCCCTAAATATTATCCGACCATCGCCAAAATCAATATGCTTCTTCATCTGGGAGACCCCCATTAACCCTCAAATTTACGTGACGATCCGATCAAAATTGCGACCTGTAGCGTGATTTCCAAAAAAATAGAAAAATGGGATGTATTACCGACTATTGCGATATCTCCGTTATTTGGTTATCTACGCCGACCTAGTTCGATCATTGTAAAGACGGGATCTTCTACTTTCATAGTCAGGCTTTGCTTTTGGAAAACCAACCAAAGCTGTGATATTTGTCAATATAATTAAAATCGCAAAAATGAAAATTGGGGTTTTATTTGCTACTATTGCGATATCTTCGTTGTTTGATCACCTACGAGCACCTACTTTACATCATTAGAAAGGTGATATTTTCTGCTTTCATTGTCAGGTTTTGTCTTTGGTATACCCCATATAGAAGCTGAGATATTGGTTTTGGAAAAAAACGTTGTCTTTTTATCCACCTAAGTTTTTTGCCCTTTCCGACCACCACCAAAATCAATAGGCTTCTTCCCCTCCGGGACCCCCATCAACATCCAAAATTTCGTGACGATCCGATCAAAATTGCGACCTGTAGCGTGATTACAAGGTTTAGATGGACAGACGGACGGACACACATAGCCAGATCGACTCAGCTCGTCAAGACATTCATTTTGGTATATATAAGTATGGGTCTACGACCATTATTTCGATGCGTTACAAACTTTTTGGCCAAAACCAACTTATAATACCCTCCCCACATAGTGGTGTAGGGTATAAAAACACACATACGTACTGTACACAACATCTATCTTCCTTTTTTGATTTTTATATTTCATGTAAAATTTTCTTTGCCTTTAAGATAAAAAATTACTAACATATGTAGGTTAAGAGTATATACCATTGTATTAGTTGTATATTTGCTCTGTTCCAGAACCTGCAAGAAGCAACTATTTTTTACTACGATAAAATTTTTTCCTTTATGTTATCGGAAAAAATAGTAAAAATTAGTAGATTCTTGAAGTTCTGAAACAGACCAATAATGAATTTTAATATATTGGAATATTATTGAAAATGTATACACTCTTTTCCACCCCTTCCGACCGTGGGGGCGACCATTACGTAGGGATCGCGTACACATCATCATCCGGAGCATGACGGGCAAAAGTGGGCATTGAATATTAGCTACAGAATATTCTTCAACAGCCAGTACTAACATTAGGCATAAACTACCTGTTTAGATACGAAATTATTCTAGATTTAATAATATTTATATCTAAATCAAAGTCTACAATAAAATATAAGGAATTAAAATCATCGCACATTCTGCAGACTGGTTCTCCAGATGCATAATTTGTGCGATGAGCATTAATATGACAGAAACGATAGTATCTACTAGGTCTGGCAGGAATATTTATTCTAATAGATGAAATAAGGAAATCTGAAGATATATCGCCATTCAAAATTGTTTGTACCATAATTGTATTAAACATTACACGTCTGCTTTTTAATGTTGGTAATCTAATTAGCTGCTGGTATAAGATGGCAAGACAAAATCACTATTCCAATAAAAGCCTCTTAAAGCAAAAAGCAAGAATTGTTTTTGGACAGATTCAATTTTATCGGAGTATTTCGTGTAATATATGGATGAGTAAGTAGTGTTGTAGGAAAAAAATTGAGCAATGGAATCTCATAGGATGGTCTATAAGGATCATGTAGAGGGCGGGCAGCTCAGGGCCAATAACTGGTTCTGGTTCCTTACAACAACATCAATTGGATATCCACTAAAAATAACCTCTAATTTGAACTGGTGGATTCTTTGTAATTATATTTAAATTGACCATAGAATTGTAATCTGGCTTCAATTGTAAAATAAATAAATAAATACATAATAAAAAATCCTTATGAAAACTAGAAATTCTATCACTACAAAATATATAAAAAAACACACATACGTACTGTACAGTACATCTATCTTCCTTTTTTGATTTTTATATTTCATGTAAAATTTTCTTTGCCTTTAAGATAAAAAATTACTAACATATGTAGGTTAAGAGTATATACCATTGCATTAGTCTTATATTTGCTCTGTTCCAGAACCTGCAAGAAGCAACTATTTTTTACTACGATAAAATTTTTTCCTTTATGTTATCGGAAAAAATAGTAAAAATTAGTAGATTCTTGAAGTTCTGGAACAGACCAATAATGAATTTTAATATATTGGAATATTATTGAAAATCTATACACTCTTTTCCACCCCTTCCGACCGTGGGGGCGACCTTTACGTAGGGATCGCGTACACATCATCATCCGGAGCATGACGGGCAAAAGTGGGCATTGAATACTAGCTACAGAATATTCTTCAACAGCCAGTACTAACATTAGGCATAAACTACCTGTTTAGATACGAAATTATTCTAGATTTAATAATATTTATATCTAAATCAAAGTCTACAATAAAATATAAGGAATTAAAATCATCGCACATTCTGCAGACTGGTTCTCCAGATGCATAATTTGTGCGATGAGCATTAATATGACAGAAACGATAGTATCTACTAGGTCTGGCAGGAATATTTATTCTAATAGATGAAATAAGGAAATCTGAAGATATATCGCCATTCAAAATTGTTTGTACCAAAATTGTATTAAACATTACACGTCTGCTTTTTAATGTTGGTAATCTAATTAGCTGCTGGTATAAGATGGCAAGACAAAATCACTATTCCAATAAAAGCCTCTTAAAGCAAAAAGCAAGAATTGTTTTTGGACAGATTCAATTTTATCGGAGTATTTCGTGTAATATATGGATGAGTAAGTAGTGTTGTAGGAAAAAAATTGAGCAATGGAATCTCATAGGATGGTCTATAAGGATCATGTAGAGGGCGGGCAGCTCAGGGCCAATAACTGGTTCTGGTTCCTTAGTCGATGGTCAGACTAGCAAGGTTTCATGAAACCAATTTCGTTAAAGTTTCTTTTCAAATTTCGTTAATGTCCACACACGTTAACGTGAAATTTAAGATCTTTCCGTGTCCTCTTTATTTTACCATTCGCGTTTGTTGTGTTTCTCATACCAATAAAAACAAAAAAAAGACATAAATAAAATAAAAAACAACACAAAATAACTAACATTAATAATTAAATTAATATTAATAGTTAAATTTTCACTATTTCATTAATTAAATGTTTTTATTAAATATATTTATGTTTGTTTTGTTGTTAACGTTTGCTTGAGAAAATAAAAATGAAAGAAAATTGAAGAAAAAATCTTGCAACGAAGAACAAGAAGAGGCAACACAACAAACACAGAAAACCATGTACATGGGTTTCACTACTTCATACCCCTCGCCTATAAACTTGACGTCGCCATGTTGAAATCGTCCTAGTCTGACCATCGACTTACAACAACATCAATTGGATATCCACTAAAAATAACCTCTAATTTGAACTGGTGGATTCTTTGTAATTATATTTAAATTGACCATAGAATTGTAAACTGGCTTCAATTGTAAAATAAATAAATAAATACATAATAAAAAAATCCTTATGAAAACTAGAAATTCTATCACTACAAAATATATTAAAAAAACACACATACGTACTGTACAGAACATCTATCTTCCTTTTTTGATTTTTATATTTCATGTCATGCACAAAAAGACGTATTTCTATGCTTCATAGATTACGAAAAAGCTTTTGATACAGTGCTACACGATAAGTTGATTGACATCCTCATCTCCATTGGCCTAGACCAGAAGGAAGTGCATTGTATCAAAAGTCTATATTGGCATCAAAGTGCACAAATAGAAGTGGACGGGGAAATGACAGATAGAATTGACATATCTAAGGGAGTGAGACAAGGGTGCATATTGTCACCTCTGCTATTCAATATCTACTCAGAAAAAATTTTTCATGAATCCATAAACAAAATCCCAATCGGCATTCATATAAACGGAACATTTCTGAACAACATAAGATATGCTGATGATACAACCTTACTGGCGCATAGCATATCTGGACTCCAGAACCTTGTGAATAAACTCGCAATACACAGCGAAAAATACGGTCTGAAAATTAACATCCGCAAAACCAAATTCATGGTTATAAGCAAGAAGAATGAACACAATAATACAACATTAAAAATTCACAATACCTATGTTGACAGAGTTAAAAGTTTCAAATACCTGGGAGTTACAATAACTGAACAGTGGCAGTCCTCGCAAGAAATAAGATGCAGAATTGAACAGGCCAGAGAAGCATTTTCAAAATATAAGAGAGTACTTACGAGTCATGACATTAATCTTGAAACAAAGATTCGTTTTATCAAAACATATGTCTGGTCAGTGTTATTATATGCAACGGAAGTATGGACAATTAAAAGTGCTGATATAAGAAGACTGGAAGCTTTTGAGTTATGGATTTATAGGAGAGTACTCAAAATTCCCTGGACAGCCCATATGACAAATACCGATGTACTGAGAAGGATGCACTGCGAAAGAGAACTTATCTCAGTAATAAAAAGACGAAAGACTGCATACCTGGGGCATATAATGCGAAATCAAAAATATAAATTGCTACAAAATATAATCCACATAAAGATAGAAGGAAGACCTGTTAGAGGAAGAAAGGAGACAACATGGATGGATAATATTACAGAATGGACGGGCATCCGAGATACTACAACCCTATTATCAAAGGCTAGAGATAGAAATGCGTTTGCAGACATACTAAGCAATCTTTAAACAAATATTGTATATATACGTATTTATTAAAACAAATCTATTTATAATTGTATTGGTCGCTAACATTCGGAAAACGAATTGGCAAATAAAGAAGAAGATTTCATGTAAAATTTTCTTTGCCTTTAAGATAAAAAATTACTAACATGGTTAAGAGTATATACCATTGTATTAGTTGTATATGTGCTCTGTTCCAGAACCTGCAAGAAGCAACTATTTTTTACTACGATAAAATTTTTTCCTTTATGTTATCGGAAAAAATAGTAAAAATTAGTAGATTCTTGAAGTTCTGAAACAGACCAATAATGAATTTTAATATATTGGAATATTATTGAAAATGTATACACTCTTTTCCACCCCTTCCGACCGTGGGGGCGACCATTACGTAGGGATCGCGTACACATCATCATCCGGAGCATGACGGGCAAAAGTGGGCATTGAATATTAGCTACAGAATATTCTTCAACAGCCAGTACTAACATTAGGCATAAACTACCTGTTTAGATACGAAATTATTCTAGATTTAATAATATTTATATCTAAATCAAAGTCTACAATAAAATATAAGGAATTAAAATCATCGCACATTCTGCAGACTGGTTCTCCAGATGCATAATTTGTGCGATGAGCATTAATATGACAGAAACGATAGTATCTACTAGGTCTGGCAGGAATATTTATTCTAATAGATGAAATAAGGAAATCTGAAGATATATCGCCATTCAAAATTGTTTGTACCATAATTGTATTAAACATTACACGTCTGCTTTTTAATGTTGGTAATCTAATTAGCTGCTGGTATAAGATGGCAAGACAAAATCACTATTCCAATAAAAGCCTCTTAAAGCAAAAAGCAAGAATTGTTTTTGGACAGATTCAATTTTATCGGAGTATTTCGTGTAATATATGGATGAGTAAGTAGTGTTGTAGGAAAAAAATTGAGCAATGGAATCTCATAGGATGGTCTATAAGGATCATGTAGAGGGCGGGCAGCTCAGGGCCAATAACTGGTTCTGGTTCCTTACAACAACATCAATTGGATATCCACTAAAAATAACCTCTAATTTGAACTGGTGGATTCTTTGTAATTATATTTAAATTGACCATAGAATTGTAATCTGGCTTCAATTGTAAAATAAATAAATAAATACATAATAAAAAATCCTTATGAAAACTAGAAATTCTATCACTACAAAATATATAAAAAAACACACATACGTACTGTACAGTACATCTATCTTCCTTTTTTGATTTTTATATTTCATGTAAAATTTTCTTTGCCTTTAAGATAAAAAATTACTAACATATGTAGGTTAAGAGTATATACCATTGCATTAGTCTTATATTTGCTCTGTTCCAGAACCTGCAAGAAGCAACTATTTTTTACTACGATAAAATTTTTTCCTTTATGTTATCGGAAAAAATAGTAAAAATTAGTAGATTCTTGAAGTTCTGGAACAGACCAATAATGAATTTTAATATATTGGAATATTATTGAAAATCTATACACTCTTTTCCACCCCTTCCGACCGTGGGGGCGACCTTTACGTAGGGATCGCGTACACATCATCATCCGGAGCATGACGGGCAAAAGTGGGCATTGAATACTAGCTACAGAATATTCTTCAACAGCCAGTACTAACATTAGGCATAAACTACCTGTTTAGATACGAAATTATTCTAGATTTAATAATATTTATATCTAAATCAAAGTCTACAATAAAATATAAGGAATTAAAATCATCGCACATTCTGCAGACTGGTTCTCCAGATGCATAATTTGTGCGATGAGCATTAATATGACAGAAACGATAGTATCTACTAGGTCTGGCAGGAATATTTATTCTAATAGATGAAATAAGGAAATCTGAAGATATATTGCCATTCAAAATTGTTTGTACCAAAATTGTATTAAACATTACACGTCTGCTTTTTAATGTTGGTAATCTAATTAGCTGCTGGTATAAGATGGCAAGACAAAATCACTATTCCAATAAAAGCCTCTTAAAGCAAAAAGCAAGAATTGTTTTTGGACAGATTCAATTTTATCGGAGTATTTCGTGTAATATATGGATGAGTAAGTAGTGTTGTAGGAAAAAAATTGAGCAATGGAATCTCATAGGATGGTCTATAAGGATCATGTAGAGGGCGGGCAGCTCAGGGCCAATAACTGGTTCTGGTTCCTTAGTCGATGGTCAGACTAGCAAGGTTTCATGAAACCAATTTCGTTAAAGTTTCTTTTCAAATTTCGTTAATGTCCACACACGTTAACGTGAAATTTAAGATCTTTCCGTGTCCTCTTTATTTTACCATTCGCGTTTGTTGTGTTTCTCATACCAATAAAAACAAAAAAAAGACATAAATAAAATAAAAAACAACACAAAATAACTAACATTAATAATTAAATTAATATTAATAGTTAAATTTTCACTATTTCATTAATTAAATGTTTTTATTAAATATATTTATGTTTGTTTTGTTGTTAACGTTTGCTTGAGAAAATAAAAATGAAAGAAAATTGAAGAAAAAATCTTGCAACGAAGAACAAGAAGAGGCAACACAACAAACACAGAAAACCATGTACATGGGTTTCACTACTTCATACCCCTCGCCTATAAACTTGACGTCGCCATGTTGAAATCGTCCTAGTCTGACCATCGACTTACAACAACATCAATTGGATATCCACTAAAAATAACCTCTAATTTGAACTGGTGGATTCTTTGTAATTATATTTAAATTGACCATAGAATTGTAAACTGGCTTCAATTGTAAAATAAATAAATAAATACATAATAAAAAAATCCTTATGAAAACTAGAAATTCTATCACTACAAAATATATTAAAAAAACACACATACGTACTGTACAGAACATCTATCTTCCTTTTTTGATTTTTATATTTCATGTCATGCACAAAAAGACGTATTTCTATGCTTCATAGATTACGAAAAAGCTTTTGATACAGTGCTACACGATAAGTTGATTGACATCCTCATCTCCATTGGCCTAGACCAGAAGGAAGTGCATTGTATCAAAAGTCTATATTGGCATCAAAGTGCACAAATAGAAGTGGACGGGGAAATGACAGATAGAATTGACATATCTAAGGGAGTGAGACAAGGGTGCATATTGTCACCTCTGCTATTCAATATCTACTCAGAAAAAATTTTTCATGAATCCATAAACAAAATCCCAATCGGCATTCATATAAACGGAACATTTCTGAACAACATAAGATATGCTGATGATACAACCTTACTGGCGCATAGCATATCTGGACTCCAGAACCTTGTGAATAAACTCGCAATACACAGCGAAAAATACGGTCTGAAAATTAACATCCGCAAAACCAAATTCATGGTTATAAGCAAGAAGAATGAACACAATAATACAACATTAAAAATTCACAATACCTATGTTGACAGAGTTAAAAGTTTCAAATACCTGGGAGTTACAATAACTGAACAGTGGCAGTCCTCGCAAGAAATAAGATGCAGAATTGAACAGGCCAGAGAAGCATTTTCAAAATATAAGAGAGTACTTACGAGTCATGACATTAATCTTGAAACAAAGATTCGTTTTATCAAAACATATGTCTGGTCAGTGTTATTATATGCAACGGAAGTATGGACAATTAAAAGTGCTGATATAAGAAGACTGGAAGCTTTTGAGTTATGGATTTATAGGAGAGTACTCAAAATTCCCTGGACAGCCCATATGACAAATACCGATGTACTGAGAAGGATGCACTGCGAAAGAGAACTTATCTCAGTAATAAAAAGACGAAAGACTGCATACCTGGGGCATATAATGCGAAATCAAAAATATAAATTGCTACAAAATATAATCCACATAAAGATAGAAGGAAGACCTGTTAGAGGAAGAAAGGAGACAACATGGATGGATAATATTACAGAATGGACGGGCATCCGAGATACTACAACCCTATTATCAAAGGCTAGAGATAGAAATGCGTTTGCAGACATACTAAGCAATCTTTAAACAAATATTGTATATATACGTATTTATTAAAACAAATCTATTTATAATTGTATTGGTCGCTAACATTCGGAAAACGAATTGGCAAATAAAGAAGAAGATTTCATGTAAAATTTTCTTTGCCTTTAAGATAAAAAATTACTAACATGGTTAAGAGTATATACCATTGTATTAGTTGTATATGTGCTCTGTTCCAGAACCTGCAAGAAGCAACTATTTTTTACTACGATAAAATTTTTTCCTTTATGTTATCGGAAAAATAGTAAAAATTAGTAGATTCTTGAAGTTCTGGAACAGACCAATAATGAATTTTAATATAATGGAATATTATTGAAAATCTATACACTCTTTTCCACCCCTTCCGATCGTGGGGGCGACCATTACGTAGGGATCGCGTACACATCATCATCCGAAGCATGACGGGCAAAAGTGGGCATTGAATACTAGCTACAGAATATTCTTCAACAGCTAGTACTAACATTAGGCATAAACTACCTGTTTAGATACGAAATTATTCTAGATTTAATAATATTGTTACGAATGTAACTGATAGGTTTAAGTTAGCTTAGTTTAATTTCCGTTAATTTAAAAATTTGAATTGTAACGTAAAGTTTTTATTACGCAGTTACTTTATTTAAGCAACAACAACTACCATGTAGAACTCTCTTCATTATTCTAGATGTTACTTTACCTTTCTTTAATGTGCTTTTATTTTGTTTTGCCATAATCATGTAATTATTGTTTAGTTTGTTACTTCTTTGCACTTGTTTGTTGTTGTTACGTCATTACTGTGCTTGTCGTCCAATTGTATTCCCCCATGTATGTATGTGAGTATGGTTGTTCGCTTAGTGCGAATGTGCGTCTGTGTGTTCGCTGCACAGATTCGAGATGTTGCCATATGTGTTCTGGAGGACTCTAGAACAGGGAGACTTTGGGGTATAAATACCGGGGAAATGGCAATAACGGAGTAGTTGTGTTTTAAGCGTTGAACTGAACAGATCGGTTAAAGAAGTGCTGCGTGCTAACTAGAGACAAGCTGTGTGCTTAGTAATTAAAGTCGGTTCCGAATAAGTGTAATAAATGGTCTGTTCCAGAACTGCATGGTAGAATAAGAAAAGGTAGTCGCATCTGTCAAATTTAGGTAAATACAACCCTGTATGCCTGTACGGGAGCGTGTCAAAATCAGAATAACATTACTACGAAATGACGTTTCACAATAAAAATAAAAACAATAATACATTTCTTTGTGATTTTATTTTGTTTGAAAAAATTTCAACGAATCCTCTGGCTGAATTTAAAAAATCCCATATTTTTTGGATGCTACGGAAGGGACAACGATTCTTTGAACATACACATCAATAACAACAGAGACTACATGCAGCAATCCGTACTCTATTTACAACTAATGCTCAAGGATAAAATCTCAACTAATCGCTGTTGGAAACATACATATATTTTATTGAATTCAATCCAATTTAATGCACAAGGTCAGGATCCAAGAGGACATTAATCTTAGAACAGCAGTATCCCCAGCAATTGCTCAGCTGCCTCATCAAAACGTACATCAAGTATTTTAGCGGAAACAAGAGAATTATCGATATGTTTTTACAATTAGCTTACGAGTAACACCTCCATCACAACTACCACAACAGTTGCCTGTTATCAATATTGCACCAAATCTGCAACAATCGCATCTGTAACAAAGAACACATATGTGTACAAATACAAACATTTCCATCAACGCACAACCATGGGAATATGTATGTATATTACAGTCCTGACCTGATCTTAAATAATCTTGTGTTTTTTCTTTAACGGAAGCAATAGTTGTAATGATTTAAATGTGCATAATGCTTCAGGTAAACTACATATATAATATGGTGTATTCTATACCATATTAAAAAAAGCCAAAAAGACAATTCCAAAAACGATATTCCTTTTGTTATTGATATAGTGGTCTTGTTCATTTTTATTAATAAAAGCGCATTAATATAAAACAAATGTTGTTTTTCTTTGATATTAAAGGGAAACCGTATCATTAGTTGTTTTTGGCGGTTTCTTAAAAAACTGCAGCTACGTTATCCTGAACTGAACTTTGAAACACAGCTTAACCTCTTTGTATGAGCTGTTCCTTGACGTCATCCAAAGCTTGGTTGGATTTCTTCGCCGAAATTCTTGACGACCTTCCTTGGCAAACCGGACATTCACCGAATTTGTTGTTGAGTCGGCAGAGGACAATACTGATTGGAGTCAAACAACTCACACAGAACACTTTAAGCAGCAGGAAGTCTCTCATACCATGACCACGATGGATTCCTTGCGAAACTTGATTAATAGTCTGAGAAGTCGTTTTTACCACGGGAAAAAGTTTTTTTTAAATAATTTTTCGATTCAATTAAATGCATTTTAATTGACATTTGTGAACACACTTTTGTATGTATACATGTAAACAAATGTGTATATACAAATAAGCATGCTTTGTCAAATTCAGTTTGACAATGAACGTACTTCAAATTAAAAATTTGAAAAAAATTGTAATCAGATGTTTGCATGAAACTACCTTTATTGTTCTACCATGCAGAACTGCAAGAATCTACTAATTTTTACTATTTTTTCCGATAACATAAAGAAAAAAATGTTATCGTAGTAAAAAATAGTAGCTTCTTGCAGGTTCTGGAACAGAGCAAAAGTAAATAAAGCATTGTAGAAACGTAATCTAAAACGAACCCTGTTTTATTTGGTACAAATCGTATCGGGGAATAAAACAACGTCTACACGGAGATTAGTTAAACCTAATTCCGTAACAATTGGTGTCAGGAAGTGAGATTACGATCATCCTACAATGAAGTTTAAGGATCTACGAGTGGAAGACTTGAAGAAGGAGCTAAGTAAGTTGGAGTTGTGTTCTACTGGCAACAAGGCCGAACTACAAAAACGCTCGTTGGAAGAGTTCGAGCGCCGTGGAATGAACATCGATGAATATGAGTTCGACGGTAAGGAGGAAGTCGAGTTATCGGCAAAGGACGAATCCAGCGTTGAGGAAGTTTCGTCGGTAGCTGCCAGGGGAGACGATTTGAAATCAATGCTGGCTATGATAATGCAGGAAATTAATAAGAAAAGTGAAGAAAATTCCAAAATGATGGAGAAATTAGACGCTAAAATGGACGAAAATTCTAGAAAGAATGAAGAAACTTCCAGGCTTATGATGGAAATGAAAGCAGAAAATTGTAGAATGGTGGAAGAAAATTCCAGTAAAATGTTGGAAGAGATATCCAGAAAGAGCGAAGAAAATTAGAGGAAAAATTAGAAGAGAACTCTAGAAAAATCTCTAAGGGCATGGAAGAGAAACTAGAGGTAAATTCTAGAACAATTAACGAGAAACTCGAGAACATCACGATGGTGATTGAAAAGAGAGTAGAAAACGTGGAGGTACAAATTAAAGAGTTGGATAAAAAGATTTTGTCTGTTGACGAGAAATTTCTGGCTCAAGATGAGAAGATTCTGGGCATAGAAAAGAAAATGTCGGAACTGGAAATTAAAGGCGGTCCAGTGAGAGTTATCCATAACGCGTTAAAAATTAAGCCTCCAGTGTTCGACGGCTCTACATCTTTCAATGTGTTCAAATTACAGTTCGAGACATTGGCTGCTAGAGATTCTTGGAGCGACAACGACAAGGCGGTATCACTCCTTATGGCATTGAAGGGTGATGCTGCTGACATATTACAGAGTATTCCCGCCGCTTCTAGGAACAACTATGGGGATATAATGGCTGCTCTTGAACGTAAGTACGGTAGTGAACACAAGCAAGAGATCTACCGAATGGAACTGAGGGGAAGAGTCCAGAAGCCAAATGAGACTTTACAAGACTTTGCGGCTGATATTGAGCGGTTGGCGCAGGTGGCATATCCAGGAGAGACACATCCATTGGTGGACCGCATAAAGATTGAGACATTTGCAAGTGGTATTCGTGATCCAGAGATAAAATTTGCGACGTATGCGGCACCGATAGGAACATTTGCAGAAACCGTGTCATTTGCCCTGGCCCACGAAACCGCGAAGATGCTGGTGAAACCTAAAGCTTACAACGTGCGGAGGCTGCAAGTTGAGGACAACAATTCCCAGACCGTTGTCGACCTGCTGAAAGATGCACTGATGCGTGTGAAACGAGGGGCTGCTAGAACGAAAAAACTTGTTATAACTGTCGTAAAGCTGGACACAGTGCACGAGAATGCATATTGGAACGACCAAGGCCCAGATCCACCTCACCGCCTTCAAAAAGCGACGACCAACCGGTGGCCAAGAATCTGGAAAGAGAGATATCAGGTGAATCAACCCAGCAAAATGTTCGATGCCAAAGATGACATTCAATCATGGGTGCAAGTGATCTAGCATGTCATCTTTTTAGCATCTTCATCGATGAATTTTATATGAGCGTGGACCCCAAAAGATGACGTTCTTTTCTGGATCCTAAGCATGTCATTTCCACCAATGATTTGACATGTCATTTTCACCAATGCTTTGACACGTCATTTTCACCCATGCTTTGACATATCATTTTCACCAACCCCTTGGCATGAAATTTTCATGTATTGTTTGGAAAATGGAAATGCTGTATTGAAATATGGTTTTCATGAAAAACAAAACTCTTTATTAATTCAAACGAATTCATGAAATAACTATAAATAATTTATCAGTTTAGTTTTTCAAAAGTTTACATCCAAAATTGCAATGTAATCACCACGCTGCAACGCAAAAGATTACTTCCTCCGTTCTCCGCAACTGATATTCTTTCATCTTACAAAAGGTTTTTTCAATTATCTTTCCATCACCAGTTCAGATTTCGACATGGACTCCAAATGCACTCCTTTAAGTATTTTTATTTCGTAAATTACTTTTATTTTATAATTTTGTTATTTTATAACAACATTTTGGTAATTTATACTCTTTTGTTTAGTGACGGAAATATGTAGGGATCTACAACCCGGCTTGCTTTAGGGATCTCTAAGAACAAAATGTAACGAACGGGGAGGAGAGACTTTTTATAGAAAATACCATTTATGCTTAATTAATTTATTTTTAATTGTTTCTTTCCAAAAGTAGTTTCTTCTTTATTTTCAGATTCTTCTTCCTTTTCGTTTCGGACTTTTTTTTTCAAATTCCAAGAAGCGAGATTTGATTGATTTCATTCTATGTCAGATTTAGAACAGACAAGGGAACTTTTAGAATAGCAATGTGTGCAGTCCGATTCTATTTTTAGCTCGATGGTTGGGACTTCATATAATACCAATTGTTTAGAAGTTTTAGTTGTTTGATATGCAGGAAATGTAAGACAACATCACGACGACAGTTCTAACAACTTTGGTCTGTTCCAGAAACTGCAAGAATCTACTTATTTTTACTATGATAACAATTTTTCCTTTATGTTATCGGAAAAAATAGTAAAAATTAGTAGATTTTTGCAGTACTGGAACATACCAAAATGAAAATAAACAGGTGTGTAAATAAAAACACAAACATCATCTCTATTGGATCGATGGAATGGGTACAAATGCTGATGAAAAGATCGGATCTTTCACGACTTCCTTTGCATTGGTTCAAATCCTAATGAAAAGATCGGATCTTCCACGACTTCCTTTGAACCAATGCAAAAGATGACATGAAATCACGTCATCGCAAAGAACCCCTTCCGTCAAATTTTGCTGGGAAATAAAATGAATTACGTCGATCACGAGGCGCCGCTGGCAGAGGATGAAAACGATGGTCCCACAATTTCTATAGCCATAGTCCAGCAGAAGAACCACAACTTAACGGTGAAAGGCTTCGTCAATGGTGTATTGCGTACCTTGACATTGGACACCGGTGCAACAAAGTCCATTATTAGACCGGATTTGGTGAAAGGGAAGGTATTGCCGTTAAATGGAGTCAAATTGCGGACGGCCACAGGCGAGACTACAACGGTGGATGGAAAGGCCTACCAAAGGCTGAGCATGGGTAGAAAATCTGTAAATTTCGATTTTGTAGTGGCCGATATTATGGACGAAGTTATACTTGGTGTAGACTTCATGATTGCCTTCGATATAAACCTGGACATAAAGCACCGTGTGATGACTTGGTCCAATGTGGAAATACCGATTAATGTGGGCTACAAAGAGAAGAAAAGCATGGGTCGTCCTAGCGCAGAATCTGACGAAATCGCTGTAGATGTTCGTACGCTGAAGGTGGAATCCGCCGAAAAATGGCCAGTACGAAAGCGGAAAAATCTCGCAACGAGGAGGAAAAAGCGAAGATGTACGTCGAGGAAACGTCCATCGAAAAGCGGCCGTACAACAAGGAAGGACAAGTCCGATGAAGACCAGGTGGCACATAGGAAGGTGACCACAAAGAAAGAAGGTATAACGTCAAGATTCCTGGAGAGAAAGCAACGTCCAGAAGAGCAGAAGTCCAAAGCTGACGCAGTAGAGGGTACATCTAAATCGGTTGCCACCACTACGGAACGAGAACTGCGTCTAGGCAAGAGGAACAGGCTTAAGCGGGAGGCAGTGTTACCAATGCCCATACCACAGAGAGGGAACTGTGCCTATTCGGGACGAACAGGCTTAAGCGGGAGGCAATGTTACGAATGTAACTGATAGGTTTAAGTTAGCTTAGTTTAATTTCCGTTAATTTAAAAATTTGAATTGTAACGTAAAGTTTTTATTACGCAGTTACTTTATTTAAGCAACAACAACTACCATGTAGAACTCTCCTCATTATTCTAGACGTTACTTTACCTTTCTTTAATGTGCTTTTATTTTGTTTTGCCATAATCATGTAATTATTGTTTAGTTTGTTACTTCTTTGCACTTGTTTGTTGTTGTTACGTCATTACTGTGCTTGTCGTCCAATTGTATTCCCCCATGTATGTATGTGAGTATGGTTGTTCGCTTATGGGTACTTTACACGATATGTTTTTTGCATATGAGTTGTCACTTCTCCCATACAAAATGTATATGCAAAGTGACTACTCATATGTAAAAAACATATCGTGTAAAGTACCCATTAGTGCGAATGTGCGTCTGTGTGTTCGCTGCACAGATTCGAGATGTTGCCATATGTGTTCTGGAGGACTCTAGAACAGGGAGACTTTGGGGTATAAATACCGGGGAAATGGCAATAACGGAGTAGTTGTGTTTTAAGCGTTGAACTGAACAGATCGGTTAAAGAAGTGCTGCGTGCTAACTAGAGACAAGCTGTGTGCTTAGTAATTAAAGTCGGTTCCGAATAAGTGTAATAAAGTAAATAAAGCATCTAAAACGAACCCTGTTTTATTTGGTACAAATCGTACTGGGGAATAAAACAACGTCTACACGGACATTAGTTAAACCTAATTCCGTAACAATATTTATATCTAAATCAAAGTCTACAATAAAATATAAGGAATTAAAATCATCGCACATTCTGCAGACTGGTTCTCCAGATGCATAATTTGTGCGATGAGCATTAATATGACAGAAACGATAGTATCTACTAGGTCTGGCAGGAATATTTATTCTAATAGATGAAATAAGGAAATCTGAAGATATATCGCCATTCAAAATTGTTTGTACCATAATTGTATTAAACATTACACGTCTGCTTTTTAATGTTGGTAATCTAATTAGCTGCTGGTATAAGATGGCAAGACAAAATCACTATTCCAATAAAAGCCTCTTAAAGCAAAAAGCAAGAATTGTTTTTGGACAGATTCAATTTTATCGGAGTATTTCGTGTAATATATGGATGAGTAAGTAGTGTTGTAGGAAAAAAATTGAGCAATGGAATCTCATAGGATGGTCTATAAGGATCATGTAGAGGGCGGGCAGCTCAGGGCCAATAACTGGTTCTGGTTCCTTACCACAACATCAATTGGATATCCACTAAAAATAACCTCTAATTTGAACTGGTACTGTGTGTCCGCATGTTTTAATATTCAAATCTTCATCCAAATGTGTATCGTACAATTAATGTTAACTTATTAGAATAAAAATATAGTATACACCTGGCACTAAACATGTAATGTAACTGGAAGGAAGCGGAAAGAATGCCCCATAACCGGCGAGCTCAAGCCGCTGCCAAAAACATAGAGTGTCATCACTTTGTTCACCACATATCCGTTACACAATAATTTTTGATACCTTTATGTAAAACCGCAGATTTATTTGTTCAAAAAGTACACTTGTTCCGAATGAGAATCAAAACGGAACACACGTTTTTGGGCGAACATTGTTCGCTCGTGTAAAAACAAAAATGGACTTTAAAGGCATGATGTAAGAAAGGGCATTATAGAAATATAGAGATAATTGAAATTATTTGATTTTGACAATGTTTTAATACAATTGTTTAGTAAAACTTTACAGATCTATTTTACAAAAGTGTCATAAAGATACATTAATCAAATCTATTTGGCTTCGTACGGCTTCATAAGATTTTCGGAGAATTTCTTTATATTTTCTACCCCTCGTACTTCCTTCTCCAATAAGGGTAATTTTGTTACATGAAAATCTTCGTAGAGGTCTGCAATTTGGTCCAAATACTTTTCTTGGATCTATAAAGTAAATAAAAATTCAATGAGCAACACATTTTCATGAAAAGAGCAATACAACATATGTATTTAGCTTTTACTTTGCATACCTTGTATCTGGAAGCGCACATCGCACATGGTTGTTGGTTTTGTTTCATAAACAACAATTGATTGACTATTATGTTATGGGTATCAATGCCACACTTTGTTAGTTCTTGGACCAGTCTCTCCGTTTCGTACAACGATAAAAATTCCGCAATACAAACACATACGAATGTTGTTTGGTCCTAAATAATTAAATTGTCCATTACTAAATGCGCGAAATGACAGTTTTAATTACACTTACAGGATCACGAAATTGTTCATTAACCTGTCTTATAACATTTAGCATTTCATCAAGCTTCTGTGTAAGTGAATCAGCATTGACCGCCGGCATACCCAACAAACTTCCAAATTGGGTTATGAAGGGATTTATTTTCAATTTTAGCCTCTGCATTTTGCCCAAGCCCTTTTCCACTACTTGAGGAAATGACAATAATCGCAACGTGTGACCAGTAGGTGCGGTGTCGAAAATAACCACTGAAAAGTTCATTGCTTTAACAAGTCTTATAAAATAATCATTATTAGTATCGGGAAGTGTTGTTTATAATACACGTACTTCATAACTTCAGCATAACTCATTGCTTCATCAATTCCGGGAAGTGCTCCAACTACTTCATGAAGGAAGCCTTTGCTGAGACGCAAAGCCTCATTATCACCCTCAAAGTATTCGTCTGGCAGTTCGTTGAGACCAGCGTTCGGGTCAATTTCCATTGCAAACAGATTGGTAAATCCATTTACCTTTTGGCAATAATAAATAAATTATAATATCGTATATTATGTACAGTGGTGGGTCACACGGGAAGTAAACCACCTTTTTGGCAAAAAGGTTTTGCTTTAATAACCCAGCAAAATGTTTGCCTCCAAAGATGCAGTTAAATGATATGTACAAGTGATCTGGATGTGCATCAAATTATGCATTTTCACTGATGATTTTTACAAGAGCGTGACTACTGAAAGATGCACTCCAAAGCACTGCATTTTAACTAACCCTTTGGCACTGCATTTTAACTGACCCTTTGGCATTGCATTTTAACTAACCCTTTTGCACTGCATTTTAACTGACCCTCTGGCACTGCATTTTAACTGACCCTTTGGCATTGCATTTTAACTAACCCTTTGGGGTAGAATAGGAGGCAGTCCAAAGCACGTGTTTGGTACAGGCATTCTGCGGAAATTGTGCAAGCCATTACAAAATATGCCAGAACAAATAAAATGCATTTATTATTTGTGCAAAACAAAAATATTAACAACTTTATTACATTAACACAAATTATGAAAATTCTCCATTGAATTCAATCGCAAACATGCGTGTTTCCTCCGCTTGCATTTGTTCCAAGCAGAACTGTTTTTGCTTCATTTGCTAAATGGGTTGTCTTCCCACCACCAGTTAAGATTTCGACACGTACTCCAACAGCACTCCATTCGGAAATTTTCTTCTGGTGAGTTGCCGGAAAAATGTTCACAAATTAAATATTATTTAAATATTATTTAGTTTGTATTAACAAATGTTTGGACATGTTAACACGCTTATCTCTTTTTTGAAAATGAAAGCCGCTGCCTGTAGAGATGTACAATCTGATTTATGTACATATAGGGATCTCTAACAACTGCTAATAAAATGTAGCGAACGGAGTGCCTTTTTCACGACTCCGTTTGGACTGCATCCGGATGCTGTTAAATTGTGAGGAATTGGAGTGCCTTTTTCACGACTCCGTTGAACTGCATCCGGATGTTGTTAAAATGTGACAAGTGGATGTGATTCTTTGGATTGCATCCAAATGCGGTTAAAATGTGAGGACTGGAGTGCCTTTTTCACGACTCCAGTTGAACTGCATCAAAACATGCCGTGACAGAACTAGTCCACATTGCACTACTTCCAATTTATTTTGCTGGGGATTTATGTACATGTAGGGATCTCTAACAACTGCTAATAAAATGTAGTGAACGGAGTGCCTTTTTCACGACTCCGTTTGCACTGCATCCGGATGCTGTTAAATTGTGAGGAATTGGAGTGCCTTTTTCACGACTCCGTTGAACTGCCTCCGGATGTTGTTAAAATGTTACAAATGGATGTGATTCTTTGGATTGCATCCAAATGCGGTTAAAATGTGAGGAATGGAGTGCCTTTTTCACGACTCCGTTTGAACTGCATAAAAACATGCCGTGAAAGAACTAGTCTACATTGCACTACTTCCAATTTATTTTGCTGGGAATGTATTAAAAGCATGGCGTAAGATGTGAAGTGTTTGCATGAATTACAACAACTAACAATTTTACAATAACATTTTTTATGAAAACAAGGCTCTTCAAGTTTTACTTTTTATTCGAAAAGTGTTCCTATACTTACCCCCTGTTTTTGTAACTATTTTTTGTTCGTTCGTCTATATTCGTAATAATTTAGGCATCCATAGCTCAGCCCCTAGATGACATACAGACCTAATTCTTCGTAGAGACGTTCTATATACAGTTAAGAATTCCTCATTCAAAAATCAGCGTTCCACATTTGCGCTATGGCGAGTAAATCAATTTACAAAATTTGACAATTCGTGTGAGAACAATAAATTTTTTTACAAAAACAGGGGTTTAATGTAAGCCAAGGCACATTTATAGAAGGTTGAAGTGACAATCAGCTGTATTTTTACTTTGTTGCAAATTTGGTTTTCAAAATGTAATTGGGTCTACTCATGAAATTTGAAACTTCGAAATTTGCTATCATAAAAGGCTTCTTTTCATCCTAAACGTGTAATAAAACTGACCTACGGCAGTTCTGAAGGCTTTATATTTACATTTTGATTCAAATTTGATCTATTTTAGAGGATTTTCAAAATGTATTTTTTTTATTTTCCGAATAACATGAAGAGAAATCAAAAAATTTAATTTTAAAATTTGAAAACAAAACTGAGATTAATCTGCATTGTCTTACAATAACAAAGTAATACATACCTCAACAAAACTGCCAAAGTGAATCTGAAAACAGACACACAGCACGGTGGACGAGGTGGGAGTAGTTATTTTGCTTACATATGCGGCTACGAGAGTTTTTAAATATTTCTGTTAAAAAAGCATTTAAATGAATTCAAGCGTTACATTTATTCTTGAGCTCGAGACGTCATAAAACTGGGGAAGAGTTTTTAGTTTCAATACAAAGAACTAAGAGATCTGATGAGGCCAAGTGACTGACGTAGGCCGAAACTAGTCTTCTCCGTCTTTCCCGAAATTAAATCAATTGTAAATGTATCCCACTTAAAAAACTTGTTTTCTAAATTAAAAGACAAAGCTGAGATTAAGCTGCATTCCCTTACAAAATAGCTTCGAAGAGTATACTTAATGGCATGTTTCTCTAAGATGATTCGAATTCAAATTCGCTCGAATTACTACCAATCTCCTGTTGTTATAGGAAAGTGAAAAGTCGAATGTGGCGGTACGAAAGCTTAGCAGACTAGATTCTATGTGTAATCTGCCAAATATTTTGGGAAGAAAGTGTAGAATCAAAGGACTAAAACGCTTTAGTTGACTCTAGTTTGGAAAAATCTCTCCGATTTTTAATTTTTTGTAGTGATTGATATTGCTTACGGGCATATATATCCTTTCAAGGAAGATGGGAATGGTTTTATGATCCGAAATTCCGGACTAGATCCGTATCTACGTTTTAAAAGCTTACCTATCCAACAGGTAGTCACAGTGTTCTCCGGTTCAAAAGATACCGATTAAAAAACCGATTTAATTTATTTTTATTTATATTTTAGTTTCTATCGTGTTATAGCCCTCACACGGTATATATACATAACTTGATAGAAACTATAATACAAGGCAAATTTATATAAGGTATATGCATGAGTTACAACAACTTACAAAAACAACATTGTTGTTATTTAAAATTAACCTGTTTATGTACTACGAAACGAAAATGTGTGCGCATGAAACGCACCCAAACTTTAGATTTGGAAATATTATTTCCTTTGCTTTTTCTTCAAAACAAAAACACAATTTGAAAAACACACTCAAATTTGGTAGTTTTTCTAACTAGGCGTTCGCACCAGACAGTTTGTCTTCAAATTGAACTCTGATTTACTAACACATATGTACATACATTTGTCGGCTGTCTTCTAGCTGTCCATCATTTTTTCACAGACAGTCGGGTTAACAAATTTTTGACATTTTTGTAAAAATAGGTGATATAATAATTGAAATGTTTTGAAAACAAAAGAACATGAACAAAAACAAAATATGTGAACGGAAAACAAAAAGAAATCGACGATTTTCATAACTTTACAACTGTTTTTGCAATACATGAAGTCAACTGTGCTGTCATGTGTAAACGCAGGGTTACGCATTCATTTTCTTATCGACATACATACTTAATAAACAGGCCCTAATGCTTGGTTTACATTTACGAAATCCACTCGATTTCAACTGTCAATTCCATTGCTCAAACGTCAAATGAAATCCAACCGATTTCAGATGAGTTTTTATTTGACGTATACGCAAAGGAATTGACAGTTGAAATCGAGTGGATTTCGTAAATGTAAACAAAGTATAATTGTCAAAGGAAATATTGAATAATAGGGTCGTTCCAAATTCTTTTTCAGGAAAACATAAAAACATTTTGAAAATATTCTAACATAGAACAAATTTGAATCAAAATGTAAATATAACGCATCCAGAACTCTCGTAGGTAATTTTTATTACACGTTTAGGATGAAAAGCAGTATTTGATGGTAACAAATTTCGAAGTTTCAAATTTCATGAGTAGACCCTATTACATTTTGAAAACTAAATTTACAAAAAAAATGTAAGAATACTGCTGATTGTCACTTCTGCCTTATATAAATATGCCTTACTATAATATTTGGCCTGTGCCAGAACTCCAAGAATCTAAAAATTGTTACTATTTTTTCCGATAACATAAAGAAAAAAATGTTACCGTAGAAAAAATAGTAGCTTCTTGCAGGTGCTGGAACAGACCAATTTTGTTGCCTGCAAATGACTGCAAATGTGTTAACATATGCGAAGCTATGTGTTTCAAAACGTCAAAATTGCACATTTTTAACGCAGGTAAAAAGCAAAGATGTGTCATTTTTATTTCTGATGCATTTAGTTGCATTTCCAAGGAACAATGCATGAGTGTGCAACTGAATTATTTTGACGAAGTTTAAACAACACAAAGCAACGGACGATACGGAAGTCAGCCACATTTTGACTGTGAAGTTCAATTAAAATTTTAGTATTTCTGGGAGAGTTTCAAAATTGAAAGACGTTTGTAAGATAAGACGGTTCTCCAGTTTGTACAATATTGTCTGGAATCAATAAAATGTTCGAAGGAATTGATAATTGCGCATACAGCGGCGACCATACACATAGTATTTAAGAATTGATCAAAAACTTGAAGTTAGTTTATATAGGTTTCTTCTATTTGTGCCCGCATTAACTTCCACATCTAGTATATGAGGCATACGTAGAGAACTCTCTGGTGAATATTTGATTTGAGTGGACTGTTATATTGCCTTCCGGCTATATAATTTCTTCAACATAAGATTGAGTTTAGCTATTAAAAGCAACTTACGATTAAAAAAAAAAACAAAATTGCGAACTGTCGGTAAAGGAAATTTGTTCCTAAACCCCTGCCGAATGCCGTATATTTTCAAAAAAAAAAAAATAATTTTCGAATACTTTCAGTGGAAAAAGTTTGAAATCCAACTAAATTCAACTTGCTCCTTTTTCTGGAGCCCGCTAAGAGGAAAATCGAAAAGGAACCGCAGGGGGACCATTAGTTTTACGGATACATAATCAAAATAAAAAACCGTACCTCTGAAAAAATTAAAAAAAAAATCGGAGAGTTTTGACCAAGCTATTTGTTCCAAACGGCTTGATATGCAGAAATTGTTCATATAAAGGTAGATCACTTCCTGTGCCATCCACTGTATGTACAATAAAAATTTACCTTGGTTGGTACTTTGGTAAACTTTTGATCAAATGCATCCGAAATGTTGTGTGCTGGATCCGTAGATATTATCAAAACGGACTCTCTAACTTTTGCCATTTGGACAGCTAAGCTACAACTGTTAAGGCAAAGAAAGTATATAAATTGCAACGTATGATTGACTATTAATTCATCTAATACATACCTACATGTTGTCTTACCGACACCTCCCTTTCCTCCGACAAAAATCCACTTTAGAGAAGTCTGATCAATAACATTTTTTAAACTAGGTTCCATAGGCTCAAATTCCTCAGCCATATTATTTTAGAATATAATGTATGACTAAACAATTAAAATGCAGGAATATAATGACACGACCAGAGGAGGAAGCCAGTCGGCTGAAAATCGGCGGCACGCCGCCGCCGCTTGTTTTCTTCGAGTCGAGCCGCCGCCGATTTTGTCGGCTCAAATCGGCTAAAAATCGCCAGCCGTCAAATCGGTAGAAACGGCGCGAGCCGATAATTTTCAGCAAAAATCCATGAAATTTTGCGATATATATAGTCCGGTCCACACTAGACTGATTTCATTGAACAAATTTCATGAAATTTTGCTTTCATAGTAATTTTTATAGTGGGAATTTGTTCTAAGAACGTCTTATTTCATGAAATTTCTAATGAAATTCATCCTAGTGTGCACCTGGACTATGTTTAAACTACATGTTAACTTAGCTGAAATTTAGCCGCGAGTCGGTAAATAAGTCGGCGCGCCGCCGCCGATTGTCTTGCACAGACGTGAGCGAGCGAGCCGAAAAAATCCGTCGGCTTCGTTGTCTGGACACGACCTGGAATTAGCAAGCAATTCACAATAATACGTCAGATCAGAGTTCGATAGCTGAATCTAAGCGGCGTTAAATTTCTTTTGACCTTTGGCAACAGGGATGCCAACTGTTCCGAGGTAAAAATCGCTACAGACAAGTTGTGTTAAAAACCTCCACAACAACGTTTGAGTAATACTATGTTTACATTTACGAAATCCACTCGATTCCATCTGTCAATTCCTTTATGTATACGTCAAATGAAAACTCATCTGAAATCGATTGGATTTCATTTGACGTTTGAGCAATGGAATTGACAGTTGAAATCGAGTGTATTTCGTAAATGTAAACATAGTATAAGGCGCATACCTATATACGTCCGTATACCCAGGGCGTGTGTGGTGAAAAAAGTAAAACACATGTATTCTTACAGCTATACCAAGATCTATTTAACAGGTCACATAAGTAGCACAACAACAACTACTTTTTGGCTGAAAATTCTTCAATATGTCAAAATGTTTGTTTACGTTTTCATACAATTCATTCACAATAACAAAAAGTTTGACAGATTGAAACCAATCAGCTGGTCGTTTTACGCCACCCATGATGAAATTATAAGGTGGCGTAAAACGGCCAGCTGATTGGTTTCAATCTGTCAAATATTTTGTTATTGTGAATAAATTGTATGAAAACGTAAACAAACATTTTGACATATTGAAGAATTTTCGGCCAAAATAGAGTTGTTGTTGTGCTACTTACGTGACCTGTTAAATAGATCTTGACGCCACCTTATTATTTCATCATGAGCTATACCCATGGTACAATTAGAAAGGTAAATGCCTCAGCCCAGCTGATCGAATCTAAAACGTCAAAAAACTGGGAATTCGCCATGAAAAATCAAAACAAAAAACCATATGATTCGATAAGAAAGAGATAGCATGTCTACACTTTATAGACAAACACAAGCGATAAAAAGAGACAGCAAGAGACAATTTGGCGAAAATTTTGACAGTTTACATTACAAAAAAAGTTGCTTTGTTGTAGCAATTCGCGAAGCATCTACCTTTCTAATTGTACCATGGCTATACCTAATTAAGTCGTGACGTACAAAAAATATTCACCTACCTACCTCAACAACGCTCTCTGAGCGTCCGTATTACCCAAATACATTGAACCCGAAATCCCATTTAAAACACAAAAACCGCGACTGAAACTTTATTAAATGTTTTCATTCGTAAAACAAACATTTTTCCATTGCAATAAATTGTATTTTATGTTTTGTTGGGCTTTTGTTTTCAAAATACAAAACACACACATACATACATACAGTAGCATATCGTACGTTCTGTCAAAGTTGAAAATGTTCAACTTACAAAAAGTATACGCTCGACGTATTTCGGTAGTTCTCATAAGAATACATGTGTTCTACTTTTTTCACCACACACGCCCTGGGAATACGGTCGTATTTAGACATAGCAGTTATGAGAACTACCGAAATACGTCGAGCGTATACTTTTTGGAAGTTGAACATTAGCTCCGTTCCAGTACTCTTTTAATAGTAAAATGTGCAAAAGAGAGAACCGTCAAAAATTAGTTCAACGCACACATTTTTCCAAAATGTACGAGAACGGAAATATGGTAGAAACGTCAAAAAAAACTGGAACACATGTCAAAGTCGGCGTGTCAGCCAATCGGAAGCCGGCAAACATGTTGCACATTTTTGCTCGCTCAAATTTATCGTGTAATAGCACGGTTACACTACAGTTTTTTGCCGGGTTAACCCACTTTATGAGGATTTATTGCTTAATGCCTGATTTAGACTATGCTGGATTTAGCAAATCCAATGGATTTAAGTTGTCATTTTCATACAACATATGTCAAATAAAGCCAGATAATTGCTAAATCCAGCGTAGTCTAAATGAACTTTAATCTGGTCAAATCTGACCAGATTTGCCATACAAAAATTAAATCCTCTCACGACTGGGTTTATTTTAAATCCGGCACAAATCCACCAAAAATACAGTGTTGTATTCGGTATTTGTGCAAAAAAATCCAACTCTACTCAAAAAGTACCAAAAGTTGCAACTGTTTTTGCAACAGAGTTTGTCGTGTTTTACACGTTTACGATTGGTCGCATGAGATTTTATGGAGTTAATAAATCTAAAGTTATTTGAAAATCATAAAATTATTTATTTTTTACATTAGACACTATTTTAACAAAAAGTATGCTTGATACCATGATACAAAAATGTATCCCTGTGTGTAAAATATACCAATATGAGCAAAGAGGGGACGATATCTCATACAAGAAATTGTAAAAGTGTAAAACACGACTTTATTAGCTATTTTGTATGTATACGTAAACAAACATCAGCTGACAGTTTATATCCTCGAAAAGCTAAGTGTAACCAGCAAAGATTAACCCACTGGATCTATTAAACCCAGTGGGTCAACCTTCAATAGTGTAACCGGGGTATAAACGTTTCTAAAGAGAGAGCCATTCAGCGCCATTTTTGTTCAAAGATAAGTGAACATTTTGCAACATTTTTGGTGTACGGGAACGCATTTCCTGGAAAAATGTTCAAAGTGTGTTAAATGTGTAAAAACATTTTAGTTCTGGAACGAAGCTATTTTCAACTTTGACAGAACGTACGATATGTTATTGTAGCTTCGTTCCAGAACTAAAAAGTTTTTACACATTTAACACATTTTGCACATTTTTGCCCAAAATCGGGAACGCACCAAAAAAGTTGCAAAATGTTCACTTCTCTTTGAACAAAAATGGCGCTAAATGGCTCTCTCTTTAGAAACTTTTTACACGACAAATTTGAGCGAGCAAAAATGTGCAACATGTTTGCCGACTTCCAATTGGCTGACACGCCGACTTTGACATTTCTTCCAGTTTTTTGACGTTTCTGCCCTTTTTACGTTCCCGTACATTTTGGAAAAATGTGTATGTGGAACTCATTTTCGACAGTTTGCTCTTTTGACACTTTTATCATTAAAAAAGTACTGGAACGAAGCTTGTATGTACGTATGTATGTGTGTGTTTTGTATTTTGAAAACAAAAGCCCAACAAAACATGAAATACAATTGATTGCAAAGGAAAAATGTTAGTTTTACGAATTAACACATTTAATAAAGTTTCTGTCGCTGTTTTTGTGTTTTAAATGGGATTTATGATGCAACGTATTTGGGTAATACCATGGCAGAAATACCAGGTAGTGGTATCACACCAGCTGATCGAATATGAAAGGTAGAGCTGGCAAAAAATCGATGGCACTATCGATAATATCGATTATTATTTAAAAATTCAATTTCGATAGATATCGATATTATCTGAATAAAAGCAGTTGTTTATTCTCCTTTACATTTATGTGAACTACTTTTGCATAATTTCAAGAAAATCATTGACATGTCCGCCATTTTCATCTCCAAATTAATGGCGATGACAACTTAACGATAATATCGATAGCAATCGATATTTTAAAACATTATATCGAAAATATCTAATGTTGGGAATATCGCCAATAAACTTGCCAGCTCTAATGAAAAGTCAAATCCCTTTATAAAAAAATTATTTTTGTTGTAATTTCCCCAACAACATAAAGAAAGTTTTGACATAACATATTCAAAATTTTACGATGCTACTACCTGGGTAATAGTGCCATGGGTAAGGCCCATACCTATATACGGACGTATACACAGGGCGTGTGTGGTGAAAAATGTAGAACACATGTATTCTTATGAGAACTACCGAAATACGTCGAGCGCATGATGAATGGTCTGTTCCTTTACTTTAAAAACCGGTAACAGTGGCAAAAAATGGTAACTAGGCGTTTACACCAGACAGTTTGTCATCAAATACAACTCTGATTTACTAACACATACATACAATTGTCGTTTGTCTCCCAGCTGTCCATCATTTTTTCACAGACAGGAAGGAAGACAAATTTTTGGAATTTTTGTAAAAATAAGTGAGATAATAATTGAAATGTGTTGAAAACAAAAGAACATGAACAAAAACAAAATATGTGAACGGAAAACAAAAGGAAGTCGATGATTTTCATTAAACATTTTACAACTGTTTTTGCAGTTGTCGGGACGCCTACGTCACACAGGCAAGTTCTGGGATTTTGACAATCAATACATGAAGTCAACTGTCCTGTCATTTGTAAACGCAGGGTAAAAGTGGTGAACTGGTCTCATATAAATCGTATGCTTGTTAAAGTAAAGGAACGCTTTGCAGGTTAAAAATGGTAACCTCAGGCAGGTAAAGGAACAAAGCTGAAATTATAAGGTGGCGTAAAAGGGCCAGCTGATTGGTTTCAATATGTCAAATATTTTGTTATTGTGAATAAATTGTATGAAAACGTAAACAAAAATTTTGACATATTGAAGAATTTTCGGCCAAAATAGAGTTGTTGTTGTGCTACTTACGTGACCTGTTAAATAGATCTTGGTCGAGCGTATACTTTTTGTAAGGGGTAGTTTACACTCTATGTAAATGTCATATGACATGAAAATTGCCATCATTATACCGTCGCTAATATGTGCAATACTGGGGATTTTCCTTACGCCATTTACTTGGTGCGTCCACACCAGCAAAATTTTAATAAAATTAAGTCTCTACATTGCCTTCGTGGGTAGATATGGAATGTTTTTATTTCATGTCATATGACATTGATAGATAGTGTAAACTACCTCTAAGTTGAAAAACTTTAACTTTGACAGAACGTTATTGTTTGTATGTGTGCATGGTAGAACAAATATAAGGTAAAGTAAATACTACAACAAATACAACTCGAACAACAACCACAAAGGAATTTGTTTCTGTTTGTAACGTTACTAGGCGTTTACACCAGATAGTTTGTCTTCAGATACAGCTCTGATTTACTAACACATACATACATTTGTCGTTTGTCTCCCAACTGTCCATCATATTTTCATAGACCGTCGGGTTAACAAATTTTTGACATTTTTGTGAAAAAGAAGTGAGATGAGTGAGAAGTGGTGTATACAAAAACAAAATATGTGAACGAAAAACGAAAAGGAATCCATGATTTTCATTTATAATTTTACAACTGTTTTTGCAGTTGTCTGGACGCCTACGTCACACAGGCAAGTTTTGGGTTTTTGACAATCAATACATGAACTCAACTGTCCTGTCATTTGTAAACGCAGGGTTAGTGCCAGTTGTATTTGTAAACAAAACAAGGAAATGTCTATAAATTATTGGAATTTAAAAAACTAATAATTTTTCACATTTGGTTGAATACTTTGCAAAACATGAATGAAAATTCGTTACATTTTCAATTTTTATGTTTCCACATCATTCCACTAAATGCATAAATTCTCGCAGAAAGTGAATTCTTGTAGAAAAGTTTGGAGTCGCTGGAAATTCATAGAAAAAGGAGAAGCCGTTTCAATGTTTTGTTTTAGAAATCAAAGAAGCACATGTTTATTAGAGCTTTATTTTTTTAAATTTTAACAAAATACCTCACATATTACACTGTGACACAAAATGGAACTCAAAGTCTGGGGGGTGGAAAATTTCTTTTGGAGATGAAAGCCCTTGATGAGTATACTATGAACCCAAAAGGAAATTTTCGCCATAGGTCAAGTTTCTGAGATATCGCGCGATGAAGTTTTTGATTTTTTCCCTATAATACTTGGAAAAATAGCTCCATATCTCTGTTTGGCGTTGTTGTAGCTTCGTTTTGAGGTGACATGTCTGCAGTCAAATCGATTGGCGAATCTTTTTGTAGAACATTTCATTCTTCTAACTCAATGCCTTTCATGTCCTTTTCGTCCTTTATTTCTTGAACCGTAGTGAAAGTACCATAAGATGAGATTTTTCAGCATCCAAGTATTCTACAAACTTGTTGCTCAGAAGATTTCAGGTGCGGTTCTCTTTGACAACTAATCGATTTTGTCCCGTTTTCATTGCCATTTTTGACATTTATTCGGACTTGGTTCAGAATTAAACTATGTTTTGTTTTTCTGTATATTCGTTATTGGTTATGTATAGGTATTTAGACATAACAATCGATTATTGCTGATGTAGACATCTGGGGGTCTTCTGAAATTTTTACCACAAATAGCTCTTGAAATGACGAACACGTTAATAACAAATTTTCTTGGAGGATAGATCCGGTTATCTCAATTTTTGAACCGGATATTCCAACATTAAACCCGATTTTTGAACCGGTTTTAAGCAACCGATTAAACTTATATGTATACCATTAAAAAGCTTATAGAGTTGTCAATCAGATTAAATTAATTCGCTTATGAAAACTTTGTTAGTTGCAGTTCTACAACAAAAAACCGTTTTCTTAAACCGTTTTTAAGGAAAAATATCAGTACGCGGAAATATGGAGATCAAAGGCTGGGGGGCGAGCAATTCATTTTGGCGATGAAAGTCGATGAAGATAATATTACGAACCCGGGAGGGCAGTTTTGCCATAGGTCAAACTTCTGAGTTATAGCGAAATGAATTCTTTCTTGGCAAACTATACATACCTACATGACAAAAACCCCATGGTACAAATACACAGGTAGCCGCATCGGCAATTTTTGGCAACATAAGATGTCAAAATTTGACATCAATTCAATGCAATTGACACATTATGTTACCATCAGCTGGTATGATAATGCTACCTGTATTATTGTACCATGCAAAAACCCTAACGAAATTTGATCACGCCATAACTCAGAAGTTTGACCTATGGCAAAACTGTCCTCCCGGGTTCGTAATATTATCTTCATCGACTTTCATCGCCTAAATGAATTGCTCGCCGCCAGCCTTTGATCTCCATATTTCCGCGTACTGATATTTTTCCTTAAAAACGGTTTAAGAAAACGGTTTTTTTGTTGTAGAACTGCAACTAACAAAGTTTTCATAAGCGAATTAATTTAATCTGATTGACAACTCTATAAGCTTTTTAATGGTATACATATAAGTTTAATCGGTTGCTTAAAACCGGTTTAAAAATCGGGTTTAATGTTGGAATATCCGGTTCAAAAATTGAGATAACCGGATCTATCCTCCAAGAAAATTTGTTATTAACGTGTTCGTCATTTCAAGAGCTATTTGTGGTAAAAATTTCAGAAGCCCCCCAGATGTCTACATAAGCAATAATCGATTGTTATGTCTACATACCTATACATAACCAATAACGAATATCCAGAAAAACAAAACATAGTTTAATTCTGAACCAAGTCCGAATAAATGTCAAAAATGGCAATGAAAACGGGACAAAATCGATTAGTTGTCAAAGAGAACCGCACCTGAAATCTTCTGAGCAACAAGTTTGTAGAATACTTGGATGCTGAAAAATCTCATCTTGTGGTACTTTCACTACGGTTCAAGAAATAAAGGACGAAAAGGACATGAAAGGCATTGAGTTAGAAGCCCCCCAGATGTCTACATAAGCAATAATCGATTGTTATGTCTACATACCTATACATAACCAATAACGAATATCCAGAAAAACAAAACATAGTTTAATTCTGAACCAAGTCCGAATAAATGTCAAAAATGGCAATGAAAACGGGACAAAATCGATTAGTTGTCAAAGAGAACCGCACCTGAAATCTTCTGAGCAACAAGTTTGTAGAATACTTGGATGCTGAAAAATCTCATCTTGTGGTACTTTCACTACGGTTCAAGAAATAAAGGACGAAAAGGACATGAAAGGCATTGAGTTAGAAGAATGAAATGTTCTACAAAAAGATTCGCCAATCGATTTGACTGCAGACATGTCACCTCAAAACGAAGCTACAACAACGCCAAACAGAGATATGGAGCTATTTTCCCAAGTATTATAGGGAAAAAATCAAAAACTTCATCGCGCGATATCTCAGAAACTTGACCTATGGCGAAAATTTCCTTTTGGGTTCTTAGTATATTTATCAAGGGCTTTCATCTCCAAATGAAATTTTCCACCCCCCAAAAATGCTGCTGCACAGTGTTATCAAACGTTGTATCGCCTCTACAAGCGGGGATTTACTGCGCCAACTTGGACGAGGTTACATATCATTGATATTAAGAAGTCTTTCTGGGAAATGGTTTTTTCCGAATGATATATTTTTTTTTCTCAAAAAATATATGTCCCTTATGTACTTCGAAATAGAAATAAATGTATAAAATGTCATATGAAATTTGACACTAACGTCACTACCCAGTTCTGTCAGCTGTGTATTGCTGCTACCTTTTCTTATTCTACCATGGTATGTGTGCGTGTTTTGTATTTAAAAAAAAACCAACAAAACATGAAATACAATTCATTGCAAAGGAAAATTATTTGTTTTACGAATGAAAACATTTAAGTAAGTTTCGGTCGCGGATTTTGTGTTTTAAGTGTGATTTGGGACTCAACGTATTTGGGTAATACGGACGCTCAGAGAGCGTTGTTGTGGTAGGTAGGTGAATATTTTTTGTACGTCACGACTTAAATTAGGTATAGCTGTAAAGTTTTGTGTTGAGCGTTGAGAAAAAAACAACAACAGGGCGACGCCGACACCAAAGTCCAGTCATAAACAGAGGCGAAAAAATTTTTGAGGCGAATTTCTTTTCTGGCAATTCAGGTAGATACATACAAAACATTTTCCGAGAAAAAGTTGTTACCGTTATTTTTGTTTGACGAAACAGAAAATACCAGCTGTTCGAACTTGAACTGCTAAAATAAGTTATTGCAAATTAAATTCTCATACAAACACAACAAATGTTGACATTTTACGTGTACAACATTAAGTTTATTTGTTTTCTTTTTTTTGAGATACATCTACCTGTTTCTATACAGTTCGACATTTCAATCCTCACAGCGAATTCAAATGACAAATATGAATTTTGACACCTCAAATCGAAATCATCTGATTTTGGGCCATGAAATACATTTAACGTTTGGGTAAAGTTTTGTGTAGTTTTGGCCGTTTTTACACTGTTCGGCATGATGCCGAAAAATTCAAATTCATTTGAAATATATGCCGGTAAATATATCTACGCTGGACTTTGGTGTCGGCGTCGCCGCTTATGGGTACTAGGGTTATGACTTTTTTACAACCTCATATCCCTGTATCATAGCGTGATGAGTTTTGCCATAAGATTACATAAAATCTTAATTATAAGGTGATTAGGTGAAAAAACCTCACGCACAAAATGATTTTAAAATTTGAATTTATCAAAATTATGGACAATTTTTTGAAGTCACTGAAAACAGATATATAATTGAAAATAAACTTTAGAGCCACATGAGATAATTAAAATGACATAAAATTTATTTCTCACTATTTTTCTTCAATTCTGAGAATCGTAAAAATGTCGTAAACGCTTTTATTCAAAAATATAATTTTTTAACAAAAAACAAAAAATTTAAAATTTTTTCAAAGTGACTTTTTTCGCGACTTTTTTCATATTTTAATGAAATAAACGTTATTATAGTTATTAGTAGGCTTATATTTATTAATTTGTGCAACAAAAAATAATTTTTTTAAATTTTTTTTTTTCATTTCATATATTTTTTCAAAAAATAATTTTTTTAACATCGATTTGTGCGTGAACTTTTTTTATATTTCAATGGAATAAACGATAGCATAGTGATTAATAGGCAAAAGTTCATTCATCCCTGCTACAGGAAATCATTTTTGAGGAAAAATATCAAAAAGTCATAACCCTAATGGGTACTTTACACGATATGTTTTTTACATGTGAGCTGTCTCTTTGCATATATATTTTGTATGGGAGAAGTGACAACTCATATGTAAAAAACATATCGTGTAAAGTACCCATTAAAGCTGAAAATACATCCAACGTTTGGGTAAAGTTTTGTGTCGGTTTGGCTGTTTTTACAAATTCATATGAAATATATGCCGGCAAATATATCAACGCTGTACTTTGGTGTCGGCGTCGCCCTGTTGTTGTTGTTTTTTTCTCAATGCCCAACACAAAACTTTACTCAAACGTTGGATGTGTTTTCTGCTTAAGAACAAAACAACACCACGAAAATGTGTAAAAATGTGTAAATTCATTTGAAATATATGCCGGCAAACAGATAAGCGCTGGACTTTGGTATCGTCGTCGCCCTGTTGTTGTTGTTTTTTTCTCTACGCCCAACGCAAAACTTTAATCAAACGTTGTATCTGTTTTCAGCTTTACACAGAAAGAAATTGAAAGAAGAATGCAAAAAAATGCACATTCATGTTTTTATCCATTTCTTCAAAAAAATACCCGATTCCCATGCTTTTCTATATTTATGAACACGATCTGCCATCTAAACGTATGAATATTTACCTCGCTGCACAATATGCATGTTCCAGAACCCGCAAGAACCCACTATTTTTTTGTACAATTAATTGGTCTGTTCCAGAACTACAAGAATCAACTAATTTTTACTATTTTTTTCGATAACATAAAGGAAAAATTGTTATCGTAGTAAAAACTAGTAACTTCTTGCAGGTTCTGGAACAGAGCAATAATTTTTCCATTATGATATCGACAAAATAGTAAAAATTAGTAGATTCTTGCAGTACTGGAACAGGCCAAGTCTCTTTTTCGTTTGCTTTAAAAGTTATGGCAATAAACAATTGTTGTGTATTTAAATTGAAAAGAAGCACGCGTTTAATAAGTTTAAATAATAATGCTTTATTTAATTAAACATATTAAAAGAAATGGAGTCGAATTGTATGTTTACACTTACGAAATCCACTCGATTTCAACTGTCAATTCCTTTGCGTACACGTCAAATGAAAACTCATCTGAAATCGATTGGATTTCATTTGACGTTTAAGCAATGGAATTGACAGTTGAAATCGAGTGGATTTCGTAAATGTAATGTCATGTTCATACCAGCATTTGAATAACGTCGTTCGTTCTCATAATTACGTACACGAATTAACCCGTTCATACGACATGGTACACAATTCATAGCAACATGATTCATATTTTTTCATGGTTTTTGTTTACTGATTTTAAAGAAAGTTTCAGCCAAACGGCGAGTAAAGTTAATTGATAAGAACTGAAAAAATATTTATCCTTCTTTCAGATATCTATTTAACATTAAATTCTATTATCTTCATTCATGTTTTCTATTTTTTCTCACAATTTCAGTATATTTTAAAATTTTTCTATTTTAAAAATTAACGAGAGAGAGACCTGCCACAATAACTTTTGGTATACAGACATTCCGGCAGGCATTTGATTTGTTTTTCTAAATTTGTACGCGAATTTGAAACGATAGAAATGCGACTGCAATAGAAGAGAAGACAAAATTTGCAATGATTTGTATGTAAACTAGTCGTTAAACCGTTTATTTTTCATTCAAATTTTGTAGTTTTTCTAAAAATGTTTGGGGTTTTAATACATTTTTAAATTTTGTATTAATTTATTTCGATAAATTCTCTCATTTGTTAGAGATGGTACATATTTTATCGTCGTTCTGAGAGTAATTTAAATTGAACAATGTACAAAAATCGTTGTTCGTTCTCAAAATTTTGTATCGGAAATGAAGTAATTATATCGTAATTTGGGTTCGAACAAAGAATAGAGAGCGAATTAGCCTTAGTATGAACAAGACATAAACCAAGCAGAACATTTGATATGTCTGACTGTAACTAGTAAGTAAAATGACAGTTACTAAAAATGTAGCGAATGGTAATTAGTACAATGCATAGATACTTTGATAGAAAGAAGAAAGAGGAATTAGTTTTGTTCTTTTACTTTTTTAACAGTAAAAGTAGCAAAAGAAAAAACGGTCCAAATTGCTCTCACGTAAAAAGTTTTGCACAAAAGTAAAGGAACGGAAAAGTAGCAGATCCGGCAGCAAAGTCAAAAAACAAACATGCTGTTTCTTATATTTTATTTCATTGATTATTTTTTTATTATTTATACTTATTTATTTTTATTTAGCTTTGACAGATCGCAATGTTTTCTTTTTTATTTTTCCTTTTTGGAAAAAAATTGCTCGTACCGGCAATTCATTTTATATTTTTCGTATTTGACATTATTTTCATTGTTGTGAAAACAAAACTTGTCGGAACAGAATTGCCTTTTATAAACGCAAGAGGCAAGTTTAAAAAGGAACGAGAAACATTGCCGCAAGTAAACTCGCCTAATGTAAATTGGGACAAACTTTAACGTAAATGAACAAAGCTATTGGTCTGTTCCTTTGCCCTGCGTTTACAAATGACAGGACAGTTGACTTCATGTATTGATTGTCAAAATTCCACAACTTGCCTGTGTGAGGTAGGCGTCCAGACAACTGCGAAAACAGTTGTAAAATTATGAATGAAAATCACCGATTTCTTTTTGTTTTCCGTTCACATATTTTGTTTTGTACATATTCTTTTGTTTTCAGCACATTTGAATTATCATCTCACTTCTTTTTCACAAAAATGTCAAAAATTTGTCAACCCGGCTGTCTGTGAAAAACTGATGGACAGCTGAGAGACAAACGACAAATCTATGCATGTGTTAGTAAATCAGAGTTGTATTTGAGGACAAACTGTCTGGTGTAAACGCCTAATTACTTTTAAAATTGGTAACAATAGGTCTGTACGATAACTCAAAAGTTTGTACAAATTTGTACAAACTTTTACAAAATGCTGTTCGATAACAAACTTGTTCAGTAATGTCCAATTTACATTAGCAACTTTTTCGTCATTTAGAGCTGTTTCATCATTTATTTGCTAAAACAGGCAACATTTTGCGTCATTTACCATACAAAATTAAATGACGATAGCTGCGTCATTTATTCTAAACAACGCACGAAAACACCATACTATTATACGCAACCCTGCTTTTTTGTCATAAACTACCAAAAAATGCAACTGTTTTATGATGTCTTTGTTTGTTTGTTACTTTATGCTGCCGAAACATGGACATTAAAATCAACGGACGAAAATAAATTGAACGCGTTTGAAATATGGATTTATCGCAGAACTCTAAAAATTCCATGGACAGAGCGTGTACCAAATGAAGAAGTGCTACGAAGAATGCACACAGAACGACAGCTGCTTGCCACCATAAAAAACAGGAAAACATCTTATTTCGGACACATAATGAGAAACGAAAAATACTCAATCATCCAGAACATAATAAAATGCCAAATTGAGGGAAAAAGGCCAAGAGGAAGAAGAGAAATGTCATGGATAAAAAATATTCTAGATTGGACAAATACGCCAGATGAGAACAACCTTATAAATGCTGCGAGGAATAGATAACTCACCATTGCAGAATAAATTTACACAATAGATATTAAATATACATCTAAAATATTCAATTTGTAATTGTATGATCGCCAAAATCCGAGTACGGATCGGCAAATAAAGAAGAAAAGAAGTACAAATTTATACAAAATGCTGTTCGATAACAAACTTGTTCAGTAATCTCCAATTTACATTAGCAACTTTTTCGTCATTTAGAGCTGTTTCATCATTTATTTGCTAAAACAGGCAACATTTTGCGTCATTTACCATACAAAATTAAATGACGATAGCTGCGTCATTTATTCTAAACAACGCACGAAAACACCATACTATTATACGCAACCCTGCTTTTTCGTCATAAACTACCAAAAAATGCAACAGTTTTATGATGTCTTTGTACTCAAACGATGACAAAAGTGTAAATAAATGTTTAAAAAACTTGCAAAAATTACATTTTTTCAATTTTGAATTAAGTCAAGTTATTTGACTTACAATGTTCTGCAAGTGCAGTTTTTTGTGTATGGTTTTGGTTCCTCAATTTTATATCCGACTTGTGAGCCGATAGCCTTGTTTTTAATTTGTTTTTTGTGGTACCTACGTAGAATTTTCCACATTTTTCATGCAAATTATATAATTGCGAAATATTGGATAAAATAATCAAATAAAAACCCACAATGGCCTAAAGCTCAAAAAAGTCTTCTTCTTCTTTATTTTGTATAAAACAAATTCTTAAAATGTTAACACTCTTTATTCTGGTCAGAAAAAAACAGCGACTGTAGGGATCAAAAAATTTGCTTGCTTGGCTAGGGATCTTTAAACGATTGCTTCCAAAATATATCGAGCGCAGTGAATTTTCATAACTCCGTGTGGACTGCATCGAAGGATGTATTGAAATCATAACTCTGCATTGCACTACTTCCAAACTTTTTTGCTGGGTATAAATTGCATGCTTATAATGCCAAGTTTACACTTGGGCTCCAAAATCCACTGGATTTCACGCATGGTGGAATAAGAAGGTGTTACATCAAATCATGTCAAACGTCAAATTTGATCACAATAATTCATTACTGTGAATTGCTTGTTTACATTTTGTATGTGATTTTATTCACAATAACGCATTTTGACAACTGGTATAAAGATCAGCTGTTTTTGGCGTTATACCCCGGTTAGATCAGCTGTTTTTGGCGTTATACCCCGGTTACACTATTGAAGGTTAACCCGCTGGGTTTAATAGATCCAGTGGGTTAATCTTTGCTGGTTACACTTAGCTTTTCGAGGATATAAACTGTCAGCTGATGTTTGTTTACGTATACATATAAAATAACATGTAAATATCAAAAAAAAAAAAGTTTCCAAAAATTAAAATGGTAACTATTGATCATGATGAAATTATAAAGGTGGCGTAAAACGGCCAGCTGATTGGTTTCAATCTGTCAATTTGTTTGTTATTGTGAATAAATTGTATGAAAACGTAAACAAACATTTGGACATATTGAAGAATTTTCGGCCAAAATAGAGTTGTTGTTGTGCTACTTACGTGACCTGGTAAATAGATCTTGCTATTGATGCATTACAACAAGTATTTAAACAGTATTGTGATTGATTGGAAAACAAAAAATATGGGACAAAATGCATAAATAGTGAGCAAAGAAAACATTTACCGAAAATGTAATAAAGTCGTGTTTTACACTTGTACGATTTCTCGTATGAGATATCGTCCCCTCTTTGCTCATATTCGTATATTTTAAACGCAGGGATACATTTTTGTACATGATGAAATTATAAGGTGGCGTAAAACGGCCAGCTGATTGGTTTCAATCTGTCAAATATTTTGTTATTGTGAATAAATTGTATGAAAACGTAAACAAACATTTTGACATATTGAAGAATTTTCGGCCAAAATAGAGTTGTTGTTGTGCTACTTACGTGACCTGTTAAATAGATCTTGATTTTTGTATTATGGTACTTTTTGTTAAAAAAGTGTCTAATGTAAAAAATAAATAATTTTATGATTTTGAATAACTTAAGATCATGATGAAGTAATAAGGTGGCGTAAAATGACCAGATGATTGGTTTCAATCTCTCAAATTTTTTGTTATTGTGAATAAATTGTATGAAAACGTAAACAAACATTTTGACATATTGAAGAATTTTTGGCCAAAACAGAGTTGTATTTGTGCTACTTACGTTACCTGTTAAATAGATCTTGCTTAAGATTTATAAAGGCCATAATATCTCATACGACCAATCGTAAAAGTGTAAAACACGGCAACCTCTGTTGTAAAAACAGTTTCAACTTTTCGTACTTTTTGAGCATAGTTGAATTTTTTGGCACATACATCGAATACAACACTGCATTTTTGGTGAATTTGTGCCGGATTTAAAATAAACCCAGCCGTGAGAGGATTTAATTTTTGTATGGCAAATCTGGTCAGATTTGACCAGATTAAGCAAATAAATCCTCATGAAGTGGGTTAACCCGGCAAAAAGCTGTAGTGTAACCGTGCTATTACACCTTATTATTCCACCATGATTTCACGAAATCCTGAAATACACCCCGGTGTTTACACTTATTTTTTTGTTGATTTCGAACATATCACAGTAATGAAGGTAGATGCATGTCCGCAGATGATCGAACATGAATTTTCAAAACAAGTGTATAGTCCTAACAAATGAAAAAATAACAAATGATTTTATCGTTGAGACATCATAATAATAAATTTTGATAGATAATAAACATCTGCACAAGCCACTTGTTTCTCCATTCAAGCCTTCGAACAAAAAACAAGTTAAGTCGTTTTAAGTCAACGCTACAAACGAGTCAAGTAAATCAACTCAACGAAATTTTCAAGACCAATCAAGACATGCCGACTCAACGAAATGTTCAGGTCAATCAACTCACACTACGAAATTTTGGAATCAATCAAGCCATACAACGAAATTTTCGAATCAATCAAGCCACATAACGAAATTTTCAAGACCATCGAAATTTGTTGCGGGCGCCCCAAGCCCGCAGATTCGCCCCTGGCGCAAAAAAAAATTGCGTGGAGCTTCTCTAGGGTGTAGCTTTTTTCCACGGTGGAAGCTAAAAAAACACCTTCCAAAACATGTTTTTTTTAATCTTCTCCCACCGGGGGTCCCCTAGTCCCTCGTTGCGATGCCGCCAGCACGTAAAATTTGCCAAAGATAATAAGCTGGAAGGGCACCGTCAGTTTATGGTTTCCATCGCTGGAAACCATTCCCCAAGGCAGGATACCTGAAAAAGAAAAGAAAAATAGATTAGTATTGTGAAATTTGTAGCAGACATATATAAAAATATTAAAAACACTAAACAATGCAGCCGGCTGCATGTGTTTGTCGATAAAATTGCATGGTACAATAAGAAAGATAGATGCATCGGCGAATTGCTACAACAAAGCAACTTTTTTTGTAATGTAAACTGTCAAAATTTTCGCCAAATGGTCTCTTTGTATCGCTTGTGTTTGTCTATAAAGTGTAGACATGCTATCTCTTACTTACCGAATCATATGGTTTATTGCTTTGATTTTTCATGGCGAATTCCTAGTTTTTTGACGTTTTAGATTCGATCAGCTGGGCTGAGGCTTCTACCTTTCTATTTGTACCATGATAAAATTGTCAACATGTTTCGAAACAGCTGATCAGTATAGGGATTCTTATACTATGTTTACATTTACGAAATCCACTCGATTTCATCTGTCAATTCCTTTGTGTATACGTCAAATGAAAACTCATCAGTAGCGGGATTCTCTAACGCATTTTTTGGTTAACGACAAAAATCGTTCTAATTAAAATGCTTATAATTTCGGTAAATAACGAAATTATTCGGTAAGTTAGCGACCAATAAAAAGTACTCGCAAAGTTCTACTGATAGCAACAGTGATGTCAACTTTTATTTAAACTTTTCATTCATAATTTTGCGTTTTAATTTAACCGATTTTTGTCGGTAACCAAAAAATGCCCTAGAGAATCCCACTACTGAAATCGATTGGATTTCATTTGACGTTTGGGCAATGGAATTGACAGTTGAAATCGAGTGGATTTCGTAAATGTAAACATAGTATAAGTGGGAAAAATGACTTGGTGATGCGACCTACAGAAATGCAGGGCGTATGGCGTAAAGGCTTACGTTGGCTAAGGCGTTAAGAAAAATGATTAAAATTTGAATTTTCATCGGGTATTTCAAGGGTTGTTGTCCGGAAAAACTATGAAGAGAAAGTACTTTTACTAATATTTTCCAACCAAGAGAATAAATAAAGACAAATACTTATTAATACAAACAGTAAAGCTATGAGAAAGACGACCATCTTTACATGAGTGAAAGGAATAGTGATTTTTGACTAAGCATTTGGCGCTTGGCCTTGAGCATTTCTAAAGTTGTCATTGGAACATAAAGACATATTGGCTAAAGGCAAAACACCTTTGCTCATTTATACCGCGGTTAAATCTGTAAACAGTGGTTGGAGTTTATATTATTTTATACTGTGAAGATTAAGAATAATAACAGAGGTGAGACGGGTGTTTTTTATAAAAAAAGAAGATGGATTTGGGGTCTCAAGTGATAAGGCAACCCAGCAAACCAATCGTAACGAAATCGGAACAAATTTCGGACGTTACGTCCGTTGTAGTTGAAGTGGTTGACATAATTTCGGAACGAAATGTCGGAGCGAAATCGGATCGATTTCGGTCAGAATTCGCAACGAAATCGGAAGAAAATCATTGGGAAATTCGGAATTCGAATTTCTTCCTCCGAATTTTCGTACAGATTTCTGAACGATTTCGGAATAATGTCGTATGAAAATCTGAGGTACCTTCCGAACTTTCGTAAAGGTTTCTGAACAATTTTGGAATAATTTCGTATGATTATCGAAGAAAAAAATTTTTCTCTGATGCCTCCTCTTTTTTTATTGATATTTTTTTTTAACTTCTTGATTTGTTTTGCTTTAGGTCAGAAAATAAAAACAATAGGATTTTGTTTTTTATTTTAGTTTTATTTTTCCAATATTTCGACCCTGTCCGAAGGTCATCATCAGGGAAATTGACTTTAAAAGAACAATTAACAATTATTATATAAATATTAAACAAAAATATTTTTAGCAATAATTACATTTTGTTTTTCTTTTTTCAACGACTGTCAAATATGCACATCTTATTTTTTGCACGAGTATTTTACAACTAAACTAAAGTCTTTTTATGCTTCTCTATTGCATTTCGGTAGATTTGTGCACAGTGTTCCGTGTCCATTTTATAGTTTATACGATTTTCCACTGGCACATTTATGATATGGAGCATCTCCAGCATAAATCTACGTTTGTAGTTTCTTTCCTGTGCCAATATTTCAACGTCTTTAAAATTAGGCGTGTGTCCTGTGTTTGCACAGTTTGCTGCAAGGGCAGTTTTTTGTTCTGGTAGTTTGCTTCTATTCTTCTGGTCTGACTTGTGACCACATATTCTAGTTTTTAGCTTATTTTTGGTTGTGCCAACATATACCTGAGGGCGTATGTTGGACGAGTCTCCATTACATTTTATTTTATAAACGACGTTCGATTTTTCGTCTTTTGGAACCTTCGTTTTTGTCCTGCTAAAGAAATTATTATTTGTGTTGTGGCTTTTTAAGGCTAATTGGTATTGTTTGTTATTGTATAGGTTTGATTGTGAAAACCTTTCTGAAAAACCAGGCACATAAGTGAATCTTTTATATATTTTGTCTTCTTTTTGTTAAAGAACACCAAGAGATCTCTCGTGTCAATTTAATAACTCTCATAAACGACCATATGAGAAATAATGTGTTGGGAAAAAGAGATCGTTCAATTTTAGCCACAGTGGGGCAAACAAATAAGTTCCTAAAGGAAAATAAGGATATTTTAATACTCAATGCCAATAAAGGTGGGAAGACAGTGGCTATGATGAAACAAGACTATGATACAAAAATGCAAAATATCCTTAGAGATATGTGCACGTACAGACGTTTGAGGAAAGACCCCACAATGACATTACAAGATAAGTGTAATAAATTAATTATGAAATTGTTCGAGCTGAACATAATTAATGATGCAGGGAAAAATAGATTAATAAATAGAACCTCCAGCATAAATCTACGTTTGTAGTTTCTTTCCTGTGCCAATATTTCAACGTCTTTAAAATTAGGCGTGTGTCCTGTGTTTGCACAGTGTGCTGCAAGGGCAGTTTTTTGTTCTGGTAGTTTGCTTCTATTCTTCTGGTCTCACTTGTGACCACTTATTCTAGTTTTTAGCTTATTTTTGGTTGTGCCAACATATACCTGAGGGCGTATGTTGGACGAGTCTCCATTGCATTTTATTTTATAAACGACGTTCGATTTTTCGTCTTTTGGAACCTTCGTTTTTGTCCTGCTAAAGAAATTATTATTTGTGTTGTGGCTTTTTAAGGCTAATTGGTATTGTTTGTTATTGTATAGGTTTGATTGTGAAAACCTTTCTGAAAAACCAGGCACATAAGTGAATCTTTTATATATTTTGTCTTCTTTTTGTTAAAGAACACCAAGAGATCTCTCGTGTCAATTTAATAACTCTCATAAACGACCATATGAGAAATAATGTGTTGGGAAAAAGAGATCGTTCAATTTTAGCCACAGTGGGGCAAACAAATAAGTTCCTAAAGGAAAATAAGGATATTTTAATACTCAATGTCGATAAAGGTGGGAAGACAGTGGCTATGATGAAACAAGACTATGATACAAAAATGCAAAATATCCTTAGAGATATGTGCACGTACAGACGTTTGAGGAAAGACCCCACAATGACATTACAAGATAAGTGTAATAAATTAATTATGAAATTGTTCGAGCTGAACATAATTAATGATGCAGGGAAAAATAGATTAATAAATAGAACCTCGGTACCACCAAAAATATATGGACTTCCTAAGATCCATAAGGAAGCCATTCCTTTAAGACCGATATGCTCCTTTGTTAATTCACCGACTTATGAACTGTCAAAATATCTAGAATCAATACTAAAAGTATTAACATTGAATTCGAAATACAACATAAAGGATGCAGTTGAGTTTAGATCCAGAATTAACAACCAACCAATCGAGGATTCTGAGATGTTGATATCCTTTGACGTAGTAAATCTATTTCCCAGTGTTCCAGTAAACCTGGCTATACAAACCATAAAAGAAAAGTGGAACATCATAGAAGAGCACACACAAATCCCACAAAACATTTTCATAGACATTCTGACTGTGTGCATCAAGGATTCTAGATACTTCATATATGAAGACAAAATATTTGAACAGTTGAAAGGAATGCCAATGGGCTCTCCCATATCCCCGATTATAGCAGACATCGTCATGGAAAAACTCTTGGATGAAACGATGGCAAAACAGGAGGTAAAACCAAGGATTTTAACTAAATATGTCGATGATATATTTTGTATTATAAACAAAGACCATGCAGATAACACACTGTATATGTTAAACATATATAACAAACACCTACAGTTCACAATGGAGAGTGAAACTAGCAATTGCTTACCATACCTGGATTCCATTATACATAGAAAAGGCAACATGCTTTTCATAGATTGGTATCAGAAGCCAACAGCCTCGGGAAGACTGATAAATTATCACTCCAAACACCCCCGAGGGATAAAAATCAATACTGCAACAAACTTCATAAGAAGAGTTTTGAACATTAGCGACCAACAGTTTCATGCCAAAAACAAAACCAAGATTAGAAATATCCTAAAAAAGAATGATTTCCCTCCCAAAACGATCGATGAATTAATCAAACATGTAACAAACACAAGAAATGAGAGTAAAGAACAAAAAGAAGACAAAATATATAAAAGATTCACTTATGTACCTGGTTTTTTCAGAAAGGTTTTCACAACCAAACCTATACAATAACAAACAATACCAATTAGCCTTAAAAAGCCACAACACAAATAATAATTTCTTTAGCAGGACAAAAACGAAGGTTCCAAAAGACGAAAAATCGAACGTCGTTTATAAAATAAAATGTAATGGAGACTCGTCCAAAATATGCCCTCAGGTATATGTTGGCACAACCAAAAATAAGCTAAAAACTAGAATAAGTGGTCACAAGTCAGACCAGAAGAATAGAAGCAAACTACCAGAAAAAAAAACTGCCCTTGCAGCACACTGCGCAAACACAGGATACACGCCTAATTTTAAAGACGTTGAAGTATTGGCACAGGAAAGAAACTACAAACATAGATTTATGCTGGAGATGCTCCATATCATAAATGTGCCAGTGGAAAATCGTATAAACTATAAAATGGACACGGAACACTGTGCACAAATCTACCGAAATGCAATAGAGAAGCATAAAAAGACTTTAGTTTAGTTGTAAAATACTCGTGCAAAAAATAAGATGTGCATATTTGACAGTCGTTGAAAAAAGAAAAACAAAATGTAATTATTGCTAAAAATATTTTTGTTTAATATTTATATAATAATTGTTAATTGTTCTTTTAAAGTCAATTTCCCTGATGATGACCTTCGGAGAGGGTCGAAATATTGGAAAAATAAAACTAAAATAAAAACCAAAATCCTATTGTTTTTTATACCCTACACCACTATGTGGTAAGGGGTATTATGTGTTAGTGCATTTGTATGTAACATACAAAAGGAAGCGAGATAGACCCATAGTTCCTTCTAGGGATATACATAGAATCACTTTCTGAGTCGATTTATGCATGTCCGTCCGTCCGTCCGTCCGTCCGTTCGCAACATACAGGTCGCATTTGTTGACCGATTTCGCTGAAAATTGGGGAATACCATTTTTTTAGCCGTCGGAAGATCAAGTTCGAAGATGGGATATATCGGTCCACGTTTTGGTATAGCCCCCATATAACGGTACCCCCCGATTTACGGTATTTTGACGTTTTCAGCTACATTTTCAGACCGATTTGGCTATAATTTGACATTTAGGGTTCTTAAGTGTCAATAAACATATATAACAAAACTTGTGGGCATAGTCCACGTTTTGGTATAGCCCCCATATAACGGCACCCCCCGATTTGCGGTATTTTGAAGTTTTTAGCTACATTTTCAGACCGATTTAGCTATAACTTGACATTTAGGGTTCTTAAGTATCAATAAACTTATATAACAAAAGTTGTGGACATAGGTCCACGTTTTGGTATAGCCCCCATATAACGGTACCCCCCGATTTACGGTATTTTGACGTTTTTAGCTACATTTTCAGACCGATGTAGCTATAATTTAACATTTAGGGTTCTTAAGTGTTAATAAACTTATATAACAAGAGTTGTGGACATAGGTCCCCGTTTTAGTATAGCCCCCATATAACGGTGCCCCCCGATTTACGGTGTTTTGATGTTTTTAGCTACATTTTCAGACCGATATAGCTATAATTTGACATTTAGGGTTCTTAAGTGTCAATAAACTTATATAACAAAAGTTGTGGACATAGGTCCACGTTTTTGGATTGCCCCCATATAACGGTACCCTCCGATTTGCGGTATTTTGACGTTTTTAGCTACATTTTTAGACCGATGTAGCTATAATTTAACATTTAGGGTTCTTAAGTGTCAATAAACTTATATAACAAAAGTTGTGGACATAGGTCCCCGTTTTGGTATAGCCCCCATATAACGGTGCCCCCCGATTTACGGTGTTTTGATGTTTTTAGCTACATTTTCAGACCGATATAGCTATAATTTGACATTTAGGGTTCTTAAGTGTCAATAAACTTATATAACAAAAGTTGTGGACATAGGTCCACGTTTTGGTATAGCCCCCATATAACGGTACCCTCCGATTTGCGGTATTTTGACGTTTTTAGCTACATTTTCAGACCGATGTAGCTATAATTTGACATTTAGGGTTCTTAAATGTCAATAAACTTATATAACAAAAGTTGTGGACATAGGTCCACGTTTCGGTATAGCCCCCATATAACGGTACCCCCCGATTTACGGTATTTTGACAGTTTTAGCCACATTTTCAGACCGATTTAGCTATATTTTGACACTTAGGGTTCTTAAGTGTCAATAAACTTATATAACAAAACTTGTGGATATAGGTCCACGTTTTGGTATAGCCCCCATATAACGGTACGTCCGATTTGCGGTGTTTTGACGTTTGTAGCTACATTTTCAGACCGATATAGCTATAATTTGACATTTAAAGTTCTTAAATGTCAATAAACTTATATGACAAAACTTGTGGACATAGGTCCACGTTTTGGTATAGCCCCCATATAACGGTCCATTAAAGTTCATATTTTCGTATAGCCCAGATACCTCCGAACTAGCTGCTAATGACATTTGAAGTTCCCACGTTATGTACCGATTTTCGATATTTTGAAGATTCTAGCTAAATTTTTTAACCGAATTAGGAGTTATTTGACATTAAAGGCTCCCATCAAAAACTGTCAACATAGGCCCATGTTTTATTATAACCCCTATATAACAGTACCTCCCAATTTCTAGCCCACCAAAAATTGTCAACATACATAGTTAGATATAGGCACCATAAAAAAGGGCCTCCCGAATGAAGCATAAATTTTACATTTGAGGTTCCCAATGGCCGCGAAATTGCTCCACTAAAAATTGTCAAGATAGGTCCACGGTTCGGTATAGTCCCCATATAACGATACCTCCCGATTTAAGGTATTTTAGGGATCTTAGCCACATTTTTTGCTTGAACTAGCTGAAATTTTACATATGTGGTTCCCAGTGGCCGTGAAATTTCGCCACTTAAAATTACATATGTCCACGTTTTGATATAGCCCCGAATTTGGTATAGCTTCCATATTAATTAAAAACTAATTATTCCATTTTTACATATTTCGACTGGTGTAGGGTATTACATAGTCGGCCCCGCCCGACTTTGGTCTTTTCCTACTGGTTATTTTCTGACCTAAAGCCAAACAAATCAAGAAATTAATATAGTCCAAAGGTCAACAATAATTCAAACAAAAAGATAATTTTTTTTATTGGAAGATTATAATTTCAAGGATATCTAATGATTTTCACTGTTGTTATCATTTTGTAGTTATAGTAGAACAATGTAAACTTTGTGTACGAATATGTTGAGTCTATCAGCATTAGCTTGAATTATTATATGTTGCATTTATATTTAAAATATTTAAAAAATGTACATATATGCGAATTTTATAACCAACCATTTTGTTTTTCGACAACAAAATAAAATGTTACTTTTTAGATATATACAAAAGGTGGTTGTTGTGCGAAGGGAAAATTGTTTCCGACATATCGATCCGAATTCGTAACGAAATCGAAAGAAAAACATTAGCAAATTCGAAGGGAAATTTACTTCCGACATTTTCTCCGAAATCGGAACGAAATCTGAACAAATTCCCCTACGAAAAATCGTATAGAAATCGAAACGAAATCTGAACGATTTTGCTTCCGAAATTATTTCGATATGTCGGACATCCGACATTTGGTTTGCTGGGAAGTGATTTAACAAATTAGTCCCAATTTACATTAGGAGAGTTTACTTGCGGCAATTGTCAGTTTGATGGAGAGAGAGGTGAGGCATATGGTAACCCTTTGCCTCTCAACACCCTCTCTCACCAACAAACTGACAATTGCCGCAAGTAAACTCGCCTAATGTAAATTGGGACTTATTCGTATGTTCCATACAGGTTACCGTGGAGATAGAAAATCATAACCTTCAAAGTCTGTTGTATAAGAAAGCCACACACATACATTGTTCCAAACGATATGGTGGAAGTGAAATTGGGTGAGAACAATAATATTGAAGGACTCCAGGTAACCTCTGTCATCTTTTGTCCAGAGCAAAGACGACCAGAGGATTTTTTTATTACTTATATCCTATATTAGGACGTCAATTGGACACAAAAAGAAAGAGACAATTTTTTTATTACACGAATGAACAAATCTATTGGCTACGGAACACATTCGAATCAAGGCACATTTATAGAAGGTAGAAGTGACAATCAGCTGTATTCTTACTTTTTTTGTAAAATTAGTTTTCAAAATGTAATAGGGTCTCCTCATGAAATTTGAAACATCGAAATTTGCTACCGTAAAATACTGTTTTTCTTCCAAAACGTGTAATAAAAATGACTTACGACAGTTCTGAATGCTTTATATTTACATTGTCATTCAAATTTGTTCCATTTTCGAGGATTTTCAAAATGTATTTATGTTTTTCCTGAGACTATTTTTGGAACGACCCTATTATTCAATATTTTCTTTGACAATTATTTTTCAATAACAACAATGTTGTTTTTGTAAATTTGTGAGTTGTTGTAATTCATGCACATACCTTCTATAAATTTACCTTGATTCGAATAATATTTACCAATACATTTTTTTGCTCAAAAATATTTTAAGAGATAACCCATTATATACCCTTTTGTGACGAGAAAATTTAATATTAGTTTAGTTAAGTTTACGTTATGCTTGGTTTACATTTACCAAATCCACTCGATTTCAACTGTCAATTCCATTGATTAAACGTCAAACGAAATCCAATGGATTTCAGATGAGTTTTCATTTGACGTATACGCAAAGGAATTGACAGTTGAAATCGAGTGGATTTCGTAATGTAAACCAAGCATTAGATTCTAATTGTGTTTGATTTGTTTGTGAACTGAAATCATATTAGGATAAAATATAAAATCTAATGCGCAGTAGCTGTTGGTGTCGAACCTCTTTAGGATAGTATCTTAAGAGAATATAGTATCTTAAGAGAATAACCTGACAGTGTTTTAATGGTGCATATTTAAAAGCAAATTTGATAAAAAAAAGGCATAGTATGATTTCGGGGATATTTTAGAATTGTTTTATTATGTTTTTGTTTGTCTAAATTTTAACTTAAAGATATTTTTTTTATTATTTGTAATACTAAACTTATAGTCCAAAAGTGATTATAGTCAAATTTTAATATTTCAAGAGCATTAACCTTACTCCGGAACACCGGGTTCGAATTGGCCAGTGAGCCTGAAAGAAAAAATAAAAATATACAATAAAATTAGTTTAAAGACAAGTTTTTAAAGTTAGGTTTAAGATTTAATAATAAAAATATGAAATTAAAATGAAAAATACAGTGTTAAGAACAATGTTCTGGTAAAAGAAACAAGGGGGCATGAGGGCAATATGAAAGGGTAAGTGTAATAGTGTGGGCGGTCTTATAGGAGTAACTTTAACGACGATCCAAAGGACTCAAGTGACCGAGGTTAGGATGGGCGACTGGTGGTCCAACTCCACCGCACGTCTGTGTGTTTCATTGTAAGTGTTGTGCATTTTGTGTTAGGATAATTGTGACTGCCGTGGGTTGCCAGATGGGATGGACCTATACCCGACTGAGCTAGTTGGTCCCCAAATCTGGTCAACGCCTAAAGCGGCACGTAACAAATTTTCAAGTCCAACCAAGCCAAACCAACCACCAAGATGAAGTCGGTCAACACAAGAGCCGAGTCATAAAATATGCGTAAACGGCAAATGTTTGAACAATGAACAATTGTTGTTGGAATGATGAAATGTGGTGTGTGTGTGTTATGTTACATGGATAAAGAAAACCTTAATAAAATTTCCATACATTTTACGATTCGGCTTTTTAGTTTCAGGTGACTAATTACTTTAGGAATACGCTCTCATTACATTATAAAATGTCAATGATTTTAAAGAAACGCGAGTAAACGTTAAAACGTCATATATTTCGAAATTAAAAAATGTCCACTATTTTGCCATAATAAAATCACTATGGCGTTCGAAATAAAAATCGCCAACACTGCAATAAATGTCTGTACTTCGAACTTGTACTTATATAAATAAAACGCATTTTACACTAGGGTTTAAAACCGGTGTTTTGTAAAATTTACGTCATTTATTTGACAGATAATATATGGAATTGACAACCAAAATGACGCAAGTTTTATAATACACGTTAGATGGAAATTGCGTTTAAAAATCGGTATTTTAATTATTATTTTTATATAAACGGCAGAAACCTGTCCTGAAAGCTCTGAACCTATTTGTATATAAAATATATATTTGTATACATTTGAAATATTTGCTTGTATAAAAATTAGACCAACAAAAAACTATTCAAGTAATTAAAACCATAACAATTTAAAGGAAATACAAGTAAATAAGTTATAATAATTAAAAGGAAAAAAATAAATAAAATATATAATAAAATAAATATTTCTTCAATTTTTAAACCGTGGTATATTTTTCACTAGTTATTTTTAGAGTGTTTTTAAACTTTTTTGTTGTCCGTTTAGTTCAAATCTAGTAACTATTTTTGACACGCTGTAGTTATCCGAACTAAAACTTTGCCCACTTTTCAGATTTGGATGACAATACATGAATATGAAACCAAAACGAATGTGGCTCAATTTTTGTCTCTGGCCTCCATATAACGGTATCACCCAATTTTAGGTATTTTGAGGATTTTATTCTCATTTTTAGTTCGAATTGACATGGTACAATGGTACAGAAACTTCCTCACCACGTTTTGGTATTGCCCCCATATAACGGTCCCTCCCGATTTCAGACATTTTTAATTTGTATCTACATTTTCGGTTTAAATTGGCCTAATTTGGTTATTTGGTTCTCAGTGGTAAAAAATGTATTTGTCCTAGCTTTTTGTCTCTAGCCTCCATATAACGGTATCACCCAATTTTAGGTATTTTTGGAGGATTTTATTCTCATTTTTAGTTCGAATTGACATGGTACAATGGTATAGAAACTTCCTCACCAGGTTTTGGTATTGCCCCCATATAACGGTCCCTCCCGATTTCAGACATTTTAAATTTGTATCTACATTTTCGGTTTAAATTGGCCCAATTTGGTTATTTGGTTCTCAGTGGTAAAAAATGTATTTGTCCTAGCTTAAGGTCTAGCAGCCAGAGCTTTATTATTTTATATTTGTAATCTATTTATAAATATTTTTAAATGCACTAAAAACAAGCTGAATATACTTATTGAGACTAAGAGAAAATTTATTTTGTATTTTGTGTGCATTTATAAATAAAACAATGTAATTTAATTTATTTAATTAATTATTTTTTATTTATTTTTATTTTCCAAATATATATATATATATATATATATATATATATATATATACATATATATATATATACATATTTCTATTGTAGAACACACACACAAATGATCACAACATTCGCTCAAGCGACCACAATATACCGCACAAGCGACCACAATGATCAAAATAAACGCTTAAGCGACCACAATGATCACAATATTCGTACAAGTGATTTGACATTTGGGAGGCAAGCAAATCAAGCGACGATTGATTCTGTTCTGGCCTTTATAGTGCTAAAAATGCGTTCCCGTACTCCGAAATAAAGCAAGATTTGTACTTCTCTTAAAAAATAGCGCCGAATAACACCCTCTTCTCCTGTTTTCTGCCATAAAATTTTGGCCTTGTAGAAACTAGCAGCATGTTCATTGGCATCTAAAGTATAGTACACATTGACAAGCAAAACTGACAGTCATCGAGGTCTATTTCGTGAATATCAAAGCCTAACTGAAAAATTTCTTTTGTAATCTCTAAATAATACCGTAAATATTGTATTTCAAACGTTTTTAGCTAAATAAATGTTGTTATTTGCCGGAAAATTGTCCTAAAAGTACGTTGACTGTCAGTTTTGACTGTTGGTGTGTACTCCCCTTAAATACAAGACGTGTTATTTGTTTTTCTGATACGTTGATTTTGACATTTCTGCTGGAGGTTTTGCAGTTTTCGTAATTTTTCCGTTCCCGTATTTTTTTAAGAAATTTGTATGGGGAAGCGATTTTTGATAATTCGCTCTTTTTCCTAACATTACCATTAAAAGAGTATCGGAACACAATGAAAAAAAAAAAACAAAGTAATACAATATTTTTTCACATTGTTTAAAAATTTTAATACTAAATTTTGTTGTTGCAGCAATTGACCATCTACCTTGTTTATTGTGATATGTGAAAAGTGTTGCAACTTTTGGTACTTTTTTAGTAGGGATACGTAAAATCAATTTTGGTTAATCGATTATTAACCGTAAAATGTCCAAAATTCGTAGTCGAATATGTCCCGGTCCACACTAGCGTGAATTTCATTAAAAAATTTCATGAAATTAGGTGTTCTTAAATCGAATTCCCCACTACAGCAATTTTATGATTTTACTCTACCATGGAGGTCGATCTAGAGACGCATAATTTCATGCAATTTTTTCAATGAAAACACTCTAGTGTGGGCCAGGATTATTGACTGTGCGAAAACCGGATAATCGATTATTCTTAGTCGACATTCGGAAGACGGAGTCAACTATTATTCGTAGTCAACCATTAAGGGGTGTTTACACTATCTATAAATGTCATATGAGCTGTCACTTCTTTTATCCATTCGACATCTTTTATGTTTGTCAAAGTCCATACCACTTTTAGTTTTTGCGTTCACACTAGCATACAATTTCATATGACCACAAAATATAAATCACGCAAATAACACAATTTATATAGCTAAAAACTTTAATCGCACTCACATTTTCGTTTTCTTTACCTATTTCCTTCCTTTTTGTGGTAAACTTTTTTTCTTCTAACAATTAATTTCTCAACTGTATACGAAAATACATGGCGGAATAGAGCGCTCCCTAAATGAAAAATGTGAAAGTTTTCATAGTGGTCACACTATTGCTCTGTTCCAGAACCTGCAAGAAGCTACTATTTTTTACTACGATAACATTTTTTCCTTTATGTTATCGGAAAAAATAGTAAATATTAGTAGATTCTTGCAGTACTGGAACATACCATATGTGTACAACATTCACAGGTAGCAAATTTGACATCTCATATGACATTCATATATAGTTTAAACACCCCTATAGCCGTAGTCTATTATTATCCCAGTAAAATCTTCGATGAAAAATCATGAGTTGAATCATGGGTGCAAGTGATCTGGCATGTCATCTTTTTGTCATTTTCACTCATGAATTTTATATGAGCGTGACCCCCAAAAGATGACGTTCTTTTTGGGATCCTAAGCATGTCATTTTAACCAATGCATTGACATGTCATTCTCACCAATGCTTTGGCATGTCATTTTAACCAATGCATTGACACGTCATTTTCACCCATTCTTTGACATGTCATTTTAACCAATGCTTTGACACGTCATTTTAACCAATGCATTTTCACCAACCCATTGGCATGACATTTTCATGTCTTGTTTGGAAAATGGAAATGCTCTATTGAAATATAGACAAACAAAACTCTTCATTAATCCAAACGAATTCACGAAATAACTACAATTAATTGATCAGCAAAAAGTTTACATCCAAAATTGCAATGAAATCACCACCGCAGCAACGCAAAAGATTACTTCCTCCGTTCTCCGCAACTGATATTCTTTCATATTACAAAAGGTTTTTTCTATTATCTTCCCATCACCAGTTCAGATTTTGACATGGACTCCAAATCCTCTCCTTTAAGTATTTTTAGTTCGTAAATTACTTTTATTTTATAATTTTGTTATTTTATAACAACATTTTGGAAATTTATGGTCTGTTCCTTTACTTTTGAAAATAGTAAAACCGGCAGAAGTAGTAAAAGTTGTAAACTGCTCCCATATGAATTGTACGGTATCCAAAGTAAAGGAACGCTTTTCGAGTAAAAAGTGGTAAAACTTGAAGATTCTTGCACGTAAAGGAACAGAGCTTTATACTCTTTTGTTTAGTGACGAAAATATGTAGCAACCCGGCTTGCTTTAGGGATCTCTAAGAACAAAATGTAACGAACGGGGAGGAGAGACTTTTTGTGGAAAATACCATTTATGCTCAATTGATTTATTTTTAATTGTTTCTTTCCAAAAGTCGTTTCTTCTTTATTTTCAGATTCTTGTTCCCTTTCGTTTCGAACTTTTTTTAAAGTTCCAAGAAGCGAGATTTGATTGATATCGTTCTATATCAGATTTAGAACAGACAAGGGAACTTTTAAAATAGCAATGTGTGAAGTCCGATTCTATTTTTAGCTCGATGATTGGGACTTCATTTTTATTGCAGACATTTCGAGCTTCATACAATACCAATTGTTTAGAAGTTTTAGTTGTCTGATATGCAGGAAATGTAAGACAACATCACGACGACAGTTCTAACAACTTTGGTCTGTTCCAGAACCTGCAAGAATCTACTAATTTTTACTACGATAACAATTTTTCCTTTATGTTATCGGAAAAAAATAGTAAAAATTAGTAGATTTTTGCAGTACTGGAACATAACAAAATGAAAGTAAACAGGTGTGTAAATAAAAACACAAACATCATCTCTATTGGATCGATGGAATGGGTACAAATGCTGATGAAAAGATCGGATCTTTCACGACTTCCTTTGCATTGGTTCAAATCCTAATGAAAAGATCGGATCTTTCACGACTTCGTTTGAACCAATGCAGAAGATGACATGAAATCACGTCATCGCAAAGAACCCATTCCTTTAAATTTTGCTGGGTAGGTCTGTACGATAACCCAAAAGTTTGTACAAATTTGCACAAACTTTTACAAAATGCTGTTCGATAACAAACTTGTAAAGTAAAAGAGAGCGAATTTGGAGACAATTGTGAGCAGTGTTGCCGTTTTGGGCATTTCGGCCCAAATTTGGGCCGAATTAAAAATAATTTTTAATTTTGGGCCCATGGGCGGCCCAAATCCTTTTTGGGCGTTTTCATGCTAATAATTTTAAACAATATTTTATAAAATATCAAATATTAGCCTTTGGGCTATTACTACATGCTTACTTTTACTATTGTATGGATTTGTAAAATAAAGCAATTTGGTGGCATTAAAAATATAATTTTCACATAAGAACTTATGGCCTGTTTCTCTAAAGCTGGGTACACATTGTCAGTTTTGAATGACAGCTTTGTTGTTGCTTGCTAGTGTGGCCGTTCATTTTTGTCATTCATCATGCAACCACAAAATATTTTGTGGTTGCTGGACGGTTTGACAGTTATCGATAATTGCGAAGTATCGACATTCAAAACTGACAATGTGTACCCAGCTTAAGACGATTCGAATTCAAATTCGTTCGAATTACTACCAAACTCCTGTTGTTGTAGGTTATATTTGTTTGATTGGAAATAAAAACAATTCAAATATATTTCAAACAAGTAAAAAAGTGCCAGTCGGCTTTGCAGACAGAGGTATACCCTCAGCCTATGTGAATTGAAACTTTCATCTACGGACAGATAGAATGTATTTAGCGTCTCTTCAGAATTTTGTGGCCCTTTTTCAACATTTGAACTTGCCGAAAAAATGTGGATAAGGAATTAACACAAATGTTGAACTTTTGTGGGAGAGGTACCCTTAGGGAGGACCGATATGGGCCATTTTAGAAGTTAAACTAAATTTTGACAAAATATTAGGAGATCCAAAGTTTGGACCAAATTGGTTGCACCATTGAAGTGATATCGTCCTAACATTTTAGTGACATTTTTAACATATTGGGGACCGGATTTGCTCCATGAAACTAAGTTTCAACAGAAGTAAATTTTCTTCCAAAAGGCCGATATACCCTCGTTAGCATAAATGCTGAGGGTATAAAAACAGAAATTTCGTAGTAGTTCGAACGAATTTTTACTCCAATCGTCTTAGTGAAACAGGCCATTAATGCCAAGAAGGTCCTCCTAGTAGTTTAATTGTCACTTTTAACTTTTAGTTACCCGAGTTTTCAAATATATTTTTCGTGATACTTAAGTATTTGGTAAAGATTCATGCATTGTTTTCATAAATAAAAAAAGTTCATAATAAATTGGTGGCAACGGAATCATGTCAAGCTATAGGTTTTTTTCTATTTTTGGCATATATTTTACCTATAATTAACAACCTTAAGAATGAATTTCAAGCAGATAGTTCAGGTTTATCCTATACCCAAATACCCCCCTTTATTACAACTCTTCTTTTGTTATAGTTTGGATTTTGCGTACAGATTTATAGCGTTTCGGCTAACTTAAAGTTGAACGTAATGATTAAAATTCAAGGAGGACTTTCTTTTTATTAACGTTTAGTGTGAAAATTACACTTTTAATGCATGAAAATTGTTTTTTTTTTTTGCGTTTTCAAATTCATCCAATAGTAAAAGAAAGGATGTAATATGGGCTACTAAATACAATAACTCCATATAAGGTAACCTCAAACGAAGTTTTGTCTATTATGAACAAGGTATTACATTTTCCCAGACTTGTAGAATGTGACCCCGATTTAATAGTAACAGATTGGAATTTGCTAAGACTCGGTGAAACTATAATTTTTTCATCTCAAAGAACACATCTTCTAATACCTTTGAAATTTTTGTTGTTGCAAAATAGTGCATATTCTTGTGCATCTTTATGTAAAATCGTTTTGTGGTGCCAACGATAGCTCGAAAACGGATGGGCCGATCATAGTATATTTTCGTAAGCGCTTTAGGAACTTCATAAAAAAGAATAAAAAAAATATTCTTAAAAAAAAATTTCCACATTACCGAAAAAAATTTTACTGTTTTTGTTAAAAAATTGGGCAAAATAATTTTTTTAATCTGCCTCGCTTAAAGTCAAGCGTCTTCCAATCATTATATCTCAGTCAATTTTTTGCGACATACCACCTTTACGTAAAAATAGACAATATCTTTTTTTCGATTTTTCTAAAAGTAATAAAAGGTATCTATGAGAAATATATATTTTTGTTTTAATTTTTAATGTTGGGCGTTTTAGGTCGTTTTGGGCCGTTTTTAGGAAAATTTTGGGCCGAAAAAAATTTTTCGAACGGCAACACTGATTGTGAGAGAATTTTGGAGAGTTTTGTTTACAAGTTGTTGCAAGGAAAAATTTTCTTGTAAGAATTTGCAAGTTCGATCAGCTGATTTAAATTCGAATGCTTTGTGGCAGACTTCTTGGGAAAAACATAAACGTTTGGTTATTAAAATAAATAGAAATAAAAAAGGGAAAAAAATATGAAATAAATGTTGGAAAACGAAATAACGAAAGTAAAATAACTTATTTTATAGCTTGTGGTGACTATTTTTTTATTTTATTATTTATTTTATTTAATCTTTTCCGCCAACTTCTTCTTGTTTATCAAATCAGCTGACTTCTTGCAAGTTTTGGCAAATTGCTGTTCGATAACAATCTCAAATTTTTTATCTTCGAGAAAGTAAAATTAGTGGAGAGAGTTTACTGAGAACTTGCTGAGTACTTGCAAGTACTTTTCACTTGCGAAGTTATCGTACAGACCTATTATTCGTAGTCGGCTATTAATCGTGGTCGACTATTATGCTTGGTTTACATTTACCAAATCCACTCGATTTCAACTGTCAAATCCATAGGTTAAACGTCAAATGAAATCCAGATGAGATTTCATTTGACGTTTGAGCTATGGAATTGACAGTTGAAATCGAGTGGATTTCGTAAATGTAAACTTAGCATTAGTCGTAGTTGACTATTGGGTGTGCTAAAACCGCATAATCAACGGTACTTTTTATACCCTCAGCATTTATGCTAACGAGGGTATATACACTTTCATACGGGCCAAGTATGTTTGTACGAAATGTGTTTCAGACAATTTGGAAACGATTTAGCAATGTCCGTCTGTCTGGCTGGCTGGTGCGCACGATAACTCTCGAACTGATGAGCCGATTGGGTCCAAAATTTGGCTTTCGTAATATTTTCTCCAAACTTAGTTTAAGTTCGAAGATGGGTTATATCGGTCCTCTCCTTCTGGTACCTCCCCCACAAAAGTTCGAAAATGTTCGGATAATTTGTGCGCACGATAAATCTGGAAGGTTAGGTTAGGTTAAGGATGCGCAACTGCCATGTTGGCAGCTACTCCACTCGGAGACCTTGAGTTCCATTGTGATCATCCAAACTATTGAATTATGTGTGTTGTAGAGGTGAAAGATGTTGTAGTGATGTGTGATTTGTGCTATTTGATTGTAGATGATGGATATGGCTATGTGTGTTGATGTTGATTGGGTTGTAGATGGTGATGATGTGTAACTGATGGCGTGCATTCAGGTGATGACTGTGCAAAGAGAAATGTTATATATCTGTAGATGATGATGCGTGGCTATTTAGATGATGATAGTGTGTGTGAAGATATTGGTGGTGTGGAAGACAAGTGATGTGGTGCCTGCTGTGGATAGAGCTATGTGGTGCTGTGTGACTGTGGGTGATGATATATGTCTGTTGATGTGATGTGCTGTGTGGGAGGAAGATGATTAGGTTGGAAAGGTTGGAAAGGTTGGACAGGAAGGGAAGCGGAAGTTGGTATGACAAGAGAGAAGAGTAAGAATAATTAAAATAATTAGTATTGGACAAGTCAGGTTATTTAAAGAAGGAAGATGGTTTAGTAGCTAACTACGATTTAATTACTAATGGTTTTAGGTCTGTGCTGGCCTGCCCTAGAGCATCTTAAGGCTCTTGCAGTAAACCACCAACACTGTAGGGTCAATAGAGGCGAAGTAGGAAAGAGATTCATCACATGTTCACCAAATAGTCTATGTCTTTTGACCATCAGTCTAGGACATTTATATAGAAGGTGCTCGATTGTCTCCGTTTCCTCCTCATCCTCACATAGCCTACAGTACTCAATGTTATTGCCATCCCACTTGCAAGTCATGGATCTTATTCCGCAGTGACCGGTTATTACCCCCACAGCGGTTTTGATTTCTGATTTGCACAGCGAGAGGAGGGACGAAGTTCTACGCCATGAGATAACCGGCCAGATTGACTTAGATACCTTACAACCAGGCACATCTTGCCAAACTTTAACGGTTTTCTCTGCGTGGAGCTTACTGAGTTTGTCGAGGAAGAAGCAGAGAGGTGGCTTGGCACTATCTTCTACCATGAGGTCCGAGGATTGGGATCCTCTTCTTGCCAATTCATCAACTATCTCGTTTCCCTCAACATTGCAATGCCCTGGAACCCAACAAAACCTAACAACTATCTACTAAGAACAACTATCTTTGAGCAATCCTGGATTTAATACTGTATGACCCTAACGCTTTTAGGGCAGCCTGACTGTCCACATAAACAGTGACTGCCTTATCTATAAGGTCCGTCATTCCCACTGTATAAGTTAGATACGTTGGCCTTCAACTTCTCGAGCCCAGTCGATCACGGATGCTGATTGACAGCTCGGGTATCACCTCTACAAGTTCCCTCTGCGGAGACCGGAGAGTGTAGATACCAACGGGCTACGGTTGTTGTTAGTTTGCTCATTTTGATACATAGGAGAGACTGTTCTCTCACTGGAATAATTGTAGTTGTATTAGTAATAAACGAAGATCCTCTGCGATCAACACGATCCTCTGCGATCACTAAGATCCTCTGTGATCCACGTGAACCTCTGCGTTCACTTTTGTTTTATCTCTAGAAGCGAAAGCACCAAGGCCTCTGCCCCAACCCCAGATTACAAAAGGTAATCTTTGTTGTAGTAAGAAAAGAAGCACAATAAACAGCAATCATATTTATATAAAGAATTAATACTGGTTGTTTTTATTTCACTTGTTCTTTTCTCCCTCCACTGCTCATCATATACGGTAACTGAGAAACATACCTATGGATCACCCCTCCCCCACCTCAACATTTTATCCTATCGAACTGGAGAATTTGTTGTTGCCCAATTAAACATTTGGTCGCATCGAGCCGGATAGAAGCCAGCCTTTTTGTTGTCGCTGCTCCAGTTACCTATTCCCTCTCTCTTGTATTGTGATACAACGAGATTTGAAGCATTTGTTGTTGTCTTAGCACGGACAAATATTGAAGAAAATTGCATCTCCTCTAAACAACAACAAATTACCATACTAACACCAGGTACGTAAACTCAGATTTCTATCAAAAGTGAGCTACCGCGAGTGTTAATATTTTTCGTTTGAGCAGTAAATACATAAATCATTGGTCGAATTTCAATTATCCTACGCGGGTGAATTAAATTCGTTGTCTAATTTCGCCTATTATACAGTCCACACAAATTGTTGAAATCGTTGTTGTACTGATCATCCAACGTCGCGTTGATCATACAAATCACTATCAGTGTTGTTGTTATTCTTGTTAGATTAGCTCCAGATCATTTGGTCTCACCATAACAACGAAAACTCATAATTTCCAATCGTCGTTTCTAGCCTTGCAATTCCTGATTGTAGCTAAAAGTCACTTTGGTCGACTATTAACACCACTACTTGTGTTAATTACTCCATTCCTCCACATAAAACCCCTTAGTTGTTGCTAAACTTGCAAATACTTTGTCGTTGTGCTGATTACCCTACGTCGAGTTGATCATACAAAGCATTCGGTGTTGTTACTTCGTAAAATTTTAATTGTGGCTGCAAATATATTTTGTTATAATTGCAATAACAACATCGTTAACTTCCAATAACTCTTGCTCTCGAGTTGTTAAATGATTACACACATTGATCCTAACTCTCATTACTTATTTGTTGATCATTTGAAAATTTGTTATTGTTGTTGTTATTCCCCAAGCCGTTTTGTTGAGAATTTGCATTGGCAAATTTACAATAACAACATACATTGCCTACATTCACATATTGTCGTTTGGTTTACTTTGTTATTACGATCATCTCCAACCAAAAAATATTTGGCGTTGTTATTTCTCCTCGTTTTATTTTAAAACTCTTTGAAAATTTGCATTGGCAAATTTGCAATAACAACACTCCATCCAAATTCTCATTCCGTTGGTTTATTTGTTGTAGCGATCGTCCTTCGCCAACCAAACACATTCGTCTGTCCTATTCTCCTACCTTTGTCTAATAGGTAATTATTCTAATTTGAGAAATTACATTGTAATTATACCAGCAACTTTCCCGCCTTTTTAAGCGTCCCTTAAAAAACTCTGCTGATCCTCAGCACTTGCTTGGTCGTTTGCAACGACTGTTGTTCAGTGGGAGCTTCACTGTTCACACATAACCATTTCTCTGCTAGCGCCACTTGTGTTGTCGAGTCCTCTTTGTGCTATATTCGTTGATGTCCCAGCACAGTGGGGTAAGATAGTACAAATAGTACAGTGGGGTAAAAGCACAAAACGTTTTTTTCTAATAATTAATTTTGAAAATTATTTTTCGATAACTTTTGGAAATATAATTAATTGGCAGCAGGGTTTTTGGAATTTTTGGACAAATTCACCCTACATTCGGCACTTATTGCACCAATTTCTAGCAGAGAATATAAGTGAAAAATAGTTGTTTTTTGACTCTTTTTATATTGTTTTTGGCAATATTTGTTCAACATTTTGGAAAAATATTTGAGTCTCCGTAGGGGTTTCGGTATTTTTGGACAAATACACCCTACTTTTGGCATACTTTGCACCAACTTGTCAACCGAACAATATATATTTCAGACAAATTAGTTGATTTGCGTTGATTTTCTGGTGCAAACATTAGTGTTTTCCTATTAATAGCTTATCTGTCCCTGGATTTTGGACAACTACACCCTACCATTGGCTTATCTCACCTTATCATACACCCTACACTTTGAATTACCATATACAATCTCATATATTTGGGACTTTTTGCATTTTTGACCAAATTAAAGTAGTTCTTGTTCGCCCTGAGGAAGTTTCTTTAAATTTTCTCCTATATCACCCTACTTTAATTTCAAATATCACCACACCTTGCTATTTTTCTGTGGAATTCGTAGATATTTGGAGGTTTTTTTTTTGTGGAAATACCCTATTTCCTTTGAACTATAACAATTTGTGCTTCAACCGAATTTCCTCTTTTCAGCATTCCTCATAGTTTGTTGCAAATTCAATTGTAGAATTTTGGTAATTTCTGCGAATTATAATTTAAAAATGTCAGTCACCCCACTCACTCGTTTTGTTAGAGCTTCTGACATCTTTTTGAGACGTGTGGCTTCCTTTGAAAAGAAAAGTGAAACCAACTATAACGTACATTATCTCGAAATCCACAATTCAGAGCTTCGAAAATTGTGGAACAAAGTTCATTGCACTTACGAGGAGTGCAAAAACTGCCTCTCGACATCCGAGACTGCACAGACTGATGGTATGGATGTCGTTGAGGAAAAATATGGTACAACCTACATGACCTATATCCGGTGCTTGTCTACCATTGACAAACATCTTAAACGCCTTAAATCTTCAGGCACTGATACTCCTTCCCCTGCTATAGCTTCTCCCATCTCGCCACCTCCACCAACTGATTTGTTGAACATTTCAAAAGAAACGCAATCTTCAGGTTTGCTTTCGTGTGAACCTTTATCTCCGGTTTCTGTGCAGTCTGCCCCTCCCACCGTTCTTGGTCAGCCAGAAACTTCCTCCTCCACAACATGTCGTAGTGACTCTTTTGAAAATGATCGCCTCAAATCTCCACCTTGTATAGTTCCACCAATCTCAGCACCTCTAAATAATGAAATGTTGACCGTTTCTGAAGAAACAACCTCTTCAGGTTTGCTTCCCAGCGTTTTTGCTCCATCAGAAACTTTCCCAATCCCAACTGGCTCTAGTGACCCTGTTGCTAACTCTACATCACCTTTCGATACCCACAGCATACCATTGCCACCAATCGACATTGATGTTTTTGCTGGTGACTTCAGACATTGAACGGTTCTGCTATTTGTTGCAGAAAACCACCGGCGAGGCTCGCGAAACCGTCTCGTCATTTCCACTCACCAATTCTAGTTTCCCCTTAGCGTGGAAAGCATTGTCGGATACGTATGACAATAAACGTATCGTGGTGAATAGTCACATCCAACAATTGCTCAGTCTCCCTTCTTTGGATAAAGAAACTTGGTCTGGTTTGAAAACCATTCAGCGTGGGATTAGTAGTTGTCTTGCTGCAATGACCGTCTATGACGTCATCACGGATCATTGGGATCCAATAATAGTTTGTATTTGTTTGCAGCGTTTGCCAAAGTTAACTTTGACTCTGTGGGAGCAAAGTATCAAAAACAAGTCTTCGTTGCCTTCTTGGCGAGACTTAGATGCTTTCCTCACAGAGAGGATACAAACATTGGTTTGTATTCACAACATGTACGGGAATCAACTCACAGACTCGTCACCCAATAATGTTGCTCTATCTAAATCCTCCAAACAATCGTTGTCCAAATCGAAAACTTCATCCAATAGTTCAGCCCAGAAATCTTGTTGCTCAATTTGTCCTAATCAGAGACATGCTTTGCGTCTCTGTTCCCAGTTTTCTAAGCTTTCATTTGAGGACAAATTTTTGATTGTTAAAAAGTATAAGTTCTGCCTTAATTGCTTATCTCGTGGCCATGTAGTTAAATCTTGCCAGAGCAAATATAGTTGCAACTGGTGTAAACAGCGGCATCATAGCCTTCTCCATCGGCCACAAGTTAGAAGAGTTATTGCTCCGGCTACATCAAAACTGTCTCCGTCTTTTACTGATGTCAAAAGTCGAGATCGCAGTTATGTTTTGTCGCAGCCCAGACACCCTCCAGGCAGTTCTACTTTGCCATGCACTTCTCCGGCTTTTACAAATGTCAAAAGTCGAGAGTCTAAGTGTAATATGTCGACCCGCTCTTCTAATAAATGCCAAAGCAATCTTCAGGATACTCATACTTTGCAAATTAGAAAAGTTGTAGCTTCTTCAACGAAGATAAGTCCGGCTTTTACTGATGTCAAAAGTCGAGAATAAATTCCACTTTTTCGCACCCAAACCACTCTCCGGCTTATACAAAGGTCAAAAGTCGAGTATTTAGCCTTTCTTTGTCGCGCGCAAATACCTCTCCGGCTTTTACCAAGGTCAAAAGTCGAATATTTAGTCCTTCCTTGTCGCGTCCAACCTCCACTCCGGCTTTTACTGATGTCAAAAGTCGAGAACTTCGTTTGTTGGATCGGACAACACCAAACTCCTCCTTAGATAATAGTGTGCTTTTGGGAACCGCCAAACATAGTTTTGAATTCGTTGCGTGCCCAAAAATCTATTTCGGGTACCTTCTTACTGGTTCAGTTCCTGCCACCTTTTGTTTCTAATCTCGCATTTTAAATTGAAATCGACCACTGCGTAATGCTAACAAATAATAGAAACAAATCACTAGTAATATTATATCTTGAAAACTTAAATGGAATTGTTCTGTGACTCGTCTCCATATTTTTGAATCGAGCGAATATCGAAGTCGATCATTTCTTAATTACTCGTATATAGAAATAGCTAATTTGAATTATATCTCACTTGAAATCTGAATTTACGTTCATTCTTTTTACAATTATTTCTAGCTTTACTTGTTGACACACGCTTACGTGTATCAAGGTGGGCGGCAATGTATAAGTTAGATACGTTGGCCTTCAACTTCTCGAGCCCAGTCGATCACGGATGCTGATTGACAGCTCGGGTATCACCTCTACAAGTTCCCTCTGCGGAGACCGGAGAGTGTAGATACCAACGGGCTACGGTTGTTGTTGGTTTGCTCATTTTGATACATAGGAGAGACTGTTCTCTCACTGGAATAATTGTAGTTGTATTAGTAATAAACGAAGATCCTCTGCGATCAACACGATCCTCTGCGATCACTAAGATCCTCTGCGATCCACGTGAACATCTGCGTTCACTTTTGTTTTATGTATCTCTAGAAGCGAAAGCACCAAGGCCTCTGCGCCAACCCCAGATTACAAAAGGTAATCTTTGTTGTAGTAAGAAAAGAAGCACAATAAACTGCAATCATATTTATATAAAGAATTAATACTGGTTGTTTTTATTTCACTTGTTCTTTTCTCCCTCCACTGCTCATCATATCCGGTAACTGAGAAACATACCTATGGATCACCCCTCCCCCACCTCAACATTTTATCCTATCGAACTGGAGAATTTGTTGTTGCCCAATTAAACACCCACTATTAATTCCAAGGCTTTCAAAACCGCAAAAACTTCTGCCTGAAAAACACTACAATTGTCATTAAGCTTAAGCTGGATTCCTGATGTCTAGTTCTTCACAAAACACACCAGATCCCGTGCCTTCTTCCATCTTCGACCTATCGGTGAAGATCGACAGACTGTCGGGAAGTGGTCTGCCTCGTGTCCACTCACTCCTGTCGGGGATTAATACTTCAGCTGTGTCAAAGTCCAGGCTTGATGAGATGTAGTCAGTCTCATCTCCCCTGGCTCTTAGTCCAATCTGACTACATATCCGCTGTAGAACACTAGCATGTCCAAGATGTGAACCACGCCACAGATTTAGCTCTTTAAGCCTCAAGGCAGATCGTGAAGCTCGATACTGTACAAGAATGTCCATAGGTTGGACGTTCAGAATGGCATTCAATGCGGCCTGAGGGGTGCTTCTTGCTGCTTCAGTAACGAGTACTGACGCAGCTCTTTGCACAGTAGCTAATTTGGACAGATTGGAATTATTGCCTAGGGCATGCCACCAAACGAGACAACCATAGGTCAGAATGGGACTGACCACTGTCCTATACAGCCAATGTACTACATGTGGTCTGAGGCCCCAGCTCTTGCCTATAGAGTTCTTACAGGAATAAAGCGCGATTAAACCCCTCTTGGTGCGCTCCTCCGTGTTCCTATTCCATCTTAGCCGATGGTCCAGGATCACTCCCAGGTATTTCGCCTCCGTAGAGAGATCCAACCGCACTCCATCCAGCGTTGGCGGCACAAATTCGGCAATATTTCTTTTTCTGGTGAATAGTACCAGCTCATTCTTCGCAGGGTTCACCCCAAGACCATTGTGGTGAGCCCAGCGAGAGAGCTTAACCAGCGCACCCTGCATCAGTTCCGACAGCGTCGACAAGAATTTTCCACTGATTAGAAGGACAACGTCGTCAGCGTATGCTACAACTTTAGTCCCTAGCCTATCAAACTCTTTGAGTATCCCATTCACCACTAGAAGCCACAGCAGACAGACTCCACCTTGTGGGGTGCCCCTAGTGACTGACTTCCTTACGGAACTCTCTCCAATACTGGAATTGATCAGTCTGATTTCCAGCATTCTGTCAATCCAGTTGATTAGGATAGAGGGGACACTCAGAAGCTCTAGAGAAGAATAAATTGATTCAAGCTTCACATTATTGAACGCTCCCTCTATGTCTAGAAAAGCGGCCAATGTGTGATCCAAGTTATCCATATTCTTCTCTATATAACTTACTACCTCATGTAGCGCTGTTTCCTTCGATTTCCCTTTCATATAAGCATGCTGAGAGCTGCTTATAAGGTCACAATTTATGTACAATCTGATTTCCAAGTCGAGCAGCCTTTCTAGAGTTTTTAATAGAAAGGAGGAAAGACTTATCGGTCTGTAGTCCTTCGGCAACGCGTGGCTTGGCTTCCCAGCCTTGGAGATATAAGTCACTGTTACCTTTTTCCACAGTGCCGGTAAGTGCGACAGCAATAGACAAGCCCTAAAAATAACCTTCAGTATAGTGATCAATACCGGTGGTGCGTTCTGAAGCATCGCCGGAATGACACCATCTGGGCCAGGAGATTTGTAGGGTTGAAAAGTGCTGATCGCCCAAGAGATCCTTGAGTCACTTATCAACCTATCGACGAAGAACCTCTCATCGGGTGTATAGGTTCTGTTCGTTTCCGAGCTCGGATACGAAACAGCGTCCTTGCATCCCGGGAAATGAGTCTCTGCCAATAGGTCAAGAGTCTCTAGAGCAGAGTTCGTCCACGTGCCATCATTTCGTTTGATGCTCCCAATAGGTTTGGGGTCCTTTGAGATTACCTTACGTAATCTTGCAGCCTCGTTTACTTCCTCTATCGACTCACTAAAGTTAATCCAGGAGCTTCTCTTAGCTTTCCTGACCTCACTTTTGTACTTATTGAAACTGTTCTTATACAGATCCCAATCCGTACTAAGTTTGGTCCTGTTTGCTTTATTGTATGCTCTCCTGCTAACCTTCCTGAGGTTAGCTAGATCTTTGTTCCACCAAGCGGGCTGTGTTCTCCTACCTGGATAAGTTAATGGGCATGTCTTTTCATAGCAATCCCTGAGGACATTTGTGAGATCCTCAACCCGTCTGTCCACTTCCCTCCCTGTGTGAGGTTCAGATATTTCACACAGTCTTGAAGAGGCCATGGAGTTGAATTTCTCCCAATTAGTTCTCCTGGGATTCCACTCGGGACTCGAAAGTGTATCGTCCTATGGTCCGAAAAGGAACATTCCTCCGATACTCTCCAGTCATGTAGACCGAGGCTAGCACCAAGGCCCTTTCGGAGCCTACTTCCAGCCTCACTACCTCCGTGTCGCCATCACTGTAGTTATAGAGATGAATAGGGTTTAAACTTTTCTTCACTATAATACAAGATCTTACCTTCTCCCCATTCGACGAATAGAACAGGGAGTACCGCCCATCGTTTAGTCCAGAAACCCTATTTTTGTAGAGATAGGGTTCCTGGACCAAAGCGATGTCAATTACCGACTTTGTAAGGGAGAGAAGGAGTTCTGCAGCCGCCACCTTTCAGTGATGCAGATTGATCTGCACCACGCGAAGGCCCTGCTGCCCGAACTCCTTACTGAGGCTGCGAGAAGCGGAACCGAAGCCAACCCAACCCGAAGTCCAGCTCTCCCTTACAATTCTTAATGAACTCTGCGCTTGAACTGTCCATGGTGAACTTCATCACCGTGCCTCCGACTTTTCGATAGGATCTCACCAATTTCCAGCTGTCAGTCTGGATGGGTCTGTTTTGCTTCCTGATCAGCTTCAACACCTGTGCCACATCCGAAGCAGGAGGTGGCACCCATGTTGTAGCCGCTACTCTTGATGGGATCTCGGCGATGGGAATCGCAGCCAGCCTGCAGCCGTCCCACAGAGCGCCAGAGCTATTTACTGTTTGGGTGAGGAAATCACGCGATTCCTCATCCTTGCAGTTAATAACTTTGACACCCTTGTATACGGATGCCCTGCCAAAGCCGGTATTCCTCTCATCCACATCATCGGAAGTAATGACATTCCTCAGAAGACCTTCTACCAGCAACCAGTGATCGTCACTGATCCTACCTTCAGGGTCAGTTCTATCAATGATTGCCACCAGAAGGTCATCTGGGGCCGTCATTCTTGCAGGCCTGTGTGGCTCATATGTCTTCTCTGCCTTTACAGGCCCTCCCTGGTTGAGCTCCCTTAACCGTCTGTCGGGCGGCCATTTTAGCATACGATGCCGGTCGATTGTCGGACTGGCGACCACCCAGCCTCTTAGCATCTGCGGATCCTCAGAAGACCTCAAGGCCTGCGTACATAAGCTGCCTTGCCTGCTTACCTTGCTTATTTCTGATAAAAGAATAAAACAGAAAAGGGCAACCCAGTTCGAAATTTCCTCGGCCTTCTTTATTCTTTTATTTTTATTATGTCAAAAATTAAGTAGGAAAGCAAGGCAATCAGGCAGAGCAGCTTATGTACGCAGGCCTTCACTCTCTTCATACCTGGTTGTAGTGAAGAAATAGTCTTCTGACCGCTAGCCAGCTTTGAGGTTGAAGGGCCGTCAGTCCCATCAATCACCCGACCTCCAGCAGAGCCGATATTCCCTTTCGGACCAATTTTGTTGTTCCCCGAGGGGCTGGATTTGTTCCTCGTCACTGATACCGCAGATGCCTGTTTAACAGGCTTCCGCAAATCAGCGGCCTTGGAACATTTCCCGCCCATGTTTTCCCCAGCAGCTTTTGTGGCATTCACCGGCGGGGTTGTCACAGTAGCTGGGGCTGATGTGGCAACTCCTCCCGTGAATTCCCAATTTGCTTCTCCGACTTCGAGGACCGTGTCGGTGGGGCCAGTGAGGTCCGGGTGTCTTCCCCTACCGCAGACACATTAGGCGTCCGCAAAGGGTTCGAAGAGGCCGGCACTACTGGAATAAATCTGGAAGGGAGAAACTGATGTGGTCCATATTTTGCATATCGTGAAATTTTTACCAGACTTAGATGAGGTTCCAATAAGGACTCAATCGGTCCACTTCTTCGGATACCTCCCACACAAAATTTCGGTAAAGTTCAGTTTAGGACCAGCTCTCGAATCGCTTCGGTTTTTGTTGTAGCATCTTGTATTCACCGCCTCCCATACGACGGTGCAAGGTTTATCTGGGGCAAGTTCATACTTCCTGAGAAAATAGCCTGAAAATACAAAAAACCCCTATAACACCGTTTGTAGTGGTTTGAGTGCAAGATAACTCTCGAACGGATTTGCCGATTTGGTCCAAAGTTTACTGAGAACTTGCTGAGTACTTGCAAGTACTTTTCACTTGCGAAGTTATCGTACAGACCTATTATTCGTAGTCGGCTATTAATCGTGGTCGACTATTAGTTGCTAAAACCGCATAATCGACGGTACTTTTTATACCCTCAGCATTTATGCTAAAATGTGCCTCATCGAAATAATGATTTTAGACCCCAAGTATGTTTGGACAAAATGTGTTTCAGACAATTTGGAGTCGATTTAGCAATGTCCCTCTGTCTGTCTGGTTGGCTGGTGCGCACGATAACTCTCGAACTGATGAGCCGATTGGGTCCAAAATTTGGCTTTCGTAATATTTTCTCCAAACTTAGTTTAAGTTCGAAGATGGATTATATCGGTCCTCTCCTTCTGGTACCCCCCCCCCCCCACAAAAGTTCGAAAATGTTCGGATAATTTGTGCGCACGATAAATCTGGAAGGGAGAAACTGATGTGGTCCATACCTTGCATATCGTGAAATTTTTACCAGACTTAGATGAGGTTCCAATAAGGACTCAATCGGTCCACTTCTTCGGATACCTCCCACACAAAATTTCGGAAAAGTTCAGTTTAGGACCAGCTCTCGAATCGCTTCGGTTTTTGTTGTAGCATCTTGTATTCACCGCCTCCCATACGACGGTATAAGTTTTATCTGCGGCAAGTTCATACTTCCTGGGAAAATAGCCTGAAAATACAAATAACCCCTATAACACCGTTTGTAGTGGTTGGAGCGCAAGATAACTCTCGAACGGATTTGCCGATTTAGTCCAAAGTTTACTGAGAACTTGCTGACTACTTGGAAGTACTTTTCACTTGCGAAGTTATCGTACAGACCTATTATTCGTAGTCGGCTATTAATCGTGGTCGACTATTAGTCGTAGTTGACTATTGGGTGTGCTAAAACCGCATAATCGACGGTACTTTTTATACCCTCAGCATTTATGCTAAAATGTGCCTCATCGAAATAATGATTTTAGACCCCAAGTATGTTTGGACAAAATGTGTTTCAGACAATTTGGAGTCGATTTAGCAATGTCCCTCTGTCTGTCTGGTTGGCTGGTGCGCACGATAACTCTCGAACTGATGAGCCGATTGGGTCCAAAATTTGGCTTTCGTAATATTTTCTCCAAACTTAATTTAAGTTCGAAGATGGATTATATCGGTCCTCTCCTTCTGGTACCCCCCCCCCCCCCCACAAAAGTTCGAAAATGTTCGGATAATTTGTGCGCACGATAAATCTGGAAGGGAGAAACTGATGTGGTCCATACCTTGCATATCGTGAAATTTTTACCAGACTTAGATGAGGTTCCAATAAGGACTCAATCGGTCCACTTCTTCGGATACCTCCCACACAAAATTTCGGTAAAGTTCAGTTTAGGACCAGCTCTCGAATCGCTTCGGTTTTTGTTGTAGCATCTTGTATTCACCGCCTCCCATACGACGGTACAAGGTTTATCTGGGGCAAGTTCATACTTCCTGAGAAAATAGCCTGAAAATACAAAAAACCCCTATAACACCGTTTGTAGTGGTTTGAGTGCAAGATAACTCTCGAACGGATTTGCCGATTTGGTCCAAAGTTTACTGAGAACTTGCTGAGTACTTGCAAGTACTTTTCACTTGCGAAGTTATCGTACAGACCTATTATTCGTAGTCGGCTATTAATCGTGGTCGACTATTAGTCGTAGTTGACTATTGGGTGTGCTAAAACCGCATAATCGACGGTACTTTTTATACCCTCAGCATTTATGCTAAAATGTGCCTCATCGAAATAATGATTTTAGACTCCAAGTATGTTTGGACAAAATGTGTTTCAGACAATTTGGAGTCGATTTAGCAATGTCCCTCTGTCTGTCTGGTTGGCTGGTGCGCACGATAACTCTCGAACTGATGAGCCGATTGGGTCCAAAATTTGGCTTTCGTAATATTTTCTCCAAACTTAGTTTAAGTTCGAAGATGGATTATATCGGTCCTCTCCTTCTGGTACCCCCCCCCCCCCCCCCCCACAAAAGTTCGAAAATGTTCGGATAATTTGTGCGCACGATAAATCTGGAAGGGAGAAACTGGTGTGGTCCATACTTTGCATATCGTGAAATTTTTACCAGACTTAGATGAGGTTCCGATAAGGATTCAATCGGTCCACTACTTCGGGTACCTCCCACACAAAATTTAGGAAAAGCTCAGTTTAGGACCGGTTTTTGTTGTAACATCTTGTATTCACCGCCTCCCATACGACGGTACAGTTTTATCTGGGGCAAGCCCATACTTCCTGAGAAATAGCCTGAAAATACAAAAAACCCTATAAAACCGTTTGTAGTGGTTGGAGCGCAAGATAACTCTCGAACGGATTTGCCGATTTGGTCCAAAAATTTGACCTTCGTCATATTTTGTCCAAACTTAGCTTAAGTTCGAAGATAATCCATATCGGTACATTCCTTCAGGTACCTCCCCCACAAAAGTTAAAAATTTTTCGGAAAAATTGTGCGCACCATAAGTCTTGAAGGGAGTGACTGATGTCCATACATTACACATCCTAATATATCTACCAGTGGTATATCAGTTTTGAATATGCATTATATTTATCCACTCCTTTGCGTACCTCCCACACAAAATTGCGGATAAGTTCACTTTAATACCTGCTCTTTTATTTCTGTTGAAGCCATATGCATTAGCTGCCTCTTGCCGCTTTCTTAATGGACTATGCTGGTCCATTCTTTTAAGTACCTCCTCCCCAACACTTTTGAATTTTAATCCTAATCCACATTTTTGTCGGCAATTTCAAATGTCCAAAACGGGCCACAAAATTCTGAAAAGACTTTAAATACATTCGATCTGTCCTTAGATGATAGTTTAAATACAGATAGGCTGAGGGTATATCTCTGTCGGCAAAGCCGACTTGTTTTTATACATATAACCATCACGGATCGCATCAACGAAAAAGGTCTATTATATTCGATTATAATCGGTTTTCGGTGGTTAACGATTAATCGAAAGTTGTCTTTTAGAACACTCTGAAATAATCGACTAATAGCTCGTTTAGACTAGTCATTTTAAATCGACTCGATTTCTAAATCCAACTTTCAAATCCTAGTTGTTTAGACTAGTCTAATAGTGCGGTTACACTACAGTTTTTTGCCGGGTTAACCCACTTTATGAGGATTTATTGCTTAATCTGGTCAAATCTGACCAGATTTGCCATACAAAAATTAAATCCTCTCACGACTGGGTTTATTTTAAATCTGGCACAAATCCACCTAAAATACAGTGTTGTATTCGGTATTTGTGCAAAAAAATCTAACTCTACTCAAAAAGTACCAAAAGTTGCAACTGTTTTTGCAACAGAGTTTGTCGTGTTTTACACGTTTACGATTGGTCGCATGAGATTTTATGGAGTTAATAAATCTAAAGTTATTTGAAAATCATAAAATTATATCCCATTTAGATATGACTTCATTAGCAGGATTTAGCACATTAGCAGGTTTTATTTGCTAAATGCAGCCAAAATCTACCAGATTTCCCATACAAAAATAAATCCTCGTCTTGAGTGGATTTGTTTTAAATCTGGCATAAATCCTCGTATACAACTCTGTTTTTTGCAACATGTTGCTAGAAAATACAAAAGGTTGCAAGCTGGTACAAGAAACAAGGTAGATGCATCGGCGAATTGGTACAATAAAATAATTTAAATTGTAAAAATTTGTGAACAAGGCGGAAAAATTAAATCTGTTTTGATGTACAAAGTTGACTTTAATCAACCAAGACTAATATTTACGATGTCTAAGCGATAAAATAATTCGTTTATTTATTATTATTTTATTTTAGATGGGCAAACTGCAATAAAATAATTCTTTATTTGCTCTTTAGTTAGCATTAGTAAATAAATTTGCAATTTGACGTATGTTTATTGAGACGAATTCAATTGACAAAAAATTATTTTGACGTTTCAAATTCGATCAGATAGGCTGAAGCATCTACCTTGGTAATTGTGCTATGAACAAAAATCAGTTGACTGCCATTTAAATCCTCCAAAATGTATATCTAAATGCAATGAGCTTTGTACTGGATTTATTAAATCCAGTCGGGGATTTATTGCTAGTCTAAATGAGATATTATATATGTTTTTTACATTATATGCCATTTAGATATGACACCATTAGTCGGATTTAGCCCATTATCAGTTTTTATTTGCTAAATCCTGCCAAAATCTACCAGATTTCCCATACAAACCCAGCAAAAAAAAATGGAAGTGGTGCAAGTTGGAGTGAGGATTTCATTACATGCATGGATGCGCTTCCAGTGGACTAATGAAAAAGGCAATCCTTTTCCTCACATTTGGATTACATCCAACAAGCACTTTTATGTATAAACGATAAAAAATTCAATTTTCATTCAACAAATGAAATTAAAGTAATACGGCGTTTATATTATAGTTTTTTGCAAGGTTAACCTTCTTTATGAGGATTTGTTTTAAGTATATACAATGGAAATGACATTTGAAACCCAGACCCACTGGGTTAACCTTGTTATATATAAACGGCCTATAAGAATAAAACTAAAATGTCTTATTAATGGCCTGTTCCCGTACTTTACAAAGTGGTAAAAGTCGTAAACGATTTTCATACAAATTTTGTGTACGGGAACGCAAAACTCGTAAAAGTGGTAAAAATTGTAAAAATGGAGTGCTTCCTAGCTGCGTGCTGCGGAAGCAAAATGAAGTGCTTCCTAACTGCGTGCTGCGGAAGCAAAATGGAGTGCTTCCTTTCTGCGCGCTCCCTTGTAAAATTCACTGAGGAATTCATAGAAAAAGAAGCACTTCGTGACACTTGCACCAGTGATTTAACTGCTTCCGTGGATGCAAACTTTTTGCTGGGAAAATAAATCCTCGTATTGAGTGGATTTGTTTTAAATCTGGCATAAATCCTCGTATACAACTCTGTTTTTTGCAACATGTTGCTAGAAAATACAAAAAGTTGCAAGCTGGCACAAGAAACAAGGTAGATGCATCGGTGAATTGCTACCATGGTACAATAATACAGGTAGCATTATCAAGCCAGCTGATGGTAACATAATGTGTCAATTGCATTGAATTGATGTCAAATTTTGACATCTTATGTTACCAACAATTGCCGATGCGGCTACCTGTGTATTTGTACCATGATTGCTACACTAAAAATAATTTAAAATGTAACAATTTGTAAACAAGGCGGAAAAATTAAATTTGTTTTGATGTACAAAGTTGACTTTAATCAACCAAGACTAATATTTATGATGTCTAAATGATAAAATAATTCGTTTATTTATTTTAGATGGACAAACTGCGATAAAATAATTCTTTATTTGCTCTTAAGTTAGCATTAGTAGCATAATGTGCTAACATTTTCAGTATTAAATAATAAATTGGTAATTTGACGTGTGTTTTTTGAGACGAATTCAATTTACAAAAAATTCTTTTAACGTTTCAAATTCGTTCAGATGGGCTGATGCATCTACCTTGGTAATTGTGCTATGAACAAAAATCAGCTGACTGCCATTTAAATCCTCCAAAATGTATATCTAAATGCAATGAGATTTGTACTGGATTTATTAAATCCAGTCGAGGATTTATGGCTAGTCTAAATTAGCTATTAGACACTTTTTTAACAAAAAGTACGCTTGATACCATGATACAAAAATGTATCCCTGTGTGTAAAATATACCAATATGAGCAAAAAAGGGACGATATCTCATACGAGAAATTGTAAAAGTGTAAAACACGACTTTATTAGTTATTTTGTATGTATACGTAAACAAACAACAGCTGACAGTTTATATCCTCGAAAAGCTAAGTGTAACCAGCAAAGATTAACCCACTGGATCTATTAAACCCAGTGGGTTAACCTTCAATAGTGTAACCAGGGTATAAAATGATATAAAATGCCAGTCAGCTGATCTTTGTTTACGTATACATACGCGAATTTGCAAAAAGAATTGCTTGAAAATTAAAAATGGAATGGAATACTGCAAAAAATAATCTGACAAATTGCTATTAAATATGTTGTTTACAATTTATATTAAATTGAAGCTACATCCATTTTATTTTTATTTAATATTTTTTCTATTTTTCCGCTTCTGTTAGTTTTTGTGTGTTTGTGTTTACAGTTATTTGAAAAATGTAAATAATAGGGTTATGAATTTTTTACAGCCTCATATCCCTGTGTTTTTTGCCGGACCGTTTTCAATATTTAAATGGAATAAAAATTATTTTAGTCATTAATAGGCAAAATGTCATTTATTCGTGCAACAGGATATAGGATTTTCCAATTTTTTTTTTTTTAAAGTGGTTTGTGGTTGACCTTTTTTAATAATTAAATGGAATGAACGTTGTTATTTTTAAACCCAGTGGGTTAACCTTCAATAGTGTAACCAGGGTATAAAATGATATAAAATGCCAGTCAGCTGATCTTTGTTTACGTATACATACGCGAATTTGCAAAAAGAATTGCTTGAAAATTAAAAATGGAATGGAATACTGCAAAAAATAATCTGACAAATTGCTATTAAATATGTTGTTTACAATTTATATTAAATTGAAGCTACATCCATTTTATTTTTATTTAATATTTTTTCTATTTTTCCGCTTCTGTTAGTTTTTGTGTGTTTGTGTTTACAGTTATTTGAAAAATGTAAATAATAGGGTTATGAATTTTTTACAACCTCATATCCCTGTGTTTTTTGCCGGACCGTTTTCAATATTTAAATGGAATAAAAATTATTTTAGTCATTAATAGGCAAAATGTCATTTATTCGTGCAACAGGATATAGGATTTTCCAATTTTTTTTTTTTAAAGTGGTTTGTGGTTGACCTTTTTTAATAATTAAATGGAATGAACGTTGTTATTTTTGGCATTAATAGGCAAAAGTTCATTCACTCTCGCTACGTGAAATCATTTTTGAGAAAAAAGGTCAAAAAGTCATAACCCTAGTAAATAAACGGCACATGAACATAGTTGCCAATATTGGTACAGACTGCAATAGTTGCATTTTTAGGAGCAAAAAGCAGTGTTGTATATCAAAATGTTTCGATTTAACATTTGATTTAAAACAAATCCAAGTTTTGAGTTGATTATATTTTGTATGGTAAATCAGGGTGGATTTGGATGGATTAAGCACTTAAATCGAGGTAATGCCCTTAATCATCGTATAAGGGTATAGTCTAAACGGGCTATAACCGAAAATCGAGTTTTAAGTGTTTTACGAAAACCGAATAATCGAAAACCCGATTATGGCAATTCACTGCGTATCCCTATATTTGAAGCTGGGTACACATTGTCAGTTTTGAATGACAGCTTGTTGTTGCTTGCCAGTGTGGCCGTTCATTTTTGTCATTCATCATGCAACCACAAAATATTTTGTGGTTGCTCGACGGTTGGAGAGTTATCGATAGTTGCAAAAAATCGTCATTAAAAACTGACAATGTGTACTCTACTTTACCCTGCGTTTACAAATGAGAGGACTGTTGACTTCATGTATTGATTGTCAAAATCCCACAACTTGTCTATTGCTTGGTTTACATTTACGAAATCCACTCGATGAAGACAAACTGTCTGGTGTAAACGCTTAGTTAGGCAAAAACAGGGTTGTATATCATGTGCACTGTGATTTCGATGTTTATTTTGCTGAAATCACGAAATGAGACGATTCATTTTTGTATGCGAAATCATGATAAATTTTGCTTGATTCCGCGCGAAATCACGAAACGCCTTTGAAATCACGAGACGATGCCGAATGTAAACCCCGCAATAGAGAATGTCGAATGGATAAAAGAAGTGACAGCTCATACGACATTGATGGTTAGTGTAAACACCGCTTAAGCAAACGAAACAAGATGAACGGGACGAACTAGATCAACAAAAGCGTCGGATATAGTTCCAATGGTACTTTCATGGGAATACTTCATTTGAACTAGTTTGTTCCGAAAACAATCTTAATTATTTATATTTATAATTGTGTTTCATAGATGTGCGTCATTTTTATTGTTTAAATATTTCATGTTTGTAGATATTACTCGAAAGTAAATCCAGCACCAAAAGGTAATTTATAATACAAAGTAATGTCAACATATTTGTGTGAAAAAATATAAGTGAAGGAAGTGAAATTAATTCCTTTGCAATGTATATTGTAAAAAGGAATGTAAGGAGTTATTGAGGGTACTCATTCCGAAGTTCATGCTGCATGGCTTTATCCCAAACTTATAATTGCTTCCTTTAAAAAGTAATGAAATGGGAATGTTTGAAACTTGTGATAGTGAATATAGACTCTATATTATAGATGTCTTAACTAATTACATTGAAAAATGAGGTCATTGTGAGGTACGGCGAAGGGGAATGGCGAAGGATGTTTTTATTAACTACCATTTTTGTATTCTACACTCCTATGTGAGGGAGGAGGATATTTGATATTTGGCTTAACTCTAGTTTAGTAAAAACTCTCCGATTTTTCTGAAATTTTTGCCAGAGGTAGATATTTTTGCGCTGATCACGGAAATGTATAATTTTCTTGGGGGACGGACCCGGCTACCCGTTTATTGGACCAGAATGAGTATCATTGGAAAGCTTATGGAAATACCTAACCAAAAAGTGGTCATATGATGGGATTATATTCAGGTGGTCAGGTGATATAACCTAAAAACTGGTTTTTGGACCCGGATTTTTCCATAAAACTTTCAAAAAGTAGAAAATGGGTCCATTATGGGCGCCCGCTATGTCAGATTATAGCTCGCACTTTAACCTTTCCAAAATGGTGCTATATGTTGAAATACCTTCTCTGGATCCAGAGATATGGTCCTTAGAATCTTCAGAACTCGGTTCTGTGGGGCTCATTTCTTTACCTTATAGGTGTCTATGGGAAATTTTAAATTTCTAAATTGAACACAATTTTCTTTTAAATTATATTTTTTTAAGTAGCCGGCCTTCGTTCGGGGATTTAAGACTTTCTCCAAGGACAGGCGCAAATCTCGGGAACGGGAACGAAAATTTCTTTTAAATGATAAATTTTTTTTAAATAGCCGGCCTTCGGCCGTGGATTTAAGACTTTCTCCTATGGACAGGTGCAAATCTAGGGAACGGGAACACATTTTTCTTTTAAATTATAAATATTTCTTTACATAGCCGGCCTTCGGCCGGGGATTTAAGACTTTCTCCTATGGACAGGGGCAAATCTCGAGAACGGGAACGAAATGTTTTTTAATAATAATAATTTTTTCTATAAATAGCCACTTGGAGAAACCGGGTTTTCGAGATTCTAAGAGCCATATCTCTGGATCCAGAGAAGGTATTACAACATATAGCGCCATTTTGGAAAGGTTAAAGTGCGAGCTATAATCTGACATAAATTAAGCGGGCGCCCATAATGGACCCGTTTTCGACTTTTTGAGGGTTTTATGGAAAAATCCGGGTCCAAAAATCAGTTTTTAGGTTATATCAACTGACCACCTGAAAATAATCCTATCATATGACCACTTGTTGAGCTTTCCAATATATCCATTTTGCAGCAATCGGTTCAGTAGAGCCGGGTCTAACCCGGGTTTTGTACCCGGACTTTCGGGTCCAATAACTGGGTAACCGGGTCCGTCCCCCCAATAAAATTATACATTTCCGTGATCAGCGCAAAAATATCTACCTCTGGAAAAAATTTCAGAAAAATCGGAGAGTTTTTACTAAACTAGAGTTAAGCCGTTTTTTGTTTAAGTTTGTATGTAGCACATTGAAGTAGTATGAATGTTTGGACCGGATAGACCTTATATTTTTTACCACAGATAGGGCTTGCAATGCTGATCACGCCAAAAAATATATCAGGCATAAATAGAATACTCTCCCACCTGGCGGAAAAATCTGGAAAAATTACCACAGGTAGATCTTGTTGTCCTGATCACAAATATATAAACTTTTCCGGGGGGAGTCCATACTTCCCGAGATATGGGCCTCTTAAGTTCCGAAAATTCCCTTGTGAAAGTAAGAAAAATTTTTAAATTAAAAAAAATGTTGTTTTCGTGCCCTAAATTGGCTCCTGTCCATAGGAGAAAGTCTTAAATCCCCGGCCGAAGGACGGCTACTTAGGAAAAACTTACAATTTAAAAAAAAAAATTTCAAATTTTTTAGTTTAGTTTAAAACGCATTTAGTTCACATATAGCCGGCCTTCGGCCGGGGATTTAAGACTTTCTCCTATGGACAGGAACAAATCTCGGCTAACGCGAACAAAATTTTCCTTCAAACCGAAATTTTTTTTATCATCGATCCGAATACAGTCCGCATATTCAACTTATGCCAAAACAAATTATTGATATATAAAGATAAACGAAACTAGTGTCCTTTAGGGCACCTCTCGGATCGGTCTGAAATTTTCACCATAGGTAGTCCTTGGCACCCTGAATACAAAGATATATAGCATTTCGGGGGGAAGTCCATACTTCCCGAGATATGGGTCTTGACTTTTTTACTTTATCACGAATATTGCTAAAACCTATGCAATATGGGACTCGTTTAAAACACAATGCCGCCAACAGTTAAATTATAGTTCAACAGTTATTATAGTTCAACATAATAAAAAAGTGTTCTGGTGCAAAAGTGGGCTACGCGACAAAACTTTCCACGCAGAGCCACAGCATGGGTGCCACCTCCGGATCAGGATGTAGCAGATGTGCTGAAGATTATCCAGAAGCAGAATAGGTGTCTCTCTACTGCTAGCTGGAAAGCAGTGTACTCTTTGAAGGAAAGAGGAGGTACGGTGATAAAATTCGCCATGGACAACAAAAGCGCCAGCTACATAAAGGATTGTGAGGGGGAACTGTACTTCGGGTCTGGTTGCCTTCGGTTCCGTGCCGCGAAGTTACAGTAGAGAGGCTCGGCAGCAAGGGCTCCGCGTGATGCAGATTAATCTGCATCATTGCAGGGCTGCGGCTGTCGAACTTCTCATCTCCCTCACAAAAACCGAAGTAGACATGGCTTTGGTCCAGGAGCCCTATTTTTATAAGAATAGGGTTTCTGGGCTAAACGATGGGCGTTATTCTCCGCACATTACGGGGAGAAGGTAATAACCTGTATAGTAGCTAAGAAAAGTTTAAACCTTATTCAACTCTACAATTACAGTGACGGAGATACGACTGTAGTGAGGCTAGAAGTAGGTTCTGGAAGAGCCTCGGTCTACATGCCGTATGAAGCTCCTGACCCACCCGGCAGACTGCTGCGGAAGCTAGTGGAGGAGACGATGAGCAGTGCAAATTTGATAATGGGCTGTGACGCTAATGCTCATCACTTCCACTGGGGGAGCAGTGACACAAAAACAAGGGGTGAGTAAAATCGAATACGGATTTTATTTTAACTGATAATCTACGAGTATGTAATAGGGGCAATACTGCCACCTTCCGTAATAGGGGAAGGGAGGAGGTGATAAACCTAACCCTTACAAATATGGAAGATACTTCTGTAACAGACTGGAGAGTATCGGAAGAGCGCTCCTTTTCGGACAACAGAGCGATACACTTTCATGTCTCTTGCAGAAGTAAGCGGCAACCGCCTCATAGGAATCCAAGAAAGATCAACTGGGAATCTTTTAAATCTCTTGTCACTTCCAGGTTGTGTGAAATTTGTGAACCTCGCACAACAGGGGAAATTGACACTCAGGTAGAAGGTCTCACAAAGGTTCTTAAAGATTGCTATGAGAAGACCTGCCCATTAACGTATCCTGGTAGGAGATCTCAGCCAGTGGAATAAGGATTTAGCCAATCTAAGAAAAACCAGTAGGCGGGCATACAACAAAGCTAGTAGGACCAAACTAGATACTGATTGGGATCTCTATAGAGATATGTACTTTCAATAAGTATAAGAGTGAGGTTAGGAAGGCCAAGAGGAATTCTTGGATAAGCTTTAGTGAGACTATAGAGGGAGTTAGCGCAGCGGCAAGATTCCGGAAGGTGATCTCAAAGGACCGGAAAACCATTGGGAGCATCAAGAGGAATGAGGGCTCCTGGACAAACTCAAGTCTCCCGGGCCTGACGGTATCATCCCAGCGATGCTTCAAAACGCACCGCATGTTTTGATATCAAAGCTAAGGAGGATTTTTAGGGCATGCATTCTGATATCGTACATACCGGCGCTATGGAAGAAGGTAACTGTGACATACATTCCCAAAGCTGGGAAACCAAGTGACACTCTGCCGAAAGACTATAGACCGATAAGTCTTTCCTCCTTTCTTCTAAAGACTTTAGAAAGGCTACTAGATTTGGAAATCAGATCTTATATAAATCATGACCTTGTAAGCACCTCTCAACACGCTTACGTAAAAGGGAAATCGGCAGACACTGCGCTACACGAGGTTGTGGGTTGTATAGAGAAGAATATGGATGATTCAAGTTTCACCTTAGGTGCTTTCTTAGACATAGAAGGCGCGTTTAATAACGTGAAACTTGAATCAATTCACTCTGCTCTAGAATCACTAGGTGTCCCCTCAATTCTAATAAATTGGATCGATAGAATGCTTGATAGTAGGCTAATCAATTCAAGCTTAGGAGAGAGTTCTATGAAGAAGTCGGTCACCAGAGGAACGCCACAGGGAGGAGTTTTATCACCCCTGCTGTGGCTTCTGGTGCTGAACGGAATACTTACGGAGTTCGACAAGCTAAAAACCAAGGTGGTAGCGTATGCGGATGACGTAGTCATTCTAATAAGCGGGAAATTCTTATCTACGCTGTCTGAACTTATGCAAGGTGCTCTAGTGAAGCTCTCACGTTGGGCCCACCATAATGGACTTTTCACCAGGAAGAGAAAGATTGCTGCCTTCGTTCCAACAACTCTAGATAGTGTACAATTAAGTCTCTCCACGGAAGTAAAGTATCTTTGGTGTGGTCCTCGACCACAAGCTTTGTTGGAAGAGGAATACCGAGGAGCGAACAAAGAGAGGTTTAATTGCACTATATTCTTGCAAGAATACCATAGGTAAGAGCTGGCGTTTCAAACCACATGTAATACACTGGCTGTATAGGACTGTGGTTTGTCCTATCCTGACCTATGGTTGTCTTGTTTGGTGGCACGCACTCAGCAAGAAATCAAACCTTTCTAAGCTAAGTAGTGTGCAACGTGCCGCGTCAATTCTTATTACTGGAGCTATTAAAAGCACACCCCAGGCGGCGCTGAATGCTGTTTTAAATATCCAACCTCTGGACATTTTGGTACAGTATCAGGCCTCCAGTAGTGGGATTGCTGTTACCGACAAAAATCGGTAAAATTAAATCGCAAAATTATGACTAAAAACATAAAGAAAAGTTGGCATAACGGTTTGTGTCGGTAGAGGCTAGCGACTACTTTTTATTCATCGTTAACTTACCGAAAAATTTCGTTAATTATCGAAATTATAAGCATTTTAATTTTACCGACAATTATCGATAACAACAAAAATGAGTTACAGAATCCCACTACAGGTGTTCCTTGAGGCTTAGGGAACTTGGCATGTGGCGTTGCTCATTGTTTGGCCATGCAAACGTTCTACAGCGGTTGTGTAGTCAGCTATTGCTTGGAAACAGAGGGGGTGAGACCGATTACATTTTACCAACTCTTGACTTCACTATACCTGTAGTGGGATTCTGTAACTCATTTTTGCTGTTACCGACAAAAATCGGTAAAATTAAATCGCAAAATTATGACTAAAAACACAAGGAAAAGTTGGCATCACTGTTTGTATCGGTAGAGGCTAGCGACTACTTTTTATTCATCGTTAACTTACCGAAAAATTTCGTTAATTATCGAAATTATAAGCATTTTAATTTTACCAACAATTATCGATAACAGCAAAAATGAGTTACAGAATCCCACAACTGACGTTTTAATACCCGATAGGGATGAATGGGTCCAGTGCAGACCAATTCCGGATAGCCTATCTATCTTCACTGATGGGTCGAAGATGGAAGATGGAACTGGTGCTGGTGTGTACTCTGCTGAACTGAACATTAGGTACTCGTTTAAACTTAATGACAACTGCAGTGTTTTCCAGGCAGAGGTCTTTGCAATATTGAAGGCCCTAGAGGCACTAGTGGGAAGGACGGACTTAGCAAACAGGGCAGTCACTATATATGTTGACAACCAGGCAGCGCTAAAAGCAGTAGGGTCTTCCACTATAAAGTCTAGCATCGTTCGAGATTGTAGGTCTATCTTGAAAACCTGTGGTATGTCAGTAAGATTTTGTTGGGTACCTGGTCACTGTGGTGTTGAGGGAAATGAGATTGTGGATGAACTGGCGAGGCGGGGATCACAATCAAGCAACATGCAAATGGAGGTTGGTGTGAAACCTCCGCTTTGTCATTTCATAGACAAACCCACCAGGTTCTACTTTGAGAAAGCCAAAAGAACTTGGCTGGATGCTCCTGGATGTCGGCTTGCAAAGTCAATCTGGCCGGTAATCTCGGCGCGTAGAACTGTTTCTCTTCTCTCGTTGTGCAAGTCGGAGATCAGAGTTGCTGTTGGGATTATCACTGCTCACTGCAACATTAGATCTATGACTTGCAAATGGGATAACATCAGCAGTGACTACTGTAGGCTGTGTGAGGACGTAGAGGAGACGGAGTCAATTGAACATCTTCTCTGTCTGTGTCCTAGATTGAGTGCCAAAAGGCACAGGATTTTTGGCGTTCACATGACGGAATCCCTGTCTCACTTCTCCTCTTCCGACGCCACAGCCTTGCTAACATACTGCAGAGGCCTCAAATGGCTATGGAGCGGGTTAACTTAAGTATATTAGTTAATCTACCTTATTTGTCGGTAATGAACGACCAGTTGAATCTGTAAATTCCATTAATGACCTTGGAATCCTTTTAGATCACAGGCTAGACTTTAGAGATCACATTTCATTTACTACTAACAAAGCATATAAAACTTTGGGTTTTATAAAAAGATGGATTAAAGAATTTTCTGATCCACTTATAACTAAACAACTATACATATCATTTGTGCGTTGCATATTAGAATATGGTTCAATTATTTGGAATCCAGTATATAACATCCACTCTAACTCAATAGAATCGCTACAAAAACAATTTTTATTGTTCTGTCTCCGACATAGAGGCTGGAGTATACAGTCACTGCCGTCTGATTGATCTGTCTGAAAACCGTGATGTATTGAAGAGAAAAATAATATTATACTTAAATGGATCACAATGAATATAATCCCTTGGCACTCCTAATATTTGTAAATATATATATATATATATAATTAACGTAGTCTGTAAGGATCTTGTATCTATAGACATAAGTAAATAAAAAAAAAAAAAAGTGCTATTCTGTATACAAATTTTACCGATTTTTGTCGGTAGTTTATGTCGGTAATTATCGAAAATCATCGGTCAGTTACCGACGAAAAAAAAGATTCGTTAAGTCTACCGACATTAACGAATTTTCATATTTTAAACCAAAAAATCAATGAAAATGACATTTTTAAGAAATGGCTTTGCAGTATATTTCATTGCAAATAAAAAGGGAAGCAGAGATACATTTCCTTACATAGAAAAAAATAAAATTCTGCGACATATGGAGGATCCTTATGACACATTACAAATTCGAGATGGATACATTTTATGAAATAATGAATGAAATTGGGGATCATTTGGAAACCTCCAGAATTGCGGGGAAAAAATGTCTGAGAAAATAATAACTATTTTCAGAACGAACGAAATATTTTGAGGATATATCCAGCAAACCAAATGTCTGATGTCCGACACGTCTGAACAATTTCGGAAGCAAAGTCGTTCAGATTTCGTTCCGATTTCTAAACGAATGTCGGAAAGAAATTTCCTTTCCGAATTTCAAAAGGATTTTCTACAGATTTCGTTACGAAATCGGACCGAAATCGATCCGATGTCGCTCCGACATTTCGTTCCGAAATTATGTCAACCACTTCATACAACTTTCGTTAAGATATCGTTACGATTTCGGATTAGATATCGGACGTATCGTCAGAATTTTGTTCCGATTTCGTTACGATGTCGGAACGATTGGTTTGCTGTGTATTTACTGATATACATAAAAATGTACATATTGGTGGTATCGATTAGCATCAACAATAAAAGAAGGAAAAATATCACCATGGTCGTCATATTTCCTGATAATACGTAATTCTGAAATAATTGACCAATATACACAATTTAAAAATTAAAGTTCAATATATATGTACTTATGAAATGTTAGGATTATTCTACATCTTCCGTTTGAATCTCTATTCGATGGAACTAAAAATATCCCTCCACATCATTAAAATTCTGACAATTCAACCAATTTGTCGAATATTACACCATATTTACATAAGAGCTTGTCGGGTAAACATCCTTTATGAAAATTTATACGTATGTATACGCACGCAAAGGAATTGACGATCAAAATCCCCTGGATTTTCTAAATATACATTGTCGGCCAAAACTAAAGCACCCCCTCAGTACATTTGAAATCAATATTTCGTTCCATATTCTCTATTCTGGATGACACAGGCACATCTTTTAGGCACAGATGATACTGAATTATTAATTATTACAGGCGAAATAATTGATTTTCGGAACATTTAGCTTAAATCCTCAAAATACTGAAAATCTGGAGGCATCGTTATTTGGGGGCTATACCCAAACGTGGACCCAGGTCCACAATTTTTGGTGGAAATGTTTTGTGACCACTAGGAACCCTAAGTACCAAATTAAAGCTAATTTAGTAGGCAAATGTGGCTTAAATACCCAAAATACCGAAGATCGGAAGGTACCGCTATAAAGAGTGGAGACGGTATTTACCGGGTAAATACCCATTTGTGGGTATTTATTTGGGTATTTACTATATTGAATCGCCAATACAACATCTTACACCCAATTCTGGGGTATATGATGTGAAATCGTTTCAAACTGGACAGTTTTACAATACTTTAAGCAAGTGGGTAAATACCCGAGTATTTACCCAAATGTTGGGTAAACCAACTTGACGTAGGCTGACGAAATTTGGCAAAAAAAAACTTTCTTATATCAATAGTATTAAAGACATTGAAAATGGAGTCAATGGGTCCATGTTTTGATATAGCCCCCATATAGCCGTAACTCCCTATTTAAGGTATTTTTCATCTATTAGCCACATTTTACAACCAAATTGGCAGTAATTTGGCACAGTGAGTCCTCAAGGAGTATAATATATCCTTGCACATATTTGTCAACGTAGGTCCACGTTTTCCTGTAGCCCCCATATAAGGGTACCCCGATTTAGAGTATTTACCCAAAAGTGGGTAAAAACTCGTTAACTGTCGAACCACTTGGGTCCATGTTTTCATATATCCTCCATATAACCGTACCTCCCGATTTAAGGTATTTTTCACATATTAGCTACATTTTACAACCAAATTGGCTGTAATTTGGCACAGTGAGTCCTCAATGAGTATAAAATATCCTTGCAAACATTTGTCAACGTAGGTCCACATTTTCTTATAGCCCCCATATAAGGGTATCCCGATTTCGAGTACTTACCCAAATATAGGGTAAAAATTCTTTATCTGCCAAACCACTTGACGTAGGCTGACAAAATTTGGCTCAAAACTTTCATATATCAATAGTATTAAAGGTATTGAAAATGGAGTCCCTGGTTCGATGTTTTGATATAGTCCCAAATAGCCGTACGTCCCGATTTAGGTATTTTTTACCTATTAGCCACATTTTACAATCATACTGACTGTAATTTTGTACAGTGAGTTCCCAATATGTATAAAATATTCTTGCAAAAAATTGTCGACGTAGGTCCACGTTTTCTTGTAGCCCCAATATGGGTTTCTAAAATCGGGAGGTACGGCTATATCAAAACGTGGACCCAGGGACTCCATTTTCAATACCTTTAATACTATTGATATATGAAAGTTTTGAGCCAAATTTTGTCAGCCTACGTCAAGTGGTTTGGCAGATAAAGAGTTTTTACCCTATATTTGGGTGGGTAAATACTCGAAATCGGGGTACCTTATATGGGGGCTACAGGAAAACGTGGACCTACGTTGACAAATATGTTGAAGGATATATTATACTCCTTGAGGACTCACTGTGCCAAATTACAGCTAATTTGGTTGTAAAATGTGGCTAATAGATGAAAAATACATTAAATCGGGAGGTACGGCTATAAGGAGGCTATACCAAAACATGGACCCAGGGACTCCATTTTCAATACCTTTAATACTATTGATATAAGAAAGTTTTGAGCCAAATTTTGTCAGCCTACGTCAAGTGGTTCGCAGATAAAGAGTTTTTACCCTATATTTGGGTAAATACTCGAAATCGGGATACCCTTATATGGGGGCTATAAGAAAATGTGGACCTACGTTGACAAATGTTTGCAAGGATATTTTATACTCATTGAGGACTCACTGTGCCAAATTACAGCCAATTTGGTTGTAAAATGTAGCTAATAGGTGAAAAATACCTTAAATCGGGAGGTACGGTTATATGGGGGTTATATGAAAACATGGACCCAGAGACCCCATTTTCAGTACCAGATGTTCTCTTGATATAGGGTAGGTATTTACCCACTGTCCATCTCTAATAAAGAGGCTACACCAAAACATTAGCCGATATTGTTCACATTCATGCAAAAGTGATGCTACAGCACCCACTGGTCAAATAAAAAATCCCTTAGATTTAAAAATTAGCAAAATAACGATTCACAGAAGAACGGTAACGCCGGCTTATTCAGTCAACGATCAGCAAAAACAAACTTTTCATATTGACAAAAAAGAAGGAGCCAGACAGGAAGTCGCCAAGACCCATTTGAACTGGAGTGTAAAAAATGGAGGACTGTGCTTGTTTTCCGATGAATCTATGTTTAATTTATAGTATTCAGATGGTAAAAGCCGTGGACCAAATGGGCAACCTTTAAATCCTAAATATTGCAAAAACGCTGTAAAACGTGGAGGCGGAACTTAATAGTCTGGGATTTTTCTCGGGCCAACGGATTGGACCAATTCGTAAAATTAATGGAATTATTGATCGTTTCAAGTATCGTACGTATTAAAAGGAGCGATGTTTGGCTTATGCCAAAGAAGAGATGTCACTTAGAAGATAACGAGCCAAATCATGTATCGAAATGGGTTAATGAGTGATTCCAAAACAATTCGACAGAAGTCCTCCATTGGCCTGCCCAATACCGTCATTTTAGCTCCCGATTGGGACTTGTTGGAGATCGTTAACTCAAAAATCAACCGAAAAAAATGCAAAACCAAAGAAAATTTATTTGAAGCCGCAAAAGAAGCGTGGGAAGCAATATCGCCTGCAATAATTAATAATTTAATATCCTCTATATCAAAGAACCCTTCCCCAATTTTATGACGACTCGAGCTCAAGAATAAGTGTGACTGATGAATTCGTTTAAATGCGAATTCAACCGAAAACACCTAAAAACTCTCGTAGCCCAAAAGTAATCAATTTGAACTTCACCCCACTTTAAACTTGTTGTTTTTAAATTTGAAAACAACAAATATGAGATTAAGCTTGACTACATACAAATAGCAAGTAAAACACACATCTCAACAAAACTGCCAAAGTGAATCTAAAAAAAAGAAAAATAAAAAATAAATTTATAACTTTGTTTTCTTAAAAAAATATCATTTTAAACAAGTAAAAAGCGTTAAATTCGGCCGGGCCGAACTTTTTATACCCTCCACCATTAAATATTCTGTACTAAAATTGAATAATTATTTTCTATCCTGTCCACAATTTGTGGCGAAGATATTCTGTGACCACTGATACCAAAATAAATTAAAAAAATGCATACAAAAATGTATTCCATTTGTTGGCAACCTTATATGGGGATAAATCAAAGTGTGGACCTATGCTGATAATTGTTGTTGGAAAAGTTTTGTGTCCAGTGGGAACCTCAAATGTCGAATTGCAGATACTTCGGTCAGAAATTGTAGCTAAAATCCTCAAAATACCGAAAATCGGGAGGTACCGTTATATGGGGGCTATACCAAAACATGGACCAATGTTGACAATTTTTAGTAGAAAAGTTTTTTGACCACTGGGAACTTCAAACGGCAAATTACAGGTAGTTTGGTTAAAAATTGTAGCTAAAATTCTCAAAATACCGAAAATCGGGAGGTACCTTTATATGGGGGCTATACCAAACATGGACCTATGTTGACGATTTTTGGTGGAGAAGTTCATGACCATTGATAAACTCAAATGTCAAATTACAGCTAGGTAGGTTAATAATTGTAGTTAAATTTCTCAAAATACCGAAAATCGGTAGGTACCGTTATATGGGTGCTATACCAAAACATGGACCTATGCCCATACCTTTTGGAATGTAAGTTTGTTGGTCACTAGGAACCCTAAATATCAAATTATAGCTAATTCGGCTTGAAAATGTGACTAAAAACGTAAAAATACCTGAAATCGGGCGGTACCGTTATATGGGGGCTATACCAAAACGTGGTCCGATATGGCCCATCATCGAACTTGACCTGCCTGCAAACAAAAGACGCATTTTTGTGGATGCTAGAGTGATTACCACAGACGGACGGACACTAATAGATCGACTTAGAATTTTACGCTGATCAAGAAAATATATACTTTATAGGGTCGCACCACGCTGTGGTGGAGGGTATAAAAATGTACTGAGGGGTTGCTTTAGTTTTGTCCGACACTGCAGTCATATGTAAACGTACATTTATAGTTTTAAGTGCGATTTTTTTAATTTTTAAGTTGAATTTTTCTACATGTAATTTGAACCATAATCGTTTTATATACAATAGTGATTTAAATAATTTCTTTAGAAATTTGAATTATGTTAATTTTGAATGCGCATTATTTCATTTAAAGTGTGATCTACTGATATTCGTCGCTAAATTTTTGTATCGATAACTTTGAGTTACAGAATAGCACGTTCGGTATTTCATTTCATTTTTTTTTTCATTTCATTTTATTTATTTATTCAGTAATAAAGAAGCCTAGGTGGCCAATAATATATTACAAAGGTAAAATACGCCTGATACTTATATAATAATAAATTCATATTCATTAAAAACAGAATAAAAATGATCTCAAATTACATGTTGGCTCCCCAGCCATATAAAGAAAAGAATGTGAAAACTACAGAAAATATTACAAGTCATGCCAGTGATAGATATTGCCAACACTCAAATCAAGGGACAAGAGATTGGTTAAGAAACGACATCAATTTAAGTCGAAATACGTTGTTAGAGTGGGAAAAAATTCTCAAGTCATGCGGTAAACCATCCACATGCGAGCTATTCTAACAACAAAAGATTTAGCATACACGGACCTAGCATTTATGAAAACTTGAGGATTTCTGGTGGATCTAGAAAACATAAACATAGAACGCAAGGCAATAGGCCTACCAGTCTTCACAACATTGTAGAACAAAATCAAATTACGATATTTTAGAAAATTTTTGAATGAACAACCCAGAAACCTTTGTACATGACTAGATATGTGGTTTCTCCTAGGTATGTTGTAAACAAACCGTACTATAGTATTTACTACACGCCTCAACTTCAGAATATTATTCGAACATGTGCCCGAAACAACCTCTAAGCCATATAAAACATGGGACATTAAAAGCGAGTGAGCTATGATGTTTCTAACACGAAGCGGTAAGAACATATTAGTGGATCTTATTCTCCGCAAAACGCCCCAGACTCTACCAGCGATGCCATCAATATGAGGTTTAAAATTTAATTTGGTGTCTAGAACTACACCCAGACATTTATGTCTATCAACACATTCCAGTTGATCACTACCAAGAAACAGATTCAAATTCACCAACGAACGATTGGAAGGGCAAAAAATCATAGCTTTCGTTTTGGAGGCATTGACCTTTAAAGAATTCAAGGAGGTCCAGTTCAAAAGGCGATTCAAATAGGAGTTTATCGAACTTTCCAAAATGTCAACACTAGTCGTAGTACCAGAAAATAATAGAAATACATCGTCAGCAAAAAGGAAGGTGGCGCATGTACGAGGGTTAAATATGTTTGGAAGGTCATTAATATAAAGAATAAACAGCAACGGCCCAAGTACTGATCCTTGTGGGACCCCTGAAAACAATTCAATAAAATTGGATTCTACTCCATTCCAAACAACAAATTGCGTTCTTCCAACTAGATAGGAATATATGAGCCTACAAGCAGACCTAGAAAAGCAGTAATCCCTATTAAGTTTAGCTATCATAGTTTTATAACAAATGCTGTTGAAAGCCTTAGACATATCAAGCGATACCAAAACATTAACCTTGTTATAGTTCATATTTAAACGGATAGAATCAGTAAGATGTAGGAGTAAGGAAGAAGTGTTATGTCCATATCGGAAAGCATACTGAGAATGAAATATCATTGGAATTGCTTTTTGATTACGTGTTCAACTACCTTAGACAAGGCGGGTAAGATTGAGATAGGACGAAGGTCATCAGGTCCACGAATGACTTTATTTTTGGGTATGGGTACAACTCGAGCAGTTTTCCAGATTTTAGGGAAAGTAGATGACGTTAAAATAGAATTCACCAAATCTAGTACAAATGACGCAATGAAGGAAAAAATGTGCTTAATGAAGTGAATAGGGATTCCATCAATACCGATGGATCTGGATTTGACCTTAAAAACAGCCTCTAATAATTCCTGTTCATCAATGCACCTAAAAGACCGAGAATGGTCAGAATCAAAAATTTCATCAAAATCAATAGTTTCATCATTCTGCGTAGAAATGGCATAAGATTCATTGATAGCATTCACATCTTCATCAAAACAAACATCATCAGAATTCATACAACCAGGAGCATTAATAACCTTCCACAAACCTGTCGAATTTAATCTAGAAAACAGTTTAGTGAAATGTATTCTTCTCTCTTTACGTATTGTACTTTTTGCTTTGTTACGAAGTCTGCAGTAAGAATTCCAGTTTTCGGTAGACTGGTTAGATAAATACGCAGAATATGCCTGGTCCCTTAACGATCTATAAAATACAACTTTCCTGCATTTCATCCAAGGGTCATTACAGTAAGAGATACTCTTCCTAACAATAGGAACAAAAGTGAATAATCTTTTAAAAAGACGATCATGTGCAGCACATTAGTGTCAATATCTACAGCTTGAAAAAAAGAACGCTGGTCAAATTCATACATGAACGTATGTAATCCACTCCAATCGATATTATGGAAGTCATGGTATTCAACATATTCAGGCAGTCTACAAGAATTAAACCTCAAGCAAGCAAAAATCATGACATGGTCAGTTATAGAAGGGCACTGAACCTGGTCCATAACGCAAAGCAAATTAAAATCACTGACAAGCCAAAAGTCAATAAGAGATGTATTGGCCGACAATTATGACTTACTGACAAATCAAGTCTTGCACAAAGTGAACGTACTAAGTTAGCCTTACTAGAGTTAAAAAGATTGCAGTTGAAGTCACCAGAAATTAAAATATTAGTATATCTAGCAAGAAGTTCACCATGATAGTTTTCAAATATCCGCAAATCGCCCCTAGGAAGGTAAACAGTACCGAATAAAAAAGTAATATCACCATAAGTAATCTCCAGAAAAATTGATTCACAACCTACTTCGGAAGTTTTATAGACAGATTTATATTTTATTCCGTTCAAAACATATATTCCTACTCCTCCGCCCCTACCAGCAGTGATTCGATCATTGCGTACAAATTTATAGCCCGGTATGTTTACAGCACGATCAGAAATGTCAGCAGACAACCATGTTTCACAAACAGCAAACAAATCAAAATCGCTATCTCTGAATATGCTTCTAAGCTCATCCAGTTTTGTTGGTGGCTTTATACTTCTGCAGTTAAGATGCGCAATTTTGAATTGGGATTGGTAAGGATGCAATACAGATTTGAAGTAAGCACTATCACTGACAATATGACCAAGATTAGAGTTTAAAGACATCAAAAAATAATGATAAAGAGAATATGGCGGGGACCAAAAAGTATAGTGAGATACATAAAAAATAATACTAAATCTCATTTCAAAAATCATATCGAATAACAATCTTCATCAAATATGTGGCTAATCGAACGTTAATGAGATCAAAAACAGTAATAAACACAGCAGTCTATAATTGAGAAAGAATTTGGATCATAATAGACAAAAAAATAAACTTAAACTTAAAGACAGTAAGTAATGTACAACATTATGCATAAGTGTATACGTACAAAATATTAACTAAATTAAAAATGGTGAAAGAAAAAAGCAATTTAGAGAATTTTAATTCTATATACAAAATGAGGAACCAATATAGTTAAACCGAAATTGTAAGCATTAAAAATACGGCCTATACTATTATTAAGAGGCAAATGGACAGTTCATAGTCGGACAGACAAGGGCAGCACTTATAAAACGGACTCAAACCAAAAATTGTAACAAATACTATAGAACTGATACACCGGAATGAGTTCCATTAAGTAATTCTTCACAACCAGCAGCATCCTTGGTAATCTTAGTTCCATCAGACATTGTAAGTTCCGCAATGAGTTTATCAGAATTAGTGACCTTAAACCTTGTAATAATCTTGTATCTAAGAAGCTTTCTGCAGTCAGCATGCAATTTACTAAGAGCCGGAGAAAAGTGATCGTTGAGATAAATCCTTTTGTTAACAGAAACTTCAGCAGGCAAACCAGTATTTACAAGATCGAATACAATTGGAGTTCTTGTTTTAAGACCACTAAAGTATTTCCTCATGATGTTATCACGTATAAAGACATCGTTGAATTTTATTAAAACAGACTTCTTTCGATTGATGTAGCACGCATAATTAATATCGTGACGAATAATTGGTATGTCATAAAACAACTGGCTCTATAAAATTATCTAATCCTTCTGGCAAACCACTGATGATAATGTCAGCTCTATTTATTTTCCTATGCAAAAGATTGTTCTCATGTCATAGTTGGCACAATTTTGCATCAGTATTAGAATCAACTTTTTTTATTACATTGTGGCATTCCAAAATTTGAGATTCAACATTCTTAAAGAACATAGACATATCATTCTTCATTTGCACAACAGCGTCCAATGCCTTTTTAACCTCACTCCTTTCTTCGCCATGCACTCGCAGCAAACTGTAAATTTTTTCATTAAGCCGGTTAAAATCACTCCCCAACGACGACGTGCTAGAAGCATCTGGGCTGTTATTCACACAGGTAGGGCAAGTGTACGAAAGCGACTTATTTGTAGACAAGGCGTCCAGTAGTTCATTAGATAACCCAACACATGCTGGATGCACCCAAAGGTCACAGCGGCAACATTGAACTCCTCCCTTCGATTTGCAAATATTACCAGAACAAACAGAGCATTTGGCTGCTGACGGCATTGTCGATTAGGTTATAATAAACAATCGTTCGTGTAAACAACAACAAGTGCAAACAACAGAGCAGCAATCGAAGATCAACAATTAAATTCAACTAAAACACCGTAGAACTTGAAAAATTTTATATCATCCGTAGAAATCGTAGTTATAAATCAATAATTCCACAATTTGCAACAATAATTATCCAAAACTTTATCAAATAATGTATAATTAACAAGAGTTCGATCAGCCAAACAAAAAACGCGTGCTACTCAGGCATAGTGTTGCCAACTTCCCGAACATTTTCGTTAATTAACGATATCGGTTCGGTAGAAAAAAGTTACAGACTCCCACTACAGAAGCGACTAATTGTTACTACGATAACTTGCTTCCTTTACAATATCGAATATATAGTAGTACCAGAATGACTATTCTTCATCGCCACTACTCATCTTTGGAATACTCTTCCACATGATAATCAAATTATCAACATCGCATCTAATTTGAAACATAAACTTGACCACTATATTCGTAATAATTAATATTTTGAAACTTTTTGTCCTCCTTATATAATTGGGATCAAATTTGTTTTTCTTCTTTTTTATTTCAAAATTTTAAATGTTAACTATTCGTTTATATTCGTTATTTTTTAAAACATACAAATTTATCATGGTAGAAAAAACCAGGTAAAGTAAGTACTACAACAAATACAACTCAACAACAACCACATAGGAATTTGTTTTTGTTTGTAACGTCAGTGTCAAAGATAAATGTAAACAAAATAAGGGAATGTCTATAAATTATTGGAAATTAAAAAAATAATATTTGTCACATTTGATTTAATATTTTGGAAAACATGATTGAAAACTCGTTAGATTTTCAACTTGAATGTTTCTATATCATTCCACTAAATGCATTATTTCTCACAGAAAGTATAATTCTTGCAAATATGTTTGAGGTCGCTGGAAATTCATTGAAAAAGGAGAAGCTGGTTCAATTTATTGTTTTTGAAAACAAAATAGCACATGTTTATTAGGACTTTACTTTTTAAAAATTCTCAAAATACCACACCATATTAAAAAAAATTTGTACCGCCTCTACAAGCGGTGATTTAGTGTGCGGCACGTCTTTCGGACTTGGAGGAGGTTACATGTCATTTATATGAAGAAGTCTTTATGTGAAATAGTTTTTTTTTCTGGTGAATATATTTTTTCTTCAAAAAATATATATCCTTAATATACATCGAACATAGAAATAAATACATATATAAAATGTCGTATGGAATTTGACAGTAACATTATTACAGCCCAGTTCAGTCAGCTGGGAATTGCTGTTACCTTTTCTTGTTCTACCATGCAAATTTATATTATTTTTATATACAGATGTAATACAGTATTTCTTGTTGTACAGGCATACATAAATAACACTGTGCAACAAAATGGAGCTCAAAGTCTGGGGGGTGGAAAATGCCTACTGAAGATGAAAGCCCTTGGTGAGTATATACAGCACCCCGAAGGACAGATTCGCCGTGAGTCGAACTTTCGCGATATGGCGTGATGAATATTTTGCTGGAGACCCTAAAAGCCATCTGGAATCAGCGTTATATCTCTGTTCGGTGTTGTCTAAGCATATATTTAAGATGACATGTCTTCAGTCAAATCAAATGAGGATTTTTTTCGTAGAAGTGGCACAAGATGACATTTTTCAGCTTCGGAATATTCTACAAAAATGTCGCTCGGAAGATTTTAGGTACGGTTCCCAAAGACATAAAATCGGTAAAGTCTTGTTTAAGCGGTCGTTTTTCACTTTTACCCGAATCTTGCTCAGACAGCCCTATATCTATTTATATCAATATATTATTGTTAACCTATTGATGACCTAGAATTCTCGCAGTCATTAAAACTGTTGTACCTCGTTTTGCTAAGCACGTTAATTTCATTATTTTTTGGAATAAAGATCCGAATATCCGAATTTTGGAACCGTACATATATTCTGATATTAAAAACGAATTTGTATCCGGTTTTTATGAACCGATTAACCGTATATGTATATTATTAGAATGCTATTAAGATTGTCAATCAGATATGATTAATATGCATTAGACATTTTAAGCGGCTTTGGTGCTGGAACAAAATAACCGTATTTTTTAACCGTTTCTTAACGTTTGTGAGGATTGAATTCTGGGATGGTGACCCATTATTGCAAGTGTAAAAAGTTACGTAACTGAATTTCAAGTGGGTTTAGGGTTCTACTGGGACAGTATGACACTAAATGTTCTACAGAAATCGCCTTAAATCGATTTGACATAGCACATACTGTCCCAGTAGAACCCTAAACCCACTTGAAATTCAGTTACGTAACTTTTTACACTTGCAATAATGGGTCACCATCCCAGAATTCAACCCGCCATAACTCAAAGTTTCGGCTCACGGCGTTTCTGCCCTTCAGGGTTCTGTATGTCCTCACCAAGGGCTTTCACCTACAAAAAGAATTTTCTACCCCCCAGGTCATGATCATAATTTTTTTTTCACGCACAGAAATGTTTCCTTACAAACGTTAAGAAACGGTTAAAAAATACGGTTATTTTGTTCCAGCACCAAAGCCGCTTAAAATGTCTAATGCATATTAATCATATTTGATTGACAATCTTAATAGCATTCTAATGATATACATATACGGTTAATCGGTTCATAAAAACCGGATACAAATTAGTTTTTAATATCAGAATATACGGTTCCAAAATTCGGATATTCGGATCTTTATTCCAAAAAATAATGAAATTAACGTGCTTAGCAAAACGAGGTACAATAGTTTTAATGACTGCGAGAATTCTAGGTCATCAATAGGTTAACACTAATATATTGATATAAATAGATATAGGGCTGTCTGAGCAAGATTCGGGTAAAAGTGAAAAACGACCGCTTAAACAAGATTTTATCGATTTTATGTCTTTAGGAACCGTACCTAAAATCTTCCGAGCGACATTTTTGTAGAATATTCCGAAGCTGAAAAATGTCTTCTTGTGCCACTTTTATTACGGTTCTTGAAATAAAGAACGAAAAGGACATTGAAGGAAGCGAGTTAGAAGGTCGAAATGTTCTACGAAAAAAATCCTCATTTGATTTGACTGAAGACATGTCATCTTAAATATATGCTTAAACAACAGCGAACAGAGATATAACGCTGATTCCAGATGGCTTTTAGGGTCTCCAGCAAAATATTCATCACGCCATATCGCGAAAGTTCGACTCACGGCGAATCTGTCCTTCGAGGTTCTGTACATACTCACCAAGGGCTTTCATTTCCAATAGGAATTTTCCACCCCCCAAAATTTCGGTTCACAGTGTAATTAAACATTGTATTCTTGCAGTTCTGGAACAGGCATGATATAACGTGTGTGTGTGTATGTTTATCTGACTTAAATGTCGTTAAGGGCACCTCTCGGATCGGACTGAAATTTTTATAATAGATAGCCCTTGGCACATTGAGTACAACGATAAATAATTTTCCGGGGGGAAGTACATATGTACTTCTCGAGATATGGGTCTTGACATTTCGGAAATTTCGTACTTTAAAACCATTAGGTTGTTTGTGGGCACCTCTCGGATCGGTCTGAAATTTTTTAGTGGATAGTCCTTGGCACTCTGAATACAACAACTATTGGTCTGTTCCAGTACTGCAAGAATCTACTAATTTTTACTATTTTTTCGATAACATAAAGGAACAAATGTTATCGTCGTAAAAATAGTAGCTCCTTGCAGGTTCTGGAACAATGCATATACATAATTTTCTGGGGGGAAGACCATAATTCCCGAGATATGGGGTTGTTTGTGGGCACCTCTCGGATCGGTCTGAAATTTTTTAGTGGATAGTCCTTGGCACTCTGAATACAACAACTATTGGTCTGTTCCAGTACTGCAAGAATCTACTAATTTTTACTATTTTTTCGATAACATAAAGGAACAAATGTTATCGTCGTAAAAACAGTAGCTCCTTGCAGGTTCTGGAACAATGCATATACATAATTTTCTGGGGGGAAGACCATATTTCCCGAGATATGGGTCTTGACATCTTCGAAATTTCGGGCCTTAAAAACACCATTAGGTTGTTTATGGGCAACTCTCGGATCGGGCTAACATTTTTACAGTATATAGCCCTTGGCACCCTGAATACGATATTTAGCATTCCGGGGAGAAGTCTATACTTCCCGAGATATGGGTCTTGACATTTTACAATTCTAAAGTGGGCAACGTGTGAACGCGACAAAAGCCGAAGCCGGCTACTTAGGAAACTTAAATTTAAAAGAAAGCTTTGATCGCGTAGCCCCCTTTTGCACCTGTCCATAGGAGAAAGTCTTAAATCCCCGGCCAAGGCCTGCTACTTAAGAACACTTACAATTTAAAAGAAAGTTTTGTCGCGTAGCCCACTTTTGCACCAGAACAATTTTTTATTATGTTGAACTATAATAATTTAACTGTTGGCGGCATTGGAAAATACTCTTCGTGTGTTTTAAAACGAACCCCATATTGCATAGGTTTAACAATATTGGTGATAAAAGTAAAAAAGTCAAGACCCATATCTCGGGAAGTATGGACTTCCCCCCGAAATGCTATATATCTTTGTATTCAGGGTGCCAAGGACTACCTATGGTGAAAATTTCAGACCGATCCGAGAGGTGCCCTAAAGGACACTTGTTTCGTTTATCTTTATATATCAATAATTTGTTTTGGCATAAGTTGAATATGCGGACTGGATTCGGATCGATGATAAAAAAATTTTCGGTTTGTAGGAAAATTTTGTTCGCGTTTGCCGAGATTTGTTCCTGTCCATAGGAGAAAGTCTTAAATCCCCGGCCGATGGCCGGCTATATATGAACAAAATGCGTTTTAAACTAAACATATCGTCAAAACCAAGGGATTTTAGGACTTTCGGAGCCTATATCTCGGGAAGTATGGACTTCCTGCCCATGATATATGGAACAAATTTTTCCAGCTGACGGAAAAAAATTGACTCGTTTTAAAACACACGAAGAGTATTTTCCAATGCCGCCAACAGTTAAATTATTATAGTTCAACATAATAAAAAAGTGTTCTGGTGCAAAAGTGGGCTACGCGACAAAACTTTCTTTTAAATTGTAAGTGTTCTTAAGTAGCCGGCCTTGGCCGGGGATTTAAGACTTTCTCCTATGGACAGGTGCAAAAGGGGGCTACGCGATCAAAGCTTTCTTTTAAATTTAAGTTTCCTAAGTAGCCGGCTTCGGCTTTTGTCGCGTTCACACGTTGCCCACGTTAGAATTGTATAATGTCAAGACCCAAATCTCGGGAAGTATAGACTTCTCCCCGGAATGCTAAATATCGTATTCAGGGTGCCAAGGGCTATATACTGTAAAAATGTCAGCCCGATCCGAGAGTTGCCCATAAACAACCTAATGGTGTTTTTAAGGCCCGAAATTTCGAAGATGTCAAGACCCATATCTCGGGAATTATGGTCTTCCTCCCAGAAAATTATGTATATGCTTTGTTCCAGAACCTGCAAGGAGCTACTATTTTTACGACGATAACATTTGTTCCTTTATGTTATCGAAAAAATAGTAAAAATTAGTAGATTCTTGCAGTACTGGAACAGACCAATAGTTGTTGTATTCAGAGTGCCAAGGACTATCCACTAAAAAATTTCAGACCGATCCGAGAGGTGCCCACAAACAACCTAATGGTTTTAAAGTACGAAATTTCCGAAATGTCAAGACCCATATCTCGAGAAGTACATATGTACTTCCCCCGGAAAATTATTTATCGTTGTACTCAATGTGCCAAGGGCTATCTATTGTAAAAATTTCAGTCCGATCCGAGAGGTGCCCTTAACGACATTTAAGTCAGATAAACACACACACACGTTATATCATGCCTGTTCCAGAACTGCAAGATTACAATGTTTAATTATTTATGTATGCCTGTACAACAAGAAATACTGTACTACATCTGTAAGTCCCAATTTACATTGGGCGAGTTTACTTGCGGCAATTGTCATTTTGTAGGAGAGAGAGGTGAGGCATATGGTAACCCTTTGCCTCTCAGCACCCTCTCTCACCTACAAACTGACAATTGCCGCAAGTAAACTCGCCTAATGTAAATTGGACTATATAAAAATAATATAAATTTGCATGGTAGAACAAGAAAAGGTAACAGCAATTCCCTGACTGAACTGGGCTGTAATGTTACTGTCAAATTCCATACGACATTTTATATATGTATTTATTTCTATGTTCGATGTATATTAGGATATATATTTTTTGAAGAAAAAATATATTCATCAGAAAAAAAAAAAACTATTTCACATAAAGACTTCTTCATATAAATGACATGTAACCTCCTCCAAGTCCGAAAGACGTGCCGCACACTAAAACACCGCTTATAGAGGCGGTACAAATTTTTTTTAATATGGTGTGGTATTTTGAGAAGTTTTAGAAAGTAATGCCCTAATAAACATGTGCTATTTTGTTTTCTAAAACAATAAATTGAACCAGCTTCTCCTTTTTCAATGAATTTCCAGCGACCTCAAACATATTGGCAAGAATTATACTTTCTGTGAGAAATAATGCATTTAGTGGAATGATATAGAAACATTCAAGTTGAAAATCTAACGAGTTTTCATTCATGTTTTCCAAAATATTAAATCAAATGTGAAAATATTAGTTTTTTAAATTCCAATAATTTATAGACATTCCCTTATTTTGTTTACATTTATCTTTGACACTAACGTTACAAACAAAAACAAATTCCTATGTGGCTGTTGTTGAGTTGTATTTGTTGTAGTACTTACTTTACCTGGTTTTTTCTACCATGATAAATTTGTATGTTTTAAAAAATAACGAATATAAACGAATAGTTAACATTTAAAATTTTTAAATAAAAAAAGAAAAAAAAAACGAATTTGATCCCAATTATAAGGAGGACAAAAAGTTTCAAAATATTAATTATTACGAATATAGTGGTCAAGTTTATGTTTCAAATTAGATGCGCTGTTGATAATTTGATTATCATGTGGAAGAGTATTCCAAAGATGAGTAGTGGCGATGAAGAATAGTCATTCTGGTACTACTATATTTTCGATATTGTAAAGGAAGCAAGTTATCGTAGTAACAATTAGTCGCTTCTGCAGTGGGAGTCTGTAACTTTTTTCTACCGAACCGATATCGTTAATTAACGATAATGTTCGGTTGAAATACCGAACGTGTTATTCTGTAACTCAAAGTTATCGATACAAAAATTTAGCGACGAATATCAGTAGATCACACTATAAAATAAATTAAATAATGCGCATTCAAAATTAACATAATTCAAATTTCTAAAGAAATTATTTAAATCACTATTGTATATAAAACGATTATGGTTCAAATTACATGTAGAAAAATTCAACTTAAAAATTAAAAAATCGCACTTAAAACTATAAATGTACGTTTACATATGACTGCAGTGTCGGACAAAACTAAAGCAACCCCTCAGTACATTTTTATACCCTCCACCACAGCGTGGAGGGTATATTAAGTTTGTTTTTCCGTTTGTAACGCATTGAAATAATCATTTGCGACCCTATAAAGTATATGGCGAAAACCAAAAATGTTTTACAATCGATGAATCCGAGTTTCACCCATTCAGCATTCGCGAACTGTTAACATATTCTATATAGTATGATATACATTCTTTAAAATGAAGTGTTTTAGGAGGAATCCCATTAGGTCGACTATTAAAATTAATTTACGTGGAAGCTGTGTTGGCATCAATGTAGAAAAATAGGTACAAATGGGTTGAAGCCAACAAGTTTTTTTATGCTCCCTTCCGATTTCTGGCTTAACCTTACATTTTATAGACATATGCCCAAAGAAAGACTCAAAGAATACTTCATGGGCAATATGATACTAGTGTATCATTTTTAGATATATCCACTGCATTCACCTAAAATTGATGCTGACATTTTGAAGCCGGAATTTCGGGGTTTTTTGAATTTTTTTAATAATTTGGACGCGCAACAAGATAATATACAAAACACATAATAGGATTATAGAACTCGTGATTTTACGTCGTTTAATGCATATCTCATGAGTGTGCTCCTTACAGCATCCTAGTAATTGGAGTCTAAAAGCCAATATTTGATGCGTGAATTTTTTTAAAAAACCTATTTTTTGCGTTTAAAATTTACAAGTGCCACTAAATTTCCTTTGTACACCGCGTGAATTTAGTTTTTTTACGCGACGGATCTAATGTGCCCATCCGCGATCGAATCCATCCACTAAAACCGCGGATATAGATACCCTGAAAATAGGAAAATCAGCAAAAATTTATTTTGACAAATCCGCGTACTAAACCGCGATTTTCTTTAATTTCTTACGTAAATGAAATCCTTTATACGCGATTATAATATTTGCGAAAACGCGTGTCATAAATTACAGTGATTCGCGAGTAATATGGGTTTTTTACCAAAAATAGAATGCGGAGGCACATCCGCGGTTCTTGAAGAATCTGTTTGAAATATGTGTATATAGACGTATTTTTGATGGGTGCTACTGAAACAGGATGCGCATCAAAATCGTATGCAAATTGCGCGATTTTTACCCACTTTATGGTTTTTTGCATTGTGTGATGCAACTGGCGGCACACTTTGACCGCTGAGTGAAACGTCGAAATATGCATAGATATTGAAAGAGATTGATTCGCTGTATCCAAGAACGGATGCGCATCAACTGATTTTAACTAATTCGCGAATAATAGGCTTTTTAATTTCCACATTTATTGAATGATTGTAATTTAAATATTACTCTTTATTTCCTATCCTTATAAATTATCACAGTAAGCAAATAAGCTTTCACAATGGTAAACCATATTTCTTGATGAAGTTTTAGAAGTACACATTAATTACTGTATGAGATTTTAGCAAAATAGTTGGAGAACTCCCAAATATTTTTTCTAATTTTTCGAATGAAACCAAAAAAAATATTTGCAACAATATTCTTTTCTCTTTTGTTGTTGTTGCTATAATATGCAATTTATGTACCCAATCTCTATAAATTTGGTATCATATTTTTCTACGCATTGTCTAGATTCCGCACATATTTTTTAATTTATTTTGTGAGGGTTTGTACGGACTCTGGGACAGGATAATTTGGATTTTCTTCCAATTTTTTGTATTATTTGTTGATTTTCCGCGAAAATAATAACAAATTTAATAGCTATTTAAACATCTACGAATAGATATGGAATGCTGTTAACGATTTATGAATACATTTTCTCCTAACAACAAAAAATATATTTTTAAATATTTTTTCTTTATATGAGAATAAAAACCGCTATAACTTTGGCGCGCATTGGCCAATTTCGTGAACGCGAGCAGATTTGAAACCGGATTTTTTTCCTTTACCTCTATACCAAAAATCAAAGATGTGCTCGTAAAAAAATTTTTTAATTTTTTTCAAATGGAATTGTAAAGGAATTTTGTTATTCGCCATATATTTTCTTGATCAGCGTAAAATTCTAAGTCGATCTATTAGTGTCCGTCCGTCTGTGGTAATCACTCTAGCATCCACAAAAATGCGTCTTTTGTTTGCAGGCAGGTCAAGTTCGATGATGGGCCATATCGGACCACGTTTTGGTATAGCCCCCATATAACGGTACCGCCCGATTTCAGGCATTTTTACGTTTTTAGTCACATTTTCAAGCCGAATTAGATATAATTTGATATTTAGGGTACCTAGTGACCAACAAACTTACATTCCAAAAGGTATGGGCATAGGTCCATGTTTTGGTATAGCACCCATATAACGGTACCTACCGATTTTCGGTATTTTGAGAAATTTAACTACAATTATTAACCTACCTAGCTGTAATTTGACATTTGAGTTTATCAATGGTCATGACCTTCTCCACCAAAAATCGTCAACATAGGTCCATGTTTTGGTATAGCCCCCATATAAAGGTACCTCCCGATTTTCGGTATTTTGAGAATTTTAGCTACAATTTTTAACCAAACTACCTGTAATTTGCGGTTTGAAGTTCCCAGTGGTCAAAAAACTTCTCTACTAAAAATTGTCAACATAGGTCCATGTTTTTGTATAGCCCCCATATAACGGCACCTCCCGATTTTCGGTATTTTGAGGATTTTAGCTACAATTTCTGACCGAAGTATCTGCAATTCGACATTTGAGGTTCCCAGTGGACACAAAACTTTTCCAACAACAATTATCAGCATAGCTCCACACTTTGATTTATACCCATATAAGGTTGCCAATAAATGGAATACATTTTTGTATGCATTTTTTTAATTTATTTTGGTATCAGTGGTCACAGAATATCTTCGCCCCAAATTGTGGACAGGATAGAAAATAATTATTCAATTTTAGTACAGAATATTTAATGGTGGAGGGTATAAAAAGTTCGGCCCGGCCGAATTTAACGCTTTTTACTTGTTTAAAATGATATTTTTTTAAGAAAACAAAGTTATAAATTTATTTTTTATTTTTCTTTTTATTTATTTATAGTTTTATTATTGGAAAACACAAAAATAAGGAATTCAGAATTTAATAAACAAAAGTTAAAATTCAAAAAACATTTTAGGTCGCAAATATAAGCGGCCAAAACTAAAGCACCCCCCAATTTGACATCAATATTTCGTTGCATATCCTCTATTCTGGATAACAAAAGCACATATTTTAGGCATAGAGGATATTAAATTATTAATTATTGCAGGCGATATTGCTTCCCACGCTTCTTTTGCGGCTTCAAATAAATTTTCTTTGGCTTTGCAATTTTTTCGGTTGATTTTTGAGTTAACGATCTCCCACAAGTCCCAATCGGGAGCTAAAATGACGGTATTGGGCAGGCCAATGGAGGACTTCTGTCGAATTGTTTTGGAATCACTCATTAACCCATTTCGATACATGATTTGGCTCGTTATCTTCTATATGACATCTCTTCTTTGGCATAAGCCAAACATCGCTCCTTTTAATACGTACGATACTTGAAACGATCAATAATTCCATTAATTTTACGAATTGGTCCAATCCGTTGGCCCGAGAAAAATCCCAGACTATTAAGTTCCGCCTCCACGTTTTACAGCGTTTTTGCAATATTTAGGATTTAAAGGTTGCCCATTGGGTCCACGCCTTTTACCATCTGAATACTATAAATTAAACATAGATTCATCGGAAAACAAGCACAGTCCTCCATTTTTTACACTCCAGTTCAAATGGGTCTTGGCGACTTCCTGTCTGGCTCCTTCATTTTTTGTCAATATGAAAAGTTTGTTTTTGCTGGTCGTTGACTGAATAAGCCGGCAGTTATCGTTCTTCTGTGAATCGTTATTTTGCTAATTTTTAAATCAAAGGGATTTTTTATTTGACCAGTGGATGCTGTAGCATCACTTTTGCATGAATGTGAACAATATCGGCTAATGTTTTGGTGTAGCCTCTTTATAGCGGTACCTTCCGATCTTCGGTATTTTGGGTATTTAAGCCACATTTTCCTACTAAATTAGCCTTAATTTGGTACTTAGGGTTCCTAGTGGTCACAAAACATTTCCATCAAAAATTGTGGACCTGGGTCCACGTTTGGGTATAGTCCCCAAATAACGATGCCTCCAGATTTTCAGTATTTTGAGGATTTAAGCTAAATGTTCCAAAAATCAATTATTTCGCCTGCAATAATTAATAATTCAGTATCATTATATCAAAAGATGTGCCTGTGTCATCCAGAATAGAGAATATGGAACGAAATATTGATTTCAGTAGTTTTTGTTGTACCTCAAATTGAGGGTGCTTTAGTTTTGTCCGCTAACATTTGCGACCTAAAATGTTTTTTTTAATTTTAACTTTTGTTTATAAAATTTTGAATTCCATATTTTTGAGTGTTTCCAATAATAAAGATATAAATAAATAAAAAGAAAAATAAAAAATAAATTTACAAATTTGTTTTCTTAAAAAATTATCATTTAAAAAAATGTACTGAGGGGGTGCTTTAGTTTTGGCCGACAATGTATATTTAGAAAATCCAGGGGATTTTGATCGTCAATTCCTTTGCGTATACGTATAAATATTCATTAAGGATATTTACCCGACAAGCTCTAATGTAAATATGGTGTAATATTCGACAAATTGGTTGAATTGTCAGAATTTTAATGATGTGGAGGGATATTTTTAGTTCCATCGAATAGAGATTCAAACGGAAGATGTAGAATAATCCTAACATTTCATAAGTATATATTGAACATTAATTTTTAAATTGTGTATATTGGTCAATTATTTCAGAATTACGTATTATCAGGAAATATGACGACCATGGTGATATTTTTCCTTCTTTTATTGTTGATGCTAATCGATACCACCAATATGTACATTTTTATATGAGTAAATACCCAGCAAACCAATCGTTCCGACATCGTAACGATATCTTAACGAAAGTTGTATGAAGTGGTTGACATAATTTCGGAACGAAATGTCGGAGCGACATCGGATAGATTTCGGTCCGATTTCGTAACGAAATCTGTAGAAAATCCTTTTGAAATTCGGAAAGGAAATTTCTTTCCGACATTCGTTTAGAAATCGGAACGAAATCTGAACGACTTTGCTTCCGAAATTGTTCAGACGTGTCGGACATCAGACATTTGGTTTGCTGGATATATCCTCAAAATATTTCGTTCGTTCTGAAAATAGTTATTATTTTCTCAGACATTTTTTCCCGCAATTCTGGAGGTTTCCAAATGACCCCCAATTTCATTCATTATTTCATAAAATGTATCCATCTCGAATTTGTAATGTGTCATAAGGATCCTCCATATGTCGCAGAATTTTATTTTTTTCTATGTAAGGAAATGTATCTCTGCTTCCCTTTTTATTTGCAAAGAAATATACTGCAAAGCCATTTCTTAAAAATGTCATTTTCATCGATTTTTTGGTTTAAAATATGAAAATCCTTTTTTTTTGTCGGTAACTGACCGATGATTTTCGATAATTACCGACATAAACTACCGACAAAAATCGGTAAAATTTGTATACAGAATAGCACTTACCGACAAATATCGCTAATCCGTTGTGGTGATGGAGTGACAAATAAGCTAAGGAGATGGAGATAAGTTTTGGATAGCAGAAAGTAGATAGAAAGTGAAGAGACAGGGGAGAAGTAGAAAAGGTAATAAGAGAGTGAAGGAGAGGAAAACAGATGATATTTAGAAGGTAGATTAACTAATATACTTAAGTTAACCCGCTCCATAGCCATTTGAGGCCTCTGCAGTATGTTAGCAAGGCTGTGGGGTCGGAAGAGGAGAAGTGAGACAGGGATTCCGCCATGTGAACGCCAAAAAGCCTGTGCCTTTTGGCACTCAATCTGGGACACAGACAGAGAAGATGTTCAATTGTCTCCGTCTCCTCTACGTCCTCACACAGCCTGCAATAGTCACTGCTGCTGTTATCCCATTTGCAAGTCATAGATCTAATGTTGCAGTGACCAGTGATAATTCCAACAGCAACTCTGATCTCCGACTTGCACAACGAGAGAAGAGAAACAGTTCTACGCGCCGAGATTACCGGCCAGATTGACTTTGCAAGCCGACATCCAGGAGCATCCAGCCAAGTTCTTTTGGCTTTCTCAAAGTAGAACCTGGTGGGTTTGTCTATGAAATGACAAAGCGGAGGTTTCACACCAACCTCCATTTGCATGTTGCGTGATTGTGATCCCCGCCTCGCCAGTTCATCCACAATCTCATTTCCCTCAACACCACAGTGACCAGGTACTCAACAAAATCTTACTGACATACCACAGGTTTTCAAGATAGACCTACGATCTCGAACGATCCTAGACTTTATAGTGGAAGACCCTACTGCTTTTAGCGCTGTCTGGGTGTCAACATATATAGTGACTGCCCTGTTTGCTAAGTCCGTCCTTCCCACTAGTGCCTCTAGGGCCTTCAATATTGCAAAGACCTCTGCCTGGAAAACAATGCAGTTGTCATTAAGTTTAAACGAGTACCTAATGTTCAGTTCAGCAGAGTACACACCAGCACCAGTTCCATCTTCCATCTTCGACCCATCAGTGAAGATAGATAGGCTATCCGGAATTGGTCTGCACTGGACCCATTCATCTCTATCGGGTATTAAAACGTCAGGTATAGTGAAGTCAAGAGTTGGTAAAATGTAATCGGTCTCACCCCCTCTGTTTCCAAGCAATAGCTGACTACACAACCGCTGTAGAACGTTTGCATGGCCAAACAATGAGCAACGCCACATGCCAAGTTCCCTAAGCCTCAAGGCACACCTGTAGTGGGATTCTGTAACTCATTTTTGCTGTTATCGATAATTGTCGGTAAAATTAAAATGCTTATTTTTTGAAATTTTGCCTGTTAGGGCGAAGATCATTTTTTTTAATGATTTTATTAATTTTCTCGTTTAGAGTTAAGCTTAATGATCTGAAATTATTTGCAAGTGAAAAAGGAAAGCCATGGACTCGAACCCACATAGTCACCAAATTACGTTACCTGGTTTCATTGGTGGTAAAGCAAATCTTCGGACGTATCGACTATGTAATGGCTTCTCTGTCCTAGAACTTATCGTTTTTCAAATGCAAATGTGTTTTTATACATTAACGGATATTTGGCCGTTGAAATGTATTTTTCTTCACAACAACCGCTTTTTGCGATGCCTTTGAAGTTATGAGTTTTGGCTTTGAACGCTAACACGCCGTGACAACATTTTTTTGATATGTTTTCAAGGACGTGGGTTCAAATCCCAGCCGGGCTCAGCCTATTTTTTATTTTTTGAAATTTTGCCTGTTAGGGCGAAGATCATTTTTTTAATGATTTTATTAATTTTCTCGTTTAGAGTTAAGCTTAATGATCTGAAATTATTTGCAAGTGAAAAAGGAAAGCCATGGACTCGAACCCACATAGTCACCAAATTACGTTACCTGGTTTCATTGGTGGTAAAGCAAATCTTCGGACGTATCGACTATGTAATGGCTTCTCTGTCCTAGAACTTATCGTTTTTCAAATGCAAATGTGTTTTTATACATTAACGGATATTTGGCCGTTTGGCCGTCATTAAAAAAATGATCTTCGCCCTAACAGGCAAAATTTCAAAAAATAAAAAATAGGCTGAGCCCGGCTGGGATTTGAACCCACGTCCTTGAAAACATATCAAAAAAATGTTGTCACGGCGTGTTAGCGTTCAAAGCCAAAACTCATAACTTCAAAGGCATCGCAAAAAGCGGTTGTTGTGAAGAAAAATACATTTCAACGGCCAAATATCCGTTAATGTATAAAAACACATTTGCATTTGAAAAACGATAAATTCTAGGACAGAGAAGCCATTACATAGTCGATACGTCCGAAGATTTGCTTTACCACCAATGAAACCAGGTAACGTAATTTGGTGACTATGTGGGTTCGAGTCCATGGCTTTCCTTTTTCACTTGCAAATAATTTCAGATCATTAAGCTTAACTCTAAACGAGAAAATTAATAAAATGCTTATAATTTTGATAATTAACGAATTTTTTCGGTAAGTTAACGATGAATAAAAAGTAGTCGCTAGCCTCTACCGATACAAACAGTTCTGCCAACTTTTCTTTGAGTTGTTAGTCATAATTTTGCGATTTAATTTTACCGATTTTTGTCGGTAACAGCAAAACTGAGTTACAGAATACCACTACTGGAGGCCTGATACTGTACCAAATGTCCAGAGGTTGGATATTTAAAACAGCATTCAGCGCCGCCTGGGGTGTGCTTTTAATAGCTCCAGTAATAAGAATTGACGCGGCACGTTGCACACTACTTAGCTTAGAAAGGTTTGATTTCTTGCTGAGTGCGTGCCATCAAACAAGACAACCATAGGTCAGGATAGGACAAACCACAGTCCTATACAGCCAGTGTATTACATGTGGTTTGAGACGCCAGCTCTTACCTATGGTATTCTTGCAAGAATATAGTGCAATTAAACCTCTCTTTGTTCGCTCCTCGGTATTCCTCTTCCAAGCAAAGCTTGTGGTCGAGGACCACACCAAAGATTCTTTACTTCCGTGGAGAGACTTAATTGCACACCATCTAGAGTTGGTGGAACGAAAGCAGCAATCTTTCTCTTCCTGGTGAAAAGTACCAGCTCTGTCTTCATCGGATTCACACCAAGTCCATTATGGTGGGCCCAACGTGAGAGCTTCACTAGAGCACCTTGTATAAGTTCAGACAGCGTAGATTAGAATGACTACGTCATCCGCATACGCTACCACCTTGGTTTTTAGCTTGTCGAACTCCGTAAGTATTCCGTTCAGCACCAGAAACCACAGCTGGGGTGATAAAACTCCTCCCTGTGGCGTTCCTCAGGTGACCGACTTCTTTAATGAACTCTCTCCTAGGCTTGAATTGATTAGCCTACTATCAAGCATTCTATCGATCCAATTTATTAGAATTGAGGGGACACCTAGTGATTCTAGAGCAGAGTGAATTGATTCAAGTTTCACGTTATTAAACGCGCCTTCTATGTCTAAGAAAGCACCTAAGGTGAAACTTGAATCATCCATATTCTTCTCTATACAACCCACAACCTCGTGTAGCGCAGTATCTGCCTATTTCCCTTTTACGTAAGCGTGTTGAGAGGTGCTTACAAGGTCATGATTTATATAAGATCTGATTTCCAAATCTAGTAGCCTTTCTAAAGTCTTTAGAAGAAAGGAGGAAAGACTTATCGGTCTATAGTCTTTCGGCAGAGTGTGACTTGGTTTCCCAGCTTTGGGAATGTATGTCACATTTACCTTCTTCCATAGCGCCGGTATGTACGATATCAGAATGCATGCCCTAAAAATCCTCCTTAGCTTTGATATCAAAACATGCGGTGCGTTTTGAAGCATCGCTGGGATGATACCGTCAGGCCCGGGAGACTTGTAGGGCTGAAAAGTGCTGATCGCCCATGAAATTCTATGATTACTTGTTAAACCGTCAACAAGTTCACTCTCCGCTGTGGTGTAGCTTGTGCTCGCATCCCTCCTAGATTGACACGAGCTAGCATCCTTGCAGCCTGGAAAGTGTGTGCTTGCCAACAGGTTTAGAGTCTCCAGAGCTGAGTTTGTCCAGGAGCCCTCATTCCTCTTGATGCTCCCAATGGTTTTCCGGTCCTTTGAGATCACCTTGCGGAATCTTGCCGCTGCGCTAACTCCCTCTATAGTCTCACTAAAGCTTATCCAAGAATTCCTCTTGGCCTTCCTAACCTCACTCTTATACTTATTGAAAGTATCTCTATAGAGATCCCAATCAGTATCTAGTTTGGTCCTACTAGCTTTGTTGTATGCCCGCCTACTGGTTTTTCTTAGATTGGCTAAATCCTTATTCCACTGGCTGAGATCTCCTACCAGGATACGTTAATGGGCAGGTCTTCTCATAGCAATCTTTAAGAATCTTTGTGAGACCTTCTGCCTGAGTGTAAATTTCCCCTGTTGTGCGAGGTACAGAAATTTCACACAACCTGGAAGTGACAAGAGATTTAAAAGATTCCCAGATTCCCTTTCTTGGATTCCTATGAGGCGGTTGCCGCTTACTTCTGCAAGAGACATGAAAGTGTATCGCTCTGTGGTCCGAAAAGGAGCACTCTTCCGATACTCTCCAGTCTGTTACAGAAGTATCTTCCATATTTGTAAGGGTTAGGTCTATCACCTCCTCCCTTACCCTATTACGGAAGGTGGCAGTATTGCCCCTATTACATACTCGTAGATTATCAGTTAAAATAAAATCGAATACGGATTCACCCCTTGCTTTTGTGTCACTGCTCCCCCAGTGGAAGTGATGAGCATTAGCGTCACAGCCCATTATCAAATTTGCACTGCTCATCGTCTCCTCCACTAGCTTCCGCAGCAGTCTGCCGGGTTGGTCAGGAGCTTCATACGGCATGTAGACCGAGGCTCTTCCAGAACCTACTTCTAGCCTCACTACAGTTGTATCTCCGTCACTGTAATTGTAGAGTTGAATAAGGTTTAAATTTTTCTTAGCTACTATACAGGTTATTACCTTCTCCCCGTTATGTGCGGAGAATATAGAATAACGCCCATCGTTTAGCCCAGAAACCCTATTCTTATAAAAATAGGGCTCCTGGATTAAAGCGATGTCTACTTCGGTTTTTGTGAGGGAGATGAGAAGTTCGACAGCAGCAGCCCAGTAATGATGCAGATTAATCTGCATCACGCGGAGCCCTTGTTGCCGAGCCTCTCTACTGTAACTTCGCGGCACGGAACCGAAGGCAACCAGACCCGAAGTACAGTTCCCCCTCACAATCCTTTATGTAGCTGGCGCGTTTGTTGTCCATGGCGAATTTTATCACCGTACCTCCTCGTTCCTTCAAAGAGTACACTGCACTCCAGCTAGCAGTAGAGAGACACCTATTCTGCTTCTGGATAATCTTCAGCACATCTGCTATATCCTGATCCGGAGGTGGCACCCATGCTGTGGCTCTGCGTGGTATCTCGCTAGTAGGCACCGCGGCTAGCTTGCAACCTTCCCAGAGTGCGCCCGAGCCATCAACCGTTTGGATGAGGTAATCTTTTGATTTCCTATCTTGGCAGTTGATGACTTTGACTCCCCTGATGTAGGTTGCCTTGCCAAATCCTGTCATGTTAGCGTCTGCCTCGTCAGAGGTTATGGCCTTCCTCAGAAGAAGTTCAACTAGCAGCCATTGATCATCACTGATCCAACCGTCTTGATCAGCCCTATTAATGACTGCCTCCTGAAGGTCCTCCGGGGCGAGCTTCTTGGCGACGGTCGCTGTTTTCGATGTCCCTCCAACAGTAGTTTGTAGGAGCTTCGAACTAGAGCTTCCTTTGCAGGCCTTCTCCGGTTCAGCCCAAACTGCTGGCTGTTGAGCGGCCACCTTAGCGAGCGAGGGTGAGTGGTTGTTCGGCTGACGATCCACCATCCTTTTGGCTGTGGGCTGTGGACCCTCCAAAGACCTGACCCGCTTAACGCATGTCAGCTGCTGGGAGGTTTTTGGTTTGCCACTGGCCTGCCTAGAGGTTGAGGCACCGTCAGTCGCTCCAACCACCTGACCTCCTGCTTCTCCAACGCCTCTCACTCCTCCGTTTCCTGAGGGGCAAGGCTTCTTGGGGTCCTTCGACGCCGCAGTGTCCTCTTTACCAGAACTCTTCATCGTCGAGGCTCCCAAGCAGTCACCACTCCTATTTACCCCGACAGCTGCGGGGGCAGTCACCGGCAGAACGGATCCACTAGCTGTCGCCTTGTGTATCTGCTTTGTCCGTGACTGTCCCTTTTTCCGCTCTGACATCGAGACGGGTGTTACCTTTGTGGGTAACGACCGTTGTAATGTCTTCGGGGCCGGAGGCATCCTTCTGCTCGTCTCCGCCGCAGTCACCGCTGGTGTCCGCAAGGAGTTCGAGCCGCCTGACAATTCCAAGTTTAGTGCTTTCTCTGGAACCACTGCACCCTTACCAGCCGTTGGGTTGGAGGGTGCAGGAGTCGGAATCCGATCAACCAGAATGAGGATCTTCTCCATGTGAGGGTACTTACGCTCAAGTCTCCTCGCAATTCGAAGCCTCACACCGATTAATCGGAATTCGTCTTGACTAACCTCAGTTGGGGCTTTTTCAACGAATTTGTTGCAATATTTGGCAACTCTTTTATATTCATGCCGGTCCTTCTTTTCCTTGGCCTTACTGCCCATGTTGGTTGAGATCATAGTGGAGGGTGTCACTTCCTCCAGTACGTCTTCTTCCTCCATGCCGTCTTGCCTCGGGAAGGAAGGTCTATCGGTTCCGACCGATGAACTATCCCCCAGGGGAGTTGGACTCACTAGGGTGAGGTTAGAGATCCCCCTTGGACTGAAGAGATCGCTCCCTGGGATGTCCGGGATGGGATGACTGTAACATCCATCTCTTCATCCGACATAAGGGATTCGTCTTCCCAGTCCCAGGGGGGACTCTCCTGACTCAATCTGTGGGTCTCTCTCTGCCCCAGGAAATCGAGCAATTCCCTGCTTTGCGTAAGGATATTTTGACTAATCTTGTCCATTTACGAGGTCGTCAGGGTCGTAGCTAGGGTCGATAACAAGGGTGAAATTGTTTTTGTTGTTGTGGGGTTTTTAGTTTTATTTGTAACTAGCAAAGTGCCCGCTACTTCGTATGCGGAAAGGATATAAAAAAACAAATAAACAATATAAAATATGAAAATGGCGAACACTGAAAATTTTATTGCACTAATACCAATTTTAATCAAAATTTATTGTTATTTTAGTATTGTTGGTACCTCTTTAGTTCGATTTTCAAAAAGATCAGCCGTATCTCACCCTTACATGTTAACAGCGAGACCAACATTGCGCACCATTACTCACACTAAATCCAAAAAATACAGATTCCAGCACTGTCCTTACACCCAACAACAAATTGAGTGGCATTAAGTACTCTTAGTACCATAAGTACGATTTTCCAAAACTACCTCAATCTTTCACTTCACCAGCGCCACCGGTGCACTCAAATTCTAATTGTACCATTTGGTGTATTTCGTGCCCATGAGTATGAATTTCAAAAACTACCTCCATGTCTCAATCCTGCACTCCAACCTTAGTCTTACCAAATTCCAGGATTCCAGCTCTATCCGTTCCGCCAAATACCCACTGTACCAAATTTAGTACCATTTAGTACTTATCGTACCCATAAGTACGAATTTCCAAAACTCCAACAGAAATCTCAAATCCGCATTTCTGGATTCTAGGTCTATCCGTTGACCCAAATCCAAATTATACCAAATTTAGTGATTTTCGTATCCATAAGTACGAATTTACAAAACTACCTCAATCCTACACTTCGACATTAATCTCAATTACAAATTTAAGGTTTCCCGCTCTATTCGTTCACCCAAATTTAAACTGTACCAAATTTAGTATTTTTCTTACCCTTAAGTAAAAATTTGCAAAACTAACTCCATCTTACACCCCAACAGCAAGTTTAATTCTAAATTTCATTATTCCAGCTCTGTTCGTTCACCCAAATCTAAATTTGGTACTTTTTGTACCCATAAGTACGAATTTTCAAAACTACTTCCATTTTACACTCCAAATGCAGCCTACGAAGTACGAATTTCTAAATTATCTCAATCCCATACTCTAACATCAATGTTAATTCGAAATTTCACCCTAAATCCAAATTGTACCAAATTGAGTACCACTTGGTACTTTTCGTAACCTTAAGTACGAATTTTCAAAACAACTTTCATTCTACAATCCAACAGTAGCCAATCTTATACTCCAGCAGCAATTTTTATTCCAAATTTCAGAAATTCAGCTCTATTACTTTTCGTAGCCCATAAGTGCGAATTTCCAAATTATCTCTATTCCATACTACAACATCAATCTTAATTCACAATTTCAGGATTCCAGCTCTATCCGCTCAACCTAAATCGTAATTGTACAAAATTTGGTACCATTTAGTACTTGTCGTACCCATAAGTACGAATTTTCAAAACTACTTCCAATCTACTCTCCAACTGTAGCCTTAATTTAAAATTTCAGGATTCCAGCTCTATCCGTTCGCCTAAATCATAATTGTACCAAACTTAGCATCATTTAGTACTTTTCGCACCCATAAGCACGAATTTTCAAAACTACTTACGTTCTACTCTCCAACAGCAACCTTAGCTCAAAATTTCATGATTCCAGCTGCATCCGTTTTAACCCAAATGAAAATTGTACAAAATTTAGTACTTGTCGTACCCATTCTACTTGTCGTACTACTTCCATTCTACTCTCTAAGAGCATCCTCAATTCAAATTTCGGGATTCCAGCTCTATCCGTTCGCCCAAATCGTAATTGTACCAAATTTAATACCATTTAGTACTTTTCGTACCCATAAGTACGAATTTTAAAAATTACTTCCATTCTACTCTCTAACATCAAATTACAGGATTCCAGCTCTATCCGTTCGTCCAAATCGTAATTGTACCAAATTTAGTACTTTTCGTACCCATAAGTACTACTACTTCCATTCTACTTCCATTTCAAAACTGCTTCCATTCTACCCTCCAACTAATTCAAATTTCAGGATTCCAGCTCTATCCGTTCGTCCAAATTGTAATTGTACCAAAGTTAGTACTTTTCGTAACCATAAGTACGAATTTTCAAAACTACTTCAATACTACTCTCTAACACCAGCCTTTATTCAAATTTTAGGATTCCAGCTCCATCCGTTCGCCTAAATCATAAATGTACCCAATTTAGTATCATTTAGTACTTTTCGTACTCTCCAACAGTAGCCTTAGTACAAAATTTCAAGATTCCAGCTCCATCCGTTCGACCAAATCGTAATTGTACGAAATTTAGTACCATTTAGAACTTTTCGTACCCATAAGTACGAATTTTCAAAACTACTTCCATTCTACCCTCCAACTGTAGCCTTAATTCAAAATATCAGGATTCGAGCTCTATCCGTTCAACCTAAATCCAAATTGTACCCAATTTAGTACCATTTAGTACTTGTCGTACCTATAAGTACGAATTTTTAAAACTACTTCCATTCTACTCTCTAACAGCAGCCTTAAATCAAATTTCAAGATTCCAGCTCCATCCGTTCGCCCAAATCGTAATTGTACGAAATTTAGTACCATTTAGTACTTTTCATACCCATAAGTACGAATTTTCTAAACTACTTCCATTCTACCCTCCAACTGTAGCCTTAATTCAAAATTTCAGGATTCCAGCTCTATTCGTTCAACCTAAATCCAAATTGTACCAAATTTAGTCCCATTTAATACATTTCGTACTCATAAGTACGAATTTTTAAAACTACATCCTATTTACTCTCCAACAGTAGCCTTAATTCAAAATTTCAGGATTCCAGCTCTATCCGTTCGCACAAATCATAATTGTACCAAATTTAGTACCATTTAGTACTTTTCGTACACATGTGTACACTTTTCCTAAACCACCTCCTTATGTCAACCGTACCATTTAACCTTGATTCTCACACCAAATTTCAATCTTTAACCTTTATCCGTTCACAAAATACAAATTGGCACCAAATTTAGTACACTTTAGTACTTTTCGTACACTTATAGTTCGAATTTCTAAAAACCCTTTAGTACAACTTTCTAACTCTCCACCAGTGACCTTCATTCCAAATTTAAGAATTCTAGCTCTTCCCGTTTCCCTAATACAAAGGGTACCATATTTAGTACCTTTTAGTACTTTTCGTACCCTCCTAGTTCGAATTTCCAAAAACCCAGCCTTATCTGACCCCTTCGGACCAAGAGTGATCCACACCCAAAATTTCAAGATTCTAGCTTCAGCCGTTTCGTCTGGGCGTTGATGAATCATTCAGTCAGTAAGTCAGTCAATCACTTTACTCTTTTATTAATTTGTAATATTATCCATAGAGAAAGTGTTAATTGGGGGGATTGAGGACAGCCATGGCATAGCCCTCCTTAACATGACTAGGGCACTAATTACTCGTGGAGGTGCCCAGGTATCCACGAGGCTCCGTTCAAATACAGTTGAACTGTATACAGTAACTGCAAACCGTAGAACACCGATGGGCACGAGGTCGCTTCACACCCCTGTGTTAGGGGATCTCTTTTGAGGTAGGAGATCGAAACCAGGGATTACCTTTGGTCGTACGCAACCTTCTATTTCCCAGGCAGTACACTTGAAGTGCAGAGTGTGCACTTGAAGTGCACTGCCTGGTCAAGAAGAAAATTGCGAACTTAAGCCCCCACATCGCTTTAAGATTGCTATCCCCCGGTGGGGTAGAGAGTTACAGAATCGCACTACTGGAACAGAGGGATTATCGAACTTAAAGTATGATTTTCGTGTAGTAAGTGAGGAAGTAAAAAATATAACATTAAACCTAAAGGTTTGACATTAGAATACACGAAAAAATCTCTAATTCAGTTTTAAAAAGTAGTGTGGTTCAATTCCTACCCAGCAGAAACAAGACTTGTTGATATATGATTTTCTTGGGCCAATTGGGTTTTTTTGTGTGGGGTTTTTAAGATTGTAGACCTAGTTTATGTAAATAAAAGTTCATTTTTATTTCATTAATACCGACGTTTTGTCAATTGTTGTTGACATCTTCAGGGGATGGGTCTAGTTAATTAAAAACATTTTATTAAATCAATTCTTCAAGATAATTTTTTCCTTCTTTAAGTTATTGCTTCATGATAAGTATTAACAACTTACAATAAATTGAATAACTGTTTTTACATGAACTTCTTTCGTTAGTGCACAAAATTAAAATATCACTAGTATCACTGGCATCGCATTGCATTGCAATTGGGTAGCTGACACTTATGTTGTTCGTGACCTCTTTGAGGTTCATCGTCTTGTTTATTTTTTTGTTGAATTCGTAAGCATAATTCATCATCTCATCATTGTAGTGAGTGGAAGTGAATTGGTCGAAGCTCCATTTGGAACAAAGTTCGATTTTTTTTAAATAGTAAGTTTTTTAATAGCTTGACTTCGGCCGGGATTTTTAGATTTTCTCATATGGACATGTGCATATCAAGGGAGTGTGAACACAATTTTTTTTATAATTTTTCTCTAAGTAGCCGACCATTAAACAAAAGAATTATCGGAACTTCAGAGGCCCATATGTCGGGAAGCATACATTTCCCCAGAAAGTGTTATACGTCGTTGGAATCAGGACGAAAAGTACTATCTGTGGTAAATATTCTGCATACTTAGGAAAAGGAGTGTCGAAGAACGTGCCAGGAGAGGTCTAATATTATTATTAAACAGCGGAATTTTATGCAACCCCTATTCTTGGTCCGATTTGGCTTCTGATTACATTGCAATCGAAACATATGACATGCAAAATTATACAAAATGCATAAATTTTTGCATATGCATCTGCAAAATTTGTGCATTTTACATATTTTCTTATGCAACAAATATATCAACAATAGGTACACAAATGTTTATGTGTACAATTTTTATACCCTCCACCATAGGATGGGGGTATATTAAGTTTGTCACTACGTCTGTAACTACTCGAAATAATAATTGTAGACCCCACAAACTATATATATTCTTGATCAGCGCGCAATTCTACATCGATATAGCCATGTCCGTCCGTCTGTCTGTCTGTCCGTCTGTGGAAATCACTCTAGCGTCCCAACGGATTGACGTAGGTGGATGAAATTTTGGGAAAATCTATTATTTGTTCGTAGGACTTTTGGTATTGGAAGTGGGCTATGTAGGTCCACGCTTTCGTATAGCCCCCATACAAAATGACGCGTGACGCGTCGTCGTTTTAAGGAATTTTTAAGATATTTTTCCCCATTTTACCACCGAATTGGTTGTAATTTGGTATTTTGTGTCTCCAGAGGCCAAAAAATATTCCTACCAAAGTTGGGGTATATAGGTCCACGTTTTGGTATAGCCCCCATATAACGCCCCATATAAAGTACGCGTCATTTTAATATATTTTGAATGTATTAGTCCCATTTGACAACAGAATCGGTTGCAACTTTGTATTTTGTGTTTCCAGAGCCTAAGAAACATTTCGACCATAAAATGTTTATATAGGTCCACGTTTTGATATAGCCCCCATAGGACGATATCTCCCGATTTTCGGCATTTTGAAGGTTTTGGCCTCATTATCATTATCACACCGAGATGGCTGAAATTTGGTATTTAGTCTTCGTTGGGGATATAAAACTTCCCCCAGAAATTTGTAGGTATAGGTCCGCGCCATCATATAGCCCCCATAGAACGATAACTTCGGTACCGATTTTGGGTATTATGAAGGTTGTGGCCACCGAAATGGCTAAATTTGTGGTGGAGGGTATAAAAAGTTCGGCCCGACGGAACTTAACGCTTTTCCCACTTGTTCTGTTTAAAATTCTCTTCAGACAAGTCAATAAAATGGAGAAATGTATAACCACAGCCACAACCTTCGAAATACCAAAAATCGGGAGGTATCGTTCTATGGGGGCTATATGAAGGCCTGAACCTAAACCGAAAAATTTTAGGTGGAAAGTTTTTTACCCCCAAAAAAGACATAATACCAACTTTCGGAGGGATATTGAGGGCACAACCTTCAAAATACCAGAAAATAAATTTAAGATGAAATGTTTTATACCCCAACGAAGACTAAATACAAATTTTCAGTCATTTCGGTGGGATATTGAGGCTACAACTTTCAAAATACCGAATATCAGTAGGGACTGTTCTATGGGGGCTATATGAAGACGTGGACCTATGCGGACAGATTTCAGTTGTAAAGTTGCATACCCCTAACGAAGACTTACGAGGGCAATTCGGAAACTTCTTAGCCTAGCACAAAAAGCGCGGTATAAACAAAAAAAGTTAAGTGTTTTGGAAACTTCCATCTCTGTTCTCAACACATGTTAAATTTTGTTTCGATCTGGCAACTCCTTCATATAGAAACAGGTGTTCAAAAAAGACGCATCCGCAATTTTTTTACAATGGAAAAATTAGAAATGCGTGCTGTCATTAAATATTTACAAAAAAGGTTTATCGGGACAAGAAATTCATAATGATATGGTGAATGTGTTAGGTAAAAGTGCTCCTCCATATGCAACAGTAAAAAATTGGTTTGCTGAATTTAAACGTGGTCGTACAAGATTGAAGATGAACCACGTAGTGGACGTCCAAAACAGCAACAACAACAGAAATTGCACCCAAAGTGCATGATATGGTATTAGATGATCGACGAATAAAAGTGCGTGAAATTGCTAATATCATGGGCATCTCAAATGATCGAGTCCATTTAATTTTGCATGAAGAACTACAGATGAAAAAGCTTTCTGCAAGATGGGTGCCGCATTTGTTAACAGTGGATCAAAACGCATAAGAATGAACATTTCTCAAGCTTGTTTGGATCGTTTTAAGCGAAATAAAATGGATTTTAAGCGTCGTTTCATAACTGTTGATGAGACATGGATCCACCACTATACTCCAGAGACAAAAGAACAATCCAAACAATGGACTGAAGGTGGAGGAAGTGCCCCAAAGAAGGCAAAAACAATTCAATCGGCTGGTAAGGTTATGGCAACGGTTTTTTGGGACTTCAAAGGTATTTTATTGATTGACTATCTGCAAAAGGGTAAAACAATAAATTCAGAGTACTATATCAACCTTTTGGATCAATTAAGTGTACAAATTCGAGAATAACGTCCCGGCTTACAACACAAAAAAATAATTTTTCATCAAGACAACGCACCAGCGCACAGGAGTGTTTTAACAATGGCTAAAATCAACGAATTAAAGTACGAGTTGCTTGACCACCCACCTTATTCTCCTGATTTAGCTCCCAGCGACTTTTACTTGTTCCCAAATCTAAAAAATTCCTTGCTGGCAAGCGTTTTACCTCAAATGAAGATGCAATTACAGTTGTAAACCACTATTTTGAAGACCTTGAGGAAAACTATTTTAATCAAGGGATAGAATTGCTAGAAAAGCTTTGGACTAAGTGTATTGAAGTTTCAGGAGATTATATTGAAAAATAAAAATATGTTTGAAAAACTAACTATTCTCTTTCATTGATAGGCCAAGAAGTTTCCGAACCGCCCTCGTAATACCAAATTTCAGCCATTTCGGTGGGATATTTAGTCCACAAATCCTTGAATATAAAATATGCAAAAATTTCTGGGCCTAATTCGTTGTATTTTGTAATAAAACGAGTTTCTGTCCAATCAGATTTTCTCTACGACCATCCTAACCATATATGTACACATAGCCCAGAAAGTGTGCGTTTTCAAAAATGATGCTAAAACTTTAATAAATAGGTAAATGAGATCAGTGTTTCTTTCATAAATATGTTATTGGCACTCTTTAGTACCAGAATAAAAAGAAAAATTCCAGAATAATATATTATTATTACGAAGATAACGGTAAAAAAGTGTTACAACTGCTAAATTAGAGCCTCAAAAAGTCTGCGTTCACTTTGTATGTTGCAATAATACTGTTAGTTTTTTTGATTGAAGTTTTTTTGAAGTTTTCTCCCATTTTAATCAATATTGTCACAACTGGTCATTCTGTGAGGTCGCTTGCACACTTAACTTAAAAAAGTAAGTTATTTCAAGAATGGAAAACAAGGACAAAGAAATTGGCATCGATAAAAGGAAAATTCTAGGTAAATTATGGAAAAAGCTATCGAAATATTGGCGAAACTGTAAGTAGAACACATTAATCTATACATAGAGTGATAATTAACTATAAACAAACCGCAATTTTTACGTCAAAACCCAGATCTGGGGATTATATAGGAGCCAAAACCTTACAATCTCAGCAGTATGCTTTGAACGCTATGTTGTTGCAACCAAAATTTCGTAGCTAAGCCAAGTTCTTCTGCATTTTGGTTCAAATTGCGCTTCATGATGTTTAGGTAACCAACTTGTCCATTGTCGATTCAATAAATACAAGTTGGCCCACTCCAGAAGCTGCTACACCCCCCCAAACCAAAACAGCACCCTCGCCATTTTTTACAGTGTAAAACAAGATTTTGTTTTTCAAGCGCTGTTCGAGCTTTCTCCAAACAGTTTGAAGTCCTTTCATTGCAAACATATAGAACATGCTTTCGTCCGAAAATATGACTTGATTCCGGAATACTGGAGGCTTGTTTATGTATTCATTAGCAAATTCAATATGCTTCTGCCTGTTCACTAGTGATATGTACGGCTTTCGCCGTGCGACTATACCGTGATATCCAGCTTTATGCAGTATTTTTCTGGCGGTTTGTGCACAAATACTTTTTTTGGATGCCATTTTCACATTTTCTACAATTTTCGAAGTAATTATACTTTTTTTGGATGCCATTTTCACATTTTCAACAATTTTCGAAGTAATTATCGGACTGTTTGTTTTAACTATATTAGCTATGTTACGCTCTTCCCGTTCTGATAATATTTTTGACCGTCCAAAACTGAGCTTTGACCGTCCAGATCTGGGCTTTGACTTCAAAATTCCGATTTGTTTATACTTAATTATCAGTCTATGTATAGACTAATATGTTCTACCTACAGTTTCAATATTTCGAAAGCTTTTTCCATTATTTACCTAGAATTTTCCTTTTATCGATGCCAATTTCTTTGCCCTTGTTTTCCATTCTTGAAATACTTTACTTTTTTAAGTGAAGTGTGCAAACGACCTCACATAATGACCAGTTGTGACAATATTGATTAAAAAGGGGAGAAAACTGCAAAAAAAACTAACGGTATTATTGCAACATACAAAGTGAACGCAGACTTTTTGGGGCTCTAATTTAGCAGTTGTAACACTTTTTTACCGTTATCTTCGTAATAATAATATATTTTCTGGAATTTTTCTTTTTATTTTGGTAGTAAAGAGTGCCAATAACATATTTATGAAAGAACAAGTAAGAAAAGCGTTAAGTTCGGTCGGGCCGAACTGGAAGGGTACGAAAATAACTAAAAGGTACTAAATATAGTACGCTTTGTATTAGACTAACGGGAAGGCCTTGAATTCTGACATTTGGAATAAGGTCACTAAAGGAGAATTAGAAAGATGTGCCAAAGGGTTTGTGGAAATTCGACCTATAAGTGTACGAAAAGTACTAAAATTTATAAAATTTAGTACCAATTGTATATTTTGAACGGATTTAGCTAGAATCTTGAAATTTGGTACGGAAATGGTTGGGAAGCGGTGTTTATGTAATGAAATGGTTTTAGAAATTCGTATTCATGTGCACGAAATAAATCTGCATGAATGCATTCATCGAATGAATGCACAACAGCATTCATTCATTAGTACTGTAACTCATTGTACAAATCATGGTACAATTACAAAGGTAGATGCATCGACGAATTGCTACAACAAAGCAACTTTTTTTGTAATGTAAACTGTCAAAATTTTCGCCAAATGGTCTCTTGTTGTCTCTTTTTATCGCCTGTGTTTTTCTATAAAGTGTAGACATGCTATCTCTTACTTACCGAATCATATGGTTTTTTGTTTTGATTTTTCATGGCGAATTGCTAGTTTTTTGACGTTTTAGATTCGATCAGCTGGGCTGAGGCTTCTGCCTTTGTAATTGTACCATGGTACAAATTCTCCAATGAGTGAGTTTGAATGAGTACATTCAGTAAAGTTGTGTTGTGCGTCGTTGTTCTCTTTGTTGTTGGAGATTGTAATCATTCGTCCCATAACACGATCTAATTCGACCTAACAACATTCGGCAAGAGAGAGTGGACACAATTAAGAATGCTATGAGTGAGTTTTTTTATGCTTGGTTGTGCATTCACTTGTTATTCCTTTTTGTGTTGTCACGTGACATGTGCTTTGCATTGTTGGTTAAGTTTGCTTTATTCCGTATGCTTCAGCATGGAGGTAAGAATTTTAATTTTAAGAAGTTAATGTAAGAAATAGACTAATTTAAATAACGTAATATAGGATGCTTCATATGAATCGGTGCTGTCATCAGAACCTTCTACATCAGCTGAAAGTAATAAAATCTCCGAAATAAAAGAGAAAATTAAAACAGGAGAATATCGAATTATTCCACAAAATGGAAAAAGCAAGGGTAATTTTTGGACAGATGTTATAAGAATATAAGGGAGGCATTAGAAAACAAACCCAAAGTTGATGTCGATTATGACACAAAGACAGAAGTAGTTCGTACAATTACCGAAGGGATGATAGTAAATTGTCGATCTTTTAAAATTGTTGAAGATGATGGTTTGAAGAAATTTGCAGAATTAATGATAACGCTTGGAGCTAAACACGGGTCAAATGTGGATGTATATAAGCTTCTACCACACCCCACAACAAAGGATAAAAGCGGATTTTTTTCTAGTTTTTGGAAAAAGGGTTCGTTTTGTAGCACAAAATGGGAAAATGTACTAGAGTACCATTTACGATTCCAGGTTCTGGAATATAACTATAATTAGGAGTATACGTTTTGAATATCCACATATTAGATTTGAATATATTTTATAGTGTTTAGTCCTTTATTCAGTATATGCAGACATTGCAGTATTGGCAATTTTTGTTCTTTGTGGTGAAAAAGGTTATTTGGAAAAATGTTCTAACTGTCGCTTTAATATTGATGACATGGTTTTAGTTTAATGCACTAAAAATACATAATTTTATATGTATATTGTACGCATACAACCGCCTAATGCAGAATTGGGAAATGTTCACTTCTCGGCGAAAAGTAATGCATTATTGTTATACCCATCCACGATGAAAAATAAGCAGGAAAACAATTTTGATACATCAGTCGAAAAGTCATAACCCTTTTGTATATACAATTAATTAACTTATACCTGACTGTGTACTCAATAATTTGTACTAATTATTAAAAATGCTTCGAACTTTGACAGTTGTTTAATGGAGAAGTTGCTGTAAAAATTGTTTCAGCAACATTAAGTAGAAATTAGGGCGTACAAGGATATAACATCTTTTATAACACATTAGTCTTGTTGTCTAGGATATAAAAAAATATATTAAGAAAAATATTCGCCGCAATATTGTCATTAAAGTTGCCAAAGGCACTATACACCTAAAAGGCAAAGATTTGTCCCGTGTTTTGCTTACATCCTGATGTAAACTTTAAAAACCTCATATTTCTAGCTCTATGTACTTTCACAATCTGATTGGCTTTTTCTGTAATTTGAGAAAATTTAATCTTGTTGCATGGTAAATTGGTAAAAAGTAAGGAAAGGAACAAATACGGCCAATGTAAATAAAAATGTCCGGATTGTCGTATAGAAAAATCTCACTATTTTTTACACGTAGAGCACTTTTTACTTCTTTATTTCATTTAAAAGTTCGGTATTAAAAATTAGAATTTAAAAAAGTGTTATTATATAACTACCACGAGTGATTTAATCATAGAAAATAATTTATTTTCTTTAATATTCGTTTGATATTTGATAATTCGGACACCGCCGAAACCTGTGATGTAGGGATTATCGCGATTATACTGTATATATGTGGCAATATCCAAATCTGAATCGATTCTTACCAAAATAAACAGGCATCGCGCTAGAGCCAAAAAATCTCCAATTTATATACGAGTTGGTGTATAAATGTGACCTGTACTTTGTTTTCAAAAAGACATGGCCAGATGGATAAGTGCGAATCTATGCAAATCATCAAAAGGAACTGTGGGTCTATTTCGTTTCCTTTTGCATGTTGCAAACTCATTCACTAAGACATAATATCCTTAGGGTATTAAAATATAGTTAACAGTGCAATCAGGAATAAAAATTCCGTGCGGAATTTGTTTCTTTTCCCCAATTTCGCAATTTTTTATTCCCATATTTATGCCCAAAAAGGGAATATTTTTGTGGATTCGACTAGAATATGCCATAATGAAGCGAATCTAGTATTGTCAACTTTTAACAAATATTGATTTTAAAAGAATTTCACTTTCTAAAATTATTTTCCGTGCGGAAAATTCAGAGAGAAATATTCATGATTGCACTGTATATGTTTTTATATGTTGTATGTTTTTAGTAAAATATGAAAGATTTTATGTAGTCTTAATTTCTAGCTCATTTGTTATTCTGTCAGACAATTTTGGCCGAGCAGAAACTATCAATATATTTGGATACGTTCATTTTGACATTTCTGATTGAGTTTTTGAACAAATTTGTATTAGAAAGCAACTTATGTTGAAATAAGAAGGCTGAGTTATAGGAAATTTTCTAAGTCTTTTAGTCCAGATTTATTGCTGTGGCGAAATAATAATTAATAACATAATAATCTGCTAAGAAATCGACGTTTAACGACAATAAACTTAATTTAGAACACTTTTTGATGACTTTCCAAATTTAATTTGTCGATTTTCGTCAAAAAAATTAGTTGCATATTGTGCATATTTTTTGCATATTTTTTACTTATTTTGCATATTTTTTGCATATTTTGTGCATATGCAAAATATGCAAATATGCACAAAAATAAAAAATATGAGCCTGTCATTGCATTCAGTTTTCTTCAAAATGAATTTTGGTCCAATCAGAATTTTCGTATCTTTATTAATAAAAAATATGCAAAATCCGATGTCTACTTATGACTCCATTAAAAGTGAAATACAAGAAGTCTGTGGCAAAGGATATGGCCTCAGTTCGGATCTTTAGAGCGATAATTATCTAAAAATGTCGTACTTAGCTTTAACTATACATTTTATAAAAAATGGAAAGTTAAACACGAAAATGCTTGCATTTAGATCCATGAATATGGAGCGTTGCACCAGTAAGTATAACTATATTCATTATTATATGTTGTTTCGAAGGCAACTAATTTTTGACATTTCTTTATAAACTTTTAACTTGACATAGACCAAAGAATTCGTCACAAAGTTACCGCTACCTTAAGAGAGTTCAACTGTAATCTTGATAAGGCAATATTTGTTACAGACCGAGGTTCCAATATGGTAGCTGCATTTAGATCAACGATCACATTTATTGCATTAATAATTTATTACATAACATAGTGGAGAAAGCCATTAATGAAAACGATGATATGAAAGCCCTATGCACAGCGGGCTCAAAGCTTGTGAAGTATTTTAAAGTATCTGGTGTCAATGCACAGTTAAACACTACGCTCAAAAGTTTTTCTCCGACCAGATGGAATACTATTTATTATTTGTTACAATCTGTGCAAAAGAACAGAAGAACTGGGTTGATATGGCAATATATTGCAGGAAAAGCAGCAACTTAACAGAATAAGTGATATTAATCTTAACATTTTGATCTCGACTGTAAAACTTTTATATAATTTTGAATCGTCTTTGAAAGAACTTGATGCAGAAAAATATCCTACTATACATTTGACCATTGTTCATATCTACTTTTTAAAACGAATATGTGAAATAGAAAATGATGATTTAGAGTGCATTAAAAACTTAAAAGAAAAATTGGTGAAACTTTTAGATGATGTTTTTATGAACAACATAACCATTTTTCACAAAATGGCATTGTTCCTGTTTCCACCAACAAATGGTCTATCGCAGTTTACAAATGAACAAAAAGCAGATATAAAGGCAAATTGCAAAGCATTAATGGAAAGCTTTTTAAATGATGATCTAAATTATCTAAATGAATTTTCACAAGCCGAATCTCTAACAAGAGATAAGGAACTCCTTTTTTTAGGGTTTCTTCAACCTTTGAATTCAACAAATACCACCGGCAAGGTGCAAAATGAATTGATGCTGTACGAAAATGATAGTGTTGCCATGCACGATAATTTTGACGTTCTTCAGTGGTGGGAATTTAATAAATCAAAATATCCATTGCTTTATAATGCAAGCTGTAGAATATTGTCGACTCTTGCAAGCAGCGCGTCTTCCGAACGAATATTTTCATGCGCTAGACACCTTCTCTCAGAAAAACGGCGCCTTATTGGTTCTAATCCAGTTTCAGTAGAGAAAATAATGTTTCTTCATTACAATATGAAATAAAATACATATAAATATTTTTTTACGTTTGAGTACCTGTTTATGCTATTAATGAATTGAAAAACTTAATTTGTTTTAAGTTATATAAATTTTTGTTTGTTTGTTTGACTACAGGAATTTTAACTCGGGTAACTCGAATAATATTATACCATTCGGCTGCTTATTACTCATTCTGAGTAAATGATGAATACGAATAATGTTCAAATTTTAAATTTTGGACTCGTCTCATTCATACCGCTTTTATTGAAATAGACGATTACCGAGATGTGGCGAGTATGAATGGTGGTGAGTACGAAAATTACAAGTTATCTCTTTTTGTACTCACTCACTGGTTCTCGCTGCTAGTGAATTGAATGAATAAGGGTTGGTTTTATGTGTGAGTGTCTCATGAATGGCTTTTTTCGCATTCATGCAGATGTTTAGTACGAAAAGTACCAAATGGTACTAAATTTGATACAATTTGGATTTGGGTGAACGAATGGAGCTGGAAACTTAAATTTTGGAATTAAGATTACTGTTGAAGAGTAGGATTGAGATACGAGGGTGGTTTTGGAAATTCGTACTTATGTGTACGAAAAGTACTAAAGTGTACTAATTTGGATTTGGGCGAATGGATAGAGGCGTAGTCATGAAATTTTGAATAATTATTACTGTTGATTTGGTGAATAGGTATAGGTGAAATCCTGAAATTTGGAATTAAGATGACTGTTGGAGTGGAGGATTGAGATATGAAGGTGGGTTTGGAATTTTGTACTTATGTGTACGAAAAGTACTAAATTTGGTACAATTTGGATTTGAGAGAACGGAAATTTCCTGAAATTTTGAATAAAGATTTCTGTTGGAGTGAATGATGGAGATATGAAGTTATTTTTGGAAATTCGTACTAAAACGATACTAAATTTTTTACTATTTGGATTTGATTGAGTTCTGAAATTTGGAAATAAGATTACTGTTTGAGAGTGGGATTGAGGTAGTTCTGGAAATTCGTGGTTATTGCGTACGAAAAGTACTAAATTTAGTACAAGTTGAATATGGGTAAACGTTTAGAACTGGGATCCTGAAATTTGGAATAATTATTACTGTTGCAGTGTACGATTGAGATATGGAGGTGGCTTTGGAAATTCGTACTTAAGTGTACCAACTGGCACTAAATTTGGTACAATTTAGATTTTGGTGATTGGATTGGATAGAGCTGGAATTGTGAAATTTAGAATTATTACTACTGTTGCGTGGAGCATTGTACGAAAAGTACTAAATTTGGTACAATTTGGATTTGGGTGAATGAATAGAGGTGGAATCCTGAAATTTGGAATTAAGATTATTGTTGGAGTGGAGGATTGAGATATGGATGTTTGCTGACTTCATAAACGCAGTTTTTACAATGCAGATATTGACACAGTCGTAAAAAGACGAATCAAAAATGATTGGCAACACCGACGATGTCAAAAAAAAGACATGTCATTTTGCTGCATTTATGAACGCACACATTGCTTTACTTTGTTTACTTTTTCGGTTTTAACAATGAATGAAATATTTGGGTTATTATTATTGATTCAAATCGTACATTTGTAAACAATTATATGAAAAAAGGAGGCGTCGCCGTAAATTAGCAATCGCTCTAGAATCTCCGAGAAGGAAAATACCCAAAACCATGAATTTTTGTGATATTGTTGAAAGCATGCAGGATGATGTGTTCTATTCACATTTTCGAATGAGCAAAAGAACATTTGAAGTAAGTTTGTAATGACAAGTGCTTTAATTTCGTAATACTAATACATAAAACGTAAAGATTCTGTACAATTTAGTTGCTGCAGACGTATTGGAATTTCTTTAGAAAAGGCTCTACAATTAACTATTTGGAAGTTAAGTAATAATACTTCCTTTAGGGATGTGAGCGATAGCTTTAATGTAGCAGTGGGTTTGGCATATAAGGCCTTTGCTAAAATAATTAGAAGTATTTGTCAGTTAAAGACGGATGTTATAAAATTTCCAAGAACTGCACTTGAGCAGAAACAAATAAGTGAGGAATTTTCTAGCCTGAGATATAGCCCATTTCCGTTTGTGCTGGGATGTATCGATGGGACCCATATCCCGATTTCACGACCAATAAAAGATGAAATCAGCTATCGGAATAGAAAAGGGACTTATTCAATAATTGTCCAAGTAAGTAATTCCAATGTTTTTTAACATTATTTATTTTATATCCTTTAAAGGCAATAGTGGACAGCCGTATGCGATTTTTAGATGTTCATATCGGTTGTCCAGGTGCTTGCCACGATTTTTCCGTATGGGAAATAAGTCCTATTTACAAAGCAATTGCAAACAAGAGAATAAATATATATTCCAACTACCATTTGCTGGGCGATGGAGGCTATCCATTGCAATCGATCCTTATGGTACCGTATCGTGATAACGGATTTCTCACTCCGATACAAACAAAGTACAACACAATTTTTAGTTCAACACGAGTAGTTGTGGAACAGGCATTTGGAGTTTTAAAAAAAAAGTTTAGAATACTGAAGTATATTGAGGCCCAACGCTCAAATATGCCCAAATTAATAAGGATGGCATGCATGATTGTACACAACGTTATCATTGGAAATGAAGGAGGCGTCATAGATGAAATTAAAGAAGATACTATGACTGAATCCCAAACATTTGATGTGTCTTTTAGTACAGCCGGACAAAGAGAGGCTAAAGCAAAAAGAGATGCAATCGCAATGCTTTTATCTGCATAAGAAGTTGTTTAATAAAAAAAGTAAATGCATTTTAAATACTGAATGTTCATACATAAAAAAATAAAATGTTCATAAAATATCACCACAATTTAATGTATCTACATTGCTATGGGTTGTCTATAATTTTTTGTAGCAAACAACGCATTTCCTTTAATTCGACCAATTTCTCTTTTTCCAGCTTTATCTTTTCTGCCTCCATCTCCATAAATTGCTTCATAATTTGTGCGTCTTGTTCAGATTCCCTCTCTAAAATACCGATAATATCGGCACGCTTTCGTTTCGTAGATATTTTAGAAGTAGACGGTATTTTTCTTGTTTTCTTCGCAAATATCATTTGACATAACAGTACTAAACCAATGTCAATTGTTGTGCAGTCCAAGTGGGAATGCTGCACAAATTTCACAATTACTGCGCAATGTGACGTGTCGCGCGTCGTTTATGAAGTCGGAACGATGTCAATAAAAAAACGTGCTGCATTTATGAACTCGCGACGATGTCATTTGACGCATCACGCTGCATTTATGAAGTCAGCCGTTGTTTTGGAATTTCGTACTTATGTGTACCAACTGGCAGTAAATTTGGTACAATTTGGTTTTTGGTGAATGGACGGAGCTGGAACCGTGAAATTTGCGTGGAGGATTGAGACAAATTTCGGAAATTCATATTTATGTACGAAAAGTACTAAATCGTACTAAAACTTTTATATAATTTTGAATCGTCTTTGAAAGAACTTGATGCAGAAAAATATCCTACTATACATTTGACCATTATTCATATCTAATTTTTAAAACGAATATGTGAAATAGAAAATGATGATTTAGAGTGCATTAAAAACTTAAAAGAAAAATTGGTGAAACTTTTAGATGATGTTTTTATGAGCAACATGACCATTTTTCACAAAATGGCATTGTTCCTGTTTCCACCAACAAATGGTCTATCGCAGTTTACAACATGGAAAGCTTTTTAAATTATGATCTAAATAATCTAAATGGATTTTCACAAGCCGAATCTCTAACAAGAGATAAGGAACTCCTTTTTTTAGGGTTTCTTCAACCTTTGAATTCAACAAATACCACCGACAAGGTGCAAAATGAATTGATGCTGTACGAAAATGAGAGTGTTGTCATGCACGACAATTTTGACGTTCTTCAGTGGTGGGAATTTAATAAATCAAAATATCCATTGCTTTATAAGGCAAGCTGTAGAATATTGTCGACTCTTGCAAGCAGCGCGTCTTCCGAACGAATATTTTCATGCGCTAGACACCTTCTCTCAGAAAAACGGCGCCTTATTGGTTCTAATCCAGTTTCAGTAGAGAAAAAAAAATGTTTCTTCATTCCAATATGAAATAAAATACATATAAATATTTTTTTACGTTTGAGTACCTGTTTATGCTATTAATGAATTGAAAAACTTAATTTGTTTTAAGTTATATAAATTTTTGTTTGTTTGACTACAGGAATTTTAACTCGGGTAACTCGAATAATATTATACCATTCGGCTGCTTATTACTCATTCTGAGTAAATGATGAGTACGAATAATGTTCAAATTTTTAAAACGGACTCGTCTCATTCATACCGCTTTTAGTGAATTAGACGATTACCGAGATGTGGCGAGTATGAATGGTGGTGAGTACGAAAATTACAAGTTATCTCTTTTTGTACTCACTCACTGGTTCTCGCTGCTAGTGAATTGAATGAATAAGGGTTGGTTTTATGTGTGAGCAGGGTTGTCAGATTTTTTTCTACCTCTATCGCCAAATCAAATGTCAGAAATCGCCAAAAATCGCCAAACCAAAATTTTTCAGTTATGTTAAAATGCATACAGCATTTACTTTTTTAATCATTTGTAATTCATTTATTAAAAGCAAAATTATCTTTACAAAAACTAGTAAGGTACATACACATTAAATAACTATGTACTTAGAACTTAGTTAATAAATTAATATTATATAGCTATGTGAGACCATTTGTTACACATTAAAGAATTAGTTAAAACTTTCAACTTTCAAAAATTCATATTATACAGTTTTTTGAGATCAATTGTCGTTTTGTTTAAGGCAGTGAAACTAAGGGCACATATTTATAATATCATATACTTCATTCTCATCTGTTTCATTTTTGTTTTCATTTTCATACATATTATTTGAATTGAATCTGTTTAACATTTCTTGCGTTGGTGTGAAAGACTGACAACATATTTTATTTGTATTAAAATGAGTTATTACTCTCAAAAGAGCCTCCAAAAGTTCAAATTGAATCTTATTCCGCAACCTTGTTTTGGTATAATTCATAATGGAGAATACCCTTTCAACACAGGCGTTACTGGTTGGGATAACTAACATATTAAGAACTGCTAATGATATTTCTTTAAAGTGGTATGTACCAGCCGCATCATGATAATCAAAAACCTTTGGCCAAAAGTCAAGTAAATTTTTTGGAATTTCATTGTTGAAATAATCATTCCAATTTATAAAGCGTAATTTTCCCCACTGGGTTTCATAGACATCTAATGGTACGCCTGGGTCCATATATTTTTTTATGGCTTCTCGGATAACTGTAAACTTAGTTTGGGATAATGGACTGCCACATTTTAAAATTGAAAATTGTGCATAGACCTTGAATATATTCATATTTTCCGGTAATCTTTTAATCATCTCCTTTAAAAGTTGTTTTAAATATGTAAAACAATTTTCTTTAAGTATTCGTGTTTCTTCTACATCCATTTGAATGCCTAGTTCGAATTCAAAATCTGATCCAAAATCAATAGCATCTAGACACAGAAAACTATTGGGTGTGTCAATGGCAGTACTCAGTTCATCTAAAACTTCCTCAATATTTTCGCTTTTATTTAAGACTGAGGGCTTAAAAATTTTAGATGCAAATAGAAGAAGAGTTGAATACAATTTTTCGTGCATGCTCCCTGCATCCATGTTGTCAGATTGAAATTCCACGTTTAAATGATTCATTTCATTTATAATGGGGTTTACAAATATTAAAAAAGTCTGTTTTTTTTCATCGCAGAATTCATTATAAATATGTTGGGCCGTAATGTCCTTCTCGTCCGTAGATATTAGCGAGAAATGGTACTTCAGCTCTATCCACTGATCCAAAATCCGCTTTATGGCAGCACCATGTGAGAGCCAACGAGTTCCGGAAATGTTAACAAGTTTTCTAAAATTGTTACTATCAACTCCAGTGTTTATTAAGTCGAATGCACGTTTATAACGTAAAGCACGAAGTGGACTATGGCTAAAATAGTTGTAAACTTCTTTTATTAGAAAATCACAAGTTTTCGGAATTTTATCTGAAGATTGCGAATAGCAAAGATGGAGAGAGTGGCAAGTACATTTCACTAGCATAAGTTCAGGGATTTGTTTTTTAAGAAGTGCGAATAATGATTTATTTTTGCCGCACAAGTGCGCCATCCGTCCCAATTGCAATCATATTCTTAACGTTCAAACCCACCTTTTTTAAAAACAAATCCATACTATTAAATAAATGCTCAGCGGTTGCTTCTTCTACCAGGAAAATACCCAAGAACTGTGTCGTAACGATAAGTTTCTTTGTATCAAAAAATCGTACACACACGCTCATCCATTTCGTTTGTGAAACATCCGTAGACTCATCTACGATAAGACTATATTTTGAAGCGCCAATTTCGTTCACCAAACATTCTAAAATTGACGGTGAAACTACCTTTTTTATTATAGCTGTACATTTAGTTTTATGCAGTCTTAATTTTCCAAATGGACTTTCTTCCGAGGAACTGCTTCGCAATAACGTGGAGAGATGGTCTACAGACGCAATAGAACAGTGCTTAGCTATAAACACTGCAAGCTTAATGTCAAAAATTTTGGACTCGTTTGATTGCGGCATAATGACTAAAATCCAAAATATGTATAAATGAAAAATTAAACCAGTTGAATCTTTATTCGTTACTCACCATATTTATCAATACTGTTTTGTTTAAATAATACCGACATGTTGTTAGTATGCTTAAAGCTGGAAACACATACAACGTTTGGGTAAAGTTTTGTGTCGTTTGGGCCGTTTTTACACTGTTGGGCATGATGCCGAAAAATTCAAATTCATTTGAAATATATGCCGACAAACAGATAAACGCTGGACTTTGGTGTCGTCGTCGCCCTGTTGTTGTTGTTTTTTTCTCGACGCCCAACGCAAAACTTTAATCAAACGTTGTATCTGTTCCCAGCTTAACTGATTCTGCATGCTTCTTAAGATCAACTTTGTGTGATCTTAATGCAGTTGTACAGGCACAACACCACATGTGTTCATTGGGCTACACGCTGATTGATAACTTATTGGAGCATCTGAAATAGATTTCAGCCAACCTAAAAATTCAAAGTTTTAAACATTTCAAGTTAAAAGAAGTTGTTGAATAGCATACCTGTTGCCCAGTTCTCATTTTCCCATTCCTTTTTATGACGTCTATCCAATTTTGCTATTTTTGATGTAGAGGCCATGACAAAACACAATCGTAAGTAACGGTTTCAGTTGTTTTTTTTTACTCTTCACATAGATATTTTGTTGACAATGTACCATTGACAATTCACTTCAAAATCAAATTGGCTTTCACTTTGACATGATAACAAATTGACAAGGTACTATTGACAATTCACATGAAGATCAAATTTGCATTCACTTTAAAATGGTAACAAATCAAAGAATATGTTAAGCCACATTCACACGCATGGATTTTTTGTGCATATCCATTACAAACTGGTTTAAATGTAAAACAACAAAATACAACAAATTGCATAAATCATGAAAAAGATAAAATTTCCTGCAATTAGCCAACTTTTCTATAAATCGCCAAAAAATCGCCATGTCGCCAAATCAAAAATTAAGTCGCCAAAGGCATTGAAAATTCGCCACGTTTGGCGAGAAATCGCCATATCTGACAACGCTGGTGTGAGTGTCTCATGAATGGCTTTTTTCGCATTCATGCAGATGTTTAGTACGAAAAGTACCAAATGGTACTAAATTTGATACAATTTGGATTTGGGTGAACGAATGGAGCTGGAAACTTAAATTTTGGAATTAAGATTACTGTTGAAGAGTAGGATTGAAATACGAGGGTGGTTTTGGAAATTCGTACTTATGTGTACGAAAAGTACTAAAGTGTACTAAATTTGGTACAATTTGGATTTGGGTGAATGGATAGAGGCGTAGTCATGAAATTTTGAATAATTATAAATTCGTACTTATGCGTACGAAAAGAACTAAGCGGTCGAGAATTTGGTACAATTTGGATTTTGGTGAATAGGTATAGGTGAAATCCTGAAATTTGGAATTAAGATGACTGTTGGAGTGGAGGATTGAGATATGAAGGTGGGTTTGGAATTTTGTACTTATGTGTACGAAAAGTACTAAATTTGGTACAATTTGGATTTGAGCGAACGGAAATTTCCTGAAATTTTGAATTAAGATTTCTGTTGGAGTGCATGATTGAGATATGGAGTTATTTTTGGAAATTCGTACTAAAAAGATACTAAATTTTTTACTATTTGGATTTGATTGAGTTCTGAAATTTGGAAATAAGATTACTGTTTGAGTGTGGGATTGAGGTAGTTATGGAAATTCTTGGTTATTGCGTACGAAAAGTACTAAATGGTACTAAATTTAGTACAAGTTGAATATGGGTAAACGTTTAGAACTGGGGGGATCCTGTAATTTGGAATAATGATTACTGTTGCAGTGTACGATTGAGATATGGAGGTGGCTTTGGAAATTCTTACTTATGCGTACCAACTGGTACTAAATTTGGTACAATTTAGATTTTGGTGAATGGATTGGATAGAGCTGGAATCGTGAAATTTAGAATTATTACTACTGTTGCGTGGAGCATTGTACGAAAAGTACTAAATTTGGTACAATTTGGATTTGGGTGAATGAATAGAGGTGGAATCCTGAAATTTGGAGTTAAGATTATTGTTGGAGTGGAGGATTGAGATGTTGGATGTTGTTTTGGAATTTCGTACTTATGTGTACCAACTGGCAGTAAATTTGGTACAATTTGGTTTTTGGTGAATGGACGGAGCTGGAATCGTGAAATTTGAAATTATGATTACCGTTGCGTGGAGGATTGAGACAAATTTCGGAAATTCATATTTATGTGTACGAAAAGTACTAAATCGTACTTAATTTGGTACAATTTAGATATGGGTGAACGGATAGAAGTGAAATCGTGAATTTCGGATTTAAGATTACTGTAGGAGTGGAGGATTAAGATAGTTATTGAAATTCGTACTTTTGTAGAAAAGTATTAAATTTTACTAAATTTTTTTGATGTTGCATAAAGGATATAGCTGGAATTTCGAATTTTTGTATTAGATCTATGTTGGGGTTAGATAAAAAGTTTTTGAAATGCATACAAATTCTGAAATTAGGTATGGAGATTAGGGTTATGACTTTTTGACATTTTTTTTTTGACATTCCGTTGCGTTTACGACATTTTTACGATTCTCAGAAATGAAGAAAAATAGTGAGAAATAAATTTTATGTCATTTTAATTATCTCATGTGGCTCTAAAGTTATTTTCAATTATATATCTGTTTTCAGTGACTTCAAGATATTGTCCATAATTTTGATAAATTCAAATTTTAAAATCATTTTGTGCGTGAGGTTTTTTCACCGAATCACCTTATAATTAAAATTTTATGTAATCTTATGGCAAAACTTATCACGCTATGATACAGGGATATGAGGTTGTAAAAAAGTCATAACCCTTAGGGATGACTCAATTATTGAGTTTGCGCTGGAAATATAAAAAGTACAAAATGGTACTAAATTTGGTTTTGGGTGAAGCTGGAATTATACAATTAGTGTGCGTACGAAAGTGCAATGGGTATGGTATGGCGCTAAGGAATAGAAATGGAATTCTGATTTATTATTTATTTGTCAGATTCACTGTTAGAGGTGGTACTGCAATAAGTCTAGAATTATTAAATAATACTACATATTAACGCACTGATACTGAGTGAACCGATATATGAATTTTGTTATGAGGATCGCTGATGAGATTGAATCGGAATGTTTATGGAAATCCGCCTTTAAAATTTATGAAATGCTTCTGCTTGTAATACCATGGATTTTAAAAATTTTACTGAATAGTGTACAAGTTGACGCTAAGGAGGTTTCTAAATAATGCACTGAAATCAAAAAGACAAACAAATGTAGATCTATGCGACTTTTGTTTTACAAGAAGGCTCAAAAAATGAACTGTTAGATAGGGGCACTGTCAAAGCGTGCGCATACAGTAACATTTTTTTAAAATAGGTTTTCTCCATTTTGATATCACAAATTCCGAAATTAAAGCTACTTCTTCAAAAATACCCTGTAGATGTGTAGGGGTGCGATAAGGTCCTTTTTGGAAATTCGAATTACAGGTTTACGAACAGTACTAAAAAGGTATTAGTATATCAAAAATTTCAGTGTCCGCCATTTTCATATTACATATTATTTATTTGTACATTATTCCCTTTCCGCATACGAAGTAGCGGGCATTTTGCTAGTAGCTCTATATTCATAGAATTCCATTGGAGAGAGTTTGGGACTGAGACCACAGGTCATCCATTGAATTCTCTACCCTGGTAAGGCCAATTCGTTTTTATGATTCTCTGGTGCGGTGAAATATTTTGAACAAAACATCGTATCTCTACAAATCGCCCTTGGGTCGTTAGCTTTCCCAGCAAAATAAATTGGAAGTAGTGCAATGTGGACTAGTTCTGTCACGACATGTTTTGATGCAGTTCAACCGGAGTCGTGAAAAAGGCACTCCAGTCCTCACATTTTAACCGCATTTGGATGCAATCCAAAGAATCACATCCACTTGTCACATTTTAACAACATCCGGATGCAGTTCAACGGAGTCGTGAAAAAGGCACTCCAATTCCTCACAATTTAACAGCATCCGGATGCAGTCCAAACGGAGTCGTGAAAAAGGCACTCCGTTCGCTGCATTTTATTAGCAGTTGTTAGAGATCCCTACATGTACATAAATCAGATTGTACATCTCTACAGGCAGCGGCATTTTCCAAAAAGAGATAAGCGTGTTAACATTTCCAAACATTTGTTCATACAAACTAAATAATATTTAATATTTAAATAATATTTAATTTGTGAACATTTTTCCGGCAACTCACGAGAAGAAAATTTCCGAATGGAGTGCTGTTGGAGAACATGTCGAAATCTTAACTGGTGATGGGAAGACAACCCATTTAGCAAATGAAGCAAAAACAGTTCAGCTTGGAACAAATGCAAGCGGAGGAAACACGCATGTTTGCGATTGAATTCAATGGAGGATGTTCATAATTTGTGTTAATGTAATAAAGTTGTTAATATTTTTATTTTACACAAATAATAAATGCATTTTATTTGTTCTGGCATATTTTGTAATGGCTTGCACAATTTCCGCAGAATGCCTGTATCAAAACACGTGCTTTGGACTGCCTCCTATTCTACCCCAAAGGGTTAGTTAAAATGCAATGCCAAAGGGTCAGTTAAAATGCAGTGCCAGAGCGTCAGTTAAAATGCAGTGCAATGGAGTGCCTCTTTCAGTAGTCACGCTCTTGTAAAAATCATGAGTGAAAATGCATAATTTGATGCACTTCCATATCACTTGTACATATCATTTAACTGCCTCTTTGGAGGCAAACTTTTTGCTGGGTTTATTAAACACCGGTGTCATGAAGAGCACCGTATCGTCACAACTGCACTTCAACTAGATTAATGTAACTCCCCAACTCCTCTCGGTAAGTGGTACATATACATATATCGAGCAAAGATATCCGGACAAGGCTAGTCAGATTTGGCACAACAAACGTAGCTTAAGGTATCCAAGGCAATCTGGACCATTCTCTCCAATCGATGAACAACATCTCTGCTTTCCATGAAGAAATCTGACCTGAAACTTACGGTAGGCATAAACACCGACCACGACATAGTGAGATAAATGCCCTGCAAATGGGAAAGATATGATACTGCTGAGTACTGCAGGTTATGCGAAGATAAAGAAGAAACCGAGAACTTATTATGTCGCTGTCCTGTACTCACGCTCATGCCCCGGAGACTGCGAATCATAGGTGAACACATGATAAAATCTCTGACAACCTTCTGCTAATTCGAGCTAAGGGTCTGACGTGGCTGCAGCGAGAATGAACTACTGCAGCACCATTAAACTCATAAAGACTAAGGCCGACTTCCATATCGTCAGATGTAGTTTTTAAACTTCGTCAAAATATTTCAATTGCACACTAATGTATTGTTACTCGAAAATGCAACTGTGAACATTGTTTACATTGACATTGTGAAACAGATTACAGATATTATTAGGGAAAACAAACATGCAGAACGGGGCAGCAGAAATTACGTTTGACATTCAAAATCAAAATTTGTCGAGTGTGATAAACACAATAAAAAGAAATGTTGTGAAATGTCCATCTGTTATCACTATTAATAAAAAACAACATTTTTGGTAAATAAATCACATGCGAATGCATCAGAAATGAAGGTGATGCCTGTTTGCTTTTTAACCGCGTTAAAAAGCGCATTTTTACGTATCTTCACAGTTGTTATTTCAGACATTTGCAAAGCATCTGACGATGCGGAAGTCAGCCTCACGCTCTTCAATTTCAATTTTCAGCATTCTATGATGAACACATGGACCACAAGGTCTCCGAGTGAAGTAGCTGTATACTACAACAGCTACGCGTCCTTTGATCTAACTTAATCTACTATATTGAAGAAAGATTAAAAATAACAAAACGAATTTTCAATTTATTCCGTCATTTAGATCTGGAGGCAAGCTCCGTATTCGTACAGAAAAGATCCGATGTTTCACGAATTGTATTTATCATTCACGGAATTCGTTCAAAAATTATTATTCTCGACATCATTTGAACCAATGTAAAGAATCCAGTGAATCATCGCATCGCATGGAAGCACTTCCATAAGATTTAGCTGGGCAGTCATATGCATAATTATTTTGACGAGATCGAAAAACTGATGTTTTTGATTATTTCACCATTGTCTTTAAAGCTTAAATAAGCACTCTCTTAAGTATAGTACACATTGACAAGCAAAACTGACAGTCATCGAAGTCTATTTCGTGAATATCAAAGCCTAACTGAAAAATTTCTTTTGTAATCTCTAAATAATACCGTATATATTGTATTTCAAACGTTTTTGGCTAAATACAAGTTGTTATTTGCCGGAAAATTGTCCTAAAAGTACGTTGACTGTCAGTTTTGAATGATAATGTGTTCTCCCCTTTAGACTAAAACTTCAAACTCCTGTTAATGTAGAAATTATTAGTTTGCTATTACGTTGATGTGAAGAGGAGATACAAAAGTCGTTCATTTACATGTATGATATCTTTTCAATAACATAATTTTGATTCATGTTTTTCATATATTTTTTTGAAAATGTTTGTGTTTTCTGTATTTTATATTTCCAAAACAAACAGGAGAGAGACATGTCAACACTTTTATGCGTACCTAAGGTCATCTACAATAGTTATTTTAAAAGTTTAAATAGCATGCGTTGGAGGAAAACAATAGGAGTAGAAAAAAAAAAAACAGATACAAAGATGAAGCATAAACTCCTTTGAAGCCATATCGGTACATGCTGGTGTTATTGCATCTACCTTTTATGCCCACCCAACCATGTTACCCATTATTCCTAGCGATTCCATGGTAACCCAAAATAGATTCCCCCATTTACTCAACCTTCGGCGCCTCTGAAGCCAAACAAATATGTTCAAATTAGTTCATGATGGATTCTGCCACCGATTTAATACAAGTTGCAATCATATACATATCACTTAAATAAATAGAAAATTCAAGATAAAATTACTTCAGTTCTAATTCTAGTTATGAATACAAACGTTGGGCTAATATCCATAAGCATATCGATATACTATCTATTAAACAAGGTGGCGCAAAAGTAATCTTCCGATGTTTTTTGGCTGTAATTAAAAAAAATGAAAAAGTTTGTTTCTTCTTGTGGATTACTTTTATTTGGTCTTTTAATTTTTTTTTTACATCAAGTCGAGAATATGATATCAGATAAATGGCCGCCGCCACAGTTTATTGTCATTTGAGCCCTTTTTATGGCATTTTCCATAACTTTGGCCAAAACTTCTTTAAGAGCTGACAGAGTCTGAGGATTGTTGACATAAACCCGCGACTTCAAAAAGCCCCACAAAAGAACTCTGGAGCGCCTCATCACTCATGATTATTTTTGATGAAAAATCATCTTCCTCTTGGTGGTGATTAAGGATGGCTTGATCGTATGTTAGACCTGATTGGCGGTCAGCATCTAACAGCTGATGCACCGTCTGGACTTTGTACGGAAACATCTTCAAATCTTGTACCAAAATTCGCTGTAAAGACCGTCAACTGATACCCATTTGCGTGGCACGTCGTCTGGTCTATGTCGACGGCGCTTCCATGACATCCTCGGCTACAGCAGCAATATTCTCTGCAGAACGAATACTCCGGGGTCTGCCATGCCTGGCAGCATCTCGTGTTGTGCCAGTCTCTTCGAGGCGAGCGGCTAAACGTCTACGACGAAATTCACGTTGTGCCAAAGTCACCGACCGATTACACTGGTCAACAGGACTTTTGTTTCAACCGAAGTTGCAGTTGTTTCTAGATGAAATCGGCGAGTTATTTTCAAATCCGGTGCCGGTTTTTCTCCATCAGCTCTTGTTTTTGAGCTATAGCTCAAAATCGGTTTTTACGAGTTTAACCCAGACTTTCGTTATTTTCGGATACAAACAAATATTTTTTGTGGGTTTTTCGACATTAATATATTAAGGAGATGTTGTACGCTCTATACAATTCGTTTTTGAAATCGTTATGGTGAGTATATATCAAAAAAATATAGAAAATATACGACGGACTTTGTAAAAATTGCATATTTTGAGTACTTTCAGCTGTAATTACGTCATCGGGAGAAGTCATAGGATCTTCATATGGTACTCCGGATATGCTTAGGGTGTCTACTATATAATCCAGTATTCAAATGTATAATATAAAGTTCATAGCCCCATGATTCTGCCATAACCTAAAAATCGCCATGAAGACTGCTAAGGGAAATAATTTACCAGTGATATCATTACCACATAAGCCATTTACTTTTCAATGGCAGTATTCATGATGATTTTTAGGTTATGGTATTATATATTTGAATACTGGACTATATAGTAGATACCCTAAGCATATCCGCATTGCCATATGAAGATCCTATGACTTCCCCCGATGACGTAATTATAGCTTAAAGTACTCAAAATAAGCAAATAAGCAAAAATAAGCAAGGTCCGTCGTATATTTTCTATATTTTTTTGATATATACTGACCATAACTATTGCAAAAACGATTTGTATTGAGCGTACAACATCTGCTTAATACATTAATGTCGAAAAACCCACAAAAAAAAATATTTGTATCCGAAAATAACGAAAGTCTGGGTTAAACTCGTAAAACCCGATTTTGAGCTATAGCTCAAAAACAAGAGCTGATGGAGAAAAACCGGCACCGGATTTGAAAATAACTCGCCGATTTCATCTAGAAACAACTGCAACTTCGTCTGAAACATTCGACTTTTTCAATTTTGTTGAGCTGCGTTCTGGAGCAGTGTAGCGTAACATTGTTTATTAATGGGTACTTTACACGGTATGTTTTTTACATATGAGTTGTCACTTCTCCAATACAAAATGTATATGCAAAGTGACAACTCATATGTAAAAAACATATCGTGTAAAGTACCCATAACGTGTATTTCGCATGTGTTTACTACACAAATGTCAAAACAGAACTGACATTAGGGGCCAATCGCAAAAATTATAGCATTTTTTTATAGGAGGATTACTTTTGAGCCACCTTGTATATGATACAAAAAACATTTATAAGAAAATATTTAGATACGCGTGTATGATGCAGAAGCTGTGTATTTCAAACTGTAACAGCTGGCTGTACCACGGAGGTCATTGACAGAGTTTTTGAAATGCATAAGTTTGACAAAATGTAAAGAATAAGAAGAAAGAGAGGCAAAATAAAATCACTTGTTATAGAAGAGAGACAACTGCAAGGTATATTGATTTCTTATTGTTGTTGTTTGCAAACTTTTGTAATCCACTTTTTGTTCTCTCAGACCTGGCTATTGTACTATGACATTCAAACTGTATCAAGGTACAATTGCCAGGTTGGTAATTCTGGAGGTAATTTGTAGGTTAATAAATTTTAAATGGCTATGTTTCCAGGAAGTGGAAAATTCAAATTTATTATAACCTAATTTTTATCAAATACCGTGGGATAATGTAAAAAAATTAACCAACTTGCAAATTTGTTTAAGTTTGATACGATCGATCTAAACCTGAGAATAACGGGACTCTTACCATTCAATAAGAGAGTCAGGTTTTTAATAATATTACATTAAGAGTAAAGTGTGGAACCGATCGTGTCAGTGTGGAAAAAAAAAACATACAAAAAGAAAGAATAATGGTGACTTACGGTTTTCACGGGCTCCCTCGTTGAAAGGCCTTTCAAACCAAGATGCCAGAAGACGGATAAGCTGTATTTTATATGGTTTATGCTGTATATTTTTGATTTCCACAAAGTTGATGTCGCAGGTTGGTTATTTAATGCTAATAAACAACATTAAGTGGCTTACGAGATACACGGATATTCAATCAGTACTCCGACCAATTTCCGAAAATTTATATTGCCTTAAAATCAACTTCTTCTCAAGTAAAAACAACAAGTAAATTGATATGGCACATACACACGTGATTTGTACATACGTAATAATTGTTTTTTATTCCAATTTTGAGAAGTCAAATGGGGCTTTCCGATATTACGATCACTTGTTTCTTTCCAATAGACGAATTTCAGTCAATCAAAATGTTGAATTATTCTTCAGTTTTGGCTCCTTTGAATCCCGAACTTTGAATCCAGAACTTTAAATATTAGTCATTAAGTTTATATTTAATCAGTAGAACAAGCACGCACTTTGTGATTTTCAAAAGGACTGATCAACGCCTGTTCTACAGCAGCAAATCACTTGTTATAGAAGAGAGACAACTGCAAGGTATATTGATTTCTTATTGTTGTTGTTTGCAAACTTTTGTAATCCACTTTTTGTTCTCTCAGACCTGGCTATTGTACTATGACATTCAAACTGTATCAAGGTACAATTGCCAGGTTGGTAATTCTGGAGGTAATTTGTAGGTTAATAAATTTTAAATGGCTATGTTTCCAGGAAGTGGAAAATTCAAATTTATTATAACCTAATTTTTATCAAATACCGTGGGATAATGTAAAAAAATTAACCAACTTGCAAATTTGTTTAAGTTTGATACGATCGATCTAAACCTGAGAATAACGGGACTCTTACCATTCAATAAGAGAGTCAGGTTTTTAATAATACTACATTAAGAGTAAAGTCAGTGTGGAAAAAAAACATACAAAAAGAAAGAATAATGGTGACTTACGGTTTTCACGGGCTCCCTCGTTGAAAGGCCTTTCAAACCAAGATGCCAGAAGACGGATAAGCTGTATTTTATATGGTTTATGCTGTATATTTTTGATTTCCACAAAGTTGATGTCGCAGGTTGGTTATTTAATGCTAATAAACAACATTAAGTGGCTTACGAGATACACGGATATTCAATCAGTACTCCGACCAATTTCCGAAAATTTATATTGCCTTAAAATCAACTTCTTCTCAAGTAAAAACAACAAGTAAATTGATATGGCACATACACACGTGATTTGTACATACGTAATAATTGTTTTTTATTCCAATTTTGAGAAGTCAAATGGGGCTTTCCGATATTACGATCACTTGTTTCTTTCCAATAGACGAATTTCAGTCAATCAAAATGTTGAATTATTCTTCAGTTTTGGCTCCTTTGAATCCCGAACTTTGAATCCAGAACTTTAAATATTAGTCATTAAGTTTATATTTAATCAGTAGAACAAGCACGCACTTTGTGATTTTCAAAAGGACTGATCAACGCCTGTTCTACAGCAGCAAATCTACAGCCCAGGCACTTGTTACATGTTATGTGTGCAATGTTGGGAATACCTAACGCAGCCATGCACGCGTCTTTACGAAAAATTTAACTACAACTCTCTTTCTCATACAAAAACCCAAATAGCATTCTCTTCTTGTGCACCATTGACCTAACGGCAAAATTATTATTCAATAAGAGATTAGTTTTCTGATTAATAAGAGAATGACCATAATACCTCACCTCGCCAATAGGCAACAACAACGTATTAAAGACAATTTGTGATTTCTTTTACAATACCGCAGACAGTGTACTTTAATTGCTGGTTAATGTGAGAGTGATTTCATAGGCAAAGAATACCCAATGTTTCAAAATAAAAACTGGAATGATGGCGCATTAACTTTCGTAACTGACGAATTTCGCTTCCTCCAAATACCAGTATATTAACCAAAAGGGCCTCATACGGGGCAACCTTCAAAGCAACGAAATAACACAAATTCGCTTGAAAACGTAGAGTTTAATTCACTTCTTCTCACCAACCCTAAAGAATTGGCCACTTCCAAATAAGTGGATATGTAAAATAATCTTTGACTTTCTAATAACGTTGCGTATTACAACTTGGACAGATACTACGATGTGTTTCAGTCAACAATTTGTTAGAAATGGCGAAGAGGCAGGCTGTGTACCTTTATTTCAAACATCGCATTTATTCCAATGAAACGAAAACTAATTTTCTTACGATGCAAAAGCGACAATATGTCCTCACCAGAAAGAAACACAGCTATTTTCACACAGAGTAATACTCAATTATCTAAATCCATCCAAGAAGTGTATATAGAGCATATTTTTAGAAGGAAGTCCTTTTCTGAACTGCCTTACCTACTGGAAGCCATGTAAATGTCTGAGTGATGTTAACCAATACATTTGCAAACCGGAAGACCAACACAAGCGCCACTACATTTATTCTTGAGAGATTATTGTTTCAAGGGGTTTCGCGCTATTTTGGGACAATGTGTAGCAATTGTTCTTCCAATTAGGGAGAAAACACAATATTCTTCCATTTGAATCTATAATGAACATATAATTCCCCAGCAAAATTTTATGGAAGTGGTTCCATGAGATGCCATGATTTCACTGGATCTTTTGCATTGTTTCAAATGAAGTCGTGAAAGATCCGATCTTCTCATCAGCATTTGAACCCTTTCAAAGATCCAATTGAGATGAATTTTGTGTTTTTATTTATACACATGTATATATTTTTCTTTTACTTATCTAAGATTTATTAAAGCTATGTAAGATTTATTACGCTAGGAAGTCCCAATCATTGAGCAAAAAATAGAGTCGGACTGCAGTCTTTGGTATTATAAAATTTTCCTTGTCTGCTCTAGAGAGCCCTGCTCTACAAGTCGATTTGTAGATCCCCACATTTCCAAAATGTTCGTAAAATAAAATTCACGAAATAGTAATTTGCAGTTAGAGTCCATGTCGAAATCTGTACTGGTGATGGGAACTGAAAAACCTTTTGTAAGATGAATCAATCAATCAGTTGCGGATGAATTAAACTATGTTGCGAGTAGCGGCGGTGCTTAAACTGCAACAGCTGGACGGCCGAATGTCAAGTATCTCAATAAAGTTCTCAACCTGTCGCTAGCCACACACATCGTTCCCGAAGTCTGGAAAATATACCATCTACTGAAGTCTAGCAAGTATGCCAGCAAAAGTAAATCGTGCAGACCAATTTCGCTTTAGTCGCCCGTAACAAAGACGCCAGCATCAGAAATAACTGTCTAGTTGCCGATAAATAACATGAGATCCGCAAGCAGCACAACAACTGCGCTACACGCCATCTCTACTCATATTAGTCGAGGACTCAATCAAAGTAAGCCGTGCGATAGAACAGTGATAGTAGTGATAGTAACCCTTTGTGATTGTCAAGCACTCCACGCTGTTTGAGTTGATCGAGCAGACTACGCTCCGGCCAAGTTTGAAACGTTGGATAATATATTTTATGTTTGGACGCCTGTCGCGCGAAGAATTTAGGATCAAGATGTCCGAAACCCGTATAGTGAAACTTGGAGTTGTCCGAGGTGATATTACAGGAACTGTCTAACCTATAACGTATGCGGATGGTTGCACGATCTTGGTGTTAGGTGCCTTCCCTGATGAAATTTGTGAATGGCTAAACTCATTTTTGTCTGATCTTACCACCCTTTTCCACGCGAGGAATATACAAATATCAGCCAATAAATCTACGGCCACTTTGTTCACCACCTGGGCGGCAGAGTTGAGAACAATAGAGTTGAATGTCATGGTCGCTGGGTGCAGAACCAAGATCAACAAGCAGAACCAGGATCAACAAGCGTATCAAGCAGGTTTAAGAAGTATTCACATGAATGCAGTCGCATATTCAATAAACAACTATCTATCGTCTGCATGCGGTCCTCGGAGAATGTCGACCATTTATCTCAGCTGAGAAGCGTCAGCTGTCAGGACAAAGCAGAGGACTTTTGGCTCAATACGCTCGGGATGGTACTGCCGTTTAAATTTCTAAAGAGCAAGGTTTCATGACACAAAAGATCTGCTCAGCATCAAATCTACTAACAAACTCCAATATGTAGCCACATTCATTAAGCAGAAAAATGAACATATAAACTACTGTTACAACAACAAGCAGCAATTATAATTTTGATGATAATTAAATTATAGTTATTTCATAAATTGCTTTGAATAAATAAAAAAGCCATGAAAATTATATTTCAATACAGCATTTTCCGAACAAGACGTGAAAAATTCATGCCAAAGGGTTGGTGAAAATTACATGCCAAAGATTAGCGAAAATTCTATTCTAGGGAATTAATTAAGATGACATGCCAAAGAATTGTTGAAGATGCCATTCCACCGAGTTAGTGGAGATGACATGCTTAGGATCTGAAAATGTATTGCATATTTTGGGGGTCACGCTCTTGTAAAAAGAATGAGTGAAGATGCTAAAAAAATGACATTCCATTTCACTTGCACCCATTCTTGAATAGCATCTTTGGCATCGAACATTTTGCTGGGTTAATAATTAATAAACGATTTTATTAAGTAAATTGTTAATAACTGCTGTATAGATGGGTACTTCGCATCGATTTCGTTAAATATATCCATACAAAGATGTTCTTTAACTGTAATTAAAATAATTCTTTCTATTCGCAAAAATTGGAGGAGTTGTTATCATTATGGCTGCGGAAGGATTTCGGCAATATTTATTGCTTTGGAGCGTGGATTATTGGAATTTGGAAGGTAAAAATACGAATATAATTTACCTATTTATGGTTTGATTTTAGTTTTGATTTTGGCAATTTATTGCTCATTGATAGTACTATTTTTGTTGTAATATTTTTGCACAGTAAAACCAGCTGATGTATTCCCAAGCCGTCAAAACATATTGTAACGAACAAATTAGAAATATTGCAGATGTGACAAGGTTCATTTAGTAAGGTTACCCAGGTGGCGAATACAGGCATTAGTCTTCTCTTGGTTTCAAAAGTATTTGTAACATCGAGTATACTTTTGGTTGAACTGATACATTTTCTATTATTTTGTTAAAACAAAATATATTTTGACAGCAAGAAAAGACATCAGCTGAGCTTGTTTTGATATTTTCTTTTGCAAACATATTTAAAAACTCTCTTGATTTTCTATTTGTTTTTAGTATATTTTCGTACATTCACACACATTCCCTTAAATCCAAATATCAATTTCTCTGATATAATCTGACACAAAAACTAGCCGTATGAAAATTCGCGTAAAGAGGAAGGAATTTCAGAAAATTTTCATTTTTTTCTATACAATTTGTTAGCTTATTTTCCCCAAATGAATCTATGATTTTTATTTTGTGGCAAGTTAAAGTCGATGATGTCTCGTATAAAATACAGAAAAATATTTTTTTAGCCTTTCGCGCAATGATTTTCTAACTGTTGAGATATTTACGCCGATTTTTTCTTTCAGTTGATGAAGCAACGTTTCCTAATCAGATTCTAACAAAGAAAGCCTCAAAATATTTTCGCGAACACCGAAATGGCCGTTTAATTGATAAATAATTAAAATATCTCAAAATACCAGTAGAAATCATTTCGCGTAAGGCTATTTTTTTCTGTGTGTGTATTTCTTTTTTTTTTTGAATCGTCACAAAATTCAAATCCTAGATTCATTAATTTCCTAGACAAATAAGCTAAAATTAACAAGGGCTATTCTATAACTTTGAACTTCAAATACAGTGGATCCAAGCGAAAGTCGTACACCTAAAGAAATTTATTTAATTGACTTATATCTCCGACAAAAAAGGGATATGAAGAAAGTATTTGCGCAGCTTTTGAGTCCATTCGGTCGACAATTTAAAAACAAGAAATAAGACAATAATCAACCCCGTTTATATTGTTAAAAAATTCAATTAGCTAAAATACTAAGAATTTTAGCACCAACCGAAAGTCGTACAGCTATTATAAAGACAAAGTATTTGTTAATATAATTAATCCAATTACATGTTTTTATTTTTTATTAAGTCCTACGATCGATTTAGCGTAATCTCTGTACTTCTTTACAATCGATAGGGTCAATTCTGGAAACTTAAATCAGATTAAATGGGACAGAAGCGTAAAAAATTATTTTTGTGAAACCAAATGACAAAATGATTAACTAAACTTTACAAAAACAATTTATTCGATTTAGCATATATTGAAAATTAAAACTACAACACTATCCAATACTTTGATGTGTGGATTATACCACGGATGTGTGTTAAAAAGAAAAGAAAACATATAAAATATTTAAAATAATTCGAAAATTAAAAGAAAAATATTTCAAAATGAGTTGATTTTTAGTGTCCCGACTCTCTATTCGATTAAAAAAATATTTGGAAGCTTATTTTTCCAATATGCAGCCAAGTTTATACGCCATAAATAAATTATTAATTGGCGATAAAAATGATTAAAAAAGCTACACATAAATGTTATCCAAGAGCAATGTTTAGAATATCAAAACAATACCAACAAAGGCAAAAAATTTATAAAAGTGTACTTTTATAGATGCGACATGTTCTGGGCGGATCCAGACCTTATATAGCGAAAGAGCCCCACTTATCGTTTCTTGTCTAATACGCGAATAATAAAACGTATAGCATCAGTGTATCAGTGATGGTGTGGGGCTTATCTTTCAGATATGGATTTTTGTTTTGTTTTTTTTTTTTTTTTGTTTTTTTTTTTCAAGTCATTGCGAATTGAACTATGCGATTTTACAGTTTAATTGAGTTGTTACTACTTGGCAAATTATGTATTGGTAAGAATTGTTCTTTCTGCCAAAACTTTGACTTCAAGCATAAAAGCTTAAAAGGACGTGAATGCTATAGCATTCCGATGCAAAATTACGTGAATGCTATAGCATTCACATTGTCAGCCAATTTTTGTTCATTTACTTGCATGCAATCTTAAGTTTTGGTGATTAATAAACATAATACGATTTATTTCAACAAGATACATTATATAATAAATAAAAAATAATAGTAATAATCAATAATTAATAAATAAAAACAAAAAACTCATTTCGAAAATAATTGGGTGTCATTTTTTTAATGGTTTCAAAAACATTGGTTCGCTAGAACGTAGTCCAATCATAAATCATCTATAGAGGTTGTAAGGCTGAAAAACTTCTCTAGATGATCTGTTCTTCCAAACATCTTTATAGGAGAGATTTTCAGAACAAGCGGCGACATATGTATTTTATACTACAGTTGTACAGAACCGTCTAAAAATATTCTAAATCGATTGCAGAATTCAACTGAAACCAGGCATATGCACAAGGATTAATTATATTATAAAATACTTTGTATTTATAATTGTTGTATGTCTTTCGGTTGGTGCTAAAATTCTTAGTATTTTAGCTAATTGCATTTTTTAACAATGTAAACGGGGTTGATTATTGTCTTATTTCGTGTTTTTAAAATGTCGACCGAATGGATTCAAAAGCTGCGCAAATACTTTCTTCATATCGCTTTTTGTGTCGGAGATATAAGTCAATTAAATAAATTTCATTAGGTGTACGACTTTCGCTTGGATCCACTGTTTATAGCCAAGTCATAGGAAAATTCGTAAAAAAGTAATAAAATCTTTAATATTCCATATTTTATGTTAAAATATGAAATAATTGCTAATAACAAATATATTTAAAAATGATCTGCGAGAAACAAAACTAATTTTTAAATTATTCCCTTATTATTCCGTAAAGCTAAATGGGGGATATGTGGAGTTAAATACACCTTCGTACAGTGAGCTTCAAGATAAACTTTACACCTCTCAATTTTTTAATTGCATTATTACACCGATAAAAATAAGGATATATAAATACAATATAAAATTGAAAGAAATAAATAAAAATTAAAAGCAAACGATTCATTGATTTCAATTTCTGACCTAAAAGCCAAACAAAACAGCAAAAAGATAATAATAACTTTAAAGGTCAACGTAAATTACATCGAAAATATTATTTTACATAAATAACACTTTAAGTACCACAAACATACAGTGCTTCTAACGGTCGTAAATGAATAAAAATAGTTTCTTCTAAATCTATCAAAAGTATTATTATTTTCGGCAATTATTTGAGAGTTTGTACATTAAATATGGTATAAATAAAGATTTTATTCATTTTTTACTTATATAAATAAAGCAACCCATTTTAATTGATGTCGACGAAATGTCTGTGAAAATGATCTCGGATTCTTAACGGATTTGCACACTATGATCCCCAATAAATTGCATCTAGAAAATGCTGAAAAACTCAAATGAAATATTGACACTCTAGAGAGAGTTCGATTTGCCAACTACAAACTTTTTTCAGAAGCATATTAGCCCCATTACTTTACGATGATAACAGTGTGACACAAAATGGAACTCAAAGTCTGGGGAGTGGAAAATTCCTTTTGGAGATGAAAGCCCTTGGTGAGTATATGAGGAACCCAAAAGGAAATTTTCGCCATAGGTCAAGTTTCCGAGATATCGCGTGATGAATTTTTTGATTTTCTCCTATAATATTTGGGAAAATAGCTTCATATCTATCTTTGCCGTTATTGTAGCTTCGTTTTGAGATTACATGTCTTCAGTCAAATCGATTGGCGAATCTTTTTGCATAATATTTCATTCTTCTAACTCTATTCCTTTCATATCGTTATCGTCCTTTATTTCTTGAACCATAGTAGAAGTACCACAAGATGAGATTTTTCAACATCCAAATATTCAACAAAAATGTTACTCAGAGGATTTTAGGTACGGTTCTCTTTGGCAACTAATTAATATTGTCCCGTTTTCATTGTCCTTTTTGAAGTTTACTCGGTCTTGGTTCAGAAAAACAGTATATTTGGTTTTTCTGTATATTCGACATTGGTTACTTATTGGTATGTAGACCTATCAATTGGTTATTGCTTATGTAGACAACTGGGGTGCTTCTAAAATATTTACCACAAAAAGCTCCTGAAATGAAGAACGCGTTAATAACAAATGTTCATGGAGGACAGATCCGGTTATCTCATTTTTTGAACCGGATATTCCGACATTAAAAACGATTTTTGAACCGGTTTTAAGTAACCGATTATGCTTATAGAGTTCTCAATCATGTCTTTTTTTGAATCAAGACCAAGTAAGCATCAAAAAGGACAATGAAAACGGGACAATATTAATTAGTTGCCAAAGAAACCCGTACCTAAAATCCTCTGAGCAGCATTTTTGTAGAATATTTGGATGTTGAAAAATCTCATCATGTGGTACTACTACCACGGTTCAAGAAATAAAGGTCGAAAAGGATATGAAAGGAATTGAGTTAGGAGAATAAAACATTCTACAAAAAGATTCGCCAATCGATTTGACTGAAGACATGTAATCTCAAAACGAAGCTACAATAACGCCAAAGAGAGATATGAAGCTATTTTCCCAAGTATTATAGGGGAAAATCAAAAAAAATATCACGCGATATCTCAGAAACTTGACCTATGGCGAAAATTTCCTTTTGGGTTCTTAATATACTAATCAAGGGCTTTCATCTCCAAATGGAATTTTCCAGAAGTTAACAATTTCTGAAAATAATTGTTTTTTTTTTTAATAATTCTTTGCAAACTTGGATTTACACAGACACAGCATCATTAATCGTAGCTTTTTCTTAGCTCGTAAATTAGTCCACATTCTTTTCGCGCATCGCAGTATTTTTCACTACATAATTCTCAATACGATGATACCCCGAAGTTGTTGTATGAAGTCGATGAACATTTTTTTACAAACATTTTTATCAAACAAGTAACAGATCCAGAACAATCCTTATTTTGAGGCAAATACAATTACACCAACAACCAAGAATCCATTTTCTATTGCATTTTTCTATTATCAGTTTTATTTTATTTATTTTGTATTTTGATTTATACATAATTTTTGAAACTCGCTTTTAATTACAACTTAAAAAAGTACACATATATGGTCTGTTCCAGAACTGCAAGAATCTACGAATTTTTACTATTTTTTTCGATAACATAAAGAAAAAAATAATAGTAGCTTCTTGCAGGCCCTGTAACAGAGCAATATTTTATTTTTTGTAATTATTTTCAACTTACACATTATAGGTAGATTCCCAAATTCGTTGTTATCAAAAGATATCATATATTTATTTTAGTCATGGCCGATGGAATTTTAAAGCCGAGAGGTATTGTCCTAACGAGCTCGAAAGAAATTCTTCCTCGAATGACAACATATGCTCTGTTCCAGTACTGCAAGAATCTACTAATGTTTACTACTTTTTCGATAACATAAAGGAAAAAATGTTATCGTAGTAAAAAGTAGTAGCTTCATGCAGGTTCTGGAACAGAGCAATAAACTACACATACATATATTTTTTCTAATTATTTTCAACTTACACTTTATAGTTTTCCGAATTAGTTGTTTTAAAAAAATACCATGTTTTTATTTTAGTCATGGCTGATGGAATGTTTAAGTCAAGGGATATTGGCTTGCGTGCTCAAAAGAAAATTCTTTCTCGAATGGCAACAAAAAATATTGCCAAAACCTTTATTGATGGTTCCACAGCGTCATTATTGGATAACTTGTATCGTCTATGTAAATTACATGTAAGTATATTACATTAGTTATAATCTCAATGAAAATAATTTCCCAAAACTTGGGACTACGTTATTTATCATGATTTTACACGAAAAAATAATTTATGTATATTTAGAACGAAAACGATGAAATTTATATTCATTTACCACTAGGCACAGTGATTCAGAATCCTGGCAAAATTTCTGTAATTCTGAACGAAATTTTCACTTTTTCACTTTCTCCCTAAAGTTGAAACGGCGGAAATACGAAACTCATGGGGAATTTGAGTTCAAAATAACCCCCATGAAAAAAATAGGCTGGGTACTTGGTTAGTTCTTCGTTTCCCGCTAAGTGAACTCCATAGCCACATCATCAGTAAATAAATTTTTGGCAATTGTTTTAACCCACTTAGCATCGAGAATTGTTTTGTCAGAAAACTTAAAATTTTATATGTAAGTCATATTTTTGAGACTTTTTAAGAATTTTTTTTAAATATTTTTTCTGCATTACCTTACAATAATGTAAGGTAAAGCAGCTTAATATAGTTTGTTTATTTTTAAACTTTTAAAGATTTTTAAGTTGGAGTCAGTTAAACTTGAGCTGGAGTCGTCATAAAAATGGGGAAGAGTTCATTGTTTCAATATCATTGCCGGCTACAGCGAATTAATCTCCTTCAATATTTATGTACATATTTCGATGTTTCACTCAACGGTCAAAGTGGTGCCGTCAGTAGCGTCACACAATGCAAAAAACTTTAAAGTAGTTATACCCACTATGTGCATACGATTTTGATGAGCATCCGTATAGATTCGTCTAGAGCAGCGGATGTGCCTCCAACTTTCTATTTTGGATAAAATACCCATATTAATCAAAATATATTTTTGCTTATTTTCAAGGCATCTATATTCGCGGTATAAGTGATTGGAGGGAGGGCTCATTAGATCCATCGAGTAAAAAAACTAAATTCACGCGGGTTTCAAAGGAAATTGAATGACACTTGTAAATTTTACATTCAAATTTACGCAGAAAAATTTTCGACTTTGGAGTCCAAAGTTTGGACTCCAATTACTATTATGCTGTACGGACCACACTCATGAGGTACACATAAAACGACGTTATCTTGTTGCGCGTCCGGATTTCTTAAAAAAATGTCAGCATCAATTTTAGGTGGATCGAAAAATCATACACTAGTTCTACCAAATACCAATACCAAGTAGCGCATGCACATTTTACAGCCTAAGATGATATAAAAAAAACCTTTAAAATATTTATAGTAGATGAATGAACTTTAAAATGCCAGGATTTTTATTTTTCATGCATTTTACATTACATTTTACTAACATTTTAAAATAATAAAAACAAATTACTTTCGAATGTTGTTCTTCGGGAAGAATGATAAATTATTATTCAACTCAACCCAAATCAATGAAAATTAATACAGCAAACAATCTAATACAAAAAATATTTTACCTCAGCGACATGGAAAACATTAATGAAAACACTAAGAAAATCAAAACAATACTACTAAAAAATAATTATCCAATGACCATGATAAACAATCTTATAAAGAAACAGCTGGAACGCATAAAAACCAACCACTCAAAATGCAGAGATATGGAAAAAACAAACTTTTTCAGTGTACCATACATACCGAAGCTTACGCACAACAACACCATAAGAACAATAACAACAACACTTCACAACAAATCAGCAATAGCATACAAATCCAACAACACATTACAGAGAGTATTTACTAAAAAAAGGAAAACGGAGAAACTTAAACAATGTGACGTTGTGCGCCCGCCTGCGGGATATACGTTTTTTTATATATAAGTCTAAAAGATTTATATATTGAAAAGCTCTATCTTATGGGAGCAGAGCTGAATGCTACCGGGCGCGTCCACAGTTTGCGGATAGTGGGATGCCTCGTAGCTATACGGGGTAACTGCAATTTTGCAGTCGCGGACAGTCAGCGGTCTCGGGAGGAGGGTCTCTGAGTGGCATCGGTTACCTAACAAATTCTGAGTGCCAATGATACCTGAGACGACAAGGCGGACATTTGGCACCTTTAAAAAGCCAAAATGCTAAAAAAAGGTGGTCCTCCGACTTCACAGGGGGTTACTCGCTGGCCCGATAAGCCGGAGTGGAAAAAACAACACATCAACGAAACTACACAAGCAACAAGATTAATAATAACGGATACAATGATACGACCAATGGGGCGCCACCGTGGTGCAATGGTTAGCACGTCCGCCTTGCACTCAGAAGGTCTGCGGTTCGAATCCCAGGCCAAGCAACATCAAATTTTCAACGGTGGCAAAATTCCCCCTCAGTAATGCTGGCGACATTTCCTGAGTATTTAAGCCTTGAAAAACTTCTCTACAAGTGGTGTCGTAAGACACGCCGTTCGGACTCGGCAATAAGAAGTAGGTCCCATATCATTGAGCCAATATGAATCGGCGTGCACTCATTGATATTAGAGAAGTCTCCCTTGTCCCATCTGGGATTTTTGTGGAACAATTATATATATATGATACGACCAATTGGCTTTAAAACACGGACACGAATTGGAACATGGAATGTTAGGACGCTAGTTGAACCATCTCGTCTAGTGCAAGTCTGCAAAGAGATGTCGAATTACCGATTGGATATTCTGGGACTTTCGGAAGTCCGCTGGAAAGATCATGGCGAAATGTATACAGATTCTGGCGAATATTTTGTTTTCAGTGGTGCCAACACCTGCCACAGAAACGGCGTCGGTCTCCTCATGACCCCACGGATTAAAAAAGCACTCATTGAATGCAATCCTATATCAGAGAGACTCTTAATAGCCCGTTTTAAAACTAAATATAGGAACCTAACCCTCTTTCAATGCTACGCACCTACTGAAATGGGTGACGAAGAGGCAAAAAATGCATTTTATGAACAACTAAACGCAGAGATAGCAAAAGCGAATAAAAGCGATATCAAGATAGTCATGGGGGACATGAATGCGAAAGTTGGCATAGACAACACCAATCTGCGCTTTGTAATGGGCAAAAACGGTTTAAGCGGCTCACGAAATAATAATGGTGAACGCATGATCGACCTGTGTATGACAAACCAACTATACATTGGAGGTACGAGATTCCCCCACCGAGATATACACAAGTATACATGGCAGTCTCCTGATGGTGTAACACGTAACCAGATTGACCACTTTGCAATAAGCAGAAAATTTTTGGGATGTCTCATGGATGTTAAAACTATTAGAGGAGCTGATGTTTATAGTGACCACCAACTCCTAGTTGGAATTCTTAAAATGCGCCCCAAAGCATTTTACCATAAAAAAACAGTGAAAGACAAATTTGACACACAGAAATTAAGATGTCCCATGGTAGCAGAAGAGTTCTCTGAACATCTCAGAACAAAACTACCACAGCGGTGTAATAATTGGTCAGAAATATCTGCCATTTGCAAAGAAAGTGCACGGGAAGTTTTAGGCTGCACGACGCACTATACAAAACCTTGGATAAGTGAAGGTACCTGGGCTGTAGTAGAAGAGAGAAAGAGACTAAAATCTATTATAGATTCACTAACAAACCCAGTTGAAATATCAACAGCAAGGAGGGAGTATAATATAGCAAACAAAAATGTTAAAAGGTCCGCACGTAACGATAGAAGACTCCACTATGAACAAATAGCAAGAGACGCAGAAAACGCAGCAATCCGTGGAAATACACGTGAAGTTTTTAAAGCAGTAAGACAACTCAGTTCAGAGAAAATACGTAGCGTATCTAATATTAAAGACGGACATGGAAATATTCTCACTAATACTTGTGATCAACTACGGCGGTGGAAAGAATTCTACGAAAGCTCAAGTCAAACCGTTACACATATGTACATCAAATACATCATCAGTCCGACGGAACCCAAGGAGAGATATATCAACAGCAGTACCTTCTTTATCTGAAATTAAATTCGCTATCTCGAAGTTAAAAAACAATAAATCACCTGGCCCCGACAATATACCCGCGGAATTATTTAAATATGCTCCTATACTACACACATATATCTGGCCCCTCATTAGAGAAATTTGGGAATCAGAATCTATACCGCCTGATTGGATAGAGGGTTTGATAGTAACCATACCAAAAAAAGGAGACCTTAGCGAATGTAGAAACTGGAGGGGCAAAACGTTGTTAAACACTATCCAAAAAATTCTAGCATTTATTATACTTGAACGCATTTCACCAGCAATAAAGCCAAGTATAAGAAAAGAACAGGCGGGTTTCCGAAAAAACAGATCCTGCGTTGACCACATAAGCACGCTAAGAATAATTGTAGAGCAATCCATAGAATGGAACAGTCCGCTTTATTTAATCTTCGTCGATTTCGAGAGAGCTTTCGACACGATTGAAAGAAGTGCCATCTGGGAAAGCCTTACAAATGTTGGCATACCCACCAAAATAGTGGAAATCATCCGTATGAGCCTCTAAGAATAAAAAACGGTGTTAGACAGGGATGTGTACTCTCTCCTCTATTATTTCTGATTGTCCTTGACAAGGTACTAATAAAAACAAACGCGGAAGCCACGGATGTATACAGCAGAATCAATAAAGCTCGTCACGCCTTTTCATCACTTGCAAGAGTATGGAAATCCTCCCAAATATCCAGAAAACAAAAAATTTACATTTTTAATACCAGTGTGAAGTCAGTACTTTTATATGGCTGTGAGACGTGGAAAGTGACCGAATCAATCACACACAAGATACAAGTATTCATAAATAAGTGCATGAGACGAATACTCAAAATATTTTGGCCATTACAAATAAGCAACCAGGATCTGATGAGAGCATGTAATATGATTCCGATAGATGCAGAAATTAAGCAGAGGAAGTGGAAATGGATTGGCCATACTCTACGTAAAGAAGACACTGACATCGCTAAATTAAGTCTCCAATGGAACCCACAAGGTCGACGGAACAGAGGACGTCCAAAAGCAACCTGGCGAAGATCGGTGGAAGCTGAACTCCAATCAGCAGGAAAAACTTGGTCTGAGATATATATATGGCGCAGAACCGAAACGAATTCCGAAATTTTTGTACAAACATTATAACCTAACATAAATCAAAATAACGTCAATTTGCTTGTTTAAGCTAGATGCTCCACTTGGGAGTGCTGTTTATCTTCTGTGAATTAATATTTTATTTATGTAATGAAGTGGAAAAAAAGCAACAACTAATAAAAAAAAAGTATTAAATCTGAAGTTCATTCATTAGAGTTCGGACCGAATTCGATCCGAATATCGTCCGAAACTTCCGAATTTCATAAGATTTTACTTCCAAATACGGACCAATATCTGTCCAAATGTAGGATAATAAATAAGAAATTCATACGATACTTCATTATAATTCGGACCGAATATGGCCCGAACGTCTGCAAAAACATCGGACTTTCGGTCAGAAAACACGTCAACCACGCCTCGAATGTTTCCTCCGAATTTCGGGCCGAATTCGTTCCGATTATGGTTTGCTGGGCTGTTTGGTTTGTCAAAGTGAAATGTGTCTGTATTTTCAATTATTGAACTGTTTTCTTCAGAATTATAAATGAAAATCCATATAAACATTTACATTAACATTTTTAGATTATTTCAAGAATGTGTTATGCAAATTTAAATTAGGATTTTCTGTGTTTTTCGCTATTTTACATTCTACACGACAGCAAAACAAACCTATCTATCGACATACATACAGTGCTGCTCAAAACATTCGCAACTCGAATGACTGCTTCACTTTTTATATAGTTCTGTGGTATTTTATGGATTTGAAATGCAGATTATTTGTAGGTTGATTGCTTATTGACCCTTTTTTAAAGATTTAAAAAATAATTTGCAATAATTGAACTTATTTTACAAAAATGGACAAAACAAAGCTCGAACTCACTTTTGGTCTTGCTTAAAACATTTGCAACTGAGAAAATTTGATTCAAAATCTGAGGAAATTATTTTTGTTTTCATAATATATTGTGAGTTAAACCTTTTATTTATTATCTGGATACATCATAAAGGTATCCAGTTAACGAAATAAATTAATATGTTTATTCGGCCCGAAGCGACCAAATGTTTAGTCCGCACTATAGGGACTTGGGTGGAACAAGTGTATGTAGGCTCTCCCAATAGAGCCAGTACGCCCAATGCGTACGAGTGGCCGTCAATATAACAATGAAAAGAAATAGAAATAAATAAAACACGATAGTTTTATTAGTAAAAAGGTTGGCTCAACTGCCTGTGTTTATTCACTGGTAAACAATATTACCTTTAACAATTATGTGCAACGATATGTACAAAGGCTTACGATAAAGCGCGGGAGTTGTTGCTTGCAAGTCAAGCTGTTATTATGTTTGTTTGTGTTGACATCTGCATGGATGTTTAAAAGTGGCGGTTGTCAAATCAATATTCGTTGAAATCTCTCATACTATTACAGGAGTGTAATAAATGGGCATGAGGAGATTTCAACGAATACACCTATGCAATTCATAGGTCCAATTTAAAGTTGTAGAATCAATTCTAACCTAAACATTTGCCGCCTCCCTTGAAACATCCAGATGTTTTAACAAATACGATAGAAAAGTATGTGTACATATGTAAGTATTCAGCATTAGTATGTATAGTGCAGGCGTGAGCATAACCTTTTACATTTTTTCTTTCAAACGATTTTGATTTTTTTTTTTTTTTTTGTTTTTAGCATTTCATTTTTTTTAAAAACAATCTTACATGCTAAACGATGGGCCATGAGGGACCCCGGGCCATTAGGGACCCCGCGGTAAATATGGCCATTAGGGACCATGTGATAGTCTTACAAACTAAACGATTGGGCCATTAGGGACCCCGCGGTAAATATGGTCATAAGGGACCATTCAAGTGACTGGGCCATTAGGGACCCAGCTGTTGTGCAGATCACTATAGACCTGGCTAACGAAAGGGCCATTAGGGACCCTGCGAACGATAGTGCAACGTGAGCTAACGTTCGTTATGTTTGTTTGAGCCGCTTTACAACGATTTTCCGTACCATTTACGAAAACGACAATTTATGTGACAGGGCCAGTAATGATCCACCCAAACGATGTATTTTGAGCGAGCAGTGAACCAGACGAAAGTCGAAGAGAATGATTTTTAATTATCTTCGGGTACAAATCTGCTCCTATCAAAATATCTACCTGACGCGATTCGCCGAATTGAGGATCTGCCAAAACTATATTTGTAACGTCTTCCTTAAGGTCCGACGTGACCGAAAATGTTGGAAGATTTCCCGATATCGAATCTACAACTAACGCCGAAATTTCATAAATAGACGACCTGTCACCACAACTACGAAGTTTCAATGTACAACTTTTACGACATGTAGCTGCGACAGTATTATTTACTCCAGATATGGACGACTTATTGGAGTGGACCTGGAGTCCCAGATCCTTCCGAAGTCGTTCCGAAACGAGAGACGACTCAGAAGCGGGGTCGATCAACGCCCTAGCAGGAAAAGAAGCACCTTGGTGAACGATATTCACCAGTGCTGTTCCCAATAGAACTTTTATTTTCTGCCTGACGTGGAAGGATTGACGAACAACATTATCTACCGATGGCGAAGGAATGCTAGAAGCTGAGGAAGAAATACAACTACCATTTAGAGTTCTAGGCCGAAAAGCGGAAGCTGAAGCAGACAACTTCGAACTTCTGGGAGTCACAATTTGACTCGGACTGCTCACCATAGAGCGATCCTTGTGCAACAGAGTGTGATGTCTCTGGTTGCACTTTCGACAACAACGACTAGCACAATTTTTGACTTCGTGTCCCTTCTGAAGGCAATTCACACACAAACGATGCCTTTTGACCAATTTATATCTTTCCACCGGCGTACAATTTACGAACCGCTGGCAAACATTTAATTTATGTTGTTGCTCTGCACAAAGAACGCAACAAGACGTAGGGGATGAACGAAGGGATGTCGAAAAGTGTTTGGGAGAAGAGTGAGGAGAAGTACAAGGTTTAGGAGAGACTTTACAAGTCGAATTATACAAAGTGCCAACACTTCTCATTTCATGCAAACACAGAAGAGTTCGAATTCTCTCTGTCAAGAATGCATCTAATTCTTTCCAAGTTCAAAGACGAGACTTATTTGTCACACTTTGCTCCCATAAAGCGTGTGTGATCTTAGGCAATTTTTGTAAGCAAATGAAAACCACAATCGGATCCCAATTATCCGTAGGTATTTCATAAATTGTCATTGCCGAAAGACAACTATTTATTCCACGATGTATTGATTTTAGTCCCGAACTGGTTTCCTGATCCAAAACAGGAAGTGAAAACAATGATTTTAATTGGCTGTGTACCAGCAATCGTGGATTATCGTAGGTGGAATTCAATGCATTCCACGCAAGATCGAAACTCCGATGAGTTAAAGGAAACTTCGAGACGATTTCTCGAGCCTCACCACTAGTTTTACTCACCAGATGACACAAGCGTTCAATATCTGTCAACTGGGAGTTATTTATATAAACCGCACTGAACAAATCTCTGAAAGTGGGCCAATTTAGAATATTTCCATTGAAAACCTCAACATCCAAAGGAGGTAACGCAAGATTATGAATGTTATCAAAATTTGTGAGATCATTAACGAAGTTTGTGCCTATTCTAGGATTCCCAATACTCAATATTGAAGAGCTAGACGCCTGTGTTCCCACATCACGAGAGAGATGGGACGACAAACTCACGTTTTTAACATTCACATCACAGGACTGTTTTTCCACAGAAATGTCGCCTGGATGTTTTGTTAAGAAGTCTTCCGAACTGTCCAATGTATTCGGGGATATTTTAGATGAACTACTAAATTTGGACAACAAGCTATTTATTATTGTAGAACAATTAACATATGTTTGATACGACTCCTCATAAATGGACTGAAGTTTCTCGGGACTTTCTATACGAGAGAGGCATTTTTGAAAAGTTTCCTGAAAGGTTTTCCACAATTTTTCAATTTCCTCACAATAAACTTCGAGGCCATAAAAGTCCAGTTCGTCTTCCTTTAATGTACTGAAGTGTTCAGCGAATGTCCCGATAGACTTGGACGCACGAATTAATAAATGTGGAGGAGTGAAAGCCATATTAGTGAAAACTAGGAAAAACAAACCAACAAAATGGCGAATGACACAAAAGTACAAAAATATAAAGCCACAAAGAATAATGAAAATAAAATATATTATTTTTCACAAAACCAGAAATGTTCAAGCTACCTATTGTAGCGAAACATTCAGAAAGAAAATTTTAAACTATATTTAAATCGGTAAAATGTACACTAAAATATATTATTTCAACAAAAAGAGGAATTCTTAAACTACCAATTGTAGCGTTCTGATTTAAAATCGGAAATCTGAAATTTGAAACAGTATTCAAAATCCCACAAATTGCACCAAATTGTTCTAACAAAACTCGATCAAAATGCAATTGACAACTCGAAAGGTCTAGAAACAACCTAAGAATTTGTAATAGGAAATTAAAACAATATTTAAATTCCAAAATGTATGTAAATTACTATTTAATTTACCCGCAATTTGAAACTATATTCAAATTCCAAGAGCAAATCGCAACAGAAATTTTAAAACAATAATCAAAATCCAAAAAATGCACTAAATTTTGCACACGAAAAGCAACCAAAAATTATTAATTATAATTAGCAATTGTCTATGAGCAACAAATTTGCAATAAGAAATTAAAACCAATAGTTAAATATCAAATTTTGTAAATTACCATCTAATTTACAAAAATATGAATGAGATAATTAACAAAAAAGCCGATATAAATTGCACAAAAAATATATAGTACAGTTATGCATCCACCAAAATTATACAAATAACTACCGAATGTAGCGTATTTGTTTCTAAAAATGCAACTTGAAATTCAAACTATATCAATTCCGACAAAACTTATCAAAAAGTATGGCTAAAAACGCCCTACACAAGAAAATGTCCAATTGACAGATTGTAGGGTGCGTGCAATATCAAATGCATACAAATAACTACCGAATGTAGCGTATTTGTGTCCAATAATGCAACAATAATTTCAAACTACATTGAAATTCCAAAAATATACAAATCGCAATAAATATGTTTAAATAACTCCCTACACAAGAAAAGGTCCAATCGACCGATTGTAGGGTGCACGCAATTCCAAAATGTCCAAAAATATTATTAAAAAGTTCCCTGACACCGATTTATTATATTTACTATAAAATATAATAATATGTGTCACAGTACTAATTTACTGACCGGGTACTGTGGAATAATACACCGGCGGGAGACTGTGCAATAAAAACGGACACGACAGAAAGAGGAATGTCCAAAAATGCAATATTTATGCGTACATGCGTGTGTGTATATATTTGCATGCAAGCCACTTACTGACCGACGAGACGGTACGACAGAGCGACGATGCTGTGTATGTAGCTATACTAGCGAGTGTGTATCAACGCAGAAGGGACCACGAATAGCCCGTGCAGTGTAAATATGTAAACGATGTATTTATGAAAATATGTTTGAATATTTACACTGCTAAAGCTAGCGAAAACGAAATCAATGCAAAATAAAGTAGATTTGGGTAATATTTTAGGGAATATTTTAACACTTTCTGCAACAACAAAGCAATAAGTAAAAGAAATTTACAACGACAAATTAGGAGAAAAAGAACGAAAAATAAGCGAAATTTTTGGAACAAAATATTTATTATTTTTGTTTTGATTTTGTTATTCCCGTATACACGTCTGTCCACGATTTGGACTTTGACCGATCGACAAAAAGAGGGAATCTATGACGTTGTAAAACGAGATGGCCACAAACAAACGAACGAACACTTGTTTTTATTTTTTTATTTTAAAGCTCACTTTGCACTATACGCACCTTGTAATGCAGGATTAATGGACTGTATATTATTTATTAGGCTTTCCAAAATCAAAGCGATGATCCAATCCGGCTCGAATTGACCAAATGTTTATTCGGCCCGAAGCGACCAAATGTTTAGTCCGCACTATAGGGACTTGGGTGGAACAAGTGTATGTAGGCTCTCCCAATAGAGCCAGTACGCCCAATGCGTACGAGTGGCCGTCAATATAACAATGAAAAGAAATAGAAATAAATAAAACACGATAGTTTTATTAGTAAAAAGGTTGGCTCAACTGCCTGTGTTTATTCACTGGTAAACAATATTACCTTTAACAATTATGTACAACGATATGTACAAAGGCTTACGATAAAGCGCGGGAGTTGTTGCTTGCAAGTCAAGCTGTCGATCGATCCTTTTTTTGTTTATTATTAGCTGTGTCTGGTTACCCTAAAATTTGTAACAATTTGTACCAATTGTTGCTGGAAGTCGTCTGTTAAGACAAAAAACCAGCAAAAGAGAGCGATTCGAGAGAGACATTTTGACAGTTCTTTCACTGAGAGCTTGCAAATTCTTGCTGGACAAATTTCTTCTAGCAAGCACTTGCAAGCTCTTCTTCTTCCTGAAAACAATCAATCAGCCGTTTTTAGTTTTTTGTTGATTTATGTTTGTGAACATTAAAAACAATTTTATTGTGGAAATAACGTAGTCTAATTGTATTGTTTTATGGAGAACAATTTTGTAAAGTGGAAAAATACTTTTTTGTTTCATTTTCTTTTTTATTTTTAATAAAATACAACGTGTTTGCTTCCTTTGTTGGCGGACAAATTGTTCTGTTTTGGCAAGTCAGCTGATTGCTTGCTGGTTTTTGCTGGGAAGGTGTCTGTTTACTTTTTACAATTTTCTAGCAAAAGAGAATAAAAACCTCTTACTCTCTGAGAAAGTTCTTGCTGGACAATTCTTGCTGGGAAAGTAACCAGACAGACTTATTATGTTTGTTTGTGTTGACATCTGCATGGATGTTTAAAAGTGGCGGTTGTCAAATCAATATTCGTTGAAATCTCTCGTACTATTACAGGAGTGTAATAAATGGGCATGAGGAGATTTCAACGAATACACCTATGCAATTCATAGGTCCAATTTAAAGTTGTAGAATCTATTCTAACCTAAACAAATATATCCTTTGGAATCCTGTCTCTAAGGATAATTGTTAAATACTAAGGTTTTATTCGATATTTTAAAGAGTAGAGTTCATTTTAGGGCCCCGGACCCTCCTATATGAATTTAGATCACTTAAGCTGATCGGATGCGTTAAGAACACAAAAAATATTTGCCTAAAATTACCAGTTTTACGTGGTTATATATTCTTTAGTGGCGGTATTATGCCAAAACGCCGTCTTATGTGACATCTGTGGTGTGTTCATGGTGCAATTTGACATGTTATATGTCCGGTTAGTTTTTAAATCTAATTAATATCTCGACCTCATGCCTCTAAGGATAATTGTTAAATACTAAGGTTTTATTCGATATTTTAAAGTGTAGAGTTCATTTTAGGGCCCCGGACCCTCCTATATGAATTTAGATCACTTAAGCTGATCGGATGCGTTAAGAACACAAAAAATATTTGCCTAAAATTACCAGTTTTACGTGGTTATATATTCTTTAGTGGCGGTATTATGCCAAAACACCGTCTTATGTGACATCTGTGGTGTGTACATGGTGCAATTTGACATGTTATATGTCCGGTTAGTTTTTAAATCTAATTAATATCTCGACCTCATGCCTCCAGTACCATCTCTTCCCATAAAATAACCCCAGATCAATATAAAACACCTTCTACGTTTTGGGTCAACTTTTCTGTATTAGGGGATAAATTCGATTATAATTCGACCTGGTGATTAAGTAAATTTTTTTAAGTCATATAACTCAAATATTGAGTTAAACTGACGAAAAGAACTCGATTTTACAACTCCAAAAACAATTCCAAACATTTTTTGCAAAATTTATATGAAAAATTGAATATTTCCTGGAAATTACTATTTTCCTAAAATTTGCCTATATTGGTACACGTATCTATGAATGTATTGGAGGGTTTTGTGTAGTGTTGGGCAATCTCGTTCTTTGAGCGAATCGATCTTTTTCATTCCGTTCACCATAAAGATCCGGATCTTTCACTTCGTTCTTTGGCACTTTTTCGTTCAATAAAACATGTCAGTCTATAACACTGGTCAACAGGACTTTTGTTTCAACCGAAGTTGCAGTTGTTTCTAGATGAAATCGGCGAGTTATTTTCAAATCCGGTCCCGGTTTTTCTCCATCAGCTCTTGTTTTTGAGATATAGCTCAAAATCGGTTTTTACGAGTTTAACCCAGACTTTCGTTATTTTCAGATACAAACAAATATTTTTTGTGGGTTTTTCGACATTAATATATTAAGGACATGTTGTACGCTCGATAAAATCGTTTTTGAAATAGTTATGGTGAGTATATATCAAAAAAATATAGAAAATATACGATGGACCTTGTAAAAATTGCATATTTTGAGTACTTTAAGCTGTAATTACGTCATCGGTTGAAGTCATAGGATCTTCGTATGGTACTCCGGATATGCTTAGGGTGTCTACTATATAATCCAGTATTCCAATGTATAATATAAAGTTCATAGTCCCCATGATTCGGCCATAACCTAAAAATCGCCATGACACTGCTAAAGGGAAATAATTTACCAGTGATATCATTACCACATAAGCCATTTACTTTTCAATGGCAGTCTTCATGATGATTTTTAGGTTATGGCCGAATCATGGGCGCTATGAACTTTATATTATATTGTTACGGAATTAGATTTAACTAATGTCCGTGTAGACGTTGTTTTATTCCCCGATACGATTTGTACCAAATAAAACAGGGTTCGTTTTAGATTACGTTTCTACAATGCTTTATTTACTTTATTACACTTCTTCGTAACCGACTTTAATTACTAAGCACGCAGCTTGTCTCTAGTTAGCACGCAGCTATTCTTTCACCGATCTGTTCAGTTCAACGCTTAAAACACAACTACTCAATGTTGCCATTCGTAACTCTATTTATACCAAAAATCTCCTTGGTCTAGAAATATCTAGAGCATATGGCAACACCTCGAATCTGTACAACGAACACACAGACGCACATTCGCACTAAGCGAACAACCATACTCACATACATACATGGGGGATGATCAATGACGTAATTACAACAACAAATGAATGTAAGAAAAGAAGTGACAAACTAAACAATAATTACATGACTATGGCAAACAAAATAAAAGCACATTAATGAAAGGTAAAGAACATCTAGAATAATGAAGATAATTCTACATGATAATTGTTGTTGCTTAAATAGAGTAACTGCGTAATAAAAACTTTACGTTACAATTCAAATTTTTAAATTAACGGAAATTAAACTAAACTAACTTAAACCTATCAGTTACATTCGTAACATTGCCTCCCGCTTAAGCCTGTTCGTCCCGAATAGGCACAGTTCCCTCTCGGTGGTATGGGCATTGGTAACACTGCCTCCCGCTTAAGCCTGTTCCTCTTGACTAGACGCAATTCTCGTTCCGTAGTGCTGGCAACCGATTTAGATGTACCCTCTACGCCATTAGCTTTGGACTTTCGCTCTTTTCTCTCCAGGTATCGTGACGTTATATCTTCTTTCTCGGTCACCCTCCTAAGTGCCACCTGGTCTTCATCAGACTTGTCCTTCCTTGTCGTACGGCCGCTTTTCGATGGACCTTTCCTCGACGTACATCTTTGCTTTCTCGTCCTCGTTGCTGGATTTGTCCGCTTTCCTACGGGCCAATTGTCGGCGGCTTCCACCTTCAGCGTACGGACATCGACAGCGATCTCGCCGGATTCTGCCTTCGGGCGATGTTTGCTTTTATCGTTGTATCCCACACTTATCGGTATTTCCACATTGGACCATGTCATCACACGGTGCTTTATGTCCAGGTTGATATCGAAGGCAATCATGAAGTCTACACCAAGTATGACTTCGTCCACAATATCGGCCACTATAAAATCGAAATTTACAGATTTTCTACCCATGCTCAGCCTTTGGTAGGCCTTTCCATGCACCGTTGTAGTCTCGCCTGTGGCCGTCCGCAATTTGACTCCATTTAACGGCAATACCTTCCCTTTCACCAAATCCGGTCTAATAATGGACTTTGTTGCACCGGTGTCCAATGTCAAGGTACGCAATACACCATTGACGAAGCCTTTCACCGTTAAGTTGTGATTCTCCTGCTGGACTATGGCTATAGAAATTGTGGGACCATCGTTTTCATCATCTGCCAGCGGCGTCTCGTGATTGACGGAATTCCCTTTATTTGATTCACCTGATGTCACCCTTTCCAGATTCTTGGCCACCGGTTGGTCGTCGCTTTTTGAAGGCGGTGAGGTGGATCTGGGCCTTGCTTGTCTCAATCTGCATTCTCGGGCCAAGTGTCCAGTTTTCCGGCAGTTGTAGCAAGTCTTTCTCGTTTTACCAGCCCCTCGTTTCACACGCATTAGTGCATCCTTTAGCGGATCGACAACGGTCTGGGAATTGTTGTCCTCAACTTGCAGCCTCCTCACGTTGTAAGCTTTAGGTTTCACCAACATCTTCGCGGTTTCTTGGGCCAGGGCAAATGACACAGTTTCTGCAAATGTTCCTATTGGTGCCGCATACGTCGCAAATTTTATCTCTGGATCATGAATACCACTTGCAAATGTCTCAATCTTTATGCGGTCCACCAATGGATGTGTCTCTCCTGGATATGCCAACTGCCCCAACCGCGCTATATCAGCCGCAAAGTCTTGTAAGGTCTCATTTGGCTTCTGGACTCTTCCCCTCAGTTCCATTCGGTAGATCTCCTGCTTGTGTTCACTACCGTACCTACGTTCAAGAGCAGCCATTATATCTCCATAGTTGTTCCTAGAAGCGGCGGGAATACTCTGTAATACGTCAGCAGCATCACCCTTCAATGCCATAAGGAGTGATACCGCCTTGTCGTTGTCGTTCCAAGAATCTCTAGCAGCCAATGTCTCGAACTGTAATTTGAACACATTTAAAGAGGTTGAGCCGTCGAACACTGGAGGCTTGATTTTTAACGTGTTATGAATAGCTCTCACTGGGCCACCTTTGATTTCCAGTTCCGACATTTTCTTTTCTATGCCCAGAATCTTCTCATCTTGAGCCAGAAATTTCTCGTCAACAGACAAAATCTTTTTATCCAACTCTTTAATTTGTACCTCCACGTTTTCTACTCTCTTTTCAATCACTATCGTGATATTCTCGAGTTTCTCGTTAATTTTTCTAGAATTCTCTTCTAACTTTTCCTCTAATTTGTCGTCGAATTTGGCAAATCTTTCCTCCAATTTTCTGGAATATTCTCCACTCTTTCTGGAATTTTCTTCCATTTTAGCATCTAATTTCTCCATCATTTTACTGGAATTTTCTTCAACCATTCTACAATTTTCCGCTTTCATTTCCATCACAAGTCTGGAAGTTTCTTCATTCTTTCTAGACATCTCTTCTAACATCTTACTGTTGTCAGATTTCATTTCCAGCATCATCATAGCCAGCATTGATTTCAAAACGTCACCCCTGGCAGCTACCGACGAAACTTCCTCAACGCTGGATTCGCCCTTTGCCGATAACTCGACTTCCTCCTTACCGTCGAACTCATATTCATCGATGTTCATTCCACGGCGCTCGAACTCTTCCAGCAAGCGTTTTTGTAGTTCGGCCTTGTTGCCAGTAGAACACAACTCCAACTTACTTAGCTCCTTCTTCAAGTCTTCCACTCGTAGATCCTTAAACTTCATTGTAGGATGATCGTAATCTCACTGCTGACACCAATTGTTACGGAATTAGATTTAACTAATGTCCGTGTAGACGTTGTTTTATTCCCCGATACGATTTGTACCAAATAAAACAGGGTTCGTTTTAGATTACGTTTCTACAATGCTTTATTTACTTTATTACACTTCTTCGTAACCGACTTTAATTACTAAGCACGCAGCTTGTCTCTAGTTAGCACGCAGCTATTCTTTCACCGATCTGTTCAGTTCAACGCTTAAAACACAACTACTCAATGTTGCCATTCGTAACTCTATTTATACCAAAAATCTCCTTGGTCTAGAAATATCTAGAGCATATGGCAACACCTCGAATCTGTACAACGAACACACAGACGCACATTCGCACTAAGCGAACAACCATACTCACATACATACATGGGGGATGATCAATGACGTAATTACAACAACAAATGAATGTAAGAAAAGAAGTGACAAACTAAACAATAATTACATGACTATGGCAAACAAAATAAAAGCACATTAATGAAAGGTAAAGAACATCTAGAATAATGAAGATAATTCTACATGATAATTGTTGTTGCTTAAATAGAGTAACTGCGTAATAATAACTTTACGTTACAATTCAAATTTTTAAATTAACGGAAATTAAACTAAACTAACTTAAACCTATCAGTTACATTCGTAACAATATATTTGAATACTGGACTATATAGTAGACACCCTAAGCATATCCGCATTGCTATATGAAGATCCTATGACTTCCCCCGATGACGTAGTTACCGCTTAAAGTACTCAAAATATGCAATTTTTACAAGGTCCGTCGTATATTTTCTATATTTTTTTGATATATACTCACCATAACTATTTCAAAAACGATTTGTATCGAGCGTACAACATCTCCTTAATATATTAATGTCGAAAAACCCACAAAAAAATATTTGTTTGTATCCGAAAATAACGAAAGTCTGGGTTAAACTCGTAAAAACCGATTTTGAGCTATATCTCAAAAACAAGAGCTGATGGAGAAAAACCGGGACGGGATTTGAAAATAACTCGCCGATTTCATCCAGAAACAACTGCAACTTCGTCTGAAACATTCAACTTTTTCAATTTTGTTGAGCAGTGTAATTTGTTGGTGAATATCGTTCGGTATCTGCATCAATATTCAATAGTCGTTTTCAGTTTATCAGTCTTAAAAATAAGCCAAAAATGTTTCTTTCCATTCAATATAGAAAAACTAATTTTTATTTGAATACAATTTCAATATATTTTTAATTTATACCTACATTCGACACACAAGATATTTATTTTTTAATTCACCAACGCGTAATGATGTTAACAATAAAAAAACGAAATGTTTTCATCTTAAGGGATAGATAGAGCGAAAATTAACACACGTTCAACTTAAAAACTAGAAAAACAAGCGCATTAAAAACGAGAACACCGGAGCCAACTGAACGAGATGATTCACCTCAAAAATTAAACGTCCCTGCAAACATTTCTCAAAATTGTGGAAGATTGTTCGCTCAGATTAATCTTCTGTGATTCCCAACGGCGATCATTGGACGATTGTTTACATTTTTTTCTTAGATTTTTCAAATGATCGCCCTAGAGAATCACAGAAGACTCTTCTGGAAGAGCAACAGATGATTGTTACTAACATTTTTGATTTTGTTGCATATAATTCTCATATACACTTTCTACAGAACTTTGATATAAATGGCACGTATAATACCAATTGTTGCTGGAAGTCGTCAGTTAACACAAAAAACCAGCAAAAGAGAGCGATTCGAGAGAGACATTTTGACAGTTCTTTCACTGAGAGTTTGCAAATTCTTGCTGGACAAATTTCTTCTAGCAAGTACTAGCAATGCTTCTTCCTGAAAACATTCAATCATCTGTTTTTAGTTTTTTGTTGATTTATGTTTGTGAAAATTAAAAACAATTTTATTGTGGAAATAACATAGTCTAATTGTATTGTTTTATGGAGAAAAAATTTGTAAAGTGGACAAATACTTTTTTGTTTAATTGTTTTTTTTTATTTTTAATGAAACACAGCGTGTTTGCTTCCTTTTTTGGGGGACAAATTGTTCTGTTTTGGCAAGCTAGCTGATTGCTTGCTGGTTTTTGCTGGGAAGGTGTCTGTTTACTTTTTACAATTTTCTAGCAAAAGAGAATTAAAACCCCTTACTCTCTGAGAAATTTCTTGCTGGACAATTCTTGCTGGGAAAGTAACCAGACAGACTTAATATTATGAGTATTGACAGACCACACATGTCCAGGTTTTGCCAAGTTTAACCAAAAGACAACATAGTGACTGAGGAAACAGTACTGAGTACAGTGCCTATAACAAATAACCACAACATAAAGGAATAATTAAAAACCATAACAAAGCAGAAAAGAAAACAAAAGGAGAAAACTAAAAAACAAATGAAAGAAACAAAAAGCAATTGTTCTTCTATTCTTTTTTTAATTTTTCTTTACTTGTTGATCTTCTGAAGATCTTCCATATGATTAATCTGCGATTCTTCCTGGGGATTCGCAGAAGACTGTTAGGTGCACTCTTCCGCGATTAAATTGATCATCCCCGCTAATCTCAGATGATTATTAAGCGATTAATATTTTTGAAAAATGTTTGCAGGGGTACGATGTAAAAGAACGACACAACTCTGCAACCATATGCACCCTGCAAACATTTGGAAGATTGTTGGACGATTTTTTGATCAGATTATTCTTCTGCGCTTCTGTCCGGCGATCTTTTATATAAAATTCACCCACGCGATTAATTTGCCATTCGTAGACGATTCTCTGCAATTATTGTTTATTATCAATCGCTTCAACGAATCTTCTGTTATGCATCTCGGCGAACTTTCCGTGAATTTGTATTATGATTCGCTTGTTGTTAGTGCAGGCGAATAATATATTATTCCTCCGAACCCCGATCACTCGATTGTTACTAAAATGTTTGATTTTGTTCCATATAATTCTCATATGCACATTCTACTTAACTTTGGTATTAATGACACGTATAATACTATGAGTATTGACAAACACAACACATGTCCGGGTTTTGCCAAGTGAAATGAAGAAAGTGAATGGAACCAGTATACAATCACTAAGGAACAATAAGGAATACATCAATAAGAAATAGTTAAAAATTATAACAAATCAGAAAAGAAAACAAAAAGAGTAAAAATCATAGACAACAAATGAAAGAAACAAAAAATAAAGAAGAATGAAAAATAAAGTTTCTTTAATTTTTTCTTTATATTTTCTTCTTCTTAAGATCTTCCATATGATTCGTCAGCGAATCTTGGTCGCGATTCGCATTGCATAAACACTTACTTTAGGTTGGTGATACGCGGAAGATTTTTAGGCCATATCGCCTGCGACAAATTAATCGCCCAGGAGAATCGCAAATGATTCTTAGGCGACAGAAAATGTTTGCAGGGCATTTGTTTTTCTTGCTTGCTTGTGTCTGTGCAAAGCTAATGGTGGTGGTTTTGTTTTGTAAGCAGCAATGTCTTGGCCATTAGCGATCTAAATGAACGATATAAACGAATGAGCTGGATACGGATCCGTTCGTTCTTTTCACGGAGTCGTTCCTTTGAGCCGGTTCGTTCATGAACGACACAACTCTAGTTTTGTGTAGATTTATCGATGTAAAGCCTTTAATTAACATCTGTTGATGACATCTGAGAGATCTGCTTTATAATTTGCATTATTATTTGATTATCACTTGCAGTAGATATTGTGGTCTATTCAGCTTCTTCCCATCTTATGGCGATTTTAGTACTATTTACGCGGTATCCAGCTCACTTTTAAATACTGTACTGTTCTTATGTTTATTTTGGACTGCGTTGGATCCACAATAATAATTTTTTTGCAAACATTTGATACGAATTTCGGGCAATGTTTTGAGAAGCACGGTGCTGTGATTCATGTTGTGATATCCCGTTTTTTTAGTATAATAAGAATAATTTGCAAGAATATGTGAAAAGACCTAATTGTAAGTTAAGTTTAATGCGAATATCCCACACTGTGATTTTATGGAATATACATGATTGTTTTTGTTTGATATAAGATTTTCAATAAAAAATCTCCTGATGAAGTTGGAATACAACCAACGAAAAGTTAAAAAAAATATAAAATAAATCAGTTTTATTTTCATCTAAATACTGACCGATTCAGCCCAGTATAAATAATATACAACAAATATTAATTAAATGGAAGTGGTTCCATATCGACGCCCAAACAATAGTATGCTAAGTCGACTTAGCATGTTTTCAAGTTCTTTACATTTTTATATTTAACGTCCTTTAACTTAAATTCTGTCAAATTTTGGTAATGATCGGACAATCCGAACAGAAGTTATAAACAAATATTTACTTAGCATAGTACTGAAGGTCAAAGAAATTTCCAAACTTTTAGAGCTTGTCCTGCAAAACTCGCTTTTCAGAATTAGCAAACTATTATCTGGAGGTGTCGAACGTCCTTTAACTTAAATTCTGTCTAATTTTGGTAATGATCGGTCAATCCGAACAGAAGTTATAAACAAATATTGACTTAGCATAGTACTGAAGTTCAAAAAAATTTCCAAACTTTGAGAGGTTCTCCTGCAAAACTCACTTTTTAGACTTAGCATACTATTATTTGGAGGTGTCGATATGAAATCATGATTTCACTGGTTCTTTTGCATGAATTCCAACGAAGTCGTGAAAGATCCGATCTGTTTCATCGAATTTTCATGAGTGCAATTGAAGTGGTGAAAGATCCGATCTTTGTCATAATTTTGTCATGAGTTCAAATAAATTGATAAGTACCCGTACAAATAATGATCAAATAATCATAAAAATAAAAGTCAAATGAAAGTGATCGATTGTTTCAAAATTGACATATTTCAATTTAATACACTCCACGTCAGTAGAATAGAACACCTAAATTTTTGTCAATGTTAGCTTATTTATCGCTAAGCGAATGAATTTACGTTTTTAACCTTGTCGATAATGTTCCATATCAAAAATAGAAAAAAAATGTTTCTAGCTCTTTGCGAAATGTTTTTCTGACAATTTTTCCGATAGTACTATAAACAAGTAAAAAAGCATTAAGTTCGGCCGGGCCGAACTTTTCATACCCTCCACCATAAAATATTCATTCCTGTCCCCAACTTTAAGTGAGTACGTTAAAATGTCAGATAATGTACATAAAATGCTTCATTCGGGAGGCCCTTTTTATGGTGCCTATATCTAACTGTTGACAATTTTTGGTGGGCTAGAAATTGGGAAGTACTGTTATATAGGGGTTATAATAAAACATGGGCCTATGTTGACAGTTTATGATGGGAGCCTTTAATGTCAAATAACTCCTAATTCGGTTAAAAAATTTAGCTCGAATCCTCAAAATATCGAAAATCGGTACATAACGTGGGAACTTCAAATGTCATTAACAGCTAGTTCGGAGGTATCTGGGCTATACGAAAATATGAACTTAAATGAACAATATTTGTTGCAGAATTTTTGTTGACTTTTAAATTTCAAATTACAGAAAGTTCGTCCAAAAAATAAAGCTAAGGTACGGAAAATCGGGAGGTTTGTTCTGGGGCTATACAAAAACATGGACCTACGTTCAGTTAAACATTTTAAGTTAAATCCTCAAAGTACCGAAAATCGGGAAGTATCGTTATATTGGGGCTATGTTGAAAATTGTTGATGCAGATGTGTGGTGACCACTACAACCTTCAAATGTCAAATTACAGTTAGTTCTGTTAAAAATTGTAGCTAAAATTGCCAAATTACTGAAAATTGGGAGGTACCGTTACATGGGAGCTATATTTGAACATGGACCTATGTTGACAATTTTTGATGGAGAGGTGTTGTGACCACTAAGAACTTCAAATGTCAAATTACTGTTAGTTCGGTTTAATATTGTAGCTAAAATCATCAAATTACTGAAAATCGGGAGGTATATGGGGGCTTTCTTGGCAATTTTTGGTGGAGAGGTGTGGTAACCACTAAGAATTTCAAATGTCAAATGTTCAAATTACAGATAATTCGGTTAAAACTTGTTGGTAAAATTCTCAAAATACCTGAAATCGGGCGGCAACGTTATATGGGGGCTATTCCAAAACATGGACCTATGTCCACTAGTTATATAAGTTTATTGACATTTAAGAACTCTAAATGTCAAATTATAGCTAAATCGGTCTAAAAATGTAGCTAAAAACGTCAAAATACCGTAAATCGGGGGTACCGTTATATGGGGGCTATACCAAAACGTGGACCTATGTCCACAACTTTTGTTATATAAGTTTATTGACACTTAATAACCCTAAATGTCACATTATAGATAAATCGGTCTGAAAATGTAGCTAAAAACGTCAAAATACCGTAAATCGGGGGGTACCGTTATATGGGGGCTATACCAAAACGAGGACCTATGTCCACAACTTCTAATATATAAGTTTATTAATACTTAAGGACCCTAAATGTCAAATTATAGCTACATCGGTCTGATAATGTAGCTAAAAACGTCAAAATACCGTAAATCGGGGGGTACCGTTATATGGGGGCTATACCAAAACGAGGACCTATGTCCACAACTTCTAATATATAAGTTTATTAATACTTAAGAACCCTAAATGTCAAATTATAGCTAAATCGGTCTAAAAATTTAGCTAAAAACGTCAAAATACCGCAAATCGGGGGGTACCGTTATATGGGGGCTGTACCAAAACGTGGACCTATGGCCACAAGTTTTGTTATATATGTTTATTGACACTTAAGAACCCTAAATGTCAAATTATAGCTACATCGGTCTAAAAATGTAGCTAAAAACGTAAAATACCGCAAATCGGGGGGTACCGTTATTTGGGGGCTATACCAAAACGTGGACCTATGTCCACAACTTCTAATATATAAGTTTATTAACACTTAAGAACCCTAAATGTCAAATTATAGCTACATCGGTCTGATAATGTAGCTAAAAACGTCAAAATACAGTAAATCGGGGGTACCGTTATAGGGGGGCTATACCAAAACGTGGACCTATGTCCACAACTTTTGTTATATAAGTTTATTGATACTTAAGAACCCTAAATGTCAAATTATAGCTAAATCGGTCTAAAAATGTAGCTAAAACCGTCAAAATACCGCAAATCGGGGGGTACCGTTATATGGGGGCTATACCAAAACATGGACCTATGTCCACAACTTTTGTTATATAAGTTTATTGATACTTAAGAACCCTAAATGTCAAATTATAGCAAAATCGGTCTAAAAATGTAGCTAAAAACGTGAAAATACCGCAAATCGGGGGGTACCGTTATATGGGGGCTATACCAAAACGTGGATCGATATAGCCCATCATCGAACTTGACCTGCCTGCAAACAAAATACGCATTTTCCCAAAATTTCAGCGTTCTATCTCCATTTTTGTGGATGCTAGAGTGATTACCACAGACGGACGGACGTGCTCAGATCGACTTAGAATTTTACCCTGATCAAGAATATATATACTTTATAGGGTCGCAAATGAGTATTTCAATGCGTTACAAACGGAAAAACAAACTTAATATACCCTCCATACTATGGTGGAGGGTATAAAAATAGGCATTTATTTTTGGTCACCAGGTTAGAACAGTCATTTCATTATCGCGAATTTTTGAGATATTTACGCCGAATTTTCTTTCAGTCGATAAAGCAGGGCTTTCTAATCATTTTTTACAAAAGAAGGCCTATAAATAATTCCTCGGGTTTAAATTGGCAGATAATTGACTCGTCTCGGAATATCAATAGGAGTCAATCAGTTATGTCATATTTCTTCACAATAAGATAGATTATGACACTGGCAACTCCGACAGATACAATCGAGTGGTTCGGATGCTGATAAGATGGAACGTTTTCAAAGTAATTATGAAAAATGTCAACATTTCGTATAAAAACCTTGATGTTTTGTTCAATAAAATGATTTTTCCGCGAACAAGTTAGTCGTTTAAATGTTTGAAAAAAAAATGTTCCACATTTAGAGGAAGATAATCTGATATGAAAACATCCGCTATTTTAATGAACTTGTAATATTTATACTTGTTATATGAAAATGTAGGATAAGACATACAATCTGAATTGTCATAACAATAGATACATATTGAATAAAATGTTTACTTCATTCTCAACATTCAAAACGATTAGATGAATTTATTCTACCACTTTCACATTTACATAAGAGGGGATATGGGCAGCGTTGCCTGTATTTTTTCGCCTCTTTTCCCCAACTTGTCCATAACCTTTACCCAAAATTCCCCAGATTTTATTGAATTTCCTCAAAAAAATCCCCAAAAATGTTTACCAAATAAAAACAAACAAAAAAAATCAAAAGTAGTTTTATTTTACTATTGAAATTCATATCATTAAACTTGTAAAGTATTCTATATACTTATATATAATTAAATTAACGATATTAAAAATTTCACTTACAAGTAATTCCGAATCATCAGTCCCATTGGATTTATATAAATTTTTAGAATGAAAGAGTTGTAACATTTCTTTAGGTGGGTCAAAATTTCTACAACAAATGGAGTTGTTATACAATTCTTTTGGGTGCCACCGTGGTGCAATGGTATGCACACCCGCCTTGCACACATAAGGTCGTGGGTTTGATTCCCCGGCCAGGCAACATCAAAACACTTTTCAACAGTGGCAAAATACCCCTCAGTAATGTTGGCGACATTTCCTGAGTACTTCAGCCATGTAAAACTTCTCTACAAAAGTGGTGTCTTAAACACGCCGTTCGGACTCTGTGATAAACTGTAGGTCCCATATCATTGAGCTAATATGAATCAAGGTGCACTCATTGATATTAGAGAAGTCTCCCTTGTCCCTTATGGGATGTTTGTGGAACAATTATACAATTGAGTATTTATTCTAGTAACTCGTACTGCATTTTATTTCTAAATATGGTTCAAAATACAAAAGACTCTTTCTACTTATGAATTACTTGTTGGAACGGAAAGCATATTTAATACCATATCCAATTTACGAGTGTGATTCATAGACATCCGTGGAGATTTTTGTGTTGACTAATTCTAAAAAGGTTCTTTTAGAGCTAAAATTGTGTTGACCCAGTGAATTGCAAATATTGGGTTAAAATTGCTTGTAAGTTTTAAACAATGCATATTTGTAGGGATCAGTTTCAGCATTTGCAGCGGCACAGGTCTTTTTATCTTTAATAATTGTTTACTCAAAAAAAGTACAAGTCAAAAGTAAAGCCTAGGTCCATGGCTCCTAATGGTAAATTCTACGATTCTACGATTTTTCAATATGTTCTTCATTTTTTTTAAAAACGGTTTCAGTATTCGAGTGCACAGGGAGAAATCCATATTAGCAATGTGCATCGCTTTGAAAACATAAAATCCTGTAAATCCCTTTTGTTATACCTTACTTTAAGAAAAGTAAGGAATAAATTTCGCATTACCAGGGATTTATTATTATATCTTCCATTCCATATCAACAAAAAAGTCTGTATACATCAAATTTACTCAAAACGGATTGGTCGATTTGAATTTGCTCTCAAATTTTTTTGTTTTTGGGCGCAAATTTTAAAAGGAACACAAAGTTCCTTTTAATTTATCTGACACTTATTATTAAAGCAAACTTGTAGGAATAAAAACGTGTTATCTGTCCGATATCGGCCAACATTTAACTACAGAAAGGATATAAAAACGGGCCTAAACAAATATGCTCTCTTTTATAATTGAAGCCATGAATGTTAAATAAAGTTTAATTTCATCATTGCCCATCAGTCCAGAAAACATTTCTGCAGCTATGTCCACTTCAGCAGTAGAAATTATGGAAAATGTTATTTCAATTCAACCCACTGTTCTAGTACGCGGTCAGTTGTCAACCCGCATGATAACACTTCAAATCTGTCATAAATTATTAGTATATGCATGTTATTTGTGCGTCACGCGTGCGCTACACCTATTCACGTAATATATAATATAATAATAATTGTTCCACAAACATCCCATACGGGACAAGGGAGACTTCTCTCATATCAATGAGTGCACCCCGATTCATATTAGCTCAGTGATATGGGACCAACTGTTTATCGCCGAGTCCGAACGGCGTGTCTTAAGACACCACTTTGTAGAGAAGTTTTACATTGCTGAAATACTCAGGAAACGTTGTTGTTGTTGTAGCAGCATATAATGCTGGGTTGGCAGCCGCTGGCCGAAACACTTTTGGTTTCGGGTCAATCCGGTACGTAAGAACCCGCTGCCGTGGGATTGACTCAGGAAATGTCGCCAACATTACTGAGGGGTATTTTGTCACCGTTGAAAAAATTTTTGATGTTGACAGGCCGGGGAATCGAACCCACGATCTTCAGCGTGCAAGGCGGGTGTGCATACCACTGCACCACGGTGGCACCCACACCTATTCACGTACTGAAATTAAAAAGATCAGATAATCTGAAGTAATTAGTCAAAAAAGAAATTCCCCAACAATCCCCAAATATTTTTCAGATTTCCTCAAAATTTTCCCAATTCCCCAAGTCGAAATTTGTTTCCCCATTTCAAATAAAAATTCCCCAACGCTGGATATGGGAAATCGAAAAAAACTCCCTCAACATTTTACGAAAATATGGGAGAAGGAAAAAATTCCCTTCTCCACGCATTCAGAATAGGACTGAATATCTCATTGCACAGTGTCCGATTTTCCGAAAAACCTGGCCAAAACTTTAAAAATGAATGGATTTTGACCTAACCTTTGGTTCTTATGTTTTTCGGGCCGCTGATTACATTTTTGATATTATTTAACCCTCAGGCGGTCATTTAAGCGGTCTTTTTGGTCCCTCCTCCTATAAAATGTGATCTTATCGGATCAAAATATTCTACAAATTTCTTCGCCATCAATTTTTACTATAGGTCCTAGAATACACCAAAACTCTATATCTTACCTTAACTCCAGAAATATGCAAATTAGAAAAACATTTTAGTGTAAATGTCGTACTTCATCAAAGTTTTGGCAAAATTGTCATACAAAGCATCATTTTAGAAGAATGGCGCCAAAGACAAAAATAATCCCAGCTAAATTTCACTATAAGTCACCAAAGAAATGAAATGTCTATTTGCATTACATACCAAGGAAATATCGGTATCAATTTTGCCAAAAAACCAAGAAACTAAAATAGGGGTGCAAGCTTCCACAATTTCTACAGTTTTGGAAATATTTGAGTTAAGATCACTTGGAATCCTTGCACTTTAGGTGTATAATGTCTTTGGCAACTTTACTGACAAGAATGCAAGGAATATTTGTCTTAAAAAATTAACCCTCGTGCGAGTCATAAAAGCGGTCCTTTTGGTCCCTTTTCAACAAATCTTTAAAATCTCCTATAAAATGTAGTCGGATCAGACCAAAATATTCTAGAAATTTGTTCGCCATAAAATTTTACTATAGGTCTTAAAATATATCAAAACTCTAAATTATGCCCAAACGCCAGAAAGTGACCCTATACTATATTCTCACATTCTTAATGAAATAAAATCTGTATATACCTCAAGACAAAATATCACATAAAAACGAAAAGTGCAAATATGTGCAGGATGTTTCGATGGAAATTGGTAAAAAACCCTTCCTTTTTTATGAAATGATAAATTGCACGGCCCAACTCGATCTTACTCACAACTATTTTCATAATTTATTGTGAAAATTGATCTTGAAAAAAAAATTAACAAATACGGACAGCAATTATTAAAGAACGAAAAATTCATTGGCGACACTGAAAATCTTAAATACGTTTCACATACCTTTCATTACAATTACAAAAAGAAAATATTTAATAACCGTTGTTTATTTTGCATATTATCATAGATTTATAAACAACTTAAATATTAAAAATAAAAAATAAAATTCCAAATAGGGTCACTTGGACCTGCTTTTATACCCACTTATTAAACAAGAAATGTATATATTTTTTCATAACTACACGCAATGGGATCCTATAAACAATATCTGACCCTTTTTAGTGTAAATTGATAAATTTTTTTTCGATTTTTGGCCAGGTTTTTTTGAAAATCGGACACTGTGCATTGTTTTTAATTTGTTCCTTCCATCCTAAAACATAAATAATGAACATTACAAATACAAAATATTCGTTTTTACCTCATTTTTTTACTGCTATGCCTAAATACGTCCGTATTCCCAAAACGTATGTGGTGAAAAAAGTAGAACACATGTATTCTTATAAGAACTACCGAAATACGTCGAGCTTATACTTTTTGTAAGTTGAACAAATTCAACTATGACAGAACGTTTTGTATGCATGTATGTATGTGTTTTGTATTTTTAAAACAAAATCCCAACAAAACCTGAAATACAATTCATTGCAAAGGAAATTATTTATTTTGAAATGTGATTTTTGTTAATTAGGTATATTAGTTAATGTTCATACTTACATTTTTTGTTCAACTCACTTTGAAAATTACCGCACATTCTCAATTTTTTGGCATTTAGGATAAGGTCTGTTCGATAAAACGCCGTACACATTAGAGCCTTTTTGCCGGGTTAACCTTCTTTGTGAAGATTTATTTGACATTTAACCAATGGAATTGACATTTAAAACCCAATGGATTTGTTAAATCCGGTTATATATAAACGAACTATAACTCAAAAGTTTGTACAAACTTTTACAAAATGCTTTTCGATAACAGACTTGTTCAGTAAAAGAGAAATGAGAAGTAGTTGCAAATACTTTTTACTTGCGAAGTTATCGAACAGGCCTATGTGAGTTTTACTCACCCTTTTTGTTGTTTATGGTGAGGGAAGAGTGGGAACATAACAGAAGTCACGGCGATATGTTGTTTATAATAAGGGAGGAGGCAAATATTATATTTAATGAAGACAAATATATCATAATTACTTCCATGGGCGTAGTCAGGAATGCTTTTTGGTCGTTCTAGGGGGGAACAGATGCTTGTTTTTTTTAATATTTATATTTTTTCACATACAAATGAACTGTTTTGTAGGATCCAGGGGGGGGGCAGCTGCCCCTCCCTTGCTATTCCTGGATACGCCCATGATTAATTCATAATTTAATTTAAATGTGTTTATTTATTTTTCTTATAGACAAACAACAAAGCTAAAGCAGAGAAAATTATCAAGAATATAATAAAAATTGTTATTAAAATCGGAGTTTTACATCGAAACAATCAATTCAACGATGATGAGCAAAGACAAGTAGAAACGTTCAAAAAGAAGTTCCAGGTATTTTATATTCAAAGCACATTTAGCTATTATAATAATTTGTATTTTCCATTTTTCAGAATACACAATTGTCTATAATATCTTTTTATGAGGTGGATTATAGTTTTGATCTGCCATATTTGCAAAGATCAATAACTGAATCACGTGAATCCCTTAAACTGATTGTTAACAGGCATTTAACAGAGAAGTCGTTGGCTCGCATTGACGAAGTGTTCGACTTTTTCACCGATGGAATTCTGTTAGAGACTGCATTTAAACCGGACTCGCCATATCGTGAAGTGATGGGCAAAATTGTTGCCGATATTAATACTGCCATGGAGACAGGCGATATTTAAGCACATATAACCTGTGTTATACCAAAGAAACATCACAATATTATTTTTACCTAGTATAATTATGTGTAATGATACAAAACATATCCAATTTTTTCGGTACTAATTGCCTAAATGAAAAGGCACTGAAACCCCACGATACAATATTTATATACGACTGTTGTAACATTGCATTAAACGAATCATTCCGTCACTATTTTAGCCCACTTAGAAGCTTTTTTATAACAGAATACTTATCATTGTACCAACAAACATCGCCGCATAAGTTTATATATATTATTCAAATACGTTACTCTCCATTTTTATATGGAAAGCCTTTGTAATTCAAATTACTTGCAGTACTATTCCTAAATTGTATTTCGGGGCCATATATATGTACTTAAATCAAATTATAGATTATAACAAATGGTGATATTTTAACAATGCAATGCAGGTGATATGAATATCGCTCATTTACTGAAAAAGTGACCTAACACAAAAATATTGATTTTCCAGAAAAATCGTTTTAAAGTGTCTATTTTATTTTGAATTCTCAATGTAAAGAATAAAAATGTAGCAAGATATCATTTCTAAATTGCTATGTAACGTCAATAATTGTTTGACGCGTATTATAGTACGTTTAGATATACGAAATTTACTCGATTTCAAAAGTCAATTCCATAGCGTATATGTCAAATAAAAGCTCGTTATAAATGCAGTGGATTCTATTTGACGTATACGCTATGGAATTGACATTTGAAATCGACGATTCATAAACTCAAACAAATTGTTTATTGACTTATTTCAAAATTCAAATATAACAACACTTAAATCTAAGCAATATACTCAGTGTTGACATAATGCGAAATCGGGAGGGCAGATAAATTAGAAATTGTTAACTCCAAATATGATTTTTTTAGTTTTTACACTCTTCTAGTAAATGATCGATATATATATTGGGTTTCACTCCAAATGATAAGAGCTAAAATAAAAAACAATGTTAATAACATGTAAAATGTTGATATTAGAGTATAAAATTATTCCAAATTGGTTTTATGATCGAGGTTACATAGTGTTTCATCACAAAGATCTATTACAATCTATATGAAATATATGTGGTGTTTAGACAAAACCGATAGAACTAAAGTCAACCATTCTATTAATTTTTTACTGTGTAATTAATTTTTTTGATGCAAAAATTTTGAAAGCTTATAACCTGTTTCTCTATGCCACCCTCAAATGAAAGGGAATTGAATTCGAAACGAAATAAAATTGGGCTTTTTGTAATACTTCTAGATTATACATATATCAAACTGAAATTTACCTAAAAATGCTGTAATAAAAAATATTGCTGTCCTAGATCCAAGTTTTCAGAACACAACCTTATAAAGAAATGTGTTGTTGCTCTACTATTGGTCACAGAATTGTCTGTAATAATGTATTTTTGGTTCTCAGTGCGGGAAAAACCTCCACTTTTTGTCATGGGCCAAGTTATAATAGCGGTATTCACTCATGGCGGTAAATCCGAAACAGATCGTGCCTGATTCGTATCATCCTCATTTAATTTAACTCTTTTCGACATTTTTTATTAATGATATCTCCAACTCAAATTTTACACCTGCAATGGCGCCAAGCCCTCTTCTTCTTTTCCATAACAATGCACCAGGGAATGTAACTTGGGATAGGTAAGTCGACTTGCGGTTAATCGACTTTTTTATACCCTCCACCATAGGATGGGGGTATATTAAGTTTGTCACTACGTTTGTAACTACTCGAAATAATCATTGAAGACCCAACAAAGTATATATATTCTTGATCAGCGTGCAATTCTACATCGATATAGTCATGTCCGTCGGTCTGTCCGTCTGTGGAAATCACTCTAGCGTCCGAACGGATTGACGTAGGTGGATGAAATTTTGGGAAGATCTATTATTTGTACGTAGGACTTTTGGTATTGAAAGTGGGCTATGTAGGTGCACGCTTTCGTATAGCCCCCATACAAAATGACGCGTGACGCGTCGTCGTTTTAAGGAATTTTTAAGATATTTGTCCCATTTTGCCACCGAATTGGTTGTAATTTGGTATTTTGTGTCTCCAGAGACCAAAAAACATTCCTACCAAAGTTGGTTTATATAGGTCCACGTTTTGGTGTAGCCCCATATAACGCCCCATATAAAGTACGCGTCATATTAATATATTTTGAATGTATTTGTCCCATTTGACAACAGAATCGGTTGTAACTTTGTATTTTGTGTTTGCAGAGGCTAAGAAACATTTCTACCATAAAACGTTTATACAGGTCCACATTTTGATATAGCCCCATAGGACGATATCTCCCGATTTTCGGTATTTTGAAGGTTTTGGCCTCATTACAACTCTGGTTAATGTACTATACACTCCACGTCAGTAGAATAGAACACCTAAATTTTTGTTAATGTTAGCTGATTTATCCCAAAACGAATTAATCAACGTTTTTAATCTTGTAGGGATTTAAAGTCTATAATGTTCCGTATCAAACACAGAAAAAATTATGTTTCTAGCTCTTCGCGAAATGATTTTCTGACCAATTTTCCGATAGTACTATGAAAAATAGACATTTATTTTTGGTCATCAGGATAGAACATTCACTTTATTTTCGCGAATTTTTGAGTTATTGACGCCGAATTTTCTTTCAGTCGATAAAGCAAGGCTTTCTAATCGTTTTTCATCAAAGAAAACCTATAAATAATTTCGCGAACACCGAAGTAACAGCGTAAAAAAGTTTAATATGACAGATAATTGAAACATCTCGGAATATCAATAGGAGTGGCGCAGTAATGTCATATTTCTTCACAATTAGATAGAATATGACACAGACAACCTCGACGGATACAATCGAGTTCTTCGGATGCTGATAAGATGAAACATTTTCAAAATAATTATGAAAAACGTCAAAATTTCTTATAAAAACCATGATGTTTTGTTCAATAAAATTGTTTTTCCGCGAACGAGTCTGCCGGTTAAATCTTTGGAAATATGCTCCAGATTTAGAGGAACATAATCTGATATGAAAACATCCTCTATTCAATACACGGAAGGAAATTTTAGCACTTTTTCAAATTTAACACAACCTTTGGACTTTGAATTTTATATGTGTTCTTATTTCGGTGTCCACGACTGTTCTCAACAGTATTATGTTCCAATATAAATGGACCAGGTTATGCTCTTCATACCGGATTTTACGATATAGTAGTTTTTTTACTGAACTCGCATATATAAAAGCCCCGTTTTCGCGGGAAAACGGGGTCATGGAAATTGAGGTTTTGGGTTTCGTATGTTGCTTTTAAAAAGTAATAAAATTTCGCTCAGTGTATTAAAATAGCGGTTGTTTTCATATCAGATTGTCTTTCTCTAAATGTGAAGCATATTTTCAAACCTTTAAATGGCAGACTTGCTCGCGGAAAAACCATTTTATTGAAAAAAACATCAAGGTTTTTATAAGAAATTTTGACGTTTTTCATAATTACTTTGAAAATGTTCCATCTTATCAGCATCCGAAGAACTCGATTGTATCCGTCGAGGTTGTCTGTGTCATATTCTATCTAATTGTGAAGAAATATGACATTACTGCGCCACTCCTATTGATATTCCGAGATGTTTCAATTATCTGTCATTTTAAACTCTTTTACGCTGTTACTTCGGTGTTCGCGGAATTATTTATAGGTTTTCTTTGGTGAAAAATGATTAGAAAGCCTTGCTTTATCGACTGAAAGAAAATTCGGCGTCAATTACTCAAAAATTCGCGAAAATAAAGTGAATGTTCTATCCTGATGACCAAAAATAAATGTCTATTTTTCATAGTACTTTCGGAAAATTGGTCAGAAAATCATTTCGCGAAGAGCTAGAAACATAATTTTTTCTGTGTTTGATACGGAACATTATAGACTTTAAATCCCTACAAGATTAAAAACGTTGATTAATTCGTTTTGGGATAAATAAGCTAACATTAACAAAAATTTAGGTGTTCTATTCTACTGACGTGGAGTGTATGTACCAAGGTTTTTTACAACGAAGTGTGAATGTCTTTTTTTGTGAATATCGTAAACTAATCAAAACAACGTCGTCGTAAGTCTATCTTTTAGTTTCAGTTTTATTACACTTCTTTCATAAAAAATTGTTTTTTTTTTCTTGGCCTCCATTCTTTTATTGGTTTTATTTTTCCCGTTTTTCTAACAAAAACCTAAACTCCGACATAAAATAAAACTCACAACAAAGTGACGGCACAACAACCAGCTGTTCTACACCCTTGTAACAGTACAATAGAATGTTTACAATACTTTTAGGTCGAGTAAATTAACAATTCTGTGGTAAATTAAACTTTCATGTATTTTGTTGTTGTGGTATTGTAAGAAGTTGTAGATCTACAATATTAACAAGATGTACAAGATCTACAATGCCACATTACCAACATGAGTGAGTACCGCTAATGATAAAAGAAAAAAATATTGTATAATTCTTACAATATATAAGCACAAAACAACTATTGATTGAAAACCCGAAAGACTAAACAGTTTTGAAATCTACAGACTGTTGGCTATAATTTGGTACTACACTCTTTCACATGTAATTCGAAACATGCCAGTTGTAATTCGTAACATTTCATTCGAGAATTCGAATTATTCCATTTGCATGATTTTTTAATCCGGATAACTGAATAAAACATACGACGTTGCTACAACAACAACAGAAACCCAATTTTCATAAAGAATTCTTACATAATCTTCGGAGTTGTCGATTTAATCACAATTCGATTAGAAGACAGTTACAGAAACCCAAACTGAATTTCTTTCGAATAGAACGCCTGAATGTACCCTATCGAGTGCCTTAGGGAAGCAGGTTAGTGATTTTAAAAGTCCATAATTATTTCTGTAAAATTTAAAAACAACGGTAAAAATTGTACAAACCATATGAAAAATAACTATTCAATTATCAAATAATTTTAAACGCTAAAAATGTCTCAAACTAGTTTAAACGTTATTAACTTTTGAATTAATTTTACTTTTAGTCGCCCACTGCATATATTCGTATATTTCAAACTCTCTCTCTCTCTCTCTCTAAACATAAAATAAAAACATCCTTAATACGATAATACATTTAAATATCTGGAATACTTATTTAATTATATTTTGTTTATTAATAACAATAAACACAACTTCCTAAACACTTTCCTATGTGGGAAATAATTTATGTTACAATACCACACATATGTACCTTCTCGGTGAACATCTGTGTTTATTTATGTTGACTAATTGTTGGATCAATTTAAGAATTTATTAACTTTTTTTTAAAAATATCGGTATCGATTGATACATCACAATCGTCTCATAAACTTCCTTAAGGAGTATAGGAATTGTGTCATGTCATGTCTTTGATTAATGCTTATAATTTATTATATGAATTAATAGAGTTAATTCAATTTGTCAGTTGCTCCACTCATATAAAGCTTTATAAATACAACCATTTTAAATATTTATATAACAAAGTAGTGTAACTGTAGGATAGTTATATATGTTGTATATTACGTAAGCAAACTATTTATACAATTTGTACTTTTTCACTTAAATGAAAATTATAACAATATATGACCTTAAATTTGCAAGCAATCAATTAACACTGTATTGTCCTTGTCTACTCACATGTCAGTATTTTTGTTCAAATTAAATGGATTCTTATTTTAAAGAAAATTTTCTTAGAGCATTTATTTTCGATTTGTTTTTGGGATGAAAAATATCGATGCTTTGCTTTCAAACGTTTGCTATTTTTGCGTTATATTACTGCAACAACTTATTATCTTAATATGTTGTCGATATTCTGCAAAAAATAATATAAGTTGTGTTATTTTACTTACCTGAGGTTACCATTTTTACCATTTCTTACTATTTTTAACCTGCAAAGCGTTCCTTAACCCCAAAAAGTGGTACAACTGGAAGCAATTTTTAAGAGAGAGGGAGAGGAGAGAGAGCGAGAAGGCCTTTCTCTTCTACCACAGGCTACCAGACAAATTTCTTCCGGTAAAAAATGGTAGAACTGATTTTTCGACATTTGTTTGACGATTATTTGACAATGAAGAAAAAAATTAACAAAAACATAAGAAAAAACGCGAAAGCTGACAAAACAAATTAAAAACTGTGAAATAAAAGAAGAAAAGTGAATTTTCATGTTTCTTTTTGACACTGCTACCATTTTTTCGTTCCTTAACTCTTGTGCCAGACACTGAAAATAACACATGAAAATTTTTTAGCCTTTAGGAGAGAGCGGAGGTGGAGGAGCTCCCTTCTTACCCATAAGCTCAAAACATTTTCATGAAAATTTTCAAAGTCTGTCACAAGAGTTCCTTTTCTGTTTACAGTTTTCTCTTCTACCACTTTTACCATTAAAAAAGTAAAGGAACAAAGCTAAAATATATTCTCGTATCTCATTCACCCCTTTTTTTCATAACTGCATCAAACTCGTGTCTTAATACCTGACAAAGTGTATGTGGTAGCGACAAACGACATGACACGTATGCTCCCTTTTTTAGTCTTCTATCACGCTGCAATATCAGAATGTGGTTAATTTGTTCGTATTACACAGTGTTATTATTTACAAAATATGTTAATATTAGTGAACCTGTACTCGTTACTCAGCCTAATCACACTCCTAATCGCCAATAGAAATCCAAATCACCAAAAATTTCAAGATTCTGAGTTCCGTCGTTTCGCCTGGGCATTAAGACTGACTCCCGAAACGTCAGTTGCTTTGTATTCGTGCATGAAACTAGGGGTTCTTTGATCGAGTTCCCCACTACTGCTATTTCATAAAATTACTCTAGTATGGAACTCGATCTAAGAACCCCCTAGTTTCATGCACGAGTAGATTGGGTGGTAACTAGTGGTGTTTACCAGTAGCCAGCAAAAATGCTAGTTATTCCCTAGTTACCCGAACAACTGGGTACTTATAATGACAAAATTTACTACAAAACAGCAATTTGAAATGCTGGTTCAAAAAATGGAAGCCCACCAAACGTAGCCCGTGGAGTCAGGCTTTTTGGCGAAACTAACTAATAATTCCCTTCGCCGGGATGAAATCATGATATTGGTAGCGATCAGTAAAATTTTGCAACACTGTCAGTTCGTTTTGAAAAACATTACTCTCTGTAATAGAGGGTAATAAATGAAGTTGAGCCAATGGGGGAATACTCCACTCAAACAATCGAAAATGAGATTGAACTTCAACAATAAACAAAACAAACAAAAAACAGCCAAGGCACGGGCGGATTGGAGCTTTGTTAAAAACAAAAAAAACAAAATTCCAATAAACAACCTCACAGGCAACTGTGTTGGTGTTCTTTTCAACTCATAGAATTCGAAGAATTCTTAGTTGATACGTGCTGACATGTTGCAAAATATTTTGATTTTGGTGTTTCTTTGGAAAAGCCGAAAAGTGAGTGTGATTCTCATTCATATGAGAATACTAGACACTTAAAGAGTTCGGTTTTTCGCTAAAAAGGCATCATTTCAAAAACTGAGAAGCCAATTGATAATTCCCTTCGCCGGGATGAAATCATGATATTGGTAGCGATCAGTAAAATTTTGCAACACTGTCAGTTCGTTTTGAAAAACATTACTCTCTGTAATAGAGGGTAATAAATGAAGTTGAGCCAATGGGGGAATACTCCACTCAAACAATCGAAAATGAGATTGAACTTCAACAATAAACAAAACAAACAAAAAACAGCCAAGGCACGGGCGGATTGGAGCTTTGTTAAAAACAAAAAAAAAAAACAAAATTCCAATAAACAACCTCACAGGCAACTGTGTTGGTGTTCTTTTCAACTCATAGAATTCGAAGAATTCTTAGTTGATACGTGCTGACATGTTGCAAAATATTTTGATTTTGGTGTTTCTTTGGAAAAGCCGAAAAGTGAGTGTGATTCTCATTCATATGAGAATACTAGACACTTAAAGAGTTCGGTTTTTCGCTAAAAAGGCATCATTTCAAAAACTGAGAAGCCAATTGATAATTCCCTTCGCCGGGATGAAATCATGATATTGGTAGCGATCAGTAAAATTTTGCAACACTGTCAGTTCGTTTTGAAAAACATTACTCTCTGTAATAGAGGGTAATAAATGAAGTTGAGCCAATGGGGGAATACTCCACTCAAACAATCGAAAATGAGATTGAACTTCAACAATAAACAAAACAAACAAAAAACAGCCAAGGCACGGGCGGATTGGAGCTTTGTTAAAAACAAAATTCCAATAAACAACCTCACAGGCAACTGTGTTGGTGTTCTTTTCAACTCATAGAATTCGAAGAATTCTTAGTTGATACGTGCTGACATGTTGCAAAATATTTTGATTTTGGTGTTTCTTTGGAAAAGCCGAAAAGTGAGTGTGATTCTCATTCATATGAGAATACTAGACACTTAAAGAGTTCGGTTTTTCGCTAAAAAGGCATCATTTCAAAAACTGAGAAGCCAATTGATAATTCCCTTCGCCGGGATGAAATCATGATATTGGTAGCGATCAGTAAAATTTTGCAACACTGTCAGTTCGTTTTGAAAAACATTACTCTCTGTAATAGAGGGTAATAAATGAAGTTGAGCCAATGGGGGAATACTCCACTCAAACAATCGAAAATGAGTTTGAACTTCAACAATAAACAAAACAAACAAGAAACTAAGGCCACTTTTAAAGAGGTATGGAAGGTTGTTGCGCAGCAATTAAATAGTTGTGGTCCACCAGCCCATACACCAGATGAAGATGGCGCAGAGTGTGGATTCATTTTAAAGCTACAGTAAAGAGAAAATTGGCTAATAATAAGAATATTGGCTAATAATAAGAATACTTACAAGGTCCGTCGTATATTTTCTATATTTTTTGATATATACTCACCATAACTATTTCAAAAAATGATTTGTATCGAGCGTACAACATCTCCTTAATATATTAATGTCGAAAAACCCACAAAAAATATTTGTTTGGATCCGAAAATAACGAAAGTCTGGGTTTAAATCGTAAAAACCGATTTTGAGCTATATCTCAAAAACAAGAGCTGATGGAGAAAAACCGGGACCGGATTTGAAAATAACTCGCCGATTTCATCTAGAAACAACTGCAACTTCGGTTGAAACAAAAGTCCTGTTGACCAGTGTTATAGATAAATCGGTCTGAAAATGTAGCTAAAAACGTCAAAATACCGTAAATCGGGGGGTACCGTTATATGGGGGCTATACCAAAACGAGGACCTATGTCCACAACTTCTAATATATAAGTTTATTAATACTTAAGGACCCTAAATGTCAAATTATAGCTATATACCGTTATATGGGGGCTATACCAAAACGAGGACCTATGTCCACAACTTCTAATATATAAGTTTATTAATACTTAAGAACCCTAAATGTCAAATTATAGCTAAATCGGTCTGAAAATGTAGCTAAAAACGTCAAAATACCGCAAATCGGGGGGTACTGTTATATGGGGGCTATACCAAAACGTGGACCTATGTCCACAACTTCTAATATATAAGTTTATTAACACTTAAGAACCCTAAATGTCAAATTATAGCTACATCGGTCTGATAATGTAGCTAAAAACGTCAAAATACAGTAAATCGGGGGTACCGTTATAGGGGGGCTATACCAAAACGTGGACCTATGTCCACAACTTTTGTTATATAAGTTTATTGATACTTAAGAACCCTAAATGTCAAATTATAGCTAAATCGGTCTAAAAATGTAGCTAAAACCGTCAAAATACCGCAAATCGGGGGGTACCGTTATATGGGGGCTATACCAAAACGTGGACCTATGTCCACAACTTTTGTTATATAAGTTTATTGATACTTAAGAACCCTAAATGTCAAATTATAGCAAAATCGGTCTAAAAATGTAGCTAAAAACGTGAAAATACCGCAAATCGGGGGTACCGTTATATGGGGGCTATACCAAAACGTGGACCGATATAGCCCATCATCGAACTTGACCTGCCTGCAAACAAAAGACGCATTTTCCTATCTCCATTTTTGTGGATGCTAGAGTGATTACCACAGACGGACGGACGGACGGACGTGCTCAGATCGACTTAGAATTTTACCCTGATCAAGAATATATATACTTTATATGGTCGCAAATGAGTATTTCAATGCGTTACAAACGGAAAAACAAACTTAATATACCCTCCATACTATGGTGGAGGGTATAAAAACGTAAAGCAGGAGTGGCTGCATGGCTGTTGACCTACGACTTTTTAAAATCAATTTTAATGTTTCTACTATATAAAGAACAGCATCTTTTGGAAGCCGAAAATAGCATTTAAACCTAAATTATAAACAATTATTTTGATGATTGTTGGAAACAAAACATCTACTCACAATACTGATGCAGTTCTAAAGGATTCGATTTTCCTCTGAAATGTCTTCTTATAGATGCTACGTTAAATATATCCCCTCTATAATCAAAATATGGTTCCACTGAGCTTATAATTTTAGCTTGTTATCGGCGATTATTTTCTATCGCTTTACGTAATACAAATTTTAAATTTTGTCGCAGACAATGCGACACGACTCGTGTCGAAATACGGAATCGACCCATAAATTCGATTCATGGTCACGCCAAATGTATAAGTTCGATACATTGTTTTCCCCTTCCGCAGCATTACAATTAAACGCATTAATTGGCCGCTCTTTCGAGCTCAATGGGGAAATCTTCTCTGCCTTTCTTTTAGGAGTCATATTCGCCTGGTTCGGATGCTGGGAGAGAATACCTATTCTTTCCCACACTCTCTCCTAAAAGTCACATTCGCTCAGTTCGGATGCACATGGGCGCCTTCCAATGCTGCGGTCGTCGTTGTTGAACACGACCTTGTTAGAGCTATTATGCTCACTGGCAACGATACTTGCTTTTTAACTTTCGAAGAAGTCACACTCCTATTGCTATCGTTTCGTAGTCGTCACTCAAAAGGTAAACGTTTCTTGTACCAAGAAACTCATTTTTACCACCAATAAACATTGAAAATATTTGAAACTGATACACACTTGTTTTTGTTTTGTGTTTTATTTCTTCTCTTTTCATTCCTGGGATATCGACTATCTGTGGTATCACGCCGATTACTATAAAACCCCTAAACATTCCATTGAATAAAACTCTGCCATCGGGCAGTGCATTTATTTATTGAATTTTACCAAAGTACTTTTTATTGTGTCTAATAAACATCACGTAAGTATTCATATACTTGTGGTGTCTATTAGGGTTATGACTTTTTTACAACCTCATATCCCTGTATCATAGCGTGATGAGTTTTGCCATAAGATTACATAAAATTTTAATTATAAGGTGATTCGGTGAAAAAACCTCACGCACAAAATGATTTTAAAATTTGAATTTATCAAAATTATGGACAATTTCTTGAAGTCACTGAAAACAGATATATAATTGAAAATAAACTTTAGAGCCACATGAGATAATTAAAATGACATAAAATTTATTTCTCACTATTTTTCTTCATTTCTGAGAATCGTAAAAATGTCGTAAACGCTTTTATTCAAATATATAATTTTTTAACAAAAAACAAAAATTTGAAAACAAAGTGACTTTTTTCGCGACTTTTTTAATATTTGAATGTAATAAACGTTATTATAGTTATTAGTGGGCTTATATTTATTTATTTGTGCAACAAAAAATAATTTTTTGAAAAAAAAAATTTTTTCATTTCATATATTTTTTCAAAAAATTATTTTTTTTAAAATCGATTTGTGCGTGAACTTTTTTTATATTTCAATGGAATAAACGATAGCATAGTGATTAATTGGCAAAAGTTCATTCATCCCTGCTACAGGAAATCATTTTTGAGGAAAAATGTCAAAAAGTCATAACCCTAGTGTCTATATTTGCTGTGTTGTAGGTACCCAGCAAAATTTAAAAGGAGGGTTTCCATGCGATGACGTGATTTCATGGCATCTTTTGCATTGGTTCAAAGGCTAATGAAAAGATCGGATCTTTCACGACTTCGTTTGAACCAATGCGAAAGATGCCATGAAATCACGTCATCGCATGGAACCCCTTCCTTCAAATTTTGCTGGGTAGTATTCACACGGATGCAATTGTTAAGGCCATAAGCAATTATAGTGTGAATAAAGTCCTCGAAATACATCCCCCATCTATCGCAGCTGAGGAGCAAAATACCTTTTCAACTGCCCAGCCAAACCTACTCATCTAACTCCAGTGGATGTCAAATTATAGCTATATACCGTTATATGGGGGCTATACCAAAACGAGGACCTATGTCCACAACTTCTAATATATAAGTTTATTAATACTTAAGAACCCTAAATGTCAAATTATAGCTAAATCGGTCTGAAAATGTAGCTAAAAACGTCAAAATACCGCAAATCGGGGGGTACCGTTATATGGGGGCTATACCAAAACGTGGACCTATGTCCACAACTTCTAATATATAAGTTTATTAACACTTAAGAACCCTAAATGTCAAATTATAGCTACATCGGTCTGATAATGTAGCTAAAAACGTCAAAATACAGTAAATCGGGGGTACCGTTATAGGGGGGCTATACCAAAACGTGGACCTATGTCCACAACTTTTGTTATATAAGTTTATTGATACTTAAGAACCCTAAATGTCAAATTATAGCTAAATCGGTCTAAAAATGTAGCTAAAACCGTCAAAATACCGCAAATCGGGGGGTACCGTTATATGGGGGCTATACCAAAACGTGGACCGATATAGCCCATCGTCGAACTTGACCTGCCTGCAAACAAAAGACGCATTTTCCTATCTCCATTTTTGTGGATGCTAGAGTGATTACCACAGACGGACGGACGGACGGACGTGCTCAGATCGACTTAGAATTTTACCCTGATCAAGAATATATATACTTTATAGGGTCGCAAATGAGTATTTCAATGCGTTACAAACGGAAAAACAAACTTAATATACCCTCCATACTATGGTGGAGGGTATAAAAACGTAAAGCAGGAGTGGCTGCATGGCTGTTGACCTACGGCTTTTTAAAATCAATTTTAATGTTTCTACTATATAAAGAACAGCATCTTTTGGAAGCCGAAAATAGCATTTAAACCTAAATTATAAACAATTATTTTGTTGGAAACAAAACATCTACTCACAATACTGATGCAGTTCTAAAGGATTCGATTTTCCTCTGAAATGTCTTCTTATAGATGCTACGTTAAATATATCCCCTCTATAATCAAAATATGGTTCCACTGAGCTTATAATTTTAGCTTGTTATCGGCGATTATGCGACACGACTCGTGTCGACTGACAACGCGACACGACTCGTGTCGAAATACGGAATCGACCCATAAATTCGATTCATGGTCACGCCAAATGTATAAGTTCGATACATTGTTTTCCCCTTCAGCAGCATTACAATTAAACGCATTAATTGGCCGCTCTTTCGAGCTCAATGGGGAAATCTTCTCTGCCTTTCTTTTAGGAGTCATATTCGCCTGGTTCGGATGCTGGGAGAGAATACCTATTCTTTCCCACACTCTCTCCTAAAAGTCACATTCGCTCAGTTCGGATGCACATGGGCGCCTTCCAATGCTGCGGTCGTCGTTGTTGAACACGACCTTGTTAGAGCTATTATGCTCACTGGCAACGATACTTGCTTTTTAACTTTCGAAGAAGTCACACTCCTATTGCTATCGTTTCGTAGTCGTCACTCAAAAGGTAAACGTTTCTTGTACCAAGAAACTCATTTTTACCACCAATAAACATTGAAAATATTTGAAACTGATACACACTTGTTTTTGTTTTGTGTTTTATTTCTTCTCTTTTCATTCCTGGGATATCGACTATCTGTGGTATCACGCCGATTACTATAAAACCCCTAAACATTCCATTGAATAAAACTCTGCCATCGGGCAGTGCATTTATTTATTGAATTTTACCAAAGTACTTTTTATTGTGTCTAATAAACATCACGTAAGTATTCATATACTTGTGGTGTCTATATTTGCTGTGTTGTAGGTACCCAACAAAATTTAAAAGGAGGGGTTCCATGCGATAACGTGATTTCATGGCATCTTTTGCATTGGTTCAAAGGCTAATGAAAAGATCGGATCTTTCACGACTCCGTTTGAACCAATGCAAAAGATGCCATGAAATCACGTCATCGCATGGAACCCCTTCCTTCAAATTTTGCTGGGATGTTTTTGCACGGCCTGGGAATAGAACCGCAGACCTTATAAGTGCCAGGCGGGCGTGCTTACCATTGCACCACGGTGTTGTTGTTATTGTAACAGTGTTTATTATTATGTTTGTATGTTTGTTCTTCTGTTCAATCTGGCTCTGGGTCTATCTCCAGTTCCAGGAAAGTGGCTGCTTCGATGGGATGTAACCACAGATCCACTGGAGTTAGATGAGTAGGTTTGGCTGGGCAGTTGAAAAGGTATTTTGCTCCTCAGCTGCGATAGATGGGGGATGTATTTCGAGGACTTTATTCACACTATAATTGCTTATGGCCTTAACAATTGCATCCGTGTGAATACTACCCAGCAAAATTTGAAGAAAGGGGTTCAATGCGATGACGTGATTTCATGGCATCTTTTGTATTGGTTCAAACGAAGTCGTGAAAGATCCGATCTTTTCATTAGCATTTAAACCAATGCAAAGGAAGTCGTGAAAGATCCGATCTTTTCATCAGCATTTAAACCCATGCAAAGGAAATCGTGAAAGATCCGATCTTTTCATCAGCATTTGAACCCATTCCATCGATCCAATGAGATGAATTTTGTGTTTTAATTTATAAAATTTTTTTCTAAATATATAAGATTAATTATTTACAATAGGCTTGATGTTGTCGGAGACTCGAAATCACAACCAACGTTGTTAAAACTCTCGTCGTAATGATAATGTCATTGCAAAGGGTTGGCGAAAATAACATGCCAAAGCATTGGTGGAAATGACATGCAAAAGAATTGGTGAAAATGACATGTCAAAGCATTGGTGTAAATGACATGCTTTGGATCCAAAAATGAATAGCATCTTTTGGGGTCCACGCTCATATAAAATTCATCGATGAAGATGCTAAAAAGATGACATGCCAGCTCACTTCCACCGTGATTGAATGACATCTTTGCATCGAACATTTTGCTGGGTATTTAAACCTGCTTGATATGCCTGTTGATCTAGGGGTTCTCTCCTATATTGTTGGACCTCCCTCTCTAAAGCATGAATATCCTTCCTGATATGCCTGAATGTGTCGGGCATAGGCAGCAGATGGTGATTGGGATGGCTCTCACGGTAACACCCAAGCAAGTACTGCAACGAAAGCATCTCAACGAAAGCTCATCACGCTCATTTGCTAATCCCGTCGCCTCTGCTGGGAAGTTTGGTCTTACTTCGGGTATTCGACCAGCAGGGATATGGCGAGCTGCTGCAGCTGTGATGATGTCTCGGAACGTCCTTTTCGCCACGGTGGCACCCATTAACACAAATTATAAAATTTCTCCGTTAAATTCAACCGCAACTGAGATTACTTCCTCCGCTGCGCATTTTATGGCGACGCAATTTATTTTGCTTCGTCATCCAAAGTGTTTTTTATATACATAGTCCTCCGCAACGTTCGCAACTTTAGTTGGTATTTCTTTATTTTATAACAAATTCTTAGATATTAATACAATCTTTTTTGTATTTGGAATAAATGATGTCGCTGGTTGTAGGTATCAACAAACTTGCTTGCTAGTGGACTGCATCGAAAAATGTAGTAAAATCATCACTCTTTATTTTATTTACTCTTCATTTTTTATTTACTTAATAATGCAAAAGCTGAAGGCAGCCAAATAATTACATTACAGTAAGTTCTACTTTAATTCAATGGATCATACAACATGATTTCAAGCAATTAATATTAAATGTAAACTTAACAATTTAAAACCAAGAATTTGGTTCCCCAATGTATAAAAAATCCAAACTGAGGAAAAAAATGTATATACATATATCGTCACCATAAATGCCGGAAGACGTAACCCACAAAAATAAAACTTTACAGGAGAAGCAAAAAACGTTATAAAATGAAAACGGTGTTATAAAATATCGAAAAATTTTAGTATCGTGGTTTAAGACAGAGAAGAAATATATTTTTTGAAAAAAATTACATTTTTTCCAGAATGTTAGAAGCTGTGTGGGTTACGTCTTTTGGTATTGTATTTTTCTGAAATACTAAAAGACGTAACCTACAATTTATTGAGTATACATTTGAAGAAACTAGTATAAATGAAAAATTATAAACAAATTAGGACTGGTTTATTGGCCTACGCGGTTAAGCGAACTTTAAACTAGCCATCTGACGGTGTTGGGTTCAATTCCCAGTCTTGACGTTGATATTTCAATGGACCACAATTAGGTGAACTGTTTATTCCAACCATCACTATAACTACTTATAATTTCAATTGTATTAGACGATATTAAATCTGGAATATTATATTTATTGTTGTATTTAAGTCAATTTATTGACAGAATATAGTTCATATAAATTAAGTGATCTGTAACAGTTTAAATGTAACTTTTAATTGTCATAAGGAATGTTGTCATAAAAGTAATGACAATCACTTGGAATTAAGCGTTTTAAGTCTTGCAGGTGTTGAAATTTCTTTCTTGAAACTTTTAGCCTTTGTGTGTACATCTGAGGAGGATTCACTGCCTCAAAATTTGTCGGACTTCTCTATGGTAGAATCTGCTACTCGTCTTTGATATCAAGTTTAAAAAAGATTATACTGCTATGATCAAAAGCCAATGCTCGCAGTGACTGTAGGATTTCCTGTCTTTTTGTATAATCCAAACCAATACAGAAAATTTGCGTTTTTGTCTTGACCTATTCGATTATTACAATCAGTTGATCTCTATTCAACCATGGGTTAGTTGACCAGACCATCTTTTGCAAATTTACAGCCTAATCGTATCCGTATTTAAAGAATACATCTTTGTACTAGAACGACGTGAATTTTGACCACTTACACGTTTTCGTATCAACGTCTCAAATTTTGAACATTTCCGTTCGTTCTTTCTCTTGGAAAAATGAACAATATCGGGACGAGCATTGCCTTCCGAATAACCACTTCCTTTTTTCCGGTTAAATATATTGTTTTCCATATGTGCGTTTTAGATGTTTATTTAAATCAGGGCATAGGGATTCTGTCATCATCTTCAATTATTTCAATTATGGATTTTTTCTGTAAGACCAGTAAACACCGTCTAAAGTCAAAGTTATTGCTTTAAAAATTAACTAAAAGAATGGTCTTTGTGATTTTTGAAAAAAGCTAGCATTCTTGAGATATGATATCCTAAGAGTCAAATTACACATATGGAGAAATAAGCCGAGTAAAACACAAAACTGTTAAAGTAACTACACCATGTGATAGGTATTTCCATAAGCTTTCATACCTTACCCATTTTGTAGTAATCGGTTCAGTAGAACTGGGTCTAACCCGGTTTTGAACCTGGACTTTCGGGTCAAATAACCGGTTAACCGAATCCGCCCCGTGGAAATTATACATTAACTCAATAAGCCCTCCCTCTGGCATTATAATTGCTGCAAATATCAAAGAATACATTGTTTGTACTGCTGTTTAGTTTTGAAATAATGTGGGTTACGCCTTTTGTGTTCTATGAAAATTACAGTATGCTGTTACGTCTATTGGCATTTCTTGAATAGGATCGTTATTATTAAACGTAGAAGCTTGAAATTTTGCCAGAGCATGTATTTTAGCTTAATATATCAGATTCCATCAAAAAACGAATTTCCATTTCCATGTCGGTTACGTCTTCCGGCATTTATGGTGACGATATGTATGTTAACAGTAATAAGCATACAAAATGTATAAATCAACTAAGAGAACTACTATACTTGGTGCCACTATTGTTGATAACTTATCAGACCTGATTTAAAACAAAATCTGTATATTTTTGTTTAAATACATGTACCGTGTACGAAAATGTGCACAATAATGGAGGAAGCTGGTTCCAAATACGTGCAACTCTAATAATATACGATCGCTCAAATATCGAAGAGGTAAATCGAGGTATAATTAGCTGTGTATGTCGCGTTGAATGGGAAAAGTGAAACTTTGTAAGCAATAAATCGGGGCAATTAGTACAAATCATCTTGTAAAACGTTATCATTAAACGTTGACTAACGTAACTGTCAAACGGTACACCAAAAAACATTAGAGAGTAGCTCGTGACATGGTCACAACGCTTCGATTTATAAACAAAGCGCAAAACCATGTTGTAAAGCTTCTCAATCCTCTTCAAATTCCCTTGGTTAGTGCCAGAAATAACCTCAATGCAGTAGCTAAGCCGAGACATCAACAAAGCAAAAGCAAGTTGCTTACGAACAGACAGTGGCAAATACATATTATTGCAGTATAACCTACGCAATGTGGACATAACAACAGAATGAAGATATGTGATGTGACTACTAAACGTCAGCCTATTATCAATTATGCTTCCCAAACATTTCATCTTTTCTACAAATACTATATTTAACCCATTCAAATAAATACGAATGGAAGAACTACCATTGCACTACCATTTTAGCTGGGATCAGTACCATTGTAAAGCTTATGGAATAATACAGGTATGTGATGGAAACCGGATCGACTCGATTTCCCATAAATCGAAATCATATATTTCGAATTTCGAACCTCCATTATTCGTGAAAGGAAACCACAGAATTTTTTGTTCATTTTACACCGAAAAACATAAAGATTTTTATGATATAAGTTTTGTTCCTTTACTTTTTTAATGGTAAGGGTGGTAAAAGAGAAAAGTGTCAAAGTTGCTCAAAATTGCTCTCTCATGAACATTTTTACCAGAAAAGTAAAGGAACGGAAAAATGGTATATCTGGCAGCAATGTCAAAAAGAAACATAAAAAAATCAATTTTCGTCTTTTATTTCACAGTTTTTAATTTAGTTTTGTCAGCTTTCGACTTTTTCTTCTGTTTATCGTCTATTTGTGAAATAATCGTCAAACAAAAGTCGAAAAACCAGTTCTGCCATTTTTTACCTGCAGAAATTTTGCTGGTAGCCTGTGGTAGAAGAGAAAGCCATTTTCGCTCTCTCTCCACTCTCAGTCTCTTAAAAATTGCTTCCAGTTTTGCCACTTTTCGGGGTTAAGGAACGCTTTGCAGGTTAAAAATGGTAACAAATGGGAAAAATGGTAACCTCAGGTAAGTAAAGGAACACAGCTAAAATTTATGATCATTTTTATAATTCATTCGATCAAATTTCAATGGACAAAAACAATGCACCAGGGTTTAAAATGCTAACGCCATATTAGCAAAAGCGCCAAATATTTATTTATTTTCGAACTGAGCCTGTATAGGCTATGTGTTCCCAGAAGTACAATAAATTGTTACAAAAAAAAAAAATACAAAATTAAAACCCTAACCCTAACGCACATTTTTTTGACAAAAAGTAACAAAGCTGAAGCGATTAATAAAACAAACAGTGACAAATTGCCAATGACGACAAAGAGAGAAAAATGTTTTTTTAAGACAGTTCATTGAGATAGGTAATTAATCTTTTTTTAAAAGTTTGTTGAGAAATAGAAAACGTTTTCATATTGGGTGGCAACGAGTTCCACAATCTAGCAATTCGGATGGAAAAGGAATTCTCGAAAATACTTGTGGTAAAGTAATTTATTTGAACTTAAGAGTTTCTAGAAGACGATAGAAACTGGAAAAACGGCAGGAGATATGAAGGTTGTCCATGTTTAATTAAATTAAAAAAGAAACAGAGGCATCGCATTTCAAGGAACCGTTCAAACGATGTGCCTAAAATTAGATAGGAAAACTGAGAATAATTATTTCTGCAGCGTCTACCATACACAAATTTTAATATTTTATGATAGCAGGATATAAGTTTATATTATTCCTGGTGGTACCCAATATTACCTCAACACCACGCATGCGCTAACATATACTTAATTTGTGTAGGCAAGATAACATTAAGACTGTAGAGCTTTTTTAGAATTAAATTCAATTTTGAGCAAATGTGAGATATGTGAGAAGAGAACCGAAGATCATTGTCGAGGGTGAACCCAAGAGAAGAGAACAAATTGGAGGAATTAATAACATTATTTTGAACAGATATGCTGTATGTATCGAAATTACGCGAGTTATTGAAGACCATAAATTTAGTTTTATTAATGTTAATGGTTAATTTATTGGTGATTGCCCACTCACAGATGCGACCGATATCGCCATCTAGCTCAGATAAACAATCATCAACAGTACCAGAACACGTATGATATATTTGAAGATCGTCGGCATAAATCGCTATATCAGCACTTTGGACAGAATGACACACATCATTCACATACAACATAAACAGTAATGGGCCCAGAATAGATCCCTGTGGAACCTCTTGCACCTATTGGACAAAATCCCGACCGGCGATCATTAGACTGCACATATTGAGTGCGTTCAGAAAGAAGATAGATCCCTGTGGAACCCCTGCACGTATTGGACAAAATCCCGACCGGCGATCATTAGACTGCACAATGTGCAATATGTGCAGTGCACATATTGAGTGCGTTCAGAAAGGATCGATGAGCTGGACACATTGAATTGATGGTAAAGTTTAGAGCAAAGTACGGCGTGATCACCGGAGTCAAATGCCTTACTTAGATCCAGAGAAGCTAGTATTGTAGGATTTTTGCGATCAAGACTCCGCCTTATGTCATCTGTAAGCTTTATCATAAGTGATGTGGTACTATGATGTTTTCTAAATCCAGATTGACGGGGATCTATCAGGGAATATCGATTTAGATGCCCCATCAACTGATCTTTAATTAGCAATTCAAAAACTTTGGACAACGCTGGGAGAATAGAAATAGGGCGATAATCTGAACAACTAAGTCCAGAGGTACCTTTCTTGCGAATAGGAGTAAAGCTGAAAACAGATACAACGTTTGATTAAAGTTTTGCGTTGGGCGTCGAGAAAAAAACAACAACAACAGGGCGACGACGACACCAAAGTCCAGCGTTTATCTGTATGTCGGCATATATTTCAAATGAATTTGAATTTTTCGGCATCATGCCCAACAGTGTAAAAACGGCCAAAACGACACAAAACTTTACCCAAACGTTGTATGTGTTTGTAATTATTACTAATGTTGCAGATTTTGACAATTGTATAAAGGAAAAGTTGCTGAAAAAACTGTTTCAGCAACATTTAGTAAGTAAAAAGACACACCTATTGTTGCTATAATAAAGTCGATGGTCAGACTAGCAAGGTTTCTTGAAACCAATTTCGTTAAAGTTTCTTTTCAAGTTTCGTTAGTGTCCACACACGTTAACGTGAAATTTAAGATTTTTGCGTGTCCCTTTATTTTACCGTTCGCGTTTGTTGTGTTTCTCATACCAATAAATCAAAACAAACATAAATAAACTAAAAAACAACACAAAATAATTAACATTAATAATTAAATTAATATTAATAGCTAAATTTTGTCTATTTCATTAATAAAATGTTTTTGTTAAATCTTTTTATGCTTGTTTTGTTGTTAACGTTGGCTTGAGAAAATAACAATGAAAGAAAATGGAAGAAAAAAATATTGCAACGAACAACAAGAAGAGGCAACACAACAAACACAGAAAACCATGTACATAGGTTTCACTACTTCATACCCCTCGCCTAAAAACTTGACGTCGCCATATTGAAATCGTGCTAGTCTGACCATCGACAAAAAAGCATCGGACACGCATACTCATATATTGCAGCACACACATCAGAAAACAGAATAAGCAACAAAGTTTCAACGGCTTATACTATGTTTACATTTACGAAATCCACTCGATTTCAACTGTCAATTCCATTGCTCAAACGTCAAATGAAATCCAATCGATTTCAAATGAGTTTTTATTTGACGTATACGCAAAGGAATTGACAGATGAAATCGAGTGGATTTCGTAAATGTAAACATAGTACTAGCCATGTTTTCAGCAAACAATTGTTTTTGAGATCAGGGTTACCAGTATAATGCATTAAAAATCACGATAAAATTAATTCCACTTTTTCGTTCAAAGGACAGGTGAATTTTTGATGAAGCCGTTCAAAATACATATATTTTTTATTTTTAAATAATAGTAATTAGTATTTTTTAGGTTCTACCATATTATGGGGGCATTTTGACATTAAGGGGACGATTATGCATTGCCAGTAAACTTGAGTTTCGTTGTCAATTGTCAGCACAACTGAGATGAAATGATGTATTATTGATGTCAACCCAACTGAGTTGTCCATAAACGTGTTATCGATCAGTGTTTTGTCAAACTTGTGAACACTATATTAAGGCAAAAGGCACAATTCGCAAATAAAAATATTTTAAAATGATAAGTTCAGTCGAATTATGGCTGACTTCATAAATGCAGTTTTTACATTGCAGATATTGACAAAATCGTAAAAAAGACGAATCAAATATGATTGGCAACACTGACGTTGTCAAAAAAGAGAAATGTCATTTTGCTGCATTAATGAACGCACACATTGCTTTACTATCTTGATACAAATCATACATTTATAAACAATTATAATAAAGAAAGGAGGCGTCGCCGTAAATTAGCATGTTTACGAAACACTTTATTTATTCGTCTTTGCTAAATAGAATTGTTGGGTCAATTTGCTTAATTTCCTTCATCATCTGTTTTCAAAGTGTATTCCTTTTTTCTTCTTTCTCATGTCTCAAACGAACTTCCAACATTAACTTTCTTCTTTCGTGACTCCGTCTTTTAACACATATAAAAATTTTAACAATTTTGAAAATAAATGTATTATATTAAATAATTACCACAAATCCGTCATTTCTAATTGTTTCTTATGTATTTCTTGTTTTCTTCGCAAATATCAGTTCGCATAACAGTACTAAAGAAATGTCAATTATTGTGCAGTCTAAAGGCGGCGGCACATACGGCGCGTTGAGCGTCGCGTTACAGCAACCACATGAAAAATTCAAGAATAAACTTGGCATCACTTACAAATTTTTCATGTGGTTGTTGTTTTTAACGCGTGACGCGACTCACAACGGACCGTATGTGCCGGGGCCATAAGTGGTAAAACTGAACAAATTTGTCAATTACTGCGCAATGTGACGTGTCGCGCGACATTTATGAAGTCGCGACGATGTCATTTGACGCATCACACTGCATTTATGAAGTCAGCCTATTTTTTGATGATGAAGAAAATGTACAGGACATGACATCTATTAGAAGAAATTTGAGGGACACGTCGAATTTATTGGAATTGCAATCTGCACTGTAAGTTGAAGCTCATGTTGGAAAGATCTGTATAATCGTTAAATTATTTTATTTTTTCAAAATAGTCTGGCTTAATCCCATTGTTGTTGTTCTAATATTTTAAAACAACTAGTTTATTAGTGGAAAAGATTTGGCATTGTTCGCCAAGGGTAAGGCAGGGAATACTATAGTTTCGGTCCACGCCACTGGATGTCATCAGTTCCCTTATTTCTTGTTTGTGGATATTCTCCACCGAAGTTATTTTTCAATAACTTCTTCAACAAGAAACTTTTTATACCCAAACATCAATCGTCAGCTCGAAGTATAAAGGTAAGCAAAGAACATATTTATTTACAAATACATTTATTTACATACATATTTAAGTTCTTTATTTACATACATATTTAAGTTCTTTATTATTATTTAATAGTTTTATGTATGTCAGCAACAACTATAATTTCATTGTTTACATTATGCAGGTTAATAACCCAAATAAAGAAACAACTCGATTGGTTTCACATTGCATGGGTTATTGGCTGAAGTAAATTTATTTCCTATTTAGTAATGCTTAGTTTACATTTTTACCATAGCAGTTAAGTTAATCAAAATGTATAAATACTAATTAGCAATAAAGAATCTAGGTAGTTTAAGAAAGATAGTTAAAGAAATGTCAATTATTGTGCAGTCTAAAGGCGGCGGCACATACGGCGCGTTGAGCGTCGCGTTACAGCAACCACATGAAAAATTCAAGAATAAACTTGGCATCACTTACAAATTTTTCATGTGGTTGTTGTTTTTAACGCGTGACGCGACTCACAACGGACCGTATGTGTCGGGGCCATAAGTGGTAAAACTGAACAAATTTGTCAATTACTGCGCAATGTGACGTGTCGCGCGACATTTATGAAGTCGCGACGATGTCATTTGACGCATCACACTGCATTTATGAAGTCAGCCTATTTTTTGATGATGAAGAAAATGTACAGGACATGACATCTATTAGAAGAAATTTGAGGGACACGTCGAATTTATTGGAATTGCAATCTGCACTGTAAGTTGAAGCTCATGTTGGAAAGATCTGTATAATCGTTAAATTATTTTATTTTTTCAAAATAGTCTGGCTTAATCCCATTGTTGTTGTTTTAATATTTTAAAACAACTAGTTTATTAGTGGAAACGATTTGGCATTGTTCGCCAAGGGTAAGGCAGGGAATACTATAGTTTCGGTCCACGCCACTGGATGTCATCAGTTCCCTTGTTTCTTGTTTGTGGATATTCTCCACCGAAGTTATTTTTCAATAACTTCTTCAACAAGAAACTTTTTATACCCAAACATCAATCGTCAGCTCGAAGTATAAAGGTAAGCAAAGAACATATTTATTTACAAATACATTTATTTACATACATATTTAAGTTCTTTATTTACATACATATTTAAGTTCTTTATTATTATTTAATAGTTTTATGTATGTCAGCAACAACTATAATTTCATTGTTTACATTATGCAGGTTAATAACCCAAATAAAGAAACAACTCGATTGGTTTCACATTGCATGGGTTATTGGCTGAAGTAAATTTATTTCCTATTTAGTAATGCTTAGTTTACATTTTTAACATAGCAGTTAAGTTCATCAAAATGTATAAATACTAATTAGCAATAAAGAATCTAGGTAGTTTACAAGAAATTGTAAAGCTATCTAGGTTTACACAATTCAAGTGTTGTGTATATCCGCCTTTTATTTACATTATTAATCATTTCTGGTGACCCCGACGTGATCTCACTTATAAATTTCTTACTTCCCCCCACCAGTGGTAAGGAACTTGAAACACTTATTTGTGAGAGTAAGGCATTTAGTCCTTACAGCAACCAGAAGCGTGCCTTATATCAGAAGGTCGCACAAATCCAAAAAAAGCCCTCCAACAAGTCAAGTAACCAGAGTCGTCTGGTATTCAAGCAAACAGAGAGGGTTTAACCAAAGTGAGCCGAATCATCGGAATTCTAGTAACTATGAGGAGCTAGAAACCGTCACGATGGATCTGTCAGGAATGATCTCGGAGCAACAAGCAGCAATCGCCGAATTGAGGAAGGCGATTTCGAATGTAAAGAAGGCTCCAATAGAGAGAAGAACTGTGGAGTTCTACACGAAGAAATTGGGGGAGTTGGAAGCACTCTGGGTGAGATAGACCGGAATGAGAACAAGATACGAGCGGATCCGGCAGCAGAGTCACAACTCCATGTTTCAAATGACGTGCACAAGGTCATTGGAGAAGAATATAGAGCTGCTGTTGACGCCATACAGGAGGAGATACACAAAGGTAAAGAAGCAGGAACTCAAAAACCACTCCCTGCAGTAAGGGAAATGGAGATGCAGAAACAACCCAGCGGATATAGTATGACCAGCAACATGGCTGCATTAGTAAGACGTCAGAGGACTCTAATGCAGTCAATCCAAACGTTAATAAGGGGCAGCACAGGTTAAGCTGCGCCTGTCAAACGATGGCTTCAATTAAGCGATTGTGGGCAAATGTGGAAGACATCCACTTCAAGATGTACGAGAGTTTTGACGACCCAACAGTGGTTGGGTACGATGCATCAGCATACGTTCTCTTGGAAGAAGAGACATTAAAATTTAAGGAGAAGATATCGACGCTGTCACAGGTCGATCGCCCATCATCTCAGCAGAGATCAGGCGATAAATTGGCAAATCAAGTTAACCTGCCAAAGATTACAATCCCTCAGTTCAATGGGGATTACTCGAAGTGGCAGACATTTTCGGACATCTTTGGGAAAATGATCAACGAACAAGCATTGCCGCTGGTACAAAAGATGTGGTACCTCAAGGCGAATGTGACTGGAGAAGCCGAGAAGCTCATAAGGCACCTCGAGTTGACGGAGGCGAATTACCACATAGCCTGGACGACTCTACAGGAACGATACAATAACAAGAGAGCTCAAGTTTCAACTATACTTGAGAGAATTTTAAGCTTGCCTAACATGTCAGGCGATTGCAGATCAGTGAAAGACTTTCATGACAGTCTTCATGAGTCGCTTTTAGCACTGGAGGGCCTTGGAATAAAGTCAAAAGAATGGGATCCACTCTTAATCCACATCCTGACAAAGAGGATGGACAAGACGACTCATGTGTTGTATGAGCTGTCGATTGTCAATTCCAAGGAGCTTCAAACGATGGATCATTTCATGAAATGCCTGAAGGGTCGCTTCGAATCATTAGAAGCAGTCAACGGTGTTCAAAAGAGTAAGCCAACAGCTACGTCTGCTTCAACAACAACCCGAAAATGTTACACGTGCAAAGGTGACCATCCACTTTACTATTGCAAACAGTTCTTGGCAAAGACCGCGCCCGAAAGACAGAAATGAGTTGCTAGGAACAAGATGTGCTGAATTGCTTTAAGGAGGACCATCAGGCAAAGACGTGTACAAGTGGGACATGCAGGAAGTGTCAACAGAAGCACAATACACTTCTACATTTCTCCACGAAGACACAAGCAGAAGAGAAGACAGCAGTAACGTCAACTCAGCAATCACCTACAGTAGCATCGGCAAATAGAGCTCAGTCATACGTACTCCTAGCAACCGCACGAGTAGCAATTAAGGCCAATAATGGAAGGAGCTATGAATTTGAGGCGATGTTGGATTCCGGCTCACAGATTAATTTGGTATCAGAACGGCTAGTGCGGAGATTGGGTATTGAAACAATTCAAGCGACTCTCGCTATCGAAGGAGTTGGCGGAAGGTCAAGAACAGCAAACCACAGAGTCAATGTGGAGATTCAGTCACTAACAAGCAAATTCCGAGCGCGCCTAGAAGCTTTTGCATTACCAAACATAGTTCCACCGCAACCAAGCACTGACATCGACGTCACGTCATGGCCTATCCCAGAGAACATAAAGCTAGCGGATCCACACTTTTTCCAAACGGGCAGAATTGACGTACTACTTGGAGCAGAGTTTTATTTCAATTTGATTTTATCACAAGAAATTCGGATGTCCAAGGAGCTTCCTATATTGAAGAACTCGAAGCTAGGATGGATTGCTAGTGGAAAGGTACATGCTGAATCAGGAACGGTTACTTGTGCTGTTTTTGGAGAAGAGGAACGTGTTCTGGAAGAGTTGTTAAAGCAGTTTTGGGAACAAGATGATGTTGGTGAGGACCAGAAGTTGACACTAGCAGACGAAAGGTGTGAAAGTCACTTTAACCAACACACTACAGTCAATGAGAGTGGTCGATTTGTGGTGCGACTACCATTTTCAGATGATACAGAAAAGATATCAGAGTCGCTGAATATTGCTGCTTCCAGATTCTTCGCTCTGGAGCGTCGGTTAGCAAAAGATGCAAATCTTCGCGAGCAGTATGCGAAGTTTATGAAGGAGTACGCAGAAATACAACCAAGAAAATACAACCAAGAGAGGTGCGCGGCAGTCATTACTACATTCCGCATCATTGTGTCCTGCGTCCAGATAGCAGTACGACAAAGCTCAGGGTAGTGTTCGATGCGTCCTGCAAGTCATCGTCTGGATGGTCGCTCAATGATATTTTACATTCAGGTCCCAAGGTGCAAGGAGACCTGTTTGGGATGCTGTTGCGATTTAGATTACCGCGATTTGTGTTCACGACGGATATCGAGAAGATGTACAGACAAGTACTAGTGGACACGAGGGATCAGCTGGTCGTATGGAGGAGTTCCCAGACAAGGAGCTCGAGCACTACATGTTAAATACATTAACATATGGTACGACTTGTGCCCCGTATCTTGCTACGAGATGTCTGAAAAAACTAGCAGATACAAATTTGCATAAATATCCATAGGGTGCCCCAGCACTTCAGCGAAATTTCTATGTTGACGATGGCATGTGCGGATCCGACAGCTTAACGACCGCAATGGAGATGCAGAGTGATCTGAATATGTTGTTGTCAGAAGCAGGATTCAGATTGCGAAAGTGGTGTGCCAACCACTTAAAACTGTTACATGGAGTCCCACCAGAGGATAGAGAAGTAGACCTCGACTTCGATAATTTCTCAACCAAGGTGCTGGGGTTGACATGGATTCCCCAAGCGGACCGATTTTGCCTGAAGAGTAATATGAGCGAATGCAGTGTCGTAACTAAGCGCAAAGTAACATCTGTTGTGTCCGCAGCAAAGATCTTTATTCAGCAGTTATGGAAGAATAAAATTGGCTGGGATGAGGAACTGTCAGCAGAATTGACATCCTATTGGTTATCGTTTCGAGAGAGTTTGAAGATGCTAAATTATTTCAAGTTACCCAGACATATGTTTAATGGAGAGAAACCAGCGAGGATTGAGATCCATACATTTGTGGATGCTTCAGAAAGGGCGTGTGGAGCAGTGATGTATCTGCTGGCTAAGTTGGCAGACGGAAGGCATATATGGTCTGTTCCAGTACTACACATTTCTACACATTTTTACTCCGATAACCGATTTTTCCTTTATGTTATCGAAAAAAATAGTAAAAATGTGTAGAAATGTGCAGTGCTGGAACAGACCAATAGTTAGGCTCCTTTGTTCAAAATCAAAAATTGCGCCTATAAAAGAGATCACGTTGCCACGGTTGGAGCTTTGTGCCGCTGAGTTGGGAGCAAAACTTACCTCAAAGGTCAAAACAGAGTTAGGTTACGAAGATTTGAAGACTATTTATTGGTCAGATTCGGAAATTACGTTGTACTGGATTAACTCGGAACCATCATCCCTGAAGACGTTTGTTGCCAACAAGGTGAAACAGATCCAAGACAGGTCGCTTAGAACTCAATGGCGACATGTGGGTACAAAAGACAATCCTGCAGATTTTATTTCCAGAGGTATGAAGCCGGATCGTCTGTCAGGATGTTTGATGTGGTTTTATGGACCCACATTTCTACACGGAATCGCATAGCTCTGCCCGGAACCCTTTTCGAAGAATGGAGAAAATCAGACCGATTTTGAGTTCAAGGTAAAGTCTACGGTGTCAGCAGTAGCCTCACAGAGCGGGTTGCAGGATATGATTTATGGAATAAATCACAGGAATTCATTTAGCCGATTACAGCAAATTATCGGTTATGTCTTGCGATTTGCCGAAAGGGTAAAAGGACGCAAGGATGGGTGCTCGACAGAAGTGCTAACCCCCATGGAATTGAGTCGATCGATGCAGCTAATTGTCAAGACTATTCAGGTGTCGGATTTCGCGAAGGAAATACAGCAGTTGAGAAAGCATGGAGCATTGGACAAATCAAGTTCCATACACAGCTTAACTCCGTTTTTGGATGAAAAGGGAATACTGAGAGTCGGTGGCAGGTTGGAAGAGGCAACCTTAGCATACGACGCAAAACACCCGATGTTGTTACCATACAACGATCCGATTGTGAAACTCGTCCTGGACATGATTCATCGGGAGAATGATCACTGTGGCTCCCAATTACTACTTGCACCATCAAGACAAAGGTTCTGGATTATAAAAGGGAAGGCTATGGCACGGAACATTGTGCAAAATTACATGAAGTGCACCCGAGCAAAACCAAAGTTATACAGTCAAATCATGGGGAATCTCCCACCTAGCAGAGTCACGCCAGCAAGGCCGTTTATTGTATCAGGCGTTGACTATTGTGGGCCTTTGTGGGTCCACTACAAAATACGAGGAAAGAGACCACATAAGGTTTACATTGCTGTGTTTGTCTGTTTCGCAACAAAGGCTGTGCACTTGGAAATAGTGACCGATCTGACTACGGAGGCATTCATGGGTGCGTTGAAGAGATTTGTCGCTCGTCGTGGCAAATGTCAAACGCTGTATTCAGACAATGCGATGAACTTTGTAGGGGCCAAGAATCAGCTCGACGAATTGAATCAGGCGGTATTTGGAGAGGACGGCCAGAAGAAAATAGCCGACACATGCGCAAGGGAAGGGATAGATTTCCAATTTATTCCCCCAAGAGCTCCACAGTTTGGTGGTCTATGGGAAGCTGCGGTGAAGTCAGCAAAGCAGATGTTACTTCGCACCACAACTAGCGCGTCATTGACTCACGAAGAATTGGAGACGGTCGTCGTCGAAATAGAGGCAATACTGAACTCCAGACCGCTTACTCCTATTTCTAACGACCCGAATGATCTAACAGCGTTAACGCCTGGACATTTTCTTGTGGGGGAACCTTTAACGGCTCAGGTTGATCCGTCAGCCAGTCAGTCATCTACTTCATTGAAAGGCAGATGGAAGATAGTATCCCAAATTAAGCATGACTTCTGGAGACGTTGGTCTACGGAGTATCTAACTACTCTGCAAGAAAGACGGAAATGAAGCACACCATCTCCAAACATTGAGCCTGGGCAATTGGTCATCATTAAGGAAGACAATGTACCTGTAATGTGGCCGCTAGGCAGAATAACCCGAACGTACAAGGGAAATGATGGAGCCGTCCGAGTAGCTGATATAAAGACGCAGAGCGGAGAAGTTAAGCGGGCTATAAACAGGTTAGCTCCCTTAATGAAGGATGAAAATGTGCCTCTTCCAACGTTAAAGAACGTAAGTAGTGGTGAAGGACCATTGTCAAAGCGATTTAAGCCGTCAAGCAGCATGTTGATGTCAACAATATTTATGGCTTTGCTATTCCTGCATTATGCCTATGTCAGTCGTTCAGCGTACGTAATTATGAAAATAAGCCTGGAATTTACTTCGAAGGCATCGGAGTTACTAAGGTCGTAACAGCAGAGTGGAAACTAATAACTTACTATGACATTTCCACGTTTTGGGCAGACAGACTTTTCGTCTGGGATAAGAGCCCTTCAGGAGTTGTGCAGACGTTCAGGTGAAAATCGAAGCTGCGAGATTGTTTCAGAGGCTCTGGTTCAAGACCAGAAACAGCTACAAACTGGTACTTTGCACGTCTTTCCCAGGCGAGGGGCGCTGAACATAGTTGGAAACCTTGCGAACTCCTTATTTGGTGTTTTGGATTCTGAATATGCGGAGCAAATGGCTGTGACAATTGAGAAGGCAAATAAAGACAAGCAACATCTACTTGAGCTGCTAAGGAACTAGACATCTATTATTGATTCAACAATTAATATCATTAGAATGGATGAAGGGGCGAGTCAAAGGACTTTTAGCGACATCCAAGCTGAAATGAATCTTCTAGCTAATAAGGTGAAAAAGGAGGAAGATGTTGCAAAGGCAACACAGTCAATTGTTTTCCTTATCTCGCAGCTCATGCTACTGTCATCTAAGTTGAAACATGTAGAAGACAACATTATCGACGTGTTAACAGATGCTCATCACAATCATATAAGCCCATTGCTACTGACCCCACGTCAGTTGTTGAGCGAGCTCCAAACCATCAAGGCTCATATTCCACCATCTCGTGCTCTACCTATTCAAGAAGAGAACTTGACAGAGTTCTTAAAATCAGTTCATCTCAATCTCAATAAAGTCAGCCGTATTGGCAGTCAACGCTCATCGGGACGAGTTCATATCTCTCACAGCAGATTAAATGCACAGTTGCATCCATACTACGAACGACGTTTTTATCTGCAACAAACAAGCAAAATTCAACAAGGGCGATCGGTCGCATTTGTGCGAAGTAAACTTTTTCCTCAATAAATCATCAGAAGCTTGCGACTTGCGGTCAAGCGTTTCTCATCCACCTTGGACCCAAATGGCTCGGAAGAATCGATGGATGTTTACTCTAGCCAACATGACAGAATTGACGTTTGTTTGTGGTACAAAAATGACGCATTTAGAGGCACAAGGGACTGGAACATTAGAGGTTGGGCCCGATTGCACCCTAAAAGACAACACCGTTACGATATACGGTCATTATGAAAACAAAACAATTGTACATACATCATATTTGAGACTCAAAGCATTGGACACAATAGCTTCGCCCAGTCAGCTTATTTTGTTGAACACAACATGGAATAACACCTATGAGACTCATAGTGCTGAGCTCATTACATTACACCAACAGCTGAAAGCCATTGATATCGGACGCCTGCCCCAACTAATGAAATCGTCTTCCATTCATCATCACACTGTCAGCTACTTGGCGCTTTGCATTGGAATTGGAGTAATCATATACGTCACATACAAGTTTCGCCAACACACAAGTTCCATCAACAACACCGTCAATCCAACACCAACACCCAGACAGTCAGTGTCGTCATCATACGCCATCGATCAAACAGTTTCTTGAACCACCCCCCCGGGAGGATGTTCAAAAAGAACATATTTCTTTATAAATACATTTATTTACATACATATTTAAGTTCTTTATTTACATACATATTTAAGTTCTTTATTATTATTTAATAGTTTTATGTATGTCAGCAACAACTATAATTTCATTGTTTACAGGTTAATAACCCAAATAAAGAAACAACTCGATTGGTTTCACATTGCATGGGTTATTGGCTGAAGTAAATTTATTTCCTATTTAGTAATGCTTAGTTTACATTTTTACCATAGCAGTTAAGTTAATCAAAATGTATAAATACTAATTGGCAATAAAGAATCTAGGTAGTTTACAAGAAATTGAAAAGCTATCTAGGTTTACACAATTCAAGTGTTGTGTATATCCGCCTTTTATTTACATTATTAATCAAAAAGTTCAATGAGAAGTTTTTCTTTGGCAACCTCACACAACTCCGACGAAAGTGTCTGCGAAAACAATTCAAACCTCTTCCACTATTAGAATTTCAAGAAAAAATGTCTACACGTCGGTTCAAGAATTAAAGACAGAATGAATAAAATTTATTGAAACATTTTTCTAATACAAATGTTCAGTTTCAAATGTTACTTTGATTTATAAAAAAATATTTTGTTGACAAACAGTAAATTCGAACAAGTATATCTAACATCCCCTCTCAACAAAATAAATCCTTAACTAAAAACTTAAACTTAGATGAAGCCAAAGGTTTGGTTAAGAAATCAGCTCGTTGTTGGTCGGTTGAACAATACAATAAATCAATTACACCATCATTTTCTAAATTCCTTATGTGATGATACTTAACATCAATATGTTTTGTTCTTGAACTAAACTTTGGTGATTTTATAATCCTTATACAATTTTGGTTGTCTTCATACATAGGTATTGGATATGTGATTGTTATTGCCATATCTTGTAGTAATTGCTTTATCCATAATAGTTCTTGTGCTGCATACGACGCCGCTATGAACTCAGCTTCTGTAGATGATAGCGCAATTGTTGACTGCTTCTTTGAAGACCAAGAAATTGCGTTGTCACCCAGAAAAATAGATAACTACTTGTTGATTTTCGATCCTCATGATCTCCAGCCCAATTTGAATCCGAGTAACATTTGATTTCAAGATCCTAATCCGATTTGATTACTAATTTACTTTGTGCTGATGCCTTCAAATATCTAACGACCTTCTTAGCAGCTTCCCAATCACATTTTCTTGGCGTTTCAACTCTTCGACATAAAATAGAAACGGCTGCGGCTATGTCTAGTCTTGTAGTGATTGAGCACTTTCGATTTCACCCACTGCGCTTTTGACAAGTTGCTTATAATTCAGAAGGGTCTTTTCTTTTAATCTTTCAGGCCGACGAAATTCTGTGTAATTTTCCTCGTCTTCAGCATCAACGTTAATGACAGGTTGCTCAATAGTGACATCCTCTACATCCTCATCAGCAGATTCGAAATCCAACTCATCCCCTTCTGTGTTGCTCTCATTAAAGCCTGGAAATTGCATTGGAATCGATTGTTCAGTTGGACTATCCTGCATATCAAATTCTTTAAATTTCACATCCTTACTTATGATAATTTCATTGCTTCCTTTTTTTCAAAATTCGGTATCCCTTCGCTGTTTCGGAATATCCTACCAAAATACCTTCAACTGCTAAATCATCAAGCTTACGACGTTTACATTTTGGAATTTGAATATAAGCTTTACTACCGTAGACTTTGATGTTACATAAATCTGTGGGCCTATTCTGTAACTTTTTAACGACAGTCGAGTTGTTATTTTTATCGCCAGGTTTTGGGGTTTGCACTAACGATAGTGTTATTCAGTAACTTATGTTAAAAGTCCATCGAAAATAAATATTTTAAAAAGGTATCTCTGGAAATTAAAGTTGTCAAAAATAAAGAAAATATAAAAACGAAGAAATGAAAGATATAAAAAACGTATATCCCACGAAAATTTCGCAGTTTTTATAAAACTAAGTTGAATAAACTGTTCGAGTGAATGTCCAGGGGATTCCACGTAAGTGTAAATGCTTTGCAATGAAACAAGAACTGCTTACGTACAAAGGTCTTATTGTAGAATGGCGCACCTAATTGGTACCGAATTGGCGAAAGGAGAAAATAATAGTCGCGGCCCCATGAAGAAACAGGAAAGTTACGGTCAAAGTTTTTAGAAAAAGCCAAATTCACGCTGATTCGTTAAATACCGATAGTATCTATTTCATGTTAATTGCAATATACATATTCACATACATAGATGTTGGTTGAACCTAAAGTTGCGATGAAAGCACCAGAATGATGGCATTAATAAATATACATTTTAAGACGAAAAACATGTTGCTGTTTCATTTTGTTTTTTAACCTACAGTAGACTTCGTAACGGTAAAAAATCCACGAAATTCGGTCGGCATAGCCGATAATCTCTGTAGTTGATATTCGTTTAAATTATATAGGGCGGACAGAAATGTTGACGTTTCAATTTCGCCGTTATTATTAGTATGTCGTTATAAGCGATTTTCCAAGTCGCGAAATAATGTCCTGCTTATTGCCTGTTCTCTCATACAATTGTTCCTAAGAGATCAATCATATATAACTAATTCAAATGCCATTTTCAATAACAACAAATCGGCGACAATTTAACAACACAAAATTTATTGCCGTTTATTTATCGACAAAATTTCAAATAACAATGAGTCAATTTGTTTAAAATGTTTCAGAATACCAAAGTCGATAAAAATATGGTTAAAAAATTTTAACAACTTGAGTGTCGATAAATTGTGATAGTGAATCGAGGCACTGGTTTCTTACCAAACCACAGTTCGTAAGGAGTTGTATGTATACTTTTAGAGGGTAATCGGTTTTGTATGTAATTTGCAGCCATAACACTTTCGGCCCACAGCATTTTTGGTAACCATTTCAATTAAAGTGCGGTTTTTGCGCTCCGCTACTCCATTCTGCTCCGGACAATATGGCACTGTTGTTTGCAAAATTATACCATTATCCTTCAAAAGAGTTTTCATTTCATTGTTAATAAATTCTCCTCCATTATCACAGCGAAGAATTTTTAAGTTCTTTCCAGTAAAATTTTGAACTTCAGCAACGAATTCTTTAAACTTTAAAGATACCTCATCTTTCTTTGATAAAAGATAAACCTTCGTATATCGCGAAAAATCATCGATAAAAATCAAAAAATATTTCTTTCCAGTTTGTGAGCTTACTTGAAGTGGTCCGCAAACATCCGAATGTACGAGCTCCAATGCCTCCTTAGTTTTGCTTTCCCTCCCTTTTGGAAATGGAATCCTCGTCATTTTGGATTTTGTGCATATATCACAAAATTTATTGTCTTCCCAATTCTGTATACAAATACCTTCAGCTAAATTTGGTAATTTCTTGATATCAGCAATATTTCGGTGACCTAAGCGTCGATGCCATAAATGAACACATGCTAATGAATGATTTTTAGTTGTATTCTGTTTGTATTGATTTCTTTCTTGTAAAACATAGAGATTTTCAGTTGCTAAACCCTCGGCTAGGAACTTTCCTTCCTTTTTGATGATACATTTGCCTTCATTAAATATAACCGTGCATCCTTTTGAGGTCATAGCTTTCACGGACATTAGACTTCCATTGAGACCGGGAACATATAGCACATTTTGAAGCAGGCTTTGATTGTGTTTTCCTTCTATTAAGCCTTCTCCAATCCCCTCGGCATCTAAAGCCTTTCCGTCAGCTACATACACTTTACTATTCCTGGTCTCCAACTTATTGAAGAATTTCAAATTACTAGTCATATGAATGGATGCTCCGGAATCGATAACCCATCCATTCGTGATGTTAGAAACATTCAAACATACCTGACCAGATACCAATTTGCTTTCTTCGTCTTTCTCCTTTTTCCATTTAAAACAATATTTCTTTAAATGTCCCAGCTTGTGGCAATGATAACACTTAATGGGCTTACGTTTCTTGAACTTTCCTTGTTGTGTCTTTAAGGCTTCATTTTCTGCCATATTATTGGAATTTCCAGTTTCACATCTGCGTTCACATTCGTCCAAAAGTTTTTCTTGAATATATTCCAGTGTGATTGACTCTTCCGGCTGACCTTCAATTGATGTAACTAATGCCCCAAAAGACTTCGGCAAACTATTCAACATAATGGCCACCATAGAACTATCCTTGACTTCCTCGCCCATATCTAGCAATTGTGCCCTTATAACATTCAAGCTATTGATGTGATCTTGCATATTTTCTCCTTCTGTCATTCTTTTGTCATATAGCCGACGTAACAAATGTAACTTAGACGTCATAGTTTTTCTTTCATAGGTCCTTTTTAATGTATTCCACATGGATTTTGCTGTTGTTGACATCCTGATAAGATGTATTTGCGAATTCTCCACACACATTGCTATAGTTGCTTTGGCTTTCTGATCTTGTTTGTTGAACTCCGCTGTAACAGGATTAGGCGTATCCTTTTCCACAATATCCCACAAATCCATTTGAATTAAATACATTTGCATCTTAAATTTCCATGTAAAATAATTACAGGAATTTAACAACGGTAACATCACTTTTTGATCCATTCCGAATGCTCACGAATATCTGCACACAAATTAATTATATTTTTATAATCGACGAATGGGCTGGGCCCATAACCTATTAGAATTTCAAGAAATAATGTCTACACGTCGGTTCAAGAATTAAAGGCAGAATGAACAAAATTTATTGAAAAATTTTTCTAATACAAATGTTCAGTTTCACATGTTACTTTGATTTATAAAAAAATATTTTGTTAACAAACAGTAAATTCAAACAAGTATATCTAACATCCACTAGTGTCGAATTTCAACGAATGCACACACCAAAATTTGGTTGGCCTGCTTTACAGCAAAAACAACACACGTCGTGCCAGTGTCTTCAATTAGAAACATTGTGGCGTTTTTTATTGGGATAGCGTTTGCAATTTTGTTTTTTCAAAATAGTCTGGCTTAATCCCATTGTTGTCGTCTTTGCTGTAAAGCAAACCAGCCAAATTTTGGAGTGTGCATTCGTTGAAATTCGACAACACATACTAGTGGAAGAGGTTTGAATTGTTTTCGCAGACACTTTCGTCGAAGTTGTGTGAGGTTGCCAAGGAAAAACTTCTCATTGAACTTTTTTCTTTGCTTATCTTTATACTTCGAGCTGACGATTGATGTTTCTTGTTGAAGAAGTTATTGAAAAATAACTTCGGTGGGGAATATCCACAAACAAGAAACAAGGGAACTGATGAGATCCAGTGGCGTGGATCGAAACTATAGTATTCCCTGCCTTACCCCTTGGCGAACAATGCCAAATCTTTTCCACTAATAAACTAGTTGTTTTAAAATATTAAAACAACAACAATGGGATTAAGCCAGACTATTTTGAAAAAACAAAATTGCAAACGCTATCCCAATAAAAAACGCCACAACGTTTTTAAATTATTTTAGGTTTAAGGCGTATTTTCGATTGAAAGGTTAGGTTAGGTTAAAGGACGCGCAGCTGTCTTAGTAGACAACTGCTCCACTCGGAGACCTTGAGGTCCATTGTGTTCATCCTGGTAGATAACTGAAGAGAGAAAGAGGAAGATAGTAGATGGTGTTAGCTGGTAGAGTGTGGGTAGAGTTTCCGGGTTATTGTATGTTTGTGGTTGTAGTTTGTGTTTGATTAAATGCTGTTTGTAGGAGCCATATCAGGCCCTTTTCGAGATAGAGCAATTTTGACGGTTCTGTTTCGCAGAATGCTGTTAGGGACTGAGTTATATGTTCTCCTATGGTACGCAGTCTTCTGGAGATTAACATCGGACAACTGCATTGTTGCAGCTTAACGTATTTTGCCAGAGTTGTCGAAACTTATCCCGACAGCCCTGTTCTATTATTCCCATGAAGTGGCACAGTGGTGGCTTGATGCAGTTGTCAACTGTGATGTTTGGTGACTTCGATCCGCGGCGTACTAGTTCATCGGCTGCTTCATTCCCTTTGATGTTGCAGTGTCCTGGGACCCAGCACAAGGTGACGATTGATTTTAGTGACCCCCAAAGCGAGTTTGCAGTCTAGGACTGCCGCGGACTTGATATGATGGGACTTGAGTGATTTAAGGGCCGCTTGGCTATCGACAAAGATAGTCACCGGTCCAGATAAGTCCTCTTTCAAGTTGTTAATCAGTTCCGCAGCTTTCCTGATTGCAAAAGCTTGGAAGACACTACAATATTCGTTCAGTCTGTATGAGATTTGTATATCGAGGGATTCGCTATAGACACCTGCTCCTGTGCCTGTTTCCATCTTAGAGCCATCAGTATAGATCTATATACCGTCTAGAGGTGGGCTGCTACGTGTCCACACATTCCTATGGGGTATGTGCACCTTCGTTTCCTCGAAGCACATTTGTGGTGATATATAGTCACTGATGTTCCCCGAGGATATTGGTAGTTCGAATCGACGTAGGATTGCAGTTCGACCAAAGTCTGAGCTGCGCCATGAACCTGGCTCCTTCAGCCGGATTGCACTCTTTGCTGCTTGTTCCTATACTAAAATGTCCAGCGGATGCAGATCAAGTAGTACATTTAGAGCCGCTTGTGGAGTGCTCCTTATGGCACCAGTAATTAAAAGTGATGCCGCTCTTTGGGTGCTGTTCAGTTTGCTAAGATATGTAGTTTTATTCAGAGCTTTCCACCATACCAGAGAGTATTTTTGCAGGGGTATAGAGCTATTAGACCTCTCTTGGCGCGCTCCTCGACATTTCTTTTCCACGTCAATTGGTGGTCCAGAATGATCCCGAGGTATTTGGCTTCCGAGGAGAGTTCAAGAGTAACTCCGTCCAGCATTGTAGGGTGAATGGTCTGACTTTCCTTTTGTTCGTAAAAAGAACTAGTTCAGTCTTTGATGGGTTCACTCTGTGGCCTCTTGTAAATATTATCATGATTTGAAAACATACTTACAGTTAAACTTATCTTGGCCAATACCATTTGTTACATCTATGAAATTGTTTTATACAACATTGTAACATCATTACACTTTTGTCGTAATGTTAGTGCTATAACATACAACTACATTCAATATTGTATTTTAACATGGTCATTACAAGAATTAATAAAATGGAGATTCTTTCAGTAGTTATCTTAGAGTTGAAGGAACAACGTGTTTCATTTCCTTGGAGTTAGGTTTTGATGACCTAACCTCTACTTTGGTTGCGCTCCAATTGGTGACCCCGACGACAATTACTCGAATAATTCAATGATGGAAGGGGATAACACAGCAGCGCAAGGAAATACAAATCAACTACCCCTTGGATTGTCGCCTTCGCCGGTACGCCACGCCATTGTCAAAGTTCCACCTTTTTGGCCGGAACAGCCAGAAATATGGTTTGCTCAAATCGAGGCTCAGTTTGGCATTGCAGGCATAAACAGTGACTTGTCAAAGTTCAACACAGTCGTTGCAGCTGTCGAAAGTGGAGTTTTAGCGCAAATTTCGGACGCGATACTTAGTCCGCCTGAGACAGATAAGTACAACCATCTGAAGGCGTGTATCATTGAGCGATACTGCGATAGCGAGCAGAAGAAAATACAAAAATTGATTTCTGAAATCGATTTAGGCGACAAACGACCTACACAGCTGCTAAACGAATTAAAGAGTTTGGCAAAAGGTAAAATAAATGACGATTTTCTTAAAACTCTTTGGTTGCAGAGGTTACCGGCTCAAACTCGGGCGATTCTACAAGCTTCTAATGCCGAGTTACCCGAATTGGCAAGGCTCGCTGATAAAATTATTGAAGTGTCAGAGTACCGGCAAGTGGCCGCTGTCGCACAGAGCCAGCCCGACGACATCAACGTCCGTATTCAACGAATCGAAGAGCAATTGAACAAATTTGTTAACTTTGGTAGAAGACGTTCTCGCAGTAGATCCAACAACCGTAGGTCAAAAAGCAGGGACGGACGGTCCGTAAACAAATCTATCGGATTCCCACAAAATTGCTGGTATCATAAGACGTTTGGTGACAACGCTCAAAAGTGTCGACCACCTTGTACGTATTCAACCAGCCATACAAAAAACTAGAATTATCGTCAGACTCCGCGGGCGATCCTGGCGAAGAACCTTTTCAAATCGCTCGCCTCATAATTTGTGATAATAACACCAGCATACAATTTTTAATAGACACCGGCGCAGACGTGTCAGTAATTCCACCTACGTTAGCCGACAAACGAAAAAAACACCAGTCTACGAACTTCTTTGCAGCAAATGGGTCGCCCATCAAAACCTATGGACAACGGCGTCTACATTTGTCACTTGGGTTGCGCCGAAGTTTTGTATGGAATTTTTATATCGCCGACGTCAACTGTGCAATCATCGGCTCAGATTTCTTGAAAACATATGATCTGCTTGTTGACATTAAAAGAGGTAAACTAATTGATCGCAAAGCAATGTTAGAAAGCAAAGGCAATTTTACTCAGCAAAATTGCATTACAATTCTAACGCATTCAAGTTCTTCAAGGTTTTCGCACATTCTACGTGAGTATGGTGATTTAACTGTGTTGAATTCTAACAGAAAACCGATAGAATCAAAAACTACGCATTTCATCACTACTTCAGGTGCACCTGTGTTTGCTCGCCCGAGACGACTGCTAGGCGAACGACTAGAAGCGGCGAAGAAGGAGTTTCAGTTCCTGATGGAGAAAGGCATTTGCAGACCTTCGAAAAGCCAATGGGCAAGCCCACTTCATCTGGTAAAAAAAGCGAACGGCGAATGGAGACCTTGTGGAGATTACCGGGCACTTAATGCGCAGACCATTCCGGACCGGTATCCAATTCCATTTCTGCACGACGTCACAAATATTCTGCATGGAAAGCGGGTATTTTCTGCCATAGATCTAAAGCGTGCCTACCACCAAATTCCGATCGAACCAGACGATATTCCAAAAATCGCCATATCAACACCTTTTGGCCTTTATGAGTTTATGTATATGACGTTTGGACTGCGAAATGCAGCCCAAACATTCCAGCGATACATCGACGAACTTTTACGAGGTTTGGATTTTACATTTGCTTATATCGACGATATTTTGGTTGCCTCTACCAACGAAGAACAACACGAACGTGACCTACGCGAAGTTTTCAACCGGCTGAGAAAAGGAAACTTGTCCATCAACGCTAGCAAATGCAAGTTTGGTCAAACCGAATTGGAATTTTTAGGACACACCATTACGGGCGAAGGTCTAAGGCCACCTAAAGGTAGAGTTAAAGCCATCGTGGAATTTAAAAAACCAACAGTGGCAAAAGATTTAAAAAGGTTTTTAGGAATGATCAATTTCTACCACCCATTTTTGCCACACGCCACAAGGCATCAGAATGTGCTGCAAAGGTTGGTGAATGGTAACAAAAAGTGCGACAACACGAAAATTCTCTGGTGTGATGAAGCCGACGCTGCATTTGAAGCATGTAAAGCGGATATAGCCAGCGCAACATTGCTGAACTACTTGGCACCGGAAGGAAAATTAACTTTAACCGTCGATGCTTCGGACACAGCAGTGGGAGCCGTACTCCATCAAATCGTCGAGGGGAGAGCGAACCCTCTTGGTTTTTATTCGAACAGTTAACTGACGCGAAACGAAATTATAGTGCCTACGATCGAGAACTTACTGCAGTGTATCAAGGCGTTGAGCATTTTCGGCACATATTGGAGGGGCGAGAGTTTACCATTTTTACCGACCACAAACCACTAATTTTCGCATTTAAACAAAAGAGTGGAAAAGTATCACCGAGGAGAGTGCGACAACTGGATTCTATAAGTCAATACTCCACCAACATTGAGCATATTCGTGGAGCAGACAACAATGTTGCTGACTGGTTGTCTCGAGTCAACGCTCTCACAAGAAACGAAGTTGATTTTGGAACAATGGCTTCCGAACAAGAGCATGACGAAGAATTAAAGTCTCTTTTGGAGCCAGGTAAGAACTCTTCGCTTAATTTAACTTTATTAAAAATTCCAGACACCGACAAGTTTCTGTATTGCAATGTCAACGGCCAGCATATTCGACCGTATGTTCCGCTGAGCCAGAGAGAGATTGTTTTGAGAAAACTACACAACTTGTCACACCCTGGTATTCGTGCTATGCGCCGATTGGTAATGGACCGGTATGTTTGGCCAGGCATGGGAAGAGACGTTGCTTCTTTCGTGCGACATTGTTTACCGTGTCAGAAGATGAAAATTGGTCGTCACACCTCTGCTCCGTTGCAACAGTATGCTGCCACCGACAAACGTTTCCAACACGTAAACATCGATTTGATTGGTCCGCTGCCGACGTCAGCTGGTAATCGTTATTGCCTTACATGCATCGACAGATTTTCGAGGTGGCCTACAGCAATTCTACTTCCCGATATTTCTGCTCATACAGTTGCCACAGCATTCGTCAATGGCTGGATTTCTTTATACGGTGTTCCAGAGAAAGTCACTACAGACCTTGGCCGACAGTTTGAGTCATCGCTTTTTGAGGAACTAACGAAAACATTTGGCATACGTCATCTGCGTACTACGGCATACCATCCCCAAGCGAATGGTATGATTGAGAGATGGCATCGTACGTTGAAGAGTGCCATCAAGTGCTATGCAACAAATGACTGGTGCTTCGTGCTTCCACTCGTTTTACTTGGCCTTCGTACAACAGTCAAACCCGACATTGGTGCAAGCCCAGCCGAAATGCTATATGGAACACAACTAAGAGTGCCAGGCGAGTTTTTCTCACAGAGCGAGTTGAGAGGGGGTATTGTGGCCTCTTGTAAATATTATCATGATTTGAAAACATACTTACAGTTAAATTTATCTTGGCCAATACCATTTGTTACATCTATGAAATTGTGTTATACAACATTGTAACATCATTACACTTTTGTCGTAATGTTAGTGCTATAACATACAACTACATTCAATATTGTATTTTAACATGGTCATTACAAGAATTAATAAAATGGAGATTCTTTCAGTAGTTATCTTAGAGTTGAAGGAACAACGTGTTTCATTTCCTTGGAGTTAGGTTTTGATGACCTAACCTCTACTTTGGTTGCGCTCCAACTCCAAGACCATTGTTGGATGCCCATCTTTACAATTTGACTAAAGCTCCTTGCATAAGTTCCGATAGTGTTTGTGGGAACTTTCCGCTAAACATAATGACGACATCGTCGGCATATGCTACCGTTTTAATGGGTAATCTATCAAATTTCATCAGTATCTCGTTTATCACTAGAAGCCACAGTAGTGGTGATATGACACAACCTTGAGGTGTACCTCTAGTGACATATTTCCGAATGGAACTCCCACCGATGTTTGAGTTGATTATTCGACTGCTGAGCATGCCGTCAATCCGATTGATCAGTGTGGAGGATATACCTAAATTTATGAGAGAGCTATTAGACCTCTCTTGGAATATAGAGCTATTAGACCTCTCTTGGCGCGCTCCTCGACATTTCTTTTCCACGTCAATTGGTGGTCCAGAATGATCCCTAGGTATTTGGCTTCCGAGGAGAGTTCAAGAGTAACTCCGTCCAGCATTGGTAGGGTGAATGGTCTGACTTTCCTTTTGTTCGTAAAAAGAACTAGTTCAGTCTTTGATGGGTTCACTCCAAGACCATTGTTGGATGCCCATCTTGACAATTTGACTAAAGCTCCTTGCATAAGTTCCGATAGTGTTTGTGGGAACTTTCCGCTAAACATAATGACGACATCGTCGTCCTCTACTTTGGTTGCGCTCCAACTCCAAGACCATTGTTGGATGCCCATCTTTACAATTTGACTAAAGCTCCTTGCATAAGTTCCGATAGTGTTTGTGGGATCTTTCCGCTAAACATAATGACGACATCGTCGGCATATGCTACCGTTTTAATGGGTAATCTATCAAATTTCATCAGTATCTCGTTTATCACTAGAAGCCACAGTAGTGGTGATATGACACAACCTTGAGGTGTACCTCTAGTGACATATTTCCGAATGGAACTCCCACCGATGTTTGAGTTGATTATTCGACTGCTGAGCATGCCGTCAATCCAATTGATCGGTGTGGAGGATATACCTAAATTTATGAGAGAGCTATTAGACCTCTCTTGGAATATAGAGCTATTAGACCTCTCTTGGCGCGCTCCTCGACATTTCTTTTCCACGTCAATTGGTGGTCCAGAATGATCCCTAGGTATTTGGCTTCCGAGGAGAGTTCAAGAGTAACTCCGTCCAGCATTGGTAGGGTGAATGGTCTGACTTTCCTTTTGTTCGTAAAAAGAACTAGTTCAGTCTTTGATGGGTTCACTCCAAGACCATTGTTGGATGCCCATCTTTACAATTTGACTAAAGCTCCTTGCATAAGTTCCGATAGTGTTTGTGGGAACTTTCCGCTAAACATAATGACGACATCGTCGGCATATGCTACCGTTTTAATGGGTAATCTATCAAATTTCATCAGTATCTCGTTTATCACTAGAAGCCACAGTAGTGGTGATATGACACAACCTTGAGGTGTACCTCTAGTGACATATTTCCGAATGGAACTCCCACCGATGTTTGAGTTGATTATTCGACTGCTGAGCATGCCGTCAATCCGATTGATCAGTGTGGAGGATATACCTAAATTTATGAGAGAGCTATTAGACCTCTCTTGGAATATAGAGCTATTAGACCTCTCTTGGCGCGCTCCTCGACATTTCTTTTCCACGTCAATTGGTGGTCCAGAATGATCCCTAGGTATTTGGCTTCCGAGGAGAGTTCAAGAGTAACTCCGTCCAGCATTGGTAGGGTGAATGGTCTGACTTTCCTTTTGTTCGTAAAAAGAACTAGTTCAGTCTTTGATGGGTTCACTCCAAGACCATTGTTGGATGCCCATCTTGACAATTTGACTAAAGCTCCTTGCATAAGTTCCGATAGTGTTTGTGGGAACTTTCCGCTAAACATAATGACGACATCGTCGTCCTCTACTTTGGTTGCGCTCCAACTCCAAGACCATTGTTGGATGCCCATCTTTACAATTTGACTAAAGCTCCTTGCATAAGTTCCGATAGTGTTTGTGGGATCTTTCCGCTAAACATAATGACGACATCGTCGGCATATGCTACCGTTTTAATGGGTAATCTATCAAATTTCATCAGTATCTCGTTTATCACTAGAAGCCACAGTAGTGGTGATATGACACAACCTTGAGGTGTACCTCTAGTGACATATTTCCGAATGGAACTCCCACCGATGTTTGAGTTGATTATTCGACTGCTGAGCATGCCGTCAATCCAATTGATCAGTGTGGAGGATATACCTAAATTTATGAGAGAGCTATTAGACCTCTCTTGGAATATAGAGCTATTAGACCTCTCTTGGCGCGCTCCTCGACATTTCTTTTCCACGTCAATTGGTGGTCCAGAATGATCCCTAGGTATTTGGCTTCCGAGGAGAGTTCAAGAGTAACTCCGTCCAGCATTGGTAGGGTGAATGGTCTGACTTTCCTTTTGTTCGTAAAAAGAACTAGTTCAGTCTTTGATGGGTTCACTCCAAGACCATTATTGGAATGCCATCTTGACAATTTGACTTCAGCTCCTTGCATAAGTTCCGATAGTGTTTGTGGGAACTTTCCGCTAAACATAATGACGACATCGTCGGCATATGCTACCGTTTTAATGTGTAATCTATCAAATTTCATCAGTATCTCGTTTATCACTAGAAGCCACAGTAGTGGTGATATGACACAACCTTGAGGTGTACCTCTAGTGACATATTTCCGAATGGAACTCCCACCGATGTTTGAGTTGATTATTCGACTGCTGAGCATGCCGTCAATCCAATTGATCAGTGTGGAGGAGATACCTAAATTTATGAGAGAGCTATGAGTGGATTCGAGTCTAACGTTGTTGAAGGCCCCCTCAATATCAAAAAAGGCTGCTAACGTGTAGTTCGATCCCTCCATATTCCTCTCGATATGTCCTACTACATCATTCAGCGCTGTTTCTACCGATTTGCCTTTCAGGTAGGCATGTTGGGCAGAACTTAAATATGTGGCCGAAAGCTTGGCCCTAATGCCAAGATCCAGTAGCCTCTGTAGAGTTTTTAATAAAAAGGAAGAGAGACTAATTGGTCTATAGTCTTTTGGAAGTGTGTGACTTGACTTCCCCGCTTTTGGGATATACACCACAGTTACTTCTCTCCATAGAACCGGTATGTAAGATAAACACAAACAAGCCCGGAAAATAAGTGCCAGATGTGGAATCAGTGACCCCAATACATTATGCAGCATTGCAGGTATGATTCTGTCCGTACCGGGTGATTTGAAGGGCTTGAATGTGTTAATGGCGCATTTAATTTTTGGTCGGCTTATGATTTCCTCTATAACATTCACATATCGTTGGAGCTTCAGGTTGCTCTGATACATCCATACAATTGGGGAAGTGAGTGTTAGCTAGGAGATCTAAAGTCTCTCGGGCCGAGTTGGTCCATGTGCCGTCGTCCCGTTTGATGCTACCAATGGTCTTCGGGTCCTTTGATAGTACCTTACGGAATCTGGACACATCTTTAACTCCCTCTATAGTTTCGCTATAGCAAATCCAGGATTTGCGTTTAGCCTTTTTAATTTCGCTGTTGTACTTATTGAAAGACACTTTACGAGTATAGTTCTCCCAATCGGTGGACAACTTTGTTTTATTGGCCTTATTATATAATCTTCTGCTTGTTTTCCTAAGATTGGCAAGTTTTTTTGACCACCAAACCGGTTGGCTTCTCCTGCCAGGGTGTGTAAGTGGGCAGGAGGCCTCATAGCTATCCACTAAAACCTCTGTTACATGTTTCACTGCATTATTAACCTCATTAGTAGTTGTGGGATAGCGGGGTGAGGTTACTAGTTCAGCAAACTTGTCCCAGTCGGTTTTCCGCGGATTCCTATGTGGTGGTTGCCGAATTCCGTCAACAGAGACTTGGAAAGGAACACTCTTTGGATACTTTCCAGTTAATGATATGGGATTCGTCTTTATTGATGAGGGTTATGTCAATAACTTCCTCCCTATTTTTATTTTGAAAAGTGCTTTCATTTCCCTATTACATATTCTCATATTATATTTTAGTATAAAAGCGAATACAGACTCACCCCTATCATTCGTGTCACTGCTTCCCCAGTGGAAATGATGGGTGTTGGCATCGCACCCCATGATAATTAGGCATGTGCTTCCCATCATTTCTATGAGACTTTCAACGTGTTGGCCAGGTGTGTCAGGGCTCTCGATGATGCGAAGATGGTGGATTTTTGTGACCTATCTTGCATTATAAGAGCCGTGATATCCCTCCGCTGTAATTGGAGGGATACATTAGATCTCATTTACACCCACAGTCGACAGTTGACAAACCTGCCAGAGTTCACCAAGGCCATCTATTGTGTCGACAAGGAAGTTCAGAGATTCCCTGTTTTCACAGCAGATGACCTTGATGCCCCTGTAGGGGGCGGCACTGCCGAATTGGGTGTGCTTTGGATGCTTTCCTTCTCCTGCGAACACTATATCACGCAGCTGATTCTCAGTCAGCCGCCAGTGTCCATCACTGATCCTGCCTTCTGGATCAGCTTTGTTGATGACTGCTATTCGCAGTTCATCCGGCACCATCGGTCTGTCCGATTTGTTTTTCTTCCTCATCTCGTTACTTTTAGGAGGAGATCGAGAAGTCACCTTGTGACTCAAGTTGGGCTTGGTATTGGTGGTCTTCTCGCTCTCGTTCCTTTGGTAACGGGCAGAGGAGGTAGAGGGCCTTGAGTCCTGTCTCGGAATGGGTCTCTTAGCACTGGGATGCGGTTCCACCTCAGCAAGACTGTCCTCTACGACTTTAAAATCAGGCGTTGCTCGTCCGTCCCCTCCCGGAGCTGATGTCCTATCAACCGCAGGTTGATTGGTGTCAGAACAGGTTGTGGTCATATCATAATCCGTGGGCATTGCAAGATTGTTGTCAACTGTGGGTTTTGGGGTTTTTGTTTTGTTTTTTAATAATTTCGAATCCATAAGTCATTAATTTATTGGGGGAATGGAGGTCGACCATGGCATAACCCTCCAGTAGCATGGCAAGGCTTGACAACTAAGTCTATACTGCATTGAGGCGCCCAGGTTATTCAATGAGGCTCCGTTCTACTACAGTTGGTACCCTAACTGCAAACCGTAAGAACACCGATAGGCACGCGTTCGCCTGACACCCCGGCGTTAGGGGATCTCTATTACGAAGGAGATCACTTCGTGGGTAACCTTTGGTCGGCCACAATTTCCTCAACCCAAGCTCCAGAAGATTGGGTGGAGAAAATTGTGACCTTAAGCCCCCGCATCGCGTCAAGATTGTTACCCCTGGCGAGGGGATTGAAAAGGATGCCATAGTTTACATTGTGGAAACGTTAAAGGGTGATTTCAAAGTAAGTTACAGATCAAAAGCAATACCCCCACTTTCAAAAGTGTGCGCTGCGTTGAGACATGATTACAACAATTGCATTGATAAATCTATATTGTCGAACGTATTGTCGGAGGAGGAAAAAAGACAAAATAAAATTCATTTTTATTTAAAAATTTGCACTAAATTTATCAATTAATATTTCAAACTGTTGTTTTATTGTTATTTTCCCATATGTTTGATACACACAATTAATTAATCATGCAAATAATCAACAATTGTTAAGAAAATGTTTCTTTTTCCTTTCAATTTTACTTCTTCTTTCTTCGAAAATATTCACTGCAACTGAAAACAACTGGTTGCTGAAAAATAGCCGGTTCATCAACTGAGATTCGCAATTTCAGCTGAAGGTTTCCATACATAAAGTAATTTTGACAACTGACCACTCCACTCAACGATAATCATTAAAAACACCCTCGGATGCTAATTCGCGTGGTTGTCGATTATGCCTAACGAAAAAAAGATTAGGCGTAAAAAAAGAAATAAGCAAAAATGTACAAAAAAATGTGCGTTCGGTTGCTTATTTAGACGTGTGTGTGAATATTGCGTATGTAGCAGTTGAAGTACAGCTTATGCTAATGGCTTTTAAACCCTGCAATGCACAAATGAATTAATTTAAAACTGGTTCCATATTCAATTTGATCTTTCTAACTTCACATTAAATTCATAATGGCCGACTGTATCACCAAAGGCACCACGTATACAATTTCGATTCTGCAAATCGAATCGATTCGGTATTCATCACATACTTGTGAAAAAAATATTTTAAATTATAATTTTTCTCAAATAACCGGCCTTTGGCCGGAGATATAGAGCTTCTCCTATGGACAGGTGCAAATCTCGTGAACAGAAAGAAATGTTCTTTTAAATTGTAAATTTTTCTCTAAGTAGCCGGACATTAAGCAGCTCGGAATGTATATAGTAAGCTAAACTAACTTAATTTTGATTTTTCATGGCGAATTCCCAGTTTTTTGACGTTTTAGATTCGATCAGCTGGGCTGAGGCATCTACCTTTTTAATTGTATCATGCTATGTATCTACCTGTATTTACAGGAAAGAAATTCGCCTCAAAATTTTTTTTCGCTCCTGTTTATGAATTTTGACATTTAAAATTTTTGTTTTTCTTTGAATTCGCCTGCTGGAGGACTTGTAATTGTACCATGGTTTCACTACTTCACACCCCTCGCTAAGTCCCGGTCCACACCAAGGCACATTAAAGAAGGTAGCCGACTCGTATCAGCTGATTGAATATGAAATGTCAAATAAAATTGTTGTAATTGTGAAATGTAAACAAACATCTTGTTCTGATTGGCCGAAGCTAAATCGCTGCAAATTTAAGCGCCAAGGCGAATTGATTCTCTTTACAAATTCTGACGTATTATGTTACGGCAAAAGTTGCTTTGTTGTAGCAATTCGCCGAATCGGCTACCTTCTATATTTGCCTTGGTCCACACTAGAGTGATTTCATTGAAAAAATTGCATGAAATTATGCGTCTCTAGATCGACCTCCATGGAGTCAAATCATAAAATTGCTGTAGTGGGGAATTCAATTTAAGAACACCTTTCATGAATTTTTTTAGTGAAATATACTCTCTACCAGAGGAGGAAGCCAGTCGGCTGAAAATCGGCGGCACGCCGCCGCCGCTTGTTTTCTTCGAGTCGAGCCGCCGCCGATTTTGTCGGCTCAAATCGGCTAAAAATCGCCAGCCGTCAAATCGGTAGAAACGGCGCGAGCCGATAATTTTCAGCAAAAATCCATGAAATTTTGCGATATATATAGTCCGGTCCACACTAGACTGATTTCATTGAACAAATTTCATGAAATTTTGCTTTCATAGTAATTTTTATAGTGGGAATTTGTTCTAAGAACGTCTTATTTCATGAAATTTCTAATGAAATTCATCCTAGTGTGCACCTGGACTATGTTTAAACTACATGTTAACTTAGCTGAAATTTAGCCGCGAGTCGGTAAATAAGTCGGCGCGCCGCCGCCGATTGTCTTGCACAGACGTGAGCGAGCGAGCCGAAAAAATCCGTCGGCTTCGTTGTCTGCTCTCTACAATACATATATCGACGCCTCCAAACAATAGTATGCTAAGTCGACTTAGCATGTTTTCAAGTTCTTTATATTTTTATATTTAACGTCCTTTAACTTAAATTCTGTCAAATTTTGGTAATAATCGGACAATCCGAACAGAAGTTATAAACAAATATGTACTTAGCATAGTACTGAAGGTCAAAGAAATTTCCAAACATTTAGAGCTTGTCCTGCAAAACTCACTGTTCAGAATTAGCAAACTATTATTTGGAGGTGTCGAACGTCCTTTAACTTAAATTCTGTCAAATTTTGGTAATGATCGGTTAATCCGATCAGAAGTTATAAAAAAATATTGACTTAGCGTAGTACTGAAGTTCAAAAAAATTTCCACACTTTGAGAGCTTCTCCTGCAAAACTCACTTTTTAGACTTAGCATACTATTATTTGGAGGTGTCGATATGTATGTATATATATATCAAGCTTTTTGTAGAAAATTAACTTATGTTGAAACTGAGGTTTTGGGTATTGTAACTCGCGATCAGTTTTACTATACCATAACTTTTGACCGCATTTCGGTAAAATAAACTGTTTTAGCCCGATTCACCGAGGGGTTTCTTAAAACAATATTTTGAGCGGAAGCTGTGGTCGTACTAATGTAAAAAAATCGGAAAAAATCGTTGAAAAAAACGAGTTTCATTATGTTATTTTCCAATTAGTGGTTTTACAACACAATGTAGAGCTTAATGCTTAAAGGAGAAGTTAAAGAGTACACTTCAGAGTTGAAGTTTCTAATGTATGATTTTTTAATATATCCACTGTATCTACCTCAAACGGATGCTGACATTTTGAAACCAGAAAAATGGGGTTTTTTGAATTTTTGCTCTAATCGGGACGCGCAGCTGGATTTCCCTAAAAGCTTATTATTTGATTATAATACTCGCGATTTCGCATTTTTTAATGTATAACATGAGGGTGTAGCCCTCACAGGATCACAGTAATCTGCGCCCAAACACGAAATTTTTGTGCGTAAATTTTTCTCAAAAACCTATTTTTTTGGTTTAAAATTTACAAACGTCAATCGATTTCCGTAGAAACCCGCGTAAATTTAGTTTTTTTGCGTTCTGAATCTAACAAGCCACGACGCGTAAAAATCCACCCACAAGATCGGCGGATATGATACCCCTCAAATTTCGAAAATTTGCAAAAAAATATTTTGAAAATATCGCATAATAAAACGCGTTTTGGATGTGTCAGTTCTACTCAAATAAATAGATCGATACGCGTGTTTAAACTGCGCGAAAACAGATATTTAAAAACTCTCGTAAATCCAGAGATATAATAGATTTCTTCTAAAAATTGAGTGCGATGCTACATCCACGGTTCTTGATGGATCGCATTGAAACGGCATAGAATGATGTATTTTTTAATGGTGATTATTGAAATCGGATGCGCATAAAATGTAAATGAACTTCGCGGAAATTATGACCATTTTACTGTGTTTTGCACCCTAATATGCAGCAGATGCTACATCGTGGTCGCCATATAGAATTTGACAAACTGTACATCAAATAAGAGGGATTGATTCGCTGTGCTGGAAAATCGGATGCGCATCATGTCATTTTCATAATTGCGCGGTTTATATGCATCTCAAATGTTGTAATATTCAATATAACATTATTTTAACGTTATGCCACCATTGGAATTCCTTGTGATTTGATATAAGGTTCTAATAATATTATCCAATAGGAAAACTATAAGCGAAAAATTTGTTACAACGAAATATCATCATTATTGCGAGAAATTTTGACGAAAATGCCGAAGAACTCAATCATTTTTTCTCCAACTTTTCCTAGAAAACCATAAAAAAATAAAATTAGAATAATATGATTTTAATTTTTTCGTAATATTTTCTTCGTATTTTTGCAAATAACTTGAATACTATAGCTCCGACCTTCACAACTTAGGTTTCATTTTACTCCTCAAAATGTCTGGATGCTGTTATAATTTTTTTTATATATTTTTCGTAAGTATGAGCGCTATTGTTTCAAAAATATGTTTGTAAATACGTGAAATTATTTAACAAATTTGATTTTTCGCGAATCCATTGAGACTTTGCGATTATTTTTTTGCATCATCGCAAAGGTTACGAATTCAGTTCACGATAATAGGATATAACAGCTAAGAATATTAAGCCGCGATTTTTTTAGAATTTTTTCTAATTATCATAATTAAAACAGTCATATCTTTTGCGCGCAACGATCAAAGTTACTAACGAAAACAGATTTGGAATGCTGATTTTTTTCTTAATCTATGTACCAAAAATTATTTATGTAGTATCAAATTTTTTTTTGGATTTTTTTGAAATGAAAAAGACAATTTTAGAAATTTTTCCTGATATAAGTCTATGGGTAGCCTGGTCGGATCTGGTCTGGCCTATCCAATAATACATACATATATACTAAACGAAAACATGCCTTTATGCTTGTGCCTTATGTGTTTTCTTTTTTCTTATGTATTACACGTTTTTTTGTTATTGTTGTTTTGTGTTTTTGTTTGTTTGTTTTTTTATTACCGGATTGGACCTTAGAGTATGTTGTTCACATTTAACATTAAAAACGTACATTAACAACATTAACATATAATTTTGCTTTACACAACATTTCACACATCACGAGATACCTGCCATGTCTCTCGGTAATATGTTTTCCTCTCCGATTCTCGGTATCTTCTCGTAATTGCATATTTATCTACCATGTGTGTGAGTAAACGATGTAATTTGTAAGATTGTAACCTGTAGTTTGATATGAAAAAAGAAACAACAACACCTACGTGCCCAATTAGTCAATCGGTTAGACTGACTGATTGCCAAACCGAATCCATGTAACTACATAGTTGATATACAGTTGCGTTCAAAATTGGAACCAAAGAAGGGTTAAGCTCAGCTCAATTCTGATACGGTGCTTAAGCCACCACATACTATTTTATAGCTCGTGATCGTTTGGGTTTTTGGTTGAAACTCGTGTCAGTAACCACAAAAGAAAGAAATAACAAACGTTCATCGATATGTCTGTCCATAACATGCCTCCATCCGCCTGCCAATCTGTATGTCCGTCCGTCCTTCAATCTATTCTCTACCATAAAATATAAAACCAAACATATGGATATGTGGGAGAAAACCTTAAACATCTCTTTTGCTTGTTTATGCCCTTGGGCACAAACACAGAAATAAAGTTAAATGTTTACATATTTGTGATCCGTGTGAAAAAGTTTTTTTCAGCTCAACTAAAGCCAAGTTATCAATGGAGGGAGTTATTAACCCACATATTCCTCTTACTACTACAAATGGGAACGGATCATTTTTTATGAAATAAAACTGCACAACGTTCTTTTAAAGCTTTCTAATTTTGTTTCTGCTCTTTGTATATTTCTAATAGTTTCTCGGTAGCTGATTTTTCAACATCTAATGGCTGTGAAAACTTTGCCGATGGAAAGCTAACTACATTCATATCAGGGCTACGTATCATGAATGGCGACCAAGTGCCCTGAATAGACGGAACATCTGTGTGCCACATTTTACGTAATCGCATCGTACTGGATGGACCATTTTGTGTTTTCAATAATTCAATCCATTTTAAAATGTCTTCTTTTGTGGAGTTACGACAATTCAGCCATTCACGTTCCCCATTTACTAAAATAAAAAAATTGTAATCTTAAGGCTTTTTAGAAATTGTGCGCACTATTACTCACAATATTCCCCGATCAATACAGGGGTTCGGTGCCGTCTGGGTTTAACATATAACACCACACCCGGATTTTCCTTGGCGAAATCCACGAGACCGTTTTCAATGAATTCTCTAATTGAAATATAGGTATATTAAATATTATTTTATAGTGGTCAGTATAATTGAGTTTACCGCATCCCCTTGCTGGACCCATTATTTTTGCAAAACTTTAAAGTCACCCTCTGAAGTTGACAAACGTATCGACCAAGTCCATTTTGTAGTGGTGCTCGAGGAAAGCAAGATTTAAGGAATAAGTGACTATTTGACATATTTAATATAAATGTTATAACAATTGTAAATTAATAACCTATAAAAATTAGGGAAATATAGTTGCTGCTTCTGAGCAGAAAACGAAGCCGAATTATATCTCACTCGCCGGCGGCTCATCATTAAGTCGCATTTAAACAGGTAGACATGTCAAAAAATTTACAGCTATACCTAATTTAAGTCGTGACGTACAAAAAATATTCACCTACCTACTACAACAACGCTCTCTGAGCGTCCGTATTACCCAAATACGTTTATTCCGAAATCCCATTTAAAACACAAAAACCGCGACTGAAACTTTATTAAATGTTTTCATTCGTAAAACAAACATTTTTCCTTTGCAATAAATTGTATTTCATGTTTTGTTGGGCTTTTGTTTTCAAAATACAAAACACACACATACATACATACAATAACATATCGTACGTTCTGTCAAAGTTAAAAATGTTCAACTTACAAAAAGTATACGCTCGACGTATTTCGGTAGTCCTCATAAGAATACATGTGTTCTCCTTTTTTCACCACATACGCCCTGGGAATACGGTCGTATTTAGGCATAGCAGTTAATAATAACCTGTTAAGGGGTGTTTACACTATCTATGTATGTCATATGAGATGTCAAATTTGCTACCTGTGAATGTTGTACACATAGTAGCTGTGTTCCTTTACTTACCTGAGGTTACCATTTGTTACCATTTTTAACCTGTAAATCGTTCCTTAACCCCAAAAAGTGGTAAAACTGGCAGCAATTTTTAAGAGAGGAGAGAGAGCACATATGTCTTTCTCTTCTACCACAGGCTACCAGACAAATTTCAGCAGAAAGCACATACAACGTTTGAGTAAAGTTTTGCGTTGGGCGTTGACAAAAAAACAACAACAACAGGGCGACGCCGACATCAAAGTCCGGCGTTGATATGTTTGCCGGCATATATTTCAAATGAATTTGAATTTTTCGGCATCATGCCCAACAGTGTAAAAACGGCCAAAACGACACAAAACTTTACTCAAACGTTGTATGTGTTTTCAGCTTAAAAATGCTAGAACTGATTTTTCGACTTTTGCTTGATGATTACTTCACAATGAAGAAAAAAATGGACGAAAAACAGAAGAAAAAGTCGAACGCTGACAAAACTAAATTAAAAACTGTGAAATTGATTTTTTATGTTTCTTTTTGACATTGCTACCAGTAGTGGGATTCTGTAACTTTTTTTCTACCGAACCGATATTGATAATTAACGAAAATTTTCGGTTGAATTACCGAAAGTGCTATTCTGTAACTCAATGTTATCGATACAAAAATTTTAGCGACGAATATCGGTAGAATTACGGAATTTAAAAGAAGATGCACGTCGTTTCAAAATGAAAAGCGTATACGAAGTGTATAAATTATTCTAATTTTTAAACGTTTCTTGTTTTTTACGAGAAATAGGAAAAATCACACCTTGAACGAAATAATGCTCATTCAAAGTTAACATAATTCAAATTTCTAATTAAATTATTTAAATCACTATTGTATATAAAATAAGTATGTTTCTAAGTCCCAATTTACATTAGGCGAGTTTACATGCGGCAATTGTCAGTTTGTGGGTGAGAGAGGGTGTTGAGAGGCAAAGGGTTACCATATACCTCACCTCTCTCTCCATCAAACTGACAATTGCCGCAAGTAAACTCGCCTAATGTAAATTGGGACTAATTACATGTAGAAAAATTCAACTTTAGGACATGTTTATATTATAGCCTTTTGCAAGGTTTACCTTCTCTATAAAGATTTATTTGAAATATAATAGTACGTTTATATATAACCGGATTTAACAAACCCACTGGGTTTTAAATGTCAATTCCATTACATATACGTCAAGCAAATCCTCATAAAGAAGGTTAACCCTGCAAAAGGCTATAATATAAACATGGCCTAAGCCATGGAATTGACATTTGAAATTCACTGGGTTTATTAAATATTAAAAATCGTAGTTAAAGCTACGTTTACATACATATAACTATATCTAATTTATTTTTTATTTATTCCAGTGGATTTTAATTGTCAAATCCATTGGATATACGTATAAATTCTCATAACCCGGCAAGTTCTAATGTAAACATGGTTTAATATTCGACAAATTGGTTGAATTGTTTGAAACGGAAGATTTATACTATGTCTAATGTGTAATATTCGACAAATTGGTTGAATTGTTTGAAACTGAAGATTTGTACTATGTCTACATTTACGAAATCCACTCGATTTTAGCTGTCAATTCCTTTGTGTATACGTCAAATGAAAACTCATCTGAAATCGATGCGATTTCATTTGACGTTTGAGCAATGGAATTGACAGTTGAAATCGAGTGGATATCGTAATTGTAAACATAAGCTTCGTTCCAGAACTAAAAGGTTTTTACACATTTAACACATTTTGAACATTTTTCCCCGAAATACGTTCCCGTACAACAAAAAAGTTGCAAAATGTTCACTTCTCTTTGAACAAAAATGGCGCTGAATGGCTTTCTCTTTAGAAACTTTTTACACGACAAATTTGAGCGAGGAAAAATGTGCAACATGCAACGGCGACTTTGACATTTGTTCCAGATTTTTTGACGTTTCTGCCATTTTTCCGTTCCCGTACTTTTTGGAAAAATGTGTGCGTTGAACTCATTTTTGGCAGTTTTCTCTTTTGAACATTTTACCATTAAAAAAGTACTGGAACGAAGCTATAGTATTAAAATCCTAACATTTAATATGTATATTTTGAACATGAATATTTAAATTGTGTATATTGATCTGTTATATCAGAATTACGTATTATCAGGGAATATGACGACCATCGTGATATTCTTCTTTCTTTTAATGTTGATGCTAATCGAAACCACCAATACATTTTTATATGGGTAGCAACTGTTACGGAATATATCCCATAAAATATTTTTTTCGTACTGAAAATAGTTAATATTTTCTCAGAGATTTTTCCCGCAGTTTTGTGGGTTTCCAAATGAAAGTATCCTCCATATGTCGCAGAATTTTCTTTTTTATGCGTAATGAAATGTATCTCACCTTATCTTTTTATTTGCCATGAAATATATTCCAAAATCATTTCTTAAAAAATTGATTTTTACTGATTTTTTTGTTTAAAATATGAAAATTCTTTTATATCGGTAGACTTAACGACTCCTTTTTTCGTCGGTAACTGACCGATGATTTTCGATAAGTACCGACATAAAAATCGGTAAAATTTGTAAACAGAATAGCACTTACCGACAAATATCGTTAACTATCGACATTTGTCGTTAATTCCATCGGTAGAGAGTTGCAGAATCGCACTACAGTAGTGGGATTCTGTAACTCATTTTTGCTGTCACCGACAAAAATCGGTAAAATTAAATCGCAAAATTATGACTAAAAACATAAAGAAAAGTTGGCATCACTGTTTGTGTCGGTAGGACTAGCGACTACTTTTTATTCATCGTTAACTTACCGAAAATTTTCGATAATTATCGAAATTATAAGCATTTTAATTTTACCGACGATTATCGATAACAGCAAAAATGAGTTACAGAATCCCACTACTGGCCTACCTCTACTTTATTGTACCATGGTTGCAACTTTAGGTATAAACGGGGCTGTATATCATGTGTACTGTGATTTCGATGTTGATTTCGCTGAAATCACGAAATGAGATGATTTCATTTTTGTATGCGAAATCAAGATAAATTTTGCTTGATTCCGCGCGAAATCACGAAACGCCTTCGAAATCACGAAACGACGTCGAATGTAAACCAAGCATTATGCTAAGTTTACATTTACGAAATCCACTCGATTTCAACTGTCAATTCCATAGCTCAAACCTCAAATGAAATCTCATCTGGATTTCATTTGACGTTTAACCTATGGATTTGACAGTTGAAATCGAGTGGATTTCGTAAATGTAAACCAAGCATTAGTATCAAAATTTGTAAACAATATGACAAATATTAGGTGTGTTCGTTTACTCAACAATTTGTACAAATTTGTACAAGTCCAGTAACTTCTTGTAATCGACTAAGGTCTTTTACATTATATTGTAGAGTAAACGAACAACATCCAGTAACAATTTGTACAAATTTTGAGTAAACGAACACACATATTAAATTACTTGGTCTGTTCCTTTACTTTTCAAAATGGTAAAACCGGCAAAAGTAGTAAAAGTTGTAAACTGCTCCCATATGAATTGTATGGTGTCTGAAGTAAAGGGACGCTTTTCGAGTAAAAATTGGTAAAACTTGAAGATTCTTGAACGTAAAGGAACAGAGCTTCTATTGCCTTCGCAATAACAGTTTGCCTTTGTACATAAGTATTTTCGTTCATTTCATTATTTAATTATTCGGCATCGTTTGCCAACGTTTTTAACGATATTGTTGTTAATGTATTTGAAAAGACCGTGAGCAAGTCTTAATACTTATCATTCTGTTTACATTCGTAAAATTCAAATTCACCTGTAGTGGGATTCTGTAACACATTTTTGCTGTTACCGACAAAAATCGGTAAAATTAAATCGCAAAATGATGACTAAAAACATAAAGAAAAGTTGTCATCACTGTTTGTGTCGGTAGAGACTAGCGACTACTTTTTATTCATCGTTAACTTACCGAAAAATTTCGTTAATTATCGAAATTATAATCATTTTAATTTTACCGACAATTATCGATAACAGCAAAAATCAGTTACAGAATCCCACTACTGGGCATGTAGCCTGTACGAACGACATGTAAAACAGAACAAATCGATTACAGTTCTGTAGGTTATAATTATTGTTATCGATAAGTACAAAAACAAAATTGTTATCGATAAAAAGGTCCCAATAAAAAAGTTTAACTTAACTTAACTTTATTGGGCCATGGTTGCAACCAAGGCATATTCATATAAGGTAAATGCATAAATTACAACAACTAACAAATTTACAAAAACAACATTGTGTTGTTATTGAAGATTAATTGTCAAAGAAAATATTGAATAACAGGGTCGTTCCAAAATTTTTTTCAGGAAAAACATAAATACATTTTGAAAATCCTCTAAAATTGAACAAATTTGAATCAAATTGTAAATATAACGCATTCAAAACGCTTGTAGGTAATTTTTATTACACGTTTAGGATGAAAAGCAGTATTTTATGGTAGCAAAATTGGAAGTTTCAAATTTCATGAGAAGACCCCCCTATTCACTTGAAAACTAAATTTACAAAAAAAGTAAGAATACTGCTGATTGTCACTTCTGCCTTACTAGGCGTTTACACTAGACAGTTTGTCTTCAAATACAACTCTGATTTACTAACACAAACATACATTTGTCGTTTGGCTACCAGCTGTCCATCATTTTTTCACAGACAGTAAGGAAGACAAATTTTTGGCATTTTTGTAAAAATAAGTGAGATAATAATTGAAATGTGTTGAAAACAAAACAACATGAACAAAAACCAAATATGTGAATGGAAAACAAAAAGATGTCGATGATTTTCATTCAAAATTTTACAACTGTTTTTGCAGTTGTCTGGACGCCTACGTCACAAAGGCAAGTTTTGGGATTTTGACAACCAATACATGAAGTCAACTGTCCTGTCATTTGTAAACGCAGGGTATATGAATATGCCTTGGTTGCAACACTTATCACGTATCACAATAAAAAAGGTAGATGGTCAATTGCTGCAACAAAAAAATTTTAGTATCAAAATTTTTAAACAATGTGAAAAAATAAAATTTAATTACATTGTTACAATGCTATTTTATATTGTGTTGTTGTACGCTTTTACTGGTATTGTTAGAAAGAGCGAATTGTCAAAAATTGCTTCCTCATACAAATTTCTTAAAAAATACGGGAACGGAAATTGCAAAAACTCCAGCAGAAATGTCAAAATCAATGTATCAGCTAGCATATTTAGATGCCGATGTTGTTGTTGTAACAGTGTTTTTGTTATGTTTATTTGTTCGTTCCTCTGTTCAATCTGGCTCTGGGTCTATCTCCAGTTCCAGAAAAGTGGCTGCTTCGATGGGATGTAGCCACAGATCCACTGGATTTAGATGGGTAGGTTTGGCGGGGCAGTTAAAAAGGTGTTGTGTGTCGTGCGGGTCCATGCCGCATACTGGGCATATGTCTTGCACGGCGCGATCGATTTCCGCCCAATACGAATTTAGGCGACTGCAATATCCCGAGCGTAGTTGAGCCTAAACTACTCTGGTTTGTCGTGGCAGCTGACGCTCCTCAGCTGCGATAGATGGAGGATGTACTCCGAGTACTTTATTCACACTATAATTGCTTAAGGCTTTGGCAACTGCGTCCGTGTGAATGCTATTCAATCCTGCTTGATATGCTTGTTGATCTAGGGGTTCTCTCCTGTATCGTTGGACCTCTCCCTCTAGAGCATGGATATCCTTCCTGATCTCCCTGAATGGGCCGGGCCTACCCACAAGATGGTGATTGGGATGGCTCACACGATAACATCCAAGCAGGTACTGCAACGAAAGCATCTCATTGTGTTGCTTTACAGGAAGAATTTTTGCCTCCTCATGTAGATGGTCCACTGAAGATTTGAGGAGGCACCCTGTCGCTGTTCTCAGGGCGGCATTCTGGCAAGTTTGAATCTTTTTCCAGTTCGAATCACACAATCTCGGGGACCAGACTGGAGCCGCATAGCTTACCACAGACCGACCTATCGCGTTATACGTGGCCAACAAGGTTTCTTTATCTGCACCCCAAGTGCTGCCGGCCAGGGACTTGAGGACCTTGTTCCTACTTTTCAACTTGTCGCAGACAGCTGTGCGCGTTGAGAGGTGATGAAGTCGGGTGGTCTGCTAATGGAGACAATTATGGGGAGATGGTCTGATCCAAGGGAAATGACGGGTTGCCAGGTAACGTCATTTGTCAGACCAGGTGACACGATGGTTATGTCAGGCGAACTGTGACACTCTCCTCTAATTCTGGTAGGGGCGTCCTCATTGACCGTGCAAAACGTAGAGCTATCAATCTGCTCAGCCAGCGCTGTACCTCTCTGGTCGTTTCCGAGGGCCGAATGCCACATCTCATGATGCGCATTAAAATCCCCCAGGACCAGACGATTATGACCTTGCTAGAGCGGGCTAATGTCAGGCCTATAACCAGGGCTACAGCTATTTCTCGGCGGGATGTATACATTCAGCAACTCTATCTCGGCAGCTCCACACCTGACTGCTACCCCCATACATTCCATGTACGGGTCATTAGAGACAGGCTCAAGCGAGATAGGTCTGTATTGGACAGACTGGTGCAATAGGAAAGCCAATCCCCCACCTCCACTTCTGGTGCGATCTTTCCTCAGAACATTGTAACCATCACAATGCTTTAAGCTGTGGTTGTTGTTCAGCTTGGTTTCCTGCACCGCCGCGACCTTGATGTTCTTCCGACTCATAAAATCTACTATCTCCTCGATCTTACCTCGGAGTCCATTGCAATTCAATTGCAAAAAGGCTGCATTTTCGGGGATTGGGACAACAACGGCTGGTGTTAAAGGCTGCGTGTGCGGTTGTTGTCGAGGGGACTGCGGGGGAGTTTCGTAATCAGACGACGAGGGAGTCTCGTAATCCGACGACGAGTCACTGGGGACTGTGTTCACACAGCATGCAGCAACATAGTCCGTGTCGTAGTCCCTCACGTGGACGAGTCCAGAGCAACCCCTAATAGCCCGTTTAGACTAGTCATTTTAAATCGACTCGATTTCTAAATCCAACTTTCAAATCCTAGTTGTTTAGACTAGTCTAAAATGATATAAGATGCCAGTCAGCTGATCTTTGTTTACGTATACATACGCGAATTTGCAAAAAGAATTGCTTGAAAATTAAAAATGGAATGGAATACTGCAAAAAATAATATGACAAATTGCTATTAAATATGTTGTTTACAATTTATATTAAATTAAAGCTACATCCATTTTTATTTTTTATATAATATTTTTCTATTTTTCCGCTTCTGTTTATTTTTGTGTGTTTGTGTTTACAGTTATTTGAAAAATGTAAATAATAGGGTTATGACTTTTTACAACCTCATATCCCAGTGTCGTATTTTGATGAGCTTTTGCATAAGATTAGATAAAATCTTAATTACAAGGTGATTCGATAGAAAAAAGCTCACGCACAAAAAGCTTTCAAAGTTTTTATAGATGAGCTTTTTGGAAAAAAATTTGGAGTCACTTGAAGCACATAAATAACTCAAAACAATCGTAAAAGTCACACGAAATATCCAGAATGACCTAAGCTTTTGTTTCTCACCAATTTTACCGTTATATTATTACATATATATATATATATAATTTTATATCATATATAGCTGAATTCCATGTATCACATAAATTGAAAGTGCTTTGTGCGGGACCTTTTTCAATATTTATATGGAATAAAAATTTTTTTAGTCATAAATAGGCAAAATGTCACTTATTCGTGCAACAGGAAAAAAAATGTGGATCAAATTTTTAATAGGCAAAAGTTGATTCACTCTCGCTACAGGAAATCATTTTTGAGAAAAGGTTAAAAAGTCGTAACCCTAGTAAATAAACGACACATGAACATAGTTGCCAAAATTGGTACAGACTGCAATAGTTGAATTTTTAAGGAGCTAAAAACAGTGTTGTATATCAAAATATTTCGATTTAACATTTGATTTAAAACAAATCCAAGTTTTGAGTTGATTTAATTTTGTATTGTAGATCAAGGTGGTTTTGGGTGGATTAAGCACTTAAATCGAGATAATGACCTTAATCATCGTATAAGGGTATAGTCTAAACGGGCTATTAGATGCACCCACTCCTGACATCTATTGCATCTCACCGAAGGTTGGATGTGGGTGAAGATGCGGATGTGACAAACTGAGCACAGATATATTGGTCCTGGGTTTTCCTCCGTCCCGGCTCGGACCAATAGAATTCGGAGCAGGCATTCCGGGATATGCTGCTCCCAATACAGAAAAACGAAACAAATACGAACATGTACACACGTAGGTGGCAGCCGCTGGCCGGAACTTTGGTTTTGTGTTGTTCCGGGTCAATCCGGTACGAAAGAACCCGCTGCCGTGGGATTGATTTAGATGCCGATGAACATGGTTGTTGCAAGTTTCTACTTTTTATTTAAAGAGAAGTGCAAGTCTTGCTAGATTTCGGAGTAGGGGAACGCATTTTTAGTACTAAACGGGAAAACTACTGCAAGTAGTAATATTTTGCAGGTTCTGAGCACAACTTTTATCTATCAAAATTTATTATTATAATGTCTCAACGATAAAATCATTTTTTATGTTTTAATTTTTTAGTACTATACACAATTAATACGATATATAGATAATTTTACGATAATTTTCGAAATAATGTTGTAAAGATTTATATTGTTGTATATTTTTGATGATTATATTGTTACGAATGTAACTGATAGGTTTAAGTTAGTTTAGTTTAATTTCCGTTAATTTAAAAATTTGAATTGTAACGTAAAGTTTTTATTACGCAGTTACTTTATTTAAGCAACAACAACTACCATGTAGAACTCTCTTCATCATTCTAGTCGTTACATTACCTTTTGTTAATGTTCTTTTGTTTGTTTTGTTTTGCAACGATAATGTAATTATCGTTTAGTTCCTACTTCTTGTATTTCGTGTAGTTGTTTGTTGTTGTAGTTACGTCATTACTGTGCTTGTATGTATGTGAGTATGGATGTTCGCTTAGTGCGAATGTGCGTCTGTGTTCGTTGCACAGATTCGAGTTGTTGCCATATTTCTAGATATTTCTAGACCAAGGAGATTTTGGGTATAAATAGAGTTACGAATGGCAACATTGAGTAGTTGTGAATTTTATACCGAAGTGTAAACATCGACTAGTAAAGAAGTAAAGTAAAGCTGTGTACTTAGCTATAACAGTTAGCTCCGAATAAGTGTAATAAAGTAAATAAAGCATTGTAGAAACGTAATCTAAAACGAACCCTGTTTTATTTGGTACAAATCGTATCGGGGAATAAAACAACGTCTACACGGACATTAGTCAAATCTAATTCCGTAACAATTGGTGTCAGCAGTGAGATTACGATCATCCTACAATGAAGTTTAAGGATCTGCGAGTGGAAGACTTGAAGAAGGAGCTAAGTAAGTTGGAGTTGTGTTCTACTGGCAACAAGGCCGAACTACAAAAACGCTTGTTGGAAGAGTTCGAGCGCCGTGGAATGAACATCGATGAATATGAGTTCGAGAAGGAGGAAGTCGAGTTATCGGCAAAGGGCGAATCCAGCGTTGAGGAAGTTTCGTCGGTAGCTGCCAGGGGTGACGATTTGAAACCAATGCTGGCTATGATGATGGAGAAATTAGATGTTAAAATGGAAGAAAATTCCAGAAAGAGTGAAGAATATTCCAGAAAATTGGAGGAAAAGTTAGAAGAGAACTCTAGAAAAATCGCTAAGGGCATGGAAGAGAAATTAGAGGCAAATTCTAGAACTATTAACGAGAAACTCGAGAACATCACGATGGTGATTGAAAAGAGAGTAGAAAACGTGGAGGTACAAATTAAAGAGTTGGATAAAAAGATTTTGTCTGTTGACGAGAAATTTCTGGCTCAAGATGAGAAGATTCTGGGCATAGAAAAGAAAATGTCGGAACTGGAAATTAAAGGCGGTCCAGTGAGAGCTATTCATAACACGATAAAAATCAAGCCTCCAGTGTTCGACGGCTCTACCTCTTTAAATGTGTTCAAATTACAGTTCGAGACGTTGGCTGCTAGAGATTCTTGGAACGACAACGACAAGGCGGTATCACTCTTGATGGCATTGAAGGGTGATGCTGCTGACGTATTACAGAGTATTCCCGCCGCTTCTAGGAACAACTATGGAGATATAATGGCTGCTCTTGAACGTAAGTACGGTAGTGAACACAAGCAAGAGATCTACCGAATGGAACTGAGGGGAAGAGTCCAGAAGCCAAATGAGACCTTACAAGACTTTGCGGCTGATATAGAGCGGTTGGCGCAGTTGGCATATCCAGGAGAGACACATCGATTGGTGGACCGCATAAAGATTGAGACATTTGCAAGTGGTATTCGTGATCCAGAGATAAAATTTGCGACGTATGCGGCACCGATAGGAACATTTGCAGAAACCGTGTCATTTGCCCTGGCCCAAGAAACCGCGAGGATGCTGGTGAAACCTAAAGCCTACAACGTGAGGAGGCTGCAAGTTGAGGACAACAATTCCCAGACCGTTGTCGATCCGCTAAAGGATGCACTAATGCGTGTGAAACGAGGGGCTGGTAAAACGAGAAAGACTTGCTACAACTGTCGGAAAACTGGACACTTGGCCCGAGAATGCAGATTTAGACAAGCAAGGCCCAGATCCACCTCACCGCCTTCAAAAAGCGACGACCAACCGGTGGCCAAGAATCTGGAAAGGGTGACATCAGGTGAATCAAATAAAGGGAATTCCGTCAATCACGAGACGCTGCTGGCAGAGGATGAAAATGATGGTCCCACAATCTCTATAGCCATAGTCCAGCAGAAGAATCACAACTTAACGGTTAAAGGCTTCGTCAATGGTGTATTGCGTACCTTGACATTGGACACCGGTGCAACAAAGTCCATTATTAGACCGGATTTGGTAAAAGGGAAGGTATTGCCGTTAAATGGAGTCAAATTGCGGACGGCCACAGGCGAGAAGACCCCGGTGCATGGAAAGGCCTACCAAAGGCTAAGTATGGGTAGGAAATCGGTAAATTTCGATTTTATAGTGGCCGATATTGTGGACGAAGTTATACTTGGCGTGGACTTTATGATTGCCTTCGACATCAACCTGGACATAAAGCACCGTGTGATGACTTGGTCCAATGTGGAAATACCGATAAATGTGGGCTACAACGAGAAAAGCAAGCATCGCCAAAGTGCAGAATCCGACGAGATCGCTGTAGATGTCCGTACGCTGAAGGTGGAAGCCGCTGACAATTGGCCCGTAGGAAAGTGGAAAAATCTCGCGACGAGGAGGAAAAAGAGAAGATGTACGTCGAGGAAAGGTCTATCGAAAAGCGGCCGTACAGCAAGGAAGGGCAAGTCCGAGGAAGACCAGGTGGCACTTAGGAAGGTGACCACGAAGAAAGAAGGTATAGCATCGCGATTCCTGGAGAGAAAGCAACGTCGTCCAGAAGAGCAAGAGTCCAAAGCTGACGCAGTGGAGGGTACATCTAAATCAGTTGCCACCACTACAGAACGAGAACTGCATCTAGTCAAGAGGAACAGGCTTAAGCGGGAGGCAGTGTTACCAATGCCCACACCACTGTGCCTATTCGGGACGAACAGGCTTAAGCGGGAGGCAATGTTACGAATGTAACTGATAGGTTTAAGTTAGTTTAGTTTAATTTCCGTTAATTTAAAAATTTGAATTGTAACGTAAAGTTTTTATTACGCAGTTACTTTATTTAAGCAACAACAACTACCATGTAGAACTCTCTTCATCATTCTAGTCGTTACATTACCTTTTGTTAATGTTCTTTTGTTTGTTTTGTTTTGCAACGATAATGTAATTATCGTTTAGTTCCTACTTCTTGTATTTCGTGTAGTTGTTTGTTGTTGTAGTTACGTCATTACTGTGCTTGTATGTATGTGAGTATGGATGTTCGCTTAGTGCGAATGTGCGTCTGTTTCGTTGCACAGATTCGAGTTGTTGCCATATTTCTAGATATTTCTAGACCAAGGAGATTTTGGGTATAAATAGAGTTACGAATGGCAACATTGAGTAGTTGTGAATTTTATACCGAAGTGTAAACATCGACTAGTAAAGAAGTAAAGTAAAGCTGTGTACTTAGCTATAACAGTCAGCTCCGAATAAGTGTAATAAAGTAAATAAAGCATTGTAGAAACGTAATCTAAAACGAACCCTGTTTTATTTGGTACAAATCGTATCGGGGAATAAAACAACGTCTACACGGACATTAGTCAAATCTAATTCCATAACAATATCAATGAAATCAAATTGTTTTGAACATTCATGTTCGATCAGCTGCGCATATGCATCTACCTTGATCATTGTGATATGTTTGAAATCATGGTAGAATAAGAAAAGGTAGCAGCAATACACAGCTGACTGAACTGGGTTGTAACGTTAGTGTCAAATTTTATATGACATTTTATAAATTTATTTCTATTTCGATGTACACTGGGGACATATATTTTTTGAGAAAAAAAAATATATCATTCGGAAAAAAACAATTCCCAGAAAGACTTCTTCATATCAATGATATGTAACCTCCTCCAAGTTCGAACGATAAGCCGCGCAGTAAATCCCCGCTTGTAGAGGCGATACAACGTTTGTTAATATGTGAGGTATTTTGTTAAAATTAAAAAAAAAATAAAGCCCTAATAAACATGTGCTTCTTTGATTTCTAAAACAAAACATTGAAACAGCTTCTCTATTTCTATGAATTTCCAGCGACCCCAAACTTTTCTGCAAGAATTCTACTTTCTGCGAGAATTTATGCATTTAGTGGAATGATGTGGAAACATAAAAAGTGAAAATGTAACGAATTTTCATTCATGTTTTCCAAAATATTCAACCAAAGTGAAAAATTATTAGTTTTTTAAATTCCAATAATTTATAGACATTTCCTTGTTTTGTTTGAAAATACAACTGACAGTAACGTTACAAACAAAAACAAATTCCTTTGTGGTTGTTGTTCTAGTTGTATTTGTTGTAGTACTAACTTTACCTTATATTTGTTCTACCATGGTTTGAAATCAACAAAAAATAAGTGTAAACACCGGGGTGTATTTCAGGATTTCGTGAAATACAGTGGATTTAGGAGCGCAAGTGTAAACTTGGCATAACATTTTTTGTTGCAGCAATTGATCATCTACCTTGTTTATTGTGATACGTGAAAAGTGTTGCAACTTTTGGTACTTTTTTAGGCATTGATTTCGCTGAAATCACGAAATGAGATGATTTCATTTTTGTATGCGAAATCATGAAACGCCTTCGAAATCACGAAAGGACGCCGAATGTAAACCAAGCATAAAATCAACAAACAAAAAGTATGAAAATATGAAATACGTTGGTATGAAGCATGGTGGAATAAGAAGGTGTTACATCGATAACAATAATCGAACCATTCACCACACCAAACGTCAAAATTTGTGAACAAATGTTGACGCTTGTGCTTGGATTACATTTACGAAATCCACTCGATTTCATCTGTCATTTCCATTGATTAAACGTCAAACGAAATCCAATGGATTTCAGATGAGTTTTCTTTTGACGTATACGCAAAGGAATTGACAGTTGAAATCGAGTGGATTTCGTAATGTAAACCTAGCATTGGTGTGGAATTCGCCTTTGCAATATTTGCTCTGTTCCAGAACCTGCAAGAAGCTACTATTTTTTACTACGATAACATTTTTTCCTTTATGTTATCGGAAAAAATAGTAAAAATTAGTAGATTCTTGCAGTACTGGAACAAACCAATTAATTGAAATAAATAATATTCCTGATATTGAATTTTTAAGTATATCCATTGAACTAGGCAATTTTAAATTATTTATAACTTGTTCCTATATTCCTCCTTCTTCTCAACTTGACATATATAAAAAAAATATATCCGCAATCAGTTCAATCGTTGGAAATATGAATGAAACCGATCGAATTTTGGTTCTGGGCGATTTTAATATGCCCTCTGTTAAATGGCTCTTATTACCAGATTCTGAAGCTCTAACACCACTAACATCCCGGGCGAATGCTAATCAAGATACATTCGAAATTGTTAGTCGATTTTGTGACCTCAATCTTCATCAAATAAACGATATACTGAATAGTTACGATAGAATCCTTGATTTAGCATTTGTAAATGTTACTCAATATTTTGAAATAATTAGAATTCCACCAATTTCTATTCCTGAAGATATTCATCATCCCTCATTATGTATAACCATGACCCATAATCATTCCTTTGGGGAAAATCAGTCCAAAGTGTTAAAAACTGTCCTTAATTATAAAAAAAACAGATTTTCGGAAACTCAATTCTCTTATTTCTTCTGTTAACTGGACATCGGTATGTCTTTGCAGCAGTGATATTGATCTTGATATTAAAATTAACAAATTCTATGAGATCATAAATAAATTTATGCTTGAATGTATTCCAACTATTAAAGTCACAAATTCTTATAAATTTCCATGGATTACTCCTGAGTTATCAACTATAAAAAATTCCAAAAATAAACTTTTTCGTAAATATAAAAAGTCAGGTTCTTCAATTGACTACGCCAATTATTCTGTAGCTAGGTCTAAGTATACGCTAGAATCTCGTAGATCATATAATGAGTACCTTAACAAGATTAAAGAAAATTTTAAGTCCAATCCTAAGTCCTTCTATGACTTTGTTAATTTAAAAAGAAAAACACCTTCTAAGCCCTCTTTATTGAAATTCAATAATCAAGAATTTACTAAAAACACAGATATTGCTGAATGTTTTGCAGAATTTTTTGCTACAACTTATTCAAGTGCATCTTGCCAAATTAGAGATACATATCCTTATAAATTATCTCAGATTGATGAAATTTACATGCCTTTCTTACAATACCAAGACGTTTCCAAAAGTCTGCGATGTTTAAAACCCATTAAAAGTCCAGGTCCCGATGGAATACCTAGTTTAATTCTGAAGCATTGTTCAGTTGCATTGTCAACCCCTTTAACTCTATTGTTTAACTATTCCCTTAAATTCGGTCATTTCCCCGCAATATGGAAAAAGTCTTATATTGTACCTTTACATAAGTCAGGCAGTCTGACTAATGTATCCAATTATAGAGGAATTGCAAAATTAAGTGCAATTCCTAAATTGTTCGAAAAATTAATTACTTCTGTAATTTCCCATAAAATTCAACCCATGCTAAGTCCATATCAGCATGGTTTTCGTAGTGGTCTTTCGACCATAACAAACCTTATAGAATTCACATCGAATGTAATAAAAGGATTTGTTCGGCATAATCAAACTGACACAATATATACAGATTTCAGCAAAGCATTTGATAGGGTTAACCATAGGCTTTTGTTGTATAAATTAGATTATATGGGCTTTAATACTAATTTAGTAAGATGGATATCTTCTTATTTACAAAATAGATCACAAACAGTTTTGTTTGATGGATGTGTCTCAAAATCGATTGACGTGCCATCGGGTGTTCCGCAAGGAAGTCACCTCGGACCGGTTCTCTTTCTTTTATTTATAAATGACTTGCCAAACTCAATAATGCATTCTAGATTGCTAATGTACGCTGATGATGTCAAGCTATTCATTACTCATAAATCGGAAAAGCAAGCTGATCTTCTCCAGAGTGATTTAAATAGCCTTTTTCAATGGTGTAAAATCAACTGTATGGACTTAAACTTAAAAAAATGTAAACATATGTGTTTTTCCAGATCTTCTTCTTTAATAAGGCAATACAATATTAACGGTTCTCAATTATTAACTGTAGCATCATTTGTTGATCTTGGCCTTTTGATGGATCGAAAATTAAAATTTAATAATCATGTAATTTCTATTGTTAATAAAGCGCATGGAGTTTTAGGATTTATAAAAAGATGGGCCAAAGAATTTTCAGATCCCTATATAACAAAACAACTATTTACGTCACTTGTAAGACCTATATTAGAATATGGTTCTGTTGTATGGGACCCTCAATACGCAATGTATTCTGATAAAATTGAATCAGTGCAGAAACAATTTTTGCTTTTTGCACTGAGAGGTTTACATTGGAATAGCGATTTTGTCTTGCCTTCATATACAAGCAGTTTAAAATTAATTCGATTACCTACATTAAAAAGTAGACGCACAATGTTAAACACTATGATGGTGCATAAAATTTTAATGGGTAATATTCCCTCGGATTTCTTAATATCATCTATTAGAATAAATGTTCCTTGTAGAACAATTAGAAACTATCAACCCTTATTTAGAGATTTCCACCGCACGAATTACTCTATGGGAGATCCTATTAACAAAATGTGTGTAGATTTTAATTCCATGTATTGTAATGTAGACTTTGGCATGAGCCTTGACCTTATAAAATCTAACATAATTTTATTTTTAAATTAATAGTATATAAAAATGTATTAGTAAGTAACTAACTAGCTGATGAAGTAAATTCTGTAGCTGGTTTTCAATTTCCCTCTCATACCCCATCATGATGCGGATCAGGGTGTGTACGCGATCCCTACGTAAAAGGGAGGTCGCCCCCCTCGATCGGCAGGGGTGGGAAAGTGAGGCGTGGGAACGTTCGAAAAAAAAACAAACAAAAAAAAAATAGAGCTGGCAAACCATCGATATTCCCAACATTAGATACTTTCGATATAATATTTTAAACTATCGATTGCTATAGATATTATCGTTAAGTTGTCAACACCATTAATTTGGAGATGAAAATGGCGGAAATGTCAATGCTTTTCTTGACATTGTGCACAAGTAGTTCACAGAAATGTAAAGGAGAATAAACAATTGCTATTATTTTATAAAAATATTAAAAAATGCATTTTACTTTTCCGAAAAATGTGTACGTGTAACTACGGACTTACTTTCTCACACACACAAAACCGAAAAGCAGCGAAATTTTTATTTATTTCAATGATTTTTTGGTTGCGGATTTTTGTTCCGCTAAAGTGGGGTTCAGACGATCAGTTTTGACTGACAGCTTTTGGTCAAATATCGATTGCTTCAGTTTTGTTGTGCTGTTCGTAGCGGCCAAACAGTCATTCAAGTTGGATGACAAACCAACAGTCAAGTTGAAAAATTACTGTGTTCACATATCTATAAAATCATATAAATAACAACTTTTATTAATAAATATGGATGACAAAAAGATTGGATGTGCATTTTTGATCATTTCGCTTTTAGAGGAAGAAAATAAAGTGACAAGAAGAAGGAAATGGGTAAAAAAATGGATAGCCTCCCGAAAACAATATTCACATGTGAATATTTTAAAAGAAATTCGAGATTCTGAGCCAAGCGCTGTACACTACAGCTCCAGAAGATTCAGATTGCTTTATTTTTTTTCAATTCCCTTCTGTACGATGAGCGGATTACGTTTATTTTCTTCTTGACGTCGTCAATAGAACAATCCTTCTTGTATTTCTTCATAACATTTAGTAGTTCTCCATATGCTTTTGTTTTAATGTCGCGCATCATATATTCTGAACTGGTTATGTCCCGGAGGCATCTTTGCATTTCGTAGCAACGAAAAATTCCTTTAAAATTCATTTTCGTTGTCCATGTTTGTCGTTTTGTTTGCAATTTTTTGCTTGTCCGATATTAAAATGAAGGAAAAGTTTTTTGTCTGCTGTTTGTCGTTTTGTTTGCAATTTTTTGCTTGTCCGATATTAAAATGAAGGAAAAGTTTTTTGTCTGCTATTTTGATCTCTTATTTGCAATAATAATCAATCAAATTAATAAAAACACACGACTTTTTTAACTTTTATTTGATATTTACTCTGCTAATTTATTCCTTGACTGACGTTGTTTCGTTCACACGGCCAAACAAACAAACAACCAACAGCTGACTGTCCAACATCCACAAAAAATTTTGTGGTTGCCTGATGACTGACAAAAATGAACGACCACACTGGCAAGCAACCGATTATTTGAGCAAAGCTGTCAGTCAAAACTGATCGTCTGAACCCCACTTAATATCGATAGTCAAAACTATCTATCGATATTTAATTTTTAAAAAATAATCGATTTTATCTATAGTGCCATCGATTTTTTGCCAGCTCTACTTTGCAAGTGCCTTGTATATGTGCCTTGGTTCCGATCGTTCTTTTCTAGGAATAACCCTTTTGAACTAGTTCGTTCCCGAACTACACAACTCTAGTTAGGAACCGCAAACAAAAACATATTTTATTGATCTGTGTTGATCTGTGGAGTTAATTTTTTATGTTTAAAAGGCGTGAGTGAAAAGACATTGAATTTAGAAATTATTATTGTATTCTATTTAATAAAATGTGAGGATTGCATTGGCTTGCAGCAGTGGATGTAAAAACCAAACGTTGCTTTTGTATGTGTTTAATTGAGTTGAGTGCGCTCAGCGGTATACAGTGGCACAGGAAAGTATACATACACCCTACAAAAATGCAGTTTAGGCTAAATCGTTGGGTTTTTACAGCAACAACTGCACTGTGTGGCTCCTTGGTGACAAAATAACCATAATTGCACAAATTTATTTTAATCTAATACGTATATTTAATACAATTAAAGAGATTCAGTTTTCACAACACAGAAAAGTATACATACACCCCAAGGATATACGAGAATTATAGTAAAATTTATGGAATTAATAGCAAATTTTATACATTTTATAGTTTTGGCGAATGTCTCTGGATGTCTGAGATATATTTTAGAGAAAAGACAATAATTTTTGGAGGTCAAATGCCGTTACTTAGGGTCAAATTTCATATATACCTCGTTAAAGCTGACCCTTGCTTAATTCTGTGCGTTTTTACGTATTGTACTTTATAAAAAGCACGAAATTCGTATCAGATGGCAAATCTTAAAACCCTAGAAAGCTTTGAAGTTGTTTTTGTACATAATATACCTTCCTGAACGTCGATTAATGCACGTTTTTCCTCAAATTTCTCAGGCAGTTAATATATTCCGCGGAATTCGTGGCGCAAATTACATACAAAATGCATTGAATTGCTTTGCAATATGGTCTGATACAATCCTTGGGCATTAATTGAATCAGAAATGTGACATATTTTGTTACAAACCTGTTCCCAAAGCTTCTAAAGCAACAAAATATAAGCACTACCAAAAAACCATGAAATTTGTACTGTGAACAACGTCGTTTTCGTATTACGATCATTACCGTTACTATAGGCGCGAAACGTTTCGTATAATTGTACATTTCTGAATCAATTGATGCCAAAGCATTGTATCCGACAATATTACAAGGCAATTCAAGGCCATCTATATGTAATTTGCATTCACTTCCTGAGAAATCTGAGGGAAAACGTGCATTTATCGACGTTCAGTAAGGTATATTATGCACAAAAACAACTTCAAAGCTTTCTAGGGTCACAAGATTTGCCATCTGATACGAATTTTGTGCTTTTTATAAAGTACAATACCTAAAAACGCACAAAATTAAGCAAGGGTCAGCTTTAACGAGGTATATATGAAATTTGACCCTAAGTAACGGCATTTGACCACCAAAAATTATTGTCTTTTCTCTAAAATATATCTCAGACACCCAGAGACATTCGCCAAAACTAAAAAATGTATAAATTTTGCTAGTAATTCCATAAATTTTACGATAATACTGGTATTTCCTTGGGGTGTATGTATACTTTTCTGTGTTGTGAAAATTGAATTTCTTTAATTGTATTAAATATACGTATTAGATTAAAATAAATTTGTGTAATTATGGTTATTTTGTCACCAAGGAGCCACACAGTGCAGTTGTTGCTGTAAAAAACCCAACGATTTAGCCAAAACTGCATTTTTGTAGGGTGTATGCATACTTTTCTGTGTCACTGTAAGTTGAATATATGGACTGGTTTCAAATCGATGATAAAAAATTTCGCTTTGAAGGAACCGAGCCGAGATTTGTTCCTGTCCATAGGAGGAAGTCTTAAATCCCCGGCCGAAGGCCTACTATATATGAAAAACTTTCGATTTAAAGTTTAAAGGTTTAGTTTAAATTTTAAACTAAACCTATCGTCGGCTTAAGTTGAATGTTTTCATTAAGCTCGGATCGGACCAAATTTATTTCACAGGTAGGTCTCGTCACCCTGATCACAAATATATATAACATTTATTGCGGAAGTCCATACTTCCCGAGATATGGGCCTCTGAAGTTCCGAAAATTCCCTTGTTAAAGGCCGACTAGACAAAAATGTATGGTTTTAAAGGAAATTTTGTTCCCGTTCCTTAGATTTGCACCTGTCCATAGGAGAAAGTCCTAAATCCCCGGCCGAAGGCCGGCTATTTAGAAAAACTTTTGTGATTTTAAAGGAAATTTTGTTCCCGTTCCTTAGATTTGCACCTGTCCATAGAAAAAGTCTTAAATCCCCGGCCGAAGGCTGCCTATTTAGAGAAAATGTATGATTTTAAAGAACATTTTGTTGCCGTTCCCTAGATTTGCACCTGTCCATAGAAAAAGTCTTAAATCCTCGGCCGAAGACCGTCTATTTATAATAAAATGTATAAATATTATAGTATATTCCTTAAGCTATACAGCAGTATCCATATTATCATTATCCGTTCAAAAATAGCGAAGTTACACACAAAGGAATATTCGGAATTTCAGAGGCCCATATCTCGGGAAGTATGGACTTCCGGACTTAACTTAAATAAAATAAAATTAACGAAATTCAGGTAACTTTAGATAAAAAAATAAAAATTGTTAAACAACATCGATTTCTATCTCACAAAAGTATGCACTCTAAAAGTTTCATGAAACAAAAAGGATTTTATAGGGTTTCAGCCCTTGGTATGACATCCTTTGTTATCCTTTACAGCTTTTAGCCTTTTTGGCAAAGATTTTACTAAGTTTTCGTGGCAAGATATCGGAATTTTTTCCCATTCCTCTTGCAAGGCATATTTCAGGTTCCTATACTTTAGATGTTACGATTTTTTATATTTGTCTCCAAAATACTAAAATACTCCATAAGTTATCTAAAGGATTCAAACCCGGGGATCGGGGAGGTGTTTGAATCACTTTTGGACAGTTACATAGCATCCATTTTGGAAAAAGGCATAATATGAGCTGGCCAACTATGCTCGGATCGAAATGAAATTTTTATCACAGGTAGATCTCGTCACCCTGATCACAAATACATATAACATTTGTTGCGGAAGTCCACACTTCCCAAGATATGGGCCTTTGAAGTTCCAAAAATTCCTTTGTTAAAGGCCAGCTGATAAGAGAAAATTTTTAAATTAAAAAAAGTTGTTCCCGTGCCCTAGATTTGCACCTGTCCATAGGAGAAAGTCTTAAAACCACGGCCGAAGGCCGGCTACTAAAAAACATATAATTTAAATTTTCTTTTTGAGCATAGTACGTCAACTCAACTTTTTCCTGGAAAAATATGTGATTTGTGCTCAAGCTCATATATTGATAAAATTGGAATGTTGTCCCAAATCCCATTTTTTCAGCGCCTAAATTTCAAATTATCCTTTCAGAATTCTTAAATAATACATCTTATCCTTAATTCCTTCGATAAAGACACGATTTCCTACACCGGAAGCACTCATACATCTGTTGAAATTGTGTGTTTAGGGTCCAAGGCGGTATTTGCCCTATGATATACCTTAATTGGTCCATATGACCAAAACAATAAAGTTGTCTTCATTGCTTTCATTGGCAGCCCATTTTTGGTCATATGGACCAATTAAGGTATGTCAAAGGGCAAATACCGCCTTGGACCCCAAACACACAATTTCAAAAGTAAAGCACAGAGGAGACTCTGTTTTGGTATGGCGTTGCATGAGTGCTTCCGGTGTAGGAAATCGTGTCTTTATCGAAGGAATTAAGGATAAGATGAATTATTTAAACATTCTGAAAGGATAATTTGAAATTGAGGCGCTGAACATGGGATTTGGGACGGATGCTGACATTTTGAAGACTGAAAAATTGGGTTTTTTGCATTTTTTGTTCCAATCGGGACGCGCAAGTGTACTCCTTTAAAAACTGACCATGAGGTTGTGGTACTCGCGATTACGCATTGTTTTGATGTATAATTCGGGCGTGTAGCCTTGGAAGGTTCACAACAATGTCAGCTTAAAGTCGAAATTTTTGTGCGTAAATTTTTATAAAAACCCTGTTTTTTGATTCAAAATTTGCAACTGTCATTAAATTGTCGGTCAAACCCGCGTGAACTTAGTTTTTTACGTTCTGAATCTAATAAGCCATTACGCGTCCAAATCAGTCCACAAGATCGGCGGATATGCTACCCCTCAAATTTCGAAAATCTGCAAAAAATGTTTTTGAAAATTGCGCGCATTGAAACGCGTTTTGGAAGTGTAATTTTTGCTGAAATAAATAGAGATATATGTCTGTTTAAAATGTGCAAAAACATAAATTTCAAAACTATCGCTAATCCAGAGATACAATTGATTTTTTCTAAAAATTAAGTGCGATGCTACATCCACGGTTCTTGATGGATCACAATGAAACGACATCAAATGATGTATTTTTTAAAGGTTATCATCGAAATCGGATGCGCATAAAATGTAAGTGAACTTCGTGGAAATTAGGACCATCTAACTGTATTTTGCGCCTTAATATGCAACAGACGCTACATCGTGGCCGCCAAATAGAGTTTCACAAACTGTACACCAAATAAGAGGGATGGATTCGCTGTGTTGGAAAATCGGATGCGCATCATGTCAATTTCACTATTACGCGGTTTATATGCGTTTCAAATGTTGTAATATTCAATATAACATTATTTTAATGTTATGCCACAATTGGAATTCCTTGTGATTTAATATAATGTTCTAAAAATATTCGCCAATAGGAAAACTATAAGCGAAAAATTTTTTGCAACGGAATATCTTCATTATTGCGTGAAATTTGGACGAAAATGGCGATGAACTCAAACATTTTTTCTTCAAGCTTTCCTATAAAACCATAAAAAAATAAAATTAGAATAACATGATTTTTATTTTTTTCGTCATATTTTCTTTGTATTTTTGCAAATAACATGAATACTATAGCTCCAAATTTCACGACTTAGGTTTAATTTTATTCCTCACAATGTCTGGATGCTGCTATAATTGTTTTATATATATTTTTTTGTAAGTATAAGCGCTATTGTTTCAAAAATATGTTCGTAAATACGTGAAATTATTTAAAAAATCTAATTTTTCGCGAATCCATTGAATCTTTTCGATTTTTTTGCATCATCGCAAAGGGTGCGAATTCAGTTAACGAAAATAGGATATAACAGCTTACTATATTAAGCCGCGATTTTTTTAGAATTTTTTCTAATTAGCATAATTAAAACGGTCATATCTTTTGCGCGCAACGATCAAAGTTGGTAACGAAAACAGATTTGGAATCACTATTTTTGTCTTAATCTATGTACCAAAAATCAAAGATGTAGTATAATTTTTTTTTTGATTTTTTGAAATGGAAAAGTCGATTTTAGAAATTTTTGCTGATACATATTTTTGTGTTCAGGAAAACGAGACCTACCTGTGGTACATTTCAAAATCGGGAGTGCGCACGCCCTATTTTTTTTTTTGAAATTTTTACCATAGACAGGTCTGGTTGTCCTGAACACAAAAATATATCATCTCTGCGAAGTCCATACTTCCCGAGATGTAGACCTTTAAAGTCCCAAAAATATGTAGCCGAAGGTGGCTAATTAGAGAAAAAATCAGGTGTGCGCACGTATTCCCGTCTTATGCCATTCCCGGGATATAGGCCTTTAAATTCCAAAAAATTTCGTAGCTGTGCAAGTCTTAAATCTCCATCCGTCAAACTTATAATTTATAAGAAAGTTTAGTTCGCGCGGCCGACTTTGCACCTATCCATAGGAGTAATTTCTGGCAGACGACCGTCCATTCGGAAAATATTAGTTTATATGAAAATTTTGAGGTTAAGTAGGGGTTTAGGCGCTGCCCTCGATTTCTTTGAAATTTTTATCACAGATAGGCGATATTGTCCTGAACACAAAAATTTCAATTTATTTTTTATTTATTATCGGGGGAAGTCCTACTTCTCGAGATATGAACCTTGATAGTACAACAAATGACAGGTCGCGCGTAAACCAGACTTGTTCCCTACTTTTCCTTTATGATATCAAAAAAATACTAAAAATTAGTAGATTCTTGTAGTTTGGTTACAGATCAATAATACACCAACATAAAAAGGGTAGTATTCTATAACAGCAAATGAAACACTCTTGTAATGGCTATATGGGATAATCGAAATAGACATCGATTTGTTGCAATTGTTTACCGGAGCAAGTTGGTTTTAAGCATTAAGCTCGGATCGGGACCAAATTTTTTCCACAGGTACAAGATCTACCTGTGGAAAAAATTTGATCACAAATATACATTTACATATATTGCGGAAGACCGTACTTCCCGAGATATGGACCTCTGAAGTTGCGAAAAATCCTTTGTATATAACCTCGTTATTTTTGGAAGGATAATGATTACACTGTGACACAAAATGGAACTCAAAGTCTGGGGGGTGGAAAATTTCTTTTGGAGATGAAAGCCCTTGATGAGTATACTAAGAAGCCAAAAGGAATACTTGATAGAGAGAAAAACGAAAATAAGAGATATACTCTTGAGAGTCTAAGAATACAAGAGAGAATGTGTGAATGTATGAATACAAAAGAAGACAAGGATAATACTAAATATCAATACTCGGTTGCAATATTTTGAAGAGGACGTTCTGTGATTTAGTTTAAGGTTTTGCTGCAATATTTTTATTTTTTTATTTAAGTTTGTGATTATTATTTTTATTTATACAAAAATTTGTGTTGTGAAGTCCAGTTTTTTATAATTAAGAATAATACCACGACTATGTAAGAGAAACTAATTGTAAGTAAAACTTTAAACTAAGAAATTCGAAATATGATTTGGAACTAAAATGAATGTTTTGTCTTAGGATTTTCAATAAAGACTCCTGATGAAGTTGGAATCAAACCAACGAAACGTAGAGTAAAAATGAAATAAATTAGTTTTATTTATCTCATGTACATCTGACCGAAACAGCCCGGTATACAAATATACACATCAAAGCAGGAAATTTTCGTCATAGGTCAAGTTTCTGAGATATCGCGCCATAAAGTTTTTTATTTTTTCCCTATAATACTTGGGAAAATAGCTCCATATCTCTGTTTGGCGTTGTTGTAGCTTCGTTTTGAGGTGACATCTCTTCAGTCAAATCGATTGGTGAAACTTTTTGTAGAACATTTCATTCTTCTAACTCAATGCCTTTCATGTCCTTTTCGTCCTTTATTTCTTGAACCGTAGTGAAAGTACCACAAGATGAGATTTTTCAGCATCCAAATATTCTACAAAAATGTTGTTCAGAAGATTTTAGGTGTGGTTCTCTTTGACTACTACTCGATTTTGTCCCGTTTTCATTGTCCTTTTTGACATTTAATTGGTTTTGGTTCAGAAATATACTATGTTTTGTTTTTCTGTATATTCGTCATTGGTTACTTATTGGTATGTAGACCTAACAATTGATTATTGCTTATGTAGACATCTGGGGTGCTTCTGAAATATTTTCCACAAATAGATCTTGTAATGAAGAACACGTTAACAACAAATTTTCTTGGGGGATAGATCCGGATATCTCAATTTTTGAACCGAAAATTCCGACATAAAAACCGATTTTTGAACCTGTTTTAAGTAACCGATTAAACTTATATGTATACCATTAAAAAGCTTATAGATTTGTCAATCAGATTAAATTAATTCGCTCATGAACTAACAAAGTTAGTTGCAGTTCTACAACAAAAAAAAAAAAAAACGGTTTTTAATCGTTTTTAAGGAAAAATATCAGTATGCGAAAATATGGGGATCAAAGTCTGGGGGCGAACAATTCTTTTTGGCGATGAAAGTCGATGAATATAATATTACGAACCCGAAGGACAGTTATGCCGTAGGTCAAACTTCTGACTAATGGCGTGATCAAATTTCGTAAGGTTTTTTGTCATGCAGGTATGTATAGTTTGTCAAGAATGAATTCATTTCGCTATAACTCAGAAGTTTGACCTACGGCATAAGTGTCCTTCCGGGTTCGTCATATTATATTCATCGACTTTCATCGCCAAAAAGAATTGTTCGCCCCCAGACTTTGATCACCATATTTTCGCGTACTGATATTTTTCCTTAAAAACGATTTAAAAAACGGTTTTTTTGTTGTAGAACTGCAACTAACAAAGTGTTCATAAGCGAATTAGTTTAATCTGATTGACAAATCTATAAGCTTTTAATGGTATACATATAAGTTTAATCGGTTACTTAAAACCGGTTCAAAAATCGGTTTTTATGTCGGAATATCCGGTTCAAAAATTGAGATATCCGGATCTATCCTCCAAGAAAAATTGTTATTAACGTGTTCTTCATTACAAGAGCTATTTGTGGTAAATATTTCAGAAGCACCCCAGATGTCTACATAAGCAATAATCAATTGTTATGTCTACATACCAATAAGTAACCAATGACGAATATACAGAAAAACAAAACATGAACCAAAACCGATTAAATGTCAAAAAGGACAATGAAAACGGGACCAAATCGATTAGTTGTCAAAGAGAACCGTACCTAAAATCTTATGAGCAACATTTTTGTAGAATATTTGGATGCTGAAAAATCTCATCTTGCGGTACTTTCACTACGGTTCAGGTTAGGTTAGGGGATGTGCAGTCACTAATCGTGACTGCGTCACTCAGAGACCTTCCGGTCCATTGTGATCATCCATTAGAAAAGAGCTACAGGAGAAAAAAGAGGTGATAAAAGGGAGGATAGGGAAAAAAATAAAAGAGAAAGTTGTTAGCGCAGTGAAAGAACGAGTAGATTACAAGAACGTTTAAAAGTGGAGTGAAAGTTTTAGAGTAGGAGAAAAATTTATTTTTAATGGTAGGCAGAATAGTTGAATTTATTTACGCGTTCAGGTTGCGCTGTCCCAGCCACTTCAGATTTTTGATGATGTTGTAGATCACAGCAGGCTCCACAGTTGAGTAGAAAGTTAGACACGGTGGGAAGTGAGCACCTACTAACCTATGCCGTCTACCAGCCATTGCTGGACAACGACACAAGATGTGCTCGATCGTCTCTAACTCCTCCTCGTCCTCACAGAGTCTGCAGTAGTCAGTAACATCCTCATCCCATTTGTTGGTATGGGCCCTGATGTAGCAGTGTCCAGTAATGACTCCCGTCGTTACTCTAACTTCAGCTTTACTCAGGTTCAGCAGAGAGTTCGTTCTTTTGACTGACAGAGTCGGCCATATGGATCTTGCCACAATGCACCTAGGTTCATTATGCCACAATTCACTGGCTCTTTCGTCAGAGAGCGTTTTAAAATTTTGAAAGAAATGACAAATGGGTGGTTTGATAGAGTCAGCGATAGCTAGGTCTGTGGACTGCGATCCTCGCCTAGCTAATTCGTCTGTTCTTTCATTACCCAGATAGTCGCGGTGTCCTGTTACCCAGCATAGCCGGAAGCCGTTAGTTAGCGCTCCCAAGGCTGATCTACACGGATTTGATGTTGCAGGATTTGATGGCTTTAAGAGCCGCTTGACTATCCACAAAGATAGTCACCGGTTCAAAGATTTCTGCATCCAAACTTTTTATCAATTCCGCTGCCTTCCAAATCGCGAAGATTTCAGCCTGGAAGACACTACAGTTGCTGTCTAGCCTGTAGGTGTACTCAAGAGATAGCCTTTCACAGTAGACGCCAGCCCCGGTACCTTCCGCCATCTTGGAGCCGTCTGTATAGAAAGCCAGACCGTCCAGAGGGGGGTTACTGCGGTTCCAGTCATCTCTACTAGGTATAACGACGTCTATATCGTCAAATCTCAGGACTGGTGATATATAGTCGCTCAGTTTTCCGCGTTGGTTCACATTTATGCCTGATTCATTCAGGATACAACCATGCCCATAGGCACAACTGCGCCAGAGATCCTGTTCATGCAGCCGAAGGGCACTGCGAGTTGCCTGACACTTAATGCTGAGACTCAACGGTTTTAAGTTCAGCATTGCGTTCAGAGCAGCCTGTGGTGTGCTCCTTGTGGCTCCAGTTATGAGGATCGAGGCTGCTCTTTGTACCTTATCGAGCCTACCCGATGTCGATTTTTGGCGCAGTGAGTGCCACCACACAAGAAAACCATAGGATAAAATGGTTCTAACCACGGTGTTATACAACCAGTGTATAATCGATGGGCTTAGGCCCCAACTTTTCCCAATGGAATTCTTGCATGAATAGAGTGCAGTCAATTCTTTCTTCGCCCTTTCCTCAGCATTCCTGTTCCATCGCAATTGACAGTCCAGGATAGTGCCGAGGTACTTTGCCTCAGGCGAGAGCTGAAGCTGCACTCCATCCAATGTTGGTGGTACAAATACGCCGAGCTTACGCTTTCTCGTGAACATTACCAGTTCTGTCTTGGTTGGGTTTACTACAAGGCCATTGGCCTTAGCCCAGCGCGACAGCGTCGATAATGCTCCTTGCATAAGCTCCGAAATGGTTGACGGAAACTTACCGGAAATCAGTAGTACAACGTCGTCCGTATAGGCGACAACTTTTATACCTTGATTGTCCAGGTCCGTCAAAATATTGTTTATAACAAGTAGCCACAGTAGCGGTGAGAGCACCCCTCCTTGGGGGGTGCCTCTAGTTACTGTTTTCCTAATTTTTATCTCCCCAATGCTGGAGTTTATAATTCTGCTTTCTAGCATATTATTTATCCAGCAAGTTAGGGGTTCTGTAGGCCTATTCTGTAACTTTTATCGATTGAAAAGTTGTTAAAATTTCCTTTGTTTTTGTAACAACTACAAAACAAACAAATGAAATTGTTGTAAAATAAATAATGAGTAAAGTTGTTAAAAAGTTACTGAATAGGGGCGCAGGTGTGTTAACTTTCTTAAGTGAGAGTTTTATGGACTCAAGTTCTACGTTATTAAAGGCTCCTTCTATGTCCAGAAAGGCAGCCAAGGTAAAGTTTGAGTTTTCCATATTCCTCTCAATGAAGCCAACCACCTCATGCAAGGCAGACTCCACAGATTTGCCTTTAATATAGGCGTGTTGTGAGCTGCTTATAGAGGCGGTGTCTACATGACTCCTTATCTCCAAATCGATCAGTCTCTCGAGAGTCTTAAGGAGAAAGGATGATAAACTAATGGGTCTGTAGTCCTTTGGTGCAGAGTGACTAGGTTTCCCCGCTTTGGAAATGTAAGTAACCTTTACCTCTTTCCACAGACCCGGTACAAATGAGAGTGTCAAACACGCCCTATAGATCTCCTCCAGGATTTGATATAAAAGTGGCGCTGCAAATTGAAGCATCGCCGGCGTTATACCGTCCGGTCCAGGTGACTTATATGGCTTGAAAGTGTTGACAGCCCATTAAATCTTATTTCTGTTAACCACCTTATCAATGAGATCCAAATCCCTAGGCTCTTGAATTTGGAGGTCGTCACATTCATTATTGACGGTGTCCGCATCCTTACAGCCTGGAAAGTGGGTATCTGCCAGGAGGTTAAGAGTCTCGGTAGCAGAGTCAGTCCACGCACCATCTTGCTTCTTGATACTTCCAATGGATTTAGGGTCCTTGGAAAGTATCCTATGAAACCTAGCTGCATCGTTGACTCCTTCTACTGACTCACAAAAATTCACCCAAGATTTTTTTTTTTTTTTTAAATTTTATTCATTTCAAAGCCAAGCCAAATGGCCATATGTGGCTAGTATACTACAATCAATACATAGTTTGAAAAGATTAAATAACGTATAATAATATGGATAAAAATATTAAATTGAATAAAAACTACATTTTTAGACTCCAACAATTTAAATACAATTTAAAGTATGAATAACTAAAAATTTAAATGACAACTACTCTAACTGTAAATTTCATTATAAAAATGTTACTAATTAATAAATTCATTTACATTGTGTAAAATTCACTCAAAATTGTGTAAAATTCAAAAAAAAAGTAATTAAAGAATATTTTGGGAGAAAACTTTAAATATATTTAGAGATGACTCCTATTAAAACTCATAAACTTTTCTTTAATATCGACACATAAAATATTTCACAAACAAGAAACACAAAATTGCTTTGTAAAGTCTTGTAAAACAAAGTTGTACAGTATGGAAAAGATCAAGAATAATTATATAGCTCACAATAAATGTGACTCAAGTGAGTGCATGTGTTGGAGAAGATTTTGACGGTATGAAAGTTGAGATGAATTAAATATTTTTAAACAAGGTGGGAGGGAGTTATATATCCTAGCAACTCTTATGTGGAAAGAACGCTCCAAAATTGGAGTTAATTTCGGATAAACTAGTTGCGGATTTCTTATAAACTTAGAAAACACAAACAATCTAACCAGAAAAAGAGGACATTGAAGTCGAATAGTTTTGTGGAAATGCATCATATTGCGTATGTCAATAAAGTGAGACAAACTGCATCCAAGAAAATTAATAACATGAGTTGTTACATGTTGGCGAATATGTAAGGAATATATGTACCTAATTACCCTATTGAAAACTAATTCTACTTTTTTCATATAACTAGCATTTGTGCCTGAATAAATTTCTACACAATACATTAAAATGGGCATAATGATAGCATGAACTAATTTTTTTCTTATGCTCAAATGCAAATTTAGTTCCAAATTATATAGTTTTCTGAGAAGAAAATTTATTTTCGAAACAAGTGAATTTATGTGTTCCTCAAAGTTTAAATGTCTATCCAAAATGAGACCAAGACATTTAATACTATTTACAAAATCAATATCATTGTGACCAAATTTAACCGATATATTAGCATTTATTCCCAAGCCAAATTGCATTGCCTTTGTTTTAGATGTATTTATGGTCAGCTTATTTTGGTATAACCAATTGGTTAAAATAGCCGTTGACGAGTCAATGACACACTGCAAAACATCACAATATCCCATATCAGATTTAATAAGGAGCTGTATATCATCAGCAAATCCAAAAGGAATACAATTAGAACTCGATATTATTGGAAATAGATCATTAATAAACATTATAAAAAGTAACGGTCCAAGTACTGACCCTTGAGGTACCCCACTCAAAACTGGCAAAAGATCTGAATTGTTACCATTACACGAAACATATTGAAATCTATTAGTAAGATAAGATCCCATTAAGCGACCTGCAGATTGGGAAAATTCAAAATATGTGCAAAGTTTATTAACAAGAACTGTGTGGTCAATTCTGTCAAATGCCTTTTCCATATCAATGGAAAGAAGAACACAGCAGCCATGATTGCTAAGTACATTTCTAATGTTGTCGGTTAGACCAATTAGAAGCGATGTTGTACTCCGATTTCTCCTAAACCCTAATTGGCAGTCATGGAGTATAGACAAGGAAGTGAGATGTTCTAGAATTTGAGACTTCATAAGATATTCAACCATTTTAGATAAAATAGGCATCATCGAAATGTGTCTAAACGCGTCAGAGAAATCATTCTTACGAATGGGAATGATTTTGCCTATTTTCCACAATGACGGATATGTTGATGACATTAAAATGGTGTTAACCAGATGTAGTATATGTGATTCAACATAGGGCCAAATAATTTTTATAAATTTTAATGTTAGACCATCTGATCCTACTGCCTTGGATTTAATACGAGAAAACGAATTCCTTAAATCATATACATCTACCAAACGAAAAGAAAATTGCCCATCAAAACTGGAAGTAATTGAAGAATTTGTTGGTTCTACGTTTTGAAATGAACGAAATGAGTCATTAAGGTCATTTACGTCAATATCTATTACATCTTTTTCTTTTCCCACACCATATTTTTTTAATAGCAGTTAAATCACTGGTGCAAGTGTCACGAAGTGCTTCTTTTTCTATGAATTCCTCAGTGAATTTTACAAGGGAGCGCGCAGAAAGGAAGCACTCCATTTTGCTTCCGCAGCACGCAGTTAGGAAGCACTCCATTTTGCTTCCGCAGCACGCAGCTAGGAAGCACTCCATTTTTAAAATTTTTACCACTTTTACGAGTTTTGCGTTCCCGTACACAAAATTTGTATGAAAATCGTTTACGACTTTTACCACTTTGTAAAGTACGGGAACAGGCCATTAATAAGACATTTTAATTTTATTCTTATAGGCCGTTTATATATAACAAGGTTAACCCAGTGGGTCTGGGTTTCAAATGTCATTTCCATTGTATATACTTCAAACAAATCCTCATAAAGAAGGTTAACCCTGCAAAAAACTATAATATAAACGCCGTATTACTTTAATTTCATTTGTTGAATGAAAATTGAATTTTTTATCGTTTATACATAAAAATGCTTGTTGGATGTAATCCAAATGTGAGGAAAAGGATTGCCTTTTTCATTAGTCCACTGGAAGCGCATCCATGCATGTAATGAAATCCTCACTCCAACTTGCACCACTTCCATTTTTTTTTTGCTGGGTCCCCATAATTCAGCTGTAGTTTTATCATCAAATAGTCTAGCATGGACTTGAGCTTTAATCCTCCTAATAACCCGTTTGGACTTGTTTCTCAACCTACAAAAAGCTTTCCAATTATCAGCAGAAGGATGTAAATTATAATTATTCCAAGCCAGGTTTCTGAGAGATAAGCATCGCTTAATTTCTGAATCATTGAACCAGGAATCCTTTCTTTTGTAACATATTTTACGTCTTCGAACCGGAAACGCAGAATTGATATTGAATAAATTCGAATAAAACACATTCAATTGTAAATCAACATTGTTCGTTGAATACATATCGGAAAAGTTACACGCCATAATTAATTCTTCAATGTCACTATCAGATAATGCGTTGTAGTCCACATATTCAAAAAACAGAGTATTATTACATTTCGGAATAGTTAATGATACGAAAATAAAAGCATGGTGGGAAATACCTGGGCACTGGAATTGACCTGAAAGTCTAAGATTGTCTATAGAGGACAGAAGAAAATAATCAATAAGAGATGTTGAATTATGCACAACATCATAATGGGTAGGTATCGAATTGTGAAAAACAGATAAATTCATGTTTCTACAAATATTCCTCACCCGAAGTGATTTTTGCAAATTAAATAAATTATTATTAAAGTCACCCATTAACACAACATCGTTATACATATCTTATTATCAAATCAGATAAATGCTCTTCTACACCCATAAACTCTCCATGAGGAAGATAAATTGTACCAACCAAAACCTTTTTCCTACCAATAATTAATTCAGCAAAAATGCATTCTATTTCTCCATACAAAGTGCTTCTGTAAACAATTTTGTGTCTGATATTTTGTGAAATATATAAGGCAACGCCACCACCTCTGCCATTAGGGCGGTCACTTCTGTGACAAATATATCCGGGTATATTTACAGCATTATAAGACATGTATGGTTTTAACCATGTCTCGCTAACTCCAACGCAATCTAAATAATTTCCTTCCAAAATATCCCTTATCTCATTAATTTTGAAAGAACTTTTGTTGATCTTGAAACTTTGGCAATTGAAGTGACCAATGTTAAGGTTATCCCTATGATTGGTCAATATAGACTTTAAATAACAATTATCTCTGACAATATTCATTTTAAGAGTTTAGGTAACGGAAAATCTGATTTAAATTAAAACATTAAAGCTAATGGTCATATTACACCTTATGTTTTCCACGTGTATGACATCAGTTGGTGTGCACTTTAGTATACAAAAAAGTGACAACATACATTTAAAAAACATATAGTGTAATATACACATAAAACTAAAAAATATATATGCATACAAAATAATAATAATCAAGTAGCCAATACAGGAGTTGACGAGTCCATTCCGTCCAAAAACTGCGCACACTGATCTATGTCCATTTCTTTATTAGAACCATCAGGCATAATAACGTCTACTTTTGGTTTATCTGCATTAAACAGCTTATAGTATTGTATTTTTCCAGCAGATTTAAGTTTTTTACAAAGGTATATTAGCTTTGAAGATGTAGCATTAAGGTGATCATTTAGAAAAACTCTGTTTCGTGAATCATCCCCCGTAATATCACATAAATATAGACGAACTCCACTGTGATATCTAGCCATCAAAGTGTCTCGAGTGTATACACAGTTGAACTTTATTAAAACAGCTTTCCCATTTAGAAAATAGCAACAATGTTGTATGTCAAATGGGCTCAATTCTAAACCACACAAAGAAGCAATTTTTACTATGGGTTGTCTGAGGTCTTTGATGCCATCTGGTAATCCATTTACCACAATATTTGATCTGTTAAGCCTTCTTTGCATTATGTCTTGTTGCATATGTAATTCGCGAATCTCATTGCGTCGACAGGTATCTAAACGGTTAGCCATATCATAACAATTTTTAAGCTCTTGGTCCAGCTTCATGAATTTAGTGTTCATTTCTTCTCGAAGTTCATCAATAATACGTAATATTTTTTCTTCAAAAATTTTCATCTGTTCATGCAGTTCCATCTTAAAGCTCTCCTGCTGTTTCTCTAGTGATGCGCTAAGGTCAGAGAAGCATTTACGCAATTCACTACTCATATTCATATTACTACAAGTAGCTGACGCAACAGATAAATCGTTACTACTTTGGTTACTTATATCATTTAGTACAGTATTATTTTCAGAAGTGACGTTTTTTGATTTCATGCACTTCGAGCATTTAAAAGAAAATTTTTTATTCTTATATAAGAATGCATGTTGCTCTTTTGTGATTTTTAAGCACTGACTGTGAAAAAAATCATCACAAACTGAGCAACCAATACTGTAACTAGTAACAGTCATATTGCATATTGGGCACTTATACACTTTCTTCTTGGGAGCCATAATCAGTTAATGTAAGTAAACAGCAATAACAAGTAAAAGCAGTACTAGCAATATAATACTCAATTACTTTATTGGAACCACAAAATTTCACAGCTTCCAAATTAATTCCAGACTGTGTTTACAACTAAACAATAATATGTGAACGTTTAGTTAGTGTCTGGATTCCAAACAGTTAACTTGATGTTAATATTTCTCCGTTTTCCTTTTTGTTATGTTATTTGTTTGCTTCTTCTTTTAAGATCCAACGACACAGATGGCTGAGACAGCAATATGTGTTATTTAATGATATTATTAAATAAACAACAAAAACTCCAATAAACCAGTTCTCAGTTCAGCTGATTCAATAACAATTAGGATATTTCAACTACTATTAGCAATTATTTTAATTATTTAATCAAATTTTCCGCGACAATCAAAAGTTTACACGTTCGCCATTTCAGAGATGCCATTTTCTTAGCTCGCTTGATCTCACTCTTGTATTTATTGAAACTCACCTTGTAGGAGTCCCAATCAATGTCGAGTTTAGTCTCATGAGCCCTGTTATACAGTCGCCTGGTAGTTTTTCTAAGCTCGCCAAGTTCCTTGTTCCACCACACTGGCTGAGATTTCTTCCCAGGATAGGTTAGTGGACAGGATTCCTTATGGCAACGGAGAAGAACGTCACTGCGGTTCAAGAAATAAAGGACGAAAAGGACATGAAAGGCATTGAGTTAGAAGAATGAAATGTTCTACAAAAAGTTTCGCCAATCGATTTCACTGAAGACATGTCACCTCAAAACGAAGCTACAACAACGCCAAACATAGATATGGAGCTATTTTCCCAAGTATTATAGGGAAAAAATCAAAAACTTCATGGCGCGATATCTCAGAAACTTGACCTATGGCGAAAAATTCCTTTTGGGTTCTTAGTATATTCATCAAGGGCTTTCATCTCCAAATGAAATTTTCCACCCCCCAAAAATGCTGCTGCACAGTGTTATTTATTATAGTAAAATGTAGAAAATACAATGTAAATAAGATTGCATTGTCTATAATGGCCAATGGTGACTTTAATTCCATTGTTGTTCACATATAGTTGTTGAATATTTCCGCACTTCGGACATTTATTGACGAGCGCATTGTTTAGAAGATGTTGATGTGTTAAGATGATGTGACCCATATGTAGACGGGAAACATACGTATTTTTCTTTTTTCTTTTATCAACATTGGTGGCATATTCGGGTTTAATACATGAAGAATGTACATATGTTTAAAGTTTATTCATTATTAATGTAACTTTTCAAACCAGTTTTTATGGACAAATTGTATTATGTTAGGGGGCGTGCTAATTATGTGACCAACATTCATTGCGATGGTCCATACTTCCCGATATATAGGCCTCTGAAGTTCCGAATACACCTTTCTATATAACTTCGTTATTTTTGGACGTATAATATGGGTAACATTATTTCTAAATAGGGACTTTCTGCTATGGACAGGTGCCTGTCTCGGGAAGGGAACAATATATGTATCTTTAATCGGGTATTTAAGACTTTCATCTATGGACAGGTGCAAATCACGGGAACGGGAACAAAATGTTCTTTTAAATTATATACTTTTTTCTAAATAGGCCTTTAAAACTTTCTCCTATTGACAAGTGCAAACGAGACCTATCAGTGGAAAAAAAATTGGTAGCGATCCGAAAGTAGCTTAAACTTATATTAATTAGCAAAAACTTTATTCTTCCAACTTTCTAAGATAAGTTGGAAGAATAAAGAAAATACCTATCCAACAAGTATTCACAAATTGGTTATTTTCTATAGAGTGAGCTGCAATTGTTTTGTCTTGCTAAAATATGGGAATTTTATTCAAGTTCGCTATTTAAAGTGGGACACCGTTATAAGATAACGAAAAGAATTTTAAAGCTGAAAGCAAAAATTGGAATTTACAAATATTGTAGCGCTAAACCTGAATTTTATGCGTTAGTTGCAAATGTTTTATCTGATACAGTACGTCCCCCAAGAAAATTATACATTCCCGTAATCAGCACTAAATACCTACCTATGAAAAATTTCAATCTACCAGCCAGTTTGTGTCTCTTGAGGTTTACAGTCCCTGTACCAAAATGTATTATGAGTACGTTGAATATAATGCTTTTGATTCCGCTGCTTGGAAGAAGTTTATTCGTTGTGCAGCTTTAATAATATATTTAACTAGCCGACCCGGTCCTCGTTGCTGTCCCTTGAAAAAGTTTTATGTTACTTTTTCTTAAGTTAATTATATTTTTGTTGCATCGCTAATTGGTCGGGATCTGCAAGTGACTAAAAATAAAAAATCTACAGAAATGTTAGTGTCGATACGCAATTTTAACATACCGCCAAAGAATTGATGACCTGAGGCATGCATTTATTTCATCTGCTGGAATAGTATAACTGGAAGGGTTTATCTGAAATCTAAACGTGAATTGCTTCTTAAATCCTTCAAGAATCGATGTAAAGCTTCTAGGGAATTTTTATGTGCCATCGTACATTTAATATTGCATGTGTGCCGTTCATTCAAATGATGAATCTAAAGATATCAATATGAATCCTTTTAATCTAAACACTTGCTTTCCAAGAAGATCAAAGCTTCGTTATGCTTAACATCTGCTATTTCCATTGATTTGTAACATATTTAAAAAAGTGGGACTTGTTGTTGTTGTAGCAGCTTCTACATGTATGTGTATGTTTTCATTTTATTGATTCGGCTCTGCCTCCAGCTCCAAGTTCAGAAAGGACGCCACCTGAATAGGATTAGTCCAAAGTGAGAGTGGGGTCAGGTAAGTCGGGTTGACTGGGTGCTGCGTAGTATGCGGACCGGTGCCGCATGCTGTGCAGATATTCCGCGTGCCATCAATTTCAATCTTGGCCCAATAAGAATTGAGGCGGCTGCATCAACCAGATCTCAGTTGTGCCAACACGACTCTCGTTTGCCTTGGCAGCTGTTGCTCTTCCGCTGCCATGGGTGGTGGATGATCTTCGAGGACGATATTCGCACTATAAGCTTCTAGAGTCTCAGCGACCACACAGTGTGAATATCTCTCAAACCTGACTGATATGAACGTTGATATAGGGCTTCTCTTTTATATCTCATGAGGTGACACCCTGTAGCTGTTCTTAGGGCTGCATTTGCAAGTTATCACAATGCGTAGCACTTACGTTAGCAAACCACGCTGGCGCCGCATAGTTTACCACAGATCGACCTATCGCGTTGTATATGGTCAACAAGGTTTCTTTATCCGCATCCCAAGTGCGGCCGGCTAGGGACTTGAGGACGTCGTTCCTGCCTCTCAACTTATCGCAGATAACTGTGGCATGCTCCGACGACCTATACATGCTATCGAATGTGACCCCCAGGACTTTGGGGTATTTTGTGGTCGGAATAATTGAACCGTCGACCTGCACATTCCGTGAGAGCTTCATTTGCGCCGTCCATGTGGTGAAAAGTGTGGCTGTAGACTTAGTGGTGGATATTTTCATATTCCTCGCGTGGAAGAACTATACAAGATAAATGAGCAGCGCACGTAAAAATACTTTATGAAACATGTACAATAGTTTCGTTTCGTATTTTCCATAGGAACAATTCAAAACGAAACATAACCCACGTTAACCGAACTCGCTGTTTTGTTTCGTTTTGTTTACATTCGTGAGTGCGAACAAAACCAATAGCCAAAAGTTCTCAATTACACAACTACAGATAGAAAACGTAAAAGTTCAAAACACATGAACGATTCAATGAATGATTCGATTGGTGGTTGAAAACATCAATTGTAGTATGTTCCAAGTATGTTGATATTGGCTGATAGAGCTGTGAAGCAATCAAATGTGTGTGGCTGAGTGTGGCATTGATCATTTCGCACAGCAAATGGTTGCCGAAAATTCTTTTTGTTTCGGGGGTGAATGAAACAACTCGACAAAACATAGCCGAAGTACATTTCAGTAATCGTACGATTTACGTATTTTTGCATTGAAAAGTTTGTGGTTTTGTTTTGAGAGCGAAACGATTCAGAGAAACTGAAACGTTTGTGACTTTGTGTGATTTGTACGGGAATCGTTTTGTCTGTTTGCGTTCATTGTCAATGAGATAGGCGTTTTGCCTGTCACACATTTTAAAAATGTTGGGACCTGACGCCATTAGTGTACAATCATCCGCTTAAATCAATGCCGCCGGGAGGGCGTGGAATTGCAGAAAGGTAGAGGTTTAACAGTTCCGAAGATATCACACCTCCTTGGGAAAATCTACGCTCTGGGTTTGGACTTCTTAGTTGATGACTAGACAGCGGAATTTTATGCAAACACTATTTTTGGTCCGATTCTTCTCAATTTTTTGGGACTAGACATTTTTTTGGCTTCTGATTAAATTGCAATCGAAACATATATATGACATATGCAAAATTATGCAACAAATGTTTCAATAATAGGTACAAAATAGGTTTGTATGTAAGTACAATTTTTCTGTTTAAAATTCTGTTCAGACAAGTCAATAAAATAGGAAAGTGTATAACCACAGCCTCAACCTTCAAAATACCGAAAATCGGGATGTATCGTTCTATGGTAGCCATATGAAGGCCTGAACCTAAAGCGACAAATTTTAGTTGGATAGTTGTTTACCCCAAGAAAGAATACCAAATTTCAGCCATTTTGGCGTTATATTGAGACCACAACCTTCAAAATACCGGAAATCGGGAGATACCGTACTATGGGGGCTATATACATATGAAGACGTGGACCTATACCGACAACTTTCAGGTGGAAAGTTTTATACCCCCAAGGAATACTTAATACCAAATTTCACCCATTTCGGAGGGATATTGAGGCCACAGCCATCTAAATACCAGAAATGGGGGCTATATGAAGACGTGAACCTATACCGAGAAATTTCAGGTGGAAAGTTTTATACCCCCAACGAAGACTAAATTCCAAATTTCAGCCATTTCGGTGGGATATTGAGGCTACAACTTTCAAAATACCGAAAATCGGGAGGTACCGTTCTATGGGGGCTATATGAAGACGTGGACCTATACTGACAAATGTCAGGTGAAAAGTTTTATACTCCCAACAAAGACTTTATACAATATTTCAGCCATTTAAGTGTGATGTTGAGGCCACAACCTTCAAAATATCTGAAATCGGGAGGTACCGTTCTATGGGGGCCATATGAAGACGTGGACCCATACGGACAAACTTCAGGTGTAAAGTTTCATACTCCTAACGAAGACTTAATATTACATTTCAGCCATTTCGGTGGGATTTTTTAGACCACAAATCTCTATATGGGCAATATATTTGAAAATTTAACATAATTGAAGCCAAGGTCAAGCCTTTAATAACTCGCGAAATGTGGTTGAATATTAAACAAATTGAATGCTTTCGGATAAAATGAAATGTTTTTAGACTTGGCAAAAAATATTGGCCTTAAAAGTTAATTTGCGTGGAAGCTGTGGGCTACATTTATGTTAAATAATGGGTTGAAGCCAACGTGTTTTTTTTTATTTTCTCTCGATTTGTGATTAAACCACACTTTTCACGATTTTCCCGTCAAAGTAAAAGTAGAAGGCAACTAAATATGGATCATCTCACTAGTGTATAACTTCTCAAAATTTGACCTGCGTCTACCAATAAATGATGCTGACATTTGGAAGCCAGATTGTAAGTGGTTTTTGAAAATTTCTTCTAAATTCGATCTGCAAACAGTTTTTTCAAAAAATCGTATCTAGGATTGTAGATCTCGCGATTGTGAGTTATTTGATGTATGTGTCGTGAATGTAGCCTACATAGCTTCACAGAAATCTGCATCCAAATACGAAAATTTTGTGCGAACATTTTTCTAAAAATCAAATTTTTCGGGCCTAATTTTTTCAATTGTCATTCGATTTACTCGTACATGATTGCAAATTTTAGATTTCTACGTTGCGGATCTAATAAATCTTTACTCGTGAAATTCCAATTCCGAGATACGAGAAATTCCAAGGTAGGAAAATATCCTAAAATTGTTTTCGAAAATATCGCGCATTTTATCGCGTATTCTGGGGGCCGTTTCTACTGCAATAAAAAATTAGTGCAGCATCCTCGTTTTTGTGGAATCAGAGTTTTAAAAACCTCACAGATAAGGGAGATACAATAATTTTATCCCAAAAAATAGTGTGTGATGCTACATCCTCGGTTCCTGATTGATCTCCTTGAAATAGATATACATATATCGATGTAGACTTTCGTGGTGACACTGAAACCGGATGCGGAACAAAATTTATTGTACCTTGCGCAAATTAGAGATGTTTTATAGTTTTTTTTAATAGACGTTAATGTAGTGCGAAAAGAAAAAATTCAATTTTTTGGAAATGGAATATGAAATAATTGGCAACATTTCCCATATATATTTTTGCATATGCTCATTTTATGCAAATATGTCAAAATATTCACCATATGCAAAATATGCAAACATTTCTGGGCCTATTTCGTTTTATTTTGTGATAAAACAAGTTTCTGTCCAAACAGATTTTCTCTATGACCATCCATATATGCATAGGATTCCGCTGGTTATTGATGACCCAACCTTTCAGACCAGGCGGGGTAGTATTCTCGATATCTTCGAACAGCCTAGCATGGCTGACCGTATCAAACGCTTTGGTCAGATCTAATTGTTCTGTGGCATGGTTTGAGCTGGTTGAGTCCACGGCCAATATATGTGGAATACATGCAGCGCTGTTGTGGTACTATGCTGCTTCCGCCATTGGATAACACGTTCTGATGCTGGGGAAGAGTAACACTCGAGTATCTTTGCTACTGGCGATAATCTCGCGATTTCCCTTACAGACAGTTAATCACCTTGACATCCTTTCGCAGGAAAGCGCTGCCAAACTGGATTGATCTTCCGATCAAGATACGATGGCTGACAGAAGACCGATTTCAAAGAGCAACCAGTGACTGTCGCTGATTCTCCCGTTAGGGTCAGATCTGTCGATGATTGCCACTTGAAGGTCTTCATCAATCGCCACTGTGGCCTTGGAGTTAACTTTTCCAGAAGAGGTAGATGCCTTCTATGTACTCGGTTGCCTTGGTTGCACGTTCAACTGCGGACGTTTTCGTCTTCTTAGGTGAAGGCTGTGGACCTTCGGAGGAGCAAATGCGCTTCACAGATTTATGCTGTGGAGCATTATTCGTTCCTCCAGAAGACGATGTTTCCTTGACTGACTTTATTTACCATCTTCCTGTTCAGACCGACATTTCCATCAGCTTCACCCTTGCTTTTTGGCGCAGAGTCGGGCTTTGAGGCAGAGTCCTTTGCCAGTCGATCACCTTTATGGGTGTCCGTTGGTTTGGGGGTGCACTCAATAGCCTTTTCAACTACCTTTTGGCTCGGGTGGGCTTCGGAACAGATTTCGGCTCAGCACCTTTGCCAGCTTATTTTCAGCATGTGCCGACACAGGACCAGTCGAAATCAGACTTGGCTTCGGTTCGTCATCAAGGTTCATACTCTCTTCGTTCCTGAGTTGACTTGACCGGAATCACCGTGGTGTCCAGCTCATCATCAGTTAGGGTCAGATTGTGTAGCAATTCCTCCGGGAGTATGTCCCCACTATGCTCATCCAGGACTAGCCTGTCCAGCTGGTCGAGGAGTTCCCTACTCTGTCTCTCTAAACTGTCGTGAATAGGAATAACAGGTCGTCCCCGCCCACAACTACGGTCCTGTCTGCCGTAGACTGGTTTTCACCAGTCTAAATCGTTTTCCATTTGTCATCTATTTTTGGGGTTAAAATTTATGCACTTGTAACGGGTACAGCTGTAGGTGCCAAGGCATCCACACCTAAACCATCCGGATCACAATCGCTTGATTTCGACGACACATCGCTTGTGGTCTCACCAACGCTTGCCGACGGTACTGGGTTATTAACTGTCTGCACCGTAACTTTATTTCTCCTATTCTTTTTACCTATCTTAATTGATTTATTTGGGTGCCACAGTGGTGCAATGGTATGCACACCCGCCTTGGCCAGGCAACATCAAATTTTCAACGGTGGCAAAATACCCCTCAGTGATGTTGGCGACATTTCCTGAGTATTTCAGCCAAGTACAACATCTCTACAAGTAGTGTCCTTAGGACACGCCGTTCGGACTCGGCAATAAACAGTAGGTCCCATATCATCGAGCTAATGTGAATCGGGGTGCACTCATTGATATGAGAGAAGTCTCCCCTGTCCCGTCTGGGATGTTTGTGGAACAATTATTATATTATAATTGATTTATTTAAGGGAACTACCGCGATCCAATTTTTGGTCCACGGGACGTCCGAAGACCCCCAAGGTTTCCACGATGTGCGGGGCCAGATCCGGCTTTGGTTACCCTAGGTCGATTCCGACTCCACACATCGCAGAGACCCCCTTCCCATCCGCAACCCGGGAAGACGCGCCTAGTATTAGAATGGCAAACTCTCCTAGGAAAGTTTAGGCTAAATCGTAGGATTTTTATAGCAACAACTGCACTGTGTGGCTCCTTGGAGAAAAAAAAACAACCATAATTACACAAATTTATTTTAATATAATACGCAAGGCATATTTATATAAGGTATATGCATGAATTACAACAACTAAAAAATTTCTCAAGAAAAACATAAATACATTTTGAAAATCCTCTAAAATAGAACAAATTTGATTCAAAATGTAAATATAAAGCATACAGTATTGTTGTCGGTCCTTTTTATTACACGATTACGATTTTGTGGTAGCAAATTTCATGAGTAGACCCTATTAAATTTTGAAAACCAATTTTACAAAAAAGCAAAAATACAGCTGATTAGTCACTTCTACCTTATATAAATGTGCCTTGATAATACGTATATTTATTACAATTAAATTACACAACACAGAAAAGTATACGTACCCCTTAAAACGATTTGCATTTTAGTTAAACTAACTTAGAGCAAACACCTTTGGCCTGTTCCAGAACTACAAGAATCTACTAATTTTTACTATTTTAAGTTATTACATCTTTTAACACACAGTAGTTTACCTTCAGCAGTCTCTTTTCAACCACCAATTAATAGACATCTCATCTGTACTCATCTATTCCCGAATTTTTCCTTCAGGTGTACCTATGATATTTCGATGGGGTTAATATCTAGACACTGGAACGGGGTGTAAATGACTTTGGTACAGTTGTATAGCAACCAAGTCTTACATAAATTAGAATCATGCTTAGGGTCGTTGTCTTGGTAGTACCTATATTGCAATTCGTTTGGATTTTCAGGGTCAACAGAATTTCTTGACGCATTTGGTTAAATCTTTTCTTAAAACATCTAAATAATCCTCCTATGTCATTATTTCTTCCAAAATCAGGATTTTACCAACGTCACTGCTTGGTATACCACCCAATACCATAAGTGATAGTTTTCTGAACTTGACGGTATGTATTAAATTTTTGTTTTCCGTGGCTTTCAAGGGTTTTCCCAATACTTTTTGAGGTCCATTGTGATAGTACAACATAATTTTAGTCTCATCAGAAAATATAACGTCATGCCGATACTAAAGATAGCGTGAAAAGTTGTATGTAACAAGTCTGAATAGTTTCTATATATTGTGCTGTGGGAGAGCAATGGTTTTTACCTAGTCACTCGTGATAAGTGCTTGTTTTTATGTAGCACTTTGCTGACGTTTCCATGCGACACACTTACTCCAAAATCATTTTTAATTAGAAAAGGCTATTGTCTGGTGCTGCTTTGGGCTATTTCGTTAATTTCTTTAATCATTCTACAGTCAATTCGTGAGATTACTATTTTGGACCTGCCATGTAACGCCCTCAGTTTGAGCCTGGCTTCTTTCTCGGTGCGGTATATGATTTTGTATACACTTCTCAGCTTACGAGAGGTGATTTTAGGGATTTCTCTTTCGGATTTACCATTATTATAGTTGGAATAGACAAAATGTTGCATATTTTTCGAACCCGTTTACCTGACTTTCTATTTTTCTGAATATACCGTCTATGTTACACACACAAAAATTAATTTACGATTAAAAATTATGGATCTACATGTCCACATACCATAAAAGTCTTAAAAATCCTTAAATTCAAAAAATCGCGGGGGAAACCTCCCGATTTTATTGCCATTAATTTATTTTGCAATTATTTAGTTGACACCACAAAAACTGGGTATCTATCCTTTTTGCCCGTTGTTTTTGTTATTTCCAACCGATTTCTGGATTTATTGGCTTGATGTTGTCATCAACTGATAAATCAACAGATATTTACAAACAGCCCAACATTATTGAAAGAATTTCTTGTAGTAATTCTTAATTAAACATATAAATTCATCGTTTGCAATAATATAGTTGACTAACTGTATTTCGTCATATTTCTTTGTTCTTCATAATTAATACTTTATTTCAACTCATAAAACAACTTAAAGTTTTATTCAATAACTGAATTGATTGTTATGTTTAAACATCGTCTTTCATTCAATCGACCACCTCCATAACAACATAACAATTTGGCGACGAGGATTTTGCAACAAATAGGTATCATTCTCGCTAACAATTTGGCGGCGAGGATTGTGAATTGAAAACAGCACTCAGTAACAAAAGGAATTTCACAATTTCATCAGAACTTTCAACAAGCCTGCATATCAAGACATCGCCACAATAAAAGTTGTGGCAGGAAGAATTTTCAAGAAATCTTCAGCGATCAACACACATACAAGCAAAAGTTTGCAGTCTCACATATACAACAATTTTCTTTCAGCTCAACACACACACCATAGCACAGGGACGTACGCAGGATTTCATTTCGGGGGGGCCCAACTTCACCAAAAATCATGAAAATTAAAAATGTTATGTATCGTTACGTAAAGCTATTTTAAAGGGTTTTTTATGATTTTATGTATGAGGGGCCCTAAAAACCTTTTGGCCTAGGCAACACGCAGAGTCGCCAGACGTCATTTGACATAAGCATACTCAGGACAGTTTGACATACGACCATGTGTTGTGTTGTTGAGGCTATTAGCATAATTTTTAAAAATTTGGATTTTGGAAATCCTTTTGGTGGAAGAACTTCCAATGCAAAAAGTGCGAATATGTGGAATAGATATATACAGTGTTTGGAGGATATAAACAGTTCGACCCGAAGATGACGCCGTTTATTCTTTAAAGTACATATGGTAAATTTCAAATTTCTTTGCAATTCCATTGGAAGAAATTTTAAAAATTTTTTGCGAGCACATCCGCAATTTTTGGAACATAGATTAAGAAAAAAAGTTGTGGTTTCAAACCTTTTCGCTTTCACAAAATTGGATGCTGCGCTCCAAAGTTATGGTTGGTTTTATTTCCTTAAAAAGAACAAATATTTAAAAATTCAATTTTTGCTGTAATAAGAAAATGTATATATAAAGCGTTAACAGCATTTAATATCTATCCGTAGATGCCTAAATATTTACTAAATTTATTTCTATTTTCGCGGAGAATCAAGAAATATTGAAAAAAATCTTGGAGTAAATTTAATTTATTCTAATTTAGAGTCCAAATAAAACTCGAAAAAATAAATTAAAAATACGTACAGATTCTAGACAACGCGTAGAAAAATATGAGACTACAATTTTAACGTTAGGATTTATAACTGCCATATTACAGCAACAACAAAAGACGAAAACTTATTGTTGGAATATTATTTCAAAAATATATTTTTTGTTTAATACGAAAAATAGAAAAAACATTTTTGGGAGTTATTCTACTATTTCGCTAAATTTCGATGCAAGGACTGACGGACTTCGCTGAAACTTCTTCAGGGTTAATGCGATGACAAACCCGAAAGTGTATTTGCTTACTTTGATAAACAATAGGATAATGAAATAGAAAGTAATATTGAAATTACAACCAAAGAAAAAACATAAAAGTTAAAAAAACGTATAATTCGCGAATTCGTTAAAATTAGTTAAGGCGCATGCGTTTTTCAGATACAGCGAGTGCATCTCTATCAATATGTAGCGATTTTCCACTTTTCATTCAGCGGCAAAAGTGTGCCGTCAGCTGCCTCTTACTGTTCAAAAAACCTTAATGTGGGTAAAAATTGCGCGATGTACATAAGATTATAAGGCGCATCCGATTTCAGTGACCGCCTATACAAATACGTCATTATAACAAATTTTAAACAAATTCGTCAAGAACCGCGGATGTGCTACCAAATTCTATTTTATACGAAATACGAATATTACTCCAGAATCTCGGTAATTTATGCCACACGGTTTTGGAAAATAATAAAATCGCGTATAAAGGATTACATTTATGTAAAAATAACCGAAAAAAAAATCGAGGTTCAATGCGCGGAATCATCAAAATATAATTCTGCAGAATTTCCTACTTTCAAGGTATCTATAACGCCGTTTTAGTTGATGGATTTGAAAGCGTGAGGGTTCGCTAGATCTGGCGCGTAAAAAAAACTAAAATCACGCGGGGTTCAAGGGTACCTGAGTCACAGTTGTAAATTTTGTAGCCAAAAAATAGGTTTTTAAAGAAAATTTACGCACCAAAATTTCGACTTTGGAATCCTATTACTAGGGAACTGTATGAAGCACACTCATGAGATATACATCAAACGACGTGGAATCACGAATTCTACAATCCAATAAATAGTTTGGGTATTTATCTGGTTGCGCCCTCCAATTATAAGAAAAATTCAAAAAACCCATATTTCAAAACTTCAAAATGTCAGCATCGATTTTAGGGGGGTGCAGTGTATATATCGAAAAGTCATACATTAGAACCATGTTGCCCAAGGGGTATTCTTCAATTCTTTCTTTGATCTCAGGTCTGAATTTTCCGTGGTTTGACTAGAATTCAAGAAAGAACACAAAAAAACTTGTAAACTTCAACACATTTTTACCCATTTTTTAATATTACCACCAACACAGCTTCCACATAAATTATTTGTTATAGTTCATTTTATGCGACCCCGGCTAAAACACTTCAATTAATATAAATATATTCATATTGTATAAAATATATTGACACTTCGCGACTTATTAAATGGTGAACCTCAACTTCAACGATTGTAAAACATTTTTGAATATTACCATCTATAACACACTAATTTCAGTGTCATTAAAAACGTTTTGTATCATTGTAAGAAAATAACATTCTTTAAGTGCATAAAAACACCAAAGCTTTACTATTTTACCAGAAGTGATAGAGTCAATGAAATCCAACTAAACTTTCAGAAAGTTGCATTAAATAAAATTATCAGGAGCTGGCGATGCAATCTACGACTCATTGACTCCGAATCCAACTCGTAGTACTGTTTGAAACTTTGCAAAAACATTTTAGCTAAATCCTGAAAAAATAGTTTGAGTCGAAAAACTCCATCTGATACATCAATGGTTTCCAACAACCAATCACTTCTGTCAGCACAGCGGAGGCAAACTTATAAAAATTCATAACTTTTGATTTCTGAAAAAACAAGAAAAAGTAACAGTCGGGTTTGCCTACAGAAATATACCCTCCGCATGTGTGAGTTGAGACTTTTACGAGTATATATAGACAGATTGAATACGGGATACATAGCCAATTTTTGTTCTGTAAAGGCAGTTTCAGAATTTCGTCTCCTTTCTTGGACGTATAAACTTTCCGACAATAACTTCGAAATATTTGGTGTACAACTTCTCGATTGTTGGCGTTCTGATCAAAAATGTGACTTCGATGAAAGCCCAAAAGTTTTGAATTTTTGTACAGCCGATACCTGAAAGAATCGACTGATATCGTTCATTTTGAAAGTGGGCCTAATTTTAATTCGATCAGCGTAAGATTTACAGCTTTTGGACCAATACTGATTAGGGTTATGACTTTTTGACATTTTTCCTCAAAAATGATTTCCTGTAGCAGGGATGAATGAACTTTTGTCTATTAATCACTATGCTATCGTTTATTCCATTGAAATATAAAAAAAGTTCACGCACAAATCGATTTTAAAAAAATAATTTTTTGAAAAAATATATGAAATGAAAAATTTTTTTTTCAAAAAATTATTTTTTGTTGCACAAATAAAAAAATATAAGCCCACTAATAACTATAATAACGTTTATTACATTCAAATATTAAAAAAGTCGCGAAAAAAGTCACTTTGTTTTCAAATTTTTGTTTTTAAATCTTTTGTTTTTTGTTAAAAAATTATATATTTGAATAAAAGCGTTTACGACATTTTTACGATTCTCAGAAATGAAGAAAAATAGTGAGAAATAAATTTTATGTCATTTTAATTATCTCATGTGGCTCTAAAGTTTATTTTCAATTATATATCTGTTTTCAGTGACTTCAAGAAATTGTCTATAATTTTGATAAATTCAAATTTTAAAATCATTTTGTGCGTGAGGTTTTTTCACCGAATCACCTTATAATTAAAATTTTATGTAATCTTATGGCAAAACTCATCACGCTATGATACAGGGATATGAGGTTGTAAAAAAGTCATAACCCTAATACTGATATAACCATTGACTCACCCACAAAAAATACAATATCGCTGTAAACAAGCCCTCAAGTGAATCGAACCATATTCGAAAGTACTCTAGTTCTCGAAAAAATCGAATTGGACTTTGCTCGCGATTTTAGGGAAACATTTTGAAGTCTGGCTGAGGAAGTGTCCAAAGGAAGCTTGAACAAAATATTGCGAGATCCAAATTTTGGACAAAATCTTTTGATCTGTTCGAGAGTTATAATGCGCTCGAGCCATACAGACTGAAGGACGGACGAACTGGGATAAATCGACTCCAAATTGTAACGCCTAACAGCTGAGGGTACAATATCACGGTGCTCTTGAACCAACGTTAAACCGGGAAGTTCTTGCGGATTCTGAAACAGCAATATTCATAGACGAGAAAAATCCAAAAACAAAAAAATCGCTGGAGGGATTTTTAAATAAATCGCGGTCAAAGTTCACATTTTTAGGTTTTCGCGACTTTGCTTGGAAACTGCAAGTCCTATCGAAATGGGGCTAAGGAAAATGGTGTAGCTTTGAAAATTGGCTCCTCGGTTGTTCCATTTTTGAGATATATATGTTTAAGTTGGGAAATTGCTGTCATGACATTGTTTTATATGGAGACGATACAGTCAGTGATTTGTCCCAACTTGAATTTCTATATCTCAAAAATAGTAAAACGTTGGAAAATATCATAAAAGAACAAGAATTTTCACTGCTACAACATTTTCTTTATTTCCATTTGGATAACGCTTGTGGTTTTCCAGTTAAATGGTCAAAACCTGAAAAACCCTAAAAATGAGTTTTTTTTTTATTTTTTTCATATATGAAACCAAGTGTAAGCTTCATTCGTTTAAAGTTGATTCAAGAGCACTGCTACAACATTTTCTTTATTTCCATTTGGATAACGCTTGTGGTTTTCCAGCAAAATGGTCAAAACCTGAAAAACCCTAAAAATGCGTTTTTTTTTATTTTTTTCATATATGAACCCAAGTGTAAGCTTCATTCGTTTAAAGTTGATTCAAGAGCACCGTTATATACAATACAAATAACAGCAGATTTTAATACAATACCAAATTTAATTTCGTTTACGGTTGCTTTCAGCTACGAATTTGTTACTGATAGGAACAAATTCAGATGCGCATGCTATTTATAGCAGATATCATCACAACAATGATGCAAAACAATAAATTTTTCTCCATTATTTTCTCCCACTATTTAGCAATAAGTTAATATAAAATAGGAATACCGGGCCCCCCGTGCCCCCCCCCCCCCCCTGCGTACGTCCCTGCCATAGCAACGTTGGGAATTTGAGCGTTTTCAGACGATAGGGTTTGACTGCTCAACAACGCGTTGTCCGTTTTGGTTCTCATTCGCAAACTGTGCCAGTGTTGAAACAAAATGTGGAAGTAAGTGAACGAAAACGTACAAAAAGTACTATTTTGATAAATTCGTCCGTGAAATATTTTTTATTTATTTTGTATTATACAACCATTACTTCATAAAAATGGAAAATACGTCAAAAAACTGGAACAAATGTCAAAGTCGGCGTATCAGCCAATCAGACGCCGGCAACCATGTTACTATTTTTTTACTCGCTCAAATTTTTCGTGTAAAAAGTTTTTAAAGAGAGCGTCATTCAGCGCCATTTTTGTTTAAAGAGAAGTGAACATTTTACAACTTTTTTGTGTACGGGAACGCTTTTTCGAGTAAAAGTCGTAAAAATTGTAAAAACTTTTTAGTTCTGGAACACAGCTAATGTGTGTGTGCGAAATGTGTAATAATAAAAATGTAAACAAATAATCATTTTTGTGTTAAATGCTGTAAGAAGTGACAATACTCACATAAACCTTTTTGGTACATTTATGTAAAACCGTACTTCTTTTTGTTCAAAAAGTACGCTTTATAAAATGACTTTAAAAACGCAACACTAGATGTGAAAATTACGAATGAGAGTCAAAACGGGTGCTACCGTGGTGCAATGGTATGCACGCCCGCCTTGCACGCAGAGGGTCGGTGGTTCGATTCCCCGGCCAGGCAACATCAAACATTTTTCAACGGTGGCACAATACCCCTCAGTAATGTTGGCGACATTTCCTGAGTATTTCAGCCTTGAACAACTTCTCCACAAGTGGTGTCTTAAGACACGCCGTTCGGACTCGGCGATAAACAGTAGGTCCCATTTCACTGAGCTAAATATGAATCGGGGTGCACTCATTGATATGAGAGAAGTCTCCCTTGTCCCGTATGGGATGTTGTGGAACAATGTTTTTTTTTTTTTTTTTGAGTCAAAACGGAAACCACGTTTTTGAGCAGTCAAACCCTATCGTCTGAAAACGTTCTTTCATAATTTTTGCAGCGCACACATACAGACATACGACGGCAGCGTCTCTAACAAAGGCCTTGTACACACGCTGCGACTTTTGATGCATGCATCGCCATTTTTTAGCGGTGTTGCAAAAAATAGTAGTGATGGAGGTAATGAAAATGTACGAAATGTATAAAATGTAAAATTTCATGACTAATCATTTAATTTATTAATACCATTTAGAATGTTAAAATTATTTAATGTACATCATGGATTTAAAAGAATGTAATAACAATAAATGGACTAAACTTCCTCCTTTATTTGATAAGTATGTTGTTAGTTTTTTATTGCCTTCAAAGTTGAAACTGAATTGCTTGTGTTCCAAATGTGTTTTTTAAAACATCAAAATGCGAATTGCAGAAAAAAAGAATTTAATTTGAATCGATTGGATTAATATTGACGCCGTTCGTTGCTCAATTTGTTGCCCAACATTTCGTAAAAATATTTCAATAATTATAATTATGTGAACACCCATTTTGTAGGAGTTTTATTACCTGTATCTCGTAGAATGGAATAACACGAATGTTGGAAAATACATTTTTACCCAACAATTGGTATGTTCCAGTACTGCAAGAATCTACTAATTTTGACTATTTTTTTCGATAACATAAAGGAAAAAATGTAATCGTAGTAAAAAATAGTAGCTTCTTGCATGTTCTGGAACAGAGCATAAGTTTTTTCCAAAAATTTTGTTATTTACATTTGTCGAGAAATATTAACAAATATTTCTACCTGTTTCAATAATTTTGGTTTAACAATTTATACCTACATGCATTCAACAATCATAACATGTATGTAAAATCGTAGGTACATGTTTGTTACAAAAATTACACTTCTTACAATATTACGAAAAAATGCAACCCTACAAGTACGAAAATGGTGATGCATGCATCAAAAGTCGCAGCGCGTGTACAAGGCCAAAATTATAACGGCTAAAAACACGGACACTAGAAAAATCTAGACATGTCGGAACAAGCGAATATTGTGAAATTACTTGCACAGCAGCAAGAGCAAAGCAGCAGGAACAATTTGCGCAACAACAGGTGGAGAGTCATCAGTGGCAAAAGCCCACCTCATGGAATCTCTAGCTAATTCCATGACGGATTTTCACTATGAGCCTGACAGTGGTTTATTATTTGAATCGTGGTACAATCGTTTCAGACATATCTTCGAAAGGGAAGCAAGGGCACTGGACGATGCAGACAAAGCAGGGCTTGTGTTGTCTATCATTGGCAGACACGATCAAGCACCTTACAAGACTGTTTGGACGAACAGAAACACAAGTAAGTCTACGATACAAGTGTCTCCAAATCACAAAGATGGAAAATGAAGATTTTAAAGAATACGCTAGTCGTGTAAATCTCCAATGTGAACTTTTTAAACTGGATGACTTAACTACAGACCAGTTCAAGTGTTTAATTTTCATACTTGGTCTTAAATCATCACAAGACGGTGACATTAGAATCCGTTTAAGGCATCTTAATGAAAGTAAGGAAATAGTCAACTTAGAAAAGCTAGTTGATGAAACACAAAGCATTTTGGATTTGAAAAGTGACACAGCACTAATTGAAGGAAGTCAAAAACAGTGCAACAAAATTGGTAAACCTCAACAAAAACAAAAGATACCAAAAACAGCATGTTGGTATTGTGGAGATATGCATTATGCTAAGTATTGCCCCTACTCCAAGCATAAGTGTACATAATTTCAACAGATTGGTCACAAAGAAGGATTTTGCAACAGCATGCACAGACAGAGCAAATAAAAACACAACAACGACAAACATCAACTGAGCAAAAACAATCATGATCAAAACTTAGAACAGAACAATATGAGTCATCAGAATTTTAACAACAACAAAACAAAATTCAGCACAAAAACATTATCTACAACAGATCCAATCAACATCAAGCAGGCAAGAAAATATGCTACAGTGAGTATTAATTCAAAGAAGTGGACACGGCATCAGATATTACCATCATTTCTAAATCAACGTGGAAAAGAATCGGAAAGCCGGATGCATTTGAAACCACAGACACCGCCGAAGATGCAGGTGGCAATAAACTCACATTTTTTGCAAAACTTTTTCAAAAAGAAGTGCCAGTTGCAGGAAAATCACAAACTGTGGATTGTTACATTTCAAATTTGGAATCATTAAATGTCCTAGGCATAGATTGGATTGAGAAATTTAATCTATGGGATATTCCAATAGCAAAATGGTGTCATCAGATCAAGTTCACAGGAACTAAGTCATTCAACAATGTTTATCAAGTACTCAGTGCTCACTTTCATCCCAGCCAAAATAGGCAAGTCAAAACAGCACTCAAAAAAAGGGAAGAGGAAGGAGCGACCGCAAAAGCATCTTCAAGAAGAAAAACTCACAACGTATTCAACGTTCATAAAAATGTTCATCAGTCATGGACAGTAATCAGGAAAAGGAAAGTCAGTATAATTCCAAACACGGAAGTCGCATCAAGGTACATGCTTCAAACAAAAATAGGCGATACTTCTGCTACAACAAACAAATTATCACCTTTGGATATATTACTTCGAGAATTCAACGTTAAATTGCCGTATACAGATTCTACAGCATATCAACCAAGAAGAATCACCCACAGAAGACAACCAGTTGAAGTAATATCCAGAACCCAGGTTCAAACTTAAAAGCGGAGATATTAGGGTAACCCTAGTACTACCACATAAAATGGAACAATCTGGCAACATCATAGCAGTGTTGAATACCTTAGTGGTTTTAAGTTATTACATCTTTTAACACACAGTAGTTTACCTTCAGCAGTCTCTTTTCAACCACCAATTAATATACATTTCATCTGTACATATTTCGTCATATTTCTTTGTTCTTCATAATTAATACTTTATTTCAACTCATAAAACAACTTAAAGTTTTATTCAATAAATGAATTGATTGTTATGTTTAAACATCGTCTTTCATTTAATCGACCACCTACGTAAGAACATAACAGTTATCGTAGTAAAAATTGGTAGCTTCTTGCAAGTTCTGGAACAGACATATTGGAATATGTTTAATTGTTTTGTATTAGGTGCATTTAATGCATTTTTCACCGAATAGCCAAGTTTATAAGTATTTTACATGACAGGGGATGACATTGGCCCACTATGGCCCTTTCAAGGCAACTATCGATCTTAATGGAAAGTTCCCATTTAAAGGGCTCATATCGTTTATTTTCGACATACTACTTGAGGGCTGGAGTGATAAATTGTGTTAATTTATAGTTTGTAGAAAAGATCGCTGTATACTAAAAAACCTTACCTTCCGTTCATCTCCAAAGCCCAGACAAACAATAAATGCCTTCGGAGTGACGGATTGATAATGTCGGACTATTCTACCCTTGAAATAAAACAAATATCCCACACTATATTACCTCCACAACGACCGGAATCAATTCAATGTTCAAAAAATATAGGAAAGAAAAAATGACAGAAATTGCATAAACTCTAGCAGAAGTGTTAAAATCAACGTAATCAGATGCCAGCAAACATGCTGCTAGTTTCTACTCGGCCAAATTTTTATAGCAGATAATAGGGAAAAAGAGTGATATTTTCTTGTTTTGAAGAGAAGAATGCAAAAATAGTGCATTTAAGGCCAAGATTATATGTATTATAGCCTTTTGGAGGGTTAACCTTCATTTTGAGGATTTTTTTGAAATATAAGCAATGGAATTAACATTTAAACCCCAGTGGGTTTGTTAAATCCGGTTATATGTTAACGTACTATAATACTATTTTTCAATTTCAGGTTCTGAAACACAACTTTTATCAATCAAAATTTATTATTATTTTATGCTCTGTTCCAGAACCTGCAAGAAGCTACTATTTTTTACTACGATAACATTTTTAGTATGTAGCTTTAGTAGCTTCTTGCAGTTCTGGAACAGACCATTAATGTCTCAGGGGCATGCCTAAATACGTCTGTGTTCCCAAAGCGTTTGTGGTGAAAAAAGTAGAATACATGTATTCTTATAAATACTACCGATTTAATTTAAGAAAATACGAAGTGTCTGTAAAAAAATGCATTTACGATTTTGGCACATCTATTTCTAGACCAAATTCCGTCACACATTCCAAATTTCATTAAAATTTGACATAGTATACAATGTGTTTCGTACATAAAATACAAGAAATTGACCGAGAATACAGTGAGTCAAAGTAAACTTTACACCTCTCAACAAATTTTTAATTGCATTATTACACCGACATATGGACATTGTGCATATGTATAAGAAGATATAAATCGTCACCACAAATGCCGGAAGACGTAACCCACATGGAAATCTAAATTATATTTTTTGATGGAATCTGATATATATAACGCCGAACCGATAGTCCAGGTTCAAAACCGGGTTAGATCGGGTTCTACTGAACCGATTACTACAAAATGGGTAACGTATGAAAGCTTATGGAAATACTTATCACATGGTGTAGTTATTTTAACAGTTTTGCCTCTTGCTCGGCTTATTTCTCCATATCACGATGGGGCCGATGATAAGTTTTTGAGGCAAAAAATCATAGGGGCAAGCTAGACCTTCAAAATTTCGTGCAGATGTTTATAATCGGCCTAGAAGCTAATGTGCCAAATTTGGTTGATATCGGTTCATATATAGGTATAGCTCTCATATATATGTTCGCCCGATTTCCAGTAATTGATGGACCAAACACGAAAATTCTGTCCAATTATGATGATATTTGGAATATGTGGCGGAATTCGGACTGGAAATAAGTTTGCAAGTTATTTTGAAATCGGTTCAAATTTGGATATAGCTCCCTTATATATTTTCGCCCGATTTGAGGTTTTTCGTGCAACAAACACGCAATTTCTGTCCAATTTCGAAGAAATTTGAAACGTATGACAGGATTTGGTCTAGAAATATGTTTGCTAAATTATATTGAAATCGGTTCAGATTTGAATATAGCTCCCATATATATTTTCACCCGATTTTAGGTATTTGGTGCAACAAACACGCAAATTCTGTCCAATTTCGATGAAATTTAAAATGTGTGACGAAATACGTCTAGAAAAAAAAGTATGCCAAATTATATCGAAATCGGTTCCGATTTGGATATAGCTCCCATATATATTTTCACCCGATTTTAGGTATTACGTGCAGCAATCACGCTATATATGTCCAATTGTGATGAAATTTAAAGTGTGTGACGGAATTTGGTCTAGAAAACATTATTGAGACATCATATTGAAATCGGTCCAGATTTGGATATATCGTTCATAAATTTTCTCTGTCGACGTTAATTGTTTTCTAAATTTAGTTGGTTGATACCGAACTTCCTTGAGAACATAGTTTAAATATTTTTCTTTTGACATATTGGCCGAAACAGAGGCGGCATGAATCAAGTGTTTGGTATTGTTGCCGTGTTCATAGCAGAATTCCGTAGCAAGTTTTCTTCCTTCACTATAATCCACATTAGGGCGCCCTCTCTTCTTTTTATCATTACCTTGTTCTACCGTAAATACTGTGTCGCTAGCTAACCATAAGCTTTCAAATTGTAATACACGACTTTTTGACCTCCAATTTTTTATCCATTTTTGGTTAAAGCGTGCACAAATATTATAAATTTGCTTTTTAACTTCCGTCATGAAGTTGTCTTGGACACATCGATTAAATTTTGCAGAAATCCATTCTATAAGGTGTTTAGGTTTTCGCTGATTTTCCAACCAAAAATAAAAAATATCCAAATTTTTAAGTTTTACGAAATCTGGAAGTTGATAATTTTTTTATTCGCAAGTATACGCAAAAATTGTTTTCAAGATCTGTTAGCCGACATTGTCACCTTTCACCAGATACATATTTTTACGAGAAAGCACCCTGAAGCCGAAAGTTCTACTCCAAAGAACACATGGACGATACCACAGACTACATCAAAAACCATCACTTACTGACACAACAAATTATTGACCACATCTAATATTACATTTACACTTTTAATAATAATCTTAATTTACATATCATTACCCGTATTTTCCATTTTTAAAAAATAGATAATATCAACAGATCAGGTTTTGGCGCCAAAATACTTAAATTGTTTAATTACGACTGAATGTCAGAAATAAACGAAATCATAATTATGACATCTTTGACAGCTTGGCATGTCGCCGTGGGTCGTTGCCAGATTGTAATTTTTTGGTTTTGTAGGTTTGAAAGTGTTAAGAATATAATTCCGTTGTTATTTGATTTCAATCGCTGACATGAAAAAATGACTTTTTGCCTCAAAAACCTGCCATTGGCCCCATCGTGCATATGTGTAATTTGACTCTTAGGTGACGATATCTCAAGAATGGTAGCTTTTTTTAAAAATCACGAAGACCATTCTTTTAGTTAATTTTTAAAACAACAACCTTTCTTAGACTGTTTTTACAGAAAAAATCCATAATTGAAGATGATGACAGAAGACCTAATGCCCTGATTTAAAAAAAAATAATAATAAAAAAACGCACATATGGAAGCAATATGTTAACCGGATAAAAGGAAGTGGTTATTCGGAAGGCAATGCAAGACTGATAAAGTCCGGATGTGAAGCATCGTCTCGATACTGCTCATTTTTTCCAAGAGAAAGAACGAACGGAAATATTTAAAATTTCTGACAGCAAAATATGATGCACGTAACGAGAATATTGAGGCGTTAATACGTGTGTATATGCTCAAAATTCACGTCGTTCTAATACAAAGATGTATGTATTCTTTGAAGATACGATTAGGCTGTAAGTTTGCAAAAGATGGTCTTGTCAACCAACCCATGGTATAATAGAGAAATTCAACTGATTGTACATAGTAATCATATAGGAGAAAAACGCAAATTTTCAGTATTGGTTTACTTAGACAAAAAGAAAGGAGATCCTACAGTCAATAAACTGCGAGCATTGGCTTATGATCCTGATATCAAAGACGACTACCAGATTCTACCACAGAGAAGTTCCGGAAATTTTGAGGCAGTGATCTTCCTCAGATGTACACACAAAGGCTAAAAGAAATTTGCAAGACTTAAAACGCTTAATTCCAAGTGATTTTCATTACTTTTATGAAAACATTCCTTATGAGAATTAAAAGTTACATTTAAATTGTTACAGATCACTTAATTTATATTAACTATATTTTGTCCATAAATTGACTTAAATACAACAATAAATATAAGCTTTGTTTCAGAACTAAAAAGTTTTTACAATTTTTACGACTTTTACACATTTTACACGAAAAAGCGTTCCAGTACACAAAAAAGTTGTAAAATGTTCACTTCTCTTTAAACAAAAATGGCGCTGAATTACGCTCTCTTTAAAAACTTTTTACTCGACAAATTTGAGCGTGTAAAAAACAGTAACATGGTTGCCGGCGTCTGATTGGCTGGTATGCCGACTTTGACATTTTTTCCAGTTTTTTGAAGTATTTTCCATTTTTCCGTTCCCGAACTATTTCAAAAAACTTTTGTGTGAGAACAATTTTTTTTTAAGTTGTCTCTTTTACGAGTTTTACTATTAAAAAGTACGGAAACGAAGCTATAATATTCCAGATTTAAATATCGTCTAATACAATTGAAATTATTAGTAATTATAGTGATGGTTGGAATAGACAGTTCACCTAATTGTGGTCCATTGAAATACTATCACCGTTAAGACTGGGAATTGAACCCAACACCTTCAGATTACTAGTTTAAAGTTCGCTTAACCGCGTAGGCCAATAAGTCAGTTCTAATTTTATTATAATTTTTCATTTATACTAGTTTCTTTAAATGTATGCTCAATAAACTGCAGGATACGTCTTTTGGCATCTCAGAAAAATACAATACCAAAAGACGTCGCGCCCATACCGATAAAACTCTTCTAAAAGACATCTCCTTAAAACTAACAACTGCCAGTTTGCACCACTCCCAGCGTTTGCCAAGGCCCTCTATCTTGGAAGTGAGAAATTCTGTAGAATCCCTGTTTTCACAACAGATGACCTTGAAGCCTTTGTAGGGAGCAGCTCTGCCTAATTGTGTATGCTTAGGAGAACACGATGTCACACAGGTGATCTTCAACCAACAGCCAACGACCATCACTGATTTTCCCATCAGGATCAGATCTGTCGATGACCACTACTCGAAGTTCCTCCGGTGCCATCGGACTACGTGTTTTCTTACCAGCGCTGTTACCTGTGAGATGAGAACCGGAAGACGTCTTGTGTCTCGTGTTAGCTTGTGGGGCTGACCTAGCTGAGGCATCTTTCCTGCTGTCAGTCTTATGGTAACCGGCTGAAGAGGTAGAGGGTTTGAGTTCCAGACTTCGGTTGGGTCTCTTAGCCCTGGGGAGTGGCTCCATTGAACATCTCTCTTCACCGCGCTATTTGATGAAGGCGGGCTAGTTTTGGTTGCAGCTCCGCCAGGTGTGGAGGCCGGTTTCTTTACCTTCTGGTTTGGTTCCTTTCCGATTCTTCCTTGGCTTGGCTACGGTCGACTTTGGGGTTGTCCTGGTGGCTGGGTCTCCATTTGAAGAGGGGCTGTGGTCGAGAGAGGCGAGCAATTTGCAGTTTGATAGGTCAAGTCAGCACCACTCCTGGTTTCGATGTTGCCATTGACCTTATCTAGATGAAAGAAAGCTTATTTAGTTCAGTTTTTCTCTTGGGTAGATGAGGATGAGATCTTTCGATTTTGGCTGACTTCCGTGTTATATATTGCTTTGCAAATGACAAATAATATACAATGTATTATGTTTCTTATCGTCGATGTACTTACTGTACTACAGTGACACAGAAAAGTATACATACACCCTACAAAAATGCAGTTTTGGCTAAATCGTTGGGTTTTTTACAGCAACAACTGCACTGTGTGGTGACAAAATAACCATAATTACACAAATTTATTTTAATCTAATAAGTATATTTAATACAATTAAAGATATTCAATTTTCAGAACACAGAAAAGTATACATACACCCCAAGGAAATAGGAGTATTATCCTAAAATTTATGGAATTAGTAGCAAAATTTATACATTTTTTAGTTTTGGCGAATGTCTCTGGGTGTCTGAGATATATTAATATATTCCGCGGAATTCCTGGCGCAAATTATATACAAAATGCATTGAATTGCCTTGTAATTTGGTTTGATACAATCCTTGGGCATTAATTGAATCAGAAATGTGACATATTTTGTTACAAACCTGTCCCCAAAGCTTCTAAAGCAACAAAATATAAGCACTACCAAAAAAGCATGAAATTTGTACTGTGAACAACGTCGTTTTCGTATTATGAACATTACCGTTACTATAGACGCGAAACGTTTCGTATAATTGTACATTTCTGAGTCAATTGATGCCCAAGGATTGTATCCGACAATATTACAAGGCAATTCAAGGCCATCTATATGTAATTTGCAACAAGAATTCCGCGGAAATCTATTCACTTCCTGAAAAATCTGAGGGAACGTGCATTTATCGACGTTCAGGAAGGTATATTATGCACAAAAACAACTTCAAAGCTTTCTAGGGTCTCAAGATTTGCCATCTGATACGAATTTTGTCCTTTTTATAAAGTACAATACCTTAAAACGCAAAAAATTAAGCAAGGGTCAGCTTTAACGAAGTATATAAGAAATTTGACCCTAGATAACGGCATTTGACCCCAAAAACTATTTTCTTTTCTCTAAAATATATCTCAGACACCCAGAGATATTCGCCAAAACTAAAAAATGTATAAATTTTGCTACTAACTCCATAAATTTAACGATAATACTCCTATTTCCTTGGAGTGTATGTATATTTTTCTGTGTTGTGAAAATTTAATTTCTTTAATTGTATTAAATATACTTATTAGATTAAAATAAATTTGTGTAATTATGGTTATTTTGTCACCACACAGTGCAGTTGTTGCTGTAAGAAACCCAACGATTTAGCCAAAACTGCATTTTTGTAGGGTGTATGTATACTTTTCTGTGTCACTGTAGCTTCGTAGTTGTTAAGTACATCGACGATAAGAAACATAATACATTGTATATTATTTGTCATTTGCAAAGCAATACATATATAACACGGAAGTCAGCCAAAATCGAAAGATCTTATCCTCACCTACCCAAGAGAAATACTGAACTAAATAAGCTTTCTTTCATCTCGACAAGGTCAATGACAACATCGAAACCAGGAGTGGTGCTGACTTGACCCATCAAACTACAAATGACTCGCCTCTCTCGACCACAGCCCCTCTTCAAATGGAGACTCAGCCACCCGGACACCCCAAAGTCGACGGTAGCCAAGTCGAGGAAGAATGGGAAAGGAACCAAACTAGAAGGTAAAGAAACTGTTAAGACTGACCAGGCACCGGCCTCCACACCTGGCGGAGCTGCAACCAAAACCATCCCTCCTTCATCAAATAGCGCGGTGAAGAGAGATGTTCAATGGAGCCACTCCCCAGGGCTAAGAGACCCAACCGAAGTCAGGAACTCAAACCCTCTACCTCTTCAACCGGTTACCATAAGACTGACAGCAGGAAAGTTGCCTCAGCTAGGTCAGCCCCACAAGCTAACACGAGACACAAGACGTCTTCCGGTTCTCATCTCACAGGTAACAGCGCTGGCAAGAAAACAAGTAGTCCGATGGTACCGGAGGAACTTTTAGTAGTGGTCATCAACAGATCTGATCCTGATGGGAAAATCAGTGATGGTCGTTGGCTGTTGGTTGAAGATCGCCTGTGTGACATCATATTGTAAATTTACAAAACACAAAGCAACTAACTAACACAAAGCAACTAGTTTGTATTCTCACATCGTGATGAATGAGGGTTCCCTGCCAATAAACTTCTTAAGGAAGTGCATTGATCTATGGTAGGCCCACCTTCTCTTGGCCAATCGACATGCTGAGGTAGCTGAGCTGGCGGGAACGTCGTCGTAGTTCCTCCTCAAGAGCGTTCTGTCTTTCCAGTTCTATCGGCTAGGGCCGATGATTAGTTTTTTGGCACATCAGATGGTCCTGACTTAAACCGCTTGCTTCCGCTGAGGCCGAGGCTGGATCATCGTCGACTGCAATCGCTGGAACGACAGAGGTCCAGTTCGTCGTCCGATAAGCCGTCCAACAGAAGCACTGCTCTGCAATTGAATTGCAGGAATGATGCATTTCCGGGCCGCTGAATAGCAACTTGTGGTGTTAGATGCTGCGTTTGTTTTGGAAAGTCTGCGAAGTGTCGGACGGCGAAGTTGGAGACACACCGGAAGATGTTCTGGCGCTGCAAGCAGAAACATACCGATCGCAGTAATCCCTGTTGCGACTATGGCCAGAACACTCTGATGAGTACGAAAACTTATGAATTGTGTATCCGATTTTACCGAAACTTTTCACATCGTAAAATTTCTTCCTAACGTACAAGTTCAAATAAGGTCTATATTGGAAAATATTTTCTGGTACCTCCCTCACAAAATGTAAACATTTTTAGATGCAGTTTAAGGGCTGTTCGAGGATTGTTTGCAAATTTTTACCGAAAGTACTTATTGTGGTCCTGCTTACAGTGATATAATGTTTATTTAGAGATTTATAATTAAGCTCTTATTATTTTGAGTGAAATATACTGCATCCCACAACTTAAATTTGACTTTTTAAAACATTTTTTTATTTAAAGCAGCATGAAAGAGTACCGCAGCTGCAAAACGCAATGGCCACTAGAAACAGATGAACATACCGACAATAACGATGATGGTGCTACAAGTACCTCATTCAGTTTAGAGGAGTGTATGAATGAATTTCGAGCACGACGCGTCCGTCGTACATCAACACATAGTCGTCAAGAAGGTGAAAAAAGATGTAATAATGATAAAGACGTAAATTCCAGCGATAGGGATTTAATAAATCAAAATCTCTCTAACAAACAACAAGAGCGGAAATGTAAGCCCTGTAAAGATGGATTCTGTTATTGTTTTACTAGTGACAGTGGAGATGGTGGTGCTGGAGTTTCGGAAACCGTCAATCGTAAAGAGTTCCGAGGTCACAAAAGCTCGGAATATGATAAGGTTTGTATTATAATAGTGATATGTACATATAGGAATAAATAATAATAAGTTTTTAATGCTATAGGGTTTTGATAATAAACATACTAAAACCAACAAAATGCATGTGAAGACGCCATCTGATGTTCCACATAAACAAAAGAACGGAGATCGAGTGTCGCAAGTTGGTCATATTTCAGCAATAAGCCGCCTTGAAACTACTGGTAAAGATGCTCCTCTTATCCACATAATACAGGAACTTCGTGATAATTGTGTTATTTCCGAGGTAAGGGTCAACAAGAATAAGTTGAATTATCGGTGCAGCAAGGACAAGTCAAATTCCGATCGTGCCAAAAACAAAGTTTCAGAAAAGACGTATAAAGATCTGCATAAGAAACAAAGTACTAATCGCCATTCCATGCCTATGGAACCACACACACCAAGTGCACCACCTCTAGACAACATATCAGAAGAATGTCCATCTATGACAGAGAAGACTCAGACAGTACGGCGACATAAGGCAGGAGGTCGACTTTTACAAAAACGCTTATCTATTTCAAATGCTAAATATAAACAGCGTGAATCGAATGATCCTCCACCAAAGCCACCAAGAAGTTCACTTAGTGTTGGAGAAAACTCGTCGAAATCAAGTAGTTCGACGTCTTCTTCTGTACGAGAAGCTGAACGTATTTTAGACGAATTCTTAGCTAATAGAGGATACAAAAACAAGAGAACAGCCGATGCATCGAAAAATCTTCCACACTACTCAAGAATATCAAGACCACAGAATAAACAAGAGAATCGGATTCGCCAGGAGAATGAAAAACGGAAGTCGTATCCACTGGGTAATTATTTATAAAACGTGATGTGGTACATGTCTGAGTTTTAGCGATCTCTATAGCTCCCTTTTAATTTAAATGTTCACCTGAATTTTTCAATATATTTTCTTGACAATTACTTACATAGATAGAATATTCTTATGGTAATCTTTATGTCTTAATGAAAGTATGTATCAAACCTTGCTTAGAATCAATTCTTTTAGCAGCTTTTTTCAGGACTGTGGATAACCTTTCCTCTAGTATTAAAATCGGGTTATTTTTGTAATCATAGGTTAGGTTTAAGGATGCGCAGCCATCTAGTAGTATAGGTAACTGCTTCACTCGGAGACTGTTGGTCCATTGTGTTCATTCTGTGTAGGTTATGATTGAAGATTTAAAGATGTGAGGATGTTGATGCGGTACAGTGAGATGAGGATGATAGGGTAAATCTTCCTTTATTTCCTAATGAAACTTTGGAAAGGCCTAATATTTACTGTAGTGGAATTCTGTAACTCATTTTTTTGAGTTGCCCACAAAAATCGGTAAAATTAAAACGCAAAATCATGAATGAAAAGTATCAATAAACTTTTGCTATCGGTAGGACTTAGCGACAGCTTTATTTTGGTTGTTAACTTACCGAAAATGTACGTTAATTGCCGAATTTAAGCATTTTAATGTTACCGATTTTTGTTGGTAACTCGAAAAATGAGTTACGGAATTCCACTACTGGACTTTAATTCACCACAAAATACTTTAAAAAAGTTATATGTATATGTTATACGTATAATATCTCTATGTCGGTGTAATAATGCAGTCAAAAAACTAATGAGAGGTTTAAACTTTATGTCTGAAAATCCCCACAAAAAATCTATAAAGGAATTTCTCATAATTTTCAAAAATATAATGTTTTTTTTGTTTTGTTCAATATTTATTTTGAAAATTATGAGAAATTCCTTTATAGGTTTTTTGTGGGGGTTTTCAGACATAAACCACTATAACTTAGCCATTTGTTAACCGATTTAAAACAATAATAGCTTATTCAAAAGACAGTATTCACCCCTTTAAAAGGAAGAAGGATCAAAAGAAATCCGTTGTGGAAAAAATAAGATATGCCCGTTTAAATTTGAAAATGTAAGAAACCCAGATTTTCACTACTTTTACCGTTATAAAAAAATAAAACGAAGTGACCCAAACGAAATAAAGGCATTGTCGTTGTCCATGGATCCCAACACGATATAATTTTGCATCAGAACACTTGAATATTTTTCGGGTCAAATTTTTAGCACAATGTCATTTATCGACATTTTCCGAAAAGTTTGCACATATTTAAGGCCAAAACTGCCTGAAGGAGCGTTCCAATGCTTTTGCGATGTATTAGAGAGTTTTCAATTACTGTCTTGGCTACAATGTTTGTCTTTGTGTTGGATCGAAAATCTCAATGGTTTGGCTGTTATATGCCAAAATATCCAAAAAACGTCAATAAAAAACTTAATGTCAAAATCGGGAGGCTCGATTTTCATCGTAGACATATGGTCCAGTAGACTTTTTTGCTCAGTTCAACCCCAGGAATCAGAAACGCGAAGGGCCCATTAAGGGTTTCAAATGGCCCCGGCCTATTGTTCATTCTTCTAGAATAACTCGGCGTACTTCATGTATATAAAATATTTGTATTAGTATTGGTAAATTTTGAAACATCAACCCAAAATCGAGTTTTGGAGGAAAATTCATCATTTTTGGAATATGGATTGAAGGAATGCCACACACTATTCAATCACACACGTACACAAGGGTTCACCGGTAGCTGTCCTGCATGCCCATAGTGTACGGCCGGTATTAAGAATTTAAATTTTTTCAATATTTTTAACCCTAAATGCGTCGGGACATAATCTTTTCGCAATATTCACCCATGTATGTTGTATGCTGGGGCGATTTGAACGCCTTATTGAGCCCTTCTCGTTTCTGATTCTTGGGATTGGACTGAGCAAAAAAGTCCACTAGACCATATCGCTACTTAATCAAAGAATGGCATAACTCAAAAAATGCTTTTTCTTAGCAATTTTATTTTTCTTGTGTCAAATTTTCATGCATATATCTCTAAAACTCAACGTGTTACAGCTCATTTACTAAGAGTTTGGCATAATTCATCAGCACTAAAACAATTCAAATCTTGCACAGAAATTTAGCACTTATGTATATCTGGCTAGCTGTTTGCAAAATAGGGTCCATGTAGTTATTTTATTTTTTAGGTAATCATCTTTTTAAGTAAATAAGTCAAATTTTAATCGCCAATTTAAAACGCGTTTTTCTCGAGACTGTTTTTGTCTCCCGATTTTGACTTGACATTAAATGAATGATTTATTAATTAGTAATAATTTCAAACTGGAAATAGGAAAGATTGCATATGTGTTTTCCATTATACGGTTGTGCAGCCACTAGGTGTAACTGCGTCACTCGTAGACCTTCCGGTCCATTGTGATCATCCAAAAAGTATAGGAAGAAATAGAGGTGGGGAGGAAGAAACCTGTAAGCTAGAAGGTTAGACTTGGTGAAAAGTGAACACCCATGGATGAAACATAGTATATTAAGTAGCATACTGTTACCTTCCGGGGCTCATTAAGTCGCTTGTATGATCAGAAAGGGACTCGAAAGTGACTCCCTGTAATGATTAAAAAGAGTTCAATTTAAAGTACAACAACAAATGTGTAGCAATCACAAATAAATCATTGAGGCGTTTAAAATGTGACTATTTTTTCGTTATTTATTGTCACATTTTGATCTTCATGAAGATTGAAAAATGCTTAATCAAAAAAGGGTCATGCAGGTGTTTGAAAAGTGATAATAATTATGTATCTTCTGATCATATTTTGAACAGAAAGGTGATTAAAAACTGATTGTTTTGTTTATTTTTGTTTTGTTGTAAATAATTCTCATACACACTTTCTATAAAACTTTGATATAAATGTAACGTATAATATTAAGTGTATAGACAAACACAAACAACACATGTTCAGGTTTTGCCAAGTGAAATGAAGAAGCAGTATACTAACCACCGCGCAACATAAAGGATAATTATAAGACATAACAAAGAAGAAAAGACAATAAAACAAAGGAAAGAGACAAAAAAATAAAAAGACAATTCTTTTAATTTATTTCGTTTAATAAAAATACACATAAATGACTCCCTAAAGACTCATAAACGATTATAAACATGACTCAAAAAAGACTCGAAAAAGAGTCCCAAATTAATCAAGAAATCACCAATAAATAATTGAAATACGACTCGAAAAAGACTTTATATACCATCAGAAAATGGGCAAAAATGACTCGAAACTAATGCAGAGGAAGACTAATTTGTGATTTGTTTAGAAGAGTCGCCTGAGGTTACGTTTTCCTCCCGACAAAGGAGTCATTTATGATCAGAAAATGAGTTCATATTCCAGCTTTTTAATCGTGCAGTCGGATGAAAAAAGACTCGAATTTGACTAAAATTTTCAAAAAATGCTGGCTGGGTTCCCACCGTACCAGTTGCTGATATTTTTCGAAAGTTCGTCACAAATTTACAAATTTCGAATATATATTCGATATAATTTTCGAACATTTGGCAAATGTTTTTTCTTGTGTTTTTGTTGTTGTTCTAACAGTGTGGCTGACTTCATAAATGCAGTATGATGCGTCAAATGACATCGTCGCGACTTCATAAATGCAACATGTCTTTTTATTGACATCGTCGGGACTTCATAAATGTCACGCGACACATCACACTGCGCAGCAATTGCCGAATTTGTGCAGTGTTTCCAAGTGGACTGCACACCAATTGACATTTCTTTAGTACTGTTATGCCAACTGACATTTGCAAAGAAAACAGGAAAAATACATAAGAAACTATTAGAAATAGCGGATTTGTGGTAATTATGCAATATAATAAATTTATTTTCAAAAAACGGAATTTTACAAAAAGTAAAGCAATGTGTGGCTGACTTCATAAATGCAGTGTGATGCGTCAAATGACATTGCAGCACGTCTTTTTATTGACATCGTCGCGACTTCATAAACGTCGCGCGACACGTCACATTGTGCAGTAATTGTGAAATTTGTGCAGCATTCCCACTTGGACTGCACAACAATTGACATTGGTTTAGTACTGTTATGTCAACTGATATTTGCGAAGAAAACAAGAAAAATACATAACAAACAATTAGAAATGGCGGATTTGTGGTAACTATTTAATATAATAAATTTATTTTCAAAAACTTTATAAATTGTTGGCTTTGTATTGTTGGACTGCAAAATAATACTTGTTGTGTATTTATTTCAGCTAAAGTCCATATTTTGTTGCTTCAAAATTTGAAGAAACAAAAGTTTTACAGTGGGTAATGAAATTGATTACTACGAGCGGAGGCAGAGAAGACTATAGTTTCGGAAGCAGCCAAACTTCCTCATCAGTTCTCTTAACCGCTGACTCTGTATCGATAAACAGGTCAATAAGAGTGACCAGAAAATTAAACAGAACGAGAAATTTTCTGTATCCTCCTAAATCTGTTGACCGCACAATTGAGTCAGAATAATCAAAATCATATACCCACTACTGTTTTTTAATGCTGTCTTTGCATCGCAAAGAAGACAAGCATAAGTAGTGTTGTTTGCAGTAAGCAGAGATCACAACAAAATGTTGTTTTTGCTTTATGCGTAGTCAACAAGTAAGGCCGTGCTGATTGCCTGTTATTGTTGTTGGCTTTGTAATCAATAATTACCCACTGTAATCAATTTCATTACCCACTGTAAAACATTTTGTTTCTTCAAATTTTGAAGCAACAAAATATGGACTTTAGCTGAAATAAATACACAACAATTTTATAAATTTTTATATGTTATTTTTATATATGATCTAGTGATAAAAGATGGAGTCACGAAAGAAGAAAGTTAATGTTGGAAGTTCGTTTGAGACATGAGTCAGATTTCGCAGCCAACAATATCACAAAAATTCATGGTTTTGGGTATTTTCCTTCTCGGAGATTCTAATTTACGGCGACGCCTCCTTCATTATTAAAACCGAAAAAGAAAACAAAGTAATGCTTGGTTTACATTTACGAAATCCACTTGATTTCAACTGTCAAATCCATCGGTTAAACGTCAAATGAAATCCAGATGAGATTTCATTTGACGTTTGAGCTATGGAATTGACATTTGAAATCGAGTGGATTTCGTAAATGTAAACTTAGCATAAAGCAATTTGTGCGTTCATAAATGCAGCAAAATGACATGTCTTTTTTTTGACAACGTCGGTGTTGCCAATCATATTTGATTCGTCTTTTTACGACTGTGTCAATATCTGCAATGTAAAAACTGCATTTATGAAGTCAACCTGTGCGTTCATGAACGCAGCAAAATGACACGTCTCTTTTTTGACAATGTCAGTGTTGCCACACATATTTACTTCATCTTTTTATGATATTGTCATTTTTTGCAATGTAAATACTGCATTTATGAAGTCAGCCTGTTTATTATTGGGGGTTATCATGAACGGCAATTCCCCGTGAATTTTTTCACTTTCTCCCTTAAGCTTCAACGGCGGAAAGACAAAACTCACGGGGAAATTTCATTCATGATAACCACATTATGTTTGTATGTTCGTTCTTCTGTTCAATCTGGCTCTGGGGCTATCTCCAGTTCCAGGAAAGTGGCTGCTTCGATGGAATGTAACCACAGATCCACTGGAGTTAAATGAGTAGGATTGGCTGGGCAGTTGAAAAGGTGTTTTGTGTCGTGAGGGCCCATGCCGCATACTGGGCAGATGTCTTGCACAGCGCGGTCGATTTCCGCCCAATAAGAATTTAGGCGACTGCAATATCCCGAGCGTAGTTGAGCCAAAACTACTCTAATTTGTCGTGGCAGCTGACGCTCCTCAGCTGCGATAGATGGGGATGTATTTCGAGGACTTTATTCACACTATATTTGCTTATGGCCTTAGCAACTGCATCCGTGTGAATACTATTTAAACCTGTTTGATATGCCTGTTGATCGCGCATACCACTTTAGCTAAAATTCTTAAAATTTGGGGGGAAAATACCAGAAGAAGTAGACCGAAAAGCACCATCTTCGAATTTTGTATATATAAGGCTCGCTGAAATATTGCGATAAACAAAGTTTGGACGCAGTATCTGGTTCGAAAGTTGTCGTGCGCACTAGCCACTACACATGATTGCCTTAGGTGTTCTTTACAGATTTCGGTCCATTTTCTCTTTAAGTATAGACTTGCCTCTGAAAAACATGTACTGTAGTAATAGGGGCCCCGTGAACACTTGTGGCAACTTCTGTGGCAAAAAAGCAAAGCGTTTCCAGAGAGTTCTTTTAATTTATTAATTTATTTATTTCATATTTTTATTATTAGCATAACGGAAGTGAAGCCATGACCATTGAGGTCTTAAGCTTACACAGCTTATCCAGAGAGGTTAAACTGCACTTCGCTGAACATTTTTGAAATACTCTGCGGAAGTTTGCCGTAAGAGTCGATCGATATGGCCCATCTTCGAAGTTAATCAAAATATCACGAAGGCAAAATTTTAGACCGAATCGGTTGATCTGTTTGAGAATTATCGTGGCCTCCAGGCAGCTACCCAGATGAACGGTTTTCTGAAACAGATTTCTTCCAAACACACTTTGGCCCTAAAGCCATTATTTCGATGAGGCACATTTTGGCTAAAGGCTGAGAGTATAAAAAATGTAGATTGGGAAAAATTGTGTTTATGAATTTTTGCTAAAATCCATGGATTGGGCGACATAATTTCATTTTAAAAAATTTAAGACTGGATTCCAGAGTTTCCCATGTTCCTGATCAATAGACAGCGGAATTTTATGCAACCCCTATTTTTGGTCCGATTCATGTCAAATTTTGAGACTGGGCATATTTTTGGCTTCTGATTACATTGCAATCGAAACATATGACATATGCAACAAATATTTCAATAATAGGTACAAAAATGTTTGTGTGTACAATTTTTCTGTTTAAAATTTTCTTCAGACAAGTCAATAAAAAAGAGAAATGTATAACCACAGCCACAACCTTCAAAATACCGAAAATCGGGAGGTATCGCTCTATGGGGGCTATATGAAGGCCTGAACCTAAACCGACAAATTTTAGGTGGAAAGTTTTTTACCCCCAAGGAAGACTTAATACCAAATTTCAGCCATTTCGGAGGGATATTGAGACCACAACCTTCAAAATACCGAAAATCGGGAGGTACCATTCTATGGGGGCTATATGAAGACGTAGACCTATACCCATAAATTTCAGGTGGAAAGTTTTATACCCCCAACGAAGACTTAATACCAAATTTCAGTCATTTCGGTGGGATATTGAGGCCAAAACCTTCAAAATACCGAAAAGCGGGAGGTACTATTCTATGGGGGCTATATGAAGGCGTGGACCTATGCCGACAAATTTCAGGTGGAGTGTTTTATACCCCCAACGAAGACTAAATACCAATTTTCAGTCATTTCGGTGGGATAATGAGGCTACAACTTTCAAAATACCGAATATCGGTAGGTACCGTTCTGTGGGGGCTATTCAAGACGTGGACCTATGCGGACAGATTTCAGTTGTAAAGTTGCATACCCCTAACGAAGACTAAATACCAAATTTCAGCCATTTTGGTGTGATATTTAGACCACAAATACTTGAATATATTTTTGCATATGGTTTTGCATATGCTCCTTTTATGCAGATATGTACAAATATGTCAAAATATGCACGATATGCAGAATATGCAAAATATGCACAAATTTCTGGGCCTAATTCGTTTTATTTTGTAATAAAACGAGTTTCTGTCTAATCAGATTTTCTCTACGACCATCCTAACCATATATGCATTTGCATAGGATTCCGCTGTCTACTGATCAATTTATGAGAAGATCCAGGATAGGAAACCAGAATTTGTATAAGTGAAGTCCGACGATTGGGCGCCAAAATGAGTCTATTGACAGATGCACGATTTTATTTATTTATTTATTTATTCAATTTAGCATGTATAACAAAGCCAACAGGCCAATTAATGAAATACAAAATGCTTAAACCAGTGACTCACTACTCCAACAAAAGGACAAACGTCCAAATTAAATACAATAGTAACGTAATGAAGAGAAAAAAAATTAAAATAAAGTACTATTAATTGCTAAAAAATTAAAATAAAAGGCGTATATCATAAATGACCATATATTAACCGTGACATATTGTCAAAAAAGTTTTAAAAACAAGATAAAATTGGCCAAGAAGTCTTACGCCATTTGAATTAAAAAATAGTAATGAAAATTATTTCATCAGTAAAATAAGTCAAAAATAAGGTTTACATCTTTGCTAAATAAGACATTTTCGCTAACATGAACTTTCAAAATTTTGGTCAGTAGTGGGATTCTCTAACGTATTTTTTGGGTATCGACAAAAATCGTTAAATTTAAAATGCTTATAATTTCGGTAATTAACGATATTGTTCGGTAAGCTAGCGACCAATAAAAAGTACTCGCAAACTTCCACCGATAGCAACAGTGATGCCAACTTTTATTTGAACTTTTCATCATTATTTTTGCGTTTTAATTTGAACGATTTTTGTCGGTAACCAAAAAATGCCCTAGAGTATCCCACTACAGTAGTGCGATTCTCTAACACATTTTTTGAGTTACCGACAAAAATCGGTAACATTAAAACGCAAAATTATGAATGAAAAGTTTAAACAAATGTTTACAACACTGTTGCTATCGGTAGAACATTACGATTACTTTTTATTGGTCGCTAAATTACCGAATAATATCGTTAATTATCGAAATTATAAGCATTTTAAGTTTACCGACAATTTTCGGTAACTCCAAAAATGTGATAGAGAATCGCACTACAGGTGTGTTTTTTATCGTCAAAAGTTCGAAAACGATTTCATTTTCGAACATTCGGTGAATATTTTTTCTTCACACAAAAAATTGTTTCGAGAAACATTTTTTACTTTGGATTTTTTTTTTTGTCTCAAAAAATCAGAGAATGTCACTGATTGCTCTTCGAGATTCGTCTTCGTAGAGCCATTGTGTCCACTGAGGTAGATCAGGGTGACCGTCAGTTTGGCGGTGCCTTCCTTCAGAAGGGAGTTAAGGTCATCAAATGTCTCAACAGGAGCTCGCAAGAGTACCTTAAGAAGACCGTTAATGGCTTCAACGACCTTTGGGAGGGGGCAAAATTTCTGCGGGCGTTTGTAACGTAATAAAGGAAATGACCCTACCTTTAAAATTAGAAACAGGGAGGAGGTCATTGATCTAACTCTGTCAAATTTAGATGATTCTGTCGTCAAGAACTGGGGAGTATCCAACAAATGCTCCTTTTCGGATCTTCTTCTTTATTGCATATTCGATATTCGAATGTTAGCGACCATATTGCATTTCATGTATAATTTTCTTTATATATTATTGACAAAACATGAATATAAATCTGTGTTTCTTGCGACACTTATTAAATTTTCTGCATTTCGAAATTCCGTCCTTTCTTGAATATTTTGAAGCCAGGACATCTCTTGTCTTCCTCTGCTACGTTTACCTTCTATTTTAGCCTGTAGAATTCTTTGCAGGATGCGGTATTTTGGGTTTCGCATTTTGTGTCCGAGATATGAAATGTTTCTCCGTTTTATGTGATCGAAGAGTTCTCTTGTTTTGTTTAATCTTCGTAGAACTTCGTCATTTGATACGTGAGCTATCCACGGTATTTTAAGAATTCTTCGATATATCCACATTTCGAAGGCTTCTAAGCGCTTATTAAATTTTCTGCATTTCGAAATTCCGTCCATTGTTGAATATTTTGAAGCCAGGACATCTCTTGTCTTCCTCTGCTACGTTTACCTTCTATTTTAGCCTGTAGAATTCTTTGCAGGATGCGGTATTTTGGGTTTCGCATTTTGTGTCCGAGATATGAAATGTTTCTCCGTTTTATGTGATCGAAGAGTTCTCTTGTTTTGTTTAATCTTCGTAGAACTTCGTCATTTGATACGTGAGCTATCCACGGTATTTTAAGAATTCTTCGATATATCCACATTTCGAAAGCTTCTAAGCGCTTGACATCTATTGCTTTTAAAGTCCATACTTCCACAGAATATAACAAAACTGGCCATATGTAGGCCTTTATGAACCTTGTCTTTGTTGCAATGTTAATATCATGGTTTGTTACTACTCTTTTGTATTTGTGAAAGGCGTCTCTTGCCATTTCTATCCGGCATTTAATTTCTTTGGAGTTATCCCACTGATCATTTATTGAAAACCCGAGATATTTGAAGCTCGACACTCTCTCGAGTGGAGTGTTGTGAATTATTATATTCATGTTTTCAAAATTATTTTTCCTGCTTATTATCATATATATTGTTTTATTGGTGTTTAATCTTAATCCATATGTTTCACTACTAGCAGTTAGTCTTGTGACAAGGTTTTGTAGACCCGATAAGCTGTCTGCTATTAGGGTAGTATCGTCAGCGTATCTGATATTGTTTACGTATTCATTATTTATTAGGACTCCATCTTGGACGTTGTTGATTGATTCTTTGAATATTTTTTCGGAATAAATATTAAACAATAGTGGGGACAGTGTACAGCCCTGTCTTACTCCTTTGGATATAGATATTTCTTCCGTCATTTCTCCATTGATATTAACATGTGCATTTTGATGCCAATACAGACTTTTAATGCATCTAATTTCTTTCTCGCTTATTCCAATTGACGCCAGAATATCCATGAGCTTGTCATGCTGTACGGTGTCAAATGCTTTCTCGTAGTCTATAAAGCACATAAAAACATCCTTATTGACATCTCTACATTTTTGAACCAACACTTGTACGCAGAATAGTGCTTCACGTGTTCCTTTTGCTTCTTTGAAGCCAAATTGTGTTTCACCCATTTCCTTTTCGCATTTTTCATATATCCGTTTATGTATAATTTTAAGGAAGATTTTTAGGGCATGGCTCATTAGACTGATAAGTCGGTAATCGTTGCATCTTTTCGGGTGAGATTTTTTTGGGATGGTCATAAATGTGGACTTCAGCCAATCCTGGGGGTATTGTCCGGTGTCATATATGTAGTTAAATAGTTTTGTCAGCAGGTCAACATTGTCACCATTTATAATTTTTAGAATTTCGGCATGTATTTCATCAGAACCCATGGCTTTTCGTTCTCGGAGGGATTTTAATGCATCTCCAACTTCACTGTTTGTGATTGCCTCGCCTGTCATTTGCTGTGATATCCGGTTGTCATAATCCGATCTGGTAGAGTCTCTGAATAAGTTTTGTATGTATTCTTTCCAGATATCTTTCTTTTCAGCAGTTTCAAAAACGGGTTCATTATTATTGTTGTAAAGGACTGATGAATTGGTATTTCTGTAAATGCCGCCTGCTTCTTTCATTTTCTTGTGTAACTGAAAGTCGTCGTGCAGTGTCATCAGTCGTTCAATTTCTTGGCATTGACTGTTCAGGTGGTTATTTTTGGCTATACGCACTTCCCTTTGAATTTCCCTGTTGATTTCCCATTACATCTCGTAGTTACTATTTTTGTATTTTCTACGCTCATCCATCAGTTGAAGTATCTCTTCAGTCATCCAACTTTTACTCTTTGGTTTTGTGTAGTTTCCAAGCGTGTTACGTGCAATTGAATTGATTGTGGTCTTCACACCGTTCCATATATTTTCCACGTCATTCCTGTTGATATTGATTAACTCTCGGATTATATGAGGATATACTTCGCAATCTCTTTCGACGGAATCCGCCAAAATCCTTATAGGAACCCGAGAAGGACAGACTGGGGCAGGTTCACTGATCTGACGAACCATCAACTGACACTCCCTGGAAGGATAGTAACAGTTGCTGAGCTTAACAGTAAAGTGTCCAACCTAACAGAAACCCTTCTTCGCTGCCATAAGGATGCCTGTCCATTAACTTATCCTGGGAAGAAATCTCAACCGGTGTGGTGGAACAAGGATATTGGCGAACTTCGGAAAACACCAAAAAGCTGTATAACAGGGCGCATGCGACGAAACTTGACAGTGACTGGGAATCGTATAAAGCGAGTTTCAACAAATACAAGAGTAAAATCAAGCGCGCCAAAAGGAAGTCATGGGTTTGTTTCTGTGAGTCTGTAGAAGGAGTAAACGACGCTGCCAGGTTCCGCAAGATACTCTCCAAGGACCCCAAATCCATTGGCAGTATCAAAAAATCGGACGGCACGTGGACAGACTCAGGTCTCCTTCTAGCTGAGACCCACTTCCCTGACTGCACGGACGCCAGTAACCTTCACATTGAATGTGACAACTTTCATGTCCAAGAGTCAGTGGACGAGAGTCTCATCGATAAGGTTGTAAGCAGAAATAAGATAAAGTGGACAGTTAGTACATTCAAACCCTATAAGTCACCTGGTCCAGATGGAATAATTCCGGCGATGCTTCAATTTGCCGCACCGCAGATATATCTAATTCTGGAGTAGATCTTCAGGGCCTGTTTGTTTCTTTCTTGCGTACCAGATCTGTGAAGGAGGTAAAGGTAACTTACATCCCCAAAGCGGGGAAAGCCAGTCACTCTGCACCGAAAGACTACAGACCTATAAGCTTATCCTCCTTTCTCCTCAAGACACTCGAACGACTGATCGATCTGGAGATTATGAGTTTTGCAGACACTGCCTCGCTGAGCAACTCGCAGCATGCTTACATCAAAGGTAAATCTGTGGAAACCGCTCTTCACGATGGGTTTTATTGAGAGAAACATGGAGAATTCAAACTTTATCTTGGCGGCTTATCTGGATATAGAAGGAGCTTTTAACAACGTAAAACTTGAGTCCATTCATCTCTCGCTTAGAGCGGTCAACACCCCGGAAACCCTGATATGCTGGATAAATAGGATGCTGAAGAGCAGGATCATTAATTCCTGTATTGGGGAGTTGACGATAAGGAAAACAGTAACTAGAGGTACTGGCCTTGGTGTAAATCCAACGAAAACAGAGCTGGTATTGTTCACCAGAAAGCGTAAGCTCGGCGATTTCGTGCCATCCAACATTGGATGGAGTGCAATTACATCTATCTCCTGAGGCCAAATACCTAGGTACAATCCTGGATTCACAATTGAGATGGAAGAGGAACGTCGAGGAACGGACAAAGAGAGGTATGATCGCACTATATTCATATATTTGCTAAATAAGACATTTTCGCTAACATGAACTTTCAAAATTTTGGTCAGTAGTGGGATTCTCTAACGTATTTTTTGGGTATCGACAAAAATCGTTAAATTTAAAATGCTTATAATTTCGGTAATTAACGATATTGTTCGGTAAGCTAGCGACCAATAAAAAGTACTCGCAAACTTCCACCGATAGCAACAGTGATGCCAACTTTTATTTGAACTTTTCATCATTATTTTTGCGTTTTAATTTGAACGATTTTTGTCGGTAACCAAAAAATGCCCTAGAGTATCCCACTACAGTAGTGCGATTCTCTAACACATTTTTTGAGTTACCGACAAAAATCGGTAACATTAAAACGCAAAATTATGAATGAAAAGTTTAAACAAATGTTTACAACACTGTTGCTATCGGTAGAACATTACGATTACTTTTTATTGGTCGCTAAATTACCGAATAATATCGTTAATTATCGAAATTATAAGCATTTTAAGTTTACCGACAATTTTCGGTAACTCCAAAAATGTGATAGAGAATCGCACTACAGGTGTGTTTTTTATCGTCAAAAGTTCGAAAACGATTTCATTTTCGAACATTCGGTGAATATTTTTTCTTCACACAAAAAATTGTTTCGAGAAACATTTTTTACTTTGGATTTTTTTTTTTGTCTCAAAAAATCAGAGAATGTCACTGATTGCTCTTCGAGATTTGTCTTCGTAGAGCCATTGTGTCCACTGAGGTAGATCAGGGTGACCGTCAGTTTGGCGGTGCCTTCCTTCAGAAGGGAGTTAAGGTCATCAAATGTCTCAACTGGAGCTCGCAAGAGTACCTTAAGAAGACCGTTAATGGCTTCAACGACCTTTGGGAGGGGGCAAAATTTCTGCGGGCGTTTGTAACGTAATAAAGGAAATGACCCTACCTTTAAAATTAGAGACAGGGAGGAGGTCATTGATCTAACTCTGTCAAATTTAGATGATTCTGTCGTCAAGAACTGGAGAGTATCCAACAAATGCTCCTTTTCGGATCTTCTTCTTTATTGCATATTCGATATTCGAATGTTAGCGACCATATTGCATTTCATGTATAATTTTCTTTATATATTATTGACAAAACATGAATATAAATCTGTGTTTCTTGCGACACTTATTAAATTTTCTGCATTTCGAAATTCCGTCCTTTCTTGAATATTTTGAAGCCAGGACATCTCTTGTCTTCCTCTGCTACGTTTACCTTCTATTTTAGCCTGTAGAATTCTTTGCAGGATGCGGTATTTTGGGTTTCGCATTTTGTGTCCGAGATATGAAATGTTTCTCCGTTTTATGTGATCGAAGAGTTCTCTTGTTTTGTTTAATCTTCGTAGAACTTCGTCATTTGATACGTGAGCTATCCACGGTATTTTAAGAATTCTTCGATATATCCACATTTCGAAGGCTTCTAAGCGCTTATTAAATTTTCTGCATTTCGAAATTCCGTCCATTGTTGAATATTTTGAAGCCAGGACATCTCTTGTCTTCCTCTGCTACGTTTACCTTCTATTTTAGCCTGTAGAATTCTTTGCAGGATGCGGTATTTTGGGTTTCGCATTTTGTGTCCGAGATATGAAATGTTTCTCCGTTTTATGTGATCGAAGAGTTCTCTTGTTTTGTTTAATCTTCGTAGAACTTCGTCATTTGATACGTGAGCTATCCACGGTATTTTAAGAATTCTTCGATATATCCACATTTCGAAAGCTTCTAAGCGCTTGACATCTATTGCTTTTAAAGTCCATACTTCCACAGAATATAACAAAACTGGCCATATGTAGGCCTTTATGAACCTTGTCTTTGTTGCAATGTTAATATCATGGTTTGTTACTACTCTTTTGTATTTGTGAAAGGCGTCTCTTGCCATTTCTATCCGGCATTTAATTTCTTTGGAGTTATCCCACTGATCATTTATTGAAAACCCGAGATATTTGAAGCTCGACACTCTCTCGAGTGGAGTGTTGTGAATTATTATATTCATGTTTTCAAAATTATTTTTCCTGCTTATTATCATATATATTGTTTTATTGGTGTTTAATCTTAATCCATATGTTTCACTACTAGCAGTTAGTCTTGTGACAAGGTTTTGTAGACCCGATAAGCTGTCTGCTATTAGGGTAGTATCGTCAGCGTATCTGATATTGTTTACGTATTCATTATTTATTAGGACTCCATCTTGGACGTTGTTGATTGATTCTTTGAATATTTTTTCGGAATAAATATTAAACAATAGTGGGGACAGTGTACAGCCCTGTCTTACTCCTTTGGATATAGATATTTCTTCCGTCATTTCTCCATTGATATTAACATGTGCATTTTGATGCCAATACAGACTTTTAATGCATCTAATTTCTTTCTCGCTTACTCCAATTGACGCCAGAATATCCATGAGCTTGTCATGCTGTACGGTGTCAAATGCTTTCTCGTAGTCTATAAAGCACATAAAAACATCCTTATTGACATCTCCACATTTTTGAACCAACACTTGTACGCAGAATAGTGCTTCACGTGTTCCTTTTGCTTCTTTGAAGCCAAATTGTGTTTCACCCATTTCCTTTTCGCATTTTTCATATATCCGTTTATGTATAATTTTAAGGAAGATTTTTAGGGCATGGCTCATTAGACTGATAAGTCGGTAATCGTTGCATCTTTTCGGGTGAGATTTTTTTGGGATGGTCATAAATGTGGACTTCAGCCAATCCTGGGGGTATTGTCCGGTGTCATATATGTAGTTAAATAGTTTTGTCAGCAGGTCAACATTGTCACCATTTATAATTTTTAGAATTTCGGCATGTATTTCATCAGAACCCATGGCTTTTCGTTCTCGGAGGGATTTTAATGCATCTCCAACTTCACTGTTTGTGATTGCCTCGCCTGTCATTTGCTGTGATATCCGGTTGTCATAATCCGATCTGGTAGAGTCTCTGAATAAGTTTTGTATGTATTCTTTCCAGATATCTTTCTTTTCAGCAGTTTCAAAAACGGGTTCATTATTATTGTTGTAAAGGACTGATGAATTGGTATTTCTGTAAATGCCGCCTGCTTCTTTCATTTTCTTGTGTAACTGAAAGTCGTCGTGCAGTGTCATCAGTCGTTCAATTTCTTGGCATTGACTGTTCAGGTGGTTATTTTTGGCTATACGCACTTCCCTTTGAATTTCCCTGTTGATTTCCCAATACATCTCGTAGTTACTATTTTTGTATTTTCTACGCTCATCCATCAGTTGAAGTATCTCTTCAGTCATCCAACTTTTACTCTTTGGTTTTGTGTAGTTTCCAAGCGTGTTACGTGCAATTGAATTGATTGTGGTCTTCACACCGTTCCATATATTTTCCACGTCATTCCTGTTGATATTGATTAACTCTCGGATTATATGAGGATATACTTCGCAATCTCTTTCGACGGAATCCGCCAAAATCCTTATAGGAACCCGAGAAGGACGGACTGGGGCAGGTTCACTGATCTGACGAACCATCAACTGACACTCCCTGAAAGGATAGTAACAGTTGCTGAGCTTAACAGTAAAGTGTCCAACCTAACAGAAACCCTTCTTCGCTGCCATAAGGATGCCTGTCCATTAACTTATCCTGGGAAGAAATCTCAACCGGTGTGGTGGAACAAGGATATTCGCGAACTTCGAAAAACACCAAAAAGCTGTATAACAGGGCGCATGCGACGAAACTTGACAGTGACTGGGAATCGTATAAAGCGAGTTTCAACAAATACAAGAGTAAAATCAAGCGCGCCAAAAGGAAGTCATGGGTTTGTTTCTGTGAGTCTGTAGAAGGAGTAAACGACGCTGCCAGGTTCCGCAAGATACTCTCCAAGGACCCCAAATCCATTGGCAGTATCAAAAAATCGGACGGCACGTGGACAGACTCAGGTCTCCTTCTAGCTGAGACCCACTTCCCTGACTGCACGGACGCCAGTAACCTTCACATTGAATGTGACAACTTTCATGTCCAAGAGTCAGTGGACGAGAGTCTCATCGATAAGGTTGTAAGCAGAAATAAGATAAAGTGGACAGTTAGTACATTCAAACCCTATAAGTCACCTGGTCCAGATGGAATAATTCCGGCGATGCTTCAATTTGCCGCACCGCAGATATATCTAATTCTGGAGTAGATCTTCAGGGCCTGTTTGTTTCTTTCTTGCGTACCAGATCTGTGAAGGAGGTAAAGGTAACTTACATCCCCAAAGCGGGGAAAGCCAGTCACTCTGCACCGAAAGACTACAGACCTATAAGCTTATCCTCCTTTCTCCTCAAGACACTCGAACGACTGATCGATCTGGAGATTATGAGTTTTGCAGACACTGCCTCGCTGAGCAACTCGCAGCATGCTTACATCAAAGGTAAATCTGTGGAAACCGCTCTTCACGATGGGTTTTATTGAGAGAAACATGGAGAATTCAAACTTTATCTTGGCGGCTTATCTGGATATAGAAGGAGCTTTTAACAACGTAAAACTTGAGTCCATTCATCTCTCGCTTAGAGCGGTCAACACCCCGGAAACCCTGATATGCTGGATAAATAGGATGCTGAAGAGCAGGATCATTAATTCCTGTATTGGGGAGTTGACGATAAGGAAAACAGTAACTAGAGGTACTGGCCTTGGTGTAAATCCAACGAAAACAGAGCTGGTATTGTTCACCAGAAAGCGTAAGCTCGGCGATTTCGTGCCATCCAACATTGGATGGAGTGCAATTACATCTATCTCCTGAGGCCAAATACCTAGGTACAATCCTGTATTCACAATTGAGATGGAAGAGGAACGTCGAGGAACGGACAAAGAGAGGTATGATCGCACTATATTCATGTAAGAATTCGATTGGGAAAAGCTGGGGATTAAATTGTGAGACCCTTCTTATCCTACGGATGCCTTGTCTGGTGGCACGCGCTTCGACATAAATCGAACTCCGGCAACATAGACAAGGTGCAGAGAGCAGCCTCAATCCAGATACCTGGAGCTTTTAGAAGTACACCGCAAGCAGCTCTAAATGCGATGTTGAACCTCTTGCCCATGAGACTCAGCATCAAAGGTCAAGCAACACGTAGTGCCCTAAGGCTACATGAATTGAATCGTTGGCGTGACAGCACCTATGGACATGCATGCATTCTTCGGGAGCTAGGACCAAACCTTAGCTTAAATCAGCAGGGGAAATTCAGCGACTACTTATCACCAGTCCAAAGATTTGAATATACAGTATAGTCTCGATAATCTGGACAACGCGGTAATCCGGACACTAGAATTTTTTACATTGCAGACTCGGTAATCCGGACATCACATATTTTCTTACCTCGATAATCCGGACATCAATATTTTTCCTATCTTGAGCATTCGATTCTTATTTGTTTCATTGACGTGTTGGTTCTTAGCAATAGCAAACGGTGTATAAATCAGAAAAATTTAATTTTTCAAAATTTCGGAATTAGTTCATAAGCTTTATGATTAGAGAGAGAAAGTCCTTTGGGAGCAGGTTTCAAACATTTCAAGCGTTGGTATTAATAGCTTAATTTATAGATTTTTTTATATTCTCTAGCTCATTTTTTGAGCTACCGGCAAAAATTGGTAAAATTTTTTAATTTAAAATCATGAATGAAAAGTTGAAATAAAAGTTGACAGTACTCTTGCTTTAGGCAAAACTTAACGACTACTATTTGAATTAATTCTCTTTCGAGTTGAGCTATTTAGACCTAATAGGTACATTGAAAAATTAGGAATCCACCGAAGTCCCACATATTCAACCACTATGCTACGTTTCACGGGTGGTTAGACCGATCATCAGGCATATTGAATGGTGTTTTTTAGTGGGTGGACGAAGGCTAAGCTTGGAGACTAGCATTTATATCACAAATCATTCGAAATTTGTATATTCGAATTATTTATTTTTTTAATGTTAGTCATTTAATTCCAAACCTTTCCTATAGTCCGACTTGGCTGGTAACCCTATTTTTCAATGCTTTATTACAAATACTAAGGCAGCTTTTTTCCACCTTTATTTTATTTGTTCTTCTTATCAGAAGATTTTGATCATCAATATTTGTCATCGGAATCTTTGACAAGTTGATGGTGGCTTAGAACGCTAAGACGCCTGCAACCGTGTCACTTGGTTGTTGGGGTCCCAGGTTCGAATCCCAGCCTGGTTCATGCTGAAATCATTTTTTTGTTTTGCCTTATTAAGGCCTTATTAAGGCAAAACAAAAAAATTAAGGCCTTATTAAGGCAAAACAAAAAAATGATTTCAGCATGAGCCAGGCTGGGATTCGAACCTGGGACCCCAACAACCAAGTGACACGGTTGCAGGCGTCTTAGCGTTCTAAGCCACCATCAACTTGTCAAAGATTCCGATGACAAATATTGATGATCAAAATCTTCTGATAAGAAGAACAAATAAAATAAAGGTGGAAAAAGCTGCCTTAGTATTTGTAATAAAGCATTGAAAAATAGGGTTACCAGCCAAGTCGGACTATAGGAAAGGTTTGGAATTAAATGACTAACATTAAAAAAATAAATAATTCGAATATACAAATTTCGAATGATTTGTGATATAAATGCTAGTCTCCAAGCTTAGCCTTCGTCCACCCACTAAAAAACACCATTCAATATGCCTGATGATCGGTCTAACCACCCGTGAAACGTAGCATAGTGGTTGAATGTGTGGGACTTCGGTGGATTCCTAATTTTTCAATGTACCTATTAGGTCTAAATAGCTCAACTCGAAAGAGAATTAATTCAAATATCACTCTAAAAATGACCTTCGCCTTAATAAGGCAAAACAAAAAAATTAACGACTACTATTTTGGTCGCTTACTTACTGAAGAATATCGTTAATTACCAACATTATAAACAATTCAATTGCACCGTCTTTTCGGTAACGCAAATAAAATTATTTAGAGAATCGCACTTCTTGTATAGATATTTCAATAAATTATTAAAATTTAATTTTATTCTTTGATGAACAAAATCACCGGCAACTATGGATTGTAGTATTGTATTCTCGTAATTATGCAAAACAATACCATTTTTGGTTTCGACGACAAGATAAAGTCAGTTGCTGATGTTAGCAGAAATGGTAAAAATATATTTACCATAATGAGATGAGTGCATTTGAATCTTGAAGTTATACCTGAAGTCGTAAGCGGCTGATGTCCCATAGACACTGAAAATCAATATGTGCACATGGGGACGAAATTTATATCCTTGAACACAAAAAAATATATGACAAAATATACACCAATTGTAGAGAAGTTTTAAACTACAAAATACACAGCAAATGTCACATAAATTACGCTGGAGGAGTAAAATTAAGAAGTAAATTTGGTATTTAGGAAAGCTGCTTAAAATGGTCGCAACAAGTGATATTTGCTTTATATGAATTCGTTTACCTTAGATATGAGGTTATTATCTAGTAAGCTTCCGATATTAATGATTTTAACTTATAAAATTATGTGTTTTTGTAACTACTCGGTAATCCGGACATCGCCGAAACATGTGGTGTCCGGATTATCGAGACTATACTGTAATGAGGTCGTTATCCCTAGTAGAGATGACTGTATCCGTAGTAATCCTCCTCTGGACGGTTCCAAGATGGAAGATACTGGAGCTGGCGTCTACTACGAAAAGTTTTGTTTCGAATACTCATATAGGTTGAACAGTGACTGTAGTGTTTTCCAAGCCGAGATCTTCGCGATCAAAATGGCTGCAGAGTTGATAAAAAGTCTGGATGCAGAAATCTTTGAACCGGTGACTATCTTCGTTGATAGTCAGCCGGCTCTTAAAGCTATCAAATCCTCTAACATCAAGTCTGAGCCCGTTCTTGAGTGTAGAACTGCTTTGGTGAACCTCACAAACTCTGTCCGACTCTGTTGGGTACCGGGACACTGTGACATTATGGGAAACGAGAAGGCAGATGAACTGGCAAGACATGGATCCCAATCAACAAGTCTAGCAATCACGGATCCAATCAAACCACCCATATGTCACCTTTTACGGAGAGTGGAGACGTTCTTTGAAGAACGAGCCAAGGAACTAACTCTTTCAACAAACAGAACAACTTCACTCTTAAATTTGAGCAAATCAGAAATCAGGGTATTGACGGGGGTCATTACCGGTCATTGCAAGCTTTTATCGGCAAATGGTAGGATGATGGCGTGGATCATTGCAGGCTCTGTGAAGATGAGGAGGAAACGGAGACTATTGAACATATTTTATGTCGTTGCCCGATGTTAACTCGAAAGCGATATAGATTAACAGGAGTATGCTTTCCTCCAACCTTAACCTTCTACTCAAACATGGAACCAACAATGATCAATAACATCATCAACAATTTGTATTGGCTGGGACGGCGCAGCCCATAAGCGTAACTACTTCTCTGACAGTTTTCTACCATCACCAAATAAACCACCCTCCTTTCTTTATTAGATTTTCATCTTTAATAATCCATTTATTATTACTTTCCCAACCCCACTCTCTTTTTCTTTATTTTTCTCTCGTTTCTCTTCTTTTGTCTTTTCAGGTACTTCTGAACTTCTTTTTCTGATTTATGGATGATCACAATGGACCGAAAGGTCTCCGAGTGGCGTAGTCAATACAGCTACACATCCCCAAACCTAAACTAACCTTGTATAAAATACCCATTTGCATTTTCAAATAATTTTGATATAAATATCAACAATAAGTGTTGATAAACACAACATATGGGTAGACTACTTACTTACTTAGCTGGCCCATTACAGAACATTTGTTCTATAGGCCGAACTAAGAAGAGATCTCCATTCCTCTCTATTTGTTGCTTTGCTCTCTGGAATACCGCGCCTTTTCATCTCAACATCCACTTGTTTGCGCCATCTATTCCTTGGCCTGCCAATTCTGCGTGCACCGCCATGTGGCATGTATTCATACGCCTTTTTAGCGGGTTCATCATCGCTCATTCTTATGATATGGCCTAGCCAACGCAATCGCTGCATCTCGATACGTTTAACAATATTCATGTCGTTGTATAGCAGATACAGCTCGTGGTTCATGCGACGTCGATATTCACCGTCAACGCAGATTGGTCCGTAGATCTTTCGAAGAATTTTTCTCTCAAACACACCAAGCACTGCCATGTCTGCTTGCGCAAGTACCCAGGCTTCGGAGCCATACATCAGCACGGGTAGTATCAGTGTTTTGTAGAGCGTTATTTTTGTTTGACGAGATGTGGCTTTGTTTTTAAACTGCTTACTTAATCCAAAGTAGCATCTGTTGGCCAATACAATTCTTCTTTTTATTTCACAACTGATGTCGTTTGTTGTGTTGACGGAGGTGCCGAGGTAGACGAAGTCTTTTACTACCTCAATATTATAGGAACCAACTTCCACAGTCGGTCCGAGCTCAATGGACGCATTGCGCGTCGACACCATCAACTTGGTCTTCTCACCGTTTACCGCCAGACCCACTTTAGCAGATTCTCCTTCGACCTTTATAAAGGTATCAGTTACTTCTTTTACTGATCGACCCATGATGTCTATATCATCAGCATAAGCAAGTAACATGTGACTATTGGTGTAGATTGTGCCACTTCTTTTGACGTTTGCCTCTCGTATAACCTTTTCTAGCAGGATGTTGAAGAGGTCACACGAAAGGCTGTCTCCTTGTCTGAAACCTCTTTCGGTACCAAACTCTTCGGAGAGGTTCTTTCCTATTTTAACTGAGGACCTCGTGTCAGTTAAAGTCATTTTACAAAGCCGGATGAGCTTTGCGGGAATACCAAATTCAGACATGGCTTGGAATACCTTTGAGCGCAGCGGACTGTCGAAGGCTGCTTTATAATCGACAAAAAGGTGGTAGGTGTCGATCTGCATCTCTTGGGTCTTCTCCAGGATTTGCCGCAGGGTAAATATCTGGTCAATGGTGGACTTGCCAGGTCTAAAGCCGCATTGGTATGGTCCAATAATCTCGTTGACCATTGGCTTTAGTCGTTCGCACAATATCCCTGACACGATCTTGTAGGCAATAGGGAGTAGACTTATGCCCCTATAGTTAGAGCATACAGTCTTATCTCCCTTCTTGTGGACGGGGCACAGGATACTCAGGTTCCAATCGTCGGGTACTCGTTCTTCCTGCCAGATGGTGCTAACTAGCTGATGAATACACCTTATCAGCGTGTCGCCTCCGGTTTTGAACAGCTCGGCTGGTAAGCCATCGGCCCCTGCTGCCTTATTATTCTTCAGCCGATTTATTGCTGTCTTTACCTCATCTTGGCTGGGCAGTATACATTCAATACCATCTTCTGGGATTGGGACTGTGGTATCTTCGTCTTCTTCGCTGCTATTGGATACCAACAGATTTGAAAAATGTTCTTTCCATATCCTGAGTATACTATCTGTATCAGTTACCAAATTACCTTGCTGGTCTCTACAGGAGGATGTGCCTGTACCAAAGACATCAGTTTGATGCTTGACTCTTTGGTAGAATTTTCGGACTTCATTCTGGCTCCTGTACATCTCGATTTTTTCACACTCCCGCTTTTCCATCTCTCTCTTTTTCCTGCGGAAAAGACGTTTCTCCTCTTTCCTTTTCTCCCTGTATCTCTCTCGTGCGCTACGCGTTGCTACGGATTGTAAAGTAGCCTTATATGCCGCATTTTTCTCTTCGGTGGCAGCACGACACTCCTCATCATACCATGGATTCCTTGGTGGAGGTCTCTGGTATCCAAGTATGGATTTTGCGGCTGTTTGCATGGAGTGGGCAATGCTTTGCCATTGCGCTGATATGTTATCGGGATGAGGAGGGCTTTGATTAAGCAATTGGGCTAGTTGAGTGGAATATGCTGTGGCTATCTGTTGTGATTGCAGCTTACCGATGTCTAACTTTCGTGTTGTGTCTGCTCGTACTTTGTTTGCTACGTTTAAGCGGGTGCGTACCTTTGCTGCAACAAGGTAGTGGTCCGAATCAATGTTTGCGCCTCGGAACGATCGTACATCCAACACGCTCGATGAATGTCTTCCATCTATCACAACATGATCAATTTGGTTTCTTGTTTTCTGATCTGGAGACAGCCAGGTGCCCTTATGAATATCGAGATGATTAAATCTGGTACTGCTAACTACCATGTTTTTTGCAGCTGCAAAGTCTATCAGTCTCATACCATTGTCAGATGTTTCACTGTGGAGACTGAATTTCCCGACTGTTGGGCCAAAGATATTCTCCTTTCCAATTTTGGCATTAAAATCGCCTAGAATGATTTTAATGTCATGGGCAGGGCAACGGTCATATGTTTCTTCTAAGCACTCGTAAAATATATCTTTGGTCTGTTCGTCCTTTTCTTCAGTGGGAGCATGAGCGCAAATAAAGCTGATGTTGAAGAATTTAGCTTTTATTCGAATTGCAGCAAGTCTTTCATTCACTGGAGTGAAGCTGGATACAAGATGTTTTAGTCTCCGACTAACTACGAATCCACAACCAAACTCATGCTTTACGTCATGGCAGCTATAATACAGTGCGTCACCTTTAGGTGTTGTTGTGACGCCTTTCCCAATCCATCGTATTTCCTGTATGGCAGTAATATCGGTCTTGTACTTTTCAAGTACGTCTGCCAATGCGAAGACTGCACCTTCTCTATAAAGAGTGCGAACATTCCAGGTGCAGATTCGCAGATCATGGTCCTTAAAACGTTTGCGGGGTTCGTCAACTTTAGAGGGGTTTGTTTTTCTTTTCTTTCGTTTTTTCATAGTAGGCTGTTTTTTCTAGGGGAGGGTTACTAACCCGACGCCCAAACCCAAGTTTTTAACGTTCTTATGGGTGAACGCGCGGCACATGTTAGCTCATTACCTTTAACGGGTGTTAAAGGCAGTTCCCCAGGTGACACCACGGGGAGGTCAGTGTCCACTTGGGATGAAAGAGGGACCAAGATAAATCCTGGGCTTTGCCATGTTAAAACCGGTCAGGACCGTTCCTTGGTATCTTCCATCCCCTACGTCAACGTGGGTAGACTAGCAAATACAAAACAACAATAGGTGTGTTCATTTACTCGATAGTTTGTACACATTTGTACAAATCCAGTAATTTCTTGTAAGGGGTTAAGGTCTTTTACATTGTACTGGAGAGCAAACGAACAACATTCAGTAACAATTTGTACAAATTTTGAGTAAATGAACACATATATTGCTTATCAACAGTTACAGCCTGTTTTTGTAAAAATGCTTGCTTGTCACACGAACCGTTCGTACTAAAAGGTATACCATGGTGTAATAATATAAGGTGTTTGCATGAATTACAACAACTAACAATTTTACAATAACAACATAAATTTATGGTAACTAAATGTCAATGGCAACGTTTGAATATTAGGATTTTTCCAAAATAGATCAGAAAATTTTACAAGAAATAAATAAAAAGATTTAAAATTTAATTCTAATTGGCATCGAAATTACTCTATACATAATGTGATACATTCTACACTTCGTATATTTATTGTGCGGCACTGAATAGAACAGATTGGACATCTATTTATTAAATTTTGGAATATTCGGGGTAGATCCTAATATATTCTGACAATTCAGTTTATAAAAAAAGTTCTTATATTATTACACCATGACGTATACGTTCACAATTTGGTTCTTGTAAAATTTTACGAAACATTCGTTTTTATCTAAAAGCTTTCGTCTATTTCAGAAAAGCTTTTATATTTCAGGGTTTCCATAATACTTATTTTGTGAATTTTCCATAGGCATCTGTACGTAATATGTGTTACTTGATGGCAACCCCGATAAACAGATGACAAACAAAAAATAAGAAAAAAATGTAAACAAATTTGTCCAAAAATAATTGCGATAATAGGTGTGTCTTTTTACGTGATAATTTGTAATAATTATTACGAAATGTTACTAAACGCTGTCTTTTTACACAAAAGTTCAGTAAAAGAGAGCGAAGTGAGAGAACAATTTTGACAGTTGTTTGCTGAGAAATTGCTAAAAGTTGCTGAAAGAATTTTTCCCAGCAACATTTAGCAAGTTCGGTCAGCTGTTTTTTAATCATCTGCTAATGGTCAGCTGCTCAATGTTTATCTGATTTTTGTGGAAAAATACTATAAATATTACGATTCAGCTATATTTATTGATTAATTTATTAATATATTACCTATATTTTATTTATTTTGCTTAAAATTGAAGAGCTTTTTCATTGCTTTGGAGTTAGTTTTTCTTTCATGCATTGGCGCCAATGTTTTTGTTTTGGTTATCAACTGTTATCTTGCTAAAGTTTACTAAATGCTGTCTTTTTACTTTTTTCTCTATTTTCGTATCAAAGAGTAAAATCTTTCTTATGCTTGGTTTACATTCGGCGTCGTTTCGTGATTTCGAAGGCGTTTCGTGATTTCGCGCGGAATCAAGCAAAATTTATCATGATTTCGCATACAAAAATGAAATCATCTCATTTCGTGATTTCAGCGAAATCAACATCGAAATCACAGTACACATGATATACAACCTTGCTTTTGCCTAAAAAAGTACCAAAAGTTGCAACACTTTTCACGTATCACAATAAACAAGGTAGATGTGCGAATTGCTGGAACAAAAAATGTTAATATCAAAATTTGTAAACAATGTGAAAAAATATTAAATTACATTGTTACAATGCTATTTTTCATTATGTTCCCGTACTTGTTTAATGGTAATGTTAGAAAATAGACCGAATTGTCAAAAATTGCTTCCCCATACAAATTTCTTAAAAAATACGGGAACGGAAAAATGACGGAAATTGCAAAAACTCTAGCAGAAATGTCAAAATCAACGTATCAGCTATAATATTAGATACCAATGAACATATGAACATGCTTGCTGCTAGTATCTACTAGGCCAAAATTTTATGGCAGAAAACAGGAGAAGAGGGTGTTATTCGGCGCTATTTTTGTTTAAAGAGAAGTGCAAGTCTTGCTAGATTTCGGAGTACGGGAACGCATTTTAGCACTAAACGGAAAAACTACTGCAAGTACTAATATTTTGCAGGTTCTGAGCAAAACTTTTATCTATCAAAATTTTTTTACTATGATGTCTCAACGATAAAATAATTTTTTATTTTTTCATTTGTTAGTACTATACACACTTAATACGATGTATAGATAATTTGATCAATTTACAATAAATTGTTTTGAAAATTCATGTTCGATCAGCTGCGCATATGCATCTACCTTTATCATTGTGATATGTTTGAAATCAACAAAAAATAAATGTAAACACCGGGGTGTATTTCAGGATTTCTTGAAATCCAGTGGATTTTGGAGCGCAAGTGTAAACTTGACATTACTCTCTGAAAAGAAGTTACTGAATAATTATTACTGAAAAAGTAAAAAGACACAACTAATAATATAAAGAAACGGATGTATGTACATATGACAGTGACTGTCACTAAAAGTGATGCAACCTGAAATAAAAAATGTAAACGTTGATAACTTGGAAACGAGTTGTGACTTTTTAACAATTCAAAAAACAATTTTGTAGGCCGAAGAGTTGTCCTTAAGATGACATACAAAAATATTCCGTTTCCAGTACCGTTATACTAAAATTTTACCGGAAAATAAAAAATGGTCATTTTTAATGTGAGCATTAAAAATGATGCGCCACAATAATCGATTAATAATTTCCAATTTTTTCGCTTATTATGCAATTTTAGTAATCAGAATGGTGGAATTATCGTTTTCAGTAGATTTGTCAATGACTCCGATAGAAAAAATGATATTTTTGACGTAATATTAGCATGATTGTAATTAATGTCCCTTTGTAGAAAGTTCTAGTTTTTGAAGTTATTTTCCAAAAAATTACCATAAAAAATCATTAGGGGTTATGTCCAGAGTACGTGCAAACAATCTAATGATATATAGAAGGTACTGTATTAGGCAGGCTTGTCCTATATTATACTAGTCTTTAACGGCCGAAATGAGACTTAAGCCAAATACTTAAAATTGGAAGTACAGTTATATGGCGGCTACCTCCAAACGTGGACCTATGTTGACACATTTTGGTAAGGATATTTTAGAGACGCTAATAACTCCCTGTGCCAAATTACAGTCAACATGATTGTAAAATATGGTTAGTAGGTGGTAATAAATACCTTAAATCGGGAGGTACGGTTATATGGCGGCTATATCAAAACATCGACCCATTTTCAATACCAGATGTTCTCTTGATAAAGTAAGATTTGAGCCAAATACGTCAAGTGGTTCGGCAGCTAAAGTGTTTTTACCCAACATTTGGGTAAATACTCGAAATCAGGGTACCCTTATATGGGGACTATTACAAAACGGGGTCCTATGTTAACAAATTTTTGCAAGGATATTTTCTACATATTGAGAAGTCACTGTGCCAAATTTTAGCCAATATGATTGTAAAATGTGGCTAATGTGCAAGGATATTTTCTACATATTGAGAAGTCACTGTGCCAAATTTTAGCCAATATGATTGTAAAATGTGGCTAATAGGTAAAAAATACCTTAAATCGGGACGTACGGTTATATGAAGGCTATATCAAAACATGGACCCAGAGACCCCATTTTCAATGCCAGATGTTCTCTTGATATACAGTATCGGCCAAAACTAAATTTTTTTGAAATGATCATTTTTTTATGAAAACTAAATTATAAATTTGTATTTTATTTTTCTTTTTATTTATTTATATCTTTATAATTGGAAAATACAAAAATAAGGAATTCAGAATTTAATAAACAAAAGTTAGTATTCAAAAAATATTTTAGGTCGCAAATATAAGCGGACAAAACTAAAGCACCCCCCAATTTGAGGTACAACAAAAACTATTGAAATCAATATTTCGTTGCGTATCCTCTATTCTGAATGACACAATCACATCTTTTTGGTATAGAAGATACTAAATTATTAATTACTGCAGGCGAAATAATTGATTTTCGGAAAATGTAGCTTAAATCCTCAAAATACTGAAAATCGGAAGGTACCGTTATATGGAGGCTATACCCAAACGTGGACCCAGGTCCACGATTTTTGGTGGATATGTTTTGTGACCACTAAGAACCCTAAGTACCAAATTACAGCTAATTTAGTAGGAAAATGTGGCTTAAATATCCGAAATACCGAAGATCGGAAGTACCGCTATAAGGGGGCTATACCAAAACATTAGCCGATATTGTTCATATTGATCCAAAAATGATGCTACAGCATCCACTAGTCAAATACAATACGCTAACGTTTAAAAAATTAGCAAAAGATCGAATTGCAGAAGAACGATAGACGACGGCTTATTCAGTCGACGACCAGCAAAAAAACCTTTCATATCGACTAAAAATGAAGGAGCCAGACTGGCATTCGCCAAGACCCATTTGAACTGTTTTCCGATGAATCTATGTTTAATTTAAAGTATTCAGATGGTAAAAGGCTTGGACCAAATGGGCAACCGTTAAATCCTAAATATTGCAAAGACGCTGTAAAACATGGAGGCGGAAGGTTTTTTGCTGGTCGTTGACTGAATAAGCCGGCGTGAATTTTAACTTTTGTTTTTAAATTCTGATCTGCTTATTTTTGTATTTTTCAATTATAAAGATATAAATAAATAAAAAGAAAAATAAAAAATAAATTTATAATTTAGTTTTCATAAAAAAATTATCAACCTTCAAATTACCGAAAATCGCGAGGATCCGTTCTATGGGGGCTATATGAAGTCGTGGACCTATTCGTACAAATTTCTGGGGGAAAGTTTTATACCCCCAAACGAAGACTAAATACCAAATTTCAGCCATTTCGGTGTGATAATGAGGCTAAAACCTTCAAAATACCGAAAATCGGGGGATATCGTCCTATGGGGGCTATATCAAAACGTAGACCTATATAAACATTTTATGGTATAAATGTTTCTTAGCCCCTGGAAACACAAAATATAAAGTTACCACCAATTCTGTGGTTAAATGGAACTAATACATTCAAAATATCTTAAAGTGACGCGTACTATATATGGGGGCTATACCAAAACGCGGACCTATATAAACAAACTTTGGTAGAAATGTGTTTTAGCCTCTGGAAACACAAAGTACCAAATTAAAACCGATTCGGTGGTAAAATGGAACAAATATCTTAAAAATTCCTTAAAACGACGACGCGTCACTTTGTATGGGAGCTATACGAAGCCCGCTTTCAATACCAAAAGTCCTATATAATAGAATTTATCAAAATTTCATCCACCTACTTCAATCCGTTCGGACGCTAGAGTGATTTCCACAGACGGACAGACGGATGGACATGGCAATATCGATGTAGAATTGAACGCTGATCAAAAATATATATAGTTTGTGGGGTCTATAATGATTATTTCGAGTAGTTACAAACGGAATGACAAACTTAATATTCCCCCCATCTTATGGTGGAGGTATAAAAAGAGAGTTGCATCAGGTCAACAAAAAATAACAATAACATCAATTTCCCAAAACGGTATTTCAGGTATTTTGAAGGTTTTGGTAAGATTTTTCATATACAGTTTGTCAAGTAATTGTTTTCACACTAAGAAGACGAACACTTTCCATGCAATAATTGCTGAAAAAATGACAAACAGTTGTGATAAAAATGTCGGGTTTTTTGCATAAAATAGTTAGTAGACTTGTTTAGGACCAGATTGAATGTATAAATAAAAAAATTAAACAACGTATTTCAACAATAATACCAAAAACTAATACCTAACATGTAATACAAGGTGTAAAATAAATGCTTTCAAGACGTAATGGAGGTTCCAAAATACCCTATGTTTTCAGAAAATCTTGACATTTTATGAATTTTATTCTTGAAGACCGTTTTCACGGTAAATCGTTCGTTCTCTATTCGTTGTTCGACCCTCAAATACGAATAAATAACTTGTTTCCCAATACAAAATTCTGAGAACGAGCGCCGATTTTTCTACGTTATTCAAGTAGAAATACTCTCCGAACAACGATAAAATAAGTCCCTTCTCTAAAAAATGAGAGCATTTATTGAAATAAATTAATTATGACAGACAAAATACAAAATTTAAAAATGTAGGGCTTTTTTAGAAAAACTGCAAAACATGAATGAAAAGTAAACGGTTGAACGATTAGTATACATTTAAAGCAAACCCGTTCGTAGGTATTGATATGGTTACGAAGTTTTTCGGCAAATCACACACACGCGACCCGAAAGCAAAGTTAGAGAGCAAATGTTTTGATTTTTTTACTTCAGTCTTGTACTGAATGTCATGCAAGCAGGTTGATGCCGCTTTATTTGTTTTTTTTTTTGGGTACACTGAAAAGATTTTGCAGTTGTACAGCAAATATGTGGAGGGAAGTATTTGAAAATGATTTTTTGTTTTGTATTAATATTTTTAATGACGCAGAATGCCTCGTCTGCAATGCAACAATAAAAATGTATATAAACAAAGGAGAGGATTCGAAATGCGGTATATGTATCTGTTTGCTTTGATGAAAGCACTGATATAAGGGACACAAGTCAAATGCTAATTTATATTAGAACCGTAGACAATTTGTTCAATGCATTTGAAGAAATTTTAAAGTTGAAATCGCTATCATTAATTAACTGTTAGCAATCGCAGTTTTAATAAAAGAAACTGAAGTGGATACTTTTGACTGTGATTCACCGTATATTATTTTTAATTTTAGTCATACAAAGCGAACGCGCCAACAATATATTTTTTCTATTTGAAAATTTTGCCTTTTTAGGCGAAGATCATTTTTAGTATTATTTTTTTTTTTAATTTATTAACCGAGCTTTTTTATGATCTATAATGCAAATGAAAAAGGAAAGCCGACGATTCGAACCCACACACCCACCACTATGTTTGGCTCTGAACGCTAACACGCCGTGACAACTTTTTTCCTGTGTTTTTCATTTCATACTCAATATGAAAATCATCACCCTGTTCTGTTCTGTCAGTGTAATTTTACCCACACATAAACAATTTAAGCGCTCGCTCTTCTTGGTCGGCTATGATTTAAAGCATAGCACATTTTCTATTCTCTTTCATTGCAGTTACATTTTTTGCTCATTGTGATATGTCTATCTCTCTCTCTCTCATTAATTTTGAAAATAGAAACATATAAAAATGTACAGAAAATACCAAAATTTTCAGAATTAATGGAAAATATGAATGAAAAGTGTGCAATTAAATGTAAAATATACATTCGCAGGAAAGGTTATTGTATTTCCTGCTCATTTAATATATGTTACACGTGTTATGTGTTCAAATTCTCGTGAAAACAAAAAGTAAGGAAAAATAAATTATGTTTCTCTCAATTACGAAGGGTGTCGTGGTAACGGGTTAAATCGCGTACGTATTTCGGGAGGCGAACAACGTACTTCAAACGCTCGTGAGAACATAGAATATTCCTACTACTAAGAGGGTTACCATATGGGCGAAGGGGGTAGGAGATCATATTACACGTAAAGAACGTCCTATAGGTCTCAAGCCGGGAATATCTGAAAACTAAGACATTTTATGAGTTTTTAGTTCTCCAGGATGGACTGCCATCAATTACAATAAATATTACCTACAGCAGAGCTCAGGTGGGTTGTCAGATCGACTATAAGAGTACCAGGCCATATTAACAGTAAACGAGACTACCTAGGTCCATAACCAGAGCTTAAAAGTGGTTTATTTAAAAGTGGTTTTATAGAAAATGTGTATAACTATACAACGTTCATGGTATGGGATGGTAAAGCTCTATCTGACCAATTCTCTACACTTGCCGGAGTTAAACAATGCTGCCTGTTATCACCAGAAGACTGCTGCGATGTGTGGAATATGACTGTCAATTTAGACAAGTCAAAGATAATAAAGTTTAGAAAAGGTGGAAAATCGCAAAAAAAAACGAAAAATGGATTTATAAAAATGAACCTATAACCATATCGTCACAGTTTACATACCTGGGAATACTGCTAACTCCAAAACTTACTTTTAAAACCCATATCCAGAAAAGAAACAATGCATCTAAAACAAGTATCAACTCTACGTGGAAAAGTTCTAAGCAAAAGTAGCATATCAATGGCAGCATGTTTATATATATTGCTTTAGTTAATTTGGTTTACATATGCGACTACGAGAGATTTTAGGTGTTTCGGTTGAATTCGCATTTAAACGAATTCATCAGTCACACTTATTCTTGAGCTCGAGTCGTCATAAAATTGGGGAAGGGTTCTTTGTTTCAATACAAAGAACTAAGAGAACTGATGAGTCCAAGTGGCGTTGGACGAAACTAGTCTTCTCTGCCATCACCTAAAGTAATAAATTTTAACTACATCCCACTTTAAACTTGTTGTTTTTAAATTTGAATACAACAAATATGAGATTAAGCTTGACTTACATACAAATAGTAAGTATATCGCTTGAATATTAAAGAAACATTTACTATGAATTTGAAACAATAAATATTTCATGAAACAGTAGAAAATAGCACATTTGGAGACTTATGGCCTGTTTCACTAAGACGATTCGAATTCAAATTCGTTCGAACTACAAGCAACTTCAGTTTTTTGAAAAATATTTTATTCATTTTTGTTTTCGATCAAACAAAAATTGTCTACAATAGCATGAGTTTGGTAGTAATTCGAACGAATTTGAATTCGAATCGTCTTAGAGAAACAGACCATAATATTCCTTAGAAATGCGTAGGGTACAGATTTCGACAATTTTCAGAAACGCTTACTACGACCTATTGGCATTTCGTTTACTCTAAAGTAATACTGTGGCACATTTTTCTAACGGACGCGGAAATAATGCTACAATGTTACCATGGAAGCCAAAAAGCTCAGAGAGGTCATCGAACTGGCTGTTAATAGTTAAAACCAGATGTCTATAACAAAATCAGTATAAACTGGCAATATCTTACATTTGAATTTCTATGTTTTGTACTTTTTGGTCATATTTATGACAGTTTTAGTGAATACCCTTATCCTTTAATTCAATTTCAGTTAAATAAACCAATGTTAGTCCCTGGTGATGAGCCTATGTGGTCCCGTTTACCGTTAATATTAATATTTTAGTCGATCTGGTACCCCCTTGATCCATATGGCAACCGTATAGTAGGGATATTTTATGCCTAATATTGTTGATACTTGTTAGTAGTTAATCCATAAAATGAAATGATTTTTAAGTATTTACCGAAAACATGGGGTATTTTGGAACCTCCATTACATTTTGAAAACATTTATTTGACAGCTTGTATTACATGTTAATTATTAGTTTTGGTTATTATTGTTGAAATACGTGGGTTCATTTTCACATTCACATTCAATACATTCAATCTGGTCTTAAACAATTCTACCAACTATATTTTGCGAAAAACCCGACATTTTTATCACAACTATTTGTCATTTTTCACTAATTAATGCATGAAAAGTGATCGTTTTCTTAGTGTGAAAACAATTACTTGACAAACTGTATTTTTGTATGCATAATAAGTAAATATACTCTGATTTAAAAATATGCACACATATTTTAACAAATAAAGCTAAACTTGAAGGATATTTAATGAAAAATAGTTTTTTCTTTATAAAATGGGAATGTCCGATACAAAATACATAACTTAAAATCTTACATTTGTACTGAAAATGAATGGAGCCATATTAATGCAAATATGTTAGAGATTGAAACTCACCTCAAAGTTGTTAGCTTCTTCTATTTAAATAATAAACTTTATTTTTATTTTTATAGGTCCGGAAGAAAAGATTGCTAAGCAGGTATTAGCTACATATCCATCATTAAGTGATTTAGAAGGCACTGTTCAATCCAAAAAATGTATACATTATGACAAAAATATTAGGAGCATAAATGATAATAATGTGAAGATCCATCGTATAGGATGGAATGATCCGAAAATTCATGATATGTTAAATTATGAATCAAACAAAAATGAAAAACTTTTCCGCAGCACCTCCACACAGGCTGGACCACAACAAACTACACAAAATATAGGTTGGGACGTACCGCCCAAACTTAATATAGACACTGTAGATGGAATTGGACGTCATAATATGGCTTCTAATTTTGAAATTAAAAATACTCCTACAAAGGGCAATGTTGTTCATCCGAAACACGCTAAACAAACCTGTCATAAGCAGAAAAGAATTTGGCCCCAACACATACGCAATTTTTCACCATGGGGTAAGAAAACTGAGATTTCTAAAGAGATCCATAAGAACGCCATAGGCTCAAGTTCCAAAAAGTTTTTGAAATCATCAAAAAGAAAAATATTGCGACTGGTTTCACCCAAGAAAGAAAACAAAGAACGTCAGAATATTGAAATACGCAAAACTCCCTATCGCAATGTTGCTGTACAAACTTTGAATGAAGATTTTCATCGACAGTCGCCACCAGGAAGTTACCATTCCCCCTTACAATCGCAGTCTTTGTCCTGTAGTGCGTCACAAAATATCACAACAAATGAAAATGACTCTGAAAACCCCAATTTTGATTTTTCTCGCCAAGTAAATTCGCCTCCTAAAAAGCCAACACGATCCAGTCAGCGGAAATTATTTTTTCCGTTAGATTGTTCCCCTGCGTGTATAGCAAAAAATGTGACAACTCAGAATGACAAAAAGACGTACAAATCATTCAACGAGGAATTGGACCAAGACGTATCTCTCTCAAAAATGAGTTACATTCTTAGCAATATTCGTGCCAAATTGGAAGCAAGTGATGACCATGCAATTAGAACATTCCAGGTAAGTTCTAATATATTATTAAATGTATGTACTTATTAGGTATGTAATTCGATTGTTCTTAATTGGGATTTCCAAGAACGAAATACAAATAAAACAAGTAAAAAAGTATCAGTCGGATTTGCCGACAGAGATATACCCTCAGCCTATGTGAATTGAAACTTTCATCTACGGAAAGATCGAAAGAATTTAGCCCATTATGGAAGTGGATCTTGTTTTGAGATTCATGTCTTTTCGATAGATATCGCGCCAGTGGATCATCTTATAACTTTTGGACCAGTATCCCAGGAAGCATGAATATGTCCACGAAAAACATAATATTGCTGTAAACAGGACCACATTTTCCAAGGATCTTCAAACAGATCCTAAACTGCACTTAGACACAAATGTCGAACTTTAGTGGGAGAGGTCCCCTAAGGAGAGGACCAATTTGGGTCATTTTAGAAGTTAAACTAAATTTGGAAAAATATTAGGAGATCCAAAGTTTGGATGCCCCGTTCAAAATTGGCTGCCCAGTTCAAGAGATATCGTGTATACTATTTTAGTGACACTTTTTAAATAATGGGTGTTGCCGGATTGTCCATCTTCGAACTGAATATTAGGTTTCATATAATATGACGAAGTTAAAATCGGTTGATCAGTTCGAGAGTTATCATGCTCTCCAGCCACTACATATGGTGCCATCGGGCTGTTTTCTCAACTCTATAAACGAATTAATTTATGCGATAGTGTTTTTTCTATTCTGAGTGATCGACCGCTTATTTACATTAGGTCTGTCTGGTTTCCCTAAAATTTGTAACAAATTGTACCAATTGTTGCTGGAAGTCGTCTGTTAACACAAAAGTCCAGCAAAAGAGCGAATCGGGAGAGACATTTTGACAGTTCTTTTACTGAGAGTTTGCAAATTCTTGCTGGAAAAATTTCTTCTAGGAAGCACTTGCAACTCTTCTTCTTCCTGCAAACAATAAATCCGCTGTTTTTAATTACATATTCGGTGATTTATGTTTGTGCAAATTGAAAACAATTTCATTGTGGAAATAGGTCCCAATTTACATTGGGTGAGTTTACTTGCGGCAATTGTCATTTTGTAGGAGAGAGAGGTGAGGCATATGGTAACCCTTTGCCTCTCAGCACCCTCTCTCACCTACAAACTGACAATTGCCGCAAGTGGGGTATTGTAACTCGCGAACAATTGTACTATACCATTAGTTTTGAAATCATGTCTGTAAAATCAACTGTTTTAACACGATTCACCGATGGATTAAAAAACCAATTTGAATGGAAGCTGCTGTGGTCGTATTAATGTTAAAAGATAGGAAAAATGCGTTGACGGCAGCTAATTTTTTTTAATTAATTTCCAATCACTGGATTTTCAGCACAATGTAGAGCTCCAAGAAAAGGTTAAAGAATACATTTCAAAGATTAAGTTAATGTATAATTTTTTAATATATCCACTACATCAGCCACTAAGGAACACTGACATTTTGAAGGCTGAAAAATTGGGTTTTCCGAATTTTGTCTCTATTTTGGATGTGAAACCGGACCTTTGTTTATCTAAAAGCTTGGCTGACTTCATAAATGCAATATTTACATTACAAAGTAAACATGTATGGCAACACTGAAATTGTCAAAAAAGAGACATGTAATTTTACTGCATTTATGAACGCACACATGATCGATTTGGTGAATTCCTAAACTTAGAGGAATCAAAAAAAAAAAAACATATGATTAGAAAACACTGTAGGAATTTATTTAATAAGGCAATACAATATTAACGGTTTCCAATTATCAGCTGTAGAATCATTTGTTGATATTGGCATTTTGATGGATCAAAAATTTAATTTTAATACAGTAATTTCTATTGTTAATAAAGCTCAGAGAGTCTTAGGGTTTATAAAAAGATGGGCCAAAGAATTTTCATATCCCTTTATAACAAAACCGCTATTTACGTCTCTTGTTAGACCTACATATATTAGAATACGGTTCTATTGTATGGGACCCTCAATACGCAATCTATTCCGATAAAATTGAATGAGTACATAAACAATTTTTGCTTTTTGTATTCACGGTGCTCTTGAATCAAATTTAAATGGAAGGTGCTTACACCTGGGACGTTTTTGCGGATTCTGAAACTACAATGTTCATAGATGAGAAAAATCAAAAAACAAAAAATCGCCGGAGGGCTTTTTAAATAAATCGCGATTCAAGTTGACATTTTTAAGGGTTGTTTAGGTTTTCACGATTTTGCTTAGAAACCGCAAGTCCTATTAAAATGGGACTGAAGAAATTGTTGTAGCTGTGAAAATTCTCTACAGGATTGACGTTTATGATTTGTTCTCAGACTGTACCATTTCTAGAGATAAAGAAGCTCTGAATACATGCTTTTTCGATTATGTTGAATTACCAGCAATATATTTTTTTCCTCTCAGTTCCAGTTTTGATTTTTTTATAAGGCTGGGAGCCTTTTTTTTTGCAATTTTTGTTTTAATAATTTTAACTTACATTGTGAAATATATACATATCTATTTTGTCTTATCTCTTATCTGTAAGTCATTTGGTAATATGAAATAATGTTGTTGTTGTAACAGTTTGGCTGTCTCGTTTTCCCTGAAATTATTCATAAGATGGTAGTATGAATTAAGTTTGTACGTGTGCCGGTACTGTGTGGAGGGTGATTTGTGTGAGGATGGATAGGTTGTTATGTGTGTGGATGTTTGTGAGGGTGAGTTGGGATGTGATTGGGATTGTGCTGACGGGATTAGGCTGGGAGCTGCAGGAAATTATCCACTTCTACTGGCTTTAACTACAGATCTATGGGGCGTAGGTCTGTGGGTTGTGATGGGCATGCAAAAAGATGTTTCGTGTCGTGCGGTCCTTGTCTGCAATGAGGGCAGATATCTTCCACTCCTGGCATGATTCTAGCCTGGTAGGAATTTAGGATGGTTGACCAGCCTGATCTGAGCTGCGCTAAGATGGTTCTGGTTCTCCTGGGCAAGGAACGTTCGACCTCTGTTACCGCTGGTGGTTGACGGTTAAGGACGCGATTTGATTCATATTCGTTTACGGCTTGCTGGACTGCTTGAGTATGAATCTGTTTAAGCGATGCAACTAGTGACAGTCGGTCGATGTCAGGTGGAATGACATCCGATGTCTGGGCTGTACCGCTTAATGTCCTTCCGGATGTGTCAAGGGGGTGAATCCTGAACCACGATGTGGTGGTTGGGATGCGTGGGCTGATGACATGCCAGCAGGAACAGTCGAGAGAGCAACACGTTATGTTGCTTCACTGAAAGTATCCTTGCCTCCTGATGCAGATGATCCTATGTGAATTGAAACTTTCATCTACGGAAAGATCGAAAGAATTTAGCCCATTATGGAAGTGGATCTTGTTTTGAGATTCATGTCTTTTCGATAGATATCGCGCCAGTGGATCATCTTATAACTTTTGGACCAGTATCCCAGGAATATATTAGAATACGGTTCTATTGTATGGGACCCTCAATACGCAATCTATTCCGATAAAATTGAATGAGTACATAAACAATTTTTGCTTTTTGTATTCACGGTGCTCTTGAATCAAATTTAAATGGAAGGTGCTTACACCTGGGACGTTTTTGCGGATTCTGAAACTACAATGTTCATAGATGAGAAAAATCAAAAAACAAAAAATCGCCGGAGGGCTTTTTAAATAAATCGCGATTCAAGTTGACATTTTTAAGGGTTGTTTAGGTTTTCACGATTTTGCTTAGAAACCGCAAGTCCTATTAAAATGGGACTGAAGAAATTGTTGTAGCTGTGAAAATTCTCTACAGGATTGACGTTTATGATTTGTTCTCAGACTGTACCATTTCTAGAGATAAAGAAGCTCTGAATACATGCTTTTTCGATTATGTTGAATTACCAGCAATATATTTTTTTCCTCTCAGTTCCAGTTTTGATTTTTTTATAAGGCTGGGAGCCTTTTTTTTTGCAATTTTTGTTTTAATAATTTTAACTTACATTGTGAAATATATACATATCTATTTTGTCTTATCTCTTATCTGTAAGTCATTTGGTAATATGAAATAATGTTGTTGTTGTAACAGTTTGGCTGTCTCGTTTTCCCTGAAATTATTCATAAGATGGTAGTATGAATTAAGTTTGTACGTGTGCCGGTACTGTGTGGAGGGTGATTTGTGTGAGGATGGATAGGTTGTTATGTGTGTGGATGTTTGTGAGGGTGAGTTGGGATGTGATTGGGATTGTGCTGACGGGATTAGGCTGGGAGCTGCAGGAAATTATCCACTTCTACTGGCTTTAACTACAGATCTATGGGGCGTAGGTCTGTGGGTTGTGATGGGCATGCAAAAAGATGTTTCGTGTCGTGCGGTCCTTGTCTGCAATGAGGGCAGATATCTTCCACTCCTGGCATGATTAGCCTGGTAGGAATTTAGGATGGTTGACCAGCCTGATCTGAGCTGCGCTAAGATGGTTCTGGTTCTCCTGGGCAAGGAACGTTCGACCTCTGTTACCGCTGGTGGTTGACGGTTAAGGACGCGATTTGATTCATATTCGTTTACGGCTTGCTGGACTGCTTGAGTATGAATCTGTTTAAGCGATGCAACTAGTGACAGTCGGTCGATGTCAGGTGGAATGACATCCGATGTCTGGGCTGTACCGCTTAATGTCCTTCCGGATGTGTCAAGGGGGTGAATCCTGAACCACGATGTGGTGGTTGGGATGCGTGGGCTGATGACATGCCAGCAGGAACAGTCGAGAGAGCAACACGTTATGTTGCTTCACTGAAAGTATCCTTGCCTCCTGATGCAGATGATCCTATGTGAATTGAAACTTTCATCTACGGAAAGATCGAAAGAATTTAGCCCATTATGGAAGTGGATCTTGTTTTGAGATTCATGTCTTTTCGATAGATATCGCGCCAGTGGATCATCTTATAACTTTTGGACCAGTATCCCAGGAAGCATGAATATGTCCACGAAAAAACATAATATTGCTGTAAACAGGACCACATTTTCCAAGGATCTTCAAACAGATCCTAAACTGCACTTAGACACAAATGTCGAACTTTAGTGGGGGAGGTCCCCTAAGGAGAGGACCAATTTGGGTCATTTTAGAAGTTAAACTAAATTTGGAAAAATATTAGGAGATCCAAAGTTTGGATGCCCCGTTCAAAATTGGCTGCCCAGTTCAAGAGATATCGTGTATACTATTTTAGTGACACTTTTTAAATAATGGGTGTTGCCGGATTGTCCATCTTCGAACTGAATATTAGGTTTCATATAATATGACGAAGTTAAAATCGGTTGATCAGTTCGAGAGTTATCATGCTCTCCAGCCACTACATATGGTGCCATCGGGCTGTTTTCTCAACTCTATAAACGAATTAATTTATGCGATAGTGTTTTTTCTATTCTGAGTGATCGACCGCTTATTTACATTAGGTCTGTCTGGTTTCCCTAAAATTTGTAACAAATTGTACCAATTGTTGCTGGAAGTCGTCTGTTAACACAAAAGTCCAGCAAAAGAGCGAATCGAGAGAGACATTTTGACAGTTCTTTTACTGAGAGTTTGCAAATTCTTGCTGGACAAATTTCTTCTAGGAAGCACTTGCAACTCTTCTTCTTCCTGCAAACAATAAATCCGCTGTTTTTAATTACATATTCGGTGATTTAAGTTTGTGCAAATTGAAAACAATTTCATTGTGGAAATAGGTCCCAATTTACATTGGGTGAGTTTACTTGCGGCAATTGTCATTTTGTAGGAGAGAGAGGTGAGGCATATGGTAACCCTTTGCCTCTCAGCACCCTCTCTCACCTACAAACTGACAATTGCCGCAAGTAAACTCGCCTAATGTAAATTGGGACTAACCCGCAAGTGGGGTATTGTAACTCGCGAACAATTGTACTATACCATTAGTTTTGAAATCATGTCTGTAAAATCAACTGTTTTAACACGATTCACCGATGGATTAAAAAACCAATTTGAATGGAAGCTGCTGTGGTCGTATTAATGTTAAAAGATAGGAAAAATGCGTTGACGGCAGCTAGTTTTTTTAATTAATTTCCAATCACTGGATTTTCAGCACAATGTAGAGCTCCAAGAAAAGGTTAAAGAATACATTTCAAAGATTAAGTTAATGTATAATTTTTTAATATATCCACTACATCAGCCACTAAGGAACACTGACATTTTGAAGGCTGAAAAATTGGGTTTTCCGAATTTTGTCTCTATTTTGGATGTGAAACCGGACCTTTGTTTATCTAAAAGCTTGGCTGACTTCATAAATGCAATATTTACATTACAAAGTAAACATGTATGGCAACACTGAAATTGTCAAAAAAGAGACATGTAATTTTACTGCATTTATGAACGCACACATGATCGATTTGGTGAATTCCTAAACTTAGAGGAATCAAAAAAAAAAACATATGATTAGAAAACACTGTAAGAATTTATTTAATAAGGCAATACAATATTAACGGTTTCCAATTATCAGCTGTAGAATCATTTGTTGATATTGGCATTTTGATGGATCAAAAATTTAATTTTAATACAGTAATTTCTATTGTTAATAAAGCTCAGAGAGTCTTAGGGTTTATAAAAAGATGGGCCAAAGAATTTTCATATCCCTTTATAACAAAACCGCTATTTACGTCTCTTGTTAGACCTACATATATTAGAATACGGTTCTATTGTATGGGACCCTCAATACGCAATCTATTCCGATAAAATTGAATCAGTACATAAACAATTTTTGATTTTTGTATTCACGGTGCTCTTGAATCAAATTTAAATGGAAGGTGCTTACACCTGGGACGTTTTTGCGGATTCTGAAACTACAATGTTCATAGATGAGAAAAATCAAAAAACAAAAAATCGCCGGAGGGCTTTTTAAATAAATCGCGATTCAAGTTGACATTTTTAAGGGTTGTTTAGGTTTTCACGATTTTGCTTAGAAACCGCAAGTCCTATTAAAATGGGACTGAAGAAATTGTTGTAGCTGTGAAAATTCTCTACAGGATTGACGTTTATGATTTGTTCTCAGACTGTACCATTTCTAGAGATAAAGAAGCTCTGGGGCCTAATTATGTGAGTCGATTCGATCGAGAAATTACTCGTGAATTTGTTTTCGACACGATAAAGAAACGGCATTATAAGTCTCGATCGAAAACGTTTAAGCATTGTTATCGATTTTTTCGATAGTAACCGGTAATCGAACTGTGAAAACCGGTAATCGAACTGTGAAAGCCTATATTTTCTTTAATTAACATAATTATAGGTAGATGCCGAAAAAGTATTTATTTTAAAACAAAAACGAAAAAAGCATTATTATGAATGAAAAAATGTAAATTTTTGTGAAATTTTTTGAAAAATACTTTGAATAATAATTTCGGAATAAAGTTGTGGTAAGAAAATAAGAACATTATTAATGTTTGGAAATCCTTTTTTAAATTGTTGTGACATATTGCTAATGCATCTACCTTAATAAACGTACGGTTGTTTTGGCAGAATTATTAGAAACCGTAAGCTGCGTGTTTTAAAGTATAAATCATAAATTGATCAATTTAAAATGTATATTATATTTCTTCGCAGATTTCTACAAAGATTCAGGCTGACAAAAGAGGCTTTCCCTTATGTTCTTTCTTGTTTGGAATTTTCGTGCCAAAGTTCAAAATCTGTCCCCCCAATTTTGCAGTTGGCAGCAACGTTGTCCCTTTTGGGAAGTGGCGGTTTCCAATATACTGTGGGGAATGATTTCCTTTTAGGTCTGTGTCAGAGTGTTACATCAAAAATTGTTAAACATGTTAAACAATATTGTATTCTTAATTGGGGGCCCCGCGGCATTTAATTTAGATGCAAGTTGCTCCCATAAACGATTTGAATATGCCCGAGCTTCTGGACAACTAAATTTTCCTTTGGCCAAAGATGGGTGTTGGGACATGAATTCTGCCATAATCGCTTTTTGTTTAAAATTTATTCTGTTTACTTTTGTAGTCCTAAAAATAACAACTTCAATTTTGTTTTCATTGTTTTTCGCAGAAATACTTACATGTTCCACTTATTTCCTTAAACGACTGCAAACACAAATTTTCCTAAATTGAATACGAAAATTATTTTTGTTTCAGTTTTGCTATTATTTCTCAACACAATTGTTTATTCTTACTTTGTTCAGAAATCTTCACATTTATTAACTAATTTATCTGTTTTTTGCATAAACGAAAGCAAGATTCAATTTGCACATTACTTTTCTTGCATTTACTTTCCTTTTGCTTGTTTACGATTGGTAATGTAGCAACGAGAAATGTCTCGCAGAAAATTGATCGATAACTCGATAATTTTACTCGATACCGAATGTTATCATACCAACTATGGGTACTCTGTTCGAAAAAACTCGATATCGACTCACATAATTAGGCCCCTGAATACATGCTTTTTCGATTATGTTGAATTACCAGCAATATATTTTTTTCCTCTCAGTTCCAGTTTTGATTTTTTTATAAGGCTGGGAGCCTTTTTTTTGCAATTTTTGTTTTAATAATTTTAACTTACATTGTGAAATATATACATATCTATTTTGTCTTATCTCTTATCTGTAAGTAATTTGGTAATATGAAATAATGTTGTTGTTGTAACAGTTTGGCTGTCTCGTTTTCCCTGAAATTATTCATAAGATGGTAGTATGAATTAAGTTTGTACGTGTGCCGGTACTGTGTGGAGGGTGATTTGTGTGAGGATGGATAGGTTGTTATGTGTGTGGATGTTTGTGAGGGTGAGTTGGGATGTGATTGGGATTGTGCTGACGGGATTAGGCTGGGAGCTGCAGGAAATTATCCACTTCTACTGGCTTTAACCACAGATCTATGGGGCGTAGGTCTGTGGGTTGTGATGGGCATGCAAAAAGATGTTTTGTGTCGTGCGGTCCTTGTCTGCAATGAGGGCAGATATCTTCCACTCCTGGCATGATTCTAGTCTGGTAGGAATTTAGGATGGTTGACCAGCCTGATCTGAGCTGCGCTAAGATGGTTCTGGTTCTCCTGGGCAAGGAACGTTCGACCTCTGTTACCGCTGGTGGTTGACGGTTAAGGACGCGATTTGATTCATATTCGTTTACGGCTTGCTGGACTGCTTGAGTATGAATCTGTTTAAGCGATGCAACTAGTGACAGTCGGTCGATGTCAGGTGGAATGACATCCTGGATGTCTGGGCTGTACCGCTTAATGTCCTTCCGGATGTGTCAAGGGGGTGAATCCTGAACCACGATGTGGTGGTTGGGATGCGTGGGCTGATGACATGCCAGCAGGAACAGTCGAGAGAGCAACACGTTATGTTGCTTCACTGAAAGTATCCTTGCCTCCTGATGCAGATGATCCACACTCGTCATCTGGACACATCCGGTTGCGGTTCGCAGGGCATTGTTTTGCGTAGTCTGTAACCCATTCAATTGGGTGTCGCTAATGAAAGACGTCCATACGGGTGCAGCATAGTTAAGGACCGATCTGCTGACTGCTTTATAAGTGGCCAAAAGGATCTCCTTATCTTTGCCCCACGTGGTGCCCGAGATGGCTTTGAGCACCTTGTTCCGTTTCTGGACTGTGGACTTCAGGACTGATGCATGGCTGGCGAACGTAAGCATACTATCAAAGGTAACCCCTAGAATTTTTGGGTGCTGAACAGTTGGAATTGTCCCCTCTCCAATGTGTATGTTTAGTTGACGCCTCACCTCTTTAGGCAATGAAGTGAGGATTTATGTGGCGAGAGCTCTAAATTTCTTCCCTTGAGAAATGTGGTGACTGTGGCAATGTAGCTGTTTATTCGTTGCTCGAGTTCATCGACATCTTCTCCAGTGGCAAGTATGGTGCAATCGTCCACATACGTTATCAGTTTTACGCCTGCTGGAGGTGTAGGGAATTTAGATAAATAGAAGTTGAAGAGCAGGGGCGATATGACACCGCCTTGTGGAACACCCATTTTTAGTTTACGGCTCTTCGACTTCTTGCCTCTGAATTCTACATATGCCTGCCTGCCGTTGATGTAATTGCATAACCATCTCTTGGTTGTGTTAGGCAATGTAGAATCCAGGATGTCGCCAATAAGTATTGCATGATCAACAGTGTCGAAAGCTTTGGACAAATCCAAGGCCACGACTATGGTGCGATGGGCAGGTCTTTTGTGATTAAGTCCGTTTGCAATACTATTGACGACATCAGTAAGGGCAGTGGTGGTGCAGTGTGCTTTCCTAAAGCCATGCTGGTGTTGTGCAAGTTTAAGTTCTTCTGTCATATTTGGCAGCAGGAGGGATTCCAAAACCTTGGCCAGCGGTGACAGAAGGGGGATAGGTCTGTACGAGTCTCCTCGGCTGGCTGTCTTATCTGGTTTTGGTAGCGGGATGATCCTTGCGCTCTTCCATACCTCCGGAATCACTGACTGGTTGATGGAAAGTGTCATGATCTGTGCCAGGTAGCACTTTGCTGCCGGACCTATATGCTTTAGCATAAGCATCGAGATGCCATCTGGTCCTAAGGCCTTGGATGGCTTGGCCTTAATGATGGCTGCGCTTACGTCCTCTGGCGAAATTTGAGTGAAAGCTTCTTTTTTAAGATTCTTGGCTCTCCTGAGGACTGCCCTTTTGCCCCTGTTCTGCTCTGTTGGGTGGACCACAAATTGTTGACAGAACTTAAGCGCGCATTGTTTGGCATCCGATAAATCAGCACCTCCGAAATTTATCGCCATATTTCCTATGTTGGTTTTCGTTCCCGATAGACTCTTGATGGTGGCCCACAGCTTGTGCGAACCAGTTTCGCACTTGTCCAGATGCTTCAACCATATTTCCCTGCGATGCTGGTTTACGAGGTTATTAATTTCCTCCGTCAGGGCTGGTATTGTCGGGTCATCTGGCGTCGTCTGACGTAATGTATCCCTCTGTTCGGCCAGGTGTGCTGCGGGTGTTGGGAAATTGGGCCTCCATTTTGGAATTCTGCCTGATGGGATAAAGCGTTTTGCTGCCCGGAGTACTATATCTCTGAATTTACTCTCTCCCTTTCTGGCACATGTGGGGGGCGGCAACTGACTGATGGCATCGTCAATTCCATTCATAAAGCCAGGCCAGTTGGCTTTGTTATAATTTATGAATGTACGCTTTCCGGCTCCACAAAGTCGCTAGATTTCTTCACAGTTATAATTATCGGAATATGGTCCGATGCCATCGAAACACGGGTCTGCCAGGATGTGAAGGGCAGAAGCGACGAGCTGACTATGCTTATGTCAGGGGAGCTGGAACAATGAGCCGTGATTCGTGTGGGGAAATCATCGTTTATAGGGTAGAAATCCGATGAGTCTATCTGTTCAGCTATGGAATCGCCACGTCCGTCGGTTGGTAACTGGGAGAACCAGAGCTCATGATGAGCATTGAAGTCACCAAGGATTATTCGGTTATCGCCTACCAAAAGATGCTCTATGGATGGGCTGTAACCGGGCCTAAGGCTGTTGACAGGCGGAATGTAAATATTTATGACTTCCAGTTCTGTACCTTCCGTCAGAACTGAAATGGCCATGACTTCCATGATGTCATTGGCAGGATCCAAGGTGGGTAAGCTTATGAGTCTGTAACTCACGCTTCTCTCTATAATGAACGCGAGCCCCCCCGTGGCTTCTGACCCGATCCTTTCTAACGATGACATAGTTACCGTGACTAGATAACCTACACTCTGGTGGAATTTTGGTCTCCTGGATTGCGGCTATTATGATATTATTGAACATGAAATTAGTAATTTCCACAATTTTATTCCTGAGTCCGTTGCAGCTAAGCTGGAGCATCTGGAAAGATTGTGGAGCATGCTGTAAAGAGGTTGGGTTATTGCTGGAGTGGTTGTTATGGATGACAGTTGTGGTGGTTGCATGTGTTGTTGAAGGTGTATTGGTAGGAGGTGTACTTATTGAGTTGTGGGAGGTGCTGTGGAGGGGAGTAGTATGATTAGTAGGGGTTAGGCGTGTCGGGAGTATGATTGTGCTATTATTGGATTGTTGGGATATGATAGGTGATGAAGTGGAAGATGAGGTTGGAGACTGTGTAGGGAGGATGTTATTTTGTGGCGTAGAGGTTCGTTGCAGTGGTGCATTGGCTAAGTTGACATTCATTGTTTGCGTTGAGTTACGATGTGTTGCAGTGTAATGCGCTGTTGAGGTGGACGGACAGCAGCTTGCCACGAAGTTTCCATTCCACTGTCTATGAGAACTAAGTTCGGTGCATCTCCGCAGATGGCACCAATTCTTGCAGCCGTTACATTTAACAGACGCTATATTTCTGCGAATAACTTTGTGGCAAACTGAACATAACCATTGATCTGGCGGGTTCGGGGCGGAAGGTGTTGAGCGCCTAGTAATTATATTGAATGCAGAAGACCTACGCCGCTGACGTAAACAACAATTAGCCATGAACGTCTCTGTCCAATCCCTATGACTAGAGAGTCCAGAACACCGGCGCATATGACACCATTGTTTACAGCCATTGCAACGAACCTGAGTTAGATTTTGGTTTATTTTAGAGTGGCACACGGAACAGATCGTGACCTCGGTGTTATTGGGGCCAGGATTCTGTTCAATGCCAGCAATAATCAGCAGGATACTGAGCAAAGCTGCTGGCATGATTTGCTCACCTGCTGGAAAAACGGGTTGATACAGCTGTCGCTGAGTTGATCCCTGGCCGAGCGTTGCTCGGGTCGCTCCGGAACGTAGATCCGATCGTCGTGGGAGAGAAATAATGTTGTAGTTTCTTGCTGTGTTGCGATGCCAATTGGCCAATAGGCTTCTATCGCAACGTATAAATAAATAAATAATGGTAGATAGTATGGCAGGTGTCGATCTGCATTTTTTAGGTCCTTTCCAGGACTTATCTCAAGGTAAATATCTGGTCAATGGTGGATATGTCCGGTCAAACGCTGCACTTATAGGATCCAATTATTTCATTGACTATATGCTTTAGTCGTTCACACAATATATCAGATACTATCTTATATGCAATAGGGAGCAGACGTATGCCCCTGTAAATAGAGCACACTGTCTTGTCTCCCTTCTTGTGGACTCGACGTAGGATGGCTAACGTTCCAATCGTCGACTACGCGTTCTTCCTGCCATATGGTGCTTACTAGCTGATGCATACACCTTATCAGCGTATCGCAACCTGCTTTGAACAGTTTGGCTGGTAGGCCATTGGCTCCTGCTACCTTATTCTTAAGCCGGTTTATTGCTGTCTTTACCACATCCTGGCCGGGCGGTATACATTCAATATCATCTTCTGGGATAGGTTCTTTGGTATCTTCGTTGTTGTTCTAGCAGCATTTAACCCTACCAAACGCATAGGTTTAATGCTGGGTTGGCACCCGCTGGCCGAAACACTATGGTTCCGCGTCAATCCGGTACGAAGAACCCGCTGCCGTGGCATCTTCGTCGTCTTCGTTAGTATTGGATATCAACCAGGGTTTAAAAGCCAGCATCTAAAAACATTAGCATTAGCAGTACACCTCAACTGCTACACAATATTGACACACACAGCTAAATAAGCAACCGAACGCATATTTATTTTTGTACATTTTTACTTATTTCGTTTTTTACGCCTAATCTTTTTTGTGTTAGGCATAATCGACAACCACGCTACATATTTAGCAGAACGAATTAGTCCCGGGCCACACTAAGAGTACTTTCACTGAAATTTTGACATGAAAGTAAAAGAAAATGTAAAATAAAACGGTCTGTATGTTTCATACGAATATTGCAACCAAGCAAAATTGCAGAACACATGAAATCGTGTACACTAGTTTCTTGAAATGATGCATTTTTCCAAAAAAAATGCAAAGTTTCATGTCAAAATGTCATTGAAATTACTCTAGTGTGGCCCGGGACTTAGCTTACGAAGGTGGTTTTTTGATTAGAGTTGCCAACGCATTAATAAAAAAAGGTGTCATTTAATGTCAAAATGCCTCCATCATTTGGTCGAACCTAAAGAATACTAATTATTATTGTTTAAAAATAAAAAAATATATATATTGAACAGTTTCACCAAAAATTTACATGTACTTTGAACGAAAAAGTGGAATTAATTATATCTTGATTTTTAATGCATTACACTGGTAACCCTAATCTCAAAAAGAATTGTTTGCTGAAAACATGGCTAAGCCGTTGAAACTTTGTTGCTTAGAGGTAGTTTACACTATCTATCAATGTCATATGACACGAAATAAAAACATTCCATATCTATCACGCAGGCAATGTGGAGATGTAATTTTATTAGAATTTTGCTGGTGTGGACGCACAAAGTAAATGGCGTAAGGAAAATCCCCAATATTGCACATATTAGCGACTATATAATGATGGAAAATTTCATGTCATATGACATTTACATATAGTGTAAACTAATAAAATATGCCCGATGCTATTTTATTAACACTTCCGTTACACATGCCAGTGAATTGGTGCCAATTGAGTACATGTATTATACTCGAAAATGCCGAAAAAGTGTTCGACTGGCATGCAGTTTTCTTGTGTGTTTACACATGCCAGTGCAAGTTCAATTTCAAAATTATTTTAAGCCGCATTAACACACAAAAGTGCATTATAATTCAGATTTAAAACACAATTCACAACATATTTTATTACTTTTTATTTTATTTCGTTTTAAAAAGATTGTTTTCAATCATAAACATAATGAATCTGGTATTGCCGCCTTTTCAATATTGTATAATCCCAGAGGGGAAATTATTTTTCAACCTATATTTGCATGAAAAACATCAAAATTATGTCTTTACTAACCACTAATATATTGCAGCTACCAAGACGTATTACTTGTGTTTCCTAATCTTTTTGAAAATATGCATTAAATCTTTGCATTCTTAAAAGAAACAAAAATGTACATGGATTAAAAAATAGTCTCGGCAACTCTTTTTTCATTTTCGACATATCATTGGCAGCCAGCTCAAAATTTTGCTGGCATCCCAGCTAACATTTTTTTCCGAATTCGTTTCGAATTGAAAAAAATATCCGATTCTGATGCCGAATTCGTACCGAATTCGGTACGAAAGTTGTATGGACGTGGTCACCGAATTCGGAAAGAATTTATAAGGAAATTCTTAAAAAATATTATAGTTTCGCGACGAATTCCGCCCGTATTCGGAAGTAAATTCTTGGAAAATTCTGAGAAAAATTTAGATTTTCTGACAGAATTCGGTCCGAATTCGGAAGAAAATTCTGGAAAATTCGATGAAGAATTTAGATTTTCTTAAGAAAATCCGTCCGAATTCGGAAAGAAATTCTGGAAAAATTCGGAGAAAAGTTCAGATTTTCTGAAAAAATCGGAAACAATTCTGACGCTGACGCCACGTGTCGTACTGTACAAAACAAACCCTACTCAGAGACAATTTTCTTTCAATGTGCTATTTATGGAAGATTCTAATTTCAAACTTTCTAATGATTTTGCCTGTTGTTATCATTTTATGATTAACAGTAAACCAATATGCAGAAGTATACTTTCACATATATGTTGAAGCTATCAACACTAGCTTGAATTATTATATGTAGCATTTATATTAAAAAAATTTTAAAATTGTATATGCGAATTTTATGACCAGTCATATTGTTCTTCGACATCAAACGAAAAAAAATTCCCTTAGAAAATCCATTCGAAATCGAATCGGAACGAATTCGGAATGACGATTCTTAAGATTCTTTAGAAAATTTGCAGAGATTCTTAAAATAAACTTATAGAAAAACGGTCAAATTTCTAGGAAAATATTAGAGAAATCGGCCATAATTCTAAAAAATATTCTGAAAATCTAAGAAAAAATCTGATATCAGAGCCCTCGGAAAAAAATGTTAGCTGGGATGAAAAATCTAGTGCCAGTGGAGTAGACAATTCAAAAAATGTAATTGTGGTAGTAAAATATTGTGTATGTATTGAATTTTTCGATCTGTCACTGGCATGTGTAAAGGTTGGGTAAAGCGACAATATCAAATAGCATCAGTATCGCTAGCAATATTTTTGTGAAATTTGTTGCTACATGTTGCCGATGTTCATTGTTGCTAAACATATTTCGAAGAAATTTTAGCAGGCAAATCTGCAAATATTCGGTGCTTTTGCTAATATGGCGTTAGCATTTTAAACCCTGATATCACCAGTTTGGAAAAACGTTTTTTCCATATCCCAAGCACACTATCTGTATCAGTTACCAAATTACCTTGCTGGTCTCTATAGGAGGATGTGCCCCATTTTCATTTCTTTCCTTTTTCTGCGGAAAATACGTTTCTCCTCTCTTCTTTTCTCCCGAAACCTCTCTCGTGCGCTACGCGTTGCTACTGATTGTAAAGTAGCCCTTTATACCGCATTTTTCTTTTCGGTAGCAGCACGACACTCCTGATCATCATGGGTTTCTTGGTGGAGGTCTCTGATATCCAAGTATGGATTTTGCTGCTGTTTGCATGGAGTGGACAATATTTTGCCATTGTGCTTATATGTTATCGTGACGAAGAGTGCTTTCATTAAGCAATTGAGCTAGTTGAGTGGGCTAGTTGTGTTTGTAGCTTACGGATGTCCAACTTCCGTGTTGTGTCTGTTCGTGCTTTATTTGCAACGTTTAGACGGGTGCGTACCTTTGCTGTAACAAGGAAGTGGTCCGAGTCTATGTTTGCTCCTCGGAACGATCGTACATCCAACATGCTCGATGAATGTCTTCCAACTATCTCAACATGATCAGTTTGATTTCTTGTTCTTTGATCTGGAGACAGCCAAGTGTCCTTATGAATATCGAGATGCTTAAAACTGATACTGCTAACTATGAATCATGTTTTTGCCGCTGCGAAGTTTATCAGCCCCTTTCCATTGTCATATGTTTCACTGTGGAGACTAAATTTCCCGACTGCTGGCACAAAAATATTCTACTTTCTAATTTTGGATTAACCCCCCAGTTTTTGTAACTTGTTTTTGTTCGTTCGTCTATATTCGTAATAATTTAGGCATTCATAGCTCAGCCCCCAGGTGACATTCACATCTAATTTTTCGTATACCCGTTCCATATATCATTAAGGATTCCTCATTTAAAAATCAGCGCTCTACATTTGCGCTAAAGCGAGTAAATCGATCTACAAAATTTGACAATTCGTGTGAGAAGAATAAAAATTTTTACAAAAACTGGGGGTTAAAATCGACTAGAATAATTCTAATGTCATGGGCAGGACAATGGTCATATGTTGCTTCTAGGCGCTCGTTCGTCTTTGTCTTCGGTTGGAACATGAGCGCAGATAAAGCCAATGCTGAAGAAGTTTGCTTTTATCCGTATTGTAGGAAGTCTTTCATTCACTGGGGTGGAAACCTGATGTTTTAACCTCTTATCAACTACATATCCACAGCCAAACTCATGCTTTGTGTCAGTGCGTCACCTTTAGGTGTTGTTGTGACGTCTTTCCCAATCCATCGTATTTCCGGTATAGCAGTATATCGGCCTTCCAGGTGCAGATCCCCCGACCCGACGCCCAAACCCAAGTTTTAAACTTTCTTGTGGGTGAACGGGCGGCACATGTTAGCTCAATACCTTTAACGGGTGTTAAAGTCCACTCGAAATGAAAGAGGGAACAAGATAAGTCCTGGGCTTTGCCATGTTAAAGCCGGTCAGGGCCGTTCCTTAGTATCTTTCCTCCCATACGTCAAAATGTAAATTGTACGAGGTTGGCTCCTGTCCATAGGAGAAAGTCTCAAATCCCCGGCCGAAGGCCGGCTACATAAAAAAACTTACAATTTAAAAAAAATTTCAGATTTTTTCCGCCAACTGGTAGATTATTCAATTTGTTCCAAAACGCGAATATTTACCATAAACAATAGTTTTATTGTTTTCTTAAGTAGTCTTCAACATGATTTATACACTTTTTCATGCGCTCAAACAAATTTATCCACTCCGATTGAGACACCTCCAAATCGTGAACGCTTTTACTGCATCTTCTGACGATTACCGCTTTTTTGTGGATCATACGCAAAGTTCAATGATTCGTCACCTGGGATCATCTTATAAACTTCTTTTGAACCACAGCGATCGTATTGTTTTCGAAATTTCTTTCACCGATCCAAGAAGAAAAACTCATTTTGCGGCCATGTGGTGTTCATGCAATATCAAATGTTAGTTGGTGGAAGAAATGTCGGCTGACTTCATAAATGCAGTATGATGCGTCAAATGTCATCGTCGCGACTTCATAAATGCAGCATGTCTTTTTATTGACATCGTCGCGACTTCATAAATGTCACGCGACACATCACACTGCGCAGTAATTGCCGAATTTGTGCAGTGTTTCCAAGTGGACTGCACACCAATTGACATTTCTTTAGTACTGTTATGCCAACTGACATTTGCAAAGAAAGCAGGAAAAATACATAAGAAACTATTAGAAATGGCGGATTTGTGGTAATTATCCAATATAATAAATTCATTTTCAAAAAACGGAATTTTACAAAAAGTGAAGCAATGTGTGCGTTCATAAATGCAGCAAAATGACACGTCTCTTCCTTGACAATGTCAGTGTTGCCACACATATTTACTTCATCTTTTTATGATATTGTCATTTTTTGCAATGTAAATACTGCATTTATGAAGTCAGCCGTCCTGTCCAAAGATGCCTCTATTTCACGATATATAACATGGTGATCTTGCATTATCCGTTCACGCACGGCTTAATTTGTTTCTGGATGAACGGCCGTTTTTGGACGACCCCACAACACCCCTAGTGCCGGCCAGTATTCTTTTACAGTACTATGCGATGGTGCTTCATCGCCATACAAAGATTTAATTTCATCGATGCACTCTAGTCGTGATAATCCACATCGAAAGTTGTGAAAAATGATCGGACAAAAATGTTCCTAAGTAAATTCCATTTTTTCGCAGTGATTTTAAGTCTCTGTAAACAACTCAACACATGGCCGTATGTCAAACTGTCCCGAGTAGGTTTATGCTGAAAAATGTCAAACTTTTTTTATGGAAATGTCAAATGCCGCCTATTAACACGTAGTCATGATACAAAAAGTCCCAATTTACATTAGGCGAGTTTACTTGCGGCAATTGTCAGTTTGTAGGAGAGAGAGGTGAGGTATATGGTAACCCTTTGCCTCTCAACACCCTCTCTCACCCACAAACTGACAATTGCCGCAAGTAAACTCGCCTAATGTAAATTGGGACTAAGAAGGTAGCAGCAACTGCCGTTTTTGGTAACATAAGATGTCAAAATTTGACATAAATTCAATGCAATTGACACATTATGTTACCATCAGCAGGGCTGATAATACTACCTTCTTATTGTATCATCATGATACTATCATGCACGCAGTGTTGCCTAGGCCAGAAAGTTAACGAGCAGCCCTCGTAATGGTTTTTCAATTTAATAAAATATCTTAAATGAATAGACAACATAACTATTATTTACTCTTGGACTGTTCAAGATTATGGTCCTTTTAGACAACTGAAAAAGTCTATTATTTGAAAAATATATCTTTTCTATATTTTTGAATTATTAGACAAGATTAAAAATCGTCTTTCTACTGTGTATGTACATAAAATGGTGACCCTTTTAAACAATTGAAAATTCTATAGCTAAAGAAAAGTGATCTGATCCAATATATTTGTTTGGTAATTTTCCTTGTGATTGACATGTGTCCAAATTTGGTAAATTGTACGTACTATTAACTTGTATCGAGTTTTCGCAATCCGTAGAACAAGATTTCAAAATGTAATCCACGGTGATCCACTGATTTTGATATGTAGATGCTGTATTGACTCCGAAACAGATAGGTTCCATTTTAAAACTTTTATCTTCGTTTCCACCTCTAGATATAAATCGGCGCTCATCAGTTAGGATACGAAAGGGAGCACTATCAGTGGTGCAATTGAAATCGCCCGTTAGTATGACGGGGCAGAAAATGTCATTTTTCGAGGAATGTTTTGCAAAATCAATAATGGCACCTAGTAATTTATTGATTTGGCAAATGCGAACATCGTTGCGAAGTGGATTGTACAGGAGATGTGTCGTTGCGACTATAAATTTCTTTGAGGGGTCATCTCGAGGTGTAAATTTTGCCAATAATCCTATATTCTCTCTGTTGGATATGGAATTCTCTGTGTGGTATTCAACACAAAGTTCTTTAATTAACTTAAATTTTTCTTTATCGTATATAATTACGCAGCCATCACATCTGCTTCCAGTCCTTTTTTTAAAAACATATTCCAACTTTTTCTGGCCTTCTTCTTTGGATGCAATCTCTTTGATAATTTCTTTGAGATGCACATGTTGAACTTCCTGCAAACAAAGTATATCTGGTCGAATTCTACGAATCTCCTGTCCCAGTAATTCAATTCTATTTTTCCACCGAAGATATTTTTGATTAACGTCATAGTAGAGGAACATATTATCCGTGATCAATTCTTGTGCCAGTATGTTGTATGACAACAGCCTGTATTGTCGATGTAATGTTATATAGCAGCCTTTAGGAAAAGAAACCCATCTGCGGTCCATGCTTTTGGTTGGCGACTTCTTAATTTTGGTAACTTCTAAAGTTTTCGAAACAATAGTACGCAATGAGCGATTATTAATTGTTATTTTAGTTATTTTTAGCAAAGCGCACATCGAAATATGTGCTGCTGACACAACCAGCTGTTTAACTAGGGATATGTAAAATCGATTTCGGTTAATTAGCTGTAAAATTTGTAAAAGTCGTATACTAGAGTTGTATAGTTCATGAACGAACTAGTTCAATTGAACAATTCATTGAAAGGAGCGTATGAACTAGATCAGTCGATATAGTTCATTATAGTTCACTGAACTATAATCAGAGTCGGTTACCGTACGATCAACCGTACAATTACTTAGGTAGATGCCTCAGCCCAGCTGATCGAATCTAAAATGTCAAAAAACTAGGAATTCGCTATGAAAAATCAAAACAAAAAACCATATGATTCGGTAAGTAAGAGATAGCATGTGTTCACTTCACTGTACAAACACAAGCGATAAAAAGAGACAACAAGAAACCATTTGGCGGAAATATTGACAGTTTACATTACAAAAAAAGTTGCTTTGTTGTAGCAATTCGCCGATGTTTCTACCTAAGTAATTGTACCATGGGTTGTTGTTTTGCGCAACGCGTCACACAAGGATCGTATGTCCCGGGGCCTTAATGGGTTAATACGTTTTCACTAAACGCCTTGGTTGTGTTCAAATTTTCCAAACGTCGTTGGCTACGAAATTCAATGAAAACATCGGCGTTGTTAAAAAATTTACTTGGCTTCGTTTTTCCTTGTCTAAAATAAAAAAATTAAAATTACGGAAGAAGAATTTGTTTATTTCCTCTCACACACAACCAGAGGAAGAAGAAGCATTTGTTTATTTCCTCTCACACACAACCAGAGGAAGAAGAAGCATTTGTTTTTTCTCTCACACACAACCAGAGGAAGAAGAAGCATTTGTTTATTTCCTCTCACACACAACCAGTGGAAGAAGAAGCATTTGTTTATTTCCTCTCACACACAACCAGGGGAAGAAGAAGCATTTTCATTCACAATATAATTGTACCCTGTATGAGTTCCTTTGAATATTGTCGTTTTCAAATGTCAAATTGCACTTAGTCCAAGTTATTGCTCATTCAGTTTACAAACATAATTAATTTATATTTATTTTAGCCGGCTTGGACCACACATTATCTGTGGCATTCCACCGTTTATCTTTTATGCATATCTGTCACTGGATGTGACTGGACGTTTTGGTGTGCCTTCGGTTATATTCCATTTGAACTAGGTTTTAATATTGTTATTTTTAAGATTATAATGGTTTCTACCAGATTCCCTGTCTGAATTTGTTCAGAAAATCAAAGACTATGCTCTTTGGCATCATTGGCTTTCAAGACGTACTTTCCGTGGCACAATGAAGTGCGCCGGGAGAAACTGGCTACTATATATTACCTCAGGAGGACTTATTCAGTTAAGAAAGCAATTTGATTAGTCTCGATATCCAAAGAATGTCAACACTGGCTAAACCCATTATGGATGATTGTGATGTTATGTGGGTTACCTCTGTACAAGCATAAATCAAGGTGGGTTCCGATATACATATTAAAAAATGGCTACTAACCTAAAACTTATGATTTCTTATTTGATTGTTTCTTTTATTATTCTACAGAGCTTCTGGATACCTGGGCCAGATCCTGCATTCGATAGTATGCCTGATGTTACTTCTAAAAACCAAATAAGTAAAACAAAAATACGTTATGATTTTGAATTGACTGGACCCATGGATATCTTCATAAGACCATGGAGGAAAAATAAAAGAATGGTATTTCCATTGGACACCTTTGCGCATGACTGGGAGCCACCATACTTTATTTATTTCTCTTATGGCATCAATGGAGATCCTTTAAAGTTTTGGTTGGAAATTGAAGTGAGTTGAAATTATTAATGCTTAAGAAATATTTAAAACTCATTACTAGACTGCGGAATCCTATGCAAATGCATATATGGTTAGGATGGTCGTAGAGAAAATCTGATTAGACAGAAACTCGTTTTATTACAAAATAAAACGAATTAGGCCCAGAAATTTTTGCATATTCTGCATATCGTGCATATTTTGACATATTTGTACATATCTGCATAAAAAGAGCATATGCAAAACCATATGCAAAAATATATTCAAGGATTTGTGGTATAAATATCCTACCAAAATGGCTGAAATTTGGTATTAAGTCTTCGTTAGGGATATGCAACTTTACAACTGAAATCTGTCCGCATAGGTCCACGTCTTCATATAGGCCCCATAGAACGGTACCTACCGATATTCGGTATTTTGAAAGTTGTAGCTTCAATATCCCACCGAAATGACTGAAAATTGGTATTTAGTCTTCATTGGGGGTATAAAACACCCCACCTGAAATTTGTCGGCATAGGTCCACGACTTCATATAGCCCCCATAGAACGGTACCTCCCGATTTTCGGTATTTTGAAGGTTGTGGCTGTGGTTATACATTTCTCTATTTTATTGATTTGTCTGAAGAGAATTTTAAACAGAAAAATTGTACACATAGACATTTTTGTACCTATTATTGAAATATTTCTTGCATAAGAAAATATGTAAAATGCATAAATTTTGCATATGCAAAAATTTATGCATTTTGCATAATTTTGCATATGTCATATGTTTCGATTGCAATGTAATCAGAAGCCAAAAATATGCCCAGTCCCAAAATTTGACATGAATCGGACCAAAAATAGGGGTTGCATAAAATTCCGCTGTCTACTCATTACCAAGAAATTACTTGTTATGTTCCTTCGTATTGTGGAGAATATAAAGGGAATCTTGACGAATATTTTTCATTTGGTTGTTTGTTTAATTACAGAAAAAGGATGGTGATTGTAAACCCGAAATTGGAATTGGTGGCCATTGGAAGAATTTAAGAGATTCCTTGCCAGCTTCCCTCAATATGTTGACCCCCTTGGCCCGCTTCCTATGATACATGGTTATTCTAGGAAATTTTCAGTGTCGATACCATTTCCTGATCGGGTGTTGAATATTCTAAAAATATATTAATAAGTTTTGGAGTATTATCTACTAACGTCTTCAAACTAACGTTTACCAAACCTAATCTTACAAATAAATTGTTGATGTTTCAAATTCCTATATGATCTCATACTATCGATCTTAACAGATATGAAATAGCCAACAATATACTTTGGGCAACAACCCAATTAGGCAACTTTTCATAATGAATGTTACATTTCTAATCGGTAACTGTGAAAAATCATTGCCATCGTCTTGAAAAAATTGATATTTTCACGTAAAATAAAATTCGGTAAATTATATACAAATTTACTTTTACAGAAACATTAGAGCTTTTAGCTCTATTTATCATGGCATGTGTGGAGATATGACAATTCAAGATGAATTGGTGGTAGGTGGCTAGATGATTTTTTTTTCATTTGCTAGAATACAGTGCTCGGGCCGAATACGTTCCGTGCCTAAAATTAAAGGCATTGAGATTTAAGTACTTCCAGACAAGGGAGCAATGGAAGGTAAGTTACAAGTGGTGGTTTAACATACTCCAGATCACCGATTTCCTCTTCAGTCCCATGGTATTGATGATGGTTGTTCCCCTACTGCTGATGTGGGTATTACCCAAAATGATAAATGATCCCGAAACCAAAAAGGAATTGGAAAACATGCAATTCCCCAAAATTAATAATGAAATGCCTAATGCCTATATAAATGCCTATATATATATAGTCCACGGCATAATTATTTTGACAAAATCTACATTTGCCTTAAAAGGCATGTAATTATTGCCAGATTTCTTAGATCAACGAACGAACGATTCACAATCTAGTTCAACATGTCATTCACAAATGCATAAAATGACGCCGTCGTCTGTGTTAAGTGATGCCTTCGTTATGTGATGAGTTTGTTTACGTTTTGGTCAAGGTACTTGGAATAGATGTTCGAAAATTAAGATTTCTACAAAAACATAATATATTCCAATATGCCGAATCCATTATCTATTGAATGTGCCTTGTTCTGGATAGAAAAAGGAACAAATAAAATAAACACACACACAAAGCATAACATTTTTTGCCAGCCAACTAAATGAAGGACGTATTTTCTTAAATTTTTACCAACTTAGTCTTTCTTTATGAGTGGAATAAAGCTATGCAATTGTGATAATTTTATTCTGGAGTAGTTAAATTATATTATTCTATTGTTTGTTTCTATTTGGTGTATGTATGTATGCCTTTTCATCAAACGAACGATTAGGAGCCGGTGAACGATTCTGATCCGAATGATTGAACTAGATAGTGAACTATGAACAAGATTACTGAACTAGCTCAGTTAAAAGAGCTGAACTATTGAACTAGATCTTTCAAATGAACTAGATTGTACAACTCTATCATATACGAATATTAACTAGAGCTGGCAAAAAATCGATGGCACTATCGATAAAATCGATTATTTTTAAAAATTATATATCGATAGATAGTTTTGCCTATCGATATTATCGGAACAAAAAACCCTAATCTGAAATCCATTGAAATAAATAGAAATTTCTCTGCTTTTCGGTTACGTGTGTGTAAGAAAGTAAGTCCGTTGTCACACGTACACATTTTTCGGTAAAATAAAATGTATTTTTTTACATTTTTAATAAAATAAAAGCTGTTGTTTATTCTCCTTTACATTTCTGTGAACTACTTTTGCATAATTTCAAGAAAATCATTGACATTTCCGCCATTTTCATTGTCAAATTAATGGCGATGACAATTTAACGATAATATCGATAGCAATCGATATTTTAAGACATTATATCGAAAATGTCCAATTTTGGGAATATCGATGGTTTGCCAGCTCTAATCCATATACGTTAAGCGGGGTACACACGATCAGTTTTGACTGTCAGTTTTGCTCAAATAATCGGTTGCTTGCCAGTTTGGCCGTTCACTTTTGTCAGTCATCAGGCAACCACAAAATATTGGCTTCGTTCCAGTACTTTTTTAATGATAAAAGTGTCAAAAGAGCAAACTGTCGAAGATAAGTTACATATACACATTTTTCCAAAATGTACGGGAACGGAAATATGGCAGAAACGTCATACAAACTGAAACAAATGTCAAAGTCGGCGTGTCAGCCAATCAGAAGCCGGCAAACATGTTCGCCCAAATTTGTCGTGTAAAAAGTTTCTAAAGAGAAAACAATTCAGCGCCATTTTTGTTCAAAGAGAAGTGAACAGTTTGCAACTTTTTTGGTGTACGGGAACGCAATTTGGGAAAAAAGTGCAAAATGTGTTAAATGTGTAACAACTTTTTAGTTCTGGAACGAAGCTATATTGTGGTTGCTGGACGGTTGGACAGTTATCGATAATTCCGAAAAATCGACAGTCAGAACTGATAGTGTGTACCCCGCTTTAACGTGACTGCAACAACAACATACGCAGGGCAATCATGAATATTTCCCTCGGAATATTCCGCACAGAAAATAATTTTAAAAAGCGAAATTCTTTTAAAATCAATATTTGTAAAACGTTGAAAACTACTAGATTCGCTTAATTATGGCGTATTCTAGTCGACTCGACAAAAATATTCCCTTTTTGGGCATAAATATGGAAATAAAAAATTTTGAAATTGGGGAATGGGACAAATTCCGCACGGAATTCTTATCCATAATTCCACTGATGTTCTCTGTAATCTCATCTGTCGTGGTTCAGCAAAGGAAAGACTCCCTCAGAGAGACTAATGCACAAAATATTTTGAGCACCACCGGCCTTGTTCATACTGACGGTAATTCGCTCCTATTCGTTGTTCGAGCCCAAATTACTTCATTTCCCATACAAAATTCTGAGAGCGAATAACAATTTTTGTACATTGTTCAATTTAAATTACTCTCCGAACGTTGATAAAATATGTCCCATCTCTAACAAATGAGAGTATTTATCGAAATAAATTAAAATTGACAGACAAAATTCAAAATTTAAATATTTATGAAAAACACCATCATTTTTAGAAAAACTGCAAAACATGAATGAAAAGTAAACGATGGAACGATTAGTATACATTCAAATCATAGTAAATTTTGCCTTCACTTCCTTTACAGTTGCATTTTGTGTACATTGTTTCAAATTTGCGTACAAATCTAGAAAGTAAAATCAAATGCCTATCTGAAAGCAATGAACGGAAACAAACAAAACGATTCCCGTACCAATCACACAAAGCCACAAACTTTTCAGCTTCTCTGAATCGTTTCTTTCTCACACCAAAACAAAAACACAAACTTTTCAATGTAAAAAGATGGAAACCGTGCGATTGCTGAAATGTAACTTCGGCTATGCTTTGCCGAGTTGTTTCAATCACCACCGAAACGACAAGTATTTTTGGGAAACGTTTGCCGTGCGTCTTGTCAATGACACACTCAGACACACACACACACATGTGATTGCTTAACAACCCTATAAGTTAGCATCAGCATACCACAGTGAATTTTATCAACCACCAAACGTTTTTAATTTATTCATATGTGTTTAGTACTATTCCGTTTTCTATCTGCTCTTGTGGAGTTGAGTACTTTTCGTTTTGTTCGCACTCACGAATGTAAACAAAACAAAACGGATGAGCGGGCGGGCGGCGAGACCGATCTGGTAACATCTTTTGAAGATGTCACTGGCCATATTTTTTGTTGTTGTAATGCAATTTATAACTAGAGTTGATGTTGGTCTTTTAGCGCGAAGACGCTCTTGATTAAATAATTAAATTCGTATTTTCTTCAATTGTTTACCCAATGTATACAGTCAACCAAAAAGTCTACATACACCCTATAAATCTCGGGTTTTAAGGGTAAGGAAGCATTTTTATGAAAATCCAAGTACATAGTTCTATCTCATATCCCTAATAAACAATATTACATACAACAGATATATATTCCATAATACGAATAACGCTAAATTCTATAAAAATTAAAAAAATAATAGGGAAAAAGTGTACATACACCTAATGAAATATTAAGATTACCGTAAAATTTATGGAATAAGCAATACAAATTTTACATTTATTGCTTTATCGAATGTCTCTGGTTGTCTATGATATATTTTAGACAAAATAGGAACATATTTGTTGATTAATTGCCGTTATTTAATGTCAGACTTCGCGTATAGCTCGGACTCTTGCAGATTTCTTTGAGTTTTTCAGTCTAGTAGTTTATGAAACCCCGGAAAATACAGTGGGACTAACAATTTTGAGATCCAAGAGCGCTATGAAGTCTTTCTTGTGGATAATATATGCTCCTGAGCTTCGCTAAATATACAAATTCCTGAGGTTTCTCATAAATTTTATAGTTTTCACAACATTCCAAGGGACAAATTACATGCAGAAGCCTTCGAATTACCTTGTAATAAGGTCTGGTACAATCCTCGAGCATCCATTGAATAAGCAATGTAAAAGTATCCCACATTTATAGCGCTGCAAGTGACCCTAACGATCATAATACGAGAGCATACTAGTTAACAGTGTAAATTTCATACAAATTGCATGCATTCTTTGGTGGTGCTTTTATTTTGATACTTTGGAAACTTTAGGAGCGGGTTTGTATAATAATGTTGTACATTTCTGATTGAGTTAAGGCCCAAAAATGTTTTACAAGGTAATTCCAAGGTTCTTGCTTGTAATTTGACCCTTGAAATGCTGTGAAAACTATAAAATTTATGAAAAACTCAGGAATTCGCATATTTAGCGAAGCTCAGGAGCATATATTATCCATAGGAACAACTTCAAAGCGCTCTAGAATCTCAAAGTAATTAGTCCCACTGTATTTCCTGGGGTTTCATAAACTACTAGACAGAAAAACTCAAAGATATCTGCAAGCATGGTGTAAGAAAGAAGGTGATACAATAATAGCAACCTATGTCTTCATTTGCTGTCAAAACATATTTTTAATCAAAAATAAATAACAAATATTTCGCCTCTATAAAAAATATCTGTGTACAACATCTTTGTTTAAGCTTCGCGAATAATATTTTAACGTTTTCTTCTAACTTTTGTGGATATTTCGCGCAAAAAAATTTGACAGCAAATGAAGACTACAACCTAACGTCAACTATTGGATCACCTTGTTAAATTCGCCTTGTCTGCAAGGGTCCGGCTTAACGAGCTATACGCGAAGTCTGACCTTAAATAACGTCAATTAAAGCACAAATATGTTCCTATTTTGTCTAAAATATATCATAGACAACCAGAGACATTCGATAAAGCAATAAAACTTAAAATTTGTATTGCTTATTCCATAAATTTTACGGTAATCATTGGGTGTATGTACACTTTTTCCCTATTAATTTTTTAATTTTTATAGAATTTACCGTTATTCGTATTATGGAAAATGTTTTTGTTGTATGTAATATTGTTTATTAGGGATATGAAATACAACTATGTACTTGGATTTTCATAAAAATGCTTCATTACCCTTAAAACTCGAGATTTATAGGTTGTATGTAGACTTTTTTGGTTGACTGTACATATTATAGTCAAAACTTTATTTTTTTCGAACTGACGCTTGCATGTGTAAACTTTTGGAAAAAAATTGAAGTTACTTTCAAAGCAGTTACATTGATTACTGACAAGGAAATTTTATCGGCAGTGAGGTTGTTAGTTGGTGTGGCAGTGTTAGTTGGTGTTATACCCTCCACCACGACTGTCTGCAAGTTACTTGCATGTGTAATCATTGTAATTCGAAAAGTGCATTTGAAACAGTTCTGCCTCTCAACTGGTACATTAAATGAAAAGGCCGAAGAGATTAATTTTCAAATGAACACTTTCATGGTTTAATAAGAAAGGTTAGCTAAAGCTTCCTGTCAATTTAAATTTTTTCTTTCGACTGTTCCTAAAACGTCGAAACAATATACAGAATCTTTGTATGTGTGTGTGCTGTTTGAATAATATGCCAAACAATTTTAAAAGCAATCTAATTCAATGGGTTTTAAAATAGTTTTTAGAACATTTGTATGGAAGAAATTTGCCAGCTTTTCATTGAAACAAACATTTTATCATATCCACAACTCGATTATGTGGAAAAACATTGGCCCTTCATTCATTTTTCGAGTTTTTTATAAAATGCTCAACTTTGGTATTGTAAACCAACCCACTTGTTGATTTTGTGTTTACTAATTTTGATGTTTTAGGAATTCAGGAAAAACAAGGGTTCTATAGATTTTTTCCATTTAACCCTACCTCTTTAGTTATACCATGAACACTTTTATTATTACTCTGAGCAAACTTATCTGATAGTTACTATGTAACGCGTTAGAATGGAGTTTGCTGAATGAGCGAATTCTTTAAATTTTCTTCCACTTAGCTGCTCGGTATGAGAAGCGCGAAAGTCGTCTAGACATAGTTGCATTTGATCACTTAATTTGTAATTCAATTCAGGGTTGCATTTTCTTAAACTAGGTTCACATTAATGTTTAAATTAGTATATTCGTTTACATATGAATTCAGTGTTTTATCTTAACATACTTAATAAAATATTCACAAAATATACAATGGACCGTTTCAGTCTCCCCCTCGGATGCTGAAGACGTCCCGACGAAGCATCCGTAATAAACTGGACTATCTGTTAGGAGGGAACGGCTGCTTCGGTTGGATATCCCCCTGGAGTAAAGGTGGGTAATGCAGATACAATCCTCTAAATGAAAAGAATAGAATTTAAAATAAAATATATGTTTGAATCAAAGAAATATATTTTTCCAGCTCATATCAACTAAGTTTGCATGTCTTTTGGTTGAAACTTCCTTTAAAATCAGCAAACAAAATGTATGAAAATATGAACAATGTTGGTGTCGTATTAACGGGTTAAATCGAATACGTAAATATGAGAGCGAACAAACTTATTAAAGTACTGGTATGAACATGGCATTAACCATTAAGCGGGGTACACAGGATCGCTTTTGACTGTCAGTTTTGCTCAAATAATGGGTTGCGGATCTTCTTTTCAAATGTATGTTTTATATGTTTCTACACACTTTTCATTAATATTTTCACTTAATTCTGAAAATATTGGTATTTTCAATACATGTTTTAATTGTTTCTGGGCCTGTTTATGTATGTCGATAAGAAAACTAATGCGGAAGAAAAAATACCAAATTTGAGTGTGTATTTCAAATTTGTTTTTTGTTTTGAAGCAAACGCAAATTAAATAATATTTCAAAAACTAAAGTTTGGGTGTCTTTCATGCGCACACATTTTCGTTTCGAAATACATAAACTGGGGGTCTGTTTTCAAAATTGAGGAGAGAGAGACATGTCAAAACAATATTTGTGTATACAGACTTTTTACGCGATTTTGAACTAATGGGCAAGAAATGTGTGTGGAATTAAGTATGAAATTCAACCTTCTTCCTTCTGCACATATACATATAAACAGCTTACTTCATTAATTTTCATTCATCTTTTTCTTTTTTCTGAAAATGTTTGTGTTTTCTATAAATTTTAAAATTTTGAATTTATACGTGTCATAATTTATTTTTTCGATAAATTCTCTCATTTGTTAGGGATGGGACATATTTATTCGTCGTTCGGAGAGTATTTCTACTCGAACAACGTACTCGAATCGTCGTTCGTTCTCAGAATTTTGTATGGGGAAATAAATAATTTGTTCGTAATTATGGGTCGAACAACGAATAGAGAACGAACGACGCACAGTGTTGCCGCTTCCATACAAAAGTGGACAAAAATAGAAGGAGTTGACCTAGGCTGATGAATTTTTGCACAAGTACTTATAAGGGCATAGGAATGAAAAATTTCAACTTTGGTCCACATCGGTTCAGATTTGGATATAGTCCCCATATATATCTTTCCCCGATTTTGCTAAAAATCGGTCAATTTTGATCGAATAGCCTTCAAATTTAATATGTAATATTTTCTTGGGCCCATGAGTAGCTCTACCGATTCTCACAAAAATCGCATCAGATTTGGATATAGCCCCCATATATATCTTTCCCCGATTTTGCTATAACTCGGTCAATTTAATCGAATAGCCTTCAAATTGTATATGTGATATTTTCTTGCGCCCCCGAGTAGTTTTACCGATTTTCGTAAAAATCGGTTCAGATTTGGATATAGCTCCCATATATATCTTTCCCCGATTTTGCTATAAATCGCTCAATTTTTCATGGTATGTTTCCTCAGGCCACTGTTCAGTTTCACCGATTTTGATTTGATTTCGCAAAAATCGGTACAGATTAGGATATAGGCTCTATATATATCTTTCACCGATTTTGCTATAAATCGATCAATTTTTTAAACATAGCCTTCAAATTTAACATGGGATGTTTTCTTAAGGCCTTTTTCAGTTTCACCGATTTTGACAAAAATCGGTTTAGATTTGGATATAGCTCACATATGTATATATTTTCACAAAACACGCAATGTATGTGAGATATTGATTAAATAAGAAAATATGACGTAATTGTCCGTACTTGAGTGACATCGGGCGAAATTATATATCGAAGCCATGTTCAAACCTGAACCGATATGGACCAAAGTTGATTTTTTTCATTCCTGTGCCCTCATAAGTGCTTGTGCAAACATTCATCGACCTAGGTCAAAGGTAAAACTGAAGAGGGGCCTGAGGAGCATCCCATGTTAAATTTGAAGGCTATTCATCAAAAATTGAGCGATTTATAGCAAAATCGTGGGAAGATATATATGGGGGCTATATCCAAATCTGAACCGATTTTTACGAAAATCGGTGAAACTATTCAGTGGCCTAATAAATATCGCACATAAAATTTGAAGGCTATTCAATTAAAATTGACCGAGTTACAACAAAATCGGTGATAGATATATATGGGGGCTATATCCAAATCTGAACCGATTTTTGGGGGCCTAAGAAATTTGAAGGTTAAATTTGAAAGCTATCCGATCAAAATTGAACAAGTTGTAGCTAAATCGGGAAAAGATATATATGGGGGTTATATAAAATCAGAATCGATATATCTCAGAAGGTTGCAGGGATGGGCAGAAAGTTTTTGCACATTTTTATTTGGAAGAGATGTCCAATTAACGGAAAACAAGAGCCGAGGTGGCAATCAAAAGATCTGCTCTACTAAACAATAAGAATTTGATTTTTTTATCAAATTTAAATTTTGATTTCTTGATAACGGTACATTGCCCCTGTGCAGTTAATGTCAACTTGTTGTACTAAAATTTTATAGTTATAGCCCACCCATCAAATTCCCATTCAAAACTTTTACTTTTATCAACAAACTTTTCAGAAAATGTTATTTTAAAAATTGTCTAATTTTCATATGATTACCGCTTTAGATTACCTGGGAAATATTTTTCATATTTCAAGGGCTATAACTTCATTATGGATGCACATATCGACAAAATTCTTTCAGATTCGTTGTATGGGATGTGTTTACTGTAAGAATAAATCATAAACATATGTAAAAGTTAACATCACATTTTTTGATTTTTGTCCACGAGGCAACACTGTGCGACGTACCGTGAAAACGACACATTAGACCATAGCCGACCAAGAAGAGCGAGCGCTTAAATTGTTTATGTGTGGGTAAAATAACACTGACAGAACAGGGTGATGATTTTCATATTGAGTGTGAAATGAAAAAATATATTGTTGGCGAGTTCGCTTTGTATGACTTAAATTAAAAATAATCTAAATAACTTCATAATTTGAAGAGTATTTTTCTTCATATGTTAATTTTTTTTGATCGAAAAAACAAATTGTATATAAAAATGATTTTTAAGACTTTCTAATACCCTAGACAGACGGCAGCGTTAATTTGCATTAACTGGCTTAATTCAAATTAATTCGTGCATTATCCATATTCTTAATGCACAAAATCAAAGGAAATTTAAACTGAATTTAGCAATTTCAATATGGCAATGCTGTTGAAAATCAATTGTCTTTTGTCAAACGTCCATGTTTAAGAGAATAAAAAAGGAAAGCAAATCAGCAATTTTCGCTTTTCTTTAAAATAAGTAGTGGTCTTTCGCGAGTAGAAAGTAGATTTGTGGTAGATGGTAGAAAGTGTATTTGTTTCGCATATTTTGGCGAACTTTTGTAAAGCTTTATGAAATGGTCTGCTGGGTACAAACAAACAACACAAACAGCTGTTTCATAAATGCAGAAACTATCGTCTGTCAGGATGAAAAATTAATTCAAATTATGAAATTTTTAATGCAAATTAACTCTGCCGTCTGTCTAGGGTATAAGCATAAAAAAACATTTTTTCTATGAATTTCCCTATTGACTCGGTGCGGCGGACTATTGTGGACTGAGATAAAGGCACCTCTTTGAAAATGTCTTCCATTTTTCTACCAGTGTCTCCAAAAAGGGAAATACTGACATAAAAACATTTCTTGGCCAATTCCAAAGCAATCTTATATGAGGCCTTGATTGTGGCATTATCTTAATTGCCTTTATCTTTTATAGTATTAAGACTCCTATTATTATTTGTTAAATTATCTTTAAGCTGTCATATTATTTTTTTGCTCTTTTCCCGTCATTAAATGATATTTTGTATGCGTATTATAATGACGCCTAAGGTAAGACGGATGTACATTTTTTTATTGTTGCATTGAAGACGTCATTAAAAATATCAATACAAAACAAAAAATCATTATCAAATTCTTCCCTCCACATATTTTCTGTACAACTGCAAAATCTTTTCAGTGTACCAAAAAAAAAAAAAATAAATAAAGCGGCATCAACCTGCTTGCATGACATTCAGTACAAGACTGAAGTAAAAAAATCAAAACATTTGCTCTCTTAGTTTGCGTTCGGGTCGCGTGTGTGTGATTTGCCGAAAAACTTCGTAACCTTAACAATATTAACGAACGGGTTTGCATTAGACCCCTCACAGTAGAGCTGGCAAAAAATCGATGGCACTATCGATTATTTTTAAGAGCTGGCAAAAAATCGATGGCACTATCGATTATTTTTAAGAATTCAATATCGGTAGATAGTTTTGTCTATCTATATTATCGGATTAAAACCCCCTAACGAAAAATTTCTTGAAATAAATAGAAATTTTGCGGCATTTTCGTTTCGTGGGTGGGATAAAATTAGTCCGTAGCAATACGTATAAATTTTTCGGAAAAGTAAAACATATTTTTACATTGCTTTATTTAACTTGCTTTGGTGTCCGTTTAGTTCAAATCTAGTAACTCATTTTCAACAGAGTTGCAGTTAACCAATCGAACTGAAACTTTGCACACTTTTCAGATTTGGATGACAATACATTAATATGAAACCAAAACTAATATGGGTCCACCTTTTCCTATAGCCCCTAATATAGCAGCACCACCCGATTAGTTCAAATCTAGTAACTCATTTTTAACACAATTGCTGTCGACCAATGGAAATTTGGATGACAATACAAGAATATGAAACAAAAACCAATATGGGTCCATTTATTCCTATAGCCTCCATATAGCGGTACCACCTGATTTAAAAGTATTTTAAGAATTTTATCTTAACTTTTAAGGCCGAATTGGCTGTAATTTGGCATTTGGGGTTCCCATTGCACAGAAGCTTCCCCAGCAAAAATTGTGGACATAAGTCCAGGTTTTATTATAGCCTCCATATAGCGGTACCACTCGACTTCAGGTGTTTTAAGGATTTTATCTTCATTTTCAAACCGAATTGGCTGAAACTTTGCATTTGGAGTTCCCACCAAAAATTATGGTTCCAGGTTTCGGTATAGCCCTTATATAACGGTGCCACACGATTTCAGGCATTTTAAAGTTTTTATCTACATTTTCGGCCTAAATTGGCAACAATTTTGCTATAAGAATCTCAGTGGCAAAAAAATTTAATTACTGAGAAGTTAAATTGGCGTTTACACAAGACAGACTGTCTGCAAATACAACTCTGATTTACTAATGCATACAAACATGTGGCTAGTTGCCTCGGCACTGTCTGGTAATTTTCGTAGACAGCATGGCACAATCATCCAGGTAGCCGCATCTGTCCAGCTGATGTACTGCAAGCTGTCAAAAAAGTTGTTGTAATTGAAAACACAAAATTAAAAAACAAAAATTTGACGAAAAATTTTGCATTTTTGGTGGGTTTTTGTAATGATTCGTTTATTAATATCTGCCTAATAAAATTTTGTTCAAAAAATTATGTGAATCGCTTTATTTTTGAAAAACATATTTGACATTTCACAGTACTGAATTGGTTTTTGTTGTAGTTGTTGGCTGATGCATCTACCTGGTAATTGTGCCATGGTAGACAGTAAACATGGACATTATTGAACAAATGAAAACAAAACTATTTCAAATAACAAAAAAGACAACAAGGGCAGGATTCTTGTTCTTTGAAAATTTGAAATGAAAAATATTTTCTTTATAAATTTTTTCAATTGAAATTTATTTCCTTTATAAAAGTTTTCGTTTCAAATTTTCATAGAACAAGAATTGAGCCCCAGGACTGGGATGCAAAAAACAAAACAAAATATGTGAACAGAAAACAAAAAGAAATCGACGACTTTCTTTCATAATTTTCAAACTGTTTTTACAGTTGTCTGGACACACAGGCAAGTTTTGGGTTTTTTTGCAATCAATACATGAAGTTAACTGTCAGCTGTCAAAAAAGTTGTTGTAATTGAAAACACAAAATTAAAAAACAAAAATTTGACGAAAAATTTTGCATTTTTGGTGGGTTTTTGTAATGATTCGTTTATTAATATCTGCCTAATAAAATTTTGTTGAAAAAATTATGTGAATCGCTTTATTTTTGAAAAACATATTTGACATTTCACAGTACTGAATTGGTTTTTGTTGTAGTTGTTGGCTGATGCATCTACCTGGTAATTGTGCCATGGTAGACAGTAAACATGGACATTATTGAACAAATGAAAACAAAACTATTTCAAATAACAAAAAAGACAACAAGGGCAGGATTCTTGTTCTTTGAAAATTTGAAATGAAAAATATTTTCTTTATAAATTTTTTCAATTGAAATTTATTTCCTTTATAAAAGTTTTCGTTTCAAATTTTCATAGAACAAGAATTGAGCCCCAGGACTGGGATGCAAAAAACAAAACAAAATATGTGAACAGAAAACAAAAAGAAATCGACGACTTTCTTTCATAATTTTCAAACTGTTTTTACAGTTGTCTGGACACACAGGCAAGTTTTGGGTTTTTTTGCAATCAATACATGAAGTCAACTGTCAGCTGTCAAAAAAGTTGTTGTAATTGAAAACACAAAATTAAAAAACAAAAATTTGACGAAAAATTTTGCATTTTTGGTGGGTTTTTGTAATGATTCGTTTATTAATATCTGCCTAATAAAATTTTGTTGAAAAAATTATGTGAATCGCTTTATTTTTGAAAAACATATTTGACATTTCACAGTACTGAATTGGTTTTTGTTGTAGTTGTTGGCTGATGCATCTACCTGGTAATTGTGCCATGGTAGACAGTAAACATGGACATTATTGAACAAATGAAAACAAAACTATTTCAAATAACAAAAAAGACAACAAGGGCAGGATTCTTGTTCTTTGAAAATTTGAAATGAAAAATATTTTCTTTATAAATTTTTTCAATTGAAATTTATTTCCTTTATAAAAGTTTTCGTTTCAAATTTTCATAGAACAAGAATTGAGCCCCAGGACTGGGATGCAAAAAACAAAACAAAATATGTGAACAGAAAACAAAAAGAAATCGACGACTTTCTTTCAAAATTTTCAAACTGTTTTTACAGTTGTCTGGACACACAGGCAAGTTTTGGGTTTTTTTGCAATCAATACATGAAGTCAACTGTCCTGTTTAGAAGGATCGTTTCTAGTCAGAGTTGCACGGGTATATAATATGTTGCCTTTTAATCATTCGTTGTATATTTTTCGAAATGAGCTTTTAGAGTACTTTGTGTCAAATTACACTTGGTGTTTTGTATCCATATATACCTTTAGAAAATGAATGACAACTTCAAAGCCCTCTACGATCTCAAAATTATCAGTCCCACTGTATTTTCTGGGGTTTTATAAAGTAACAAACTCAAAGAAATCTGCGAGGGTCAGCTTAAACACGTTATACGCGAAGTCTGACCTTAAATAACGGCAATTAATCCACAAATATTTTCCTATTTTGTCTAAAAGGTATCATGGACAACCAAAGACATTCGATAAAGCAATAAAATGTAAAATTTGTATTGCTTATTCTATAAATTTTAGGGTAATCTCTATATTTCATTGGGGTGTATGTACACTTTTTCCCTATTATTTTTTTAATTTTTATAGAATTTACCGTTATTCGTATTATGGAATATATTTTTGTTGTATTTAATTGTGTTCATTAGGGATATGAAATAGAATTATGTACTTGGAGTTTTATAAAAATGTTTCCTTACCTTTAGAACTCGAGATTTGTAGTGTGTATGTAGACTTTTTTGGTTGACTGTACATATGTATGTATCATGGCACAATTACCCAGGTAGTGGCATCGTAAAATTTTGAATATGTTATGTCAAAACTTCCTTTATGTTGTTGGGGAAATTACAACAAAAATAATTTTTTTATAAAGGGATTTGACTTTTCATATTCGATCAGCTGGTGTGATACCACTACCTGGTAGTTCTGCCATGGTATGTATGTATGCCGATATCACTTTGACGCATTGACATTTTTGTACGGTTCACGTATAAAATTTAGATTTGTAAAAAGTGATAGTCGATGCATAAAACATACCGTGTAGAAGCCGCTTTAGTTGTGTTAAGCGGGGTACACACGATTAGTTTTGCTCAAATAATCGGTTGCTTGCCGGTGTGGCCGTTCACTTTTGTCAGTCATCAGGCAACGACAAAATATTTCCGAAAAATCGACAGTCAAAACTGATCGGGTGTACCCCGCTTTACAGAACCTGCAAAATAGAGCTATTTTTACAATTTATGGTAAAAAAGCATTCCCGAACACAGTAGCCACAGTTGGTACGTAACATTCTACCAAAATTGGTAACTTTTTGTACCCTACTCCACAATGTGGGAAGGGTATTATAAGTTTGTTTTGTTAAAAATTCATGTAACACCGCGAAATATTCGTCGTAGACCCCCAATGTGGTATACCATTTTTCATATCTCGACGAGATAAAGCCCGTGTGTCCGTCTGTCCATTATAAATTGTAATCAAACTCCAGGCCGCAATTATGAACCGATCGTCACCGTATGGAGGTCGGTTTCACATCAGGATTGATCGCTATTTTAATTGGTGATGATCGTGAAATATTTAGTGGGTGAAATGGACCAAAAACTAAATTTTTACCCGATTTTGTAGCTGCTCAGTAGGTCGCAATAATAGTCTAATCGACGGGAAATTTTAACTTAGGTTAGAGTTCATGACAAAGAAGAAGCTTGCTATCTCAGAAGATGATCAGATAATATTTAGCAGGTTAAATGGACCAAAACTTTTGTGTGAAAATTGTAAATATTTTTAATGTACCATTTTTGGTCCAGTAAATGATATTTGGAAGAGGAACTCTTGACCTTTTCATTGATGTCTATTATGTTGACGTAGGCGGTCCGATGGCAGAGTTACAGCCTAATGTATAAAGCGATCTCACAATGCGTAGTGTATTATAATCACGAAAATGTCGTAGTTATAGTTCAATTCTACCAAAATTTTGCTCGAGGTAAGATTTTAGGTCAATGAAGATACCAATATTTTTGGATTATGATCGAATGGTGTTTAACGCGTGAAATTGGTCATAATTTTTGTGTGAAAAATATTTAAATATAAAGTTTAGTTCATATTTCAATTTCTGGAGGTACATATACTATTTCTGCCAACTAGCTTATATAGACAAAATTAACTATTGACATTTTACTTTCTGCTTATTGTAATAATGCAGCGGCTTGATAACGGAACTGCTCCCTAATACATAGGTTTTTTGTCGTGTGTTAAAACTTACATTTTTATATCATGCTACGAAATATTCCACGTTTTTATTTAATTTATTTTATTTAAATTTCTGTATAATTTTTAATTTTGCTCAAACATAATGTTATACCTCGAAATTTTGGTGCCTAAAATATAACGATCCTAATATTTCGAGTAAATAACATACAGTGGCTCCAAGCGAAAGTCGTACACCTGAAATTTTTTTAATTGACTTATATCTCCGGCACAAAATGGGATATGAAGAAAGTATTTACGCAGCCTTTTAGTGCATTTAGTCGACAATTTAGAAACATGATATAATAAAATAATCAACCCGTTTACATTGTTGAAAAATTAAATTAGCTAAAATACTAAGAATTTTAGCACCAAGCGAAAGTCGTACAGCAATTATAAAGACAAAGTATTTGTTAAAATAATTAATTCTAGTACATGTTCCTGTTTTTTGTTAAATCCTACGATCGATTTAGCGTAACATCTGCGCTTCTTTACAAATGACAGGGTCCATTCTGGAAACTTGTATCAGGTTAAATGGGAAAGAAGCGTAAAAATGAAATAAAAATTATTTTTATAAAACAACATGAGAAAATTATTTATTTAACTTTACAAAAACAATTTTTTTAGATTCGGCAGATATCGAAAATTAAAACTGCAAAGCTATTCAATACCTTGATGTCTACTAATAAGAAAAAAACCCATATGAAATATTTAAAATAACTAAAATATTAAAAAAACAATATTTTCTTTTGGATAGTTTAATACACGAAGTGCAAAATGAGTTGATTTTTAGTGTCCCGACACTCTAATAGATTGAGAAAAATATTTGGAAGCTTATTTTTCCAATGTGCACTCAGATTTTTACAACATAAATACCTTGTCAATTGGTGATAAAAAAAGTCGTAAAAAAGCTATACATAAATTTATCCAAGAGCGATGTTTAGAATATCAAAACAATAGCGATGAATGCATAAATTTTCTTAAAAGAGTGTAATTTTCATAGATCCAAGAAGTTCTGTCCGAAACCTGACATTACATTGTGAAAAATCCCACAAATTGCTTCATGTCTAATACACGAATAATAGAACATAACGCATCAGTGTATTTGTGGGTGTGTGGGGCTTATCTTTCAGATTTGAATCTTTGTTTTATAATTTTTCTGAAGTCATTGGGAATCAAACTGTGAGATTTTATAATTAAAATGAGTTCTCACTACCTGTCGAATAATGTATTGGTCAAGGTAAGCGTTGTTCTTTCTGCCAAAACTCTGACTTCAAGCATAAAAGCTTATTATTTGCGACCACTGGTATTAAATAATTGTTTCAATAACATTGGTTGGCTGGACTGTAGTCCAAGCTTGAACAATAAATCGTCTATAGTGGTTCTATAAATGGAAAATGTCTCCAGACGACTTATACTTCCAGACATCTTTATAGGAGAGATTTTCCAAACGAACAGCGACATATTTTAAACTTCAGCTGTTCAAAACTGGTCAAAAATATTCTAAATCGATTGCAGAATTCAACTGAAACCAGAAATATGCCGAAGGACGATTCATATTAATAAATATTTTGTCTTTATAATTGCTGTACGACTTTCGCTTGGTGCTAAAATTCTTAGTATTTCAGATATTTTAATTTTATAACAATGTAAACGGGTTGATTATTTTATTATATCGTGTTTCTAAATTGTCGACTAAATACACTATAAAGCTGCGTAAATACTTTCTTCATATCCCTTTTTGTATCGGAGATATAAGTCAATTAAAAAAATGTCATTAGGTGTACGACTTTCGCTTGGAGCCACTGTATATTAGATATATAAACTATAATGATTACGACTGTCACACACAGATACAACAACTCATTCGTAAATTCTTAGTCCTGAATTTGGAAAAAAAGGTCATTTCATTTCTTATTGTGTATCATGTCCTACACTACCTACACCACAATGTGTCGAGGGCATTATGTTTGTTTTACAAAAAAAAAAAAAAAAAAAAAAAAAACAAGTAAGAACGGCGTTAAGTTCGGCCGGGCCGAACTTGTTATACCCTCCACCACAAGTTGTATTGAAGTAAAATGGAATAATTAGTTTCCTTTCGTGTATGAAGAAGACTTAATACTAAATTTCAGCAATTTCGGTAAAACAATGTGAGGCATTATTCTATGGGGGCTATTTCAAAACGTCGATCTATACCGACAAATTTCTGACGGAAAGTTTTTAGGCTCAAAGAAGACTAAATACCAAATTTCCTATATTTCGTGGCTAAAACTTAAAAAATACCGAAAATCAAGAAGTACGCTTCTATGGGGATATAGGAAGAAGTGGACCTATACTGATAATACTCTTCTGGAATATTTTATAACTCTTGGACGAAATAACGAATTTCAGCCATTTCGGTTGGATATTGACGTCACAATCTTCAGTATTACGAAAATCGGGAGGTACCGTTCTATGGGGGCTATATCGAAACGTGGACCTATACCGACGAATTTTAGTCAGAAATGGGGTAATATGAAAGCGTGGACCTGTACAGACATATTTCTGGCGAACAGTTTTATATCACATTGAAGACTAAATACCAAATTTCAGCCATTTTGGTGGAATATTGGAGACACAACCTTCAAAATACGAAAAATTGGAAGGTGCATTTCCATGGGGGCTATATAAAGGCGTGGACCTATACCGACAAATTTAAAGGGGAGTTTGAGCACCCCAACGATGTCTAAATACCAAATTTCAGCCATTTCGGTGGAATATTGAGGCCACAACTTTCAAAATACCGAAAATCGGGAGGTACCGTTCTATGGGGGCTATATGGAGGCATGGACCGATACCGACAAAGTTCTGGGGGAAAGTTTTATACCACCAACGTAGACTAAGTACCAAATTTCAGCCATTTCGGTGTGATAATGAATCTAAAACCTTCAAAATACCGAAAATCGGGAGGTACCGTTCTATGGGGGCTATATGAAGATGTGGACCGATACCGACAAAATTCTGGGAGAAGTTTTATACCCCTAAAGAAGACTACGTACCAAATTTCAGCCATTTTGGTAGGATAATGAAGCTAAAACATAAAAATACCGAAAATCATGAAGAACGCTTCTATGGGGATATAGAAAGACGTGGACCTATACTGATAATACTATTCTGGAATATTTTATAACTCTTGGAAGACGAAATAACGAATTTCAGCCATTTCTGTTGGATATTGACGTCACAATCTTCAGTATTACGAAAATCGGGAGGTACCGTTCTATGGGGGCTATATCGAAACGTGGACCTACACCGACGAATTTTAGTCAGAAATGGGGCAATATGAAAGCGTGGGCCTGTACAGACATATTTCTGGCGAACAGTTTTATATAACGTTGAAGACTAAATTCCAAATTTCAGCCATTTTGGTGGAATATTGAAGACACAACCTTCAAAATACGAAAAATCGGGAGGTACCTTTCCATGGGGGCTATATGAAGGCGTGGACCTATACCGACAAATTTAAAGGGAAAGTCTGAGTGCCCCCAACGAAGTCTAAAGACCAAATTTCAGCCATTTCGGTGGAATATTGAGGCCACAACGTTCAAAATACCGAAAATCGGGAGGTACCGTTCTATGGGGGCTATATGAAGGCATGGACCGATACCGACAAAGTTCTGTAGGAAAGTTTTATACTACCAACGTAGACTTAGTACCAAATAATGTGATAATGAATCTAAAACCTTACAAATACCGAAAATCGGGAGGTACCATTCTATGGGGGCTATATGAAGGTGTGGACCGATACCGACAAAATTTTGGGGGAAAGTTTTATACCCCTAAAGAAGACTACGTACAAAATTTCAGCCATTTTGGTAAGATAATGAAGCTAAAACCTTAAAAATACCGAAAACCGGGAGGTACCGTTCTATGGGGGCTATATGAAGGTGTGGACCGATACCGACAAAATTTTGGGGGAAAGTTTTATACCCCTAAAGAAGACTACGTACAAAATTTCAGCCATTTTGGTAGGATAATGAAGCTAAAACCTTAAAAATACCGAAAATCGGGAGGTACCGTTCTATGGGGGCTATATCAAAACGTGGACCGATATATCCCATTTTCAATACCAACCATCCTGCAAGTAATAAAAACTTCTGTACCAAATTTTGACTCTCTATCTTTAAAATTGCGAGCTGTATCTTGATTTCAACAGACAGACAGACGGACATGGTCAAATCGACATAGAATTTTATGCTAATCAATAATATATATACTTTATAGGGTCTCCGACGATTATTTCGATGTGTTACAAACGGAATGACAAATTTTTATTATACCCTCCATATGGTGGAGGGTATAAAAATCATCGTACACCTCGAAATATTGGTTCCAGACACACCGATCTTCATATAATTTGCGTAAAATACATAATTTTTCTCTTGGACCTTCTAGTACTGACAATGTACAAAATGCTATGAATATGACCGGATAGCAGCAACAAGTCGCAGTGCGCAGATATATTATATAGGGTATCACATGGTATAGGGTGTCACTTTTGACCCCATCAACGTAAATTATGTGGTCGGTCTTGTATACAAATGATGTCAATAATGTGGTCCGTATGGTATAGAGTCAATATTTTCCTATATTGATCACAATTGTCACCAATATATTGATCACATACCATCTGAAATTTAATTTAATGTACACACAATTATTTATATGTTGCATGTATCTTAACCTGTATAAGGATCTCCTTTTTTCCAATATACTTTCACGAAAAAGTATCCTTGTTTAAAAAAAAATATTCTTTTCCGCCAAAATATCATGCAAAAGTAGTGGAGTAGGGTATCAGATAGTCGGCCCCGTCCGACTATAGTCTTTACTTACTTGTTTACCCTGGTATTAAATAAAAAAAAAAAATAAAATAATGTGAAAATAAAAGACACTTGAGACTATTGACTGTAACATTAGAGGTTTATCTGGTTACCCTAAAATTTGTACCAATTTTTGCTGGACGTCATCTGTAAACACAAAAGTCCAGCAAAAGAGAGCGATTCGAGAGAGACATTTTGGCAGTTCTTTTACTGAGAGTTTGCAAATTCTTGCTGGACAAATTTCTTCTAGCAAGCACTTGCAAGTCTTCTTATTACTGCAAACAATAAATCAGCTGTTTTAAATTATTCTGTGATTTATGTTTGTGCAAATTGAAAACAATTTTATTGTAGAAATAAGCAAGTCAAATGTTTTGTTTTTTATGAAACAAGTTGCAAAATGGAAAATTTATTTTTTGCTTGTTTGGTTCCTTTAATGACGGATTGTTCTGTTTTGGCAAATCAGCTGATTGCTTGCAGGTTTTTGTAGGAAAGGCATCTGTTTACTTTTTACATTTTTCTTGCAAAAGAGAATAAAAACTTGTTACTCTCGGAGAAAGTTTTTGGTGGACAATTCTTGCTGGGAAAGTAACAAGACAGACCTATTGATGTGCTTGTCTTTGATTCGAATTGTAAAAAATCGATCTGTTATTCTGTTCATAACTTGGTAAAGTCCAGTGTAAGAAGGTTGTAATGGTTCGTACTGCGTCTGTTCGTAGGAATGCATGTGTAGAGATGGACAGTGGGTAAATACCCGGTAAATAGGATAAATACCGGGTAAAGACCCATTTGTGGGTATTTATTTGGGTATTTACTATATCGAATCGCCAATACAACATCTTACACCCTATTTCTGGGTTTAGGTTGTGAAATCGTTTCAAAATGGATAGTTTTACAATACTTTAAACGAGTGGGTAAATACTTGGGTAAATACCCGAGTATTTACCCAAATGTTGGGTAAAAACTCTTTAACTGCCGAACCACTTGACCCAGCCTGACGAAATTTGACTCAAATCTTACCTATATCAAGAGAACGTCTAGTACTGAAAATGGGGTCTCTGGGTCCATGTTTTCATATAGCCCCCATATAACCGTACCTCCCAATTTAAGGTATTTTTCACCTATTAGCTGCATTTTACAACCAAATTGGCTGAATTTGGCACAGTGAGTCCTAAATGAGTATAAAATATCCTTGCAAACATTTGTCAACGTAGGTCCACGTTTTCTTATAGCTCCCATATAAGGGTACCCCGATTTCGAGTATTTACCTAAATATAGGGTAAAAACTCTTTATCTGCCGAACCACTTGACGTAGGCTGACAAAATTTGGCTCAAATCTTTCTTTTATCAATAGTATTAAAGGCATTGAAAATGGAGTCAATGGGTCCATGTTTTGAGATAGCCCCCATATAGCCGTAACTCCCGATTTAAGGCATTTTTCATCTATTAGCCACATTTTACAACCAAATTGGCTGTAATTTGACACAGTGAGCCCTTAATGAGTATAAAATATACTTGCAAACATTTGTCAACGTAGGTCTACGTTTTCTTATAGCCCCCATATAAGGGTACCCCGATTTCGAGTATTTACCCAAATATAGGGTAAAAACTCTTTATCTGCCGAACCACTTGACGTAGGCTGACAAAATTTGGCTCAAAACTTTCTTATATCAATAGTATTAAAGTTATTGAAAATGGAGTCCTTGGGTCCATGTTTTGGTATAGCCTCCATATAGCCGTACCTCACGATTTAATGTATTTTTCATCTGTTAGCCACATTTTACAACCAAATTGGCCGTAATTTGGCACAATGAGTCCTCAAGAAGTATAATATATCCTTGAACATATTTGTCAACGTAGGTCCACGTTTTCCTGTAGCCCCCATATAAGGTACCCCGATTTCGAGTATTTACCCAAAAGTGGGTAAAAACTTTTTAACTGTCGAACCACTTGAAGTTGGCTATTTCATACCGCTTTAAACTTGGTGAACATACATTGACGACAGTTGAAACTATTCGTGATCTTGGGGTTGTTTTCGATTCAGCCATGTCGTTTATGCCTCATATCGATTACATGCTTCCGAAAGCTTATAAAATGTTAGCATTTATTAAGAGAAATTGTAATGACTTTACTGATCCTTGCACTCTAAAAGTTATTTACACAGCTTTTGTGAGATCTAGAGTTGAATATGCTTCAATTATTTGGGATCCACATGGTATATCCCATACCTCCCGCGTAGAAAGAATTCAACGATTACACTGCTCAACACGACTTTTGTTTCAACCGAAGTTGCGGTTGTTTCTAGATGAAATCGGCGAGATATTTTCAAATCCGGCCCCGGTTTTTGTCCATCAGCTCTTGTTTTTGAGATATAGCCCAAAATCGGTTTTTACGAGTTTAACCCAGACTTTCGTTATTTTCGGATACAAACAAATATTTTTTGTGGGTTTTTCGACATTAATCTATTAAGGAGATGTTGTACGCTCGATACAAATCATTTTTGAAATAGTTATGGTGAGTATATATCAAAAAAATATAGAAAATATACGACGGACCTTGTAGAAATTGCATATTTTGAGTACTTTAAGCTGTAGTTACGTCATCGGGGGAAGTCATAGGATCTTCATATGGCAATGCGGATATGCTTAGGGTGTCTACTATATAGTCCAGTATTCAAATATATAATACAAAGTTCATAGCCCCCATGATTTGGCCATAACCTAAAAATCGCAATGAAGACTGCTAAAGGGAATTAATTTACCAGTGATATCATTACCACATAAGCCATTTACTTTTCAATGGCAGTCTTCATGATGGTTTTTAGGTTATGGCGGAATCATGGGCGCTATGAACTTTATATTATACATTTGAATACTGGATTATATAGTAGACACCCTAAGCATATCCGGAGTACCATATGAAGATCCTATGACTTCCCCTGATGACGTAATTACAGCTTAAAGTACTCAAAATATGAAATTTTTACAAGGTCCGTCGTATATTCTCTATATGTTTTGATATATACTCACCATAATTATTTCAAAAATGATTTGTATCGAGCGTACAACATCTCCTTAATATATAAATGTCGAAAAACCCACAAAAAATATTTGTTTGTATCCGAAAATAACGAAAGTCTGGGTAAAACTCGTAAAAACCGATTTTGAGCTATATCTCAAAAACAAGAGCTGATGGAGAAAACCCGGGACCGGCTTTGAAAATAACTCGCCGATTTCATCTAGAAACAACTGCAACTTCGTCTGAAACATTCAACTTTTTCAATTTTGTTGAGCAGTGTTATTTGTTAAACATGCTTTGAAATCTTTTCCTTCCATTTGCCATTCCACATACATTTCTAAGTGTTTGTTTTTGGGATTACAAACTCTTGAGCATCGTAGAAAAATTAATTCGGCGCTCTTTGTTTTTGATTTGATTAATGATTCAATTGATTCTCCAGAATTTATATCGCGTATACCGCTTTATGTACCACCTAGGCAAATGAGATATACCGATGTGTTTAACGTTTGCCTACACCGCGTTAACTATGCTAATCATAGCCCATTAACACGGGCTTTTTGTTTTATCAATTCCATTAACATGAAATACCAAAAGAAATTTAACCAGTGTATAGAATTCAGCATTTCAAAAGATAATTTTAAATTATATTTTTTAACTAAATTTGATTAAAAATATGTTTTTCTTTTTTTTGTAAATATTTATATTCTTTAAATCATAGTCAGTAAGGAAATTATGTTCCATAGACCGAAATAAATAAATAAATAAACAAAGTTTGGCTCAAAACTTTCTTATATAAATAGTATTAAAGGTATTGAAAATGAAGTCCCTGGGTCCACGTTTTCAGAAACCCGTACCTCCCGATTTCAGAAACCCATATTGGGGCTACAAGAAAACGTGGACCTACGTCGAAAATTTTTTGCAAGGATATTTTATACATATTGGGAACTCATTGTACCAAATTACAGTCAGTATGATTGTAAAATGTGGCTAATAGGTAAAAAATACCTTAAATCGGTAGGTACGGCTATTTGGGACTATATCAAAACATCGACCCAGGGACTCCATTTTCAATACCTTTAATACTATTGATATATGAAAGTTTTGAGCCAAATTTTGTCAGCCAACGTCAAGTGGTTCGACAGTTAAAGAGTTTTTACCCACTTTTGGGTAAATACTCGAAATCGGGGTACCCTTATATGGGGGCTACAGGAAAACGTGGACCAACGTTGACAAATATGTGCAAGGATATATTATACTCCTTGAGGACTCACTGTGCCAAATTACAGCCAATTTGGTTGTAAAATGTGGCTAATAGACGAAAAATAACTTAAATCGGGTGGTACGGCTATATGGGGGCTATACCCAAACATGGACCCAGGGACTCCATTTTCAATACCTTTAATACTACTGATATAAGAAAGTTTTGAGCCAAATTTTGACAGCCTACGTCAAGTGGTTCGGCAGAAAAAGTGTAAATATTCGAAATCGGGGTACCCTTATATGGGATCTACAAGAAAACGTAGACCTACGTTGACAAATGTTTGCAAGTATATTTTATACTCATTGAGGACTCACTGTGCCAAATTACAGCCAATTTGGTTGTAAAATGTGGCTAATAGATGAAAAATGCCTTAAATCAGGAGTTACGGCTATATGGGGGCTATATCAAAACATGGACTCATTGACTCCATTTTCAATGCCTTTAATACTATTTATATAAGAAAGTTTTTTGCCAAATTTCGTCAGCCTACGTCAAGTGGTTCGACAGTTAAAGAGTTTTTACCCAACATTTGGGTAAATACTCGGGTATTTACCCAAGTATTTACCCACTTTCTTAAAGATTGTAAAACTGTCCATTTTGAAACGATTTCACACCCTATGTCCAAGAATTGGGTGTAAGATGTTGTATTGGCGATTCAATATAGTAAATACCCACAAATACCCACCGTGTGGGTATTTACCGGGTAAATACCAACTCTATGCATGTGAATAGGTATCGATGTCTTTCAGTTTGAACATTTTACTCTTGGTGTGATGTGCAGTTGGGGTTGGACGTAGCATGAAATGTTCCTGAAGTATTTGAATAAATTCTGAAGAACCAACTCGTTGATTGTTGTCTTCATAAAATTCGTTTGGAAGTCGCAACTGACCACCGTAGAGAAAATCTGGAGAAGCTCGGAGGTCTTATTTAAATGCAGGACGGAGTCCAAGAATTACTGTTGTTAATATGTTCGGATACTTTTGGATGACACATTAACGCTGCCTTGAAAGTTTGATGTCGCCTCTCAACCATGCCATTAGATTGAGTGTGGTACGCTGTTCTACGGGCTCGTTTAGCCTGTGAATGCTGCTAAGGATTTTAAAAGAAATGATTCAAATTTATTGCCTTGTTCTGTTGTAATTGTTTTTGGGCAACCAAATCTAGAAAAACCCAAAATGCATGCATAACTGTTTGAGCGGACATGTTTTTGAGCGGAACATCTTCAGGCCATTTGGAAAATCGGTCAAACATTGTAAAAGTTAATTTAGACTACGCTGGATTTAGCAATTATCTGGCTTTATTTGACATATGTTGTATGAAAATGACAACTTAAATCCACTGGATTTGCTACACTGGTGTGCGAAATAATAGATCCACAGAAGTTACAACACATTAAACGTTTCTAAATCACTTCTGAAAAGTGTTTTATGGCGAAAATTACATTTTAATAATGGAACATTATCCCATAAATAAAATGCAGTCAACATTTGTCCAACTTGGGAGTTGACCTTGTATTAGGCAGGGCAGAGCCTGTAAAGAGCTGTGCGAAATAATAGAGCCACTTTAGGTAAATAAGACAATTTCTTAAGGAAATTTATACATGACCGTCAAAATCATAGGGAAAATTTTAGTTTTTTCTTCCTAACATTATTTTCCTGAATGAACCTGCACCAAAAATTACAATTGTAATTCCCCTTCTAGAGTTAATGGGGCTGAAAACCCATATGGACCCAGAATCAAAGATAATGCCCCATAAAGACATCCAATATATTGCAAATATCAATAATGTTTGTGATAATGAAGAAAATGTGCTAAACTAATTTCAAAAATAAGAAAACATCAAAAACCGTTCGAATAAAGTTAATATTTTTATGATTTTAGAGCAAAAAATGGGAGGTCCTGTAAGGTATACTCGTATTACGCTTTGTAGCTCCTCTGATCCAGTAAACGAGTAAATAATGGATTATTATCAACTCTAACAGATCTTAGGTGTTATTTAAGAACAGCCTAAAACATATCATGGGTACAGAAATCACGAATCTTAAACATAAAGACAGAGTATGTTTATAACAGTTCACGAAGAATATCCATCTATGGCTACCTCCTTTATTGCTGAGTATTTCAGGCCTTATAAAACATCGACGTTAGCTTTATTAAATGTCCCGGCTACCAGTGGTGAATGAAAATGATATTCGAAGCTGTCCGTTCAAATTAAATAAATTGTATACCTCCTGTCAAGGAAAATGTTCAGACATAGGCCAACCCACGCGTTCATCTACGATCACGTGTAAACATATTCTGTCTTTATGTTAAGGATTCGTGATTTCTGTACCCATAAATTGTTGTAGACTGTTCTTAAATAACATCTTAAATCTGTTAGAGTTGATAGCAATCCATTATTTGCTCGTTTATTGGAGCAGAGGAGCTACAAAGGGTAATATTCCTTACAGGACCTCCCATTTTTTGATCTAAAATCATAAGAATATCAACTTTTTTCGACGGGTTTTTGATATTTTCTTATTTTTGATAGTAGTTTAGCACATTTTCTTCACAATCACAAATATTATTGATATTTGCAATATATTGGATGTCTTTATGGGGCATTATCTTTGATTCTGGGTCCAAATGGGTTTTCAGCCCCATTAATTCTAGAAGGGGTATTACAATTTTAATTTTTGGTGCAGGTTCATTCAGGAAAATAATGTTAGGAAGGAAAACTAAAAATTTTCCCTATGATTTTGACGGTCAAGTTTAAATTTCCTTAAGAAATTGTCTTGTTTACCTAAAGTGGCTCTATTATTTCGCACAGCTCTTTACAGGCTCTGCCCAGCCTAATACAAGGTCAACCCCCAAATTGGACAAATGTTAACTGAATTTTATTTATGGGATAATGTTCCACTATTAAAATGCAATTTGCGCCATAAAACACATTTCATAAGTGATTTAGAAACGTTTAATGCGTTGTAACTTCAGTGGTTCTATTATTTCGCACACCAGTGTAAATCCAGCATAGTCTAAATCAGGCATAAGACAGTATCTGTAGTATTGTTCTGGTGGCATTACAACGACGTTCAGATGTACATGATCAAAACGATTGTTTGGAACGTCGATTTTGTTCGGAGTTAAACAGTTATGTCTGGTAATCTTTGCTTTTTGGCCATTGGCCATGTAAACAATTACGACAAAGATTATGTCTTTTTTCATTTCGGGCCAGATGTATCTTGTTCGTACTTGCTGAAGTGTTGAACGACCGCTGGGGTGTGAAAATTTGTTTGCGCAGTGCGTCTGAAATGGACGTATCCCGTTGATATGTCGCATTATATTGATGTGTTACCACAATGAACTATTTGCAATATCAGAGAATTGTTATCATTGATGATAGATAGACGGCATTGAAATTTCGTTGAGTCGTGAAAATACATCTGCGACGATGTTCTAGGAACCTGAAAGATAAATTATATCTGTAGTAAATTGTGATATAAAATTTTAGTGGTCTGGGATATGCTTTTTCAGGTCATTGAGAAAATTCTGAGCGGTTTTTGATCGGTTTTGATGACGAAATGTCGTGCTTCCAGCATGCGTCGAAAATATTTTACAGCTTTGTAAATGGCCAGCAATTCTTGATCATATCATATTAATGACATCAATACGGTCTGTGGTTGGAGAACAACAATTTGCGTTGATTATGTAGCAAAGAAATCTCACCTCAGATACACCAAAATTGCATTTGTTAGGGTTGATGGTGAGTATGTAGCGTCGTAAAATTTCGAAGACTACACGAAGATGTTCCCGATTTTGGTATGGAGATTCGGACATAATGATGTCATCGATGTAACAAAACACGAAGAACACGTTGTTCATGAAATGTTGAAAAGTTGTGTTGCTTCAGCCATGGGTATTTGATAATATTCTCTTGTAAGGTCAAGAGTTGTAAAAATTTACTTACCGTGAAGATTTTCTGCAAAGTCGTGTATATGGGCAACAGGGTAGCGGTCTGGAATTGTTTGTGAGTTGAGTTTACCAGCCACCTGTTTTCTTAGCGACCATATGAACAGGACTAGCCCAAGCACTCTTTGATGAACGACAAATACCTTGTTCGATGAGATAATCCATTTCGGCTTTAGCTGCTTTTAATTTATCACCTGAAAGACGTCGTGGACGATCAGCAACTGGAGATCCTGTTGTTTCGATGTGTTGTACCGCAATTAATTCATCTGTTGGTTTCCGAAGCGTTGATGTTTTTGTCTTCAAATTCCTTTAGAAGGTCTGTGGAAGGAGATGTGGAATTCAATGTTGAAATTTTAAATTCTTTGATTTGTAAAATTATACCACGATTGGATAGTTTTGTTGTCGATGAGATCAATGAGTAAATCAAAGTAGACTAGAAAATCGGCACCTATTATTGATGTGTGCGCGTCAGCAATCACAAACAACCATTTGAATTCTCGTCGAAATCCGAGGTCGAGTTTAAGTACACACTTTCACTTTGATTTGCAGCCAAAAGTGGAAGTTTGGACGGCTTTAGTTTTTCTTAGACCATAGATGGGGGTACGACTGATATCGAAAACGTAAATTTGTTGATTTGTCGTAGAGTTGTTGATGTTTGACACTGGTGCTGTTGTTGCCGCTGTCGCCAACCGATTTGACTGACGACATCCCAGTTTGTTTTCCGGCTGAAATCGTGAACAATCAAGTTTGCATTTTCTTGCATTGCCACTAAACTTAAGATAAAAGTAGCAAAGGTTCCGTTGATTTGAGTTTTGAACACTTGGTGAACGATTTCGTGTATTCTTACCAATTTGTTGTTGGTAATTGGTTACTTTCTCCGGCAAAAGACATTCGTTGGTCAATTGCATCAACTGGTTGTTGTGACGTAGACAGAGAATTAACACAATTGTTGTTGTTGGCTTCACACATTTTGTCAGCAGTTTTTGGCAATTTTTCCAGGACTTCTTTCTCCCAGGCGCTTAGAAAAAGTCTCATGTTTTTTGACATTTGTACAACAAAGAAACAGTGTTCTGATGATTGCCTCGTTGCCTTTACCTGGAGCATGTTGTTTCATGTGAGCTAAAATTGACTATGGCTTCATACCGTTTGTTTCACCACCTTGTATTCAACGCCTTGTTTTGATTCGGGAGACTCAGCAAATTTTGAAATTATTCTCTCCTTGATTGCTAAATATTGAGTCCGGTGGAGTTGTGATGAGGTCTTCAACTGACAACAATACTTCGCCTTCAAGACGGTCACACACTAGGTCGAACTTGCCATTATCCGATGTCATGTTACACAAGGCAAATGAACGTTCCACTTGTGCTAACCATAAATGCGGTTTCGCTCGTCGAATTTCGCAAGGTGTACGCTCGTTATAGGGAAGTACGACTGCAAAATAAATACCCAAACATGTATTTCTTACATGTATTCTTATTTTCAATAAAAAAATCAAGAAATAATGAAAAAATGTTGGTGCAAATTGTATTTATTTTAACTCAGAGTCTATAAAAATCTCAAAAAATATATTTAATTTTATTTTTATAATCAATCTCAAAATGTTTTTTATCTGAAAGAGCACATCTTTATCTACTTTCTGCTTTACGTAGTTTTGTGCCAACGAACCCCTGTTTTAATTAAAGTGTTTTTCGGTGCCAACTAGATGCTAGCTCGATCGTCATACATCATTGTGGGCTTATTTAGAGCATAAAGATCCTTCATCGATCGAATTTTTTAAACAGAAAAAGTTAAAAAGTCAGTTATTGGGTTAAAAAAAAATAAAAATAAAATCTAAGGCATATTTATTTATAGGCATTTTATGAATTACAACAAATAACAATTTTACAAAAACAGATTTTAATCAAAACGTTAAAATAAAGCATTCAATACTGTTTGTTGTAGGTCATTTTTATCACACGATTAGGATGAAAAGAAATATTTTTTATGGTAGTCAATTTCGAAATTTTAATTTTTTGAATAGGCCCTATTAAATTTTAAAAACCTAAAGGCCTCGACACATAAGAAGCATGTCATTCTTGCTTACGTCATTCTGAAATCGTTTTACTGGGTCGAACTTGTTCTTTAGTCTTTTATCAGATATGACTTCAGCAAGAATACCATGCTTATGTGCCGAGGCCTTAATTTACAAAAATGTACAAATACATCTGATTGTCATTTCTACCTTCTTCAATATACCTTGATAAAATCGATCGATGATGTCCTTGACGCGTTTTATGTTTCTATGCCACATACAAACACAAAAATTATTTCCCTTCCAACCCTCATATCTCAGGCAATTTTGACCGCGTTCGAGTTGAAAATTTTACCACATATTTTATGCTACTTATACTTTAAAATAAGCCATTATTTTTTTCGATTTTCTGAAATTTGCAAATGGTGCTCATCTATTAATACAAAAAAAATTTGAATTTTTGGCAGTTATTCTGCTATTTCGATAAATTTCGATACGTACATACTTTGCTAAAACTTCTTCAACGAAATAGTTTATTATTATGAAAGTATATTGGCTTACTGCGTTAAGCAATATAATTAATAAATAGAGAGTAAAACCAGTTTGTATCATAGCTTTTTGTCGGGTTAACATTCTTTTTGAGAATTTATTGGACGTATGGTTAGGTTATGCCATGTTCATACCAGTACTTTTGTTCGCTCTCACAATTACGTATACGAATTACACTGCACGCCTCTTATTTACCTCTCTGCTTAACTGCCTTTCCCGTTTAACTGCCTCACAATCTGAATCCCGAAAGTTTTTTCATATAAATGAGTTCAAACTGTCCCGCTTAACTACTTTTCTATAAGTACCCAATTCGAATATTTGCCCGTCAAATATTTCCCCAAAAATAACAGTTAATAATGTTTTTCTCGGTTTATTACCCGCACTGGTGTATTTATGAGAAAATCAATTTCGACGACTACGTGAATTGTCATGAAGATGTCCAGTGTTATGTTATGGTGTTATGGTCACTGATGACTAAATTTCTTATTGATTAAATAATATAACTTATATATTTCTAGACTTTTTTACTATATACCGTTTTGTTTTTTGGCGATTATGTTCTAATTGTTGTCATTTTTTGTAAGGCTGAGATGAGATTTTTGTAACTACCCACATGAGGTAGTTATGCGGGATTTTCGTAACTGCCTTTCCCCCATAACTGCCTCAAGTTTTTGGAATTTCATGAAAGGTAGTTAACCGGGGTGCAGTGTAACCAGTTCATACGACATGGTACATACTTCATACCAACATAGTTCATATTTTCATAATTTTTTTTTTGTTTTTTTTTTTTGAAATTTTTGCCTGTAAGGGCGAAGATCATTTTTAATGATTTTTTATTAATTTTCTCGTTTAGAGTTAAGCTTGATGATCGGAAATTATTTGCAAGTGAAAAAGGAAAGCCAAGGACTCGAACCCACATAGTCACCAAATTACGTTACCTGGTTTTATGGGTGGTAAAGCAAATCTTCGGACGTATCGACTATGTAATGGCTTCTCTGTCCTAGAACTTATCGTTTTTCAAATGCAAATGTGTTTTGTACATTTACGCGGATACTTGGCCACAGAAATGTATTTTCTTCATATACTTTTTGTTTGTTGATTTTAATGGAAGTTTCAAACAAAAGACATGCAAAATTAGTTGATATGAACTGGAAAAATAATTTTCTTTCCTTCAAACATCTATTTTATGTTATAATCTTTTCATTCGTCTTTTCTGGTTTTTCTTAAGATTGTGATGTTTTCAACACATTTTTCAAATTTTCTATTTTACAAAATTAACGAGAATTAACATAAATTTTTTCCATGGGCCCTATACACAGAAAAAAAAAACACCCCGAAAATTTTAATTAAAGATCATATTTTTGTCGCATGTTGATAAAATATTACAAACATATTAGGAAATATTTATCAAACATGAAAATGTCACTAGAAAGCGACCGATAAACGATTTCAATCAAATGATTTATTGAAATTTGTTGAAGTTTTTTAAACAATATTTGTTATTATAATGGTTTCCAACGTTTGTCCCATATTCTCGCTCTCAAGAGCGAGAGAAAATAAATTTTTATGTCATAAAGAGATTTTCCGCTACAACAATGCGCGGTGTTTGTGTGTGTCGTTGCTATGTTTATTTCAAAGCATGGGTATGCCATTTTTGCGGCATGGATGGAACGTGTATGTGGTGTTTGGTTTATTTATCTATTCGTGCTCGGGTGAATGCTTGGATGTATACTGAAAGTTTTTATGAACCTAACAAAAGATGGTGCTAAAATAATGGTGCTTATACAATTTATGATTGGAACAAAATTTTGAAATTTAATCCAAAAATCGGAAAAAGGAGAATGGGAATATTTTATTGGACGAAGAAGTAACCGCATGGTATATTTGAAATATGATGTAACTACTTATTACATTTTATTCCAGATGCCCACTATTCGCGGAAGATTTTTAATTTGACAGAAGAATTTGTTTTATTTCACAACCTACGAGAAGCGTTCAACGATGTTCCTGTGTTTTATATTTAAAAGTGTTTTATTTGATTTTTCTGTTTAAACTCAAGTATTACGCTAAATTATTACTTTCGTTATAAATCGTTCCATTCCGTTTTTCTTTCATTAGTTATTTCTTGTACGGTTAATAATTGTGTGTATACGTAGCGTCGGTTGTTGCTTTTGTGTTTGTCATTTTAATACTGTAAACACCCTGTTTACAATAGGTGTCTCCACAATACAATTGTTTACTATTTATCTCTTTCATGTACTAAAGTTATTACATTCCAGTTTGTTCCTTCCTTGACTTTAAAATGACATTGATATTTTTGCACTTCATGCGACCTTATGTCTTCATATTACATTCATTTGAGATTTGAGAATTCAAAGAGTATTGACTAAACGAGTTACAAGTATTAATAAATACTAACCCGAGTTTTATTTAATTGTAGTAGAACCAGTTTAAATACGATTTCAACAGATCAGAAGTGGGATCATAAAGAAAATCCCTATTTATAAAAATATATTTTCTTTATTCTACGCCGAGAAGACAGAAAAAACAATGTCCTAAACCGACAAACCAGATGATGATAATTCCATCCTTGGGGCACCAAACTCAAATTCAACTGGTCTAGGAGCGTCCCATGCTCCCGGCAATACAGGGGCAACAAATGACGATATTTCTGTCACTTTTGATTCAACAAAACCAAATGCTTATCAATGCATTGCGAGTGGAGAGGACTTCCTACCACGTGATGCCCGATTTGAATAACACCATCAAGAAATTTAATGGGAAGAGGTCACCAACAGAAGCGAAGGATTGGCTTATGTCCATTAATGGAGTTGGTAAAATGAATAACTGGCCTGATTCTATTCGTTTACACTGTGCCCGATCGAATTTAGAAGGAGCAGCATTAAATTGGTATTGTGCAGCCGAATTTAGAAGCTGGGCAGATTACAGAAACCTTCGTTGGATAACAATCTACGGCAGAGCTTTGGGATAAAATGTCCCAGAAACACCAAGGTGATAACGAAGATATCACCGACTATTTCTTCGAAAAATGTGACTTACACAACAACTTGGATTAGAATTTGGTGATGCTCGAAAATTCATAATTAAAGGTATTAAATCCATTGAACTACGAAAATTCCTTCTACAGAGACAGCACATCACTTTCAATGCCATAATTAGTAACATCCACGATTATATTGATGCTGGCTGCGCTGAAGGTGACGAAAAAGTAGTTAAAATGCAAACACATAGACTTTCCCAAAAGGAGAAGTCTAATGTTCAGCAGACTTGTAGCAAATGTGGGAAAACGGGGCATTTTGCTCGTTTTTGCAAGATTGAAACGTCAAAGCTTAAATGCTTCCGATGTGAAGGAATTGGTCGCGTGAAAAAGTTTTGCAATGCACCCATAAAATGTTTGAATTGCCATAAAGATGGCCACACTGTGAATACATGTCCAACTCAGGGTAAGGGAAACACACCTAAACCTTCGAATTATGTCCGCTCTACAAACAAAGCCACAGCCGTCACCACTGCCACAACCGCTACAAACATCCATCACAGCGCTAGTAGTAAGTATTTCCAAGAAGTCGTCGTAAATGGAAAAATTGTTAAAGCATACATCGATCCAGGGAGTTCCGTTAATATGATGTCTAAAGCAACTGCGCACGAACTAAATATTAAGTTCGGCGAGCCAAATATTACAGTCAGTATTCAAGGATTTGGACATGGAACCGTAATGCCTATCGGTGTTTTTGAAGCTAATTTAAAAGTCGATCATTCCGCTGCCAACGTTGAAATTTTTGTTGTAAAAGACACCGAATTATCCATTCCATTATTAGTTGGTCAGCCTTTTACCGAAAAGGAGCATATTACCATGGTGAGACGAGGAAAAACATTGCGTTTCTTTGAAGAAAATACCGAAGACCCAGATGATTGTCTTAAAAACATGGAAATACCTGCGTTGCCAAAAACAAATGTCAAACTATGGGTAAAAGAAGCAACAGTTATTCCTCCTAATTATGTTGGAATGATATCCACATACTGCGACTTCCCCCAAACGGTAGATTTATACATAGAGAACAACCAGAACAAATTTGGCGCTCTTATTCCGAATTGCGTTGTGACCAACGAAACAGGTGAGTGTTCTCTTCTTCTATTGAATGTCACCCATGCACACATAAAATTTGAGAAAGATGAAAAAATAGCTTGTGGGATGATATGCGTGGAGAATAATTGTGAAGGCGAAAAAGAAAACAACAACACAATAAGTGAATGCAGTTTAACGGCAACAGCAGAGGAATTTGATTTCAACTCAATCGGAATAGGAGACAATGTGAGTGAGGAGAGAGTGGAGAAACTTAAGAGAATAATCATGGAGAATATCTCTTGTTCCTCTTATCAGTTGAGTGATTTGGGGACAACTAGAAATGTTGAGTTCAAAATTGAGATGACATGTGATGAACCTGTTACTTTCCGTCCCTGTCGAATGAGTGTTTCTGAAAGAGAATATGTGAGAAAGGAGATTAAAACAATGAAAAAAACGGTATCATATGTGATTCTGAACAGTGTGGCCATTTTAGCATTTTGACAGCTAATTTTAGCATTATTTTTTTTTGTATTTAGCCGCAAAATTTCCATTTAGCATTTAGCATATTTTTTAGCATTTTTCAATTATTAATTTAGCATTATTCTATCCACAAAATCTCAAGTATATGTCAATACTTTTTTTATAAAAAATCTGATAATTTTTAATTGGCAAAAGAAAAAAATTAGTTACAAAAACAGGGGGTTAAAGGAATGAAATTGTGAAAAGCAAATTGAAGTAAAACAATGAAAAACGTTAAGTTTGGACGGGCCGAACTTTTTATATCCTCCGCCATGATATATTCTGAACTAATAGGAAATAATTAGATTTTTTCTTTTTGTTCCAAAAGTATCAAAGTTTTTTAGGTGGAACTGTGACATGAATTTTGCCCGAAAATGTGGATAAAAACAAAGACAGGAATTTGTTGGAGTCGTTCTATGGGGCCATACCGAAATGTTTATCGTGAAAAGCTTAACAACTTTTAATGCAGATGTTTGTTGACAATTCTAAAGGTTAAATTATATTTAATTTTGTCTAAAAATGTGGCTATTCCAAAACGTGGACCCTATGTCCATAATTTTTGGAGGTAAAGCTTTTGGAACCTTAAATCCCAAATCATAGCTAATTCGGCCTGAACATGAAGCCAAAAATAGCAATCGGTCGGTATCTTTATATGGGGGCTATACCAAAACATGGACCGATATAGTCCACCTTCGAACTTAACCAGCCTGTAAACAAAAGACGCATCTATCTAAAATGTCTAAAATGTCAGTGTCCTCTCTCAATTTTTTGGATGCTAGAGTGATTACCACTGGCGGACGTACATACATAAATCTACTAAGAATTTTATCTTGATCAAGAATATTATATATACTTTATAGGTCACGAATGATTATTTCAATGCGTAACAAACGTAAACACAAACTTAATATACCCTTTATACTATGATAGAGTGTATATTTTCTTAAAAAATCGTGTTTAAATTTAGCATTATTTTTTGGCATTTTAATATATATTTTAGCATTTTTTAGCATTATTTTAAAGCTGATTTAGCTGCAAAACGTTTTTAGATCTGGTCACACTGATTCTGAATCAAACTATGACAGCCCGATCTTACTTGTCAAAAAGAAAATCGGAGAAAGAAGAATTTGCATAGACTACAGAGCGTTAAATAAAATAACAAAGAGAATGCAATACCCCCTTCCACTAATCCATGACAACATTGACAGGCATTTAACAGCTTTTGTGACTCCTGATGGACACTTTGAATATTTACGTATGCCATTTGGAGTCAGCAACGGACCAGCCGTTTTTCAGCAGTTAATAAACAAAACACTTGGTTACGTTTTACTATCGCCCTAGCTTACTTTGATGACATACCAGCTGACACAGAAGAAGATGGTTTGCAAAATTTGCAAATTGTTATGAATATACTGAGTAAAGCAAACCTGAAATTAAATTTATCGAAATGCCAATTTCATTTCAGAAAAATTGAGTATCTTGGTTTTGAGATAGAAAGTGGTGTTTTGTGGCCTGCTGTGAGTAAAGTGGAGAGTGTGGCAAGATTTCCAACACCAACTGATGTCCATCGAGTCAGGCAATTTATGGGTCTAGCCAGTTACTTTCGCCAGTTTGTTTACAATTTTGGAGTAATTACACAGCCGTTTACGAAGTTATCCCGAAAGAATACCGATTGGCAGTGGACAGAAATATAAGAAGAGTGATTCAAATCCATCAAGGAAAAACTTATATCGCGACCTGTCTTAAGCATGTATAGTCCAGAAGCTCGGACAGAGGTTCATACCGATGCTTGTCAAATGGGATTTGGCGGTATTCTTTTACAAGAACAGTCAGACAAAAAACTGCACCCCGTTGCATACGTAAGTAAACAAAAAACTCCTGAATAAAGCCGCTATCATTCGACGGAGCTAGAGACCCTTGCTGTTGTTTGGACTTTACAAAAGTTGCGTGTGTATTTAGTGGGAATCAAATTTGTAGTCATTACTGACTGCAACGCCGTGAGGAGTACGTTTTCAAAAAAAAAAAAAAAAAAAGATTTAATACCACGCATTGGTCGCTGGTGGTTGCAGCTTTCGGAGTTCGAGTTTGATATCATGCATCGCTCAGGAAATAAAATGCAGCATGTTGATAGTCTGAGCCGAAATGCTGTAGGCAATTCAGAAGAAATTGGAACAGTGGCAGATGTTGTTTCTCTTCATACTACACGCAGAAAAAAAATATGATTGATCCAACAATATTCGAAGAGCACAATATTTATTGTAAAGATATTGTTAAATTCCAAATGTAATATTGTGATTCCAACAATTGGGTTTTGTTAAATCCAAAAATTGTTTTTGTCAACTGGACAATAGTTCTCTCTTTTCTTCGACAATTTTTTCTCTTCTCTCGCTATTCGATGCCGTGTTGAAAAAAACAATTATGGTGAGTTTTGTTTGTATGACATGATGCCTTTATCTTTGTTTTTGTGTGTATGTACATATACCAACAAGGAGACTCTTGTTTTTATTTGTTTCTGTTTTGTTTCATTCTTCTATCTTCATTGTGCTTTGGGGTTTGGTGTTATACCGGAGTTTGTTATGGTGTTTAATTATTCCTTATGTTGTGGTGGGTGCTTGTGGCTTTTTGTTTGTCTTTGTTGTCAGCCAATGCAGCAAACCATGTATTGTGTTCATCAATGGTTGCAATATTATACGCGACATTTATATCCAAGTTATGCGAAAAGTGTATATGAGAAGTATATACACTCAAATCAAAAATTTCTGGGCTGGTTTTCTGGGTTGACAATACTTTTTGTAAACAAAATTAGATTATGATAGTTCCTACAATCGGTATTGTTAACGATTTTTACAATATTGCGGAAATTCGAAAGTTGTTTTTGTTTTCTATGTTTGGAACAAAATATGGTATTTCTGGATTTGGATTACAATGTTTGAACAAAACAAATACATTTGTGGAACCAAAACAGATATTTTTGTTCCAACAAAAGCGAAAAATATTTTTTCTCTGCGTTCAGTTTGAACGAAAATGAATGGCTTCGTTTATTGCAGAAAACTGATACAAATGTTGTTAAAATTAAGAAGTCCCTCCATAAAACATCTGATTTGCATGGCTTTGACAAAAACATAAATCAACAATATTCGCTGAAGAGAGATGTATTGTTCAGAAAGGTCGGTAACGAAGAAAAGTTTTACGTACCACGGCAAGCTAGATGGAAGATTGTTAATAATTATCATGACAAATTTGCTCATGTGGGAGTAGAGAAAACTGTTGCCAAAATTAGAGAAAACTACTGGTTTCCTAAAATGAAGAATTATGTCAAAAACTATATTGGAGCTTGCGTTGAGTATTTGTATCACAAACAACCAGGAGGTAAACGACCAGGTATGTTGCATCCCACCGATAAAATTGGTGTGCCTTTTCATTCGGTCCACTTGGATCATTTGGGTCCTTTCGTAAGAAGTCTGAAAGGTAATTCTTACCTATTGGCAGCTATTGTTGGTTTTACAAAATTTTGTATTATGAAGGCAGTACGTAATTCAAAATCTAACACAACCGTTAAAATGGTTGAGGAAATGCTGCGCCTTTTATTAATTTTTGTAAGAATCATAATATTATTCATATTAAGAATGCCACAGCCACTCCAAGATCAAACGGGCAGATTGAACGGCTCAACAGAAGCATTACGCCAATGTTAGCTACAATGAGTAAGCAGGCAGATAATCGTGATTGGGATAGTTTGTTGGTATTATCCAATATAGTCTAAACATCGCACTATAAAGGCAAACCCCTTCAAAATTCTTTTAAATTATACACCAAGAAATTTGTCGAGCGACCTATTGGAAGATGCTGTAAGAAATCAGAGCCAAGACGACGTTGAAACTATGCGAAATCGAGCACTGCAAAATATAATTGAAGATCAAAGCAGAGTCGTGTATACAACAAGGCAAGGTGTGAAGCAACGGCATACTACCCAGGTAACCACGTTATGATAAAGAGAGTTACCATACCAGGAGTTGGAGAATCGTCTAAACTGCTTCCACACTACAAAGGGCCAATAATCACCGAAGTTTTGCCTAACGATCGATACAGAGTGTCCGATATCCCAGGTCTCCAAAGGACTCAAAAGAAATATAATGGAGTAGTCGCTGTTGACCAAATAAAACGAATACTAACACCTGATGATGAAGCAAACAACAGCAATAAAGATCAACAATCGGACAGTGGCTCATCATGTGTTTTACGAAGGAGTAGAAGAATAAAAGAGAAAACAAAACAAAAAGAATAAATCGAGGACGATTTATAAAGAAGGATGGTCGAATGTAAACACCCTGTTTACAATAGATGTCTCCACTTTAAACCCCCTATACAATTGTTTACTATGTATTTATCTCTTTCATGTACAAAAGTTATTACATTCCATGTTGTTCCTTCCTTGACTTTAAAATGACATTGATATTTTTGCACTTCATGCGACCTTCTGTCTTCATATTACATTCATTTGAGTTTTGAGAGTTCAAAGAGTATTGAATAAACGAGTTACATGTCGTTCTGGAACGAACCGGTTCAAAAGAACGACTCCGTGAAAGGAACGAACGGATCCGTATCCAGCACATTCTTTTATATCGTTCATTGAGATCCCTGATGGCCAAGACATTGCTGCTTACAAAATTAGCAGCAGAACCATCACCTTTTGTTTTACAAAGTTTTAAGATTTAATTTATTTGGCCTTTCATTTACAAACGTTATAATTAGATAGAGTTGATATGATATTATGTAAAACTTATGATTTAAATTAGTTTTACAAACAAACTAACGCAATCAACTCACAAATTTGCACACGCAAAACAATCAATGATTCAGTTAGCTACAATCGTTCAGTAAATCAATGGCTCATATGGTTCATCTCGTTCTTTAAGCTCCTCTGTTTCTTTTTGCTTCTTTCGTTCATATTCAAAACAGTAACCACCACCATTTTTTGCACACAGACAAACTCACATAAATTTGCGCATACACAAAGTGGCTCATATCGTTTCGTTTGAACGAAAAAGAGCCAAAGAACGAAGTGAAAGATCCGGATCTTTTTGGTGAAAGGTATGAAAAAGATCGATCCGTTCAATGAACGAGATTGACCAACACTAACAAGTATTAATTAATACTAACCCGAGTTTTATTTAATTGGAGTAGAACCAGTTTAAATACGATTTCAACAATACAATACAATAATGCGTGTATATGTATCTATTTATTGTGGCTTTTTGTATTTAACAAAAAAATCAACAAAATAATTGTAAATATGAACATATTTTTATCGACATTTACTTTGATATTTAACAAACCTTTTTATATATGTGACAATTTTTTTATCAAATAAAAATTAAAAAGTCGATAAACCTGTTTGTTAACATGAAAAAAATTTATTGATTAAAAAAAATAAAATTCAACAAAATTCTTAGTTAATATGAGAATTGCTTTATCAAAATAATTTCTAACCATGACACAATTACCCAGGTAGTGGTATTGTAAAATTTTGAATATGTTATGTCAACATTTTCTTTATGTTGTTGGGGAAATTACAAAACATTTTTTTTATAAAGGGAATAGACATTTCATATTCGAACATTCATATTCGATTGTCAATATGAACATTACTTTTATCGACAAAAAATCAATTAAAAATTGATCAGATTTTATTTCTGTGTATATGGCTAATATTAAAATCGGAGACGATTTTCACAATTTTTTGTAGGATTAGTTTTTTAGCCACTACAAACAACTGGTAAACTGTTTTCATCGATTATAATAATTATAATAAATGTGGTTTGTAGAGCGATTTCGTGAAAATTCGCATTTGGCCCCATACACATTACTATGGAAACTTCGTGTCCCCAGAGGCACGTGTTAACATATTCCGATTTTGCTCAAACTTTGGCAATCTTAATTTTTAACAAAACTAAACATTTTAGGAGGGTGCCGCATAAAAAATCTGACATAGATTTGTTAAAACCGCTCTAATGTATACTAATCGTTCCACCGATTACTTTTCATTTATGTTTTGCAGTTTTTCTAAAAATTTTGTTGTTTTTCATAAATTTTTAAATTTTGTATTTTGTCTGTCATAATTAATTTATTTCGATAAATACTCTCATTTGTTAGAGATGTGACATATTTTATCGTCGTTCGGAGACTAATGCCTTGTTCAGACTGACGGTGTTTCGATGAAATTACTTCATTTCCCATACAAAATATTGAGAACGAACAACGATTTGTGTAAATTTTTCAATTTAAATTACTCAGAACGAAGATATAATATGTCCCATCTCTAACAAACGAGAGAATTTATCAAAAAATAAATTAATGATGACAGGAAAAATACAAAATTTAAAAATTTATTAAAAACCCAAACATTTTTAGAAAAACTGCAAAATATGAATGAAAAGTAAACGGTTTAACGACTAGTATATATTCAAATCATAGCAAATTGTATCTTCTCTTTCATTGCACTTGCATTGCTTGTCCATCGTTTCAAATTCGCGTACAAATTTGGAAACAAAAATCAAATGCCTGCCGGAAAGTCTGTATACCAAAAAGTTATTTTGGCAGGTCTCTCTCTCATTAATTTTTAAAATAGAAAAATTTGAAAATTTGCTGAAAACACCAAAATTGTGAGAAAAAATAGAAAACATGAATGAAACTAATATAATTTAATATTAAATAGATATCTGAAAGAAGGACAAATATTTTTTCAGTTCATATCAATTAACTTTACACGTCTTTTGGCTGATACTTTCTTTAAAATCAGTAAAAAAAAACTATGAAAATATGAATCATGTTGCTATAAATTGTGTACCATGTCGTATGAACGGGATAATTCATGTACGTAATTATGAGAACGAACGACGTTATTCAAAAGCTGGTATGAACATGGCATAATTTAAATTGAACAATGTACAAAAATCGTTCTTCGGTCTCAGAATTTCGTATGGAAAATGAAGTAATTAATAAATAATTTGGGCTCGAACAACGAATAGAGAGCAAATTACCGTTAGTATGAACAAGGCATTAGGTTAGGTTTAAGGATGCGCAGTAGTGCGCCCCGAATAATGACAAAATTGTTTTTTTTTTTTTTTTTGAAACGCTTCCTCCAATTTTTTTTCCATTTGATCCAAAAACCTTATATATTCAGAGGGATCTTGGTTTCCATAGTAATTTGTATTTGACCAAAGGTCATTTTTCACGAAAATGCTCTAAAGGCCGCATTTATGGTCCAATCGATGAAAAAACTTTACCAGTTTATTATTGTGGCTAAAAACTATAGACATAGAGTCACCTCGAGCTAGTTAAAAAGCTACCTCGTTTACTAATATGTTACTATGGCTCGGAACCCAACATAGCTTTACCATATCGCATATGTCATGCAGAGCCTTCCTGCAATCAAGGATAGCTCGAGAGTTAATCGTCCATGAACCTTGAGGACCGTTTGACTATTTAAAACTTTCGAATGTCCGAAGTCTTTGAGTTTAAAAGGCTTAGAGTGCTATGAGTCCATTCTTCATTCGCTCCTCAAAATTTTGCTTCCGTAGTTCCAATGCCACTCCGACCAAAACTGGATGCAGAAAATTAGGAATTTTGCGTATTTGACGTATACACAATGGAATTGATATTTGAAAACCATAAAGTGTGTCGTCAGTTGCATCTTCAAAAACCTTCAAGTGGGTAAAAATTAGGCGGTGTGCATATCGCTCATTTTCTCAAAGAGTGACACATCTCAAAAAATCAAATTTCGAGAAAAATGAGTTTTAAGTTGTCGATATAAATATGACTTATGACTTATGATGTAAAAAGATTATTACACAAAACATAAAATAACTACCTGGACCATATTTGCAAAGAGCTAGACAGATATCAGTGCTAAATTTCTGTGCAAGATCAAGTATGATTTGTAGTGTCTCAATGTTTCATAAACTCTAAAAACTTTTTTGTTGAGTTTTAGAGATATCAGCAAGAAAATTTTACACAAGATAAAGTAAAAGTTGTGGAAAAAGTTGAAATTTCTAACTCAGAAAACGCATTTTTTGAGTTATGACGCTCTTTGAGTAAATGAGCGATATGATTAAAAAGGAAGAACCGTAAAGAAACCGCGATGTGCCACCACATTCTGCTCTGTTTTATATACTACCAAATCAATGTAATTTATAAAAAAATATTACAATCGCGTATAAATGAGCGCGAATGAGATATATATTCAAAAACGTGGAATCACTAGTTCTATGCAATGTACATATGTATATATCGAAAGTTCATACATTCATTCATTAGAACCATGTTGGCCAAGTGGTTACTTGAACATATTTCTGAATGTTGCGTGGTTTGGCCATAAATCAAGAAATACACAAGAAACGTGGTTACTTTAACTCATTTTTGGCGATATATATACATATATATATATATATATATATATATATATATATATATATATATATATATATATATAATGGCCAAAAATGAGTTAATTGTTCCACAAACATCCCAGACGGGACAGGGGAGACTTCACTCATATCAATGAAGAAGAGAACTCATTTTTGGCCATTATTTATTATAATCAACAAAGCTTCCACGTAAATTATTTGTTATGGTCAATATTAAGAGATCATGCTTAAAAGACTTCAATTAATATATATTCATATTGTATAAAATAAATTAACTGTTCGCGACATAGTAAACGATTGTATAACTTTTTTTACCATATACCTTGTATCTTTGGACAAAAAAATTGTTAATATTACATTTTTATTTTAGGAAAGTCATCGCGGGCAACATGAAGATGGTATGCTTTCACAAACACATTATCCCAATTGCGTTGATTGCCACAATGAACCTATATATTCGGAAATAGAGGATGATAGTATACACATTTCCGAAAGTCCTAATTTGGAAACCCGTACTGGTATACAACACTTTAATGTACAGAATAATCCGAATGTCCTGTATGCTCTAGTTGACAAATCCAATAAAAACATAAGACCATGTAGTACTCAGCAGCGAAATCCAACATCTCTGGGAACAATTCTTCACGATTCACTTAAGTCTAAGCGAAACACACAGAAAATATCATCGTTGTCACCATTACCTGAACCACCGGAAGGTGAAGTATCATCACTTTCATCACCATCGTCATTTGAAGGCCAGTTAATACAATACCAGTCGCTTAATAACGTTCGAGTAATGGAACACAACTCTCCTCCTAAAAGACTAAGAAATTTGAGTAAATCCGATTTGTCCTTGCATCGAAGTGAAATTTTTCTGGAAAATTTGTGCCGAAGTGAGGTGGTTTTAGAAAATCTGCAAGACAGTGTTAATGGGCACAATTTACAGAAGGTTGAAAATGTAAGAACGATAAACCTAATTATGTTGTAAAACGTGTAGAATTAATAATTGTTTAATTTTCTTAGAAGAGCTCAGAACAGTCCAATTTAGATCCTAGGAAATCATCAACCGAAGCGACAGCTATGGGAAGTACAGATTATACAATGGAGGATGATGCTGTATCCTATGAATTGCCAGTTAATGAACAATTTGATGTAAATGATTCAGTTTATGATAATTTGGCATCAAAAAATCAAAGCACACCAAAGAAACCTTCTTTTACTACAAAGGTAGAATTTTATGTAGACTCCTATTAGTCGAACATTTCTGCTTCAGTCTATACAATAAACTGTAATGAAATACAATCTAATCTAAATCAATGTATAAATTCTTCAAAATTTAATTTCACCTATGAAATACAATCTAATCTAAATCAATGTATAAATTCTTCAAAATTTAATTTCACCTTTATATGAAATCTGGAAATAAATACAATGAATTTTCCATACCATGATTATTTTAATACGTATCGCAAAAGACAAATAATTGTATATACTCGTTACTTTTTTCTATTTAGGATAAATACTGTCATATGGTAGATGGTATGAAGCACCAGGAAATGGAGTATGATGAGCACATAAGCAGCAGCTGCCCAAGTACTCCTAACAAATTGCTACAAAATACAACGAATACAAATACTCGCGCCTACAGTTTGAATGTAATATCAGATATTCAGTCGAGTCCAAAGAATCAGACATCATCCAAACTGCTTCCCAATTTGAGGAGTGCTTTGAATAAGTCTTTTCGAAGAAGCAAAGATTTCGTTAAGAGGGAGACAAAAAAGATACCAAACTCCTTAAATTTTAAGAAATCCAAGTCAGATGATCTTCGTGTTAATGTCTGTAAAAATGTATTCAATTGCCAAGACTCGACTGTAGGGTCGGATATTGACTTGGATTCTTTATTATCTATTAGTCAAAGTGCTTCAATTAGCGAGCAATTGGTGCACGTTGTTAATATTTGTCGTAATTTTCCAGAATCTGAAATTTCATCAGAAATGGTGGAGGCCGAACGATTGTTACTCTTCTCTGCACTGCGCAGGGAAAGTCAAGGAAAATCTCCGGCGCATCAATCAGAAAGAACATTGAAACAGACTACGAAATCATATATATTTATAGACGATATGTTTTTGCCTATCCGAGAAGATCCCACGCGTGATATTTTTTTTAATTACTTTTACATCGTGACTTTTGAATGCGGCGGCATAATTCGCTCTACACAATCAGCAGAATGTCAAAAGGGTCTGGCTATATTTCGTGATTGTGGAATGGAATTTATGCTACATTCCGATCAAATTGGAAATAATGAAAACGAAGGGGTGCACTGCAATATATTTATGTTACGACTACGGAAAGTATCTTGTGTCACAACAGAATCCAATAAAATGGTAAGTTTTTGTATGTGTCAAATTAGTAAGATTGCCCATTTGGTTATTGTTTGCAGTTATTTTTATATGCATATTATACTTTGTACTTTTTTCGTTTAAAAGTTGATTATAAGGTCATAGAGGTTCCATATGCGTAGCCAACTTTGCGTCTGTCCAAATGAAAAGGTCTTAAATTCCGGCAACGCCGGTAAAACTTACTTTTAATAATCAAAAATGTCCGCTTGGCTTTATTCCAGTTCGTCATTTTAGGTCAAATATATGTATGTACATTAAAAATCCATATTAAAGAAATGTCTAGATTAGCCATGTCCGAACCAGTGTGACCGTTGTGCCACTAAAGTATCAATTTTGACACTTTTTCGGAAATTTACACTTCTGTGACACTTTTTGAAAATTTGTGCCACTTTTTCGTACTTTGTGCTACTATTGTTAAATTAAATACATTGTAATATAATAGCCCATTTAGATATGACTTCATTAGCCGGATTTAGCACATTATCAGGTTTTATTTGCTAAATCCAGCCAAAATCTACCAGATTTCCCATATTGAGTGGATTTGTTTTAAATCTGGTATAAATCCTCGTATACAACTCTGTGTTTTGCAACATGTTGCTAGAAAATACAAAAAGTTGCAAGCTGGCACAAGAAACAAGGTAGAACAAGGTATCGGTGAATTGCTACACTAAAAATAATTGAAAATGTAAAAATTTGTAAACAAGGCGGAAAAATTAAATTTGTTTTATTTTTTTTTTTATTTTCGTTCCCACGCCTCTCACACCCGCCCCTGCCGACCGAGGGGGCCACCTCACCTTACGTAGGGAGCACGTACACACCATGGACCGGTCAATGGCGGGTTAGTTGGGGATAAAACTACCGGCTACAAATTATATCAGCCGATATAAAAATTTAATTACAAACTAGAACAACAACATAATTTAATTAGGGAAATTAACCCAATCACTGCGGTGGTTCCATATGGAACCACTTATGTTATTTTACTTTTTGGAAGAAAAAAATCCACATATTGAACATATTTATATTAATATTAGTATTTTCTAACAGTTAAGCATTACAGCTGTTTTTTTGCCTTCTATATTTCAGTCATTCGGGTTCCAATTCTTGTCCTAAAAGCAGGATAAAATAAAAAATTATGCATTTTTTCACAAAACCTTCGCAGGGATTGGGTTAATATGTATTTACATTAAAGGCTCTTTAGGCTGAATACTACTGGTTCCGCTGAGGGAGATGTAGTTTGCCGTTAAACAGAGCTCAATTTTTTAGACACTCAACTTTAGAATGAACGAGGGTGATAGATATAAATTAAAAATAGTTTCTGCTCATTAGCTGTGTTCTACTGTTCCGCAGAGGGATTTGTAGATATACATATGCTGAGCTGAAGGGTTCTTAACAGGCACAAGTAGTTTACAGAACAATAGATTCTAAACTAAGTTACAAAAATGTTAATACTACATTAAAGAGGATTGGCAACCTGCTTGTTTATACATTATGAATGCAATATTAATTTTTTTTAAAGTATGTAATGGTTCAGTTAAAGGTATCGTATTATAGATGTTATTGTATATATCACACAGTGAACGTAATGGATTATTATCTTCATAATTAGTTTTCACAGTAGGCAAATTGATTGGCAAGAAATTACGGGTTATACGTGAAGGAACATTAAATCTTATTTCTCCTATCAAGTACGGACAGTCAATTAAGCCGCGTAACAGTTTAATAAAAAATAGCGCTCTTAGTGTAAATCTTCCTTTTTCAAGAGTAGGAAGATCAATTAACATTAAACGGCTTTCATAAGGTGGGAGTAGCGCGGTCGTTTCCCAGTGCAGACCACGCAAGGCAAACAGTAGGAATTGGATTTGAACCGACTCAATCTTATCAGAGTATGATTTGTAATAAGGGCTCCATAGAATGCAATCATATTCCAGAACTGGACGGACGAAGCTAACAAACAAACGTTTCTTTAGACCAACGTTTTATAAAACCCAATAACGATTTAGCTTTATTAACACAAGAATCAATGTGCAAATTGAAGCGCAATTTATGATCTAATAAAACACCTAGATCTAGGAAAGAGTCAACATTTTCCAATTGATGTGAACCAATATAATAATTGGAGAAAAACGGAAGTGATCTAGATAAGGAAAATTTTTTACACTTTTTGAGGTTCAAAGTCATCCCATTTGCGTAACACCAATTGGTAAGAGAGTGCAGATCATATTGAAGATATATTGAATTACTTAATGAATTCAGTTGAAAGAATAGCTTTACATCATCAGCATACATTAAAATTTTGCAGTAACGTATAGCTGAAGGAAGATCGTTAATATATAGTACAAATAAAAATTGGCCCAGGTGGCTACCTTACGGCACACCGGAAGAAACGAACAGGTCCTTGGAAAATGACTCGTTAAATATAACTTTTTGGGTGCGTCCTCTTAAATAAGAGGAAATTCAATTTAATAAAGATTGTGGAAATCCCATGATATCAAGTTTATAAAGCAAATGTTTATGGTATCAAAGGCTTTACTAAAATCGGTATAAATAACGTCTGTCTGTTGTTTATAAGAAACCCCTTTATAGACATGAGTTACAACCTCCATGAGATTAGTAATTGTAGATCTGCCTTTCATAAATCCATGTTGAAAAGGTGAAATTATAGATTTAACAAAGTGAGATGGTCTTCGAGAAACTAAAAGTTCAAAAAGTTTTGGGATAGCACTAAGTTTTGCTATACACCTATAATTTTCAACAAAGCATCTATTACCAGAGTTGTGAAGTGGAATAATGAAGCTAGATCTCCAGAAAGTTGGAAAGTAACCATTATTTAAGGATTAATTAAAGATTTTTGTAAGATGTTGATAAATTTCATTGGCGCAAGATTTAAGAATATTAGTAGGAACACCATCTGGACCGGGTATGTTTGAAGAACGAAGCGACTTTATGCCTACAAGGACTTCTTCTTCAGACAATACAATATGAGGTAGATGATTCAGCTTGTCAATACTATAGTTATATTGTTCATTTAGAATTTTAGAAGAGTAGGAAGACTGAAAGAAGTCTGCAAACATATTAGAGATTTCGGATTCATCCGAAGATTCTCTGCTACCAAATTTCATACAGCTTGGGAAATTATTAGCCTTTCTTTTAGAATTAACAAAGAAGCTTTTCCGGTTATTTTTAAAATTCCTACTCATTTTATCAAGATAATGCCGATAAAAATAAGAATTGGCAGAATTATATTTATTTCGGGCTACAATATAGCTAGAGTAATTCACTGTGGAGTTAATTTTTTTAAATTTTTTGAAGCATCTACTTTTTATGTTACGCAACCTCCTTAACGTCGATGTGAACCAAGGAGGGCCATGATCAGAAACTTTTGTTATATATGGAGTTGTTTTAGCGAAGGCTGAGTTAAGTTGATTATAGAAATTAGAAACGCTTAAATCTATCGTATCATTAATAACAAATCTTGTACTTAATAAAATTGATCTTAGCCGATTAATATCTGTTTTTCCAAAATTAAATTTAGGATTAATATTTTTCTTAGACCTAGGGGTCGGTCTAGAAATTTGTAGTTGAAAGTGTAGGATGGTAAACATCTTCTGGCAATACGATAGGTAGACATCTATTCAATGCAACATTGAGTGTAGATGAAAAGACTAGATCTAAAGCCTGATCCTTTATGTTTAAGACATTGTTAACTTGGTAAAGATATTGACTAAAAATTAAATCCCAAAAATCGTCAATTCCAGTGCTAGTTGCAGGTATAAAATCTATTCTATTGTCCCCAGGGACCCATGAGATATGAGGAAGATTAAAATCACCCATACAAATTAATTCGGAGGTAGTAAACATTAAAGAAGAAACACTTTGAATTAAATTGTCATGTCTTAGATAAATGTCATTGCCCGAGTTTGGTGCAATATAAGAAACAGTTACAAAGATTATATTCCCAAGGTAATTCAGTTTTACACAAAGAAACTCATCAGAAGTTGTCACTGGTATTACAACTAATTCAGATGAAATAGAATTGTGAACTGCAATTAAAACACCACCACCAACCATGTTTAATACATATTTCCTAAAAACTTAAAAATTTTCGCAAAAGATTTCAGTATCACTTATTTCAGGCTTTAACCATGTTTCAGTAAACACTACGACTTTATAATCACAATAAAAACTTTTTAAATATAAGCTACTGAGTTTAGTTTTCATGTACAAAGTTGATTTTAATCAACCAAGACTATTATTTACGATGTCTGAACTATAAAATAATTCGTTTATTTATTTTAGATGGGCAAACTGCGATCAAATAATTCATTATTTGCTCTTTAGTTAGCATTAGTAGCATAATGTGCTACATTTTCAGTATTAAACAATAAATTTGTAATGTGGCGTATGTTTTTTGAGACAAATTCAATTTACAAAATATTCTTTTGACGTTTCAAATTCGATCAGATGGGCTGATGCATCTACCTTGGTAATTGTGCTATGAACAAAAAAGCTGATTGCCATTTAAACCCTCCAAAATGTATATCTAAATGCAATGAGATTTGTACTGGATTTATTAAATCCAGTCGAGCATTTATGGCTAGTCTAAATGAGCTATAAACCTGTTTAGATCGATCATTCTGTTTTGTGGGACAATTTTGCAATTTTTTATGTTACGCAACCTCCTTAACGTCGATGTGAACCAAGGAGGGCCATGATCAGAAACTTTTGTTATATATGGAGTTGTTTTAGCGAAGGCAGAGTTAAGTTGATTATAGAAATTAGAAACGCTTAAATCTATCGTATCATTAATAACAAATCTTGTACTTAATAAAATTGATCTTAGCCGATTAATATCTGTTTTTCCAAAATTAAATTTAGGATTAATATTTTTCTTAGACCTAGGGGTCGGTCTAGAAATTTGTAGTTGAAGGTTAACTGAAAGTGTAGGATGGTAAACATCTTCTGGCAATACGATAGGTAGACATCTATTCAATGCAACATTGAGTGTAGATGAAAAGACTAGATCTAAAGCCCGATCCTTTATGTTTAAAACATTGTTAACTTGGTAAAGATATTGACTAAAAATTAAATCCCAAAAATCGTCAATTCCAGTGCTAGTTGCAGGTATAAAATCTATTCTATTGTCCCCAGGGACCCATGAGATATGAGGAAGATTAAAATCACCCATACAAATTAATTCGGAGGTAGTAAACATTAAAGAAGAAACACTTTGAATTAAATTGGCATGTCTTAGATAAATGCCATTGCCCGAGTTTGGTGCAATATAAGAAACAGTTACAAAGATTATATTCCCAAGGTAATTCAGTTTTACACAAAGAAACTCATCAGAAGTTGTCACTGGTATTACAACTAATTCAGATGAAATAGAATTGTGAACTGCAATTAAAACACCACCACCAACCATGTTTAATATATATTTCCTAAAAACTTAAAAATTTTCGCAAAAGATTTCATGTTTCAGTAAACATGTTTCATTAAACACTACGACTTTATAATCACAATAAAAACTTTTTAAATATAAGCTACTGAGTTTAGTTTTCATGTACAAAGTTGATTTTAATCAACCAAGACTAATATTTACGATGTCTGAACTATAAAATAATTCGTTTATTTATTTTAGATGGGCAAACTGCGATCAAATAATTCATTATTTGTTCTTTAGTTAGCATTAGTAGCATAATGTGCTACATTTTCAGTATTAAACAATAAATTTGTAATGTGACGTATGTTTTTTGAGACAAATTCAATTTACAAAATATTTTTTTGACGTTTCAAATTCGATCAGATGGGCTGATGCATCTACCTTGGTAATTGTGCTATGAACAAAAAAGCTGACTGCCATTTAAACCCTCCAAAATGTATATCTAAATGCAATGAGATTTGTACTGGATTTATTAAATCCAGTCGAGCATTTATGACTAGTCTAAATGTGCTATAAACCTGTTTAGATCGATCATTCTGTTTTGTGGGACAATTTTGCGTAAAATTAGATGAAGTGCAACTTTAACCCTAAAATGTCCCAGCAAAAAGTTTGCATCCTTGATTCTGTTTAATCAGTACAAGTGCCGTTGGAGTACATCTTTTCCTATAAATCCACTTATGAATTTTACAAGAGAGCGCGCAGCTAGGATGCACTCCATTTTGCTTCCACAGCACACAGCTAGGATGCAGTCCATTTTCGATCCAAATCACGGCTTTTGATGTAGTGTTTTGGATCGAATTTAAATGCAGTCTAAGGATGCTATAAAAATGCAAGCCATTGCAAATACCCCAAAATAAATAAAATCCATTTACTATTTGTGTATAACAAGAACATTATGAACTTTATTACATTAACACAAATTATAAAAATTCTCCATCAAGTTTAATCGTGACTGAGTTTACTTCCTCTGCTCTGCATTTTATGGCAACGAAATTGATTTTGCTTCTTCATCCAAAGGGTTTTTATATTGTCCTCCCACTCCAGCTCAGATTTCGAAATTAACTCCAACTCCACTCCAAGGATAATTTCCGCCTAGTGAGTTTCCGTAATTTTCGCAAATTTAGGCTCCATTTCTTAATTTTTTAACTAATTCTTGGAATTTTAGACACTCTTTTATGTATTTGGAAACAACGAATCTGGGGATCAACGAATCGACTTGTTTCTAGGGATCTTTAATCGAGTGCTTCTAAAATGTATCGAACGGAGTACATTTTCCATAACTCCGTGTGGATTGCATCGAAGGATGTATTGAAATCATAACACTGCATTGAACTACTTCCAAACTTTTTTCCTGGTTATGAATTCATTTATGAATTTTACAAGAGAGCTCGCAAATAGGATGCACTCCGTTTTGCTTCCACAGCACACAGCTAGGATGCAGTCCATTTTCGATCCAAATCACGGCTTTTGATGTAGTGTTTTGGATTGAATTTAGATGCTGTCTAAAGATGCTATAAAAATGCAAGAAAATTTCCCAAAATAAATAAAATGTATCTATTATTTGTGTAAAACAAGAATATTAAGAACTTTATTACATTAACAAAAATTATAAAAACTCTCCATTAAATTTAATAGTGACTGAGTTTACTTCCTCTGCTCTGCATTTTATGCCACCGCAATTATTTTTGCTTTGTCATCCAAAGTGTAGGATTAATATTTTTCTTAGACCTAGGGGTCGGTCTAGAAATTTGTAGTTGAAGGTTAACTGAAAGTGTAGGATGGTAAACATCTTCTGGCAATACGATAGGTAGACATCTATTCAATGCAACATTGAGTGTAGATGAAAAGACTAGATCTAAAGCCCGATCCTTTATGTTTAAAACATTGTTAACTTGGTAAAGATATTGACTAAAAATTAAATCCCAAAAATCGTCAATTCCAGTGCTAGTTGCAGGTATAAAATCTATTCTATTGTCCCCAGGGACCCATGAGATATGAGGAAGATTAAAATCACCCATACAAATTAATTCGGAGGTAGTAAACATTAAAGAAGAAACACTTTGAATTAAATTGGCATGTCTTAGATAAATGCCATTGCCCGAGTTTGGTGCAATATAAGAAACAGTTACAAAGATTATATTCCCAAGGTAATTCAGTTTTACACAAAGAAACTCATCAGAAGTTGTCACTGGTATTACAACTAATTCAGATGAAATAGAATTGTGAACTGCAATTAAAACACCACCACCAACCATGTTTAATATATATTTCCTAAAAACTTAAAAATTTTCGCAAAAGATTTCATGTTTCAGTAAACATGTTTCATTAAACACTACGACTTTATAATCACAATAAAAACTTTTTAAATATAAGCTACTGAGTTTAGTTTTCATGTACAAAGTTGATTTTAATCAACCAAGACTAATATTTACGATGTCTGAACTATAAAATAATTCGTTTATTTATTTTAGATGGGCAAACTGCGATCAAATAATTCATTATTTGTTCTTTAGTTAGCATTAGTAGCATAATGTGCTACATTTTCAGTATTAAACAATAAATTTGTAATGTGACGTATGTTTTTTGAGACAAATTCAATTTACAAAATATTTTTTTGACGTTTCAAATTCGATCAGATGGGCTGATGCATCTACCTTGGTAATTGTGCTATGAACAAAAAAGCTGACTGCCATTTAAACCCTCCAAAATGTATATCTAAATGCAATGAGATTTGTACTGGATTTATTAAATCCAGTCGAGCATTTATGACTAGTCTAAATGTGCTATAAACCTGTTTAGATCGATCATTCTGTTTTGTGGGACAATTTTGCGTAAAATTAGATGAAGTGCAACTTTAACCCTAAAATGTCCCAGCAAAAAGTTTGCATCCTTGATTCTGTTTAATCAGTACAAGTGCCGTTGGAGTACATCTTTTCCTATAAATCCACTTATGAATTTTACAAGAGAGCGCGCAGCTAGGATGCACTCCATTTTGCTTCCACAGCACACAGCTAGGATGCAGTCCATTTTCGATCCAAATCACGGCTTTTGATGTAGTGTTTTGGATCGAATTTAAATGCAGTCTAAGGATGCTATAAAAATGCAAGCCATTGCAAATACCCCAAAATAAATAAAATCCATTTACTATTTGTGTATAACAAGAACATTATGAACTTTATTACATTAACACAAATTATAAAAATTCTCCATCAAGTTTAATCGTGACTGAGTTTACTTCCTCTGCTCTGCATTTTATGGCAACGAAATTGATTTTGCTTCTTCATCCAAAGGGTTTTTATATTGTCCTCCCACTCCAGCTCAGATTTCGAAATTAACTCCAACTCCACTCCAAGGATAATTTCCGCCTAGTGAGTTTCCGTAATTTTCGCAAATTTAGGCTCCATTTCTTAATTTTTTAACTAATTCTTGGAATTTTAGACACTCTTTTATGTATTTGGAAACAACGAATCTGGGGATCAACGAATCGACTTGTTTCTAGGGATCTTTAATCGAGTGCTTCTAAAATGTATCGAACGGAGTACATTTTCCATAACTCCGTGTGGATTGCATCGAAGGATGTATTGAAATCATAACACTGCATTGAACTACTTCCAAACTTTTTTCCTGGTTATGAATTCATTTATGAATTTTACAAGAGAGCTCGCAAATAGGATGCACTCCGTTTTGCTTCCACAGCACACAGCTAGGATGCAGTCCATTTTCGATCCAAATCACGGCTTTTGATGTAGTGTTTTGGATTGAATTTAGATGCTGTCTAAAGATGCTATAAAAATGCAAGAAAATTTCCCAAAATAAATAAAATGTATCTATTATTTGTGTAAAACAAGAATATTAAGAACTTTATTACATTAACAAAAATTATAAAAACTCTCCATTAAATTTAATAGTGACTGAGTTTACTTCCTCTGCTCTGCATTTTATGCCACCGCAATTATTTTTGCTTTGTCATCCAAAGTGTAGGATTAATATTTTTCTTAGACCTAGGGGTCGGTCTAGAAATTTGTAGTTGAAGGTTAACTGAAAGTGTAGGATGGTAAACATCTTCTGGCAATACGATAGGTAGACATCTATTCAATGCAACATTGAGTGTAGATGAAAAGACTAGATCTAAGGCCCGATCCTTTATGTTTAAAACATTGTTAACTTGGTAAAGATATTGACTAAAAATTAAATCCCAAAAATCGTCAATTCCAGTGCTAGTTGCAGGTATAAAATCTATTCTATTGTCCCCAGGGACCCATGAGATATGAGGAAGATTAAAATCACCCATACAAATTAATTCGGAGGAAGTAAACATTAAAGAAGAAACACTTTGAATTAAATTGGCATGTCTTAGATAAATGTCATTGCCCGAGTTTGGTGCAATATAAGAAACAGTTACAAAGATTATATTCCCAAGGTAATTCAGTTTTACACAAAGAAACTCATCAGAAGTTGTCACTGGTATTACAACTAATTCAGATGAAATAGAATTGTGAACTGCAATTAAAACACCACCACCAACCATGTTTAATATATATTTCCTAAAAACTTAAAAATTTTCGCAAAAGATTTCATGTTTCAGTAAACATGTTTCATTAAACACTACGACTTTATAATCACAATAAAAACTTTTTAAATATAAGCTACTGAGTTTAGTTTTCATGTACAAAGTTGATTTTAATCAACCAAGACTAATATTTACGATGTCTGAACTATAAAATAATTCGTTTATTTATTTTAGATGGGCAAACTGCGATCAAATAATTCATTATTTGCTCTTTAGTTAGCATTAGTAGCATAATGTGCTACATTTTCAGTATTAAACAACAAATTTGTAATGTGACGTATGTTTTTTGAGACAAATTCAATTTACAAAATATTTTTTTGACGTTTCAATTTCGATCAGATGGGCTGATGCATCTACCTTGGTAATTGTGCTATGAACAAAAAAGCTGACTGCCATTTAAACCCTCCAAAATGTATATCTAAATGCAATGAGATTTGTACTGGATTTATTAAATCCAGTCGAGCATTTATGACTAGTCTAAATGTGCTATAAACCTGTTTAGATCGATCATTCTGTTTTGTGGGACAATTTTGCGTAAAATTACATGAAGTGCAACTTTAACCCTAAAATGTCCCAGCAAAAAGTTTGCATCCTTGATTCTGTTTAATCAGTACAAGTGCCGTTGGAGTACATCTTTTCCTATAAAACCACTTATGAATTTTACAAGAGAGCGCGCAGCTAGGATGCACTCCATTTTGCTTCCACAGCACACAGCTAGGATGCAGTCCATTTTCGATCCAAATCACGGCTTTTGATGTAGTGTTTTGGATCGAATTTAAATGCAGTCTAAGGATGCTATAAAAATGCAAGCCATTGCAAATACCCCAAAATAAATAATATCCATTTACTATTTGTGTATAACAAGAACATTATGAACTTTATTACATTAACACAAATTATAAAAATTCTCCATTAAGTTTAATCGTGACTGAGTTTACTTCCTCTGCTCTGCATTTTATGGCACCGAAATTGATTTTGCTTCTTCATCCAAAGGGTTTTTATATTGTCCTCCCACTCCAGCTCAGATTTCGAAATTAACTCCAACTCCACTCCAAGGATAATTTCCGCCTAGTGAGTTTCCGTAATTTTCGCAAATTTAGGCTCCATTTCTTAATTTTTTAACTAATTCTTGGAATTTTAGACACTCTTTTATGTATTTGGAAACAACGAATCTGGGGATCAACGAATCGACTTGTTTCTAGGGATCTTTAATCGAGTGCTTCTAAAATGTATCGAACGGAGTACATTTTCCATAACTCCGTGTGGATTGCATCGAAGGATGTATTGAAATCATAACACTGCATTGAACTACTTCCAAACTTTTTTCCTGGTTATGAATTCATTTATGAATTTTACAAGAGAGCTCGCAAATAGGATGCACTCCATTTTGCTTCCACAGCACACAGCTAGGGTGCAGTCCATTTTCGATCCAAATCACGGCTTTTGATGTAGTGTTTTGGATTGAATTTAGATGCTGTCTAAAGATGCTATAAAAATGCAAGAAAATTTCCCAAAATAAATAAAATGTATCTATTATTTGTGTAAAACAAGAATATTAAGAACTTTATTACATTAACAAAAATTATAAAAACTCTCCATTAAATTTAATAGTGACTGAGTTTACTTCCTCTGCTCTGCATTTTATGCCACCGCAATTATTTTTGCTTTGTCATCCAAAGTGTTTTTATATATATATTGTCCTCCCACTCCAGCTCAGATTTTGAAATTAACTCCAACTCCACTCCAAAACTAATTTCCGTCTCGTGAATTTCCGCAATGTTCCAACTTTAATTTGCATTTCTTTATTTTTTAAACAAATTCTTAAAATTTTAGACACTCTTTTTTTATATTTGGAAAAAAGTCTGCGACATTTTCTGCAGGGATCAACAAATTGGCTTGTGTTTGTAGGGATCTTTAAGCGAGTGCTTCTAAAATGTATGGAACGGAGTGCATTTTTCATAACTCCCTGTGGACTGCATCGAAAGATGTTGTGAAATTATAACTCTGCATTGCACTATATCCAAACTTATTTGCTGGGTGTGTTTTAATTTTAGCAGATTCCTGGCGTTGAGGTAAGATTAAGAGGTCTTTGTTCTTTTTCTCATATTGTAGCCCATATGTACATACACTAGCGATCATCTGAATAGGTTTGAATTTTTTTCTTTTTATATGTTCAGGTATCTTCTGATGTGTTCGTATTACAGATCCATACTATTTAGTTTTTGAGAGTCCTATACTATGCCAACATTCCCAAGAAAAAACTTGACGGTGTTGCCATATTTTCGGAAAATATCCCAATTATAATAAAAAATGTACTAAAGTGTCCAATTTTTGCGATCATCAGAATAGGTTTGAATCAAATAAAATTGAAAAATTGTACTACCCATGCAAATATTGCTACCCATTTTGGTTTAGTTTAGTAAAATGGAACATTCTGATAAATCCTACAACATATTTGACCCTCTTTATTTGGAACGTGGGTTCAATTCTCAACATGGAAAAGTTACCAAGAACTTTCAGATAAAATCAAGAAATATTCAAACAAATACGTTTTATAAACTTGCTTAAATGGCTTTTTGATTTCGTTAGATCTCTTCTGAGCGTTGAAAATTTTCTGAAAGCAAATACCAAGTGTAGTCATATTATTAGGATCGATAAATTAGAAAGCTCATTGAAAATAGTTGGTATTTTAGTTCAAGTTTCATTTTTAACTATCCTTGCAGTACAAATTTAAGTTTTATCATGCTCACAAATCCACCATGTATCATAAATGTTCGAAAATTGGTCTGGAAAAATGTTTCTTCGACGACAATAAAGTAGAAAATTGTAATTCAAATTTAATTCAAAGGGGCATGATATCGCCGACTTTTATAGTGCTGTATAACCTCAGTAGTCCATTCTCTTGTACTTATTCGTGTTTGTTTTATGACTTGTTAACAGAAAAAACTTTTTGACTTGACTATATAGGTATTACAGCACTATAAAAGTCGGCGATGTCATGCCTTTCTTTCTTTCTACTTTATTGTAGTCGAAGAAACATTCTTCCAGACCAATTTTCGAACATTTATGATACATGTGGTCAACTATGGTGGATTTGTGAGCATGATAATACCTAAATTTGTACTGCAAGAATAGTTAAAAAATGAAACTTGACCTAAAATACCAACTATTTTCAATGACCTTTCTAATTTATCGATCCTAATAATATGGCTACACTTGGTATTTGCTTTCAGACAATTTTCAAAGCTCAGAAGAGATCTAACGAAATCAAAAAGCCATTTAAGCAAGTTTATAAAACGTATTTGTTTGAATATTTCTTGATTTTATCTGAAAGTTCTTGGTAACTTTTCCATGTTGAGAATTGAACCCACGTTCCAAATAAAGAGGGTCAAATATGTTGTAGGATTTATCAGAATGTTCCATTTTACTAAACTAAACCAAAATGGGTAGCAATATTTGCATGGGTAGTACAATTTTTCAATTTTATTTGATTCAAACCTATTCTGATGATCGCAAAAATTGGACACTTTAGTACATTTTTTATTATAATTGGGATATTTTCCGAAAATATGGCAACACCGTCAAGTTTTTTTCTTGGGAATGTTGGCATAGTATAAGGCTCTCAAAAACTAAATAGTATGGATCTGTAATACGAACACATCAGAAGATACCTTAACATATAAAAAGAAAAAATTCAAACTTATTCGAATGATCGCTAGTGTATATGTAGGAACGGTGTTGTGCAGCCGCTCACGTTTGCTGTTGCTTTGATTACACATGGCGGACATAGACGAAGACGACACACACAACAGACTAGACGTATTGATCGATTTGACGACCTTACACTTAACGACGAGAACAAGACGAACGTACACAGTCGCTGTATAGAAGTCGAGCAGACAAGAAGCATTAGAAGTTTTAGAAGTAAAGTGAAGATCGAAGAAGTTTGAAGTTTTTTTTATGAAGTGAATTTGAAGTTAATATAAGTACCTTGATGTATTTAGTAATCGGAAGTGTACCGTCGTCGATCAGTGGCTCCGCTGCCCTTTACATTTTAAATCTTTTCTATGATATGTACCTTTAAACATTGTATACAATAAACAAATTGGCAAACTTAATAAATTATTCATTAAGAAAACATGGTAGTGTATTAATGATAATATAATTTGAATATTTTTCAGAAACTTAAAGAAATGAAAGGAACAACTTCCAACACATCATCTTCATCGTCAATAGATCTTGTCTCAAGGTTTCGGTTGCAAGCTTCATTCACTTTGACCTCAAAAGATTTTATTCCATTTGAAATGGTGTTGCATGAGTCTATAAAGTCACATCGCACTTGCTTACGATCCAGTCGAACTTGTAACATAGTGTTAACTTCATCCTCTACATCATCAAACTTATCGGGAGAGATACAAGTGAAAGGCCGTGCTGAACTGCGTATTCCAAAAATAATACATGCAGGCTACCTGAATGTAGAAGATCCGAATACCCAACACAACTGGAATCGACGTTGGTGTGTATTGGATGGTATTAATTTGCAGATATGGCGAGATGAAAATACATTGAATCAGTCGCCTTTGTTAGTTGTGTACATACAAGCGACTATGAACACAATAAGGCCCGCTCCTAGAGATTTGTGCGCTCGGCCACGCTCTTTTTGCTTAACCTGCACAATACCCAAATTGGATGATCAAGTGGCAGTCTCAAGTATATTTTTTGCTGCAGATACGCAGGAGGACTTAAACGAGTGGCTTGATAAACTAAATCGGACTCTATCTCTCATTAACTGTTGGTTATCATAAATTCAAAACATAAATATGCCTTCTACGTTGCCATTATTTTTAAAGAGATAATTTAAGAGTTTAATTGTACTTTTTGTCTTGTTTGTTACATAGCTAAATAACAGAAATTTCGAATTTGTTCAATGTATACTTAGGTCAAACGCAATATTTTAGTAAGTTCATAGGTAACCAACCTCGGTATCATGGTGTAAGAAAGAAGGTGATACAATAATAGCAACCTATGTCTTCATTTGCTGTCAAAACATATTTTCAATCAAAAATAAATAACAAATATTTCGCTTCTATAAAAAATATCTGTGTACAACATCTTTGTTTAAGCTTCGCGAATAATATTTTAACGTTTTCTTTTAACTTTTGTGGATATTTCGCGCAAAAAAAATTTGACAGCAAATGAAGACTACAACCTAACGTCAACTATTGGATCACCTTGTTAAATTCGCCTTGCTCGGTATAATTGTTGACTGTGTGACTGTTAAAGAACTGAGTTAACAGTCTAGCCAAATATGTCACATTTCCGTTATCCTAGAAGATGTAATAGTAATAACTTTTTAATGACCTGGATTTTCTTACAATTATGGGTATCAACCAAGAAATATGTGGTTGCGTTAAAATGTAAGATTATCGGTTGCAAGTTATAGCTACAGTATGCAAAGTTCATATTCGTACACACCTAAAAAATTAATAAAATAGTTATTAATTCCATATTTTATGTGCCAATATGAAATAATTGATAGAAATTACCATAACGAAGAAAGATTTAAGAATAACAAAACAAATTTTTAATTTATTCCGTCATTTAGGTATAGATGGCGCCTGTGTGGGTGGCAAAGTTCGTATTCGTACACCTTTAAGCACTATATATTTGGAGTTTTTAAGGATTTTCAAAGCAAAAAACCGCAAATTTTTGTTCTTTTCTTCTTTTGGAATGCCTCTGCTATAGAAATATGTAAAAATAACGGTAATTTTATTAAAAATTTTGCATGAATAAAAAGTCGGACGAATATTTGAAATACATAAGAAAAATGTGCTAGATATGATTAACTATTGCAATTTATTCTAGAATTTTGGACGAAAATAGTTAATAGCAGTCCTTCTGTAACAATATTCGAGGTCTAATATGAAAATAAATCTTGTCAGCGTTTGGAAATGCAAAGAAACGTAATCCGGGCTTAGGTAAAGTAAACACATTTTTGGTTTTTACTTGGTGAAAATCGCAAGTTTCGTTTTATATTTGACATTAAATGTATTGAAGTTTTAGAATACGGTTTCGAAAATCATTTTATGTCAAGACATATCGGAAATTACGATGAATAATAAATTTTTAAGGAAGAAAATTTCCCCGAAAATAGTGGATTTTTTCAAAAGGTTACCCAGCGTTCTTTCCTGCACAATTTACTTCATTCTTTTGACATTTTTGTACTCATTTTGGATCCTCCGGTAAAGAAATATAATTTTCAAGAAGTAAAAACCATTATTTTCGCAATTTTGGCAGCCATAACCCTCGTTCATAGTAAGCGTAGAATTTCAGTCGTACGCAGACAGTATGGCAACTTCTACAGTTTCATTTTTCTTCATAATTCCTCACAGTTTTCGACATAAAATGATTTTCGAAACAGTATTCTACAACTTCAATACATTTTATGTCAAATATAAAACGAAATTTGCGATTTTTACCAAGTAAAAACCAAAAATGTGTTTACTTTACCTAAGCCCGGATTACGTTTCTTTGCATTTCCAAACGCTGACAGCATTTATTTTCATATTAGACCTCGAATATTGTTACAGAAGGACTGCTATTAGCTATTTTCGTCCAAATTTTGGAAATAAATTGCAATACGTAATCATATCTAGCACATTTTTCTTAAGTATTCCAAATATACGTCCGACTTTTTATTCATGCAAAATTTTTAATAAAATTACAGTTATTATTACATATTTCTATAGCAGAGGCATTCCAAGAGAAGAAAAGAACAAACATTTGCGGTATTTTGCTTTGAAAATTCCTAAAAAACTCCAAATATATAGTACTTATAGGTGTACGAATACGAACTTTGCCATCCACACAGGCGCCATCTATACCTAAATGACGGAATAAATAAAAATTTTGTTTTGTTATTCTTAAATCTTTCTTCGTTATGGTAATTCCTATCAATTATTTCATATTTGCCATAAAATATGGAATTAATAACGATTTTATTAATTTTTTAGGGGTGTACGAATATGAACTTTGCATACTGTATATTACATTATGTGTATTTTATGTGTATGTTTTGCATTTTTTTTTTTACATCTACATGTCGTACACATAGTGTGATCCATATAAAAAATTTCATTTATCAAAATGGTGTGTGAACCCATGTGTAACTTTTTCGTTTTAGAGCCCTTCCTATTTTTGTATGTACAATAAATAGAAAACAGCTGATTTGTTTGTTTTGATGAAAGCAGAAATTTGCTGAAAGAAATAATTTCTTAAAGAAACTTAAATAAATCGATTTGATAAAGGATTTGTTTACATTTATAGGTTATGTCACACAAAAAAACATATACTGGTGTAATAGCAAAAATTATAAATCATATGTAAAATGTAATTTTTCGCACACATAAAGAATTACACGAGGACAAACAAATTCAAAAAATACACATAAAATACACGTAATGTAATATAAGCCCTGTTCCTTTACGTGCAAGAATCTTCAAGTTTTACAACTTTTTACTCGAAAAGCGTTCCTTTACTTCAGACACCATACAATTCATATGGAAGCAGATTACAACTTTTGCTACTTCTGCCAGTTTTACCATTTTCAAAAGTAAGGGAACAGACCAATAGCTATTAAAGTTGTATATTACATGAACGAACTAGTTCAATTGAACGATTCATTGAATAGAGCGTATGAACTAGATCAGTCGACATAGTTCATTCTAGTTCACTAAACTATAATAAGTCGGCGACCGTACGATGAACGAACGAAAGATTCACAATCTAGTTCAACATGTCGTCTGTGTTAAGTGATGACTTCGTAATGTGATGAGTTTGTTTACGTTTTGGATCAAGGTACAATGAATAGCTGTTCGAAAGTGAAGATTTCCTCAAAAACACAACAAATTCCACATATTCCCATATTGAATGTGCCTTGTTCTGGATAGAAAAAAAAAAATAAAAAACACACACGCACAAAGCTTTTCCGCATTGACAGTTTCTACACACACACAACAGACAGCTACATGAAGGACGTGTTTTTTGTTTAAATTAATACCAAGTTAATCTTTCTTTATGAATGGAATAAAACGCGTAAATGTAATATTTTTGTTCTGGTGTAGTTAATTATATTATTCTATTGTTTGTATATATTTGCTGTATGTATGCGTTTGATTGAACGATTATGATCCGAATGATTGAACTGGATAGTGAACTATGAACTAGTTCAGTTAAAAGAGCTGAACTATTGAACTTGATCTTTCAAATGAACTAGATTGTACAACTCTATTGCAAGTTGCAATCTGTTAAATCATAAATGCATATGTATGTATTATTTTCATTTCATGGTCACGCTCGGCACAAATCATACTAATGGATTAGTTACATGAGTAGTAAGTGCCGTATTTACCTAAAATTTATACAACGTCTAAAAATATAATCGTAGTTATTTATATTACATCATATTTATCTGCTAGGTTATTGGGTTTGTCGTAATGTTATTTGACGAACAACGAAAGGTCATATCATATTAAAAAGAAAACTTACTTTACACTTTCACTTAAATGAAGTATTTTCGGCAAATACGCCATTTATTTGACAAACATGCTTGGAAACTTAAATGACACTACGAAAACCTGTTAGATGTCAACTAAGATCTGGGGCCTAATTACGACATTCGATTCGATCGAGTATTTGCTCGTGAATGAAAAAATCGAACTATAAAAACCTCGTGTTCTTCAAAGAACAATAATAAGGTAGATGGTAAAAAATGTGTTTATTTTAAAGCAAAAACTAAAAAACAAATTTATTACTGAAAAAATGTAAATATTTGTTGAAATCGTTGAATAATACTTTGGATAATAATTTCGGAACGAAGTTGTGCTAGAAAATTGTACAAAATGATTTATTTTTGTAAAACTTTTTGACATTGTGTTAACAAATTGCTTATGGATCTACCTTAGTAAATGTACGATTGGTGGCGCGAATAGGTTTTCATAGTTTGATTTTTTTATTCTCAAGCAAATACTCGATCGAATCGAATGTCGTAATTAGGCCCCTGCTTCTGTTATATAAATACACAATTATATAATTATAAAAATATATTAGAAATAATATGTTGCTGACGTCTTTGCGTTCTAAACCACAATCCACTTAAAATCTTTCGATATGAAAGACAATGGAGAAAAGCTATCGATTGTAATATGACGTAATATTGAAAAAATGGATTTCTAGATATGACTCGTCTTTGGAAATAAAAGGCTTCACTTTAAAATTCACAAATTTGCAATGTTGCACCTATAAATAGCGGCTCCAAATGCAGAAAATTGTTTAACAACAACATCTAATATGCTGACCAATTAACGAAACGATCGTCGCATAGCGGTTGATGTGTAGAACTTCGCTACACGCAAAAAAAACTGCCTCTCAAACATATGTCCCAAACATATTTTGCAGCAAACATATATATGTTTGCAACAGCCCCAAACATAATATATGTTTGGGTCTGCAAACACATAGATGTTTGGGTGGAAACAAATATATGTTTGGGTGCAAACATATATGGTAACATGGGGCGCCTTCGCCACTGGGGCGGCTTCGCCAGCGCCGATTTTCTCGCAAAATACAAGTGCTAGAAAAAATTCGTTAAAAGCAAAATTGTGAGTTTAATGAAGATCTATCATCTCCCAAAAGTTGGCAGTTGTGTCATAGGTATGATAGCGGACGCACGCGGTTTTGTGTTTTCAGGGTATTGGGAAAAATAATTATGGTAGTTATTTTTTGTGATATCTTCTTTACCTTTTGTGATATCAAAAACACATTTTATACCGTTAGAAGACAACTGCTGAAGAATATAAATCCCAATAATTCGCATGAAAAAAGCAAATGCAAATGTCAATATATTAATATTATGAAATATGTAAGGGGTGGGGCGCCTACGCCATGATAGGGGCGTGGTGGGTTAATGTTAGAAATTTGTCATGTTTAACTTAAATTCTTTATACCATAGATATACCACACTATAATATGAAGTTAAAATCAAATATTATCCTAAATGTATCTTGTTTTAGTTATATCATGATTTTTGTACCTAAATTCAAGGCACCTATTTCAATTAACCGCTAGAAACGGTTATTTTTTGTGAATTTTAAAATAATTTTTGATTATTCAATAGAAAACATGCTCCTTTTTTGCATAATGTTGATATTTAAGGAAGAAGTATGGTAAATTAAGTTTTAGAGTCCGTTGGAGAATATTCAATATCGATGGCGAAGCTGCCCCATGGGTGGGGAGGCTTCGCCACTTTTTACACATTTTGTAAATTCTCAAAAATAATATTTTAAAAACAAAATTATAACCATTTATATATCAAAAGTTATAGTCAAGATATGCTAATATTTGTACCAAAAATAATATTTGAAAAAACTTTAACGGTGTCGGTTTGATAACATTTTGAACAAAAACGTGGCGAAGGCGCCCCATGTTACCATATATGTTTGGGTGCAAAGATATATATGTTTGGGTGCAAACCAAAATATGTTTGGGTGGAAACAATTTTATGTTTGGGTGCAAACAATTTAAATGTTTGGGTGCAAACAATTTAAATGTTTGGGTGCAAACAAATACAAACCCAAGAGCCACAAAAAAAAACAAACACATGCACCAGTGGGCGATTACTGAGAGCAAGGGAGCGTAAATTTCAATGTAAAACACTTTGAAATGTATGCTCTCTTGCTCTCAGTAAGAGCTCACTTGATATCTCTATAATATACACACAAATGTTGGTGTTTTTGTTTATTGAAAGGCGCAACAACAACAGACACATAGGTACATACACAATTACAAAAAAATACATAACACAATAAAAGAAAAAATAAAATAAAGAAATAATAAAAGAAAAACTGATTGAAATAATTTGTAAATAGTCACACTTTTAAAAAGAAAAATATATAGAAACGTAGTTGAACGCTTCTCCTTAGTTTTGAAATAAAACAAATTTTACTCAAAGTTGACATCATCAGTGGGGAATCGGCATCTGGAATCAAATGAATATGTAATAAATAAATATGGATATACCATATTTCAAATATACATATGTATGTAATTACCAATATTAAATGCGATTTCTTCCTTGTACAATAAAATAATTCCATTCAACTTTTCGATTCAATTATAAAATGGGCATTTAATTTACTAAAAACACAATTTCTTTAAGAAAACACTGATTTATTCACTCACTTTACCGTCTTGACGCTACGCTGGCAACTAAAACACTGAAGAAAGAGGTTAACAACAACAAAACAAGAAACACACGAGTTTGACGCATACACGCCATCAAATCACCAAAGCCCCCTTCTTCGCTTCTATTATACAATACAAATAACTCTTTATTATAAAACAGCATTCCGCAGCCGCGAGAGCACTGTTATTACTCTCGTTGACAAACATCCTCTCTCCACCCATGAAAGAGATGTTCTAACATAAAAAATGTGTTTACTCAAACATATCAAATTGAGATATGTTACAAAATGTTGCAAACATATATTTGTTTGCAACCGGTCCCAAACATATATTTGCTTGGATCCAAACATATTTCTAACATAAAATTTTCTGCGTGTAGATTAAGTTTTTCAATAGAATCTCCTTAGGTCATATAGCTCGATTAAACTAATTAACAATATCAGAAATACCCAGCAAAATAAATTGGAAGTAGTGCAATGTGGACTAGTTCAGTCACGGCATGTTTTGATGCAGTTCAACCGGAGTCGTGAAAAAGGCACTCCAGTCCTCACATTTTAACCGCATTTGGATGCAATCCAAAGAATTACATCCACTTGTCACATTTTAACAACATCCGGATGCAGTTCAGCGGAGTCGTGAAAAAGGCACTCCAATTCCTCACAATTTAACAGCATCCGGATGCAGTCCAAACGGAGTCGTGAAAAAGGCACTCCGTTTGCTACATATTATTAGCAGTTGTTAGAGATACCTACAAGTATGTACATCTCTACAGGCAGCGGCATACATTTTCCAATAAGAGATAAGCGTGTTAACATTTTCAAACATTTGTTAATACAAACTAAATAATATTTCATTTGTGAACATTTTTCCGGTAACTCAAGAGAAGAAAATTTCCGAATGGAGTGCTGTTGGAGTACATGTCGAAATCTTAACTGGTGATGGGAAGACAACCCATTTAGCAAATGAAGCAAAAACAGTTCAGCTTGGAACAAATGGAGAGCGGAGAATTTCCATAATTTGTGTTAATGTAATAAAGTTCTTAATATTTTTGTTTTACACAAATAATGCATTTTATTTGTTTTGGCATATTATGTAATGGCTTGCAAAATTTCCGCAGAATGCCTGTATCAAAACACGTGCTTTGGACTGCCTCCTATTCTACCCCAAAGGGTTAGTTAAAATGCAATGCCAAAGGGTCAGTTAAAATGCAGTGCCAAAGGGTCAGTTAAAATGCAGTGCAATGTAGTGCCTCTTTCCGTAGTCACGCTCTTGTAAAAATCATGAGTGAAAATGCATAATTTGATGCACTTCCAGATCACTTGTACATATCATTTAACTGCCTCTTTGGAGGCAAACATTTTGCTGGGTAATGCCCTAAGAAAGTAAAACTTAAAAAATAAATTAGAAGAGGTACTCCATGAAGAAATATTTTCATCATATTTAAAATGAATTCAATTCATGTAAACATGTACCTAGTAGAAAATATTCTCGAAGTTGGAAGCACTTAATATTGTCATGTCTACTAAACGCTTCCTTTAATCATTATGTATGTTCGTTTACTCAAAATTTGTACGAATTGTTACTGGAAGTTGTTCGTTTACCTTACAGTACGATGCAAAAGACCTTAGTCGTTTACAAGAACTTACTGGACTTGTACAAATTGTTGAGTAAACGAACATACCTATTATTTCCGCGGTATTTAATGAAAAATTTTGAAGTGCTGCTTTTCCTCAGTAAAGTAAGCGGGATCTTCCATTCTCACTTACAAACTTGACGTGTTTGTAATTTTTGACCTTTGATAAAAAATATGCGATAAAAATTTAATCATAAATGTTATGCACCGTAACAACTACAAAACAAGCAAATGAAATTGTTGTAAAATAAACAATGAGTGAAGTTGTTAAAAAGTTACGGAATAGGTACCCAGGTGTTGGATTCTTGTTACATGAAAAATATTTCCTTTATAATTTTATTCATTTCACACTTTCATAGAAACACAATTGAGCCCTATGCGCACAGTGCAAATAAATAAATACGCACCCAGCAAAATTTTTGGAATTTGTGCTTGTGGAGTTATGATTTCACTACATTCTTCGATGCAGTCCACACGGAACTATGAAAAATGCACTCCGTTGGATATAATTAAATGGTTTTATTTAGCTCACCCCGTTTGTTTTATTTATTATTTATTCTTGGGTCAAATTTAGTAATTCAAATTTCACCCTCTTCCTGTCAACCGATTAATCTGAAATTTTGTATACACATTGGATTTTGGTGACAATACAATTATGTTTATTCATTATCATTATAAATTCAAGATGGCCGCCGCTACAAAATGGCGGATAACGTAGGTTTTATCAATCCCATCAATATGGGTATCAAATGAAAGGGCTCAACAAGCAGAATACAATATACTATAAAAAATTGAAATCCAAGATGGCGGCCGCTACAAAATGGCGGATAACGTAGGTTTTATCAATCCCAAAAATATGGGTATCAAATGAAAGGGCTCAACAAGCAGAATACAATACACTATAAAAATTGAAATCCAAGATGGCGGCCGCTACAAAATGGCGGATAACATAGGTTTTATCAATCCCATCAATATGGGTATCAAGTGAAAGGGCTCAACAAGCAGAATACAATATATTATAAAAAATTGAAATACAAGATGGTGGCCGCTACAAAATGGCGGATAACGTAGGTTTTATCAATCCCATCAATATGGGTATCAAATGAAAGGGCTCAACAAGCAGAATACAATATACTATAAAAATTGAAATCCAAGATGGCGGCCGCTACAAAATGGCGGATAACGTAGGTTTTATCATTCCCATCAATATGGGTATCAAATGAAAGTGCTCAACCAGTAGAATACAATGTACTATATAAAATTAAAATCCAAGATGGCGGCCTCTACAAAATGGCGGATAACTTAGGTTTTATCAATCCCATCAACATGGGTATCAAATGAAAGGTCTCTATAAGTACAATACAATTTACTATGCAAAATTGAAATCTAAGATGGCCGCCGCTACCAAATGGCTGATAACAATTTTTTATCAATCCCACCAATATGGATATCAAATAAAAGGGCTTGACAAGAAGAATACAGTGCACTATACAACCTCAATATTTAAGATGGGCGCAGCCACTAAATGGCGTATAATTAAGATTTAAATTTAGAAATTGAATCTGTAATTTAGGTATCTGATTAATCCAGCCTGAATCCGCCACCCAAGTCAAGATTTTTTATCGTGTTGAGGACTGTGTGGCGTTAGCGTGGCTAAAAATTATACGTCGTTAGCGGTACACCACCCAAGTTAAGGTGAAAGGTTAAAACGCGCCGAGAAATGTATGGCATTAGGGTGGATAAAAATTATACAGTCAACCAAAAAAGTCTACATACACCCTATAAATCGCGGGTTTTAAGGGTAAGGAAGCATTTTTATGAAAATCCAAGTACACAGTACTATCTCATATCCCTAATAAACAGTATTACATACAACAGAAATATATTCCATAATACGAATAACGGTAAATTCTATAAAAATTAAAAAAATAATAGGGAAAAAGTGTACATACACCCAATGAAATATTAAGATTACCTTAAAATTTATGGAGTAAGCAATACAAATTTTACATTTTATTGCTTTATCGAATGTCTCTGGTTGTCTATGATATATTTTAGACAAAATAGGAACATATTTGTGGATTAATTGCCGTTATTTAATGTCAGACTTCGCGTATGGCTCGTTAGGGCGGACCCTTGCAGATTTCTTTGAGTTTTTCAGTCTGGTAGTTTATGAAACACTAGAAAATACAGTGGGACTAACAATTTTGGGATCCAAGAGCGCTATGAAGTTTTTCTTGTGGATAATATATGCTCCTGAGCTTCGCTAAATATACGAATTCCTGAGGTTTCTCATAAATTTTATAGTTTTCACAACATTCCAAGGGGCAAATTACATGCAGAAGCCTTCGAATTACCTTGTAATAAGGTCTGGTACAATCCTCGAGCATCCATTGAATAAGAAATGTAAAAGTATCCGATATTTATAGTGCTTCATCTGACCCTAACGATCATAATACGAGAGCATACTAGTTAACAGTGTAAATTTCATACAAATTGCATGCATTCTTTGGTGGTGCTTTTATTTTGATACTTTGGAAACTTTAGGAGCGGGTTTGTATAATAATGTTGTACATTTCTGATTGAGTTAAGGTCCAAAAATGTATTATAAGGTAATTCCAAGGTTCTTGCTTTTAATTTGACCCTTGGAATGCTGTGAAAACTATAAAATTTTTGAAAAACTCAGGAATTCGCATATTTAGCGAAGCTCAGGAGCATATATTATCCATAAGAACAACTTCAAAGCGCTCTAGGATCTCAAAATAGTTAGTCCCACTGTATTTCCTGGGTTTCATAAACTACCAGACTGAAAAACTCAAAGATATCTGCAAGGGTCCGCCTTACCGAGCTATACGCGAAGTCTGACCTTAAATATCGTCAATTAAAGCACAAATATGTTCCTATTTCGTCCAAAATATATCATAGACAACCAGAGACATTCGATAAAGCAATAAAATGTAAAATTTGTATTGCTTATTCCATAAATTTTACGGTAATCTTAATATTTCATTGGGTGTATGTACACTTTTTCCCTATTAATTTTTTAATGTTTATAGAATTTACCGTTATTCGTATTATGGAATATATTTTTGTTGTGTGTAATATTGTTTATTAGGGATATGAAATAGACCTATGTACCTGGATTTTCATAAAAATGCTTCTTACCCTTAAAACTCGAGATTTATAGGGTGTATGTAGACTTTTTTGGTTGAGTGTATGTCGTTAGCGTTTTCCCCTCAAGACTCAGGCGCATCTTGTTGTACATAGCCTTGCCCCTTTATTGGACCTCTGGGGGGGTCGACCGTTTAAATGTCCATTACTCGTGGGAACAAAATGGTAAAAAAAATATATAAAAAATACAAACACAAATAAAACAGAAACTGCAACACAACGTAAACGAAGGCTTCAAAAAGCGAAAGAAAAGTATAAAGCAAAACGAGCTAAAGAAAGTGAAGGTGATAGAAATAGTCGATTACAGAAACGACGGGAACAATTAGCGTCAAAAACAGCTGAGCAATATGAGACCAGGTTAAAAAAGCAACGTCAGCGATATACACAAATGACGGCGTCAGAAACGCCTGAAGAATATGAAGCCAGGTTAACAAAGCAACGTGAGCGATACACACAGATGATAGCGTCAGAAACTCCTGAAGAATATGAAGCCAGGTTAACAAAACAACGGGAGCGATACACACAGATGTTTGTTGCCTTTAATACTATCATGGGCTTCTACAATACATAAAATGCAGGCCAGCACTGTGGATCACGCAGTCGTATACTTAGGTGCGAAACTGTTTGAAGAAGGTCAAGCCTACGTGGCTCTTAGTAGAGTAAGATCTTTGCAGGGACTACGTATAGAGGAGTTGGACTGCAATAAACTAACGGGCAAGAAACCTTGCAATAATGAAGCACTAAATGAATTAAACAGAATGCGAAATAAAAACTAAAAACTAGAAAATAAAAATAGGTAAAAAAACTTTTTAAGTTAACGGTTTTATGTTAAGCATACATTGCAATGTTTAAGATAAATGTACTAAAAACCAAAAAATAATAAAATAGATACAGTCGTGGGAATTATAAACATAAGCATAGACTAGACTAAAATAAAACCGTGGGGCACGTCAATTGTCTACAATCGTTGATTAAAATGTTTGTTTTGTAATGTTACACTATAATTAGGCAGTTGTTCAACCGACAACGATGGCCGTGTGATAAGTAGGGCTAGAATGTGGAAACAAGCTAGCAAGCTCGATTATAAGCGAGTTTTAGGGTTTCATAGTGGTGAGCGAGTAGTACTTTGTCGATTAAAGACAAACTACGAGCAGTGAAACGATTCCTCGCCAGCCAGCAGTGTGAATGTCCAACGACAAACTAGTTGAAACATCTCGTTTATTTACATGGAGTGTATAAATATTGAAATTTCCATGAGCAAGAAAATAGTAAGTAATTTCCTCACCGTCTGCGGGCCAACTGCCTAACAACGAATTAAACGATTCTTCTATCGCACATTAAGTCGATAATTTGTAGACAATTGACGTGCCCCACGGTTTTATTTTAGTCTAGTCTATGCATATGTTTATAATTCCCACGACTGTATCTATTTTATTATTTTTTGGATTTTAGTACATTTATCTTAAACATTGCAATGTATGCTTAACATAAAACCGTTTAACTTAAAAAGTTTTTTTACCTATTTTTATTTATAACCAGTTGGTTCAGAGATCCCTACAAAAAATAATCAGTTGGTTGAACCCTACCCACCACTGGCGAAATCATTTCTTCCAAAATTAAAAAAGAGTGTATACATTTCTAAGCATTTGTTATAAAAAAAATAAAAACTTATAGCCAGTTTCTGTATGTCGAAACGAAAAAGAATGCGAATGAAACACGTCCAAACTTTGGGTTTCGAAATATTTTTACCTTTGCTCTTGCTTCAAAACAAAATACAAATTTTAAAAACACTCACAAGTTTGGTACTATTCTTTCTTTCTTTCGATATACAGAAACATGCAGTTAAGTTGCGAACATTTTTGCGCTAATTCACGAGACGGAATTTTTTAATGAAGTGGAGTTGGAGTCCATGTCGAAAGTTGAACTAGTGATGGGAAGGTAACATAAAAAACATTTAGGATGATGAAGCATAATCCGATGCGCTTGGATTAAACGAAGAACGGAGGAAGCAAGCTCAAATGTAACCGAATTTAATGGAAACTTTTTAATTTGTGTTTATATAATAAAGTTCTTTGTATTCTTTACGCAAATAATAAATGCATTTTATTTATTCTGTTATATTTCGCAATGGCTTGCATTTTTTTGCATCTTTAGACTGATTAAAAGTACAATCCAAAGGAAGCCTTTAAGTTCAATCCAAAGCACTGCATCAAAAGCCGTGATTTGGATCAAAAATGGAGTGCATCCTAGCTGTGTGCTGTGAAAGCAAAAAGCAGTGCATCCTTGCTGAGACTCTTGTAAAATTTAACAGCCCTATTCTGAACATTCCCATGGGAACTGTTTCCCATGGGAGCGAAATTTCCCATTCCCACGTTTTCCATATTCCCAACGACGTGGGAACATCAAATCATGGGAGTTGAATTTTCGAAATTCGAAATTAGTTACACCAAATTATGATAGCATACTTTTAGGGGGCTGCAATTTTGTTTTGTAATACAAAATGCCTATTTGCATTGAATTCGCGGTTTTTGAATTAGATTAGCAAAAGCACAACTTACTTAATTCAACAACCGTGCATTGATTTATGGATTTTTTAAGTGAATGGAGTCAACGATGTGTGATGTTGTTCTAATAAGCACATTTTCTTCAGATTGTGCGAATTGGTGTAAGCATTTTTTAATTAGTAGGCAAACATAATTTTTATGTAAAAAGTAATAGGAACTTTTTAAGTTTGTAACGAATTTAAGAATTGTATGTTGATACCGAGTAATTTTAGTTAGGGGTTTAACGAGTATATCGCTAGTTTTACTTATTCCTAATGATCGCTAGAACTCGTATTTTGCATATTTTAAAAAAAAATCAAAAAGATAAGTTCGGATATTTTTCTCTATTATTACACATTTTTGCTTGTTATTACATATCGTCACCATAAATATCCGAAGACGTATCTAAAAAAAAAAAATAATAATAAAATACGTTTGTGATTGAATCTAAAACTAAAACACATGCCCTTGCAAAATTTCAAGCTTCTACGTTCATAAATAACGATCCTATTCAAGAAAAGGCATTTCGGAAAATGGAATAGCATTGCAATAATTTGGCATATATGTATGTACGCCTGTGATCTTTGTCGTGTCGTTGAGGGTTAGTCTCCTCAATAGAACGTTGGTCGTCTGATTTAAAAAACCCGAAAGTTATATTACGAAAATGAATAAAAGTTGTAAAGATTGTATATTATGGTTATTTTCCAATATATTTTAATAATTATTGCCAAAAATTCTTTTGAAATTGATTTGTTTTTACTTGTTGTTCTGCGTTAATAGAATCAACCATGACTCTTTTTCTCGTATTTCAATACATATGGTCTGTTCCAGAACTGCAAAAATCTACTAATTTTTACTACTTTTTTTGTTTTGTTCGATAACATAAAGGAACATTTTTTATCGGTGTAAAACATGTTAGATTCTTGCAGGTTTTTGTATCATATAAGAATATGCAAAATCCGAAGTCTACTAATGACATATTTTACAGTACATTTTGTATGCTTTTATTAAGCAAACACATGGCGATTATAAATATTTGCAATAATTTTGTCGTGTAGATGTCTTAAAATATGAAATTTCATAAAAATATGAAATTTCTTGAATTTTTTTTTCAAACTCCCACACTGTTTGCTGGGGAGATTTTTCCCACAAAAAGACACAAAATTCTCCCACAATTCAAGATAGAGAATGTATACTTTTTTCCCATGGGAACAAATTCCCAATTCGAACTTCATTCAGAATGAGGGGAGATGGGAAATGGGAAAAAAACTCCCACAAAATTTTGTTCAGAATACGAAAATGTGGGAATGGGAAAAAATTCCCAACTCCCATGCGTTCAGAATAGGGCTGTAAATGAATTTTCTTTTTTAAATCCTCAGCCTTTATTGTGGGTTTAAAATGGGTTAAAATAAATATTTTTCGGCTTATGCTAGGTTTACATTTACGAAATCCACTCGATTTCAACTGTCGATTCCATTGCTTAACCCTTTGAACCCCGATTTTTTCTCCGTAGAGATAAAAATATTTTTCATATTTATTATGATTAGTAGTCGCAAAAATAAGTCCTTTATGCAAAAAATTCTTATCAATTCCTTGCGGTTAGGGAGGTAGCAAATGTTGCCTGTGGGCAACATCGGGCCATTGTGGTTATAAAAATGAACAAAGTTTGTTTCTTAAGTCATTTTATTATCGTTCTATTTTTCTTTATTCATGATGTGAAAAAGCATAATCTGATGAGTTTGTTTAATTCTAGAAGAAAATTGTTGGAAATTTAATGGAAAATTGGTCTATATTTATCACAAATTAGCAAATTTTGCCGTATATGATAGTGTTCATATAACCTGAAATGCTCATATTGAGATTTTTCAGAGAATAGCGTTTGAAAAATATTTTCTATTTTGTATGCAGACTCTAAACCTGATAATATTGACCTTCATCCAATACATAAAATTATCATCATCGATATTTGAACAGATATTCGCTTGATATTATACAAATTCCTAACATGTAATATGTACATGCACCAAAAACTGTGTCAATCTCATCTTGATTCAAGTCCAATCTTCGAATAACAATATAAATACAACATTTTTCACAACCCCGAATGTCCCAATTACCCTTTGTATTTCATTGAATACCACTAACCAGCATTTTCGACTTCCACTAATGTAACCAATTTATTACCACAATGGCCCACAGGCAACTTCCAAATTTCAAAAATTTGTAACTACTAATAGGAACTGTAAATTGTATGTGTGTTTTTTATTTTGTTAGATCAACATCTCAGTAAGATTTTTCAAAAAATGTTGGCTGCAATTATTCAATTCGTTTGACATTTAACGGCATTTTATAAAATCCCTAAAATATTTCATGTCCAAATTTGTACTCGACTACTTAAACAAGCATAACTTCGCCAATCTAGCTATTTATTTAAAAGTAATTTCCATTTTTTTAATCTTCTGAAATCAATCTACCGACACTCACTTTGTATTTATAAATATCTCAAACGGTGTCGGAAATACGTATACACGAACATGCAAAATTGCCCACATGCAACATCGGGCACAAAGGGTTAAACGTAAAATGAAATCCAATGGATTTCAGATGAGTTTTCGTTTTACGTATACACAAAGGAATTGAGAGTTGAAATAGAGGGGGTTTCGTAAATGTAAACCAAGCATTATACTGTTTTATGAGACAATTTTATGCATTAATTAGCGGTGGGTCATATATGGTAAAAACCAAATTTCTTTCGGAATTTCATTTAAAAAAATTAAAAAAAAAATTTTGCGGGCACATCTACGATTTTTGGTATAGAGGTTAAGAAAAAAATATTTATTTCAAATCTGTTCGCGTTCACAAAATTGGCCGATGCGCGCAAAAGTTATATCGGTTTTTATTCGCACTTAAAGAAAAAATATTTAAAAATGTCTTATTTATTTTTATGAGAAAATTTATGCATAAGCAACAGCATTCCATATCTACTGGTAGGTGTTTAAATATTTACTAAATGTGTTTCTGTTTTCGCGGAAAATTAACAAATAATAAAAAAATCTTGAAGTAAATCCAAATTATTCTGTCCCAGAGCAAATATGTAAATATATTAGGTCTGTTCGATAACCCAAAAGTTTGTACAAATTTTTCGCGTTTTGTACAAAATCCTGTTCGATAACAAACTTGTTCAGTAAAAGAGAAATGGGAAGTATTTACCAGTACTTGCAAGAACTTGCAAATACTTTCTACTTGCGAAGTTATCGACAGACTTATGAAGATGGGAAAAGTCAATTGTGCAAAATTACCAATAGATGGAGTTAACCTCTGTTGTTACGATATCATAACAACATTCTGTTTTTTTTTTTTTTTATTTCCCTACGCCACTCTTTCCCGCCCTTGCCGACCGAGAGGGCCACCTCCCCTTAACGTAGGGAGCGCGTACACCTCATATTCCGGAATATGGGGGATTAGTAGACTAGGGAAAACCAGCTACAGCAAAACATCATTTTAAAGACAAACACATCAAAAAAAAATAGGTCTAATCTAACATATTGCCTGGCAACTGCTACAACAATACTAATAACGTAAGATAAAGTTTTTTATGACATGCAGAGGTTCCGATAAAGACATCCTATTATATAACTTGTTATATTCATCACATAAAGATCGGAGTGGATTACTTATTTCATAATTAGATTTCGCTAACGTTAATTTAAGTGGTATGTAGTTTCGAGTATTACGTAAAGGTACATTAAATTGGTTTCAATAAAACAGTTGTATATTTCGTTGAGCTTTAGGCCATATTGTGTTTTATTTATTTTCCAATATTTCGCAATTGATTAAATTGCATCTTCAGGGGATCTACAAAACATACTTAATATTAATATCACAGCTTTTTTATATCTAAAGACACCAACACATTACACAAAGAAATTGCTTACATGTAAAACTTAATTTAGCGTCAAGATTACTTAAAAACTATGACAGACTTCACCGTCATCGTCGACTGTAAATATTGCACTGGATTGCTTTACATATTGCACGATCTCTTCTGTGTTAAGTGTCGGTAGCAGTAGGCTGCGTTGTCGGTGTCGCTTTTAAAGTTGATTCGTTTTGTTGTCTCTAGGTTGTTTATATGTAGCATCTCCAACATCAATCGTTTATTGTAATTATTTTCTGTTTGAAGAATTTTAACTTTCTCAAAGTTTGGTACATGATTGTATGTCTTGCAATGTTCTGCAAGAGCTGTTTTTGGTGCTGTATGATTGTTTCTTAGTTTAATGTCTGATTTGTGGGCAGACATCCGAGTTTTTAACTTATTTTTGGTGGTACCCACATATAATTTGCCACATTTCTCATCACTATTACCATCACATTCTATTTTATATATTACATTGTGTTTATCTGCATTATTTATCTTGGTTTTTGTATTAGTAAAGAATTTGTTAAGGGTATTACTCGTTTTTTGTGCTATTATATATTTGGTTTTATCGTACAAATTAGATTTTTGAAATCTTTCGGATATCTCCGGTACATAAACCATAGATTTGTATACTTTTTCAGTTATTTTTTCTTCGCCTCTCATGTGTTTCGAATTCTTGTTGTAATTATTTATAAGATTATTTATAATCTTATTTGGGAAATTGTTTTTCGATAATATATCTCTTATTTTATTTTTGTTATCGTTGTGAAATTTGGTGTCGCTTATGTTTAAAATTCGGGTTACCAAATTCCTCGCTGTATTTATGACCATCTGCTTTGGGTGTTTAGAATAGAAATTTATAATTCTCCCGGAAGCCGTTGGTTTTTGGTACCAGTCTATCTCTAATTTTCTTGCTTTTTTGTATACCAGAGTATCTAAATATGGTAAGCATCCATTGCATTCCTCTTCCATCGTGAATTGAATATTCTTATTGAAGCTATTAAGTATTGTCAAAGTATCCAATATTGCATCATTCCTGAGTATCACAAATAGATCGTCAACATATTTTGTCAGTATCAGAGGTTTCGTCGTCAATTGTTCCATACAGGTGTCAAGTAGTTTCTCCATCACTAAATCAGCAACTATGGGAGAAGCTGGTGAACCCATTGGCAGTCCTTTCTTTTGTTTGTACACCTTGTCATTATATTTGAAGTACCGATTTTCTTTAATGCAAAAATTGAGAATACGGAAAAATAGGCACTTAGTCATATTAGTGTATTCTTCGATTTCATTCCATCTTTCTTCTACAATTCTTATTCCCAAATCGACTGGTATACTCGGAAAGAGAGATACGACATCAAACGATACCATCTTATCTTTCTCACTAATTGGTAGATTTTTTATTTTATTCTTGAATTCTATCGAGTCTTTCACATTGTATTTGGAATTCTTAGTTAAGTTCTTTAAAATCTTAACCACATATCTACACAATTGAATGGAGGGGGAGTTGACGGACGAACATATAGGCCTTAAAGGGTAACCTTCCTTGTGGATTTTCGGAAGTCCATATATTCTAGGCGCTGTTGCCACGTCAGTTTTTAGTTGCTTCCTTTCAATTGCCGAAATTATATGATGTTTGTACATTTCTTCTACAAGCTCATTATTCTTCCTTATTAAATTTGTTGTTGGATCTTTGCTTAGTCTTTGATATGTCATCATGTCCGATATAATGTTGTTCATCCTTTGTTCGTAGTCATTTTTACTAATTGCCACCGTCACATTTCCCTTATCTGCATTCAAAATGAAAATATCTTTATGTTGTTTCAAGAAAGCACGGGTATGTTCCACTGTACAGTTTACAAATTTGTCTCTTCCACTCTCTGTCATTCTATTAATGTGTGTATCGATCATTGTTGTGAACTTTGTTCTCATCACTTCTTCTCTTTGGTGTCTTTAGATATAAAAAAGCTGTGATATTAATATTAAGTATGTTTTGTAGATCCCCTGAAGATGCAATTTAATCAATTGCGAAATATTGGAAAATAAATAAAACACAATATGGCCTAAAGCTCAACGAAATATACAACTGTTTTATTAAAATCAAAAAGGTCGAAAAAACAACAAAAACTAAAATTACAATACGGTGAGCACGACGTAAAACACCAACAAAATGATCTATAAAAACATCAAGAAAAAATGTAACATTGGACACATCTTAAATAAGCACAAAAATAGAAAGGTAAAAACGACAAAGACAAAATGTTCTTTGACCTTCTTAATAAAATGCCGCAATCATGGAATAGTACCTAATTTTATTAAGAATGCAATTAAAAATATTTATGCAATTTTTAATACACATCCTATACATCACATTCAAAATAGTTTAAAAAGATACATTGAAATCTTTCAAAACAAAATCCTTAACCTCGTCATAAAACAAAAACATTACGAATTGAAGCAATACAACAAAGAAATTCAAGAAGTAGAAGAAGTATTAAACGAACACTTAACACAAGAGGAGAAAAACAGCATTACTCTCAACCAAAGCAAAATAACAACAAATATAGAGAACCAAGTCAAAAATACTCAGAGGCTAAAATTTGAAAAACTAAAACAAAAACAAATGATAGAACTAAACATAAAGCATAACGAAAAATGGTTTGTTAATAAAACAACAACGGATTTCCCATTCGATGTAAAGTGGCTTCTCTCACTCGGAGATAAATTTGGACTACCAACAACAAAAACGCAGTTTCCATTATTCAAGTTTATTGCGGACGGAGATGAGGTTATTCAAACATGGAACGAAAAAGAAAGAGAAGAAGTGATGAGAACAAAGTTCACAACAATGATCGATACACACATTAATAGAATGACAGAGAGTGGAAGAGACAAATTTGTAAACTGTACAGTGGAACATACCCGTGCTTTCTTGAAACAACATAAAGATATTTTCATTTTGAATGCAGATAAGGGAAATGTGACGGTGGCAATTAGTAAAAATGACTACGAACAAAGGATGAACAACATTATATCGGACATGATGACATATCAAAGACTAAGCAAAGATCCAACAACAAATTTAATAAGGAAGAATAATGAGCTTGTAGAAGAAATGTACAAACATCATATAATTTCGGCAATTGAAAGGAAGCAACTAAAAACTGACGTGGCAACAGCGCCTAGAATATATGGACTTCCGAAAATCCACAAGGAAGGTTACCCTTTAAGGCCTATATGTTCGTCCGTCAACTCCCCCTCCATTCAATTGTGTAGATATGTGGTTAAGATTTTAAAGAACTTAACTAAGAATTCCAAATACAATGTGAAAGACTCGATAGAATTCAAGAATAAAATAAAAAATCTACCAATTAGTGAGAAAGATAAGATGGTATCGTTTGATGTCGTATCTCTCTTTCCGAGTATACCAGTCGATTTGGGAATAAGAATTGTAGAAGAAAGATGGAATGAAATCGAAGAATACACTAATATGACTAAGTGCCTATTTTTCCGTATTCTCAATTTTTGCATTAAAGAAAATCGGTACTTCAAATATAATGACAAGGTGTACAAACAAAAGAAAGGACTGCCAATGGGTTCACCAGCTTCTCCCATAGTTGCTGATTTAGTGATGGAGAAACTACTTGACACCTGTATGGAACAATTGACGACGAAACCTCTGATACTGACAAAATATGTTGACGATCTATTTGTGATACTCAGGAATGATGCAATATTGGATACTTTGACAATACTTAATAGCTTCAATAAGAATATTCAATTCACGATGGAAGAGGAATGCAATGGATGCTTACCATATTTAGATACTCTGGTATACAAAAAAGCAAGAAAATTAGAGATAGACTGGTACCAAAAACCAACGGCTTCCGGGAGAATTATAAATTTCTATTCTAAACACCCAAAGCAGATGGTCATAAATACAGCGAGGAATTTGGTAACCCGAATTTTAAACATAAGCGACACCAAATTTCACAACGATAACAAAAATAAAATAAGAGATATATTATCGAAAAACAATTTCCCAAATAAGATTATAAATAATCTTATAAATAATTACAACAAGAATTCGAAACACATGAGAGGCGAAGAAAAAATAACTGAAAAAGTATACAAATCTATGGTTTATGTACCGGAGATATCCGAAAGATTTCAAAAATCTAATTTGTACGATAAAACCAAATATATAATAGCACAAAAAACGAGTAATACCCTTAACAAATTCTTTACTAATACAAAAACCAAGATAAATAATGCAGATAAACACAATGTAATATATAAAATAGAATGTGATGGTAATAGTGATGAGAAATGTGGCAAATTATATGTGGGTACCACCAAAAATAAGTTAAAAACTCGGATGTCTGCCCACAAATCAGACATTAAACTAAGAAACAATCATACAGCACCAAAAACAGCTCTTGCAGAACATTGCAAGACATACAATCATGTACCAAACTTTGAGAAAGTTAAAATTCTTCAAACAGAAAATAATTACAATAAACGATTGATGTTGGAGATGCTACATATAAACAACCTAGAGACAACAAAACGAATCAACTTTAAAAGCGACACCGACAACGCAGCCTACTGCTACCGACACTTAACACAGAAGAGATCGTGCAATATGTAAAGCAATCCAGTGCAATATTTACAGTCGACGATGACGGTGAAGTCTGTCATAGTTTTTAAGTAATCTTGACGCTAAATTAAGTTTTACATGTAAGCAATTTCTTTGTGTAATGTGTTGGTGTCTTTAGATATAAAAAAGCTGTGATATTAATATTAAGTATGTTTTGTAGATCCCCTGAAGATGCAATTTAATCAATTGCGAAATATTGGAAAATAAATAAAACACAATATGGCCTAAAGCTCAACGAAATATACAACTGTTTTATTAAAATCAAAAAGGTCGAAAAAACAACAAAAACTAAAATTAAATTGGTTTCGCCAATTAAAAACTGTGATTCAATTTGTCCACGCAAAAGTTTAATAATGAATATAGATCTGAGCATTTAACGTCTTTTTTCCAACGTTGGAAGGTCAATTAACTTTAGACGGTTTTCATATGGTGGAAGAGATTCACTTGTGCTCCACCCTAAGCCTCTAAGAGCAAATAAAAGAAATTGAACTTGTACTGATTCTATCTTATCAGAATAACATTTGTAAAAAGGACTCCAAAGTACACAACCGTATTCCAATGTTGGTCGGACAAGGCTAATGAATAAGCGTTTGGTCACGTATGGATCGTCAAATTCCTTAGACCAGCGTTTTATAAAGCCAAGTAAAGACTTGGCTTTATTAACACAAGACTCTATACGTAAGTTGAAACGCAATTTACTATCTAAAATAACTCCAAGATCCACAAACGAGTCTACATTATCCAATTTGTGCGAACCTATGAAGTAATCGCAAGAATCAGGACGAGATCTATAAAATGACAATTTTTTACATTTTTTTAAGTTTAATGACATACCGTTGACACTACACCAGTTGGAAAGAGAATACAAATCATGTTGCAGATTAATTGATTGATTATAAGAATCATGATTGCTAAACAGTTTAACATCGTCAGCAAACATTAATACTTTAGAGCAACGAATAACAGATGTAAGGTCATTTAAGTAGAGTACAAAAAGTAATGGACCTAAATGGCTACCCTGAAGAACACCAGAATGCACAGTTATATTTTTTGACAGAATATCATTAAAAGAAACCCTTTGGGTACGGTCCTGTAGATAAGAGCGTATCCAAGACAAGAGTATTGATGGTAACCCCATCGAATCAAGCTTATATATTCAGCCCTATTCTGAACGCATGGGAGTTGGGAATTTTTTCCCATTCCCACATTTTCGTATTCTGAACAAAATTTTGTGGGAGTTTTTTTCCCATTTCCCATCTCCCCTCATTCTGAATGAAGTTCGAATTGGGAATTTGTTCCCATGGGAAAAAAGTATACATTCTCTATCTTGAATTGTGGGAGAATTTTGTGTCTTTTTGTGGGAAAAATCTCCCCAGCAAACAGTGTGGGAGTTTGAAAAAAAAAATTCACGAAATTTCATATTTTTATGAAATTTCATATTTTAAGACATCTACACTACAAAATTATTGCAAATATTTATAATCGCCATGTGTTTGCTTAATAAAATCATACAAAATGTACTGTAAAATATGTCATTAGTAGACTTCGGATTTTGCATATTCTTATATGATACAAAAACCTGCAAGAATCTAACATGTTTTACACCGATAAAAAATTTTCCTTTATGTTATCGAACAAAACAAAAAAAGTAGTAAAAATTAGTAAATTTTTGCAGTTCTGGAACAGACCATATGTATTGAAATACGAGAAAAAGGGTCATGGTTGATTCTATTAACGCAGAACAACAAGTAAAAACAAATCAATTTCAAAAGAATTTTTGGCAATAATTATTAAAATATATTGGAAAATAACCATAATATACAATCTTTACAACTTTTATTCATTTTCGTAATATAACTTTCGGGTTTTTTTTAAATCAGACGACCAACGTTCTATTGAAAACGTGTTAGTCTCCTCAACGACACGACAAAGATCACAGGCGTACATACATATATGCCAAATTATTGCAATGCTATTCCATTTTCCGAAATGCCTTTTCTTGAATAGGATCGTTATTTTTGAACGTAGAAGCTTGAAATTTTGCAAGGGCATGTGTTTTAGTTTTAGATTCAATCACAAACGTATTTTATTATTATTATTATTTTTTTTGAGATACGTCTTCGGATATTTATGGTGACGATATGTAATAACAAGCAAAAATATGTAATAATCGAGAAAAATATCCGAACTTATCTTTTTGAATTTTTTTAAAAATATGCAAAATACGAGTTCTAGCGATCATTAGGAATAAGTAAAACTAGCGATATACTCGTAAAACCCCTAATTAAAATTACTGCTTACACCAATTCGCACAATCTGAAGAAAATGTGCTTATTAGAACAACATCACACATCGTTGACTCCATTCACTTAAAAAAATCCATAAATCAATGCACGGTTGTTGAATTAAGTAAGTTGTGCTTTTGCTAATCTAATTCAAAAACCGCGAATTCAATGCAAATAGGCATTTTGTATAACAAAACAAAATTACAGCCCCCTAAAAGTATGCTATCATAATTTGGTGTAACTAATTTCGAATTTCGAAAATTCAATTCCCATGATTTGATGTTCCCACGTCGTTGAGAATATGGAAAACGTGGGAATGGGAAATTTCGCTCCCATGGGAAACAGTTCCCATGGGAATGTTCAGAATAGGGCTGATTAACAATTCGTGTACAACGGTGTCAAAGGCCTTACTGAAATCTGTGTATATAACATCAGTTTGACATTTATTTACGAATCCATTGTGAACGTGACATGTAAGTTCCAATAAATTTGTCAAGGTAGACCTACCCTTAACGAAACCATGTTGATAAGGTGATATTATAGATCTAGCGAAATGAGTTATTCGGCGTGAAACCAGATGCTCAAAAAGTTTAGGAATTGCACTTAGTTTTGCAATACCTCTATAGTTTTCAATCACACATCTACTATCAGATTTAGGCAAAGGAATAATAAAGCTAGATCTCCAGACAAGTGGGAAATATCCCAATGTCAACGAGTCATTGAAAATAATTGTTAGGGGACGATAAAGTTCATATGCACATGATTTTAAAATAGAAGTCGGAACACCATCAGGACCTGGTGAGTTTGAATATTTCAATGACAATAAACCATTTAATACTTCATCCTCAGTGAGAATAATGCGAGGAAACTGGTTAAGTTTATGAATATTATAAGGGTAATTAAGGGAGTTAGTTGAAAATTTGGAGTAAGTATTTTGAAAAAAGTCAGCAAACATATTTGCAATGTCATTAGGGTCACATGATTCTCTACAACCAAGTCTCATGCTACTAGGAAATTCACGTACTTTTCTTTTAGAGTTTACGAATTTATAAAATGTTTAGGATTACTATGAAAATTATTTCGCATCTTAATTAAGTAATTTGAATAACACCTTGAATTTTCTCTGTTGAACGCATTTCTAGCTTTTGCATAATTGGTAAAGTTTAAAGTGGAATTACATCTTTTAAATTTTTTATACATTCTACTTTTCATATTGCGCAAACTCCTGAGATGTGGAGTAAACCAAGCAGGACCCATTTCTGAGCACATCTTTAAGAGAGGGACTGATACTGTTAATGCATCATTAAGTACTTTATAAAAATTTGAAATACGGGAATCAATGTTTCCCTGAGGTAACCAAGTATTATTTGATAAGATAGAACGCAAAAGGACCACATTAGTTTTACCAAAATTTAGTTTACTTGGCTTAGTTTGTGATAAAGTTTTAGTAGTTGAACTATTATTGAGGTCAAGAGTTACCATAAGGGTGGGATGATACATATCTTCAGGTTCTGAGAATGGAGGACTTGCACATACAGACGAGTTTATGGTTGAAGAAAACACTAAGTCTAAAATTTTGCCTTTAGAATTATAGATATTATTTATTTCATATTGACATTGATCAAAAATATTTTCCCAGAAGGATAACATGTCTGTAGAGAGTTCTGTTGATGAAACAGGTACATAATCTACTATGTTGTCACCTGAGACCCATGTTAAGTTTGGTAAATTAAAATCACCAAGACAAATCAATTCAGAATTTGCTGAAACTTCTTTTATTAATTCAGAATGTTTAAGATAAGTGTCTATGTCTGAGTTTGGGGCAATGTAGGAGCACGTTATAATAAAGGATTGATTTAAATATTTTATTTTAACACACACAAATTCAATATGAGGGTATTCGGTAAGCATAATTCGCTCTGATGCAATGGAATTATGGGGGTCGATTATGGATAGCAACTCAACTGTCGTTGCGTTGCCAGAAGAGAAAATCATGCAATTAAAATGAGCAAAAAGACGAAATTTTTTGTCAAATTCAATCAATATCAGTGTTTTGAACCTTCAGCTATTAATTTAATTGTAAAAAAGTATAAATTTTTATGCGGAAATAGAAAATTCTATTACTAAATTTGCTTTGGGCAACGCAACTGGAGTTGGGTTGCTATCCATAATCGACCCCATGAACTGCAATGAATACTCCTCCACCAATTTTGTTTAATCTATCTTTTCTGTATACTTGGTACTGATCTGACAAAATCTCAGTGTCACGGATACCAGGTTTCAGCCAAGTTTCTGTAAAAACTAAGATTTTAAGATCACAACCAAAAGATTTTAAGTAAATATTATTAAGTTTAGTATTAAGACCTCTAACATTTTGGTAAATTAAGGATAGCGAACTTATTGGTTTTTTGAAACAGGCACGACTGAAGGAATAACTACAGGATTATTAGTATTAGATTTCTCTCTGTATATATATTCTTTACCTAGTGTACTTTCTGGCCAAAATGAATCATTTAATATAACATTAAAGAACTCATGAGGCACAGTTAATTTAAAAGATGATATGACACGTGGCGTTGACGAATTATATTTCATAATTTTGCAGTCAGTGTCACGTAAATTATTCAATCTAGCTTTTAGGTAATTATAGATGTTATCTACAGTTGTATTAGGATGTAGTCTGGAAATAAAAATGCTTTTTCTGGGAGGAATTACGATTAGTTCATTACTACCCCCAGACCAAGAAGGATTGGAATTTAAAGTTTGATCAGTTTCCTGAATTTGAGGTGTAATTGGAACAGAAGCATTAACATTTGAACAGGGTCCATTGACAGTAACTAGAGGAACAGAATTAGTTAGAGAACATATGGGTAACATTTCTGAAGAAGGCATTTCTATTGTCGAATTTCCCTTTGAACTTGAGACGATTGGAAGTGATGGACGCTGCCCCGGTAGGGCCAGGCTATTTTCCGAAGGTAAGGTCTCAGCAGACTTGTGTGGCGGAACCACAGCTGGTGAATTAAGGCTAATTAAGTTATCACCAGGAACAACAGTTGAGATTTTTTTACGTTTCGGAGAGCCATCAGCGAAATCAAAGTTTTTAAACATTTTTTCAAAAATTTCAAGCCTTGAAAAAACGACTTCAAAATCCTTCCTCATGGCAGCAAGCTCCATTTTAGATTCCCTGAAGAGACGCTAAAAATCTACTTCCAGGGACCTACAATTGGCACATGCCCAACGAAATCCATTATTGCGATCAGTAATGACATCAAAATGCTTGCCAGTGAAACCTAAGCATTTCAAATGTTCATGCTTCTCACATAACCAACAAGTCAACAAACGCTCTTTCAAACTTGTAGCTTTACAGTCTTTATTTATACATTCCATTATTAATAGTTATGCCTAAAAGTATGCTATATCAAAAGCCAATAAAAAGTTGTAAAAAATTTAATGTTGTTTAATTTTAAAACCGCCTCAAAGTATGCTCTAAATATTAGTCCAATAAAATATTACGAACAAATAAAAGCACAAGTTATCCACTTTGTAGAACACAAAAATAACACAACTAAACACAACAAGGGTTGCCAGGACTTACGAAAACTCTTTTTTTATTTGAAAATTTTGCGTATTAGACGAAGGTAATGTTTTTATTAATTTTTAATTATTAATTAATCCTCAGACACATCGATTGTGGGGCGGCTTCGCTCAAGCTGATATTTATTTGAAAATGTTGCCTATTAGGCGAATGTCATTTTTTTTTATTAATTTTGAATTACGATATCATAACAACATTCTGTTAAACGAAAACTCTTTTTTTAATTGAAAATTTTGCGTATTCAGACACATCGATTGTGGGGAGGCTTCGCTATCATCTAACTTTTTTCCTCTTTCAAATGCAATTTGTTTTTTACAAAGTTGAATTTTTTGTTCAAATCTTTGTATGGCTTTTATGACAAACGCTTAGCGTAGCCTCTGAAAGTTATGAGTTTGGTTGTGAACACTAACACGCCGTGACAACACTTTTTTCCATGTGTTTTTCAAGGACGTGGGTTCGAACCCCAGCCTGGCTCAAGCTTTTTTTATTTTTCTCTGAAATGTATTGGGATATTGCCAAGAAACAAATTTAAACTCAAACTAATTTTTTATTAAATAAAAAACAAATAAAAGTAAAAAAAAAAAAAACAATTTTAGCCACAAAACACGACGTTTATGTTTTCTATGGGGAACAAATGGAAAACAAAAGCGATTAACATTGCTGTTATCTTTATTTTATTTATTTTATTTAAATATATTTATTATAATTATAAATTATAATAAAGAAAAATTACAAAAAGCTCTAGCAATAAAAGCTATCGGCTAATTTGCTGTTATCTATTACACTAAATTGTTTAGCCCTCTTTAACCAAAATTTGGAACTATTATCACATGTTTTTGGAAAATGCATGTGTTTACGTCTTAGTTTCTATACGTCTTTGCCCAGACTCCGTAGAAACCTCTAAAAAAGAAATTAAAAATATCTACAGAATCTACACCATTTTCACATGTAATTCGAAGAATTTCAGTTGTAATTTGAGAATTCCAGTTGAGTTTCGAACTATTTCATTTGTAATTTGAGAATTCCAATTGAAAGTCGAAGTTTTTTTAATTTGTAATTCGAATTATTTCATTTGTAATTTGAATATTTCTATTTGTAATTTGAATTTTTCCATTTCCATAAAACTATGTCAGGTTTACATTCTACTCCCAAAGAAACCAAAATACAAATTCTTAGCCAAATTGATTGGAAAATGTGGCCAAGAACCTCGAAATACGTAAAATCAAGATGTACCTTTATATGGGCGCTACTACGAAACTTGGAAAAACTTTGAAAATTTTCTGGGAAATGGCGTTCTTTACCCTGGGCAAAAAAAAAATATGCAAATTGCAGACCAATCAATTGGAAAATCTGGCCAGAACCCTTGAAATAGCTTAAATCATGCGGTTCTTATATATGAAGGTTATACTTAAACGTGGACCTATATTTCGCCAATATTTGGCGAAATTAGTTAGAAAATGTGCCTAAAACGTAAAAAGTATTGGAAATCGAAGTAAACCCTTACATGGGAGCTAAACCAAAAAAATGGACCAACATGACCCATTTGTTGTACCAATGATTCAATACGTAATCCAAAGGTCTCTATCATAGCGTTATCTTTAATCTTGTGAAGTATAGCGCATAATATTGGGAACCCATCGTCCTGGGTTAAGGTAATATATAAGGGACTCTAAACAAGTTTGGCCTGAGAACCCAAAACTGTTTTGGCGTTTTGATCTACTAACCGAATACACAATCGCCCCACTTGAAATGTCTCACCCCCAGACCACGACCTAAAATTTATTGCACAGTGTAATCAACCATAACCGACATCGCATGAACTAATGTTTAGCACCGTCACCCTCTGTACTTAAACCACTATAACTTAGCCATTTGTTAACCGATTTAAAACAATAATAGCTCATTCAAAAGATATTATTCACCCCTTTAAGAGGAAGCAGAATCAAAAGAAATCCGTTGTGATAAAAATAAGATATGCCCGTTTAAATTTGAAAATATAAGAAACCCAGATTTTCACTACTTTTACCGTTATAAAAAAATAATACGAAGCGACCCAAACGAACTAAAGGCATTTTCGTTCTCCATGGATACCAAAACGATGGAATTTTTCATCAGAACGCTTGAATATTTTTCTGGTCAACTTTTGTAGCACAGTGTCATTTATCGACATTTTCCGAAAAGTTTGCACCTTCTCAAGACCAAAACTGCCTGAAAAAGCGTTCCAATGCTTTTGCGATGTATTAGAGAGTTCTTAACTACTGTCTTGGCTACAATTTTTGTCTTTGCGTTGACTCGAGTGGTTTGGCTGGTATATGCGAAGATGTCAAAAAACGTAGATAAAAAACTTAAAGCCAAAATCGGGAGGCTCGATTTTCATCGCAGACATATGGTCCAGTAGACTTTTTTGCTCAGTTCAATCCCAGGAATCAGAATCGCGAAGGGCCTATTAAGGTTTTTTTCCTTCCACACAAATCGCCCCGGCCTAATATGTATGTATACCTAATTGTAAATAAATATACATATGTATGGATGTATGTATGTCGGTAACATTTAAAATTTAAATGAAGTAAATACTTAAGCTATCAAATTTTGATGTCAACATTTGTAGTAGTATGTGTAAATTTTTCAAAATAAGAGAATGTGTGTGTGAATTTTAGACCAAAACTTAAAACTCGACGCCTGACGTGTGCGTACAAAAATACAAAAACAAAATACATGTATTTGTTTTTGTTTTCAATTTGAAATACATGTATTTTGTTTTTGTATTTTTGTACGCACACGTCAGGCGTCGAGTTTTAAGTTTTGGTCTTATGGATTGAGGAAAATCAAAATAGCTTTGATTTTCAAAATGAAACCCAGTCAATCCGATGAATATGGTTTATTTTCAAATTGTCAAAAAGAAATTCTGGAAAAAAGAACATTTTGTTTGTGAAGAAATAAAAAATTTAAGTTCATTAATTTTTAGAGGAAATTTTGAATTGATTGAATGCTTTGCTACACACTTATGGGTACTTTACACGTTATGTTTTTTACATATGGGTTGTCACTTTTTATATACATACAAAAGGAATATGCAAAGTGACAACACATATGTAAAATAACATATCGTGTAAAGTACCCATTATCAAGCACACACGTACGTAAGGGGTTCATCGTCTGGACAAGCCAATTTGATAATGTATGGGCCGCTTTAAACTTGAGACCGAAAATTCTGTACATACATAATGGTTTTGAAGGAGAAATGCAAAGATGTAAATATACTAAGATGGGAAAAGTCAATTGTGAAAAATTAACTGTAGGTGGAGTTAACCTCTGCTGAGTTTAAATGTTTTTCTTGTCAATATTCCAATGAACTTTCGTTTAACAGAATGTTGTTATGATATCGTAAAAACAGAGGTTAATTTTTCACAATTGACTTTTCCTATCTTATGGGTACTTTACACGATATGTTATTTTACATATGTGCTATCACTTTGCATATACATTTTGTATATAAAAAGTGACAACCCATATGTAAAAAACATATCGTGTAAAGTACCGATTAGTATATTTACATCTTTGGTCTTATTGCAGACTATGACAATTTTCTTTGTTATTCTCTTTCAAATTTTCATTGACGTCCACACACCTATATGAAAATTTTGATATTTTCATTGTTTTACATTGCACGATGGGGCCAATGACAGGTTTTTTAGACAAAAAGTCATTTTTTTCAAGTCAGTGGTTGAAATCAAATAATAACGGAATTATATTCTTAACACTATCAAACCTCCAAAACCAAAAAAATTACAATCTGGCAACGGCCCACTGCGACGTGCCAAGCTGTCAAAGATGTCATAATTATACCCTACACCACTATGTGGGGAGGGTATTATAAGTTGGTTTTGGCCAAAAAGTTTGTAACGCATCGAAATAATGGTCGCAGACCCATACTTATATATACCAAAATGAATGTCTCGACGAGCTGAGTCGATCTGGCTATGTGTGTCCGTCAGTCAGTCCGTCCGTCCGTCCGTCTGTCCATCTAAACCTTGTAATCACGCTACAGGTCGCAATTTTGATCGGATCGTCACGAAATTTTGCATGTTGATAGGGGTCCCGGAGGGGAAGAAGCCTATTGATTTTGGTGATGGTCGGATAATATTTAGGGGTCGGAAAGGGCAAAAACTTAGGTGGATAAAATGACAACGTTTTTTTTCCAAAGTGAATATCTCAGCTTCTATATGGGGTATACCAAAAGCAAAACCTGACAATGAAAGTAAAAAATATCACCTTTCTAATGATGTAAAGCAGGTGCTCGTAGGTAATCAAACAACGAAGATATCACAATAGAAGCAAATAAAACCCCAATTTTCATTTTTGCGATTTTAACTATATTGACGAATAGCACAGCTTTGGTTGAAAACTTTCTAAAAGCAAAGTCTGACTCTGAAAGTAGAAGATCCCCTCTTTACAATGATGCAAACTAGGTCGGCGTTGGTAACCAAATAACGGAGATATCGCAATGGTCGGTAATACATCCCATTTTTCTATTTTTTTGGAAATCACGCTACATGTCGCAATTTTGATCGGATCGTCACGAAGATTTGAGGGTTAATGGGGGTCTCATAGATGAAGAAGGCTATTGATTTTGGTGATGGTCGGATAATAATTAGGGGTCGGACTGGGCAAACACTTATTTGGAGAAAAGTCAACATTTTATTTTAAAGCCAATATCTCTGTTTCTTTAAGAGGTATATCAAAAGCAAAACCTGGCAAGGAAAGTAGAAAATATCAGCTTTACAACGATGTAAAGTAGGTTGTCGTAGGTGGTCAAATAGCAGAGATATGGCAATAGTCGATAATGCATCCCATTTTCCGATTTTTTGTAATCACGCTACAGGTCGCAATTTTGATCGGATCGTCACGAAATTTTGGGGATTAATGGGGGTCCCAAAGAGAAAGAAGCCTATTGATTTTGATGATGGTCGGATAATATTCAGGGGTCGGAATGGGCAAACACTTATTTGGAGAAAGGTCAACGTTTTATTTCAAAGCCAATATCTCTGTTTCTTTAAGAGGTATATCTAAAGCAAAACCTGGCAAGGAAAGTAGAAAATATCACCTTTACAAGGATGTAAAGCTGGTTATCGTAGGTGGTCAAACAACAGAGATATCGCAATAGTAGATAATGCATCCCATTTTCCGATTTTTTTGTAATCACGCTACAGGTCGCAATTTTGATTGGGTCGTCACGAATTTTTTGGGAGTTTATGCGGGTACCACAGAGGAAGAAGCCTATTTAGTTTGGTGATGGTCGGATAATATTCAGGAGTCGGACTAAGCGAAAAGCTTATGTGGAGAAAAGTCAACGTTTTTATGCGAATATCTCCGCTTTTGGTTGGCGTATTCCAAAAGGAATACCCGTCAATGGAAGAAGAAAAGATCTCGTTTATATTGATGCAAAGTATGTTGGCGTAAGTGAGCAAACCGAGATATTGCAAAATTCAGTAATATACCCAATATTTCCATTTTTTATAATCACGCTACAAGTTGGAATTTTGATCGGATAGTGACGAAATTTTTGGGGGTAGATGGGGGCCCCACAAAGGAGCCTATTGATTTTGGTGATAGTCGGATAATATTTAGGGTTCGGAATGGGAAAAAACTCATTTGGAGACAAATTCAAAGTTTTATTCTTTGTGAATATATCGGCTTCTAGTAGGGGTATTCCAACGGCAAAGCCTGTCAATGGAAGAAGAAAATATTACCTTTACATTGGTGTAAAGCAGGTTGGTAATGCATCCAATTCTTCCATTTTTTGCAATCAAGCTACAGGTCGTAATTTTGATCGGATGGTCACGAAATTTTGGTTGCTTATGGGGGTCCCAGAGAGAAAGAGGCATATTATTTTTAGTGGTAGTCGGATTATATTCCCTAAAAGAAATGTTTACCAGTGAAAAGTTTATGCACAGGGGTAGTGGTGTAGGGTATCACATGGTCGGCCCCGTCCCGACTATAGCCTTTTCTCACTTGTTTTAATTCCGTTTATTTCTGACATTCAGTCGTAATTAAACAATTTAAGCTTAAAACACATCCAACGTTTGGGTAGTTTTGTGTCGTTTTGGCCGTTTTTACACTGTTGGGCATGATGCCGTAAAATTCAAATTCATTTGAAATATATGCCGGCAAACAGATCAACGCTGGACTTTGGTGTCGGCGTCGCCCTGTTGTTGTTGTTATTTTCTAAACGCCCAACACAAAACTTTACTCAAACGTTGGATGTGTTTTCAGCTTTAGGTATTTTGGCGCCAAATCCTGATCTTGATATTGATGTTGATATTTTAAATTTTTTATAATGGAAAATACGGGTAATGATGTGTAAATTAAGATAATTATTAAAAATGTAAATGTAATATTAGATGTGGTCAAGTGATGTGTCAGTAAGTGATGCTTTTTGATGTAGTCTGTGGTATCGTCCATGTGTTCTTTGGAGTAGAACTTTCGGTACCGGTGCGTATTCTCGTAAATATATATACATATACATTTGGTGAAAGGTGACGATATCAGCTAACAGTTTTTGAAAAGAAATTTTGCGTATACTTGCGAATTAAAAAAAATCAATTTCCAGATTTCGTAAAACTGCAAAATTTGGATATTTCTATTTTTTGGTTGGAAAACCATCTAAAGCCTAAACATGTAATACACTGGATTTCTGCCAAGGTTAATGGAGGTGACAACGACAACTATATGACTGTAGTTAAAAACAAATTAATAACATTTGTGCACGCCTTAACCAAATTAATAACTTCTGTGCGCAGGAAAAGACCAAAGTCGGACGAGGTCAACTACGTGATACCCTATCCTGAACTGAATATAACACAAATTGACCGACTCTACTCTTGGCAGAATTCGGCCAGAAGTACCGATCCGGATCGGACTTATTTTATGAATTTAGTGTACAATAAACATCAAATCGGATGAAAAATGTATATGGAAGATATATCTAAATCTGAACCGATTTAGATATAACTTGGCAAACCTATTTATAGTCTGAATACCGCAACAATTGCCAATTTACATCAAAAGTAGACAAAATTTGCGTATTTGGTGCACCGAATAACTCAAATGGGGCGAAAATATATGTATGTATATGGGAGCTATATCCAAATCTGAACAGATTTTAGTATAACTTGGCAAACTATTTTCTAGCTCAAATTCCGTCATACAATCAAAATATCAACAAAATTGGACAGACATAGACAGACATAGACAGACATAGACAGACATAAAATATATATGGGAGCTACATATATCCAATTCTGAACCGATTTCAATATATCTTGGCAAACTTATTTCAAGTCCGAATTCGGTAACATGTTGCAAATTTCACCATAATTGGACAGAATTTGCGTGTTTGGTCCACCAATTACTTGAAATCGGGCGAACATATACTTTTATTTATTTTATTTTTTTGTTGTAAAATAATGCAGCCTATTTTCTCGGGTTTTGTTGTTTTAAAATTTTAAAAACAACAAATTTTATTTAACACGTTCGCGGACGTGAATGCTATAGCATTCAATTTCATGGTGACGTAGGATGACGTGAATGCTATAGCATTCACATGCAAAGTCAATCTTTAGTCATTTACTTGTATACAATCGCATGTTTTCGTGATTTATGTACATAATACGACTCATTTCATATATATCCATAATATAATAAATAAAAAATTATTATAATATTAATAACTGATTAATAAATACACAAAAATGAATTTCGAAAAAAATGTCGCAAATGTAATCGGACTAAACTAAAGCGCCCCCCAATTTGAGGTACAACAAAAACTATTAAAATCTATATTTCGTTGCGTATACTCTATTCTAGATGACACAAGGACATCTTTTAGGCATAGAGGATACTAAATTATTAATTATTGCAGGCGAAATAATTCATTTTCGGAAAGTTTAGCTTAAACCCTAAAAAATACTGAAAATCGGGTGGTACCGATATATGGGGGCTATACCCAAACGTGGGCCCGGGTCCACGATTTTCGGTGGAAATATTTTGTGACCAACAGGAACCTTAAGTACCAAATTACAGCTAATTTAGTAGGAAAATGTAGCTTAAATACCCAAAATACCGAAGATAGGAAGGTACCGCTAAAAGGGGGCTATACCAAAACATTAGCCGGTGTTCTTCATATTCGTCCAAAAATTATGCTACAGCATCCTCTGGTCAAATACAAAATCGCTTAGATTTAAAAATTAGCAAAAAACGATTCACAGAAGAACGGTAGACGACGGCTTCTTCAGTCGACGACCAGGAAAAAAAATCCTTTCATATCGACAAAAAATGAAGGAGCCAGACTGGAATTCGCCAAGACCCATTTGAACTGGATTGTAAAAAATTGAGGACTGTGCTGTTTTCCGATGAATCTATGTTTAATTTAAAGTATTCAGATGATTAAAGGCGTGGGCCAAATGAGCAACTGTTAAATTCTTTTTTCTCGGACTAAGGGATTGGACCAATTTATAAAATTAATGGAATTATGGATAGTTTCAAGTATCGTAACGTATTAAAAGGCGCGATGTTGCCTTATGCCGAAGAAGATATGCCACTTAGATGAACCTTCCAGGAAGATAACGAAAGTGGTTAAGGAGTGATTCTAAAACAATTCGACAGAAGTTCTCCATTGGCCTGCCCAATACCCTCAACTTAGCTCCCGATTGGGACTTGTGGGAGATCGATAACTCAAAAATCAACCGAAAAAAATTGCAAAACCAAAGAAAATTAATTTGAAGCCGCAAAAGTAGCCAGGGAAGCGATATCGCTAGCAATAATTGGGGGGTGCTTTAGTTTTGTCCGCTTATATTTGCGACCTAAAATGTTTTTTGAATTTTAACTTTAGTTTATTAAATTCTGGCGAAAAGACCAAATTGATGGTGTCGACGCGCAAAGCGTCCATAGAGCTCGGACCAACTGTGGAAGTTGGTACCTACAATTTTGAGGTAGTTAAAGACTTCGTCTACCTCGGCACTGCCTTAAACACAACAAACAACATCAGTTGTGAAATAAGAAGAAGAATTGTATTGGCCAACAGATGCTACTATGGTCTAATGGGTACTTTACACGATATGTTTTTAACATATGGGTTGTCACTTTTTAAATACAAAATGTATATGCAAAGTGACAGCCCATATGTAAAAAACATATCGTGTAAAGTACCCATAAGTAAGTATTTTTAAAACAAAGCCACATCTCGTCAAACAAAAATAACACTATACAAAACGCTGATACTACCCGTGCTAATGTATGGCTCCGAAGCATGGGTACTTGCGCAAGCAGATAAGGCAGTGCTTGGTGTGTTTGAGAGGAAATTTCTTCGAAATATCTACGGGCCGATTTGCGTTGACGGTGAATATCGACGTCGTATGAACCACGAGCTATATAAGCTATACAAAGAATGAGTGATGATGAACCCGCTAAAAAGGCGTATGAATACATGCCACATGGCAGTGCACGCAGAATCGGCAGGCCTAAGCTTCGATGGAGCATACAAGTGGATGAAGAAATGGAAAGGCGCGGTATTCCAAAAAGTCAAGCGAAAAACAGAGAGGAATGGAGATCTTTTCTTAGTTCGGTCTATGGAACAAATGTTCTGTAATGGGCCAACTAAGTAAGTGAGTAAGTTATTAAATTCTGATTTCCTTATTTTTGTGTTTTCCAATAATAAAAATATAAATAAATAAAAATAAAAAGAAAAAATAAATTTATAACTTCGTTTTCTTAAAAAATATTATTTTAAAAAAATGTACTGAGGGTGTGCTTTAGTTTTGACCGACACTGTATATGAGAGCTATATCTATACATACATATATGAACCGATATCAACCAAATTTGGCAGATTAGTTTCTAGGCCGATTATAAACATCTGCACTAAATTTCAAAGGTCTAGCTTGCCCCTGTGATTATTTGCCTCAAAACACTGACTTTGGCCCCACAGTGAATTGGTTTGAGAGTTACGAATTTAAACACCAAGAATAATTTCAGATTACAGAACCTTGTGTACAGAGTTTCACCATAGACTAATGAAAGTATAGACAGAGAAATCTTCTCACCTAAATTCTCTCACTGAGTGTGAATTGAGTCAGTCAGCTATGCACTCAATTTTAAAAATAAATTTTTAAACTATTTTATCTGGTAAAAGATAATATTTTGGTATTATTTGGCCGGATCTACATCCTCATATAAAAATATTCAACAAAATATTGCAATTTACCACAAAACATTGTGCAATTGAGTGAGATGTCTGCGTAGTTTCCGTTTGGGCGACATCTACAAAAAACAAGAACACTAAAATTTCTCTGTCCATACTTTTATTATTCTATGGCTTCACCCCATTCACACCTCTTACCTATAAACTCAACAATTTGTACAAATTTTCAGTAACTTCTTGTAATCGGCTAAGGTCTTCTTCATTGTACTGTAGAGCAGGTATCGGCACCAATACAAATGCATTGTTTGCGGCCTCACGCATACGACTCTCTCTCGCTCTCTCCACAAACAGCGTGTGCGTTAATGCATTGCTAAAATTAAAAATCATTGAAACAACCGACAACAGAACCTTCTTCTTTGACTTCTGAACGAAGACTGAGAGGTGGTTGTTCTGTTGTTATTCTCATCAAGGGCACGTGTGCCCCTTTTTGCCGGACATTGCTGTAGAGCAGCATTCGGCACACAACAACAACAATTTGAGCAAACACTGCTGACAGTGCATTGTTTTTCAATTAGTGAGTGGAGAGAGAAGCTCTCTTTGCTTGCTCGCGAGTAAAGAGGTGCCGAATTCCGCTGTAGAGTAAACTAACAACATCCAGTAACAATTTGTACAAATCTTGAGTAAACGAACACACATATTTTCATGTTAATGAAAATGTTCATAGTCTGGCTTATATTTCAAATAAATCTTCATAAAGAAGGTTAACCCAGCAAAGAGCTATAATATAAACAGCTTCTTTCTGGGTTAACCTTCTTTATGAAGATTTATTTGAAATACATATAGCAATGGAATTGACATTTGAAACCCAGTGGGTTTGTTAAATCCGGTTATATATAAACGTACTATAAGACTTACAGAAAATACCAGAGATGGGAGTCCGAAATTATAAATGATGTTACCTTTAAAAATTGTTTTTCGAATTCGTTAACAAAGAACACTATTGGATATACATTAAATTTATTTAACATAAGAGTGTGTATCATACATTACTACATATTTTTTTACATACATACATATGTTCATGACAGAGTTTTTGTCATGTTTAAGTTTCATAATCTAAACCAATACATATTTCCAGATACGATTGGTTTGATGATTTGTACCTATTTCTGTGACGTATAAAGCCGAACCATTCACGCTAACTGCAATCGAGTGGGGATTTTTGAAATCTCCCCAATGACCAATAATGGTTTCAGAGCGAGGGTCTAAAGTGAAGCCTCTTACTGGTAACATTGAAGTAGGCCCATTTACAGCATATACGAAATTTCCATAAGCTGCAACTCCGAACACCCTACCAAAATCAGGCTCTTGAATGGTAGCAGAAGGTAGACCTTCTCCCTGAGATGACTTTAATCCAGCCCTGCAATTATATTTATTTAAACAATGTAATGCTTGATTTACATTTACGAAATCCACCCGATTTCAACTGTCAATTCCTTTGCGTATACGTCAAATGAAAACTGATCTGAAATCAATTGGATTTCATTTGTCGTTTAAGCAATGGAATTGACAGTTGAAATCGAGTGGATTTCGTAAATCTAAACTTACTACAAGTGATGTGATGAATATATACACTTTTACTTACTTGGGACAAACAACTCTCATATTTTCACGATCAGCAATACAGAGAAGATCCAGTTGTTCCAAAAGAGTAATAGCATGAGGTACTTGCAGGGACAAGAATTCTAAATATTTGAAGAAATAAATTTATTATAACAACAATATGCTTATGTGTGTAAGTGTAAAATGTTAAAATATTAATAATTACTTTTATAATAAATTGCTCTATTCCAGAACCTGCAAAAATCATCCATTTTTTTTAATTTTTTACAAATTTTTAAAAATAAATGTTGTAAATAGTGGGCTCAAGGCATATCGACCAGGTAGTGGCATCGACATATTTGTAATATGTTATTTCAAAATATTCTTTATGTTGTTGGCGAAATTACAACATAAATATTTTTTATAAAGGGATTTGACACTTCATATTCGAACAGCTGGTGTGATACCACTACCTTGGTAATTGTGTCATGAGTGGGCTCTTGCAGGTTCTGGAACAGAGGACATATGTACATATGTACATAAATGACATAGAAATATAAGTATAGGAAAACTCAATTGTTAACATTGTTAACCATAGACTCAAAGACGTATAGAATAGAAATAAAGACATGAACAAATGCATTTTCCAAAAACATGTGATAGTAGTTCCACATTTTGGTTACAGATGGCTAAACAACTTACTGGAATTGATAACGGCAATGTCAATCGCTTTTGATTCCCATTTATCCCCACAGAAAACATAAACGTTGTGTTTTGTGGCTAAAATTTGTTTCTTTACTTTTATTTGTTTTTTATTTAACAGCTATACCTAATTTAAGTCGTGACGTGCAAAAAATATTCACCTATCTACCACAACAACGGTCCCTGAGCGTCCGTATTACCCAAATACGTTGAATCCGAAATCCCATTTCAAACACAAAATCCGCGACCAAAACTTATTTAATTGTTTTCATTCGTAAAATAAATAATTTTCCCCTGCAATGAATTGTATTTCATGTTTTGTTGGGCTTTTGTTTTCAAAATACAAAACACACACATACATACATACATACATACAATAACATATCGTACGTTCTGTCAAAGTTGAAAATGTTCAACTTACAAAAAGTATACGCTCGACGTATTTCGGTAGTTCTCATAAGAATACATGTCGACACCTCCAAATAATAGTATGCTAAGTCTAAAAAGTGAGTTTTGCAGAAGAAGCTCTCAAAGTGTGGACATTTTTTGAACTTCACTACTATGCTAAGTCAATATTTGTTTATAACTTCGGTTCGGATTGACCGATTATTACTAAAATTTGACAGAATTTAAGTTAAAGGACGTTCGACACCTCCAAATAATAGTATGCTAATTCTGAACAGTGAGTTTTGCAGGACAAGCTCTAAAAGTTTGGAAATTTCTTTGGCTTTCAGTACTATGCTAAGTAAATATTTGTTTATAACTTCTGTTCGGATTGTCCGATTATTACCAAAACAGAATTTAAGTTAAAGGACGTTAAATATAAAAATGTAAAGAACTTGAAAACATGCTAAGTCGACTTAGCATACTATTGTTTGGAGGCGTCGATGTGTTCTACTTTTTTCACCACACACGCCCTGGGAATATGGTCGTATTTAGGCATAGCAGTAATAAAAAACAAAAGCGAATGCCGTCAAATTTAAGTTTAAATGTTTTTCTTGTCAATATTCCAATGAATAACAGTTTTCGTTTAACAGAATGTTGTTATGATATCGTAACAACAGAGGTTAACTCAACCTACAGTTAGTTTTTCACAATTGACTTTTCCCATCTTAGTATATTTACACATTTGACTTAGAACAAAATTATAGTCAATTTAGGCCGAAAATTTAGATAAAAACTTTAAAATGCCTGAAATCGTGTAGTACCGTTACATAAAGGCTATACCAAAACCTGAACTTATGTCCATAGTTTTTGGTGGGGAAGTTTCTGTACCAATGGGGTCTCCAAATGCCAATTTACAGCCAATTCTGGCTAAAAATGAAGATAAAATCCTTAAAACACTAGAAATCGGGTGGTACCACTATATGGGGGCTATATCAAAACATGGACCTATGTCAACAATTTTTGCTGGAGAAGTTTCTGTACCATTGGGGACTCCAAATGCCAAGTTACAGCCAATTCGGATTCGGCCTCAAAATGAAGATAAAATCCTCATAATCAAAGAATTGGGTGGTACCGCTATATGGAGGCTGTAGGAAAAATTGGGCCCATACATATATTGTCATCCAAATCTGAAAAGTGCAAAGTTTCAGTTCGATTGGTCAACTGCAACTGTGTGCAAAATGAGTTACCAGAGTTGAAATGCATGTTAAATAAAACTCCGTCAAAACACTGTAAAATGGACCAATCTTTGTTTTAATTTCATATTCATGTGTCATCCAAATCTGAAAAGTGTGCAAAGTTTTAGTCCGATTGGTCAACTGCAACTGTGTCAAAATTGAGTTACCAGATTTGAACTAAACGGACCAAAGCAAGTTAAATAAAACACTGTAAAAATGGCAATAACTATAAATTTAAGCTACTTATTATGGTAAAAGACAATATGTGGTTATTCCTGGCCGGATCTACATGCTCATATAAAACAGCGTTAATCACCACTGGGCTCGCGAGCCGTGTCTGTGTGAACACACACAATCTCAATTGTGGTGAGTTTGAACGTTACTCTCACCACCGATCATCTCCTTTGTTTTAGCAATGAATTAACGCACACGATGTTTATCTAGAGATGGATAGATAATCTCGTGTGTGTGCCCAACACAAACGCAGCGGTTGAATTTGTTGTTGCTGGTAAACACTGCATTAGTCTATGTCAGAATTCCGCAGACCTTTACTCGCGAGCAAACAAATAGAGCTTCTCTCTCTAGCCCATTAAAAACCACATACACAGAGTTTGATCATTTTTTGTTGTTGTGTGCCGATTGCTGGTCTATGGCTAAACCATAGATCAGTGTTAATCACCACTGGGCTCGCGAGCCGTGTCTGTGCGAACACACACAATCTCAATTGTGGTGAGTTTCAACGTTACTCCTACCACCGATCATCTTCTTTGTTTTAGCAATGAATTAACGCACCAGTGACCTGCAACCGGTGCCAATTTTATGAATTGCGGTAGACACAAGAAAAAGCGATACTAGTACGCACCACCACTCTCTTTTTTGCGTTAGAATGTAATCAATATTCTGTTGAAAGTCAAACACAAACATTGCTGATTCATATTTAACGCATTGTATGTAAAGACTTTACTGCTTCGTACAAATTACTACCTCTTGCTCGAATTGTTCGTGTTGACTTCGTTTCGAGTATACCATGGTCCAATTATAAAGGTACTCTCTCAAAAACAAATGATTTTGATTTGAGCTGTCAAAATTCATATTTGTCATTTGAATTCGCTGTGAGATAGAGAAATGTCAAACTGTAGAGAAACAGGTAGATGTATATCGAAAAAAGAAAACAAATCAACTTTATGTTGTACACGTAAAATGTCAACATTTGTTGTGTTTTGTATTAGAATTTATTTTACAATAACTTATTTTGGCAGTTAAAGATCGATCAGCTGGTATTTTCTGTTACGCCAAACGGAAAATGTTTTGTATGCATCTACCTTAATTGACAATAAAGAAATTCGCATCAAACATATTCCGTGTCGGCGAAAACAAATTTTTCGCCTTTGTTTATGAATTATAACATTTCAAATCTTTGTTTTTGTTTGAATTCGTTTGAGAGAGGACCTGTATAATTGGTCCATGGAGTATACTTTATGCTTACAACTAGCGAAAAGAAAAACAATCGAAAACACATAAAAAAATCTAAACGCATCAAATGAATCACAGTTATGTCCGCCTATGTACGTTGTCGTAACACCTAAACAAACGCATTCTCTGTTTAGCTAACACAGCCTTTGTATAACACAACAACACACCTCTCTCATAAATTCCCCATATTTGTAGGCAGCTATATTTAGACCCAGGTCAGGCAATTAGGCGCCCGTGTGCGCTCATTTAGCGTTACTCTCTCCACACACACAATTCAACCCATTGAAAAAGCATGCACTCACACAATGATGCCCCGTAAAGTATGCAATATAAAAGTATGGTGCCTGACCTGGATTTAGACAACTGTGCCGCTTTTGTTTTCAGTTCTCTCTTACTTTATGCCTTGTAGGATTACTACTCTCTCTTCATGTGGTGTTTGTTTGTACATTAACGATCACAGATTAGTATTTCGTAGATCACACACATTTATGAATGAATCAAACCGATTGTTTGAGATAAGAAATGCATTCTTGTGGTAGTCATTGGCGTATGCTGATTTTTGGTCAAATGAATGATTTGTTTACGAAATGATGCGATACACTACATAGTTGCGTTGATTCAACGCAGGCCTCTGCAGTATAGGTAATTTGCCCTGTTTTTGAGACAAAAATTAATAACAGCGGAATTAAAGGATTTTTTAACTTTTTAAATTATTTATATGTAAAAGTGATATAAAACAAAGATTTTTACAGATAAATTCGGATATAAGGAACAACGGTTATAAGCAACTACGTATATAACGAACAAAGCTATTTTTCCTAATGCCATTTTTATTAGTTTTCTTATACACAACAAATTGATGAAAACGATCACGGTAGTAAGTAAAACAAATTTTGCCCCCGCGAGTATATTTTCCAACGAATTGTTACTACAGTTTTGTATATTTTTTGAATATACTTTAATAACGACGAGTTCAGTACTCCCTTAAACCGTATCAATGATTAATATGTAATAGAGAGATAAAATAAAGCTTACTACTGCCTCACCGTTTATAGAAAACCACGGATATACCGAACAATTTGTCGCCATTACTAATTTTACTTGCAATGAAATTGTAAACACCAATATTTTTTACATTTATTGTTTATTTCCTCAAACCAAACTTCCACAATTTTAAGACTTTTTATTGAGAAGTAACCTAATAAAATCTCATAAATTTCCAAAAACGGGCAAAATCGGGTTTTGAAACCTAGTAATACCAATGCAGAAGACTTTCAGTAATGTGTTCTAGGTGGCAAAATCACGGCCAAACACGGCCAATTTAGTATAAGTCTATATGAAGTGAGTTTAAGAAAAATAAAATATTTATTTCTGACTTTTTGTGTTTTTTGGTCCCTACACAAAATGTTTAAGCTATATTATAAATTAAATAAATTCCTCTCGCAATTGCCAATATATTCCATTTTACATATATTTATACTAGCAAAGTGCCCGCAACTCCGTATGTGGAAAGGATATAAAAAATATAAACAATATATAATATGGAAATTGCGAACACTGAAAATGTTGGTGCACTAATACCAATTTTAATCAATATTAATTTTTATTTTAGTACTGTGCGTACCCCTTTAATTCGATTCTCAAAAAGGTCAACCGTATCTCACCCTTACACATTAACAACGTTGCACACCAATACTCACTTTTACTCCAAAAAAAATACAGATTCCAGCACTGTCCCTTCACCCAAAAACAAACTGAGTACCATTAAGTACTTTAAGTGTAAAATAATTACAAAAAAATTAAAGTAATCTTAATTCTAAGTCTCAGGATTCCAGCTGTATCCGTTCGTCCAATTCCTAATTGTACCAAACATATTATTATTTCGCACTCTTCGTATCCACAAGTAAGATTTTCCTAAACTACCTCAATCCTTCACTTTAACAGTAATCTTAATTCCAAATTTCAGGATTCCAGCTCTATCCGTTAAAACAAATCCAAATTTTACCATATTTGGAACAATTTAGAACTTTTGTACCCATAAATACGAATTTTTAAAACTTCATCAATACAACAGGGATGCAATAATTATAATTTCAAATTGCAGGAATCCACCGCTATCCGTTCACCTAAATCCAAATAGTACCAAATTTAGTACTTTTCGTACCCATAAGTACGATTTTTCAAAACTACCCGAATCCTACTCTTCGACTGTAATCGTAATTCCAAATTTCAAGATTCCAGCTCTACTAATTCACCCAAATCCAAGTTGTACCAAATTTAGTACCATTTAGTACTCTTCATATCCATAAGTACGAATTTCCAAAACTACCTTAATCCTACACTCCAACAGCATTCTCCAAATTGCGGGATTCCAGCTCTATCCGTTCACCCAAATCCCCATTGTTCCAAATTTAGTACCATTTAAAATATTTCGTTCCCATAAGTACGATATTCCAAACCTACTTCAATCCTACACTCCAGCAGAAATCTCAATTCCACATTTCAGGATTCCAGCTTTATACGTTCACCCAAATCCCCATTGTACCAAATTGAGTACCATTTAGTACCTTTCGTACACCCATAGTTTCCAAAAACTCTTTAGTACATCTCTCTTACTCTATTCATTCACCCAAATCCAAACTGTCCTAAATTTAGTACTTTTCGTACCCATAAGGACGAATTTCCAAAACTTCCACAATCCTAAACTCCACCAGTAATCTCAATTCCAAATTTCGAGATTCCAGCTCTATCCGTTTACCAAAATCCCCATTGCACCAAATTTAGTACCATTTAGTATTTTTCATATACATAAGTAAGAATTTTCCAAACTTCCCCAATCGTACACTCCAACAGTAATCTCAATTCCAAATTTCAGGTTTTAGCTGTATCCGTTCACCCAAATCAATATTGTACCAAAAATGTAGTACCATTTAGTACATAAGAGCGAATTTTCAAAACTACCTCAATCCTACACTCCACCAGTTATCCAAATTTCGAGATTCCAGCTCTTTCCGATCACCCAAATCCCCATTGTACCAAATTTAGTACTTTTCGTACACATAAGTGTGAGTTTTCCCAACCATCTCCTTTTAGAAGCACCACTTTCCAACCTTGATTTCCATATCAAATTCTATGATTCTAGCTATATCCGTTCAAAATATACAATTGGTAGATACTAAATTTTGTAAATTTTAGTACTTTTCGTACACTTAGTACACCCTACACCCTTACAGTAATCTTAATTCAAAACATCAGGTTTCAAGCTCTATTCGCTCGCCCAAATCCAAGTTGTACCAAATTTAGTACCAATTAGTCCTTTCCGTACCTATAAGTACGAATATCTAACACTACCTCAATCGTACACTTCAAAAGTAATCTTAATTCCAAATTTCAGTATTCCAGCTCTATCCTTTCACACAAATCCCCATTGTACCAAATTTAGTACCATTTATAACTTTTCGTTCCCATAAGTACGATTTTTCAAAACTACTTCAATCCTACACTCCAACAGAAATCTCAATTCCACATTTCAGGATTCCAGCTTTATCTGTTCACCCAAATACCCATTATACCAAATTGAGTACCATTTAGTACTTTTCGTACACTAATAGTTTCCAAAAACCCTTTAGTACATCTCTCTCACTCTATCCATTCACCCAAATCCAAACTGCTCTAAATTTAGTACCATTTAGTACTTTTCGTACCCATAACTATGAATTTCCAAAACTTCCACAATCCTAAACTCCACCAGTAATCTCAATTCCAAATTTCGAGATTCCAGCTCTATCCGTTTACCCAAATCCCCATTGTACCAAATTTAGTACATTTAGTACTTTCCGTTGCCACAAGTATGAATTTCCAAAACTTAGGCGTGTCGCCCAGCGCGATGAAAACAGTCGCGGCGATAGTCGCAGAAGTCACCCTGAAGTGACCTCCGTTGTGAAAAAATGAACCACGCCGGCGTGTCGTCTTAGAAGTCACTTCATCGACACTTCTAGAAGATCATATCCGCGATAGTTCTAGAAATTAAAAAAAAATATTTTTTTCTATTTTTTATTTTAATTTTTATTATTTATTTTTTTATTTTTCTTCTCTTTTAGAGAAATTATTCTTTGCAATTTCGCATACATTACTTTTGTAATTTTAAAAATGTTATGTTTTGTTGCCTGACTTGAGAAGCGAACCCGGAACTTCAGAGTACAAAGCGAGTATGCTTACTACTGCACCACCGCCTCATATAATCATCAGATAGAAAATGTTCTATATTTGTTCAAATGTGTTAAATCATTAAATAAATGTAAACAATCGCCTTGGAAGTCACTCCGAAGGGTCGGCATACGCGATAAAACGTAATCACAATAAGACTATAGAAATAGTTTGTGTAATTCACCAACGATCTTCCTTGGCGTGTCTCCGGAGTGACCTGTTAGGCGAGGGATTGCGGAACTCACTTCCAATTGCTGGCAGGGTTGTGATTACGTTTTATGCCGACACTTCAGAGTGACTTCCAAGGCGATTGTTTACATTTATTTAATGATTCAACACATTTGAACAAATATAGAACATTTTCTATCTGATGATTATATGAGGCGGTGGTGCAGTGGTAAGCATACTCGCTTTGCACTCTGAAGGTCCGGGTTCGCTTCTCAAGTCAGGCAAAAAAACAACATCACATTTTTAAAAAACAAAATTAATGTAGGCGGAAATTGCAGAGATGAAAAATAAAAAAAATAAATATAAATAGAATTTTTTTTTAATTTCTAGAACTATCGCGGAAATGATCTTCTAGAAGTGTCGCTGGAGTGACTACCAAGACGGCACGCCGGCGTGGTTCATTTCTTCACAACGGAGGTCACTTCAGGGTGACTTCTGTGACTATCGCCGCGACAGTTTTCATCGGCCTGGGCGACACGCCTAAGTCACTTCCGCGATAGTTTTTCCTTGCAGAGTGCTGGTGAACACTGCCATAGATGAACAAAATGAGCACTCGCCGTTACGTTTTCGTACGATTCACCATACAAATGCCCTCTTCTTGTTCGTCATTGGGTTAAACTCTGTTGTTACGACATTATAGCATTGTCAGTGATTTTAACCGCTAAAACAAATACTAATGGACTGGAAAGACTGGATTACAATTATGAGTTCAAATATTTTTATATATCGTCACCATAAATGCCGGAAGACGTAACCCACAAAAATAAAACTTTACAGGAGAAACAAAAAACGTTATAAAATAAAAACGGTGTTATAAAATATCGAATATTTTTAGTATCGTGTTTTAAGACAGAGAAGAAATATATTTTTGGAAAAAAATTAAATTTTTTTCCAGAATGTTAGAAGCTGTGTGGGTTACGGACCAAAACAAGTTAAATAAAACACTGTAAAAATGGCAATAACTACAAATTTAAGCTACTTATTATGGTAAAAGACAATAGGTGTGTACGATAACTTTCCCAGCAATAATTACTCAGTCAGTTCCAGCAACCTCTCTCAGTGAATTTTACTCTCTCAAGCAAGAAAAATTGCAGAAAGTTATCGAACAGCATTTTGCAAAAACTTGCAAGAAAGTCAGCTGTTTCCGAAAATGTATGAAATTTGTTTTTGTTTCTTTTGATATTTTAAACCAAACGGAACAAAAACATACATTTTAAAATTGCACTTTACTTATTTAATGCTTTAATCCTATCCACAACGCTTTAGAATCTAAAAAAATGTGCAATCGTGAAATTTTCTTGGTCGAAAATGTTAACATTTCGATTTGTTTACATTGAACATGTGATTAAAAGTCAGCTGATCAGACTTGCAAATTTTTGCGGGACAAATTTTCCCAGCAAAAATTTGCAAGTTCTCAGTCACAAAACTCTCCAAAAATCTCTCCAAACTCGCTCTCTTTTGCTGGATAATTTTGTTATCAAACAGCATTCAGCAAAAATTTGTACGAATTTGTACAAATTATTGGGTTATCGTACACACCTAATATGTGGTTATTCCTGGCCGGATCTACATGCTCATATAAAACAGCGTTAATCACCACTGGGCTCGCGAGCCGTGTCTGTGTGAACACACACAATCAGGGATGCCAGATAAGTTTGGTCGAAAATCGGCACTTTTCGGGTGCCAAAATCGGCAAAATCGGCAAAAAATTTTCAAAATCGGCAAAAAATCGGCAAATTAAAGAACATTTATTTCAGTTCAAATTATCGCTTTATTTAATAAGCATAAGTTTAAAAAATAACATTTTAAGTACAACAAAACCATTAACAATTTATAAACCAAGGCAACAATTCAAAATATGTATGAAAATAAATGGTTTTACCATATGCGTAAGTAGTACATATATATTTATAAGTACGTGTATATATGAGATCAATATATTTTCAATTCAGTCAAGCTAAACAAAACGTATACAAATATTGTCTTAAGATGATAATTAATAAGGTGATTGTTTATATACCCTCAGCATTTATGCTAACGAGGGTATATAAACTTTCATACGGGCAAAATGTGCCTCATCGAAATAATGGTTTTAGACCCCAAGTATGTTTGGACTAAATGTGTTTCAGACAATTTGGAGTCGCCCGTCTGTATGTCTGACTGGGTATGGGGCATGCATGGGCATTATCGGTCAACTCCTTCAGGTACCTCTCCCACAAAAGTTCGAAAATATTTGGTCCATACTTTGCACATCGTGAAATGTCTACCAGACTTAGATGAGGTTCCAATACGCACTCAATCGGTCCACTCCTTCGGGAACCTTCCACACAAAATTTCGGATAAGTTCAGTTTAGGACCTGCTCTCGAATCGCATTGGTTTTTGTTCCAACATTTTGTATACGCTGCCTCCATTATGACAGTAAAAGCTTTTTCAGGGGCATGTCCATACTTCATGAGAATATAGCCCGAGAGGTGTAAAAACCCCTATGGCACCAAATATAGTGGCTGTAGAGCACTATAATTCTCGAACTGATCAACCGATTCCAAAAGTTATACGATGACCCACTGAAATGACTAGTGGGCGTGATATCTATCGGAAAGATATAACTCTCATGTCGGTCCATTCCTTTAAGTACCACCTCCACAACACTTTTGAATTTAAATTTTAATCCACATTTTTCGGCAAGTTCAAATGTCTAAAAATGGCCACAAAATTCTGAAAAGACCTTAAAAACATTCGATCTGTCCGAAAAAGAAAGTTTGAATTCACATAGGCTGAGGGTATACCTCTGTCAGCAAAGCCGACTGACACTTTCTTACTAGTTGTATTGGAATTTTGAAATTTTGGTTTACAATTAAATTCAATTTCTGTAATAAATATTTAATTTTATTTAATTTAAAGTAGTCTTTAGTAAAGAGAATTCCTTCCATCGAGTCCCTAACTAATCGATTTCGGCACTTGTTTTTATTTAAATTTACTTGGTTACAAACTCTTTTCACATTTGCTGAAGAATTTGGCAAGACTAAAATATGTTTAATAAATTTCGACAAAATAGGAAATAATGGTTCAGAATTTGCACATATTAATTCACCGATTCCAAAAGTTATACGATGACCCACTGAAATGACCAAAATTCTAGCAACTCTATTTCTGAAATTTAAACGTGAAAGTTCGCGTGATTCTTGCTTTTCGTTTATGTTTATAAAGCATTCGTATTCCTTTATAATGTCGAAAAATTAATCTTCTGTGTCATTTATTATAAAACTTTAATTTATTGAAGCTAGGCATTTAAATTTATTTTCAAAATTAAATCGCTTCAAAATCTGACCGCAAAGTTCAATGTAAAAGTTTGTGCAGTTTTTAATTATTTCCACTAACTAACCCACTTTTCGACAATTTCGTTTTTTGAAAAATTTCCTTGGCGTATATACTGAAGTACACGTTTTGGTAATCAAGAAATTTCAAACTGTTTTTATATGTTAAAAAATTTTATTATTATTAATCAAACTACTCTTGACGATATAGTTGACTTTGTTATTGTACCAAACCTAGCAACCACAATTTTCATGTGAACAAGTTGCCTTAACTAAAAATCGGCATTTTAGGGGTAAAAATCGGCAAATCGGCATTTCTATTTTTTTGGTCTAAAAATCGGCAAAATGCCGATAAATCGGCAAATCTGGCATCACTGCACACAATCTCAATGGTGGTGAGTTTGAACGTTACTCTCACCACCGATCATCTCCTTTGTTTTAGCAATGAATTAACGCACACGATGTTTATCTAGAGATGGATAGATAATCTCGTGTGTGTGCCCAACACAAACGCAGCGGTTGAATTTGTTGTTGCTGGTAAACACTGCATTAGTCTATGTCAGAATTCCGCAGACCTTTACTCGCGAGCAAACAAATAGAGCTTCTCTCTCTAGCCCATTAAAAACCACAGACACAGAGTTTGATCATTTTTTGTTGTTGTGTGCCGATTGCTGGTCTATGGCTAAACCATAGATCAGTGTTAATCACCACTGGGCTCGCGAGCCGTGTCTGTGCGAACACACACAATCTCAATTGTGGTGAGTTTCAACGTTACTCCTACCACCGATCATCTTCTTTGTTTTAGCAATGAATTAACGCACCAGTGACCTGCAACCGGTGCCAATTTTATGAATTGCGGTAGACACAAGAAAAAGCGATACTAGTACGCACCACCACTCTCTTTTTTGCGTTAGAATGTAATCAATATTCTGTTGAAAGTCAAACACAAACATTGCTGATTCATATTTAACGCATTGTATGTAAAGACTTTACTGCTTCGTACAAATTACTACCTCTTGCTCGAATTGTTCGTGTTGACTTCGTTTCGAGTATACCATGGTCCAATTATAAAGGTACTCTCTCAAAAACAAATGATTTTGATTTGAGCTGTCAAAATTCATATTTGTCATTTGAATTCGCTGTGAGATAGAGAAATGTCAAACTGAAGAGAAACAGGTAGATGTATATCGAAAAAAGAAAACAAATCAACTTTATGTTGTACACGTAAAATGTCAACATTTGTTGTGTTTTGTATTAGAATTTATTTTACAATAACTTATTTTGGCAGTTAAAGATCGATCAGCTGGTATTTTCTGTTACGCCAAACGGAAAATGTTTTGTATGCATCTACCTTAATTGACAATAAAGAAATTCGCCTCAAACATATTCCGTGTCGGCGAAAACAAATTTTTCGCCTTTGTTTATGAATTATAACATTTCAAATCTTTGTTTTTGTTTGAATTCGCTTGAGAGAGGACCTGTATAATTGGTCCATGGAGTATACTTTATGCCAGCCAAGATCACCCATATACGTTAACGTGACTGCAACAACAAAATATGTTCTCTTTATTCTCATCTGTCTCTCAAAATATTTTGAGCACCATCGCTTTATGCATACAACTAGCGAAAAGAAAAACAATCGAAAACACATAAAAAATCTAATCGCATCAAATGAATCACAGTTATGTCCGCCTATGTACGTTGTCGTAACACCTAAACAAACGCATTCTCTGTTTAGCTAACACAGCCTTTGTATAACACAACAACACACCTCTCTCATAAATTCCCCATATTTGTAGGCAGCTATATTTAGACAACTGTGCCGTTTTTGTTTTCAGTTCTCTCATACTTTATGCCTTGTAGGATTACTACTCTCTCTTCATGTGGTGTTTGTTTGTACATTAACGATCACAGATTAGTAGTTCGTAGATCACACACATTTATGAATGAATCAGACCGATTGTTTGAGATAAGAAATGCATTCTTGTGGTAGTCATTGGCGTATGCTGATTTTTGGTAAAATGAATGATTTGTTTACGAAATGATGCGATACAATACATAGTTGCGTTGATTCAACGCAGGCCTCTGTAACGCACACGATGTTTATCTAGAGAGGGATAGATAATCTCGTGTGTGTGTGCCCAACACAAACGCAGCGGTTGAATTTGTTGTTGCCCTGCCAGCAATTGGAAGTGAGTGATTTTCGCACTCCCTCGCCTAAGAGGTCACTCCGGAGCACTGATGGGCAAATTGCGAGAGACTCGTGTATTTTTTACACTTTTGTGTGTGAGGGAGAGCATTTCTGCCCATCAATGCTCCGGAGACACGCCAAGGAAGATCGTTGGCGAATTACACAAACAATTTCTATAGCCTTATTCCCTGCAAGCAAAAACTATCGCGGAAGTGACATAGGCGTGTCTCCCAGCGCGATGAAAACAGTCGCGGCGATAGTCGCAGAAGTCATCCTGAAGGGACCTCGTCTTGGAAGTCACTCCATCGACACTTCTAGAAGATCATTTCCGCGATAGTTCTAGAAATTAAAAAAAATATTTTTTTCTATTTATTTTTATTTGATTTTTTATTTTAATTTTTATTATTTATTTTTTTATTTTTCTTCTCTTTTAGAGAAATTATTCTTTGCAATTTCGCCTACATTACTTTTGTAATTTTAAAAATGTTATGTTTTGATTACGTTTTATCGCGTATGCCGACACTTCAGAGTGACTTCCAAGCGATTGTTTACATTTATTTAATGATTCAACACATTTGAACAAATATAGAACATTTTCTATCTGATGATTATATGAGGCGGTGGTGCAGTGGTAAGCATACTCGCTTTGCACTCTGAAGGTCCGGGTTCGCTTCTCAAGTCAGGCAAAAAAACAACATCACATTTTTAAAAAACAAAATTAATGTAGGCGGAAATTGCAGAGATGAAAAATAAAAAAAATAAATAAATATAAATAGATTTTTTTTTAATTTCTAGAACTATCGCGGAAATGATCTTCTAGAAGTGTCGCTGGAGTGACTACCAAGACGGCACGCCGGCGTGGTTCATTTCTTCACAACGGAGGTCACTTCAGGGTGACTTCTGCGACTATCGCCGCGACTGTTTTCATCGCCCTGGGCGACACGCCTAAGTCACTTCCGCGATAGTTTTTCCTTGCAGGGTGCTGGTGAACACTGCCATAGATGAACAAAATGAGCACTCGCCGTTACGTTTTCGTACGATTCACCATACAAATGCCCTCTTCTTGTTCGTCATTGGGTTAGACTCTGTTGTTACGACATTATAGCATTTGCTCTGTTCCTTTACGTACCTGAGGTTACCATTTCTTACCATTTTTAACCTGTAAAGTGTTCCCTTACTTTTAATAGCATACAATTTATATGATAGCAGTTTACCACTTTTGCCATTTTCTGCCATTGTTACCATTTTTAAAAGTAAAGGAACAGACCAATTGTCAGTGATTTTAACCGCTAAAACAAATACTAATGGACTGGAAAGACTGGATTACAATTATGAGTTCAATTATTTTTTTATATCGTCACCATAAATGCCGGAAGACGTAACCCACAAAAATAAAACTTTACAGGAGAAACAAAAAACGTTATAAAATAAAAACGGTGTTATAAAATATCGAACATTTTTAGTATCGTGTTTTAAGACAGAGAAGAAATATATTTTTGGAAAAAAATTAAATTTTTTTCCAGAATGTTAGAAGCTGTGTGGGTTACGTCTTTTGGTATTGTATTTTTCTGAAATGCTAAAAGACGTAACCCACACGTTACGTCTTTTGGTATTGTATTTTTCTGAAATGCTAAAAGACGTAACCCACAATTTATTGAGAATACATTTGAAGAAACTAGTATAAACGAAAAATTATAAACAAATTAGAACTGGTTTATTGGCCTACGCGGTTAAGCGAACTTTAAACTAGCAATCTGACGGTGTTGGGTTCAATTCCCAGTCTTGACGTTGATATTTTACTCTAGTATGGAAATCGACCTATGAGCCCTGGATTTCATGAAATTGTTTCAATGAAACCATCTAGTGTGACCAAGGACTTAGGTGAACTGTCTATTCCAACCATCACTATAATTACTTATAATTTCAATTGTATTAGACGATATTAAATCTGGAATATTATATTTATTGTTGTATTTAAGTCAATTTATGGACAAAATATAGTTCATATAAATTAAGTGATCTGTAAAAGTTTTAATGTAACTTCTAATTGTCATAAAAGCAATGACAATCACTTGGAATTAAGCGTTTTAAGTCTTGCAGGTGTTGAAATTTCTTTTTTGAAACTTTTAGCCTTTGTGTTTACATCTGAGGAGCATCCACTGGCTCAGTATTTCCGGAACTTCTCTATGGTATAATCTGGTAGTCGTCTTTGATATCAGTTTTAAAAAAGATTATACTGCTAGGATCAAAAGAAAAATGCTCGCAGTGACTGTAGGATCTCCTGTCTTTTTGTATAAGTAAACCAATACCGAAAATTTGCGTTTTTCTCTGAACCTATTTGATTACAACAATCAGTTGATCTCTATTAAACCATGGGTTGGTTGACAAGACCATATTTTGCAAACTTACAGCCTAATCGTATCCGTCTTCAAAGAATACATCTTTGTACTAGAACGACGTGAAGTTTGAGCATATACACGTTTTCGTATCAACGCCTCAAATATTGAATATTTCCTTTTTTTAAGTTTTTGCCTTTTTAGGGGCGAAGGCCATTATTATTTGTGAGATTTAATTAATTAAAAAAAATTTCCGTTCGTTCTTTCTCTTGGGAAAATGAACAATATCGAGACGAGCATTGCCTTCCGAATAACCACTTCCTTTTGTACGGTTAAAATATTGTTTTCCATATGTTCATTTAGATGTTTATTTAAATCAGGGCATAGGTCTTCTGTCAACATCTTCAATTATTTCAATTATGGATTTTTTCTGTAAGACCAGTAAAAACCGTCTAAAGTGAAAGTTATTGCTTAAAAAATTAACTAAAAGAATGGTCTTTGTGATTTTTGAAAAAAAGCTACCATTCTTGAGATATCGTCACCTAAGAGTCAAATTACGGATATGGAGAAATAAGCCGAGTAAGAGACAAAACTGTTAAAACAACTACACCATGTGATAGGTATTTCCATAAGCTTTCATACGTTACCCATTTTTGAACCTGGATTTTCGGGTCAAATAACCGGTTAACCGAATCCGCCCCCGTGGCATTATAATTGCTGCAAAAATCAAAGAATACATTGTTTGCACTGCTGTTTAGTTTTGAAATAATGTGGGTTACGCCTTTTGTGTTCTATGAAAGTTACAGTATGCTGTTACGTCTATTGGCATTTATTGAATAGGATCGTTATTTTTAAACGTAGAAGCTTGAAATTTTGCCAGAGCATGTATTTTAGCTTAATATATCAGATTCCATCAAAAAAACTAATTTCGGTTTCCATGTCGGTTACGTCTTCCGGCATTTATGGTGACGATATACACTTTGATACGAACATAATTACATACAGTGAGCGTTAAAATAAACTTTAGACCTGTCAACAATTTTTTAATTGCATTATTACACCGACATTGGGATATTATACATATCAGATGTTTCATTAGGGAATAAATTAAGATTACCAAAATAACAAAAAATTTGTCGCGTCAAAATAAAGTTTACACTTTTGCCAAACGGAAGAAATGTTGTATTTCTTTAACAGAATGAAGGTATATTTCGGCTTTTGAACTTCTTTTCATTATATAGGAGCCTGCAAACATTAAATCAACGAGTGTTTTGGTGCAATCCAGTGATATTTCTTTTATTGGACCCGTGGTACCGCTTTTGTGTAAATTTTTTTTGCAGTATAGAGACTATAATGATTGATCCTAGATACGTAGGAGTCATGTTACTTATAAATATGGGGGAAACGCTTCAGATCACTGACCGTATGTTACGTTAACCTTTTGTATTTGCCCCATTCTTCTACACTAGGATCTTGAGTATTGTGTAAATATGGGTGGAATATTTTGTTCTCATATCCCTGATAGTCCAGTCAAAGTAGACATGCGCGTAAGGGATTAAGCGTAAGCTGTAATTTTGAGTGAGGGTTTCTATTGACGATTGGTGTCTGATATGTCTGCGTTTTTGGAAATTCGTACTAGAAGGATTCAAAAATTGCTAAAATGTACTTAAAATTGTATAATTTGATTACCAGTTAATCAACACCGAGGAAAAACGGCTGAAACTAGAATCGTGAAATTGTGGGCGACGGTTCCTATTAAGGTGTAGGTGTGTGGTATGTCTGGTTTTGTAAAAATTGGTAAAAGGGTGCGAAAAGTACGAAAAATTGGAAATTTGGACACTATTGGATAGTTGAATAAAAGGGCTTTTGCAAATTCGGACAATCAATTTACGACAAGTAGTAAAAGTTGCTAAATGTGGTATCATTTGGTGTTATGTGAACGAATAAAGCTAAAATCTCAAATATTGTTATGCTTATCTCGATTGGGATAATTTGTTTATGTAAGGACGTGACTTGGAAATGTATACAAATCATGGTGGAATAATAAGGTGTAACGCCAAAAACAGCTGATCTTCATACCAGTTGTCAAAATGCGTTATTGTGAATAAAATCACATACAAAATTTAAACAAGCAATTCACAGTAATGCATTATTGTGAGCAAATTTGACGTTTGGCATGATTTGATGTAACACCTTCTTATTCCACCATGATACAAATGTATACGAACACTACTAAAGTCGTTATTTGCCGCAGGCATAGCGCTTGGACCTGGACCTAGAGCTACGAATCTGATATAATGGTACTAGGGCAGCCCTACTCCGAACGGTGAGATGTTTCACCATCAGTTCTCTTTCGGTTTTGTTGAAACAGAAATAAGTGAATATTTTTTAGAGTTTTTTGTTTAAATTGTTAATTGTTTAATCAGGGGAAACGTTTTTGTGGATACTGAAGTGCAAAAATGAATGAAACGTCGAAAGAAACTTCCAAAAATTTTTTTTTCATAATTTCTCTTACAGCCAGTTTCTGTATGTCGAAAGAACAATGTGTGCGAATGAAGCACGTCCAAAGTCTTGTGTGTTTTTCATCTTTTGTTTGTTTTGAAGCAAAAGCAAAGTTTGGGCGTGTTTCATTCGCACACGTTCTTCTTTCGATATACAGCAGAGTACGTAAAAATACTTTAAATAACATTTCCAATCGTTTCGTTTCGTATTTTCCATAGGAACAATACAAAACGAAACATAACCCTCGTTGGCCGAGCTCGCTGTTTAGTTTTGTTTTGTTTATATTCGTGAGTGCGAACAAAACGAAAAGCGAAAAGTACTCAACTCCACAAGAGCAGATAGAAAACGGAATAGTACTAAACACATGTGAATAAATCAAAAACGTTTGGTGGTTGATAAAATTCACTGTGGTATGCTGATTGGTGGTTGATAAAATTCACTGTGGTATGGTGATGCTAACTTATAGGGTTGTTAAGCAATCACATGTGTGTGTTTCTGAGTGTGTCATTGACAATACGCACGGCAAACGTTTCCCAAAAATACTTCTTGTTTGGGTGGTGAATGAAACAACTCGGCAAAGCATAGTAGAAGTTACATTTACGCAATCGTACGGTTTCCATCTTTTTACATTGAAAAGTTTGTGTTTTTGTTTTGGTTGTGAGAATGAAACGATTCAGAGAAGCTGAAAAGTTTGTGGCTTTGTGTGATTGGTACGGGAATCGTTTTGTTTGTTTCCGTTCATTGATATACAGAAACTGGCTGTTAAATTGTGTTTTTATTCTCTTTCTTGTGAAAAAAACAACTTTGTGTGTTGAGTTCAGATAAGGAGGTGATTGTGGAAAATTTTACTATTAGTGGAAGTAGTTAGTGGTACTAAATTTGATATGGACCGAAATATAAAACTGGAGTTCTAAAATGTAAGAGTGCGAAGGCTTGAGAAGTGGCTTTCGGAATTTGTGCTTATGTGAGGGGTTAAAGGACTGAAAATTGTATTACGGTTACTGCAAAGTAACAAAAATTAAAATTATTGTTAATGCAGCGCACTCGTGTAGATGTACTCAATTCCCTAATTATTCCCTTTACACTTTTACTCAAACACCGATGTATCAAAAGATAAATCGTTTTTTGTCTCTCCTGAAAAGTTGAAAGATGCGAGGTTGAGAAAGTAAGGCATCGGTATTCTAGGTATTTCCATAAGCTTTCAAACGATACGCACTTTTCAGTAATCGGTTCAGTGAACCGGGTCTAGCACGGTTTTAAATCTGGCCTTTCGTGTCAAATAACCGGCGAACCAGATTCGCCGCCCATGAAAATTATGCATTTCCGTAATCAGAGCAACAAAACCTATGTGGGTTAAATGGGCTATTGTTGCATAAAATGTCTCTAACTTGGAATAACTATGCTAAACACGCTCCGATTTTGTTGAATTTTTTTTATAAGAACGTATAATTTCGCTCTTCAAGGAAACATATATTTTTGGGGGGACAGAACCGGTTACTCCGGTTATTTTAGCTGTTTAACCAGAATACGTGTGTATTTTCTTTATAAGTGTATATAAATCATGTGTTTTTTAGAACCGCTATATCTCAAGAATGGTTCCTTCTATGAAAAAAAATATAATGACGACACCTGTAGAGAATTTTTCTGTCTACAATATTTGCCTTTGTCACTTTTTGATTAGATACACCGTTTTCAAGAAAACACCCGAAAACCTAAAAAGGCCATACATTTTGACCCCGAATAAATATTTTTGCACACATGGGAACTTTTAGGACAATGCTTCTAATGCAAACCCTAGCTCTCCACCAAAATTCGGCGTTGTGGGAATTTTTGCTATTTCAATGTCTAATTTGACTGGACTAAAAGCCATTTCTTCGCACCCCGTTACTGTCATGCATCATCCGAACATGCAAGAGACTTCACAACATTTAATTTTGTAATTCAGCAACTTACCGGACGGACGTGTTCTTCGTTGCTGCGCCAAAACCAATAAAAATCACTGCTAATAGCATCTTGCGGTTGGTGAATTGTTGTGGTATTGGAGTGTAAGCCCCTCCTGATCTTCATTTCACTGATGTTTAAGATTAAGCGGCGGTGAGTGTTTATTAAAATTAATATTTATTTTGCCTAAAACCGATTGTTAAGCAAAATAATAAAAAAAACTTGCGAGGGAGACAAACATTGCTTTTGCCAGCAGAACAGTTGTTTACAAATAAAAACACCGTCAACTGGCTGTCTCTACAAGATCTATTTAACAGGTCACGTAAGTAGCACAACAACAACTCATTTTTGGCGGAAAATTCTTCAATATGTCAAAATGTTTGTTTACGTTTTCATACAATTTATTCACAATAACAAAAAATTTGACAGATTGAAACCAATCAGCTGGACGTTTTACGCCACCTTATTATTTCATCATGTGTCTCTATCAAAAATAGTGGTTGAGTTCAAGATCTATTTAACAGGTCACGTAAGTAGCACAACAACAACTCATTTTTGGCGGAAAATTCTTCAATATGTCAAAATGTTTGTTTACGTTTTCATACAATTTATTCACAATAACAAAAAAATTTACAGATTGAAACCAATCAGCTGGACGTTTTACGCCACCTTATTATTTCATCATGTGTCTCTATCAAAAATAGTGGTTGAGTTCAAGATCTATTTAACAGGTCACGTAAGTATCACAACAACAACTCATTTTTGGCGGAAAATTCTTCAATATGTCAAAATGTTTGTTTACGTTTTCATACAATTTATTCACAATAACAAAAAATTTGACAGATTGAAACCAATCAGCCACCTTATTATTTCATCATGGTTGAGTTGTATTTTCCCAACACTCATAAATACAGTGTTGCTTCGGATTGTAATACATATACGAGATTTGAGTTGGGTTGGCAATGCGTGAGCATTTGGTGTGTGTCTTGGATACACACTAATATTGCAATATCGACATGAGTCACCCTGTTTCAGATCCAGTAAATTATGAATCTGAAGAAGTAACGCCACGTAACAGCATTGGTTTCTTCCGATTGAATAAACTTCAAAAATTGGAAAAATCGAATGCTGAGCTAATAGAAAAAAACCAGCAATATGAAAAATGATGTAAACAACTCCAGAAAGATGTTGATTTTCTGAAACAACAACTAAGCAAGCAAAACGAAACTTTCGAAACGGATGAAGATGAACTCCAACATGAAATAGGACTGTTTGGCAAAAAATCAGTAAGCCCAAAGCGTGATGCAAATCCATTAGAACAGTGGCAATCCCAAAAGCGCAAAAAACGTCAAAGAGAAAGCCCAGTACAGCCAACAAATACAAAAAAGGCTGCCCCTGTAAGTAAATACTGGCTAAGCAAGACACCGCAAACATCTAACAAATATGCATTGTTGGATAATGAAAACGAAAATGATTCAATTATCCCTACTGAAAAAGAAAAATCAGTCAAACCACCTCCAATATATTTTGAAAATGTGTCTAATATCCAACCATTGATTGCCCATCTCTCACAAGTTGTCCCAAATCAATATGAACTTAAATCCCTCCGAAATGACCAGGTTAAAATTCTACCAAAATGTCACGAAACCTACAAGAAAATTGTTATAGAACTGGATCAAAAGAACACTGAGTTCTATACATACAAACCCAAGAATGAGAGGGGATTTAAGGTCATACTCAGGAACATGCATCCCACAGTGGATATAGAACTTCTCAAAGAAGAACTCGCGAGAGAAGGGCACCAAGTAACTAACATATGGAACAGAAAAAGTCGTTTCACAAAGAAGCCACTCCGTCTCTTTGAAATATAATTGGTTAATAAACCTAACAACAAACACATATACTCCATTACAAAGTTAATGGACAGTATAATCAAATTTGAACCTCCACGACCAAAAAGAATTGTTCCTCAATGCTCGAACTGTCTGCAATATGGTCACACGAAATCATATTGTCGCAAAAAGGCTGTGTGTGTCAAGTGTACAGGTAACCATGAAACCAAAATGTGCCAACGGAAAAATTGGGCTGATGACGTAAAATGTGCTCTTTGCGAAGGTAACCATCCGGCAAATTACAAAGGATGTTCAGTATATAAACAGATATACAGTCAACATTATCCCACTCTTAGGAGAAACCAAGAAAGCCAACAGAATGAACCTGAATCTATTTCCAATCCATCGCAACGCACTGAAAATATTTCATATTCAAAGTCAGCCAGAAGTACAGTTCCAACTAAACATCAAAACACGGAAAATCAATCACATCCACCTACAAAAGTGACTGAAATTCATGCCATGCTGAATAGCCTCAACACGATAATGCAACAAATGGCAAAACTCATTGTAAGCATCACTCAAAAAATTTCTGATATTTAAATGAAGTTACTAAAAATTGTTTTCTGGAATGCGAACGGCTTATCGCAGCATTCCTTAGAATTGAAAAATTTTCTTTTATCCAATCAAGTTGATATATTACTGATATCGGAGACACATTTTACTCAAAAGCATCATTTTTCCATTCCAAAGTACAGATTTTACCACGTCATGCATCCAAGTGGAAAAGCACGTGGTGGATCTGGAATCTTAATAAATGAATCCATAAATCATCACCAAGGCGCGCCATACTGTACAGAAGAAATACAGGCTACAAACATTATTGTGCAAAGTCTGCATGGTCCACTTACAGTGTCTTCACTATACAGCCCTCCAAGACATAATATAAAAAAGGAACAATATATTAGTTACTTCTAAACTCTTGGGAATAAATTCATAGCTTGCGGAGATTATAACGCCAAACACACACAATGGGGATCGCGACTTACCACCCCAAAGGGTACACAGTTGTACAATACCATAAAAGATCTAAATCTAAGAACTATTTCACCTCACTCTCCTACTTTCTGGCCCACTGACCTGAACAAAGCTCCTGATCTTATTGATTTTTGTATCTCAAAGGGGATCCCAGTATCTTCAGAAACTTGCTTCACTACTCATGACTTGTCTTCTGATCACTCACCTGTTTTCTTGACGTTGCATTCAAAACACATCATGAATGATGAACAAGTAAAAAAGCATTAAGTTCGGCCGGGCCGAACTTTTCATACCCTCCACCATAAAATATTCATTCCTGTACCCAACATTAAGTGAGTACGTTAAAATGTCAGATAATGTACATAAAATGCTTCATTCGGGAGGCCCTTTTTATGGTGCCTATATCTAACTGTTGACAATTTTTGGTGGGCTAGAAATTGGGAGGTACTGTTATATAGGGGTTATAATAAAACATGGGCCTATGTTGACAGTTTTTGATGGGAGCCATGTCAAATAACTCCTAATTCGGTTAAAAAATTTAGCTAGAATCCTCAAAATATCGAAAATCGGTACATAACGTGGGAACTTCAAATATCATTAACAGCTAGTTCGGAAATATGAACTTAAATGAACAATTTTTGTTGACTTTTAAATTTCAAATTACAGAAAGTTCGTCCAGAAAATAAAGCTAAGGTACGACAAATCGGGAGGTTTGTTTTGGGGCTATACAAAAACATGGACCTACGTTCCGTTAAACATTTTAAGTAAAATCCTCAAAGTACCGAAAATCGGGAAGTATCGTTATATTGGGGCTATGTTGAAAATTGTTGATGCAGATGTGTGGTGACCACTACAACCTTCAAATGTCAAATTTCAGTTAGTTCTGTTAAAAATTGTAGCTAAAATTGCCAAATTACTGAAAATTAGGAGGTACCGTTACATGGGAGCTATATCCGAACATGGACCTATGTTGACAATTTTTGATAGAGAGGTGTTGTGACCACTAAGAACTTCAAATGTCAAATTACTGCTAGTTCGGTTTAATATTGTAGCTAAAATCATCAAATTACTGAAAATCGGGAGGTACCGTTATATGGGGCCTTTCTTGACAATTTTTGGTGGAGAGGTGTGGTGACAACTTAGAATTTCAAATGGCAAATGTTCAAATTACAGATAATTCGGTTAAAACTTGTTGGTAAAATTCTCAAAATACCTGAAATCGGGCGGTAAGGTTATATGGGGGCTATTCCAAAACATGGACCTATGTCCACTAGTTATATAAGTTTATTGACATTTAAGAGCCCTAAATGTCAAATTATAGCTATATCGGTCTGAAAATGTAGCTAAAAACGTCAAAATACCGTAAATCGGGGGTACCGTTATATGGGGGCTATACCAAAACGTGGACCTATATCCACAACTTTTGTTATATAAGTTTATTGATACTTAAGAACCATAAATGTCAAATTATAGCTAAATCGGTCTGAAAATGTAGCTAAAACAGTCAAAATACCGTAAATCGGGGGGTACCGTTATATGGGGGCTAAACCAAAACGTGGACCTATGTCCACAACTTTCGTTATATAAGTTTATTGACATTTAGGAACCCTAAATGTCAAATTATAGCTACATCGGTCTGAAAATGTATTTAAAAACGTCAAAATACCGTAAATCGGGGGGTACCGTTATATGGGGGCTATACCAAAACGTGGACCTATGTCCACAACTTTTGTTATTTATGTTTATTGATACCTAAGAACCCTAAATGTCAAATTATAGCTAAATCGGTCTAAAAATGTAGATAAAAACGTCAAAATACCGCAAATCGGGGGGTACCGTTATATGGGGGCTATACCAAAACGTGGACCTATGTCCACAACTTTTGTTATTTATGTTTATTGATACCTAAGAACCCTAAATGTCAAATTATAGCTAAATCGGTCTAAAAATGTAGATAAAAACGTCAAAATACCGCAAATCGGGGGGTACCGTTATATGGGGGCTATACCAAAACGTGGACCTATGTCCACAACTTTTGTTATTTATGTTTATTGATACCTAAGAACCCTAAATGTCAAATTATAGCTAAATCGGTCTAAAAATTTAGATAAAAACGTCAAAATACCGCAAATCGGGGGGTACCGTTATATGGGAGCTATACCAAAACGTGGACCTATGTCCACAAGTTTTGTTATATAAGTTTATTGATATTTAAGAACCCTAACTGTCAAATTATAGCTACATCGGCCTGAAAATGTAGCAAAAAACGTCAAAATACCGCACATCGGGGGGTACCGTTATATGGGGGCTATACCAAAACGTGGACCTATGTCCACAACTTCTAATATATAGATTTACTAACACTTAAGAACCCTAAATGTCAAATTATAGTTAAATCGGTCTAAAAATGTAGCTAAAAACGTCAAAATACCGCAAATCGGGGGGTACCGTTATATGGGGGCTATACCAAAACGTGGATCTATGTCCACAAGTTTTGTTATATATGTTTACTGACACTTAAGAACCCTAAATGTCAAATTATAGCCAAATCGGTCTGAAAATGTAGCTAAAAACGTCAAAATACCGTAAATCGGGGGGTACCGTTATATGGGGGCTATACCAAAACGTGGACCGATATAGCCCATCATCGAACTTGACCTGCCTGCAAACAAAAGACGCATTTTCCCAAAATTTCAGCGTCCTATCTCCATTTTTGTGGATGCTAGAGTGATTACCACAGACGGACGGACGGACGGACGGACGTGCTCAGATCGACTTAGAATTTTACCCTGATCAAGAATATATATACTTTATAGGGTCGCAAATGAGTATTTCAATGCGTTACAAACGGAAAAACAAACTTAATATACCCTCCATACTATGGTGGAGGGTATAAAAATGTAAATTACATAACAAAAAAACCAATTGGCATTACTTTAGATTCTAAATACGTAATTCTGTCAATCTTAAAGTATCTTTGAAAACCGAGAATGAAATCATAGAGGGTGTCGAACACTTAGTGCAAGTTATTCAGAACGCTTCATGGAACTCAACCCCTAAATTAAGCTTCCAAAATCCTCCATCCGTACCAAATCTAGTGCGGATAAAGATATCTGAAAAAAGAAAAGCCAGAAAGCGATGGCAACAGACTAAATCTCCTGAGGACAAACGAATTCTTAACAAGGCAACCTCCGACCTCCAAAAGCTGTTAAAAGATATAAACGAGAAAAAAATTGAGCGAGAGATTCAAAACATCGGTCCTTCGAAGTCTACAGATTATTCTCTATGGAAGATAACAAAAAAGGTTAAACATCAGACCAAAACAAATTATCCAATTCGTAAAGCAGACAACAGCTGGACCAAAAGTAATTCAGAAAAAGCAACTACATTTTCAAGTTATTTATATGATGTATTTACTCCAAATTGCAGTGAAAACACTCCATCTTACATCAAGAATTTCTTAGATCAAACACATCAACTAGATCTACCGATAAGGAAATTCTCAAAAGCTGAAATCTCACAAGCTATAAAATCGTTAAAACTTTCCAAAGCTCCTGGATACGACCTGATTACTCCTTAGATTCTGAAAGAACTCCCGCAAGAAGGTATAAGTCTGATTACTTATATCTTCAATGCATGTTTAACTCGCAATTTTGTTCCGCCACAATGGAAAGTGGCACAAATTTCTATGATTCAAAAACCTGGTAAACCGGCCGATCAAGTGAAATCTTATCGGCCTATAAGTTTATTACCAATTCTTTCAAAAGTCCTAGAATCACTGTTCCTTAAAAGATTAATGCACATTATAGAGGGCAAACATCTAATTCCTCCCCATCAATTTGGGTTCCGAAAAAAACACGGAACGATTGAGCACATTCATCGCTTAGTTGAAACGATAAACGATGCATTTGAATCAAAGAAATACTGTACCTCTGCGTTTCTAGACATCTCACAAGCCTTTGACAAGGTATGGCACGATGGATTATTGTACAAAGTCAAACGACTTCTTCCAGTAAACTACTACCTGTTCATTAAGTCTTATATACAAAATAGACTGTTTTTCGTCTACGAAACAAACGAAATGAGTGAACTAAAAATCATAAGAGCCAGTGTCCCACAAGGAAGTGTCATGGACCCAATATTGTACCTTCTGTTTACATCAGTCTTCCTCAAAGTGAAAACGCTATTATTGGCACATTTGCTGATGATACAGCCGTTTTAGCCACCGACGAAAATGCTCCCAATGCTAGTCACAAACTACAAAACTATCTGAATACTCTTAGTACATGGCTAAAGTGTTGGCGTATAAAAGCAAACGAATCCAAATCTACTCATATTACTTTCACCCTCAATCACGGAATCTGTCCACCAGTTCAGATGAACCAAATAGAACTTCCTCAAGAAAAAGAAGTCAAATATCTTGGACTTTATCTAGACAAAAAACTGAACTGGAATACCCATATAAAAACCAAGAGGAAAGCTTTAGACATTCAAGCCCACAAAATGATCTTTCTTATCTGCCCCAATTCAAAAATGTCACTTGAAAACAAATTACTTATTTACAAGTGTATCATAAAGCCGATTTGGACATATGGCATACAGTTATGGGGTACAGCCTCCAATACCACAATAAAAATTCCCCAACAATTCCAATCAAAAATGCTACGTAAAATTACTGGCGCGCAGCAATACATAACAAACAGCCAACTGCACAAGGATTTGAAGATAAACACAGTTAAAGAAGAAATTTCATCCCAACTACAAAACTACAAATTAAGGATTGAAGCACATCCAAATCCCCTGGCAGCAAATTTGATGAACAATCCAGAAACTTTTGTCAGACTCCGAAGAAGAGCTCCTCAAGACATTATATAAATCTAAAGTCAAAAATAATAATTAAAAAAAAAGAAACTGTCCTGTATTTTTCTATAACATAAATATTTTTGTTTTATGTATATATACACAATATAAACAAATTATATGGGTTAACCACTGGGTGACCCCTATGGAATGAATGTAATTACGATATACAGATCAGAATAATGTAAATATCGCTTATATGATAGAATGCATTAATAAATTGAATTTAAAAAAAAATTGTATACATCATTCGCACCTTTAAAATCTTTGTTCATAGTTTGCAAAATGCAAAATGGTCGGGATTATTGGAAAACATCTTTTCCCACACTGTTGCTAAAAAACTACTAAAAATTCAAAAAATGCCTAGAAAGCTTTCATTGATGGGCATCGTAGAACAAACCATGTAAAGTAAATACTACAACAAATACAACTCAACAACAACCACATAGAAATTTGTTTTTGTTTGTAATGTTAGTGTCAACGGTAAATGTAAACAAAAAAGTCTATAAATTATTGGAATTTAAAAAAACTAAAAATTTTCACATTTGATTCCATATCATTGATTTCCATATCATTCCACTAAATGCATAATTTCTCGCAGAAAGTCGAATTCTTGCAAAAATGTTTGGGGTCGCTTCAATCTTTTGTTTGTTTGGTTTAGACACACAAATTTCTCGGGAAAGTAAATTCAGTTTTTAGGCAATAGGGGGTAGGAAAGAGTATTGAGGAGCTCTTTCCTCTCCGCTCTCTCCCAAAAAAACTCAATTTAATTTCCCGAGAAATTTGTGTGTCTAAACACAGACTATTTGAAATCAAAATAGCACACGTTTATTATGGCTTTATTCATTTCAAGTTTAACAAAATACCACACATATTAACAAATATTGTACCGTCTCTATAAGCGGTGTTTTCGTGTTCAGCACGTCGTTCGGACCTGGAGGAGGTTACATGCCCATTATATGAAGAAGTCTTTATGGGAAATAGTTTTTTGTTCTGAAGAATAAATTTGTTCTTCAAAATATACATATATGTATATCCCTAATATACATCGAACATAAAAAATACATATATAAAATGTCGTATGGAATTTGACACTAACTTTACAGCCCAGTTCAGTCAGCTGGGTATTGCTGTTACCATTTATTGTTCTACCATGAGTGATGGGAATGTGCAAAACATAATCAAATATTTGCTCTGTTCCAGAACCTGCAAGATGCTACTATTTCTTACTACGATAACATTTTTTCCTTTATGTTATCGGAAAAAATAGTAAAAATTAGTAGATTCGTTCACTCAAAAATTTGTTTGAACATACCTGTTATCATAGCGATTATGAATGATCACGCAGGGAGCTCACCTTTCACTACTAGAGCAATTAATAATGAGAAAGGTCCATATTTATATTAGGCATTTTTCCTTGCGGCAATTGTCAGTTTGATGGAGAGAGAGGTGAGGTATATGGTAACCCTTTGCCTCTCAACATTCTCTCTCACCGACAAACTGACAATTGCCGCAAGGAAAATTGACGAATGTAAATATGGACAAGGAGGAGCAAAAAGTGAACAAGGGTTCACGCAGTTTCAGTGCACACTCAACATTCTGCTAGTATAATCAGGATACGTTAGCTGGGAACGGCTTGATTGCCGAGGATCTGGAAGGGGCATTATAGTAAGTTTACATTTACGAAATCCACTCGAATTCAACTGTTAATTCCATTGCTTAAACGTCAAATGAAATCCAATGGATTTCAGATGAGCATGGTTTAATAATAAAGGTTAGCTAAAGCTTCCTGTCAATTTAAATTTTTTTCTTTCGACTGTTCCTAAAACGTCAAAACAATATACACAATCTTTGTATGTGTGTGTGATGTTTGAATAATATGCCAACAATTTTAAAAACAATCGAATTCAATGATTTTCAAAATTGTTTTTAGAACATTTGTATGGAAGAAATCCTTCAGCTTATTATTGAAACAAACATTTTATCATATCCGCAACTCGATTATGTGGAGAAACCTTGGCCCTTCATTCATTTTTCGCGTTTTTTCATAAAATGCTCAAAATTGGTATTTTGTAAACAAACCCACTTGTTGCCTTTTTGTTTATTAATTTTGAAGTTTTATGAATTCAGGAAAAACAAGGGCTCTATAGATTTTTTTCATTTAAATCTACCTCTTTACTTATACCATGCAGATGAGTTTTCATTTGACGTTACGCAAAGGAATTGACAGTTGAAATCGAGTTGATTTCGTAAATGTAAACCAAGCATTATACTTATACCCTAGACAGACGGCAGAGTTAATTTGCATTAAAAATTCCTTAATTTGAATTAACTTCTTACCCTGACAGACGATAGTTCTGCATTTATGAAACAGCTGTTTGTGTTTTTTGTTTGTACCCAGCAGATCATTTCATAAAGTTTTACAAAAGTTTGCCAAAATATGCGAAACAAATATACTTTCTACCATTGAGTCCGCGATATTTTCGAGTAATTTTAATATTAAAAAAATGTCGCATAACTCTAAAGAAACATTTGAAGAAGATATTATTTTCGATAGAATTGGTATGGTGGGTAATGAAATGCTTGTGAAAATAAAAATTTTAAAAATAGATTTGATAGAAGGCGCGGAAAACGATTAGCTGCTAATCTATTCGAGAAAGACCACTACTTATTTGAAAGAAAAGCGAAAATTTCTGATTTGTTTTCCTTTTTTATTTTCTTCAATTCTTAAATTCAGTTTAAATTCCCTTTGATTTTGTGCATTAAGAATGTGGATAATGCACGAATTAATTTGAATTAAGGCATCTAATGCAAATTAACGCTGCCGTCTGTTTAGGTTATCACCCCATAAAAATATAGTGTATATTTTGTGGGAGTATTTTCTGTTCACATGCACATATGGGTGACCTTAAAACATCATAATGACCTATGTCGTACATATGTATTTACTTACCTGGGGGCTGAGGTATGGTGCGCAAAAGTCTTCCCGCTGCATTAAATTTCAGAATTCTTTGATTGCAATAGCCATCGGCGACAAAAAACTGTAATATAAATGTTCAATCTTGATTTATTAAAATTGTTCATTTTTAGAGAGCGCAAGAATCAACAAAAGTGTCTTAATTGTCAGAACTTCAAGTTCCTTATGTTTAAAATGTATAAACAACAACCTCAAAAATCATTATTTTAGACCAGGGGCTGGATTCTGTATGAAAATTTGAAATGAAAAAATAAGTGTGTCTGCGTACTCCATAATTTGTAATAATTATTACAAATTATTACTGAATGTTGTTTTTTTACACAAATGTTCAGCAAAAGAGAATGAATTGAGAAAATTGTTTTGAAATTTTTATTACTGAGAACTTATAATTTTTACTGAAGGAATTTTGTTCAGTAACATTTTGTAGCTTTAGGCAGTTGTCAAAAGTTTAAAATATTCAAATATCATAATCGTAAATATTAATCAAATTGAACATTTTTACTGAATGTTGTCTTTTTACTTTTTTAATTTTTTCCTTTGAAAGAGTATAAAATACTTTACTCTCTAAAAAGAAGTTACTGAGTAATATTTACTGAGAAAGTACAAGGACAAAAATAATATTTCCCTAATAATTTGTTTCATTTGACAGTTTTCTCCATTATATAAGTTTTCATTTCACATTTTCATAGAAACGGAATTGAGCCCCAGGAATTCTGTACCCACCATACCAGTTGCTGATATTTTTCGAATGCTTGCCGTAAGTTCCGAAAACGATATCATTTTCGAACGTTTGGCAAATGTTTTTGAACATTTGGTGAACGTTTTTTCTTCACAAGAAAAATTGTTTCGAGAAACATTTTTTACTTTGGAAATTTTTTGTTTCAAAAGATAATTTTATGTTGTTTGTATAAAATTCCCATTTGCATTTTTCAAATAATTTCGATATAAATGCTACGCATAATATAAACAATAAGTGTTGATAAAGACAACCTATGGTGCGTAGGTTACCAAATACAAGGCAAAAATGCTTTTCAACAGTATCGCAAACATAACAAAGAAATAATGACGAAAAAGGTACATAACAGAAACTCCACCAAAAATGTTTTCGCCTATATCGTAAATACTATCGTCAATTCATTCGCTAAAAATATTATTACCGATATTCGAAATCGAAGGTTTTCCTCCCACAAACTGTAGTGGGATTCTGTAACTCTCTACCGATGGAATTAACGACAAATGTCGATAGTTAGCGATATTTGTCGGTAAGTGTTATTCTGTATACAAATTCTACCGATTTTATCGAAAATCTTCGGTATTTATCGAAAATCTTCGGTCAGTTACCGACGAAAAAAAAGGTGTCGTTAAGTCTACCGACATAAAAGAATTTTCATATTTTAGACGAAAAAATCAATAAAAATCAAAATTTTAAAAAATGATTTTGGAATATATATTATGCCAAATAAAAAGGTAAGCTGAGATATTTTTACGCATAAAAAAGAAAATTCTGCGACATATGGTGGATCCTTTCAGTCTAATTAATAGGAAGCTTATGACACTTTACGAATTGGAAATGGATACATTTTATAAAATAATGGATGAAATTGGGGGTCATTTGGTAACCTCCAGAATTGTGCGAAAAATTTCTGAGAAAATAATAACTATTTTCAGTACGAACAAAATATGTTTAAGGATATATTCCGTAACAGTTTCTACCCATATAAAATTTATTGGTGGCTTCGATTAGCATCAACAATAAAAGAAAGAATATCACCATGTTCGTCATATTCCCTGATAATACGTAATTCTGAAATAACAGATCAATAAACAAAATTTAAAAAATCCTGTTCAAAATACACATATTAAATGTTAGAATTATACATCTTCTTTTTCACTCTATATTCGATCTTATTAAAAATACCCCTCCACATCATAAAAATTCTGAAAACAAAAAACAATCCAACCAATTTGTCGAATATTACACCACGTTTACATTAGAACTTGTAGAGTTATGAGAATTTATATGTACGTATACCCAGTGGATTTGACAATAAAAATCCACTGGAATAAATAAAAAAATAAAATAAATATAGTTATATGTAAACGTACATTTATAGTGTTAACTACGATTTTTAATTTTTAGTTTGAATTTTTCTACATGTAATTTGAAAAATAATCATTTCATATACAATTGTGATTTAAATAATTTCATTAAAAATTTGAATTATGTTAATTTTGAATAAGCATTATGTCGTTTAAAGTGTGACCTGCATCTTCTTTAAAGTTCCGTCATTCTACCGATTTTCGTCGGTAAAATTTTTGTATCGATAACATTGAAATAAAGAATAGCACTTTCGGTAATTCAACCGAAAATTTTCGTTAATTATCAATATCGGTTCGGTAGAAAAAAAAGTTACAGAATTCCACTACTGAGCGACGAATGAATCGCTTTCAACTCATTATCGTGTGTCGTTTTCGAACAAAATATCCGGAAAACTATCATGAAACAAGATCAATACTATCAAGAAAACGATTGCTATCGAAAATGGTATGGGGGTAACTTTTATCGATTGAAAATTTGTTTATATTTCTTTTGTTTTTGCAACAGCTATACCTAACTTACGTCGCGACGTACAAAATTATTCACCTACCTACCACAACAACGCTAAGTTGAGTCCAAAATCACATTTAAAACACAAAATCCACGACCGTATTTCAGGTTTTGTTTGGTTTTTGTTTTCAAAATACAAAACACATACATACATACATACACGTTATACGTTCTGTCATAGCTGAATTTGTTCAACTTGAAATAAAATACGCTCGACGTATTTCGGTAGTATTCATAAGGCCCATACCTATATACGTATGCCCAGGGCGTGTGTGGTGAAAACAGCAGAACACATGTATTTTTATGAGAACTAACGAAATATGTCGAGCGTATACATTTTAGCTCTGTTCCTTTACGTTCAAGAATCCTCAAGTTTTTACTCGAAAAGCGTTCCTTTACTTCAGACACAATACAATTCATATGGGAGCAGTTTACAACTTTTACTACTTTCGCCGGTTTTGCCATTTTCAAAAGTAAAGGAACAGACCATTTATAAGTTGAACAAATTCAACTATGTATATATATATATATATATATATATATATATATATACAAACATCCCATACGGGACAAGGGAGACTTCTCTCATATCAATGAGTGCACCCCGATTCATATTAGCTCAATGATATGGGACCTACAGTTTATCGCCGAGTCCGAACGGCGTGTCTTAAGACACCACTTTGTAGAGAAGTTTTACATGGCTGAAATACTCAGGAAATGTCGCCAACATTACTGAGGGCTATTTTGCCACCGTTGAAAATTTTGATGTTGACTGGCCGGGGAATCGAACCCACGACCTTCAGCGTGCAATGCGGGTGTGCATACCATTGCACCACGGTGGCACTATGACAGAACGTTATTGTTTGTATGTTTGTGTGTTTTGTATTTTAAAAACAAAAACCCAACAAAACATGAAATACAATTCAATGCAAACTCATTACTTTCAAAGGCAGCGCTAAGCGTTTTTCATGAAAGCACAACTAAATGGGAAAATCCCCATTGTTGTTGTAAAAAAAAAAAAAAAATAAAATAAAAAAAAACAAAACAAAATGCATTTGAAAGAAGAAAAGTTCGAGGACAGCGAAGCCGCTCCACATCCGATATGTCTGAGGAGCCTTTACCGAAGGCGTAACATGCATGTCACATAGTGTTGGGTGTGTGGGTTCGAATCGTCGTCGGCTTCCCTTTTTCACTTGCATTATTCATTGATCATCAAGCTCGATTCCAACGAGAAATTAATTAAAAAGTAATACTAAAAATGATCTTCGCCTAAAAAGGCAAAAATTTTCAAATAAAAAAATTGGGCGTGTAAAAAAATACTAACATGGTTGCCGGCGTCTGATTGGCTGATACGCCGACTTTGACATTTTTTCCAGTTTTTTACGTATTTTCCATTTTTCCGTTCCCGAACTATTTCAAAAAACTTGTGTGTGAGAACAAATTTTTTTGCAGTTCTCTCTTTTACGTGTTTTACCATTAAAAAGTACGGGAACGAAGCTAAAATCAGCTGAGCCAGGCTGAGGTTTGAACCCACGTCCTTGAAAAACACAGGAAAAAGTGTTCTCACGGCGTGTTAGCGTTCAGAGCCAAACTCATTACTTTCAAAGGCAGCGCTAAGCGTTTGTCATGAAAGCACAACTAAATGGGAAAATCCCCATTGTTGTTGTAAAAAAAAAAATAAAAAAAACAAAACAAAATGCATTTGAAAGAAGAAAAGTCCGAGGACTGCGAAGCCGCTCCACATCCGATATGTCTGAGGAGCCTTTACCGAAGGCGGAACATGCATGTCACATAGTGGTGGGTGTGTGGGTTCGAATCGTCGTCGGCTTTCCTTTTTCACTTGCATTATTCATTGATCATCAAGCTCGATTCCAACGAGAAATTAATTAAAAAGTAATACTAAAAATGATCTTCGCCTAAAAAGGGAAAATTTTTCAAATAAAAAAATAAAAAATTTGGGCGAGTAAAAAAATAGTAACATGGTTGCCGGCGTCTGATTGGCTGATACGCCGACTTTGACATTTGTTCCAGTTTTTTACGTATTTTCCATTTTTCCGTTCCCGAACTATTTCAAAAAACTTGTGTGTGAGAACAAATTTTTTTGCAGTTCTCTCTTTTACGTGTTTTACCATTAAAAAGTACGGGAACGAAGCTAAAATCAGCTGAGCCAGGCTGAGGTTTGAACCCACGTCCTTGAAAAACACAGGAAAAAGTGTTCTCACGGCGTGTTAGCGTTCAGAGCCAAACTCATTACTTTCAAAGGCAGCGCTAAGCGTTTGTCATGAAAGCACAACTAAATGGGAAAATCCCCATTGTTGTTGTAAAAAAAAAAAAATAAAAAAAACAAAACAAAATGCATTTGAAAGAAGAAAAGTCCGAGGACTGCGAAGCCGCTCCACATCCGATATGTCTGAGGAGCCTTTACCGAAGGCGGAACATGCATGTCACATAGTGGTGGGTGTGTGGGTTCGAATCGTCGTCGGCTTTCCTTTTTCACTTGCATTATTCATTGATCATCAAGCTCGATTCCAACGAGAAATTAATTAAAAAGTAATACTAAAAATGATCTTCGCCTAAAAAGGGAAAATTTTTCAAATAAAAAAATAAAAAATTTGGGCGAGTAAAAAAATAGTAACATGGTTGCCGGCGTCTGATTGGCTGATACGCCGACTTTGACATTTGTTCCAGTTTTTTACGTATTTTCCATTTTTCCGTTCCCGAACTATTTCAAAAAACTTGTGTGTGAGAACAAATTTTTTTGCAGTTCTCTCTTTTACGTGTTTTACCATTAAAAAGTACGGGAACGAAGCTAAAATCAGCTGAGCCAGGCTGAGGTTTGAACCCACGTCCTTGAAAAACACAGGAAAAAGTGTTCTCACGGCGTGTTAGCGTTCAGAGCCAAACTCATTACTTTCAAAGGCAGCGCTAAGCGTTTGTCATGAAAGCACAACTAAATGGGAAAATCCCCATTGTTGTTGTAAAAAAAAAAAAAAAATAAAAAAAAACAAAACAAAATGCATTTGAAAGAAGAAAAGTCCGAGGACTGCGAAGCCGCTCCACATCCGATATGTCTGAGGAGCCTTTACCGAAGGCGGAACATGCATGTCACATAGTGGTGGGTGTGTGGGTTCGAATCGTCGTCGGCTTTCCTTTTTCACTTGCATTATTCACTGATCATCAAGCTCGATTCCAACGAAAAATTAATTAAAAATGATCTTCGCCTAAAAAGGCAAATATTTTCAAATAAAAAAATAAAATCAACTGAGCCAGGCTGGGGTTTGAACCCACGTCCTTGAAAAACACAGGAAAAAGTGTTCTCACGGCGTGTTAGCGTTCAGAGCCAAACTCATTACTTTCAAAGGCAGCGCTAAGCGTTTGTCATAAAAGCACAACTAAATGGGAAAATCCCCATTGTTGTTGTAAAAAAAAAAAAAATAAAAACAAAATGCATTTGAAAGAAGAAAAGTCCGAGGACTGCGAAGCCGCTCCACATCCGATATGTCTGAGGAGCCTTTACCGAAGGCGGAACATGCATGTCACATAGTGGTGGGTGTGTGGGTTCGAATCGTCGTCGGCTTTCCTTTTTCACTTGCATTATTCACTGATCATCAAGCTCGATTCCAACGAGAAATTAATTAAAAATTAATACTAAAAATGATCTTCGCCTAAAAAGGCAAATATTTTCAAATAAAAAAATAAAATCAGCTGAGCCAGGCTGGAGTTTGAACCCACGTCCTTGAAAAACACAGGAAAAAGTGTTCTCACGGCGTGTTAGCGTTCAGAGCCAAACTCATTACTTTAAAAGGCAGCGCTAAGCGTTTGTCATGAAAGCACAACTAAATGGGAAAATCCCCATTGTTGTTGTAAAAAAAAACAAAATGCATTTGAAAGAAGAAAAGTTCGAGGACTGCGAAGCCGCTCCACATCCGATATGTCTGAGGAGCCTTTACCGAAGGCGAAACATGCATGTCACATAGTGGTGGGTGTGTGGGTTCGAATCGTCGTCGGCTTTCCTTTTTCACTTGCATTATTCATTGATCATCAAGCTCGATTCCAACGAGAAATTAATTAAAAAGAAAATTATTTATTTTACGAATGAAAACATTTAAATAAGTTTTGGTCGCGGATTTGGTGTTTTAAATGTGATTTTGGACTCAACGTATTTGGGTAATACGGACACTCAGAGAGCGTGGTTGTGGTAGAGAGTAGGGATACGTATTATCGATCTTTCGATCTTTTGATTCTTACTTAGAACTCAAGAATCGATCTTTCGATCTTTTGATACTTACTTAAAACTCAAAAATTGATTTTTCGATTCTTACGTAGGAATCAAAAATCGATCCTTTGATTCTTACTTAGAACTCACTTGGATAAAAGAATCGTTCGATCGAGATGATTCCTTAGTTGAAAATGTGAACGTTTTAGTGTACAATGCTTCGCGTTTAACACTGACGTACCGTTAGATTAACTTTATTCATCAGTACAACAAATAATATAATATTGTTGTCTTGCTCTTACCAATGTAATCTGTATATTTCATTTTCGTGGTACATCAAAAAGTCAAAACAGAATTAATCTTTCGATTCCTTCTGCAAGAATCGAAGAATCATAATAGAAAAATCGATCTTTCGATTCTCTATGAAGTCAAAACTCGATTCCAATTTTTAGATTCTTCAAATCAAAGAATCGAGGAATCGATTACTCGAAAATCGACTTGCGTATCCCTAGTAGAGAGGTGAAATATTTGTGTACGTCCCGTCGTTAATTAGGTATAGCAGTAAAGTGTTTAAAAAGTTAGTCCATATTTACATTAGGTAATTTTCCTTGCGGCAATTGTCAGTTTGATGGAGAGAGGGGTGAGACAAACTGACAATTGCCGCACTGACAATTGCCGACAAACTGACAATTGCCGCATGGGAAATTAAGTAATGTAAATATGGACTTACTTACCTGTGTATATTTTGAGATTATGTTTGTTTGAAAACAAAAACATTTCCCATAGTTTCCCTTACTAGGCGTTTACACAAGACAGACTGTCTACAAATACAACTCTGATATACTAACACATACATACATTTGTCTGTTGTCTCCCAGCCATGGCACAATTACCCAGGTAGTGGCATTGTAAAATTTTGAATATGTTATGTCAAAACTTTCTTTATGTTGTTGTGGAAATTACAACAAAAATAATTTTTTTATAAAGGGATTTGACTTTTCATATTCGATCAGCTGGTGTGATACCACTACCTGGTAGTTCTGCCATGCTCCCAGCTGTCCATAATTTTTTCACAGTCGGGTTAAAAAATTTTTGTAAAAATATATGCTCTGTTCCAGAACCTGCAAGAAGCTAGTATCTTTTACTACGATAAGATTTTTTCCTTTATGTTATCGGAAAAAATAGTAAAAATTAGTAGATTCTTGCAGTACTGGAACAGAGCAATAATAATTGTTCCACAAACATCACAGAAGGGATGTGAACTAATAATTGAAATTTGTTGAAAACAAAAGAACATGAACAAAAACAAAATGTGTGAACGGAAAACAAAAAGAAATTGACGATTTTCATTCATATTTTACAACTGTTTTTGCAGTTGTCTGGACGCCTACGTCACACAGGCAAGTTTTGGGGTTTTGACAATCAATAGATGTACTCAACTGTCCTGTCATGTGTAAACGCAGGGTTAGTGATTTCCCAGTTATCAGTTATACTATTTCAAGTAATTTTAATATGGGTTGTGTTTTGCTATAGAAAGAATTTGTGTGTTTGAAATGAGTCAATACAAAAACAAATTTTCTCTTTTTAAATTGTGTGTGTGAGCACATACACCGATAGCAGAAGGGGGAACACCCCTTTTTAGACATTCTCGAAATTGGAAGAAAACCATGGCACAATTATCAAGGTAGTGGTATCGTAAAATTTTAAATATGTTATGTCAAAATTTTCTTTATGTTTTTGCATGGTAGAACAATATAAGGTAAGAGCAATACCCAGCTGACTTAACTGGGCTGTAATGTTAGTGTCAAATTCTATACGACATTTTTATTTCTATTTTCGATGTATAATAGGGATATATTTTTTTACGAAAAATATATCATTCAGAAAAAAAACTATTTCCCGTAAAGACTTCTTCATATCAATGATATGTAACCTCTTCCAAGTCCGAACAACGTGCTGCACACTATAAAGGCCTCGACGATCTAAGCCTGAAAGTAATATTACAATATGCAAAGTTATGACCAATTCGGCTACTCCCATTTTAGGGAACATTTTTGAACTATTGTGGGGGAGGTACGGGAAGGAATGGTCCTATCGGTTGCTTCGTTCGAGAGTTATCGGGCGCACCAGCCAGTCAGACAGGCTCAATCGATTACAAATTGTCTGAAACGGATTTCGTCCAAACATACTTGGGGGTCTAAACCAAGGCTGCCCAAGAGAGCGCCCATGGGCTCTCAGTGATTGTTTCTCTCTCCACACACACAACGCAACTAACTGAAAATGCATGAACTCACACAATGATACCCCCTAAAGTAAGCAATAGAAAATGATGGTTGGCACTCACATGCTGTCGGTGTGTGTCAATTTGCTCACTCACACAATTAAAAAAGAGAGAAAAATAGTAGAATTGTAAATACTTGTGTAGCAACTGGGGTATAACCGAAACTTGATTCTCTCTCTAGCTAATCCGTGTAATTGTAGAATGTGTTTATACAAATTATTTTTCGTCAATTTTATGAAACCAGACTGAACGGTATGTTGGGAAACTATAAAAATGTTTGTGTTTCAAAACTAATAGGCCGTTTACATATAACCGGGTTAACCCAGTGGGTCTGGGTTTCAAATGCCATTTCCATTGTGTATACTTCAAATAAATCCTAATAAAGAAGGTTAACCCTGCAAAAAACTATAATATAAACGCCGTATAACACAATAACAAAATATCTTTGTAGTTGTATGAGCAGGCCTGGGGCTCAATTCTGTTTCTATAAAAATGTGAAATGAAAACTTTTATAAAGGCACAAAATATCAAATCAAAAATTTTATAAAGAAAATATTTTTTATTTCAAAATTCCAAAGAACAAGAATCCAGCCCCAGATCTAAACCCATAATTTCGTGAGGCACAGTTTTATTTCATGGTAGAACGAACAAGGTAAAGTAAATACTACAACAAATACAACTTAACAACAACCACATGGAAAATTGTTTTTGTTTGTAATGTTAGTGTCACCGGTATATGTAAACAAAAGAAGGAAATGTCTATAAATTATTGGAATTTAAAAAACTAATATTTTTTCACATTTCATAAAATATTTTGAAATACATCAATGAAAATTCGTTTCATTTTCAATTTGAATGTTTCCATATCATTCCATTAAATTGATAATTTCTCGCAGAAGGTAGAATTCTAGCAAAAATCTTTGGGATCGCTGGAAATTTATTGAAAAAGGTGAAGGCGAAACAAATATATAAAATGTCATAAAGAATTTGCCAATAACATTACAGCCCAGTTCAGTCAGCTGGGTATTGCTGCTACCTTATATTATTCTACCATGGTTTTATTTGTATCAGAGTGTATGTATATTGGAGTGACCCACACAAAAACAATTTTTTGGATTTGGATTTCCTACCCAAAGTTTTTTGAAATTTTATAGGGAGTGGTTAAGATTAAGATTATTTTTTAAGATTAACCCGTACCAAACCTGCGACCTTTGTTTCCATAGTAATTTGTATGCACCTTTGGCAAATGCCACAATTATGGTCCGATAGATGAAAAAACGTTACCAGTTCATTATTGTGGCTAAAAAACGATTTCTACAAAAATTTTTGAAAATCAGATCGGATTTTCATATAGCTATATAGGGCCCAAAATCGGCCAAATATACATATTGAAGCTATATCAAAATTCGATCCGATTTTCAAAATTTTTTGTAGTAATCGTGTTTTATCCACAATAATGAACTGGTAAAGTTTTTTCATCAATCGGACCATAATTGTGGCATTTAGAGAATTTTCGTGAAAATGCACCTTTGACCACATACAAATTACTATGGAAACAAGGATCGCTAGATTTGCACGGGTTAACCTTAACCGATCGCCATAAAAAAACTATTTCCCGTAAAGACTTCTTCATATCAATGATATGTAACCTCTTCCAAGTCCGAACAACGTGCTGCACACTATAAAGGCCTCGACGATCTAAGCCTGAAAGTAATATTACAATATGCAAAGTTATGACCAATTCGGCTACTCCCATTTTAGGGAACATTTTTGAACTATTGTGGGGGAGGTACGGGAAGGAATGGTCCTATCGGTTGCTTCGTTCGAGAGTTATCGGGCGCACCAGCCAGTCAGACAGGCTCAATCGATTACAAATTGTCTGAAACCGATTTCGGACCATAATTGTGGCATTTAGAGAATTTTCGTGAAAATGCACCTTTGACCACATACAAATTACTATGGAAACAAGGATCGCTAGGTTTGCACGGGTTAACCTTAACCGATCGCCATAAAATGTTATACTTATATAAGGGTTTTGAATCAAATGGAAAAAAAATTGGTGGTAGGAAATAAAAAAAATTTGGGTCACTCAGACAAAAGGCTGAGGCGACTATTAAAACTCATAATGTTAAGTTATACATAAGACTTCGTGATGCCTCTACAAGAATGTAGATACGCAATACTATTAAGAATAAATGGCAACAGAAATATTACAAAAAAATATACAAATAATAAATAAATAGACATCACTTTTCAATACAAACTCCTTAGGACATGATAGCTCAATTAATTCAATTAAATAAATATTTAATTCAATATCACACGCAGAAAAATTTATGTTAGAAATATGTTTGGATCCAAACAAATATATGTTTGGGACCGGTTGCAAACAAATATATGTTTGCAACATTTTGTAACATATCTCAATTTGATATGTTTGGGTAAAACATATTTTTTATGTTAGAACATTTTTTTCATGGGTGGAGAGAGGATGTTTGTCAAAGAGAGTAATAGCAGTTCTCTCGCGGCTGTGGAATGCTGTTTTATAATAAAGAGTTGTGTGTATTGTATAATAGAAGACATAGAAGCGAAGAAGGGGGCTTTGGTGATTTGATGGCGTGTATGCGTCAAACTCGTGTGTTTCTTGTTTTGTTGTTGTTAACCAACTTAGCAGACGAAGAAGAAAAGAAGAAATGATATGAATTTTTATTTGAAAATTTTGCCTATTAGGCGAAGGTCATTTTTTATAAATTTTTAATTAATTTCTCGTTAGAGACGAGCTTACTGACCAAGATGCTTTTTGAAAAAGGAAAGCCGACGATACGAACCCACACAATCACCACTGTGTGACATGCATGTTTCGCCTTTGGTTTAGGAAGGCTCCTCAGACACATCGACTGTGGGGCGGCTTCGCTATCCTCTAGCTTATTTCCTCTTTCAAATGCAAGTTGTTTTTTTTTACAAAGTTGAATTTTTTGTTCAAATCTTTGTATGGCTTTCATGACAAACGCTTAGCGTAGCCTTTGAAAGTTATGAGTTTGGTTCTGAACACTAACACGCCGTGACAACACTTTTTTCCATGTGTTTTTCAAGGACGTGGGTTCGAACCCCAGCCTGGCTCAAGCTGATTTTTATTTTTATTTGAAAATTTTGCCTATTAGGCGAAGGTCATTTTTTATAAATTTTTTAATTAATTTCTCGTTAGAGACGAGCTTACTGACCAAGATGCTTTTTGAAAAAGGAAAGCCGACGATACGAACCCACACAATCACCACTGTGTGACATGCATGTTTCGCCTTTGGTTTAGGAAGGCTCCTCAGACACATCGACTGTGGGGCGGCTTCGCTATCCTCTAGCTTATTTCCTCTTTCAAATGCAAGTTGTTTTTTTTTTACAAAGTTGAATTTTTTGTTCAAATCTTTGTATGGCCTTTGAAAGTTATGAGTTTGGTTCTGAACACTAACACGCCGTGACAACACTTTTTCCATGTGTTTTTCAAGGACGTGGGTTCGAACCCCAGCCTGGCTCAAGCTGATTTTTATTTTTATTTGAAAATTTTGCCTATTAGGCGAAGGTCATTTTTTATAAATTTTTTAATTAATTTCTCGTTAGAGACGAGCTTACTGACCAAGATGCTTTTTGAAAAAGGAAAGCCGACGATACGAACCCACACAATCACCACTGTGTGACATGCATGTTTCGCCTTTGGTTTAGGAAGGCTCCTCAGACACATCGACTGTGGGGCGGCTTCGCTATCCTCTAGCTTATTTCCTCTTTCAAATGCAAGTTGTTTTTTTTTACAAAGTTGAATTTTTTGTTCAAATCTTTGTATGGCTTTCATGACAAACGCTTAGCGTAGCCTTTGAAAGTTATGAGTTTGGTTCTGAACACTAACACGCCGTGACAACACTTTTTTCCATGTGTTTTTCAAGGACGTGGGTTCGAACCCCAGCCTGGCTCAAGCTGATTTTTATTTTTATTTGAAAATTTTGCCTATTAGGCGAAGGTCATTTTTTATAAATTTTTTAATTAATTTCTCGTTAGAGACGAGCTTACTGACCAAGATGCTTTTTGAAAAAGGAAAGCCGACGATACGAACCCACACAATCACCACTGTGTGACATGCATGTTTCGCCTTTGGTTTAGGAAGGCTCCTCAGACACATCGACTGTGGGGCGGCTTCGCTATCCTCTAGCTTATTTCCTCTTTCAAATGCAAGTTGTTTTTTTTACAAAGTTGAATTTTTTGTTCAAATCTTTGTATGGCCTTTGAAAGTTATGAGTTTGGTTCTGAACACTAACACGCCGTGACAACACTTTTTTCCATGTGTTTTTCAAGGACGTGGGTTCGAACCCCAGCCTGGCTCAAGCTGATTTTTATTTTTATTTGAAAATTTTGCCTATTAGGCGAAGGTCATTTTTTATAAATTTTTTAATTAATTTCTCGTTAGAGACGAGCTTACTGACCAAGATGCTTTTTGAAAAAGGAAAGCCGACGATACGAACCCACACAATCACCACTGTGTGACATGCATGTTTCGCCTTTGGTTTAGGAAGGCTCCTCAGACACATCGACTGTGGGGCGGCTTCGCTATCCTCTAGCTTATTTCCTCTTTCAAATGCAAGTTGTTTTTTTTTACAAAGTTGAATTTTTTGTTCAAATCTTTGTATGGCCTTTGAAAGTTATGAGTTTGGTTCTGAACACTAACACGCCGTGACAACACTTTTTTCCATGTGTTTTTCAAGGACGTGGGTTCGAACCCCAGCCTGGCTCAAGCTGATTTTTATTTTTATTTGAAAATTTTGCCTATTAGGCGAAGGTCATTTTTTATAAATTTTTTAATTAATTTCTCGTTAGAGACGAGCTTACTGACCAAGATGTCATGAAAGCCATACAAAGATTTGAACAAAAAATTCAACTTTGTAAAAAAAAAAACAACTTGCATTTGAAAGAGGAAATAAGCTAGAGGATAGCGAAGCCGCCCCGCAGTCGATGTGTCTGAGGAGCCTTCCTAAACCAAAGGCGAAACATGCATGTCACACAGTGGTGATTGTGTGGGTTCGTATCGTCGGCTTTCCTTTTTCAAAAAGCATCTTGGTCAGTAAGCTCGTCTCTAACGAGAAATTAATTAAAAAATTTATAAAAAATGACCTTCGCCTAATAGGCAAAATTTTCAAATAAAAATAAAAATCAGCTTGAGCCAGGCTGGGGTTCGAACCCACGTCCTTGAAAAACACATGGAAAAAAGTGTTGTCACGGCGTGTTAGTGTTCAGAACCAAACTCATAACTTTCAAAGGCTACGCTAAGCGTTTGTCATGAAAGCCATACAAAGATTTGAACAAAAAATTCAACTTTGTAAAAAAAAACAACTTGCATTTGAAAGAGGAAATAAGCTAGAGGATAGCGAAGCCGCCCCACAGTCGATGTGTCTGAGGAGCCTTCCTAAACCAAAGGCGAAACATGCATGTCACACAGTGGTGATTGTGTGGGTTCGTATCGTCGGCTTTCCTTTTTCAAAAAGCATCTTGGTCAGTAAGCTCGTCTCTAACGAGAAATTAATTATGAATTATATTTTGTTCTTTCTTCAGTGTTTTAGTTGCCTTTGTAGAGCCAAGACGGTAAAGTGAGTGAATAAATCAGTGTTTTGTGTTTTCTTAAAGAAATTGTGCTTTTTGGTAAATTAAATGCCCAATACATTTTATAATCGAATCGGAAAGTTGAATGGAATTATTTTATTGGACAAGTAAGAAATCGCATTTAATATTGGTAATTACATACATACTTATGTATATTCGAAATATGGCATATCCAAGGTAAAGTAAATACTACAACAAATACAACTTAACAACAACCACATGGAAAATTGTTTTTGTTTGTAATGTTAGTGTCACCGGTATATGTAAACAAAAGAAGGAAATGTCTATAAATTATTGGAATTTAAAAAACTAATATTTTTCACATTTCATAAAATATTTTGAAATACATCAATGAAAATTCGTTTCATTTTCAATTTGAATGTTTCCATATCATTCCATTAAATGGATAATTTCTCGCAGAAGGTAGAATTCTAGCAAAAATCTTTGGGATCGCTGGAAATTCATTGAAAAAGGTGAAGGTGAAACAAATATATAAAATGTCATAAAGAATTTGCCAATAACATTACAGCCCAGTTCAGTCAGCTGGGTATTGCTGCTACCTTATATTATTCTACCATGGTTTTATTTGTATCAGAGTGTATGTATATTGGAGTGACCCACACAAAAACAATTTTTTGGATTTGGATTTCCTACCCCAAAGTTTTTTCAAATTGATCCAAAAACCTTACATATGAAATTTTATGGGGAGTGGTTAAGGTTAACCCGTACCAACCCTGCGACCTTTGTTTCCATAGTAATGTGTATGCACCTTTGGCAAATGCCACAATTATGGTCCGATAGATGAAAAAACGTTACCAGTTCATTATTGTGGCTAAAAAACGATTTCTACAAAAATTTTTGAAAATCAGATCGGATTTTCATGTAGCTACATAGGGCCCAAAATCGGCGAAAAATATACATATTGAAGCTATATCAAAATTCGATCCGATTTTCAAAATTTTTTGTAGTAATCGTTTTTTATCCACAATAATGAACTGGTAAAGTTTTTTCATCAATCGGACCATAATTGTGGCATTTAGAGAATTTTCGTGAAAATGCACCTTTGACCACATATAAATTACTATGGAAACAAGGATCGCTAGGTTTGCACGGGTTAACCTTAACCGATCGCCATAAAATGTTATACTTATATAAGGGTTTTGAATCAAATGGAAAAAAATTGGTGGTAGGAAATAAAAAAATTTGGGTCACTCAGACAAAAGGCTGAGGCGACTATTAAAACTCATAATGTTAAGTTATACATAAGACTTCGTGATGCCTCTACAAGAATGTAAATACGCAATACTATTAAGAATAAATGGCAACGGAAATATTACAAAAAAATATACAAATAATAAATAAATAGACATCACTTTTCAATACAAACTCCTTAGGTCATGATAGCTCAATTAATTCAATTAAATAAATATTTAATTCAATATCACACGCAGAAAAATTTGATGGCGCTTGGCGATTTGATGGCGTGTATGCGTCAAACTCGTGTGTTTCTTGTTTTGTTGTTGTTAACCAACTTAGCAGACGAAGAAGAAAAGAAGAAATGATATGAATTATATTTTGTTCTTTCTTCAGTGTTTTAGTTGCCTTTGTAGAGTCAAGACGGTAAAGTGAGTGAATAAATCAGTGTTTTGTGTTTTCTTAAAGAAATTGTGCTTTTTAGTAAATTAAATGCCCAATACATTTTATAATCGAATCGGAAAGTTGAATAGAATTATTTTATTGGACAAGGAAGAAATCGCGTTTAATATTGGTAATTACATACATACTTATGCATAATCATTTGATTCTAGATGCCGATTCCCCGCTGATGATTTCAACTATGAGGACAATTTGTTTTATTTCACAACTAAGGAGAAGCGTTCCACTACGTTTCTATATATTTTTCTTTTTCAAAGTGTGACTTTTTACAAATTATTTCAATCAGTTTTTCTTTTATTAAAGTGTATTATGTATTTCTTTGGAATTTTGTATGTACCTATGTGTTTGTTGTTCTTTTGCCTTTCAATAAAAACCACAACATTTGTGTGTATACTATAGAGCAGTGTTCACCAGCAACAACAATTTCAACCGCTGCGTTTGTGTTGGACAGACACACACGAGATTATCTATCCCTCTCTAGATAAACAATGTGTGCGTTAATTCATTACTAAAACAAAGAAGATGATCGGTGGTGAAAGCAACGTTCAAACTCACCACAATTGAAATTGTGTGTGTTCACACAGACACGGCTCGCGATCCCAGTGGTGATTAACACTGCTATAGAGATAGCCAGTGAGTTCTTACTGAGAGCAAGTGAGCACACATTTTAAAGTGTTTTACATTGAATTTTACGCTCCCTTGCTCTCAGTTGCATCTTTGCACCCAAACATATATTTGTTTCCACCCAAACATATATTTGTTTGCAGACCCAAACATATATTATGTTTGGGACTGTTGCAAACATATATATGTTTGCTGCAAAATATGTTTGGGACATATGTTAGAGAGACCGTTTTTTTGCGTGCAGCTATAAAAAAATCTAAATTCTTCTAGAACTTAGTGAAAGTCTACTGGTACAGTAATATGGAAAGGATAAGCTGTTACAACAGAGCACTCACTATTTGTCCCCTTCAATATTAGAGTAATTTCATGAAAGAAATCTCATGAAATTATGCGTTCTTAAATCGAGTAATTTTATGAAAATATTGAAATTACTTTTGGTCTGTTCCAGTACTGCAAGAATCTACTAATTTTTACTATTTTTTTCGATAACATAAAGGAAAAAATGTTATCGTAGTAAAAAGTAGTAGCTTCTTGCAGGTTCTGAAACAGAGCATTTATTTTTACTAATTGCATGACACTTATCTTCTACTGTCATCATTATTCCAAAGGGGAAAGAAAATACCCGAAGGCACCCGGAACCTGCGGCCTTGATGTCAAAAGGGATAATTTTGTCAGGCTCATATCTTGCAACCTCTTAGAATTTGCAGTAACTCGTGGAAGCAAAGTTGTGGCTTTCGTCTTAAAGAGTAATAATTGCGGACACATAAAATCCATTCAACCTCGCTTGTTCGTTTATTGTGATCAATTGGTGAATTCTGAGTGAAACACTTTGAAACACTTTGAAAAAAGTGTTTTTTGATTTCCTTTATTTTTTGCTTTGTTGATGCTACTCCTCAATAAAACAATTCAGTACATTTTTAGATTTTTTGGCTATCGGTGGCGGAGATATGAGAAAAAGTAAAAATTTTTTTGTTTGTTTTGTTTATTGTTGAAGATTCAATCTCATTTGATTGCTTGAGTGGAGTATTCCCCCATTGGCTCAACTTCATTTATTACCCTCTATTACAGAGAGTAATGTTTTTCAAAACGAACCGACAGTGTTGCAATTTTTTTTAGTAGCGATCAGTAAAATTTTGCAACACTGTCAGTTCGTTTTGAAAAACATTACTCTCTGTAATAGAGGGTAATAAATGAAGTTGAGCCAATGGGGGAATACTCCACTCAAGCAATCAAAAAAAGTAAAAAATTTTAGTTTTCCATAAAAAAATCTTAAAATGTTTTTGAAGCTACATGAAGTATTTTTGATGAATGGATTGAGAAAAAAATCCATTCTCAAATCTGTTAGAGATACTAATCTAAGTTATTGCCCTCAAAAGTTATGGCGCTTTCAATTCTGATTATAAGAATAAAATCGTATAAAAACGCTACTCATTATATTGAGAAACATTGTTAATTTTTGGCTTCCTACATGCTATATGATTACTGAGGTTCCATAACTTTAGTGAAAAATTCAAATTTTCGCGAAAATTAAGAATGAATACAAAAAAGTTGGTAGTTTGTAATTTTAACTTTAAAGTATGTACGTAATCTAAACATCGCGAAGATTCAAATGAAACCAAAACTATAGAAACATGTTTAGCGGTTTGCATATTATAGCAAAACCAAAAATATATATTCAGCAAATTTATAAAATTTTTGTTAGAAAAAAAAAAATGTTTTCAAATTTATTTTGTAAGTTAGTTGAAGAAATTGTAGGAAAATATTTCGGAGTTATTCTTAAATTTTAGTTTATTTTTACTCAAAAACGCACATATGTTATTATAATCAATTCTCGAATACATGTTAACATCTTGCGGAAGATATGTAAGATGTTTAAACAAATTTTGGGTTCATTTCAATGGGGAATAATCTTGAAATAAAACGGTATCGGGTTATATACATTTTGAAATGCGTGTAAATCGCGAAATCCTCAAAATCACATGATGCGCATGTGGTTTACCAATACAACGAATTCTTTTCTTTTCATTTGTATACATTTACCAAGATTTCATTTGGCGGTTTAGTTGTAGCATCGTCTGCAGTTTAGTGCTCAACAACTGTATAACGTTTATTGGCAGAAAGTGCATACTCTTTTTATACGCATCAATTTTCACTATCAATAATGATAGTGAAATCGGATGCGCATGAAATACATCGATCTAAACCTATTTCATTAAAATCCATCAAGAATCGTAGATGTACATTCACAATCTATTTTTGGGATAAATAGGATACAGCTCGCATACCGCCAAATTTTTAAACCCCTGTTTTCCCAAAAACGGGAGCTATGTGTCGGTTTCTTAACTGAAAAGGAAACGTTCCACCAAAAACGCGAAAAATCGGCGATATTATCAAAAACATTTTCCGCAAATTTTTCAATTTTTGCAGTACCCGTTTCCGCCGTTATATTAGACGGATTTTCACGATCTATGATTCGAACCGTCCAAAAACTAAAATATCGCGGGGTCCCCGAACAATCAAGAGGATATTGGATTGGAGGATGACAAATAATTTAAATATTAGAGCTTCTTAAGACTCTGGCTGTTACCACGATTGCTGATGGATATCCCATAAATTTTAGTATTTTGATGCTTATCCAAGTTTAAGCCAGTTTCAATTAGCTCTTTATGTAAAGATCGGCCAAAAAACGTATCCATAAGACCAAGTGATGTTTTTAGATCCTCGGCATCTTAACTGCATGCAGAACAAATATTTTCTTCATTTTCAAAGAATTGGATGATTGGCTGATATGAGGGTTTTTTCTACACAATTCCTTAAAAGCTAAATTTAAAGAAATACCTCTGAAATTGCCCTGCGAATATGTTTCTTAAACGGCTTTAAATCTAACATGTTTTTTTTAAAATAAATTGTATAAAACACAGTTTTCTAATGAAACTGATCTAAATGAAGTATTTTTGAAAGAAAAACGTATGTTTATATACAAAACTAAAGTACGGTCTATACCAGCCAGAGTGTAATATCAAAGTCAGAGTCTACATTTCAATAGTAAAAGTCATGGTAGAACAAATATAAGGTAAAGAAAATACTACAACAAATACAACTCAACAACAACCACATAGAAATTTGTTTTTGTTTGTAATGTTAGTGCCAAAGGTATATGTAAACAAAATAAAGAAATGTCTATAAATTATTTGAATTTAAAAAACTAATCATTTTCACATTTGATTGAATATTTTGGAAAACATGAATGAAAATTTGTTACATTTTCAATTTGAAAGTATCCGTATCATTCCACTAAATGGATAATAATTTTCGCAGAAAGTAGAATTCTTGGAAAAATGTTTGGGGTCGCTGAATAATGTTATAGTTGCTATAACATTATGGTAATATAATTGTGCCCTTGGAAAGTACAATATATTATGCGCTTATTGGAACTTAGATTCCGATGGGATGAACTAAGGTTTGAATGAAGTGTATTTCCTTACGGTTCCTTTTGCTTTTGGAATTATTTAATTAAACTTTCAACTTACATCGTTTTATTTAAGTATAAGAATTGAGTACTTAATGGTGTGATCCGTGCTGTTGTTCGTGAGGATGACAAAACCAGAAAGGAAGAAGAAACCTATTGCTGACTAATGGCAGCCTAATCAGAAAAGGAACAACAAAAGCACGGATAAAAATCGTATACAATGTTGCCACTTAAATTTACTAAGTAGTGGTAAATTATTTCATAGTTGTATTCATTTAATTACATGGTGATTATGCTAATGGAGAAACAATGGATATGCAATGAAATTCAAGAACAAATAATTAGCAATTCAGAAAAGATAGATAATTAAATCTAGTTATTTAAAACTAATGCGAAAATACATATTATTCAATTTAAAGGTAAACTGCTCTCTACAGTCGCTTAAAATTCATTGAAAAAGCTGTTTCAAACTTTTGTTTTTGAAATCAAAAGAGCAAATACCACATATATTAACAAATATTGTACCGCTTCTATAAGCGGTGTTATAGTGTGCGCAACCTTCTTCGGATTTGGAAAAGGTTACACATCATTGATATGAAGAAGTCTTTACGGGAAATAGTTTTTTTCTGAATGATATATTTTTTTCTCAAAAAAAAAATATATATCCTTAATACTTGTTGTGTATTTATTTCAGCTAAAGTCCATACTTTGTTGCTTCAAAATTTGAAGAAACAAAATGTTTAACAGTGGGTATTGAAATTGATTACTACGATTGATCCTTAATATACATCGAAAATAAAAATAATAATATAAAATGTCGTATGGAATTTGACACTAACGTTACAACCCAGTTCAGTCAGCTGTGAACTGCTGTTATCTTTTATTGTCCTACCATGAGTAAAATTTGGCAATTTTGGCCCAAAACTGGAGTAAACATAATTGTATTGTCCTTTTTCATCCACACTCCTATTTTCTGATCATAAATGACTCCTTTGTCGGGAGGAAAACGTAACCTCAGGCGACTCTTTTAAACAAATCACAAATGAGTCTTCCTCTGCATTATTTTCGAGTCATTTTTGCATATTTTCTGATGGTATATAAAGTCTTTTTCGAGTCGTATTTTAATCATTTATTGGTGATTTGTTGATTAATTTGGGACTCTTTTTCGAGTCTTTTTTAAGTCATGTTTATTATCGTTTATGAGTCTTCATGGAGTCATTTATGAGTCTTTTTATTAGACGAAAACATTAAAAGAATTTTCTATTTATTCTTCTTTGTTTTTTTGTTCCCTTCCTTTGTTGTGTTGTCTTTTCTGCTTTGCTATGGCTTTTAATTATCCCCTTTACCTGAACATGTGTTGTGTTTGTCTATACCAGCCAAGATCATCCATATACGTCAACGTATGTGAGAATAACAATCAGTCGTCGTTGAGCAGCCGACAAGTAAACATAATTTTAGTGGGGACACTGAACAAAACCGCACACACCCGCCACATGTTTACTGGTCACAGGTCTATCAAACACTAAATGTTGATACAAATTTTCTTGTGATTCTCTCACTACTTTACTCTCTTTTTTTATTTTGAGCATCAATGGTCTATACCATCAATGCACAAGAAGAGAATGCTATTTTGGGTTTTTGTATGGGAAAGAGAGTTGTAGTTAACTTTTTCGTAAGGACGCGTGCATGGCTGGTCTATACCATGGATAGGCAATGTGCGCTTACTGAGAGCAAGTGAGCATACATTTCAATGCATTTTACATTGAAGTTTTCGCTTACTGAGAGCAAGTGAGCATACATTTCAATGCATTTTACATTGAAGTTTTCGCTCACTTGCTCTCAGTAAGCGCACATTGCCTATCCATGGTCTATACCATTGATGCTCAAAATAAAAAAGAGAGTAAAGTAGTGAGAGAATCACAAGAAAGTTTGTATCAGCATTCAGTGGTTACTAGACCTGTGACCAGTAAACATGTGGCGGGTGTGTGCGGTTTTGTTCAGTGTCCCCACTAAAATTATGCGTATATCCATGCACATGTTTACTTGTCGGCTGCTCAGCGACGACTGATTGTTATTCTCACATACGTTAACGTATATGGATGATCTTGGCTGGTCTATACTCTTTATATTATACGTTACATTTATAACAGCCAAGATCATCCATATACGTTAACGTATGTGAGAATAACAATCAGTCGTCGCTGAGCAGCCGACAAGTAAACATGTGCATGGATATACGCATAATTTTAGTGGGGACACTGAACAAAACCGCACACATCCGCCACATGTTTACTGGTCACAGGTCTAGCAACTACTGAATGCTGATACAAACTTTCTTGTAATTCTCTCACTACTTTACTCTCTTTTTTATTTTGAGCATCAATGATTTATAATATTGATGTACACGCCTGCACGTTGTCGTAACAACAGAGAATAACGAATTCAAATGAGAGCCATGTCAGCCATTGTTTAACAAAGGCACATTACTCTCCCATCAATTCTCTCTCATTTATTTTGGACATCAATGATTTATATCAAAGTTTTGTAGAAAGTGTATATGAGAATTATTTTCAACAAAACAAAAATAAAATAAAACAATGAGTTTTTAATCACCTATCTGTTCAAAATGTGATCAGAAGGTACATAATTATAATCACTTTTCAAACACCTTTTTTGATTAAGCATTTTTCAATCTTCTTGAAGATCAAAATGTGACAATAAATAACAAAAAAATAGTCACATTTTAAACGCCTCAATGATTTATTTGTGATTGCTACACATTTGTTGTTGTATTTTAAATTGAACTCTTTTTAATCATTACAGGGAGTCACTTTTGAGTCCCTTTCTGATCATACAAGCGACTTAATAAATTTTGAAGCTAAAACCTTCAGAAAACCGAAAATCGAAATATGGGGACTATATAAAGGCGTGGACCTATACCAACAAATTTCAGGTGGAACGTTTTATACCCCCTACGAAGACTAAATACCAAATTTCTGCCATTTCGGTGTGATAATGAGGCTATAACCTTCAAAATACCGAAAATCGGGAGTTACCGTTCTATGAGGTCTATATAAAGTCGTGGACCTATACCGACAAATTTCAGGTGATAAGTTGTATACTCCCTACGAAGACTAAATACCAAATTTCAGCCAATTCGGTGTGATAATGAGGCTAAAACCTTCAATTTCAACTTTTGCAGCACAGTGTTATTAATCTTTAAGACGAGATGTACAACTTTGCTTCCACGAGTCAATCTAAACTCTTAGCGGTTTGGACAACAAGGCCGCAGGTCTTTGGGAGCCCATAACCGCTAATGTTGAAGTGATAGGGAAAAACGCCGGGACACGTGTCTTCTTATTTTTGGTCTTCTATCACGCTGCGGTCTTAGAATATGGTTAATAAACTATGACTCAAAAATTACACACAGGGCCATTATTATATGTGTTCTTTTACTATCTGATGGATTTGAAAACGCAAAATAAACTAATTTGGAGACACTAAAAATATTATTTTTACATAGAAAGTTAATGCCAAGAAGCTCATCCTTGAAATACAATCATCACTTTCAACTTTAAGTTAACCGGAACGCTATAAATATGTTCGGTAAATCCAAACTATAGCAAAAGAAGACTTATAATAACGGGGGTAAGTGTTATAAATACTATAATATTAATTGTTCCACAAACATCCTAGAAGGGACAAGAGACACTTCTCTTATTCACGCCGATTCATATTAGCTCAATGATATGGGACATACTGTCTATCGCCGAGTCCGAACGGAGTGCCTTAAGACACCACTTGTAGAGAAGTTTCACATGACTTAAATACTCAGGAAATGTCGCTAACGTAACGGAGGGGTATTTTGTAACCGTTGAAAATTTGATGTTGCCTGGCCTAGGAATGGAACCCGGGTATTCAGCGTTGGCACACAAACTTATAAATACTACGGACTTAAAATATTGCTACTAACCTACAAGGACCTGCAAAATAGGCTTAGGGGGTTATCCATAGTTGTGCATACCAAAACACTCATTTTTCATGAATTTTTTCAATGAAACTACCAATCTTTCATCTGAAAAAGCACAGCTTGTCCTACTTTTGGAATTTTTGTTGTTGAAAAATATTGCATGGTCTTGTGGAAAATGGATATCTGCGAAACCCTTTTTTACAGCGTTTTGCGGTGCTAACGATAGCTCGAAAACGGTTGGGCCGATCATCGTATATTTTTGTAAGCGTTTTAAGAACTTAATATTGTTTTTAAGCAAAACAGAAATTTAATAAAAAATGAAAATTTCGAATATAGTCCCAATTTACATTAGGCGAGTTTACTTGCGGCAATTGTCAGTTTGATGGAGAGAGAGGTGAGGCATATGGTAACCCTTTGCCTCTCAGCCCCCTCTCTCACCTACAAACTGACAATTGCCGCAAGTAAACTCGCCTAATGTAAATTGGGACTTAGCGAAAAAATTTTCAAAAAATCGGCCAAACAAATTTAAAAAAAATCTGCCTAGCTTAATGACAAGATTTTTATGTATTTAATAAGCTCGCCAAAATCGGTCAAATCATTTTCGAGCTATCGTTGACACCGACTTCAAAATTGCCGTTTCGAGAAACGCGAGCTTAAAGTTTCAATGCTACATACAAATCACAATAAATTGTTGCCTTCCAATGATCATATCTCAGACAATTTTGCTCCAATCGACTTGAAATTTGTTGCGACATACTCCCTTTATTTCAAAATAAGCCAATATTTTTTTTTCGATTTTTTGAAAGTGACAAGTGGGGGTAACCCCTTAGAGGTCATTGAAATATCATAAGCTATGCGAATTATAACCAAAACGATTGACATATTTGTGGACAGAAATCCAGATGAAAATTGCTGAGGCAATGTCAAAAAGACTATGGAAAATGCTTTAATTGTTTATAAACAAATATATTTAGAAAATAATAATTCAACCAAAAACAATTAAAAGAGGCCCAGCAAAATTTTATGTAAGTGGTTCTATGAGATGCCATGATTTCACTGGATCTTTTGCATTGGTTCAAATGAAGTCGTGAAAAATCCGATCTTTTCATCAGCATTTGAACACATTCCATCGATCCAATAGAGATGAATTTTGTGTTTTTATTTTTACACATGTATATTTTCTTTTATTTATCTAAATACGTTTAAAGCTATATAACATTTATTATGCTAGGAAGTCCCAATCATTGAGCTAAAAATAGAGTCGGACTGCACTATTTGGTATTATAAAAATTTCCTTGCCTGCTCTAGAGAACCCTGCTCTACAGAACCTTAAAAACAAGTCGATTTTTAGATTCCTACAAAACAAAAGAATATACATTTCCAAAATGTTGTAAAATAAAATTCACGAAATAGTAGTAATTTGCAGTTGGAGTCCATGTCGAAATCTGTACTGTTAATGGGAAGTAAAAAACCTTTTTTAAGATGAATCAAAATCAGTTGCCGAGGAAGTAAACTCTGTTGCGAGCAGCGGCGGTGCCTAAACTGCAACAGCTGGACCGCCGGAAGTCAAGTATCTCACTAAAGTTATCAACCCCTCGCTAGCCACCCACATTGTTCCCGAAGTCTGGAAATAGACCAGCTACTGAAGCCTGGCAAGGATGCCAGCAAAGGTGAATCGTGCAGACCGATTTCGCTTTTGTCGCCCGTAGCAAAAATCCTTGAGGTATTAGTCCTCCCCAGCATCAGAAATAACTTTTCAGTTGCCGATCAATAGCATGAGATCCGTAAGTAGTACAACAACTGCTCTGCAGGCCATCTCCTCATATTAGTAGTCGAGGACTCAATCTGAGCAAGCCGTGTGATAGAACAGTGATAGTGGCGCTTGATTTATCAAAACCATTTGATACTGTCAAGCACTCCACGCTGTTTAAGGTCATCGAGTAGACTACGCTCAGGCCAAGTTTGAAACGTTGGATAATAAATGATATGTGTGGACGCCAGTCGTACGTAGAATTTAGGATCAAGAAGTCCAAAACGCGTAGAGTGAAACAGGGAGTGGTCCAAGGTGGAGAGATATTGCCGGAACTGTCTAACCTATACCTCTCCTGAATTCCAACCGCTGCAGAAGGCAGTGAGATCGTGATGACATTTGTGAAAAGCTGAACTCCTTTTTGTCTGATCTTACCACCTATTTCCACGCGAGGAATATACAAATACCAGCCAATAAATCTATGGCCACTTTGTTCACCACCAGGGCGGCAGATTTGAGAACAATAGAGTTGAATGTCATAGTCGATGGTAGCAGAATTCAGACCACAGACCCAGGCAGGCCAGGGGGTCTTCATGATCTGGAAAGAGACGTCCAACGTTACAAGAGATAACCCCTAGATCAACAAGCCTATTAAGCAGGTTTAAATATTATTCACATGAATGCAGTCGCAGATACAATTAACAACTATCGTGTGAATGCGGTCCTCGGAGAACATCCACCATCTATCGCAGCTGAGGAGCGTCAGCTGTCAAGACAAAGGAGAGTAGTTTTGGCTCAATACGCTCGGGATGGTGCAGCCGTCTAAATTCCTATAGGGCAAGGATTGATGACACCGTGCAAAACATCTGTTCTGGATGTAAACTTTTTGTTGATAATTGAATAAGAGCTATTTCATGCTATATGAATTTTCGGAAAAACAAACTTATAAATAATACCCTTTCCACATTGTGGTGTAAGGTATAATAAAACAACTTTTCTCAGAGAAATTAAATGCCATGAAAAAAATAAAAATGATTCTACATGAATGAATTTAAAAAAAAAATTATTCATCGGAAAGAAAACTATTTCCCATAAAGACTTTTTCATATCACTAACATGTTACCTCCTCCAAGTCCGAATGACGTGCCGCACACTAAAACACCGCTTATAGAGGCGGTACAATATTTGTTAATATGTGTGGTATTTCGTTAAACTTGAAAAGAATAAAGCCCTAATAAACGTGTGCCATTTTGTTTTCAAAAACAAAAGATGGAAGCAGCTTATCCTTTTGCGATGAATTACCAGCGACCCCAACCATTTTTGCAAAAATTCTACTTTCTACGAGAGATTATGCGTTTAATGGAATGATATGGAAACATTCAAATTGAAAATCTAACGAGTTTTCATTCATGTTTTTCAAAATATTCAATCAAATATGAAAAAATATTAGTTTTTTTTTAAATTCCAATAATTTATAGACATTTCCTTGTTTTGCTTACCAATGACAGTAACATTACAAACAAAAACAAATTTCTATGTGGTTGTTGTTGAGTTGTAGTATTTACTTTACCTGGTTTGTTCTACCCAAGGCATATTTATACAAGGTAGAAGTGACAATCAGCTGTATACTTACTTTTTTGTAAATTTAGTTTTCAAAATGTAATAGGGTCTACACATGAAATTTGAAACTTCGAAATTTGCTACCATAAAATTCTTCTTTTCACCGTAATCGCGTAATAACAATGACCTACGACAGTTCTGTATGCTTTATATTTAAATTTTGATTCAAATTTGTTCTATTTTAGAGGATTTTCAAAATGTTTTTATGTTTTTCCTGAACAAATTTTTGGAACGACCCTATTATTCAATATTTATCTTTGACAATTAATTTTCAATAACAACAATGTTGTTTTTGTAAATTTGTTAGTTGTTGTAATTCTTATATAAATTTGCCTTAGTTCTACCATGGTAAATGGGCTGGTTTTGTTTTTCTGTATGCTATTAGTAATATCATTTACATAGTCCATATTTACATTAGGCAATTTTCCTAGCGGCAATTGTCAGTTTGAGGGTGAGAGGGGTGAGGAATATGGTAACCCTTTGCCTCTCAACACCGCCTCTCACCGACAAACTGACAATTGCCGCAAGGAAAATTGCCTAATGTAAATATGGACATTAGGGTTATGACTTTTTTACAACCTCATATCCCTGTATCATAGCGTGATGAGTTTTGCCATAAGATTACATTAAATTTTAATTATAAGGTGATTCGGTGAAAAAACCTCACGCACAAAATGATTTTAAAATTTGAATTTATCAAAATTATGGACAATTTCTTGAAGTCACTGAAAACAGATATATAATTGAAAATAAACTTTAGAGCCACATGAGATAATTAAAATGACATAAAATTTATTTCTCACTATTTTTCTTCATTTCTGAGAATCGTAAAAATGTCGTAAACGCTTTAATTCAAATATATAATTTTTTAACAAAAAACAAAAAATTTAAAAACAAAGTGACTTTTTTCGCGACTTTTTTAATATTTGAATGTAATAAACGTTATTATAGTTATTAGTGGGTTTATATTTATTTATTTGTGCAACAAAAAATAATTTTTTGAAAAAAAAATTTTTTTTCATTTCATACATTTTTTCAAAAAATTATTTTTTTAAAATCGATTTGTGCGTGAACTTTTTTTATATTTCAATGGAATAAACGATAGCATAGTGATTAATAGGCAAAAGTTCATTCATCCCTGCTACAGGAAATCATTTTTGAGGAAAAATGTCAAAAAGTCATAACCCTAATGGCCATAGCATTTCGTCGGTGTCATGCTTAAGTATTCCATACGCCATTTGCCCGTTTTTAGATAATCGCATTTTTATGTTTACGTCACAACTACGTGGAGCTGACTAAACAAAATAGTTATATTTTTGACTTGAATTATTAATAATAGTATGTAGAACGTATTTGCAAAAATATAGAGGAATATGTATTGGAATATAAAAGTTATAGAGATTTTTTAATAAAAGAATTTTTTTCGATTTGTTCCATATCCACACTTATGACACAAATGTGAAATATATTAAATCACATGGAACAAAGTGACAAACAAATTCCATCTTTGCCTCAATAAATTAAATACTTCTAAATCGAAAATTTAAGATCTGATTTTTGAAATGTGTTTTTAAACTTGTTGGTTTTTAAAATAGTAATTTCATAACCGATAAAGGTTAAGCTTCCGCATTGAAGGGTGGATATCTCGAAACCTAGACTAGATAGGAGAAAGCAGAACAGAAATTCAGTATCTCAAAAATGGCGTATAGAACACTTAAGCATGACACCGACGATTTGTATCCAAAAATGTTAAGTTCAAAATTTTTCCAAATTTTGGAAAAAAAAAGTTGTAAAAGTTGTAAGTTGTTAGTCGGTGGAACGTATTAAAAAACTACTTAAGCGGCTTCTACACGGTATGTTTTATACATGTTATGCATAGCAACTGTCACTGTTTTTTCGTCCATATGTAATTCCTTCTGCACATCAAAATGTTATTTTTCATTCGTTTTCTGTTGTTTTCGCTTTTAATATTGCGAATAAACGAAACAGTTGTTTTGCTTTTGTTGTACAGACGAAAATAGAGCGCGTCCTATTCATAAAAAAATACCTATATATACCGATATCACTTTGACTCAGATTTGTAAAAAGTGACAGTCGTTATGCATAAAACATACTGTGTAGAAGCCGTATTAACACGATTATGTGGAAACATATGTTTCGATTTGCGTTGAAGTTCGTCCGAACCAATCATTAACGCAAATCGAGGTGTTTGTGTATCTCAATGCGATTCGACAATTTGGTGTTTCATCTTACCTCTCCCGTTGTGGCAACTGCGATTGATGTAGGCTTGCAGAGATGTTTTACAGATGAGCCTGGTCTGAAACGTTTTCCTATGGTTAATTGAGGTTTTAGCTCATTTGGTTTAAACTGGCAATTAAGATAAAAATATTGCTCGATTACATATACATACATATATATGTGTATATATAACATACCTTAAAAGCTTGATGCATAGCAACATCAGTAATCCAATAATTTCCATGTGTGTCTATGGTCATTCCGTGGGGCATGTAGAAGAAATCTTCACCCCAACCCGATACGATGACACCTGTTTTTGGATCTAAAACGTAAATAGTCTTTTCCTTAATTGGCCCATTTTCAATCATGTGGTAGATGTTGCTTTCGTTAAAGGTGCTGAAAGTTGAAAAGATATACATATATACATATGTATGTATATGTGTGTATAGTTTTGAGGTAGGTGAAGGTATATACGACTTACTTGGCATTCCAATATCTATCAGCACGGTGGAATATAACCGGATTCCCTTTGGTATCAATTGAAACAGCTGTAACCTGACCGAATTTATGGTTTGTTTTTGGCCAGTTTTCCACTAGCACTGGAGTTGGTACCCGTGTAGGTACATCGGACTCAAACATTGTTTCTACATAGCCTGTACTGCCATCTTGGTCTTCAAAATTATCCTGTTTATTTTCAATATTTATGTCCCTCATCTGTAATACAGTAGCTATGACTCTTTTGTGTGTCCATAATTTATTTTATTTACATACCTCTTCAACATTTTTCAAGTTTCGTTTAAGCATATCTCTAACATTGACAAAGAAACGGTCATTCAGTGCCATATGGTCTTCTGGGAATTCCATATGGAGATGATTTGCCTCCACAATGCCTGACAAAGCAAGGCACATTACAGCCACTTCACATATACCCATAACAATTTTTATGGCTGAACGTTGAAAATTTATTTTAATTTTTTTGATATAATTTTATATGTTTTGTCGAGCGAGTATATTTTAATAGAGCGTTTCAATACATTACATTTATGCCTCTGTTTGCTGTTGCACTTGTGACGTTAGTGGTTGGTTCTGTAGATAAGTAGACAAGAACAACGCATGCGCTAGTTCTATAAAATAATTAGTAGGTATACCAAAAGCAAACATGCCACCAAATATTTCATAAAATGATAACATATGCGTGTATGCTGGTTAGTCACTGGACATGTTAATACTTCAAAGTCATCTGTGAAAATCATTGATAATGTATGTCCATGAGCGAAATGGAGGTATGTATAGGACATTTTGATGATAAAAGACTTCCAGCATAAACTAGTAGTACGTTTACATTAACGAAATCGAGTGTATTTCAACTGTCAATGAAAACATATCTGAAACCCATTGAATTTAATTTCAGGTTTAAGCAGTGGAATTGACGGTTGAAATCGAATGGATTTCTAAAATATAAACATACTGTTGGCGTGATACCACTGACCGCCGATAGCTCAGGGATGAAAAGAGAAGAAATAAAAGACAAAACACGAGTGTATCAGTTTCAAATATTTTCGATTTATTGATGGTAAAAGTGAGTTTCTTGGTACAAGAAACAGTTACCTTTTCTATGTGACGCTACAAAACGAAAGCAATAGGAGTGTGACTCCTTCGAAAGTTCAACAAGTGTGTTGCCAAGAGGGCGAAATAGCGATCAAAGACCGTGACATCAACTACGACTGCAGCATTGGAAAGCGCCCCTCTGCATCCGAACTAGGCGAATACGGCTCCTGGAAGAAGTGCAGAGAAGATATCCCCATAGAGCGGCCAATTAGCGTGGGTAATTGGAATGCTGCAGAGGGGGAAACGAAGTATCGAACGTATACATTGACGTAACCAATGTATCAAAGTTATACATTAGCCGCCCACCTTGACGCGCTATCTGCAAGACAACAGGGTTAGACTAAATTCGCGAGGAAACTTAAACTAGAGTTAGTAGGTGGTAAGGCGTGATATGATTCAGAGGTACGTAAATACAGATTCAATTTAACATTTCCAATAATGAGCGAGGTTATCGAATGCATTTAAACTACGATTTAATTGAAAGTGTTCGCTTGGTCGACTATGTAATTTGACTACAAGGTATTGGGCCTGTTACAATATAACCGAACACAGTTTTCTGAGCCACCAGCGAATTCGAAACAATGTGAGGCGACTCAGGCGACAAAATTTTGGAGAAGAGATCAGCGCCCAATAACAAAACAATTGGCTTGTCTTCTAATGTATCTGCTAATTCGTAGTGAGACAATTTAGTACGCAGTTTCGAAATGGATGACAACGACAAAGAGTTTTTCGAGATAATAGGTGAGACCAACACATCCGTATGTAGGATACTTGCAGAATTGTTGGGTGATGTTAAATTCAAAGAACAAATTTCGTTTGAATTACTACTACTGTTTACCCCAGTCAGAGTGACATTAGCAGGACATGTTTTAACTCCCATTGGGGTGCCACCGTGGTGCAATGGTATGCACGCCCGCCTTGCACGCAGAAGGTCGGGGGTTCGATTCCCCGGCCAAGCAACATCAAACATTTTTCAACGGTGGCAAAATACCCCTCAGTAATGTTGGCGACATTTCCTGAGTATTTCAGCCTTGAAAAACTTCTCCATAAGTGGTGTCTTAAGACACGCCGTTCGGACTCGGCGATAAATAGTAGGTCCCATATCATTGAGCTAAATATGAATCGGGGTGGACTCATTGATATGAGAGAAGTCTCCCTTGTCCCGTATGGGATGTTGTGGAACAATGTTTTGTTTAACTCCCATTGTGTCCTGTAGTCTCTTTGTGATAATAGAGACTTCCGACGAAGGACCAATTATTGATCGAATAGAATAATTTTTGCGATTATGGACGACATTTACAATGGCAGTTCCCAAGAGCACATCTCTATTTCGTGTTGAGTGCAGAACTTTCCGTTGACGAAACAAGATTTAGAATTTTGATTGGAATATAATCTACTAGAAGTGGAGTCCGAAGGAATAGAAGGATTGGATGAGGGAGAATTCAACGAGTTTGTGGAAGTGCACAGTGGTCCCACTTGTATGGAAATGAGTGCCAAAAATAGTTCTAATCGAGCTACCGCCTCGAAATTTTAAACGTAGGTTTATAACAAGCCAAAAAGATATAAAACCATTTTTAGTGGATGTAGGTCCATATTTGGGTATAGCTCCCATAGAAAGGTACCGCCCGATTTGTGGTATTTTGACGATTTTGGCCAAATTAACCAACCGATTTGGATGTTATTTTGCATTTTGAGTTCTCAGTGAATAAACTACCTCCTTGCAAAAAATATTCAATATAGGTCCACGTTTAGGTATAGCCGCCATATAAATGTATCCTCCGATTTTCGGTATTTTGACAGTTTTAGCGACATTTTCCAACTGATTTGGCTGTAATTTGGCATTTTGAGTTCTGAGTGAACCAAATACCTCCATGCAAAAAATGGTCAATATCGGTCTACGTTTAGGTATAGCCCCCATATAAACGTACCTCCCGATTTTCGAAATTTTGACGATTTTACCCACATTTTCCAACCGATTTGGCTGTAATTTTGCATTTTGTGTTCTGAGTGAGCAAAATACCTCCTTGCCAAAAATGTTCAGTATAGGTCCAAGTTTAGGTATAGCTCCCATATAAACGTACCTCCCGATTTTCGGAATTTTTAAGATTTTACGGGCGTGGTATAAGAGGAATAACTTAGCGGGTGGCAGATGGGGGCAGCTGGACTTTTTTTAAGCGTAAACTAGAGACTTTCCCCTGCATTCTAAAAAAAATTTCGAGACTCACAAATGCTCACAACATTAGTAAAACTCAACATAAATTAATAGTAATTATATTAAAAATACCAGAAAAAGTCATTTATTACGAATTTATTTTTAATGAGGTTAGAAAACGAATTATGAATTTGTTTTTTCGTAAAAACATTGCCAATGCCATCACCCATAAGTTTCATTTTAAAAATTGCACATTTACCTCTCCAATTTTTTATAATTTTACTCATAACCTACGAATGCTTTGCGGAGGTATTTTTCGTTTTTAAGGCTTCACATACAAATCACAACTTCTTCGACCACTGTAAATCTACAAAAATAAGGCTGGATGTTAAAAATTTGATATGTTTAGAGAATATTTATTTCAATCGCAACAAAATTTGTCGCCATCAATTTTTCGATTTTTGTCCACGGGCGGAACCACTGTGAAGTGTTACGATTTTTTTCCACGATGGAGTAGCGTGTGATGCCTACCTTTACAGACCGAACATTTGTGTTTGCTATTGAATTTTTTGACTTGGTGTCCATTCGAGAGACAGTTAATGCAAAGGCGATGTTTTTTAAAAAACGAAAACAGTGTCGAAGCAGATGTCCGTGATTTGGGCACATCACACAATCATGATTCATCGAAGATTTCAGTTTAGATGACCTAGTTGTAGAATTTGAACGACTAATTGCTGTTTTTGAGGAGATAGATGAACTAGATTTTGAACGACTTATTGACGAATTTGATGAGATGCATGAGCTAGTTTTATAATTTGGACGACTAATTGGTGAAGATGATTTTTGTGGAGATCCACATTTTTGGGAATATGATGTTTTGGAAGTTTCCATAACAGTAAAGTTTTCAAGACACAACAAAGTTTGTATTAGGGATAGGTAATGGGAAGCAATAATCGATTTTTCGACTTTTCGATTTTGGTCTAAAACTGAAAATGCGATTTTTCGGTCTGGCGATTATTTCAGTTGTTCTAAAACTCGACTTTCGACTTTTTTATAACCGTAAAAAATCGATTATAATCGATTATTAGTCGATTTTCTTCTGAGCATTTGAACATATGTTTTTGTAGCTGTCAGAAAACCAGAAAAAACCAAAAATTAATTGCAAATTACAAAAGAACAAGTTAAAAAGTATCAGTCGGCTTTGCCGACAGAGATATACCCTCAGCCTGTGCAAATTGAAACACTTTTTTCACAAGAAAAACTTATGTATTTAGGGGGTTTCAAAATTTTGAACCGACAAAAATGTTGATTAGCATTAAAGTTCAAAAATTTTGCGGAAAAGGTACTTAAAGGAATGGACCGACATAGACCATGGGGGTGCCATAGGGGGTTTTTACACCCTTCGGACTGTTTTCTCAAGAAATATGGACTTGCCCCTGAAACAACTTTTACCATCGTAATTGAGGCAGCGAATGTAAGTTGCTTCAACAAAAATCAAAGTGATTCAATAGCAGGTCTTAAAGTGAACTTATCCAAAATTTTGTGTGGGAGGTACGGGATGGAGTGGATATTTGTCCACTCCATATTCCATATTCGAACCTGATCTATATCTGGTAGATATTATGAGAATGTGTAAAGTATGGACCAAATCGGTCACTCCCATCAAGAGTTATCGTGCGCACAATTTTTCCGAATATTTTTGAACTTTTGTGGGGTAGGTACCTGAAGGAGTGGACCGATATGGCTTATCTACGAACTTAAACTAAGTTTGGAAACAATATTATGGATGCCAAATTTTGGCCGGAATCGGCATTTTCGTTCGAGAATTATCTTGCGCTTCCACCCAAAAACATGCTGTCATAGGGTTTGTTTTTCAACTTTCAGGCTATTTTTCAGGAAGTATGGACTTGCCCCTAAGGAAACTTGTACCTTCGTATAGGGGACAGTGAATACAAAATGTTACAACAAAAACCAAGGCGATTCGAGAGCAGGTCCTAAACTGAACTTTTCCGAAATTTTGTGTGGGAGGTACCCGAAGGAGTGGACCGATTGAGTCCATATTGGAACCTCATCTAAGTTTGGTAGAAATTACACGATGTGCAAAGTATGGACCAAATCGGTTATTCCCTACAAGAGTTATCGTGCACACAAGTTTTGCGACAATTTTTGAACATTTGTGGGGGAGGTACCTGAAGGAGTGGACCTATATGGCCCATCTTCGAACTTAAATCGAATCTGGACAAAATATTTCGATACCCAAAATTTGAACCGAATCGATTGATCCGTTCGAGAGTTATCGTGCGCACCAGCCAGCCAGACAGACAGACGGACAGACAGACAGACGGACGGACATTGCTAGATCTACTCAAAATTGTCTCAAACGGATATCGTACAAACATACTTGGGGTCTAAAACCATTATTTCGATGAGGCACATTTTTGGTCGTATCAAAGTGTAAATACCCTCTTTAGCCTAAAGGCTGAGGGTATAAAAATGAGGCGTACGTGAAGTATGAAGGTGATGTCACTTGCGAGTATTATGTTCCTGAGGCAGGCAGATTTATGAAGCACTTGACCATGATATGTTATTAAAGCTGAGTAAACATTGTCAGTTTTGAATGACAGCTTTGTTGTTGCTTGCTAGTGTGGCCGTTCATTTTTGTCATTCATCATACAACCGCAAAATGTTTTGTGGTTGCTGGACGGTTGGACTGTAATCGATAATTGGGAAATATCGACATTCAAAACTGACAATGTGTACTGTATTTTATATACATGTACTTTTGTTTACAGGAATGTTTTGGAGAGGGGAAGAAGTTCCGGACAAGAAGTAGATTGGTTTTTGGCAAAATATCTTCTGTAACAATGAAAACAAATTTTTTAGATAACGATTATGGCAGGACAGTGAGTCGCCTCAAGGGAGCAATTTTGCAGTTAAACACTGTGGTGGCAGCCTAATGGACTGAGGCTGATTTTTCTGGTGTGATATTTATCCAAACTACATTACAGATGCACGGACCTATTTCGAATGTAAAAATATGTTGAACAACACAATGATGTTATAAACGGAACAAAATATGCCTCTAATGTGGATCTTTCAGCAGAACAACGGTCCAAAAGCCGCATCCGCAATGTATAGTATTGGATTCACCCGATTCTAATAATAAAAACATCCTAAATTACAATCTATTCTAAAACAATTGAATGAAGTAATGATTTACAAAATGTACTTATTATTTTATCCATAAATTTTTATGACTTTCCCTCAACATCGCATGTAGAAGTTTATCTTGAAGACTTACACAAAAATTATTTTTAAGTACCATTTATTTATGACAACGACAATGCATTAAAAAATATATATACAGACTAACGTTTGTATTTATTATTTTGGCCATATGTGTAGTTAGTTGAGTTGCAAAATTACAAATTACCATTATAGAGTGAGTTCCATGTTCCTTTCGTTCTACGACTACAACTATATCAAGAAATTCTATAATATTAGCACTCGATTCAGTATCATTATTTATCGACACTCAAGTTGTTTAAAAATTTTAACCATATTTTTATCGACTTTGGTATTCTGAAATATTTTAAACAACTTTACTCATTGTTATTTCAAATTTTGTCGTTAAATAAACAGCAATACTTTTTGTGTTGTTAAATTGTCGACAATAAGTTGTTAAAATGGCATTTGAATATCTTATGTACGATTTATCTAGTGAAAACAATTTTAGGAGAGAACCGGCAGTAAATAGAAGAATACTTCGCGACTTGGACAATCCATTCACAATGCCAATAACGGAATTTAAAAAAATGTACCGCATAAGTCCATCCTTAACTCAAGAACTTATAAATATTCTGAATGATTATCTACGAGGATCGCGAATTACGGCTTTAAGTACTGAAAAACAGGTAATTCTTTCGTGAAAAATCAGAACAAATATCTCGAACCGTACATTGGTCTCTTTTAAAGGTTCTTGCAACACTAAGATTCTATGCTACGGGATGTTATCAACGGCCCGTAGGAGAACAATGGGGTATATCAATGAGTCAGTCCTCAATAAGTAGGTGTGTTCATCGCGTTACGGATGCCATTAACGACTCCCTTTTTTGTTCCAAAATTAAATTTCCAATGACTCAAGAAGAACGTCAAGCAGCAAAAGTAACATTTGCTGGAGCATCATCACCATTTGTAGGTGGCACTATTGGTGCAATAGATTGCACCCATGTTTCCATTTTGGCTCCAAAGTTTCATGAAGAGGCTTATGTAAATCACCATGGATACCATTCAATAAATGTCCAAATGGTAAGATTTGTATTTCCACGATTTTGATATAGTATAAACGAAATATAAATATTTTTATAAGTAGATATGTGATCCGAATCTTAAAATTTTAAATGTGAACGCCAAATTTCCTGGTGCCCGACATGATTCCTTTATTTGGAGTTCTTCTGCCATAAGAAGAGTGATGCAAAGGAGTTTTGAAAACGGAAATCAACACATGTTTTTAATTGGTATACTTTGGAGTTACATAGTCTTATGCAACACGGGTTCTTACATCGAGTTACCCACTACGACAACTTGATTTAAGAGCGCATAATTTAATTAAATTTATTTCGCCGTTATTTAGGAGATTCTGGATATCCCTTGGAGCCTTGGCTGATGACCCCATTACCAAATCAACCCGAAGGTACGCCAAAATTCCGTTACAATGAGGCTCTTTGCAAAGCGCGGAACCCTGTTGAAAGGCTGTTTGGTGTTTTAAAGAGTAGATGGCGTTGCTTATCCCGGCAGAGAATGCTTCTATATGACCCAGGCTTTGCAGGAAGAGTTGTTAATGCGTGCTCGGTGTTACATAACATGAGTTTAGGCGAAGAACCATACGACGTTTCAAATGATTTCTTGGATTCGAAAGAGGTCATAAACAATGTAACATTTGATTCACCTTCATCGGTAGCAAAACGCGTCCAAGAAAGGTTGATCAACAATCACTTTACTTAGTTTTGTTTGCAATAATAACGCAAAATATTGACCATATAACTTACAGTGTTTTGATACTGATAAAGTCGCTGTTCCGGAAGGTCAGGTTTCTGAAATAAAGTCCAGGTTTTTAGGAAAATATACTGTAGAAATCGACTTTCTGTTCGTCCTCTATAACCCACCCAAGCGAGTATCGCTTATAATGACTACTGCTATAACCAACTTCGAACGTAGATTTCAAACAGAGATGCTTAAAAATGTTTCTTGTCTGAGAACGGCAGATCTAAGCAAAGAGAGTATATGCGTGGTTTACTTTTTTGTTCAGGCTGATTTTAAAACAAAATGAAACATAAATTATACATTTCGTGTTAGATCGTATATTTGTATACATACATATATGTATGTACATATGTATATTTATCCATTGTATTTATTCTAGTTATAATTAAACGCGTTGTTAATGGCGTTTGTTAAATTATTAAACGCGGAAGCACATGCCTTCAGTCCTTCTCCCATAGTTTTTATGCCTTCTGCCATCATTCTAGTGCTTTCATTGTTTGCAGCACTAGATTCTGCCAACATCTAAAGACAAAAAATTCAAAAATATTGCAGTAATGTTAAACATTTACTAACAGACGTTTACCTTAAATGATTCAGCTTGATTTTTGGCTATTTCTAAAAATTTTAGTTGCAAATCTTCTCTTTCTTCATGTTTTCTTTTTGACCCGCGCTGCGACCTCGTTTTGTCTGAACTTCTTTCATCATTGGAAGGCATAGATGGTGAAATCGTTGATGTTGCTTGTGTAATTCCTTCACCATCTTCCAGAAGCAACTGTAGATCCTGCTTCAATTGAAAATATATATGTACATATTATGATAAATAATTCCCATACATATGTATGTTAACATCACCTCCTCCAGTGGCACGTTTTCTTTAACAGAATCGTCGCCTTCGACATATTCTGTGCCAATTATTGATACAATTTTCGTTTCTAAATCCGTCAATGGTTCCAATGAGATTGGCCTGTTCCCAGTAAGAGCTAGTTGTCTCTTCCTCTCCCGATATTTTTGGCAAGTTCGGCTTTTTAAGTCCTTCCAAACCTACAAAGAATAAAGTAACTATTAATATATAAACTATTAATTGCAACTACTCACCGTTTGCCATTGGTCAACAGCCTTGTCAGCACCTCCAAGCCCGTTAAGAAGAGTGGTTAACTCACTCCACTTCTTATTGTTTTCGTATTTTCCGTGAAATTTCAAAAATTTTCCGCTTGCCAATTCCGGATTAACGGCCATAAAGTCCACCATATTTCGAATTTGCTCCTTAGAGGCTCGACTTCGTTTAGTAGCCATTCTACAAGAAAATCTTTAAACTTATGTATGCTATTTTTTTCTATTTCAAATCATTAATACTTACGTGGAATACAATGAACATTGACACAAAGAGTTTTTTATAAAAAGTGGTAAATTTTCGCGGAATATGGTATTATAAATATCTTCTTTTCCTTGTTATTTTTATTTTATTTATTTTTGACAACTTCAACTTACAGAGTTACCGCTTTAAAATATTTATTTTCGATAGAATTTTAACGTGAGTTACTGAATAACACAATCGTTACTGCAAACAACAAAACTGGCGATAAAAATAACCACTCGACTGTCGTTAAAAAGTTACAGAATAGGCCTACTGGTAAAGGACTTTAAATGTATGTGCCCATTTAACGACATAAATTGAAAACATTGGTATTGATTGACTGGGTTTTAAATGTCAATTCCATTGCTTCCCAGCAACAAATTTTGGAAGTTGTGCAATTGGAGTTATGATTTCACAACATCTTTCGATGTAGTCTAACAGAGTTATGAAAAAATCACTCCGTAACATACATTTTATAAGCAGTTGCTGTAGAGATCCCTACAGAAAAAAAATCAGTTGGTTGATCCCTACACATTTCTTCAAAAGGCAAACAAGAGTGTATACATTTCGGAGAGTTTGTTATAAAATAATGAAATAAAAACTGAAGTTGCGAACATTTTTGCTGTAGTTCACGAGACGGAAATTGTTAATGGAGTGAAGTGCAGTTGGAGTCCATGTCGAAAGCTGAACTAGTGACGGGAAGTCAACATAAAAAACCATTAGTATGATGAAGCAAAATCAGATGCGTTTGGATTAATTGGAGAACGGAGAAAGTAAACTCAAATGTGATTGAATTTAATGGAAACGTTTTTAATTTGTGTTTAATAATGTTCTTTGTGTTGTTGTTTTACACAAATAATAAATGCATTTTATTTATTCTGTGATAATTCGCAATAGCTTGCATTTTTACTGCATCTTTGGATTGATTAAAAGCACAATCTGAAGAGTGCATTTAAATTCAATCCAAAATACTACATAAAAAGTTGTGATTTGGATCGAAAACGGAGTGCATCCTAGCTGTGTGCTGTGGAAGCAAAATGGAGAGCATCCTAGCTGCGCGCTCTCTTGTAAAATTCATAGGTGGATTCATAGAAAAAAATGTACTCCAACGGCAACTGTACTGATTCAACTGCATCCGTGGATGCAAAATTTTTGCTGGGTTATATTTCAAACAAATCCTCATAAAGAAGGTTAACCCTGCCAAAAGCTCTAATATAAACAGCATATAAGATTAGTTTAATTGTTAGATATATTATGTCCAATTTACATTAGCAGCTTTTTCGTCATTTGGAGCTGTTTCGTCATTTATTTGCTAAAACAGGCAACATTTTGCGTCATTTACCATACAAAAATTAATTACGATAGCTGCGTCATTTATTCTAAACAACGCACGAAAACACCATACTATTATAAGCACCCCTGTTTTTTTTTGTCATAAACTACGAAAAATTGCAAATGTTTTATGATGTCTTTGTTTGTTTGTGTGTGTTGTAGAAAAACAAAAATACTCAAAAGTGAAAATAAATGTTTAAAAAACTTGAAAAATTATGTTTTTTTTTTGTTTTTAGAATTAATTTAAGTTATTCGATACACATTTGTGTTGTGAAATTCCTATTTCTCTGAATAAATATATTGTGTGCGTGTGTTTGTGTTATTGTACTAGTGTGTATGTGCGATTGTGTGCGTAAGCAAATGACGCAAAAATACAGATGTAAACCAAACCCGTTCGTGGGTATTGATTTGGTTACGAAGTTTTTCGGCAAATCACACACACGCGACCCGAACGCAAAGTAAGAGAGCAAATGTTTTGATTTTTTTACTTCAGTCTTGTACTGAATTTCATGCAAGCAGGTTGATGCCGCTTTATTTGTTTATTTTTGGGTACACAGAAAAGATTTTGCAGTTGTACAGCAAATATGTGGAGGGAAGAATTTGAAAATGATTTTTGTTTTGTATTAATATTTTTAATGACGCAGAATGCCTCGTCTGCAATGCAACAATAAAAAATGTATGTATGCTTAGAAAGTCTTAAAAAATCATTTTTATATACAATTTGTTTTTTCTCTCAAAAAAATTAACATATGAAGAAAAATACTTTTCAAATTATGAAGTTATTTATATTATTTTTAATTTAAGTCATACAAAGCGAACGCGCCAACAATATATTTTTCATTTCACACTCAATATGAAAATCATCACCCTGTTCTGTCAGTGTAATTTTACCCACACATAAACAATTTAAGCGCTCGCTCTTCTTGGTCGGCTATGATGTAAACCCTGCCAACATTTGCTATCTGTTTCTTGTCCAATGAGTCACTTGGATAAGATTGCTCAAACGAATGCGATAGTCTCATTCTTATCCAAAAAGATCATGCTCTCGGGAAGAACTCTTCCACTCATTAGATAGTTTTTTGAGTGTCTAATTGGACACTTCAGAAAGTTATTAAAACGATAATATCGGTGGAGCAATGGTAAGCATGCTCCTCGCTTTGCAATCTGAATGCCCGGGTTCGATTCCCAGGCCAGTCGACATTTTTTTAATGACAAATCTTTTTTTAAGCTATAAAACATTAATATGAGCTAAAAACTTGATAAAAATAATAATAAATAAAAAAGAACAAAAATTTATTTTGATTTTCTTTTTTACTTAATTCCTTTTTATTTTATTGTTGTTGTTGTGTCGTTAATCCTTTGTTTGGGTTATTTTTGGCTCTTTGGTTTTTTATTATTTAATTTATTTAATTCATTATCAGCCCTATTCTGAACGCATGGGAGTTGGGAATTTTTTCCCATTCCCACATTTTCGTATTCTGAACAAAATTTTGTGGGAGTTTTTTCCCATTTCCCATCTCCCCTCATTCTGAATGAAGTTCGAATTGGGAATTTGTTCCCATGGGAAAAAAGTATACATTCTCTATCTTGAATTGTGGGAGAATTTTGTGTCTTTTTGTGGGAAAAATCTCCCCAGCAAACAGTGTGGGAGTTTGAAAAAAAATTCAAGAAATTTCATATTTTTATGAAATTTCATATTTTAAGACATCTACACGACAAAATTATTGCAAATATTTATAATCGCCATGTGTTTGCTTAATAAAAGCATACAAAATGTACTGTAAAATATGTCATTAGTAGACTTCGGATTTTGCATATTCTTATATGATACAAAAACCTGCAAGAATCTAACATGTTTTACACCGATAAAAAATTTTCCTTTATGTTATCGAACAAAACAAAAAAAGTAGTAAAAATTAGTAGATTTTTGCAGTTCTGGAACAGACCATATGTATTGAAATACGAGAAAAAGAGTCATGGTTGATTCTATTAACGCAGAACAACAAGTAAAAACAAATCAATTTCAAAAGAATTTTTGGCAATAATTATTAAAATATATTGGAAAATAACCATAATATACAATCTTTACAACTTTTATTCATTTTCGTAATATAACTTTCGGGTTTTTTAAATCAGACGACCAACGTTCTATTGAAAACGTGTTAGTCTCCTCAACGACACGACAAAGATCACAGGCGTACATACATACATATATGCCAAATTATTGCAATGCTATTCCATTTTCCGAAATGCCTTTTCTTGAATAGGATCGTTATTTTTGAACGTAGAAGCTTGAAATTTTGCAAGGGCATGTGTTTTAGTTTTAGATTCAATCACAAACGTATTTTATTATTATTATTTTTTTTTTTTTGAGATACGTCTTCGGATATTTATGGTGACGATATGTAATAACAAGCAAAAATATGTAATAATCGAGAAAAATATCCGAACTTATCTTTTTGAATTTTTTTAAAAATATGCAAAATACGAGTTCTAGCGATCATTAGGAATAAGTAAAACTAGCGATATACTCGTTAAACCCCTAACTAAAATTACTCGGTATCAACATACAATTTTTAAATTCGTTACAAACTTAAAAAGTTCCTATTACTTTTTACATAAAAATTATGTTTGCCTACTAATTAAAAAATGCTTACACCAATTCGCACAATCTGAAGAAAATGTGCTTATTAGAACATCACACATCGTTGACTCCATTCACTTAAAAAATCCATAAATCAATGCACGGTTGTTGAATTAAGTAAGTTGTGCTTTTGCTAATCTAATTCAAAAACCGCGAATTCAATGCAAATAGGCATTTTGTATTACAAAACAAAATTACAGCCCCCTAAAAGTATGCTATCATAATTTGGTGTAACTAATTTCGAATTTCGAAAATTCAATTCCCATGATTTGATGTTCCCACGTCGTTGAGAATATGGAAAACGTGGGAATGGGAAATTTCGCTCCCATGGGAAACAGTTCCCATGGGAATGTTCAGAATAGGGCTGTATATTTTTAGAATTGTTTCAGGAATTGTCGCTAATATTAATTTTGTCATTTGAAAAATGTGATGTCGCCTGACCTGGTAATCGAACCCCGGACATTCAGATTGCAAAGCGAGTATGCTTACCATTGCACCACCGTCGTATATAACCATCTGTGTACAAATGTCTTATTGGTTCAACTTACAACAATTCTAAAAATAAATGTAAGCTGTCTAATTTGTATCCAAATAAAGGATGGAAAATAGATATGTCTATCTAATTTCCATCCTTCATTGGGATATAAATGAGATAGCTTACATTTATTTTTAGATACATATGTTATTGTTGTTATTTGTCTATCGTATTCTTTTCTAAATGGTGACTGGATACGACGCAAATGGGATAACAATATAATTGTTATTGTATATTAGACAAATGTCTCATTTTTACAGAAAATTAGACACCAAAAAGTTCCTCATTTATAAAATTAGATAAAACTCACTTCAGATTGCTTGTAGGGAATACACTTCATTTGATTCTAGGATTTCGTAAAACGAAATCATTTAATGTGCATATGTAAATTGGACTTTAGGGTTAGTGGCTTTATACAAATTACAGTAAATGTTTTCAAAACTGTCCTAGATATGTCCCTAAACTTCAAATTTGCAAAATGTTTGCAGTCAAATTTCATTTAAGTGTGAGTTAAATAGTACGATGAGCAAATGGTGGACCAATGTAAATCATCCTTTCAATAGTTATCACACCAATGAAATATTTTAGTAAGGCGACCGATACGACCCATATTTGGAACATGATCTAAATTTGGACAAAATATAAAATGAAGCAAATATTTCTTTAAATTTTAAATTAAGAATATTGATACATTTGATTACGCCGAATTTGCGAAATAAAGATAAATTTATTGTTATTAATTTTAAATAGATCAATGAAGTTTACAGTTTCACAAAAGAGGGCATTTGTCTTCCCGAAAGCCAAACGCTGAAACTTTCCCATTATTTTGGCATGCTTAGGTCGAGTTCCCCAATACAGTAATTTTATACAATTACTTTTGAATGGAGCTCGATTTATGAACGCCAAAATAATGGGAAAGTTTCGTATAAAAGTTTCTGCGTTTGGCTTTAGAGCTTCTTTATCTGTGTTTGTTTTTCTAATTATAATCCAATCCAACACAAGGCAGAGCGATTTTAAGGTACCAAGTATCCATCTATCAAAAAGAATGAAAAGAAAAATACATAATTAGTTAAATTCTTAATCATATATCTTTGTAATGTACCTACCTAGACAAACAACGTTTGATAAAAATTAGATACAAAGGGATTGGAATAATTCATTTTCAGGGGTTCGTACGAAGAAGTCGTATATGTATTGTATATATAATTGGTTGTCAATCATCACCAAGAGTATGCGTTTATTTCCATACATATGTATATCCTGAAAAAGAGAAGAAAAATAAAGAATTATTAAACAAATGTGACAAACGTCATATTTTACGATATTTAAAAGAAATATATAATTTAACAGTAAAACCAATAGTCTACGATTCGAATTATTTGAATTTGTTATTATGGTGTAATCTGACAGGTATGCCTTCGTGCTGCAATGGTAAAAACACTCGTCTTGAATACTAAATGCTCAGATTAGATTCCAAGGCTAGACAACAATACATTTTCAATGTTATAAAGTTTTCCCACAAGTGTATCTCAAATCACCCCATTCGGACTCGGCGATAAAAATGGAAGTTTCATATCCTTCAGCTAATATGATTCGCGGTGACCTAATATGTACAATTGTCCTTTCGGGGATGTTTGTTGGAACATACAAATACAATACGACAGATGCAGTGTAAAAAATCGTAATTATTCTTCATACTGTCCATACTGTTGAAACCATGGTAGAGAATTTTATTAAAATAAGACTATTTTTATTCGTATGTACACAAATTGAAATGCAATTCGGTTTCACATATTAAACATATTTACATATCGTAACCTGCAATGCCCGAAAACGTTTCCTCAAAGTTACCCTTTGTGCGTTATGCCTGATTTTGACTATGTATGATTTAGCAATTATCTGCATTTATGAAAATGACACTTTAAATCCACTGGATTTGCAAAATCCAGTATAGTCTAAATGTACTATTACGTCCTTGGGCATTTCAGGTGACGATATGAAGAAAACTATTGTTTAAAAAAAATAAAACGAATAAAACGAAGTGACCCAAACGAACTAAAGGCATTTTCGTTGTCTATGGATCCCAACACGATAGAATTTTGCATCAGAACGATTGAATATTTTTCTGGACAACTTTTGTAGTACAGCGCCATTTATCGACATTTTCCGAAAAATTTGCACCTTCTCAAGGCCAAAACTGCCTGAAGGAGCGTTCCAATGCTTTTGCGATGTATTAGAGAGTTCTTAATCACTGTCTTGGCTACAATTTTGTATTGGATGGAAAATCTCAATGGTTTGGCCGTTATATGCTAAAATGTCCAAAACACGTGGATAAAAAACTTTAAGTCAAAATCGGGAGGCTCGATTTTCGCGGTAGACCTATGGTCTAGTGGACTTTTTTGCTCAGTTTAATCCCAGGAATCAGAAACGCGAAGGGCTCATTACATACGTTGCAGGTGTTGCAACATTTGTTGAATCCATTTATGTATTTTTGTTCCTAAAATAAGAATTTACAAATAAGTGCATCAGAGAAATTCAGACATAAATATTCGAACAGAAACAAAACCTATTAATACAGTTAAACTTCTCTATAAAGAATTTCTCTTAACGAAGTTGTTTTAAGGCACAAATGGAGATACCCAAACATAACATAGTATTTCGTCGATTCGCATTTACTACGTTATAGAGAAGTTCGACTGTATGTAATGTAATCATATCAATCAATTTAAACACTACATATCTTCATCCAAAGACTTTAGGAATACCAACATATTAAGATGTTGAGGAGATAAGCGCGACCTTATTTGTTTAGCTATAAGACTCGCATGTGAAAATAGTCGCACTGTGGGAACTGAAGTTGCAAGAATCGACAGATGCTTTCTGGCAATTTTGGCCACAATCGGGTATTCGTTTTGTAGAGATTTCCAAATTAATAGAGGGTTCGGATTCGATCTCCGATTCACTGTTGGAGCATTTATGTAGTGCCGTAATTGGGATGGAATACGCATGTCATCAGAACTGGGTCGTCGTTCACGGACAGTATTAACGTCCAGGAAATGCCACACATTATCCGGATCTATTGGTTCGGTTCATTCTCTTCAACGACATCCAATTCAGCTTGGGAAACTTCTCTCGACTTCATTATCTCACTCTTGACTAGATCTCCCAATACATTTAGAGCTATCGGGACATTTGTAATGTTGGAGAATGTTTTTTTTTGAATCGAGGATCAAGAAGAGTTGGCAACGCATATGCCATAACATTCTCAAGGCTGTGAAATCTAGTTTCGATTTCTGCTGAAAGAGTGCCAAGAACTTGCTTTCCAATTGCGGTGGAAGGACTCGACGATGATATTTTCTGAGTAATATACAGACGACATAAAATATGTAAAATATGATTGCTTAAGTCTGGAGTATTCCCCCATTGGCCTTTGCAGAGTAATATTTACAAAACGCATCGAGTATTCTCATTGTTCCACTTTGATTTAAGGGAAGTATAATTAATTACAAAACAATTTATTTATAATTTTTAATAATATTTTTATTTATTTTTTTAGGATTTCCTGGACGGTTTTAGGCGAGAAGAGAAGAACGCTTGTAGTTGGCGGGTAAGTTACAACACAACTGACTTTTATTTCATATTTCATTTCTAATTCATTTTCTTATTCTATTTCTTTACAGCTAACTTCATTATTACTTACATACTATTTTTATACTATTCATTACAACTATGAAATTCAAGTATGTTAACATTAAATTAAAATTCAAATTAAACCCTAAAAAGAAATCAATAAAAATTAAAAGAAAAGAAAAAATGAATATTTAATTAAAAACAAAAACAAACATTTATCATGCTCCAACATTCTGGCCCCATTGAAGGGCTGCAGGACTTCAACAAATTGGCAGTGGAGCTAGCTTCGCAATTGGCCTCTTATAGACTCCGGTCTTCGTTCTTATTTCCGCCACCCTGACTCTTCCGTCTTTGCCTTCGGTGACGCTGACGACTCGGCCGGTGAGCCACTCCTGAGGAGGTAGATTGTCCTCGTGGACCAAAACCAGACGTCCGAAGTAGAGTATTGAGAAGGATTCAAAATCCATTAAAAAACTCAAATTACAAGTCATATAGTAATTAAAAGTATCAAATTACATATCTTAAGTAAACAAATGGGGTAAAAAGGGTCGCAGACTCATTTATAAAGTAAACAAACAGCATACCATGGGGTGACCGTGGGAAATTCTTGGAATTCCTTATGCTGGGGGGAGCATGTCCACTATCAACGTGGGTGGCTTCGTTTGTCCGTCCGTCTGTCCGTAAGCATGCTGGATCGTGTCCATGATCAATGTGGGTGGTCTCGTTTGTCCGTCTGTCTGTTGATTGATCTAATTATGAAGCATTGACCATTGTTGAGGCATTGTGTTTATTGTATGTTTGTGTGTATGTCGTTTGGTTCTTTTGCTTTGAAATGGATCAGCAGTCACAACAGCTAAAGTGCCTGGGTGGCTACTGTGTGATTGTATGTATGTCGTTTGGTTCCCTTTGCTTTGCATTGGATCAGCAGCCACGATAGCTTCATTATATGTTTGTGTGTATGTCGTTTGGTTCTTTTGCTTTACTTTAAGTCAGAGGACAAGTGTACTGAGTATTTACTGAGTGTTTGAATATGAATTCGATCGATCTTCTCGATTTGTTTATTATTATTCGATGAAGGCGACAATGTCTTTAATATTTAATTGAAGGGTAGATTGAATTTTTGGTTGCTTCAAATTGATCTTGTCAATGGATTTGGATATGAATGCAAATATGATTGGGAGAGTTAAGGGGGAAAGGGGAACCAATGTGTACAAATGAGAAATCGATGACCATTGTTGAGGCATAGCGCTTGTGGTGGTACACTGGAAAAATATGTATGCATGTGTAACCGTGGGAAATTCTTGGAATTCCGTCCGTCCGTCCGCGTGACCGTGGGAACTTTTTTGGAATTCCGTTTGTCCGTCCGTCTGCTGACCGTGGGAACTTTTCGAATTCCGTTTGTCCGTCCGTCTGTCCGTGGGCATGCTTAATCGTGTAAATGATCAATGGTCCTGTTTGTCCCTCCTTTTGTCAGTTCATTGATCTAATTTCCTAATGTTATGAAATAAATGACGTCATCAGTTGGGTTTAAATAAAAAATGAATGAAACTGTACTCAAAAAGAATTTCTTTGAGTGCATAAATCGAAACAATCCAAATGAATTCATTTGGATCTTTTCGATTTTTTTATTTCAGAAGTCAAGTAAAGAATTAGCAAAAACTTGAATATTGGATTGAAGGGATGGTTTGGGATATTAAAGCATATGTGGGTGCGTGTGTATGTTTGATTCTTTGCAGTTATGAGGAATGTATTGACATTAAGTTCTAGCAATTTGTTATGAGTAAGAGGTTGAGAGGTGACCATTGTTGAGGCAATCAGTTTATATATATATGTTTGTGTGTATGCAGTATGATTCCTTTGCTTTGCATTGGATCAGCAGCCACGATCGCTTTATTTTATGTTTGTGTGTATGTCGTTTGGTTCTTTTTCCATTCCTTTTAATCAGCAGGCGTAATTGTCGCCTTTAACGAAAGCAAAAGGCGACAAGTGCCTGGGGCTATCTGCTGTGTTTGAATATGAATTCGATTCTCTTCTCGATTTGTTTGTTATTGTTTGATCTTAATATTTAATTGAAGGATGGATTGAATTTTTGGTTGCTTCAAATTGATCTTGTCAATGGATTTGGATATGAATGCAAATATGATTAGGGAAGTTAAGGGGGAAAGGGGAACCAATGTGTACAAATGAGAAATCGATGACCATTGTTGAGGTATAGCGTTTGTATGTACGTCAGTCCAGCTTCCTTTAAATTTATGCTGTGTATGTTTGCATTAAACCAAAAGGAGGAATCATTGAACTTTCATTCAGTATTACACAATATCGGATTTGTTTTGATTAAATGTTATGAATCTGGGTTATTGGACCACACAACGTCTGATTCTTTGAACACTGTATGTATGTATATACATATATGCATATATTTTGTCGTCTTGAACTTGAAAAGGAATATATTTTTAATATAGAAAATGCTGAGCATATTTAATGTAAACAAATAAAGTGTTTAAAAGCGAAGGAAGTTTTAGAAAAATTATTCAGTTTCTAAAAATTATCGTACGTGTATCTCATCATCTTAAAAGTACAAAATATGTCAGTGCCAGTTTCAAAGGACGATTCAATCTTCCGTTTGCAACAACAGCATTTACTCCAGGACAGCATCGGTGACGCATACTTAAGTAGAGTAATGGAGAACTATGAATTTACATCCATGTTGCGGAACAATTTTTTAAACGATATTGCTGGAGATCAATACTGCATACATGTAATTATGAGTTACGAGTTAGAAATTTTGAGAAAGGGTCTCCCGGAGAAGCCTAAAATCCTGAAGGTAGAGGAATTGCCGACTGTATCACCATTGATTTTAAGCGATATTGACAGCTATATAAAAGAACATCTAAACGCACTTCTAAACATAGCTTGTAGAGTAGAGGATAACAATATAAATAGCTTTTTAATAAAGTTTTTAAACACTTATAAATAAAATCAATTTCGAAAATAAGTATAATCTCTTCTTTTTTTAATGGGGGGAAGGTTGGGTTGGGTGGAAGGGTTGCGAAATCCATGTTTAATCGTGTTACAATTTTAGTATAAAAAGCCCATACTTTTAAATACGATTCACAGTTTAAACGCTATTAACAAAAGTAGGAAGCATTGTTCTGCGACCATTCGATTGAAGCAATGATCATTGTTGAGGCATTATTATGTATGACCATCAACTTGATGTTGTTATATGTTTACATTAAAACAAAAGGAGGAATCATTGAACTTTCATTCAGTATTATTCAATATCCAATTTGTTATTATTATGGATTATTGGACCTTTTTTAAAGATATGAAATGCGGCTGGAACATGAAATAGAAGCAAAAGTATGCTTCAACTTGACCTTGAAATAACATTTGAAAATATGCTTATGTTGCTTTTCATCACAACATCTAAATGTCACCCCATTTCTCTGCAATTTAATACACAAATTATGAAAAACATAAATCTCACTCTTCATTAAAATTTTCGATCTATAAATGCACACCTATATTATAATAATTTTATTAGTCAGAAACATACTTTCAAACTGTTACAATATGGATTCTCAATATATACTTCCTGAAATCTTCAAGGAAAGCACATTAAGGGAGTCGAAGGATATCGAAGCAGATAAATATTTGTTAAGAATAACAGATGAAATTCAGGCGGAATTCTATATAACACATGGTTTGAAAACGGACAGAAACAGAATCCTTAAGCTTTTAAAAAGGTTGGAGAAAATCACAAATGCCAATAATAATTGAATTTAAATGATTATTAATAAATAAGAAATAAACAAATATATTTGTTGCATATTTTTTTGGGGAAGAGAATGCAATGGTTTATGTATAATTGTCATCTTCGAATCTAAAATTTTGTCCCTGTGTTTAGAGAAAATGTGACAACACTATACACAGTTACTATTTCGTGCCACAGCTCGCTTTTCGCTTCAACAAATTCTTATTATAGCTCACCCTATCCCTAATTTGGTTCAACAGCTCTCTCTTAGAGTTAAACAGCTTCATATTATAACTTAAGAGCTCCCTAATCTTATTCAACAGTTTCGTACTCAACCCTCTTCACTTAAGATCGAACCTCTTAATACAAGGAACACATTTTGATAGTTATCAAACATACCATTTGCTTCAAATTTATGAAAGTTAAAAAAAGCAAGCAAATAAATATTAGTGTACCTCACTCAAATTGAAAATTCGAAGGAAAAGAAACTTTAACAAGGCCATCTAGGGGTTGAGCTATCGATACCTAAATTATTACGAAGATATTATAAATGCTGACTTGTGTACATAACTGTACCATATTACTCATTAAAACAAAAAAATGAAATAAAAAACAATGATATTCAGAAGACCATAGATTGCATTTATTATATAAAACCCTATATGTATGTATGTATATATAGTTTTGTCGTCTTGGACAGTCATTTCTTTTGATGTATTCCTTTTATATTTAATATAAACATTAAAACTCTATAAAAGTTGAGTTAGACTCGGAAACTATATTCAGTTTTCAAAATTCCTTTAATGGAGTGAGACATTTCTTCAAGAAAAGTAAGAAAACTAAAAATGGTCAATAATATCAACGGAGAGATTGGAGTTGAGTTCGAGAATGATGCAGAGTTCGAAAAGATTTGTTGCAATATGTTAGACCATTACGAGGCAACACAAAATACACCACAACAAATTCAATTATTTGAAATGGACTATGAGTTCGAGGCTGCTTGCGTAAAAGCTGTAAATGAATTCGAGGCAAAGTATAATGAGTCTCTGCGAGTGGAAACCGATGCTGAAGGAAAGGAGAACGAAACCCGAACAAACCAATCTTTGGAGAATTCAGAAGAAGATTATCCGTATATACCAGAAGCACAAAACGTATGGGCATTGGATGAAAACGATCCATGGTTTATAGTTTAGCCGACGACACTCAAGCTTTTGATATGTATATTAGAGGTGCCTATAGCACCACTCTTTGTTTACTTCTGCATTTGTTTCTTCTTGAAAAATGTTGACATTTAAATAAATGAATAATATTGTTTGTCTACAAAAATATATCTTTATTCTGGGATAATAAACAATAGAAAAGGTGAATACACATCTGTGGGACTGTAAGTTTTAATAATCTACTACTGTTAATCATGCAATTATGACCGTCTAAGCAAAGTTATAAAATATTAAAGATTGAACAAATGTATAAGCTGTTGAGTTGGGTTCGGGTTAGGTTGGTTTCAGGTTAGGTTGGCTTGGGTTCCGGTTAGGTTGGATTCAGGTTGGGTTGGGTTCAAGTTAGGTTGGGTTTGGGTTAGGTTGGGTTCGGGTTAGGTTAGGTTCGGGTTAGGTTGGGTTCGGGTTAGGTTAGGTTCGGGTTAGGTTGGGTTCGGGTTAGGTTGGGTTCGGGTTAGGTTGGGCTTAGATCAAGGGATACACTATTTATATTGTGACAATGTCCCACATTTAACAGTAGAACTCTAACTATGGCCGAAGAAATGTTGAAACGATTGGTTCAATCCCGCAATGTTTTGAAAAGAAAATTTCAAAACATCAAAAGGGGAGAACAAGCAAGAACAACGCAATTGGAAAATACCTTCAAACCTATAACAGAAGAGTTAAACAAATTAGTTAAAACAACAAGTGAGAATGCATCCAAATACATGATACCCAAGACAAAAAATATGCATGAATATGAGAAAACACCGTTTTCCAGTATCGAGAAACATAAGGAAGATTTTAAAAACGAAATCACTGCAAACGATGAAGAGTACGAAGAAGATAATAATCAAGATGAGTCAAGCAACGATGAGGGTGGAGAAGAATCTTTTTATTCTGATCATGATGATTATGATTATGAAAACAATCTTCTTCAATTGAAAATCAATAATAATCTGGACACTGTATACGGTCCACATAAAGATGTTAATGGGGAATGGAAATTTGGCGATAAACCTTTACATATAAATAATGATAAAATTGTCGTAGGAAACCAGAATTGGGCGCTCACACCAGGCTTATTTGAACTCCTATTTCATCAAAAACCCAAAAACTACGATGAATCAGAGTTGGAGATATATAAGAAAATTTTATTGGGCTCAAATGCACATAGAGTAAACTACAACCATAATGAACGAGTGAAATCTAACAAAGGATATAAATACACCAATATAATAAAGAAGATAATCGATGGCACTCATACTGGTAAAGGCCTAATGAGAGTAAATCCAGAAAAACCTCAATATGTATATTGGAACGATCCCAATGTTCTTGTTGAACGACTAAAGCGGTTGGTGGAATCAAATCAAAGTGGAAAATATGATCATACGAATGAGATGGTCTCTATAATTGAAGAACTACGAGAGACAGATATTATATACTAATCATATTATATATTATATCAAATGTGTACATTGCGATTACGAAATAAATGCAATCTATGGTCTTCTGAATATCATTGATTTTTATTTCATTTTTTTGTTTTAATGAGTAATATGGTACAGTTATGTACACAAGTCAGCATTTATAATATCTTCGTAATAATTTAGGTATCGATAGCTCAACCCCTAGATGGCCTTGTTAAAGTTTCTTTTCCTTCGAATTTTCAATTTGAGTGAGGTACACTAATATTTATTTGCTTGCTTTTTTTAACTTTCATAAATTTGAAGCAAATGGTATGTTTGATAACTATCAAAATGTGTTCCTTGTATTAAGAGGTTCGATCTTAAGTGAAGAGGGTTGAGTACGAAACTGTTGAATAAGATTAGGGAGCTCTTAAGTTATAATATGAAGCTGTTTAACTCTAAGAGAGAGCTGTTGAACCAAATTAGGGATAGGGTGAGCTATAATAAGAATTTGTTGAAGCGAAAAGCGAGCTGTGGCACGAAATAGTAACTGTGTATAGTGTTGTCACATTTTCTCTAAACACAGGGACAAAATTTTAGATTCGAAGATGACAATTATACATAAACCATTGCATTCTCTTCCCCAAAAAAATATGCAACAAATATATTTGTTTATTTCTTATTTATTAATAATCATTTAAATTCAATTATTATTGGCATTTGTGATTTTCTCCAACCTTTTTAAAAGCTTAAGGATTCTGTTTCTGTCCGTTTTCAAACCATGTGTTATATAGAATTCCGCCTGAATTTCATCCGTTATTCTTAACAAATATTTGTCTGCTTCGATATCCTTCGACTCCCTTAATGTGCTTTCCTTGAAGATTTCAGAAAGTATATATTGAGAATCCATATTGTAACAGTTTGAAAGTATGTTTCTGACTAATAAAATTATTATAATATAGGTGTGCATTTATAGATCGAAAATTTTAATGAAGAGTGAGATTTATGTTTTTCATAATTTGTGTATTAAATTGCAGAGAAATGGGGTGACATTTAGATGTTGTGATGAAAAGCAACATAAGCATATTTTCAAATGTTATTTCAAGGCCAAGTTGAAGCATACTTTTGCTTCTATTTGGTGTTCCAGCCACATTTCATATCTTTAAAAAAGGTCCAATAATCCATAATAATAACAAAATTGGATATTGAGTAATACTGAATGAAAAATCAATGATTCCTTCTTTTGTTTTAATGTAAACATATAACAACATAAAGTTGATGGTCATACATAATAATGCCTCAACAATGATCATTGCTTCAATCGAATAGTCGCAGAACAATGCTTAAACAAAGCTAAAAGCTAATTCTATTCTTTCCCTGCATTCCCCCTTCAAATCCCTTAATCATAATGTAACCAGTGTTGCAGCATAATTCCAGACTTTCCTCATAACTGTAAAGAATAAAACATACACATGCACCCACATTTGTATATTCCAATAACCCGAATCTTAATTTGACTTCCAAAACAAACATATCTAAAAGATCTAACGAATTCATGTGGAGCATTAATGTCATACATTCTTCACAACTGCAAAGATCCACTTATATCCAAATCACCCCTACAATTCCATATTCAAGTCTTTGACGATTCCTAGTTTGACTTTTGAAATAAACAAATCGAAAAGAACATGCATTTCACAATATTGTGGAATTCATTAAGCATACATATGTTAAGCCAACTAAAAGTTCTTGTCGATTTCTTATTTGTAAAGATTGATTTCTTTTTTTCGCTATTCCCTTTTCCCCCTTCACTCTCCTAAAATAAACCTATCTTCACTTTTCCATACACAGAGGTAAGGAAATAAACGTCATAATCTAAATATATTCATTTTCAAGGTCAATATAACCACAAATATACATACATTTATACATACATACAGGGTTTAAAGAACCAGACGTGGTGTCGTCTTTAAAAAAGTCCAATAACCTAGTTTCATAACATTTAATCAAAACAAATCCGATATTGTGTAATACTGAATGAAAGTTCAATGATTCCTCCTTTTGGGTTAATGCAAACATACACAGCATAGATTTAAAGGAAGCTGGACTGACGAACATACAAACGCTATACCTCAACAATGGTCATCGATTTCTCATTTGTACACATTGGTTCCCCTTTCCCCCTTAACTCACCCAATCATATTTGCATTCATATCCAAATCCATTGCAAAGATCAATTTGAAGCAATCAAATATTCAATCCACCGTTCAATTAAATATTAAGATCAAACAATAACAAACAAATCGAGAAGATCGATCGAATTCATATTCAAACAGCAGAAAGCCTCAGGCGCTTGTCGCCTTTTGCTTTCGTTAAAGGCGACAATTACGCCTGCTGATTTAAAGGAATGGATAAAGAACCAAACGACATACACACAAACATAAAATAAAGCGATCGTGGCTGTTGATCCAATGCAAAGCAAAGGAATCATACGGCATACACACAAACATACATAAAACTCATTGCCTCTTCAATGGTCACTGCTTCAATCGAAGGGCAACATTCATACAAACATATGGTTAATGCTCTAGCTAATCTTAAAGCATTCGATGCTTGCTTCCCCTTTCAACCTCTTACTCATAACAAATTGCTAGAACTTAATGCCAATACATTCCTCATAACTGCAAAGAATCAAACATACACAAGCACCCACATATGCTTTAATATCCCACACCATCCCTTCAATCCAATATTCAAGTTTTTGCTAATTCTTTACTTGACTTCTGAAATAAAAAAATCGAAAAGATCCAAATGAATTCATTTGGATTGTTTCGAATTCTGCACTCCAAGAAATTCTTGTTGGGTACAGTTTCATTCATTTTTTATTTAAACCCAACTGATGACGTCATTTATTTCATAACATTAGGAAATTAGATCAATTAACTGGCAAACGGACGGAGAGACGGACGGACAAACAGGGCCACCCACGTTGATCATGGACACGATTCAGCATGATTACGGACAGACGGAATTCCAAAAAGTTCCCACGGTCAAGCGGACGCGCGGACGGACGGAATTCCAAGAATTGCCCCATGGTAACACGTGTTATTTGGTACATTACGGACAGACAGACTGAATTCCAAGAATTTCCCACGGTCACACATGCACACATATTTTCCCAGTGTACCACCACAAACGCTATGACTCAACAATGGTAATCGATTTCTCATTTGTACACATTCGTTCCCCTTTCCCCCTTTCCCCCTTAACTCCCCCAATCATATTTGCATTAATATCCAAATCCATTGACAAGCTCAATTTGAAGCAACCAAAAATTCAATCCACCCTTCAATTAAATATTAAAGACTTTGTCGCCTTCATCGAATAATAATAAACAAATCGAGAAGATCGATCGAATTCATATTCAAACACTCAGTAAATACTCAGTACACTTGTCCTCTGACTTAAAGTAAAGCAAAAGAACCAAACGACATACACACAAACATAAAATAAAGCGATCGTGGCTGTTGATCCAATGCAAAGCAAAGGAATCATACGGCATACACACAAACATACAGTAGCCACCCAGGCACTTTAGCTGTTGTGACTGCTGATCCATTTCAAAGCAAAAGAACGAAACGACATACACACAAACATACAATAAACACAATGCCTCAACAATGGACAATGCTTCATAATTAGATCAATCAACAGACAGACGGACAAACGAGACCACCCACATTGATCATGGACACGACCCAGCATGCTTACGGACAGACGGACGGACAAACGATGCCACCCACGTTGATAGTAGACATGCTTCCCCCCAGCATAAGGAATTCCAAGAATTTCCCACGGTCACCCCATCTCATGGTATGCTGTTTGTTTACTTTATAAATGAGTCTGCCACCCTTTTTACCCCATTTGTTTACTTAAGATATGTAATTTGATACTTTTAATTACTATATGACTTGTAATTTGAGTTTTTTAATGGATTTTGAATCCTTCTCAATACTCTACTGTCCGACCTCCAGATTGGCCTGAGGATGACGCCACTTCGCCTTGCCTTGTAGACCCAGGATATAGTCCCTGGACCAAGCCCGCCAGAACCTCTGCTTGAGACCGGAGAGCATCTGCCAACGCTTGCAGTACCTCACCTTGCTGTCGTTGTCTTCTACGTCGTATTCTGGCGGCAGCGAACGCAGACCCGCTCCGACTAGTAGATGCCCGGGTGTCAGAGCTTCCACGTCGTTGGGGTCTGGAGACAGCGGTGGTATGGGGCGACTGTTTAGCACCGCCTCTACTTCTGCGAGCATCGTCACCATCTCTTCTTGTGTCAGCAACACTTTGCCGACAGCTCGCAGAAGCAGAAACTTCGCCTGTTTTACGGTAGCTTCCCACAGGCCCCCGAAATGAGGAGCCCTCGGAGGAATAAAGCTAAACTGCACGCTGCACGAGGCTGCGTATTCTTCCACGGCTTTGTGGCTTGCTAGGAACCTCTCTTGCAGTTCCCTCAGCTCTCGGCTGGCTCCTACGAAATTCGTCGCATTGTCGCAGTACATCTTCTTTGGGAGCCCACGGCGTGCGGCAAACCTTTTAAATGAAAGAATAAACGTATCAGTGGATAAATCAGATACTAATTCTAGGTGAACCGCTTTGGACGTGAAGCAAACGAAGACGGCAATATACATTTTGGTTGGTGGTCTCCCGCGTATTTTCAAAGTGATATCAACGGGACCACAAAAGTCTACGCCTACTATTAAAAAAGGGCGCAAGGCTCCCACTCTATCAGGGGGTAGATTTCCCATTATTTGGGTCATCAGCTTTGGTTTATATCTGTAGCAATGAATACAATTCCGAACTATTCTGTTACATTCTTCTCGGGCATTTATTAGCCAAATTTGTTCACGGGACAAGTCTACTAAGGCTTTTGTACCAGCATGACAATTTTTGAAATGTAAATCTCTCAAATATATTGAAACGAAATGATGCTTCTTTGGGAGTAGAAGGGGAAACTTGGTATTGTGTGGTAATTTTGCATTAAGCAACCTTCCACCTACTCTTAGGAGAGAAAATGTTCTTTTACACTCAGAGAAATCATGTATAAACGGCGTTAACTTCTGAAGATTCGATTTTAGGCAGATTGAATTCTTTATTTTAGAAATATGCTCTGAAAAATTGGACTTTTGAACTACTTCGACCAATTTCAGGAAAGACCAATTCAACTCTTGAGCTGTAACACAGATAGAATTTGGAATCTTTCGCTTCTTAGCTCTATCAACGAATCGAAAGATATATGAGACCACTCTAAGAAGCTTTTTATAAGATGAGTGATCATTTATTAATTTTAGAAGAATGCTCCCAGAACATTCCTTATCTGTCTTACTATCTGACGCCAATAAAACTTTGGATTTTCTTACTTCCAATGATTTTTCTTCCTCTGTCAACTCAAAATGTTTGTCGACAGGTCATTTAGACTTATCGTCTAATAGAAACTTGGGTCCTTCGAACCATGTTGAAGATTTAAGTTCTTCAACACTGCATCCTCTCGACACTATGTCGGCTGGGTTCTGTTTAGTGGGCACATGGCGCCAAATACCGCTTTCTGACCATTCTTGAATTTCTGCGACTCTATTCGAGACGAACGTGGCCAGAGTTGAAGGATGGGTTTTTAACCAATACAGTATAATTTCGGAATCGGACCAGAAGTATACATTTTTAACTTCAAAGTTCATCATTGGTTTAATTCGTAACCACATATTTGCCATTAAATGTGCTGCTGATAGCTCCAATCTCGGAAGAGACATTGTTTTGAGCGGTGCTACTTTGGATTTGGCTGTTAAAAGCCGACAAGAAACTCCACTGGAGTCCAAAGCACGAACATAAAAGCAGCAGCCATAGGCTCGCATCGAGGCATCTGAGAATCCATGAATTTGGATCCTCGCGGAAGTGGTCGTGTTTACGAATCTTGGGATTTGAATCGTACCTAGCTTTGAAAGGTTAAATTTGAAATCTTCCCATGCTGTATTCAAACGCATAGGAATCGATTCATCCCAGTCTAATTTATTAATCCAAAGTTCTTGCAAGAGCATTTTGGCTTTGGTAATTATAGGGCACAAGAGACCGAGGGGATCAAACAATCGTGATGATATTGACAAAATGTGTCGTTTTGTAGCCTTCATATCTTGAAAGCCTCCCTCAATATAAAATTTGAAAACATCACTTCTTGGAGCCCAATGAATTCCTAATGCTCTTGCAGTTTCAGAATCTGAGTGCAATAATTTTTCACTGCAAATTGTTTCATTGAAATCTGGATGATTTGAAAACCATTTAGTAAGTTTGAATCCTGCTGAACTGAGAATGGTAGTCACTTGGTCACGAATTGTGATCAGACTACTCAAATCAGCAGCACCAGTCAATAAATCATCCACATAAAAGTCGTTGCGTATAACTTCAGCCCCAATTGGCAAAGTCTCTTTGGACAAATCGCTTAAATGGCTTAGACAACGAATTGCCAAAAATGGCGCAGAAGATGTGCCATAAGTGACCGTGTTCAATTTGAAAATTTGTAACGGATCACTATCGTTTGCTCTCCAAAGGATTAAATGAAAATCTCTATCTTTCTCGTCAAGTAAAACTTGACGGTACATTTTCTCAATGTCTGCAGTAATTACATATTTATGTAGACGGAAACGAAGCAGAGTGGAGTACAACTCTTCTTGAATAGTTGGACCAACCATCAAGAGATCGTTGAGCGAAACATGTGAAGATGTCTTGCTCGAAGCATCAAAAACGACGCGTAGTTTAGTTGTTGTACTTTGCGGTCGGAAAACGCATTGATGAGAAATGAAATAATGTGGTTTATGAGGAACTATATTATTTTTCATTTCCATATGACCTAAGTCAAGATACTCTTTCATGAAGGAATTATACATTTCCTTAGATGTGTCGTCACGAGAAAGTCTCCTTTCTAAAGAGAGAAACCGCCTTCTTGCAGTTTCGAATGACGAACCTGTAGGGTGGTGCTTGCCAGGATTGAGTTACATTCCCGGAACTATTTCAAATATCCGTGCTATCTTCAAACTCGAATACAATCTATGTTTGTTGATTGACAAGCATCCTGAACGCCCTCTTCAGGCGAATTTTCTACAGATACATTGGCTATTCATAAGCTATTGGGTATGTATACCTTTTTAATAATCGCTCTTTTGTCCAAGAGAGTGTTTTTTCCTATAAGAGGTTTGTTGGATTAAATATTACTATTTCTCGGCCATTTTGTTACCAGAAGTTCTTATAGAAAGTTTGGAGCCTTAAAGTATTTCTTAGAAGAAAGTGAATTCATTGGTTAAATACGGTTGTTCATCAGTTAATATAAAATTTTTAAAAATTTCTTAAAACCTATCAAACACTGAAAAGCGGTGAGTTTACGTCAAGTAAATGCCTTGAATTTTCTTAAATGTTCAAATTCTTAGATTGCTGTAAAATATGTACAGAACTTGTGTATGCGAATGCTGTAATTTCTTGAAATAGCTGACGAATCCTCAACCTAATTTTTTGTAGCACTTCTACATGTTCATAATGGTGCCACTTCGATAAAAAGGTAATGATTGAAAAAATTATCTTTTTATTCTCAATTTAATTGAGAGTTTTTTTATTTCCCTTTGTACAGATTTGGCACCTAATGCCTTGTAATAGCTATTCACAGCAGAGAAATAGAAAATACCGGTTTGTTATCACCCACACTTTTCTGTTCAGTTGTCTTTTCGTTGATCAGCAAAATTCATTTCTCGACTATTCTTTGTGCTAAGCATCGTTAGTGCGGTTAATCACGTGAAACACACCCGAAACTACCAAAAAGGCTACCATTAATTAAAGTTTGCAAAAAGTTTGTACGAAATACTAAGATACGGGCTGAAGTCCGCATTATAGCTTCATATCATTGCGCAAACTACCCAAGATCTATAAAGAAATCACTCCAGCTATTGGTGACGGGGAAGAAAAGGAATACCACCCGAGCTGCAAATCAACGTACCAGTAATAAAAACCACGAAATACGTCGAAAGGAGTTTAAAGGTTTTAGAAACCCATGTAAACATTATTAAGTTCAATTAAGTCCTTTTGAAGTTATCATTAAAAATGTGTAATAATTGTCAGCAGGTGAATGGCCATAGTGATTCATTTAACAACTGGAATTGTGTTCCAAACCAAAGAGTCCCATTCAGTGGTATAATGCAAAAGATAGCCTAAATGTGCTTATCAATTTCATATTCAATTTAAATACACATAAGTGCTAAACTAGACAGAGTTTACTGTGAGTAATTCATGTGCCGACAAATTGTTACCCTTGCATATTTAAAACTATTTACTTAATTTAATGTTTGATCCCACCAAACAGGCAAGCATACAATCTAGATACACTATTGTTCAGACATATATGATACATACATGACATACAAACATTACACTTGCAAGTGATGACAATACTGGGTTTTGTGCTTTGCTAGAATGTTGAGATCAAACGTTTGTGTTAGTGCTAAGCTTGGAATGATAAGCGTGTTGCTGAGTCTGGTTTAATGTTTAGCAACATTGTTGATTAAAAAGAGAATTGAAACCCCATATAGCTAACATCACTCTGCAACTATAACCATCAGCTGTTCACTGAGAAAGGCCTTTCTGCTTGGAAGCAACGGTAACAGACGTGTACAACAGTGAGTAAAAAGTCTCATAATATGTAATCTCTTATTTTTTTGTTTTGTTCCGTATGATTTCGTGAGATTATTTTTTTTCCTTTTAATAATGCTCTCGGTCAGCAATGTTAGCATGAACACTTTTTTATTGCTTTCTTATGTGATAAGCTATAAGATACTTTATCGTGAAACATTAGAGTGGGTCTCATTTAATTTTACGGATTTATGAATTGGTATCTAAAATAAGAATATAATTGGTTACTAGATTTAGTGTACTCATTTAAGCTTAAACAATGTACATATCAAAATTATTTAATAATTCAGCATGGAATTCTGAAATTTTGCAGATGGTATGCTTATCTGCACTAAATAAGTTGCCTAACTGAAGAATAGAGTTAAATTAATAATGAATATGGTTGAAATTAGTTTTAATAAAAGCACAATGCGTTGCATTCAGTAAGTGATTCATAAGTTTGATTCCTTGGTGTAGTAGGGTAGCAAAAGTAAGTTAGACTCGGGGTCACAGGAACTATTTCTTTCTTCCGCTTGGATGTAATGGACTGTGATCAGGTTGGGCGGGTATTCCGGACGTATAACCATCTTTTCGTCCTGCGAAAACTTCAAAAGTCGGAAAGAAACATTCTATCACTATCTTCTATAAACCTATTTTCTATTGTCGCTATCCTCATTGACGAAACATTTCCGAGCACGTACTTTAAAATAATAGCTTGTAGCTGAAAGAAACGGCAGTGGAGCTATGAACCCATACCCTTACGACGAGTAAAAGGCCGGAAACCGACGTGCTCTGCTCCCTAAAATTGCCTCTAACTCCATCTCCTTCTATTCCAATTAGTTATATGCTACAATATATATTATTTTTGGCGCCCAACGTGGGGCCCGAATAGAGATAAACGGAAAATTACGAGAACACCAGCTTTGTATTATAGACTCTTTGAGGGAAATATCAAATCCCTGTTCGGCCGCAACCAATTATTGTTTCGTTTATTCCTTTATTTCATATTATTTTCTATTTATGTAGACTTATTTCTTTAGAGATTTCTCTTGAAGTACGGGTATTAGAAGAAACAGATATTTTCGTCATTTCCTCTTACAGATTTTAGGAGAAGTTCGCCTCAAATTCTATCATGGATGTTATTAGTTTTGTTCTTTATCTGATTGGAATGCCGAGTTCTGGCAGCTTCAGCTGGTTCGGACCACAGAATAAGGAAAAATTATTAACGTTTTTTTTTTATAAGTTTGGAAAATTGGAATGGTCTTGTTTCTATTCCTTTCCATCTTATATCGATTACTTTCTTTCTTCTAATTATTTTGTTTCTTAAATGGCTTTTCTTGTCTTTGTAACTTTTCTTACCTGAATGCTTTGGAATCAGACTGACAGTACTATATTTTTTTGATATACATACATATAATATAATTTTTTTTTCTAAAAATTGCTTCTTCATTGGATCTTCATTTTACGTTACAAATTTTAACATACAGTTTTCACACACTATCCAATAAATGTTCGTTATTAGGGAAAATTGAATTAATCGATTAATTTAATAATTCTATGCGGATTCCCATAGGGGTTTTCTGTTTGGTATTGATTTTTTTAATTGTTGTTTGGCTTTAAATCTTCTATATAGGGAATTGAACATTACCATAGTAAAGTGAAGTTTTGTCTATATCGAGCCCTTCCCGCGAAAAAGATGTAAGCGACATTTTTTCGATTTTCGTTTTTTTACGGAAATCTATGAAGAATATTCCAACACACCATCTCCCAAATTTTTAGAACTCAGCCATGTACCGTTACGAAATTAGAGCAAAAACAATTTTGATGTAAGCGCCATTTTTGCTTTTTGTGTACATTTGTTTGTGACAGCGAATTGTCGCTTACATCAAATTGCACATTTACATACCATGTCGTTATTCAACTATATTACAAGAAATACGTTTTCATCTTATAATTCTTCGAATAAATACTTGCTATAAAATTAATGTGCTTTGTTTTTAAATTGTAGATAAGAATTACTCTAAAAATGATTTGTTTCAAATAATTTTTTTTGATGTAACCGCCACTTCTCAAAGTAAAAGCCTGATTGCGTGACAGCGAAAAAGATGTAAGCGACACAAACTACCGTTATGTTGAAGATATTCCACAATTTTTGTATTTTTTCAGTAAATAGGATTTAATAACAGAACTATACCAAATTTGAATAAACAATGTTGGTTATATCAAAAGTTATTCAATAAAAACCGTCTCCTGTAAAATTAGCTTTTTGTCGCTTACACCATTTTCGCGGGAAGGGCTCGATATATTCATATCCATTGTGCTGGGATTTTTATAAGCGGAATCCCAAGGAGCAGATACAACGAGTTTATCAGATACTTTCCGAGGTAGTGATACGAACTTGTCATATATATGATTTTTACAGCGTTGGTTGCTTTTTGAGTAAATGTTAATTTGATTGTTGGGTGGAATTTTTTTCAAGCCCCCTATCTCATCGAAGCTTTCGTTAATTTGACTTTATTTTAAAGGGAAAACATTGAGATTTCCCTATAAATAAGTGCTAGTAAAGAGAGACACCGATTTTAGATATTTGTTAGTATTTTTTTATATCACTAAATTAAAGGAAAAATCATATCGGAGGGTCCACTGTAAAGCTTCTGTTCCACAAAGATTCATTTTTGAACTATTTTGACATTCATTACTCTGGGGAAAATCTTAAACTATGGCTTTACTCTCAGATGATGCTTCTTTTGTACCTGGAAATGATAATTACCCCATTTGTAATGGTTGCAATGAGCCTATTACTTCAAGTTCCTTATTACAGAAGATAGCTTGTAGCCACATCTTTCATAAGAATTGCTTGGAGATTTGCATCAAGTCTAGGCCATTTTGTCCAACATGTAAAGCCATGATTTTGTGCGAGACTCAGACGCCGTCCACTTCGCAGGCTAAAACGAGGTCTCAGACGAAAGCTGCTAAGAACGCCACAGTTCCGGGTAATGACGGTGCTACTCAATCGGTTGCTAATAGTACGGGAGTTATCCCAGATTCTGGCAATGTATCGGCCGATAGGATTGAAGGGGTAGTAACCAGTATTGTTTCCTCTCAGCTTTCCTCATTCAGAATTGAAATGACACGATTGATTGAGACTAGTATTACGGCTGGTTTATCTGGGCTTATGCGAAACGACTCCCCACAAAATCGTTCTCAAAACACTGTTACACCTCCTCCGCAGATTCCGACCCTTCCTTCCGTAGAAGATCCTTCCGTAGAAGATAATGGTTTCAATAATAACTCTGGATTGAACACTTCTGGTTTCGGTACACATGCTTCTTCGGAACTAACTTCACGTCTAGACAAAGTTCTCCAAATAATGTCAAATTGGAAACTTAAGTTTAACGGAGGTCTGAATGGATTATCAGTTGATAATTTCATTTACCGAGTCGAAGTCCTGACCGCACAGACGCTTCAAGGTAATTTTAATTTGTTGTGTGGTAACGCCAGTTCCTTGTTCGATGGAAAAGCCAATGACTGGTTCTGGCGTTACCATCGCTCAGTAAAATCCATTCGTTGGAATGAGCTGTGTAGGGCATTAAGGGAGCAATACCAAGACTCAAGGACTGATATAGATATCCGAGAACTGATCAGGGAACGGAAGCAGAAGCCAAATGAATCATTTGACAGCTTCTACGATTCCATTGTAGCCCTGACAGATAGACTCCATACACCCCTTTCGGAGCGCAATCTCGAGGAAGTTCTTCGGAGAAATCTTCTTCCGGAAATACAACACAAGATCCTGAACATCGTGATAAAATCATTGCAAGGTCTTAGGGATACGTGCAGACGTAGGGAGTTTTTCATGCAAGACATGAGACGTAGGCATGGATTTTCAGTTACCAAGCCGATCCCTACGATCAAACGAATTTCTGAGCTAGGCGCCGAGGTGGGTGATGTGGTAGATGATCCAGATTTTGTATCTGAGGAGCTGGAACTGCAAGAAAAGTGGTCATCGATACCAAGAATGTCTTTCGGATCGTACCATTTTTTTGCTACGGATGCGGTGCTCCGGATACGTATAAACCCAACTGTAATAGGTGCACTTCAAAAAACTTAAAAACCAATGCACAAAAGAGTGCAGTGATTCCTCACAGATCGCTAGATCTGGAGTGATGATTATGAAAAGACCTTCTACTCTTTTAACCAGCCATGTCGAACCTGAAAATGCACTTAGTGCAACTACCAATTTTAAGTCCAAAGTTTCAGCCAGCACTCCAGAACCTCAGAATAGCGAAGGTCGTGGAGACCATTACCATTTCAAACCCCTTCACTTAAGATTACAAGAATATGAGAGAGCTCGTGAAAGAATTTTCAATGAAAGTCCAAAGGACAAATCTAGGTCTTCAAAACGAATGAAATCCTTTTGGGAAAATGTTAAGCTTTTTAAGAGAAGACTAGTAGGTTCCATTTTAGATACCGCAGCTGATGTCCGTCCGTATGCGGAAGTAGTGCTGTTTGGGAACAAAACTTTGGGACTCTTGGATACCGGAGCTTCCATTAGCTGCATTGGCTCTGAGGCCGCTAAGAATTTTCTTGCTTCCAATGTGCCTTTCAAGAAATTAAAGTCTAAAGTACGAACCGCGGATGGCCAGGGGCAGGATGTAATAGGGTGTGTTGAAACCATGATAGCTTTTAAAGGCGAAGAAATTCCAATTAAACTTTTTATTATACCCAGCCTAGATCGTGATCTTTTTCTGGGTATCGATTTTTGGGATAAGTTCAAATTACTACCGCCCGAGTTAGCACGCAACATTAGCATTTCCCCTCCCGGAGTTTCGGAAGTTTCTATGCAAATACCCCTTTCTGATATCCAAAAACAGCGTCTTGAGCATGTCATTTGTTCATTTCCCTCATACTCTAAAGAAGGTCTTGGGCGGACAGACATCCTTTGTCATAGCATTGGTACGGGTGAGGCGAAACCAATTAAGCAGCGCCATTTTCCCGTATCGCCTACAATTGAAAACCTAATTTACGAGGAGTTAGACAGGATGATTGCCCTTGACGTGATCGAAGAATCCAACAGTGCTTGGTCTTCGCCTGTTGTCCTTCATAGGAAACCGGGTAAAAACCGGTTTTGTCTAGACAGCAGGAAACTCAATTCGGTCACGGTAGGAGATGCGTATCCACTTCCTCAAATGGATGGTATTCTTAGTAGACTTCTCAGAGCCGAGTATATTACGAGTTTGGATCTGAAGGATGCCTTTTGGCAGATTCCTTTGGATCAGAGGTCTCGAGAAAAGACGGCATTCACCGTCCCAGGGAGGCCCCTGTATCACTTTAAGGTCATGCCATTCGGGCTATGTAATGCCCCTCAGACCATGTCCCGTTTGATGGATAAAGTGATACCGGCGGACCTCAGGGCGGAAGTGTTCGTCTATCTTGACGACCTTCTGATCATATCGGAATCTTTCGAAAGGCATCTCGAAGTTCTCAGGCGAGTGGCCAGGAAGATTCCTGAGTCTGGTCTCACAATCAATGTCGAAAAGAGCCATTTCTGTGTCCCCGAAGTGCGATATTTAGGTCATGTGGTTGGAAACGGCGTAATCCGTACTGACCCCGAAAAGGTATCAGCCATAACCGATTTCCCTCCACCTCGTTCCGTAAAGCAAATCCGCAGATTCTTGGGAATGACCGGATGGTACCGGAAGTTTATTAGGGATTATGCGTCAATTACCACGCCTATCACAGACTTGTTGCAAAGAAAGAAAAAATTTGTATGGACCGACGAAGCCCAAAAAGCTTTTGAGGTTTTAAAGACTCATCCGAGTTCAGCCCTGTTCTGCACAGCCCTAACTTTTCACAGCCGTTCTTTATACACTGTGACGCTAGCAGAACAGGAATAGGAAGCGTGCTGGTGCAGAAGAATGCGGAGGGTGAAGATATTCCTATCGCCTTTATGTCGAGGAAACTCAACAAAGCCCAACGCAACTATTCAGTCACCGAACAAGAATGCTTGGCAGCAATGCTAAGTGTCAAAAAGTTCAGACCCTACGTTGAAGGACATGAGTTCACGATAATTACTGACCATGCGTCATTAAAGTGGCTCATGTCCCAGACGGATCTGAGTACAAGGCTGGCTCGATGGGCTTTAAAACTGCAGGGATACAAATTTAAAATTCAGCATAGGCGTGGTAGCTTGAACATAGTCCCTGTCCCGGTCACGGTAGGAGATGCGTATCCACTTCCTCAAATAGATGGTATTCTTAGTAGACTTCCCAGAGCCGAGTATATTACGAGTTTGGATCTGAAGGATGCCTTTTGGCAGATTCCTTTGGATCAGAGGTCTCGAGAAAAGACGGCATTCACCGTCCCAGGGAGGCCCCTGTATCACTTTAAGGTCATGCCATTCGGGCTATGTAATGCCCCTCAGACCATGTCCCGTTTGATGGATAAAGTGATACCGGCGGACCTCAGGGCGGAAGTGTTCGTCTATCTTGACGACCTTCTGATCATATCGGAATCTTTCGAAAGGCATCTCGAAGTTCTCAGGCGAGTGGCCAGGAAGATTCCTGAGTCTGGTCTCACAATCAATGTCGAAAAGAGCCATTTCTGTGTCCCCGAAGTGCGATATTTAGGTCATGTGGTTGGAAACGGCGTAATCCGTACTGACCCCGAAAAGGTATCAGCCATAACCGATTTCCCTCCACCTCGTTCCGTAAAGCAAATCCGCAGATTCTTGGGAATGACCGGATGGTACCGGAAGTTTATTAGGGATTATGCGTCAATTACCACGCCTATCACAGACTTGTTGCAAGGAAAGAAAAAAATTGTATGGACCGACGAAGCCCAAAAAGCTTTTGAGGTTTTAAAGACTCATCTGAGTTCAGCCCCTGTTCTGCACAGCCCTAACTTTTCACAGCCGTTCTTTATACACTGTGACGCTAGCAGAACAGGAATAGGAAGCGTGCTGGTGCAGAAGAATGCGGAGGGTGAAGATATTCCTATCGCCTTTATGTCGAGGAAACTCAACAAAGCCCAACGCAACTATTCAGTCACCGAACAAGAATGCTTGGCAGCAATGCTAAGTGTCAAAAAGTTCAGACCCTACGTTGAAGGACATGAGTTCACGATAATTACTGACCATGCGTCATTAAAGTGGCTCATGTCCCAGACGGATCTGAGTACAAGGCTGGCTCGATGGGCTTTAAAACTGCAGGGATACAAATTTAAAATTCAGCATAGGCGTGGTAGCTTGAACATAGTCCCTGATACCCTTTCAAGGGCCAATACGGAGGACCTCTCTGCTATTTGTGGAATCTCTGAGGTTGATACTGAATGCGGTTTATTTGTTGACATGAAGTCTGAGCATTTCCAATCAGAAGAGTACCTCGAACTCTTAGACAAAATTAAGAAAAATATTGATAGTATGCCAGATCTTAGTATTATCGATGGTTTTCTTTACCGTCGAACCGAACACGCAACCGGTTATCAGATATACGATGACTTTGCTTGGAAGTTGTGGATACCGCGGGAGTTGAAAGCCCACGACTATCCCCTATCAGCACATGGCGGTATTAAAAAGACATTAGTCAAAATACGGAAATGTTTTTATTGGCCCAATTTGGTGGTTGATGTAAAAAACTACGTCAATCGTTGCGAAATATGTAAATCTACAAAACACCCGAACGCTATTCTCAGGCCTCCAATGGGTAAGACTCCGGAAACACTTAGATTTTTCCAGAAGTTATACGTCGATTTCCTGGGGCCATATCCGAGATCGAAATCCGGCCATATTGGCATTTTTATTGTTCTGGACCATTATTCAAAGTTCCCTTTTTTGAAGCCAGTAAAGAAATTCACAGCGGAAGTACTTACAGGCTATATGGAAAATGACCTTTTCCACACGTTTGGGGTCCCAGAAACCATTGTTTCGGACAATGGTTCACAATTCCGGTCGAATGTCTTCAATGAATTGTTAAAACGTTATGGGATACAACACATTTATACGGCTGTACATGCTCCCCAATCGAACGCATCCGAAAGGGTGAACAGATCGGTATTAGCGGCTATTAAGTCTTATGTAAGACCGGACCAAAAAGATTGGGACGTACAGTTAAGTAGTATATGTTGTTCCTTGCGTTCTTCTGTCCATTCGGCCATTGGTACCAGTCCCTATTATCTAGCATTTGGACAGAATATGATTACCGATGGTGCAACATATTCGTTACTTAAGCAATTAGATATGCTAGAAGATCGTGAGGTCAGATTCAGTAGGAACGATTCCAGAGATATAATGGGGAAAAGAGCTTCTGACTTGACTAATAAGCAGTTTGTTAGGAATGAAAAGTCGTATAATTTGCGTTCTAGAGATGTGGCATATTGCGTAGGTCAGGAAGTGTATAGGCGCAATTATAAACAGAGCAACTTTGAGCAAGGCTATAATGCCAAGTTGGCCCCTACCTTCTTGAAAGCACGAGTACGAAAGAAAATGGGAAATTCGTACTACGAACTGGAAGATCTCAAAGGAAATCTAGTCGGCACATACCATGCCAAAGATATACATCAATAAAAAATAAAAACTACTTTGTCATATGGTGGTGTGTTGGCAAGCTTTATCAGCCTTGAGGTTGCAACTGAACCCCGAAGTCTGATTTTGGCGGGGGGGAATGTAGGGTGGTGCTTGCCAGGATTGAGTTACATTCCCGGAACTATTTCAAATATCCGTTGCTATCTTCAAACTCGAATACAATCTATGTTTGTTGATTGACAAGCATCCTGAACGCCCTCTTCAGGCGAATTTCTACAGATACATTGGCTATTCATAAGCTATTGGGTATTTATACCTTTTTAATAATCGATCTTTTGTCCAAGAGAGTGTTTTTTTCCTATAAGAGGTTTGTTGGATTAAATATTACTATTTCTCGGCCATTTTGTTACCAGAAGTTCTTATAGAAAGTTTGGAGCCTTAAAGTATTTCTTAGAAGAAAGTGAATTCATTGGTTAAATACGGTTGTTCATCAGTTAATATAAAATTTTTAAAAATTTCTTAAAACCGATCAAACACTGAAAAGCGGTGAGTTTACGTCAAGTAAATGCCTTGAATTTTCTTAAATGTTCAAATTCTTAGATTGCTGTAAAAGATGTACAGAACTTGTGTATGCGAATGCTGTAATTTCTTGAAATAGCTGACGAATCCTCAACCTAATTTTTTGTAGCACTTCTACATGTTCATAATGGTGCCACTTCGATAAAAAGGTAATGATTGAAAAAATTATCTTTTTATTCTCAATTTAATTGAGAGTTTTTTTATTTCCTTTTGTACAGATTTGGCACCTAATGCCTTGTAATAGCTATTCACAGCAGAGAAATAGAAAATACCGGTTTGTTATCACCCACATTTTTCTGTTCAGTTGTCTTTTCGTTGATCAGCAAAATTCATTTCTCGACTATTCTTTGTGCTAAGCATCGTTAGTGCGGTTAATCACGTGAAACACACCCGAAACTACCAAAAAGGCTACCATTAATTAAAGTAAAGAAATCACTCCAGCTATTGGTGACGGGGAAGAAAAGGAATACCACTCGAGCTGCAAATCAACGTACAAGTAATAAAAACCACGAAATACGTCGAAAGGAGTTTAAAGGTTTTAGAAACCCATGTAAACATTATTAAGTTCAATTAAGTCCTTTTGAAGTTATCATTAAAAATGTGTAATAATTGTCAGCAGGCGAATGGCCATAGTGATTCATTTAACAACTGGAATTGTGTTTCAAGCCAAAGTGTCCCATTCAGTGGTATAATGCAAAAGATAGCCTAAATGTGCTTATCAATTTCATATTCAATTTAAATACACATAAGTGCTAAACTAGACAGAGTTTACTGTGAGTAATTCATGTGCCGACAAATTGTTACCCTTGCATATTTAAAACTATTTACTTAATTTAATGTTTGATCCCACCAAACAGGCAAGCATACAATCTAGATACACAATTGTTCAGACATATATGATACATACATGACATACAAACATTACACTTGCAAGTGATGACAATACTGGGTTTTGTGCTTTGCTAGAATGTTGAGATCAAACGTTTGTGTTAGTGCTAAGCTTGGAATGATAAGCGTGTTGCTGAGTCTGGTTTAATGTTTAGCAACATTGTTGATTAAAAAGAGAATTGAAACCCCATATAGCTAACATCACTCTGCAACTATAATCATCAGCTGTTCACTGAGAAAGGCCTTTCTGCTTGGGAGCAACGGTAACAGACGTGTACAACAGTGAGTAAAAAGTCTCATAATATGTAATCTCTTATTTTTTTGTTTTGTTCCGTATGATTTCGTGAGATTATTTTTTTTCCTTTTAATAATGCTCTCGGTCAGCAATGTTAGCATGAACACTTTTTTATTGCTTTCTTATGTGATAAGCTATAAGATACTTTAACGTGAAACATTAGAGTGGGTCTCATTTAATTTTACGGATTTATGAATTGATAAGAATATAATTGGTTACTAGATTTAGTATACTCATTTAAGCTTAAATAATGTACATATAAAAATTATTTAATAATTCAGCATGGAATTCTGAAATTTTGCAGATGGTATGCTTATCTGCACTAAATAAGTTGCCTAACTGAAGAATAGAGTTAAATTAATAATGAATATGGTTGAAATTAGTTTTAATAAAAGCACAATGCGTTGCATTCAGTAAGTGATTCATAAGTTTGATTCCTTGGTGTAGTAGGGTAGGAAAAGTAACTTAGACTCGGGATCACAGGAAATATTTCTTTCTTCTGCTTGGATGTAATGGACTGTGATCAGGTTGGGCGGGTATTCCGGACGTATAACCATCTTTTCGTCCTGCGAAAACTTCAAAAGTCGGAAAGAAACATTCTATCACTATCTTCTATAAACCTATTTTCTATTGTTGCTATCCTCATTGACGAAACATTTCCGAGCACGTACTTTAAAATAATAGCTTGTAGCTGAAGCACAGGCAGTGGAGCTATGAACCCATACCCTTACGACGAGTAAAAGGCCGGAAACCGACGTGCTCTGCTCCCTAAAATTGACTCTAACTCCATCTCCTATTCCAATTAGTTATATGCTACAAACCCAAACGTTTCACATCTTCCTTGAAAGGTAAAGGCACTTGAAAGCGGTCTGACGGTAAACGTCGCACATATTTTTGAAAATGTTCCTCACATTTATTTGCTCATCAGACCAAATCTTTAATGAATTATTTGGAATCTCTTCCAACTCCCAGAATTTTCTAACAATTGCATCAATCGTTTCACTATTCCCTATTGAACTATTTAAATGGCATATAGTAGAAGTGGACCCCTTTGACTCATCGTATTTTCCAGCTACGATCCAGCCAAGCGAAGTTTTTTGTAAAACTGGAAGACTCGGATTTGGCCTACACAAAGAAGTTCGAAGAAAACTTCAGCACCAATTAACAAATCAACTCTCCGAGGTTCATTAAAACTAGGGTCAGCCAGTTCAATATTTTTAGGAATGTTCCAATCAAAAATTGATATTCTTTTATCGGGTTGAATATTTGTTATGGAACTCAACACCCAGAACTTAGAAGAAAATAGCCTAAATGTGCTTATCAATTTCATATTCAATTTAAATACACATAAGTGCTAAACTAGACAGAGTTTACTGTGAGTAATTCATGTGCCGACAAATTGTTACCCTTGCATATTTAAAACTATTTACTTAATTTAATGTTTGATCCCACCAAACAGGCAAGCATACAATCTAGATACACAATTGTTCAGACATATATGATACATACATGACATACAAACATTACACTTGCAAGTGATGACAATACTGGGTTTTGTGCTTTGCTAGAATGTTGAGATCAAACGTTTGTGTTAGTGCTAAGCTTGGAATGATAAGCGTGTTGCTGAGTCTGGTTTAATGTTTAGCAACATTGTTGATTAAAAAGAGAATTGAAACCCCATATAGCTAACATCACTCTGCAACTATAATCATCAGCTGTTCACTGAGAAAGGCCTTTCTGCTTGGGAGCAACGGTAACAGACGTGTACAACAGTGAGTAAAAAGTCTCATAATATGTAATCTCTTATTTTTTTGTTTTGTTCCGTATGATTTCGTGAGATTATTTTTTTTCCTTTTAATAATGCTCTCGGTCAGCAATGTTAGCATGAACACTTTTTTATTGCTTTCTTATGTGATAAGCTATAAGATACTTTAACGTGAAACATTAGAGTGGGTCTCATTTAATTTTACGGATTTATGAATTGATATCTAAAATAAGAATATAATTGGTTACTAGATTTAGTATACTCATTTAAGCTTAAATAATGTACATATAAAAATTATTTAATAATTCAGCATGGAATTCTGAAATTTTGCAGATGGTATGCTTATCTGCACTAAATAAGTTGCCTAACTGAAGAATAGAGTTAAATTAATAATGAATATGGTTGAAATTAGTTTTAATAAAAGCACAATGCGTTGCATTCAGTAAGTGATTCATAAGTTTGATTCCTTGGTGTAGTAGGGTAGGAAAAGTAACTTAGACTCGGGATCACAGGAAATATTTCTTTCTTCTGCTTGGATGTAATGGACTGTGATCAGGTTGGGCGGGTATTCCGGACGTATAACCATCTTTTCGTCCTGCGAAAACTTCAAAAGTCGGAAAGAAACATTCTATCACTATCTTCTATAAACCTATTTTCTATTGTCGCTATCCTCATTGACGAAACATTTCCGAGCACGTACTTTAAAATAATAGCTTGTAGCTGAAGCACAGGCAGTGGAGCTATGAACCCATACCCTTACGACGAGTAAAAGGCCGGAAACCGACGTGCTCTGCTCCCTAAAATTGACTCTAACTCCATCTCCTATTCCAATTAGTTATATGCTACAAACCCAAACGTTTCACATCTTCCTTGAAAGGTAAAGGCACTTGAAAGCGGTCTGACGGTAAACGTCGCACATATTTTTGAAAATGTTCCTCACATTTATTTGCTCATCAGACCAAATCTTTAATGAATTATTTGGAATCTCTTCCAACTCCCAGAATTTTCTAACAATTGCATCAATCGTTTCACTATTCCCTATTGAACTATTTAAATGGCATATAGTAGAAGTGGACCCCTTTGACTCATCGTATTTTCCAGCTACGATCCAGCCAAGCGAAGTTTTTTGTAAAACTGGAAGACTCGGATTTGGCCTACACAAAGAAGTTCGAAGAAAACTTCAGCACCAATTAACAAATCAACTCTCCGAGGTTCATTAAAACTAGGGTCAGCCAGTTCAATATTTTTAGGAATGTTCCAATCAGAAATTGATATTCTTTTATCGGGTTGAATATTTGTTATGGAACTCAACACCCAGAACTTAGAAGAAAATTGGGTTTGATTGAGTCTCGACATTATAGACAGTTGGACACTATTCTTTGAAAATGAAGATGTGTCAGAAATGCCACTTAAATTTAATCTGCCACATTCTCGTTTTACTTTAAGCCTCAGTACCAGGTCCTCAGTAATCAAATTAGGTTGAGAACCGGAATCCAAAAGAGCTCTAGCCATAATAAATTTCCCAGAACTACTTCTTACTTAAACCAGTGCTGTAGCCAAAATTACGCCTTCACTCGACGCCGAATGGTTGACCGAAGCATTGGAAGTAGATGGCTGCTCTTCATACAGATTTGAATTTGGATTATCAGAAGCATATCGATGCAGTAAGAAATGGTGTGCACCACTGCATACTCTACACTTCACTCCTGAATTGCATTTGGCCACAGTATGACCTTTTTTCAAACAATTAATGCAAGCAGGGACGGCTTTAATAAACTCAAATCGTTGGAGAACTGGTACAGCAGTAAAAGACGTACAATTTGTTACGTTATGCTGCAAAGATCTACAAAAGATACACTTTTCGGGAGATTGTTTCTATTTAGAAACCGAAAGTGAAGTCTTAAAATTCCTTTTAATCTGATTATCGAACTTAGGTTTGTTAAGTTTTGGTCTTGCACCAGAAGATTCTTCAGCAGAAATGTGCTGATATCTTTTATTTAAAGCAGCCTCGCAATCAGACCATAACGGGAGCTTTTCGAAGTCAAGCTGTTCTTCCCATTTGGATTTAGTGATTGGATCAACCTTTGACACAACTAAATGAATCAATATGGCATTCGTAATCTTTTTGTCATCACCAATTGACAACAATGAATCGTATATGGCAGAAACAGTATCGATCATGCTTCGCAAAGCAGAAGCCGAAGGTTTGGTGATCTCAGGAAGATCGAAAAGCTTAGCAATATTATCAAAAAATATCAAGCAATCATTATCATAAACCTTCTTTAAGCTGGCTAATGCTTTGGGGTAATTTTCTTCAGAAATCTGAAAAGCTTTTACAGTACCAAGAGCTTCGTCGGATAAGCATGAAATCAAATGGTTGAATTTTTCTATGTCTTTCAATGTCGGATCTGTGTGAACTAAATTTTCGAAAATACTTATGAAATTCTTATATTCGGAATATTTTCCGCTGAATTTTGGCAATTTCATGTTTGGTAATCTAGATTGATGCGATTGAGCACAAAAAGAAGTCTCAGACATACTACTCCTCCTATTTTTAGATAAAACTCCTAAAAATAGGGACTTTGCCGATACACATAAGTCTTCCAATTCACCACGATCATCATTATCGGGATCTAGAATATCTAGTTCGGATAGCAAATGCATTGCCTCATCAATATATTTGTTTAAAATGTCTAATCGACATTCTAATTCAAATGAATTGAAGGATATTTTCTTTTCTCGGAAAGAAGTCTTAATTCTTTCAATATTTTTTATTATTTTTTCCTGTTGTTGCTTCAAATTGGCTATTTCCGTGTCAGGATTACTTTGGTGTTTCTTACCACCAGCCATTTTGCTATATATCAATAAGTTTAAAGGAGACTTAAGCAACAGGACAACACTACACACTTTTATATTTATTAGTGGTAGGTATTATGTTATAGTTTTTTAAGAAATAAACTCTCGCCTTTTCGATGAAAATATAAATTGTCAGCTCTAAATAGTATATTTATACTATCTCAATTAATTAATTTTAGTTCAGCAATTGAACACACACAAAATTTCAATAATTTAGAAATTCTGTAAAATTGTGTAGTCTAAAGCACCCTTTAGTATTTTGTGTATATCGATAACACCGATAACACAATTGATCAAATTGAATAACCGAAGATGGGTACTCAATTACTCACAAAGTATGTGGCACTAATGAAATTAAATCAAAACAAAAGAAAAATATTAGAAAAGTGGCAAATGTGCGAAAATAATAATTAAATTATATAAAATTGCCAAAAATAATAAATATTTTGATTGAATAATTTCACTCGCGAAATAAAATTTTATAATAATCGCGGAAAAAAGGTGCTTCAAAAAGAATAACACAAACAAGTGGAATGGCTGACAAACGAAAAGCAAAGCGGAATGAGAAAAGAAAAACAAACTTAATCTGAATGTAATAATTAAGTTTGTTATTTAGCCGCGAATATTTAATACCAAAGCGAATCACAAAATGTAATATATGTAAATTGATGAAGCGAGTTAACACCTAACACATTCATAGTTGCAAAACTATACCAAATAATAACAAACAATGTAAAACAGAATTTAAAATTATAAAGTTGCTGACGATATGTCTGCAACATTTTAGCAGGTGGAACTTCCGTTCCCATAATGCTACAAATTTCGTAACAGAATTAAAAATTAATAAAGTTGATGACTATAGGTTTGCAATATTTTAGCTTTTGGCACTTCCGTTCCCATAATGCAACAAATTCCGGGAAGAAGATCAGGTGATATGACTGACTAGTGCATAGTTGTAAGAATTCATAAAATTGTAGTTAATTTTAAGTTAGTTCTACTTTGCTACTTAACTAATAAACACGGAGGTCGCTCCGTATAAAAAAATAAAAAAAATATTTTTTTAATTAAACAAATAGTAGTGAAGTTAATTGGCGCCCGAGCAGGGACCCGGTAGATTAACGTGAATTAAAGTAATAAGGACATAATCCAGAGTACCTGGAACGGTGTTTGAAAAAAATTCGCAGTGTGAAAAAAATAAATTCTATCGGTGTCCCAATTGTCCGCGCGGTTGGAACTCCCGCGAAAAACATTGTGAAGAACGAGGCCCCTAAGTACCTATCGAAAATAGGAAAAAGGACGGTGTTACGCACCAGCCGCTTCACAGGACTTTAAAATCTGTTAAGTGAACTTAATAACTATAAAGATAGTGAAAGTTAAATAAAGAAACAATTTATATAAATTCCTAAAGGAAAAATATTAAAGAAAACATTAAAGAAAGAATAATATTAAATATAAAATATTAAAAGAAAATACAAAAGAAAAATATTAAATAAAACATAAAATAGTGAAGAATATTAAACAAAAAATATTAGAGGATTAATGAAAACTCTAAACTTAAATATTAAAAGAAAATACAAAAGAAAAATATTAAATAAAACATAAAAGAGTGAAGAATGTTAAATAAAAAATATTAAGGATTAAAGAAAGCTTTAAATAAAAAATTTTTAAGTGAAGAACCATATAATAAAGAACCATACTAAAGAAAAACTGAAATCTGCCGGATCTTGTTAAATCAAATAAACAGCAGACAGCAGTATTCCACAAACAACAGAAAAGTGAAATCTCCTGGATCGTGTTGAAACAAATAAACAGCAGACAGCAGCACTTTGAAAACAACAGAAGCTGATCATGCATCATGTTCCAGACAATTATTATACTGTAAGAATAATGTATTTCTATTTATCTTAATTACATTATATTTTAAAGCATATAACTTGAAAATTAAATATAATAGAAAATCTATAACTATATCCAAATTTATTCGTGAACATAATAAAATTTTATCTAATACACACAATTCTGAAAATTAAAAAACAGTAAAAATGTCCAATCCTAGTAATTTAATCCGCCCTCCTATCCTTAACTCCTCAAATTCTAATCCCAACCCAAATCCTGCTGTACCAGCACCACCCGTTCAAGCCGTACAGAATCTTACGCCTGATATAATTGCTCGAATGGTACAAAATGTAATAGAGACGCAATTTGCAGGCTTACTGCAAATAAACTCTGAACAAAATTCGGACTTTGGAAATTACTCTGATCAAACGATTGATCCTTCCTTAAATAACAATATTTCAGACTTCGACAAAATTCCAGATGTAGTTAAATGTTTGCGTGATTTTTCGGGGGATCCAGGAGAATTTAGTTCATGGAAAAAAAGCGTAGATCGAATTCTTCAGATCTATGAACCCATAAGGGGTTCTCCCAAATATTATGGAATTTTAAACATCATACGAAATAAAATCACCGGCAATGCGGATATTGCCCTTGAATCGTATAACACTCCGTTAAATTGGAAAGCTATCGCGAAATGCTTGACGTTGCACTACGCCGATAAAAGGGATATTCGTACTTTGGAATATCAAATGATATCCTTAGTGCAAGGCAACCAAACTGTCCAAGAATTCTATGGCCAGGTATATACGCAATTGTCCCTTATCCTAAATAAGATTAGTTGTATGGATTTACCGGATGAGTCGTTGAAACTTTTCACACAATCATACCGAGACAAAGCGCTCGATACGTTTGTGAGAGGTCTTAATGGCGATTTATCGCGTCTACTAGGTATGAAGGAACCTGTTGATTTGCCACAGGCCTTACATCTTTGTCTCAAGTTAGAAAATCAAAATTTCCGTACCGATTATGCTAATAGAAGCAAAAATATTCCTAACGGAATCTTTAACCATCAAAATAAAGGGCAAAAACCGAGATACCATCCTCAAAAAAATCAAAACCAGCAACAATTTTACCCTCAATTAGCCCACATGCCACATCCAAAGGTAAATTCTAATAACCACAATTATCAAGCACCCATGCAAAATCAAAATATCCAGTATAACGGGAATAACTACCAGCAAAAATATTTCCAACCTCAAAGACCAACAGCTCCTAAGCCCCAGCCAAGACCAGAGCCTATGGACGTGGATGAAAGCCTTCGATCAAAGGGTATAAATTACATGAACCGACCGAAGCAGAATAATTTCTTTGGCAAGAGGCCACTGCCGGCTTCCTCCAATGTCCCAGCGTATAAGGTGCAAAGAAACTTTTATCTGAATGCTCATAATCATACACCAAATGATGCATATTATGAAGAACACCCACCGGAAGAAGGAGAAATCGATACTAACTCTGAATATGGTAATTCAGACTATTCGCAGGAATATTATCCTCAGATGGACGATGAAACACTTGATTTTGCGAATCAGGAAGAACAACTGGCTGACACTAGCGATTTACATTTTTTAGGCTAATGGATTCATCGTTACCTTATGTACGATGTAAAACAGACAATGGGAACATTTTAAATATATTAATAGATACAGGATCTACAAAAAATTACATTCAACCTTCACTCCCAAAAACAATTATACCAAATCAGAAAAACTTCTTTACAAGATCAGTGGCTGGCGATATAGAAATCACAAGCCACACATTTCTTAATCTTTTCAACATTAGAGACAAAAAATTAAAATTTTATATCCTTCCAAACTTAAAATCTTTTCATGGAATTTTGGGCAATGATAGTCTAAAACAATTAGGAGCAGTTATTCATACCAGAGACGGTTACATTTTGCTTGAAAATGGAACTAACATAAAAATTCATCAGATGAGGTCAGATGCAATAAATCTAATTAAAATAAAGGATGATCATATGACAAATAAGCAGAGCAAAATTATTAAAGAAATAATACAAAAAATGCCTAACCTATTCGCGGAACCGGATATGAAACTAACTAAAAAATGCCCCCTCTATTTTCCAGAGAGCACTTGATATATTACGCGAATGTATCGGAGTGTGTTGTTTCGTTTACATTGACGATATAATTGTTTTTAGTCGCAACGAGGACGATCATGTCCATCATTTAGTTAAAGTTTTCAAAACTCTTGAAAGTGCCAACATGAAAGTCCAATTGGACAAATGTCATTTCTTTAAAAAAATCTGTTGAGTTTCTAGGTTTCGTTATTTCTTCTGATGGAATAAAAACAAATCCAAAAAGAACAGAAGCTATTTCTAAACTTCCACAACCCAAGACATTAAAAGAATTAAGATCATTTTTGGTGTAACTGGGTATTATCGTTGTTTCATTCCAGACTATGCGAATCTCGCTAAACCCCTGACATCTCTTTTAAGAGGGGAGGAAGGACGCGTGTCCAAAAATAAATCCTCAAAAGTTAAAATAAATTTGAATTCAGAAGCCATTTCAGCTTTTAATAAATTAAAATCAACCCTTGTGTCTGAGGATGTAGTGTTGGCTTATCCTAATTACAACAAGGAATTTGAGCTAACTACAGACGCATCAAACTTTGCTCTTGGTGCCGTGCTTTCCCAAGAAAAGAAACCGATCGTTTTCATATCTAGAACTTTGAGCAAAACTGAGGAAAACTATGCCGCTAACGAGAAGGAAATGTTAGCTATTATATGGGCATTAGATTCCCTAAGAAATTATTTATATGGTACTGCCAAAGTAAAAATATATACTGATCACCAACCACTTACGTACGCGTTAAGTAATAAAAATAACAATACTAAAATGAAACGCTGAAAAGCAATTTTAGAGGAATATAACTATGAGCTTTACTACATACAAGGGAAAACTAATGTGGTAGCCGATGCGTTATCGAGAATTCCACCAGAAATAAACACCCTAACATCAAGCGAACACAGCGATGAAAGCTCTTCGCATTGTTTGATTCATTCGGTAGATGCACCGATTAACGCATTTAAGAATCAAATTTTTCTCAATCAAGGTCCAAATAAATCGTATGAATTTAAAATAGTTTTTCCGACATACCATAGGCATATAGTTACAGAAGACTCTTATGACTCAGATAATTTGGTAGGAATTTTAAAACGTTACCTAAACCCATCTGTTGTTAACTGTATAAAAACTGATGAACACATTATGGGAAAAATTCAGGAAATATATCCATTCCACTTTAAAAACTACAAAATAAGGTTTACTCAAATTATGGTTGAAGACGTGATTAGCGATCAAGAACAGGAGGATATAATTTTGCGTACACATAATCGAGCACATAGAAATGCTCGTGAAAACAAAATTCAAATAATCGGAAAATACTACTTTCCATCCATGAAAAATAAAATAGCTAAAGTAGTAAAGAATTATGTGGTTTGCAAAGAAAATAAATATGATCGCCATCCCGCTAAGCCGGAAATTCAACCAACTCCCATTCCGAAATTTTCTGGACAAATTGTCCACCTTGATATCTTTATTACAGACAAACATTCCGTTCTGACAGCCGTTGATAAATTTTCTAAATTCGCAGTAGCAAAGGTAATAAAGTCAAGGGCTGCTGAAGATATTAAGCAACCGTTGAAAGACATTCTTTTCTTCCTTATTCCTGAATCAATAGTGTTTGATAATGAAAAATCTTTTAATTCAGTTTCCATCAATCATATGATAGAAAATGAATTCGGCATCCAAGTGTATCGTACGCCACCTTATACAAGTTGTTCGAACGGACAAGTGGAACGTTTCCACTCGACACTTCAAGAGATCATGAGATGCCTCAAGGCGGAAAAAGCTCACCGTACCTTTGAGGAATTATTAGAGAGGTCAGTCAAAGAGTATAATTTGTCAGTTCATTCGACAACAAATAGTAAACCCGTTGACATTTTATTTGGTCGCAATGTGAGTAGAGATCCAGAGATGCTTGAAAATTCCCGTAACGAGACAATACGCAAGTTACAGGACAAGCAAGTGTCTGATCTCAGTTACCATAACAAAGAAAAAGAACCGCTGAAAATTTATTCAGAAGGTGATATCATTTATGTCAAAATTAATAAAAGACGCGGAAATAAACTTACTCCGAGGTACAAAAAGGAAATAGTAGCTAGCAATCAAAACTCTACTGTTAAAACCAGGTCTGGAAGGACTGTGCATAAAAGCCTTATAAAAAAATAAATTTTGTTCATGTTTCTCTTTTTCAGATCGATTATAATATTCTCAAAAGCGGAATTTCAAATTATTGATTATACATCTGCTCATATTATAATAATTAATAATGGGCAAAGTAAAATCCAAGACGGAATCTTCAGAATAATCCATCCAATAGACATAAAAATATATGAGGCTTTTGTTACAGACACCAAATCATTTGTTGAACGGCATATCCCAAAAACCAATCCCTTTTTTCCCATTCTAAATGAAGAAATTACTCAAACTTTGGACCTTATTCAAAATATTGTTCCTCAGTATAATAATAATATGAATGATAACTATGAAAATAAGGATATTAATAATGAAAACAGTAGTTATAAAAGAAATAAAAGATCATTTAACATAATTGGCACCGCTTGGAAGTACATCGCTGGCAGTCCAGACCATGATGACTTCGAAATGATAGAATCTAATCTAAATGAGCTAAATGAAAATAATAACAAACAGGTCGTCATTAACCAAATGTTAAATGACAGATTGGATAATGTAACAAAAATAATTAATGAGGTTTCCAATGCCATAGGCAAGAACAATTACTTCAATAGTGAAATAGCTTTAACTTTACAAAATCGCATCAGACTCATAAAAGAACAATTAACTAATATACATTACGCCATTCAATGGGCAAAGAGCGGAATAATAAACTCTATAATTTTGGATAAACTAGAAATTAAATTAGCTTTGGAAAAATTGAGAAGAGAAAAAATGCCATTTGCGACAAACGAAGAGGCTATAGAATATGCCACCGTAAAGGTCTTGTATCGAAACGCAATTATATTATATGTAATCAAAATTCCAATGACCAAAGAAGAAATATATCAAAATCTGCTATTGTACCCTGTTAAGAAAAACAAAAAAATTGTGAAATTATCTTATAATAACATTGTAAAGAACTCAAATGAAATATATGGAATTAAAAGTAATTGTTCGAAATATAACCTTGTCCAAATTTGTAACAACAATCAATTAATAGACTTAAGGAATAACACATGTATAACCAATATTGTTAAAAGCCAATCTTCATACTGCACTTACACAAACAGTCAGCATATCCCGTTAATTGAATATATATTCCCCGGGGTAATCCTGCTTAATGATTACAATGGTACCATACTTATCGATGAAGTTGCACATCATTTATCTGGCACGTTTCTGATAAAATTTTCGAATTCTACAATAGTGGCACAGAACCAAATTTACCGCAACCTAGAAGCCCCACAAGTAAAAACTGTTCCCTCTGTATTGCAACCTATGCCATCGGAAAAGAACCTAGAAGACATCCTGACTATTGAAAGCTTAAGAGAATCACACCTCGATAACACCCATAAAATTAGAGCATTAAGAGTGGGAACTATCGTAAATGGAGTGTCGACCTTGATCTATTTAGTAATCCTTGCTACCATTGGTTCCTTGATCATTCACCTCTATAGAATCTCTCACAAAACAAGCATGGGACAATCATATTCCCCCTCAGAATTAGGAACAGGAACATATGTGCAACCTGCAAATAACATTTCACCAATTGTTCGAATAAACAACATACCTTATTTCTAAAATGAAAACAATTGGGGACAATTGTACTTAAGAGGGGAGGAGTTAACACCTAACACATTCATAGTTGCAAAACTATACCAAATAATAACAAACAATGTAAAACAGAATTTAAAATTATAAAGTTGCTGACGATATGTCTGCAACATTTTAGCAGGTGGAACTTCCGTTCCCATAATGCTACAAATTTCGTAACAGAATTAAAAATTAATAAAGTTGATGACTATAGGTTTGCAATATTTTAGCTTTTGGCACTTCCGTTCCCATAATGCAACAAATTCCGGGAAGAAGATCAGGTGATATGACTGACTAGTGCATAGTTGTAAGAATTCATAAAATTGTAGTTAATTTTAAGTTAGTTCTACTTTGCTACTTAACTAATAAACACGGAGGTCGCTCCGTATAAAAAAATAAAAAAATATTTTTTTAATTAAACAAATAGTAGTGAAGTTAATTAGCGCAAGGCGATAATGTGTGTGAATTGTGTTAAAACTACAAAAATTTGAATAATTTACAAATTCTCTAACACTGATTAATTTACAGGTTAGGATTCACACAAACTATGTCCAACGCTGTTACCTGGTAATCAGAATCACTCTCCTGATTGTTGTGTTTGCTCCTGCATAAACGGCAATCACAAAAACGGGGCATTAAGGAGGATCTGGAACACACAACAGCAAATAAATACGGGAAGTTTATTTTTTGTATAAAAAGTCTTTATTTAACGCGGCTTTTAATTAATGTTCTTCTTCTTTTTCTCTTTTTGCAATAATTTAGCAAGAAATAGTTTTGTAGAAATTTAACAAAACGACCGACACTTTATAATCCCGGGTTTTGGCACCAAAATGTTCCACTTTGATTTAAGGGAAGTATAATTAATTACAAAACAATTTATTTATAATTATTTTTATTTATTTAATAATAATAATAATAATTTAATAATAATATTTTTATTTATTTTTTTAGGATTTCCTGGACGGTTTTAGGCGAGAAGAGAAGAACGCTTGTAGTTGGCGGGTAAGTTACAACACAACTGACTTTTATTTCATATTTCATTTCTAATTCATTTTCTTATTCTATTTCTTTACAGCTAACTTCATTATTACTTACATACTATTTTTATACTATTTATTACAACTATGAAATTCAAGTATGTTAACATTAAATTAAAATTCAAATTAAACCATAAAAAGAAATCAATAAAAATTATAAGAAAAGAAAAAGAAAAAATGAATATTTAAATAAAAACAAAAACAAACATTTATCATGCTCCAACACTCATGTTAATGAGAATAATGCTCACTTTTCGGCTTTCAAAAAAAAAAAAAAAAAAAAAAAAAAACACCAGAACAGTGCGTTTTGTAAACATTACTCTCTGCAAAGAAAGTAATGGTGAAGTTAAGCCAATGGGGAATACTCCAGACTTAAGCAATCATATGATTGAATCTGCAACTAAAACAAATATATGTGAAATATGTAAAAAAACTTACAATCCTTAGACCAGAAACCAGAGGAATACACTTGCTAATTGTGATGTTCTTTTCGGAGCTAATCTCTTTTGTTATGAGGTACAGAGATTTTAGTATATTTCTTACATCTTCTAACGCATCCAACTCATCAGCTGTCAAGTTGGAACAAAAGGCAATAGAACAGAATATCGAAATTGGAAATGTAATAAATGAGAACATGGAAGTGATTGATGTGATAAAAGAAATTTGTGAGAACATAGGTGTAACAATAAACAGTGTCGACATAAAAAGAGCATACAAAATTAAGAGAACAAATAAAATTGTCGTAGAATTCACAACACTTAATAAAAAAAGAGAAATTATGGACAAAATTAAGAACCACAGAGTGGAAATAAAAACAACAGGTGAAGTAAACCACACCATTTACTATGTAAATGATGAACTTACTGCACATAATAAACACCTTTTGTGGTTGGCAAAGATGAAAGCCAAAGAATCTAATTGGAAGTATGTGTGGGTAAAAAATGGCAATATTTACGCCCGTAAAAACGAAAATTCTCTCTTTATAATAATTCGAAACACTTCAGATATAGAAAATATAAATGCAACCAATTAAAAAATAAAAATTAAAATATATGAACACATCACAAAAGAAGCTGAGAAAAACTCTATAAATTTAAAATAAAGAAACTTTTAAAGTCTGCCTACATAATATCTAAAGATACTAATTTGCAATACAATACACAAAACTATATTTGAAATATAAATAAAGAGAATACATAATAAATAAATAATTAAAAAAAATAATAATAAATAAATAATTAAAAAAAATAATAATAAATAAATAAAAAATTATAATAATAAATAAATGAATAACTAATAAATAAAAATCAAAAATGAATCATACTGAAGAAATATTAAATACTTTTAACGACATAAACATGAACTACCTGGATTACAGTATGTCGTTAATACATTTAAATATAAGATCATTAAGGAAAAACTTTCTGGCGTTCATAACTAATACATCGAAAATAATAAATAAAATTCAAATAATTGTTTTTACCGAAACAAACATATCTGATGAGGAAATTCAATACTATTTAATTGATGGATTCAATGCAATATTCCGAAATAGAGAGCGTAGAGGTGGTGGAATAGCAATGTACATCACATACAGTACGACGAAGTACAAATCGAAACCGAATCGGCAGAAATTATGCAAATTAACATTTCAACAACGAGAAATAAAAAAATTACTATCATAACAATATACCGGCCACCAAACAAAAAATATAAGAACTTTTCTAAAAGAGCTAGAATCGCTAATAAGTGGAATAGATAGGAAGAACAATTTAATAATTACTGGTGATACAAACATTGATATATTAAAACAAAATAACACAACAACAAATTACTTAAACATAATATCGTCCTATGGCTTGCATAGTATGATAAATAATGTGACCAGGGAAGATAACAGTAACCAATCGCAATCCTGTATTGACCACCTATTCACTAGGTGGGATAAAAAGTTGGCAAACGCGCACACAGCAGTAATAAAATCGGACCTATCAGACCATTTTGCCATTTTTGGATGCACTAATGATATTTATCCACCGTTGAATAAAGAACATGGTATACAAAACAGCGAAATTCCAGCATTACAAAACAGCGAAAATCCAGCATTAAACAACTTCAAAGTAAACCAACAAATAAAAAATATAGATTGGGTACAAATAATCGATGCATCAAAAAACACAAACGAACTGTTTAATAATATTTACAATACCTTTAATACTATATACAAAAACTCAACAACCCAAAAACTAAAATGTAAAAAAAGAAATCCACATCCATGGCTCAACGAGCACATACTAAAATGTTGCAGCTTAAAGGACAATTTATACAAAAAATTGATACAAAACAAAAACAACAAAGTAAATGAAATAATATATAAACAATTCAACAACAAATTAAACAAACAAATTATCAAAGCACAAACGATTATTATTACCTGCAATTTATACAAAACCGATCCAATATTCGAAATACGTGGCAAATCATTAATAAAATCACCGGGAAAAAATCGACAAACCTAGATGAATCGATACAAAGACACTTCAAAGATGAATCGTTAAGCAACATAACAAAAAACTTCGCCATCAATTTTAATGAAAACGTCCAAAAAATTATACACTCATGTTCAATTGTCACACTAAACACAAAAGCAGAAAAAAATCATCAGTAACTCAATATATATCGAACAAGCGACCGAAGACGAAATTAACAGCATACTCCGAACATTGAATACAAGGAAAAGCGCAGGAATAGATAATATAAGACCAATGGATTTGAAAAATCACGCTAACCTGTTAACACCAATAATCACCAAGTTAATCAATGGTAGTATATCAGAAGCAACGATTCCAAACATAATGAAACAATCCATCGTAAGGCCAATATATAAGAGCGGTGATAAAACAGATTGCAACAACTATCGACCAATAGCAATATTACCAGTCTTGGAAAAAATAATGGAGGAAATAATAGTAAGGCGATTAACGAGCTTTCTACAGAAATACAACATTATAAACAAGCAGCAGTTCGGGTTTCAAAAGGAGAAAAATATAAATCAACTTCTGGGCTACTTCACCAACCACATCAACGAATCCTTGAGTCAAAACAGCAACTGCTTAGCTTTATTCGTCGACTTCAGCAAGGCTTTCGACACGTTGCCCCATAAAAAATTGGTAGAGACCCTTGCAAGAAGTGGAATCAGAGGACTTACATTACGATGGTTCGAAAACTACCTCACTGGGAGATCTTTTTGTGTCAAAGTAAGCAAAACAAATAGCACAATGATGAACGCTACGTACGGTGTCCCACAAGGTTCCAAATTGGGCCCAATTCTCTTCATCATATACGCAAACGAAATGATATATCAACTAAAAAACAGTACAGCATTTACATACGCCGACGACACAGCCATTATCGTTTGTAACAAGTCACTTAACACGGCAATAGAAACTTTACAAAATGAATTCAACATAATAACCAGATGGTGTCACGACAGCGGCCTAATCATAAACGCATCTAAAACCAAAATTATGCACATCAGGGCAAGAAACAATCCAAAATCAAACATTGATATTATTTATCACAGCACAGAATGTCTACACAACAATCAAATACAATCTCATCAACAAAGCGGTGACACGTGCAGTACAAAAATTGAGCTGGTCCAAACATATAAATACCTCGGAGTCCATTTAGACGACAATTTTAAGTGGAAAGTGCATGTTGAACATCTGCAGAAGAAACTAAGGCAAACAGCTTACGCATTATATCATCTCGGCAACGCAGCGCCACACTATGTCCTGAAACAAGCCTACTTTTCATTAGTTGAATCGCATCTTAGGCATGGAATCACGGCGTGGTGAAATGCAAGATGTTGCAGACTGCTTCAAATTGCCCAAAATCGAATTGTTAAGTTTGTTAACCAAAAAACCCAAACCCAACTATATGAACAACAAATCAATATAAAACAAATCTTCAGAAATCTGGAAATTTTAAACATAAAGGAACTTTACTCAATAACCATAGTAAAAGAATTCATGGATGACAGAAGCATAGCGAAGAAAATAGATCATAGCCGAAATACCAGAAGAAGAGCCGAAGGAAAATACGTTGTTCCGAAATTCAAAAATGACTACGCAAAAAACTCACTCTCTGTCGCACTTCCTATTACATTGAATGAATTGCCAAAAGACATAATCAATGAAAAGAATAAGCATGTTAGAAGCAAATTAATGAAGAAACACTATATAAAAAATTGAAAACATTGAAGTCTACAGCCTGTTAGGCTAAATATATACATAAAACATTATAATAGTTATACCCACATACAAGCTAGCAAAGCTTCGTGGGATGTAGTTTGTAATGATATGTAGAACATTTTGAAAATAAATAAATAAAAAAAACAACAATGGAGGCTTGGAGCGGCAACTCCTATCTGAATGCATTTGTAGAAGTACCCTGCTAATGAATTCTTCGAGTAGCATGAAACGATCAAACATTTCATAGCAGGAGTTCCATCTTGTTTTAACCTCCTGAGTGAGTTTCAAATCTTTAATGCCATTATCACATTGCAATTTTGTCAGTTCTTTTGTTGCAAGTTCGCTTTGTTTGAAAAATCTAACAATCATTTTTACTTTCTTCGAAAGATCTCTTAAAGGGCTAACGTTTGAAGCTTCTGATAAATCAACGGATTGATCAAGATTTTCCTCATCGCTTGGACTGTCCGGAATATCACGTACATCACTGTTTGTGTCTTCGTTTTGGTCTGCGCTTTTTTTATGAATATTAATATCAATAGCTTTTTGACCAATATTATTTAAGATGTGGCCAAAACATGACACATGTTTGTATTCCCCAAATTCCTGCCGTATTGCCCACCTGATGTTAGCACCTCCATCCGAAACAAATGTCGAAATCTTGCTATCCTCAATTCCCCATTCATCACAAATTTTTCTTAGGACAACTCTTAAATTCTCTATGGTTTTACTTCTATTTATAGGATATGCTCCTAACTCGACAGTTTTCCTATTGATATCTATTAAGGATATGATGTGTATTATTTTTAAATATTTAAAATTTAAACGTTTCGAATCATTAATACCTTTTAAATAATGCACTGTTATTCCCAAATACCCTTGCATAGTATATTTGTGTGTCCATAAATCTGTTGTTAGACACACTTATTCCGATTCTTTTATGTCATTTTTTACTTTAAGACAAAGTTCCTCATATTTTATGTGCAAATTTTGCACTAGCGTTTCTGTGGTGGGATGTTTGCAGCTTCTTGCAAAACAATTTAAAACCTTCTTTTTCAGGAGTTTAAAGAGGAAGGTTATCTTTCACAATCATGAAAATTAAGGCGTCAAGAATGCTTTTGTGCTCATGACCATCGACTATGGCAAGGATTAAAATAATTTTTAATTTCATTCATTTAATTATTTAGAAATTATATATTAAAAATAAGGATTTACCTGCAAATGCTTGAACTGATCTAAAGCTTCTGTCAAGCGGCACTGAAAAAACTTCGACTTGTTTGCCATCACTGGTTCCCGTAGTGTTGGTATTCCTCGGGTTAAATTCTATCTTGTGAATGCATTTCAAATGATGTGAAAAGGTTGACGTGCTCCTGTTGTACTTGAATACTTTTTGATATATGGTGCACAACCGGTGCCACACCGGACTTGGAGCCATTAATAAAATGTATGTAGTTAAAGTTGTACGTGAAATTAGTAATTTATTTACAAAAGTACCCACTGCAAATAAAATGCGTTATTATATGTGTAAAAAAGATTATTAAAAACGTTATTATATCAACACAAATTATAAAAAGTAGAAATTATAAAAGCAGAAAGTAGCCAAATCCTTAAAAATAAAGGTACAAATGTTACCCGATTACTGAATTTTTAATAAAAAGGTGAAACACTTTTCAAAAATTTGTTTAGGTTTTGAATTTATAAAGCAAACGTCGATCTGGATGGTCTTTATAGAAAGAGGATCCATAAAATGCACCCTATGTATCGAAATGGGGGCTAAATAAAATGTAGATTTGAAAATTTTCTAGAGGATTGAGCGTCATGATTTGTAAAAGATTGGCTTTTGTAATCTTTTCCTAGGTTGAGATACATATATGTGTGCAAGTTGGGAAATTGCAGTTGTATAAGTTAAATACGTTGGCCTTCAAATTCCTGAGCCCAGTCGATCACGGTTGCTGATTGACAGCTCGGGTATCACCTCTACATGTTCCCTCTGCGGAGACCGGAGAGTGTAGATACCAACGGGCGACGGTTGTTGTTGGCATGCTCATTTTGATACATAGGAGAGACTGTTCTCTCACTGGAATAATTGTAGTTGTATTATTAATAAACGAAGATCCTCTGCGATCAACACGATCCTCTGCGATCCACGTGAACCTCTGCGTTCACTTTTGTTTTATCGTTAGAAGCGAAAGCAGGCCTCTGCGCCAACCCACGATTACAAAAGGTAATCTCTTTGTTGTTAGAAAAGAATTGAATATCACAATAAACAGCAATCATGTTTATATAAAGAATTAATACTGGTTGTTTTTATTTCACTTGTTCTTTTCTCCCTCCACTGCTCATCATATACGGTAACTGAGAAACATACCTATGGATCACCCCTTCCTCACCTCAACAACAGTCATGACTTTGTTTTATAAGGAGACGATACATTCAGTGAACTTTCCCAATTTCATTATTCATTATTTTGTTCATATTTGAAAATTTGTTAAGAAGCAAATTTTAAAGACAAACTTTTGAAGTTGGCCTATGATTACACTACTCAACAAAATTGAAAAAGTTGAATGTTTCAGACGAAGTTGCAGTTGTTTCTAGATGAAATCGGCGAGTTATTTTCAAATCTGGTCCCGGGTTTTCTCCATCAGCTCTTGTTTTTGAGATATAGCTCAAAATCGGTTTTTACGAGTTTTACCCAGACTTTCGTTATTTTCGGATACAAACAAATATTTTTTGGGGTTTTTCGACATTAATATATTAAGGAGATGTTGTACGCTCGATACAAATCGTTTTTGAAATAGTTATGTTGAGTATATATCAAAAAATATAGAAAATATACGACGGACCTTGTAAAAATTGCATATTTTGAGTACTTTAAGCTGTAATTACGTCATCAGGGGAAGTCATAGGATCTTCATATGGTACTCCGGATATGCTTAGGGTGTCTACTATATAATCCAGTATTCAAATGTATAATATAAAGTTCATAGCGCCCATGATTCCGCCATAACCTAAAAACCATCATGAAGACTGCCATTGAAAAGTAAATGGCTTATGTGGTAATGATATCACTGGTAAATGATTTCCCTTTAGCAGTCTTCATGGCGATTTTTAGGTTATGGCCGAATCATGGGCGCTATGAACTTTATATTATATATTTGAATATTGGACTATATAGTAGACACCCTAAGCATATCCTGAATGGCAGTCTTCATGGCGATTTTTAGGTTATGGCCGAATCATGGGCGCTATGAACTTTATATTATATATTTGAATATTGGACTATATAGTAGACACCCTAAGCATATCCGGAGTACCATATGAAGATCCTATGACTTCCCCTGATGACGTAATTACAGCTTAAAATACTCAAAATATGCAATTTTTACAAGGTCCGTCGTATATTTTCTATATTTTTTGATATATACTCAACATAACTATTTCAAAAACGATTTGTATCGAGCGTACAACATCTTCTTAATATATTAGTGTCGAAAAACCCACAAAAAATATTTGTTTGTATCCGAAAATAACGAAAGTCTGGGTTAAACTCGTAAAAACCGATTTTGAGCTATATCTCAAAAACAAGAGCTGATGGAGAAAAACCGGGACCGGATTTGAAAATAACTCGCCGATTTCATCTAGAAACAACCGCAACTTCGGTTGAAACAAAAGTCGTGTTGACCAGTGTTATTTATTAGTTTTTGCTTCGTATAATACACAGTTTTCTAATGGAACTAAACTAAGTGAAGTATTTTTGAGTGAAATATGTAAGATTATATTAAAAAATATAGTACAGCGTATACCAACCATAGTGCAATCCCAGCCTGCCTATCACAAAATGGTGCAAAAGTACATTTCAACCGTTTACGGTTTAAAATTTTTTTGAATAGAAGCTACATTGATTATATACACAAGGATAATATCCTAGACTTTCAAATATTATTTGGTCGAGGAATAAATTCCTTATAGATACCCTTTTGTTGGTCTATCCTTACATAAAGACTAATGTAAACTGGGTTAAACTTGGCTCAAGGATCAAAACACACAAATTTATGGGATACCAATCATTATATATTGTTCGAGATAACATCAATAGCATCAAACGAATCTAATCATTAAAGCTTTTGTTTACAAAATCCATTGAGTTGCCCAATATGTACTCAATTTATGGGAAAAAATTATGTAAGGTCAATCGCCTGGTTTTTGGCTACCTCCAAAGGGCTTTTGTTTTCAAAAAGCCTTCAAATCTCATAAAATATATTGGATTGTTAACTAAAATATTGATAATTTTGATCTTAAACTCAACTAAACATATTTTTATAGTCCTTTTTCTTCCTCACTCCTATTTTTTTTTTTTGAACAAAAACTTTAAAGACGTTTTATAATGTTGGTGTAAACAGTAAATAATTTAAATCTGATTGCTACATTTCTGCTAACGAATTAACAGTTGGGATGTCAACAATGGTAAACAAATATAAAATAAACCAAAATGGATAAGTTTAACCATATTGTTTGAGCATTTGATTTTTTGTACGGACACCCCTATTATTTTAAACGCAACTGTATATATCGTAGTAAACAGCACCAAGTGCTCCAATGAGGTGATGTAGGGGGCTTTATACTTAAGTATTAGTGTATATATAATTTGGAGTCACATACCTTATATAATCTAACACCGGCTTCGTGATATATTTTCCTTTTCGTCTTTTATCTTCCTTATCTTTAACCAAAATGTAAACTTTCCACAAATGAAAAGTAAAAGAAAAAAATTTGTTTCTTTTAAACAAGTAAGAAAAGCGTTAAGTTCGGTCAGGCCGAACTTTTTATACCCTCCACCAAGAACTGTATTGAAGTGAATAGGAACAATTAGTTCAATTTCCTTTATGAAAGTTGTATATCCCCAAACGAATATTAAGTACCAAATATCAGCCATTTCTGAGGAATATTGAGGCTACAGCCTTGAAAACACCGAAAATCGAAAGGTAAGTTTTATGGGGGCTATATAAAGGCGTGGACCTATACCAACGAATTTCATATGGAAACCAAATACCAAATTTCAGCGATTTCGATGTAATAATACACCTTCTACAACCTTCAGAATACCGAAAATCGGGAGATATCTTCCTATGGGGGCTATATCAAAACGTGGACCTAAATAAACATTTTATGATAGAAATGTTTCCTGGCCTCTGGAAACACCAAATACAAAGTTACAATCGATTCTGTGGTCAAATGGGGCTAGTACATTCAAAATATCCTAAAATGACGCGTACTCTATATGGGTGCTATACCTAAGAAAAATATCTTAAAAATTCGTTAAAACAACGACGCGTCACTTCGGATGGGGGCTGTACGAAACCATGGACCTACATAGCCCACTTTTAGATCTTACCAAAATTGCATCCACCTACATCAATCGTTCGGACGCTAGAGTGATTTCCACCGACGGACGGACATGGCTATATCGATGTAGAATTGCACGCTGATCAAGAATATATATAGTTTGTGGGGTCTACAATGATTATTTCGAGTAGTTACAAACGGAATGATAAACTTGGAAGTGGAGGGTATAAAAAGGGTATGCTACGACAGAACAGAGCACCAAGTGCTCCAAAAGGTAGACATGCCATTGAGATGATGTAGGGGGTCTTATACTTAAGTATTAGTGTATATATTATTTGGAGACCACATACCTTATATGATCTAGCACCAGCTAAGCGATAAAGTTTCCTTTTCGTCCTTATCTTTATGCCAAATGCAAACTTTTCACAAATAATGAAATATCTGAAAAGTAAAATGGAATATTTGTTACTATTAAAAAAGGGTAGGTATGCTACAAAATTTATGGGAATCTGAGGGAATTCTAAAAGTTTTTACAATTTCCATTATAAAAGCGTAAGAGTTTTACACGTTTTTATGTAGGGAACACACAAAAATATGAAAAACTTTTTAAGTTTATGAAGAAAATGTTCTGGAACTGGCAATACACTACTTACAGTTTATTTTGTGGCTTATTGAACTGTATTATTTTGCCAACTAGAAAAAAGAACAAAATTGCAGCGCATTACTTTAAACCGTTATGTTTTTCTTCTGTATTGGTATAATATAGTGGTTTTGCTCTTACCAATGCGAAACCAATTGTTTGTTTCAGTTTTGCTTTGTGTTTTTCGTAGTGTTGGTGTACTAAACTATAAACCACAATCTATGTGCAAAATCGCATAATCGATTATCTTGTAATTTCCCTCCAGTCAAAAGTCGACTACGATTTTTAGAATTTTGACTCCAAAAAGTCGACTAATCGAAAGTCGACTTACCTATCCCCAGCTTGTATTCTTTCTGTTAGGAACGAATCTAATTGATTCCATGTCGAAAGAGACGACTTCTCTTTGACACTTTGTTCCCACAGAGCGATTGTCTGTTTAGGAAGGCGTTGTATGCAAATATAAACAAGAATTGGATCCCAATGATCCGTTACAACATCATAAACAGACAATGCGGAAATGCAACTATTGATTCCGCGCTGAAGCGCTTTTAGTCCAGAGATCGATTCTTTTTCTGTTGCAGGAAGGCCGAAAAGAAGATTGATATGATTATGTACGAGGATACGCTTATTATCGTACGCATCCTCCAATGCCTTCCAAGCCAATTCAAAACTACGATGGGTGAGTGGAAATTTCGAAACAATTTCTCGAGCCTCACCGCTGGTTTTTTGAACTAAGTGACATAATTTCTCAATGTCACTCAATCGAGAATTTTTTATTGTTGGCTTTGTATTGTTGGACTGCAAAATAATACTTGTTGTGTATTTATTTCAGCTATAGTCCATATTTTGTTGCTTCAAAATTTGAAGAAACAAAATGTTTAACAGTGGATAATGAAATTGATTACTACGAGCGGAGGCAGAGAATACTATAGTTTCGGAAGCAGCCAAACTTCCTCATCAGTTCTCTTAACCGCTGACTCGGTGTCGATAAACAGGTCAATAAGAGTGACCAGAAAATTAAACAGAACGAGAAATTTTCTGTATCCTCCTAAATCTGTTGACCGCACAATTGAGTCAGAATAATCAAAATCATATACCCACTACTGTTTTTTTATGCTGTCTTTGCATCGCAAAGAAGACAAGCATAAGTAGTGTTGTTTGCAGTAAGCAGAGATCACAACAAAATGTTGTTTTTGCTTTATGCGTAGTCAACAAGTAAGGCCGTGCTGATTGCCTGTTATTGTTGTTGGCTTTGTATTGTTGGACTGCAAAATAATACTTGTTGTGTATTTATTTCAGCTATAGTCTGCAACTATATACTGAGATTGAACTTCAACAATAAACAAAACAAACAAAAAACAGCCGAGGCACGGGCGAATTGGAGCTTTGTTAAAAACAAAAAAACAAAATTCCAATAAACAACCTCACAGGCAACTGTGTTGGTGTTCTTTTCAACTCACAGAATTCGAAGAATTCTTAGTTGATACGTGCTGACATGTTGCAAAATATTTTGATTTTGGTGTTTCTTTGGAAAAGCCGAAAAGTGAGTGTGATTCTCATTCATATGAGAATACTAGACACTTAAAGAGTTCGGTTTTTCGCTAAAAAGGCATCATTTCAAAAACTGAGAAGCCAATTGATAATTCCCTTCGCCGGGATGAAATCATGATATTGGTAGCGATCAGTAAAATTTTGCAACACTGTCAGTTCGTTTTGAAAAACATTACTCTCTGTAATAGAGGGTAATAAATGAAGTTGAGCCAATGGGGGAATACTCCACTCAAACAATCGAAAATGAGATTGAACTTCAACAATAAACAAAACAAACAAAAAACAGCCGAGGCACGGGCGAATTGGAGCTTTGTTAAAAACAAAAAAACAAAATTCCAATAAACAACCTCACAGGCAACTGTGTTGGTGTTCTTTTCAACTCACAGAATTCGAAGAATTCTTAGTTGATACGTGCTGACATGTTGCAAAATATTTTGATTTTGGTGTTTCTTTGGAAAAGCCGAAAAGTGAGTGTGATTCTCATTCATATGAGAATACTAGACACTTAAAGAGTTCGGTTTTTCGCTAAAAAGGCATCATTTCAAAAACTGAGAAGCCAATTGATAATTCCCTTCGCCGGGATGAAATCATGATATTGGTAGCGATCAGTAAAATTTTGCAACACTGTCAGTTCGTTTTGAAAAAACATTACTCTCTGTAAAAGAGGGTAATAAATGAAGTTGAGCCAATGGGGGAATACTCCACTCAAACAATCGAAAATGAGATTGAACTTCAACAATAAACAAAACAAACAAAAAACAGCCGAGGCACGGGCGAATTGGAGCTTTGTTAAAAACAAAAAAACAAAATTCCAATAAACAACCTCACAGGCAACTGTGTTGGTGTTCTTTTCAACTCACAGAATTCGAAGAATTCTTAGTTGATACGTGCTGACATGTTGCAAAATATTTTGATTTTGGTGTTTCTTTGGAAAAGCCGAAAAGTGAGTGTGATTCTCATTCATATGAGAATACTAGACACTTAAAGAGTTCGGTTTTTCGCTAAAAAGGCATCATTTCAAAAACTGAGAAGCCAATTGATAATTCCCTTCGCCGGGATGAAATCATGATATTGGTAGCGATCAGTAAAATTTTGCAACACTGTCAGTTCGTTTTGAAAAACATTACTCTCTGTAATAGAGGGTAATAAATGAAGTTGAGCCAATGGGGGAATACTCCACTCAAACAATCGAAAATGAGATTGAACTTCAACAATAAACAAAACAAACAAAAAACAGCCGAGGCACGGGCGAATTGGAGCTTTGTTAAAAACAAAATTCCAATAAACAACCTCACAGGCAACTGTGTTGGTGTTCTTTTCAACTCACAGAATTCGAAGAATTCTTAGTTGATACGTGCTGACATGTTGCAAAATATTTTGATTTTGGTGTTTCTTTGGAAAAGCCGAAAAGTGAGTGTGATTCTCATTCATATGAGAATACTAGACACTTAAAGAGTTCGGTTTTTCGCTAAAAAGGCATCATTTCAAAAACTGAGAAGCCAATTGATAATTCCCTTCGCCGGGATGAAATCATGATATTGGTAGCGATCAGTAAAATTTTGCAACACTGTCAGTTCGTTTTGAAAAAACATTACTCTCTGTAAAAGAGGGTAATAAATGAAGTTGAGCCAATGGGGGAATACTCCACTCAAACAATCGAAAATGAGATTGAACTTCAACAATAAACAAAACAAACAAAAAACAGCCGAGGCACGGGCGAATTGGAGCTTTGTTAAAAACAAAAAAACAAAATTCCAATAAACAACCTCACAGGCAACTGTGTTGGTGTTCTTTTCAACTCACAGAATTCGAAGAATTCTTAGTTGATACGTGCTGACATGTTGCAAAATATTTTGATTTTGGTGTTTCTTTGGAAAAGCCGAAAAGTGAGTGTGATTCTCATTCATATGAGAATACTAGACACTTAAAGAGTTCGGTTTTTCGCTAAAAAGGCATCATTTCAAAAACTGAGAAGCCAATTGATAATTCCCTTCGCCGGGATGAAATCATGATATTGGTAGCGATCAGTAAAATTTTGCAACACTGTCAGTTCGTTTTGAAAAACATTACTCTCTGTAATAGAGGGTAATAAATGAAGTTGAGCCAATGGGGGAATACTCCACTCAAACAATCGAAAATGAGATTGAACTTCAACAATAAACAAAACAAACAAAAAACAGCCGAGGCACGGGCGAATTGGAGCTTTGTTAAAAACAAAATTCCAATAAACAACCTCACAGGCAACTGTGTTGGTGTTCTTTTCAACTCACAGAATTCGAAGAATTCTTAGTTGATACGTGCTGACATGTTGCAAAATATTTTGATTTTGGTGTTTCTTTGGAAAAGCCGAAAAGTGAGTGTGATTCTCATTCATATGAGAATACTAGACACTTAAAGAGTTCGGTTTTTCGCTAAAAAGGCATCATTTCAAAAACTGAGAAGCCAATTGATAATTCCCTTCGCCGGGATGAAATCATGATATTGGTAGCGATCAGTAAAATTTTGCAACACTGTCAGTTCGTTTTGAAAAACATTACTCTCTGTAATAGAGGGTAATAAATGAAGTTGAGCCAATGGGGGAATACTCCACTCAAACAATCGAAAATTATGTATTTTTAATGCATTAAACTAAAATCATCTCATCAATATTAAAGCTAAAGCAGTTAGAGCATTTTTCCAAAGAAGTTTCTAATTATAGTTATATTCCAGAACCTGGGGTCGTAAATGGTACTCTAGTACTTTTTCCCATTTTTGATAAAAAACGAACCCTTTTTCTAAGAACTAAAAAAATTGCGCTTTTATCTAAACAAAAATTGCGATGACTAACTCTAGCTCCTTTGTTTTTCTGCTAGACAATTTTGGCCGAGTAAAAACTATCGCCATATTTGGACACGTTGGTTTTGACATTTCTGATTGAGTTTTTGAAATTTTTCCATTACCTACATTTTTATAGGAAGCAACTTATGTTGTAATAGGAATGCTGGGCTATTTGACGGGTTTTCACCTTGTGAAAACTGATTTAAGTCTTATTAGTCCAGATTTATTGCTGCGGCGGAATATCTGGAGAGTCTCAATAACATAATAGTCTGCAAAAAAGGAGGTTGAACGGCAAAAAAGTTTATTTAGAACGGTTTTTGAGATTTTCCAAATTTTATCGACGATTTTCGTCAAAAAAAAAATCACTTGCATATTTTGCATATTTGCATGTTTTTGATATGACCCCAAATATCGAAAAAATTAGTAGTGATGTTGTTGTAATTATTTCTCCAAAAGGATTCTGCCTTAGAAAACAGAACCAAACGAGAAAAGTAGAAAGCAACAAATTCAAAGGAACAGCACTGCTAGAAATGATCTCTGAAAAGATCAACGACAAATGAAAATTTGTTGTTGTGTTTACTATTAAAGTGTTTTATTTTCGAAAATAGAACCGAAATAATAAAGTGACAACAACAAATTGAAATAAGCAGCACTGTTGGCGAGGATCACTACAATTACTGCTACGACTAAGTGGACTGTATGAAATGTATGAAATGCGAGACAATAATATGGATACACTAGCGAAATTGTAATTAACGATGCGACCCATGCGCGATGTAGCGAACCATTTTAAACCGAAAAAATTTATTTTTTCGTGCGACTTGGAATTCAAAAACAACAACACTCGCGGGTTTGATCAATTTTTGCACAGAAACTGAGTTACGTACCTGTGTTTGGTTGATGGTAATGAGAGATGATGTTGTGATGGCGATAGCAAATTGTTGTAAGGACAACAACAACGAATTTAAGTATCCAAGATTCTTCTCTCCTTAAACAAATGTAATTTGTTTAGCGGGCAACAACAACTGGCTGCGACTGGAACAGATCCGGCTCGATTGGATCAAAATGTTGGCGTGATACCACTGACCGTCGATAGCTCAGGGATGAAAAGAGAATAAATAAAAGACAAAACACGAGTGTATCAGTTTCAAATATTTTCGATTTATTGATGGTAAAAGTGAGTTTCTTGGTACAAGAAACAGTTACCTTTTCTATGTGACGCTACGAAACGAAAGCAATAGGAGTGTGACTGCTTCGAAAGTTCAAATAAAAGACAAAACACGAGTGTATCAGTTTCAAATATTTTCGATTTATTGATGGTAAAAGTGAGTTTCTTGGTACAAGAAATTGTTACCTTTTCTATGTGACGCTACAAAACGAAAGCAATAGGAGTGTGACTGCTTCGAAAGTTCACGAGTGTATCAGTTTCAAATATTTTCGATTTATTGATGGTAAAAGTGAGTTTCTTGGTACAAGAAACAGTTACCTTTTCTATGTGACGCTACGAAACGAAAGCAATAGGACGCTAGGAAACGAAAGCAAAGTGTGTTGCCAAGAGGGCGAAATAGCGATCAAAGGCCATGACATCAACTACGACTGCAGCATTGGAAAGCGCCCCTCTGCATCCGAACTAGGCGAATACGGCTCCTGGAAGAAGTGCAGAGAATATATCCCCACAGGGCTCGTGAGAGCGGCCAATTAGCGTGGGTAATTGGAATGCTGCAGAAGGGGAAACGAAGTATCGAACGTATACATTGGCGTAACCAATGTATCGAACTTATACACATACTATAATACATATATGCCGGAGTGTTATCATCTGTTTTGTTCGAAAATTTCTTATACAACAGTAGTGGATTCTCTAACTTATTTTTTCAGTTACTGACAAAAATTAAGAACGAAAAGTTTAAATAAAAGTCGCTAGAACTGTAGTGTCATCTGACTTCGACTAACATAGTTTACTTTCCTGTGGTGTAAGTCCCAACCCTGTTCGCAATTTTCGGCACACAATAAAAATAAAAAAGGTAAATCCAAAACACAACAAAACAACTACTACAAGATCCTTCACCTGGAATCCTATACCTGATAGCTTCTGATTTGTCCACCTAACCTAGTTCACAACTTCTTCCTCTTGTCCCATGTGACCCTTCAAACCGCCCAAATCCCACCACTTACCTCGTCTTCAATCCTCCATGATCAATAAGTCTAGTAGTTATCCATTTTCATATCTATACCCAGCAAAATATTCGATGCCAAAGATGCCATTCAATCATGGGTGAAAGTGATCTGGCATATCATCTTTTTAGCATCTTCGTCGATGAATTTTATATGAGCGTGGACCCCAAAAGATGCTATTAATTTTTGGATCCAGAGCATGTCATTTATACAAATGCTTTGACATGTCATTTTCACCAATGCTTTGGCATGTCATTTCCACCAATGCTTTGCAATGACATTATCATTACGACGAGAGTTTTAACAACGTTGGTTGTGATTTCGAGTCTCAGACAACTTCAAACCTATTGTAAATAATTAATCTTATATATTTAGAAAATGTGTATAAATAAAAACACAAAATTCATTTCTATGGGATCGATGGAATGGATTCGGATCTTTCTCGACTTCCTTTGCCTGGGTTCAAATGCTGATGAAAACATCCGATCTTTCACGACTTCCTTTCCATTGGTTCAAATGCTAATGAAAAGATCGGATCTTTCACAACTTCGTTTCAACCAATGCAAAAGATGCCATGAAATCACGTCATCGCATGGAACCCCTTTGCTGGGTAATTATAATCAAATCATATTTATTATTAATTAATTATTGTAACACTTACACAATTACATAAAAATACCCCCTATACCAGTTCCTGATATTTTTCGAATGTTAGACACAAATTTCGAAAACGAGATCACTGTTTATACCCTCAGCCTTTAGGCTGGGTGTATACACTTTGATACAACGAAAAATGTGCCTCATCGAAATAACGGGTTTAGACCCCAAGTATGTTTGGACGAAATTCGTTTCAGACAATTTAGAGTGGATTTAGCTATGCCCATCCGTCTGTCTGTCTGGCTGGCTGGTGCGCACAATAACTCTCGAACGGATCAACCGGTTCGAAACAAATTTTGGGTATAGTAATATTTTGTCCAAACTTAGTCGGTCACCATGTCGGTCCACTACTTCGGGTACCTCCCCCACAAAAGTTCAAAATTTTTCTGTAAAATGGCGTGAACGATAACTCGCCTTCCAGGTATAGATCGGGTTCCCAATCAAAATTCGGGTAAAGTGAAGATTAAGAGTTCCTCTACGATCGTTTTGAAATTTTTTTTCAGTAAGTTGTCCTCGCGGCTTCTTTTGCGGCGGTAGAAATTTTTTTCTTGTGCAAGTCCATACTTCCTGAGATATTGAACTAAAAGTTCCAAGAAACCCTGAAGGCACCAACCAAAATAGGAAATCCGCAAGACAATTCTCGCAGGGAGTTTCTGATTGGTGCAGACTTTGCACATCGTATTATTTCATCCAGTCATGTATCAGGCTGGAATATGGATTGTATCGGTCCACTACTTCGGGTACCTCCCACACAAAATTGGGATAAAGTGAAGTTTAAGAGCTCCTCTCGCATCGTTTTGATTCTTTTTCAGTAGGTTGTTCGATTTTCTGTTAGTCGATTATTTGAGAGTGTCCTAAAGCTGGGTACACATTGTCAGTTTTGAATGACAGCTTTGTTGTTGCTTGCTAGTGTGGCCGTTCATTTTCGTCATTCATCATACAACCGCAAAATGTTTTGTGGTTGCTGGACGGTTGGACTGTAATCGATAATTGAGATATATCGACATTCAAAACTGACAATGTGTACTGCTCTTAAGGCAAAAGAAAAAAGGAAACCAACGCGCAATGTCAAAGCAAAATAAAAAGAAATAATATAAATATAAATAATATAAAAATTAAACCAGTGAAATAAAAAATAGTGACATTTCTTTTGTTTGTTGTTATTTTTTTAAGCAGCCATGTTTGTTTTTTTGACATTGCTGCCAGATCTACTATTTTTCCGTTCTTTACTTTTGTGCAAAACTTGTTACCTGAGAGCAGTTTTAACAGTTCTCTCTTTTGCTACTTTTACTATTAAAAAAGTTTTGTTCCTTTGCTTTTTAATAGTAAAAGTAGCAAAAAAGAGAACTGTTAAAATTATATGTTAGTAAATCAGGGTTGTATTTAAAAACAGGGTTGTATTTCAAACGCCTAGTAAGCGGCTTCTACACGGCATGTTTTTTTTAAATGTTATGCCATGGCACAATTAAGCCGTTTCTACACGGTCTGCTTTTACATATTTATGCATAGCATCTGTCACTTTTTTCGCCCATATGTAATTCCTTCTGCACGGCACAATTTTATTTTTTATTCGTTTTCTGTTGTTTTCGTTATTTATATTGCGTACAAACAAAACAGCTGTTTTCCTTTTGTTGTACAAACGAGAATAGAGCGCGTTATTCATAAAATGTACGTGTGTATTGCCATATCACTTTGATTCATTGAAATTTCTCTATGTTTCACACCATGTTTCCAAAATTATGATCTGTAAAAAGTGGCAGTCGCCATGTAAAATACAGTCCGTGTAGAAACAGCCTTACCAAGGTAGTGGTATCACACCAGCTGTTCGAATATTAAATGTCAAATGCCTTTATACAAAAAATTTTTTTCTTGTAATTTCCCTAACAACATAAAGAACATTTTGACATAACATATTCAAAATTTTACGATACCACTACCTGGGTAATTGAGTCATGTTCCATATTTATATTAGGCAATTTTCCTTGCGGAAATTGTCAGTTTGATTCGGGGAGTTTGATTTGAAGTGTTACTGCAATTTGCAGTATCATTTTGCATTTCATCCTCAAAAGGAAATTTTCACCATCCGATTTTTGATCTTCATATTTACGCGCAGTGCTATTTTCCATAAAAACGGTTCATGAAAACTGGTTTTTTGTACAAGAACCGGAACAAGCAAAATTTTAACCATTGAATTAATTTCATGTGATAGCTAACTCTTGGTCTGTTCCTTTACTTTAAAAATGGTAAAACCGGCAAAAGTGGTAAAAGTTTTAACTGTTCCATATGAATTGTTTGTATGCTGTCTGAAGTAAATGAACGCTTTTCGAGTAAAAAGCGGTAAAACTTGAAGATTCTTGCTCGTAAAGGAACAGAGCTTCTATGAGCATTCTAATGATATAGATATAAGGTAAATCGGTTATTAAAAACCGGTTCAAACCCGGGTTTGTTTTCAAAATATTCGGTTCAAAAATGTAGATAACCGGATCATTCCTCCAACAAAATTTGTTATTAATGTGTTCAGCATAACGATATCTATATAATATAATAATTGTTCCACAAACATCCCATAAGAGACAAGGGAGACTTCTCTCATATGAGTGCACCCCGATTCATATTAGCTCAATGATATGGGACCTACAGTTTAGCGCCGAGTCCGAACGGCGTGTCTAAGACACCACTTTTGTAGAGAAGTTTTACATGGCTGAAATACTCAGAAAATGTCGCCAACATTACTCAGGGGTATTTTGCCACCGTTGAAAAGTGTTTTGATGTTGCATGGCCGGGGAATCGAACCCACGACCTTATGTGTGCAAGGCGGTACGCATACCATTGCACCACGGTGGCACAACGATATCTATTAGTGCTAAATATTTTATACATAAAGTTTATTTCAAAAGAGGGACCGGGTAAAAGTCAAAAAGGACAATGAAAACGTGGAAATATCGATTAGTTGTTTTTGAGTACCGTACCTAAAATCTTCTGATCCACATTTTTGTTGAATATTCGGATGTTAAAAAATCTCATCTTATGGTACTTTTACTACGGCTCAATAAAATAAGGACGAAAAGGACATGCAAGAAATTAAGTTACAAGGACGAAATATTCTACAAAAAGAATCTCCATTCTATTCGACTGAAGACCTGTCATCTCAAAACCAAGCTAGAATAATGCCAAACAGAGATATAAAGCTCTTTTCTTAAGCATACTAGGGGGACAAACAAAAAATTCATTACGCCATAACTCAAAACTTAACCTATGGCTAAAATTTCCTTTTGGGTTTAAACTTTAAAGTACAGTACACATTGTCAGTTTTGAATGACGATTATTTGCAATTATCGATAACTGTCCAACCGTCCAGCAACCACAAAACATTTTGCAATTGCATGATGAATGACAAAAATGAACGGCCACACTAGCAAGCAACAACAAAGCTGTCATTCAAAACTGACTGTGTGTAACCAGCTTTAAATATACTAACCAAGGGCTTTTATCTCCAAAAGGAATTTTCCACCGGACAAAAACCTTGTTGCACAGTGTAATAAGTAGACATCGGATTTTTGCATGTTTTTTATTTCTTATCCGACTGGACTCAAATTTTGGATCTTGGCGTTTTAAGGGTCAATTTTTCGATATTTGGGGTCGTATCAAAAGTATTCAAAAAATATGCAAAACAGGCAAAAAATACGCAAAGGATATGCAAAATATGCAAACAGTTTTTGGCCGAAAATCGGCATAACAGCCGTAAAATTGTCAATTAAATTTGGAAAAATCGTCAAAGTTTTCTAAATTAAGATTGTTGGCCATTTAACCTCGATTTTTTAGCAGATTATTGTTATTGAGACCTCTTACGACGATGTAGGGTATAAGAATATGGTATTGTATTTTTTATCCGACTGGATTCAAATTTTGGATCTTGGCGTTTTAAGGGTCAATTTTTCGATATTTGGGGTCATATCAAAAGTATTCAAAAAATATGCAAAAATATGCCAAAAAATATGTAAAACAGGCAAAAAATATGCAAAGGATATGCAAAATATGCAAACAGTTTTTGGCCGAAAATCGGCATAACAGCCGTAAAATTGTCAATTAAATTTGGAAAAATCGTTAAAGTTTTCTAAATTAAGATTGTAGGCCATTTAACCTCGATTTTTTAGCAGATTATTTTGTTATTGAGACCTCTTACGACGATGTAGGGTATAAGAATATGGTATTGTAACACCATTTTTTTATTATTAAACTATGCAAAAATATAAAATTAGATAAAATATAAACATTTTATGTAAAATTCAATATTTTCTTTGCCTTAATTTGTAGCATTAGGCTGGTTTTAACTCAAAGGGAAGAAATCGTGTCGGATTTTTTTAGGCGGGGCGTGTCAGCTAAACTGTTTAGTGAGATTAGATTTTAAATAGATTTTAGGATTAAGATTGTCAATTGAGCACAATTGGAATAAGTTAACACGTGCTACTGGGGCCTCGAAGTCATGAAAATCTCGATTTTTGGCTATTTGGCGACATCGGTTCGTATTATGCATTAAATTACGTAAAGGCCATTCTGTTCATTTTTGTTCAAAAACAAAATAAGTAGGTATTACTGAATTCGAGATAGAAAGCCATTGTCCCAAAAAACGTGACTACGTACGCCTTAGGGCGAAAATGGAGCCTATCTGGGTACAGCCGACTACTTGGAGAACGCATTGTTTTAGTTGTTCGTCCTTTGTAATTAAATGGTTGTAAGCTATGGTGAGCTCGACTCGGAGTTAATGTTTAATCTCTTGAGCAACAAGAAGTCCCACTTTTTATTACGCCAGTTAGACTTTTTTAGGAATTTCGACAGTTGTTCTTTTGTAAGTTTGGGTCCAATGTTTCTGGAGAAATTTCCATCTTCGCTTTGTTAAAATTTGTGTCGCCATTTGGATCTTTACGGTGTTTTGCACTGTCGGATCAACCAATGCCAAGCCAACAAGTTCAGGACTAAGATACCACAGGTGATTTATCATTTTGTCATTTCCTGAGGTCTACGTGTTGTTTTGATGCCAAATGCTTCGTAGAATCTGAACAACCATCTGTCCCGAAAATAATCAAGCGCGGCTTCGACACGAACCCTTAACCATGAAATTGTTATTGCTGCTGGACCCCTGTAAAGTGTCCTATAGGAACGTTAGTTATATCATTTTGGCTACAGTAGAAGCTCTCGGAGAGGATCCCAACAAATATAAGATCTCTAGAAGCTTTATTCGTTTATTTCGGAGAATAAACAGTGAAAAATACTCGCAACAACTTCAAGGAAGGCTTAAGATACCCCAAAACAAGGCTATTTGCGTGCACTGACATGGATAACTATTACCAGGTATTCTCAAAACAGAGCAGAAAGAACGGGTTGCTGTTCTGGTATCATCTGGTATGGGGGTAAAGAACAACTCTTATGCGTTCCTGAAACTGACAGTAGCTCAGGGTATCTGGTGACCTAGCAGTTTACGAATACCTAGAATAATGGGGTCTCACCAGATTGACCAGATGTTAGGTCGGGTGCTTCTGTACCTGCGTACAGACTTATTAGAAGTATTGTTGAAAGCGATTTTTGACTGCAAGTTTGGCAGCACATCCGGACATCAACCAAACATATTCACGCGATTTCTATAAGAATAGTCTGCGATTGACAAAACCAAGTTCGATATAGGCGAGAATGTTTTAAAACTACTTCCCAGCTGACTTCCCAAGAACAAGAGGCCGTAGAAGCACTTTGTGTGTTCATCTTTCGAGACTAGTTTAACGCCTCAGTAACAACTGAGTGTTATAAAAGAGAGTGTGGGCTATTGACTTTACAAAACTATAATGAACAAGATAATGTTTATATAGACATAATATAGGATAGATTGGGTAAACATAATCAATAGATTGAAAAGGATTAGAGACAATAAATTGAGTTTAACGAAATTCAGAAATATTTTTTAGGAAGATTTATGGAAATACGAAACAAATATCAAATAAAGGAAATAACAAAATGATAAATCATCTGTGGTATCTTAGTCCCGTAAATGGCCAAATGCAGAATAAGATGAAAAAAAAAAAACAAACTAACAAAAGAACAACTGCCGAAATTCCCGAAAGTCTACCAAACGTAAATACAAGGGATACTTACTTGTTGTTCAAAAGATTAAGCATTAACTTCGAATTTCTTAAAAAAGATCCTGCAACTTGGTCAAAGAGCATCTATTACCAGGAGTTCATCACCAAGTAGTCATTTTTACCCAGATGGCTTCAAAACCGCATTATGTCAGTCCCTTAAATAAATTTAAATATGAACAAAATGTGAAAGACATTTGTTTTCATTCCCAAAAATTTATATTATGGGAAAATAAAAAATAATTAAAAAGTAAATAAAAAATTTTTTAAATACTTTTTAATGATCGATTCTCTCAAATAAAACGCTTGCCGTTTAATTTTGTCAGAATTTTTAATCCAAATGCAAGCGTTTTATTTGAGAGATTCCATCAATTTTTTTCTAGTTTTAAGTGCATTTATAAATAAAACACTGTAACTTACTTTTTTTAATTATTTGTTATTTTTAACTTTTCAGCAATTAATTTTTTGACCACTGAGAACCTCATAACAAAATTATAGCTTTAAAATACCTTGACCTATGTCCAACATTTTTGGTGAGAAAGTTTCTGTACCATAGGGAACCCCAAATGCCAATTTATAGCCAATTCGGCCTAAAAATTAAAATAGAATCGTTAAAATACTTTAAATCGGGTGGTAACGCTATATGGGGACTCTAAGAAAAATGGACCCATATTGGTTTTGGTTTCATATTCATGTATTGTCATCCAAGTCTGCAAAGTGAGCAAAGTTTTAGTTACTACCCAACATACATACCAAATAAAAATAAAAAGTAATAGGACTTGAGAATAAGTCCATATTTACATTAGGCAATTTTCCTTGCGGCAATTGTCAGTTGGAAGCAGAGAGAGGTGAGGCATGTGGTAACCCTTTGCCTCTCAACACCCTCTCTAACCGACAAACTGACAAGTGCCGCAAGGAGAATTGCCTAATGTAAATATGGACTAATATTATAAAAATAAAAAATTCACAATTTTTAACAATGCTTGGAAAACTATTACGTGCACAAACTTTTCTTAAGTCTGCCTGAAAATTATTTGTGTACACATTTTTGTTGATTGACATTTGTTGATAAATTAGTTTTCGTAGGAACACATTTTTTGTATTTTACATCGATCGATAATTATATCCGTGTTGTGCTATATTTTAGCCGATGCCAAAAAAATGTAAAAAAGTGTTAAAAGACAAAAAAAAAAACCTTCTTTTGAATCATAAAAAAAAAAAACAAAAATTACGAATCTGAAGAAGTTTTCAGGATTGTGTTGTGATAAAACTAGAAGTGAAAGTGACTAAACTACGAATAATTATATAATTGACATTCATACACATGTTCCCATAATCCACTCCTACGGAATATTTCCCTCATATCAATGATTGCACGCCGCTTTATGATATGGGACCTACTTGTTATCGCCGAATCCGAACGGCGTGATTTATGACACCAGCTGTATAAAAATTTTTCACGGTTGATCAGGAAATGTCGTTTACATTACGCTGAGGGATATTTTGCCACCGTTGCACGGTGGTCGAAAGCACTGATCAAGCGGCGCAAAATTAATAACTTACAAACGAATTGAGATACGTCACTGAAATTTGGCACAAACTCAGCTTGTACATGTGGGTAATAATGGGCCAAATATGAACAATATCGGCTGATGTTTTGGTAAAGCCCCCATATAACGGTACCTTAAGATTTTCGGTATTTTGAGGATTTAAGCCACAATTTCGTAGCAAATTACCTGTAATTTGGTACTTAGGGTTCTTAGTGGTCACAAAATATTTTCACCAAAAATTATGGACATAGGTGTACGTTCTGATATAGCCCCTATATAACCGTACCCCCCAATTTAAGGTGTTTTGAATATCATGACCACATTTTTAAACCAACTTGGCTGTAATTTTGCATTCCGTGTTCTCACTGCGTATAAAATCTTCTTACAAAACATTTTCAACCCAGATTTATGTTTCGATGTAGCCCCTTTTATGGTACCCCGATTCGTTGAATCTTTACATGTTATCCCATATTTAATAACATATTTAGCTATAATATAGTATTAAAGTGTCTCCGGGAGTAGAACTCCTCCTTGCAAATATTTCTCAAGATATGTTCCTATTTTGATTTAGCTCCCATACAAATGCACAGCTAAATTTGTATGAATTTCATGCAAAAACCCCTTATTTTAAATGTGCAGTCATCAAAAGATTTGCAAATATTTGCAGCCCTAATGTAGTTATTCCATATCCAGAGAGTCCAATTTCATTCCCCAAAAAATAACCGAACCTAAGTTCGGCCAAGTTCACAAGATGCACTCTATGGAACAAGCGCCTAAAACCCATAAAAACACTAAAAAATTGAATTTTTTGAAAATTTATTGCTATATAACTAAGTACCTCCAGACCCCAAACTAATTTTTATAATTTAAATCACACCCTCTGCTTTTAATTAAAAATAAATCTTGTCCAGTTTCATTACGAATTTATTTAACATTTAAACAAATATGAAGTTAATTTTTTGCAACAATTTTTTAAAATCTGATGCAACAAAAGCTCTTGTATTTGATAGTGAATAACTGAGTGAATATTTACAACAACAAAAATGAAAAAAAAACAAAATCTTTGTCTGCCAAGTGTCTGTAATCGATACAATGGAAAATATTTCGCAATTTTATAGTTCGAGTTTTTGACTTTCGCGCCGCTAGATCACTGGTTTCGACCAGTGTGCGTTGGAAAGTATGACGTTTTTGAGATTCGAAACTGTGCATACAGAGTTAAAGGCACACTTGCTTACTATTGCACTACTGTGGCACCCATTACATATAAGAAGAAATCATTATTCAAGATGAAGTGGCTAAGAGGAGTGTTGGTGGAAGAGCTCTATTGAAAAGGGACGGAAAAAAAGTGTTCGAAATTTAAGCACAACAACCGCTATACAAAGTAAGTTCAATTTACAAAATTAATTGAACAAATGATCACTAAATTTCTACTTTTCATAGATGCTGCATCTCAAACGACACATTCATTAAAGGCGGTTCGCTAAAATTCGTAGAAAGATCCGTAACAATTATAAAACCAAAAAACGTAACTGTACATATTGCCATAGATTGAAAATTTATTTATTTATTTATTTATTTACAATTATATTTATAAGTAAATTATAAATATAATAATGAAGGTAAGCTCTGGCTACTAAGGCCTTAAGCTAAATAAAGTATGAATACAATATTATGCTACAATTTAACAACTTATTTTTAGGAACATGTGTAAGTGTACAAGTTTTCAAGTTGAATTAATATTCAAGTTTGTATGGAATTGTAAATATTACATTTTAACAGTCTTATTATAACATGTTTATAAACAAATAAAATTTCAAGTTTAATCTATAACAAAATATTTCATATGGAATTGTAAAGGTTACATGATTTTAACAGTCTTATTATATCTTGTTTTTGAGTAGTATTTTCTGGATTTCGTATAATATCCAGAATATTATTGTTGGGGAAAAACGAGTTTGTAAATCTTTTTATATATTGGCAGTTAAATATATAGTGATTCATGTCAAAAATGTTAGATTTACAAAACTGACATTCCTTTTTTATGTCTTTATTTATGACATGGTCGTGCGTTGCACGGCAATGCCCTAGTCTTAAACGAATAATTTTTATCTGATCGTTTCTTGGAAGGCTGTTATCTTTTTGAAGATAGTTTTTTATATTAATTTTGTTGTTATTTATTAATTTATACCACTCAGATGTATTGTTCCACATGCAAACTTTATCATAGGAAAATTCTTTGAGGATAAATTTTTTAATATCATTCCAAAATATATTTTCTGTACATGTAAGAGGATAATTGAAAGCTTCTTTTGCGACTAAATCTGCGAACTCATTTCCCTTTATGTTAGAGTGGCCTGGAACCCATAGTAATATGTGTTTTTTATTGTTAAGGTTCTCTCTAATCAAGGATGCGTAAATGTTATTATTATTAAGATTGCTAATGCAGTCTAAGGCTGATAATGAATCAGTTGTAATTACGAATTTCCCTCTTAAGTTTTTGGTCAATTTTATAGCTTCATAAATTGCTATTATTTCAGCTGAAAAAATTGATGAGTATTCTGGTAAAAGAGATGATTTAAGGATCCCAACGTCGATTACAACACTATAGCTTATACCATTGTTGGATTTTGACCCATCGGTATAAACAAAATTGAAATTATTGTACTTTTCTTGGATATTTCGAAATTCCTGTACATAAATTTCTGCAGTTGTATTTTCCTTGTGATATTTACGAAGAGAAGTATCTATTGGAAATGAGTTTGATATCCAAAAAGGGGTTTTTGTTAGTGGCACACAACGACTTTGAGGGATGCTAAACTTATCACAGTAATTTTTTATGCGTTTTAAAGCAGAATCGAATTTGAGAAACTTTTTTGTTTTAATTGATTGTTTTAGTAATTCGACAACTGGAGAATCATCATTTACCAATAATGTTTTCGAGAGTTTTGCTGTAGATATTTCCCTATAGTTTTCTATTGTCTTGAGGTTGGCTTCAAATAACATGTTATTTATTCTTGTTGTGCGATGGGCACCTAAAGCAATTCGAACAGCGGAGTTATAAATTGTTTTAATTCTGTTTAAATTGGAGTTTGCAGTATATCCATATAAAAAAAATTCCGTAGTTTATTTTTGAGATAATTAGGGAAGAAATTATTGAAATTAGAGTAACTGTGTTACATTGAAACTTGTTATTGGATAAACATTTATTTACGTTAAATTTACTTTGAAGAGAGATTAACAATTCGTCGATGTGCGAAATCCAATTGTATTTATTGTTTATTGTTATACCAAGAATTTTTAATTGATTTACAGAAGGTATTGTACCATTACTACAAATGAGGCCGGGGGAACAATTGCGTTTTCGGCAGATATGTAAGTGTTTGCACTTTCCCAAAGAAAGTTGAGCACCAGAAAATTTACACCATCTATCGATTTCAGGCAAAATATTGCCCAGATTGACAGATGTGTGTTTCTTGTTACTTAGGGTTTTTAATATTACGAAATCATCGGCATATGAAACGAACTTGATTTCTTTATGGGACTGTAGTATTTGAGTGAGTTTATTGTAAGAAATTAAGAATAAAACCACTGAAAGTGGGGAACCTTGGGGTATACCATTGTAAAGATTTCTGGTTTCTGAGAGATGAGAGTTGACTTTGACTTTTATTTTCCTGTTCATCATGTAGTTTCTTATATAGTTGAGTATCTTGGGACCCATGCCCCATTCTTGAAGTTGACAAAGTATGGCATGTAATCCGATTTTTTCGAAAGCTTTTGAAAAATCGAGAGATATGATAGAAATATGTTTGTTGGTTTTCAGAGAGCTGTTTACATGGTAATCCATGAAAATAAGGGGGTCAGCTATAGACTTGCCCTGTTTGAAACCAAATTGAAAGGGTGTAATGAGTTTGTTAGTGGTAATAAACCACCACAATCTTTTCGCAATAATTTTGTCCAAAATTTTCGAGCAACAAACATTTAATGATATGGGCCTATAAGAGTTCAAGGATGTCTTATCGGAATTAGGTTTAGGAATAGGGATAATTAGGCTATTCTTGTAAATCTGCGGAATGAATGTATTAAATATGTTGTTATAAAGTGACACCAAACGCATTTTACAATTCGGCCCTAGATTCCGGATCATATCATAGTTTATCCTGTCAATACCTGGTGTTTTTCCTTTAAGTTGATTGAGAGCGACATTGAATTCTAAAGATGTTATGCGTTGTTCTATGGGATTAGCGTATTTGGTTGCAGCTAAGGATGTAGAACCAAATGCAAAGATTTTCTTAGAGGATTGGAATTCATCTGGAAAATGAATGTCTTGTGACGAATCAGACCAAGAATGGCAAAAAGCATTTGCAATATCTGACGGATTCGCGATTTTGTTACCATTAGCATCAGATATGCAATGTATAGTTGTTTTGAGCTTCATTCCACAAAATCTGCGAATGTTGCTCCAGATTTTTCCTGTTGGACTCTGATTGTTTATCTGGGATGTAAATTTGTCGACTGAAAGCTTTTTTGAAAGCTTTAGTTCTCTTCTATAGAGAGCATTAATTTTGCGGTATTTTACAAGATTATCATTAGTGATGTTCCTTCTAAAGATATTTAGAAGATGATTCCGTTGTCGTTTAAGGTCATCGAGTTTATTATTCCACCAAGGAATATAGCCTTTATTGGAAGTAATGTTGTGTTGTGGAATATATTCATTTGCAGATTGAAGAATAATTTTCTGTATGTTTGCGGTTTCTTTGTTTATATTATTACTGTGTGGTTTTATTGAACTTATTTGATCAGAAATTAATTTGAAATTATCCCAGTCTGCTTTATTTGTGTTGAATAATGGTTTAGTACTACACTCTCTATTATAATTGTTTCCTGAAAAAAGAGTAGTAATGATTGGAAAATGGTCGCTCCCATATACAGTATGCAAAGTTCATATTCGTACACACCTAAAAAAATTAATAAAATCGTTATTATTTCCATATTTTATGTGCAAATATGAAATAATTGATAGGAATTACCATAACGAAGAAAGATTTAAGAATAACAAAACAAATTTTTAATTTATTCCGTCATTTAGGTATAGATGGCGCCTGTGTGAGTGGCAAAGTTCGTATTCGTACACCGATAAGCACTATATATTTGGAGTTTTTAAGAATTTTCAAAGCAAAATACCGCACATTTTTATTCGTTTCTTCTTTTGGGATGCCTCTACTATAAAAATATGTAAATACAACGGTAATTTTATTAAAAATTTTGCATGAATAAAAAGTCGGAAGAATATTTGAAATACTTAAGAAAAATGTGTTAGATATGATTAACTATTGCAAATTATTCCCGAATTTTGGACGAAAATAGCTAACAGCGGTCCTTCTGTAACAATATTCGAGGTCCAATATGAAAATAAATGTCGTCAGCGTTTGGAATTGCAAAGAAACGTAATTCGGACTTTGGAAAAGTAAACACATTTTTGGTTTTTACTTGGTGAAAATCGCAAGATTCGTTTTATATTTGACATTAAATGTATTGAAGTTTTACAATACTGTTTCGAAAATCATTTTATGTCAAGAGATATCGGAAATAACGAGGAATAATAAATTCTTAAGGAAGAAAATTTCCCCGAAAATAATGCATTTCTTCAAAAGGTTGACCACGTTCTTTCCTGGAAAATTTACTTCATTCTTTTGACATTTTTGTACTCATTTTGGATCCTTCGGTAAAGAAATATAATTTTCAAGAAGTACAAACTATTATTTTCGCAATTTTGGCAGCCATAACCCTCGATCATATTAAGCGTAGAATTTCATTCGTACGCAGACAGTATGAAAACTTGTACAGTTTCATTTTTCTTCATAATTTCTCACAGTTTTCAACACAAAATGATTTTCGAAACCGTATTCTAAAACTTCAATACATTTAATATCAAATATAAAACGAAACTTGCGATTTTCATCAAGTAAAAACCAAAGATGGGTTTACTTTTCCAAAGCCCGAATTACGTTTCTTTGCAATTCCAAACGCTGACGACGTTTATTTTCATATTGGACCTCGAATATTGTTACAGAAGGACTGCTGTTAGCTATTTTCGTCCAAAATTCGGGAATAATTTGCAATAGTTAATCATATCTAGCACATTTTTCTTAAGTATTTCAAAAATTCGTCCGACTTTTTATTCATGCAAAATTTTAATAAAAGTACCGTTGTTTTTACATATTTTTATAGTAGAGGCATCCCAAAAGAAGAAAAGAATAAAAATGCGCGGTATTTTGCTTTGAAAATTCTTAAAAACTCCAAATATATAGTGCTTATAGGTGTACGAATACGAACTTTGCCACCCAGACAGGCGCCATCTATACCTAAATGACGGAATAAATTAAAAATTTGTTTTGTTATTCTTAAATCTTTCTTCGTTATGATAGTTCCTATCAATTATTTCATATTTACACATCAAATATGGAATTAATAACGATTTTATTCATTTTTTAGGGGTGTACGAATACGAACTTTGCATACTGTATACAGGGCAATCATGAATATTTCGCTCTGAATTTTCCGCACGGAAAATAATTATAAAAAGTGATATTCTATTAAAATCAATATTTGTTAAAAGTTGAAAAATACTAAATTCGCTTCATTATGGCGTATTTTAGTCAAATCGATAAAAATATTTCCTTTTTGGGCATAAATATGGAAATAAAAAATTGCGAAATTGGGGAAAGGGAAAAAATTCCGCACGGAATTTTTATTCATGATTGCACTGATAACCATATTTTAATACCCTAAGGGTATTGTGTCTTAGTGAATGAGTTTGCAACATGCAAAAGAAAACGAAATAGACAGTTCCTATTTATGGTCTGCATAGATTCGCACTTATCCGTCTGGCCATGTATTTTTGAAAACAAAGTACAGGTCACATTTATTGACCGATTGGCATAAAAATTGGAAATGTTTTGGCCCTAGGCGATCCCTATTTATTTTGGTAAGAATCGATACAGATTTGGATATTGCTCCCATATATACAGTATAATCTCGATAATCCGTACACCACAGGTTTCGGCGATATCCGAATTATCAAATTGTCCGGATTAAGATATAGTAAAGAAAATAAATTATTTCCTATGATTAAATCACTCGTGGTAGTTACATAATAATACTTTTTTAAATTATAATTGCTAATACCGAACACTTAAATGAAATATAGAAGTAAAAAGTGCTCTACGTGTAAAAAATATGGAATTTTTCCACATGACAATCCGGACATTTTTATTGGCATTGCCCGTATTTGTTCCTTTCCTTACTTTTTACCGATTTACAATGCAACAAGACTCAATTTTCCCAAATTACAGAAAAAGCCAATCAGATTGTGAAAGTAGAGCTAGAAATATGACGTTTTTAAAGTTTACATTTGGATGTAAGCAAAACACGGGACAGATGTGAAATTTCATTTTTTTTTTTGGAAATTAAGATTCCTTGAAATCTTTGTCTTTTAGGTGTATAGTGCCTTTGGCAACTTTAATGACAATATTGCAGCGAATATTTTTCTTAATATATTTATTTATATCCTAGACAAGAAGACTAATGTGTTATAAAAGGTGTTATATCCTTGTACTCGATCATTTTTATTTAATAATGCTGAAACAATTTTTACAGCAACTTCTCCATTAAACAACTGTCAAAATTCGAAGCATTTGTAATAATTAGTACAAATTATCGAGTACAAGGGCAGGTATAAGTTAATTAATTGTGTATACAAAATTGTTATCAAAATTGTTTTCCTGTAGCAAGAATGAAAGAACTATATTTTTTTAGAATTCCAGAAGCTTTTCTGGCAAAATATGTGAGTGGTTTTGCCATTTTAAGCACAATTCTAAGGTTCTTGACTTATGTTACAACTACCACGCTATTGTCTGGTTTTTCTAAGTGATATAATTTTGCACTAATCATTAGGTATTCTTAATTTTTTCTTAATATTCATCTCATTGTGGATCGGTATAACAATAAACCATTATTTTTCGCCGAGGAGTGAACATTTCCCAATTTGTAATGTTCAATCGTTGAGCCATAATGAAAATTTAACGAGAGGAGGTAGACAGCCATTCTCCGGACGATATTCAAATTGAACCCAGAAGATCACACAGATGTTTAAAACAAATGGAACACTTTAATTGTGGCTAAGTTAGGACAAAAGGGAGCCATTGATAGCAACTAGCAAACAGCCGGGATGTGGAGGGATCGGGTCCTAAGTAAGCTCTGTCGTGCGACTTCTGTACATAAACAAAAAAAAATTGTTATAGACTCCCGATAAAAGAATAATGAATCAAGTGTAAGGGGGCTGAATGTTGAACTAACTCTGTACCCACTGTCGGTCCAACTTTGAGAAGGAAAAAGAAATCGAGATCAATCCTAGATTTACAATAATGCAAACTCCAGATGGAAGGAGTTTGAGCCTCGTAACCCTACCCTACCGTGGTCCCCAAGGCTTGATTTGTAGGGACCCCAAACCTAACATTACCTCTCTAGGCTACCCTACACCACGTAAGAAAAGAAGTATGGGATAATTAGTTAATCATCTTGTACAGGACAATAATTATTTATTATATAAAGAATTCATTTAAACGGTATCTATAATAAATTCAAGATAATTGTTTAACAAATATTCGTATAATGGGAATTTCATTCAGTATAAGAGTATGCATTATCAACTAGAAATAGAGATGTGTTATAATAGGCTGAGAATGTATATTTGTTAAAGATAAGAAAAATGACAAGGATAGTAGTAATGCAGATTTTTGAATGATAGTGTATAACAGGGACGTACGCAGGATTTCATTTCGGGGGGGGCACAACTTGACCAAAAATCATGAAAAATTCAAATGTTGTGTAGCGTTACGTAAAGCTATAAGCATGAGAAAAGCCATTTTCATGCATTTTTTATAAAAAATCTATTAAACCTTAAGTTACCTTCTATTTTTTATTTTATTATTATTTTTTTTTTTTTTGAAAAATCTTACATTCAAATGCCCGCTTATAAAGCACTGTTTTTACTAAAGCAGTTTGCGGTACCCACTGTAGTTTGAAAAAGAATAAACCGATCAGCATATATTTTTGTGGGATCATTACGAACCTAATAACCTTGTCCATTATCGAAAAGGAATTAAAAAAATCAATTTTTAAAAATTTTGAACAGTTAAAATCAAAATATCGATTTTAACAAAAACAAAACACTGTACAAAATTGATATTTTTTCTGACTCCGTCAGCACTTTTTTTTAAGACTCTCTCGGTTAAGCACATGATTTATGTGTACAATAGTCCCACAAAAACATACAAAGTGCCACTTCGAGGATAAGACGTTTTTAGTTTCTATGCTACATACAAAACACAATAAATGTTTCCCTTCGAAAGCTCGTATCTCGGTAAATTTTTGTCTGATGGACTGGAAATTTTGGCACATATTCTATTCTATATTTTATATGAAATAATGGTACAAAGTATATAAATTCAATAGAAAGAATTTATAATATTTAGTCCCAATTTACATTAGGAGAGTTTACTTGCGGCAAGTCTCAGTTTGTAGGAGAGACACCTAAGAGGTATGGAAGTGGAAAAAAATTGCTCGTACCTACAATTTTCAGGCAATTCCTTTTATATTTTTCGTTTTTGACATTATATTCATTGTTTTGAAAACAGAATTGCCTGTATAAACGCAAGAGGCAAGTTTAAAAGAGAACGAGAAAAATTGCCGCAAGAAAAATCGTTTAATGTAAATTGGGACTAAGGATACAATTTTAAATATTTACAGAGTAGGATACTTAGAATTGAAAATAGACAACATCGGGCCACGTTCGGCAATGTCGCCATGTAAAATTTATTGAAGTATATTGAAGTTTTTAATCATACAGGTCCACGTTATGGTTTATCGCAGAATTTTACAACCACAAAGAATTGCCGTTGTCTTTGCTATAGCAAGATTTCACTATTTCAATGATCTTAGCCTAATTTTTAAGAATATCGGCTGTCGTTGTCGTTGATATGTTTCCAAATGAAAACATTAAGGAACATTTAACAGTTTTTGAGATATGGTGCGAAATGTATACAAATTATGGAATTTTTAGATATATTATAAAATTTATTTTTTTTTTTCATTTCTCCAAATATTTTATTTTGGCCCTTATCTACAAATTTGCTGCAAAGGTCAGAAGAAGATTTGCATTGGTTTCAGAGATATAGCCCCGAGTTGTTTAAAAAGTCGATATTTAACAATGTTTAGATGGGGCCATAAAATCCAAGCTGTATCTGACTCAACAAAACGGAACTAGGGCTTTTGTACTTTGGGTCTGTACTTTCGAAAAATCCTCACTTCAAATTATTTGCACAAGATTACCTTAAAAATGTTGCACAGTGTTATTTACCGAAAGAGATAGATTCTGAACTTTTATGGCGGAGGTACCGATATGACTTAAATTTAATTTGGACAAAACATTACGAGATCCATAACTTGGACCGAGAGTTATCATGAGTTCCAACCTGCCAGACAAACAGAGATACAGACGAACGGACGTTGGTAAGTACTTCCATCTTGGCTGAAACGAATATCGTCCAAACATATGTGAAGTCTGAAATCATTATTTTGATGAAATCTATACGATACAATCCTAGTGTATATAATCTCGTAATCTAAAGTCTGAGGTTACAATTATACTTCGGTAATGATAAGTAAAAATCAAGTGACGCACAAAAATTCATTTGTCTTCATTTTTTTCTCATACTGTTTAGCAGCCAATTTGTCTAAAACAGAATAACAAAATTTTGGCGATGGCAGTAAAACAAATTTCTAATTGGCTTTCAATATGTAGTCCACGAAGGACCGACACTTCATACATTTTATTCAATAGATTTTTTTATATATTTCCATTCCCATAATACTGAACTCGTTATTTTTGTTATAACCGAATGAGTTGTAAACCTCGAGAGCTCTGTACAGTTCGAATAAATAATAGACATGGGGTATATTCATTAAGAAATTAGCATTTGATAGTGGTATGATATGGCATGAAGAAGTAATTCAGATTTTATTGGAAGTTTCTCTCAAAAACAGCTTACAAACAAAAAATTTTAAAATATTTTCTTACAAAACTTGTTAATGATGTACATTTTCTGTTAAGAGACCTAAGAAAATATAAGTTTTAATTTGAAATCTTCAAATATACAAACATTTTTATGAGAAAAGAATATAATAACTAGTTACAGTAGCTTAAAAAATTTTGTTCGACCAAACCATTTCGGGGGGGGCCCGGGCCCCCCGTGCCCCCCCCCCCCCCTGCGTACGTCCCTGGTGTATAACACGAAAAAATACAGAATTTGATTTGACTATTTTGGAATCTTTAGAAGGCTTTATAAATTCAGGAGTAGAAAATATAAGTTTAAGGCGTTCTTCTTTTTATGTACTTAAATATAACGTTAAAGGATGTACTATCATAAACAACAGGATCGTTTTCATTGGAATTTATAGTAAATTTAATAAACTTTTGTTTTTTTTTTGAAAAAAAAAGAAAACTTTTGCTTTCCTTTGATTATTATGACAACGATCCTTTTTGTCTATTCCAACACTTTCCTTTTTTCCTAATTCGTATTATCCTTGAAAATGCAAATATTTTTAACTCAAATTTAGTTTACTAACACAATATGTACAATTACCACTCACTCACTTTTGGTATTCTTTTTCTTGAAGAATCCTTTTCACGTACATTGGATAATTGGATCCTCGAGGCCTCGATTATTTCTTATACAATGGTTTCGGTGGCGGCTGTAAAGCTGTGGAATAGATTATTATTTATTTAAAAGACTTGCATATTTCAAGGATGAGTAGTAGTAGTGATTTTGTTGTTGGGCGATATACTTAGTCCTAATTCAAGCTTAGCTGCTTAGGTTTATTATTAAATATATTTTTAATGAAAACGGCCGAAGGCGGATTTGAACCCGCGTTGCTGGTGTTGATGATCTTCTGCGCAGTGCCCCTTAACGCACTGGGCTACTGACGGTGCTTATCTGTGTTTGCTTAAAGTTGGGTTTTGTGTGTTCAGTTGAATGTAATGCGGATTCCCCAATGACTGGTGTACACTGACTCTTTGGTGATTAATCGCCCATCTATTTTTAGCACATCATTTGCCGACTCGTAACTGAGGAAATGGGAATCTCCAAGTTAACACGTGAACACGTGGAGTAGGTTACAGTCTCCGATTTTGACAAAAATTACGCTTGTGCTAACTGCGAAGCTTCCTTTTAAGGGGTCTTCACTGCTCTGTGGTTAATAGATTAAAAGGCAGATTTTCGTGATTTTTTCCGTTTCCAATAAAATGTGGCTGATTTGGTGTAGTTATTTAGGAAGTTTTTTCGACGATAGAGAAAAATGGTTCCTCATTTACGGCCAATGGAATCTCAAGCCGCAAAATGAGGAATTCGTAAAAAAACCTAGACGAAAAAATTGTCAAACTGACCATTCGGTTCGTCTTACCTAGAGCTTTTGGTGGGACGGAGCCACAACCAATTTAAAGACTTTAGGTGGATGCTATTGTTCCTTTGACCACTTTTGCTTTGGGTTCATCCGTTTTTAAACCACACTCCTTTAACCGAAATTGGGATAAGGTTTAACTCAATTCTTTTCATTAAATTCCACAATTACCTTAGATTTTTATAGACTACGGTAGCAATCAATTTAATAGCAGTTCTTACTACAACGATTTTACTTGTAGGTCAAATTGGAGAACTAATTTTTTTTTTTTTTTGCTTTAGTTATTATGCAATTATAAGGCAACAGTATAATGATTGTCTACATGCGTTATTAAAATCACTTTTTTATTTCGTGTTGTCTTGTTAACGTTAGGAAAGCAAAAGAATGATGCGCCTCGAATTTACAATTATGCATGGGAGGCTGAACAATTGCTTTAATATTCACCACTAACTGGACAATGTTGCTCACTTGTATAATATTCGTCAACTAACACAATTATCCAAAATTGATTTGGCCCCTCCTATTATTGGGAGAAAAAAAGAGGAACTATCTGAGAGATAGAGGAAATATCGTAAACACAGAGGAAGTTAAAAATAAAAATAAAAAAAAAGTTTGCACCGACCAGGAATAGAACCTGGGTCCTCAGGAGTGAAGATCCAGCACGTCTCCTCTGTGCTATTAGAGGAGCTATGGGGGTTGTGCTAAATAGTTACATCATTTCAGGTTGGGCATTGTTGGGTTGAAGGCTAGGGTAACTGTAGGCATTGTTCTTTGATTCCTATAGGACCTAATTTGCATACGCGGATATACAAACAGACACTAGATTTATGCTTTGGTTCTAAAAATATATTTACGTCCCAGCAAACTTATTTAGAAAGATATCAATATTGAAAAACAGGCAGGCACATAATTTCCCACAAAACCGAGTAATATCGATCGTTGAATTACGATATTAATCGGAATTAGAAGAAATTATGGTCGCATGTCTTTGGCATGGAATATTCCTACGAGCTTCCCATCTAAGTCCTCTAATTCATAGTATACGTTGCCCACTTTCTTACGAACTTTTGCCGGGAGAAATATTGGGGCTAGTTTGGCATTAAATCGTTTTTCAGCACAACTTTGAGCAAAATTTCTTCTGTAAATGAGTTGACCAACAGAGTAAGAAATGGGTCTGGTTCGTAAATTATACTGATTCTTATTGGTACTATGGGCTTCGGCAATGTTTTTTCTGACTTCTTTTCGAATAAGTTGCAGTTGATCTTCTCGGTTAACAACACTAATGGGCTCATCTAACAGGTTCAGATTCTTTAAGAGAGAATAAGTGTCCCCGTGTGTTATCATATTTAGCCCAAAGGTAGCGAAATATGGGGAGCATTTGATGGATTGGTGGAATGCATTTCTTAACGCACAGCTGATATGAGACAAATGCTCATCCCATAATCGTTGATCCGATTTGAGATAGGCTCGTATACTGGCTATTATTGAACGATTCACCCGTTCAGAGGCATTCGCCTGTGGTGAATATAGCGCAGTATATACATGTTGGCCTCCAAATTTGGTCAAAAATGAGTTAAACTCATTAGATTTGAACTGGGAGCCGTTATCGCTAATAACCTGTTCAGGAACTCCAAATCCATGGAAAATAGTCTTCAATAGGAATTCTTGCATTGGACCGGAAGTAAATTTTTTTAGTGGACATAACCAGTGGTATTTCGTTAATTGGTCTAACACAATAAAAATTCCTATGAATCCATTTTTGGACCGTGGGTATGGTCCCAGGATGTCCACGTATAATCTCTGGAAAGGACGTATGGTCGGAACAAAATTTCCGATTTCGGGCTTAAGTATGTAGTTGGGATGTTTGGTCGATTTGCAGGTTGCACAATTGCGTACATATTCCCTGACATCGGTAACCATGCCAGGCCAAAAGAACTGTCTGCGAATTAACTCGAGGGTTTTTGCAATACCCCCATGGGCTGCTATAGGGGAATTGTGGAACCGAACTATAAGGGCCTTCCTCATTTTGCTAGGAATCCAAAGTTTCCAAGCCAAACTCTCTTGATTATTATCTCCGGAATAATGTTCAGTTCTAATATAAACAAAATTATCTAAAACTTTTATATCCGGAAATTTAGAGGCATTATCCTTGATTTTATTGCGGAGATTTACGTAGTCCATGTCTTCAAAATCTGGTGAGGTTAAGTCTATTTCAGGCTCTATTTGTTCCAAGGCCGATACCTCGTCAACATGAACCCTGGACAAGGCATCCGGGACAACATGGTCCTTTCCTTTTCGGTGGCTTATTGTAAACTTAAAGGACTGTAATTTGAAGACCCAGCGAGCTAGTCGCCCGCTCAGATCTGGTTGTTTCATAAGCCATAATAAATACGAATGATCTGTCACCACTTCGAAACTTTGTAGTTCAAGATAGCATCGGAACTTTTTAATTGCCTCTATAGCCGCGAGGCATTCGCGTTCCGTTACGCTATAATTTCTTTGCGCTGTATTTAACTTTTTCGACATGAACGCAATTGGACGTTCATTGCCCTCCTCGTCGAGTTGGACAAGTACAGCCCCTATGCCGAAATCCGATGCATCACAATGCAAATAAATTTTTTTTTGAAAAATCTGAATTCGACAATACGGGAGCTGTAGTGAGGAGGGTTTTTATCGTTTCGAATGACTTTTGCGCTTCTGGAGTCCATTTGAATTTTTGTTTGGTAGTTAAAGTTTCAGAAATGGGGAAGGTAATCGAGGAAAAGTTTTCAATAAACCTTCTGTACCAACCCGCGAGACCTAGGAAGCCTCGGACTTGGCGGATATTTTTCGGGACTGGCCAGTTGACAATTGACTCAACCTTTTCTGGGTCGGTCTGTATACCACCATTCCCGATCACATAGCCAAGATACTTTGTCTTGGTGACGCAAAATTGGCTTTTTTCAATATTTAATGTTAAATTAGCTTTTCTAAGCTCTTGAGCTATGCGTACGAGAATTCCTAAATGAGTACTGAAGTCTTCGGAGACGATGACGATATCGTCCAAATATCCAAAGACACAGTATCGTAAATCACAGCATGTCTACCAAACGACACATGGTTTGGGGTGCTGTACAGAGCCCGAAAGGCATCAATACAAATTGATACAGTGGCCTTCCGGGCACTGTAAAAGCAGTAAGGGCCTTGGACTCTTCAGACAGACCTATCTGCCAATAGGCGTCTTTTAAGTCTAACTTAGTTATAATATTCGCTTTGGGCAGCCTAGCAAATATTCCCTCTATGCTAGGTAGAGGATAAGCGTCCTTCTTGGTAACTAAGTTAAGCTTCCTAGCGTCTAAACATAAGCGAACCTTATTAGGCTTAACGACTAAACGCATCGGCGAAGACCATGCAGATACAGATGGCTCGATTACCCCAAGTGAAAGCATACGGTCTATCTCCTTGTACATCAACTGTTCTACAGCCGGAGACACGGGATAGAACCGTTGCTTTACTGGTTTGCCATCTCCTATATCGATGGTATGGGTCAGATATTCTGTTCGTCCTAGCCCTTCTTTGGAAAAACTAGGGAAAAGTTCCACGATTGATTGCAGTTGCATTCGTTGGCTCTGTGTTAATGGGTATTTAAAGTTATCTTCATCAGAAGACGTATTTTGGTCGGACGGTCCAACAGACGAAGGTTCATTTGAAGGGGCTGCACATCCGGACGTATTTAAAGCAGATACCGCAGACTGATGCTCTGGTGAATTATGGGGGTTAGTGGTAATGGAATTATCCAAAATATGGGGAGCAAGAGAAAAAGCTTTCCAAAAGTTTAAACCAAGAATTAGGCGTTGGGTTATAGTAGGGACTATAAGTATTTTCAATTCATGGGTCTCCCCACGGAAAATGACTTCAACTTCCAAGGATCCTAAGGTCCTTTGAATGGAACCATCAGCCGTCTTGACTACCGTTTTCCCAGCAGTAAACTCAGTGTATTTGGAGAAATCTTGCGTTGCTAAGTCGGCTCCGATACAGGATATGTTAGCCCCCGTATCTAACAAACCATATTCCGTAAAGTTTAAGAAGGCCACCTTGGCATAGTAACGTTTATCTGAAGGATTGTTGACTATGGTAGAGATAACATAATTGGAGGCTAACTTCCGTCTTTTATAATACATTCTGAGTCGCCTGGTGGATCTTTTGGGCAATTTTGGTTTCATTCCAGAGGGTTCAGTGAGGGCAAATATTTCATTTCTTTTTTCTAGATAAGCTTTGTAACGCTCGTGGTATGGCCGTATAGGGTACAAAATTGGACTAGGTTGAGTAATGGAGGTTAAATCGCGTTTGAGTATGGTAATTTTGTTAGTCTCTTGTGAATTTTGGCACGGAGTGCTAACAGTTATGGATGGTTTCGAGACTGGGTTGAACTCAAGCAGTTTTTTGACAGTGAGGAGAATTTCCTATTGTCACATTTGATACACTGTGGCTTGTACTCGTTTTTACTTCCGCAGCCATAGCAGAATACGGTGCGGTCATTGGTACAGTCATCCCAGTAATGTCCAATTTCGTCGCAATTCCAACACTTAACTAGTGTGGGATCTTTTTTTAAAGCATCCACAAATGCATCCGGACTATTTCCTTCTACAGCTGTTTCTTGATATTCAAGTTCAGCTACATTTCTTTTAACATTGTAGTTAGCATTGGAGATTTTGGGGTTTTGAGTGAAATTTTTTCTGAAAGGATCGTCGTTTAGCAAGTTTTCCCTTTTCTGAACTAAGTTCCGAAGATGGGCTGTAGTGAAAATAGGGACATAAAGCAACTCGTGTCTAATTTCTTGACGTAAATTCCTTACTAAAAGCTCCACCATTTCTTCTTCAGGAATTTGTTGCTTCAATCTATCGGCTATGGAACATATGGCATCGTAAAACGTGTCAAAGGACTCTCCTGGTTTCATTTTACGACCCCTAATAGCTTCCATTAAATCAAAATCGGACCTGAGATCCTTAAATTGGCAGCGTAATGCGCCACAAAATTCTATCCACTGTATACTATCGACACTTTTGTGGTATCTCCAATACCATTCCTTTGCTTTTCCCGCCAATAAAATTGGTAGGTTTTTGCATATATAAACAAAATTATTGTTTAAATGTTCCTTTGTTAGGGTATTTACCCGATACAGGAATTCATCGACAGATAAACTATTATTGGAGCCATCAAATTGGAGATTCCAATTTTGAATGATGCAGGTCACTCGATCTGGCCGATATGAGGATTGCTCTCCTGGTGGGTTAAAAGAGCTAATTTTTTTCTTGGATGGAATGGGTGGGAGGATTATTAGTTTTATCCAGCTTAGGTTGACTTGTTTCGGTTGGAAGAGGTCTGTTTTGATTAGGGTTTAAGTTGAGTTTTTTTTAGCATTTTTGATATGCTACATTCGATCATTTGATTTATTCGTAAGTAATCAATTTCCTTAGAATTGTTATCAATTCGTTCCACGGCGTTATTATTACTGTTTTGTGAATTTTGATTACTAGCATCGCCAGGCATTTCAATGGAATATTGGGGAGGAAATTCAAAACTATTACTGACATTAAGGTTGTCGGAAAATAAATTCTTGCTGAAATTGCGAGTAATAGGACGATTTGCCGCTGCACCACGTCCTTTTCCTCGATAGGATGAATAACTTTTCTTAGTAGTTCCCGTCTGCGTGGACATTTCAGCAGTGTACATATTATCAATTGGAAATTTTTTCAAATTTGAAAGCTCACACTCGTTTTTGCATAAAGGGCACTGGGAGGAATTTGCCAATGCTTCCTCAATACAAGCTCGATGGAATGTGTGTTGGCATGTATCCAAAATGAAACATTCCTGATTTTGACATTGTATAATTTCATTACAATGATGACATTTAGGTGCATCTTCCCTTATATTTTCAGAATCCATATTAGGATTTCGTACGGGACTTCGTGCTAATGCCATGTCGAATAATTGAGATTAATAGTGATTAACAAAATATTTTCGTATCTTCAAAATTTACTGTGATTACACCACAATATAGGAATGGTAATTGTGTTCAAAGTTCAAAATATACTTTTCTTACTTTTGTGGGTGAGGTAGTGGAGAGGTAGACAAAAAAGGTTCAAATCTTAGGACTGATTAGACATAACAAAACGAGCTATTGAACGTATATTTAGCTTACAAAAAGATTTTTAAATGGCAAACCATTATGCTACACAAATCTATAACTGATTTGGCGGATTTCATTTCGCCCTTGCAATAATGAAATAGTTCCAGGACCAATAAAGGATAACGATACCTAAGCCAGATTGATGTCTTTCGAATAAGCTAAATACAGTCGTTGCCGTATTTCCAAAAATAAGTTGACTAACAATTTCACTAGGGCAGAAAATATTACAACAGGACATCCAGGTCAGAATTACCGAAACGATCAGAAGTCCGAAAATCCATGGGGCCTGCCGCAAGTATTCTGGACATAGTTTTGAAAGTCCAGATATTTTGAAGAAATACTTGTGAAAGAAGTTTAAATAGTTTTATGAAATCAGATAATTGGAGCATAGCTTCTAACAGGACTTAATGCCATGCAATTGTAGATTCCAAAAAACTTAAGTTTTGTAAAAACCACAATTACATGTTGTATGTTATATGCAAAATGTAATTTCCATCTGCCAAATTCAGAGACCAATATTAAGAGTAAGTATTTCTCACACAAGGTTGATATACTAGACAAACCGATATACGAATATTGTGATCTTATAACTGATATTTTCGGACTTAACTCTGCTTATAGCACGAATAAAGTGAAACCAGAAAATAGTCAGACTTAAGTCACTACATAACTCCTGTGCTAAGATACGAACTCTAAAAATAGAAATAAAACCGAATTGCAAACATTCGAAGATAGTAGAAAATATGGATAAACGGTAGTTGGGTTAGAGTTTTCGCATCCACCAAAAATATCTAAAAAAAATCCCAACCGGTTCAACCAGTATTCTAGCTAACAGAATGCCAAAACAAATCAATTTTAAACATATATTTGATGAATATGATTTTTTTAGCGACATATGACTACACATTCTTCTCGACTTACATTAACCTATTAATCCGAAAAGAATCTGCAATCAGATGTAACCAAAAAAAAAATCAGATCTTGCGCAGAAAAAGGTGAGATTTGGCTTTAAGGATATGCGTTTTCGTCCTGAAGGATTCGGTCATATGCCCCACGTTGGGCGCCATTCTATTTATGTAATGTTCAATCGTTGAGCCATAATGAAAATTTAACGAGAGGAGGTAGACAGCCATTCTCCGGACGATATTCAAATTGAACCCAGAAGATCACACAGATGTTTAAAACAAATGGAACACTTTAATTGTGGCTAAGTTAGGACAAAAGGGAGCCATTGATAACAACTAGCAAACAGCCGTGATGTGGGGGGATCGGGTCCTAAGTAAGCTCTGTCGTGCGACTTCTGTACATAAACAAAACAAATTTGTTATAGACTCCCGATAAAAGAATAATGAATCAAGTGTAAGGGGGCTGAATGTTGAACTAACTCTGTACCCACTGTCGGTCCAACTTTGAGAAGGAAAAAGAAATCGAGATCAATCCTAGATTTACAATAATGCAAACTCCAGATGGAAGGAGTTTGAGCCTCGTAACCCTACCCTACCGTGGTCCCCAAGGCTTGATTTGTAGGGACCCCAAACCTAACATTACCTCTCTAGGCTACCCTACACCACGTAAGAAAAGAAGTATGGGATAATTAGTTAATCATCTTGTACAGGACAATAATTATTTATTATATAAAGAATTCATTTAAACGGTATCTATAATAAATTCAAGATAATTGTTTAACAAATATTCGTATAATGGGAATTTCATTTAGTATAAGAGTATGCATTATCAACTAGAAATAGAGATGTGTTATAATAGGCTGAGAATGTATATTTGTTAAAGATAAGAAAAATGACAAGGATAGTAGTAATGCAGATTTTTGAATGATTGTGTATAACACGAAAAAATACAGAATTTGATTTGACTATTTTGGAATCTTTAGAAGGCTTTATAAATTCAGGAGTAGAAAATATAAGTTTAAGGCGTTCTTCTTTTTATGTACTTAAATATAACGTTAAAGGATGTACTATCATAAACAACAGGATCGTTTTCATTGGAATTTATAGTAAATTTAATAAACTTTTGTTTTTTTTTTTGAAAAAAAAAGAAAACTTTTGCTTTCCTTTGATTATTATGACAACGATCCTTTTTGTCTATTCCAACACTTTCCTTTTTTCCTAATTCGTATTATCCTTGAAAATGCAAATATTTTTAACTCAAATTTAGTTTACTAACACAATATGTACAATTACCACTCACTCACTTTTGGTATTCTTTTTCTTGAAGAATCCTTTTCACGTACATTGGATAATTGGATCCTCGAGGCCTCGATTATTTCTTATACAATGGTTTCGGTGGCGGCTGTAAAGCTGTGGAATAGATTATTATTTATTTAAAAGACTTGCATATTTCAAGGATGAGTAGTAGTAGTGATTTTGTTGTTGGGCGATATACTTAGTCCTAATTCAAGCTTAGCTGCTTAAGTTTATTATTAAATATATTTTTAATGAAAACGGCCGAAGGCGGATTTGAACCCGCGTTGCTGGTGTTGATGATCTTCTGCGCAGTGCCCCTTAACGCACTGGGCTACTGACGGTGCTTATCTGTGTTTGCTTAAAGTTGGGTTTTGTGTGTTCAGTTGAATGTAATGCGGATTCCCCAATGACTGGTGTACACTGACTCTTTGGTGATTAATCGCCCATCTATTTTTAGCACATCATTTGCCGACTCGTAACTGAGGAAATGGGAATCTCCAAGTTAACACGTGAACACGTGGAGTAGGTTACAGTCTCCGATTTTGACAAAAATTACGCTTGTGCTAACTGCGAAGCTTCCTTTTAAGGGGTCTTCACTGCTCTGTGGTTAATAGATTAAAAGGCAGATTTTCGTGATTTTTTCCGTTTCCAATAAAATGTGGCTGATTTGGTGTAGTTATTTAGGAAGTTTTTTCGACGATAGAGAAAAATGGTTCCTCATTTACGGCCAATGGAATCTCAAGCCGCAAAATGAGGAATTCGTAAAAAAACCTAGACGAAAAAATTGTCAAACTGACCATTGGTTTCAATAATTTGTCGGTTCGTCTTACCTAGAGCTTTTGGTGGGACGGAGCCACAACCAATTTAAAGACTTTAGGTGGATGCTATTGTTCCTTTGATCACTTTTGCTTTGGGTTCATCCGTTTTTAAACCACACTCCTTTAACCGAAATTGGGATAAGGTTTAACTCAATTCTTTTCATTAAATTCCACAATTACCTTAGATTTTTATAGACTACGGTAGCAATCAATTTAATAGCAGTTCTTACTACAACGATTTTACTTGTAGGTCAAATTGGAGAACTAATTTTTTTTTTTTTGCTTTAGTTATTATGCAATTATAAGGCAACAGTATAATGATTGTCTACATGCGTTATTAAAATCACTTTTTTATTTCGTGTTGTCTTGTTAACGTTAGGAAAGCAAAAGAATGATGCGCCTCGAATTTACAATTATGCATGGGAGGCTGAACAATTGCTTTAATATTCACCACTAACTGGACAATGTTGCTCACTTGTATAATATTCGTCAACTAACACAATTATCCAAAATTGATTTGGCCCCTCCTATTATTGGGAGAAAAAAAGAGGAACTATCTGAGAGATAGAGGAAATATCGTAAACACAGAGGAAGTTAAAAATAAAAATAAAAAAAAAAGTTTGCACCGACCAGGAATAGAACCTGGGTCCTCAGGAGTGAAGATCCAGCACGTCTCCTCTGTGCTATTAGAGGAGCTATGGGGGTTGTGCTAAATAGTCACATCATTTCAGGTTGGGCATTGTTGGGTTGAACGCTAGGGTAACTGTAGGCATTGTTCTTTGATTCCTATAGGAACTAATTTGCATACGCGGATATACAAACAGACACTAGATTTATGCTTTGGTTCTAAAAATATATTTACGTCCCAGCAAACTTATTTAGAAAGATATCAATATTGAAAAACAGGTAGGCACATAAGTTCCCACAAATTCTGCATTAAGCGGTAGTATGAGTACAATATAGATCGATATTATAAAATTATGTATTGTTTGTTTTGTTTATTGTTGAAGTTCAATCTCATTTTCGATTGTTTGAGTGGAGTATTCCCCCATTGGCTCAACTTCATTTATTACCCTCTATTACAGAGAGTAATGTTTTTCAAAACGAACTGACAGTGTTGCAAAATTTTACTGATCGCTACCAATATCATGATTTCATCCCGGCGAAGGGAATTATCAATTGGCTTCTCAGTTTTTGAAATGATGCCTTTTTAGCGAAAAACCGAACTCTTTAAGTGTCTAGTATTCTCATATGAATGAGAATCACACTCACTTTTCGGCTTTTCCAAAGAAACACCAAAATCAAAATATTTTGCAACATGTCAGCACGTATCAACTAAGAATTCTTCGAATTCTGTGAGTTGAAAAGAACACCAACACAGTTGCCTGTGAGGTTGTTTATTGGAATTTTGTTTTTTTGTTTTTAACAAAGCTCCAATTCGCCCGTGCCTCGGCTGTTTTTTGTTTGTTTTGTTTATTGTTGAAGTTCAATCTCATTTTCGATTGTTTGAGTGGAGTATTCCCCCATTGGCTCAACTTCATTTATTACCCTCTATTACAGAGAGTAATGTTTTTCAAAACGAACTGACAGTGTTGCAAAATTTTACTGATCGCTACCAATATCATGATTTCATCCCGGCGAAGGGAATTATCAATTGGCTTCTCAGTTTTTGAAATGATGCCTTTTTAGCGAAAAACCGAACTCTTTAAGTGTCTAGTATTCTCATATGAATGAGAATCACACTCACTTTTCGGCTTTTCCAAAGAAACACCAAAATCAAAATATTTTGCAACATGTCAGCACGTATCAACTAAGAATTCTTCGAATTCTGTGAGTTGAAAAGAACACCAACACAGTTGCCTGTGAGGTTGTTTATTGGAATTTTGTTTTTTTGTTTTTAACAAAGCTCCAATTCGCCCGTGCCTCGGCTGTTTTTTGTTTGTTTTGTTTATTGTTGAAGTTCAATCTCATTTTCGATTGTTTGAGTGGAGTATTCCCCCATTGGCTCAACTTCATTTATTACCCTCTATTACAGAGAGTAATGTTTTTCAAAACGAACTGACAGTGTTGCAAAATTTTACTGATCGCTACCAATATCATGATTTCATCCCGGCGAAGGGAATTATCAATTGGCTTCTCAGTTTTTGAAATGATGCCTTTTTAGCGAAAAACCGAACTCTTTAAGTGTCTAGTATTCTCATATGAATGAGAATCACACTCACTTTTCGGCTTTTCCAAAGAAACACCAAAATCAAAATATTTTGCAACATGTCAGCACGTATCAACTAAGAATTCTTCGAATTCTGTGAGTTGAAAAGAACACCAACACAGTTGCCTGTGAGGTTGTTTATTGGAATTTTGTTTTTTTGTTTTTAACAAAGCTCCAATTCGCCCGTGCCTCGGCTGTTTTTTGTTTGTTTTGTTTATTGCTGAAGTTCAATCTCATTTTCGATTGTTTGAGTGGAGTATTCCCCCATTGGCTCAACTTCATTTATTACCCTCTATTACAGAGAGTAATGTTTTTCAAAACGAACTGACAGTGTTGCAAAATTTTACTGATCGCTACCAATATCATGATTTCATCCCGGCGAAGGGAATTATCAATTGGCTTCTCAGTTTTTGAAATGATGCCTTTTTAGCGAAAAACCGAACTCTTTAAGTGTCTAGTATTCTCATATGAATGAGAATCACACTCACTTTTCGGCTTTTCCAAAGAAACACCAAAATCAAAATATTTTGCAACATGTCAGCACGTATCAACTAAGAATTCTTCGAATTCTGTGAGTTGAAAAGAACACCAACACAGTTGCCTGTGAGGTTGTTTATTGGAATTTTGTTTTTTTGTTTTTAACAAAGCTCCAATTCGCCCGTGCCTCGGCTGTTTTTTGTTTGTTTTGTTTATTGTTGAAGTTCAATCTCATTTTCGATTGTTTGAGTGGAATATTCCCCCATTGGCTCAACTTCATTTATTACCCTCTATTACAGAGAGTAATGTTTTTCAAAACGAACTGACAGTGTTGCAAAATTTTACTGATCGCTACCAATATCATGATTTCATCCCGGCGAAGGGAATTATCAATTGGCTTCTCAGTTTTCGAAATGATGCCTTTTTAGCGAAAAACCGAACTCTTTAAGTGTCTAGTATTCTCATATGAATGAGAATCACACTCACTTTTCGGCTTTTCCAAAGAAACACCAAAATCAAAATATTTTGCAACATGTCAGCACGTATCAACTAAGAATTCTTCGAATTCTGTGAGTTGAAAAGAACACCAACACAGTTGCCTGTGAGGTTGTTTATTGGAATTTTGTTTTTTTGTTTTTAACAAAGCTCCAATTCGCCCGTGCCTCGGCTGTTTTTTGTTTGTTTTGTTTATTGTTGAAGTTCAATCTCATTTTCGATTGTTTGAGTGGAGTATTCCCCCATTGGCTCAACTTCATTTATTACCCTCTATTACAGAGAGTAATGTTTTTCAAAACGAACTGACAGTGTTGCAAAATTTTACTGATCGCTACCAATATCATGATTTCATCCCGGCGAAGGGAATTATCAATTGGCTTCTCAGTTTTTGAAATGATGCCTTTTTAGCGAAAAACCGAACTCTTTAAGTGTCTTGTATTCTCATATGAATGAGAATCACACTCACTTTTCGGCTTTTCCAAAGAAACACCAAAATCAAAATATTTTGCAACATGTCAGCACGTATCAACTAAGAATTCTTCGAATTCTGTGAGTTGAAAAGAACACCAACACAGTTGCCTGTGAGGTTGTTTATTGGAATTTTGTTTTTTTGTTTTTAACAAAGCTCCAATTCGCCCGTGCCTCGGCTGTTTTTTGTTTGTTTTGTTTATTGTTGAAGTTCAATCTCATTTTCGATTGTTTGAGTGGAGTATTCCCCCATTGGCTCAACTTCATTTATTACCCTCTATTACAGAGAGTAATGTTTTTCAAAACGAACTGACAGTGTTGCAAAATTTTACTGATCGCTACCAATATCATGATTTCATCCCGGCGAAGGGAATTATCAATTGGCTTCTCAGTTTTTGAAATGATGCCTTTTTAGCGAAAAACCGAACTCTTTAAGTGTCTAGTATTCTCATATGAATGAGAATCACACTCACTTTTCGGCTTTTCCAAAGAAACACCAAAATCAAAATATTTTGCAACATGTCAGCACGTATCAACTAAGAATTCTTCGAATTCTGTGAGTTGAAAAGAACACCAACACAGTTGCCTGTGAGGTTGTTTATTGGAATTTTGTTTTTTTGTTTTTAACAAAGCTCCAATTCGCCCGTGCCTCGGCTGTTTTTTGTTTGTTTTGTTTATTGCTGAAGTTCAATCTCATTTTCGATTGTTTGAGTGGAGTATTCCCCCATTGGCTCAACTTCATTTATTACCCTCTATTGCAGAGAGTAATGTTTTTCAAAACGAACTGACAGTGTTGCAAAATTTTACTGATCGCTACCAATATCATGATTTCATCCCGGCGAAGGGAATTATCAATTGGCTTCTCAGTTTTTGAAATGATGCCTTTTTAGCGAAAAACCGAACTCTTTAAGTGTCTAGTATTCTCATATGAATGAGAATCACACTCACTTTTCGGCTTTTCCAAAGAAACACCAAAATCAAAATATTTTGCAACATGTCAGCACGTATCAACTAAGAATTCTTCGAATTCTGTGAGTTGAAAAGAACACCAACACAGTTGCCTGTGAGGTTGTTTATTGGAATTTTGTTTTTTTGTTTTTAACAAAGCTCCAATTCGCCCGTGCCTCGGCTGTTTTTTGTTTGTTTTGTTTATTGTTGAAGTTCAATCTCATTTTCGATTGTTTGAGTGGAGTATTCCCCCATTGGCTCAACTTCATTTATTACCCTCTATTACAGAGAGTAATGTTTTTCAAAACGAACTGACAGTGTTGCAAAATTTTACTGATCGCTACCAATATCATGATTTCATCCCGGCGAAGGGAATTATCAATTGGCTTCTCAGTTTTCGAAATGATGCCTTTTTAGCGAAAAACCGAACTCTTTAAGTGTCTAGTATTCTCATATGAATGAGAATCACACTCACTTTTCGGCTTTTCCAAAGAAACACCAAAATCAAAATATTTTGCAACATGTCAGCACGTATCAACTAAGAATTCTTCGAATTCTGTGAGTTGAAAAGAACACCAACACAGTTGCCTGTGAGGTTGTTTATTGGAATTTTGTTTTTTTGTTTTTAACAAAGCTCCAATTCGCCCGTGCCTCGGCTGTTTTTTGTTTGTTTTGTTTATTGTTGAAGTTCAATCTCATTTTCGATTGTTTGAGTGGAGTATTCCCCCATTGGCTCAACTTCATTTATTACCCTCTATTACAGAGAGTAATGTTTTTCAAAACGAACTGACAGTGTTGCAAAATTTTACTGATCGCTACCAATATCATGATTTCATCCCGGCGAAGGGAATTATCAATTGGCTTCTCAGTTTTTGAAATGATGCCTTTTTAGCGAAAAACCGAACTCTTTAAGTGTCTTGTATTCTCATATGAATGAGAATCACACTCACTTTTCGGCTTTTCCAAAGAAACACCAAAATCAAAATATTTTGCAACATGTCAGCACGTATCAACTAAGAATTCTTCGAATTCTGTGAGTTGAAAAGAACACCAACACAGTTGCCTGTGAGGTTGTTTATTGGAATTTTGTTTTTTTGTTTTTAACAAAGCTCCAATTCGCCCGTGCCTCGGCTGTTTTTTGTTTGTTTTGTTTATTGTTGAAGTTCAATCTCATTTTCGATTGTTTGAGTGGAGTATTCCCCCATTGGCTCAACTTCATTTATTACCCTCTATTACAGAGAGTAATGTTTTTCAAAACGAACTGACAGTGTTGCAAAATTTTACTGATCGCTACCAATATCATGATTTCATCCCGGCGAAGGGAATTATCAATTGGCTTCTCAGTTTTTGAAATGATGCCTTTTTAGCGAAAAACCGAACTCTTTAAGTGTCTTGTATTCTCATATGAATGAGAATCACACTCACTTTTCGGCTTTTCCAAAGAAACACCAAAATCAAAATATTTTGCAACATGTCAGCACGTATCAACTAAGAATTCTTCGAATTCTGTGAGTTGAAAAGAACACCAACACAGTTGCCTGTGAGGTTGTTTATTGGAATTTTGTTTTTTTGTTTTTAACAAAGCTCCAATTCGCCCGTGCCTCGGCTGTTTTTTGTTTGTTTTGTTTATTGTTGAAGTTCAATCTCATTTTCGATTGTTTGAGTGGAGTATTCCCCCATTGGCTCAACTTCATTTATTACCCTCTATTACAGAGAGTAATGTTTTTCAAAACGAACTGACAGTGTTGCAAAATTTTACTGATCGCTACCAATATCATGATTTCATCCCGGCGAAGGGAATTATCAATTGGCTTCTCAGTTTTTGAAATGATGCCTTTTTAGCGAAAAACCGAACTCTTTAAGTGTCTAGTATTCTCATATGAATGAGAATCACACTCACTTTTCGGCTTTTCCAAAGAAACACCAAAATCAAAATATTTTGCAACATGTCAGCACGTATCAACTAAGAATTCTTCGAATTCTGTGAGTTGAAAAGAACACCAACACAGTTGCCTGTGAGGTTGTTTATTGGAATTTTGTTTTTTTGTTTTTAACAAAGCTCCAATTCGCCCGTGCCTCGGCTGTTTTTTGTTTGTTTTGTTTATTGTTGAAGTTCAATCTCATTTTCGATTGTTTGAGTGGAGTATTCCCCCATTGGCTCAACTTCATTTATTACCCTCTATTACAGAGAGTAATGTTTTTCAAAACGAACTGACAGTGTTGCAAAATTTTACTGATCGCTACCAATATCATGATTTCATCCCGGCGAAGGGAATTATCAATTGGCTTCTCAGTTTTTGAAATGATGCCTTTTTAGCGAAAAACCGAACTCTTTAAGTGTCTAGTATTCTCATATGAATGAGAATCACACTCACTTTTCGGCTTTTCCAAAGAAACACCAAAATCAAAATATTTTGCAACATGTCAGCACGTATCAACTAAGAATTCTTCGAATTCTGTGAGTTGAAAAGAACACCAACACAGTTGCCTGTGAGGTTGTTTATTGGAATTCTTTTCAACTCACAGAATTCGAAGAATTCTTAGTTGATACGTGCTGACATGTTGCAAAATATTTTGATTTTGGTGTTTCTTTGGAAAAGCCGAAAAGTGAGTGTGATTCTCATTCATATGAGAATACTAGACACTTAAAGAGTTCGGTTTTTCGCTAAAAAGGCATCATTTCAAAAACTGAGAAGCCAATTGATAATTCCCTTCGCCGGGATGAAATCATGATATTGGTAGCGATCAGTAAAATTTTGCAACACTGTCAGTTCGTTTTGAAAAAACATTACTCTCTGTAAAAGAGGGTAATAAATGAAGTTGAGCCAATGGGGGAATACTCCACTCAAACAATCGAAAATGAGATTGAACTTCAACAATAAACAAAACAAACAAAAAACAGCCGAGGCACGGGCGAATTGGAGCTTTGTTAAAAACAAAAAAACAAAATTCCAATAAACAACCTCACAGGCAACTGTGTTGGTGTTCTTTTCAACTCACAGAATTCGAAGAATTCTTAGTTGATACGTGCTGACATGTTGCAAAATATTTTGATTTTGGTGTTTCTTTGGAAAAGCCGAAAAGTGAGTGTGATTCTCATTCATATGAGAATACTAGACACTTAAAGAGTTCGGTTTTTCGCTAAAAAGGCATCATTTCAAAAACTGAGAAGCCAATTGATAATTCCCTTCGCCGGGATGAAATCATGATATTGGTAGCGATCAGTAAAATTTTGCAACACTGTCAGTTCGTTTTGAAAAACATTACTCTCTGTAATAGAGGGTAATAAATGAAGTTGAGCCAATGGGGGAATACTCCACTCAAACAATCGAAAATGAGATTGAACTTCAACAATAAACAAAACAAACAAAAAACAGCCGAGGCACGGGCGAATTGGAGCTTTGTTAAAAACAAAATTCCAATAAACAACCTCACAGGCAACTGTGTTGGTGTTCTTTTCAACTCACAGAATTCGAAGAATTCTTAGTTGATACGTGCTGACATGTTGCAAAATATTTTGATTTTGGTGTTTCTTTGGAAAAGCCGAAAAGTGAGTGTGATTCTCATTCATATGAGAATACTAGACACTTAAAGAGTTCGGTTTTTCGCTAAAAAGGCATCATTTCAAAAACTGAGAAGCCAATTGATAATTCCCTTCGCCGGGATGAAATCATGATATTGGTAGCGATCAGTAAAATTTTGCAACACTGTCAGTTCGTTTTGAAAAACATTACTCTCTGTAATAGTGGGTAATAAATGAAGTTGAGCCAATGGGGGAATACTCCACTCAAACAATCGAAAATTATGTATTTTTAATGCATTAAACTAAAATCATCTCATCAATATTAAAGCTAAAGCAGTTAGAGCATTTTTCCAAAGAAGTTTCTAATTATAGTTATATTCCAGAACCTGGGGTCGTAAATGGTACTCTAGTACTTTTTCCCATTTTTGATAAAAAACGAACCCTTTTTCTAAGAACTAAAAAAATTGCGCTTTTATCTAAACAAAAATTGCGATGACTAACTCTAGCTCCTTTGTTTTTCTGCTAGACAATTTTGGCCGAGTAAAAACTATCGCCATATTTGGACACGTTGGTTTTGACATTTCTGATTGAGTTTTTGAAATTTTTCCATTACCTACATTTTTATAGGAAGCAACTTATGTTGTAATAGGAATGCTGGGCTATTTGACGGGTTTTCACCTTGTGAAAACTGATTTAAGTCTTATTAGTCCAGATTTATTGCTGCGGCGGAATATCTGGAGAGTCTCAATAACATAATAGTCTGCAAAAAAGGAGGTTGAACGGCAAAAAAGTTTATTTAGAACGGTTTTTGAGATTTTCCAAATTTTATCGACGATTTTCGTCAAAAAAAAAATCACTTGCATATTTTGCATATTTGCATGTTTTTGATATGACCCCAAATATCGAAAAAATTAGTAGTGATGTTGTTGTAATTATTTCTCCAAAAGGATTCTGCCTTAGAAAACAGAACCAAACGAGAAAAGTAGAAAGCAACAAATTCAAAGGAACAGCACTGCTAGAAATGATCTCTGAAAAGATCAACGACAAATGAAAATTTGTTGTTGTGTTTACTATTAAAGTGTTTTATTTTCGAAAATAGAACCGAAATAATAAAGTGACAACAACAAATTGAAATAAGCAGCACTGTTGGCGAGGATCACTACAATTACTGCTACGACTAAGTGGACTGTATGAAATGTATGAAATGCGAGACAATAATATGGATACACTAGCGAAATTGTAATTAACGATGCGACCCATGCGCGATGTAGCGAACCATTTTAAACCGAAAAAATTTATTTTTTCGTGCGACTTGGAATTCAAAAACAACAACACTCGCGGGTTTGATCAATTTTTGCACAGAAACTGAGTTACGTACCTGTGTTTGGTTGATGGTAATGAGAGATGATGTTGTGATGGCGATAGCAAATTGTTGTAAGGACAACAACAACGAATTTAAGTATCCAAGATTCTTCTCTCCTTAAACAAATGTAATTTGTTTAGCGGGCAACAACAACTGGCTGCGACTGGAACAGATCCGGCTCGATTGGATCAAAATGTTGGCGTGATACCACTGACCGTCGATAGCTCAGGGATGAAAAGAGAATAAATAAAAGACAAAACACGAGTGTATCAGTTTCAAATATTTTCGATTTATTGATGGTAAAAGTGAGTTTCTTGGTACAAGAAACAGTTACCTTTTCTATGTGACGCTACGAAACGAAAGCAATAGGAGTGTGACTGCTTCGAAAGTTCAAATAAAAGACAAAACACGAGTGTATCAGTTTCAAATATTTTCGATTTATTGATGGTAAAAGTGAGTTTCTTGGTACAAGAAATTGTTACCTTTTCTATGTGACGCTACAAAACGAAAGCAATAGGAGTGTGACTGCTTCGAAAGTTCACGAGTGTATCAGTTTCAAATATTTTCGATTTATTGATGGTAAAAGTGAGTTTCTTGGTACAAGAAACAGTTACCTTTTCTATGTGACGCTACGAAACGAAAGCAATAGGACGCTAGGAAACGAAAGCAAAGTGTGTTGCCAAGAGGGCGAAATAGCGATCAAAGGCCATGACATCAACTACGACTGCAGCATTGGAAAGCGCCCCTCTGCATCCGAACTAGGCGAATACGGCTCCTGGAAGAAGTGCAGAGAATATATCCCCACAGGGCTCGTGAGAGCGGCCAATTAGCGTGGGTAATTGGAATGCTGCAGAAGGGGAAACGAAGTATCGAACGTATACATTGGCGTAACCAATGTATCGAACTTATACACATACTATAATACATATATGCCGGAGTGTTATCATCTGTTTTGTTCGAAAATTTCTTATACAACAGTAGTGGATTCTCTAACTTATTTTTTCAGTTACTGACAAAAATTAAGAACGAAAAGTTTAAATAAAAGTCGCTAGAACTGTAGTGTCATCTGACTTCGACTAACATAGTTTACTTTCCTGTGGTGTAAGTCCCAACCCTGTTCGCAATTTTCGGCACACAATAAAAATAAAAAAGGTAAATCCAAAACACAACAAAACAACTACTACAAGATCCTTCACCTGGAATCCTATACCTGATAGCTTCTGATTTGTCCACCTAACCTAGTTCACAACTTCTTCCTCTTGTCCCATGTGACCCTTCAAACCGCCCAAATCCCACCACTTACCTCGTCTTCAATCCTCCATGATCAATAAGTCTAGTAGTTATCCATTTTCATATCTATACCCAGCAAAATATTCGATGCCAAAGATGCCATTCAATCATGGGTGAAAGTGATCTGGCATATCATCTTTTTAGCATCTTCGTCGATGAATTTTATATGAGCGTGGACCCCAAAAGATGCTATTAATTTTTGGATCCAGAGCATGTCATTTATACAAATGCTTTGACATGTCATTTTCACCAATGCTTTGGCATGTCATTTCCACCAATGCTTTGCAATGACATTATCATTACGACGAGAGTTTTAACAACGTTGGTTGTGATTTCGAGTCTCAGACAACTTCAAACCTATTGTAAATAATTAATCTTATATATTTAGAAAATGTGTATAAATAAAAACACAAAATTCATTTCTATGGGATCGATGGAATGGATTCGGATCTTTCTCGACTTCCTTTGCCTGGGTTCAAATGCTGATGAAAACATCCGATCTTTCACGACTTCCTTTCCATTGGTTCAAATGCTAATGAAAAGATCGGATCTTTCACAACTTCGTTTCAACCAATGCAAAAGATGCCATGAAATCACGTCATCGCATGGAACCCCTTTGCTGGGTAATTATAATCAAATCATATTTATTATTAATTAATTATTGTAACACTTACACAATTACATAAAAATACCCCCTATACCAGTTCCTGATATTTTTCGAATGTTAGACACAAATTTCGAAAACGAGATCACTGTTTATACCCTCAGCCTTTAGGCTGGGTGTATACACTTTGATACAACGAAAAATGTGCCTCATCGAAATAACGGGTTTAGACCCCAAGTATGTTTGGACGAAATTCGTTTCAGACAATTTAGAGTGGATTTAGCTATGCCCATCCGTCTGTCTGTCTGGCTGGCTGGTGCGCACAATAACTCTCGAACGGATCAACCGGTTCGAAACAAATTTTGGGTATAGTAATATTTTGTCCAAACTTAGTCGGTCACCATGTCGGTCCACTACTTCGGGTACCTCCCCCACAAAAGTTCAAAATTTTTCTGTAAAATGGCGTGAACGATAACTCGCCTTCCAGGTATAGATCGGGTTCCCAATCAAAATTCGGGTAAAGTGAAGATTAAGAGTTCCTCTACGATCGTTTTGAAATTTTTTTTCAGTAAGTTGTCCTCGCGGCTTCTTTTGCGGCGGTAGAAATTTTTTTCTTGTGCAAGTCCATACTTCCTGAGATATTGAACTAAAAGTTCCAAGAAACCCTGAAGGCACCAACCAAAATGGGAAATCCGCAAGACAATTCTCGCAGGGAGTTTCTGATTGGTGCAGACTTTGCACATCGTATTATTTCATCCAGTCATGTATCAGGCTGGAATATGGATTGTATCGGTCCACTACTTCGGGTACCTCCCACACAAAATTGGGATAAAGTGAAGTTTAAGAGCTCCTCTCGCATCGTTTTGATTCTTTTTCAGTAGGTTGTTCGATTTTCTGTTAGTCGATTATTTGAGAGTGTCCTAAAGCTGGGTACACATTGTCAGTTTTGAATGACAGCTTTGTTGTTGCTTGCTAGTGTGGCCGTTCATTTTCGTCATTCATCATACAACCGCAAAATGTTTTGTGGTTGCTGGACGGTTGGACTGTAATCGATAATTGAGATATATCGACATTCAAAACTGACAATGTGTACTGCTCTTAAGGCAAAAGAAAAAAGGAAACCAACGCGCAATGTCAAAGCAAAATAAAAAGAAATAATATAAATATAAATAATATAAAAATTAAACCAGTGAAATAAAAAATAGTGACATTTCTTTTGTTTGTTGTTATTTTTTTAAGCAGCCATGTTTGTTTTTTTGACATTGCTGCCAGATCTACTATTTTTCCGTTCTTTACTTTTGTGCAAAACTTGTTACCTGAGAGCAGTTTTAACAGTTCTCTCTTTTGCTACTTTTACTATTAAAAAAGTTTTGTTCCTTTGCTTTTTAATAGTAAAAGTAGCAAAAAAGAGAACTGTTAAAATTATATGTTAGTAAATCAGGGTTGTATTTAAAAACAGGGTTGTATTTCAAACGCCTAGTAAGCGGCTTCTACACGGCATGTTTTTTTTAAATGTTATGCCATGGCACAATTAAGCCGTTTCTACACGGTCTGCTTTTACATATTTATGCATAGCATCTGTCACTTTTTTCGCCCATATGTAATTCCTTCTGCACGGCACAATTTTATTTTTTATTCGTTTTCTGTTGTTTTCGTTATTTATATTGCGTACAAACAAAACAGCTGTTTTCCTTTTGTTGTACAAACGAGAATAGAGCGCGTTATTCATAAAATGTACGTGTGTATTGCCATATCACTTTGATTCATTGAAATTTCTCTATGTTTCACACCATGTTTCCAAAATTATGATCTGTAAAAAGTGGCAGTCGCCATGTAAAATACAGTCCGTGTAGAAACAGCCTTACCAAGGTAGTGGTATCACACCAGCTGTTCGAATATTAAATGTCAAATGCCTTTATACAAAAAAATTTTTTCTTGTAATTTCCCTAACAACATAAAGAACATTTTGACATAACATATTCAAAATTTTACGATACCACTACCTGGGTAATTGAGTCATGTTCCATATTTATATTAGGCAATTTTCCTTGCGGAAATTGTCAGTTTGATTCGGGGAGTTTGATTTGAAGTGTTACTGCAATTTGCAGTATCATTTTGCATTTCATCCTCAAAAGGAAATTTTCACCATCCGATTTTTGATCTTCATATTTACGCGCAGTGCTATTTTCCATAAAAACGGTTCATGAAAACTGGTTTTTTGTACAAGAACCGGAACAAGCAAAATTTTAACCATTGAATTAATTTCATGTGATAGCTAACTCTTGGTCTGTTCCTTTACTTTAAAAATGGTAAAACCGGCAAAAGTGGTAAAAGTTTTAACTGTTCCATATGAATTGTTTGTATGCTGTCTGAAGTAAATGAACGCTTTTCGAGTAAAAAGCGGTAAAACTTGAAGATTCTTGCTCGTAAAGGAACAGAGCTTCTATGAGCATTCTAATGATATAGATATAAGGTAAATCGGTTATTAAAAACCGGTTCAAACCCGGGTTTGTTTTCAAAATATTCGGTTCAAAAATGTAGATAACCGGATCATTCCTCCAACAAAATTTGTTATTAATGTGTTCAGCATAACGATATCTATATAATATAATAATTGTTCCACAAACATCCCATAAGAGACAAGGGAGACTTCTCTCATATGAGTGCACCCCGATTCATATTAGCTCAATGATATGGGACCTACAGTTTAGCGCCGAGTCCGAACGGCGTGTCTAAGACACCACTTTTGTAGAGAAGTTTTACATGGCTGAAATACTCAGAAAATGTCGCCAACATTACTCAGGGGTATTTTGCCACCGTTGAAAAGTGTTTTGATGTTGCATGGCCGGGGAATCGAACCCACGACCTTATGTGTGCAAGGCGGTACGCATACCATTGCACCACGGTGGCACAACGATATCTATTAGTGCTAAATATTTTATACATAAAGTTTATTTCAAAAGAGGGACCGGGTAAAAGTCAAAAAGGACAATGAAAACGTGGAAATATCGATTAGTTGTTTTTGAGTACCGTACCTAAAATCTTCTGATCCACATTTTTGTTGAATATTCGGATGTTAAAAAATCTCATCTTATGGTACTTTTACTACGGCTCAATAAAATAAGGACGAAAAGGACATGCAAGAAATTAAGTTACAAGGACGAAATATTCTACAAAAAGAATCTCCATTCTATTCGACTGAAGACCTGTCATCTCAAAACCAAGCTAGAATAATGCCAAACAGAGATATAAAGCTCTTTTCTTAAGCATACTAGGGGGACAAACAAAAAATTCATTACGCCATAACTCAAAACTTAACCTATGGCTAAAATTTCCTTTTGGGTTTAAACTTTAAAGTACAGTACACATTGTCAGTTTTGAATGACGATTATTTGCAATTATCGATAACTGTCCAACCGTCCAGCAACCACAAAACATTTTGCAATTGCATGATGAATGACAAAAATGAACGGCCACACTAGCAAGCAACAACAAAGCTGTCATTCAAAACTGACTGTGTGTAACCAGCTTTAAATATACTAACCAAGGGCTTTTATCTCCAAAAGGAATTTTCCACCGGACAAAAACCTTGTTGCACAGTGTAATAAGTAGACATCGGATTTTTGCATGTTTTTTATTTCTTATCCGACTGGACTCAAATTTTGGATCTTGGCGTTTTAAGGGTCAATTTTTCGATATTTGGGGTCGTATCAAAAGTATTCAAAAAATATGCAAAACAGGCAAAAAATACGCAAAGGATATGCAAAATATGCAAACAGTTTTTGGCCGAAAATCGGCATAACAGCCGTAAAATTGTCAATTAAATTTGGAAAAATCGTCAAAGTTTTCTAAATTAAGATTGTTGGCCATTTAACCTCGATTTTTTAGCAGATTATTGTTATTGAGACCTCTTACGACGATGTAGGGTATAAGAATATGGTATTGTATTTTTTATCCGACTGGATTCAAATTTTGGATCTTGGCGTTTTAAGGGTCAATTTTTCGATATTTGGGGTCATATCAAAAGTATTCAAAAAATATGCAAAAATATGCCAAAAAATATGTAAAACAGGCAAAAAATATGCAAAGGATATGCAAAATATGCAAACAGTTTTTGGCCGAAAATCGGCATAACAGCCGTAAAATTGTCAATTAAATTTGGAAAAATCGTTAAAGTTTTCTAAATTAAGATTGTAGGCCATTTAACCTCGATTTTTTAGCAGATTATTTTGTTATTGAGACCTCTTACGACGATGTAGGGTATAAGAATATGGTATTGTAACACCATTTTTTTATTATTAAACTATGCAAAAATATAAAATTAGATAAAATATAAACATTTTATGTAAAATTCAATATTTTCTTTGCCTTAATTTGTAGCATTAGGCTGGTTTTAACTCAAAGGGAAGAAATCGTGTCGGATTTTTTTAGGCGGGGCGTGTCAGCTAAACTGTTTAGTGAGATTAGATTTTAAATAGATTTTAGGATTAAGATTGTCAATTGAGCACAATTGGAATAAGTTAACACGTGCTACTGGGGCCTCGAAGTCATGAAAATCTCGATTTTTGGCTATTTGGCGACATCGGTTCGTATTATGCATTAAATTACGTAAAGGCCATTCTGTTCATTTTTGTTCAAAAACAAAATAAGTAGGTATTACTGAATTCGAGATAGAAAGCCATTGTCCCAAAAAACGTGACTACGTACGCCTTAGGGCGAAAATGGAGCCTATCTGGGTACAGCCGACTACTTGGAGAACGCATTGTTTTAGTTGTTCGTCCTTTGTAATTAAATGGTTGTAAGCTATGGTGAGCTCGACTCGGAGTTAATGTTTAATCTCTTGAGCAACAAGAAGTCCCACTTCTTATTACGCCAGTTAGACTTTTTTAGGAATTTCGACAGTTGTTCTTTTGTAAGTTTGGGTCCAATGTTTCTGGAGAAATTTCCATCTTCGCTTTGTTAAAATTTGTGTCGCCATTTGGATCTTTACGGTGTTTTGCACTGTCGGATCAACCAATGCCAAGCCAACAAGTTCAGGACTAAGATACCACAGGTGATTTATCATTTTGTCATTTCCTGAGGTCTACGTGTTGTTTTGATGCCAAATGCTTCGTAGAATCTGAACAACCATCTGTCCCGAAAATAATCAAGCGCGGCTTCGACACGAACCCTTAACCATGAAATTGTTATTGCTGCTGGACCCCTGTAAAGTGTCCTATAGGAACGTTAGTTATATCATTTTGGCTACAGTAGAAGCTCTCGGAGAGGATCCCAACAAATATAAGATCTCTAGAAGCTTTATTCGTTTATTTCGGAGAATAAACAGTGAAAAATACTCGCAACAACTTCAAGGAAGGCTTAAGATACCCCAAAACAAGGCTATTTGCGTGCACTGACATGGATAACTATTACCAGGTATTCTCAAAACAGAGCAGAAAGAACGGGTTGCTGTTCTGGTATCATCTGGTATGGGGGTAAAGAACAACTCTTATGCGTTCCTGAAACTGACAGTAGCTCAGGGTATCTGGTGACCTAGCAGTTTACGAATACCTAGAATAATGGGGTCTCACCAGATTGACCAGATGTTAGGTCGGGTGCTTCTGTACCTGCGTACAGACTTATTAGAAGTATTGTTGAAAGCGATTTTTGACTGCAAGTTTGGCAGCACATCCGGACATCAACCAAACATATTCACGCGATTTCTATAAGAATAGTCTGCGATTGACAAAACCAAGTTCGATATAGGCGAGAATGTTTTAAAACTACTTCCCAGCTGACTTCCCAAGAACAAGAGGCCGTAGAAGCACTTTGTGTGTTCATCTTTCGAGACTAGTTTAACGCCTCAGTAACAACTGAGTGTTATAAAAGAGAGTGTGGGCTATTGACTTTACAAAACTATAATGAACAAGATAATGTTTATATAGACATAATATAGGATAGATTGGGTAAACATAATCAATAGATTGAAAAGGATTAGAGACAATAAATTGAGTTTAACGAAATTCAGAAATATTTTTTAGGAAGATTTATGGAAATACGAAACAAATATCAAATAAAGGAAATAACAAAATGATAAATCATCTGTGGTATCTTAGTCCCGTAAATGGCCAAATGCAGAATAAGATGAAAAAAAAAACAAACTAACAAAAGAACAACTGCCGAAATTCCCGAAAGTCTACCAAACGTAAATACAAGGGATACTTACTTGTTGTTCAAAAGATTAAGCATTAACTTCGAATTTCTTAAAAAAGATCCTGCAACTTGGTCAAAGAGCATCTATTACCAGGAGTTCATCACCAAGTAGTCATTTTTACCCAGATGGCTTCAAAACCGCATTATGTCAGTCCCTTAAATAAATTTAAATATGAACAAAATGTGAAAGACATTTGTTTTCATTCCCAAAAATTTATATTATGGGAAAATAAAAAATAATTAAAAAGTAAATAAAAAATTTTTTAAATACTTTTTAATGATCGATTCTCTCAAATAAAACGCTTGCCGTTTAATTTTGTCAGAATTTTTAATCCAAATGCAAGCGTTTTATTTGAGAGATTCCATCAATTTTTTTCTAGTTTTAAGTGCATTTATAAATAAAACACTGTAACTTACTTTTTTTAATTATTTGTTATTTTTAACTTTTCAGCAATTAATTTTTTGACCACTGAGAACCTCATAACAAAATTATAGCTTTAAAATACCTTGACCTATGTCCAACATTTTTGGTGAGAAAGTTTCTGTACCATAGTGAACCCCAAATGCCAATTTATAGCCAATTCGGCCTAAAAATTAAAATAGAATCGTTAAAATACTTTAAATCGGGTGGTAACGCTATATGGGGACTCTAAGAAAAATGGACCCATATTGGTTTTGGTTTCATATTCATGTATTGTCATCCAAGTCTGCAAAGTGAGCAAAGTTTTAGTTACTACCCAACATACATACCAAATAAAAATAAAAAGTAATAGGACTTGAGAATAAGTCCATATTTACATTAGGCAATTTTCCTTGCGGCAATTGTCAGTTGGAAGCAGAGAGAGGTGAGGCATGTGGTAACCCTTTGCCTCTCAACACCCTCTCTAACCGACAAACTGACAAGTGCCGCAAGGAGAATTGCCTAATGTAAATATGGACTAATATTATAAAAATAAAAAATTCACAATTTTTAACAATGCTTGGAAAACTATTACGTGCACAAACTTTTCTTAAGTCTGCCTGAAAATTATTTGTGTACACATTTTTGTTGATTGACATTTGTTGATAAATTAGTTTTCGTAGGAACACATTTTTTGTATTTTACATCGATCGATAATTATATCCGTGTTGTGCTATATTTTAGCCGATGCCAAAAAAATGTAAAAAAGTGTTAAAAGACAAAAAAAAAACCATTGACCTTCTTTTGAATCATAAAAAAAAAAAACAAAAATTACGAATCTGAAGAAGTTTTCAGGATTGTGTTGTGATAAAACTAGAAGTGAAAGTGACTAAACTACGAATAATTATATAATTGACATTCATACACATGTTCCCATAATCCACTCCTACGGAATATTTCCCTCATATCAATGATTGCACGCCGCTTTATGATATGGGACCTACTTGTTATCGCCGAATCCGAACGGCGTGATTTATGACACCAGCTGTATAAAAATTTTTCACGGTTGATCAGGAAATGTCGTTTACATTACGCTGAGGGATATTTTGCCACCGTTGCACGGTGGTCGAAAGCACTGATCAAGCGGCGCAAAATTAATAACTTACAAACGAATTGAGATACGTCACTGAAATTTGGCACAAACTCAGCTTGTACATGTGGGTAATAATGGGCCAAATATGAACAATATCGGCTGATGTTTTGGTAAAGCCCCCATATAACGGTACCTTAAGATTTTCGGTATTTTGAGGATTTAAGCCACAATTTCGTAGCAAATTACCTGTAATTTGGTACTTAGGGTTCTTAGTGGTCACAAAATATTTTCACCAAAAATTATGGACATAGGTGTACGTTCTGATATAGCCCCTATATAACCGTACCCCCCAATTTAAGGTGTTTTGAATATCATGACCACATTTTTAAACCAACTTGGCTGTAATTTTGCATTCCGTGTTCTCACTGCGTATAAAATCTTCTTACAAAACATTTTCAACCCAGATTTATGTTTCGATGTAGCCCCTTTTATGGTACCCCGATTCGTTGAATCTTTACATGTTATCCCATATTTAATAACATATTTAGCTATAATATAGTATTAAAGTGTCTCCGGGAGTAGAACTCCTCCTTGCAAATATTTCTCAAGATATGTTCCTATTTTGATTTAGCTCCCATACAAATGCACAGCTAAATTTGTATGAATTTCATGCAAAAACCCCTTATTTTAAATGTGCAGTCATCAAAAGATTTGCAAATATTTGCAGCCCTAATGTAGTTATTCCATATCCAGAGAGTCCAATTTCATTCCCCAAAAAATAACCGAACCTAAGTTCGGCCAAGTTTACAAGATGCACTCTATGGAACAAGCGCCTAAAACCCATAAAAACACTAAAAAATTGAATTTTTTGAAAATTTATTGCTATATAACTAAGTACCTCCAGACCCCAAACTAATTTTTATAATTTAAATCACACCCTCTGCTTTTAATTAAAAATAAATCTTGTCCAGTTTCATTACGAATTTATTTAACATTTAAACAAATATGAAGTTAATTTTTTGCAACAATTTTTTAAAATCTGATGCAACAAAAGCTCTTGTATTTGATAGTGAATAACTGAGTGAATATTTACAACAACAAAAATGAAAAAAAAACAAAATCTTTGTCTGCCAAGTGTCTGTAATCGATACAATGGAAAATATTTCGCAATTTTATAGTTCGAGTTTTTGACTTTCGCGCCGCTAGATCACTGGTTTCGACCAGTGTGCGTTGGAAAGTATGACGTTTTTGAGATTCGAAACTGTGCATACAGAGTTAAAGGCACACTTGCTTACTATTGCACTACTGTGGCACCCATTACATATAAGAAGAAATCATTATTCAAGATGAAGTGGCTAAGAGGAGTGTTGGTGGAAGAGCTCTATTGAAAAGGGACGGAAAAAAAGTGTTCGAAATTTAAGCACAACAACCGCTATACAAAGTAAGTTCAATTTACAAAATTAATTGAACAAATGATCACTAAATTTCTACTTTTCATAGATGCTGCATCTCAAACGACACATTCATTAAAGGCGGTTCGCTAAAATTCGTAGAAAGATCCGTAACAATTATAAAACCAAAAAACGTAACTGTACATATTGCCATAGATTGAAAATTTATTTATTTATTTATTTATTTACAATTATATTTATAAGTAAATTATAAATATAATAATGAAGGTAAGCTCTGGCTACTAAGGCCTTAAGCTAAATAAAGTATGAATACAATATTATGCTACAATTTAACAACTTATTTTTAGGAACATGTGTAAGTGTACAAGTTTTCAAGTTGAATTAATATTCAAGTTTGTATGGAATTGTAAATATTACATTTTAACAGTCTTATTATAACATGTTTATAAACAAATAAAATTTCAAGTTTAATCTATAACAAAATATTTCATATGGAATTGTAAAGGTTACATGATTTTAACAGTCTTATTATATCTTGTTTTTGAGTAGTATTTTCTGGATTTCGTATAATATCCAGAATATTATTGTTGGGGAAAAACGAGTTTGTAAATCTTTTTATATATTGGCAGTTAAATATATAGTGATTCATGTCAAAAATGTTAGATTTACAAAACTGACATTCCTTTTTTATGTCTTTATTTATGACATGGTCGTGCGTTGCACGGCAATGCCCTAGTCTTAAACGAATAATTTTTATCTGATCGTTTCTTGGAAGGCTGTTATCTTTTTGAAGATAGTTTTTTATATTAATTTTGTTGTTATTTATTAATTTATACCACTCAGATGTATTGTTCCACATGCAAACTTTATCATAGGAAAATTCTTTGAGGATAAATTTTTTAATATCATTCCAAAATATATTTTCTGTGCATGTAAGAGGATAATTGAAAGCTTCTTTTGCGACTAAATCTGCGAACTCATTTCCCTTTATGTTAGAGTGGCCTGGAACCCATAGTAATATGTGTTTTTTATTGTTAAGGTTCTCTCTAATCAAGGATGCGTAAATGTTATTATTATTAAGATTGCTAATGCAGTCTAAGGCTGATAATGAATCAGTTGTAATTACGAATTTCCCTCTTAAGTTTTTGGTCAATTTTATAGCTTCATAAATTGCTATTATTTCAGCTGAAAAAATTGATGAGTATTCTGGTAAAAGAGATGATTTAAGGATCCCAACGTCGATTACAACACTATAGCTTATACCATTGTTGGATTTTGACCCATCGGTATAAACAAAATTGAAATTATTGTACTTTTCTTGGATATTTCGAAATTCCTGTACATAAATTTCTGCAGTTGTATTTTCCTTGTGATATTTACGAAGAGAAGTATCTATTGGAAATGAGTTTGATATCCAAAAAGGGGTTTTTGTTAGTGGCACACAACGACTTTGAGGGATGCTAAACTTATCACAGTAATTTTTTATGCGTTTTAAAGCAGAATCGAATTTGAGAAACTTTTTTGTTTTAATTGATTGTTTTAGTAATTCGACAACTGGAGAATCATCATTTACCAATAATGTTTTCGAGAGTTTTGCTGTAGATATTTCCCTATAGTTTTCTATTGTCTTGAGGTTGGCTTCAAATAACATGTTATTTATTCTTGTTGTGCGATGGGCACCTAAAGCAATTCGAACAGCGGAGTTATAAATTGTTTTAATTCTGTTTAAATTGGAGTTTGCAGTATATCCATATAAAAAAAATTCCGTAGTTTATTTTTGAGATAATTAGGGAAGAAATTATTGAAATTAGAGTAACTGTGTTACATTGAAACTTGTTATTGGATAAACATTTATTTACGTTAAATTTACTTTGAAGAGAGATTAACAATTCGTCGATGTGCGAAATCCAATTGTATTTATTGTTTATTGTTATACCAAGAATTTTTAATTGATTTACAGAAGGTATTGTACCATTACTACAAATGAGGCCGGGGGAACAATTGCGTTTTCGGCAGATATGTAAGTGTTTGCACTTTCCCAAAGAAAGTTGAGCACCAGAAAATTTACACCATCTATCGATTTCAGGCAAAATATTGCCCAGATTGACAGATGTGTGTTTCTTGTTACTTAGGGTTTTTAATATTACGAAATCATCGGCATATGAAACGAACTTGATTTCTTTATGGGACTGTAGTATTTGAGTGAGTTTATTGTAAGAAATTAAGAATAAAACCACTGAAAGTGGGGAACCTTGGGGTATACCATTGTAAAGATTTCTGGTTTCTGAGAGATGAGAGTTGACTTTGACTTTTATTTTCCTGTTCATCATGTAGTTTCTTATATAGTTGAGTATCTTGGGACCCATGCCCCATTCTTGAAGTTGACAAAGTATGGCATGTAATCCGATTTTTTCGAAAGCTTTTGAAAAATCGAGAGATATGATAGAAATATGTTTGTTGGTTTTCAGAGAGCTGTTTACATGGTAATCCATGAAAATAAGGGGGTCAGCTATAGACTTGCCCTGTTTGAAACCAAATTGAAAGGGTGTAATGAGTTTGTTAGTGGTAATAAACCACCACAATCTTTTCGCAATAATTTTGTCCAAAATTTTCGAGCAACAAACATTTAATGATATGGGCCTATAAGAGTTCAAGGATGTCTTATCGGAATTAGGTTTAGGAATAGGGATAATTAGGCTATTCTTGTAAATCTGCGGAATGAATGTATTAAATATGTTGTTATAAAGTGACACCAAACGCATTTTACAATTCGGCCCTAGATTCCGGATCATATCATAGTTTATCCTGTCAATACCTGGTGTTTTTCCTTTAAGTTGATTGAGAGCGACATTGAATTCTAAAGATGTTATGCGTTGTTCTATGGGATTAGCGTATTTGGTTGCAGCTAAGGATGTAGAACCAAATGCAAAGATTTTCTTAGAGGATTGGAATTCATCTGGAAAATGAATGTCTTGTGACGAATCAGACCAAGAATGGCAAAAAGCATTTGCAATATCTGACGGATTCGCGATTTTGTTACCATTAGCATCAGATATGCAATGTATAGTTGTTTTGAGCTTCATTCCACAAAATCTGCGAATGTTGCTCCAGATTTTTCCTGTTGGACTCTGATTGTTTATCTGGGATGTAAATTTGTCGACTGAAAGCTTTTTTGAAAGCTTTAGTTCTCTTCTATAGAGAGCATTAATTTTGCGGTATTTTACAAGATTATCATTAGTGATGTTCCTTCTAAAGATATTTAGAAGATGATTCCGTTGTCGTTTAAGGTCATCGAGTTTATTATTCCACCAAGGAATATAGCCTTTATTGGAAGTAATGTTGTGTTGTGGAATATATTCATTTGCAGATTGAAGAATAATTTTCTGTATGTTTGCGGTTTCTTTGTTTATATTATTACTGTGTGGTTTTATTGAACTTATTTGATCAGAAATTAATTTGAAATTATCCCAGTCTGCTTTATTTGTGTTGAATAATGGTTTAGTACTACACTCTCTATTATAATTGTTTCCTGAAAAAAGAGTAGTAATGATTGGAAAATGGTCGCTCCCATATAGGTCACTTTCAATTTTCCAATCAGCATGCACAGATAGTATAGATGAAATTAAAGTGAGGTCTATGTTGGTAAATGTTTTGTGTGTAGAGAAGTGTGTGGGAGAACCATCGTTTAATATCATCAAATTTGTGTTATATATTTTGCAATTATTTTTCCTCTAGAATTATATGATTTTGAGCCCCATAATGGGTGCCAACTGTTCATGTCTCCAGTTATCAGCATAGGATATGAGGAAGAAAAGAGATTTTCAAGGTCATTTAAATTAAAAGACCTTGATGGATTTAAGTAAGTAGAATAAAGATAGAATGTTGTTTTAGATTTAATTTTGACAATGACAGAATCCATATTATTATTACTGCCAATATATTCATGCTCAATAGAGTTATGAATTAAAACCGCTGAGTTATGTGAATAATAAATATTGAAGTTAATTGGTATGGGGATATTTTTGGCTGATTTAAAGTGTGTTTCTTGTAAGGATATTATTTTGGGGTTATATTTTTTATCAAATTTTGAAGCTCATTGTAGTTATTGCAATAACCTTTAATATTCCACTGTAAAATCTTTAAATCCATTATTAATAAGGAAGAGAAAAATTAAGAGTAAATTAAATAAATAATACAATGAGTGAATATACAATGAGAGAGAAAACAAAGAGAATATTGATGTTGTTGTTTATTTGTCGCTGTCAGGTTCTCCGCTCTCAGTATTATTGATGCAAGGTTTTTTGTTGTTCTTGTTAATTTTATTTTTAATCTCATTTCTCACACGTTTCGATGTGTTCTTCGGGAGAATATTAACTGTAGTAGTTGATGTTGTTTTTTTAGCGTTAGCACTTGTTGTTGGGAGTTCATCACATTTAGGTTGTACATTTTTCTGAATTGCTTTCTTGTTTGATTCGTTCACTGTTAAATCGTCGTATTTAACAACGTTGCGAGTAATTTTTGTGAAAGAGTCATCATTCGGGTGACGTTGTTTGTACTTAGCAATTGCGGTTCTGTTATCTACCTTTTCGAGAGTTTTTATTGTTTGTATTTCTTTGTACTTGAGAAATACTGGGCATTTTTTATTTATCACAGAGTGGTTGATTACGCTCCGTTTCTCTTCAGTACAATTAATGCATTTTGTTGTTTTTTTCACATAGATCGTCGTCATTTAAATGCTCTTCTTCTCCACAATTGATGCAAATTTTATTGTTTGTGCACAATTTTGTGAGATGACCATAACGAAAGCATTGGCGACATCTCAAGGGCATGGGTATGTATGGACGAATGAGAAGGTGAGTATTATAAGGCCTGTCTTAACCAATGCATCATTCACTTTTTTCATTATTTTTTGAACTTCAGTAACACTTTGAGGTTTTAATTCCCTTAGTATTTCTTCTTCGGAAATGCCTCTTAAATCGTTGTTATATATAACACCTTTAGAGTGATTAAGGCTGTTGTGTTCTTTAACTTCCACTCTTATTTCGTTATTAAGAGATACTAATTGTATCAATTTGGTTGCCTGAGTTGCATTTTTTGTTTTAATGAGCAGCTCGCCGTTCCGAAGTTTTTTGCACGAGTCTACTTCTCCGCACACATTGTCTATAACTTTTTTAATTAAAAAAGGCGAAACATTTTTTAATGTATCTTCACTATTAATTCGAGATACTAGAAGGAACTTTGGTCCAATAGTAATGTTTTTAAATATCTTGTTTTTATCAAGATCAAAGTTGATGGATTGTGTTGTTGAACTCATGATTAATGTTAATTCAATGTTTAATTTTGAAACAGAAACTCTCACTAGTTAGCGCAGACGTTCGATTGCTTTCGCAGTCAGAAGACGACTGTCGATTGAAAATTTAAATCATTGATGCTCAAAATAAAAAAGAGAGTAAAGTAGTGAGAGAATCACCCGAAAGTTTGTATCAGCATTCAGTGGTTGATAGACCTGTGACCAGTAAACATGTGGCGGGTGTGTGCGGTATTGTTCAGTGTCCCCACTAAAATTATGCGTATATCCATGCACATGTTTACTTGTCGGCTGCTCAGCGACGACTGATTGTTATTCTCACATACGTTAACGTATATGGATGATCTTGGCTGATTTAAATAAATCACTAATACCATGTTCATACCAGCATTTGAATAACGTCGTTCGTTCTCATAATTACGTACACGAATTAACGCGTTCATACGACATGGTACACAATTCATGGCAACATGATTCATATTTTCATAGTTTTTGTTTACTGATTTTAAAGAAAGTTTCAGCCAAAAGACGAGTAAAGTTAATTGATATGAACTGAAAAAATATTTGTCCTTCTTTCAGATATCTATTTAATATTAAATTATATTAGTTGCATTCATGTTCTCTATTTTTTTTCACAATTTTGGTGTTTCAGTATATTTTTCTATTTTAAAAATTAACGAGAGAGCATAGATGGGCTTTCTCGCACGCCAGCGTTGCTGTGGTTTGTTTCTCTTTTTCGTTGTTACAACATAAATAAACAATTACGGGTTGTTTTGTTATTTTATTTTTAATAAAATCGTTTTTTGTAATTGTTTAGATGTCGTCTGTGTGTTAAAAATATTACAAAAGTAAAACAATTCTAACAAAAACGCTGTTTTATTTTTCCCTTAAAAAATATTTAAGAGTAATTTTGACCATCTATGCGAGAGAGAGACCTGTCAAAGTAACTTTTTGGTATACAGACTTTCCGGCAGGCATTTGATTTTTGTTTCTAAATTTGTTCGCGAATTTCAAACGATGGACAAGAAATGCAAGTGCAATGAAAGAGAAGACACAATTTGCTATGATTTGAATGTATACTAGTCGTTAAACCGTTTACTTTTCATTCATATCTTGCAGTTTTTCTAAAAATGTTTGGGGTTTTAATAATTTTTTAAATTTTGTATTTTTCCTGTCATAAATAATTTATTTCGATAAGTTCTCTCATTTGTTAAAGACGGGACAAATTTTATCGTCGTTCTGAGAGTAATTTAAATTGAACAATGTATACGGTAAGAATTGTTTTATGCCGTTAATACAAAATGACATGAACAAAGTTCCCGATTATCTTATGGTGCAAAAATAGGCTTGGGGAAACAAAACAATCTCCAAAACAACATAAAATCCAACCAATTTAGCGGATTAAAAAATCAATACTTTTGTCTGAAGATTGATAAAATTTTTAATATATATCTTATAGCGTTCTTCGTGGAAGGCACGTACCGTCAACGTAAGACAAATTTGGAAGAAGATTTCGTCAACTTGCCACTGATGCCAATTATGTTAATGTACGCCAATTATGTTAATACCCATAGAACCCCTATTCCAGGGCAGCTTTAGTCCGCTACCCACCATTTATAATCTGGCACTAGATGGCAGCTGATTTTAATACTGAATAATCTTAAATCCATGACGTACTTTCGAAAATTATTCCCGAGGTGAGCACTGGTGGGCATCATGATTAAAACCTTAGGTCAAATTAAAGTATATGATCGAATTGGCATTACAAAGTACAAAGTACACTAAGAAAATATTCAGCTAACTAGAATTCCACAACACGCTAAAACACTATTTTTTAATGAAAGCCAGTAAGGAAAGGATCAAAGTCGGGCGGGGCCGACTACATAATACCCTACACCACTGTGCATATGTAGAATATATATGGGAGCTAAATCCAAATGAACCGATTTCTATATAATGCGGCACACTTATTTCTAGACTAAATACCATCGCACATTCCAAATTTAATTGAAATAGGTCATATATAGCGTGTATCGTGCACCAAATACCTTAAATCGGGCGAAAATATATATGGGGCCTATATCCAAATCTGAACCGATTTCTATATAATTTGACACACTTATTTCTAGACTAAATTCCGTCGCACCTTCCAAATTTCATTGAAATCGGACATATATAGCGTGTTTCGTGCACCAAATGCCTTAAATCGGGCGAAGATATATATGAGGACTATATCCAAATCTGAACCGATTTTTACCAAAATAAATAGCGTCCTTTGGCCAAAAAAACTATCTTCGCCAATTTTCATGCGAATCGGACAATAAATGCGACCTGTACTTTGTTTACAAAAATACATGGACAGACGGACATGCGTAAATTGACTCAGAAACTGATCCAATGTATATCCCTAAAAAGAACTATGGGTCTATCTCTTTTCCTTTTGCATGTTACAAACTAGTGCACAAAGGCATAATACCCCTTACCACAAGGTGGTGTAGGGTATAATAAGCTATTACCTTCTCCTTCAAAATCCACTATAATATTTTGCTATACGCATTAGTTTCGCGATATTTTGTAAATATTTTCAAAATATCGCACTTGAAATATAGGTTGTACTCACAACAAAATGTTCCCAATTTTGAAGCTATTATTAAGATGATCGCGTTCGAATGAAACAAAACTAAAATATTTTTAAAAAGGTCCATGTCATAGCTGTCAGAAATGCCAGATGTTGTACCAAAATTTTGCCATTCATTTTTTTATTTTTGGCCAATGTGTGTATCCACTGTGCATTGGCTTTATTTTCTCGAATTCAGTAATACTTACGGATTTTGTTGTTCGGCAAGAAATATTAAGAATAGTATGGCATTTAATTTAATGCATAATTCGAGGCCCCAGTGGCATGTGTTAACATATACCAATTGTGCTCAAACTTTAACAATCTTAAAATCTAACCAAACTAAACAATAACATAATAATCTGCTGAAAAAGCGACGTTAAACGGCCATCAATCTTAATTTAGGACACTGAAGTTTTTTTGATGATTTTTTCCAATATTCATTTTTTAATTTTACGATTTTTATGACGGTTTTCGGTCAAAAACTGTTTTCATATTTTTTGCATATTTTGCATATGCAAAAAATACAAAATATGTTATTGAATTCAGATATCTTTGAAACGTATTTTGGTCCAGCCAGAATCTTCGTATCTTTATTATTAAAAAATATGCAAAATCCGATGTCTAGTAATAAGTGTCGGATAAATTAAAAGGAACTTTGTGTTTCTTTTAAAATTTAAACTGCGCCGGAGTGTATGCTGCACTGAAAGCAAGAAAAATTTGTGAGCAAATTCAAATCAACCAATCAGATTTGAGTAAATTTTATGTATACAGACTTTTTTGCTTGATATTTCCATATTTTACAAAATATTACATTTATTCTAAATGGAAGTAATAACAGATCCCTGGTAATGATAACTTTATTCCTTACTTTTCTTAAAGTAAGGTATAAGAAAAATTGACTTTAAAGACAATATGTAAGAACGGGCCATGTACAAATAAAGAAATAGGCAACGGGGGGGCAACCGGATGCGCATCAAAATCGTATGCACATTGCGAGACTTTTACCCACTTTAAGGTTTTTGGCATTGTGAGATGTAACTGACGGCACACAATTGTCGCTGAGTGAAACATCGAAATATGCATAGATATTGAAAAAGAGATTGATTCGCTGTATCCAAAATCGGATGCGCATCAACTGACTTTAACTAATTCGGGAATAACAGGCTTTTTTAATTTTCATATTTTTTGAATGACTATAATTTCAATATTACTCTTAATTCCCTATCCTTATAAGTAGACATCGGATTTTAGCATGTTTTTTATTTCTTATCTTATCCGATTGGACTCAAATTTTGGATATAGGCGTTTTGAGGGTCAATTTTTCGATATTTGGGGTCATATCAAAAACACGCAAAAAATATGCAAAATATATGCAAAAAATATGCTAAATATGCAAGGCGTTCTAAATTAAGTTTTTTATCGTTTAACGTCGTTTTTGCAGAATATTATGTTATTGAGACTCTCCAGATATCCCGCCGCAGCAATAAATCTGGACTAATAAGACTTAAATCAGTTGTCAAAAGGTAAGAAAATGTCAAATAACCCAGCATTCCTATTACAACATAAGTTGCTTTCCAAAAAAATGGAAAAAATGGAAATGGAACAAATGGAAAAATTTCAAAAACTCAATTAGAAATGTCAAAATCTACGTGTCCAAATATGGTGATAGTTTCTACTCGGCCAAAATTGTCTAGCAGAAAAGCAAAGGAGCAATTTTTTCTAGTTTTTGGAATAAGGTAGGTTTTTTAGCAAAAATTGAAAAACGTACTAGAGTACCATTTACGATTCCAGGTTCTGGAATATAACTATAATTAGAAGTATACGTTTTGAATATCCACATATTAGATTTGAATATATTTTATAGTGTTTATTCCTTTATTCAGTATATACAGACATGAATTGACAATTGTTGTTCTTTGTGGTCAAAAAGCTTCTTTGAAAAAATGCTCTAAATGTCGATTTAGTATTGATGACATGGTTCTAGTTCAATGCACTAAAAATACGCATACAACAGCTTAATGCAGAATTGGGAAATGTTCACTCCTCGGCGAAATGCAATGGATTATTGTTATACCCATCCAAAATAATAAGCAAAATGAAGAACACCCAATGATTAGTGCAAAATGACATCACTTAGAAAAACCACACAATAGAGTGGTAGTGGTAAAATAAGTCAAAATCCTTGGAATTATCTTTAACATGGCAAAACCACTCACATATTTCTGCTAGAAAAGCATTTGGAATGCTAAAAAATATAATTCATTCATTCCTGCTACAGGAAAACAATTTTGATAACACGGTCGAAAAGTCATAACCATTTTGTATACACAATTAATTAACTTACACCTGTCCGTGTACTCGATAATTTGTTCTAATTATTACAAATGCTTCGAATTTTGACAGTTGTTTAATGCAGAAAAAAGTTGTTTCAGCAACATTTAGTAACAATTATTGAGTACAAGGATATAACACCTTTTATAACACATTAGTCTTGTTGTATAAGATATAAATAAATATATTAAAAAAAATATTCGCCGTAATATTGTCAATAAAGTTGCCAAAGGCACTATACACCTAGAAGTCAAAGATTTCAAGGATCTTAATTTCCAAAAAATGAAATTTCACACCCGTCCCTATTTTGCTTACATCCTGATGTAAACTTTAAAAACGTCATATTTCTAGCTCTACTTTCACAATCTGATTGGCTTTTTCTGTAAATTGGGGAAATTGAGTCTTGTTGCATAGTAAATTGGTAAAAAGTAAGGAAAGGAACAATTCCAATAAAAATGTTCGGATTGTCGAGTAGAAAAATCTTACTATTTTTTACACGTACATCACTTTTTACTTCTATATTTCATTTAGGTGTTCGGTATAAGCCAACATAAAAAAGTATTATTATTTAACTACCACGAGTGATTTAATCATAGAAAATAATTTATTTTCTTTACTATTCGTTAATCCGGACAATTTGATAATTCGGATATCGCCGAAACCTGTGGTGTACGGATTATCGAGATTATACTGTATATATGGGAGCAATATCCAAATCTGTATCGATTCTTACCAAAATAAATAGGGATCGCCTAGGGCCAAAAAATTGCCAATTTTTATGCCAATCGTTCAATAAATGTGACCTGTACTTTGTTTTCAAAAATACATGGCCAGACGGATAAGTGCGAATCTATGCAGACCATAAATAGAAACTGTGGGTCTATTTCGTTTCCTTTTGCATGTTGCAAACCGTGCGGAATTTGTTCCCTTTCCCCAATTTCGCAATTTTTTATTTCCATATTTATGCCCAAAAAGGGAATATTTTTGTCGATTAGACTAGAATACGCCATAATGAAGCAAATCTAGTAGTTTTCAACTTTTAACAAATATTGATTTTAATAGAATATCACTTTTTATAATTATTTTCCGTGCGGAAAATTCAGAGCGAAATATTCATGATTGCCCTGTATATGCTTTTTATATGTTATGTAAATGTTTTTAGTAAAATATGAAAGATTTTATGTAATATTCAATATTTTCTTAGTCTTAATTTCTAGCTCATATGTTTTCCTGCCAAACAATTTTGGCCGGGCAGAAACTATCAACATATTTGGATAAGTTGATTTTGATATTTCTGATTGAGTTTTTGAACAAATTTGTATAGGAAAGCAACTTATGCTGCAATAAGCAAGCTGGGTTATAGGAAATTTTCTAAGTCTTTTAGTCCAGATTTATTACTGTGGCGGAATAATAATTAATAACATAATAATCTGCTAAGAAATCAAATAAATAAACAAATAAAATTTTTTAAAATATTTTTTCTTTATAAGAGAATAAAAACGGCTATAACTTTCGCGCGCATCGGCCAATTTTGTGAACGGAAACAGATTTGAAAGCAGAATACCAAAAACCGTAGATGTGCTCGCAAAAAATTGTTTAATTTTTTTAAATGGAATTGTAAAGGAAATTTGGTTTTTACCATATATGTGGTTTTTACCATAATCGTGGGCGCTATGATCTTTATATTATATATTTGAATACTGGACTATATAGTAGATACCCTAAGCATATCCGGTGTGCCATATGAAGATCCTATGACTTCCCCCGATGACGTAATCACAGCTTAAAGTACTCAAAATATGCAATTTTTACAAGGTCCGTCGTATGTTTTCTATATTTTTTGATATACATACATATATTCACCATAATTATTTCAAAAACTGTTTGTATCTAACGTACAACATCTCCTTAATATATTAGTGTCGAAAAAACCCACAAAAAATATTTGTTTGTATCCGGAAATAACGAGAAAAACCGCGACCGGATTTGAAAATAACTCGCCGATTTCAGTTAGAAACAACAACAACTTCGGCTGAAACATTCAACTTTTTCAATTTTGTTGAGCAGTGTAATATTTGTAAGATAAAAACGGTTATGTCATTTTGGTTATGTCGTGTGCATACATTGTTTTCAGTAAAATATCTGCTTATAGTGACTTCAAAAAATTGTCAAAAGTTCTGAAAAATAAAAACCTTAACAGCCTTATGTGCGGAAGCTTTTTTTTTATCGAATCACTTTATAATTAAGATTTTATGCAATCTTATGTAAAAACTCATCAAAATATCATACAGGGATACGAGGTTGTAAAAATTCATAACCCTAATATACCTATAACATATGAAATTGTACTTAGGGTTTATGTTGCTTTCATAAAGCTGATCATAATTGTTGAAGCGGTCGACAGAATTTCATGAACAGTTAGAATCTTAAGCAAAGTTCAACATTTAAACTTGCAACTTGTTAAGTATAAGCATTTAAATCAAGGTTAAAAACGTTCCATTTTATAAAAAAAAATATGAAATGACTTATGTAAAGTCAAAACCAACAGGTTATTTCTACGAACAATAAACATTTAAAGTTTTAAAAAGATTAAATTTCAATTACTAGTACATTTTGTTTATTTGACTAGTACTAGTACATTTTGTTTGCCGTCAAATGTTACTTGTGTGTGTTTGGCATGACTGGTATTTTGTTATATAGTACCCTTTAATCTTGCTGTAAACTTGGCTATAACCAAAATCTTTCGGTTCATTTTATGATGTCTAAATATAATAAGCAACAGTATTTTCAACCCTGTTTTGGGTAGCCTAGTTCCTTAAAAATCGATGTTGGGTGCTCCTTTCCTCTGAAGGAATTAGTTCTTTAGGCCTCCGATTAGTGAGAAAGTCCCTTGTAGCTGTGTAATGTATTCCAATGATGTTTTATTTAGAAATGTTTAAAACATTTAAAGCGTTGGGATTTATAGCTTAGTTTTTTAAATCTTTTAGATTCTCAACTCATATTTCGAGTTACCGACAAAAATCGGTAAAATTAAAACGCAAAATTATGAATGAAAAGTTTAAATAAAAGTTAACAGTACTTTTGCTATAGGCAGAACTTAACGACTAACTTATTGAAAAATATCGTTAGTTACCGAAATTATAAACAATTTAATTTTGCCGATTTTTTTGGTACCGCAAAAAATGAGTTGGAGAATAGCACTTCTTGTATAGAAATTGCAATAAATTATTTAAAAACGCATGACTCCTTTTATTTTTATCCTTTGATATACAAAATCACCCCGCAACTACGGATTATTGTATTGTATTCTCGTAATTATACAACCAATAAATTTAAATTCCGTTGTCTTATTCCAAAATTTATATAAAATTTTGTATAAAACAATACTTTTTTTAGTTTCGACGACAATGTAAAGCCGGTTGCTGATGTTCATAGAAATTACTAAAATATATTAACCATAATGAGATGAGTGCATTTGAATTCTGAAGATATATCTCAAGTCGTAAGAGACTCATGTCCCATGGACACTGAAAATCAATATGTGTACATGGGCTACAAAGTTTATAATGCTTGAAAAAAAACTATGAATAAATATACACCAATTGTAAAGAAGTTTTAGACTACAAAAATACACAGGAAATGTCACCTATATTACGCTAGGAGTAAAATTAAGAAGTAAATTTTGTAGCCGGGAAAGCTGCTTAAAATGGTCGCAACCCGTGATATTTGCATAATATGAATTCGGTTAGCTTAGATGTCAGGTTATTATCTAGTAAACCTCCGAAATCGCCGAAACATGTGGTGTCCGGATTATCGAGACTATATATATATATATATATATATATATATATATATATACATATATCAAGCTTTTTGTAGAAAATTAACTTATGTTGAAACTGAGGTATGGGGTTTTGTAACTCGCGATCAGTTTTACTATACCATAACTTTTGACCGCATTTCGGTAAAATAAACTGTTTTAGCCCGATTCATCGAGGGGTTTCTTAAAATAATATTTTGAGCGGAAGCTGTGGTCGTACTAATGTAAAAAAATCGGAAAAAAATCGTTGAAAAAAACGAGTTTCATTATGTTATTTTCCAATTAGTGGTTTTACAACACAATGTAGAGCTTAAAGCTTAAAGAAGTTAAAGAGTACACTTCAGAGTTGAAGTTTCTAAAGTATGATTTTTTAATATATCCACTGTATCTACCTCAAACGGATGCTGACATTTTGACACCACAAAAATGGGGTTTTTTGAATTTTTGTTCTAATCGGGACGCGCAGCTGGATTTCACTAAAAGCTTATTATTTGATTATAGTACTCACGATTTAGCATTTTTTAATGTATAACATGAGGGTGTAGCCCTCACAGGATCACAGTAATCTGCGCCCAAACACGAAATTTTTGTGCGTACATTTTTCTCAAAAACCTATTTTTTTGGTTTAAAATTTACGAACGTCAATCGATTTCCGTGGAAACCCGCGTAAATTTATTTTTTTGCGTTCTGAATCTAACAAGCCACGACGCGTAAAAATCCACCCACTAGATCGGCGGATATGATACCCCTCAAATTTTGAAAATTTGCAAAAAATTATTTTGAAAATATCGCATATTAACCCATTTCGTACTTGGTGTTCGATTTTTCGAACAGTAAAATCACCTTTTTTCAAAAAAATATTTATGGATGAAAAAGTTTAAATTTTAAACAAGTTTTGGTATATGTATAAAGTCTAATCTGTCAGCAAATAAAAAAAAATTGTTCCCTTGAAAACCCCACCTCCCCCTCGATGTTAAGGGTAGATTTTTAAAACCTATATTTTTGGATCTTTTTTAAATTAATTTTAAAAAATTATAAAAAAATGAAATTAAAAAAGTAATCGTGGGGAATTATTGTCAATATATGTAGCAGTTTCACAAAATATAGAGAACTTGATTTACATGTGCAAGCGCGACTTTACAGATGTGCAAAGTTGACTGTTCGAAATTTCGAACGCTGGTACTTAACCTACATATCGATGGGTATATCAAAACGTGGAAATTTACTTACAAATTGCGGGGAAAAGTTATAATAGCACCATGTAAGACTAAATACTAAATTTCAGCCATTTCTAAAGGATAGTGCGGCTAAAAGCCTGAAATACCCTAAAATCGTTAGGTACAATTCAACGGAGGCTATATAAAACGTGGACCTATGCTGACAAATTTCTGGAGTAAAGTTAAGTAACCTCAAAAAAGACTAAATATGTATAAACTTACAGTCATTTCTGTAGGATAATGCAGCTAAATCCTTGAGATCTCCCGAAAATCGGGCGGTACAGTTCTATGGGGGGGCAATCCAAAACGTGGACCAGTGCTGACACATTTCGGGGAAAAGTTTTGTAGGTCCAAAGAAGTCTCAATACCAATCTTCAACCATATTTTCATACAAAAATTGTGAAATAAATCAATAAAACGGCAAATAAATCATTTTTATTTTACTTCTAAACATATAGCTTAAGTGCCAGTGTTCGAAATTTCGAACACCACTTTCCGGGAAAACGAAAAATCGGAAAAATTTTTTGAGTTGATTTTTGACATCAGTGGGTCCTAATTAGACTAAAAAGTGCTTTGCTTTTAAAAAAAATAAATAAAAAAATTTTCTCGGTACGATATGGGTTAAAACGCGTTTTGGATGTGTCAGTTCTACTCAAATAAATAGATCGATACGTGTGTTTAAACTGCTCGAAAACAGATATTTAAAAACTCTCGTAAATCCAGAGATATAATAGATTTTTTTCTAAAAATTGAGTGCGATGCTACATCCACGGTTCTCGATGGATCGCATTGAAACGGCATAGAATGATGTATTTTTGAATGGTGATTATTGAAATCGGATGCGCATAAAATGTAAATGAACTTCGCGGAAATTATGACCATTTTACTGTATTTTGCACCCTAATATGCAGCAGATGCTACATCGTGGCCGCCAATAGAATGTGACAAACTGTACATCAAATAAAAGGGATTGATTCGCTGTGTTGGAAAATCGGATGCGCATCATGTCATTTTCACAATTGCGCGGTTTATATGCATCTCAAATGTTGTAATATTCAATATAACATTATTTTAACGTTATGCCACCATTGGAATTCCTTGTGATTTGATATAAGGTTCTAATAATATTATCCAATAGGAAAACTATAAGCGAAAAATTTGTTACAACGAAATATCACCATTATTGCGTGAAATTTTGACGAAAATGCCGAAGAACTCAAACATTTTTTCTCCAACTTTTCCTAGAAAACCATAAAAAAATAAAATTAGAATAATATGATTTTAATTTTTTCGTAATATTTTCTTCGTATTTTTGCAAATAACTTGAATACTATAGCTCCAACCTTCACAACTTAGGTTTCATTTTACTCCTCAAAATGTCTGGATGCTGTTATAATTTTTTTATATTTTTTTCGTAAGTATGAGCGCTATTGTTTCAAAAATATGTTTGTAAATACGTGAAATTATTTAACAAATTTGATTTTTCGCGAATCCATTGAGACTTTGCGATTATTTTTTGCATCATCGCAAAGGTTACGAATTCAGTTCACGATAATAGGATATAACAGCTAACAATATTAAGCCGCGATTTTTTTTAGAATTTTTTCTAATTATCATAATTAAAACAGTCATATCTTTTGCGCGCAACGATCAAAGTTAGTAACGAAAACAGATTTGGAATGCTGATTTTTTTTCTTAATCTGTGTGCCAAAAATCATTGATGTAGTATCAACATTTTTTTTTTTTTGATTTTTTTGAAATGAAAAAGACAATTTTAGACATTTTTCCTGATATACATATAAGAACGAAGATAAGACACTGAGGCTAGATCTTATATAGTATTTTTATTTTTGTTAACGTATAAAACTTTCCACTTGAAGTTTGTCGGTATAGGTCCATCTCTTCATATAGCCACCATAGAACGGTACCTCCCGATTTTTTACATATAGCTCGTTCTTCACCAAAATAGCTGATATTTGGTATTAAGTTTTTGATAGAGGTAAGAAACATTTCAGCCGAAATGTGCCGGTATAGGTCGACGTCCTCAAATACCCCCATAGGACCGTACCTTCCGACTTACGGTATTTTGAAAGTTGTGGCCTCAATATACCACTGATATGACTGAAATTTACTATTTAAATTGCCAAGGGTGTATAAAATATTGCAGAAGAGAATTATCAGTATAAGCCCTTTTCAAATAACCCCATAGAAGTATACTTTCCGATTTTCGGTATTTTAAGGTTGTGTCATCAATATCCCATCGCAACGGATGAAATTTAATATTTTATCTCCGTTGGTGGTATAAAACTTCCCATCTGAAAATTTCCGGTATTGTTCCATGTTTTTATATACCCCCCATAGAAAGATCCCTCCCAATTTTCGGTATTTTGAAAGTTTTAGCCACAATATTCACTGAAATTTGGTATTTAGTCTTCTTTCCTCCAGAAATTTATCGGTACAGGTTAACGTTTTATACAACCTCCATAGAACGGCGCTCCCGATGTTGTTAACTATCCAAATCCAGAATATCCACGTTTAGGTCTAGTCGGTTTTGCCCAATTTTATGTATTTCGCTCAGTTCGGAAAATTGTAAATATTGGTCCATGTTTTGGAAAGAACAAAAATGTCGCCCATATTAACTATTTTGAAGGGAGTATTATCAGTTCAGATATATGTACTACTCCTGCAATAAAAAGAAGAGTTTAGTACTTTCATAACTAATTGTTCCTATTCACTTCAATACAGTTCGTGGTGGGGGTATAAAAAGTTCGGCCCGGCAGAACTTAACGCTTTTCTTACTTTTTATTTATTAGTTTTTTTACACATTTAATTTTGTTTTATTTAAAGAGTAATATAGTTAAAGCCGAAAAGAGAAGAAAATAATAAATTATTAGTATAAGTACATATATGCATGTTTTTTTTTATAATATGTAATAAATGCTAGAGATTTTATCGATATGTTGTACTAAAGTTATTAGGTGGGAAGGGGAAGAAGGATATGGGGGATATGTCGTGGATTTAAAATGTAATGATTGTTGGTAGTAATATAAATGGGGTTCCTGTTAACCCAGAAGCATGAGGATGGGAAGGTATTGAATGGGCAGGTATTCCGGATTCCCCGACAAAGCGTTGTTTATGAATTCTCGTTGTCAATTTGTCTAGTCCCTGTAAGTTTTTAATATCTTTACTTGTTTTGGGAATTTAATGTTTGAGTGACTTCAATAAAGTCACATAAACAGAAAATGTACATCATACGACCCCTGTTGTAAGGCTTTTTTTAGGAGAACATTTCGGCGTCTACATTTCCATTAGTCTGTGACACAAATCATAAAAATGCTTGTGCCCAGCGTTGTCAGTATTGGGGATTTTTCTCCAATTTATTTGAAATAGGGAAAAAAATTTTGACTTGGGGAATTGGGAAAATTTTGAGGAAATCTGAAAAATATTTGGGGATTTTTGGGGAATTTCTTTTTTGACTAATTTCAGTACGTGAATAGTGCATCATATACTAACTGGTCACAGTTTTAATAATTTATGACAGATTTGAAGTGTTAACTGCAGAAATGATTTCTGGATTTATGGGCAATGATGAAATTAAACTTTATTTAAAGCGGGGTACACACGATCAGTTTTGACTGTCGATTTTCGGAAATATCGATAAGTGTTAAACTGTGCAGCAACCACAAAATATTTTGACACTGGCAAGCAACCGATTATATGAGCAAAACTGATCGTGTGTACCCCACTTAACATTCATGGCTCCAATTATAAAAGAGATAAATTAGTTTAGACCCGTTATTATATCCTTTCTGTAGTTAAATGTTGGCCGAATCGGACAGATAACCCGTTTTTTATTGCTACAAGTTAGCATTAAAAATAAGTGTCAGATAAATAAAAAGGAACTTTGTGCTCCTTTTAAAATTTAAAGTGCGCCCAAAAACAATAAACACTTGAGAGCAAATTCAAATCAACCAATCCGATTTGAGCAAATGGAATCGAAGATGTAATAACAAATCACTGGTAATGCGAACTTTATTCCTTGCTTTTCTTAAAGTAAGTTATAACAAAAAGGGATTTTAAAGACAAGATGTAAGGACGGGCATTAACCTAAGTTTTCAAACCGATGCACATTGCTAATATGCATTTTTCCCTGTGCAGTCGAATATTGAAACCATTTATAAAAAATGAAGAAGATATTGAAAAAATAGTGGAATCGATCGAAAACGACTCAGCATATTTAACATGAGGAGCCGTGGACCTGGGCTTTACTTTTGACTTGTCCTTTTTTTGAGTAAACAATTACACTGTGCAACATTTTCCAGGTAATTTTGTGCAAAAAACTTCTAATGTGGTTTTTATGAAAGTACAGACCCAATAGACAAAAACCCTATTTGGGTTTTGTTTTGTTAGATCGGGTTCGGATTTTAAGGTCCTATCTAAACATGGTTAAATATTGACTTTTTAAAGAAAATCGGGGCTATATCTTTGAAGCCAATACGAATCTTGCCATGACATCCGCGGCAAACTTGTTCATAAGAACAAGAAGAAAGTAATTGGAAAAATAATGAATACGAATAACCTCATTTATTGCCCCAAATTTTATAATATATGTATCTAAAAATTCCGTAATTTGTATATATGTATTTCGCAGCGTATCTCCGAAGCGGTTAATTTTTTCTTAATCTTATTTTTGGGGAAAATATTCGCTGGAATGTAATACACATCTCTTCAGAACATATCATTTTTGTAAAATGCCTCCATAGCAATGTTTCTAGCATATTTTTCTACGACAATTTGATAAATATATCAACAATACATTGAAATTTGAAATATGAGAATAAACAACCTGTGTGAACGTTGTTCGAAACATGTTTTGTAGAAACTATGATATGAAATACCGCATAAAACATCATGAAATAAGTGTTTTACAGTTTCAGAATGATCTGAAGAATTGATGAGCACATTATTTGGGAAAATTTTGCGAAAGGTTACTTGGTTCAACTCTCAATAGTGTGGCTGTTACTGACCATAATTCAGAATGTTCTGAAGAATTGATGAGCACATTATTTGGGAAATTTTTGCGAAAAGTTACTTGGTTCAACTCTCAATAGTGTGGCTGTTACTGACCATAATTCCTGAAATTATGTAAACTTTCCTATATTTTATCAATTTTGCTAGGTGCGGTTTTCCCTAGTTCGTCTAGTTGACACTTAAGTTCTACTACTTTAGGACTACAATATTGCTGAAGACCGCAAAGCAAAATTCTTAATAGTTTCTGAGATAAAGCCCGGATCAATGGAAAAAAGGGTAATTTTAGGCCGGTGTAGATGAGGCCATAAAATCCAAACCCGATCTAAAAACACGAAACCCAACTAGGGTTGTTGTAGTTTCAGAAAATGCCCACTTGAAGTCGTTTGCATTTTCAGAGTTGCACAGTGTTATTAAAGTTAAAAAGACCTGTGTCGAATATCTTAAACTGTTGTTAATACAAATGCTGAAACCCATCCCTACAACAACAAGCAATTTTACCCCAATATTCGCAGCAATTCACTGGGTCAACACAATTTTAGCTCTATAAGAACCTTTTTAGAACCAGTTGTCAACACAAAAATCTCCACGGATGTTTACGAATCGCAATGGAGAAAGTTATCATTCCTAAATTTGATATGCTGGTTATTGTGGAAACTTGGCTCAACAACGACTTTTATGATGCTGAGTTTTTTGATTTAAACATATTTAATGTATACAGAAAATATCGATGTTATGAGCGATTGGGTCTTTCTCGTGGTGGTGGTGTTTTGGTAGCCGTACGAAAGGAGTTAAATTCGTATGTCGGCAATGATGTGTTTATTGACGAGTTGTTGGATCAATTATTTGTTATTATATTTTTATTATATTTTGTGTGTATGTGTTTCATACATTCCTCCTGGAGGCAGGGCTGTCAGATATGGCGATTTCTCGCCAAACGTGGCGATTTTTCAACACGTTTGGCGACTTAATTTTTGACTTGGAGACATGGCGATTTTTTGGCGGATTATATAATAGTTGGCTAGTTTTATGTCCTCTTTTTTATTAATTAAACAATTTTTTGTATACTTATGTTTTTTTATGTAATGTTAAATACTTAATTCAATTTGTAATAAAAGCCTAAAAAATTAATGTTCACTAATTTTAACGTGTTTGTAAATATTTACACAACAATGATAACACAGTACATTTTTGACCTTTGAGAGTAAATCAAATATTCTTAGCGGTTTGAAAGATATGAGCCTGACAAAATACGTACACAGTCTTACATAAGTATACGTACGCCCCATAAATCTCGGGTTTTAGAAAAAGTAATGATATTTATGAAATTCCAAGTACACAGGTTTATTTCGTCTCACTAATAAACAATATTTAATACAACAAAAGTATATTCCATAATATAAATAACGGTAAATTTTACAAAAACCAGAAAATTATACTTACAAAAGTATACGTACGCCCCAAGGAAATATGAGTATTATCGTACAATTTATGGAATTATGATGTCCAAGGATTATATAACGCCATATTAAAACACAATTCAAGGTCTTCTGTATGTAATTTGAGCCAAGAATTCCGAGGAATCTATTAACTTCCTGAGATATCCCAGGAAAAGTGTGAATTTATCGACACCCAGGAAGGTGTGTTATGCACAAGGTCAACTAAAAAGCTTTCTATGATCTCAAAATCTATAATCTGACACTAATATTTTGGCTTTTGTATACTCAAATACCTAAAACGGAAAGAAATCAGCAAGGGTCCGCTTTAACGATCTATACAAGAAGTTTGGCATTAAATAACGGCATTTAACACCCAAAAATTAATTTTTTTCTCTAAAATATATCTCGGACACCCAGACACATTCGCCAAAACAATGAAATGTATAAATTTTGCTGCTAATTCCATAGATTGTACGATAATACTCATATTTCCTTGGGGCGTATGTATACTTTTGTAAGTATCATTTTTTGGTTTTTGTAAAATTTACCGTTATTTATATTATGGAATATACTTTTGTTGTATTAAATATTGTTTATTAGTGAGACGAAATAAACCTGTGTACTTGGAATTTCATAAATATCATTACTTTTTCTAAAACCCGAGATTTATGGGGCGTACGTATACTTATGTAAGACTGTGTATATTCTCTTTTTAAGCCTTTTATCGCGATGCAGTGTCAGAATATGGCTAATTTTTTAGTGTTGCACAGTGTTATTATTTACAAAATTCTTTTAGGCACACCACTGAATATTCTTGATCCGGGTAAATTCTGAATCTATAAAGGCATCTCCGTCCGTCTGTGGTTATCACTCTAGCTTCTAAACAAATTGAGATAATACGATACAATCTTTTGTTTGCAAGCAGGAGGAATTCAAATTTTGGCTATGGCCCCATATACCGCCCGAGTTCACTTTTTTGTAGTTCTAGATACGTTTTCTGACTGAATTAGTTCTAATTTGGCATTTAGAGGTCCCAGTGGTACCTGAAATCGGCGGGTATGTCCATAATTTTTGATTGAGAAATATACTTCAAAAAACAGAAATCGGGCGGTATTGTTATATAGATGTTATACCAACACGTGGGCCGATATAGCCCATCATGGAACTTGACCTTCCAGCAAACAAAGGAGGCATCTGTGCAAAATTTTAGTGTCCTATCTCAATTTATCTGGATGCTAAAATTATTAGCACAGACGGACGAATGGACATGCATAGATTGACTCAGAATTTTATAGTATGTTTATATAGTATAACCGGATTTAACAAACCCGCTGGGTTTTAAATGTCAATTCCATTACATATACGTCAAACAAATCCTCATAAAGAAGGTTAACCAGAAGGTTAACCCTGCAAAAAGCTCTAATATAAACAGCATGGTAGAACAAGAAAAGGTAGCAGCAATACCCAGCTGACTGAACTGGGTTGTAGTGTTAGTGTCAAATTCCATTCGACATTTTATGTATTTATTTCTATGTTCGATGTATATTAGGGATATATATTTTTCAAGAACAAATTTATTCATCAGAAAAAAAACTATTTCCCATAAAGACGGCTTCATATCATTGACATGTAACCTCCTCCAGGTCCGAACGACATGCCGCACACTAAAACACCGCTTATAGAGGCGGTACAATATTTGTTAATATGTGTGGTATTTTGTTAAACTTGAAAAGAATAAAGCCCTAATAAACATGTGCTTTTTTGTTTTCAAAAGCAAATGATTGAAACATCTTCTCTTTTTTCAATGAATTACCAGCGACCCGAAACATTTTTGCAAGTATTCTACTTTCTGCGAGAAATTATGCATTTAGTGGAATGATATGGAAACATTCAAATTGAAAATCTAACGAGTTTTCATTCATGTTTTCCAAAATATTCAATCAAATGTGAAAAATTATTAGTTTTTTAAATTCCAATAATTTATAGACATTTCCTTGTTTTGTTTACATTTACGTTGACACTAACGTTTACAAACAAAAACAAATTCCTTTGTGGTTGTTGTTCGAGTTGTATTTGTTGTAGTATTAACTTTACCTTGTATTTGTTCTACCATGTATAAACAGCATATTACCCTTATATACTTTATAAGGTCGTTACAAACGAAAAAAAATATATAATATGTATTAAAAGCTAAATGTAGTATAACTTTTAATAAAATTGAAGAATTTTCGGTTTGGTTACTTTCGATACTCGATTTGGGTAAAAAAAAATCTGACAGCCCTGCCTAGAAGTTCTAATGAGTTGTATGCTAAGCATGTTTTAAATATCGTTTTGCTTCATGAGCAGATGGGATCAAATGCGAGATTTTTAATTCTTGGAGATTTCAACTTGTCAGACATAGTGTGGGTTGAAACAAATAGTGACTTAATTCCTTTTAATGTCAATAAGGAACATGAAATTAATCTTTTTGGCTCTTTTTTGATATGGGTTTGTTTCAAGTGTATAATATTTACAATAAATTGAACAAAATCTTGGACTTAATTTTTATTCAGTCAAATTTTAAGACTAAAATTTATGAGTGTTTGATGCCATTTTCTTGACCTAGTATTCATCATAACGCCTTAGTAATTGAAATTGATTCTCTTGATTTTATAAAACAATCAAATATATCTCATTTAAAAGAATATGATTTTAATCATTGTGATTTTGATGCCCTAAATTCTGCATTTGAAGATGTTAATTGGTCCGAATTGTTGCATGATAAATGTACCAATTCTTCATATGGATTTTTCGTTAATACTTTGCTGAATATTTGTGATAGATATGTGCCGATTAAGAAACCCGTATCAAAAAATCATCCTTGGTACACAAGAGGTTTAAAAACTTTAAAAAATAAGAGAAATAAATTGCATAAACAATTTTTAACATCAGGTTCAAATGATATTCTTTCTCAATATAAATTGTGTTCAAAAGAGTTCAATTTTTTGAATAAGTTTTTATACAAGCAATACATTTTGAAGATAGAAAATTCCATAAAAAATAACCCTAGTCATTTTTTGCTCATTTGTACGTGCCAAAAAAGGGAGCACTGACATTCCATCGTCAATGATTTTTGGCAATGAAACATCGGACAGAGGTGATGACATTGTTAATCTTTTTGCTAAATTTTTTAAATCAAATTTTGAAAATTCTTGTGTGGTCTCGAATAACTCAAACCTCCAATCAGACTTGAGTTAAGGTAGAATTCAATTAACTTCTAATGAAATTTTGAACGCAATTAATAAGATTAAAAAAGTGTTCACAACCATGAGCGGTTGTAAGCTCATGATAATTTTCAATAAATCCTTATTGGAGGCTGTTTTTGCAGATAGATGAAAGATAGCTCGTATTTGCCCTATTTTCAAATCAGGCAAACGTAACAATGTGGAAAATTATCGATCAATTTCAAAACTGTCAACTATTTCAAAAATTTTTGAACATACCATATTTGATATTTTGTATTTAAATACTAAATCACTTATAGTAACAACATGGCTTTCGCAAAAACAAATCCTCTGTATCTAACCTCTGTGTATTTTCCGATTATTGTCTGTCGGCTATGGAATCAGGATTGCAAGTTGATACAATCTACACTGATTTTTCCAAAGCTTTCGATAAAATTTCTCACAACATTCTATTATCTAAATTGTTTTCTTTGGGAATTCATTCAATGGTTCTCATATGGTTTTCATCTTATCTTCAAAACAGAGTTTGTGTTGTACACATAGATAAATATAAATCATCCCCTTACATTCAAACCTCTGGTGTTCCCCAAGGTAGTATCCTTGGTCCTTTGCTTTTCAACATATATATTAATGATATATATTCTTGTTTTAAATATTCTAATTTCTTGCTTTATGCAGACGACTTAAAAATATTCTCAAAAATAGAATCACTAGCTGATTCATTTGCTTTACAAAAAGATTTACACCATTTTCACATGTAATTCGAAGAGTTTCAGTTGTAATTTGATTCTTTCATTTGAAATTCGAAACATTTCACTTGTAATTTGAGAATTCCAATTGAATTTCGAATTATTTCATTTGTAATTTGAGAATTTCATTTGAAATTCGAATTAATTCATTTGTAATTTGAATTTTTTCATTTTAATTTGAGTTATTTCATTTGAAATTCGAATTTTTCCATTTGTAATTTGAATTTTTCTATTTGTACACACTAACAGTCAAAACTGACAGTCAACGTACTTTTAGGATAATTTTCCGGCAAATAACAACTTTTATTTAGCTAAAAACGTTTGAAATACAATATTTACGGTATTATTTAGAGATTACAAAAGAAATTTTTCAGTTAGGCTTTGATATTCACGAAATAGACCTCGATGACTGTCAGTTTTGCTTGTCAATGTGTACTATACTTAAATCTAAGTTTTTCATTTGGAGTTTCAAATGAAAAAGATTCAAATTACAAATGGAAAAATTGGAATTACAAATGAAATAATTCGAATTACAAATGAAACAATTCAAATTACAAATGAAATAATTCGATTATCAAATGGAATTCTCAAATTACAAATGAAATAATTCGAATTTCAAATGAAATTCTCAAATTACAAATGAAATAATTCGAAATTCAATTGGAATTCTCAAACTACAAGTGAAATGTTTCGAATTACAACTGAAATTATTCGAATTACATGTGAAAATGGTGTAGATCGTTTTAATAATTGGTGTTAGAATAATAACTTAAAAGTAACTTTAAGTAAATGTTGCCATGTTACATATTCTAGGATGAGAAATGCTTTGAATTTTTCTTACAACTTAGATAATTCCACTTTAAAAATGTCAAATGAAGTGATGGACCTAGGCATACTTTTTGATGCCAAATTCACTTTCAAAGCACATCTACATAGATCTTATAATACCAAATATTTATTCCACCCTTGCTTTTATTAAACGCAATGGTAACGAATTTTGCGATCCATACACTTTAAAATTGTTATATTGCTCGTTTGTAAGATCCAAATTGGAATATGGATCTGTAATCTGGAGTCGGCACTGTTCTATGCTTATCTCAAGGATAGAAAAGATCCAAAAAAGTTTTATACGTTTCGCTTTACCGCATTTAAAGTACATGGTCCCACGACCTTCTTATGATGTCTATTGTGCTCACTTGGACATGATATCTCTTGAAAAAAGACCTAAATTACAGTCGATGCTATTTGTTTTTGATTTAATAAATGGTAATATCGATTGTCCTGAGCTTTTGAGCAAAATTCCTTTTTCTGTACCTAGTTCTCTTAGGCATATAAACTTATTCTATGTTGGACTACATCAGCGTAACTATGCACTAAATGGGCCATTAACACGAGCATTAAATTATTTAAATTCTATACAAGATTTTAATTTGTTAGAATTTACGGCATCCAAAACTTCATTTAAAAATGCTATTCTTTAATTTTGTTAATTATATATTTTAATAATATATGTATATATTGTTAAAAACATTTGTATATTTTCTTTAGTCTGTAAGGAACATTGTTCAATAGACTTAATAAAATAAAATAAATTGGAAATGGTATTAAATATTTTTTCCGTTCCAGCAAGTAATTCATAAGTAGAAAGAGTATTTTCAACTTTGAACCATATTCAGAAATAAAATGCAGTACGAGTTACTAGAATAAATACTCAATTTTCTAACAACTCCATTTGTTGTAGATATTTTGATCACCTGTGCAATAGAAAGAAAGTGAAGTTGTTATAAAATAATTCCCTGATGATAATCGTCGAAGACTATCGAAATATCGGAAGTAAAATAAAATAATAATAAAGCAAAATTATCATTGTTTTATTACTGACCTCGAGCCAAACAAACTATTGAAGAATTATTTTGATCCACCTAAAGAAATGTTACTACTCTTTCATTATAAAAATTTATATAAATCCAATGAGACTGATGATTCTGAATCACTTGAAAGTGAAGTTTTTAATATCGTTATTTTTTAATTAATATATAAGTGTATAAAAAATCCTTTACAAGTTAAATGATATGAATTTCAATAGTAAAATAAAACTAATTTTTTGTAATTATTTGTTAACAATTTTTGGGGATTTTTTTAAAGAAATTCAATAAAATCTGGGGAATTTTGGGGAAAAGATTTGGACAAGTTGGGGAAAAGAGGCTAAAAAACACTGGCAACGCTGCTCGTGCCTGGACTTCTTGTCCCAATGACAACTTATTTGTACAGGGCATGGCACAATTACCCAGGTAGTGGCGTCGTAAAATTTTGAATATGTTATGTCAAAACTTTCTTTATGTTGTTGGGGAAATTACAACAAAAATATTGTTTTTATAAAGGGATTTGACTTTTCATATTCGATCAGCTGGTGTGATACCACTACCTGGTAGTTCTGCCATGGTACAGGGTAAAATTTTCAATGGTGCAGAACTGTGGGTTTGTGGAATATATTGATATTACTGTGGCTATTGATTTCTAGATGGCGTTATCAATGGGTCCTCGTGGTCTGACTGAAAACACTCTAACAAAAATATTGCAGTCCTAGGTCGAAGTTTTCGCGTGATTTCCATGAAACGAATCATTCTGAATCGAAGTATACTCACAATGTGATTTATATATCGATTTATTTCTTCAGCTGTCAACCAAATATTCTAACCGAATATGTTTTAATAATGAACACAGAGTTCAGAACACCTCCTTATACAGAAATGTCATATCGGCCCACTTTTGACCACAGCCTCCATAATTTGTTTGGTACCTCATAAGATTTAATCACATTTACCTGTAATAATGTATTTTTGGTTTTTACCTTCACGTTTTGGCGTGGTCCAACATAAGGGTGTCCCAAAAAAATTATTTGTTGAAGTGTAAACCCCCAAAAATTTTCTTTTTTCTTTCACGAGTTTTCAATGCCGAGTCGCTAATGGCACAAAAAACATTATATTGAACATAAATATAAGAAAGGATAATAAAATTACTTTAAAATATTCCAAAAATTACACATTCAGATGATAAAAACCGGGCTAAACTTTTGGTCATAACTGCTAAAACCGCATATGTCCGCAAAAAGTCTATACAGTTTTGAAATCTACAGGCCCTTGGTTTTATTTTGGTACTAGTGGCGATTCTTGCATACAAATCTCATTTCATTTAGATATACATTTTGGAGGATTTAAATGGCAGTCAGCTTTTTTGTTCATAGCACAATTACCAAGGTAGATGCATCAGCCCATCTGATCGAATTTGAAACGTCAAAAGAATTTGTTGTAAATTGAGTTCGTCTCAAAAAACATCGTCAAATTACAAATTTACTGTTTAATACTGAAATGTTAGCACATAATGCTAACTAAAGAGCAAATAAAGAATTATTTTATCGCAGTTTGCCCATCTAAAAAATAAACGAATTATTTTATCGTTTAGACATCGTAAATATTAAACTTGGTTGATTAAAATCAACTTTGTACATCAAAACAAATTTAATTTTTCCGCCTTGTTTACAAATTTTTACATTTTAAATTATTTTTAGTGTAGCAATTCACCGATGCATCTACCTTGTTTCTTGTGCCAGCTTGCAACTTTTTGTATTTTCTAGCAACATGTTGCGAAAAACAGAGTTGTATACGAGGATTTATGCCAGATTTAAAACAAATCTACTCAATACGAGGATTTATTTTTGTATGGAAAATCTGGTAGATTTTGGCTGGATTAGCAAATAAAACCTGATAACGTGCTAAATCCGGCTAATGAAGTCATGTCTAAATGGGCTATATGCTTGGAAAATAACTAAAACTTTAAGGAAATCCATACATGTATATTAAATATCTTCATTTTGACCAATATTACAATGTAATTAAAATATTTTGGTAACACTTGCAAATTAGTGAAAATAGTTGTGTCTTTTTACGTAATAATTAGTAATAATTATTACTAATGTTGCAGATTTTGACAGTTGTATAAAGGAAAAGTTGCTGAAAAAAATGTTTCAGCAACATTTAGTAAGTAAAAAGACACACCAATTGTTATAAGTATGAAAACGAAGCTTAGGAAATTTACTAAATCATTCAACTAACGTTAAGACATGAATAATAAATAGTCCTATGTTTCAGAAATTGGCTTGTATAATAAGCATTTTTCTCATTTTAAAATATTTTTGTTCTCCAAAATTAGTGATGCTTGTAAGCCCTTTTCTCCTTAAGAACGGCAAAAATAAGTTGAGTTTCAAAAATTTTAAATGTTTAGAAGCGATTATAATAATTATTTCACAAACATCCCACAAGGAACAAGGGAGACTTCTCTCATAGCAATGAGTGCACCCCGATTCATATTAGCTCAATGATATGGGACCTACTGTTTATCGCCGAGTCCGAACGGCGTATCTAAGACCCTTGTAGAACACAGGCACTGTGTTTACCCCCTTTTTGGTCCACAGGTGTCTCGATTCTTTTTTAGCTCCCCTAGCTCCCCATCTTTACCAGCATTAGGGTGTTAGGGATAAATATCATGGTTTGGAGAAAGCCATGCAGGCAGAAAGGTCTCCTAATGTCGTTTAGGCTTTTGGTGACTAAATATGTCGGCAGTGATGATGGCATCATTCCCTGCAAAAATTTGCTAACGGCTGCTTGACGGAAAGGTCATTTAAAAGCGATTGTTGTGTCTGCTGCGACAGTAGCATTTTTATCCAAATAGATACAAATGATTTCAGAAACTGTTCCACTTTTGCGGCCTAATTGGTTGTCGCCAAGTTATAAAAGCGATAAAATTGGCATAGACCAAAAAACGAAATTTTATTTCTTCTTATTTTTGTTTGTGATTAGGCAATTTTCCTTGCGGCCATTGTATAACAGACAATTAACAGAACACACCAGAAATATGAACGTAATGCATCGTTGGCCCAGCACACGACGTCAGAATCATTTATATCTCTCACAGTCTTCTCAATGCAACACACACATCAACACCATTACCACCAGAATTTTAATCATGCATCTCATCAACTTATCACAGTCACCTCATCCTCAACTCTGTATCACAAAATTCCAACGAAGCAATAGTCAAAACCATCAACAATCACCAGTCTTATCACAACCAATATACACCACGTCTTTCCTCGGCTCATCAGTCCCAACACACATGTAAAGCCATAACCCAAAATCATCAACCATCATCTCATCTTTAACTCATACCTCACCTCAATAATTTAACACCACTTTAATACATCTATAACCATCTCTACAGCTAACGCCTCTTTCAACAACCAGGATGATCACAATGGACCTCAGGGTCTCCGAGTGGAGTTGCTGCCATTACAGCAGCTGCGCATCCTCAAACCTAAACCTAAACATGGCGTTAGCCCTTCTTTACGTCACTTTAATGTAACCGATAAAATGACATTCGAGAAGTAACCGAATACACAATCTTACAACCTTTTAAAACCGTTTTTTATTAAACCGGGCTTAATCCTATGTAAATTTCAGTTAAAATTCTCGTTGTAGAACCCCAAAGCATCAGCTGCTATCTATTTTAAAAAAGGATGTGGAAGGATGTCATAGCGCGAACCTTCTGTATATGTAATATGCCATTTAGATATAACACCATTAGCCGGATTTATCCCATTATCAGGTTTTATTTGCTAAATCCAGCCAAAATCTACCAGATTTCCTATACAAAAATAAATCCTCCTATTGAGTGGATTTGTTTTAAATCTGGCATAAATCCTCGTATACAACTCTGTTTTTTGCAACATGTTGCTAGAAAATACAAAAAGTTGCAAGCTGTCACAAGAAACAAGGTAGATGCATCGGTGAATTGCTGCACTAAAAATAATTTAAAATGTAAACATTTGTAAACAAAGCGGAAAATTTAAATTTGTTTTGTTTTGTATAAAGTTGATTTTAATCATCCAAGACTATTATTTATTATGTCTAAACGATAAAATAATTCGTTTATTTATTTTAGATGGGCAAACTGGGATAAAATAATTCTTTATGTGCTCTTTAGTTATCATTAGTAGCATAATGTGCTAACATTTTCAGTATTAAACTATAAATTTGTAATTTGACGTATGTTTTTTGAGACGAATTCAATTTACAAAAAATTCTTTTGACGTTTCAAATTCGTTCAGATGGGCTGATGCATCCACCTTGGTAATTGTGCTATGAACAAAAATCAGCTGACTGCCATTTAAATCCTCCAAAATGTATATCTAAATGCAGTGAGATTTGTACTGGATTTATTAAATCCAGTCGAGGATTTATGACTAGTCTAAATGAGCTATAAAAAGGGATGTGGAAGGCATGTCATAGCGCGAACCTTCTGTGTATGTAATGTATGGGAGGGAAATGTGAACCAAGTTGAATATAACATAATTTGAACCCCCAGCGCCATCTACCGACGTATAGTAGCAATGGAAATGTCCCAAATGGTCATCTTTAGTTCACATCATCGCACCAGCTGTTCAAATATGAAATGTCAAATCCCTTTATAAAAAAATATTTTTTTTTTTTTGTAATTTCCCCAACAACATAAAGACAATTTTGACATAACATATTCACAATTTTACGATGCTACTACCTGGGTAGTTGTGCCATGGTTCACATGAAAACGCAACTAAACACATTAGTTGTGTTCCTTTACTTACCTCAGGTTACCATTTTTACCACTTTTAACCTTAACCCCAAAAAGTGGTAAAACTGGAAGCAAATTTTAAGAGAGGGGAGAGGAGAGAGAACAAAAATGCCTTTCTCTTCTACCGCAGTCTACCAGACATATTTCTTCGGGTAAAAAATAGTAGAACTTTGTTTGTCGATTATTTGACAATGAAGAAAAAATGAACAAAAACAGAAGAAAAAAATCGAACGCTGACAAAACAAAATTAAAAACTGTAAAATAAAAGAAGAAAAGTGAATTTTTATGTTTCTTTTTGACATTGCTACCAGATCTATCATTTTTTCGTTCCTTTACTCCTCTGGTAAAACTGGTCATGAGAGAGCAATTTTGACAGTTTTCTCTTTTACCACTTTTACCATTAAAAAAAGTAAAGGAACAAAGCTACTTTGTTGGACATTTAACGTTTGAGCATGGCACAATTACCCAGGTAGTGGCATCGTAAAATTTTGAATATGTTATGTCAAAACTTTCTTTATGTTGTTGGGGAAATTACAACAAAAATAATTTTTTTATAAAGGGATTTCACTTTTCATATTCGATCAGCTGGTGTGATACCACTACCTGGTAGTTATGCCGTGCGTTTGAGTGACTTTACTGAAGTCACCAAAAATACATAATACGATCTCTGTTGCAAAGCTTTTTTTTCGAACAAAAAATTCCGGCGTCTTCAGACCGTAGTCTTAATCAAGACGAATTTAACAAGGTGATCCAAAAGGCGAATTCAGGCCGTAGTCTTCATTTTTTGTCATTTTTTGGAGAAATATCCACAAAATGCAGAAGAAAACGGTAAAATATTCTTCGCAACTATAAAGACAAGACATAATGCATGCATCAAAAAATGCTTATGAAATAATGTATAGAAACATTACCCTTAACAAAAACAATGCAGGGACGGGATTCTTGTTCTATGAAAATTTGAAATGAAAAATATTTGCTTTATAATTTTTTCATTTGACAGTTTTCTCCTTTATAAAAGTTTTCATTTCACTTTTTCATAGAAACAGAATTGAGCCCCAGGTTGCAGGTAATTTAAAATCGCAATCTAGATGAATATTTCATGTAATAGTATCAGAAACGAAATTTTCAATTTCAATTTATATATTTATATCAAAAACCAATACATAGAAAGCTTCCTAGCCAATTATGCATGTATTGAAGATTACAATAAAAAAGCTAATACTATGGTAGTAACAATTATAATTCAAAAGCTAATAACAACATTTAATGGTAATTTCATAGAAAAACGATAAACGGCTCCCCAGCCATATGAATATTGCATATTTATATTATTTTATGGTCCCATAGAACAGAGGTCTTTTTGAAATAACATAAAGTATTAAGATTTATGCTCAGCAATGAAAAATACTTTTAGCTTTCTCTTAAATGTGAAGTAGGAATATGAGAACATTTTCAAGGAACTTGGTAATTGATTCCAAACTCTATAAACCCGAACCGAACCGAAAAGAGTGCTCAAATATAGAATTTCTCACCAAGGGAACTTCAATTTGCACGTTTCGTGTTGAGTTTATAAACAAAAACTGATCTACCAATATTTCAGGTTGTTGATATTTAAAAAGTTTTTAAGAATGTAAAATATTTCTTGTATTAATATAGACATAAAAGCAGCAACCAAGAAATACTTCAAGTAACTCAAATGTAAGTACGTGATTATATACACTTATTTGATAGACATAATACTTTCTATTTAATTCAGATTATAATCCCAGGTACCGGAAAAAACTTCAATTCCATAATTCACCAAAGACATCAAAAACGAAAATGCTAGTTTTTTCCTCACAGATGTAGGAGTATACGCTTTTAGGCTATAAAGTCTTCCTAAAATAAGGCAAACTTTCCTTGATATATCATCAATGTGGTCACTGAAATTAAGACTTGAATCAATAATTACGCCAAGACATTTCATAGAATCCACAGTATCAATAAATGTGGTCCCAATTTTAATTCTGTGACAAGAAGAGAACTGATTTCGGGGATGGAAAAACATTGCCTTGGTTTTAAGAGGATTTAAATCCAACTTATTTTGTGACAGTAAATGAGAAACGTGAAGAAGGTGGGAGTTTATAGAACTATCGGAATCAAAGGACTTAAATAATAGAAGAAAATCATCTGCAAAGACATACGGATCGCAAATTGGACTTTTTAATGCTGTAAATATATCATTAATGTATGAAAGAAATTGAATAGGACCTAATATTGATCCCTGAGGTACACCAGAAGTCACAAAATCAACAGAAGAATGCAGACCATTTAATGAAACATACTGTCTACGATAAGAAAGGTATGAGTAAATTAAGCGACACGCCGTTTTAGAAAATTTACATTGGTCTCGAAGCTTTTCAATCAAGTCGCAATGATTGAAACGATCAAATGCTTTTGTAACATCCAAAGAAACGAGCATACAACTGGTATGCGTGTTCAATTGTTGTCTAATGGAGTCAGTAATTGCGAGCAGAGCAGAAGTTGTATTATGTTTTCTCCGAAATGCGAACTGAAAAGGGCTAAAAAAAGATATTTTTGATAACGAAGGTAATATGGAAATCGGCCTATAGTTTCTAATAGAATTTTGGCAACCGTTGAGTATCGGAATTATTTTCCCAAGTTTCCACGCATCAGGAAAACTGGAGACTGTGAGAACAGTATTTAATATATGCAACAAAGCTGACGAAATTGCAGGAAAAATCTGTTTAATAAATTTGATCGGAATACAGTCATAGCCACAGGCGTTTGATTTAATAGAATTAAGTGATGCTGAAGCTCATATTCGGATATACAGCGGAAAGAAAACGAATCAACATCTTCAACAAAACTATCAAAGTTAAACGATAAATTATCAGAGGAACACATATTGCTTAGAAAGTATATAAAGCTATAGACTGAACTTCACTTCCATCAATTTCTGAATTTTCACGTTCAATGCAACCTAATTGACGAATTTTTCTCCACAATTGTGCACCATTAACATCCTTAAAACAAGAACTGCCAAACTGATAACGAATCTTTCTAATTATGGACTTAGCTTTATTTCTTAAACGCTTGTAAGCCTTCCACTTTTCAAGATGTGGGTCTCTAAGATAGACAGAATATGATATATCCCTTTCCTTCCTAGCCTGCCTTATTTCACCACAATTCATCCACAAGGAATCTTTACAATTTGCTCTGACTCTTGTTGTAGGAACATTGGCGTGGAGCAAGTTGATAAGATTATTCAACACTGATAGTTGGGAATCAACATCATTAGAATTATAAACACAACTCAGTTCAAATTCATTTATTAACTCAGAATAATCATTGATTCTGAATTTGTTATAATCTTGAAAGTCAATAAATATTTGCCTCAATTTATATTCAAACCTAAGAGATATTAAAATAAGACTGTGATTCGAAGAAAGAAATGGGTATTGAATCTGACCTTTGTAGGCTACAAAAGATGGCTGACTTGTGAGGAACAAATCAAGCAACAAAGTACTGTTAGTAGGAATGTTAATATGTGTTGGCAACGAGTTATGAACGCAATGACGACCAGATCTATTTGCAAGCGAGCGAAAATTAAAGGATTTTACAGAATCGAACAAGTTATAGTTAAAGTCACCCATTACTACGATATTAGAGTATTTGTCAAATATGTTTGAATGAAGCCTTTCAAAAACATCTATAGCACCACTAGGTAAATAAACCACACCAACAATAAAAGAGGAGTCGACGCCGAAAATTTCAACAAACAAGGACTCACAAACACCATAATCCATACCCCTAAAAACAACTTTGTAGCGTAGATTTTTGGATATGTATAAGCATGCACCACCTCCTCTATGAGAACAACGATCATTTCTAACCACGGTATAGTCCGACATATTAAAAGAACTTGAGCAAATATTGGGTTTAAGCCAAGTCTCTGATATTCCCGAAATATCCAATCCACAGTCAACAAAAATAAGCTTAAACTCTTCCAACTAAGCGTTGGAGTTAGAAGGACATAAGCTTTGAGCATTAACGTGACCAATATTAAGGTTTCTCAAAAAAGAAGAGGTAACATTTTTCAATAAAGCATTATCCGTAGCTACAGGACCAAGATTAATGTTATAACTCATCAAAATAGGAGCAATAGTCATATATTTGGGGGAACCGAGTAATGGAAAATATATATAACATATCGACACCTCCAAATAATAGTATGCTAAGTCTAAAAAGTGAGTTTTGCAGGAGAAGCTCTCAAAGTGTGGAAATTTTTTTGAACTTCAGTACTATGCTAATTCAATATTTGTTTATAACTTCTGTTCGGATTGACCGATCATTACCAAAATTTGACAGAATTTAAGTTAAAGGACGTTCGACACCTCCAAATAATAGTTTGCTAATTCTGAACAGTGAGTTTTGCAGGACAAGCTCTAAAAGTTTGGAAATTTCTTTGACCTTCAGTACTATGCTAAGTAAATATTTGTTTATAACTTCTGTTCGTATTGTCCGATTATTACCAAAATTTTACAGAATTTAAGTTAAAGGACGTTAAATATAAAAATGTAAAGAACTTGAAAACATGTTAAGTCGACTTAGCATACTATTGTTTGGAGGCGTCGATATTAAAGAATACAAATAACATTTTCAATATGAAAAAAATTTAATTCATTTATAGTGGTTAAACCACTTGTGACAAGAAAAAGGCGTAAGCCACAATCTCAAAAATTTTTGAAATTAATGGATAGACACTAAATAAATTGAAAGTTATATCCATTGCTTTTAAAAAAATCTACACATTCATGAAAAGTCAACATTTTAGAAATATTATTGAGCATGATTAATTTAGTTATTAGTATTTCTCGATTAATAAGAATAAAGCCAGAGATTTTGTTATCTTTTTTAAATTTCAAACAGATTTTCCAAATTTTGTTGGCCGGATTGGAATAATTATCATTTAGATATACACGAGTTCCATCGGATCCGCCAATGACATCAGAAACTTTGAGTGATTTTAATTTATAGTAAGAAGACATAACCTCATCTCTTTTTCCAACATTCTTAAATTTAATTAGAATTGAAAGGCCCTTTCTAATGTAGATGACGCTATCAATAAGCTCCGGAGTAATAACCACTTTGAAAATACCACAGATTCGTACAGCAATATCATTTAAGTTATCAATTTTGTCGGGAAGGCCAATAACAATAATGTCCGATCGGTTTAATCTGTGCTGAAGACAAAGATTTTGGAGCTCAAGCTCCATGAATTTATTTTTATAGGCAACATCATGAGACCCTTTCATAAATCAGATCGAATTTCACCATGGTTTCAAATGTTTGTTTGATTTCCAGTTGATCTTTTTCAATATCACTGGCAAGTGAACGAAATGAGTCCCTTATTTCAGCAAATTGCTGTCTAATTTCCGTCAATCTGGTCTGGGGAATTTCCGGTATTTCCTACACACTTTGTACAGGTATATGCATATATTGACAACATTGTGAAAAAAGTCTTCGATATGTTTTCACAATTTGCATGGAACCATGGTAATTGATTCCAAACTCTATAAACCCGAACCGAACCGAAAAGAGTGCTCAAATATAGAATTTCTCACCAAGGGAACTTCAATTTGCACGTTTCGTGTTGAGTTTATAAACAAAAACTGATCTACCAATATTTCAGGTTGTTGATATTTAAAAAGTTTATAAGAATGTAAAATATTTCTTGTATTAATATAGACATAAAAGCAGCAACCAAGAAATACTTCAAGTAACTCAAATGTAAGTACGTGATTATATACACTTATTTGATAGACATAATACTTTCTATTTAATTCAGATTATAATCCCAGGTACCGGAAAAAACTTCAATTCCATAATTCACCAAAGACATCAATAACGAAAATGCTAGTTTTTTCCTCTCAGATGTAGGAGTATACGCTTTTAGGCTATAAAGTCTTCCTAAAATAAGGCAAACTTTCCTTGATATATCATCAATGTGGTCACTGAAATTAAGACTTGAATCAATAATTACGCCAAGACATTTCATAGAATCCACAGTATCAATAAATGTGGTCCCAATTTTAATTCTGTGACAAGAAGAGAACTGATTTCGGGGATGGAAAAACATTGCCTTGGTTTTAAGAGGATTTAAATCCAACTTATTTTGTGACAGTAAATGAGAAACGTGAAGAAGGTGGGAGTTTATAGAACTATCGGAATCAAAGGACTTAAATAATAGAAGAAAATCATCTGCAAAGACATACGGATCGCAAATTGCACTTTTTAATGCTGTAAATATATCATTAATGTATGAAAGAAATTGAATAGGACCTAATATTGATCCCTGAGGTACACCAGAAGTCACAAAATCAACAGTAGAATGCAGACCATTTAATGAAACATACTGTCTACGATAAGAAAGGTATGAGTAAATTAAGCGACACGCCGTTTTAGAAAATTTACATTGGTCTCGAAGCTTTTCAATCAAGATGCAATGATTGACACGATCAAATGCTTTTGTAACATCCAAAGAAACGAGCATACAACTGGTATGCGTGTTCAATTGTTGTCTAATGGAGTCAGTAATTGCGAGCAGAGCAGAAGTTGTATTATGTTTTCTCCGAAATGCGAACTGAAAAGGGCTAAAAAAAGATATTTTTGATAACGAAGGTAATATGGAAATCGGCCTATAGTTTCTAATAGAATTTTGGCAACCCTTGAGTATCGGAATTATTTTCCCAAGTTTCCACGCATCAGGAAAACTGGAGACTGTGAGAACAGTATTTAATATATGCAACAAAGCTGACGAAATTGCAGGAAAAATCTGTTTAATAAATTTGATCGGAATACAGTCATAGCCACAGGCGTTTGATTTAATAGAATTAAGTGATGCTGAAGCTCATATTCGGATATACAGCGGAAAGAAAACGAATCAACATCTTCAACAAAACTATCAAAGTTAAACGATAAATTATCAGAGGAACACATATTGCTTAGAAAGTATATAAAGCTATAGACTGAACTTCACTTCCATCAATTTCTGAATTTTCACGTTCAATGCAACCTAATTGACGAATTTTTCTCCACAATTGTGCACCATTAACATCCTTAAAACAAGAACTGCCAAACTGATAACGAATCTTTCTAATTATGGACTTAGCTTTATTTCTTAAACGCTTGTAAGCCTTCCACTTTTCAAGATGTGGGTCTCTAAGATAGACAGAATATGATATATCCCTTTCCTTCCTAGCCTGCCTTATTTCACCACAATTCATCCACAAGGAATCTTTACAATTTGCTCTGACTCTTGTTGTAGGAACATTGGCGTGGAGCAAGTTGATAAGATTATTCAACACTGATAGTTGGGAATCAACATCATTAGAATTATAAACACAACTCAGTTCAAATTCATTTATTAACTCAGAATAATCATTGATTCTGAATTTGTTATAATCTTGAAAGTCAATAAATATTTGCCTCAATTTATATTCAAACCTAAGAGATATTAAAATAAGACTGTGATTCGAAGAAAGAAATGGGTATTGAATCTGACCTTTGTAGGCTACAAAAGATGGCTGACTTGTGAGGAACAAATCAAGCAACAAAGTACTGTTAGTAGGAATGTTAATATGTGTTGGCAACGAGTTATGAACGCAATGACGACCAGATCTATTTGCAAGCGAGCGAAAATTAAAGGATTTTACAGAATCGAACAAGTTATAGTTAAAGTCACCCATTACTACGATATTAGAGTATTTGTCAAATATGTTTGAATGAAGCCTTTCAAAAACATCTATAGCACCACTAGGTAAATAAACCACACCAACAATAAAAGAGGAGTCGACGCCGAAAATTTCAACAAACAAGGACTCACAAACACCATAATCCATACCCCTAAAAACAACTTTGTAGCGTAGATTTTTGGATATGTATAAGCATGCACCACCTCCTCTATGAGAACAACGATCATTTCTAACCACGGTATAGTCCGACATATTAAAAGAACTTGAGCAAATATTGGGTTTAAGCCAAGTCTCTGATATTCCCGAAATATCCAATCCACAGTCAACAAAAATAAGCTTAAACTCTTCCAACTAAGCGTTGGAGTTAGAAGGACATAAGCTTTGAGCATTAACGTGACCAATATTAAGGTTTCTCAAAAAAGAAGAGGTAACATTTTTCAATAAAGCATTATCCGTAGCTACAGGACCAAGATTAATGTTATAACTCATCAAAATAGGAGCAATAGTCATATATTTGGGGGAACCGAGTAATGGAAAATATATATAACATATCGACACCTCCAAATAATAGTATGCTAAGTCTAAAAAGTGAGTTTTGCAGGAGAAGCTCTCAAAGTGTGGAAATTTTTTTGAACTTCAGTACTATGCTAATTCAATATTTGTTTATAACTTCTGTTCGGATTGACCGATCATTACCAAAATTTGACAGAATTTAAGTTAAAGGACGTTCGACACCTCCAAATAATAGTTTGCTAATTCTGAACAGTGAGTTTTGCAGGACAAGCTCTAAAAGTTTGGAAATTTCTTTGACCTTCAGTACTATGCTAAGTAAATATTTGTTTATAACTTCTGTTCGTATTGTCCGATTATTACCAAAATTTTACAGAATTTAAGTTAAAGGACGTTAAATATAAAAATGTAAAGAACTTGAAAACATGTTAAGTCGACTTAGCATACTATTGTTTGGAGGCGTCGATATTAAAGAATACAAATAACATTTTCAATATGAAAAAAATTTAATTCATTTATAGTGGTTAAACCACTTGTGACAAGAAAAAGGCGTAAGCCACAATCTCAAAAATTTTTGAAATTAATGGATAGACACTAAATAAATTGAAAGTTATATCCATTGCTTTTAAAAAAATCTACACATTCATGAAAAGTCAACATTTTAGAAATATTATTGAGCATGATTAATTTAGTTATTAGTATTTCTCGATTAATAAGAATAAAGCCAGAGATTTTGTTATCTTTTTTAAATTTCAAACAGATTTTCCAAATTTTGTTGGCCGGATTGGAATAATTATCATTTAGATATACACGAGTTCCATCGGATCCGCCAATGACATCAGAAACTTTGAGTGATTTTAATTTATAGTAAGAAGACATAACCTCATCTCTTTTTCCAACATTCTTAAATTTAATTAGAATTGAAAGGCCCTTTCTAATGTAGATGACGCTATCAATAAGCTCCGGAGTAATAACCACTTTGAAAATACCACAGATTCGTACAGCAATATCATTTAAGTTATCAATTTTGTCGGGAAGGCCAATAACAATAATGTCCGATCGGTTTAATCTGTGCTGAAGACAAAGATTTTGGAGCTCAAGCTCCATGAATTTATTTTTATAGGCAACATCATGAGACCCTTTCATAAATCAGATCGAATTTCACCATGGTTTCAAATGTTTGTTTGATTTCCAGTTGATCTTTTTCAATATCACTGGCAAGTGAACGAAATGAGTCCCTTATTTCAGCAAATTGCTGTCTAATTTCCGTCAATCTGGTCTGGGGAATTTCCGGTATTTCCTACACACTTTGTACAGGTATATGCATATATTGACAACATTGTGAAAAAAGTCTTCGATATGTTTTCACAATTTGCATGGAACCATGGTAATTGATTCCAAACTCTATAAACCCGAACCGAACCGAAAAGAGTGCTCAAATATAGAATTTCTCACCAAGGGAACTTCAATTTGCACGTTTCGTGTTGAGTTTATAAACAAAAACTGATCTACCAATATTTCAGGTTGTTGATATTTAAAAAGTTTATAAGAATGTAAAATATTTCTTGTATTAATATAGACATAAAAGCAGCAACCAAGAAATACTTCAAGTAACTCAAATGTAAGTACGTGATTATATACACTTATTTGATAGACATAATACTTTCTATTTAATTCAGATTATAATCCCAGGTACCGGAAAAAACTTCAATTCCATAATTCACCAAAGACATCAATAACGAAAATGCTAGTTTTTTCCTCTCAGATGTAGGAGTATACGCTTTTAGGCTATAAAGTCTTCCTAAAATAAGGCAAACTTTCCTTGATATATCATCAATGTGGTCACTGAAATTAAGACTTGAATCAATAATTACGCCAAGACATTTCATAGAATCCACAGTATCAATAAATGTGGTCCCAATTTTAATTCTGTGACAAGAAGAGAACTGATTTCGGGGATGGAAAAACATTGCCTTGGTTTTAAGAGGATTTAAATCCAACTTATTTTGTGACAGTAAATGAGAAACGTGAAGAAGGTGGGAGTTTATAGAACTATCGGAATCAAAGGACTTAAATAATAGAAGAAAATCATCTGCAAAGACATACGGATCGCAAATTGCACTTTTTAATGCTGTAAATATATCATTAATGTATGAAAGAAATTGAATAGGACCTAATATTGATCCCTGAGGTACACCAGAAGTCACAAAATCAACAGTAGAATGCAGACCATTTAATGAAACATACTGTCTACGATAAGAAAGGTATGAGTAAATTAAGCGACACGCCGTTTTAGAAAATTTACATTGGTCTCGAAGCTTTTCAATCAAGATGCAATGATTGACACGATCAAATGCTTTTGTAACATCCAAAGAAACGAGCATACAACTGGTATGCGTGTTCAATTGTTGTCTAATGGAGTCAGTAATTGCGAGCAGAGCAGAAGTTGTATTATGTTTTCTCCGAAATGCGAACTGAAAAGGGCTAAAAAAAGATATTTTTGATAACGAAGGTAATATGGAAATCGGCCTATAGTTTCTAATAGAATTTTGGCAACCCTTGAGTATCGGAATTATTTTCCCAAGTTTCCACGCATCAGGAAAACTGGAGACTGTGAGAACAGTATTTAATATATGCAACAAAGCTGACGAAATTGCAGGAAAAATCTGTTTAATAAATTTGATCGGAATACAGTCATAGCCACAGGCGTTTGATTTAATAGAATTAAGTGATGCTGAAGCTCATATTCGGATATACAGCGGAAAGAAAACGAATCAACATCTTCAACAAAACTATCAAAGTTAAACGATAAATTATCAGAGGAACACATATTGCTTAGAAAGTATATAAAGCTATAGACTGAACTTCACTTCCATCAATTTCTGAATTTTCACGTTCAATGCAACCTAATTGACGAATTTTTCTCCACAATTGTGCACCATTAACATCCTTAAAACAAGAATTGCCAAACTGATAACGAATCTTTCTAATTATGGACTTAGCTTTATTTCTTAAACGCTTGTAAGCCTTCCACTGTTCAAGATGTGGGTCTCTAAGATAGACAGAATATGATATATCCCTTTCCTTCCTAGCCTGCCTTATTTCACCACAATTCATCCACAAGGAATCTTTACAATTTGCTCTGACTCTTGTTGTAGGAACATTGGCGTGGAGCAAGTTGATAAGATTATTCAACACTGATAGTTGGGAATCAACATCATTAGAATTATAAACACAACTCAGTTCAAATTCATTTATTAACTCAGAATAATCATTGATTCTGAATTTGTTATAATCTTGAAAGTCAATAAATCTTTGCCTCAATTTAGATTCAAACCTAATAATTGTTCCACAAACATCCCATATGGGACAAGGGAGACCTCTCTCATATCAATGAGTGCACCCCGATTCATATTAGCTCAGTGATATGGGACCTACAGTTTATCGCCGAGTCCGAACGGCGTGTCCTAAGACACCACTTGTAGAGAAGTTTTACATGGCTGAAATACTCAGGAAATGTCGCCAACATTACTGAGGGGTATTTTGCCAACGTTGAAAATTTTGATGTTTGACTGGCCGGGGAATCGAACCCACGACCTTCAGCGTGCAAGGCGGGTGTGCATACCATTGCACCACGTTGGCACCCTAGATTCAAACCTAAGAGATATTAAAATAAGACTGTGATTCGAAGAAAGAAATGGGTATTGAATCTGACCTTTGTAGGCTACAAAAGATGGCTGACTTGTGAGGAACAAATCAAGCAACAAAGTACTGTTAGTAGGAATGTTAATATGTGTTGGCAACGAGTTATGAACGCAATGAAGACCAGATCTATTTGCAAGCGAGCGAAAATTAAAGGATTTTACAGAATCGAACAAGTTATAGTTAAAGTCACCCATTACTACGATATTAGAGTATTTGTCAAATATGTTTGAATGAAGCCTTTCAAAAACATCTATAGCACCACTAGGTAAATAAACCACACCAACAATAAAAGAGGAGTCGACGCCGAAAATTTCAACAAACAAGGACTCACAAACACCATAATCCATACCCCTAAAAACAACTTTGTAGCGTAGATTTTTGGATATGTATAAGCATGCACCACCTCCTCTATGAGAACAACGATCATTTCTAACCACGGTATAGTCCGACATATTAAAAGAACTTGAGCAAATATTGGGTTTAAGCCAAGTCTCTGATATTCCCGAAATATCCAATCCACAGTCAACAAAAATAAGCTTAAACTCTTCCAAATAAGCGTTGGAGTTAGAAGGACATAAGCTTTGAGCATTAACGTGACCAATATTAAGGTTTCTCAAAAAAGAAGAGGTAACATTTTTCAATAAAGCATTATCCGTAGCTACAGGACCAAGATTAATGTTATAACTCATCAAAATAGGAGCAATAGTCATATATTTGGGGGAACCGAGTAATGGAAAATATATATAACATATCGACACCTACAAATAATAGTATGCTAAGTCTAAAAAGTGAGTTTTGCAGGAGAAGCTCTCAAAGTGTGGAAATTTTTTTGAACTTCAGTACTATGCTAATTCAATATTTGTTTATAACTTCTGTTCGGATTGACCGATCATTACCAAAATTTGACAGAATTTAAGTTAAAGGACGTTCGACACCTCCAAATAATAGTTTGCTAATTCTGAACAGTGAGTTTTGCAGGACAAGCTCTAAAAGTTTGGAAATTTCTTTGACCTTCAGTACTATGCTAAGTAAATATTTGTTTATAACTTCTGTTCGTATTGTCCGATTATTACCAAAATTTTACAGAATTTAAGTTAAAGGACGTTAAATATAAAAATGTAAAGAACTTGAAAACATGTTAAGTTGTGGCGTAAGCCGCAATCTCAAAAATTTTTGAAATTAATGGATAGACACTAAATAATTTGAAAGTTATATCCATTGCTTTTAAAAAAATCTACACATTCATGAAAAGTCAACATTTTAGAAATATTATTGAGCATGATTAATTTAGTTATTAGTATTTCTCGATTAATAAGAATAAAGCCAGAGATTTTGTTATCTTTTTTAAATTTCAAACAGATTTTCCAAATTTTGTTGGCCGGATTGGAATAATTATCATTTAGATATACACGAGTTCCATCGGATCCGCCAATGACATCAGAAACTTTGAGTGATTTTAATTTATAGTAAGAAGACATAACCTCATCTCTTTTTCCAACATTCTTAAATTTAATTAGAATTGAAAGGCCCTTTCTAATGTAGATGACGCTATCAATAAGCTCCGGAGTAATAACCACTTTGAAAATACCACAGATTCGTACACCAATATCATTTAAGTTATCAATTTTGTCGGGAAGGCCAATAACAATAATGTCCGATCGGTTTAATCTGTGCTGAAGACAAAGATTTTGGAGCTCAAGCTCCATGAATTTATTTTTATAGGCAACATCATGAGACCCTTTCATAAATCAGATCGAATTTCACCATGGTTTCAAATGTTTGTTTGATTTCCAGTTGATCTTTTTCAATATCACTGGCAAGTGAACGAAATGAGTCCCTTATTTCAGCAAATTGCTGTCTAATTTCCGTCAATCTGGTCTGGGGAATTTCCGGTATTTCCTACACACTTTGTACAGGTATATGCATATTTTGACAACATTGTGAAAAAAGTCTTCGATATGTTTTCACAATTTGCATGGAACCATGTTTCACATTTATTGCAGAGTACACAATTAGTGCCAGTTGGAAAATTCATTTTGATCAAAAATTTGTGGCTTGCTTAGAATAGATAACAATGCAAAAATGTAAACAAGTAATATCAAAGCTGATTTGTTAAAGGCGAACGGCGGAGAAAATAAATTAACGTTGTGAGATGATGACGGCTAGCAAGATCCTTAGCACGCCGACGGTGTAAAGCAGGTTTATTGAATTAAGACGGCGTAAAAAATTAACGGCGTATCTTATTTAAGTAGACAGTTTAGGAATCCTCCTGTTGAAAAATACCAGCAACAACAATTAACCGTATGATCCACACAGCAACCAACAACAAAACGCTGTATGACAAGGCAAAAATTGGCGAAATAAAATTAATTTGCAAGTGACAAAAATACGCAATGTCACATTAAAACTTCATATGTCCGTAATGTTCAAATTATTTTTCCACACAAATTAAGCACTTAAAGTTCGCTCCTTTGTTTAAAAGTTTATTTTTCACCACAGTACAGCGTTACCGTATACACCCAAGGTGTAACTAACAAGTTTTTACACTTTTTACCACTTTTACACGTTTTACCCGAAAACCCGTTCCGGTACACCAGCGATGCTCGCCCTCATACTTAAAAGTAGGGGTGAGCACGCCTGTGTGCTAGCACACAGGCAAACAATTAAAAGTTTATGCAATTTTTTATTTATATTTTTTAATAATTTGCATTGTGTACGATTTTAGACAACATCAATGTTTAAAAAATGTTGAAAAAAGTAATTAAACATCAAGAAAAATTAAATATTAATTCTCCCTTAAATGTGCCTCTCTCTCGATTTTGCTCAGCTATGCTTAAAAGTATAAACAAACCACATGTATTCCCCCTTTTTTTTTTTGAGATGACATTCACGGTTGCCACTGATTAAAAAAAATTTCTACCAAAATTTTCCGAAAATGTTACCAAAAAGTTGCCAACAAATGTTTAATATAAACAATTTTTTTATACTTAAATTTATAAAATATCGATGTCCGTCTGTCTATTGAAATCAAGATACAGCTCGCAATATCTAAGATAAAACTCTTTAATTTAGAATATAAGTTTATATTGGTATTAAAAATTGGGAACAACAAAAATTTTGCGGCCTAGGCAACACGTAGTGTTGCCAGACGACATTTGATTTTTTTTTTAAGTTTGACAGATTTTACCCTCGGGATGTTTGACATACGCAAAAAAAATGGAATTTATCACGGCAAGAGTGTATAAATCATATAGTACTATCAAAAACTGGTTTAATGAATTCAATAGTGGGCGACACTCGCTAAAAAACGAAGGTCGTGATGGTCGTCCAAAATCTGCCGTTGTGTCAGAAAAAAATTAAACTGTGCGTGAACGGATAATGCATGACCGCCGTGTGGGCATTTCTTCAACCAAATAACATATGATATTGCATGAATACCTGTCCGCAAAAATTGGGGTTTTCTCGCTAGATCCAGCAAAATTGGTCAATCGCTCAAAAAAGTCTCTTGTGGATTTGTACAAAGAAATTGTGAACAAAAACAATCGCGGTACTTCAAACGACATTTATAAGATCGTCACAGACTACGAATCTTGGATCTATGCTTAGCAGCCCGAAACAAAACAGGAATCGACCGTTTGGGTCTTCGAAAGCGAGCCTAATCCTACGAAAGTTGTTCATGGAAGAAGACCTTTAAAGCAAATGGTCGCCTGTTTCTTCGGCAAAACAGACCGTGTGGCGACTATACGACTTGAGAAATGTAGGACGGTTAACTTTGAGTATTTCACTACAATTTGTTTGCCTGAAGTCTCCTGAAGAATTCGAAAATGAAAAGAGAAGACGAATCGTTCTGCATCATGACGTTGCGAACTCTCACACATCGATTCAAACCAGTATCTGTTTCACCTGACAAAACGCGGAATTGATGGGTCATGCGCCGTACAGCCCCGACTGGGGATCTAATGACTTCATTTGGTTGCAGCACATCAAGGAAAAAAGGCGTGGTCAACGATTTTCGTCGCCAGAAGATGCTGTTGAAGCGCTTAAAAATATATGTTGACTGCAGCTCACGTAGAATATAAATATAAATATAATATAAAAATAATATAAATGTAAACGAAGACCCTAACTATGATATTTGCCTATCACGCCCTTGAACAATTTGACGTACGTTCACACAGTAATTTTATTTTTTTGTATGTTTAGTAATGCGGAAAATTATAAAAGAAAAGCAAAAATTGGATAGTTGTTCAAACTCAAAAATCAAAAGTTACCAAACCAAAAACGAAGTTACCAAATTACCAACCCCAAAAAAAGTTACCAATTTTGGTAACATTCTACCAACTGTGGCAACCGTGATGACATTGTTTAGCAATGGAAAGAGTATATTACCACTACTAATACACCAACTTTTCTGAGCACCAATGCCGTACACAAAAAAGTTGTAAAATGTTCACTTCTCTTTAAACAAAAAATGCGCTGAATGACGCTCTCTTTAAAAACTTCCCAGTGGGAAAATGTAATCGATGGGAATCGAACGGGTAATACAGAGCCACTATGTTTTATTGATTACCGAATACATTATTCGTAACACGGTGCATGTCCTAGGAAAATAATATATTCCTTTATAGTATCCATAGAAAGCATCGTGTAATCTATGGGTATATTCTTTTATAGTTCTTTAGTAATATATAATGGAATTCATATACTGGAATGCATCGTATTATGTATGTATTCTCTTTTTATAAATAATTTATTCCCCCGGTATGCCTTAAGTAATTTATTGGATTAAAATAGAAAACCATTAATTTTAATTAATTTTTATTTATATTTAGAATTACATATAAGGATTTTATGTAGGTAAACAAGTATTCATAGAATACAAAAAAAATATTCATTCATTAAAAACAGAAATTAAAATATTTCATTACAATTTTTAATAGTCCACGAGGTAATAAAATTCTTTCCATAATTGGTATCTGTAAGAGGGAAATAAAATGGTAGCCATAATAACATAAAAGAAATAAGAATATTCAAATATGACTTTGTGACTTACATATGAAGTGAAGTTTTCCCCAATTTTTTTGGTAAATTTTTTGAAGATCAGATTAGTTTTTTATGGGGAAATTGTTTTGTTTTAATCTTCACATAGTAAGGCGTCCAGTTTTATTTCAATACGGCTAAGAATATTTGTGAATGTATCCAATGTCTTTTAGAATACATTTTACAAACTTACGTCTTTATTGTTACACGACACAAACAAAACTGGCAAATTTATGCTGCGACTTGAAGGCGTCGGCAGATAACGGGATTAAAAAAAAAATAGAAAAAGAAACATTGCATTCCCTTGTCGTATCCAGTGGGAATGTAAGAGGTAATTAATATGAATTTTTTGTCAAGTGGAATTACTCGTTCGATTCTCTACGGTATATTATATAACGTATCTTCTATAATATATTTAATAATTTAACTTTTTGTCCAATTATATTCCTTTCTCGATTCTTACGGTAAATAAACCACACCAACAATAAAAGAGGAGTCGACGCCGAAAATTTCAACAAACAAGGACTCACAAACACCATAATCCATACCCCTAAAAACAACTTTGTAGCGTAGATTTTTGGATATGTATAAGCATGCACCACCTCCTCTATGAGAACAACGATCATTTCTAACCACGGTATAGTCCGACATACTAAAAGAACTTGAGCAAATATTGGGTTTAAGCCAAGTCTCTGATATTCCCGAAATATCCAATCCACAGTCAACAAAAATAAGCTTAAACTCTTCCAACTAAGCGTTGGAGTTAGAAGGACATAAGCTTTGAGCATTAACGTGACCAATATTAAGGTTTCTCAAAAAAGAAGAGGTAACATTTTTCAATAAAGCATTATCCGTAGCTACAGGACCAAGATTAATGTTATAACTCATCAAAATAGGAGCAATAGTCATATATTTGGGGGAACCGAGTAATGGAAAATATATATAACATATCGACACCTACAAATAATAGTATGCTAAGTCTAAAAAGTGAGTTTTGCAGGAGAAGCTCTCAAAGTGTGGAAATTTTTTTGAACTTCAGTACTATGCTAATTCAATATTTGTTTATAACTTCTGTTCGGATTGACCGATCATTACCAAAATTTGACAGAATTTAAGTTAAAGGACGTTCGACACCTCCAAATAATAGTTTGCTAATTCTGAACAGTGAGTTTTGCAGGACAAGCTCTAAAAGTTTGGAAATTTCTTTGACCTTCAGTACTATGCTAAGTAAATATTTGTTTATAACTTCTGTTCGTATTGTCCGATTATTACCAAAATTTTACAGAATTTAAGTTAAAGGACGTTAAATATAAAAATGTAAAGAACTTGAAAACATGTTAAGTTGTGGCGTAAGCCACAATCTCAAAAATTTTTGAAATTAATGGATAGACACTAAATAATTTGAAAGTTATATCCATTGCTTTTAAAAAAATCTACACATTCATGAAAAGTCAACATTTTAGAAATATTATTGAGCATGATTAATTTAGTTATTAGTATTTCTCGATTAATAAGAATAAAGCCAGAGATTTTGTTATCTTTTTTAAATTTCAAACAGATTTTCCAAATTTTGTTGGCCGGATTGGAATAATTATCATTTAGATATACACGAGTTCCATCGGATCCGCCAATGACATCAGAAACTTTGAGTGATTTTAATTTATAGTAAGAAGACATAACCTCATCTCTTTTTCCAACATTCTTAAATTTAATTAGAATTGAAAGGCCCTTTCTAATGTAGATGACGCTATCAATAAGCTCCGGAGTAATAACCACTTTGAAAATACCACAGATTCGTACACCAATATCATTTAAGTTATCAATTTTGTCGGGAAGGCCAATAACAATAATGTCCGATCGGTTTAATCTGTGCTGAAGACAAAGATTTTGGAGCTCAAGCTCCATGAATTTATTTTTATAGGCAACATCATGAGACCCTTTCATAAATCAGATCGAATTTCACCATGGTTTCAAATGTTTGTTTGATTTCCAGTTGATCTTTTTCAATATCACTGGCAAGTGAACGAAATGAGTCCCTTATTTCAGCAAATTGCTGTCTAATTTCCGTCAATCTGGTCTGGGGAATTTCCGGTATTTCCTACACACTTTGTACAGGTATATGCATATTTTGACAACATTGTGAAAAAAGTCTTCGATATGTTTTCACAATTTGCATGGAACCATGTTTCACATTTATTGCAGAGTACACAATTAGTGCCAGTTGGAAAATTCATTTTGATCAAAAATTTGTGGCTTGCTTAGAATAGATAACAATGCAAAAATGTAAACAAGTAATATCAAAGCTGATTTGTTAAAGGCGAACGGCGGAGAAAATAAATTAACGTTGTGAGATGATGACGGCTAGCAAGATCCTTAGCACGCCGACGGTGTAAAGCAGGTTTATTGAATTAAGACGGCGTAAAAAATTAACGGCGTGTCTTATTTAAGTAGACAGTTTAGGAATCCTCCTGTTGAAAAATACCAGCAACAACAATTAACCGTATGATCCACACAGCAACCAACAACAAAACGCTGTATGACAAGGCAAAAATTGGCGAAATAAAATTAATTTGCAAGTGACAAAAATACGCAATGTCACATTAAAACTTCATATGTCCGTAATGTTCAAATTATTTTTCCACACAAATTAAGCACTTAAAGTTCGCTCCTTTGTTTAAAAGTTTATTTTTCACCACAGTACAGCGTTACCGTATACACCCAAGGTGTAACTAACAAGTTTTTACACTTTTTACCACTTTTACACGTTTTACCCGAAAACCCGTTCCGGTACACCAGCGATGCTCGCCCTCATACTTAAAAGTAGGGGTGAGCACGCCTGTGTGCTAGCACACAGGCAAACAATTAAAAGTTTATGCAATTTTTTATTTATATTTTTTAATAATTTGCATTGTGTACGATTTTAGACAACATCAATGTTTAAAAAATGTTGAAAAAAGTAATTAAACATCAAGAAAAATTAAATATTAATTCTCCCTTAAATGTGCCTCTCTCTCGATTTTGCTCAGCTATGCTTAAAAGTATAAACAAACCACATGTATTCTCTCTTTATTTTTGAGATGACATTCACGGTTGCCACTGATTAAAAAAAATTTCTACCAAAATTTTCCGAAAATGTTACCAAAAAGTTGCCAACAAATGTTTAATATAAACAATTTTTTTATACTTAAATTTATAAAATATCGATGTCCGTCTGTCTATTGAAATCAAGATACAGCTCGCAATATCTAAGATAAAACTCTTTAATTTAGAATATAAGTTTATATTGGTATTAAAAATTGGGAACAACAAAAATTTTGCGGCCTAGGCAACACGTAGTGTTGCCAGACGACATTTGATTTTTTTTTTAAGTTTGACAGATTTTACCCTCGGGATGTTTGACATACGCAAAAAAATGGAATTTATCACGGCAAGAGTGTATAAATCATATAGTACTATCAAAAACTGGTTTAATGAATTCAATAGTGGGCGACACTCGCTAAAAAACGAAGGTCGTGATGGTCGTCCAAAATCTGCCGTTGTGTCAGAAAAAAATTAAACTGTGCGTGAACGGATAATGCATGACCGCCGTGTGGGCATTTCTTCAACCAAATAACATATGATATTGCATGAATACCTGTCCGCAAAAATTGGGGTTTTCTCGCTAGATCCAGCAAAATTGGTCAATCGCTCAAAAAAGTCTCTTGTGGATTTGTACAAAGAAATTGTGAACAAAAACAATCGCGGTACTTCAAACGACATTTATAAGATCGTCACAGACTACGAATCTTGGATCTATGCTTAGCAGCCCGAAACAAAACAGGAATCGACCGTTTGGGTCTTCGAAAGCGAGCCTAATCCTACGAAAGTTGTTCATGGAAGAAGACCTTTAAAGCAAATGGTCGCCTGTTTCTTCGGCAAAACAGACCGTGTGGCGACTATACGACTTGAGAAATGTAGGACGGTTAACTTTGAGTATTTCACTACAATTTGTTTGCCTGAAGTCTCCTGAAGAATTCGAAAATGAAAAGAGAAGACGAATCGTTCTGCATCATGACGTTGCGAACTCTCACACATCGATTCAAACCAGTATCTGTTTCACCTGACAAAACGCGGAATTGATGGGTCATGCGCCGTACAGCCCCGACTGGGGATCTAATGACTTCATTTGGTTGCAGCACATCAAGGAAAAAAGGCGTGGTCAACGATTTTCGTCGCCAGAAGATGCTGTTGAAGCGTTTAAAAATATATGTTGACTGCAGCTCACGTAGAATATAAATATAATATAAAAATAATATAAATGTAAACGAAGACCCTAACTATGATATTTGCCTATCACGCCCTTGAACAATTTGACGTACGTTCACACAGTAATTTTATTTTTTTGTATGTTTAGTAATGCGGAAAATTATAAAAGAAAAGCAAAAATTGGATAGTTGTTCAAACTCAAAAATCAAAAGTTACCAAACCAAAAACGAAGTTACCAAATTACCAACCCCAAAAAAAGTTACCAATTTTGGTAACATTCTACCAACTGTGTCAACCGTGATGACATTGTTTAGCAATGGAAAGAGTATATTACCACTACTAATACACCAACTTTTCTGAGCACCAATGCCGTACACAAAAAAGTTGTAAAATGTTCACTTCTCTTTAAACAAAAAATGCGCTGAATGACGCTCTCTTTAAAAACTTCCCAGTGGGAAAATGTAATCGATGGGAATCGAACGGGTAATACAGAGCCACTATGTTTTATTGATTACCGAATACATTATTCGTAACACGGTGCATGTCCTAGGAAAATAATATATTCCTTTATAGTATCCATAGAAAGCATCGTGTAATCTATGGATATATTCTTTTATAGTTCTTTAGTAATATATAATGGAATTCATATACTGGAATGCATCGTATTATGTATGTATTCTCTTTTTATAAATAATTTATTCCCCCGGTATGCCTTAAGTAATATATTGGATTAAAATAGAAAACCATTAATTTTAATTAATTTTTATTTATATTTAGAATTACATATAAGGATTTTATGTAGGTAAACAAGTATTCATAGAATACAAAAAAAATATTCATTCATTAAAAACAGAAATTAAAAATATATATAATAAATACGGACACTCAGCTGATCTAGTCAATGTAAGGATACTAGATAAAGAGAGAATCGAGAACAAAAGATACACACTCGAAAGCTTGCGAATACAGCAAAAAATGGAATCTACGATTAATAGAAAGGAGGATAAAGACAACACAAATGCAGTTTACACCTTAGCAATAACTTAGTCGTATTCAAACACTGTGATAGCTAGTATTAAGAAAACTGTGATTTTTACATTAATTTTTATTTATTTTTGCATTTATACACTAGTTTAATTATTGTGATATTTTATTTTTACAAAAACTCCCCAACTTGACAACCATAAATGTAAAACTGACGAAAGATTATTTGTAAGTATTACTTTTCTTAATACCAGTAACACAAGAATATGTAAGAATGTGCAATAATAGAAAACTAATAAGAAATATTATATATTTATGTCGTTACCAGATTGAATAAAAATTATCCCTGAAGATGTTGGAAAATCCCAACGAAACGTCGGGTAGAAAAATGAAATAAATAGTCTTATTTTCATTGAAAAACAAAAGACCTTATAGCCCAAAAAGACAAAGTCTTAAACATATAAATAAATAATTAGAAGGTCGAAAAAACATAATATAAAGAAATTAAAATATTTCATTACAATTTTTAATAGTCCACGAGGTAATAAAATTCTTTCCATAATTGGTATCTGTAAGAAGGAAATAAAATGGTAGCCATAATAACATAAAAGAAATAAGAATATTCAAATATGACTTTGTGACTTACATATGAAGTGAAGTTTTCCCCAATTTTTTTGGTAAATTTTTTGAAGATCAGATTAGTTTTTTATGGGGAAATTGTTTTTTTTTAATCTTCACATAGTAAGGCGTCCAGTTTTATTTCAATACGGCTAAGAATATTTGTGAATGTATCCAATGTCTTTTAGAATACATTTTACAAACTTACGTCTTTATTGTTACACGACACAAACAAAACTGGCAAATTTATGCTGCGACTTGAAGGCGTCGGCAGATAACGGGATTAAAAAAAAAATAGAAAAAGAAACATTGCATTCCCTTGTCGTATCCAGTGGGAATGTAAGAGGTAATTAATATGAATTTTTTGTCAAGTGGAATTACTCGTTCGATTCTCTACGGTATATTATATAACGTATCTTCTATAATATATTTAATAATTTAACTTTTCGTCCAATTATATTCCTTTCTCGATTCTTACGGATACGTTTTGGAACGTATTGCTTATAATGCGTTAATAAATATATTTTCAATGTAATATGTTCCTAATTTTCCCACTGGGTTGTTAACCCTTCGTTGGACACCAATATTGTTTGTCACATTCTTAACACATGAGTCTGGCCAGACCCATATAATTTCTTAGTAAGCTTAATTAACATTTTCGTATAAAAAGTTGTAGAATATGTTTTAAAGATTCTAATTTTAAATAAATAATCCTTATGTGTGAAAAAACGTGCCAAAAAACTATAAATTTAATTATTTATTTATTTATTTTATTTCTTCATTTTGTAATGATAAGCCCGAGGGCCAATAACTTATTACAATATGCATAGCTTTGAAAATATACAGTTGTATTGGTATAATTATATATGGAAAATCTAAATTCATAATCTAAATTAAGACTAAAAAGTAATATATGGAAAATAACTCCCGGGAGAGAACTACTCCTAACAAAAAAAACCAAATTATACAAGAATAATACTCCATATTGGAATAACTACTCCCAATTAATATAATCATGTTAGTAAAAAACGGGCATATGCCTATGAAGTAAAAAATTCGCATTTTTCTTGTCTCTATGCTCGAAAATCCTCTTTATACATATTTCATTTTGAAGCATTATATTTTGTTTTGGGGTATTATTCAGAATGAATACTGTCTATTTTATGACTATATGGCTTATTGCAGTGCAATAACGATGATATCATGCGGTAAATTAAGGCTATATCGTAAGGAACCAAACAACCCCACAAAAAGAGCAGAAAAGCTAAGTAGTGGGTTTTATTTGTCCAGTTATGTGTATAATAGTCTAAGATATAAAGTGTAAACCAGGGTTTCGGAGTCGAGGTATTTTTGGCTCGACTCCGACTCCAGACGAGTTTTTTTCACGACTCCGGCTTCGACTCCGGGTCGACTCCGAGAGTGAATTCCCATACCACTAAAAATTAATAAAATGTGCACAAATTTTTATCATTTTCCTTTATTTTCGCCTATATAGGCTAATGTGTTATTTTTTCCTTACATATTCATTGGAAAGGGCATTCGTTCGAATGCATTCGAACATATCAATATTGTTTCTGACGAATCTTATATTGAAAAATAGCAAAGTTAGATTTTGTCGGATTTCCTTTTTTGCACGAGTATATTCTGGACAAAATTCTTCCGCGTGAGAAAATCTTTAAGTTTTCAAAATATGTGAAAAATTACATACAAATTATAAGAAATTTATACCCAAGCTTCAAACTGGATGTAAGCCAACATTTTAGTGTGCTTAGCCTTAAAAGGAAACCCCCAGCTGTAAAGCTCAATAAAAGCCATTTTTTCATGATTTTTTCCGAGAAAACTACGTAACTTTTTGGCAGATTTTTTTTCTTCATCTATTTTTATTAAAGCGTTTTGTGGTGCCATCTCTAGCTCGAAAACTAGTAAACCAATTGTCATATATTTTTGTGGTCGATTTCGAGAAAAACACAGTTTATATGCTGCATACAAAATAAAATAAATTGTTCCCACCCGATGCTCATACTAAGGCAATATTGTTCCGATCGACTTAAAAATTTGACCACATATTCTATGCTATTTATACTTTCTACTTTTTCTGAAATTTATAAGTAGGGATCATCCCTTAAACTAAAATTCAGCGCTCACATTTTGAACTTTGGTGTGGAGTGGATAATTTTATTGAAATATTTGAGATATATGTTGTGTACACCACTCAGCATGTAGGCAGATGGATGTTTTCTGGAACTGAAAAATTGTCACACGATGAGATTTCGAGCATGAGAATATTCTACAATAATGTTGATAGGAAATTTTTATGTAGGATCGGTCCACTAGGGCAAAAACGCTAAAAAACGAAGGTCGTGATGGTCGTCCAAAATCTGCCGTTGTGTCAGAAAAAAATTAAACTGTGCGTGAACGGATAATGCATGACCGCCGTGTGGGCATTTCTTCAACCAAATAACATATGATATTGCATGAATACCTGTCCGCAAAAATTGGGGTTTTCTCGCTAGATCCAGCAAAATTGGTCAATCGCTCAAAAAAGTCTCTTGTGGATTTGTACAAAGAAATTGTGAACAAAAACAATCGCGGTACTTCAAACGACATTTATAAGATCGTCACAGACTACGAATCTTGGATCTATGCTTAGCAGCCCGAAACAAAACAGGAATCGACCGTTTGGGTCTTCGAAAGCGAGCCTAATCCTACGAAAGTTGTTCATGGAAGAAGACCTTTAAAGCAAATGGTCGCCTGTTTCTTCGGCAAAACAGACCGTGTGGCGACTATACGACTTGAGAAATGTAGGACGGTTAACTTTGAGTATTTCACTACAATTTGTTTGCCTGAAGTCTCCTGAAGAATTCGAAAATGAAAAGAGAAGACGAATCGTTCTGCATCATGACGTTGCGAACTCTCACACATCGATTCAAACCAGTATCTGTTTCACCTGACAAAACGCGGAATTGATGGGTCATGCGCCGTACAGCCCCGACTGGGGATCTAATGACTTCATTTGGTTGCAGCACATCAAGGAAAAAAGGCGTGGTCAACGATTTTCGTCGCCAGAAGATGCTGTTGAAGCGTTTAAAAATATATGTTGACTGCAGCTCACGTAGAATATAAATATAATATAAAAATAATATAAATGTAAACGAAGACCCTAACTATGATATTTGCCTATCACGCCCTTGAACAATTTGACGTACGTTCACACAGTAATTTTATTTTTTTGTATGTTTAGTAATGCGGAAAATTATAAAAGAAAAGCAAAAATTGGATAGTTGTTCAAACTCAAAAATCAAAAGTTACCAAACCAAAAACGAAGTTACCAAATTACCAACCCCAAAAAAAGTTACCAATTTTGGTAACATTCTACCAACTGTGTCAACCGTGATGACATTGTTTAGCAATGGAAAGAGTATATTACCACTACTAATACACCAACTTTTCTGAGCACCAATGCCGTACACAAAAAAGTTGTAAAATGTTCACTTCTCTTTAAACAAAAAATGCGCTGAATGACGCTCTCTTTAAAAACTTCCCAGTGGGAAAATGTAATCGATGGGAATCGAACGGGTAATACAGAGCCACTATGTTTTATTGATTACCGAATACATTATTCGTAACACGGTGCATGTCCTAGGAAAATAATATATTCCTTTATAGTATCCATAGAAAGCATCGTGTAATCTATGGATATATTCTTTTATAGTTCTTTAGTAATATATAATGGAATTCATATACTGGAATGCATCGTATTATGTATGTATTCTCTTTTTATAAATAATTTATTCCCCCGGTATGCCTTAAGTAATATATTGGATTAAAATAGAAAACCATTAATTTTAATTAATTTTTATTTATATTTAGAATTACATATAAGGATTTTATGTAGGTAAACAAGTATTCATAGAATACAAAAAAAATATTCATTCATTAAAAACAGAAATTAAAAATATATATAATAAATACGGACACTCAGCTGATCTAGTCAATGTAAGGATACTAGATAAAGAGAGAATCGAGAACAAAAGATACACACTCGAAAGCTTGCGAATACAGCAAAAAATGGAATCTACGATTAATAGAAAGGAGGATAAAGACAACACAAATGCAGTTTACACCTTAGCAATAACTTAGTCGTATTCAAACACTGTGATAGCTAGTATTAAGAAAACTGTGATTTTTACATTAATTTTTATTTATTTTTGCATTTATACACTAGTTTAATTATTGTGATATTTTATTTTTACAAAAACTCCCCAACTTGACAACCATAAATGTAAAACTGACGAAAGATTATTTGTAAGTATTACTTTTCTTAATACCAGTAACACAAGAATATGTAAGAATGTGCAATAATAGAAAACTAATAAGAAATATTATATATTTATGTCGTTACCAGATTGAATAAAAATTATCCCTGAAGATGTTGGAAAATCCCAACGAAACGTCGGGTAGAAAAATGAAATAAATAGTCTTATTTTCATTGAAAAACAAAAGACCTTATAGCCCAAAAAGACAAAGTCTTAAACATATAAATAAATAATTAGAAGGTCGAAAAAACATAATATAAAGAAATTAAAATATTTCATTACAATTTTTAATAGTCCACGAGGTAATAAAATTCTTTCCATAATTGGTATCTGTAAGAAGGAAATAAAATGGTAGCCATAATAACATAAAAGAAATAAGAATATTCAAATATGACTTTGTGACTTACATATGAAGTGAAGTTTTCCCCAATTTTTTTGGTAAATTTTTTGAAGATCAGATTAGTTTTTTATGGGGAAATTGTTTTTTTTTAATCTTCACATAGTAAGGCGTCCAGTTTTATTTCAATACGGCTAAGAATATTTGTGAATGTATCCAATGTCTTTTAGAATACATTTTACAAACTTACGTCTTTATTGTTACACGACACAAACAAAACTGGCAAATTTATGCTGCGACTTGAAGGCGTCGGCAGATAACGGGATTAAAAAAAAAAATAGAAAAAGAAACATTGCATTCCCTTGTCGTATCCAGTGGGAATGTAAGAGGTAATTAATATGAATTTTTTGTCAAGTGGAATTACTCGTTCGATTCTCTACGGTATATTATATAACGTATCTTCTATAATATATTTAATAATTTAACTTTTCGTCCAATTATATTCCTTTCTCGATTCTTACGGATACGTTTTGGAACGTATTGCTTATAATGCGTTAATAAATATATTTTCAATGTAATATGTTCCTAATTTTCCCACTGGGTTGTTAACCCTTCGTTGGACACCAATATTGTTTGTCACATTCTTAACACATGAGTCTGGCCAGACCCATATAATTTCTTAGTAAGCTTAATTAACATTTTCGTATAAAAAGTTGTAGAATATGTTTTAAAGATTCTAATTTTAAATAAATAATCCTTATGTGTGAAAAAACGTGCCAAAAAACTATAAATTTAATTATTTATTTATTTATTTTATTTCTTCATTTTGTAATGATAAGCCCGAGGGCCAATAACTTATTACAATATGCATAGCTTTGAAAATATACAGTTGTATTGGTATAATTATATATGGAAAATCTAAATTCATAATCTAAATTAAGACTAAAAAGTAATATATGGAAAATAACTCCCGGGAGAGAACTACTCCTAACAAAAAAAACCAAATTATACAAGAATAATACTCCATATTGGAATAACTACTCCCAATTAATATAATCATGTTAGTAAAAAACGGGCATATGCCTATGAAGTAAAAAATTCGCATTTTTCTTGTCTCTATGCTCGAAAATCCTCTTTATACATATTTCATTTTGAAGCATTATATTTTGTTTTGGGGTATTATTCAGAATGAATACTGTCTATTTTATGACTATATGGCTTATTGCAGTGCAATAACGATGATATCATGCGGTAAATTAAGGCTATATCGTAAGGAACCAAACAACCCCACAAAAAGAGCAGAAAAGCTAAGTAGTGGGTTTTATTTGTCCAGTTATGTGTATAATAGTCTAAGATATAAAGTGTAAACCAGGGTTTCGGAGTCGAGGTATTTTTGGCTCGACTCCGACTCCAGACGAGTTTTTTTCACGACTCCGGCTTCGACTCCGGGTCGACTCCGAGAGTGAATTCCCATACCACTAAAAATTAATAAAATGTGCACAAATTTTTATCATTTTCCTTTATTTTCGCCTATATAGGCTAATGTGTTATTTTTTCCTTACATATTCATTGGAAAGGGCATTCGTTCGAATGCATTCGAACATATCAATATTGTTTCTGACGAATCTTATATTGAAAAATAGCAAAGTTAGATTTTGTCGGATTTCCTTTTTTGCACGAGTATATTCTGGACAAAATTCTTCCGCGTGAGAAAATCTTTAAGTTTTCAAAATATGTGAAAAATTACATACAAATTATAAGAAATTTATACCCAAGCTTCAAACTGGATGTAAGCCAACATTTTAGTGTGCTTAGCCTTAAAAGGAGACCCCCAGCTGTAAAGCTCAATAAAAGCCATTTTTTCATGATTTTTTCCGAGAAAACTACGTAACTTTTTGGCAGATTTTTTTTCTTCATCTATTTTTATTAAAGCGTTTTGTGGTGCCATCTCTAGCTCGAAAACTAGTAAACCAATTGTCATATATTTTTGTGGTCGATTTCGAGAAAAACACAGTTTATATGCTGCATACAAAATAAAATAAATTGTTCCCACCCGATGCTCATACTAAGGCAATATTGTTCCGATCGACTTAAAAATTTGACCACATATTCTATGCTATTTATACTTTCTACTTTTTCTGAAATTTATAAGTAGGGATCATCCCTTAAACTAAAATTCAGCGCTCACATTTTGAACTTTGGTGTGGAGTGGATAATTTTATTGAAATATTTGAGATATATGTTGTGTACACCACTCAGCATGTAGGCAGATGGATGTTTTCTGGAACTGAAAAATTGTCACACGATGAGATTTCGAGCATGAGAATATTCTACAATAATGTTGATAGGAAATTTTTATGTAGGATCGGTCCACTAGGGCAATGTTGACATATTTTCATTGTCCTTTATCACTTTTACCCGATCCTTTCTCATGAAAACTCTATGATTATGTATTTCATTGAATTGATTGTGTAGAAAACTCGGATGCACATGAACTATGTATATCTGTTCCTGGCGGACAGATCCGGTTATTTGAGTGTCTACATCTTAAGCCCTCATTGAGTATATAATGTATCCTAAAAGAAAGATTCGCCGTTTGTCAGACATCTGAGTTATGGCGGGATGAAGATGTCGTTGACCAACAACGAATTTATGATGCCCTAATTCAGAAGCGTAACCATCCGACATTTACCGAATTTACCGAAATACATGAACATACCACATTTACCGAAATACATAAACATACGGTTTTTGAGAAAGTAACGGGTAAAACTGATAAAGGACAATGAAAACGTGACAATATCGAGTTCTTGGATATGTAGGTTTCCACATATAATTATCGGTGGAACATTTTTGTAGATAATTTCATTTTGTTTTACTTTTTGAGTTCAAGAACAAAAAGGACATGGAAGGAACTGAGCTAGAAGGACAGCATATTCGACAGAAAGGTTCCTCATACTTTTTAACTAAAAACATGTCATCTAAAAATGATGAACCAATATTTCCAAACAGAGATATAAAGATATTTTCTCAATGATTGATGAGGGTCAATCAAAAAATTCATTATGTCATAACTCAGAAATTTCAGCTATGGGATCCTTTGGGGTTCTCAATTGGGGCTTTCATTCCGAAAAGGAATTTTTCCTCCCCCAGATCTTAACTTCCATTTTGTGTCACAGGGTATTCGGTAAGATTTCCGATAGAGACCACAAAGTCTTTAATAGAAGACAAGGATGACTTCTCATAAAAAAACAAGATGAGAATACCAATAGACCTTTGTGAGAAGACCAGTAAGTATTCTGACGAAAGAGGTTAAAGGTCCAATCTTAATTCGATTGTCATAGAACTTTACTTTACTTTCAATTGGAGGGATGGATAGACTACACTTCGGAAGATAGTAAATATCTTGTGAATTGTCCTTTAACTTAGTATAATACACCGTTTGCAAATAAGTTTTCTTATACCTTTCTTTTAAAATAAATAATAATTTTTAAAAAGAATGCTCTTGTTCCAAATTTAATGTTATATTTCTATAACGTGGAAAAAAATTTGTCCGGAGTCGGAGTCGAATTAATTTGTTCGACTCAGACTCCGAACACGACTCCAGCAAAATTGCTCGACTCCGACTCGTAGACTCCGAAACCCTGGTGTAAACCTATTTGCAAGAGATTTTTTTTGGTTGTGGTACATTGACTGATTTCACACCCATCTCCTACATTTGCGACCTTTTTTATTTTCAATTTTGAAGACATGGTGAGGTGAAATGCGACAAATTTCATAAAACGGTAATCATTTAGTCAAAAAATGTAGGAAAAATCTAATTTAAGGAAAAATTTCCGAAATTTTTCAATAAAAAATGGGTGGGGTCTGGCCAGACTCGTGTATTTCGAATGTGATATGTATGTCAAAAAAATCCTGGTAGCTCCTTTTCTGTTGATCCTTTTGACTTCATTGGAAAGGTAAGAACATTTCATGAAGCTACCTTGAATCTCAGGTCCATAGCTTTATCGTAACCCAGTTTAAAATGTAAAATAAAATGAAAAAGGCCTGGCCAGACAGGTGTCCAACAGAGGGTTAAACGTTCGAGAATTCTATTTGTAATACGTAACATTTCATTTGTAATTTGAATTATTCCGTTTGTAATTCAAAATATTCCATTTGCAATTCGAATTATTCTATTTGTAATTCGAAATATTCCATTTGTAATTCGAATTATTCCATTTGTAATTTGAATTATTCCATTTGTAATTCAAATTATTCCATTTATAATTCGAATTATTTCATTTGTAATTCGAATTATTCCATTTGTAATTCGAATTATTTTATTTGAAATTACACATGAAATCATTCGAATTACAAATTGAATAATTCGAATTACAAATGGAATATTTCGAATTATTCTCGAATTACAAATGAAATGTTACGAATTACAAATAGAATTCTCGAATTACAATTAAAATAATTCGAATTACCGCTGAGAATTACTTCTGATTGGCTGGTAGGCGACTTTGGTTCCATTTTTTTATGTTTTTTTCCATTTTTCCGTTCGTAGATGCATGTAAAGGTGACGCACTGTATTATAGCTGCCATGACACAAAGCTGAGTTTGGCTGCTGATTTGTAGTTAGTCGGAAGCTGAAACATCTGGTCTCCAGCTTCACTCCAGTGAATGAAAGACTTGCTACAATTATAAACTTATTAAAAGCGCAATACACTAAATATTCTTCATAATGACCATTGTCGGAACCAATAGATATTGTGGCAGGTGTTCGCCAGGGATTAATTCTATCCCTTCTTACATTTTTAATTATGATGAATGAGTTACTCCGGTCGAGTGTAGATACTCCAGCAAACAGATGTATTCTCTGGCACCACGCTTTAACGATTTATTTAGGCCTCCACCAAGGAATCCATATGCTGACGACATTGCATTGATCTCCTTTTCCGAACGCCATATGCAAAACAAACTAAATGACTTGCAAATCAAAGCAGAGAAATATAAGCTACGGATAAATGTTAATACGACTAAATCGATGAAGTTAAATGACGCGGACCCTGGCAACTTCCATCTTGACAACAGGGCAATCGACGATGTAAGCAGCTTTACATAGCTTGGAAGCCAAATAACACCCAATGGTGGCACCCAGGCCGATATCGAAGCCAGACAAGCTAAAGCTATAGGTGCCTTTGCTAAATCGCCGAAAATATGCCGCTCCTGACAGTTATCAAATTCGATAAAAATTCGTATATTCAACTCGAACGTAATATCCGTACTTTTATACGGATGTGAAACATGGCTAGCATCCACCAGAGGGTCAAATAAATTACAATGTTTTATTAACCGTTGCTTAAGGCATATCTTACACATATGATGGCCTGATAATTGAATTTCAAATTCCGAATTATATAGAAGATGCAATCGAATCCCAATCGAAAAAGAAATAACTAGTAAAAAATGGAGATGGATTGGACACACGCTGCGAAAATCCCCAGATAACATAGCTAGACAACCCTTGGACTGGAACCCCCAGACAACATAGCTAAACAAGCATTAGACTGGAACCCACAAGGGGTCCGATGTAGAGGAAGGCCCAAAGGCTCTTGGCGTAGAAGTTTAAATACTGTAATAAAGTCTGTTAACGATTACCTTATCTGGTCTCAAGTAAAAGCAATAGCTAAAGATCGTCTCCGAACCGGCGCGAAAACAATAAATAAAAATAACTAGGTAGTGACTTGGTAATGTCGCTCGCTGCGTAATTCTCAATTATTGTACCCCAGATTTTCACATCGAATTGGTGAGTCTAGTTTGAATTGCTAGTTTTAGTCGGTATATTTATATGAAGGGTGACGTAGGGGATGGAAGATACCAAGCAACGGTCCTGACCGGTTTTAACATGGCAAAGCCCAGGATTTATCTTGGTCCCTCTTTCATCCCAAGTGGACACTGACCTCCCCGTGGTGTCACCTGGGGAACTGCCTTTAACACCCGTTAAAGGTAGTGAGCTAACATGTGCCGCGCGTTCACCCATAAGAACGTTAAAAACTTGGGTTTGGGCGTCGGGTTAGTAACCCTCCCCTAGAAAAAACAGCCTACTATTAAAAAACGAAAGAAAAGAAAAACAAACCCCTCTAAATTTGACGAACCCCGCAAACGTTTTAAGGACCATGATCTGCGAATCTGCACCTGGAATGTTCGCACTCTTTATAGAGAAGGTGCATTCTTCGCATTGGCAGACGTACTTGAAAAGTACAAGACCGATATTACTGCCATACAGGAAATACGATAGATTGGGAAAGGCGTCACAACAACACCTAAAGGCGACACACTGTATTATAGCTGCCATAAAGTAAAGCATGAGTTTGGTTGTGGATTCGTATTTAGTCGGAGACTAAAACATCTGGTATCCAGCTTCACCCCAGTGAATGAAAGACTTGCTGCAATTTGAATAAAAGCTAAATTCTTCAACAGCAGCTTTATTTGCGCTCATGCTCCCACTGAAGAAAAGGACGAACAGACCAAAGATATATTTTACGAGCGCTTAGAAGAAACATATGACCGTTGCCCTGCCCATGACATTAAAATCATTCTACGCGATTTTAATGCCAAAATTGGAAAGGAGAATATCTTTGGCCCAACAGTCGGGAAATTCAGCCTCCACAGTGAAACATCTGACAATAGTATGAGGCTGATTGACTTTGCAGCTGCAAAAAAACATGGTAGTTAGCAGTACCAGATTTAATCATCTCGATATTCATAAGGGCACCTGGCTGTCTCCAGATCAGAAAACAAGAAATCAAATTGATCATGTTGTGATAGATGGAAGACATTCATCGAGCGTGTTGGATGTACGATCGTTTCGAGGCGCAAACATTGATTCGGACCACTACCTTGTTGCAGCAAAGGTACGCACCCGCTTAAACGTAGCAAACAAAGTACGAACAGACACAACACGAAAGTTAGACATCGGTAAGCTGCAATTACAACAGATAACCACAGCATATTCCACTCAACTAGCCCAATTGCTTAATCAAAGCACTCCTCATCCCGATAACATATCAGCGCAATGGCAAAGCATTGCCCACTCCATGCAAACAGCCGCAAAATCCATACTTGGATACCAGAGGCCTCCACCAAGGAATCCATGGTATGATCAGGAGTGTCGTGCTGCCACCGAAGAGAAAAATGCGGCATATAGGGCTACTTTACAATCCGTAGCAACGCGTAGCGCACGAGAGAGATACAGGGAGAAAAGGAGAGAGGAGAAACGTCTTTTCCGCAGAAAAAAAGAGAGAGATGGAAAAGCGGGAGTGTGAAAAAATCGAGATGTACAGGAGCCAGAATGAAGTCCGAAAATTCTACCAAAGAGTCAAGCATCAAACTGATGGCTTTGGTACAGGCACATCCTCCTGTAGAGACCAGCAAGGTAATTTGGTAACAGATACAGATAGTGTACTCAGGATATGGAAAGAACATTTTTCAAAACTGTTGGTATCCAATAGCAGCGAAGACGACGAAGATACCACAGTCCCAATCCCAGAAGATGGTATTGAATGTATACCGCCCAGCCAAGATGAGGTAAAGACAGCAGTAAATCGGCTGAGGAATAATAAGGCAGCAGGAGCCGATGGCTTACCAACCGAGCTGTTCAAAACCGGAGGCGACACGCTGATACGGTGTATTCATCAGCTAGTTAGCACCATCTGGCAGGAAGAACGAGTACCCGACGATTGGAACCTGAGTATCCTGTGCCCCGTCCACAAGAAGGGAGATAAGACTGTATGCTCTAACTATAGGGGCATAAGTCTACTCCCTATTGCCTACAAGATCGTGTCAGGGATATTATGCGAACGACTAAAGCCTATGGTCAACGAGATAATTGGACCATAACACTGCGGCTTTAGACCTGGCAAGTCCACCATTGACCAGATATTTACCCTGCGGCAAATCCTGGAGAAGACCCAAGAGATGCAGATCGACACCTACCACCTTTTTGTCGATTATAAAGCAGCCTTCGACAGCCCGCTGCGTTCAAAGGTATTCCAAGCCATGTCTGAATTTGGTATCCCCGCAAAGCTCATCCGTCTTTGCAAAATGACTTTAACTGACACGAGGTCCTCAGTTAAAATAGGAAAGAACCTCTCCGAAGAGTTTGGTACCAAAAGAGGTTTCAGACAAGGAGACAGCCTTTCGTGTGATCTCTTCAACATCCTGCTGGAAAAGGTTATACGAGAGGCAAACGTCAAAAGAAGTGGCACAATCTACACCAATAGTCACATGTTACTTGCTTATGCTGATGATATAGACATCATAGGCCGATCAGTAAATCAAGCAACTGATACCTTTATGAAGGTCGAAGGAGAATCTGCTAAAGTGGGTCTGGCGGTAAACGGTGAGAAGACCAAGTTGATGGTGTCGACGCGCAATGCGTCCATTGAGCTCGGACCGACTGTGGAAGTTGGTTCCTATAATATTGAGGTAGTAAAATACTTCGTCTACCTCGGCAGCTCCGTAAACACAACAAACGACATCAGTTGTGAAATAAAAAGAAGAATTATATTGGCCAACAGATGCTACTTTGGTTTAAGTAAGCAGTTCAAAAACAAAGCCACATCTCGTCAAACAAAAATAACACTCTACAAAACACTGATACTACCCGTGCTGGTGTATGGCTCCGAAGCCTGGGTATTTGCGCAAGCAGATATGGCAGTGCTTGGTGTGTTTGAGAGAAAAATTCTTCGAAAGATCTACGGACCAATCTGCGTTGACGGTGAATATCGACGTCGTATGAACCACGAGCTGTATCTGCTATACAACGACATCAATATTGTTAAACGTATCGTAAAAAGGCGTATAAATACGGACCGCTTGGCGGTGCACGCAGAATTGGCAGGCCAAGGAATAGATGGCGCAAACAAGTGGATGATGAGATGAAAAGGCGCGGTATTCCAGAGTGCGAAGCAACAAATAGAGAGGAATGGAGATCTCTTCTTAGTTCGGCCTATAGAACAAATGTTCTGTAGTGGGCCAGCTAAGTAAGTAAGTAATATTTATATGAAATTGTATATTTTTATATAAGATATTGTTTATATTAAATAAAAGAAGCGATAATAATAGTATCCAGTTCCTGGAATGAATATTGTAGTTTCAGAATCCGCAAAAACTTCCCAGGTTTAAGCTCCTTCCATTTAAAGTTGCTGCAAGAGCACCGTGTTCAGTGTAATGGCTGTTTTATGATTGCTTTAAAATTTTCATCGAAGGTAGTTCATGTGATGCTAATTACAACGATTTAATTTTTTTCGTGGACAAATCCATGATTCGTGAAATAATGACTGAAAAGTTCAGAAGACCCTACGGTGACCACGATAGCTAAACCCAGTTGCAAGGTGGACTATGACGTGAGCGGAAGGCAATGATTTGAGATATGGACTCCGAAATAAGCCAATATTTAAGCAGTCCTACATTTCTTGGACTAAAGTTTTTAGTAGTCTTTAATACAATTCTATAATGTTATTCTGGGTAAAACTTAGCCTAAAATATGCGTTGAAAACTTCGTTTGTCACCTACGAAAATGCTACCTTTTTTAAAAAGTAAAGATATATTCTTAGCACATTTAGTTTCACCGCTCCTGTTTTTGTTTTTTTTTTTCCTTCTTACAGTCACAGGTGGATATTTGTATCTCTGTCTGCAAAGTTGACTGATACTTTTCATAGCCTCCCCCATAATATGGAGGGTATAAATAAATTTGTCATTCCGTTTGTAACACATCGAAATATTCGTCGGAGACCCTATAAAGTATATATATTCTTAATAAGCATAAAATTCTAAGTCGAAATAGCCATGTCTGTCTGTCTGTCCGACAGTCTGTCTATTGAAATCAATATACAGGTCGCAATTTTTAAGATATAGCTTTATAATGTTGTATAGAAGTTTCTATTACCCCTAGGATGTTTGGTATTGAAAATTGTCTGTATCGGTCCACGTTTTGATATAGCCCCCATAGAATGGTACCTCCCGATTTTCGATTCGGTATTTAGTATTCGTTGGGGGTATAAAATCTGCAATTTGTTGGTATAGGTCCACGTTGTCATATGGCTCCCATAGAAGGTACCTCCGGATTTTGCAATATTTTGAGGTTGTGGCCTCAATATCCTACCGAAATGGCTGAAATTTGGTGTTTAGTCATCTTTGAGAGTATAAAAGATTCCAACTAAAATTTGTAGGTATATGTAGGTCCACGTCTTAAACATTCCAGATAGAACGGTACCTCCCTATTTTCGGTATTTTGAAGGTTGTAGCCTTAATATCCCAGCGAAATGGCTGAAATTTTGTATTTATTCTTCGATGGTAGTATAAAACTCTCTACCAGAAATGTGTGGGTATAGGTCTTCATATAGCCCCCATAGAATAGAACCGCACTCACGTTGGGTAGAAAACATCCACACAAAAATTTTTCAGTATAAAGTGATTATCATCAGCTGAAATATTATTTTCCTCCAAGAAGAGCTTAGTAGTTACTAGGGTTGTCACAGTGGTGCAATGGTACGCACGCCCGCCTTGCACACTAAAGGTCTTGGGTTCGATTCCCCGGCCAGGCAACATCAAAAAAAATTTCAACGGTGGCAAAATTACCCCTCAGTAATGTTGGCGACATTTTCTGAGTATTTGAGCCATGTAAAACTTCTCTCCAGTGGTGTCTTAGGACACGCCATTCGGACTCGGCAATAAACAGCAGGACCCATATCATTGAGCTAATATGAATCGGGGTGCACTCATTGATATGAGAGAAATCTCCCTTGTCCGATATGGGATGTTTGTGGAACAATTATTATTATAGTACTTACTAGTTGTTCAGATTTACTTCAAAACAGTCCGTGGTGGAGGGTATAAAAAGTTCGGCCCGGCTTACCGGTCCGGATTACCGAGTTTATACTGTATTTATACAATCCAATGAAATTTAAATTTCCAAAATTCAGTCTAATCGAAGTTCAATATGTTTCCATGACGCATAAACCTTCGAGAGAAAAAAGTAACTGATTCTTGTATAAAATTTATTTTTCATAAAATATTAAAATCAAAGGTGTAGGTATTTCATTGTATATATTTGATTTGTTTTATCCGGATGTGAAGTGAATGTACATACAGTGAAATCCCAGAACATGCCCGAACATTTAAGATTGATTAAAATATTTGTGTAATTCGTAAAGTATGTTTCGGTTTGTCCAATTTATATGAAAACTTTTAAAAGTAAAATAATCACTTTGAGGTTTTCTGTTTTCTATTGATGCATATGATGCTGAGAATAAAATAAAAGAGCTGTCTTGGATTTTTTTAGATGCAAACAATCTGTCGTCATAAATATCCTACAACAAACGTAAATATAAACAAAAAAGAGATTCCCCCACGTCTTCCTAAAAATAAAAAGCAATGTGAATTTCTCACAGTACAAAAATATACCAAATACTCATAAAATGACGTTTGCCTAAAAATAAACTGTGAAAATGATTGTGGTCATACATTAGAGTGTCCCATGAATTTTATTGGCGTAGGAATTGAATGAATATTTCAAACTTAATCTTTATTAGAGGCAAACGTCGATGTTGCAACTATTAATACATATTTTTAGTTGGCATTGAAAAAAGAATATTTCAAAATTTATGAATATGAATATTTTTCAAAATAGCGCCATTAAAAAAAATTAAAAAAATAAAATATAAGGTCAATTTTAATGTATTTAATTGTAATTTACACCAAATATAAATATATGTAAAATGGAATAGATTGGTCATTACCTTAAACAATTTGTTTAGCGAGCAAAAAACACTAAAAATTATTTTTTTTTATTAATATCAAGCCTATATAAACTCTTACTAAATTGGCCGTGTCGGCCGAGCTTTTATCACCTAAAACATATCACTGAAACTCCGATTTTGTCCGTTTTTTTAGTTATCAGTTTTTATGAGGTTACTGTTATTATAACAATTCGATGAAAATCTACTCTAGGGGTCAACATTTTTGTAACCTGTTTTTTATTTATCAGTTTTTATGAGGTTATTGTTATTATAACAATTCGTTGAAAATCAACATTTTTGTAACCTACTACCGTGATCGTTTTCAGCAGTTTATTGTGTATAAGAAATTAATAAAAATGTCATTGGAAGAAATAGCTTTGTTCGTATTATCCGAATTTATCTATAGAAAATTTTGTTTTATCTCACTTTTACATATAAATCATTTAGAAAGTTTAAAAATCCAATATTCCGAAATGGAAGGCATTACAATACATGAAGAAAGCCCATCTTCGATTGTAAATGTGTATCTATTGAGAAAGGTTTCTAGACAAAGACACTAGGTTGACTTGATAAGTAAAAAGGCTTCGAAAATACTTCATATCTGCAAATTTGCAATAATGGTTGTATAAATATAAGTTATCAAAATCAGCCTTTGTCTTCTAGCTATTATTCACATTCAATATGCCTGATGAGCTGAACTAAACCACCAGCGAAACGATCGTAGCATATTGGTTGAGAGTATGGTGACTTCGCTAGAATTAAACTCTATTAAAAATTCAACTAATTAAAAACTTTCATAATAATGACCTTCGTGTAGGGTTTTGGGTTTTCCCGGTTTTTATCATTCCCGGGAAACGGGTATCAAAAAATCGTCATTCCTGGGAATCCGGGATTTCCCGGGAAATTTTAAAATACGAAAGTGGATCAATATTTCAATATTTTTTATCTTCTCATAGTAACTTATATGAAATACAATATTTTCAAAGAGTTGCGGGCTCAAAAATGGATGATACGTTTTCGCTCTATCGATTAAAAACGAAAAATATGGAAAAATGCACCATGTTGCCCGGATTTTGCCCACACTTGCTATTTCCATTATTCAAAGCTAATGAAATCGCTCTATGCAAATTGATTTGGCTCAAACAATGAAGTTATTGATGAGAAATTCCTATTTTATGGACATCGGAGATCGTATGTTTTATTCTTCTGCTTAAGATTGCTTGAAACATGTAAGAAAGTATCAGTCGGACCTAAAGAAAAGCATCAAACACAGTACTTGTGACGTTTCTATGGACTTTTTGAACCAATTTCTTAGGAAGTATGGATTTGCCCCGAAAAAATTTGTACCGTTTTAACTAAAGAGTGTGGGAGATTTCTCCCTTCGACGGCTCTTACGTACTACCCAATGTAGTTGGTATCGGCAGGTTTTTTTTGAGATTTTGTGCCTTTACCTCAGGAAGCGTGGACATGCCCTCGTCGTAACAGGGCCTTCAAGTAGAACTTTTTGGAAAGAATTTCAAACCGATTCGCGATGAACTGTTAAACTGCACTTTTCCTAAATTTTGTGTTGGAGGTACCCGAAGGGCTGGACCGATATAGTCCATATTCCAACCTGATACATGACTAGATGAAATAATACGATATGCAAAGTTTGAACCAATGAGAAACTTCCTGTCAAGGTTTCTTGGAGCTTTTAAGAGGGCCGTAAAGACAAATGCCTGAGAAAATTTCAAATCGGCCCTAGAAGAGCTCTAAAACTTCACTTTTTCCGAATTTTGTGTGGAACCCGTTCTATGCCTGGAACTAATATTACAATATTGAACTCTTGTGGGGAAGGTACCGGAAATAGTGGACCACCGATACGGTCCATCTTCGAACTTAAAACTAAGTTTGAAAAAAAAAATCTGGAATGACAAATTTTTACCTGATCTGTGGCTTCGTTCGAAAGTTATCGTGCGCACCAGCCAGCAAGCCGGACCCTGTTTAGCCCAATGGCTGAGGGTATAAAAACGGGACTTTAAAATAAAAAATATTCTTTCGCACTTTGGTGCGCTCTTATAACTTTTTCCCTGAAAACACTTTTGTAGATTAAAGTTATTTCCAAATATTTTGTAATTTATTGATTCTGTAAAATCTAATCGAATTCTGATTCTATGGTATAAAAGTGACGGGCATAGTTTATTCATTAATTCAATATTAGTTGTGATAAATGTAAAAAGATATTTCCCGATTTCCCGGGAAATATGATTTTGTTTCCCGGGAAAATCCCGTAACCAAAAAACCGAGAATTCCCGGGAATTCCCGGTGCGGGATTTCCCCACCCAAAACCCTACCTTCGTGCTAAAAAGACACACGGCGGGCCTTTATTAAATTTAAATGAAAGGTGCTTACTTACACCTGGGAAGTTTTTGTGGTTTCTAAAACTGCAATGTCAGGGATGAGAAAAATAAAAAAAAAAACAAAAAAACCAAAAAAAATCGTCGGAGGGATTTTCAAATAAATCGCGGTCAAAGTTCACATTCTTAGGATTTTTTTAGGTTTATACGTTTTTGCTTGGAAACCGCAAGCCCTATCGAAATGGGACTTAAGAAAGTGTTGTAGCAGTGAAAATTGTCTACAAGATTGTCCTTTGAGATATAGAAGTTAAAAACAAGGTCATGGCTGGAATTTCCCAACTTAAACTTAAATATTTCAAAAATGGCACAACCTAGGAAAAAAGTGCGAAAACCAATCTTATGGAGAATTTTTACAGCTACAAGTCACACTTCGATAAGACGTACCGTTTTCAAGCAAATCGTGAAAACCTAAAAATTTTACCTGAACTTTTATATCTCAAAAATGGTAAAACTGCTGTTTCAGAATCCGCGAGGACTTCCCAGATGTAAGCGGTTTTCATTCAAAGTTAGTTAAGGTGCGCCCTGCATGACATTGTTTTATAGGGGGCCATACAGTCAGTACATTATCCCAATTTGAACTTCTATGTCTCTAAAATGGTAAAACCTACGAAAATACCATTGAAGTCAATCTTGTAGAGAATTTCCAATGCTACAACATTTTCTTTCTTGCTTGTGGTTCCAAGCAAAATCGTGAAAACCTAAAAAAGCCCAAAAAATGTGAACTTTGACTGCGATTTACTTGAAAATCCCTCCGGCGATTTTTTGGTTTTTTGATTATTCTCATCTCTGAACATTGTAGTTTCAGAAACCACAAAAACTTCCCAGGTGTAAACACCTTTCATTTAAATTTAATTAAGGCGCCCCGTGGCACAGTGCAAAATATGAGCACTTTAGCGGAACTTTACTAATAACTTTTAAAGGAAAAGGTGTAGATTCCTAAAATTTTGCACAAATGTTTATTATATTAGTGGACAGTGTGGGCTCAAATTGGGCCACATAGACCCGCGGTTTCATGTAGCGCTCATGTAACGTTTTTACGTTTTACATTCATTTTTCAATCGATTTTGATGCAAATTGGTATATTGAGTTTTCAGCGGATAGAAAACTTATGTACAAAATATTTTCAATATAGGTTCTCGTTTTGGAATAGCCCCCACATGCCGGGTTTCCTCATATTGGGTATTTTAAAGGTTAAAGACAAAAATTGCAGCCGATTTTGATGCAAATGTAAATTTTAAGATGTTAGCGAATAAAAAAACCTCCTCACACAAAAGCTGTCAACATAGGTCCACTTCTGGGTGAAGCCCCACAATCCTACACCTATTAAGGAGTAAAATGTCAATATTTTTTGTTTTCATTTGTATCTATAATGTTTATTGGTCCATTCAGCAGGTCTGTACCATTAATTTTGTTAATAATGTCTTTCAGATCAAGTTCAGGTGTGCACTGCATTACAATTTTTAACGTATTTTGGTATTTGCACCGCAGCATCTAAAAATGTTGCACTATATGTAAATCACCAACATTTAGAGGTCAAAACTATGAAAAATTGCGAGAGGTTTCTTAATTTTACAGAAATTATCATTGTTAGAATTAGTGAGTTCATTTCTTCAAAACACAGTCAACAATGGCGTTCATTGTCGCGTTTACTACCTTCCACTTTTGGAAAATGCAACTGAATCTTTCAGATTATATATATCTTAACACGTGAATGTACGGAACTCACTTTTGTAATGTCCACGGAAAATAAAAAATTATAATTTTGAAAACTTCAAAAAATCACTTCTTTCCGACTAAAATTGCACGAAAACAATAAGGGTTTTTTTGCATTTTTTAAAGTGTAAAATATCATAATTGTTTTGTAAAATATTAAGAAAAATAAATCATGGCATACTGACTTACCATTTGTCCGCGCCACTCCATTTTTTTAATGAATCAAAAAAATAATCTTCTTACAAAAAAAAAAAAAACATATTAAACAAAAGTGCAACTTTAAGTGCATTTTTAAGTAGTTTCGTGGACTAAATCGGCAAACTGTGTATGGACCATTTGCAGTGGAGTACATAGCTAACGAATTCAATAAAAGTTTAATTAATTTCTTGTACTTTGAAAATCCCTTAAAGTTCCACTAAACTTCCAAAATTTCGCACTGTGCGTGGACAACAATAAATAGAAACAGCTTTTAAAGTTAATTGATTTTCTAATTTTCTTCCTATATCTATATATACTACTAGCTGAACTCGGTGCGCTTCGCTACCCCGAATAAGGTATATTACAATGCAATGCCAATAATTAAGTTAACTTTAAATGATACCGTTTTTTAATATTTCAATGCATAAATATAGTATGGAGGCGCTATCTACCCGTTCAGTTCTGTGTATGGAGCTTATGACATGGTATTTTTGCATGGAGCAGGAGGTAACGCTCCTCCTAAATCCTTTCCGACTCTAGGTATTCCTACGTAGGTAACTTTTTAAAATTGCATATCGAGCCCTTCCCGCGAAAAAGGTGTAAGCGACAAAAAGCAAAGTTTACAGGAGACGGTTTTTATTGAATAACTTTTGATCTAACCAAAATTTTTAATTAAGTTTTGATATAGTTCTGTTACTAAATGATATTTACTAAAAAAATAAGTAATTTGTGGAATATCATCAATATAACGGTAATTAGTGTCGCTTACATCTTTTTCGCTGTCACGCAATCAGACTGTTACATTAAGAAGTGGCGGTTACATTAAAAAAATGTATTTGAAACAAATCATTTTTAGGCTAATTCACATCTATAATTTAAAAACAAAGCAACTTACTTTAATAGCAAGTATTTATTTGAAAAATAATAAGATTAAAGCATTGCTTGTAATATAGTCGAATAACTACATGGTATGTTAATGTATAATTTTGATGTAAGCGACAATTCGCTGTCACCTAAAAATGTAAACAAAATAAAAAGGGCGCTTACATCAAAATTTTTTTAGTTCTAATTTTGTAACGGTACATGGCAGAGTTCTAAAAATTTGGGAGATGGTGTGTTGGAATATTCTTTATCGATTTCCGTAAAAAAAAGAAAATCGAAAAAATATCGCTTACACCTTTTTCGCGGGAAGGGCTCGATATACTCTTACACAATTTCGGCAGATTGGATGTAGAACTCCCCTTTAAAAAGAGAATTAAAATTGAATTTATTTTACTCATGTGTATTGAGTGTATTGATAATGTTTACTCCAATATTATTTAGAAATGTCATAAGAAAAATATAGGCAACTGTTTATTTTTCACTCATCCCTCTTAAGAAGCGTGTCGGATATGTAGTATTTAGTATATGTAGCCTTGGTCAATTCCTTTCTGACTATTAGTACACGCGAACTATATTGATGACTTTTACTGACATCAAAATCGCTCCCTTAAATATCAAATCAGAAATTCAATATTTTATTATTGTTCCTTATGTAACACGCGTGATATTTTTTAATAAAAGTACAACCTGAAATCTGAACCGATTTCACAATAATTCTGCACACATTTTACAAATCTTGACAGATTTCAATATAATTTTTCAAACCTTATTGGACATATATACATAGCATGATTGATACATCAAATACATGAAATCGGCCGAAAATATGCTCGGGAGCTGTAACCAAATCTGAATCGATTTCAACATAAATTGGAAAATGTATTTCTAGACCAAATTATGTCAGACATTCCAAATTTCAATGAAATTGGACATACATAGCGTGTTTGGTGCATCAAATAAATGAAATCGGCAGAAAATATATATGGAAGCTATATCCAAATCTGAACCGATTTCAATATAATTTGGCATACTTATTTTTTGGAGATACCTCCGATTCCGATGCTATATCTCCAGATCAACGTGGAATTTCAAAGATTCATATAGCCAATGTTACTTTCAGGCGATGTAGCAATGGGAGCTATATCCAAATATGAACCGATTTCAATATAATTTGGAATACTTATTTCTAAACCAAATTCCGTCACACATTCCAAACTTCAATAAAATTGGACATACGTAGCGCGTTTGGCGCATCAAATACGTGAAATCGGCCGAAAATATGTTCGGGAGCTATATCCAAATCTGAACCGATTTCAATATAATTTGGCATACTTATTTCTACACCAAATTCCGTCACACAATCTAAATTTCAATGAAATTAGATATACAGTATGCAAAGTTCATATTCGTACACCCATAAAAAATGAATAAAATCGTTATTAATTCCATATTTCCGTCATTTACCTATAGATGGCGCCTGTATGGGTGGACGTAAAGTGATGTTCGAAACCGTATTCTAAAACTTCAATACATTAAAGTCAAATATAAAACTAAACGTGCGATTTTCACCAAGTAAAAACCAAAAATGTGTTTACTTTACCTAAGCCCGGATTACGTTTCTTTGCATTTCCAAACGCTGACAACATTTATTTTCATATTAGACATCGAATATTAGTACAGAAGGACAGCTATTAGCTATTTTCGTCCAAAATTCGGGAATAAATTGCAATAGTTAATCATATCTAGCACATTTTTCTTAATTATTTCAAATATTCGTCCGACTTTTTATTCATGCAAAATTTGTAATAAAATTACCGTTATTTGTACATATTTCTATAGCAGAGGCATTCAAAAAGAAGAAAAGAGCAAAAATCTGCGGTATTTTGCTTTGAAAATCCTTAAAAACTCCAAATATATAGTGCTTATAGGTGTACGAATACGAACTTTTCCACCCACACAGGCGCCATCTATAGGTAAATGACGGAATAAATTAAAAATTTGTTTTGTTATTCTTTAATCTTTCTTCGCTATGGTAATTCCCATCAATTATTTCATATTTGCACGTAAAATATGGAATTAATAACGATTTTATTCATTTTTTAGGGGTGTACGAATATGAACTTTGCATACTGTATGTACATAGCGTGTTTGGTGCATCAAATACATAAAAACGGCCGAAAATATGTTCAGGAGCTATAACCAAATATGAATCGATTTCAATATAATTTGGCAAACTTATTTGAAGACCAAATTCCGTCACACAATCTAAATTTCATTGAAATTGGATATACATAGCGTGTTTGGTGCATCAAATACATAAAATCGATCGAAAATATATATATGGGAGCTATATCCAAATCTGAATCGATTTCAATGTAATTTGACATACTTATTTCCACATCAAATTCACATAGTCAAAATTTTATTGAAATTGGACATACATAGCGTGTTTGGTGCATCAAATACATGAAATCAACCGAAAATATATATTGGAGCTAAATCCAAATCTGAACCGATTTCAATATAATTTTGCATACTCATTTCCTAAACATTTTGCGTCACACATCCAAATTTTGGAGACTATATCTGTTACCGTTCTATAGATATTCGCATACTACTTTTACATTTTTTGGAGATACCTCCGATTCCGATGCTATATCTCCAGATCAACGCGGAATTTCAAAGATTCGTATAGCAAATGTTACTTTCAGGCGATGTAGCAATGGGAGCTATATCCAAATCTGAACCGGTTTCAATACGAGTATACTATGGCATACTTACTTCAACACCAAATTCCGTCACACATTTCAAATTTCAATGAAATTGGAAATACGTAGCATGTTTGACGCATCAAAGACATGAAATCAACCTAAAATATATATGGTAGCTATATCGAAATCTGAGCCGATTTCAATATAAATGGACATACTTTGTTCTACAGCAAATTCGGTCACACATTCCAAATTTCAATGAAATTGGACATACGTAGCATGTTTGATGCATCAAATACATGAAATAATATAAGTAATATATATATATGAGAGCTATATCCAAATCTGAACCGATTTGAATATAATTTGACATTTTTTCTTTCTAAATCATTTTCCGTCACGTACCCAAATTTTGGAGACTATATCTGTTAACGTTCTATAGATATTCACATACATATTTTTTGGAGATACCTCTGATACCGATGCTATATCTCCAGATCAACGTGGAATTTCAAAGATTTATATAGCCAATGTTACTTTTTCTCTGAAAATCTTTCTTCAAACTATATTTTTGCATATGTCAGATCCTTCCTTGGATAAATATGAACATTTTAGGACAAACGCGAAGCAAATCCGTTAAATTGGTCGAGTTTTTGCTGTTGGAATGTCATTTTAGTTGTATATAATAGAAGATTACTCATTGAAATGTTTGTATCAAACCGTGCAATCATGCTTTAACTTAAAGTTTCTACGACACAGATTCCAAAAGATACTAATTCCGTTATATTTTTAAATTTTTTTTCAATGTTTCATTGTGAATTTTAAATATTCCTCGAAAATAAATAAAAATATATTACATATGTTGGCACACACTATTGTATGTAGATATGACTCGTCGTCTTTTCGATGTTCTCGAAAAAATGTTGGCGTTTTGTGTGCCGAATGCAGACTGACGAAAATGTTCAAATATAAATTTGTTGGAAAATTTCAAAATAATATTATTAGCAGCGGAAAAGCTGAAGTGAACACACCTGAGTTCTGAAGAACATTTTCCGAGAGCAATCATCAGAGGTATACATTAATAACCAAATATCAACATTGGATACATATTTTTCTTGGGAATAAAATTAACAAGCGAATTTTAGTTTTGATAACATTTACTGGCAATATCAGTTTGTTATCAGTTGTATTTTTCTTTATTTCTTTGTCTGCTGTAGATGTCCGTAGTGCCCCTAATGTTTCGTGATTGGTGGGATGAACTTGAATTTCCAACGCGTACTTCGCGCCTCTTGGATCAACATTTCGGCATGGGTTTGAAACGTGACGATTTGTTGTCGTCTGTTTGGAATAGCCGCCCAACGGTTTTGCGTTCGGGCTATTTGCGGCCATGGCAACGCACTACCGGTTTGCAAAAACAGGATTCAGGTTCCACCCTTAACATTAACGATGAAAAGTTCGAAGTTATTCTTGATGTTCAACAATTCTCCCCCAACGAGATAAGTGTAAAAGTAACCGATAAGTTTGTAATTGTCGAAGCTAAACATGAGGAGAAACAGGACGAACATGGATTTGTGTCGAGACAATTCACAAGGCGTTATATGTTGCCAAGTAAGTAAAATGTGCACTTAAAGTAAACACATATATTCGAAATGCTAATGGCCTGTTTTTCTAAGAAGATTCGGATTCAAATTCGTTCGAATTACTACCAAAATCCTGTTGTTGTAGGAAATGTTTATTTGAATATATGCATTCAAATCGCCTTAGTGAAACGGGCCATAAATGTATTTTTGTAATTCTATTTTTATACAATGTTAATAATTCTTAATAAAACTTGACAACGTATGCAAATTAATACTGAAATTCTAATAAAATGTATGTAATTATTTTAGATGACGTCAATCCTGACTCTGTGACATCATCCTTGTCGTCCGATGGCCTTTTGACTGTAACAGCACCCATGAAGAAATTGCCTCCCCCCGCAACTGAACGTGTAGTTCCTATTTCTAAAACTGGACCTTCATCCAAAGAGGATAAAGAAAAAAAAGTTGAAACCACAACTGCTTAAATGGGCTAATCCTTGATCCTGCTACAATGATCAGCACCAAAACAGACTGCTTCTTTTATACTCAATATTCAAATTTATTTGTATACTTTGATGATGATCTTTTTTAAGATATTTTTCTACTTAACTTTTTAATAAATCTTACCAAAAAATCTAAGCGTTTTTTTTAATGCAGCGTAGCTATGAATCTTAACATTAGACAAAAGAAATTTATTTAGTTAAAAGTATCACAACAACATAAAAATTTAATTTTTTTCTAAATTATAATACTTGGAAATAGCGTTGAATCACAGACACAACAGTAAAGACTGGACAAACTGCACTTCAAAAAAAAAAAAAAAAATAATTTGCGAAAAAATATAGAGACATTAGGCAGAAACATCTTAATATAAAACAAGTAAGAGCGGCGTTACATTCGGGACGGACGAGTTGTATTGAAGTAAAATGGAAAGAACTAAGCTCTTGTGTCACGGCTTTTTCCTAGGAGAAGTGGAAAATACTAAGTGAAGAATATCACAAAATGAAGCATCGAGGTTTTCTACTCATTCAAAATCCGAAATACCTAGTTACAGTTAAATGGAATGACGATGGACGATTATATACGACAAAAGGTAAATTCACATGGTGCATATATACGGTGACCAACCGTACTTTTTTATAGAGTGCAGTACTCTATTTTTAACGTACTCTATTTCTCCTCTATTTTCATCGCACGTACTCAATGTCCTCTATTTTTAATTTGTTTTACAAATACATGGATACAATCCAACGAAATCAGAGAACTCTAGGTAGAAATTAAATAAAAATATTGTCTTGGTTTAAATGAAATCACTGATTTCCGATCACTGACTTTTCTGTCGGTTTCATAATTTTGGAAGGTATGTTTTTAATAAAAGAAGCATTAAAATTTGTTGATTTTTTTGTTAAAGTCGAAATCTCAGTTTCTATTAGGGGTATACCAAGAGCAAAACAATTAATTAAAAAAGTTGACAATTAAAGTAGAAAATATCAGCTTTCTAACGATGTAAAGTAGGTTGTCGTAGGTGGTCAAACTCCGAAGGTATCACAATGGTCGGAAATAAAACCAAGCTTTTCATTTTTCCGATTAATTATAATGACGAATATCACAGCTTTGGTTGGGGACAAAAGAAAAGCCTGACTATGAAAGTAGAAAATCCCATCTTTACGATGATGCAAAATAGGCTGGCGTAGATTGCCAAATAAGGGAGATATCGCAATAGTCGATAATACATCCCATTATTCCATTTTTTTAATCAGGTCGCAATTTTGATCGGATCGTCACGATATTTTGAGGGTTAATGGGGGTCCCATAGAGGAACAAGAATTTTTGTGATGGTCAAATAATATTCAGGGGTCGAAATGGACAAAAAACTTATGTAGGCATATTCCAAAAGGAAAGCCCGTCAATGGAAGAAGATAAAATTTCCTTTACATTGTTGCAAAGTAGGTTGGCGTGATGATCAAACAACGGAGATATCGCAAAAGTCGGTAATGCATCCCATTTTCCATTTTTTGTAATCACGCTACAGGGCGCAAGTTTGATAGGATCGTCACGACATTTTGGTGGTTACGAGGGGTCCCAGAGAGGAAGAACCATTTTGAGTTTGGTAATGGTCATATAATATTCAAGAGTCCGCTTTTAGTAGTCGTAGTCCAAAAGGAATATATGTACATATATTGTTCCAAATATATATTTTTGTTGTTTGATTAGAAAAATTAGAAAAATATTTGAGAGTTCTCCAACTATTTCGCTAAAATCCCATACAATAATGAATGTATTCTGCTAAAACTTCATTTGACATTTGAAACCCAGTGGGTTTGTTAAATCCGGTTATATATAAACGTACTATTAATTGGTTACAGTGATAACTTATAAGAATAGGAATTTAAGTATAATATTGAAATTACAATCATTCAAAATATGTGAAAATTAAAAAGCCGGTCATTCGCGAATTAGTTAAAATAAGTTGGTGCACATCCGATTTTGGATACAGCGAATCTATCTCTTTCAATATCTTTGCATTTTTCGATGTTTCACACAACGACCAAAGTGTGCCGTCAGTTGCATCACACAATACAAAAAAAAACCTTAATGTGGGTAAAATTCGCCCAATGCGCATACGATTTTGATGCGCATCCGATTTCAGTAGCACCCATAAAAATACGTCAATATACACCTATTTCAAATATATTCTTCAAGAACCACGGATGTGCCTCTACATTCTATTTTTGGTAAAATACCCATATTTCTCGCGTATCTGTGTAATTTATACATGTTGAAATACGATTTTTACGCATAAAATGGTTCAATTTTAGGCATTTATTGTTGCATATTCATTCACTTTAGACACATAGGTTAACAATAGCTGTGTCTTTTTACGTGATAATTTGTAATAATTATTACTAATGTTGCAGATTTTGACAGTTGTATAAAGGAAAAGTTGCTGAAAAAAATGTTTCAGCAACATTTAGTAAGTAAAAAGACACCCCTAATTTCAGCGTAAAAATCGTATTTAAACAAAAATTTTTAAAATTGCGCACATTTGTGTCGCATCTTGTTGAAAAAAGTTTAGAGTGTACGGAAACGGAAAAATAGCAGAAACGTCAAAAAAAACTGGAACAAATGTCAAAGTCGGCGAATCAACGAATCAGAAGTTGGCAAACATGTTGCTCATTTTTGCTCGGCCAAATTTGTCGTGTAAAAAGTTTCTAAAGAGGAAGCTATTCAGCGCCAACTCATTAAGGGCTACCCCTTTTTTAACAAAGCGTTTTTGTGTCGACTAAAACTCGAAAATGAATCGACCGTTCATCATATATTTTTGTGGGCTTACTAAGTACCTAATAATCTTTACCTTAAACGAGGGAATTTAAAAAAAAATAAATTTAAAAAAGTGTAGAGTCAAAGTCAAAGTTTCGATTTTTAACAAAAAATTTAAAATTCTCATATGGCCTGTTTTACTAAGTCCATATTTACATTAGGCAATTTTCCTCGCGGCAATTGTCTGTTTGTCGGGGAGAGAGGGTGTTTAGAGGCAAAGGGTTACCATATGCCTCACCTCTCTCTCCATCAAACTGACCATTGCCGCAAGAAAATTTGTCTAATATATGGACTAAGACGATTCGAATTCAAATTCGTTCGAACTAGTACCAAACTTCTGTTTTTTTAATATTTGCTTCATTTGTGTGTTCAATCAAAGTCTTATGCCAGACTATGAAAATTTTCACGTACGTTAAAATGAGTTTATTGGCAAGAGGTGTGAAGGGGGTGAAACTCTGTACACAAGTCTTATGCCAGACTATGAAAATTTTCATTGAAAACGTTTTGTCATTTTCTTCCAAATTTTCATTGACGTCTACACACATACATTTATATATTTATAAGAAAATTTTGATATTATCATTGCTTTACATTGGTTTGAGATTTAAACACAAAGATTACAGAACCTTGTGTACAGAGTTTTCCCCCTTGAAAATTTCATTATTCTTTGTGTTTAAATTCGTAACTCTCAAACCAAAGCAAAGCAATGAAAATATCAAAATTTTCAATAATTTCATATAACCAGCCAGCATTTTTTGAAAATTTTAATCAAATTCGAGTCTTTTTGATCCGACAGTACGATTAAAAAGCTGGAATATGAGCTCATTTTCTGATCATAAATGACTCCTTTGTCGGGAGGAAAACGTAACCTCAGGCGACTCTTCTAAACAAATCACAAATGAGTTTTCTGATGGTATATAAAGTCTTTTTCGAGTCGTATTTCAATCATTTATTGGTGATTTTTTGATTAATTTGGGACTCTTTTCAAGTCTTGTTTGAGTCATGATTATAATCGTTTATGAGTCTTTAGGGGGTCATTTATGAGTCTTTTTATTTGACGAAATAAATTAAAAGAATTTTCTTTTTATTCTTTTTTGTTTCTTTCCTTTGTTTTATTGTCTTTTCTGCTTTGTTATCTCTTTTAATTATCCTTTATGTTGCGCGGTTGTTAGTATACTGCTTCTTCATTTCACTTGGCAAAACCTGAACATGTGTTGTGGTTCTCTATACACTAAATGTTATACGTTACATATATATCAAAGTTTTATGGAAAGTGTATATGAGAATTATTTACAACCAAACAAAAATAAAACAAAACAATCAGTTTTTAATCAACTATCTGTTCCAAATATGATCAGAATATACATAATTTTAATCACTTTTCAAACACCTGCATGACCCTTTTTTGATTAAGCAATTTTCAATCTTCATGAAGATCAAAATGTGACAATTTTTTTTTTTTTTAATTGCTATTTATTAATGCTTTCTATCATAAGTTTGATATTTACATTATTCTTAATTAAATTGTACATTATTTTATTCAATAGGACCTACCCACTGGTGGGTCCATTATATTTAAAATGACATTACATAGTTGTTTAAAAATTTAAATATTATATTAGGTGCTCTATATTTTATTTTATATGAGATCTTGGGGCGCTATTCTTTTCAATCTTATGAATGTATCTGGATTTGCCATCAGATTGGTTGCAAGGTGGTTTGGATGTGACTCGATTCTTAGTTTGTAGTTTTGTAGTTGGTGTATTATTTCTTCCTTGACTGTTCTCATTCCCAATTCTTCGTGTAATCGCTTATTGGTTATGTATTGTGGAGCATTTGTAATTTTACGAAGTGTTTTTGATTGAAATTGTTGGAGTAGTTTTATTGTTGTATTGGAAGCTGTTCCCCATAATTGGATGCCATACGTCCAAATAGGCTTGATGATACATTTGTATATTAGTAACTTGTTTTCAAGAGACATTCGCGAATTTGGTCCAATGAGGAAGTTCATTTTATTGGATTGAATTTCTAATGATTTTCGTTTGGTTTTTATATGTGTCTTCCAGTTCAGTTTCTGATCTAGGTATAATCCAAGATACTTGACTTCTTTGCTTTGTGGAAGTTCAATTCGGTTCATCTGTACAGGAGGACAGGTTCCACGGTTAAGGGTGAAAGTTACATGAGTAGACTTTGTCTCATTTGCCTTAATGCGCCACTGTTTTAGCCACTCACAGAGCGTATTAAGGTACGTTTGGAGGGTGTTACTCGCAATTGTAGGATTTTTATCAACAGCTAGTACTGCTGTGTCATCAGCAAATGTGCCAATAACAGCAGTTTCTGATTGAGGGAGATCGGAAGTAAATATAAGGTACAAAATTGGGCCCATAACACTGCCTTGGGGAACGCCGGCTCTTATGCTTTTAAGTTCGCTCATCTCGTTCATTTCATTGACATAAAAGTATCTATTTTGAATGTATGACTTGATAAACAAGTAGTAGTTTATTGGAAGAAATCTTTTGATTTTATATAGCAAACCCTCGTGCCATACTTTATCAAAAGCCTGTGAGATGTCTAGGAAAGCTGAAGTGCAATATTGTTTAGATTCATACGCATTGTTGATCGTTTCCACAAGGCGGTGGATTTGTTCAATTGTTCCATGATTTTTTCTGAATCCAAATTGATGCGGTGGGATAAGTTGTTTCTCTTCAATGATAGGCATTAGTCTTTTAAGGAATAGCGATTCTAAAACTTTGGAAATGACAGGCAGAAGACTAATTGGTCGGTACGACTTTGCTTGGTCCACTGGCTTTCCTGGCTTTAGGATCATCGAGATTTGTGCCACTTTCCACTGTGGAGGAATGAAATTTCTTGTTATACAAGCATTAAATATGAAAGTAATCAGTTTAATCCCTTCTTGTGGGAGTTCTTTTAGAATTTTTGGAGTAATGAGATCGTAGCCTGGTGCTTTTGCTAACTTTAATGAATTTATTGCTTGTGTAACTTCCGCTTTTGTGAATTTCTTTATTGGTAATTCAATTTGGTGGGGTTGATTTAAGAGTGATTGAATATATTCTGGTGTATCATCACTATTATTTGGTGTAAACACATCTAGCAAATACTTAGCAAATGTTGCAGCTTTATCTGAATTGCTTTTTGTCCAGCTATTATCATCTTTTCGAATCGGATAGTTTGTTTTGTCTTGCTTTTTTACCTTTTTTGTTATTTTCCACAATGAATAATCAGAGGACTTAGTTGGGCCCAAATTTTGAATTTCATGTTGAACTTGTCTGTCATTAATGGTTCTGAGAAGGTTTCGCAATTCAGAAGTTATCTTATTGAGCTTTCGTTTGTCTTCAGGGTGTCTACTCTGTTGCCACTGTTTCCGAGCTTTCCTTTTCTCTGAGATTTTTTTCTGTACAGAGTTGGGGACTTGAGTGTGATTTTCGAAACTTCTCTTAGGTGTTGAGTTCCATGATGCATTCTGGATGACATGTACAAGATGCTCTACACTTTCTGTAATTTCTTCTTCAGTTTTTAACGATAATCTCAGGTTCAAATTTTCTCGGATTTGATATCGAAAGTAATGCCAATTTGTTTTCTTATTGTGCAGTTTACATTGTTGTTCTTGTTTTGTGTATTTAGAATACAAAGTTAAGAATACCGGCGAATGATCAGATGATAAGTCTTGAGTGGTTGTACATGTTTCGGATAATGCTGGAATACCTTTGCAGACACAGAAATCTATAAGATCGGGCGTCTTATTTAGGTCAGTGGGCCAGTAAGTGGGGGAATTTGGGGTTATTGTTCTCAGGTTTAGCTCTTGTATAGCCCAGTACAGCTGCCTGCCCTTTGGAGTGGTAAGACGAGATCCCCATATTGTGTGTTTAGCGTTAAAATCGCCACAAGATATGAATTTATTGCCAAGGGTTTTAAAGTAACAAATATATTGATCTTTTTTTATATTATGCCTTGGAGGACTGTAAAGTGATGAGACAGTAAGAGGGCCATGAGGTCCTTGAACAATGATATTTGTCGCCTGTATTTCTTCGGTAGAGTAATGGGTTCCCTGGTGATGTTTAATATTTTTGTTTATAAGAATTCCCGATCCACCTCGTGCTTTTCCACTTGGATGCATCACATGGTAGAAATTGTAGTTTGGAATGGAAAAGTGGTGTTTCTGAGTAAAATGTGTCTCTGATATAAGAAGGATATCAATCTGATTTGAAAGGAGGAAATTTTTCACTTCTAATACATGTTGTGACAAACCATTTGCATTCCAGAAAACTATTTTGAGATAATCCATTTTTAAATATTAGAAAGTTTTTGAGAAATATTCACAAGAAGGTTTGTCACTTGTTGCATTAGCAAGTTCAGGTTATTGAGCATTTCTTGAATTTCAGAGTTTTTATTAGATGGCTGGGTTTGTTGTTGGTTGTTCGGATTGGGTTTGGAAATTTGAACGTTTGCTGCATTTCTGGTTGCATTTGAATATGAAACGTTATCATTACGTTGTGGTAGAGTGGTAGAAGGTTGATTTGGTGTTTTTTCAGTGACCCTATTGTTTCTTAGTGAGGGAAAAGTTTGCGAGTATATTTGCTTATATACTGCACATCCCTTGTAGTTTGCGGGGTGGTTACCATTACAAAGAGCACATTTTACTTCGTTTGCCCAGTTTTTCCTTTGACATGATTTTGATTCGTGGTTTCCTGCACATTTTATACATACGGACTTTTTTCGACAGAATGATTTTGTATGGCCATATTGTTGGCAGTTAGAACATTGAGGAACAATTTTTTTGGGCCGTGGAGGTTCAAATTTGATAATATTTGCCATGAGTCTAGTGATCGAATATATATCTTTATTGTTAGATTTGGCCGCAAGTTCCACTTCAAACAAATGAAGGGGTTTTTTGGTATATCGACTCTTAATGTTCCAAATGTTGGTCACTTCATGTCCTTTAGTCGATAGTTCTTCTTTTAGGTGTTCTATGTTCACACTGGGATGCATATCTCTTAGGATTCACATTTAGGTTTGTAAGTGAAGAACTCGGTGTCCTTCTTTTCAAGTTCTTCTATAATTTTTTTGTATGCCTCATGAGACTTTGGTAATATTTTTACTTGTTCATTACGCAATGTTTTCATATCGAATTGATCAGGGGTTACTTCCGTTAAGAGAGTTAGTAATGGTTGGATATTAGAAACTTTATCGACAAATATTGGTGGCGGTTTTACCATTTTTTCTGGTGGGTTCATGTTGGAGTTTGTTTCTTCTTCTTCCAAAATAGCAAATTGGTTTGAAGATTGTGGTGTTTTGCTTAACCAGTATTTGGTATTAGCGGCTACTTTCTTTGAGCTTGAAGCATTTTCTGGGCTTTCGTTTGAACGTTTTTTTCTATTTTGAACTTGCCATTCTTGTCCTAAATTGGCATTACTTTCTTGAGTATTGAAACGACCTACTTCTTGCTGAAGTTCATCTTCGTCTGTTTCAAACGATTCGTTTTGTTTATGTAACTGTTGTTTCAGATATTCCATATCTCTTTTTAATTGGTTACATGTTTTCTCATATTCCTCGTTTTTTTTGGACAGCTCAGCATTAGCTCTTTCCAATTGCTGTAATTTATTTACTCGGAAAGCACTAATGCTTGTTCTTGGGGTTACTTCCTCGGATTCATAATGCAGTCGATTTGTCACAGGGTGGTTCATGTCGTTTTGTATTAATAATGTGTATCAAAGACACACACCAAATACAAGCGGCATTGCCAACCTTACACAATTCTCGTATATTACGATCTGAAGCAACTCTGTTCTAGTGAGGGCTAATAAATGCAACCTTACACCCACTATTTTGAGAGAATGTGACAATAAATAACGAAAAAATAGTCACATTTTAAACGCCTGAATGATTTATTTGTGATTGCTACGCATTTGTTGTTGTATTTTAAATTGAACTCTTTTTAATCATTACAGGGAGTCACTTTCGAGTCCCTTTCTGATCATACAAGCGACTTAATCAATTTTTGATCACCAAAAGGACTCTAAAAAGACTCCGCAATGTGATTTTTAATAAAACAATCTTCCAAATGCTAGCTGGGTAAAGTCTTTATAGAGTCGTAGTTCAATCATTTATTGGTGATTTGTTGACTAATTTGGGACTCTTTTTCGAGTCATGTTCCTAATCGTTTATGAGTCTTTTTATTAGACGAAATAAATTTAAAGAATTTTCTCTTTATTCTTCTTTGTTTCTTTCCTTTGTTTTATAGTCTTTTCAGCTTTGTTATGTCTTTTCATTATCCTTTATGTTGCTCGGTGGTATACTGCTTCTTCATTTCACTTGGCAAAACCTATACGTTACATATACATAAATCAAAGTTTTATAGAAAGTGTATATGAGAATTATTTACAACCAAACAAAAATAAAACAAAACAATCAGTTTTTAATCACCTATCTGTTCAAAATATGATCAGAAGATACATAATTTTAATCACTTTTCAAACACCTGCTTGACCCTTTTTTGATTAAGCATTTTTCAATCTTCATGAAGATCAAAATGTGACAATAAATAACGAAAAAATAGTCACATTTTAAACGCCTCAATGAGTTATTTGTGATTGCTACACATTTGTTGTTGTATTTGTTGTTGTATTTTAAATATTTAAATTGAACAGGGAGTCACTTTCGAGTCCCTTTCTGATCAATGGACCATTACCAACAATTCACTGTAGAAATATATCGCCCAGGCGAAAACTAAATACCAAATATATATTTGATAATGTGGCCAAAGCCCCTAAAATACCGAAAATCGGGCGGTACCGTTCTATGGGGGCTATATCAAAACTTGGAATTATGCCCAAATTTTTATCAGAAAATATAGTTGTCCACTGGGAACCCCAAATGCAAAGATTTTGCCAATTTTGTAGAGAAACTTAGGTAAAATCTTCAAAATACCGAAAATTGGGAGGTACCGTTATATGGGGTATATATCAAAACGTGGACCTATGTGCATAATTTTTATCGGGAAAGTTTTTTTTGTCAATTGGGAACTCTGCACCTCAAAATTTAGCCAATTTGTTCGATAAATTTAGCTAAATACTAAAAATATCGAAAATTGGGAAGTGCCGTTATATGGGGCCTATACCAAAACGTGGACCGACCTTCCCAATTTGCTCTCGATATTGTCAGCCAACAATAAGTACTTGTACCAAAATTCTATTACCAAATTCTTCTATTATTGGCCACGGTTTACATGAACTCACGACAGTGCATCGTGAGGTACCTCGATATGGGGGTAATCCCAAAATGTGGACATATGACGTAAATTTTTTGTAGAGAAATTTTCAGACCCCTTGGATAATTAAAAGTCGAATTACTGTCATTTTTGCCATAAGCTAAAATTCTAAAAATAGCAAACTTCCTCCAGAAATACCTAAAATCGAGTTATATTAAAACTTGTATCTATACCCACAGTTCTACACGCAAAAAAATATATGTTACGGGTACTTTACACGATATGTTATTTTACATATGTGTTGTCACTTTGTATATTCATTTTGTATATAAAAAGTGACAACCCAAATGTAAAAAAACATATCGTGTAAAGTACCCATTAGAAATATGTTTGGATCCAAACAAATATTTGTTTGGGACTGGTTGCAAACAAATATCACGGTGCTCTTGAATGTAATTTAAATGGAAGGTGCTTACACCTGGGAAGTTTTTGCTGATTCTGAAACTATAATGTACATAGATGAGAAAAATCAAAAAATAAAAAAAATCGCCGGAGCGCTTTTTAAATAAATTGCGATTCAAGTAAACATTTTTAGGGGTGGTTTAGGTTTTTGCGATTTTGCTTGAAAACCGCAAGCCCTATCAAAATGGGAATAAAGAAAATGTAGTAGCTATCAAAATTCTCTACAAGATTGATCTTAATGATATTTTCGTAGGTTTTACAATTTTTGAGATATAGAAGTCGAAATTGGGACAATTCAAATTTAATTCAATTCTGTATCGCCTCCTTATAAAACAATGTCATGACTACAATTTCCCAACTTAAACTTATATATCTAAAAAAATGACACAATCTAGAAAAATTACATAAACCAGTATTGTAGAGAATTTTCACAGCTATAAGATTTTCTCAGGTCACATGCCGATAAGACTTGCCGTATTCAAGCAAAATCACGAAACCCTAACAAAAAAACCTAAAAATGTAAACTGAGCTTCTTTAACTCAAAAATGGTACAGCCTGAGAACAAATCATAAACGTCAATCCTGTAGAGAATTTTCACAGCTACAACATTTTCTTTAGCTCCATTTCGATTGGACTTGCGGTTTCCAAGCAAAATCGTGAAAACCTAAAAAAACACCTAAAAATGTGAATTTTGACCGCGATTTATTTAAAAATCCCTACAGCGATTTTTTCTTGTTTTTGGATTTGTCTCATCTATGAACATTGCTGTTTCAGAATTTACAACAACTTCCCCTGTGTAAGCGGTTTTCATTAAAAGTTAGTTAAGGCGCACCCTTCATGGCATTGTTTTATAAGGGGGCGATACAGTCACCAATTGTACCAATTTGAACTTCAATATCTCAAAAATGGTTACACCTATGAAAATACCGTAAAGGTCAATCTTGTAGAGAATTTTCATAGCTACAACATTTTCTGCAGTCTCATTTTGATAGGACTTGGGGTTTCTAAGCAAAATCGTGAAAACCTAAACAATCCCTAAAAATGCCGACTTGAATCGCGATTTATTTAAAAAGCGCTCCGGCGATTTTTTTGTTTTTTGATTTTTCTCATCTATGAACATTGTAGTTTCAGAATCCGCAAAAACTTCCCAGGTGTAAGCACCTTCCATTTAAATTTGATTCAAGAGCACCGTGATATATGTTTGGATCCAAACATAATTTGTTTGTGTCCAAACAAATATATGTTTGCAACATTTTATAACATGTCTCAATTCTATTTGTTTGGGTACCAACATATTTTTTATGTTAGAACATATTTTTTATGGGTGGCGAGAGGATTTTTGTCAAAGAGACTAAGAACAGGGCTCTCACGTATGCGGAATGATGTTTTATAACAAATAGCTGTGTGTATGGTGTAATAGGAGACGCAGAAGCTTTGGCCAACCACGTGTGTTTCGTGCTTTGTTGTTGTTAACCAAGCGAAGAGGAAAAGAAAAAAATTAATTATCTTGCTCTTTTTTTCAGTTGTCTAAATAAAATCGTTGAGTAAAGACGGCAATGTGAGTGAATAAATCAGTGTTTTGTGTTTTCTTAAAGAAATGGTGCTTTTTAGTAAATTAAATGCCCAATACATTTTTTAATTGGACATTTTATAATTGAATCAAAAAGGTGAATGGAAATATTTTATTGGACAAGGAATAAATCGCATTTATATTGGTAATTACATCAATACATTTTTCATATACATACATATGTATGTTTGAAATATGGATGATCCTATTTATTACATTTATAATCATTTAATTCCAGATGCCGATTTCCCACTGATGATTTCAACTTTGAGGAAAATGTGTTTTATTTCGCAACTAAGGAGAAGCGTTCATCGATATTTCTATATATTTATTTCTTAAAAGTGTAATTTTTTATAAATTATTTCATTCCGTTTTTCTTTTACTAAAGCAGAGTGAGGCAGAGAACATATTTGGGTCTCTCTTGTGCTCTCAATGAGCGTAAATTTGTTGTTGTTCACAACGTGTTAGCATCTACACAGGCTGTGAGCGATAACAAATTTACGCTCACTTAGAGCACATGGGCTCTCTTGTGAGTCACAATGCCTCCTCCTGTACTAAAGTCTGTTCTGTATTTCTTTGGAATTTTTATGTACGTATGTGTCTGAAATAAGCCATTATTTATAAATGTGAAATAACCATTATTTATAAATGTGTGTATATCTGTGGTTTTCCTACATAACGACATAAGTCTAAAAATCAAAATTTTCAGGAGAGCGAAAACAAACATTTTTTGTAATATTTTCTACATTCCGATGATTTTGTTTTGGTTTTTTCTTACATACGGATAGAGCATGCCAAAAACAATAGTTATGAATAAAAAAAATTAAATTTTTTTTTATAAATGTACTTTTTATTAAATTTTTTTAAAAACATATCTTTGCGTGTGCGTCTTATTTTTTTCACAAAATGACATATTTATACTTATGTTGTATTCTATGAAAAAGAGCGGAGGAAAATGGATAACACATGTAAAATTGTGTTGTATTTCTGTGAATATATTTTTACAAATTATTACCCAATCTTAATACAAATAAAACACATTTGTTAAAAATTTGAATTAAAAAAATTTATTTCAAAGTGACGGAAAAAACTAAAATAGAACCAAAAAATTCTTAATTTTTTAGAAATGGAACGTTATTATAAGTTATTAATTATCGACATATAGTACGCTTTTAGCGTTTGGTGATACTTTATGACTTTTATAGAAATCATGTTATACATCGGGGATAAATGGCAATAAATCCATCAAATCTTTCTTCTTTCAGGCGAATTAGAAATTTCTTCATTATTTTTCTGCTCTGGATTGTAATCCATTACGGTGTTACATGTGATTTTTCTACTTTAACAGGCCTTTCTTGCTGTGAGGCTTGCATCTCTGTTTCATTAAATCTACGTAACGGGACTTATGTTTGAGAGTAAACGACATAAAAAACAGAAAATGAAGATAAAAGAGCATGCAAAAGAGCACATTCAGTTTTACGTGGTTTTCTCTTGAAACAGAATCGACAAATATTTTAATTATTATTACATACAAAACGACCTAAGCCACCTTGTGTTCTTTTTATGAATATGTTTGCGATATACTGCAGCAAATGTCGATATAATATGTTTATTATGACAATTATTTTATAAAAAGGCCCACTTACGTAGTTTTGCCAAAAAATATATCAGAAACGGTACATTTTTTCGAATACGGAGTAGTGCTATGGAAAGCTCTCAGAAAGTACAACTACGTGGTGCCAATAACTCAAAATTTACATAACTCGACTTATGTCGTTATGTAGGAAAACCACAGATATGTATGTTACAGATATCCAGTGAGCAAGTGAGCATACATTTTAATGTGTTTTACATTGAAATTTACGCTCCCTTGCTCTCAGTAAGCGCCCACTGGCGCATGTGTTTGTTTTTTGTGACTTTTGGGTTTTGGTTTGCACCCAAACATTTAATTTATTTGCACCCAAACATATAATTTGTTTGCACCCAAACATACGTTATGTTTGGGACTGCTTGCAAACAAATACGTGATTGCTGCAAAATATGTTTGGGACATACATATGTTAGAGATGCCTTTTTTGTGTGTATAGGAATGTTGTATTCCCATATCAACGATTAACAGCGTGTTTTTGTAAAAAGTTATTGCCCATTCGTTCGTCGATTTCATGAACGAAGACACAATTTGGTTTTCATAGCGGTTGACTTTTGTATTCGTGTGACAAACAAATGAAAGCTTTTTATTTTTGTAATTTTTTTGGTTTTCGTAACAAAATCAGACGAACGAATACGTCAAAAATAAACGAATGGAAAAGACCCATCGTTTTGAATGAAAATTAAATAATTTGAGTAATAAATGGCACAAAACACACGAAAACTGGAGGAGAATGCAATTTTATTTATTTCCATAGAATCACACGCGTATATGTACATCCGTTTCTTCATATTACCACAATTATTTTTGGAAAATTTGTTTACATTTTTTTTTTCTTATTTTTTGTTTGTCATCAGTTTATCAGGGTTGCCATCAAGTAACACATTTTATGTGCAGATGCCTATGCAAAATTCACAAAATAAGTATCATAAAAATCCTGAAGTATAAAAGCTTTTATGAAATAGACGAAAGCTTTTAGATAAAAACGAATGGTTCGTAAAATTTTACAAGAACCAAATTTTGAGCGTATACGTTTTAGTCCGAACGGTTCGTGTGACAGGCAAGCAATTTTACAAAAACATCCTGTAAACACCAAATTTCAGTCATTTCGATGGGATAATGCGATTAAAACTTTCAAAATACCGAAAATCATGCAGTAACATTATATGGGGAATCGTGGTCATACGCCGGAAATGGCCAATGGAAGTGTTTTTGCCCTAAGTACAAAACTTAATTCTTTTTTTTTTGTTTATTTGTTCTTTAATTTATATACATATATATAAATATATATATATATATATATATATATATATATATATATATATATATAAGTTTTTTCCGAGTTTTATTAGACATTTCTCTATTTCAGACTAATACCCCGTTTATATATAACCGGATTTAACAAACCGACTGGGTTTTAAATGTCAATTCCGTTGCTTATATTTCAAACAAATCCTCATAAACAAGGTTAACCTTGCAAAAGGCTATAATATAAACGCCATGTTACTCAATTTGAACCATGGAGAGATAGACAATCCAACAACGTGTTAAAGTTATCCAGACTTATTATGAAAATGGGCGTTCAAATCAAAATGTATATCGTGCACTTCGTGATTTTGTTGGTCAATTTGATCGTCCAAATGTGCGTACAATCGCAAAAATCGTGAAAAAATTCGAGCAAACCGGGTCTGTAGAAGATGTGAGAACACCAGTGCATGCTCGTACAGCTCGTACTGCAGAAAATATTGCTGCTGTTCGCGATAGTGTGGCTGAAGAGCCGTCCACCTCAACTCGTCGTCGTCAGGCAGTTACTGTGAATGGTGTTCGCTATCGTGAGATGATAACGAACTTTTTATGGCCCGAATTGGAAGATATGGATGTGGACGATATGTGGTTTCAGCAGGACGGTGCCACTTGCCACACAGCTAACGAAACAATGGCTCTTTTGGGCAACAAATTCAATGGCCGTGTTATCTCACGTTATGGCGATGTCAATTGGCCGCCAAGATCATGTGATTTGACACCGTTGGACTTTTTTCTTTGGGGTTATTTGAAAGAAAAGGTGTACGTCAATAAGCCAGCAACAATTCAAGAGCTAAAGGATGAGATAATTCGGCACATTAACGGCATAGAACCTCCATTATGCCTCAGGGTCATCGAAAATTTGGACCATCGGATGGAGGTGTGCCGCAGTGGTCGCGGCGCCCATTTGGCCGATATTTTGTTCCATACATAATTGAGTAATACCAATATATCATAATAAAATAAAATTACAATAATTTCCTAAATAGTTTGTGCTTTATTCAAAATCAACATCGGCCCTTACAATTTAACCACCCTTTATATATATATATATATATATATATATTTATATATATGTATATCAATTAAAGAACAAATAAACAAAAAAATATTATATTTATATATATATATATATATATATATAGAAATATAATATTTTGCAAATATAATATTTTTTTGGTTTATTTGTTCTTTAATTGATATACATATATATATATATATATATATATATATATATATATATATATATATATATATATATATAAATATAATATTTTGCAATGAAAAAACAGAATTACAAAAACATTACTTGTATATTTTAAATTTTTAAAAATAGTCAGAAGTAAAAGAAAAAAATTAATTAATTTGATAGCCACCAAAATTGTGGTGATTTTGGTTTTTGTGCACTATAAAAATCTTTATAAGGTATTGTTTTGTCAAATCTGAGATCTAAATTTGTCATAGGTACATCAACAATTGCTTTTACATTAGCTTTTCTATAGATATGGTAAAAAATAGGAAATCCTGTTCGTTTTCTATTCTATTAATTTTATCTAAATAAACAAAAGCTTCTGGGAGAACCCATCCTTCACTTATTGTTTTTGAAACATATTCATCGATTATGTAGTAAGGGGCTAAAATTAAGTTGTTTGAATTACATTCGGTGTTTCTAACAATTGTATTACGTATTAAGTTAATAATGAAAGTGTCAATTCTTGATATACATATTTGCAGTATTATATAGTTTTTTGTTGGACATATATTTTATGTAATTACTTTGTGGTGATTTAAATAACGATGTGCACGCCCTGAGGCATTTTCTTTCGAATACGCAAATTTTTTCCATGTTTGAAGGAGATATATTAAACCATATGGGACAACCATATGTTATAATGGGTCTAATAAGAGATTGGTACATAATTATTTTAACATTAGTTTTGACGAATTTAGAGTAGAAAAGAGACTTGTACATGAAAAAAGGCTTTTCTGGATTTTGAAGAGTTCGTTAATGTGGTTATTAAAATATAAAAATTTATCCAGGTAGACTCCTAGATATTTTACTATTTCTTTATTCGGTATTCTGTTATTTGTGCACGATTGAATTGCAAAGCTTTTCCAGTTATTTCTTAAATCGTTGTTGCATTTGTTAACAGGATAGTCTCACATTTCTATATTCTATATTTATTTTCATGTTCCAATCCATGGCATATTTTTCTATTTTGTGAAAGTTATCTTGGAGGTTTTTATTAATTTGTTCCACTTTCTTGTCAGGGTGATAGATGATTATATCGTCTACAAAGGAAATTATTTTATCCACTTTTTTAAAATGTCCAGAAGAAACAAATTGAAAAGTATCGGGGAGTTAACTGTTCCTTGTTGTAAACCATTGATTATTTTGAACTTATTTCGATTCACTGAGTCTTGGTGATATACTCTAAAAGTTTTTTCATTTATCATATTATGGATAAGAATAAAGACCCTTATTCCAGTTCCAGGTAATATCAGATGTAAGAACATGTATAGCATTGATGGTAGAATGATTATGTTTAAATCTAAATTGTTTTTCACTGAAAAGGTTATTCTCTATGCAGAACTTGTTGATATTATTATTAATGCACATTTCGAAAATTTTCTCTATTATTGGTATCGTCTATCGAATCAGCTTTCAAATCACTAGTAAATGTTACTAATGTGTTTCTGTTTCTTTCAAATGTTTCTTTGATTTCAAGGAATCTCTCAAAAAAATTGTTTACTTGTAAATGTAAACAATTAATAATAATAATAATAATAATAATAATAATAATTGTTCCACAAACATCCCAGATGGGACAGGGGAGACTTCTCTCATATCAATGAGTGCACCCCGATTCATATTAGCTCAATGATATGGGACCTACTGTTTATTGCCGAGTCCGAACGGCGTGTCTTAAGACACCACTTGTAGAGAAGTTTTACATGGCTGAAATACACAGGAAATGTCGCCAACATTGCTGAGGGGTATTTTGCCACCGTTGAAAATTGTTTGATGTTGCTTGGCCGGGGAATCGAACCCACGAGCTTCAGCGTGCAAGGCGGGTGTGCATACCATTGCACCACGGTGGCAAATGTAAACAATTACTATCACCTAAATTTTTGTTCGAATAAATATTTTCTAAGCAAGATCCAATTGTATCTAGCATTTGTACTGGCTTCGCGTATTATATAATTTTGCGAATCATCAATTTCAACACATTCTAATGGTATATTCACATTATTGAGAATATGTTCATTTGGTATTTTGATGTATTTTAAATTTAAGTGTTTAATTTTTTTGAAATTCTTTTTTATTTCTTTAAACATGTTACTTGATTTTTTTTATCAATGTCTGTTAATTTTTCTTGTACATACCCAGCAAACCAATCGCACCGACATCGGAACAAAATTCGGACGATACGTCCGATATCTGATCCGAAATCGTAACGATATCTTAACGAAAGTTGTATGAAGTGGTTGACATAATTTCGGATCGATTTCAATCAGAATTCGGAACGAAATCAGAAGAAAATCCTTAGGAAATTCGGAATGCAATTTTTTCCTCCGAATTTTCGTACAGATTTCTGAACGATTTCGGAATAATGTCGTATGAAAATCTGCGGTACCTTCCGAACTTTCGTAAAGATTTGTGAACGATTTTGTAATAGTTTCGTATGATTATCGAAGGAAAAAATTTTTCCTGATGCCTCTTTTTTATTCATTAATTATCTTTGTTATGCTTTTTGTTGGAAGATTATAATTTCAAAGGTACATATCTAACGAATTCCCCTACGAAAAATCGTATAGAAATCGAAACGAAATCTGAACGATTTTGCTTCCGAAATTGTTCCGATATGTCGGACATCCGACATTTGGTTTGCTGGGTATTTATTTATGGAGTTTAATAAATTTTCGTGTAAAAGTTTTTTAATTAACTTTAGTTTAGGATTCAAAAAAATAATAGTAGATTCATGGAGTACGTTCTCTAATCTGTTATGCCTTTTAATAATTGTTACTATTTTGCTTTTCTCGGAATGCAGTTTCTTTATGATAGTATTAGAAAAATTATTAGAAAATTTGTTCACACGCTGATCTAGTTTTGTTTTAGGTGTAACCATTTTTATCGTATCAGTTATTATTTTCTCTAGATTATCTGTATGGTCATCAATCTCTTAGTTTGTTAAATTTCTAACATTAGGAATCCGCTCGCCTTGATTAATTTTCCTAATTGTCTTTTCTTTGAACTTAATCCAGTTTGTTTTCTTATAGTTATATTTGCATTTTTGATCTACAAGGAAAAAAGTAAAGTTTTCTTGAACATTGTCTAATGACGTATAAATTTCGATTGTGTTATGATCACTGTCATATTCGAGAGTTTGAAGACAATTAACGGTATCATTAAGTTTCGATAGATGTAATCGACAGTCAGCGATACATACGTCTATAAAAGACCCCGTTCTTAGATAAGATGGTAGCTCTGTGGCGTAAAATTTACATCTAAGTTTTTTTTTCATTTCATTTATTTATATAACAATACAATGAGTGCCCAGCCCCATTAAGACATTATTGGGACGAGTCGGCAAATGTTTACAGGCTTAGCATATTAATGAATAAATAAAAAATAAAAAAAAATATATATAACATTGTTACAATGTTTCAGCAAACTTCATCATAAAAATTACGATTTATCTAATTACATTAGAAGCATTTCCATATTATTCAGTAAAAATTCTTTTAATCTGTTTTTGAAAACTGAGATGGTTGCTGCATTTTTCACAGCAATAGGGAGATGATTGTACTCTGTGCAACCACTATGTTCTATTCTCTGTTTCGTTGTTTCCAACCGACACCTCTTAATGTGCAAGTTGGAGTATTAACTCGAGATTGATTTACAGTGAAGGTTATATAGTGATAACCAATGTTATGTACTGCTTTAAACATATATGTTAGCAGTTGCATTTTATATAATCCATATATTGGTAGGATTTGCTTACAGATATCTTTATACAAGGATGTAGTTGCATGTAAACGAGGGAGATCATGAACAATTTTTAGTGCTCTATTTTGGACACATGGAAGAGCTTTTAATTCCACACTTTTCTTATGGGCGTATATTTTTGGAAGATAATTCAAATGGCTGTAGATCAATGCTTGGTATATTAACAATTTTGTACGTTGATCAAACTTGCGTCGAAATTTATACAAAATACCAATTGCCGGTGATATTTTGTTTTTATACCATCCACCATAGTATGGAGGGTATATTAAGTTTGTTTTTCCGTTTGTAACGCATTGAAATACTCATTTGCGACCCTATAAAGTATATATATTCTTGATCAGGGTAAAATTCTAAGTCGATCTGAGCAGGTCCGTCCGTCCGCCCGTCCGTCCGTCCGTCTGTGGTAATCACTCTAGCATCCACAAAAATGGAGATAGGACGCTGAAATTTTGGGAAAATGCGTCTTTTGTTTGTAGGCAGGTCAAGTTCGATGATGGCCTATATCGGTCCACGTTTTGGTATAGCCCCCATATAACGGTACCCCCCGATTTGCGGTATTTTGACGTTTTTAGCTACATTTTCAGACCGATTTGGCTATAATTTGACATTTAGGGTTCTTAAGTGTCAATAAACATATATAACAAAACTGGTGGACATAGGTCCACGTTTTGGTATAGCCCCCATATAACGGTACCCCCCGATTTGCGGTATTTTGACGTTTTTAGCTACATTTTTAGACCGATTTAGCTATAATTTGACTCTTAGGGTTCTTAAGTATCAATAAACTTATATAACAAAAGTTGTGGACATAGGTCCACGTTTTGGTATAGCCCCCATATAACGGTACCCCCCGATATACGATATTTTGACGTTTTTAGCTACATTATCAGACCGATGTAGCTATTATTTGACATTTAGGGTTCTTAAGTGTTAATAAACTTATATATTAGAAGTTGTGGACATAGGTCCACGTTTTGGTATAGCCCCCATATAACGGTACCCCACGATTTGCGGTATTTTGACGTTTTTAGATACATTTTCAGACCGATGCAGCTATAATGTGACATTTAGGGTTCTTAAATGTCAATAAACTTAGATAACAAAAGTTGTGGACATAGGTCCACGTTTTGGTATAGCCCCCATATAACGGTACCCCCCGATTTACGGTATTTTGACGGTTTTAGCTACATTTTCAGACCGATTTGGCTATTATTTGACATTTAGGGTTCTTAAGTATCAATAAACTTATATAGCAAAAGTTGTGGACATAGGTCCACGTTTTGGTATAGCCCCCATATAACGGTACCCCCCAATTTACGGTATTTTAACGTTTTTAGCTACATTTTCAGACCGATATAGCTATAATTTGACATTTAGGGTTCTTAAGTGTAACTAAACTTATATAACAAAAGTTGTGGACCTAGGTCCACTTTTTGGTATAGCCCCCATATAACGGTACCCACCGATTTGCGGTATTTTGATGTTTGTAGCTACATTTTCAGACCGATTTAGCTATAATTTGACATTTAGGGTTCTTAAATGTCAATAAACTTATTTAACTACGACATAGGTCCATGTTTTGGAATAGCCCCCATATAACGTTACCGCCCGATTTCAGGTATTTTGAGAATTTTACCAACAAGTTTTAACCGAATTATCTGTAATTTGAACATTTGACATTTGAAATTCTTAGTGGTCACCACACCTCTCCACCAAAAATTGTCAAGAAAGCCCCCATATAACGGTACCTCCCGATTTTCAGTAATTTGATGATTTAAGCTACAATAATAAGCATTTTGAAGCATTTTACGTACATTATCTGACATTTTAACGTACTCACTTAAAATTGGGGACAGGAATGAATATTTTATGGTGGAGGGTATTAATGCTTTTTTTACTTGTTTAAATTTCGTATGTGTGAAGTCCAAGCTAAATTACTTTGTAGTTGAATACCCAGGTATTTCAGAGAAAAACATTCCTGTACTTCTCTACCACCAACCGATATTGCAAATCCTTCTTCATTACGACTAAAAGGTTTGAATCTCACAAGTTTCGTGTTTTTCCAGTTCAACACAATATTTATTTTAACATATTCCATTATCAAATCCGCATCATGTTCCATTTGAGCTTTTAAGATCACATCATGTTTGTAGGGGTATGTCGTCAGCATATATTACAAGCATTCCACACAGCTTTAGGTTAGAGATATCATTTAGAAAAACCTTAAACAGCAAATGCCCTAAAACGCTGCCCTGTGGTACACCATACTCTATTGTGCCGAGATAACTTTTACTGTTCTGTATTTGCACAAACTGTTGCCTTTTGTACAAATAGCTCTCCACGAGCTTTATCGCATAATCATTTAATCCATAAAATTTAAGTTTCTGTAGCAGAATACTATGATCTATTAAGTCGAATGCTTTAGATAGGTCGTAAAATATTCCCGCAACACCTCCGTAACCATCATCTAATCATTCACAAATAATGTTAACTACGTTAATAACGGCTTCTTGTGTCCCACATCCGATTTTGAAACCAAATTGTCTATCGTACAACAAGTTGTTTGTTTCGAGGTATGTTGATATTTGTTTGTACATGATTTTTTCAAATATTTTGTCCACGGTCGATAGTAAAGCAACTGGTCTATAATTCTCAATCGCATATACTCTATTTTCCTTTGGTATTGGGGTTACTTTAGATATTTTTAATATGGCAGGATACGTACAAGTGCTCACCACCCCATTTTAATATAGCAATACATGATATGTTGTCTTGGCCAGGACTTTTGTTTCTGTCTAGATTTGCAATTATTTGGGAAACCTCTTCGCTATCAGTACCAGAAAACTGGAATTGGTTCAGACATGTCCGCAAAGTGTTCAGTTTATTACAATTGTCTCCAGGAAACTCGTTGATTTTAGATCTAAGAATTTTGGGCAATTCAATAAAGTGTTTATTAAATAAATCAGACATCTCTCTTTCATCGTTTAACAATGTCCCGCTTACATCTCTAACTTGAACTGGTTGTTTAATATTTCTTACAATATTTTCATTTATAAATCTCCAGCATTTTTTAGGGTTTTGTTGCATATCTTGTATATTAGTTTGGTAATACGCATTCATATTTATTATTAAAGCCTTCCTAATAACGTTGTTTATCAACTTTAATATTTTTTCAATGTCTTGACTCTTATTTCTCCTTCTTTTCTGAAGGAGTTTTGATTTTAGACGCAAAAGAGATTCCAGATTTTTATTTATCCAAGGGCATACTTGATTTTTAAATCGAGATGGTTCTGTTACTTCAGTAGTGGAATTCTGTATACTTCCTTCGAATGCTTTGATAAACTTCGATGTATCGTCTGAGATATCTCCAGAGTACTCCAGCCTGTCCAATTGTTCCTGAAGTGTACATCGCAGTTTATTATAGTCGCATCTTTCAACTTTTTTACATTAGATTCTCTAGAATAAAAATTACTTTCAATTTGACACCACATTAGATTATGGTCGTAATGTTACATTCTATAGACGACACAGGCAATTTTCTTGTGAAGTTGATGAAAATGTGATCGATTGTTTTTTGACTGTCTGGTCGGGAGATTAACGAGTGTGCACTATGAAAATCAAAATGTTGTAGTACATTCAAAAACTCTGTCGACGTGTCAGACAATAAATCCACATTCGAGTCGCCGACAAAATATGCTTGGTTTATTTGCATTTTTCCGTGAAATTGTTTCCATAAATGTAAAAAACGTGCTTAAATTGCATTTCGGAGATCTGTAATAGCTAGTAATTCTCAATTCTTGTCCATTCATTTTAAATGTCTTAAGCGATATGGTTATTGCTTCAATATAATCTTTGCTTTCATTGGTTTCCACACTGTATTCCAAAGAGTTTCTTACATACACAGATGTACCCCCATAACCATCTTTCCTGCAGCAATGAATAACATTTTAGCCGCAAATGTTGTAAATTTGCTTAAGATTTGATTGAATCCAGGTTTCTTGGATTGCAATAATATGTGGTAATATTTTTAAATTTGATATCAAAGTTCGGAACTTATTAAATTTATTAATAGAGGAAATGCTTCTCATGTTAACAGAGAGTATATTGAAACTTTTCCCTGTATTTCCATTTAGAAAGAGATTCAAATTATCTAAATTTTTAAAATAATTAGTATTAGAGTTCATAAAAAAGTAATAATTTTTATATTTAATTTTTAATTCAATAAAAAAGAAAACAAATAATTGTTTATTTGGGGACATAAATTGAGCTTGACTTTCGTCATCAGATTCTTCGAGAAGTTCCTTAGATTTTCTTCCTCGTTGGTACTTATTGGTTGTGGCCTCCATTAAAATAATATCAACGTCTTCCTTCTTGATAATCCTTGGTTTTGATATAGCACTTCTCTTAGCAAAAATTCTACCATTAAATGTATATATTGATACATATCCCACAGACTTCAAGGCTTGAGCATATTTGAAGAGCGAAAGGTTTTCCTTGCTTAAGTAATCATTGACATATACCCTCTTTGTATTGTCATCTTCCCTCAGTTTTGACTTAGCAGTCATCAGCTGTTCTTTTGCTTTTTTGTTGTTGAATTTTACTACAATTGTTTGCTTTTGACTATTCTTTTTGCCTGCATAATACGCTTCATCTATACTCTTTTCTTCAATGTTCGCACCAATTGTGTTTGACAAAGCAACAACTGCATCGACTGCACTAACATTGCTTTTAACATCTAAGCCGTTTATGATACAGTCGTTCCTTACGCGCATATCATTAACCAATTTCATAGATTCTTTTAAATCTTTCACTTCGTTCTTTAATTTACGGTTTTCTTTTTCAATTATTTCTATTTTTGTTTTGTTCTCCGATATTCCTCTCATCAAGTCATCAAGCTTCGTCGACATAAAGTTCATTGCTTCACGCATCTCCGACAGCTGATCGAGTTTATTCAGTTTTGTTTTTATCAATTGCAGCTCTCTCTTCAATCCGTCGTCAACGCCAGCATCACCGTCATCGCAAAAATGGCATATGAACACTTCTTCTTTGTTCTCTACTAAATGGTTAAACTGACAATTATCTAATTTCGTACATAAGGCATGAAAAATTTTTCCGCACTTATCGCATTCTGCATTATCTTCTTCCTTCTCTTTTAAAACCTTTCTACACTGACCACACAGTTTTTGTTTGTTTTTATACCCTCCACCATAGTATGGAGGGTATATTAAGTTTGTTTTTCCGTTTGTAACGCATTGAAATACTCATTTGCGACCCTATAAAGTATATATATTCTTGATCAGGGTAAAATTCTAAGTCGATCTGAGCACGTCCGTCCGTCCGTCCGTCCGTCCGTCCGTCTGTGGTAATCACTCTAGCATCCACAAAAATAGAGATAGGACGCTGAAATTTTGGGAAAATGCGTCTTTTGTTTGCAGGCAGGTCAAGTTCGATGATGGGCTATATCAGTCCACGTTTTGGTATAGCCCCCATATAACGGTACCCCCCGATTTACGGTATTTTGACGTTTTTAGCTACATTTTCAGACCGATTTGGCTATAATTTGACATTTAGGGTTCTTAAGTGTCAGCAAACATATATAACAAAACTTGTGGACATAGGTCCACGCTTTGGTATAGCCCCCATATAACGGTACCCCCCGATTTGCGGTATTTTGACGTTTTTAGCTACATTTTTAGACCGATTTAGCTATAATTTGAAATTGAGGGTTCTTAAGTATCAATAAACTTATATAACAAAAGTTGTGGACATAGGTCCACGGTTTGGTATTGCCCCCATATAACGGTACCCCCCGATATACGGTATTTTGACGTTTTTAGCTACATTATCAGACCGATGTAGCTATAATTTGACATTCAGGGTTCTTAAGTGTTAATAAACTTATAAATTAGAAGTTGTGGACATAGGTCAACGTTTTGGTATAGCCCCTATATAACGGTACCCCCCGATTTGCGGTATTTTGACGTTTTTAGCTACATTTTCAGACCGATGTAGCTATAATTTGACATTTGGGGTTCTTCAAAGTCATTAAACTTATATAACAAAAGTTGTGGACATAGGTCCACGTATTGGTATAGCCCCCCATATAACGGTACCCCCCGATTTACGGTATTTTGACGGGTTTAGCTACATTTTCAGACCGATTAAGCTATAATTTGACATTTGAAGTTCTTAAATGTCAATAAACTTATGTGACAAAACTTGTGGACATAGGTCCACGTTTTGGTATAGCCCCCATATAACGGTACCCCCCGATTTACGGTATTTTGACGTTTTTAGCTACATTTTCAGACCGATATAGCTATAATTTGACATTTAGGGTTCTTAAGTGTAACTAAACGTATATAACAAAAGTTATGGACCTAGGTCCAAGTTTTGGTATAGCCCCCATATAACGGTACCCCCGATTTACGGCATTTTGACGTTTTTATCTACATTTTCAGACCGATTTAGCTATCAATTGACATTTAGGGTTCTTAAATGTCAATAAACTTATATAACTAGTGGACATAGGTCCATGTTTTGGAATAGCCCCCATATAACGTTACCGCCCGATTTCAGGTATTTTGAGAATTTTACCAACAAGTTTTAACCGAATTATCTGTAATTTGAACATTTGACATTTGAAATTCTTAGTGGTCACCACACCTCTCCACCAAAAATTGTCAAGAAAGCCCCCATATAACGGTACCTCCCGATTTTCAGTAATTTGATGATTTTAGCTACAATATTAAACCGAACAAGCAGTAATTCTTAGTGGTCACAACACCTCTCCATCAAAAATTGTCAACATAGGTCCATGTTCGGATATAGCTCCCATGTAACGGTACCTCCCAATTTTCAGTAATTTGGCAATTTTAGCTACAATTTTTAACAGAACTAACTGTAATTTGACATTTGAAGGTTGTAGTGGTCACCACACATCTGCATCAACAATTTTCAACATATCCCCAATATAACGATACTTCCCTATTTTCGATACTTTGAGGATTTTACTTAAAATGTTTAACCGAACGTAGGTCCATGTTTTTGTATAGCCCCAATACAAACCTCCCGATTTTCCGTACCTTAGCTTTATTTTTTGGACGAACTTTCTGTAATTTGAAATTTAAAAGTCAACAAAAATTCTGCAACAAAAATTGTTCATTTAAGTTCATATTTTCGTATAGCCCAGATACCTCCGAACTAGCTGTTAATGACATTTGAAGTTCCCACGTTATGTACCGATTTTCGATATTTTGAGGATTCTAGCTAAATTTTTTAACCGAATTAGGAGTTATTTGACATTAAAGGCTCCCATCAAAAACTGTCAACATAGGCCCATGTTTTAATTTAACCCCTATATAACAGTACCTCCCAATTTCTAGCCCACCAAAAATTGTCAACAGTTAGATATAGGCACCATAAAAAAGGGCCTCCCGAATGAAGCATTTTATGTACATTATCTAACATTTTAACGTACTCACTTAAAGTTTGGGACAGGAATGAATATTTTATGGTGGAGGGTATGAAAAGTTCGGCCCGGCCGAACTTAATGCTTTTTTACTTGTTTAAACTTCGATTTGATTTGCTAGCCATTCTCCAATGTTTACTTATGCAGTTTCTTTTCTTGTTTATTTCATTATCAGTTAACCATTGTTTCATTCTTGTCCCTTTTATATTATTGGTAGAGTTGCCCCAATCAAAGTGCATACAGTTCAAGTAATTGTTTAAATTGTTCAAATCCAGTGAATATAAAAGTTTATCTATATCAGGAATAATTCTGAGTCGTTATTACCTGAAGGGTAATAAGTTGCAATTACGAAAAGGGCCTTGTTGTGAGCCATTGGAATCTTTATTAAACAAACCTCTAAGCATTTTAATGACTCTGTTATTTTGTTTGTATAATGATAATGTTTTATTGTGTCTTTTATTAGTAAGGCGAATCGCATCCTTTCTATCTTTTCTAATAACTTTGTAGTTAGGGAATCGGAAAACATGCCTAGGCTAAGCTTGGTCTCATTCAAAAGTGCAATATCAGGGTCATGCTTATTGAGAAATTGTTCTAACAGCGTGTTTTTGTAAAAATGCTTGCCTGTCACACGAACCGTTCGTACAAAAACGTATACGTTCAAAATTTGGTTCTTGTAAAATTTGACGAACCATTCGTTTTTATCTAAAAGCTTTCGTCTATTCTATAAAAGCTTTTATATTTCAGGGTTTCCATGACAGAGGTCCGCAAAATGCATATAAAAGGCACACTCTATTGCCTTTTCCCAAAAGCGAATAGTGCAGATTCACACCAAAAAATGATTCACTGCTTTAGTGCATGCTTGCTTGCTTTTACATTTGTATTCACACGATTCGCAAAAGCAGTATGCACAATACTGCATACCACCACACAGTATCGTACCATCTTCTGTTTGAATAAATGAATACATTTGCCAAATTTCGCTTTTTCTTTGAGTTTCTTTAATAATAGGATAAACTAAACTAGTAATTGTTTTTATGGTCTCAACATTAATTTTTTTTTTGTTTATTAACATGTAAATTTGACCAGAAATATCTACTGCTTTTTGTAATGCAACGTGCTTTTTCGAAGGCAGCGTGCAAAAAAAGGCAACGAGCTCTTGTAGTGTGTTGTGTGTGTGCAATTAGGACACACTCATGAAAGTTAAGGCAAAGCAAGCAATAGCATTAAACAGAGATGGCAATAGCAAGCAATGAAAAAAGCACGAAATCGCGAATATGCATTAAAAGCGAGTGGCATTTTGCGGACCTCTGTTCCATGATACTTATTTTGTTAATTTTGCATAGGCATCTGTACGTATAATGTGTTACTTGATGGCAACCCCGATAAACAGATGACAAACAAAGAATAACAGGGTGTTTTTGTAAAAATGCTTGCCTGTCACACGAACCGTTCGTACTAAAACGTATACGTTCATAATTTGGTTCTTGTAAAATTTTACGAACCATTCGTTTTTATCTAAAAGCTTTCGTCTATTTCGTATAAGCTTTTATATTTCAGGGTTTCCATGTTACTTATTTTGTGAATTTTGCATAGGCATCTGCACGTAAAATGTGTTACTTGATGGCAACCCCGATAAACAGATGAAAAACAAAAAATAAGAATAAAATGTAATCAAATTTGTCCAAAAATAATTGTGATAATATGAAGAAACGGATGTACATATACTCGTGTGCTTCTATGGAAATAAATAAAATTGCATTCCCTTCCAGTTTTCGTGAGTTTTGTGCCATTTATTACTCAAATTATTTCATTTTCATTCAAAACGATGGGTCTTTTCCATTCGTTTATTTTTGACGTATTCGTTCGTCTGATTTTGTTACGAAAACCAAAAAAATTACGAAAATAAAAAGCTTTCATTTGTTTGTCACACGAATACAAACGTCAACCGCTATGAAAACCAAATTGTGTCTTCGTTCATGAAATCGACGAACGAATGGGCAAAAACTTTTTACAAAGAAAAACATTTAATCAAATTTGTCCAAAAATAATTGTGATAATATGAAGAAACGGATGTACATATACTGCTTGTATGGAAATAAATAAAATGGCATTTCCTTCAAGTTTTCGTGTGTTTTGTGCCATTTATTACTCAAATTATTTAATTTTCATTCAAAACTATGGGTCTTTTCCATTCGTTTATTTTTGACGTATTCGTTCGTCTAATTTTGTTACGAAAACCAAAAAATTACGAAAATAAAAAGCTTTCATTTGTTTGTCACACGAATACAAACGTCAATCGCTATGAAAACCAAACTGTCTTTGTTCATGAAATCGACGAACGAATGGGCAAAAACTTTTTACAAAAACACGCTGTAAGTCGTATCTTCTGTCGATACGAATTAGTGAGTTTACATTTATGTGTATTACCTTAAGATTTTTTGTTAGAGTATTTCTATTACTGTTTGATGTCATCACTATCCTTCAAGAAGTAGAAGGTTAAGCTTGGAGGAAAGCGTATTCCTGTTAATCTATATCGCTTTCGAGTTAACATCGGGCAACGACATAAAATATGCTCGATCGTCTCCGTTTCCTCCTCATCTTCACAGAGCCATCATCCTGCCATTTGCCGATAAAAGCTTGGATGTTGCAATGGCCGGTAATAACTCCCGTCAATACCCTGATTTCTGACTTACTCAAACTTAAAAGTGAAGTTGTTCTCTTTGTTGAAAGATTCGGCCAAATGGCCCTTGACACGTTGCACCTTGGTTCATTATGTCATAGTTCCTTGGCTTGTTCTTCAAAGAACGTCTCCACCTTCCGAAAAACGTGACATATGGGTGGTTTGATAGAATCAGTGATAGCTTGACTTGTTGATTGAGATCCATGTCTTGCCAGTTCATCTGACTTCTCGTTTCCCACAATGTCACAGTGTCCCGGTACCCAGCAGAGTCGGACAGCGTTGGTGAGGTTCGCCAAAGCAGTTCTACACTCAAGAACGGCCTCAGACTTGATATTGGGGTATTTGATGGCTTTAAGAGCCGGCTGACTATCAACGAAGATAGTCACCGGTTCAAAGATTTCAGCATCCAGACTTTTTATCAACTCTGCGGCCATTTTGATCGCGAAAATTTCTGCTTGGAAAACACTGCAGTCGCTGTTCAACCTATATGAGTATTCGAGGCAAAGCTCCTCGCAGTAGACGCCAGCTCCGGTACCTTCTACCATCTTGGAATCGTCTGTATAGGAAGCTAGACCGTCCAGAGGAGGGTTACTACGGATCCAGTCATCTCTACTAGGGATAACGACCTCAAAATCATCAAATCTGTGGATTGGTGATCTAAAAGATCCAGTGGTCTAAAAGATCCAGTTATCAGGATCGAGGCTGCCCTTTGCACCTTGTCTATGTTGCCAGAGTTCGATTTATGTCGAAGCGCATGCCACCAGACAAGACATCCATAGGATAGGATGGGTCTCACAACAGTATTATACAACCAGTGTAAAATAGCTGGATTTAATCCCCAACTTTTCCCAATCGAATTCTTACATGAATAGAAACAAACAGGCCCTAAAGATCTCCTCCAGAATTTGGTATATCTGCGGTGCTGCAAAATGAAGCATCGCAGGAATTACTCCATCTGGACCAGGTGACTTATAGGGTTTGAATGTACTTACTGCCCACTTTATTTTGTTTCTGCTTACAACCTTATCAAAGAGGCTCTCGTCCACTGACTCTTGGACTTGGAAGTTTTCACATTCAATGTGAAGGTTACTGGCGTCCGTGCAGTCAGGGAAGTGGGTCTCAGCTAGAAGGTTTAGAGTCTCAAGACCTGAGTCTGTCCACGTGCCGTCCGGTTTTTTGACACTACCAATGGATTTGGGGTCCTTCGAGAGTATCTTACGGAATCTGGCAGCGTCGTTTACCCCTTCTACAGACTCACAGAAACAAACCCATGACTTCTTTTTGGCGCGCTTTATTTGACTCTTGTATTTGTTGAAACTCGCTTTATACGATTCCCAGTCACTGTCAAGTTTCGTCGAGTGCGCCCTGTTGTACAGCTTTTTGGTGTTTTTCCGCAGTTCGCCAAGATCCTTGTTCCACCACACCGGTTGCGATTTCTTCCCGGGATAAGTTAATGGACAGGCATCCTTATGGCAGCGAAGAAGGATTTCTGTTAGGTTGGACACCTTACTGTTAAGCTCAGCAACTGTTTCTATCCTTCCGGAGAGTGACAGTTGATGGTTCGTCAGATCAGTGAACCTGCCCCAGTCCGTACTTCTCGGGTTCCTATAAGGATTTTGGCGGACTCCGTCGAAAGAGATTTCAAAGTATATCCTCATATGATCCGAAAAGGAGCATTTGTTGGATACCCTCCAGTTCTTGACGACAGAATCATCTAAATTTGACAGGGTTAGATCAATGACCTCCTCCCTGTCTCTAATTTTAAAGGTAGGGTCGTTTCCTTTATTACATATTCTTAGATTGTAAGATAATATAAAATTGAAAATCGACTCACCTCTAGTGTTTGTATCTTTGCTGCCCCAGTGAAAATGGTAGGCGTTGGCGTCACATCCAAGGATTACGTTACAAACGCCCAGGTTCTCCTTTAGCAGCCTGTGTACCCCCTGATTTGGTGGATCAGGGTCCTCATATGGCATGTAGATTGAGGACAGGAGAGTGGCCTTCTCTCTGCCGTTCTCCAGTCGCACCGTGCACATGTTGGATAAGTTAATAAGACTATTAGTGTTATTTCCGTTTAATACATTAGCGAAACTCATAGTTGGGGTTGTAAATGAATTTACATTATTTGTTCTAGTTTTAGTTATAATGTTTTTATTATTTCTAAGTTTTTGTTGTAGCTCCATATATCGTTCACATCCTTTATAGGAAGCAGGATGTATGCAGTACAGCTTTTCTCGTTCTTCAATTGGAACATTATTAATTGTGCATTGCCCTTTCTCGTGTTCTTTTCCATTTTACCCAATTTGAAGGCATATATCAATTTGAGCAGGGACGTACGCAGGGGGGCACGGGCCCCCCGTGACCCCCCCCTTCGTACTGATTTGAAATGAAATGATTTGGTCTGACAACATTTTTTGAGCTACTTTAACAAATTATTACCATTTTTTCTCTAAAATAATTTTTGTTTTTGAAATTTCAAATGAAAAGTGATATTTTTCTGAAGGTTCTGTAATGAAAATGTACTCTATCAGCAAGTTGTCTGAAGATATATTTAAATTTTTTTTGTTTGAATACGCTCTTTGAGAGAATCTTTCAGCAAAACTGAATTCCTTCCTTATGCCATGCCTGTGTTTTGGAATTCGTATTCAAAAGGATACAAATTCATTATTGTGCGGATTAGAAGTACATAAAATGAAGTGTCTATTGGACAATATGTACGACATATCAAGGGTTTTCCGTGGAGTATATCTCGGAAACCAATTAGAAAATTGATTTACTGCCTTATACCCCTGTTACACTTAACTGGATTAACCCAGTGGGTTTGGATTTCAAATGTCAATTCCATAGCGCAAACATCAAATAAATCCTCTCGAAGTGTGTTAAACCGGCAAAAAACTCTAGTGTAACCGTACTATTAATCAAAATGTTGTATTCCTATTTTATATTAATTCATTGCTAAATAGTGGGAGAAAATAATGGAGAAAAATTTATTGTTGTGCACAGGGCTTCGGAGTCGGAGTCTGGAGTCGAGAAAAAAAATTGGACTGGAGTCGGAGTTTGACCAAAAATGGCTCGACTCCGAAGCCCTGGTTGTGCATCATAAAGTGATAATATCTTCTAATATCACCTTTTTCCTATCAGTAACAAATTTGTAGCTAAAAACAACCGTAAACGAAATTCATGCTCAAACTTTGGTTATTTGATATTGTATTAAAATCTGCTGTTATTTGTATTGTATATCACGGTGCTCTTGAACCAACTTTAAAAGAACGAAGCTTACACCTAGGTTCAAAGATAAAAAAAAAACAAAAAAACGCATTTTTATGGTTTTTCAGGTTTTGACCGTTTTGCTGGAAAACCACAAGCCCTATCCGAATGGAACTAAAGAAAAGGTTGTAGCAGTGAAAATTCTTGTTCTTTTATGATATTTTCCTATGTTTTACTTTTTTTGAGATATAGAAATTCAAATTGGGAAAATTAACTGACTGTATCGTCTCCTTTAAAAAAATTTAATGACTACAATTTCCCAACTTAAATTTATATATCTCAAAAATGGTACAACCGAGGAAAAAAGTACGAATCCTAATCTTGTAGAGAATTTTCACAGCTATAAGATTTTCTGTAATCCCATTTAGATAAGACTTACTGTTTTGAGCAAATCGTGAAAACCTAACAAAAAACCTAAAAATGTGACCGGAGCGTCTATATCTCAAAAATGATAAATCTTAGGAACAAATTTTCAAAGCTATAACATTTTCCTCAGCCCCATTTCGATAGGACTTGAGGTTTCCAAGCAAAGTCGCGAAAACCTAAAAATGCGAACTTTGACCGCGATTTATTTAAAAATATCTCCAGCGATTTTTTTTTTTTGGATTTTTCTCATCTATGAACATTGCTGTTTTAGAATCCGAAAGAACTCCCCAGTTTAACGTTGGTTCAAGAGCACCGTGATATTGTACCCTCAGCCGTTAGGCTAATAATAAAAATGTAACCCGCGTTACAATTTGGAGTCGATTTATCCCAGTTTGCCCGTCCGTCAGTCTGTTAGGCTCGAGCCCATTATAACTCTCGAACAGATCAACAGATTTTGACCAAAATTTGGATCTCGCAATAATTTGTTCAAACTTTCTTTGGACACTTCCCCAGCCAGATTTCAAAATGCTTTCCTAAAATCTTGAGCAAAGTCCAATTCGATTTTTTTCGAGACCTAGAGTAGGTTCGAATATGGATCGATTCACTTGAGGTCTTGTTTACAGCGATATTGTATTTTTCGTGGGTGAGTCAATGGTTATATCAGGATTGGTTCAAAAGCTCTAAATCTTACGCCGACCAACTAGTTTGGTCAATTTGGTAATCCAAAATTAGGTCCACTTCCAAAATGGACTATATCAGTCGTTTCTTTCAAGTATCGTCTGTTAAAAAGTGCAAAACTTTTGCGCTTTCATCGAAGTTCACATTTTTGATCATAACGCCAACAATCGAGAAGTTGTACACCCCAAATATTTCGAAGTTATTGTCGGAAAGTTTATACGTCCAAAAAAGGAGACGAAATACAATTTACAGAACAAAAAAAGTCTCAACTCACACAGGCTGAGGGTATGTATACCTCTGTAGGCAAACCCTACTGTTACTTTTTCTTTTTTTTCCAGAAATCAAACGTTATGAATTTTCATAAGTTTGCCTCCATGTGCCGACAGAAGTGATTGGTTGTTGGAAACCATTGATGTATCAGATGGAGTTTTTCGACTCAACCTACGTTTTCAGAATTTAGCTAAAATGTTGCCGAGCTTGTTTTAGAGACATTTTTTCGATCATGTTTTTGCGAAGTCTCAAACAGTACTACGAGTTGGATTCGGAGTCTATAGTACAGTACACATTGTCAGTTTTGAATGATGATTTTTTTGCAATTATCGATAACAGTCCAACCGTCCAGCGACCACAAAATATTTAGCAAGCAACAACAAAGCTGTCATTCAAAACTGACAATGTGTACCCAGCTTATGAGTCGTAGAGTGCATCGCTCAGCTCCTGATATTTTTTTAATGTAACTTTCTGAATGTTTAGTTCGCTTTCATTGACTCTACCACTTCTGGTAAAATAGTAAAGCTTTGGCGTTTTTCTGCACTTAAAGAATATTATTTTCTTACAATAATACAAAACTGTTGAGACACTCTGAACTCTATTGTTAAATAACTTTGTAATTTTTTAAATATTTTTTCAATCACATACGTTTGAATTTTCTGTTTAATACATATTTTCTGTAACCATATTTTTTCTTTACTTCAAATTGTTTTCTCCTTCGTGTATATACACACAAAAGATTATAAGAAAAACGTTTTTAATGGCACTGAAATTATTGTGTAATGTACATATTCGCACTTTTTGCATGGAAGTTCTTCCACCAAAAGGATTTCCAAAATCCAAATTTTTAAAAATTATGCTAAAAGCATCAACAACACAACACATGGTCGTATGTCTAACTGTCCTGAGTATGCTTAGGCTAAAAACTGACAAACTTTCCAAAAAAAAAGTCAAATGACACCTGGCAACACTGCTAGGTCAGAAGGTTTTTAGTGCCCCTCGTACATAAAATCATCGAAAAAAACCTTTAAAATAGCGTTACATAACGATACATAACATTTTTAATTTTCATGATTTTTGGTCAAGTTGGGCCCCCCCGAAATGAAATCCTGCGTACGTCCCTGAATTTGAGGTACTGTGAAAAAACCTTGACAGTTTCGACATTGGGGTATTTCAGGTCTTCTTATGGTATCCCAGTAGATATATTTTTTTTTTGTTTATTTAATATATACTTCAATTTGATTTTTTTTACAATGGTTATGTGTTGCCCCGTGGTGCAATGGTATGCACACCCGCCTTGCACACATAAGGTCGTGGGTTCGATTCCCCGGCCAGGCAACATCAAAACACTTTTCAACGGTGGCAAAATACCCCTCAGTAATGTTGGCGACATTTTCTGAGTATTTCAGCCATGTAAAACTTCTCTACAAAAGTGGTGTCTTAGACACGCCGTTCGGACTCGGCGATAAACTGTAGGTCCCATATCATTGAGCTAATATGAATCGGGGTGCACTCATTGATATGAGAGAAGTCTCCCTTGTCCCTATGGGATGTTGTGGAACAATTATATATATATATATATGTGTTGCGCCAGCGCCTTCAAGGCTTTGTTGGGGCTTACTAGTTTGAATAATCAATTTTTAAAGAACGGATGACTACTTTAAACAAGGACATAAATACAACTAAGACTAGACAAAATGCATGCAACAAAAAAATGTTTACGAAACTTTGTATAGAAACATTACCCTTAACAGGTTGCAGTTAATTCAAAATCGCAACCAAGGAGGAACATTTCATGTAATGGTATCAGAAACGAAATTTATGAATTCAAGGATCTATTCAAGAATAATTCTATGTCAATTGGATCGGTAAATTCGGTTAAATACGTAAAAATGTATAAAAGAAAAAAATGTTATATCACCATATCGAGATATAACATTATGTTAAATTTAAAAGCCATTCACTGAAGAATGATAGCAAACAAAATGTCTTATCTTGTTGTATTTATGTCTTTGCTTTAAATGTGTGAAATACATACACATGTATGAATATGTAAAAGTTTTAAATCGAAACAATTCCCAGTTTTTCGGGTAACTAGGGAATGACTAGCAATTTTGCTGGCTACTGGTAAACACCCCTAGTTACCACCCAATCTACTCGCAATGTTATAGACTGGTGAATTTAACATGGGGATGTCATAGGAAGGGGTCTATTGTCCCCTCACTGCATTACCAGTAACCACCCAATTCGATAGTCTTGGAAAGGCAATTGTCTCTTCATTGCATTACCAGTAACCAGCCAATTCGATAGTCTTGGAAAGGCAATTGTCTCGTTACTGCATTACCAGTAACCACCCAATTCGATAGTCTTGAAGAGGCAATTGTCTCTTTACTGCATTACCAGTAACCAACCAATTCGATAGTCTTGGAAAGACAATTGTCCCTTCATTGTATTACCAGTAACCACCCAATTCGATAGTCAAAAATTATAGCCAAAATCACAAGTCATAGTTAGTTAAATGGACATATCCTGGTTTCGGGAAATATAAAAATTAATAAAATTTCCAGTAAACATACATTTTCCATGTTTTATTAAAATAATGTTAAAATTATGTGTGTAATAATTGAAGTTAAATCAAATAATAATTGAAGTTAAATAAAAACAAAATTTGAATTGAATTGAATTGAATAAGTTAAATTAAGACGAACATAATTAGATTACGTATAACTATAAGTAAAAAAGAAAATCTAGGAATCACATTCTTTATTGAGAACATCGGATTTTAAAACGCATCTTTTCTTGAACTGGCGTTTCTTCTGTCTCTGCATTGCTAGAATTTGTTCTTCGGGCGGTCCACAGCTGTCTTTCTTGTATACTGACAACGAATGAGTTTAATTTCTTACCTAATATAACTGTGAACACATTTTCTAAGTTCTTTAGAGTTTTCTTTCCCTGTACACCGTCAACATTATAGTCCAAAGAAACTTTGTCGTCGATAACGTACATAAAGTTTTTTAATACTCCTCTCCCTTCTAATATTGACGAAACAGCTTTTACCTGTTAAAATATTAATATTATACATAATTAATCTGACATAGCACAAATATGAATAATACGTACATAGTCCATATTTACATTAGGCGATTTTTCTTGCGGCAATTGTCAGTTTGTAGGTGAGAGAGGGTGTTGAGAGGCAAAGGGTTACCAAATGTCTCACCCCTCTCTCCAACAAACTGACAATTGCCGCAAGGAAAAAAAACGTTGTAGATTCAAAAGCCGATTAGAAATATTGTTAGTTTGTTCTTCAGTAATTAGTTTTTTGTTTATCAGTCTTAATAAAAATTTTCGCATGACTCCAAGATCAATCAAATGCATAATATCCATTGGCACTTGTGTAACCATTAAGACTTTAATATTATCTAATGGTGTCGCTCTCGTTAAATTACAGCTTTGATGGTGATTTCGATACTTTCGTAGTCGAAAGTCCTCGTCTGTTATAGGTGTTCCCGTGGTTGTGCTATACGTAAGTACTCCGTCACACTTCCTAGCTATTTGAGTACATTTTGAACATCCATATCGAGAGGTATGAGACGGAGTACCCGTAATGAATGCTCATGCTGGAGCATCACATAAAATTGACCTTATTTCAATGTTATGCAAAACACCTTCTATTTCTAGCCCATTGTCGATATAAAAGCTTAAGTCTTGAATTAGTTTTTCCAGGAACTTGTCGCAAGAAGATGGCTTACTCTTGCCTAAAAAACCCCGACTGGAAAGACAGGTTGACTTTTTATGTTCATTACTCTAATTAAAATGGGCCACAGCTGCGTCTTGGAACTTTTAAATAACGGCAAACCGTCAATGTTGATATCAATAATAATTTTTTGGGGTATTTCAGTTACGGTAGATATTTTCCTTAAATGGAATACTATGCATATATGAACCCCCGCACAGATTTTCTATTTCTGGCCTTATAGGATGACTGAATTTATAGAATGGTGTTACGATTAAATTTTCGCTTCTAAGAATTTGTACAAGATGCTGAGAACAGTTCCGCGACACTCTATGTTGTATGCTCCACTGTTTCAGCTTTTCACTAAGATCAGGACCTCTTTTCAAATTTCTCACAGTCTATATCTTCAACATATGTTTCACATTGTTGCTCGGGTGTATTAACATCATCCGAAGTAATCACATCAGCACTTTCCATACAAAATTCTTCCACTTTTTTAAAGGCTGCTAAATAATTTTCTTTTTCTTTTATTATTTATTAATCTCTTCAAATGCCTCTTGCTCATTTTTTAACGTTTAAAACGAAAATAACAATTCGAATCCGTACTTCTTTATTTAAAATTTGTATTTAATTTAACTCCGAAACCGTGCAAAAACGTGTCCGTATCACTTCTTTTTCAATATTTATCTTTATTTTCACTTCGAAAACGAGAAAAGAAATTTATCCGACCGTATCAATATTAATTTTTAAATATTTTTTATTTATTTTCGTAAAATGACAGTTAAAACTTTTGCAGACATAAAAGGCTTTCTATGTACATTTTATAAAAACTTCGATTATTTTGCTATCCCTCAGTAATCTATAAAGTAGTCGGTTGGCTACACGTTGCATTACCTGTAACTAGTGAGGTAGCCCAAAATATTTAGCAATTATTCTTAATTAGGAAACACATATATTGTCTATTTTACGTGCCAAGTGTGGGGGGTAAAGTAGCTAGTGAGAACAGTAACTAGTTATGTAATTAAGAAAAAAGGGACAATTGACTTTTTTAGAACAACTGGGTTATGTCAGAAGCATTTGTATATTTGATAACAAAAATGATTTTATTTCTCTTTTAAAAGAAGATATTCTTGGAAGATTTTTTATGCCATTAGGGATACGGTTGTATTCCAAACATCCACTATGTTCAATACGTTGTTTAGTCACTTCTAAACGACATCTCTTCACTCTTAAGTTTGAACAATTTCTTGTATTTACCACAGTTTGGCTGGGATTAAACTGGATTGACTTCAGACCAATACCATGTATGGATTTAAATATATATGTCAACAACTGCAATTTGTAACACCCATACAATGGTAAAATATTTTTGGAAACAGTTCTGTAAAGCTCGTGCGTTGAGTACAAATTAGGGAGATTAAAAACAATCTTCAGAGCCTTATTCTGGGACCTTTGCAGCGACTTAAGTTGTGCGGCATATATAATTGCCATGTAGTTTAAATGACTCTGTATTAATGCATTATATAGCATATATTTGCTTTTAACATAAAATTTTCTCCTGAACTTCCGCAGAATTCCGATGGCTGGCGCAATTTTCATTTTTAACGCATCAATATGCACATTCCACGTCAAATTGTTTTGTATATGTATACCCAAATATTTTACTGATTCGCATTCAAAGATGGTAGTTTCGCCAATGGATACATTGAAATCTGATTCACTAGGCCGAGGTCGAAATCTTATAATTTTTGTTTTGTTGGAATTAATAACTAGTTTATTGATCCTGCAATATTCTTTTAAAATCCCAGCATCGTGCTCCATTTGGGCCTTTAGTACCAAATCATGATTGTATGGATACAACAAGGTTACATCGTCAGCATACATAATTATTTTTCCATAGAGATTCAAATTGGAAATATCGTTAAGGAATATTGTGAATAGCAAGGGCCCCAATACACTCCCTTGTGGTACTCCATGCTCCACTAAGCCAACCTCTCCATTTACGCTGTTTACATCTACAAACTGTTTCCTGTTTGTAAGGTAGCTTTCCAATAGTTTGAGTTCTTTACCCTGAATACCATAATATGGTAGCTTTGAAAGCAGTATGGCGTGGTCAACTAAATCGAAGGCTTTTGAAAAATCGTAAAAAACTGCTCCCACTCCACCGAAGTTTGCGTCCAGACTATCACAAATTATATTGAGTACATTTACTACAGCTTCATGGGTTCCACTATGTTTCCTAAATCCAAATTGCATTGGATACATTAGCTTGGTTTCATCCAGAAAATTCCATAATTATTTATGAATTAATTTTTCGTATAGCTTGTCAATCAGTGGCAATAAAGCTATAGGTCGGAAATCACATGTTCTATACGAGTTCTTAGACTTGGGTATTGGGATTATCTTTGCCATTTTAAGAACATCCGGATAAATCGACGTATTTATCATTACATTGAAAATTGATGCAAGATGTTCGCTTATGTAGTTTGCGGAAGCCACTAGTACTTTGCCATCAATTGCGTCATATCCAGGGCTTTTACTTGTATTTATATTCTTAATTTCTTCTTCAATGTCAGTTCGATGCAAAACCTGCAATGAAAATATTTGCTGACATTGTACTAGGCTGTGAAGTTTATTACAATGGTCGCCATCTTTGTAAGGAATGCTATCCTTTAAGCTCTTTGGAATATTTAAAAAATATTCATTGAACATATCACATATGACATTTTCATCATATACTACCACATCCATGTGATTTTTTAAGTGTATTTTTTTCTTTTCTCTCCTACCCAAACTTTCATTTAAAAACTCCCAAGATTTACGAGGGTTTTGGCTTAATTTCTCCAGATTCTGGCTAACGTACGAGTTCATGCACGTTGAACTGGCAATTTTTATTATGCGACGTATACGCTTCAAAGTGGACTCTGTTGTTGCATCACGACCATGTTTCCTTCTTTTAATCAATAACTTCTCTTTGAACTTCCTCAGTGCTTGGAGATTTTCATTCTCCCAAAGAGCTATCAAACTTTTTGATGACACTTTAACTTCTTTTATCGTTGTATGATCCTTTATACTGTTGGAAATAATGGAAGTGATATTATCCATATCAATAGAAGGATTGCCTGTATAAATGAAATTACTTGCTTCATTTCGAATTTGCGCGATAATGTTGTTCATATTTCGTTGTTTAATAAATCTTTTAGCTATTTGATTATTTTGTAAACTACTTTGGATTTGGCACCAAATTATGTTGTGATCTGATAGTTCACATTCGGTCGTAACAATATGTAATCTATTTGCTACGTTGCTGTATACGTGGTCAATAGACGTATTACTACCAGGGCGGGTAACTAAATTATGGCAAGATTCATAATCCGAAGATTCACATGGGTTCAGTTGATTTATATTGGAATCTCCAAAAACTATTGATGCTGTGCAGTAACTACCACACAATTCATTTTCTAGGTAGTCAAGGAAAATTTTTGATTCACATTTCGGTGATCGGTAGAAAGTAGAAATTTTTAGTGGAATTCCATTTATTTTGAAACCATCTAACGATATGCTGATAGCTTCTATATAATTTTTCTTTCACATAACTCCACCTCATAAACTAGATTTTTTCGTATATACAGGGATGTTCCACCATAACCATCACATCGACAACAGTGAGTAACATTGTATTCAGGTATGTTATAAATTTGTGTAATCTCTCTAGAAAACCAAGTTTCTTGAACAGCTATAATGGCAGGTAAAACTGGTAACTGTGCGATTAAAGCTTTGAATTTAGTGAATTTACTATATGACGAAATGCTTCTGACATTTACAGACATAATATTAAAATTAGAATTGTTAAACGAAAAATTTTCTATAAAACAATCTATATTTCCATATTGGTTTTTATTTAACATTATATGTATATTGAAAAAAGATAACAAAACGTGATATTAGAATACAAGTTTATTAATGTTGTTCTTCTGGAGATGCAAAATCGACTTGCCCATCATTGTCATCATCATCATCTTCTTCTTCACAAACTGGTACAATTCTCATGGATTTTCTTCCTTGGTATCTGCTTGTTGTAGCTTGAATCAATAAGTCATCAACATCATCTTTAGTGCGGATTAATATAGGCTTGGCAATGGCGCTCTTTTTAGCATATATTTTACTTCCAAACGTGTAAACATGATTATAACCGATAGTTTTCAATGATTTACTATAATTGAAAAGTTCAAGAGATTCTTTGCTCAAATAGTCATTAATATAAACTGACTTTGTGAATTAATTTTCTTTTAATTTAGTTTTGGCTTCCATGAGCTTATTTTTAGCCGATTTTGAGTTAAATTTAACTATCAATGATTGATTTTTGTTATTAGCACTCTTCTTATTTAAAAAATAAGCCTCATCTATATATTCTTCGTTGATTTTAACACCGATAGTTTCCGAGAGACCGATTACTGTTTCCACAGCACTTTTATTTTTTTTTTATTATTTCGATGGAAAAGTAATTTAATTGCCTTAAGTTTTTGTACATTACTATCCGGAGATATTTGCACCATAAATATACATACGTAATGCATTTTTATGTGCATGATTATTGTTTTTAATGATGAATGGACTCACTTTAATAATTTTTAGTTCATTGTCTTGTAAAGAAGATAGTTCATTGAAAATGTCTTCAGTACTTAAAGATTTGTTTAATCCTTTTAATAAAAAGGTTTTAGTTTTTAATCCCTTTGGAGTAAAGGTAAAAAAGCTTGCTTTAGTTTTTTCAAGATATGCTTTTACTCTTAAAAAATCATCTAGGGAATTCATAAGTAATGATTTTTTATTTCGGTATTCCTTAATACTGAAATTTTTGATTTGTAATCCATTTTTTAAGAATTCAATTAAGTCTTTTGTTTCTTTATCTATTATGTTTACAGGTGGATTTTTTTGTTTTTGTTTTTTGCATTATCATTATTGATCATTCTGTTGAGAAGATTTATTATTACAAGTGGTTGTCGTGTTGTTTGATGGTAAGCTAACACTTGGTTGTTGTTGCTTTTCTTTATTTTCTTTCACTTGGTTCTCAATTTTTTTAATAATTCTTTATCGCACTGCTCATCTTTTTCAATGTCTAACAATGCATAGTAGTTGTTTTTGTGTTGTTTTGCATTTGGCAACGCCATGATTTCTATATCTCGTGTTCTCTTAACTACGGTCCCGCTTGCAAGATGAACTAGTTCGGCATCGGTAATTCGTCGATTCTTAGGGCTACAGTAACTAGTTCCACTTTAGACCCCTCACAGTGCAATCAACTATAAACTTTAACATGGGGATGTCATAGGAGGTAACCAATTGACTTTTTATGCATTACCTGTAGATAGTATTGTACTAGTTCCAAGTTTACAGTCATATACCAGTATGTTGTTCAAAAAAGTGGTGGATTTAATGTAAGAGTAAATAGTCGCAACTGACGCCTCGTCGGTTACTTGGGGATAAAAAGGTGTCAATTGGTTCCCTTCGCATTACTTTCTGATGATTTGGTACTAGTTCGGCCCAGAATTATTTCTGGACTAATTGTGACAATTGGAATTTTCATTGGTAGTGAGAGAGAAGAAGATGGCAAATTGTATATTTCCTTCGTATTCCTTTTTTATACCAGAACAATGTGAATAATAGGTACGAATATGTTCAGTCCATCAGCACTAGCTTCTGTTATTAAATGCTGCATTTAAATGTAAGTTATTATGAAAATGCAAATGTGAATTATTTATACAACTCGTAGTTTTAACTTAAACTTAAATGGTGGATTTAATTTAGTCGCAACTGACGCACTTTCGTTTACTTGGGGAGTGTCAATTGGTTCTCTTCGCATTACTTTGGGTCAATATTTGTACTAGTAGGGCTTAAAACTAGTTCTGGACTAGTTAAATTGCGACAATTGGCATTTTCGTTGCTAGCGGGTATTTTGTTGATTTCTCAATAGCTGTACAATAACAATTATTATTATTGCAATAGTAAGAAAACAATTGATGTGAATTTCCGTTAAACATATCCGTACAGTATGACTGTCTAATGAAAACTCCACAAAACTTAATCCATATTGGTTCGATAATGTGCTAAAATATTTCTAAAACTGAAAATCAAAACGAGAGACTATACCGATAAAGACATGGTTTATACACCTGCCAAATTTCAGCTACATCGGTAGTATAATGTGGCTAAACCTTCAACCCTTTCCGAAAATCGGGAGGTACATTCTATTGGGGCTATTTTAAAGCGCGGACCGATATAGCCTATTTTCATTACCAAACATACTAGGAGTTATCGAAACTTCTGTACGCACGGACATGGTTCTATTCACTATATCGAATTTTATGCTGATCAAGAATATATGTATGTATATACTTTGTATATTTGGATGTGCTACAAACGAAATGACAAAGTTAATTATACCCATACGCATATTACGGCGCATATAACGCTACCACTTTAATGATAAGGCATTTAAAACGGCGTTTGTATTAGAGACTTTTGCCGGGAGGATTTATTTGACGTTTGCGCTATGGAATTGACATTTGAAACCCAGTGGGTTTATTAAGTCCGGTTAAGAGCAAACGGGGTAAAAGGTTAATATAGTACAGGTATCGGCAATTCCTTTACTCGCGAGCAAGCAAAACAGTTTCTCCACTCACACAATTCAACTGATTGAAAAATCATGTAAGTACACAATGACACCCCTAAAATATGCAAAGAAAATATGATGCCGTTTGAAAACCGTTACGGCACGTTGCTAGTAAATTTCCAAATAGGGTCACTTTGACCTGCTTTTTTTGCCCACTTACTAAACAAGAAACATATGGTACCATGGGGCGACTTCGCCACGTTTTTGTTCAAAATGTTCTCATACAGACGCCGTTAAAGTTATTTCAAATAATATTTGATTATTATGATTATAATTTTGTTTTTTTGCCATAAACTACCGAAAAATGCAACTGTTTTATGTTGTTGTATGATGCAGAAAAACAAAAATACTCAAACAATAATAAAAGTGAAAAAAATGGTTTAAAAAAACTTGAAAAAAATTATGGTTTTTGCACAGTTTATACAGTCGGACACTAAGGGCCTGTTACACTATGTCGAAAGAAAATGAAATCGAACTAAAAACACCTAAACTATGCTTTGACTTTGTTTTTGCTTCGAAACAAATACAAAATTTGAAAATCATACACGAGTTAAGTAGACATATTTCTCACATCAACACACCCCTATAATGACGTAGGCGCCACAACTCCTATATATTTCATAAAATGAATATATTGCCATTTGCAATTACTTTGTTGCTGCAAATTATTTTGATTATTATTCTTTAGTATTTTTTATATCACAAAAGGTAAATAATATACTACAAAATATACATACATACCATGATTTTTCGCAATACCCTGAATAACACAAAGCTGCGTGCATCCGAAATCATATCGATGACACAAATGCAAACTTTTGGCAGATGATAGATCTTCGTTAAACTCACAAATTTCCTTTTAAAGGATTTTTCTAGGACTTGTAGTTTTCGAGAAAATCGGCGCTGTCCTGGGCGCCCCAGTGGCGAAGCCGCCCCCTGTTACTATATATGTATTTTTTTCATAACTACACGCTATAAACAATATTTAAAACCATTTACTGCAAATTTATACATTTTCTTCGATTTTTGGCCAGGTTTTTCGGAAAATTTGACACGGTGCATTGTTTCAAATTGGAAACTTATTTTGATTGGTTAAATTTAGTCTTGTGTCAGACTATAAAAAATTTCATTACCAAAAATGATTGTCTCGACGAGCTGAGTCGATCTGGCTGTGTGTGTGTCTGTCCGTGCGTCTGTCCATCTAAACCTTGTAATAACGCTACAGGTCGCAATTTCGATCGGATCGTCACCAAATTTTTGGGTGTTGATGGAAGGAAAAAAAATTTATTTGGAGAAAAAGTCAACCTTTTTTTCGAAAGCGAATATCTCAGCTTCTATAAGGGATATACCAAAAGCAAAGTAGAAAATATCACCTTTCTGACGATGTAAATTAGGTTGTCGTAGGTGGTCAAACAACGAAGATATCACGGTAGTCGCAAATAAAATCCAAGTTTTCATTTTTGCGATTTTAATTATAATGACGAATATCACAGATTTGGTTGGGGACTTTCGAGTTGGCAACACTTCGTCGGTGGCATGCTTAAGTGTTCCATACGCCATTTGTCTGTTTTGAGATAATCGCATTTTAATGTTTTGCGTCACAACTGTGTGGAGCTGGCTAAAGCAAATATTTATATTTTTGACTTGAAATATTAATAATAGTATATAGAAAATATTTGCAAAAATGTAGAGGAATATGTATTAAAATATAAAAGTTATAGATATTTTTTAAAAAAAATAATTTTTGTCGATTTGTTCCATATCCGCACTTATGACACAAATGTGAAATATTGTAAATCACATGGAACAAAGTGACAAAAACATTTTCCATCTTTGCATCAATAAATTAAATACTTCTAAATCGAAAATTAAAATTTTGATTTTTGAAAAGTGTTTTTAAACTTGTAAGTTTTTAAAATATTAATTTCATAACTGAAAAAAGTTTATGCTTTCCCGTCGAGGCGTGGATATCTCGGAAACTAGAGCAGATAGGAGAAAGCCGACTAGAAATTCAGATAAAGCATACCGGAAAATCTTAGAAACCACCTGTATCTCAAAAAGTCAAAAATGGCATATGGAACACTTAAGCATGACACCGACGACTTGGCGTGAGAACATCATAAATATATTGCACTGTACTCCACGATTTTAAATTAAATAAAAACTTTGGAAATACTTCTGCTTGTGGTAATTAAAGCATATCTACATACTTATTAAACTTTTTAGTATTCGGGTAAAATCGAAAATGCCTGCCAAAAGTAGAAGTGTGAAAATCAATCAAATATTTTGTGGACTATGCAAGCTTCTTATAAATGAAGAAGAACAAGAATCAATTGAGTGCGATAAATGTAAAAAAATCTTCACGTTGGGTGCACGAAACTGAGTAGAAGAGAGTAGAAACATCTCCTAAAAAATCAAAACGAAGAGTTTGAGTGCCAACTTTGTACTGAGAGCAGTGGAAGCATTCAAACTGAGTTAAACTTAATAAATAGAGAACTGAAGAAACTCGACCAATTGTCTGCAATCAGGGGTGAGCACGCCTGTGTGCTAGCACTTAGACCATGGATAGGCAATGTGCGCTTACTGAGAGCAAGTGAGCGAAAACTTCAATGTAAAATGCATTGAAATGTATGCTCACTTGCTCTCAGTAAGCGCACATTGCCTATCCATGACTTAGACCAGGGGTGCTCACATTGAATATGTGTTTATCCGTTGCAGGCCAAACAACGACTGATGCTTACTCTCAATTTACGCTACCGTGAAGAAATGAGCAGCCCTAACTTAGACAAATTGTGAAAACGTACTCTTAGTTTTTTGTGAACCATAAACAATTAAAAGTTTATGCAATTTTTAACTTATATTTTTTAATAATTTGCATTGTGGACGATTTTAGACAACATTAATGTTTAAAAAATATTGAAATAAGTAATGAAACATCAAGAAAAATTAAATATTAATTCTCCCTTAAATTTGCCTCTCTCTCGATTTTGCTCAGCATTGCTTCACACTATATTTGTTTTTGTTACATCAAGTCTAGTGAGTCATCTAAGACACAATTATCCATTTAACTTTGTGACGTCAATACATACTCAAAATTTAGATTTGACATTTTGATTGATTTTTGACATCGAATCTTCAAAACATGGCTCTTCTTAAAAAATTTACAAATTCATATGATGACTTAGTCGACTTCGAAGAACAGCAAAGGAGTAGCAAATCAAAAGATAGTTTTTATGAGCTGCAAGTTCTTCAAGCTCATCTTGAATACGTCTGGTCACAGGTCAAACATTATTATGAAGAATGCCAGAATCATAAAACTGAGGAAAAAGAAATACCAATTGACCTAAATTACTTGAGAGAGACTTTCAGATCAGCGTTTGATGTTTACAAATCCTTGTTTGTCTTCATCAATTCCAAAATTGATGAAAGTTATTCAACTAGACACAATTGTATGCCCACTCAGGCTCAGGCAATCAAATAGATAAAAATCTTCGAATAAAAATACAGTCCACAACTTCCACTAAGATGCTAGCTCTTCGCGGCAGACATCAACAATTATGTGAACACACGTTTTTAAAGCAAACTTCTAATAAAGCAAAGGTGCTGACATCGCTACCTCTTTGTGTTAAACGTCCAAAATTATCAAAAAACACCTTGATATTTAAATCTTTTACTGAGACGAAATATTTTTCATCGGAAAACGCTTCGCGATCCATTCACAATAACAATAGACCTCAAATCATATCGGAAAGGGACTTGTTAATTTCAGATAACACAAAATCACGTCATCAAAACCAGCTAGATCCTCGCGATGAGGATATACCTCAAACAAAATCGGAAGAGTCCTTGCTATTAGCTTCTTCTGGCGACCTAGAACAGCGACTTAGACTTCCGATGAGAAAACTTAAACCTATCTCAGGCCTACATATATCCGAAAGTGATTGAAACATCAACTCAAGCTTGTGCTTTCACACTTTGCTCGCAGCCTGACATCAAATTAAACACTTGCCATTATTTTACAAAGAATTTAGTGATTAATTCGCCTTGCTCACATTTTGTATGATCCACAATTTCACATAAATTGCCTAGTTGATATCCTTACTGGCCTTGACATCATTCCAAAGCTGCTTGACTTAAAAGTTTATGCTTTCCCGTCGAGGCGTGGATATCTCGGAAACTAGAGCAGATAGGAGAAAGCCGACTAGAAATTCAGATAAAGCATACCGGAAAATCTTAGAAACCACCTGTATCTCAAAAAGTCAAAAATGGCGTATGGAACACTTAAGCATGACACCGACGACTTGGCGTGAGAACATCATAAATACAGTCGGACCTCGATTATCCGTAATGGTCGGGACCGGAAGCATTACGGATAATCGATTTTCCCGGATAATGGAGTCAATGTTTTTATGTAGTTTTCGAAAATATTTTTTATTGGAAAGGCATAGCATTGTACAGATTTGTACAGATATATTTGTATGGCTATTTTTGTTATATTTTCTCAATTATCCTTTTTGTTGGGCTTTCCTTGGTCAGATAAATTTGATGACAATTAAAACGAGTTTTATTTCATTTTCTGCTCGATGTTTCGCCGGCTTTTTTCCAGCTTTTTCAGGAGCTTTTTTATTTAAATTCTGGTAACAATTTAGAAAAATAATTATTTAGTTAACATTGTTTTAGCTGTTTCACTTAAATTCTTACTTACACTATTTATTGTTCATAATTATTTATTATTATTAATATTAAAAACTGGACTCCACAACACATAATTAATATAATAAAATAAATAATTAAATAAATAATCACAGAATTAAAGCTAAATCACAGATGGCGTTACGTTATTGCAATGGAATACTGAAGGTTTGTTTTGTCTTCTTTTGTGTTCATAGATATGTCAAGTCGTTGTTGTATAGGTAGGTTTTCAAGCGTATATCTTCTATTTTCCTTTTTTTCCTTGTCCAATATTTTGATGTTTTTCCAATCAGCTGTATGTCCATTCTCTTTCATACAGTATGCAAAGTTCATATTCGTACACCCCTAAAAAATGAACAAAATCGTTATTAATACCATATTTTATGTGCAAATATGAAATATTTAATAGGAATTACCATGACGAAGGAAGATTTAAGAATAAAAAAGCAAATGTTTAATTTATTCCGTCATTTAGGTATAGATGGCGCCTATGTGGGTGGCAAAGTTCGTATTCGTACACCTATAAGCTTTATATATTTGGAGTTTTTAAGGATTTTCAAAGCAAAATACCGCAAATTTTTGTTCTTTTCTTCTTTTGGAATGGCTCTGGTATAGAAATATGTAAAAATAACGATAATTTTATTAAAAATTTTGTATGAATAAAAAGTCGGACGATTATTTGAAATACTTAAGAAAAATGTGCTAGATATGATTAACTATTGCAATTTATTCCCGAATTTTTGACGAAAATAGCTAATAGCAGTCCTTCTGTAACAATATTCGAGGTCTAATATGAAAATAAATGTTGTCAGCGTTTTGGAATGCGAAGAAACGTAATCCGGGCCTAGGTAAAGTAAACACATTTTTGGATTTTACTTGGTAAAAATCGAAAGTTTGGTTTTATATTTGACATAAAATGTATTGAAGTTTCAGAATACGTTTTCGAAAATCATTTTATGTCGAAAACTGTGAGAAATTATGAAGAAAAATGAAACTGTACAAGTTGTCATACGGCCTGCGTACGACTGAAATTCTACGCTTACTTTGAACGAGGGTTATAGCTTCCAAAATTGCGAAAATAATGGTTTTTACTTCTTGAAAATTATATTTCTTTACCGAAGGATCCAAAATGAGTACAGAAATGTCAAAAGAATGATGTAAATTTTCCAGGAAAGAACGTGGGGTAAACTTTTGAAGAAATTCATTATTTCTGGGGAAATGTTCTTCCTGAGAAATTTATTATTCCTCGTAATTTCCGATATGTCTTGGCATAAAATGATTTTCGAAACTGTATTCTAAAACTTCAATACATTTAATGTCAAATATAAAACGAAACTTGCGATTTTCACCAAGTATAAACCAAAAATATGTGTACTTTGCCTAAGCCCGGAATACGTTTCTTTGCATTTCCAAACGCTGACAACATTTGTTTTCATATTAGACCTTGAATATTGTTACAGAAGGACCGCTATTAGCTATTTTCGTCCAAAATTCTGGAATAAATTGCAATAGTTAATCATATCTAGAAAATTTTTCTTTAGCATTTCACATATTCGTCCGACTTTTTGTTCATGCCAAATTTTTTATAAAATTACCGTTATTTCTACATATTTCTATAGCAGAGGCATTCCAAAAGAAGAGAAGTACAAAAATGTGCGGTATTTTGCTTTGAAAATCCTTAAAAACTCCAAATATATAGTGCTTATAGGTGTACGAATACGAACTTTGCCACCCACACAGGCGACATCTATACCTAAATGACGGAATAAATTAAAAATTTGATTTGTTATTCATAAATCTTTCTTCGTTATGGTAATTCCTATCAATTATTTCATATTTGCACATAAAATATGGAATTAATAACGATTTTATTAATTTTTTAGGGGTGTACGAATATGAACTTTGCATACTGTATGTTGTGAGAGCGCATTCTTCTACCTCGTTTCCCGCTCATGTGATTTCGTACACAACATTGTTTTGGTTCATTTTTTCCCCTTTTATTTTAGTTCGTTTAAATGTTGTTCTCAATATTTCGTTTGATCGGTGTGCTACTTTTGTTATTGTTGTGTTTTAATAATGCTTTTTAAGTTTTTTGTTATGTTTGTTAAAGGAAAGAAATGAAATAAAATTAAGAATTCAAGAACTTACATTTGCAGAAAATATTCCGAAAAAATAAAGCAATTTATTACTCCATATTATAACATACATAAGTACTATTTTAAAATATTATATTGGTTCCAATTGTCTCATATTATGCATTTCGTCCTTTTAGTTACTCCATTTTTGTTTTGTTTCCATTTTCTTTGATTAATCAAATTAATTGGAAGGTAGGTTTTTACTCCCGTATAATGGAGTTTATAACGGATAATAAAGGTATTGGAAAGAACAGAAACATTTATTTTCTATCCCGGATAATTGATTCGCGGATAATCGAGGTTCGACTGTATATTGCACTGTACTCCACGATTTTAAATTAAATAAAAACTTTGGAAATACTTCTGCTTGTGGTAATTAAAGCATATCTACATACTTATTAAACTTTTTAGTATTCGGGTAAAATCGAAAATGCCTGCCAAAAGTAGAAGTGTGAAAATCAATCAAATATTTTGTGGACTATGCAAGCTTCTTGTAAATGAAGAAGAACAAGAATCAATTGAGTGCGATAAATGTAAAAAAATCTTCACGTTGGGTGCACGAAACTGAGTAGAAGAGAGTAGAAACATCTCCTAAAAAATCAAAACGAAGAGTTTGAGTGCCAACTTTGTACTGAGAGCAGTGGAAGCATTCAAACTGAGTTAAACTTAATAAATAGAGAACTGAAGAAACTCGACCAATTGTCTGCAATCAGGGGTGAGCACGCCTGTGTGCTAGCACTTAGACCATGGATAGGCAATGTGCGCTTACTGAGAGCAAGTGAGCGAAAACTTCAATGTAAAATGCATTGAAATGTATGCTCACTTGCTCTCAGTAAGCGCACATTGCCTATCCATGACTTAGACCAGGGGTGCTCACATTGAATATGTGTTTCTCCGTTGCAGGCCAAACAACGACTGATGCTTACTCTCAATTTACGCTACCGTGAAGAAATGAGCAGCCCTAACTTAGACAAATTGTGAAAACGTACTCTTAGTTTTTTGTGAACCATAAACAATTAAAAGTTTATGCAATTTTTAACTTATATTTTTTAATAATTTGCATTGTGGACGATTTTAGACAACATTAATGTTTAAAAAATATTGAAATAAGTAATGAAACATCAAGAAAAATTAAATATTAATTCTCCCTTAAATTTGCCTCTCTCTCGATTTTGCTCAGCATTGCTTCACACTATATTTGTTTTTGTTACATCAAGTCTAGTGAGTCATCTAAGACACAATTATCCATCTAACTTTGTGACGTCAATACATACTCAAAATTTAGATTTGACATTTTGATTGATTTTTGACATCGAATCTTCAAAACATGGCTCTTCTTAAAAAATTTACAAATTCATATGATGACTTAGTCGACTTCGAAGAACAGCAAAGGAGTAGCAAATCAAAAGATAGTTTTTATGAGCTGCAAGTTCTTCAAGCTCATCTTGAATACGTCTGGTCACAGGTCAAACATTATTATGAAGAATGCCAGAATCATAAAACTGAGGAAAAAGAAATACCAATTGACCTAAATTACTTGAGAGAGACTTTCAGATCAGCGTTTGATGTTTACAAATCCTTGTTTGTCTTCATCAATTCCAAAATTGATGAAAGTTATTCAACTAGACACAATTGTATGCCCACTCAGGCTCAGGCAATCAAATAGATAAAAATCTTCGAATAAAAATACAGTCCACAACTTCCACTAAGATGCTAGCTCTTCGCGGCAGACATCAACAATTATGTGAACACACGTTTTTAAAGCAAACTTCTAATAAAGCAAAGGTGCTGACATCGCTACCTCTTTGTGTTAAACGTCCAAAATTATCAAAAAACACCTTGATATTTAAATCTTTTACTGAGACGAAATATTTTTCATCGGAAAACGCTTCGCGATCCATTCACAATAACAATAGACCTCAAATCATATCGGAAAGGGACTTGTTAATTTCAGATAACACAAAATCACGTCATCAAAACCAGCTAGATCTTCGCGATGAGGATATACCTCAAACAAAATCGGAAGAGTCCTTGCTATTAGCTTCTTCTGGCGACCTAGAACAGCGACTTAGACTTCCAATGAGAAAACTTAAACCTATCTCAGGCCTACATATATCCGAAAGTGATTGAAACATCAACTCAAGCTTGTGCTTTCACACTTTGCTCGCAGCCTGACATCAAATTAAACACTTGCCATTATTTTACAAAGAATTTAGTGATTAATTCGCCTTGCTCACATTTTGTATGATCCACAATTTCACATAAATTGCCTAGTTGATATCCTTACTGGCCTTGACATCATTCCAAAGCTGCTTGACTTAAAAGTTCCTATGTGCTTTCTGGGAAACTTAGTAATTCATACAAAAGCTTTTGCATGGATTGTGCTGTTTTTCGTTTCTTTATTGTACGTATAAGCTCTTTTTCGTAATGTATTCTTTGCAGCACTTCATTGTTCGTTACAAACTTGGTCCATGGTATTTTTAGAATTCGTCTGTAGGTCCACATCTCGAAAGCTTCAAACTTCTTCATGTCGGCTGCCTTCAGATCCACATTTCGACTCCATATAGCAAAACTGACCATACATATGTTTGCAGATATCTTAATTTTGACTTTATATTGATATCATGAATCACAAACATTTTCTTGTATTTTATGAAAGTTTCTCTCGCCATTTCAATTCTGCTTCTTATTACTATGTACTCCTTCAACGCTGATATTTTTTATTTTTAAAGGCTTTTGATTACCCATACTCTCTTTGAAACTAACCATGTACTTAGTCTTTTTAATGTTTATCTTTAAAACGTAGCTTTCACTGCGTGCTGTCAGTCTATGTAGTAGGTATTGCAGTCCTGCAAAGCTATCAGCTAGTATGGTTGTGTCGTCTGCATATCTAATATTGTTGAGAAAAGTACCATTTATAAGAATTACTTTTTTGATATCGTTGATTGATTCTTGGAATATTCTTTCGGAGTAGACATTGAACAATAGGGGGATAATGTGCATCCTTGTCTCACACCTTTAGATAATACTATGTCTTCTGTACATTCTCCATTGACATCCACATGTGCAGTCTGGTGCCAATACAAACTTTTTATGCATCGAATTTCATTCTCTCCAATACCAATGGACGTTAGAATCTCTATCAATTTATCATGTTGTACTGCGTCAAAAGCCTTCTCGTAATCGAGAAAGCATATGTATACATCTTTTTGAACAGTTTTGCATTTTTGGACTTGGATTTGTAGGGATGAAAGAGCTTCACGGGTTCCGTTGCCTTCTTTAAAACCAAATTGGGATGCACCCATAACTTTCTCACACTTTTCATATATTCGCCCATGAATTATTGTTAGAAAAATCTTCAAAGCATGGCTCATTAAGCTGATAAGTCTATAGTCACTGCAGTGTTTCGGTTGGTTTTTCTTTGGAACCGTTATAAAAGTTGATCTCAGCCAATCATTTCGGTATTCTCCGGTCTCATATATGTAGTTGAATAGCTTGATCAGGATATTAATGTTATCTCCCTCTATAAACTTTAGTATTTCCGATGGAATCTCGTCAGGACCACATGATTTTTTAACTTTTAAGGATTTTATCGCTGACTCAATATCTTGATGTTCCTTCTGGCGGTTCATTTCTCATCATCTCATAGGTATATCGGTTCTGGTCGGTAAACAGGAGCTTTATGTAATCTTTTCATCTCATCATCCACTTGTTTGCGCCATCTATTCCTTGGCCTGCCAATTCTGCGTGCACCGCCATGTGGCATGTATTCATACGCCTTTTTAGCGGGTTCATCATCGCTCATTCTTATGATATGGCCTAGCCAACGCAATCGCTGCATCTCGATACGTTTAACAATATTGATGTCGTTGTATAGCAGATACAGCTCGTGGTTCATGCGACGTCGATATTCACCGTCAACGCAGATTGGTCCGTAGATCTTTCGAAGAATTTTTCTCTCAAACACACCAAGCACTGCCATGTCTGCTTGCGCAAGTACCCAGGCTTCGGAGCCATACATCAGCACGGGTAGTATCAGTGTTTTGTAGAGCGTTATTTTTTTTTGACGAGATGTGGCTTTGTTTTTAAACTGCTTACTTAATCCAAAGTAGCATCTGTTGGCCAATACAATTCTTCTTTTTATTTCACAACTGATGTCGTTTGTTGTGTTGACGGAGGTGCCGAGGTAGACGAAGTCTTTTACTACCTCAATATTATAGGAACAAACTTCCACAGTCGGTCCGAGCTCAATGGACGCATTGCGCGTCGACACCATCAACTTGGTCTTCTCACCGTTTACCGCCAGACCCACTTTAGCAGATTCTCCTTCGACCTTTATAAAGGTATCAGTTACTTCTTTTACTGATCGACCCATGATGTCTATATCATCATTATAAGCAAGTAACATGTGACTATTGGTGTAGATTGTGCCACTTCTTTTGACGTTTGCCTCTAGTATAACCTTTTCTAGCAGGATGTTGAAGAGGTCACACGAAAGGCTGTCTCCTTGTCTGAAACCTCTTTTGGTACCAAACTCTTCGGAGAGGTTCTTTCCTATTTTAACTGAGGACCTCGTGTCAGTTAAAGTCATTTTAAAAAGCCGGATGAGCTTTGCGGGAATACCAAATTCAGACATGGCTTGGAATACCTTTGAGCGCAGCGGACTGTCGAAGGCTGCTTTATGATCGACAAAAAGGTGGTAGGTGTCGATCTGCATCTCTTGGGTCTTCTCCAGGATTTGCCGCAGGGTAAATATCTGGTCAATGGTGGACTTGCCAGGTCTAAAGCCGCATTGGTATGGTCCAATAATCTCGTTGAACATTGGCTTTAGTCGTTCGCACAATATCCCTGACACGATCTTGTAGGCAATAGGGAGTAGACTTATGCCCCTATAGTTAGAGCATACAGTCTTATCTCCATTCTTGTGGACGGGGCACAGGATACTCAGGTTCCAATCGTCGGGTACTCGTTCTTCCTGCCAGATGGTGCTAACTAGCTGATGAATACTCCTTATCAGCGTGTCGCTTCCGGGTTTGAACAGCTCGGCTGGTAAGCCATCGGCCCCTGCTGCCTTATTATTCTTCAGCCGATTTATTGCTGTCTTTACCTCATCTTGGCTGGGCGGTATACATTCAATACCATCTTCTGGGATTGGGACTGTGGTATCTTCGTCGTCTTCGCTGCTATTGGATACCAACAGATTTGAAAAATGTTCTTTCCATATCCTGAGTACACTATCTGTATCAGTTACCAAATTACCTTGCTGGTCTCTACAGGAGGATGTGCCTGTATCAAAGCCATCAGTTTGATGCTTGACTCTTTGGTAGAATTTTCGGACTTCATTCTGGCTCCTGTACACCTCTATTTTTTCACACTCCCGCTTTTCCATCTCTCTCTTTTTCCTGCGGAAAAGACGTTTCTCCTCTCTCCTTTTCTCCCTGTATCTCTCTCGTGCGCTACGCGTTGCTACGGATTGTAAAGTAGCCTTATATGCCGCATTTTTCTCTTCGGTGGCAGCACGACACTCCTCATCATACCATGGATTCCTTGGTGGAGGTCTCTGGTATCCAAGAATGGATTTTGCGGCTGTTTGCATGGAGTGGGCAATGCTTTGCCATTGCGCTAATATGTTATCGGGATGAGGAGGGCTTTGATTAAGCAATTGGGCTAGTTGAGTGGAATATGCTGTGGCTATCTGTTGTGATTGCAGCTTACCGATGTCTAACTTTCGTGTTGTGTCTGTTCGTACTTTGTTTGCTACGTTTAAGCGGGTGCGTACCTTTGCTGCAACAAGGTAGTGGTCCGAATCAATGTTTGCGCCTCGGAACGATCGTACATCCAACACGCTCGATGAATGTCTTCCATCTATCACAACATGATCAATTTGGTTTCTTGTTTTCTGATCTGGAGACAGCCAGGTGCCCTTATGAATATCGAGATGATTAAATCTGGTACTGCTAACTACCATGTTTTTTGCAGCTGCAAAGTCTATCAGTCTCATACCATTGTCAGATGTTTCACTGTGGAGACTGAATTTCCCGACTGTTGGGCCAAAGATATTCTCCTTTCCAATTTTGGCATTAAAATCGCCTAGAATGATTTTAATGTCATGGGCAGGGCAACGGTCATATGTTTCTTCTAAGCGCTCGTAAAATATATCTTTGGTCTGTTCGTCCTTTTCTTCAGTGGGAGCATGAGCGCAAATAAAGCTGATGTTGAAGAATTTAGCTTTTATTCGAATTGCAGCAAGTCTTTCATTCACTGGAGTGAAGGTGGATACAAGATGTTTTAGTCTCCGACTAACTACGAATCCACAACCAAACTCATGCTTTACGTCATGGCAGCTATAATACAGTGCGTCACCTTTAGGTGTTGTTGTGACGCCTTTTCCAATCCATCGTATTTTCTGTATGGCAGTAATATCGGTCTTGTACTTTTCAAGTACGTCTGCCAATGCGAAGACTGCACCTTCTCTATAAAGAGTGCGAACATTCCAGGTGCAGATTCGCAGATCATGGTCCTTAAAACGTTTGCGGGGTTCGTCAACTTTAGAGGGGTTTGTTTTTCTTTTCTTTCGTTTTTTCATAGTAGGCTGTTTTTTCTAGGGGAGGGTTACTAACCCGACGCCCAAACCCAAGTTTTTAACGTTCTTATGGGTGAACGCGCGGCACATGTTAGCTCACTACCTTTAACGGGTGTTAAAGGCAGTTCCCCAGGTGACACCACGGGGAGGTCAGTGTTCACTTGGGATGAAAGAGGGACCAAGATAAATCCTGGGCTTTGCCATGTTAAAACCGGTCAGGACCGTTCCTTGGTATCTTCATCCCCTACGTCACCCAATTGCAGATTGTATTTCTCTGTTTAATTCGTAGTTTCGATTTTTATGTTATCGACGTTCCTCCATCAGATACAGTATCTCCTTTGTTATCCATTCATTCTTTTGTGGTTTTATTATGATTCCTAGATTATTGTCCGCTATGGATTTTAGCGTATTTTTAACAGAATTCCACATCTGTCCACTATCTGTAGCTTCAATTCTTCTAAATTCTTGTTCAATGATCTCTTTTATTTTGGTCTTAACTCTTGGTTCCTCCAGTTTTCAGTATTGGGTTTTTCACGTATTATTCTCTTTGGGTTTCTCTTCAATTTTGCTCGTATTTTGTCATTAACAGGATATGGTCCGATGGAACATCTGCCCCTGGATATGTGGATGTCTTCATTACAAACGAAGAAAAGCGTTTATTGATCAATATATAATCTATTTGGTTTTCTTACTACATTTGTTGGTTTGTCTGGAGGGGATTTCCAGGTATACAATCTTCTTTTTGGCAGGCAGAACATTGTATTTGTAATTTTAAACCCATATTCCTGACAGAATTGAATAAGTCTGTCACCTCTATCATTTCTCTCGCCTAGTCCAAATTTGCCTGTTATGCCTGGTACAATATCTTGTCCAACTTTGGCATTGAAGTCTCCTTGGATGATATTTATATCATGAGGTTTTGTCATATTTATTAAGTATTTTACATCTTCGTAAAAACCTTCGACTTCTTCTTTACCCTTGTCTGCAGTGGGCGCATATATATATTTGTATAATATTTATTTTTAAGGGTTTTGTTTCTAACTTTATAAGCATTGCTCTATCAGATTTTGGTATGAATCCTGTTACGCATTGCGCTATGTGGCTTTTCAAAATGACACCTACTCCGTTTCTGTGATTTCTATTTAGGTTTCCTGAGTGAAATACTTTGACATTTTGAGATACAAATTCCCCATTATCAGGCCACCATGTTTCGCAAACTCCAAGTATGTCAATATTCATTCTATTCATCTCGTTAATGGTGTTAGCTAATTTTCCAGATTCATATAGACTTCGCACATTCCTAGTACCAATATTCAGCTTATTTTTTGTTTTACCTCCGGGGATTCTTAGCACCCTCGTTTGGCCGGAGACTGAACATATTGGATTGGCGTAACATGTAAACAACGATCTGACACAAGAGGATAAGTCAGAGTCTTTGACAGCAGCCACTTAAACAATTATAGAATATCCATCTTCTATATCCAAACACCGTAAAATAATGCTACATAGACGACAAAATGTTTCTATACAACTATTGTGGAAATTTCGACGTAAAACTGCAATTAACAAAGTCACAGTTGAAAGTAGTACATTGTTTTGAATGCGAAACTTAATACAAACAGGATATTTTTATCAAACATTTTTAACTTTAAATCGAACTTGCACTCATTCTTATTACTTGCAGATTTATTAACTGTCAACGCCGACCTAAAAAGAAGCCTTTCATCAGTCTTGGCATTCAAGTACGGAAAACATAAACAGCACCTGATATCAAGCAGCTAAAGAGACCTCCGGATTGGACATCCTCGTTAACGCCGAGTAAAAAAGCTACCCAAACAAAAACAAACGCATCTAATGTCAACAAAGTCATCATCATTGTCATATTCACCATCGTCAACGTCTCTGAAATCAGTCATGGCATCGACAGGTCAGCTATGTATATCCGTAATACAACACAGGTTATTATCAAAGAAGAGTTCGACACTAACAGGGAAGAACACATTCAAGCCAGCAACTACCCACTATTTAGAACAAGACATGAAGTACAACTTTGACTTTCGATTGTATATCTACATTTGTTCTACACTGATGAATGACCTTGGTAACATGCATACCATTCAAGTCAATGCAGTTCTGCACTTAGACTTCGTCAAATTATACCTAATCTTCAATATCATTAATCACATCATATTAATCGAAAACAAGTATGTATATTTTTGGGAATATACATCAAACGAAAGCATGTACAACACATCACGGAGAGGCCAGAATGTTCAATGTTCGTCAACATTGAACCATCAATTTTCGTTTATTTAAATTTTTGGGCATGTAAAATACGCAGTGGAGTGCCCCATAACCGTCTCTTTCGATGTTTTGACCTAATCATCATTCACTTCTTCATTACATGGTGGATACATTTTTGATGACTTCCTTCTACCTCTTATTTTGTCTTTCTTATTCTTTCTCTAATAAGAACGGACCAAAACAACAAAACCACATGCATTTGATCATTGCATAGGCAATGAAGTTATTGTTGTTACTGACATTGTTATCTTCTCCAGGCCTTCGACAACAAAGGGACAATGACAATTTTTTAGTCGCTGCAATGATTTCGCACTCAACGCATCAATTCTCGTCACAGAATACGAAGCAAAAGCAATTAACAAAAACAACATAACATGTTAAAAATACATAAACGACTTTACATACATATCAACATAAAATAAAAGAAATTGTTTTATAAAGTAAACGCAGAGTAACTGCAAATTATTAATAGAATAAAACTTGAAAAATAAAACAAAACACACTTAAAATTATTGTGAATTAAATAAAAACTGAATTGTGAATACCAATCAAACTGTTTTATTGGGAACCGAAAACAAAGAGGTTAAAACAAAATTTGGAACAAATCAAATGAAACAAAACCACACCCCAGCCATAAACAGGTGAAATTATTGGTTCCCTATCGTTTTCAGTAGTTTTGTCAATGATTGCGATAGAAAAAATTATATTCTTAACGTAATATTGGCATGTTTGTAATTAATGTCCCTTTGTAGGCAATTTGGCTAGAAATTTCTAGTTTTTTGAAGTTATTTTCCAAAAATTGACCATGAAAAATCATTCAGGGTTATATCCAGAGTACGTACAAACAACCTAATGATATATGGAAAGGCCTGTATTAGCCAGACTTGCCCTATATTATACTAGTCTTTAACGGCGTTGCCCTGATAGAGGTAAAAATCGGGGCATATAACAACATGTTTGGCACTTTTCTTTAAAAATAGTTTTCAGAAATATTCTTAACAATGTTTTGACCATGTTTTTATAAAAACAACAATTTCAATACCATTTGTTGCCATTCAAGCCCAAACAATACTACTTCTTACGAAGCGTTTTGATAGCGAGTTTATTTATTTAAACTCAGGCGTGTGTTGGCTTCTTCCACAAGTAAAATATCGATTTTACGCCACATATGTTGATTTTCATCCGAAATATTAATTTTATACCATACAAAGCCCGCAAAAATACGACATATTTTGAAAAAAACTCGCACCAAAAAAAGAATTGGAGTGATTCTATGAAACACGTCGATGGGAGTAGTATTGTTTGGCTTGAATGGCAACCATGGGTGTTGAAATTTTTGTTTCTATAAAAGCAAACATGGTCAAAACATTGTTTAAAAAATGTCGGAAAACTATTTTCAAAGAAAAGTTCCAAAAGTTTTGTTATATGCCCCGATTTTTAGCTCTATTTATCGGTAACTTGAAAAATGAGTTCCAGAATTGCACTACTGAGCAGGGTTGCTAAAATTCGGATCCGTTAGTCATTATGCAACCCATTACAAAGAAATGTAAACAAAAATAACTACTTATATTACTCCTTACTAAGTTATGAGTACGGTGGCACAGAGCGTGTGTGTCCCACTACAAATCCTAGGGATGTGTGTTCAACGCTCACTGTTGACACGCGAGTGTTTTGTTAACAAAATAAGAAAACAGACGGTGGTGCACATGTAAGCGTTTAAACAACCCTTAATGTTCGTACGCGTGGCGTAGTGTGTTCGGCAACAAATCAGCAACAAATCAGCAACAAATCCAACACAGAGCGAAATAAAATAAAAATATGAAGTGTGTTGAAAATTAAAGCAAAATCCACCTCAACTGTTCTAAAAATATAAACTTGTTATCTTATGTTTCAACTTCTAGTGGCCACAAAATAACTAGTTATTCTAGTGGTCATAGAATAACTAGTAATTCAGTGCGACATGCCCTTGTTAAAATAATGGGTTAGTAGTGGGTTTTGTAAGTAATTACGTCTACCAAAAAGTACTATAACAAACCATTATATAGTAACGATTTTTTTTTTTTTTGCTGGGAAGCTAACGTCAACATACTCGAACCATTCAAATGTGTTTTTTTTATTTTTTTCATTTTCTATCTATTCTGTTGGGGGAGTTGGGAACTTTTCGCTTTTCGTTTTGTTCGCACTCACGAATGTAAACAAATCGAAACTAAATAGCAAGTTCGGTCAACGTGTGTTATTTTTCGTTTTGCATTGTTCATATCGAAAAGACGAAACGAAACCATTGCAAATGTTTCATAATGTAATTTTACGTACGCTGGTTTTTGCACATTGATCGATGGGGAGTGTTAAGACATTGCCGGACATTAGGCAAACCAAAGCTAAAACTCAGCTTTGTTGGAATTTCTGCTCTTTCCCCTTTATACGAATGTCTATTTTAACTGGTCTATTCTGCGAACAAATCATGTGCACCAACGATATCGTTTTTTTCGTTAAGGTTTACAACAAATTGGAAATCTATTTATTAAAATTTGTAATATTCTGACAATTTGATTACAAAAAAGTAAACAACCAATTGATTGTCACTTACATCTTATTAATTTATGTAAATTTTTGTATGTTGTTTTGCTTTATACATATGTATGTAGCTTTTAGACAGAAAAAAGTTGGTTTGGATTAAGTGTAAACAAAACAGACGGTGGTGCACATGTAAGCGTTTAAACAACCCTTAATGTTCGTACGCGTGGCGTAGTGTGTTCGGCAACAAATCAGCAACAAATCCAACACAGAGCGAAATAAAATAAAAATATGAAGTGTGTTGAAAATTAAAGCAAAATCCACCTCAACTGTTCTAAAAATATAAACTTGTTATCTTATGTTTCAACTTCTAGTGGCCACAAAATAACTAGTTATTCTAGTGGTCATAGAATAACTAGTAATTCAGTGCGACATGCCCTTGTTAAAATAATGGGTTAGTAGTGGGTTTTGTAAGTAATTACGTCTACCAAAAAGTACTATAACAAACCATTATATAGTAACGATTTTTTTTTTGCTGGGAAGCTAACGTCAACATACTCGAACCATTCAAATGTGTTTATTTTTTATTTTTTTCATTTTCTATCTATTCTGTTGGGGGAGTTGGGAACTTTTCGCTTTTCGTTTTGTTCGCACTCACGAATGTAAACAAATCGAAACTAAATAGCAAGTTCGGTCAACGTGTGTTATTTTTCGTTTTGCATTGTTCATGTCGAAAAGACGAAACGAAACCATTGCAAATGTTTCATAATGTAATTTTACGTACGCTGGTTTTTGCACATTGATCGATGGGGAGTGTTAAGACATTGCCGGACATTAGGCAAATCAAAGCTAAAACTCAGCTTTGTTGGAATTTCTGCTCTTTCCCCTTTATACCAGGCCCTTTATGACCAAAAAGAGAACGGAGAAAATGTGAATGTATTCAAAATATTGGCAACTTATAACAGTGTGTTAGTAAGTTTGTATTCACGCAAGATATAAAACAATAACAAATCAAAACATTTGTTCTCTTTTGTACGCTCTTTCTGTGCATTCGGGTCATGTGCGTGTAAATTGCCGAAAATCATCGGCACCGCCGCGCCATATGTGATCATGCTTGCTTTATACGAATGTCTATTTTAACTGGTCTATTCTGCGAACAAATCATGTGCACCAAGGATATCGTTTTTTTTTTCGTTAAGGTTTACAACAAATTGGAAATCTATTTATTAAAATTTGTAATAGGTATTCTGACAATTTGATTACAAAAAAAGTAAACAACCAATTGGTTGTCACTTACATCTTATTAATTTATGTAAATTTTTGTATGTTGTTTTGCTTTATACATATGTATGTAGCTTTTATACAGAAAAAAGTTGGTTTGGATTAAGTGTAAACAAAATATTTGAGTGATTTAGCTGAAAAAGTTCCACTCTTTCTTTGGCCACTTTCTGTTATCTCTGCTCGTAACTGAAGATAACTATAATGAAAGCATGTCAAAAAGAAAACTTTCGTTTTTACGACCTAAAAACACCATCAGATGTTAACAAAGGGAAGCAATCAATAAATAATGTTGTCGGGCCACATTCACACATAACGCTATGGCGGGAGATGTTTGTCACATTAATGCGGGTAAGAGTATATAAATAAATTCAAACCGGTTTGTCGGCACATACCGTATCTGTACACATTTGGAAGTTACTTTACTGACAATGACCCTGCTTTCTTAGTATGTAATAACTTTTTCTGTTAAATGTGACAGTTGGCCAATTTCATACCTAATAAGTAATGCAAAAAATGTTCGATGAAAATATGACAATCAACTCAATCTGTTCTTGTGACGTTCTTTAATGAATCGGTACTGCTCTATAAAAAAAAACCAAAATACATAAATAGTGCATATGTAAAATAATTTAAGCGAAGTGGTATAATTTATATCTAAGATAACAATTGTTTAATCAAATTAAACATACATAATTGTATACTGAATTGTGTACTTCTCGCAAATGATGGCGACATGTGCGTATCGCTTTCGTCACTATCGATTTTATCGATTAAATAACTCGCAGACAAAAGCGACAAGCGACCTCTACAATAGTTTTTGGTCACTCGGGCAATATCATATGTTTACAGGGGTCGACTTCGTATAAACAATTCTGGTTGGCGTTCGAAAAAATTGTAATCAATATTCCATGATTGAATTTAATTTATTAGGAGAAACGTTAAATCTTAAGACTTAAGAATGGTAGCAATCATTTAAAAGTTAAGTTCACATACAATAAGCCTGTTATTAAATGTATTCCTTAGAAAAACTACATTAATATGGTTCATGATTTAGGATAATCAAGACGACACAAGTAAACCTATAGTACGATTCCTTACATATGCAACGACAGGATTACCGACAAAAATCCACGAATGCAATTGTTTATTTGACCATACCCAGCAAAATGTTCGATGACAGATCATGAGTTGAATCATAGGTGCAAGTGACTTGTCATAGGTGCAAATTTAGGTGAATCACCGATGAAATTTACAAGGGAGTGACACCTGATTTCACCTGTTCATTGTCATGGCATTTTGCACCAGTTCATTGTCATGACATTTTGCACCAGTTCATTGTCACGGCATTTTGCATCAGTTCATTGTCACGGCATTTTGCACCAGTTCATTGTCATGACATTTTGCACCAGTTCATTGTCATGGCATTTTGCACCAGTTCATTGTCACGGCATCTTGCACCAGTTCATTGTCATAGCATCTTGCACCGGTTCATTGTCATGGCTTCTTGCACCAGTTCATTGTCATGGCTTCTTGCACCAGTTCATCGTCATGGCTTCTTGCACCAATGCTTTGGATCCGGATTTTTGCCAATCAGAAATAAAATTCGCAATACAATTATGTAATTTGTTGAATTAATAAGAATACAATGCGCAGATGATTTGTATCGCCAGATGTTATTTTTCTTTATTTTGTATGTAATTTTCAAAATTATATATTATATTAATCAGCAATATCATATTTATCTCTTCCGATGGCTGCAAGATACTTCTTTCAACTTGGGGGTTCCGTTTTTCCAATATTCGATAAATTATGTGTCAATCTCTGAACCAAGCTCATCGTTTGGGAAATCTAGTATAAATTTGAATTCTGTTATTTTATTTCAAAAGAAAAAGCTTATCCTGTAATAGTTACCACGTTATGGTCTCTTTTATACTTATTTTACCGATCTCCTACTTTGCTTCTCTCACTTTGCATGCCATGCTTGTGATATCGTGATCTTTCCATTGGAGTTTTGTTCCCTCGGGTCGCATAACGTCAAATGGCTCGTATTCATATGCCGGTGGCATCTTTATCCATCCTGTTAACATGGCCCAACCAACCCAATAATTGCAGCTCGATATGTTTTACTATATCGGTGTTGGTCGGCTGGGGAAGCTCGTGGTTTATAGACCGGGTCTTTTTCATACTTCTTTTTAATATCCACAAAACGAAACAGGTTTCCAAACACAAAATATATTTTTCTTTTGTTTTATATCAATTTACATTGTATTTTTAATTAAAATATATAAATTTTGCCACTATCGACCACTTTCATCTGACTTTTATTTTCATTTTAACAATTACTTTTGCAAGTACACAATTATTCGGGTATATGAGTATTTGATAATTTATTGTGTGGTTACTTATCAATTTATTTGAACTCATGATAATATTGTGACAAAGATCGGATCTTTCACGACTTCAATTGCACTCATGAAAATTCGATGAAAAAGATCGGATCTTTCATGACTTCGATTGCACTCATGAAAATTCGATGAAAAAGATCGGACCTTTCACGACTTCAATTGCACTCATGAAAATTCGATGAAAAAGATGGGATCTTTCACGACTCCTTTCGCACTCATGCAAAAGAACCAGTGAAATCATGATTTCACATGGAATCACTTCCATTTAATTTTGCTGGGATAATATATGTAGGTATATATTTTTTTCGAGCAGACAATAATAAAAATTCAAACCCTTTTACCAATATACACTGCACCCCGCTTATTTACCTCTCTGCTTAACTGCCTTTCCCGTTTAACTGCCTCACAATCTGAATCCCGAAAGTTTTTTCATATAAATGAGTTCAAACTGTCCCGCTTAACTACTTTTCTATAAGTACCCAATTCGGATATTTGCCCGTCAAATATTTCCAAAAAAAAAACAGTTAATAATGTTTTTCTCGGTTTATTACCCGCACTGGTGCATTTATGAGAAAATCAATTTCGACGACTACGTGAATTGTGATGAAGATGTCCAGTGTTATGTTATGGTGTTATGCTCACTGATGACTAAATTTCTTATTGATTAAATAATATAACTTATATATTTCTAGACTTTTTGACTATATACCGTTTTGTTTTTTTGGCGATTTTGTTCTAATTGTTGTCATTTTTTGTAAGGCTGAGATGAGATTTTTGTAACTACCCACATGAGGTAGTTATGCGGGATTTTCGTAATTGCCTTTCCCCCATAACTGCCTCAATTTTTTGGAATTTCATGAAAGGTAGTTAACCGGGGTGCAGTGTATTTATAAATTTTTACTAATTATTAAGTCAATGTGATTTTAATTTTTAGTTTCTTTTGAAAACAAAATCGAAGGAAATAATATGAAAATATGTACACCCATTATTAGGATTTGTTGACGTGTTTTACATACATATTTATATTTATTATGTAAAAAAGTAAAAAAATGGTACTCTGTGTCACCTAGCTAGGAAACGGAAAAAATCGCAGAAATATAAAAAAGCCAATCAGATAACAGCAACATGTCAGTACCTACATTAATAACGACACAAATTAATGATAAATTCATAACATTATTAGGTCGCAAAAACTTGCACCCACCTTAATATACACTCACACTTATGTAAAAAATTTTTATATAATATTGTTTATGTGTGTTTTTTAATAACACTGCATCTTTCAACCGAAACAATATTACTTCTCGCTTAAGTTACAGTCCGTAGACAACTTTCGACCGAGACAGTTCTAAAAAAAATCAAGTCAGTCTTAGTTCCAACGCGTTTTTTATTTGTAATTCAAATATTCTCTACGTCGTAAGTGAAGATAAACTGTAAAACGCCTTTTAGACTTGACTTGCATTATCTCGATTTGATAAACATAAATTGTAAGAAAATTACAACTTTAATCGACTGAATTTGCTAAATCCAGCATAGTCTGAATGTACGGTAACATAGTGAAGTAAAAATGATAAATTAAAAAAAATTTAAAATTTTACAAATTAAATTCAACGGTCTTATTTCTTGTGTGTGGAGTTAAATTATTAATACAATCTACATTCTATGTTCGTGCACGGAGTTTCAGGAGCTAATTATGGACTGATCTGAAAGTGCATTTGCCCCAATCTGTATTTACAGAATACTAGTGGACCCGGCGAATCGCTGGCGGTTATTGAAATTGATAATTTGAGCTCAAATATTTTTTCAATGAGACTGCTTTCACGCTGCAGACGTCAAATGTATGTACATTGCAATTGATTCTATCATTTCTATCATTGTAGAATGCTTGAATCACGAAGTGGTATTTCAAGTAAATTGTGCAGTTTGAATTCAAAGACCATGAGAGGGTCATTCATTGAATTTTGAAGTATAAGTAGCAAAATCTGGGGTAAAAATTTCGATCAGAACGAAATTGACTGAGACATGAGCGCTGGAAGAGAAAAAACCATCGTGTTTTACATGTAACATAGAAAGGTTATATGCGTTTTTCTTGAAATAACATTTTTGAAGTAGGTGTACAATCTAGCTTCAGAATCTTATCTTTAAATGAAGGATTTTTACCGATTTGTGACCCGTAAGCGGACGATTTTTGTTAAAAATTGAACAGTCCACCATTTTTATACCCTCAGCCTTTAGGCTAAGGTGGGTATATACACTTTGATACGATGAAAATGTGCCTCATCGAAATAATGGTTTTAGACCCTAAGTATGTTTGGACGAAATGTGTTTCAGACAATTTGGAGTCGATCTGTCTGTCCTGCTGGCTGGAGCGCACGATAACTCTCGAACGGATGAACCGTTTCGGTTCAAATTTTGGCTTTCGTAATATTTTACCCAAACTTAGTTTAAGTTCGAAGATGAGCTACATCGGTCCACTCCTTCCGGTACCCCCCCCCCCCCCCCCCAAAAAAGTTCGAAAATGTTCGGAAAGTTTGTGCGCACGATAACTCTTGAAGGGAATGACCGATTTGGTGCATACTTTGTATAGCGTAAACTTTCTATCAGAGTGATATGAGGTTCCACTATGGTCTCAATAGTTCCACCCCTTCGGGTACCTCCCACACAAAATTTCGGAAAAGTTCAGTTTATTATATGATTTTTGTTTTAGCAACTTGTATTCACTGCCCTCCATACGACGGTACAAGCTTCATCAGGGGCAAGTCCATACTTGCTGAGAAAATAGCATGCAAGTTGCAAAAATCCCCTATGACACCGTGTGAGGTGGTTGGAGCGCAAGATAACTCTCGAACGGATCTGCCGATTCGGTCCAAAATATGGCCTTAGTAATATTTTGTCCAAACATAGTTTAAGTTTGAAGATAAGCCATATCGGTCCACTCCTTCAGGTACCTCCCCCACAAAAGTTCAAAAATGTTCGGAAAAATTGTTCGTACGGTAACTCTTGAAGGGAGTGGCCGAATTGGTCTATACTTTACACATCCTAATATATCTACCAGATATAGATCAGGTTCACATATGGACTATATTTGTCCACTCCATCCGGTACCTCCCACACAAAATTTCGGATAAGTTCACTTTAAGACCAAATATCGAATCACTTTGATTTTTGTTGAATCACTTTGATTTTGTTGAACCCCCTATGGCACCATATGTTGTGGCTGGAGATCCACTTCCATAACGGTCAATGTCGATCCATTCCTTTTAGTTTGTCCTCCGCAAAACTTTTGATCTTTAATCCTAATCAACATTTTTGTCGGTTCAAACGCCCAAAATTTGACCCAGAGTGTCTTTTTCCATAGGCAGGTCAAGTTTGATGATGGACTTTCTGGGTCCACGTTTTGGCATAGCCCCCATATAATGGTACCACACGATTTAAGGTATTTTGAGGATTTTAACTACATTTTTACCGAACTAGCTGAAATTTGACATTTGAGTTTCCCAGTAGGCAAAACATTTCTCCAATGGTGGAGATAGATTCACATATTTCTTATAGCCGTATAACGGTACCTCCCGATTTAAAGTATTTTGAGGCTTTTAGCTACATTTTCTGACCGAGTCCGGGGAAAATCATTTTTCTGTTTTTATGCTTTTTGCACACTTCAACCACTGTAACTTAGTTATTTCTTAACCGACCCCTTTAACGAAAGAAAAGATAGTAGAAATAAGTGGTGAAATGTAGAAGTTATGCCCGATTAACGTTGACAATGCATGAAAGTAATTTTTCACAATACTTACCGTTAAAAAATCAACTTACGAAGTGATCTGGAAAACTCATCGTCTTCCATGGATTCCAACAAAACAGAATTGGTGCATTTTTTGGTGTAGCACAGTGTAAATCTTCGATAATTTGTGTAACAGGTGTTTTTATGATGTATGTACCTACCCTGCAGAAAATGTCAATAGTGAATCTATACTGACTTACTGCTGAAATTATCAACAGTGCTACTGACAAATTGTAGACAAGTCATGTACATTTTGGAACTGTTACGGTCGACTCCACTTTACAGTATGGTTAGTCCGATCATTAGTATGCCTAATGAATGTCGTTTAGATATATATATATATATATATAAACGACTTCTATGAGTTAAATAACTCTAAAAATAATAATAACTCGAATACGCGAGTGCCTAATAGACTTCTATATTGTGTCGATAACCTAAGAATATAATATTATTTTATGCCATAAAAACGGTAAAATGTTACTTCTTTACTAGAAGTGATAAAGTCAATTAAAAACTTTAGAATCTCATAACACCATTATTATAAGTCTTCTTCTGTTAATGATTGGATTTTACGAACAGATTTAGAGCGTTCCGGTTAACTTAAAATTAAAAGTGATCATTAAATTTCAAGGAGGACCTTTTTGTTAATAGTTTTTAATGTCAAACTTATGTTTTTAAAGCCTCCAAATTAGTTTGTTTCGCGTTTCCAAATTTATCCAATAGTAAAAGAAAACATATAATACTGGCTCCTTCTCGCACTATTATTTGAGACTAACCCCCCGTTTTTGTAAAAAAAATGTATTCTTCTCACACGAATTGTCAAATTTTGTAGATCGATTTATTCGCTTTAGCGAAATTGTAGAGCGCTGATTTGTAAATGAGGAATCCTATGTCTTCAGGGGGCTGAGCTATGGATGCTTAAATTTTTACGAATATAGACGAACGAACAAAAATAAGTTACAAAAACATGGGGTAAACAAGTGAGCATAGTCGGGCGGGGCCGACTATGTGATACCCTACCCCTGTGCATAAGTTTTTCACTCGTATATCTTTTAGGGAGATAATAAAGTTTTCACCTATCTGACTTTTATACCAAATGACTTAAGGCGAACTGAACTAAAATAATTAATATTTAATTTTATATTTGACTACTGTCGTATTTGTAATTAAAGTAAAATCTTCCAATTATTTAACTGTGATAGCTTAGCGCTTTTTGCTATAACTTTGATGTTTTACCATAAATACCACATTTAGTATTAAGTTAAAGCTCAGTTGGTTTAGTTTCATTAAATAAATATATGACATTAAAATAAAATTGCATAAATTTGAAATTGGGATATCCCAGCGTCTTTTTCAACATCACAAGCATTTCACCAATTGGGACATTTTAAAGCTCAGAATGTTTTCATTGTTGAAACGCTTTCAACCAAACCAAAGCTGAGATACTCGTCACTTCAATTCAAATAAAAAACGGGAAAGTGGGATGTGCCCCAAACTATTTTGCATCATAGTAAAGGTGATATTTTCATCATCCATTGACGGGCTTTGCTTTTGGAATACGACTACTAAAAGCAAGCGGAGATATCAGCATAAGAATAAAACTTTGAATTTTTGTCCACATAAGTAGCGTGATTACAAAGAAAAAAAAATGTAAAAATGGGATGCATTAGCGAATTTGCGGTATCTCTGTTGTTTGACCACCTACGCCAACCTACTTTGCATCATTGTAAAGATGGGATTTTCTACTTTCATAGTCAGGCTTTGCTTTTGAAAAGTCCCCAACCAAAGTGTAGATATTTGTCATTTTAATTAGAATCGCAAAAATTAAAAGTTTCGTTTAATTTGCGACTATTGTGATATACTTTACATCGTTAGAAAGGTGATATTTTTTACTTTCATTGTCAGGTTTTGATTTAGGTATACCCCAAATAGACGCTGAGATATTTGCTTTGGAATAAAACCTTAACTTTTTCTCCAAATAAGTTTTTTTACCCATTTCGACCCCTAAATATTATCCGGACATCACCAAAATCAGTAGTGTTCTTCCTCTCCGGGACCCCCCCCCCCACCCTCAGCTTCTATAAGGGGTGTATCAAAAGCAAACCCTGACAAAGAAATTAGAAAATATCACCTTTCTACAAACCTTTCTAAATTGAAATTGAATGAAACCTTTTCCAAATTAAATGAAACCTTTTCCAAATTAAATGAAACCTTTTCCAAATTGAATGAAACATTTGTTTTTATTGAAAGAAAAAAGCCAGACTATTTTGAAAAAATTACACTGTGCTACAGTGAAAATTTGCAGGGGTTCTAATACATAAATTCGGTATTGTGGGAGTCCATGGAAGACGAAAATACCATTGATTTCTCTGGGTCACTTCATTTCTTGATTTTATAACGGTAAATGTAGTGAAAAATGGGGTTTCTTGGATTTTCAACTTAAAACGGACATAACTTGTTTTTTTCCACAACGAACTTTTACAGATTATTTTTTATTTAAAGGGTGAAAATCATGTCGTTCGAACAAGCCATAATTTTTCTCTTTCGAGACGAGCTGATTCATCAGAAGGTTTTTGTAAATGAAAAAGAATGTCAGAGAAATTGTCATTTCATTGGTTTTCCCCATTTTGTAAAGCTAACTAAATTTCCTTCTTGATAAAAGTAAATTATTACGCAGTTTGGTGTCTTCTGCGCAGGCTAGAGCACGAGGAAAAGCATTTACCTGTTTTTTAATGCGTTTTTGTCACACTTAAATCACTATAACTTAACCATTTATTACACGATTTTAAAAAAATTATGGCTTGTTCGAAAGACATGATCTTCACCTTTAAAATACAAAATAAGTTGTAAAAGTCTGTTGGGGAAAAAAACAAGTTAGGTCCGTTTTAAGTTGAAAATCCAAGAAACCCAATTTTTCACTACATTTACGTTATAAAATCAAAAAACGAAGTGACCCAAAGAAACCAAAGGTATTTTCGTCTTCCATGGACTCCCACAAAACTGAATATATGCATCAAAACCCCTGCAAAAAAAATTGTCAACTTTTGTAGCAGAGTGTTATATGCGTTTTCAAAGATTTTTACTTAAATTCGAATCTTAAGTAATGACATAAAAGTGAACTCGCGGCATGTTTTGCTTGCTTGAACTTACAGCCTGTTTTTGTAAAAATGATTGCCTGTCAAACGAACCGTTCGTAATAAAACGTATACGTTCAAAATTTGGTTCCTGTAAAATTTCGGAAAAGCTTTTATATTTCAGGCTTTCCGTTGTGTTTATTTATAGTATTAGTAGTATTTGCATCTGCATCTGTACGTAATATTTATTGCTTGATGGCAACCCCGATAAACAGATGACAAACAACAAAGAAGAAAAAAATGTAAACAAATTTGTCAAAAAACAATTCGCACAATATGAAGAATCGGCGATACTTCTTCTGTGCTTCTGTGAAAACGAATAAAATGACATTTCCCACCAGTTTTCATGCGTTTTGTGCCATTTATTACTCAAATAATTCGGTTTTCATTCAAAACGATTGGTCTTTTTCATTCGTTTATTTCTGACGTATTCGTTCGTCTGATTTTGTTACGAGAACCAAACAATTACAAAAATGAAAAACTTTCATTTGTTTGGCACACGAATACAAACGTCAATAGGTGTGTTCGATAACTTCGCAAGTAAAAAGTACTTGCAAGTACTCAGCAAATTCTCAGTAACTTCTCTCAATGAATTTTACTCTCTCGAAGCTAAAAATTTGCATAATGTTATCGAACAACAATTTCCAATCACTTGCAAGAAGTCAGCTGATTGCACAAAGAAGTAGTTTGGCGGAAAAGATTTAATTTAACAATTGAAGATTGCAACGAACATTTTATTTGATTTTCCACCGAAAATTAAATAAATATTAGCAACAAAAGGAAAATAGATCTAGTGTGTTCTCCAGAGACGTATAAATGGTTTTCCTCCTACTCCACGGATGCACCGCTTTTGCTGGGATTTGATACCTTTAAAATACAATCTCGTTTTCCATAATTTATTTCAGGTATCGGCACTAACCCAAACGAATTGTTTGCGGTCTCACGCATACGACTCTCTCTCGCTCTCTCCACAAACAGCGAGTGCGTTAATGCATTGCTAAAATTAAAAATCATTGAAACAAGCGACAGCAGAACCGTCTTCTTTGACTTCTGAACGAAGACTGAATGGTGGTTGTTCTGCTGTTATTCTCATCAAAGGCACGTGTACCCCTTTTTGCCGGATGCTGATTTATTTAGTTAATTCTTCCCTTTTTACCTTGTAATTATTTTAATAACCAAACGTTTTTTGCCAAGAATTGCAAAGTCAGCTAAAACATTCGAATTTAAATCAATTGATCATCAAACTTGCAAATTTTTACAAGGAAAATTTTGCTTGCAAAAGCTTGTAAGTTCTCAGCAACAATAGTCTCCAAAAGTCTCCAAAATTCTATCACAATTCGCTCTCTTTTACTTTACAAGTTCGTTATCGAACAGCATTTTGTAAAAGTTTGTACAAATTTGTGCAAACTTTTGGTTTATCAAACAAACCTAATTGCTATGAAAACCAAATAGTGTTTTCGTTCATTAAATCGACGAACGAATTGGCAAAATTTTTTTTTCAAAAACAGGCTGTTAAACATTTTACAATTTTGGACATCAATTAAGGTTATAGCTAAATAATCCTTAAGAGAGAATTTAGGTTTAAAAAATTGCTTATAGTAACAGGGGCTAATTATATTACCTAATAAAGTGGTTCACGATTTGCTGCTTGTGGAATTCTCAATAGACATGGTCCTTACCTAATTGGAGCAGTCCTGTTGATTGAGCTGTTGGATTCTACGATGAATTACGTTAACGATATTACGATCTATTGACAGATAGCGTAGTACCACTCTGGCAAATAATTTTATTTTTGACAATTACAATTTCCCAGAAAATAATGCATTTCTTCAATACGTTGACCCACATCCTTTTCGTCCTTGTAATTTTATCAATCATAACAATCATACAATAAAAAGAGGTAACCTTGTGCAATCACATGTTTACAATTACACTGTGCAACATTTTTAAGGTGATCTTGTGCAAACAATTCGAACTGAGGATTTTTTGAAAGTACAGACCCAAACGACAAGAACCCCTAGTTGGGTTTTGTTGTGTCAGATCCAGCTCGGATTTTATGGCCCCATCTAAACATGTTTAAATATTGAGTTTTTAAAGAAATTCGGGGCTATATCTCTGAAACCAATGCGAATCTTCTTCTGACCTCTGAATCAAATTTGTAGATAAGGACATGAATAAGTTATATGGAGAAATACTGAACTCGAAAAACTACATTTATTGCCTCAAATTTCAAAATATATGCAAAAATTCCACAATTTTTATACATTTCGCACGGTATCTCCAAAACCGTTAATTTTTTCTGAATATTTTCTTTTGGAAAAATATTCCCTGGAATGTAATACACAACTCCTCAGAACATGTCATTCTTGTAAAATGCCTCTATGCCGTTGTTTTCAGTACATTTTTCAACGACGATTTAATAAAAATGTCAATCATGTAGAGAAATCCGAAATGCGAGAATAAACTGTTGAAGTGAACTGTGTTTGAAATACGTGTTGTAAAAGATATGATGCAAAATACCGCTGAAACAACATGAAGTAAGCATTTTAGAGTTTCAGAATGTTCTAAAGAATTGTTGAGAACTTTATTTGGAAGATTTTTGCAAAAGGTTACTTGGTTCAACTCCCAATAGTTTAGCCGATACTGACCAGAATTTCAGCTATTATGTAAAATTTTCTATATTTTATAGATTTTGATGCCCTAGATGAAGTTTTTCTTAAGTGGTTGTTTCAAGAGATAAGTTCTACTAGTTTAGGGCTACAATATTGCTAAGGACAGCGAGGACAAATTCATATTCGTTTCTGTGATAAAGGCCTGATAAATGCAAAAAAGTGTAGATTTAGCCCGGTTTAGATGAGGCCATAAAATCCGAACTGGATCTGACAGGACAAAACCCTACTAGGGTTTTTGTAGTCTAAATATGTACTTTCAAAAAATGCATACTAGAAGTTGTTTGCATTTTCAGTGTTGCATAGTGTTATTTCAAAAATATGTCCATATTTACATTATGCAATTTTCCTTGCGGACATTGTCAGTTTGTCGGTGAGAGAGGGTGCTTCACCTCTCTCTCCTTCAAACTGACAATTGCCGCAAGGAAAATTGCCTAATATAAATATGGACATTCATAATGGTTTTGAAGGAAAAACGCCTGTTCAGTCTTCTGCAGTCTTCTTCCGAATCACCATATATTACCAAAACAATTAATTTTTAAAACGATTCTAAAAGTATTAAAAACGTAGAAATAAACAAATGTTGTTTTTGTCTTTCATGTCATAATCTTGATATGGGGGTTGTATTTGAAAGGTTAACTTACAGAAAATACCAGAGATTGGAGTCCGAAATTGCCAATGATTTTGCCTTTATTGTTCTACCATGCGCTCGTTGTAGTAATCGTAAAATTTCAGTCGTACGCAGACAGTGCAGACAGTATGAAGTCTTGTATAGTTAATTTATTCCTCACAATTTCTCACAGTTTTCGACATAAAATGGGTTTCGACACCGTATTCTTAAACATCAATACCTTTATGGTCAAATATAAAACGAAACTGGCGATTTTTACTACGTACAAAACAAAAATGTGTTTACGTTACCTTAGCCCGGATTACGTTTCGTATCTATCACATTTTACTCAAGTATTTCGGATGTTCTTCCGACATTTTATTCATGCAAAATTTGTAATTAAATTATCGATATTTTACATTTTTCTACAGCAGATGCGCTTTTAAAGAAGAAAAGAACAACAATTGGTGGTATTTTGCTTACAAAATGCTTAAATAACACAAATATACAGTGTTCCAAGTGTACGAATAAGAATTGTGCACCCACACTGGCGCCATCTACACCTAAATGACGGAATAAATTAAAAATTTGTTTTGTTATTTTTAAATCTTTCTTCGTTATAGTAATCCCCATCTATTGTTTCATATTTGCATATAAAATATGAAATTAATAACATTTTATTCATATTTGAGGTTTGTTGTTAACTTCTACCTAAAAAACAGACCAAATTACCCATAGTGCAGTGGCGGAGGAGGTTAGTTCTTTCATGCATGTTCGATAAAAAAATCGGGAAGATATTTTTTTTTTGTTTGAACGAACACTATTTATTTTGGTAAGAATCGGTTCAACTTTGGATAAAGCTCTCATACATATTTTCGGTCGATTTGAGGTATTTGATGTGCTATATCTGTCCAATTTTGATGAAATTTGGACCGTGTAAAGGAATTTAATCTACACCATTTTCACATGTAATTCGAATAATTTCAGTTGTAATTCGAAACATTTCACTTGTAATTTGAGAATTCCAATTGAATTTCGAATTATTTCATTTGTAATTTGAAAATTTCATTTGCAATTCGAATTATTTCATTTGTAATTTGAGAATTCCATTTGATATTCGAATTATTTCATTTGTAATTTGAAGTATTTCATTTGTAATTCGAATTGTTCCATTTGTAATTTGAATTTTCTTCATTTGAAATTCCAAATGAACTTGTATCGAATAATTCCTATCGAAAATTGTCTAATGCTATTGTGTCGATAACCTAAGAAAACATTTTTTATGTAATAAAACGCAAAAACTTTACTTCTTTAACCGAAGCGATTGAGTCCGTGCAATCTAACTAAATAGTGTATTAAAACAAGTGAACCAAGGCTATAGTCGGATCGGAGCCGACTATGTGATACCCTACACCACTACCCCCGTGCATAAGCTTTTGACTGGTAAAATTCAAAATATTAAAATTGGGATATCGACTTTGCTCTGAATGTTTTCATTAATACAGGTAAATTTTGTTGGAACGCATTTAAGTGCATCGTCATTACAACTCAAATGAAAAAATGGAAAAGTGGGATGTACGCCAACCATCAATAGGCTTCTTTCTCTGCGAGATCCCATTAACCCCCAAAATTTCGAAAGGATCCTATCAAAATTCCGACCTGTTGTGTGATTGCACAAAAAATGGAAAAAGGGATGTATTACCCTCTGTTGTTTGACCACCTATGAAATAATGTTTGAGAAGAAGCGTTGTTTATTTATTAGCTGAAGAGAAGAAGCTTTTGAACTCGTTGACATTAACAATTTTCTAGATATTGGTTTTGATATTTATTGGAACTAGAATTCAAATATTTTGTAAAAAAATAAGTCCCAATTTACATTAGGCGAGTTTACTTGCGGCAATTGTCAGTTTGTAGGTGAGAGAGGGTGCTGAGAGGCAAAGGGTTACCATATGCCTCACCTCTCTCTCCTACAAAATGACAATTGCCGCAAGTAAACTCGCCCAATGTAAATTGGGACTAAGCAAATATCTCCAATCTGCCCACACCGATTAATCAGTCACTTGTGCCCAAAGTCGTAACATGTAAACGGTTGGAAGTAAACTCATGAAAACTTTTCAATTATATTTCGAAAAGCAATTAAAATCTTATCAGTCGGCTTTGACTTTTATCTATCGACAGATCGAAAATCGGCTTCACATACAAAATATTTTCCCCAAAATTTGTATTCTGGAAGTTTTCAGAATTTTGTGGCCTTTTTCGGACACATAACTTACCGACAAAAATATCGAAACTTTTGGGTATTTATCTTACGATTATGGACGTTCTGAACAAACGTTTTTTTTTTCTTAAACTAACTTTGGAAAAATATTACGTCGTCCAAAAATTTTTACCAAATCGGTTAATCCGTTTGAGAGATGGCATGCGCTCCAGCCAGACTGCAGATTGTCTGACCCGGATTTCGTCCAAACATTTGTGGAGTCTAAAACTGGGTACACATTGTCAGTTTTGAATGACAGCTTTGTTGTTGCTTGCTAGTGTGGCCGTTCATTTTCGTCATTCATCATGCAACCGCAAAATGTTTTGTGGTTGCTGGACGGTTGGACAGTTATCGATAATTGCAAAAAATCGTCATTCAAAACTGACAATGTGTACTGTACTTTAAACATTATTTCGATTAGGGAAATTTGTATTGCATCAAAGTGTATGTACACTGACGCTCACTTGAATAGAACCCCCCTGCAAAATTTTATTCAACCCTCATTTTTTTCCGAATTATACAAGATATGAACTTTTTAACTTTTATTTTGTTTTGCTTCATGTGTTTGGAGTAAACTCAGTCATTCATTTTCTTTAAAATCCAATTTATATAAGAATTATACAAGAAAAACAAAATAAAGTAAAAAATTGGAGTAAAAAATTTTACTCATTTGAATAGAACCCCCATTTAAAACTTGCGAATACAGAAAGATTGTATTAGAATATCGATGCATATTCACTCTATATTGAAAACGAAGTACTTTTCAGTAAAAGTATATCCCTCCTGATTAAGGATATCACGTATATCCTGCTTTGGCAAGGATTCTTTAAATAATCAGGTGTAATGCCTAACAAAGCTTGTTTTTTTTTCTGTCAACAAGTTTATTTTTGGAAGCGTACTGTCTCCTAGAGTCGTATATTTTACCCATAAGTCAGTCCCATTAGCCTAATGGCTTAGGGTAAAATTATACACATACAATAGGAAAGAAATTCAAGCAGATTTTAAAAGTTTTCTGGAAATACGTTTTCTGTCCAAATTAGATTATAAAAATCTAAAATGTATTGTAAAGAGATATCATTCAGATGTTTTAACATTTCGTATCTGACATTATCTGGACCTGGAGATGAGCCTTTGCACATTCTCAAGGCAGACTTTAATTCTAACATGGAAAATGGTGAATTATATGTTTCCCCATTATTGCAAAAATTGAGTGATATTTGTTTTGTTTTTGAGTAATCTAAAAATTTTGATGAGAAATTTGAAGACGAAGAGTTATTTGCAAATTGTTTCGCAAACAAGTTTGCTATTTCTTTTGGGTTTGTAACTAACAAATCATTTTGTTTAAGAAAATTTATTGGTTGACGATTTGTGAATCCATTGAGTGATATTATTTTTCGGAAAACTGTTGAAGACGAAGTTCGAAGGTTAATACTTTCACAAAATGTAATCCAAGAGTTTTTACGACTTGCGCGAATTTCTTTACGAACTGTGGATTTCATTTTGAAATATTTTGCAAGATTCTCTGGATTCATGTTATTTTTAAATTTTTTTAGAAGTTTTCGTTTTTCTTTTATCAATGTTTTTATTTTGTCGTTCCGCCATGGTACTTCAGGTTTTTTAATAGTGGAAGATTTCATGGGAATGGCATTTTTTGCAGATTCTAGGATTGAATTGGTTATATGTTCTTCTAAATCATTAATTGAATTAAATGTATTAAGTGGAGTGTTAAGATCGCATTGAAAATGATCCCACTTAGCTTTGTCTATATTCCACGTTTCTCTACGTTGTAGAGATGGAGAAAAATCTTTATATTTGATAAGTATTGGATAATGGTCACTGTTGTGTGTTGTAAATAAATAAACAACGCTTCTTCTCAAACATTATTTCATAGGTGGTCAAACAACAGAGGGTTATACATCCCTTTTTCCATTTTTTGTGCAATCACACTACAGGTCGGAATTTTGATCGGATCCTTACGAAATTTTGGGGGTTAATGGGATCTGGCAGAGAAAGAAGCCTATTGATGGTTGGCGTACATCCCACTTTTCCATTTGAGTTGTACTGACGATGCACTTAAATGAGTTCCAACAAAGTTTACCTGTATTAATGAAAACATTCAGAGCAAAGTCGATATCCCAATTTTAATATTTTGAATTTTACCAGTCAAAAGCTTATGCACGGGGGTAGTGGTGTAGGGTATCACATAGTCGGCTCCGACCCGACTATAGTCTTGGCTCACTTGTTTTAATATACTTTTTAGTTAGATTGCACGGACTCAATCACTTCGGTTAAAGAAGTAAAGTTTTTGCGTTTTATTACATAAAAAATGTTTTCTTAGGTTATCGACACAATAGCATTAGACAACTTTCGATAGGAATTATTCGATACAAGTCCAATATGCACTCGCGGATGCGAGTTATTCTTCTTTTTAATTCATAGAAGTCGTTTAGTGTCTATTCAGATAAAAAAATAAAAAAGAGATAATAAAAATAACATACATACCTTGACGTATTACAGTTCACCAAATACCATTAAAAGGTTTATAAGATGTTAATACAGTCGGACCTCGATTATCCGTGATGGTCGGGACCTAAGGCATTACGGATAATCGATTTTCCCGGATAATGGAGGCATTGCTTTTATGCAGTTTTTGAATATATTTTTAAGTAAAAATGGCATAATATTGTACAATAATATGAAAATCTGCAATTTTTATTAAATTTGTTACGGTAATCCACCAAATTTTAGAAGGATACATAATATCATCATCATCAGATTCATCTGAATTGACTTTGTCCCATGGTTTTTGTGATACCATAAATACACAAATTGTGTAATACGGGAGAATTTCCAGTTTTCGTTTGTTTACCTTTTGTTTGCTTAATCAAATTAATTGGAAAGTGTGTTTTTACTCCCGGGCAATGAAGTTTATAACGAAAAATAGAAGAAATTTAAAAAAGTCCAACATTTCTTTTCTATCACGGATAATGGAGGTTCCCGGATAATCGATTCACGGATAATCGAGGTTCAACTGTATGTAATGTATGTGGGTCAAAGATTTGTCCAACTAATAATTTTTTTAATAATGGGACTGAAATTAGAGGGCATTATATGAATATGCATTAAAACGTGAATCTATTTTAACCACTTTCAGCATGGAGGTTCTCCAACCAAACAAAATCCCAAACTCCGTATTACAGGCGATATTATTAAAAATTAATGTAAGACCTTCGAATACTGAAAATCTTCGCGATAACGAAAACAACTGGTACTCTCTGCGGAAATTGGAAAGCAAAATGCCAATTTAGGGCCTCAATAATTAATAATAAATCAACTAACAACCTTTAAAATAGCTTTACGTAACCTTTCACAACATTTTGAAATTTCATGATTTTTGGTCAAGTTGGGCCCCCCGAAATGGAATCCTGCGTACGTCCCTGATTACAATAACTGTTGAATATATTAACATATATTTTGAAACGATACTTACCCACACAAATAATAACAAGTGTAATTAGCAGGAAACTTTTAACGTAACACAGTGGTGAGGAAAAAGCTAGCTATTTACAAACATTTATTTTTTGTGCAAGTCATGATATTTTGATTATTCGTTGACAAATTCAGTCCGATTTCAGGAATGGAATTCTGTAACATTTTATTTTTTAGTTAACGTTAAAAATCTGTAAGATTTTGAAAGTAAAATGTTGAATGGAAAGGTTAAATATAAGTTAGCAACTTAGTTGCTAATTTTTGTTGATAATTTTTATATCCTCAGCATTTATGCTGCTAGGGTATATCACCAATATTTTTGAAAATTTAACATAGCTGAAGCCAAGGTTTACCCTTTTAGAACACGCAACATGTGATTGTAAATTATACAAATTAAACATTTTTGGATAAAATAAAATGTTTTTAGACATGGCAAAAAATATTGGCCTTAAAATATAGTTTGCGTGGAAGCTGTGGCCATATTTATGATAAACAAGTAAAAAAGTGTCAGTCGGCTTTGCCGTCAGATATATACCCTCAGCCAATGTGAAACTTTCACCTACGGACAGATCGATTTTGGACATTTCAATTTCAATTATCGTGCTCTCCCACAGCCACAGCTGTTTTCCTAAGAAATATGGACTTGCCCCTGAAAAAACTTTTACCGTCGTAATGGAGGTAGCGAATGCAAGCCGCTTCAACAAAAATCAAAGTGATTCGAGAGCAGGTCTTAAAGTGAACTTATCCGAAATTTTGTGTGAGAGGTACCAGAAGGAGAAGACAAATATAATCAATATTCAAACCTGATCTTTATCTGGTAGATATATTAGGATGTACAAAGTATGGATTACATCGGCCAATCCCTTCAAGAGTTATCGTGCGCACAAATTTTCCGAACATTTTCGAACTTTTGTGGGGGAGGTACCGGAAGGAGTGGACCGATATAGCCCATCTGCGAACTTAAACTAAGTTTGGACAAAATATTACGAAAGCCAAATTTTGGATCGAATCGGTTGATCCGTTATCGGTTATCGTGCGCTCCAGCCAGCCAGACAGACGGACGGACATTGCTCAATCGACTCCAAATTGTCTGAAACACATTTGGACCAAACATACTTGGGGTCTAAAACCATTATTTCGATGAGGCACATTTTGCCCGTATGAAAGTGTATATACCCTCGTTAGCATAAATGCTGAGGGTATAAAAATGGGTTGAAGCCAACTTGTCTTTTTTGTTTTCTGTCGATTTGTGAGTAAACCACACTTTTCACGATTTTCCTGTGTAACAGTTTGATTAGCCTTAGCATCTTGGAAATTTTTGCTATTATGGTTTGGCATGCTTGGAAGGTATATAAATGGGCTGAGCTCGCCGGTTTTTGGGGAGGTTCTTTACCAAACTCATAATAAATGAACTGCTCAAAGACAAAGAGAAGAATAAACCTGTCCAAGTCTTTGATATGTAACAACTAACTAACTGAACTAATTAGGTCGTAGAGTAAAAACATTATTTGCGAAAGATGTTTTTCGCTTGGACACCTTTAAATAAATCCCACCCAAAATAGACCAAAAGTAACCTGTGTCCATGTGTTCATTGGATTACTTCCCTTAACTTCATTTAGTTATCCGTTTTAATCACAACAACAATTCCAATAATAACTGCTCTATTCCATGTTTAGATCTTTACAATTCATTTATTAAACAATAATTTCATTATTTTATCGAATACTCGTGAGAGTCACTTAAACTAGCTCCTCATATAAATCAAATTAACCAAAAGGGTAAAAATATCAAATCAAATAGATTATCTATCGATATAATTTGCATGCTTTAGTTTTACTTACAGTTAATATTTCACTGTGTATTTCTATAACTATTTGTAAAGTTAGGATACCTTCGATGTCAACAATGTACTGAGCTCAATTCACCGGGTTCCGAAGATCTTCTGGAAGTGTCCAGAATAATATTATATACCAAAAAAATCGTAACTTCCTTACAATATTTATAACCCACGGCTTTTACAGTGCAATATAGGGAATTTACAAGTATAAACTCACACATGCAATTTATATTAACATTTTTTTATAGAAATATTATCCTCTCGAAAAATTTGAAAAATTATTGATTGATATTATTTATAATTTTTGATTGAAATTAAGACAAACTTTAGAATAGTTCTATTTTAAGGCGAAATTTTAATTTCAGTTATTCTAATAATTATTGGTTAAAAACGCTAAATTTTTTTTATATTCATCGAATCATTCTTTTTATAAATATTATTTTAACATTTTTGCTTTGAATAAGCACGTGTGGTTATTGAACATAAACTTTTCAGCAACAGTTACGATTATACTTAATAATTACGTCTTTCAAATGACATTTAAAAACTCCGACGGCAAATCAACCTTCAACGATCATTCTCGGATATGCATATTAGAGACAACCATAAACGTGAAGTCAGTACTGACCATGCTTAACCCTACTCTTTATCTTTATGATTCCACCTTGGAATTGGGGGTGGTGCTAATTTTGTTTGGAACACTGGATGAAATTCAGCAGGAACGATTAATCTCTATACTGGAGTTCAACAAAGATCGTGATATTTATACAGGACGAAGCCATCTTCTTTTCTTTTTTTAAAAAAAAACTGATATTTTTGTTTTAAATGTGAACGAACATAATTTGCCATACGAGTTATAATTCCTTGCTGGTAGAGTCTTTACTTTATTTTAAATTTAAGACTTAAAACACTTTCTTTTAGGCAAACGCATTTCACGTATGTTACTTTATTTTTAATTTCTTTAAAGTCTGTCACATGTCTGTTGAACTTTGTTTAATTTAACAATTGATCGCTGTTCTTGGCTTCGTACTTGATGAGTTGGAGGTCAGACGGAAAAAGAGATCGATCTGAGTTTGCCATTTACAACATTACCCCTTAGCAACAGTAAATTCTTTTTATTTTCTTTAAACTTGTTGCTTTGCTTTATTTCTGCTGTCGAATTTTAAGGCAATATTTGCATATCATACCCTTTCTGCATTGGTCTGCACAACAACAACAACAATATAATTAATGTAGTTCGCAATAAACACTATTACAACAGTGTGCAGGGGGGGAGTGGTCAGGTATGAATTATTAGTATAACACTTTTGGCATTTTACCTTCCACTATACAAAGTGGAATACAATAATTTAAAATTTACTCTTAGTTATAAGAGTTAAAACGAAATACTTTGGAGCAGGAAGAGAGTAAAAATTATTTTGTGTAGAGTTGAGCATCAGTGTGACCAGATTTGAAAAAGTGTTGCAGCTAAATCAGCATTAAAATAATGCTAAAAAATGCTAAAATAAATATTAAAATGCCAAAAAATAATGCTAAATTTAAAAACGTTATTTTTTAATCAAATATACTCGCCACCACAGTATAGAAGGTATATAAGGTTGCTTTTTCCGTTTGTAGCGCATTGAACTAATCATAAAGTATATATTCATGATAAAATTCTTAGTCGATCTATGCATGTCTGTCCATATGTGGTAATCACTCTAGCATACACAAAAACTGAGATATGGCACTGATTTTTTGAAAGATGCGTCTTTTGTTTGCAATCGGGATAAGTTCAAAGATGGACTAGATCGGTCCATGTTTTGATACAGCCCCTATAAAACGGTTGTATTTTACATTTTATTAGCTATGATTTGGTATTTAAGATTCCAAAAACCTTCTCCACCACGTGGACATAGAGCCCACGTTTTGGAATAGGTCCCACAAAAAGGTACCGGCTTATTAAAGTTATTTTGGGTTCAAAGTGGTTAACAACTTATTCGCCATAAATCAAGGACACGTGCCAAATTTTTGGTTATGGCCTCATATAACGGCACCATCGGTTTTATATTTTTTTATTTTTTATTTACATTTTCGGGCAAAATTGGATATCATTTGGTATTTAAAGTTCGCTGTGGTTAAAAAGTTCTCCCTCGAAAATTGAGTACATAGGCTGAAGTTTTGCTATAGCCCCCATATAACGGAAGCACCCGATTTCAGGTGGTTTAAACTTTTTAGATGACTGAATTATTAAGTATTTGGGGTTCCCAGTGGTCAAAAAACTTCTCCACCTAAAATAGTGGTATTGGTACGTTCGTAACAAAAAGAAAAACTAACTATTCCATATCAGTTCTCAATATTTCGTGGTGGAGGGTATAACAAGTTCGACCCGGGCAAACTTAACGTTTTTTACTTGTTTCATTTTATTTGCTTATTCACATTTTTATTCCTTTAAATCAGAGCAAAGACGAAAAATCTGGTATTTTGAGCTGTTCAAACAGCTGTTCTATTCAATTCAACCAACATTTATCAGATTTTTTAATAGAAAAGTGCTAAAATATCTCAGATTTCGTGGATAGAATAATGCTAAATTTATAATGGAAAAATGCTAAGAAAAATGCTAAATGCCAAATGGAAATTTTGCGGCTAAATACAAAAAAATTATGCTAAATTTAGCTGCAAAAATGCTAAAATGGCCACACTGTTGAGCATACCCAACAAACAAAAACAAACTTGTCATACGATTTTTTTTTGTATTCTGCTACACCTGTCAAAGTAAAAGTAGAAGCCAACTAAATAAGGACAATCTCACTAAAGTATTTCTTTACAAAATTCGACCTGCTTATACCATTAAATGATGCTGACATTTTGAAGCCAGATTTACAGTGTTTTTTGAAATTTTCTTTTAATTTCATTCCGCAAACAGGTATTTCAGGAAATCATATATAGGATTGTAGAACTCGCGATTCTGAGTTATTTGATTAATGTGTCGTGAATGTAGTCTTCACAGCTTCATAGAAACCTGCATCCAAATGCGGAAATTTTGTGCAAACATTATCCTAATATTTTCAATTCTCATTGGAATACCTCGTACTCCATTTCACATTTTGGTTTTTACGTTCCGGATCTAATAAATCATTCCCCGTGAAAATTCTACTAAAACGCGAGTTACGAGAAATTCCAAAGTAGAAAAATCACTTAAAATTGTTTTTGAAAATATCGCGTATTTTATCGCGATGTCTGTGGATCTTTTCCACTGCAATGAAAAAAACTATTGCAACATCTTCGTTTTTGCGGAAACAGAGATTTAACAAGATCACTGATAAGGGTTCTTGATTGATCGCCTTGAAAAAATATATATCGATATAGATGTTCATGGTGAACACTGAAATCGGATGCCGGCAAAAATTGTATGCACTTTGCACAAAAATATGCTACATGCTACAAAATATGCTATATTTTAGCCTCCAAATTAAATTTCGAAAAATATATACAACTTAAAAGATATGGTCTTGCTGTACATGAAAATCAAATGCGGACAAAATGATTTTGATAATTACGCGATTTACATGTATTTTAAAATTTATATAAATTAAAATGGGTTATTTGACCTCTATTTGCATTTCAGAAGCCTTGAGATATATCATCTGCAACCCAGTTATCTTCCTCAATTGGAAAGCTTTAAAATGAATGTCTATAAAACAAAATGCAATTATTTTATTGGGAGATTTAAGCAAAATGAAGGAAGTATTCCTACAGATTTTTCAAATTTTCAAATTTAAAGTTTTATGTGATTTTATGATTGGTAAATGGACCTTTATTTGAAAATTGACTTATACTCAATAATTTATCAATTTTATGTATATTCCGCGAATTCTGAGTAACATTTTATATGTATTATGCAATCTGCTCGCTGAAGTCGCTTCGAGAGAACTGTATCCTTTTTTGTGAAATGGGATATGAAGTAATTGACAATATTCGTGATATACACGGGTAAAATGTGTCTCATCGAAATAATGGTTTTCAAGTATGTTTGCTAGAAATCCGTTTCAGACAATTTGGAGTTGATTTAGCCATGTCCGCCTGTCTGTCTGGCTGGAGCACGGTAACTCTCGAACGGATCAACCGACTCGGTCCAAAATTTGGCTTTTGTAATATTTTGTCCAAAATTAGTTTAAGTTCGAAGATGCGTCATATCGGTCCACTCCTTTAGGTACCTCCCCCACAAAAGATCAAAAATGTTCGAAAGAATTGTGCGCACGATAGCTCTTGAAGGGAGTAACCGATTTCGTTCATACGTTTCACATCGTGAAATTTTTACCAGTCATAGATGAGGTTCCAATATGGACTCTATCGGTCCACTCTTTCGAGTACCTGCCAAACAAAATTTCGGAAAAGTTCATTGTAGGACTTGCTCTTGAATCGCTTTGATTTTTGTTGTAGCAACTTGTATTCGCTGCCCCCATTGCGACGGTACAATTTTTTCAGGGGCAAGTCCATACTTCCTGAAAAAATAGCCTGAAAGCTATAAAATCCCCTATGGCAACAAATGTAGTGGCTGGAGTGCACTATAACTCTCGATCTGATCAACCGATTTGGTCCAAAATTTGGCCTTCGTATTATTTTGCCCAAACTTTGTTTAAGTTCGAAGATGGGCAACATCGGTCCACAAGTTTCGGTACCTACCCCGAAACATTAAAAAAATTTCACTAAAATGGTAAACGCTACATCTGTTGATTTGGTCCAAACTTTGGATTTTTTAATATTTTATCCAAATTCGAAAATTCGAAAAATGCATTCCCAAAATAATATCACCTTCTAAAATGGACAATGTCGATCAATTCTTCTCCTTTATAATATTGTCGAAATTTGTCGAAAGTTATGTGGTGGGAATCCCTTGAACACACCCTGTGTACGTCCCTGCATATGAGTACACATTATATCTGTTCGATAGTACAACATCGATAAGAAACTTGTTCAGCAAAAGAGAACTGAGAAGTACTTGAAAGTAGTTTTTCTTTCGATATTTTAACATTCCACTCCAAAGTATTGGTAAAAATGTCATTTAACGCGGTTAGTGAAGATGACATGCTTAGGATCCGAAAATGGTTTGGATCTTATGGGGGTCACGCTCTTGCAAAAATATTGGGCGAAAATGATAAAAAGATGACGTGCAAATCACTTGCTTGAATAGCATCTTTGGCATCCAGCATTTTGCTTCGACATGTATTAACCCACTTAAAGCCAACGGTCGTCTAAACACGACAAAAGTTTTTTTTAAAAATTATATAGTATTTTTGTGTGTTTTTTGCATTTTGTTATTGTATTGTCTGTTATCTATCATTCCACGCTTATAAAGCTTATTCGGTCCATTTTCGAGTTGTGATGAAAAATTTTAATATGCGTTAAAATTTAATCATAAATGTTACATTCATATAAAGTCAGGGATTTGTTAGGAATATAGTAAGAGTATTTTCTTCATCAAAAACCAAAGGATTGTCATGTAAGAATACACAGATATTACCCTTCTAAGTTTTCGGCATTTTTAAAAGAAGGCCCGATTACAGGAAAACTTTACGTTGTAGAAAATTTAATTTTAAATATATATATATATATATATATATATATATATATATATATATATATATATATATATATATATAATTGTTCCACAACATCCCATAGGGACAAGGGAGACTTCTCTCATATCAATGAGTGCACCCCGATTCATATTAGCTCAATGATATGGGACCTACAGTTTATTGCCGAGTCCGAACGGCGTGTCAAAGACACAACTTTTGTAGAGAAGTTTTACATGGCTGAAATACTCAGGAAATGTCGCCAACATTACTGAGGGGTATTTTGCCACCGTTGAAAAATGTTTTTGATGTTGCCTGGCCGGGGAATCGAACCCACGACCTTATGTGTGCAAGGCGGGTGTGCATACCATTGCACCACGGTGGCACCCGTTATTTATTAAAAAATGCTTAAAAAGCCTCAAAATATAATTTTCATATAAAATTTTAAATTTTCACGCAAAAAAATTCTCGGCGCTAAGTGGGTTAAATAAAATATTTTCAAATTATTTTATACTAATTATTATAAATATAGCATTTTTAAAAAATAGGGTATAGGAGAAGTTCAGCGCCCGCTCCGAAATTCAACTAAATGTGTAGCCTATTTTTACCGGGGCCATCACTGTACATTCCCTGACAATTCCAGGAAAATCAGTGCAGTAGTTTTTGTAGAAAAGATAACAATTGAAAATTGAAAAAATGGGCGTGTTCAAATTTTCTTTGCATATCAACCTAAGATGGGTTATGGCAAACATTTCACAAAAAGAATTACCCATGTCGGTCCAGCCGTTCTCAACTGATGCCATTACCAACGAACGACATTTGATTTTTATTTATAAAGATACATCATTTTTAAAGAAATAGAGTATAGGGGAAGTACCCCGCCCCCTCCGAAATTCAACTAAATTTGTAGCCCATTTTAACCGGGGGCCATCCCCATACATTCCCTGACAATTTCAAGAAAATCGGCTCAATAGTTTTTGTAAAAATGATAAAAATTGAAAATTTAATAGAAATGGGCGTGGTAAAATTTTCTTTGCATAAAAGCCGAAGTCGGATTATGGCGAACACAAAAAGAATTATCTAACTCGGTCCAGCCGTTTGCAACTGATACCATTACCAACGAACGACATTTGATTTTTATTTAATAAGATTTGCTTTTATATTTTACTATTTTTCAGATGCCTCATAGTAATTTCGAAGCCGTCAGTATTCCTTTTGACCAAATTGATAAACTTGCTATATCAGGAGGATATTCGGCATTTTATCCATCAGAAGAACCGGCAGTTAAAGTATGGGGCGAATGGCGCCAGCGTTACTGTTCATTGGCTGACACTTTCAAACCAGTTCTGAATCGGGTGTATAATTTCGATGTGCGTGAAGATGACGTGTACATAGTTACCAGTACTAAGTGTGGTACAACTTGGGCTCAGGAAATGACTTGGCTTATTATGAATGATTTCGACTTTGATCGGGCA